>NC_054741.1:69371753-74171753 GCF_018143015.1 Lytechinus variegatus | reverse complement strand
CCATTTATATTCAGCCTTTCTTTATTGGAACTTCATATTTGGACACTCGATTGATTATAACTACAAAGGAGTGTCAGGGACATGAAATTTCTCATCAAATGTAAATAAAACTTACGTCAATTAAATTACTTTTGTTTGAATGACAGTGTGCTGTCAATTTTGGATGTTCAGAATCCAAACAATGCATACTAACTAATTTTGAATTAACCAACTTTTCTCATGCAATCCTGTCCATTAATCTTACATTGCAATGACTAGCCCCATATTTAGATTTTGAGATATATAAATATGTTGTGCTCATTTGAATCATATTTCATGTATAAAATGTATATTATGGATTTGGATTTTTTTTATACAGAAAATTCTACCAGACATATGGAAACCAGCAAAGCATAGACTTGACAAGACATTCAGCAGTCAAGGATTCAATTTGCAGCAGGTCAGTATAGTTAAACATTAAAGGCAGGGGTAGTTTAAGCAATATAAAAACTTTTAAAACTTTCACCTAGCACTGGCTGGAGCCAGTAAGGTCTTGACATCAAAGTCTGTATCACTTCAGTGCATGGAAAACTCATTTAGGGAGGTATATACCATATAAAAAGTTTCGCTGTTGATCATCCTAAAATATTGTGAGCCTAACTGTGTTAGTGCTTATCTCTTTCAATCTGTAAGGTCATGATGCATTGTTGATATATTGAGTTTGCACAATATATACGTGCGTGAACTTCAGAAGTCCTCACTCCTGCACTAAGTAACAAGACTATCATTTCAACTCATTTCATCCGGTGTAATAATAGAAAAGTCTGTTGGGAGCATATAGAGATGCTATAATCATAGTGTGATATGCGCTATACAAGCACTGTTTATCAGTATTTCATTTTTGTCTCACCTGCGAAGCAGAGTGAGACTATAGGCGCCGCTTTTCCGACGGCAGGCGGCGGCGGCGTCAACATCAAATCTTAACCTGAGGTTAAGTTTTTGAAATGACATCATAACTTCGAAAGTATATGGACCTAGTTCATGAAACTTGGCCATAAGGTTAATCAAGTATTACTGAACATCCTATTAAAGTTTCATGTCACATGACCAAGGTCAAAGGTCATTTAGGGTCAATGAACTTAGACCATGTTGGAGGAATCAACATCGAAATCTTAAAGGGGAATCCAGCCTTGGCCATAAAAGTTGTGTTGGGAAGGAGAAAAATAAATTAAACAGAATGGTGAAAGTTTGAAAGAAATTGGACAAGCAATAAGAAAGTTATGGCTGCTTTAAAATTGAGATCACTAATACTATGTAGATTTCAAATTGGCAACTGGGTAAGTAAATTATGACAAGGGGCAAGGACAACTTTCCCATAGGCCATGTACTTTATTATCAGGGATTTGTGGTTTTCTCCTAAGTACCCATTCCCCTGGGGCAGTAATCTAAATATAACCCATGTAGTATATTGTTTTATGTCCTCATGAAAGAAAAATATAATTTGAAATAAAACTTTTGGGAAAAATGACATTTTAGCCATAATATGTATTGGAGTACATGGAAGAGTAGTCCTTGCCTTACATCACTATGACATCCCATATGCGGCCAATTTGAAATCTCCATGGGTATAGTGATTACCAATATTTACAACTTTTAAAAATTCATATCTTTCTTTTTGCTTGTCCAATATTGTTCAAACTTTCACCTATCAACTTGTCTGATTTTTCTTTTCCTTATAAAAACAAGTTTTTATTTGGGTTGGATTCCCCTTTAACCTGAGGTTAAGTTTTTGAAATGTCATCATAACTTAGAAAATATATGGACCTAGTTCATGAAACTTGGACATAAGGTTAATCAAGTATCACTGAACATCCTGCATGAGTTTCACATCACATGACCAAGGTCAAAGGTCATTTAGGGTCAATGAACTTTGGCCGAATTGGGGATATCTGTTGAATTCCCATCATAACTTTGAAAGTTTATGGATCTGATTCATGAAACTTGGACATAATAGTAATCAAGCATCACTGAATATTTTGTGCAAGTTTCAGGTCTCATGAGTAAGGTCAAAGGTCATTTAGGGTCAATGAACTTTGGCCGAATCGGGGGTATCTGTTGAATTACCATCATAACTTTGAAAGTTTATTAGTCTAGTTCATTAAACTTGGACATATGAGTAATCAAATATCACTGAACATCCTGTGCACGTTTCAGGTCACATGACCAAGGTCAAAGGTCAATGAACTTTGGCCGAATTGGGTGTATCTGTTGAATTACCATCAAAACTTTGAAAGTTTATGGATCTGATTCATGAAACTTGTACATAAGAGTAATCAAGTATCACAGAACATCCTGTGCGAGTTTCAGGTCACATGATCAAGGTCAAAGGTCATGTAAGGTCAATGAACTTTGGCCATGTTGGGGTTTTTGTTGAATAACCATCATATCTCTGTAAGTTTATTGGTCTCGTTCATAAAAAGTGGATATAAGAGTAACCATGTATCACTGAACATCTTGTGCGAGTTAGAGTAGTATTCAAAGTCAGCACTGCTGCTATATTGAACCGCGTGATGCAGGTGAGACGGCCAGAGGCATTCCACTTGTTTATTTTTGTATGTGTGATTTGAGTAGATTTGTAAGTTTGTGTCTCATCTCAGTTAATATGAACTTATCTCAGTTAATATGAGTCATATTGACTGAGATAAGTTCAGTTAATTATTGGTTTTTGTCTGAAATTATTACAGAAACAAGCTTTTGACACTAACTTGTTTGATTTCATATTGTAGTTGTGAATCCATTTTGATTTAATCCTCCAAATTGTCTTGACATCTGTAGGTTCATTCAGACTTACCAAGATTTGGAGACTAAGAATGAAGGTTTAAGTGATGAAGATCTCATGATTGCAACAGAGCAAGCCTTAGCAGCTGAAGGAATCAGATTACAAAGACGAGGGATGCCAAGAAAGCAAACGAGGAAAGAGGTAAGTCATATACAAGCAACTGCTAACCATTGCCCAAAACTAGTTTAATTTTCCATTTTTTATAAATAAATTAAGATTATTTAGAGCCTGTTTGAAGGTTTTGACATATCAATTCATTTTTTTTTTTTTTGGGGGGGGGTAAAATAAATGTTGAACAATATTGGTAACTTTTGACTCTTACACATCCTATTACTCAAGAATTATTTTTGTGGTTGTTGCAAACCAAACCACCCTTTTTGATAATTTCTATTGCTAAAAATTTGGTGTCCACAAAATGGTCCAATAATTCCCAAGAATCATGGTATGCTAGCACTGTAAAGTTTTGTTGAGTAGCTCCTGTACTTGCATGTTTTGTAAATATTTAAATTTACTCTATGGTGACTTTGGCTCAAAACAGTGCAATATTTAGGATACTTTCTTGTGCCATATAGGCAGACATTCCTCTTGATTTTGCAAATTATTTTGAAGAGTCATTAGCATAACTGGTAATTGATATTTTCCACCTATTTATTTTCTTCTGTGACTTTGCAGACTTCATCACAAGAACGGAAACCAGAGATTAGTGGCCTAGCAAAACTTCTACAAGATGCCTTAACAAAAGAAGGCCCACAATCCAGATGATACGAATATGAAGAGAAAAAAAATGGACTTTTATACTCTTGTAAATGGAGGAACTCTTTTAAAGTGCCAGCTATTTTGGATTCTCAGTGATACAAGTCAAGAGTCGTTGCTTTGGGATACTTTATGGAATTCCCTCTGTCCTTAACTAAATCCTTTCATGCTATGGATCCATATTAAGTTGTGAGATACCTGGATGGTGTTTCTAAAGCTATTCATAAGTTACCCATTACTTTTCACATATTTAATGCATGAATGATGAACGGTTCTCGCATTGAATAAGATACCCAATGTTTTCGATGGGAGTGAAATTCCTATATAGTCCGGGTTATAATTGAGCAAGGTGCCACACGAAAAAGGAGAAATTTTCATATAGTGCTTCTAGACCAGTTTTTTATGCTGAATATGAATATATGAGGTAACCAGGCTGTATCCTGAAAATTAACCCGTGAGGGCGCTTTTTTCAAAATGGCCGCCAAATTTTCAGAACATTTGAATTTTCGTACATAGATTTTGACATAAACATTCAATTGCCACAAAATTAGTGTCATATGAAAGACGAATAAATTTCCTACAATTTGGTACCATTTATAGGGGATAAGTAGGTCATATGGCTGAGATTTTAAGTAGAAAAGTGCATTTTTTGTCATTTTTTCCCAAAAATTGAAAATTTTGCAAATACATGATTTTACATAATTCTAAGAAAAATGAATCAATGACCTTGAAATGTTCCAGAAAACTTTATTGATATACTATTATTATGTAGATGAAATTTCAACTCTGTATCATTCTTCTTAGCAAATTTATAAGGTATCAAACTTGAATACTTCAATTTCAGAAATGTCGCTTTTTGTATGCATTTCCATAGACTAATACGTATAACATGTATAATATGTATAATGTATATAGTTAAACATTAAATCCAATTATCTCCGCTCGTTAGTCACTTGGATAGTTAAGAGTAGGCTTTTCTATATCAGTTACATAAAACAAAATGTTGGCACATCAAGGCCTAACACTCTCATGGGGTGGGGAAGTTGAAGCCCCCCCCCCTTTGGCTATATTATGTTGTTGTATATTGCCTATGAAGCACCCATTGAGGCAAAAAGCATTTTTGCTATACAGTACAGCCACTTTAATTACTTTGAAACCACTTGGAGAGGAAAAGAGTATTAAGCTTTGTAGCTACATCGAAAGTAGTGACACGTACATCGAAGCCAACCCCTCTCGGGGGGAGAGGGGGGGGAGGATCACCCCTCCCCCTTTTGCTTATTGCCAATTTATTTGGAAATTCACCATTTTGGACCCAACATTGAGGAAAAAAGCATTTGTGCATTATAGTATTTTATTGCTTTGAGAGAGTAGTGTGTTCTACCTGCTACATAAATAAGCGCTAGCACATCGAACCCTAGCCCTATAAGGGGCTGTCTAATGTCACCCCTCCTCTATATCATGTATATTGCCTATTTATTGAAAATTTCAACATTTTGGATCACCCATTGAGGCATATTAAGGGGCGTTTCTATATCATACAGCCAATTTTATTTTCTTGTAATTACTTAGAGAGAAAAGCGTAGGCTTTGCTCTATCAGCTACATATTATTAGGAAGCGCTGGCACATCGAAACCTATCCCTCACACGGGCTGATAAGTCAAACCCCCCCCCCTCTATTATCATGTATAATACCTATTTATTGGAAATTACACCATTTTGAATCGCCCATTGAGGCAAAAGTGCGTTTCTACTATACAGCCAATTTCGTTTTCTTGCAATGACTTGGAGAGGATAGAGTAGGCTTTGCTCTATCAGATACAATAGACAAGTGCTTACAAAGAAAAGCCTACCCCCTCCAGGAAGCTGTTGAAATTAACCCATCCATTTTGCATTATAGCATATTTATTGAAGAATTCACCATTTTAAAGCCCCCATTTAGGCAAAAAGGCGTTTCTGATATATAGCCCTGCCACTTTTACTGCATTGAAACCACTTAGGGATGAAAGAAGAGGTTTTTGCTTTATCAGCCACATATAAAGAGGTGCAGGCAAATAAAAGCCTACTTCCTTCAGGGGACTGTCGAAATTACCCCCATCCCCTCCCATGAAATTCACCATTTTGGAGCCCCCATTTTGGAGCCCCCATGTAGGCAAAAGGCGTTCCCGATATAAAGTTCTACCACTTTTACTGCCTTGAAACCACTTAGGGAGGAAAGAAGAGGTTTTTGCTTTATCAGCCACATATAAAGAGGTGCAGGCAAATAAAGCCTACTTCCTTCAGGGGAGTGTTGAAATTACCCCTACCCCCCCTCTTGAAATTCACCATTTGGAGCCCCCATTTAGGCAAAAAGGCGTTCCCGATATATAGTTCTGCCACTTTTAATGCCTTGAAACCACTTAGGGACGAAATAATAGGTTTTTGCTTTATCAGCCACATATAGAGAAGTGCAGGCAAATAAAAGCCTACCCCCTCCAGGAGGCTGTCGAAATCACCCATCCCTTTTGCATTATTGCCTATTTATTGAAAAAATCACAACCTTGGAGCCCTCATTGAGGCAGAAAGTCATTTCTGATTATTTTTCTGCCGTTTTTTACCCTTTAAAACACTTGGAGAGAAAAAGAATAGGCTTTGCTTTAACAGCTAAATATAAAGACATGCTCGCAAATTAAAGCCTATCCCCATCAGAGGGCTGTTGAAATCATCCCACCCCTTTTTTTTATTATTGCTTATTTATTGAAAAATTCACCATTTTGGAGCCCCCATTGAGGCAAAAAGGCGGTTCTGATAAATAGCTCTGCCACTAGTACCGCCTTGAAACTATATGGAGAGGAAAGAGTAGGCTTTCCTCTAACAGCTACATGTAAAGAAGTAGCTCTACTATATACTAGAAACACGTTTTTTCCTTAACGGGGGTTCCAAAATGGCGATTTTTACAATGAATTGGCAAAAATCGTAAAAAAGGTGGGGTAACATAATTATAGTCCCCTGAATTGAGTCAGGCTTCGATATGGCAGCAATTTGTTCTATATAGCTGAAAGAGGGGAACCTATTCTTTCCTCTCCAAGTGGTTTCAAGAAAGAGAAATTGTGTGTTTTATACAGCAGAAGTGCATATCGCCTCAATGGGGCTCAAAAATTTTGAATTTTCAAATAATTAGGCAATAATGCAAGAGAGGTTGGGTGATTTGACAGCCGCCCAGATGGGTAAGCTTGAATGTGCCAGCATTTCTTTATGGAGCAAAGCATGTTCTTTGTTCCTTAATTGGTTTCAAGGCAATAAAAGTGGCAGTACTATTTATCAGAGATGCCTTTTTACCTCAATGGGGGCTCAAAAATGGTGAATTTCCAATAAACAGGCAATGACGCAAAGGCGTGAGGGGGCTGATTTCGACAGCCCCCAGAAGGGTCCGGCTTTTATTTGCCAGCACAAAATTATGTAGCTGATAGAGCAAAGCCTATTCTTTTCTCTCTAAGTGGTTTCAAGGTAATAAAAGTGGCAGAACTATATATCAAAGACACCTTTTTGCTTCAATGGGGGCTTTAAATGGTGACTTTTCAACAAATAGTCAAATAATGAAAATTAGTTGGGTAACTTCAAAAGCCACCTGAAGGAGATAGGCTTCGATTTGCCAACACTTCTTTATATGGAGCTAATAGAGCAAAGCCTACTCTTTCTTCTCCAAGTCATTGCAAGAAAATAAAATTGGCTGTACTATATAGTAGGAATGCGCTTTTGCCTCAATGAGTGATCCAAAATGGTGAAATATCCAATAAATCAGCAATATACATGATATAGAGGGGGGGGGGGTTACTTAGACAGCCCCTGAGAGGGCTAGGGTTCGATGTGCCAGTGCTTATTTATATGAAGCTGGAAGAACGTAGTCTACTCTATCCTAAGTGATTTCAAATCAATAAAATTGGGTGTGCAACAAAGCACAAACGCTCTTTGGCCTCAATGTTGGGTCCAAAATTATGAATTTTCAAATAAATATGCACTATTAAGCAAAAGCCCCCCCCCCCTAAGAGGGGTATGCTTCAGTGTGCCACTTCTTTGGATGTAGCTGGTAGAACAATTAAAGCCTACTTTTTCCTCTCAAAGTGGTTTCAAAGCAAACAAAGTGGCTGTACTGTAGTAGAAATGCCTGTTTTTGCCTCAATGGGTGCTTCAAAAAATGGTGATTTTCCAATAAATAGGCAATATACAACAACATAATATAGCCAAAGGGGGGGGGGGCTTCAACTTCCCCACCCTATGAGAGTGTTAGGCCTTGGTGTGCCAACATTTTGTTTTATGTAGCTGATAGAGAAAAGCCTACTCATAACTATCCAAGTGATTAACGAGCGGAGATAATTTGATTTAATTTTAACTACAGTATACATTATACATATTATACATGTTATACATATTAGTCTATGGAAATGCATACAAAAAGTGACATTTCTGAAATTGAAGTATTCAAGTTTGATACCTTATAAATTTGCTAAGAAGAATGGTACAGAGTTGAAATTTCATCCACATAATAATAGTATATCAATAAAGTTTTCTGGAACTTTTCAAGGTCATTGATTCATTTTTCTTAGAATTATGTACAATCATGTATTTGCAAAATTTTCAATTTTTGGGGAAAAATGAAAAAAAATGCACTTTTCTACTTAAAATCTCAGCCATATGACCTACTTATCCCCTATAAATGGTACCAAATTGTAGGAAATTTATTCGTCTTTCATATGACACTAATTTTGTGGCAATTGAATGTTTATGTCAAAATCTATGTACGAAAATTCAAATGTTCTGAAAATTTGGCGGCCATTTTGAAAAAAGCGCCCTCACGGGTTAATTTTCAGGATACAGCCTGGTTACCTCATATATTCATATTCAGCATAAAAAACTGGTCTAGAAGCACTATATGAAAATTTCTCCTTTTTCGTGTGGCACCTTGCTCAATTATAACCCGGACTAATAACCATATTAAAATATTTACAATTTATCAATTTCTTATTCAGATGCTTGTTATTACAAAAAGTATTATTTTATACAGATCAGAATTCACTTTTGCTGATGTGATTCAAAGTGAGTGGCACCGAAAAAATATCACCAGTCATGCGTAACTTATGAACAACTTAATGAAATGACCCCCTGGATCAGAATTTTAAATTTCATGTCACACTGCCCTAGCTGCAGAAAAGTGTGGTTTCCTGAGACTGCTGATCTATCATTGCAAAGCAACGTTACAAAGTGGAGATGCTACCATATGACTGAGCGGTGAGGAACAGACTTCACATTATTTAATTTAGCTTGTTTAAATCTACCAGAATCTTGTAGTCAGGAAACTCTTAGGCTTGCTTAATAAAGCTTGCGATTATAGTAAATGCACCACTGAAGTTACTCTTAATTCAACTGGCTTTTGAGCCCTGTTACCATTCAAGTAACTGTGTCATTAACACGGACAGTAAAGTTGTAAGCAATGGGACCCCAGTAAGCACTGACATCCACAAGATGTAATCAAGACTGATCATCGTCATGTGTCCATATGGAGATAATAGAGTGTTTGTTGATTGCTATTTCATGTAAAAATTCATCTAATATGATCTTCAACTCATCACATATAATTACTAATTTACAAAATGTGTTGATGGGAAGAATCATTGGGTGATAAGTTGCATTTCAATTTGCTGGCATCTAAATGCTTTAATACTTCATTTTGGAATCGACATGTAATGGGAAATACAGAAAAGTGAATATTTTGCTTTGGACAAGATTTAAGACCAAGAGATAAGATAAAATTAAACAGGGAAGAAATTTATATGGGAAAAAATCTGTTTATATGAAAATATGGAGGAAGAGAGCATATATTGCACCCATGATGCACTATTGAAAGATATATGATTGTGACAGATTTGGGTGCAAATTTTACAAAAGGTAGCAAAAATTCACCATTGTGATATCAGAATTTGAACAGTTAACATTGGACATTTTTTTTTTAGGACAATGAAAGTTTGTTCATACATATGTCAGCATGTTATGTAAATCACCTTACCTCAGCTGAACAATGTTTTATAACAATGGTTGCTGAGCTATTTTGTCCCACCAAATCTAAACTGTTGCTTGAAAAATTGACACATTTTTGCACAAATTTTGCACATAAAAAGAGATAAGGAAAAGTATTTTCCATTTAATGGACAAGAAAATAAATACTCATAAAATTAGTTGTAAAGGATTCTATGAATAAATAACTGACTGGAATTGATACAATAGGAAAAAGAGAATCTGAAGAAATTGGTGTAAAAGTTCAGAGTGAGAAAGAGAGAGGGGGTGGGGGACTGGAAAGAATTCAGAGAACTAAGGGCCTTGGTGGTCAGTAGGCAGAGGGAGAGAGAGAGAAAGGGTGAAATTGAAATACAATCTGAAAGATGATACAAAGTGTTAATATAATCCTCAATTCTCTAATCTTTTCTGATTGTATATGATAATTCTGTAAAACCCATTTTCTGTATTTGATGTGATAAATAGTAGTTTGGCCTTTCATCCAGATGATCCAGTGGTATTTTATAGTTTGCTTGTCCCTCAAGTGCTTTGTTCCAGAGGCAAAACTCCTGTATCAATTATCTTTGAAGAATGAGGAAAGTTTGGATGTAATTGCAGTGCACTGTGTACTATTTTTTTCATAAAGTACATTGCACTATCTAGGGAATAAGATTTGATAGAAGTTGCATTCATCCAAGATGGCACTGAAACAAGTGCAGTAAGAGCTCGTTAAACATATATGCTTGTGCAACTAGGAGAGGAAATAGACCATTTAGTGTCAGTTTGGTTGAGGAAACACTATTTTCTTTCTCTACTATAAAAGTTTTAGATGTTGAAAACCGAATATCCCTTTCAGAAGAGGAGTCATTACTTAATTGGCAAATGAATGTAAATACAATTTTTCTCGGGTTTGGTTAGCAGCATTCAAATGTCTCAGAGGTGAGTTTAGCTAATTTTAACCAAATTGAATCATTGATTTATTCACTAATTGCTAGGCCAAGAATTGAAAGTACCAGTTTGATATATTTCTGATCCAGTTGTTTCATATTGCCAAAACGATCACTCACTGGAAATAAAAAGATGATGCATTCCACATTTAATAATATCACTAAGGCCCCCATTCCACAGAACAGAGACCATTGGAAGACTTAAAATTGGTTAGGTCTTGCAGCGGTCTTAAAGATCACTGAAATTTTGTATCTCTGTGGAATGGCTCAGGAAGACCCCTCAAAGAACTATGAAAGACTCATGGATATTTCTTGTCTTACTGGTCTTAGAGTAGTCCTAAAGAGATCTTTCAGTTGTCTTTCGGAGATCTTTTATGCAACAAGTGATCTTTCAGAATTCTTTCCATAGACTTTGCCTGGTCTTTCTTTTCAATGATCTTTCAATGATCTCTCATGAGTCTTACAGTGATCTCCGCAAAAATCTTGACAGACTGCCGAAAGATCATTGTAAGACTATGAAGACCTTTGAAAGTTCATCGAAAGACTGCTGAGAAACCACTGAAAGACCGTTTTCCTGTAACACCATTGTAAGACTGTTATGAACCATTTCAAAAAGTTTTAAAGACCACTGAAAGATTGGTCAAGACTTGTGCGAGACCTCAAAGACCATTGTAGGTTCTTTGAGAGACCTCTAAAAGATCAACCAGAATTCATGGTCTTTCAAAGGTCTTTCAGCTGTCTTGTTCTCTGGGAAAAAAAATAAGAAGAAAAAGAAGTGCATTATTTTGATTCATTTATTCTTATTTTTTTTGTCTTTGTGTTTATACCATACCATGAGCTCATGCATTGAGAGAAGAAGAAGAGCGCCGAGCGCGAGGGAAGCCAGGCGCTGGCCTGGGCGGGCTGCGGCCAGCTGGGCGGCGCGGTCTGGCCGCCTAGTAGTACATTCGGGTCGAGTCGATTTGCGAGGCACTGGGACTGAGTGGGAAGTCAAACAGGAACAGCCGGGGATGTTGGATGTTTTCTTTACTCCCAGTTTCATCTTAAGGACTTAATTATTGAATCAGCTACAGACCTGCTAACTTGTGTAGGTATAGAAATTGCGTACAATTTTGCCAATGATCATTATTTGAACTTAACTGGCGCTTTCGTTTCGCATACCGTACGCCCGGCCCGAAGGCGAAGCATCCTCGGACTTAGTCTTAGACAGCTGGCAGCCGTCTGTTTCGAGGAGTTTTTTAACATTTTTTTTTATTTCTCCTCGTACACAGACGGCTCGCTATCGTGCACGCACCTTTAGGGGACTTGCAATGCAAAATCCCCCCGTCGGGGCTCTTCAATTTTTGTCTTTAATGTATTGTGACCAAAATGCAAATGAATACCGGTATTCCCTCTTGGCATTAATTGCCAAAAAACGGAGAAAAATCAAGTTAAAAGGAACAAAAACAGTGACTAACCTTGGCTGTCACGCAAATTCACTTCCCCGTTTTGTCCGATCTTAAGTACATAAACATATGGCCATTGAGTCCCCTGTACAGATCGCGCTAGAACTTCGGTCTCTGTATGGCAGTGAGTCCAAACTTCGCGCGTGTCCAAACTTTGCGGACGGTCATTATCTCCAAAACTAGCCAATACCCTTAAAATCTGACATCATCAATGTGAAAAGCGACCTAAAATTACCCTTCGCTGAAAGTTTCTTTAGGATTAGTCCAGTATTCATGAAAATATTGGCAAAAGATCTGCAAATTTGTCACCGTTAGCGCCCGTTTTGAAGAAAGCATCAAGCATCACGATATCACCATTTTACAAGCAGAAATCATAAAAAATGTGAGTTAAATGTGGTACTAACCGATTCCATAGCATTTTGCCATCAATCTGATATAAATATTTCACTTTTTGAACTTGAGTTTTTGTTTAAATCTCCACAAAAGCTTTGGTGCGCGAAGTTAGGTCACACTCTTTCTGAACGTTTTTCCAGCACAGCCCGCATTCACCGATCGGAATAGAATTTTGAGATCGCGATACCGGCGAAACCCAGTGACCTACTTTACATTTTCGTCCATGATTTTATAGTTTACGATCTTGCCGTCAATGTGGTAACTATTTCTTGAATTGGTTTTGTATAAATTATGAATAATTTGTGGACAAAATTAAGCCTGATGAATATTTTTGAAAAGTGCGCGAAGTTTGGACACCCCATCATATTTGGTGAGTGAAGCCAACGGAGTTCAGCTGAACAACCAACATAACAGAGACCGAAGCTTTTGGTCTGTATTTGGTGAGTGAAGCCAACAGAGTTCAGCTGAACAACCAACATAACAGAGACCGAAGCTTTTGGTCTACCTCGGACTCGGAGCTCGTCCTGGGGGACGCCGCCCCGCCACGAAGTGATCTGGGGCCGATTACACGAAAGGGTCTTTGCAAGGACCGTCTTTCGTGTCGCCCATCTTTTATGAATGATGCGCCATGTTAAATGCATTTTCAATAGATCTTCTGCAAACATATTTCATTCGTCCGTTAACACAAACAAAATATTTGTGTGTAAAATAATTGTGATATATCATGATTGTATAAAAAACATGATAAAATTTGATTTAAAAGCACACTAACGAATCTTATTCTTTATCATAAATTTCAGAAACACCCCGCTTATAGCGTTTCATAAAAGATGGGCAACACGAAAGACGGTCCTTGGAAAGACCATTTCGTGCAATCGGCCCCAGTCTAGCTCTAGTCTGTCGTAGTCCAGGGGCCGATTGCACGAAAGGGTCTTTCCAACTCCAAGGACCGTCTTTCGTGTCGCCCATCTTTTATGATACGCGATAAGCAGGATGTTTCTGAAATTTATGATAAAAAATAAGATTTGTTAGCTTGCTTTTAAATCAAATTTCATACAATTTCATTATATATCATATCATTTTATAAACAAACATTTTGTTAATTTTAACGGACGAATAAAAGTGTTTTCAGATGATTTATTTAATATTTAAGATGCGTTTCACATAGCGCATCATAAAAAATGGGTGACACGAAAGACGGTCCTTGCAAAGACCCTTCGTGCAATCGGCCCCTGGGGCCTGTTGCATGACGAGATGAGCTATACATAGGACTAGGAACGTCCTAGGCCTAACGTAACTTGGACCATTCTTCCGAGATAGGATAAGGAAGATCGGCGACAAATCAGCGTAAACCGTTTCGCAAAGGCAATTTTGTTTTGAATCGAAGTCCGCGACATCCTGTGAGATATCGATAGTATCGGTAGAATTTATAGTCTTTATCGTAATCTGATTCATCAGTAATTTTAATTTGTTAGAAAATCACATTTTTATAAAAGAAGATCAAACACAACGATACTTATCATGGTTTTAAGGATTGATATATAAACTAATCTTGCAAGGTGAAAAGCAAAAAATCTATCGATTTCTTGCAGCATAAATATAAAAATCAAAATCACATTTTTGTTAACCAGACCTGATGTAGTTTTGAAGGAAACTACAGTTTGGTAATTCTAACATTAGTAAAGAAACCCTGCAAATAAAATACGTAGTGAAAAGCCATATTATGAGGATTTTCATAGCTTGAATGATATTAGATTTGGGTGTTTTTCAAGTCCTTTTAAATATCATTTGTTGAACTTGAGGAACAAATATGGTTTGAACGAAATAAAATCAAATTTAATGTGCCTGACTATATGAGACTATGACGCAAAAGCCATTTGTGAAAAAACTAAATACAAAATAAAATGGAAATTATGTGTGATTCGTTAGGAATTCACATGGGCGGTTGGAAGAGGGGTGCTGAAGTGATGTGTGTGTTTCATACACCATGGGCAGTATAACCCCTTCCCTTGAAATCTGTTTGATATGTTTTAATAGTATAAATTTAACCAAAATTACTTTCATTGTAGGCTATATTGAAAACATTCTTTTTGCTCCTTTTTTTTGCTAATAATTTTTTTTTAAATTCCAAACCAGCACCCCTATCAATCGTTACCATGACCTGGCGGTGTTAGCATGAGGTGGTGCAAGGTGGAGACTGTCCAGTTTTGTTCTGGAGGGAGTAAAATGAGGTCGAATAGGAGAAAAGGGGTAGGGGACCACAGGATTAATTATAAAATTATATTTTTTAACTAATAGTACTGATAAATTTCTCATAATTTATATATTGGTTAGCGGATCGTCTTGTAAAACGAGTCAAGTCTGCGGGGGGAGGGGAGTGGGGATAATACATAACATCGTCATGCACCATATAGTATGGCCTACTGTCATTCAGTGCATGCACGAGGATGTCACATAATTTTGCAATATTTATTTAAACATCTCTGCACTTCTCCAACTCAAGTCAGACTTCGCCTCATATCCACTTTCTCACCTATATGCATTTCATTTCTATCTCTATTCACTTTCCATTCCAGGACCTTACACTTGATGTACAATAATCATTTTCGCAATTGTTTCTTACCAACAACCATGCAAACCTTCAAACATCACTCAGCTATTGGACTTGATCTATAAATGAAATTAAATACAAGGTTTTACTTGTCATCAGGGTTGGCGGATTTAAATCACGTTGATTTAAATCGTGATTTAAATCGCGATTTAAATCACCATGATTTTTTTTAAAAAATCATTGATTTAAATCACTTCCATTGAAACATGTACAAATCATGGACAAAGTATTTGTTCAATGCAGTTTTAATTCTTCAAGTCAACTGAAAAACTTTGAATTAACTTTATATCAATAAAAGATCAACAAAGTCTTCATATCTACTTAAAACAAATTAAAATCAAATTAATACAATCAGGTAATTCCTTAAAAACTACAGATGTATGTTGTCAATAGGTACTCATTTTTTGTAAATTATGTCGAGTTTTTCTTCTGAAATTTTACATTCTTTGTCAGTTATTATTAGTCAATTTCTTAACATAAAGTTTTCACATAATCCAAAGACTTTTCAGAGAGCAGTTTGTAAAAAAAAATATAATATATAAAAGTCGATGAGAAAAGGTTTGTTGGCAGTTTTCCAGTTTTGATCCTTCGCCTACACATAACTACTTCTGTCATGTAAAATAAAAAAATGATACCTGCATGTAATCAACATATTTAACATGCCTCTTATTTCGTATTGTTACATTTATCATACATTTGATGTTTTGAATAACATAATTATAAAAATCACATTAACATAATGTAGTACAGTCATAATTTGACTGTTGAGAAAAGCTTTCTCTTATAAACCTTTTAAGTCACTGCAGCCCATTTTATGTTCAGTGCTACAAATAATGGAAGTTTTGTTTCTGCATGTAATAATGGAAAGAGCTCTATAACAACAATTTGCAAAACTCAGAATAAACATTTAACACTGTATTTTAACGTTAAGATGCAGGTACTTCAGTTACAATCATTGGCAGTTGTAAGCTGTGTCTCATTTAAAATAAAATACTTCTTTTTGTAATACATATGTTGTAATTTAAGCAGTTTTGCAGTTTTTATCCTTTAAGTTAAAAGTAAGTAGATTTTTTTTCATACTTCATGGATCAAACAGATTTTTTTGTAGAGAATATGGGAATAAAAATTGTAGATTAATGTAAAAAAATCACAGTAACAGAATGTAGTATAGTCACCCTTTGACTAAGCTATCTCCTATATTGTTCTCCAAAACTGAGAGTTTTGCATCTATATCTGTAGCAAGAGAAGAGCTTTTTATCAAAAAGATCCTTAACATATACAGTTGTAGTCTCTCTTTGACTATTGTAAAGCTGTGACTAATTGAAAAAAATCATTGATTTGAATTATTTCTCTTACAATATACATGAATACTAGTAATTGGCAAAGGGTTTGTTGGCAGTTTTGATAAGGGATTTTTTCTCTTGGATTTTTTTAAATATTTGAATGAAAAATCCCAGAGGGGAATGTTCTCTACTCACTGGGAATTCCCTATGGAATATTCCTTCATAGGCCTATGTATGATAGAATTAAGTTCAGATACATGATTCCTCAAATTTATTTTTAATTGTCCATTTTTACTGGATTTTAATTACAAAATATGTGGTTAAGAACAATATTAGGGGTGAAATGTATAACATCAATATTGATGTCATTGTAAGAGTAAGGGGGGGGGATAATTACCCCTTTTTTCGAAGGAACTTTAAAAAAATAAAAAAAATCAAAAAAATCTGATTTAAATAAAAAAAATCTGATTTAAATCAAATAAATCCGATTTTTTTGATTTTTTTAAAAAAATCAAAAAAATCGCCAACCCTGCTTGTCATATTGACTGGATGTTTATTTTGCTCATTTCGAAAAGCTTTGATGAAGCATGGAAGTTAGGAATTTTGAGGAAATTGTTTCTTCTTGAGTTGAAGCTTTTCTTTTGCTTCTTCCAATCGCTGCTCCTCTATGAATCGTTTTCCCTTTTTCTTCCGCCAGCCTTTGCTTTATAATCTGGAGAAAGATAGAAAAGAGAAAATGACATTTTATTAATCAATTTATATTTTTGATAATATTTACATATATATAAACACACAATCATGTACAATACAGATAAATAAATAAATGTATATATATATATATTAGGCCTAACTCAAGTTGCTGTTCTTGGACAACATTTTTTTCAACACTTATAGAGAGTACCTTCTCAGAAAATGTCGCCTTTCGGCATCTTCCCTGCGGAGTCAGAGGTTTTGGTTTCTTAGATGCCGATGCCGGTTGAGAAGTACATGTGGCGGACGATTCGTTCCGAGATCCCGCTGCTGTCGCCGGGGGCAAGACAGGGTGGAGGTGGCGTTGGGGGAGATGAGAATGCGGTGGTTGACGACGAGGAAGGCCTGCTAGCGGCTGTTGATGTCGACACAGCATTAAGCGCTGGCTGGTTGGAAGGAGGTGCATCGTCGAGTGTATCAAGGCCCCCCTCTACTCCATGTACAGTTGTTGACCCAATAAAAGTCAGCACTCGTGAATCCTCATCAGTTACCTTTATTTAATATGATAAGAATTCAATTATTTTATTGTTCATATGTTTCATGGACACTAGAAAGTTCTCACGTTTTAAAGGCCATCTGCACTTCTTTTTTCTGTGAGTACCTTTCCGTATTTTATAATGGTGAACCAATTGTAATTGCAATTTCATTTGTTACCAATAGATTTCATCATGCAGAGGCACCATCATCGTGCATTATTATCACTATCACCGTTAGCATTATCATTACCATTCACCACCAACACCATCCTCGCCACAACAATCGTCGTCGTCATCGACGGGCGTCATTGTTACCATCGTCACCAACATGTTTACCTTGTATTTCGGGTCTAGTGGCGGACCACCACCTGTTTTATTCGCACATCTCCTTTCCGCAGCAGCTTTTGCCTTTACTTCGGATTGGTATTTTGACCATTTTTTCCTGGTCTCCTCCCCATTCCTGCCTGCGCCGCCGACATTTAGTTTTTCAGCAATGTCAGCCCAATTTGTTTTGGGGCCAATGCAGAACATGCATCTTTGAAGCATGTGAGTAACGCATCTTTGTTGCATTCTACCTCGTTTACTAGAACATGGAGCTCTTGCGGGCTAAAATTCTGCCTTTTTTTCTTGTTGCTCCCGCCATATCTGTAAATCAGGCTTACATGTATTTACATTACATCGTCACCAACATGTTTACCTTGTATTTCGGGTCTAGTGGCGGACCACCACCTCTTTCATTCGCACATCTCCTTTCTGCAGCAGCTTTTGCCTTTACTTCGGATTGGTATTTTGACCATTTTTTCCTGGTCTCCTCCCCATTCCTGCCTGCGCCGCCGCCGATATTTAGTTTTTCAGCAATGTCGGCCCAATTTGTTTTTTTGGCCAATGCAGAACATGCATCTTTGAAGCATGTGAGTAACGCGTCTTTGTTGCATTCTACCTCGTTTACTAGAACATGGAGCTCTTGCGGGCTAAAATTCTGCCCTTTTTTTCTTGTTGCTCCCGCCATATCTGTAAATCAGGCTTACATGTATTTACATTACATTGTCACCATTATGTTTACCTTGTATTTCGGGTCTAGTGGCGGACCACCACCTCTTTCATTCGCACATCTCCTTTCTGCAGCAGCTTTTGCCTTTACTTCGGATTGGTATTTTGACCATTTTTTCCTGGTCTCCTCCCCAGTCCTGCCTGCGCCGCCGACGATATTTAGTTTCTCAGCAATGTCAGCCCAATTTGTTTTTTGGCCAATGCAGAACATGCATCTCTGAAGCATGTGAGTAACACATCTTCGCTGCATCCTACCTCGTTTACGAGAACATGGAGCTCTTGCGGGCTGAAATTTGGCCCTTTTTTTCTTGTTGCTCCTGCCATATCTTTAAATCAGGCCTATTTAACTGAAACAGCGATCGTTTCGATTTTACGGAACAGTTACCGTCCTTCCAATAATATAATAATAATAATATACTAATTTATATAGCGCAGAAACTATGTGCATATATTCTACTGCGCTGCAATTTAGAGCTGGTGAAATGCTTGAAAAACAGAATTAGAAAAGGGGGGTAAAAGAAATGTATGGGAGTTATTTGAACAGATAGGTTTTCAATTTAAGTTTGAACGTTTCTATTGATGGGCAGGATCTCACAACATACGGCAAACCATTCCGTAACTTTGGGGCTGCACAGGCAAAAGCGCGATCTCCCAAAGTTATCTTTGTATTACGAGCGGGGATGTGAAGGAGCAAATTATCATTAGAACTACGCAGGTTGTGAGAATGTCTGTGAACTTTTCTTTGTAAAAGCTCAGAAATGTAACTGGGGGCTTGACCACTTAGTGCCTTGTATACAATTAGCAAAATCTTGAAAGATATTCGTTGGCGAACTGGAAGCCAGTGCAGATCTTTTAATACAGGGGTAATCCTTGAAAATCTAGATTGACTACAAATCAGCCGTGCACATGCGTTCTGTACTCGCTGAAGACGCCCAATTTGAGATGAGGGGAGCCCATACAACAAACTGTTACAATAATCTACCTTACTAATAATGCATGCATGGACAATTGTTTTCATGCTTTCATTGTCAAAATATTTTCGTATACGTCTGAGGTTGTATATCATGTGAAATGAAGATTTGCACACATTGGTAATATGTGCTTCCATATTCAATTGCGAATCAAAAAATACACCAAGATTTCTTACATTAGAGTTTGGTTCTATGACTGAACTGCCAACTGATATCCCGTCAAAATCTAGCTTATTCAGTTGTTTAGATGTGCCGATAACTAGTAATTCTGTTTTACTGTCATTAAGCATAAGTTTGTTATGCAGCATCCATTCACGTATGTAACCAACACAATCTTCTAGAAGAGAGATGCTCTGCTGGACTTGCGGGACTCCGAAAGGTACTGAGAAAATTTCAGACACAGTTTCATCAATTTGGATCCGCTGACATCTGTCAGTTAGATATGATTCTATCCAGTCAAGTACTACACCCTTAATACCAAAGTGTCTATTTAGTGTATGCAATAGGTTAGTATGATCAATGGTATCGAATGCGCTACTAAGATCTAATAAAAGTAATAAGGTGACTTTCTTATCATCCATAGCCATGAGAATATCACTCTTAATTCTTAACAGTGTGGTTTCAGTACTGTGATACTGTCTATAGGCTGACTGATTAATTGGAAGAAGAGAGTTGCGGTCGAGGTGATTCATTATTTGCGTATATGCAGCACCTTCCACAAGCTTTGATACATACTTCAGATTACTTACAGGCCGAAGATTACAGAATTTTGTTTCCAAACCAGGTTTTTTCAATAATGGTTTAACTATCGCGGTTTTCCACCGCGAAGGAAAATTACCAGATGACAATGAGAGATTAATTAGAGATGTAATGGTGGGAATCAGTGTGTCCGTACACTGTAAAAGAATCTTTGTGGGCATTGGGTCAGATGCACAAGACTTTTTGCTGAACTTAGTTATAAGTTTCTTAACATCCTGTTCTGACAGAAGAGTGAAGTTAATAAAGTCAGGTACGTCATGGGAGGAGACCTGAAGATAATTTGTCTTTGGATTGCTGCTTGCATTCAATCTTGACTCAATATCTTCATGGATCTGTATTACTTTGTTCTGAAAAAACTTGCCTAAATCATCCACAAAGCCCTGTTTGTCAATAATGCATGGTATTACAGGTTGTTTATTCGCAATATTCAACAGAGACTTCACCACACGAAATAACTGCTTTTGATCACCTTTGTTTTCCATAATCAAATCATTGTGATGGATTCTGCGAGCTTCATTTAACACATGCAACATGTGATTGCGCAGTGACTTATACCTAATCCAATCGCTTATCGTCCTAGATTTTAACCAACGCTTTTCAGCTTTCCTTTTCTGTATTTTTGCAATCCTTACATTATCAGTGAACCAAGGTACTTGGGTTCGCAGAACAACTTTTTTAGTTACAACAGGTGCATGTTTATCTAAGATACTATTTAGTGTTACATCATATAATGAGACAAATTCCTCAAGATCACAAGGTGTATGTTTGCAAAGATCACTACTGGCTATATCAAACTTCATCGCATCAATGTCAATTACTCCAAGCCTACGGAATGACATTACTTTAGAAGGCAGTGGAGGTTTGTATGAGTTAAGAGTGCACATAACAGGAATATGATCACACAGAAGAGAACTATGTGGCCAGGGTTTGCCAACTATAATTTCATCTGACTGTCGATGAATCATCAAGTCAAGGGTATGACCATGAATATGTGTACTGAAATTGACCAATTGTGTGCAAAAAAGAGACTCGAGCAGATCCGAAAAAGCTCTTGCCTCTGCCTTGACGGTATCCACATGGATATTAAAATCCCCAACAATTAGCAATGGGAGATTAGACAACAAATGACATTGGATGTAATCATTAAACTCAGATATGAATGATGAAACTGTTACAGGATGAGATTCTGAGTATGGCGGTCTGTAAATATTAATCAATTGCACATTAAATGACTGATACGAGACAAGATATTCAGCAAACTCGAAAGAGTTCTTCTCACCAGCAGCTGCCATACGGACATCAATTGTCTCTCTAAACACAAGGCCAGTCCCGCCGCCACGGCGACCACTTCGTGGATGATGAACAAATTGATACCCATTGGGAGTAAGTTCGTGCAGAACTGCTGAGTCATTTCTATTAAGCCAAGTTTCTGTAATGGCAACCACGTCTACTTTGCTGTCACAGATGAAATCGTGAATGAGGACAGTCTTATTGCGTACAGACTGTACGTTTACAGAACAGAGTTGAAGATTCGAAGATGATGATGACGATCCTGGGACTCCAACGATGGGACTCCTACCTTTCCAATTTGCTATAATATGCCTATTATGTTGCCTTTTGCGAAAATCAAGTTTTACATGTTTTTCCTTGCCTCCCTTTGATATAACAGATGCTGTTTTTTAATCCAAATTACATTTCATCTTCCTACAACGAACGAATGCATTAAACTTTAAAGGTTCTTGCCAACCTTGCAAATTCACATGCCATTAGCATAGATACAGATGGGGGAGCTTGGGGGCCATGATGGAAACTAGAAGGGCAATGACAGAGGAGAAAAGGGATATAAAATGGAAGGAAAAGGGTAACAATTACTAGTATAAAATGATAGAAGCATTTTAAACAAATTTTGAAAAAATAGGTGTAAAGAAAGTTATGGAATTTTAAAAAGTCTTTCAAAAGTTTCTAGGGAAAAATTAGCAAACATGCTTCAAAATGGCAAATTTTGTGTAAAAGTCTCCATATGTTTTGTACATTTTTACCTTTATACATATTTATGATTATCTCCTTACCTTTACATATGTGATGTGAATTTAGTTTCCTACAAACATACCAATGCTTACGCTTTAGGTGTGAGATTCCCGCCTTGGGGACTCTTGCTCAACCCCCTCCCCCAAATCTCTTCACGCCAAAGTATACATTAATCACAATGCCTGTAATCTTATGCCGAGGCACAGAAAATCTTGTGCATGCATACCTCCTGCTTTGGTATTTATCATTTACATATATCATACCCATTACCATTTTCCCATTTTTGGTTTCATTTAATGACTGGATACTCTAGGGAGTATATCATAGGAGCTCAATATCCACTTTGATGGCTAAATCATTACTGTGGATCCAATACATTGTTGTTTATGCAGGTGAAGAACAAACATTAAAAATGCTGGTTGGAAGGCTCTCCAGAAGTGTTCCATTGTTGAGCAAGGCCCTCACACAATGCAGATGTCCTTGTCATTCTAACTATCAAGCAGTATCCCCAACCATGTCTGTAGCAAGGAACTATTCAGATAACAGGTATTACAAAGCTTATGACTATTAAATTTCCCCGTACGCTTTGTACAGGGAATATGTTCAATAAAGGACAAGTGATATCTCGGTCATACTTTTCCACATTTCCATTTAAGCATCTTTGTGAGAAATTTAGTGGAATATGTACATAATTGACAACTTTGGCTAAATAGATATATATAATTTTAACATTTGAAATGTTTTAAAACTAAAAAAAAATTCACCTATCAAATTTAAAAGTAAGTATGTAGACAATCTAATTTTATTGGACCGTCTTAAAGAAAATGATCCCTTTGGTATACGCTGTTCAATTTGGGTCAGTGGTCCTGCCTAAATATGAAGTTGAGCCCTTAAAAAAAAATATATTTTTTTAATTTTTTTATTTAAATTTTCCAGTGATGATTTCCAGGTGGTATTTTATTCCACCATGTGTGGACTGCAGACCTGAATTATCGGTCGCCAAATGGTACTTAGTTTTATGTGAGGGTATTTGTATCATAAATCTGCTTTGTTTACTATGTAAATTGTGACCATGAATCTCGGATTCTGGATTCAACAATTTCATCACATTTGGATGCTTAATCATACAGTGCTATACTTGTATCTGGCAAGCCTGTGGCAGGCTTTCATTTAAGCCTCTAGATCTACAAAGTTGTCAGGTTTTCTGAACAACCATTGTATGACAGGTATCAATAAAATTAGGAAATTTTAGTTACATAAGTGACGATGTATATTCTCTTCTTTTCGATTGCAGGTCTGTGAGTTTATCTTATGGTGTTCATGAACCAAAGCGACTAACAGATTCTAGTTATCACCCGGTGCTTGTCTTACATGGTGTGTATGGATCTCGGAAAAATTGGGAGTCTTTGGCAAAACGTATGGCATTGGAGCTGTCTAGACCAGTAAGTAGGATTACAGATGGGTACCATCAAGCAGATACAGCTTTGCAATCAAAATGCATTTTTTGTCAGAATTATCCAATCTAAAAGTATTCTTGAAATTTCAAGCTCATAAAGTCTTTGTTTTGGGTACAGCTACATGTATACAAAATGCAACTAAATATTGTGATGAAAGTATCAGACTTAATAGGGATTGGGGCTCGTCTGTATCAATTATGAGATATGGCATCATAGTAGCTGGATACAAGATCTATGAAAATTCATTGGATGTGTTGATGAGGATCTTCGTCTTGTAGAATGTTTATTTGCTTGGTGGTGTTGAGGATTTCTTTCTCTTTGTAGGAGATGAAAGTAGAATTAAATGAATCTGAAACTGTAGGCTAAATTTGCCTTTTTGGTGAACTGAAGAATAAATAAGGGGCGTAAGGGGCGTTGACCAGGCCATTCAACTGGGAAAATAGTGGCCCAGATAAATAATGGAAGCATAAGCAAAGTCAAGACTTTTCATGAAATGCAAATATTGTGAGATATCTGTGAATAGCCCCATCTACTAAGTGATTGAAATCTTTAGATGCTCCTTTTCTAGGAGCCTAGTGATGCGATGTTTGCGTATCTGCAGTAAAGAAACTACACTGTACAATAATTCAAATCCAGTTTGCGTACATTACTTGTTGCAATGTCTGGTAAACCTTGAGAGATTTCATGTCAAGGACAACTTGGGTTAAAGAAGTATACAACATGAAATAAGAGTACATAGTAAACAGGTTGATTGGGCGATGCATCGCAGCACTGTAACAACCGATACACACAACACATTATCATCATTCTCTCTTATTAACATCATCATAATCATCATCATTACCATCATCTTTTAAATCTATCTTATTGAATTATCTTTAATAGATTGTGACCATCGATGCTCGGAACCATGGCCAGAGTAGCCATTCAGCTATCATGAACTACGAAGCAATGGTCAATGATATTTTATCCCTGTTGGAGCTTGATCTCATGACGGATCGATGTGACCTCGTGGGGCACAGCATGGGAGGTCGTACTGCAATGGCTCTTGCACTTTCTCATGTAGGTTAACTATGTGTGATCAAATAGGTTCCCTTTAAAAGCATTTTTTTTAATCAGGATACATTCAAGCGTGAAATAAGCTAGATCAATAGTCTCTGTTAATAATCGTTTTCCTTGCATCAGTCTTTCTTTTGTGTTTGTGAAAGGAAATCTTACAAGTCCCTTGTTTAACGTGTTGTTTGATGAAATTGATCCCAAGTTGGTATTAATTTGAAATTTAATCTATCACCGCTATAAGAAGTTTTACTTAGGAAGGATATTTGTATAGTCCCAACCAGACATATGGTATGCTCAGTTTATGCACATGATATGGTCTAAATGCAATAGTGTATTCATTCTCATTTTAATAATATCAAGTATCAACCCCCTGCCCCCTCCCATCATCTTTGTCACAAGTTTTCATCCAACTCATATTTAGCACAAGCATCCTGAACCCTGCTTTACATGACAGTGGGTCTCAGTACATCAATGTATGCTACTCACCTCTTTGTAATTATGGTAATTGCTTAAGTGGCAATTGGCAGAATATTCCATAATTCTTGTATTCTAAAAAAGGAATCTCCAATCGGACTTAAAACTCATTAAACCTTTTTTGTTGCTTTATTTTGTTATAGCCTGAAGTCCTGAACAAGCTTGTGGTAGTAGATGTCACCCATAAAGCTGTTGAGACTGGCAGAGATACTGTTAGCTACATCCAAATCATGAAAGATGCCAAGCTGGATCATGCTGCGTCTTTGAGTCAGGCTAAGAAGGATTTAAATGTACAGCTACAACCTGAGATTCCAGTAAGGTTACGATGGTTTACAAACAATAGGCCTAAACTAAAATTAATGATTTGATGATAGTGATGTCTAGTACTTTTTGTTGTTTACTTTCATTGTATTTCATATTGATTTATCCAATTCTCAAGACAGTAGTATGCAAGCACTTTTATTTGGTAAACTATTGACAGATAGTGCTGATAATAATGATGATGATGCTAATAATGGCAATGGTGATATCATATTGATGGTGATGATTATGACAATGACAATGGAGATGACCTTGATGGTAATGATGATAATATAATATATGATAAAGAGGTTGATAATTATGATTAGTACAAGTTTGGAATGATATTGCCAAAGATTGAATTTACTCCATAATTCACAGGATACTGGTGTACGGAACTTTTTACTAACCAACCTAATCCAGGAGAATGGTCATCTTAGATGGAGGGTAAATCTAGATGCTATTGGGGATAACATGGAGCATCTAAAAAGGCTCCATATACCACCAGGAGCATGCTACACAGGAGACACACTCTTTATAGGAGGATCTAATTCTATCTACCTCAGGTAATAGCAATTTTTTCTATTAATATTCCTCCATTATATAGCAGCTTGTTGGCAATATGTTTAGATGGATAAACACAGGGCTTTTATGGAATCAAATAAAGAGAGCTGCGAACTTATACTGATTTTAGTATTTTGTAATGAAAGATGACAAGTATACATACTGATGGTTTTATGGAAAACAATGATTTTTTTTCTTAAAGTGTTGTCCGATGCTTTTTCTTTAAAAATACTGATTTCCTCACAAATATACTGATTTTCAGCTTTTGAAATGCTGATATATGTTCTTGGTCAGGTTAGCAGCTCTGAATAAAGAGGGTGTTAAAATTCAAGTCGATTGTATAACAATAGACCAATAGCATTGCTAATGCATCAGTGTACTGAATTGTGTAGTGATATATCACTGTTCATAACAGTGCTACTAGCTGCCTATACCTAAACGATTATATGGTATATTATTTAAAAAGAGAAATATATACCTAATCTCATTTTTATACCCTCTCTCTATCTCCCCCTCCATCGTCTCTGTTATTCCAGACCTGAAGACTATCCAGAGCTCAGGAATCTCTTCCCCAATGCCAGTTTTGAATCTATAGAGGGCGCCGGTCATTGGGTTCATTCAGAGAAGCCTGTAGAGTTTCTTCAAACCATTCTTCCATTTCTCAAGGATTCTTCATGATGTATGTGTGGATTCAGCTATTGGGATTCTAATGGTTCTGCTGAAAATAAAAACAGGGTAATGTGGAAAACAGGCTACAAATTGAAGAAAAGATTAAATGATGTGTTTTTGTGTTTTGCCAGTCATTCTTTTAAAACACTGACACTGATATTAACCTGGCCAGTGATGTAATGGATTGGTAGGCTCTTGACCGTTTTTCTAATTCTGTCATTTGAAATGTGTAACTTAAAAAGAAATCTTTTATAGAGGTTTTACAGTTAATGAATAACAGTAAATATGAAAGATAAATCAACAATTTAACTTCCTTGCTTTCTCTGGCCAATCAAATTCAGTGGTATTTCCAGTAAAGTGAAGTCTTTCCAGTTGTCAGTGGTGTCTCCTGTAAATGAATTCCCCAATATCATACCTCCTTGTATGCTTGAAACCTGAGACGTGCAAAGTGAATCACAATCAGAGAGTTGCTTGTGTCCACTGTGGGTAAAGAGCATATATTTAGTTGTAACCTCCATCATAGGAAACAACAAATGTGGATTAGAATAAGAAATGTGCCACACTTTTGCTACTTCTGTATTTCAATTTCATTAATAATTATAAAAGGTTAATATTTAAATTCAATAGTGTTAAGAGGTGAAATATCAAGAATTATTTTGTTATAGAGTTTGGTTCAGTTAATTAATTTTTTTTAACATTAATTTTGTTTTAGATGATTGATGAAAATAATAAGATATTTCCTTTGTATGCAGAGGTACTGTGTCTGTTTTAAGAGGCCTTTTTTTTCAAATTTATTTTGAAGGCTAGCAATTATACGTAAAATATGATTAGAATTTAGAAAGGGAAAAAAAGAAGGCTTGGAAAAATATTCCATTTAAAAGTGCAGCGTATATGCTGTTCCTGAATGGAAGCCATTTGTTGGGACTCAACAGCCTTTACCACCACCATGTGTACGTCCGTGCCTTTGCTCGTAAATGCACTTTGACCCTCCGGAAAACGTACGCAGAACTATGTTCGGCCACTCAGACTAGGTTCCCAGCTAAAATCCTTGTCGGTTCTAAGTCACCAATAGGTTTTCCTAACTTCACTTTCTCAGGCAAGTCCATGCCCTTCTCCTGTTCCGACTCAAGGTCGGACTCAGACTCCTCTACCTGCGCCTGTTGACGCAGGAGGCTAAGTGGTTTCCCACTGAGTCCTGGGCCCATTTTCCAAGAATATACCACTTCCATAGTGCCAGGAGAGACATCGACCTGAATCTCTGCCTCAGCAATGGTTGGGTCCTGTATCTCACTACAGACCCGAATCATCCTCCTCACGTTGTTGAGTTGCTCGACATCCTTCACGTTCTCTCCTTCCTTTGTCGCTCAAGTGGACTTCTAACCTCACCTTTGGATGTCTCTCATGACTCACCATGTGGCCCTAAGGTTGTCTCTGCGGGAATACCCCTTATCACAAATGTCACAAGTATACAGCCTTTGACGTCGATGCCTCTCATCGATGTGTTGGTGGAAACTCCTTTTACGTGAGAACCTTGCTCCACAGTCGAAGCATTCAAAGTCAGACACCACCCGGTGCCTCATCTTGAACATGTAATCATAGAATACATACATGAACAAGTAGGGAACAAATTATACCAGTTGATCAATATATTAGTAAACATTTGTTAGTATATGTATATTGAGTTACCTTAATGTTGTTTATTTTTTCCTTCTGAACCTTGGAGTGCTTCCTCTGTTCCCATATTCGCTCTTTGGCTTCTTATGCCAGTTCATGGACCGTTCTTTTTGGTGGTGGGTTCTTTTTGGCTGGTGGAGCTCCCTAGGTAGCACATGTCTGCTGAGGTTGCTTTCTTTTCATGTGCCTCCTATGTGCAGTGCGAACATGGAATGCTACTGACTGATCAATGGGAGAGGTAAACCTGTCCTTCCTATAATACCTCTGGATTGATGATTGGTTGGTTGACAGCAGGTCAAATTTTACAGTTTGGATGGCATTGAAAGTGTCAATATTGATCTTGTTTGTGGTTTTGTTGATAACATTGTTCATCATGCTGAAAGGCTGTTCAATCCTTGGTCCAATGAATTTGCTCAAAGCCCTTGTCAAGACAGGCTTAAGAGATGGATATTTTGGCAGCAGCAGTGCCCACCATTTGTCAAGTCTTTGGTCTGGTGAAGGTAAAGACTTATCCAACTGTAGTGCTGATGCTTGCAGGTCATAACTGTCTTTTTCTGAAGATGAAAGATTAACTTTCATTTCATTCAGAAGTTTTTTTTAAGCAATCACATGTAGTTGCATAACCCTGTGCTTTGGGATCAATTGCTGACAGAAGTGAAAGAACTTTATTCTTGAGAGGCAGCTTCACTTGAAGATATTGGGCAGCATTCTGATAGGCACTTCTCACTTTCGATAGAAATGAACGGGTAGCCTCTACAGTCATTTTCAGCAGTTGTTTCTCACATTCTCTCCCTACATAAATTTGTGAGTATTTTAACAAGTTGTCTCTAATGTCCAAATCTGCAAGCTGCCTAGCAGATAGCTGACTAACTCCTTCATGATTGATGAAACATGCCAAAAATTGTTGAAAGAGGTCAGTGATACTGTCATGTACTCGATGGATCATGGGTTCTTTCTGTTCAAAGGTGAGGACAAAACTCTTAAACATCGGCAGAACGCTGATATAGTGATTTATGATTGCAAGAGTATTGTTCCTCTGTACAAAAAGTTTGTGAACGATTCTCTCCTTGCGTTTTAAACCCTGGGGAGTCAGCTGTTTCAACTTCAACTTTGTGAGAACATCATACACGTCCTTCTTGCTACCTTTGGAATCAGTAATAATAGTGTTCACCAAACCTTCAAATTCTTGCTGCTTACTGCTCTTAACCCATACAAAGTAGAAAACACTAAGGGCCGAAATCATTTCCACATTTCAAACAGTTACATCAAACGAAGAAAGCCAACGATGTGCAACTCTTTTCAAGAGGAATTTTACACGAAATGCAGCACTGATGGTTTGTAAGTGTTCTTGTAGGTCAGGACTATAATGGAAATCATTATATAAGTCATCACACAGTCCTTCAACATGCATATCAAAGTGTTTGACAATATTTCTTAACCATCGATGTCTAGCAAATTTGGTGCAATATCTCTCAATCTCTTTTCGAATCCACCCTTACTTCCACGCATGTATGCGACAGAATAACTCAAGGATGATACTACATTTTCAAGTGGTATTTCATCTTTCTCCAAGGCTTTCTACACCCCTTGAAAAAGAGTACTAGCATTGACAGTTGTCAGATTCAATGATGAACAATTGACATTCCAATATCTTCAGAGAAATAGGAAACAAGAACACTCAGAACCCTCGTTATTTTTTGCAGTGCATTCATCAAGATTTATTGAGAAAGGATTTGTTTTTAATTTCGGCTACCAAATGCTTGTGACAAACAACTGCTACTCCTTCCTTGAGCTTACATGTGTAAGTGCACGTTGTTCTATTCAAAGAGAGATCATTCAACACTTTGTCATCTCTGGATAACTCTTTAGCCAGGTCTAAAACCTTTGAAGTCATAGTAAATGGTAAATTATTTTCAGCTATGAATGATACAACCATGGCTTCAGCAGTTGCCTTTCGATCTTGATAATTCACATTAGGAAGGGGGGCATCTCTCTTGCCAGAGCATGTTACTGTTTCATGAACGTTAGGGGGTGCACCATACGGAAATGAACATTTTCCTGGGCCCTCTTCATTCCCTGGTAACAAGACTGGCTTACCTGCTTCACCAGAATTAACTGCATATGCATGTTGGAATACTGCAGGCAGAGTTTGGTTTTCCCTTTTTATCTTTGAGGCAGTCTTGTGAGCATCTGAATTCCCATGCTTCATCAAGGCTTTCATTCCACTGCTTCCATACGCGATTGTTTGATTGCACACAGTACATTGTGCTTTACCAGCGAAATCGATTTTGCGAATATAATCAGAGAGAAACGTTCCACTATTGTCTTTTGTTCTCCAACCACTTCCACTGGAATTTGTTCTTGATTCCACTGTCTATTTGCTTAATGTTGGTTCCTCTTTCAACATCCATTATTGTTGAAAAATTATGATTAAATCCACAATCGAAACGGAGAATCAGCTCAGTATAACAATGTGAATTGAACGGGAGCGCAAAAACACTGTGTACGGCCGGTATAGGCATACACATCGCGCAGCAAATGCATGGCCATGCAACCCATGCCACTATCGCATTAGTATTACACTAGACTCAAATACAGTCGTCAGACATTAATGATAACACAAGTCACAAATTTTTGTATAACTGTATTTACACATCAAAAAGTGTTCCCCCGTATTTTGATTTGATTTCCTTACGAAATACAGAAAATCTGTACTACTTTGCACATATGCTCCACCCCTCCCCAAGTCTAAATTGATCTGCTTTCCACCCTCAATTTTAATGATTTTCACCCACATACTTTTTTAGTCAAAAAAAAAAAAAAAATTGCCAGTTTGTTTATTCCCGATTGCAGTGTTCATATTGTTGCCAATTTAGATAGCGGGATGATTACGGTATATACAAGTTCAAAAACCTCACCAAAATCCCAATAAGAAACTATATGGTTGTCTTACCCTTTTTTCTTCATGATTATATATTAAGTGCAATTGCTAGCATTCAAAATGCAGGTCTTGATTTACTTGAGGTCCGTCATCTTGTGACACAATTTGTTCCATTCTTAAGATCTCATAGGCCATGGGTTAGACTCGAGATTTATGATTTTATTTAGTTTATTTAGTTTTGGAGGTTAGGTTTTGTTTGGCTTAACGTGCAGATTTTCCTTCAGAGCAATTGTCGTCAGAGCAAATGTCATGGAACTCGTCATTTAAGATTAGATATTGATTGTGGAACTGATATCTGTTTGATTCTATTGATTATTGTGATATCAGTCGCCAAAGCTGTATCTCACAGGGCCGTATGTATAAAATTCGCACAATTTGTTTTGCTCTTTTTATATATTACTGCTACACAAGACAATTTTGTGTTTCAGGTTTCTACATTGACCTGAAGTCTTGTCAATAATAAAAAAATACTGATCAAATTTGAAATTTTGAATTATTTCATAAAGATATTCTTAGGTCACTATCTATCATTAACATTTTCTTTCGAGAATCTGACATTCTTTCCTTGGATTTGATTGGACAAGGAGCACTATTAGTAAAATAGGACTAGTCGGGTAAAATGTCCAACAAATTCTTTCATGAAACGCTCCCCAGAAAGGCAACCCATTACACCCTAGAGTGGGGTGTTTTTCCATGCTTATACATCCATCATCTTTGTATTATCACTGTAAGTGTATTATCACTGTAAGTTTACCTTGCCAACAACTCAAATCAGTTGCTTTATTTTGAGTATTCTGTATAGATCAGGACACCCAAATTATGTTTTCTTAAAAATACCAGTTCCTCAAGTTGTATACTTTCCACTCTATTGTGAATTTATAACATATTTAAATGAATGTAACTCAAATGAAAACAAGAATGGGCACAAATCTTGTAGAAGAAATGCAAGTTTATTCACAGTTAAAGATAGAGAGCAGTAAATATTACAGCTACCACCAGAAGACAAAACAATCTAGAAAACATTGTGTTTATCATTTTACTACATTTATGTGCACACAAGCATTACTAGACAGCAATTTAAATCCTGGATCAGGAACTGTGTTGTATGTAATTCTCAGGTACCATTCTCTATATATTAGTATCAGTGGCGGACCGTGACCTGGAGGAAACAAAGCATTGGAGGGGCACTGTATTGTTTTTGAACAATGCTGTGCCCCTCCAATGGTTTGTCTCCTCCAGGTCATGGTTCGCCACTGATTAGTATGATACAATTGCTAACTTAGATCTTGATCAGAGATGTTTTGTTAATCACAAATAGCCTGAACACAAGGGAGACACAACATTTGCTCCTGCCACAATTGTTCCTGCGACAAATTATCCAGTCTGTATATCTCAGAAGCCATAGGGTTAGAGTTAGGATTGTAATAGAGTTTTTGGTTCAGAATAGTGCAAAGATAAGGATAAGGGTTAATATTTGGCTTTAATAATGTGCAGATTTACCATCAGAGCAAATGTCATGGAACCGTACAGAAGTGCAATTGACATATAAATGGTATAAAGTTGATTGACATTATATTGCTGCTTATTTCATGTGTATTGATTCTATTAATATTAATTTATATATTATTAAATAATATTTATTGAATTTTATCATTTTTAGTCCTATTTTGTTCTTCATTGGTTGTGTCTATTTAAAGTCTGCAGAGTAAAAGAAAAGAGTGTACAGGGAATAGGAAGAGAAATGGGATAGGGAGATGGAGAGGAGGGATGGAAGGTGAGAAAACATAAGAGTGAGAAAAATAAATGAGGGGAGAGAGGAAGGGAGGAGAAATTTTGAGTGGTGGTGAGAAAAAGTAAACAATGTAGATGAGGAAGAGGGGCTGACAAGAAGATTAGACTTTTTTATAGAGATTTTGAGGGTATGGGCTGAGTAAAGAATACACTCAATAAGAGAGATTGACAGAAAAGTGAAGAGACTTAATGGACATGTTACTGAAGAGTTAAATATGACAAAACAAGTTGCCTTGTTTAAGAGTAGCAGGACAGAGAGAGAAATCTCTAAGGCAATGTGAATGAAGGAAGAAAACAAAAAAGATGAGTAAATGGAATGAAAGTGATTATGTGAAGTGCGTGATGAAATGAGAAGAAAAAAGAGAAGTATGCAGAAGAATGAAATAATTGGAAAGTTTGCTATTATTTTTTTTTTCATCCCAATTACAGTGCATTTTCAAATAACTCCCTCATCAAACATCTGCTAAAATGCCAAAGCTGACAACCACAATATAATTCTAATGAAATTAAATGCATACATCGAGAAATCTGGCACAGATGCCAAAGTCATTGAAAACATGAACAAATTTAGGAATAATTCCCTAATCAAAGCAGATTTTAATGCAATATCCCTTTCTGTCATTTTTCATCAAAATACAGACAAGAAATTGCTTATTTTTCACAATCATGACGATCAATAAATTTCAACTACCGGTATTTAAACTTTTGAAATTTATATCTTAGCTCAGGAACATTGGGAATATTGAGATCTGACAGATCAATGTGAGTAGTATTACACCAAATTATGTTCCCTTTTACCCCCTCAACACGTGGACCAGTTGTATATTGAAGTAAACACAATTTTTATTGCCAAAGCTTTAAAAACAAACAGCTCTATTCATATTGCAACTATTACTTTTGTGATTAGCACTACAAAACCATCTTGATTGCACTACAACAACCCATACTATGATACCAATTCACATTCACCAATATCAAAGCACAGCAGATTGCTCTAAGAGATATTGCAATTTATCCACAAACATGACCGTAAATTATTATTCTTTAAAAAAGAAACACAATAAAAAGCCTAATTATCATTCATTCAATTGTAATAACCATAATCTAGTAAAACCTAGAACAACTATGTACTAATGAGAAAAAAGTACATATGCTATAATCATTTCGCTATGGCCAATTTGCAAGGAATGCCAATGCTGAAAAAAAATTGTGGGATACTTGAAATGTCTGCAAGATTCATTTTGGAACACCTGGTAAAATTATATTTCCATTATCAGTGTGAAGAAAAAAAAAGAGTTTCGGAATACCAAGCCTATAATATAGGCGGAAGCTGCAGCTTTTGTCTTTTCCTTTATATGAATCTGATGCTGTTACGCGAATCACCAGCAATAGCCTGATACGGAAGACTATGAATACTTTCATTTTCTTTTCATCGACCAGGATTCGGTGCACGTTTTACATAACAAAACACTGCCACCAGACATTCATCTATTAAAGAAAACAAGTAATGCAAGACCAGACCGTATAGGCAATGGCTGCATCCATGTTTCATAATCAATCGCATCAAGCTATTGCGGACATTAAGATAACAGCAACAAACTTGTATAAAGGTTTAAAAGACAAAAGCTGCAGCCTCTGCCTTGATTATTGGCTACAATATACCCAACCACAATAGTGCAGACAACTTACCTTTAGAATGAGGCACTTGTGTACATAAACACAGTAGCCAGATAATGATACCTTATGCAGCAATGAAGCCATTTATTAATGATACTGCAGAACTACTTTCAATACCGAAAAAAAATTATCAAAGATTTCACGTTATGAATGGCCATTTTTTTTAAATCTCATTAACATTCCTTGCAAATCCAGAGCATGTTATTTCAAATGGAACGTAAATCTTCAAAGCAAAAATATCCCTTTACCCCTTTGATATAGTACATATTATGTAGATAAAAATCAGAAAATAAATTCAAAAATAATTTTCATTCCATTATTATACACAATGAGTGCCAAAATATACATATCACTGATTCATAATTTTCAATAAAGATTATTAATATATTGTATCACACCTAGTGGCTGCTTCAGCTTCACTATGATTAAAGTTGTACTTATGGCAGCACACACAGTCCTAGCTGTTGCAATACATCAAACACAGCATTGGTTTTCAACTCGATATTTCTGGTCCCCATAGATTTTCTTGTAATGAAATTGAAGGATTTATTGGCATTGGCATCCACAGGATTCCTGCTGAAAGTATTGCCAATTTAGGGTCTTAACCATTCATAGTCACATTTGATTGTATATTGTGATCAATGCATTAAAATCTGTTCTACAATCAAGTACTATCCTTAATCTAAGCATTACGAAACATTTGTAAATATACCTAAGACTAAGAGTAACTAATGGGTAGTCAACCAGTGATATTCCATACTAAATATTGTATGCACACTGACACTTTTAAGAAAGGCTGAATTCCAACTGAACACTTTGTGAAATTGCCTCATTAATTGTTTTACATCTACAGTTTGTGGACCAACATCCCAAGCAGCCCTACTATTTAAATAAATTACAACGATCTCATTATCTCTGCCAGGTTTGGGGTGTTGTTTTAAGGGGGTGTAGAAAATAACAGGGAAATGTGCATTTAAATTACTGCTATTCTAAACTCCAATTTGCCAGTTATAACTTACCTTTTCTCCACTTTTACAAAACGAGAAAGGATTACAGTAACGTTAATGAAGAAGCATAATCCAAACTGATAAGTTTATCCTCAGCTCTCTGAATGATACAAAATCATAATCTCACAGATTCATTACAATAATAACATTCTGTTGATAATGAATGCATCACTGATATTGACTTCATAATTTGTTCTTTAGAAAAATCCTACATTGTACTGTTCTAGTTCACATTTCACTTTAAAGTCATTAAACATTAATGGATTTTAAGTTCTTGAGTTGTACCAGTAAGCCTAATGGGGACTTCTCGACTTAGTAACGTTAAATCTATTTATCTAGATAAATTACGCCTAGACCTTGTCATATATGTATGATGTAGCTAAACAATTTTTTCTTGCAATCATACAGAATAGTACTGTCCACATACTCTCCTAATACAGACATTCATTAAACAGTGCTTCATAAAACTTTCTTGTTCATGTGTGCCTTTTTACAAATTTTGTCAAAGGTGGTGGTGAAATGTCCTTTTTTTAAATATATTTTTGAGCTTTCTTCTCACATCGATAGATACAGTACATCCCTACTTTTTAAGGACAGTCTTTCTCTTTACATATATGTCCATTAATTTTTACATGGATTTATACACTGTCAAGCCTGGCTCAGATAGAGAGAGGAAAGCACCAGAAACTAATGAAGTATTGTGTATATCAAAGTATACTGTATGTATCACACACCTGTAGGAAAATAGCCTAAAGTGTGGAGGTTCAACTGGCAGTGGAAGGCCTAATGATGAGTATAGCCTTGGAGAATGTGTATCTATAAGATGCTAAGGTGAGGATTAAAATAATGAACCTTGACGAAAATTGTGCATTTTAAATAAATTTACATTAATTTGGTTTTAAAGTCACAAACAATAGCAATTAGGTTTGTTGAACTACTTTGTCAGATGAATCTGCAGTTGTATCATTGTTTTCATTTGAGAGCTTATATTTGATTGCAATTTTCTTTAATTCCTTGTGGGATTTAAACCTTATTTACCCATCTACCTTATTTCCTTAACCCTTTGAACCCTGAATTATTTGGGGCTGTCATGAACCATACCCTGAATTATTTGCACATATCACCCACATTCACAAAATCCCATGATTCGAGCCCCACGGCATGATCTCCCACCACCAGTACTTGGCCTAGCCTGGTCTGGCTTAAGTTGTTTGGCTTCCTGTAGACCTAATCTACCAACAAAAATATCTGTAGTGTCTGTTTTATCCACAAAATTACTGATTTGACTGAAGTAAGATTATTGATGGCTTCTTGCCACATAATACGCCATCTATTACCGCATATTCCACACAAGCCTCCTCAGAAAAGCAGTATGTTTTGGCCATTTTTTATGCTAAAACCTGAAATCAATGCCAATCTTGACTGAATATCCCTAAATGTACTGGAGAGGTGACATCATTTTTAAAAGAACACCCGAAGCCATGTTTTTTCATGTCACATGGCTTCAGGCTGGTATTCAGGCCTATTGGGTATTCACTGCGCGGCCGGTATTCCAGCCTATCAGGTTCAAAGGGTTAATTACTTAGTACATTGCATCACTGCTGGAAATGTAATTAAGTTGAAAACTCCGAGTCAGGGAGGGGGGGGGGCAGTGCCTTGGATACAAGATACAGATATTTTTGGTAATCATAGCAACAACAACACCAAAACATTATTCCATTACATATCTGAGCCAGGCTTTGGGCTTCATATTTCTATGAAAGGAAGTCCGCAAATGTTTAAAGTGTCACATGACATATAGCACCTCATGCTCTGTTTCTTTTTATACATAGAGGGCAATATATTTTTATCTTTACAAACAGGGCAAGAACAGAGTTCAATTTTGGTAAGACTTTGAGGAATTTCAGATCCTTTACAAATAAATCTTAAAAAAAGAATATATTTCCCTATACAAATTTACACCAAAATCATTTCATTTACAATTTGGACAAATAATTTACATATGGACCTCATTGTTCCAATATGGATGGTCCCGGGGAACAACTTATTGTACATATTTAAACGGTAAGCCCTATGAATTTGTTTTGTTTTTTTTACTTTACATATATCACATTTCTCTCATGTACATATATGCACAACATATACCTATCCTTGCAGACTTTCTTTTGATTCTTTTTACATCACACAGAAATGGACAAATTGTTTTAATGGACGCCTATATTGCACAAAACAAACTGTAATGTGTACATTTCTTTGTACGGAAAAATATAAATATCTAAATTTCCTTCAAATCAGATTTGAATTACATATTTTTATTCATAAATATATCCTTTGCTGCTAGCTGCTGTTACACACATGACACATTTTCATTTCATATTTCAGTTAGGACAATCATATCACTGACCATTATCAGCTTTTTACTGCAAAACACAAGAACATTCATATACATATAACTATTCTATAACACTAACAAACATTAACATTTTTAGCCATAATGAGCATAAAGAAACAAAATGTTGACAATGGTTTGGTGAAACAGTCAAGACATTAAATTTTTTTAGTACAATTATTTGCCAAAAAATGTAAATCCTCAATTCCAAGTAACATATTTATATTATCATATTTGCAATTAAGTTATCTCTGCACACAAAATTCTGAATTGAAATTTCCTGTAGTTTAAGTAACACTTAAAATTTCATAATTTGTAATTTGCAATTACAGGGCAAACTAGATTGGACATTCTCAACAGAAAAAAATCACCAACCCAACGATTAAATAAGAAATAAAAGAATCATAATAGCTTAGCAGCACACATTCTCCCACACATTATTCATCTATATGCAAATCCAAAAATAAACTCGACTAAAACTAGATAAAGTTTTCTGCATACATATCACTTTCTATTCCAATCAAATCAAAAGATCAGTTTGTACCACATGATATGATACTACAGGATATAATTTTTCCCCTACTTATCAATTTACACTTAGCATTTTAGGCACTACACATACATGTGCTACAATTTTTTTCTTCATATTTGCACAATCTCACAGACACTTATTTTTTTCCTTTTTAATTTTTTTTTCAATTTTCATTTTTTTCAAAACCATTTCATAGTTTTTACATCACACCAAAGGCTATCATGTTACAACTATTTACTACGGTATGATTTTATAGTGAGAATACAATTTGCCAGCATTTTAAAACTTTCATTTTCAATTGAGCTGAAAAAGACTCCACAAATTTCTGATTTAAATAATTGAAAGACACAGTGCAAATCTATCAAAATCATTCATTTTGTCTGGATATATATATATCCTAGTATTAGTAAGGCATTTTATTACATTTTTTCAACTTTTTTTTTCATTTTGACATTAATTTTTGCAAACATCAAAGAGCAGTGATATTTTATAACCCATTGCAAGTTCATTCATAACCCACAAGTAACTGCATTCACAGCCATTGCAAAAGCATTCGTACAAATAAAGTACACATGCTATATAGCAAATTATTCATTGAGATTTTCACACTGATGTGGGTACTATGTGATGTGGAATGTTTCTACTAGTTTTAGTTTTAAATTATTTCAGACTTAACCCTTGGCAAGTTTTATTCCATCTATTAGCGTTTTCTATTTCAGAGAGACAAATCTTCACAACAGTACTTTCTACTTTATTCTCAATTCTCTCTAATGTCTTGAACTGTTGCCACTGTTGTTATTTTATCATTAATATCATCATAATCAGGAATACTACTATAGATGATGATGGAAGTAATAGTCAATATCTAACTCACTGTCAAATTTGTCCTAATTACTGTTTTAAATATCCTGATCACCATATTCACCTAAATCACATATTTTGTCTAAAATGTGCTGTTGATTTTGTTTTTTTTTATAAAGAAAAGATATATTTGAGTTAATTATGTAGAGTATCAATGTCTCTCCTAGTCAATAAAAACATCAACTAGATACTAGTTATCATTCAAGGGAGACTTTTGAATTCTCAAATTTATAACCTATGTATTTGCTTTTCATTAAATCATGAAAGCTGTCATTTTCTTTCTGGTTCAGGAATCGTTTCCAAGTTTATAATGGTCGTATATATTGTTTAAGGCAAAAGCAATTGAAAGTTTGAAATGACATCTTGGAATGGTTCAGGAATTGTTTCCAAGTTTATAATGGTAGTATATATTGTTTAAAGCAAAAGCAATTGAAAGATTGAAATGACATCTTGGAAAATATACCAAGGTTGGTCCATGCCATCAAGTTCAAGTTGAATAAATGAACAGCTAATGGATGGAATCATTTTAGGGTACCTTCTGATGAACAAGGCATTCTGGAATGGATGGATGAATGAATCATGGAATGCTAAATAGGTTTCTGAAAAACAAGGTTAGATGAAAAAAAAAGGCACACAAATCAAATTTTCAGTAGCACATTTGAGATGTAATTGGTAACAGAGCAAATGCGAGTTAAGATTGTGGGAAATTTTTGAATAAAATATCAATTGAGATATTTTGTTGTGACTTCAGAAAAAACTGACATGTTCACTCTTAAACACTTAAGTGGCAGATCTGGCCAGGTAAGATGTGATCCAATTTTGTTGGCCCATCTGTTTGTGCACAATATAGTGGGTTAATCCAGCTGGATCTGTCACTTCATTTGATCAGTTTTACATTTACCTATTGATTTGTTGATGGATGAGATATGTCATCCAGTGGGGTGAAAATGGCCATGTCATATTTTGGTAATGGGAGAGATGGGAGTCCCATAATTCATGATCCCCTGTATTTTTCTTTATAGGTCTGTCTTTGAATGAAAGAGATTTCAATCAATATTAAATATGAAAGCCAGCGTTGCTGAAATTTGCCTTTTAGAAAATATATGTTTGATCATAGTGCTTCTGAAATATGATGTACTATTATGATTTCATTTTATTATATTAAGAAAGTATGTATGTTTTCTCGATCAGGAATTCTGGCTTTTCTAGCTTTCCACACTTAAAGCTCTTTTGAATCAATCTTAAATATCTATTGGCTTGACTCAGTTTGATTATAAAGTTCTTGGGGATTAAAGTTGTACACTTTGGCAAGAAAAGGTTTTGGAGTAATCTACTTTGGTCATATCCTCACATATAATAGCATAGAAATTTACATGATTATCACACACTTAGTGAGGTTTGATTCCAATGATTTAATTGATATTAAGAATTGAAATCAAGTGCCACCAGGTAAATATATAAAGAAAAAATGTGGAATGTGTGTAATAAGGCTAAAGCAAATTTGAGTTTCCTACCTGAATTATGACATTATCGTACAATACACAGCTATGAGACAAATTGTAATTTCATATTTTCACTCCACGATTTAAAGCAACATCACATGATTTCTGTGTGTGTGAGAAATATATTTGAGTTTATCACTGATTGTATTAATAGTAGACAACATGGCATGCGTAATCATCAAGGCCATATGTGGCACTGTGGCTGGATACTTGAAATCATCCTCTACGTCTAGCAATAGGGGGCAGTAGATCATCTCCAGGAAAATGTAGTCTTGGGTCCAAACTCGGGAGCAGACCGACTCCGAGATGAGAAGCTTGATGACAGCTGATCAGATGGAGGAGGAATGCTCATTAACTGACTGCTACATCCATCTTGCCCTGTCTGCTGAAATAGAGAGGAAATGACAAAGGATGGGTGGGAGAGAGAAGGGGGAACACAGAGGAACAATGAGCAAGAGAGGAAGGGAAAGAGAGAGAGAGTAGAAAATGAAGGAAAAAAATCAAAACAGAATAGTAACAAGTGGAATGCCTCTGGCCGTCTCACCTGCATCACGCGATTCAACATAGCAGCAGTGCTGACTTTGAAAACTACTATAACTCGCAAAAGAAGTTCAGTGATACTTGGTTACTCTTATTTCCACGTTTTATGAATTAGACCAATACACTTACAGAGATAGGATGGCAATTCAACAAATACCCCCAATGCGGCCAAAGTTCATTGATCTCACATGACCTTTGACCTTGATCATGTGACCTGAAACTTGCACAGGATATTCAGTGATACTTGATTACTCTTATGTCCAAGTTTCAAAAGTCAGATCAATAAACTTGCAAAGTTATGATGGTAATTCAACAGATACCCCCATTATGGCCAAAGTTCATTGACCTTTGACCTTGGTCATGTGACCTAAAATGCGCACAGGATGTTCAGTGATACTTGATTACTCTTATGTCCAAGTTTTATGAACTAGACCAACATACTTTCAAAGTTATGATGGTATTTCAACAAATACCCCCAATTCGGCCAAAGTTTATTGACCCTAAATGACCTTTGACCTTGATCATGTGACCTGAAACTTGCACAGGATGTTAAGTGATACTTAATTACTATTAAGTCCGAGTTTCATGAATCAGATCCAAAACCTCTTAAGTTTTGATTGTAATTCAATAGATTCCACCAAATCGGCCAAAGTTCATTGACCCCAAGTGACCTTTGACCTTGGTCATGTGACGTGAAACTCATGCAGGATGTTTGGTGATACTTGATTAACCTTATGTCCAAGTTTAATGATCTAGGTCCATATATTTCCTAAGTTATGATGACATTTCAAAAACTTAACCTCAGGTTAAGATTTTGATGTTGATTCCCCCAACATGGTCTAAGTTCATTGACCCTAAATGACCTTTGACCTTAGTCATGTGACATGAAACTCTAATAGAATGTTCAGTAATACTTGATTAACCTTACGGCCAAGTTTCATGAACTAGGTCCATATACTTTCTAAGTTATGATGTCATTTCAAAAACTTAACCTCAGGTTAAGATTTGATGTTGACGCCGCCGCCGTCGGAAAAGCGGCGCCTATAGTCTCACTCTGCTATGCAGGTGAGACAAAAACAAGAATTAGCAGAATCACTGTGGGTCTATACTGCATGCATCGTAGAATTAATGTTAGATCTTCATCTTCATCATTAAAGGCTACATGTATCTAATATAACAGATATTGACTGATGGGGTGTGTAAAATAACATTCTTTGGACCACCTGAAGGATTCATATTTTCCATCGTGATCATATTTCCCTCAGCACTGCATGCTTCCGGAAAATACAAATCTGTCCAAAAATACAAATCAGTCAATAATCTGTATAATAATAATTTATGTAGCAATTAATACAATTGCTTCTATAAAGCTTAAGCACAACTACTCTTATAGGGCACTCAAGCAATCAAGAAATTTCTTCCTACTGGGTACCCATTTTCTACATCTGTTTTGAGAGCGGCAAATGTAGACAAACGCCTTGCCAAAGGATGCAAGTGCTGCAATAGAATTTAAACTCTAGACCTTGCGTTCAAAGTCTGGTGGCTTATCCACTGAGCCACAACACCTCTACGTTTTATGTAGAGATTTTCCACAGGAGAGATTATAGCTGAAGCAAGTGCCGTGGAACATGACCACCCATTTCCTTACTACTGAACAAGTAGAACACAATCAACCACTGGCTTTGTGTCACTCGATGTCAATGGTCTCCAAGTTAACAATCTTTCAGAGTAAGTGGATACAGAAGTGTATGGGTTAACAGGCTTAGATGTCTATAAATTCTTCACTGAACATGGACTTCATAGTCAAAACATGCTATCTAATGTAATCAATAGCTCAGAAAATATGTTCATACATACAATCAGACAGCTAGGGAACTGATATCAGAAACACCCTATCCTAGGGACAGGAGGATGATAATAAACCCCCTTACCTGCCATCTATCATCACCTATTGGTTCGTTCCTGCGTGACTAACCACCAGTACATATTTATAGTTCAAATAGGGGAGTTATATCTGTAAACCCTATCCTAGGGATGGGAGTATCATTTAACCCCTTACCTGCCATCTATCATCATGCATTGGTTCATTCCTGTATTGATGACTATCCACATCCACATGTATGCTCTGCATCTCTGATGATGACCGGTGGATTCTAGTATGATAAAAACAAAAGATAAACAGGTTATCAATGTACCGTGTTTGCTTAAATGAAAAGATTCCCCCCTCCACCATTTGTAAAACACCACTTTCATTCAATCACTATTGTAGTTCAATATGACATACAAAAGTGTATATGAAATATGAATTGTTGATTTTCATTAGCTTTGCATCAGCTACATGATTAACGTGCGATACTAAATCCATCACCCCCCCATACTTGACTCTCTATGACTACGTGTAGTACAGAAAGACTTCTATACACGAGGTTCACCTTCACTGGAGGAAAATGCAGAAGAACTGACTGAAATAACTTGCTCTCATTTCTTCATTACATCCCACTGTTCTTACCTTCTATTATCCATGTTTGATTGAAACCTTGTTGTGACATTGCTTCTAGAATCCATCCTCCTTGCTCTCTCCTCTTCCTCCTCAATCTCTATCACACAGTCTTCAATCTGAAATGAACAGAAATATGAACTTTAAATCAATCTAGAGGAGCTGAAACTGAAAACCATTAGAAAAGGGGATAAGGGCCATGAATGAGGGGGGGTGAAACAAAATCCAAAAGAAGGAACTACTCATTTACAGGAGAATCAAGAGACTAGGGTAAGAGACAGGCCAGGGTAAAAAATTAAATTGGGTTGGAATTGACTCATCCTATATAAATACAGGCCACATTTTTTTAAAGGTTATACTACAAATGATGCTATTCATATTGCTATAAAGAATACAAACTTGGTACAACAAAATGGTTAATGATTTAAATAAAACAGAATATTATGAGGAGCATGAATAGGAAATGTTAACTCTTTACCAGCAATACATAATTCTAGTTACCATTAACAACATAAAACACATACTTCAAACTTTATCATTCAAGCCATGCATATTAAAACAGGTTACAAAATTAACAATTGCATATTAACTGCAAAGAAATCATATTATCTGAAGTATCAAACATATAACACAAAGGCATATGTAATCATATTTTGCATTTCTGGAAATATAAGGTATATTTATTTCATTGACAATTGATTTCAAAAGTATGGTAAAGTTACAATGAATATACATGTAAATTTAATCATTTCATGCTCATGAAATATCCAAAGACTTATTTAATCAGCTTTTTGGCAACATTAATATTTTTCTGCATTTCGTTATTTTCTGCATATTTTCTTCGCTTTTTGGTAAGAAATCTCTAAACATGGTGTACAGTTTTATGCTGGAAAATCCCTAGACATGGCCCCAACTAGCCTTAAACATGGGTCCATATTCTCCTCCAGTTTTGGGTGATATAATTTTTTTCTTCTTTTGCTTGTCAAATTTTTTTAATCAATCCTTAATAATGGGTACCTTTTTAGCCAAAATGACCCGTAAAGATGACATGGATTTTTAACCTTCAGCTGCACACCCCTGTCCAAACCAAATCTAAGTACCTCCTCCCCCCCCCCCCCCCGGGATATTTACTACCATGGTCAATTTGTCACACATTTGAATGGGAAGATTTATTAAATAAAGAGGCACTTTCATTAAAGATCCATTTTCCTGTATTCAGGATTTCCTACCAATGCAAAATGTATGGATCTCTGTTATCTTTCCACACTTTTTTTCTACATTTTTAGGGCCCTAACAGGCAGATGTCTTAACTGTGCAAGTTTAACCTTGAATGAAAACATGGCTTTCATGACAGCTTCAATTACATCCATAATGAGATATTCATATATCAAGGTGACAGGGCAATTTGCCAATGTCATTCATGTGTCACATACACAAAAAGTGTAAGTTAGGCGACAACAAAGGCAATGCAAATCTGTCTGTATTACACACAGATGTAAAGGGTAATAATATATACATTGCATATACAGCTATGAAGAGTGCTGTATTCAAGGCTCAAGGATTTAATTACCAAGAGAATACTTTATTTAGACAGACAGAAGAGAAAGGAGGAAGCAGGCATGAAAGAGGGTAGGGTTTGGGGAGACTGGAATCAAAACTGGATGGAAGGATGGGGTGAAAACAAAGACAAGAAATATGAGAGAATATAGGAACATTTAAATATTATTGAGAGTGAGAGAAAAAAGAAAATAAAAAAAATAGAAAGGTTGAAGTAAAATAGGTTGAGGGGGTGAGATCATGCAATATATCATGTTTTTTTTTACATATTTTCCATTGCTTATTACTTTAGTTATTATTATTATTACTAGTATTATCAAAATGATTATTAAATATCATTAGCATTATTATCATTATTCATTCTTATTATCGTTATCATTAATATGTGGCAGCCATAGCAATAGGGTGTGTTTTGCTTGTAAACATAATAAATCAATCCTTGACGTTTCCTTTAAATCAGTCAAACACTACAAATATGTTTACAAAAATCTATTTTATACACATATGCAGACACACACACACATTAAAGACTTTCACAGATTATCATTATCCTGGGTACTTCTGCAAAAAGAGTTGCATTTAAATGCAACTAAAAAAAAATCAAGCATAAGTCCCTAATATACACATTTTATTGGTTAAAAATCAAGTTGCGACTGATTTTTTGAGTTGCATTTGATCACAACTCTTTCCGAAACAAGCCCCTGATCAAAAACAATTTGTATTACAAAGGGGAACAAATGATAGAAATCATAGAACATAAATTTTAGAATATTATTTATTGCTCCAAGCAAATGTTAAGCACATAGACAGCATTAAACAATATTTACATATATAACAGAAGCACAATCAGGCATATAACTGACCAATATTGGTAGCAAGATTATATTGCATTTAGCAGACTAGAACTACAGTTAGCACAAGCAAAAGCAACCCACATTCATATTGATATAATGTTATGCACTTTCAACTATCTCTTTAAACTGCACACTTAGCCATACTGTAGTACTGCAAAAATCAAATTAATAGCTTTTCGTGTACATCAAGCAGAAATACACATGTAACCAACAAAAAAAGACATTTTTTTGCATTGAAAAATTGAATTTGTATCTTTTTTATATCTTAATTCTCCCTGGTTTTTGAAGCATCCATGAGAAAAATGTGAATGTTTCTAGAGTGCAGGACAAGAAGTTGAAAATGTTACATTTGCTATGTTCCGGTACTTTATACTGGAAATCATTAGTGATCAAAACAAGAGATTGCATAATGAGATTAATGTAATATGGCAGTGAAGTAGGCCTCTAAAATACGTACATTGATTATTTATGCAATAAAATATATCTGGGCTCTGTAGCATTTAATATATCATTAATGGTAACATTGCCTCGATAACAACCTGGGAATATAAATCCAAATCCTTTTGACATGACCACTGATACCCTGTTGACTGGCCTTGGAGATATGTTTGTGTTTTTCTCCCTCAATTGTAAAACAATATAGATATGTGCACAATAGAAAAGTAGCACTAAGGCCTGGCAACTGCCATGGTAACATAACTCTCAGTAGACAATCAATTCAAGGATTCAAGATGATCACCAATGATTCAGTTATCATCAATGATAAATATTATGCAACCCAGATCATTCAGACATTTGCTTTAAGGCCACCGCACACCTTACGACTGTTTGCGATCTGATTTTAAAACAAATCACACTTTGCTCATTTTCTGAAAATGTGAATGGAACATATCATTTTATTTGAGGTTAAAATTAATTGAAAAAATACTAATATAACCATTTTGAAAGATTGCAAACCTTTATTTTGGAGTAAAGGCCATATTAGTTTCAAATTGTAGCCAATCGTACGACTGCTATGATGTCATTACGACTAGATATTAAATTCGCTATTATTCTATGAAGGATGATAGCATAGTCACAGATTTGAACACAGGTATTTGTACGATGATTTCGAACATTACACAGTAAGATATTCCAAGTCTCAATATTAACATCAAATTGTACAACATTTTATTCTGAAATCGGGTCGCAGACCAATAATAAGGTGTGCGGTCGCCTTTACAAAACATTCAGCACACCACAAATCAGTTTCTCACTCTCTTTCTTCCTTGATGTAGTCTATCAATCTGTTCATCCTTCCTAAGTAGCACCTTGTCCAATCTCTCTATCTCCGCCTCCAGGAGATCCACCTGGAGTCTAGTATCCTTCAGCTCCCTCTCCAAGGCCTCTGCATGCCCCTCGAGCTGAGCAATACGCTCCTGGTCCTCCTGGCGCCCTCTATAGGCTCCATTAAGCTAGGAGATACACATGGTGCACAGGCTACACTTAATAGTGTAATAGTGTGTCATCATACCTATACACCTTATGTTCTTTATATACCCTATTATAGTTAGTAAAACCTGTTTGCTACCTTCATAATTTAAACTATTTGCTAAAATAAAAATACATATAAATGCTGCAAATTTCGCTAACAAAGATGCATGAATTATCACTAGGACAAGCGAAGTCCTTTAATTTCTACTTCAAACCCTGATAAGCCCACATTATACTATGCACCTCATGCTTCCCTAAATGTCAATCTCAAGACACTATTACAAATTAATATCATTAGTTTTACGAAGGATGCAATATACATTTTATTTGTTGTGGAAATAAAACGAATGAACATTATAAAGAATTTTTATGAAATCATCACTTTTCTAACAAGAATCGACCATTTTCACAATGTCAAAAGGTGTGATAAAACATTTGGGTATCATTAAGTTATTGAAATAAATGGAAAGAAGTTTATGCACACCAAAGACAATAATTATAATTGGGGATTGTGAGTATAAGAAACAAATAGCAAAAAAAAGCAAAGTAATTGGTCATATTGATCAATGCAATTAATCATAAAGCTGTCAAGATACTGGTCCTTTCGTTGTATTATCATGGATTTTGCAGAGTACGATAGTTATTGTTCATTTTCGAGAGACAGCTTCATTAATTGCCTACTGGAACAAGATGGTCCTTATGCAGAACCTATGGGAATGTCGAAAAATCCCTGAGGGAACAGGTTGTTACCTAGCCACTTTTGAAATACATTTCTTGATGCATAGTCAAACTTGTTGAGGTAGCCATCTATCTGAAGGCTTTTTCAAAGGCTTCAATTTTCGTTTCAGCATCAATCTTAAAATGAAGCTGCTTCTGGGACAAATCTCACTAGAGGGCCGTTTCGTAAAGCTTTCGTAAGTTAAGAGCGACTTCAAGAGGGACTAGTAAACCTTTCTTACGCGCTAAACCATCACCAATGAATATACCATTTACCACAAGAAAGGATCACCAGTCGTTCTTAAAGTCACTCTTAACTTACAAACAGCTTTATGAAACACCCACTAGGTGTCAAGCTATTAATAATGCAATTTGCATTATTTTTGTAAACTCAGAGCAGGTTTAGGAGCTAGGGAAGGCAATCTACATTATGCTTCCAACACCCACACCAAAATCACCCCGACTACTTCCTCTACCTAAATCTGCTAAACTTCAGAGCTAGAAATTTGATAGATTAGAATTCTTAAATCCTGTAGTTAGTTAAAAAAAAGATTTTTTTTCTTACCATCTTTGGTGATCCATTCACCACGATGCTGAGCATACTCCTCAAGACACTCAACTGAGATTTGACCTTGTCACCTATCAACTCTGACCTCCGACCTTCATCCAAGTCCCCATTATCATCCTCCTCCTCGTCATCATCATCTAAGTGAACCCCTGTGTTAGATGCAGTAGACCAGGGGGTTGAGGATGCAGGGTAACGGTGAGTGGTGGTGGACGGGTGTACAGAGTGAAGGACACTGGATGCATGCATGATACCAAGATCAGTGAGGGGTAACCGGACTAAAGAGTGCAGCTCTAGGATGATGTGGGTGAGTGTCACATGAACCCAGTGAAGAACATCCTCAATCTTCAAAGAAAAAATGAAAGGAAATGAAGAGAATTCAATTTATTTTCATAACTGAAATTCCTCAAAACCAATAACTAGTTAAGTAGAAATTAATAAAATATATAGTAGTCAAATCCTATTTTCTACAATCCTTTACTGGATAATAAAAAGATGACTGAAATACCACCTTCCTTTATAAAGTAGATGAAACTAATCTCAAATAATGACTCTATGGATTACATCACTACTTGCCCTGTGAAATATGCAATGCAAAATAAGTTTATCACAAGACTCTAGGGTATCAGTTATTTGGACAACATATCTTTAACAATTTCTTATCAACAGCATGTTGCATAAGTAGAAGAAACAGACCAAATGACATGACTATTAGTAAGTGCCTGTTATTGAACTAGTAAAGCAGTAAGTTTTAAGATGATACCTGTCTGTATTTCATGTGCAAGTCTCCTGGCTTTGGACTCCTGCTAGGAGATGCTTTAGGAGTCTCCAAACTGGTAATGTCTGCATCATCATCATCCTCTGCTGCTTCACCTACTGCTCCTTTACTCCCTCCTCTTCCTAGAGTTCTTCCTCCATCCCCTGTTCCTACAGTTGTTTGGCCTTTAGGCTCAGGAGTGAGGAAATCTGTGCCGCCTCCTTCTCTGACTCTGCTTGCAACCATCTCAGCTCCTCTTTCACTTCTTCCAAACACATCGCATCCTTCAGCATCACCGCATTCCTCCTCCTCCACTCCCTCTGCCTCATCTTCGTTGTAACTCTGTTGGTATCCCATGCCAGCCAACTCATCGGCCAAGCTTAGTCCTTGGTTTAAACACTGTGTTGCCATGGGCACCCCAAGTATCATCTGCTCCTCCTGATCCTCATCATCTCCACCGACGATGAAGCCACTCTGCATTTTATCATCTTTATCACCACCTACTTCCACATCTCCCCCAAAACCTACCAGGGTACTTGACGACTCCAACTTTACATCGGGCATAGATGAAGAGACTTGTGACAGCTCATCAGCAAGGCTCAAAGTATTTGCATGTTGAGCTGCATCTAAAGAATTTGCCCCGTCCTGTTGTGGTGTTCCAGAACCAATGAAGTCCCCTTGATGCCCTCCACCACCAAATCCAGCTTCTGTCAGCTCATCAGCTAAGCTAGTCTTCTTATGATCTGAATGATCATCCTGCAATTGATGACTTTCATTCAAACTTTCTCTATCAAGTCTTTCTACAAATTCTTCTAAGGTTTTCTCATGCTGGGGAGTGTTGTCAGTGTCAGTTGCATTCATTTCATCAGCTAAGCTCATCTCCTGCATCTCTCTGTTCTGGCCCATCCTCGAGGATTCCATCTCTCCTAGAGACTGAGCTAATTCCTCAGCAAGACTCATCTGCCTGCCAAAGTCACGACTACCAAGGAACTTGGAAATCATCACATCGGCTTTGTCATCGACTTCCAGATCTTCTTCCGAGCTCTCATAGCCTGTTAGTTCTGCTGTCTCCAGCTCATCATAGAGGGAGCTACTGCAATGTGTATTGGCACGTGAACGTGCAGCCCCAAGCTCTTGCATCGTTTCATCATGCAGACGACTCAAGTCTCTAAGCTCCGTCTCTCTAAATTGCAACTGTAAAAGAAACAAGTTCAATGTAATACTATGTTATTATGATCACTCAGTATATGTCACAAAAATTATGATTCATGCAAAAGGTCATACAAGCAAAATTACATCACATTTTGATTTTGTATTTTCACACTTTGACACTCCGTTTCGCAAAAACTGCTGTTAATGTTTTACAACTTGAAGGCATATTTTTTTCTACAAGATTAACAAAAATGGCAGATAATAGATGCATTAAAATGAGACTCTTGACTCTCCTTCTCATCCTTATTCTTTTCCTTTATCTTCTTTTTCTTGTTTGTTGTCTTCTTCTTCATCTTTTATTTTAAGTAAGCAAGCTATAATGCCTCCTTAAATTATGAGGATCTTACAATACAGTAGTACCAGGTATAGTACCAAGGACCAGCAGGTATTGGTTCTAACATGTATAGGTTGTGACTCTTGTATACAAGTCCTATATTTAGGAGGCATGGGTCCTACACCTACCCTCTGTTCTAGTTCAAGAACCTGTTTCTCCAGCATCATGTTCCTCTCTTTAGCCTCCTCGACCTTTGACATCATGGTCATGTGTTCACTGGATACAACAACAATCCTCTCCCTCAATGAACCATTCTCTTCTTTCAAGACTCCAACCTAAAAAAGAAATAATGAAAATAACACAAACAAGAAAAAACCTTCAAACAAAGAGATAATTCATGGCAACTAGGGGTGTATATGTTTCATAATTTGAGTAAAGTTATTTTAAGTAAATATAAACAGGGGTGTAAATTAACTTAATGGGATAATCAGATCAATTGATATTGAAAGATCTGAGTTAGGTGTGAACTAAAGTCATGCTTAAATGCTGGCATGCATATGGTCAATCTCATTGATGAATATGAAGTAGTGCACATCCTTTGGCATAACCTGATCAATGCGGTGATGTGTTATATACTGCACACAACTAAGAATTTAAGTGCAACTTCCAGTCACACCTAAAAGTTCTTGTGAAACATCCCCTTGTGCACATTTTCATCAGAGTTTTAAGAAATTTTTTACATTAAAAGTGAATGGGTGTTTAAAATTTATTTGTGTGTAAGAGAGATTTCTATGCTGCATTTACCAAAGTCAATGGAACTGCAATTAAATTGAAGTTCATTTTGAAGTCTGTTTCTCTAGTCTTACGGAGAGCAATCTGGAAATGCATTCTAATTCTTTTTTAAAAGAAATATCTGGCATCAGAAATATTCAATAAGATAAATTTGAAATTGCCTCATCCCTTATTACTCTAAAATTTGAAGGAAAGTGTAAATGGGTGCATAGTTTGCAAAACAAAATCGTCTTCTCCTTCTCTCTCTCCTTCCTTCCTTTTTCCTTCTTCCTACCTCCATTCTAAGTTGCTCTGATTTCCCAAGACTTGATTCATGATGAAAGAGTGACATACTCTCATTCTGCTTTTGAACTATTTCAAGACGATCATGGATGTTATTACGTTCACGTGTCATCTGAAACAAAAAAAAGAAGCAATAAAAATACATGAAAATCATTATGAAATGAGATGCTTCATTATCAAAACCACAACCACCACCACCATCATCATCATCATGATTATCATAGCCATTATTCACATTATCCTTATGTTATTATTATCAACTGAATAACATTGTAAATATAGCTAACATATCATATGTTTCAAATTCCTTCTCACGTTGGATGAAATGTAGTAGATCAATGGTTTCAACGATGAAACATTCAAGGTTTAAATAGTACAATACACAAGAAGATAAACAGAAACATACTAACAGAAAATATCAAGAGCACCAAAACAATTTAATTGATTTAGGAAAGTATTTTCATGCAAATAATTCACCAGTAACAGTCTAGAGTGACTGTAAAATGGAGTGGGAAATCAAATTTTACTCCTGTTATACTGAATTTAGATTTAAATGTATTTAGATGAAGCATTTATATTGAATTCAACTTGTCAGCCTACAGGCTTTATTGAAATGAGATGAATAATAAATCAAAATGCAAAGAGATACTGGTGTACTGTCAGACATAACAGAATTCAGGGAATTCATGTAAAATACATTGACAGTAGTGAGGAGGGGTAATGAAGAGAGAACAGGATGGGGAGAGGGGGAGGAAGAGAGGGTTATAAAGAAGAGGGAACAGAGGGGGGGGGGATATCGGAATATAGCAACAACAAAAAAGAGAGGAGAGTAAGAAGAGAGAGGAAAAACTGATGGACAGACATACAGACAGAGATGTGTTTATACATCAAGATGTAATTCTGCACATGGTCCTATGAAACTTGCTTCATACTATCGTTAAGCCATCCCTCTCTCTCTTCTTTCTTTTTTCTAAGTCAGAAATTGTGTAAAATAAGAAGTGTTCAACCTCATATTGCACAGCTATAGATGTCAAATTGGGCAAAGGAAAATACAATTAGAGGGAAGTGGATGATGATTGTGTATACATGTACAAACAAAAAGTGTGCTTGCATATATATGTATAAACACTGAAAAGAAACCACATTAACAAGAATGCAGTATAAATGGTATACGGAGAATTGGGTCAACTTGAATGCAATAATAAGCAAGAGTATTAATGTAAGAAATCTGTTTAGTGTTTTCTTTCAACGGTAGAAATGATGCAGCCCCAATCATAAACGCCAATTAGTATCGAACCTTGAGGATCTTGAATAGAAGGATCTGCCACACCCCCTCTTCTCAGTGCAATTATAAAACTCATCAAAAAAGGGAAACAAATGGCAATTCACCCCATATTTTTCAAAAGAGACATGGTGAATTGCAAAGAACCACTGAACTGGATTCAATAAAAAGTATAATCTGCATGGTCAGATGTATGGCCCTCGTTCATAAAGTATCATGATTTCATGATTCCTTGTAACAAATTAAGAACAGTATCATATACAATAAAGTTGATTGACAATATATACTGCAATTTCTGTTTATAATACTGTTCTATGTAATTTCATATCATTGCATTATATTCAAATGTAATTCCAATGATGTCGGCAAAAATCAAGAACAATTTAACATGCATAAAGCATTGTGTCATCAATACTGGCATTTCATCATCTCTTTTGATATTATGATCTAAACCGACTCCTGACATTTCGACATTACAATAAATTTGCACTTGACTATTTTCTAATGCATACAGTGGCATAACTTCTGGGAAAAAATCCAGACAAATTTATGGATCCACTTCCCAACATAACGTGACTGCTACCTAGTCAGAAAGTGCTGCCAATTTGCAGTTCATCGCTCTATCTCCTTCTCATTACCTTGAACGCTATGCAACACGCAAACCTTTTAATCCATGGCTACTACCATCAACATAATTACGTCGTCAATGTCAGAACGATAGCTCGTGTCCATCAGATAATTACAACTGATGACTGTATGGAAAAAATAACCCTGCCCTATGCTTCTCTGTAAAGTATTTTAATCAATTGATGGTATCATTTCAATTAATAAGTCCCCCAAATGCCTTTTGTTTTGAAAAAGAACTGCCTTTCCTAAATGAAAACGAGGTAGGGGTATACACAGAGCCCTACTTCTTTTAAATGGAGGTTAAATGATTCAGCCATTATGTGACAGCATTTAGCATTTACTAAACCTTTGCAATTCTGGATGAAGACAGGTTATTAGACTTTTCATAATATCATTTTACAACCATTTGTCTACAGGGATTGTCTTCTTTAACGGGTAGCATTTTCAGTTTCCATCGACTACTTTTACAGTTTTTTTTTTGAGAATTACCAGAGGAAATTTGTCTGCAAAAAAAACACTGGAATAAAAGAGATTTTTCTCATGCTCCATCTTAATTCAAAAATAACTCAGTATGTTGTTATTAACAAGTAACAATGACTTTTTTGCCATATGTCACTCAATCTCCCCCTCCCCCCTCATACTCTCTGTCTCTGTCTCATGTATCATTTTTCTCTTTCCTCTGTCACCTTTCAGCATCCTGTCCAGTCAACCATAGTTTGGATTCTCACTATGCAACATTTGCCCACTTTCCTTTCCCTGCCCCCTACTCTCTATACATGCATGATAACACTCTAGTCTTATTGATCATAAAGTGACAAATCGTGGCATGGCATGATGTCATGTGACTTTGTTTGCACAGTCTGTCCCCCTTTCCCTATTTCTTATCCCCTCACCCCCCATCATTCTTTTTTTTTCTTTTTCTCTCAATGCAAGGTCCATTGTCATAATTAATGCCTCACACATGTACATCAGCATAGCAAAAAAAATGCAAGCAAGGTTATCTCCCACGCAAACCAAAGCAAACTATTGAAGCAATATCATCAACATACAACAGCTTTTAATGAGTTCAGACTCAGACACAGCCAGACAGACAGACACCATGCATAGAAAATAATGTCAACAAATTTCTCTTTAAATAAATTTTCATATTTCATGGTCATTTTACCAGAGTATCAGTACCAGACAGCATATCTATTAAAATATGGTCCTATTGCATTTTAATACCACTCATTTGTATTAAATAAAAGTACATGTAAACCTTGTTTCTCATATCAAATTTCAATAAAAACATGAAGAGATTTAGGCAAAGGTTTATGTGATTATCTGATTTATTTTGTGTTTTATGTCACATTTCATACTTGAATTTGCCCCTAATAATTTAGCCCCCTACTAAAAGTCAATGAAAATTTACCTAAATGTTATAAGTCACTAATGTTTATTACATTTAACTGACAAATGTTGAGGGAAACGGTTTAGAAATCATTCAAGAATGAAAATTTCAGTCACTTCAGATGTGTGTTTGTTTTTCTATTTTAGGTGAATATTGTAAATAAAATATCATACATCTTCTCTCTCTAACCCTTCATATCAGTAGGGACTGCTCTTTTGAATAGTGATTATTGGAATAGTACACAACAGGAAGCAGAGGGCAGTTGCCATGGCAATGCCTTTATAATAGGGCGAATATCCTTCTAATACAATGCACAGCATCTTCTGCGCTCCAATATCAATATGCCTTTGAAATCTTGAGCAGAAAGATTGTCCACGTACATTGGTTCCTTGTTTATTGCTTTTCGCAAGACTTGCGTTACTTCGTTTTTCAAATATGTGATTATATGGGTCTTTTTCAGAAAAACATCACAAGTTATTGTCTTAAACATGCTTTGGCCTGTAGCCTTGCAATCTTGATTTTGGGGACATCATTTTCTAAGTACTGTAGTAACATGGATGGCCATTGCACTACATACATGTACACTGTACATGAATGTAGGCCTACTAGTACTTGGTTGCCAATGATACTTCAGTTTGAGAATCATTTTAAACTTTAAAATTCACATTCATATTTTGACATATCTTGCATTGTTTCTGTTTGTTTGAAAAATATGTAACACATATGGGTGGCTATTTCACAACATACATGTATGTGATTGGTGGCCAGAGATGCTTTACCTAAAAAACACAAGGTTTCCAACACCCATAACATTGACATCTGTTGCACAAGTCAGGGAAGTCTGTATTTGTGCTTGGTGGCCAGTGATGCTTTGGTTTGAAAATATGAATACATTTATTAATTTCCATCTTATAAAATCTGCATTTACATTTGGATCTTGGAGTTGCTAAATACTGAAAATTGATTAAGTTGGCAGATTTTTCATTTGTGTTCACTCTTGTGAGGGCTTGGGGCTGGGGACCACACCGGGGGGGGGGGGCACTCGACCAAAAAAGTGGTGGGGTGTGCCGCGGGCAAGGCAAAAAACAGGGGCCTTGGAGTGGGCTTACTGTAAAAAGGAGGGTCCTCGGAACGGGCTTCGGAACTACAATTTTGTGAAAACGGGGGTCCTTGGAACGGATCTCAAGTGTGTGAGTGCGTATATGCATCCCTATGGAATGGGCAATTGTGCATGGTGCAGCTACCGCGGCCTCCACCGGATGCGCTCGCGCTGAAGGCGATGGTCGAAAAGCGCTCTACGTCCGCTTTTCACCAAAATTACAGGTCCTTGTAGCAGATCAATGCGACCGGAATGGCGTAACGAAAAATATGTGAAGCTTTGGAGCGGATTTCTTTCTTCTTTTTTTCTCGATAAGAAGAAAATGCTATGCCATAGAGCGGCTTTCTTTGTTCGTTTTTCTTAATAAGACAAAAATGCAATGCCTTGGAACAGAAATTTGAGTGTAAAAATGGGGGTCCCCTCCGCGGCACATACCCACTATGCATTATATACTGAGTGCCCCCCCCCCCCCCGGGTACCACAAGATGGTTGAATCATGATTTTCATGAATTTTGATCACTTCTTGAGGATAACCAATATAGGTTTAGAATTATATGCCTGCATACATACATACATACATGTACATACATACATACATACATACTGATGCTGCACATGTACACCTACATGAACTTGACTTCGTAAGTCTAAACCAGTATTTTGCTAAATTTCATTTTCATTCAGGATATTACCCCTAACTTGCGATGTCATGCACATTCAAGACAAATTTCCACAATAAAATTTCATTTTCATTCAGAATATCACCCCTAACTTGCGATGTCATGCACATTCAAGACAAATTTCCACTATAACTAATAACATTTTTTAACTGGACTTTTCTTCTCTCTCTTCATCTCCCTTCTGTTTTCCCAACTCATCCCTCTGAACACCATCCCTCATCTCCTCTCTTTCTCTCTCTCATTTTTCTCCACTTATTCTTTTTCTTCCTTGTAACAATCCCCCTTCAATGTCCACACTTTTATAACGTACCCAGGAGTCACTTATTTGACATCTTTTTTCCATTGAATAAAACAAGTCCAGCATCTACCGTTGTTGCCATGGACACATAATAATCATCCCTGGGGATTAACAGTGTCTGTAGACCATGATTTTATTAGATACTTTAAACAAGTTACGACAGAATGGGTGAAAAAACAACGCACTTTGGCATTGGATTACAAGTTTTCATTATCTCTGTATAGAACATTCAAACTATTCATATCTATTTCTAAATCTCAATCTCTACAAGAATATTTTCATTTTTGTTTAAATTATCAAGTAAATGTGATTCTACATGTGTTTCAAATAACATCTTAAGTTACATCTTTTGCAAGGGTTGCACTTTTGCAATTACATTATTATTACCCCAGTCATCAAATTCAATAAGTAATACCTGCCCCATTGACGAGTGGATACCATGCGCGACCATGGGGTCTCGAAAAGCACCCTAAACACGAATTTTCCATATTCTGAAAATGCACACCTTAACAAGTATTGCCATGTAAAACCCTACCCTTACCAAGTATTGGAAACAAAACGATACTTTTGGCAAGTATTCCCTGAAATGAACCCCTAAACAAGTACAACGATAATTTATTGTTATGTCACCGGTCCGATGGTCATCGGTTTTACCTTTACACATCATACTGTCTCACCTTCCACAGCTCGCGCAAATCGGACTCTAAATACTTAGTGTTGGGGCAAAACGGACATCCTTTATAAAACATTTTAATTTTGTGTTATCCTCCCCGCGAATGTGACCCTAATATTTTTGTGTTTTTGACACCCTTATCACGTCACGTACATAAAGTGCCCTATCTTGAAAAAGACATCCTTTTTACGTGATTTTTGGTCGTGCATGATATCCACTCGTCAATATAACTGCCCCCTCCCCCCCCCCGGGATACCTGCACACATTGTATGCACATCCTCCACTCCCTGGCAAAGTGTGGATTAATACCTGCCCTTGCCAAAGGATGCTAGGTCGGGGTAAGATGCAAACACACAGATTACAATGCAAGAGTCAGAAACACTACAGCACTACTCTTCCATAATATCATCCTATTATTACTTTATTTTCTTCGTTATTTCTTGATTTATTTAAAAAAACAAAAGCAATCAAGTTCATCTGCTTCATTGTTATCTTTATATTTTTCAATTGATATATACATTTTTACATATTTTAAAATGGAAACTATTAATAACCTGGGGAGCGTTTCATCAATATTTTCATCCGACAAGTTGTCAGATCTGACATCTTTCCATGATTTTGATTGGCTGAGAGGCACTGTTCCTATGGCAATTGTCAGATAAAATGGGACTTGTCGGATAAAACGTCCGACAAGTCCTTTCATGAAACGCCCCCCAGATTCCAGAAAATTGCTCCTGGTAATATAAACTTTTAAAAATTCATGAAACTTTCAGTTTGGTGCAAAGCATGGCAGAAACCATCAATCTCTCCTAATGATTAGGATAGCTCAGGATATTCACTTTCACAGTAATGGAGAAAGACACATACGGTAGGATGTATTAAGCAAATATACCCTAGCAAATAATGGATGTGAGAACAGCATGACTTGGCAAAAGGAAAAATACCATGCTGACCAATATCTATTCAGAATCAGCAATATAGCCGAAAATCAAGAGATTTGGCAGATTCCCAATATCAAAAGATTTTCCCTTTAATTGTCCTTATCATGGTTTATTTGGTTTTTCATGAAATATAAATATTCATTAAAAGAGAACCACAAATATTTTACCAACAAGGAGAATCGTAAGAAAGCGTATGTAATGGGGAAAAGGTTTAATAATTATTTCTCACATGGATTTTATCATGAAAATTCTGAATTCTAGGAATGCATTACTCCACAGGTTAAGTCCTTCTATCAACATTTTGTTTCTAAGATTTCTTTCTGATATAAATTTTGGGCATCAATTCACAAAGATAATTGTGTGAAATTCTAATAATTATCTTTTAAGAAAAAAAAGATAATAAAAGTCAAGGAAGCAAAGTTTTAATTATGTTATTATTTATTGAAGCTTACCTACATGTACGTCCACTCATATTTCTAACTTCTTTGGCTTAAATGACTACAAAATATGAACGCGCATAGCATTTACTGTTAAAAAAAGCCACTCTTACAAACCAATGATATTTCTGTTTGATGAAACATATATCAAGCAGTGCGTATAGCAGAGAATTCCACATAAATGACTGCAAAGAAAGTGACAGTTGATATGTCATTATTTAAATCATTTCACTTGAAAGTCACCAGAAAACTAGTGGAATATTACATGATTGTTGATAAAATAGGAGGTGAACAATGCATATTTTCATAAAAGTCAGACCAATTTGAGTCTAATTTCAATCATTTTCAGGCCAATTATCTCTTCAATCATCTCTTCAGAGCTGAATAATCAAAAATATCATTCAAAACTCTGCAATAATTATCATAATATACCAAGAATACAGAAGTGGGTCTGTACCAAATGCATGATCCAGTGGAAACACGCCTTTTGCATTAAATACAATGATTGACAGATGATTTTGCACATGCTGCATCCACCAATATTGACAAGGAGCCCTTTCACACTAACAGATTGAAACTAAAAACAACTGCATTGAAACAGTGCTGATCATAACAGGCAGAGAATGCGAATCACAAACGCTTGAAAATGAAAGACCCTGGCACCATGCCAACTGCGCACTTGACGGTGTGGGCTATATCAGTGGAAACACGCTTTGAATCAACTTTGGCCAGTCAACATTGAGTGTTGGCCCATGGTCTGAAGTGTGTTCCCATACAGCAGCTCAACGCTACTGATACCATCGATCAAATGGCTGTCTGCATGTCGTCTACCATTTGGACGCATTTAAGAATATATACTTGCCGTTTCTTTTGTTTTTTGCATTGCACCATCTCTATGCAACAAAGAATTCATGTTTACTTTTATATATTTTATGGTCTAATATAATGTACCATTTCATTGGACACTTGATTTTTTTTAATTCAAAAGTAAATTATTGATCTGTCTACAGTGAAAGTTTGTGATACAAATTTCTGTGCAGTGGTGACAAAATCTGAACACCTCAATCAGTGACTTTGCTCCACCCCCATCCCTCCATAAGTAGATATCAACACAGAGAATTAAAAAGAAACATGCTGCTAATTCAATGATTATCGAGCAAAAGGGAAGAAATATAAAGATGGCAACTTACATGTTTATGCTTTTCAATCAAACCTAATAGAATGCCATGGACATTATTGGGAAAGTAACATCTCATTATGTGAAGAAGATCAAATCAATTTGTTTTTTACACAAATTTTCTTGAGGAATTGCTATTTGGCCACTTAGGCCAAATTAAACTTATTAATCCTAAAAAAATCTTTGCCTCAAAACAGAAACTTTCCAGATAACCCAACAACCAATTTTACTGTTGGGTACATATGTGGGCAAATTTCAGTTACATGTACATGCATGTATGTCTCTCACAAAACCAGCAGTTCTTGTTTAAAAAATATTAATGACACGGCACATTTACAGACTTCAAGTTCCTTATCTATTAGTCTGAGCCAATAATATCTTACAACTTAATTTCAGGATTCATAATTAGCAAACATACTTTGGACTTTAGCAGTGTTTACGACATTAAGGTGAAGGTGCCTAACTGCCTGTTTGAAAAGATATGAGCCAGTGATAATGATTAGTACTTTATCACAAAAACATGTTATTTTGACAAATCACCAAACATATTAGCAGTATTCAATGTGGGCATGGTGTCACAATGGGAAAATGTACAAAACCTTGTTTTGTTTGATATGGCTTACATGTACATGTATCTGTGTTATCATGACTATTATATTAAAATAGAGTTCAATACATGTAATTCTAAACCTTGTACATGCCTGAAAAACAAAAATAGCAGGGAACAAAGGATAACACTTTTTGATATCAAGTAAAAGGTATTGTACTCCTTGACACTAAACATAGTTGTGCATATTTTAATTTTCAAGTTATAAATGATATTTTTCAGATATATACTGGGGGCAGAGGGATCAAATGACAGCTTTTAAGCTGAATCCAAGGCCTCTTTTTAAAGTGGTATACATGTATGCAACAGGGGTCTAACTAGACTACTATCATTTCAGTGAAAAGTACAAATACTTTTATAAAAAAACAGAATTAATACAATGACAGTACCATAATGTAGCTGAACTCTGCACGAGATAAATTTTTTGAAATGCATGACACAGCTTAAGGCAAGAGGGCGAATAGGACATAATGAAATTAAACAAACCATACTCCTATTTGTTTATACTGGTCACTGAAGACTTGACTCTTTAATCCACCATTCAAAACAGATTTTCTCACCCTCCATGGACACACTTGACATGAACCCCTGAAACATGCCTCCAGTGAAAATGATGTAATCCAATCTATAATTGCATGCATGGTATCACCAGCATGACCCATTTGGCCTGCAGGGGAATCATATTATGTTTCAGGGATGTAAAATATATTGAATCATCATCAAACACAACCAAATTCAATCATCATATTTCATACAGCCACATGCAATTTCTGTCAGACATTTTGGAGCTCAGTCATAATCAAGTTTGAAAATTGCATACAGCACTGCACATTCTGCTTTTCTAGTTTATTCTGATCAAAATGAACTCCACCCCCACCACCCCCACATATGTAATGAGATATTTTTTGGGGGAAAGGGACAGGTTTAATCTTGGTTCATGTACATGTATGTGAAATCTAAAAAGAAAAAATAGACATTGACAAATTATAAGGTGACTGATATTTTTCGCTTAAAAATGACTTTTCAGAGTGATTTTTTTGTTTTTGTTGTTGCTGATTAACTGAATACCACCCCCCCCCTACTTCCCTAAGCCCAATATAGTATTTTTAGATAGTTCTCACTTTTCATCTGCTTTAACAAAAGAAGTCAGGAAATCTTTAAGAATTTGACAGATTTGACATTGCCATGTACAGTACATGCACGCTTCTCACACCAGAATTTATAATTACTCTTTTTTTTTACAAAGATCTCCAAATATTGATGGATGAATAAACTCACATATTATGTCAAGAATCCTCTGTCAATGACAAAAAAGTAGCAGATGAAATTAATTAATTGGATGGATGAATGGTTGACTGATCAGGTGTTAAAATCAACTTGACTCTCTGATAAACTTCCTGATTAGAGTTACAGGCATAATAAGTACATATGGGAAATTATATCAACAGCTGTACATATGGTTTGATCTTATCTTTATTTCATTCAAAATCTGACAGCATGCAGACGATTATAAATGCTTTCCATTTTTTCATGATTTTCCTCATATGGCATAAACAGATATGGGGGTAGAGTTCTCGAGAGATTAAAGTCACATGGATATTCAGCAAAATTTAAGGAGACAATTCAAAAGTATTAGAGTACAGAAATGACACATTGTCAAATAATACAAACATAGAGAATACTTGTATAAAAACCTTTAAAATCAAGTCACTATATTTTCTTTTTTTCTGATTGTTCCTAAAATCATTGGAGACCTTATGGGGTGGGGGGTCAATTATTTAATTAATCTAACTAAAACAAATTAAACAAAGAGGGGTACTATTGTTATACTGTACATGTAATACTGGTACTAAACATTTTTTTTTACACAGAACCTTACACGAGAATCTGGTTATCTTTTTAACCTGTGCGTATTCAGTTTCTCTCATTCCTCTCAAAATACCAGTCTTTTCACATCTTCATAAGATCACTATGAGCATTTGTATACTGTACATTGGATGACTGTAAACACAACCTGTTGCTCTCTGTCTCTCTCTCTCTCTCTGTATAAAATCACTCACTACTATCCAAGTTTTCATTCAACCGTCTTGATATATAATGTTATTTGTACATCTGATTTGTTTTCCCTCTCTCTTTCTCTCTCGATCCCTCTCCATCTTCCTTCTCTAAGCTATCCCATTCTGTGTCTGTGTGCGCCTTGATTGTGCCTTTCATATACTTTCTCCATATTAATCTTTTAACAGTAACCACTCACAAAACCAAACATCTATAAATACCGTGCTTTCCTGATTGCTTCATTTATCTACTGCTTGCGATTCATCATTTCTGAATCTGTGCACTCAATAACAACATTCTGTACTTAATTCTCTACCTCTTCCTTTGCAGTCATCCTGAAATTGAAGTGAATAAATGACACCCACATCACTAAAGTACAAGTGGGATACAAACTGGCCTCCTGATTACCAGAATCAAGAGACACTGTGGAGAGGTAACTGTTGTAGCGTGAAATAGCCCCAGCGCTGTAAGCGTAGAGTCAAGGTTAATAAATCACACTCCCAGTATCCCCCTTGGAAAAACCTTTCTTCCTACCTTCTCATCCTTTTCTCTATCCCATTTTCACATCTTCATGAAGTGCTATTTTTCTCCTTCACTCTACCTCTCATTTTCCCTTTTGAATCCTGATTTCTATATATCCTTCATGCATTCTCTATTCCTAACTATTATCACCCCCTCGATCCCCCTTCCCTCTCTCTCTTTCTTCTTTTTGTTCTCTGCTTTTCATACAATACACACACTTTCTGTATTCCACTCTCTCACATGTCAAACAGAAGACAGTTAATGTAACATGACATAACAAGCAAGAATACCCATCTTACTGTCATGATTGCATGATTCAGTAAATAAAGAACCAAAATAGATTCTACTGACAATTACAGCTCTCAGCAAAAAACAAAGTTCACATTTCCAGTGGTATGCATACAGCACACATTCTATGATTGATTTTTTTTTTAAAACCTGTTTAACATGTATATTTCTCAGATTTTCCTCATTTCAATAAATCCAAAGATCTTGATGTTGGAATGAACTTCTCATCAACATCCTATCTACTGATGTAAATACAACAATCTCAGGAAGGGAAGAGAAGATGTCAATACTCGATCTACGAGAAAGCCTCATCTTATTACCTTTACATGACTGAGCCTCAAGGAATGGGGATGGGGGAGGATTTACGAGGAAAAGGCGGTGACTACAAAGAGAGATGGAGAGGCATAGACTTTGAGGAGAAAGGAGCAATGATTACACATAGTGTTGTTTTCAGTCAGATCTTGTTGATGTTATCATTTGCATTTTGATATCTGTATTTGAAAGGTGGCAATTTGGGGAAACTGCAGGTAATAATTGAGAATTTAAAAAAGTAAAAGGCTGAGAAAACTATTTGACTTTAATAAAGAAGGTTGACTTAGGAACGTTTGATATACATTCTATAAAAAATACAACCAGAGATGCCTTTGAACCTAAAGTGACCTTTGAACTTTAGAATATAACCTACCTCATGAAGCTGATTGGCTAGTTTCAAGTTCTGATCTTTCTGTTCCAGAAGCTCTCCAATGATGCCCTGCTTGTTGCTATTGGCAACCTTGAGAGCCTCACTCTGATTGGCTAACTCCTTCCGCAGAGACTCCACCTCCATGCGGAGATCGTACGACATGTTCTCCTTCTCGGTGTGGGCAGTCTCCAGCTTCATACGGAGCTCATGCCTCTCCTGCTCCAGGGCCTGGAGAATTTAGAATAAAATGCTTTGCTCTTAATATCAACAATCACATAAATATAAAAAAATATTTTAATCAATCTCTCTATCATAATAATTGAGTTATAACTATTGATTGATTTCACTCTCCTTTTCCTAAATGTCTTTCTGCCCCTTTCTCCCCTCTTTCTCTCCACCCCTCCCCTCTTTGTTTCTTAACTTTCACTCTCTCTATCTACATATAGATATGGCTCCTTGCCTTCCTTGTCTGTCTCATTTTACTTTCCTTATTCCTCCATATCTTTTCTCTTATCTTGCCTCTTCCTCTTCCTCCTCTCTCCTACATGTTCTATGCAATATTCTACCTCAAAATCCCAACAATCAATACCCAACCCATTGGCCATTACAAGAAATATTCATAATTCAACAAGTATTAAAAGCATCTGTCCTGGAACGTCCACGTCCTCGCATTCTCATTCACTTGCTCTCAACTTTCACCTTCATTGGCGGCATAGTTGGTGCTGCGCAAGTCACGCAGGTAGAACTAAGTTGACCATTAGAACGTATGCAGCAATTTCACGCAGCAGAGAATCAATGCTGAAGGACATTTGCTTGCACGCAACCTGTATATACATTGAACATCCAATGCAAGGATAAAAGCCCAAATGTTATGCGCTTCAATCATAATGTGATCAAAATCATCACAATGAGAATATTACATTAGGCAATTTTGATTGATTTTATTTGAAACGAAGCAGTATGACCTTGCAGTCGATATGTACAGACATTAATTGTGGGTGTTGCAAAACAAAAGGGGGATCAATGGGAAGGTGATGTAATCTTCACTTTTGTACTCTCTACCAAGCCTACGGTTTAGAATATCTTACAAAATACATTCCCTAAAATAAAAATAATCTATTTGGTTAAACATATTTTCATTAAATCTTTAAATAAATTACACAATGTACATGCATTTTGATATTCAAATAAATAAGTGGCCCAGTGCGTGTAAAGTAACTGTAATAACATCCAAATATAAATATTAAAAAAAACTATTTGAAACCTTTCTCCTTAATTCTTATGACATTTTTAATCTCCAAAAAAGTGTAGTATATGTTGAAAAACTTTTTTTTAAGACAGCTTGCAGGCAAAGTAAAAATGTTTTCCACTAAATAGCCCATATTTCTTTGTTGATTTTATTGATTCCTGGTCATATACAAAGTAGAAACTGATTGAATAGGCCTATAGAAGAATGTAATGTAGATAAAAATGCAAAATCTTGATTCTTATTAATTCAAATACTCATCCAATGGAAAACTAAGAACTGTCATACATCATACATGCATTTGATCAAATGAGCCTGGAATGAATGTATGCTCCAAACAGAGCTGGAGGTTCCATTTGGGGGAGCTGTGAATGTCAATTGTTAGATTGATCAATAAATTGAAAAACTATTACACAAATTCTAATCACTTAACGGTGTGAAATACATGTGTACTGCACTACTTTTTTTATTCATTGGATATTTGATGCTCTAATGAGTGCCTTAGGTTACAGAAATGGATATCAACAATATGGATGTACATGTAAACAAGGATGTGTGGGTGGATTGGAATGGTTATGGTACAAATGAACAGTCTTTAGAAGTTTAGACATGATTCTACATTAAAGGTATATGTGTCATATAGGACTCGATGGAATAAAGTAAGCTGAGAAAAGGGCAATGACCAAATTAAAACAGATCTTTTCACCTTTACAGGGTAAAGACATACATTACCTGTATGTATAATGCTGAGTTGAACTATTAATGACTCAGAAAAATTTATTAGGACTTCACTAATTTCTGTCTAAAGTACAGAACTTAAGAAAATATGGTATTTCCCCTGGTTGGTTGTGTAATGAATACACTGATTTATAGGCAAGTGGTTGACATGAACCTATAACCCGGATGTAATCAAAACCGATCACTTCCTGTAAATGCAGAAAGAGACAAACGACAGAACTTCACATACTTGACGTAGCCATTTGGGAAAGAAAATAAAAAGTTTGGGTGGGTGCAAAGCTGGTCTAAGTTAACTAACCTTACATGTGATTACAAAAACATGAAATTTCTCAATTCTAAAAAAAATGCTTTTACCCCTTGCAAATATCTACATTTATTCAAAAGTTCATATAAATCAAGTTAAAATAACAGTATCCAAACTCCAGAGGCAATGGCTGAAAGACTGATATCTAAAAAGGAACACTATAATTTTCACATAAATGTATTTTCATGAAATATAAAGTTGAAATAAATAAATGTACTCCAACTTTATATATTTTATAGGCAGGCATACACTCATTACGTACTGTGCAATGTACATGGACATTTTGTTGTCATACTGGTCCTTGATAATTACTTTATTACATCATAATTTACATGTACATGTATACATGTATGTTCTTCAAAATCTGAGACTCTGAGTGTAATAATTTCCATACATTTCCAAACCAAATTCAAGTCTGAAAAAAAAATGCTTTTATTTGTCAAAATTACTGTCTATGATTGTATTTTTTTTATTGACACAAGCAGTGTTTATTTAAGGCTTCACAGTTCAGGCCACTACACAATGGTTTTGATCAATTAAAATATCTCGACATCTGCTCTACACAAAACAGACACACGTACAATCAATACTACTGTAACCTTACATGTATTTTTGTATATAATTTGCAACAATAGTCGTACGGCATATACATGTAAAGGAATTAGAAACAGTGGTATAGAGTAATACAGGGTTACAAACAGCATGAATGAAACTGACACCTGAATATCTATCTACAGTATGCCATGTTTTCTATGTTCATTTTATTATCTATAATTATTATCAGATTGAATATGTACAAGTATGCACACGTCACTCTGAGCTACAATAATAAGGACCAGGTAAAGTAAGGTATGTGTGATTGGACCGACTGATCTTTTGATAAAAAAGTTGGGTATTGATGCATTGCATTATGACGTATACTGTATTGTTCTGTGGCATTGGAATTTGACAATTACTACATGAATAATTTTTACTATAGAAACAACAACAATAATAATCATCATCAGTGCAGCGATGCACCATCCATCCAAAGTGAGCCAATAACAATGTCCATGGTAATTGAAATTCAGAATCAACACTTCAGATGTGAAGCAATTAATGCTACTTTTTAAAAAAAAGTTGGAGTCTGCTTCTCCATTTTCTATCAATTGTCATTTCAAATGGTATGATTAGTTCAGATCTATACCATTGTGCTTGCCATAGTTTAAAGCAACTTAATAGAAAGGAATGACTCCACTAATTCTTATTCTCCTCATCTTTCTTCTTGTTATTCTTCTTAATCTTTTCACTTCTTCTTCCATTTCCTCCTCCTCTTTTTCTCATTTCCTTCACCTAACCATTCTTTAACTTCATCAAAATCATCTCTTCTTCATCTTCCCCTCCTCCTGAACACCTTCTCTATCATATTCTTTTCCTACATAATCTATTCTACACCTTAGACTCGTAGACAATTTTTCTGACTGCCATGATCCTGGTATCAATGGTACACCTCAGCAAACAGTGATGGCTTCTCAACTGCACGTCTTCTTACCATCTAATATTACGCCAAACTTGGTGAACAAATCAAGCATCTTTACTCTCGGAAGCCTACATGTACATCTAATGCAATACCTGGGCTGATGCAAGAGTTGTGGAACATTTATTAACGTAAATGTACATGATATGCAAAATAATCTTGATGTGTATATATGTGTAGAGCATCGTAGATTCTCAATATTAAGCCTACATCTATCACCTGCACCCCTTCTCTCTCTGTCTACCTCTCTCTCATGCTTTTTTCTTTTTTATTACCTGTCATGAACAAAGATCTACATTCATCTTAATCCTCTATTTCTCTCTCAGTTGTTCCAAGATTCTATTTCCAGTATAATTTTCTGCTTTGATCCCTTAATTATCTTATAAAGTGAACAAAGTTTTCAATTTGACAGCAAAACTCTCACTTCCGATGGGGTCTCAATTATGTGTTTCTAAGGGGAGGATAGAAACTCTTATCATTAAATTATTGTTCTACAACAAGAAAAAAAGGTAAGACTTATATATAGATCTTTTTTTTCTCCTACTCTATAAAGAAATGTAGTCTCTTTATTAATGTAAATGAATCTGATCAATCAACATAAATGTAACACATTCGCCAAAACCATATTACACTCCTTTGCTTTATATAAAATTCTTCTTTTTTGGGGGGTGGTTTGTCTCTATTAAGGAAAAATCTAACTGGAAGTTTCTATCATGGACAACATTTTGACAAAAGGAAAAAAAATACATACACGTACAGTATGTGTAGACAGTGAGGTCATTCATTATAACCTCATAGGTTATCATATTCCTTGAAAACTAGAGTAATCATATGCACGCGTGACAATAGAGAAATGCTCAAGGTTATTTACTTCAAGCAGTGTTCCCTCATCAATCATTCTATTACAGGGTGGCATAATAAATGGATATCAATAAATGAAAATGACCAGAAAAATGTGTGCTTTATAAAATGACCTTGGTTGCCATAGCTTAGCAAGAAATATCAAATATGGTACAAGTATACCCTTGTTTGACCATGTTCAGGTAAAAATTTAATCCATATTCATCATGGATACAATTTCAAACTTGTTAAACTGGGAAATCTTAACATATTTTCAAACTGTGCATTTTTTATTTCTTCATGTTCTTTCTTTATACCTCCCCCATTCTTTATCACTTTTTTTTCCTTATTCACTTTGCTGATAACTTTCATGGTACATACATGTACATGTATAGTACAATGATAAAGGAAGATTTAAGTTTTTAGGAAATGGAAGGAACAAAATGAAAAATAAGGTGATACTTTGAAGGAAAAAAAAAGAGCACATGAGAGCGTGTAAGGGGTAGAAAAGAAGATATATCACAAATAAATAGGACAAGAAATACAGCTAAGATTCAAGATAGAATAACAAGAATAAATGATGACAAGTAATGAAACACAATTCTATTCAAACAATTTGAATAATGACTAATAAAGAATTGCATTAAAAAAGACAAGTCCTTCATTTCTCTAAGGCCAGATCTGGAATCATTTACCAAAATGGCAGCATATATTGGCATTACATGTACATAGACATTCAAATCATCCACATTCAGAAGATTCAAATACCATTCCAAAGCTACATGTAAATGTGGTTTTCAGTCTGATTCCTACCCACACACAAGCCACAATATACAATTTCCATGATCAAACAATCTTTATGTTTGGCTCCAATCCAGCAGTTTTTGTTTTCAATTTTATATTCTGTTTTTCATTTTCAGTCAAAAGAAATAAGTATGTACTTTATTGTACTGAACAACACTCATTTTAACATTAAGTTGAAAGAATATGACAGAACCATAAAAGTGTATGTCAAAATGACTGTCTTACCAGCTGTATTTTCTACCTATAGATACACATGAAGCACATATGTTTTTAAGAACTCTATCTAGCCTTCTGAATGTCATTTTGCTTTGTTGATACAGAGGCAAACAAATATTGCTGATAAATCAAATCTATAAACTCAAATTATTGATGTCTTCAAGCTGTTTTACATTTTCATCCGTCTGTATGTCCTCTTTTTTTATATTTGTACCCTTTTATCTTCTGGGGTCTGTTGCAGAAAGAGTTGCGTTTAAACGCAAGCCAAAAAATCAATCGCAAGTCACAAATGCGCGCTGTTGATTGGTCAAAAATCAAGTTGCGCATGATATTTAGAGTTGCGATTGATTGCAACTCTTTCTGCAACGGGCCCCAGGGGCTCTTCCTAACATTGTTTAACATTGTTTAACATTGTTTGATATCTCGGAATATCGGAATATCTCCCTTTTTCTAACTCACTACAATGTAAATACCCTTCCCCCCTCCCCTACACACTCCGTGTATCTGTGCAATGTATTGATATCAGGCCTTTGTATATTTTTAGGGCAAACACTTAAATAGCATACAGCACATTTTTATATTACCAAATGAATAGAAATATCTTAAGGGAATCCAAGATAACTGTAGGAAGTACATGTATCATACCCAATCTTCACTGATAATATCTATCATATTTGAAAACATTTCATATTCATTCATCCCTGAACTCACCTCAATGCTTGCGCTTGTCTCCTGCTTAGCTTGTTGATTGAGGATCCGTAGCTCCTGGTTCTCCTCCAGGAGTGCATTCCCAAACTCTCCAGCCATCTTGAGCTTCTCTTCCATCTCAGCTAGTTGGTGGTAGACATCATCCTCCATGATGAGGGTGTGGTCACCATCGGGGTCATCTAGGAACCTACAGGTTAAAGTGCATAGAGGTTAAAGGTCACGTTTAGTTCAACTTCACGACTAATTCAGCAAATATTAATACAAATTCTACACATTATACATTCAGGACCGTAGGACTAAGAATAATGAAATATGTCACACTTTGACAAGTTCTAAAAGGTATCAATATGAAGTACAAGTACTTGGTACATCTTATCAGATTTGTGTTTGTGGGAGCAGTGGGCAGATTTATTCATAAATTAGTTAAAGAACCTTCTTTTATTAACAGAGGATGCTGTCCATGAAAATCATGCAATAGTGACTGAAATTCATTGGAGTATAAATCCTTTAATCATAACAAACAAATTGGAATGGAATATAAAACATTGTCTGAGATAATTTAAACATAGATCAATGGTTCAATGCTTGTCACGTATTGAGAACTCATCAAGCAAATAGTGTAAACCAACAAAACCACTCATTTCTCTGTGTGCATAATGCAGCTCAAGATTACAATTACATTATGTATGCACATATTTATTTGAATTTAACTGTTTGATAGCAAATCAAACATCCACTCTCTGTCACTGGAGCATGTAAAGCATTTCAAGCAGGATTCATTTCAATAAAGAATTGACGAAAATAAGGGTGTACAAGTATACAAGTAAGTCTCAAATGACTAATATCTCAATGATTTGTACAATGTAATTAAACATGAAGATTTTTTTTTCAAAATCTTTGAGCATCTCAGAATAAACTGCAAAAGGACAACTTTAATTTTCCTCTTTTTTTCATTACTCGATTTCAATGAGTGGCAAAGCTTTAGGGGCAGTAAAGAGGGATTCTTAATCACAGACAGAAGTGACCTCGTCATTACCTTAGATCAGGCTCCCCTTCGTCTTCTTCATGAATGGCAAGCGATGTCGCTGCACGGCTCGAACCACTCAAAATATTCTCATCAGGGGTACCATCCCAAGACAGATCACTCATGACAGACTCATTGTCTCCGCCATCGGCCGAAGAGCCCTGGTACGACTGAATGGAGTGAGGCATGGCAATGGGAGGACTTGGTTCACGCGCTACTGCCATCTTGGATCCATAGAGAAGTGCCAACAGGTAGGGTAGACATCTTGGGCCCTAAATATACTATCCAGGATTGGTAACTATTTTTTTTTTATATATAAGATCAATGGGACCACTAGATATGCCAAAAATGCATGGTCCTGTTCCAGTATAGATAAGTCTCTTTAAATTTACAATTCCTAAAGTTCAGCCTTCTAATAAAATTGTGTGTGGGGTATAATATTCCTAAACTCCAATATCTGATGTGTAGGCAAGAAGTTACTGGAATGAATTATACAGAGAGATTAATTGCGGTGCAGACAGCAGAGTATAATGATGCTAGTACAATGATCTATAGCAGGACTGAGATTTTCAATGTAGAACTTTTACACTAGATCATCTCTTTTTAAGCCATGTACACATAATTATCTACAAATGTACATCACTTGGTCACTTGTGCCTCCTACATGATTTGATCCTATTGGCTCTGCTTCATAAAATCTGTAACAAGAGATGGGGAAAACAAAGTAACTGCCATTAAATTCATGTTAGCATCGAGGTGACTCAGATCGCAAGCTTGTATGATTGCTTATTCATCATTTCAATCTACATGCTGAAATTTCAAGGATAAATCAAAATTGATACAAAGATAGTATGAAAATAATGTGTTAAAATTTTGCAATGCCAAAGAGCCACTTTGATTGGTTTTCATAAACATTTGAAAGTTTAAGAATTAATCAATATTGTTCACTCTAGAACAGATTTTTATTTTCACAAATACTTGCAGAACAAGAATTTACAAGGGCAGACATCCGAAAAGCAATTTAAACATATTTAAGAAAATCAATTACATGTAGGATGATTTAACAAGAAATTTCATCAATATTGAATATCAAACACAGGTTTATTGGGCATAAACATTGTACATGTAGTAGAAGTATATGTACTGTAAGCAAGCGAGAGAGAGCTTGGCCCCGTCTTACAAGGTGTTATGATAGATCTGATCAATCTTAACTATGGAAAGCCAGCAATGTCAACATCTAAAATACATGTTTGTTCAAAACATTTTCCAGAAATTATTTATATTCATACATACACTGTGTTCTTGACAATGAAGTATGCTTCTCCTTGTTTCCAAAAGACATTGAGCAAATTTTCTAATGAAAAAATTATGACATTGATGGATTTCCATATAATTGAGATTGATTGGATCAATTGGATTGGATTTGTGTAAAATGGGGCCCTGATAACATCAGACCCCATAATTTCTTTTGTACATTCTAATACATTCTCATCAACACTTTCATAAAGTACAAAATGACTGAATAAAGAACAGCAATTTCCTTTTTTTTCATGGAGGGGTCAAATCATAATTTACATTAGTATTTGAGGGAAAAAGCAATTTCATATTTAATAAAATACAATACACAAGAATTGTCCATGTGGAGTGTATTGCATCATAGACTTCCTTGTTTTTGCATTCCACTGTTTTGTGAAAATACATTGAATTATCATTAAACAGATTTATACCCTACTATAATATATCTGTAAAAGAAGAGTGAATTTACATTTGTGTACACTGTACATACACACATTTTAAACACTAGCAGTATCAATAGACTTTAATGGATTTGCATGTCAGTTCCATATATAATTATGTTTTTGACATTAAAGAACTATTAAAATGAATAAAATTATTTCTATACATGTATTTCTACATTTGCTGAAAGGCTAAGCACATACAATTGTATAACAATATCATCAATAGCTGACGTTGCCTGCAGCAAAAATAAGAAAAGACATTGATTGTGATGCCATTTTAATAAAAGTACAGGAGTAATGTTCAAGAAAAAGGCAACCAACGAATATAAAGAACTGCTCACCCCAGTGTCCTTCCACCTCCACCATCCCCCCCCCACTTCCAGCCTTCGTAAGCATGTTCATGGCCCTGGAAAGCGCGGGTGCGTGGGGGAGCTGTGTGTGTTATTCTCCATAGGTAGCACCCCATGCAAAATTGTTTGTACTTAAAGGTCAAGTCCACCTCAGAAAAATGTTGATTCGAATCAATAGAGAAAAATCAGACAAGCACAATGCTGAAAATTTCATTAAAATCGAATGTAAAATACATGTAAGAAAGTTATGACATTTCAAAGTTTCGCTTATTTTCAACAAAATAGTTATATGAACGAGCCAGTTACATCCAATTGAGAGTCGATGATGTCACTCACTCACTACTTCTTTTGTTTTTTATTGTTTGAATTATACAATATTTCAATTTTTACGATTTTGACGATTAGGACCTCCTTGCCTGAAGCACAAAATGTTAAAATAATGGAATTCCACGTGTTCAGGGAGGAATGAAACTTCATTTCACATGACAATGATGAGAAAATAACAATATTTCATATAATAAAATACAAAAGAAATAGTGAGTGATGTCATCAACTCTCTCATTTGGATGTAACTGGTTCGTTCATATAACTATTTTGTTGAAAATAAGCGAAAATTTAAAATGCCATAACTTTCTTATTTTACATCCGATTTTGATGAAATTTTCAGTGTTATGCTTGTTGAATTTTTCTCTTTCTATTCAAATGAAGTTTTTGTTGGGGTGGACTTGTCCTTTAAAGGTGTGCCAAAATGGAATGAAAAGGTGTCTCCATTTGTAGTGAAACCCTTCTATTTTATTTTTCGCTGGTCAAATTTCTTGCAAATGAAATGGCCTTCATTTTGTAGTGAAACCCTTTTCTTTTTGCTTGCCAAATTACAAATCAGCACCCCCTCTATAAAAAAAAAATTGTTCCCAGTTTACATGTATGTACACTTAATAGTACTTAGTCCAGGCATTCTTTTCATAAATGTTCTTAAAAAACTATAGACAATAGTATACTAAAATTTTAATTTCATTCCATGGTTGAGGAGACATTTTATGCCAAAATGAAAAATGTATTTTTGATATATGTTTAACCATAGACTCTCCTTTTTAATCTTGATATTTCAATATTAATTCCACTCCTAAAAATATCACATCTTTCCTACAATCTTTATGTAAGCTTGAGAATTTTTGGGTAATTCTGCATTTTTTTTCCCAATCATAATTGTTATACTATCTTCAAAATTACTACTTTTCATTCATGTCCATTCCAATGCTATTCTGGTCTTTGATCAAGGGATCTTTATTGCTCCTTTGGACAATAAATCTATCAGTGTAGTGCCCAATGACCACTTTCTTCCTTACTCCTCTCCTCTCTTTTCTCCCTCTCTCCCTCTCTTGTATCCTTGTTTTATACACTAGTGTTATACTATTATTATGGGATGGATGCAGTGAAAAACAAAGAAATTATGGGATATCAGGGTTGGGGCATGGACCTCATGCTTTTTGATAGTTGTTGGCAGTTCAGATTTGTAGTTTGGGAAGGAGACATATCAAAATGTAGTGCGGTATTGTTTTTTAGCTTCATCTATTCAAATGGTGGTGGAGGAGAGAGCATTGGCCATTGCAATGGGCAAGTACATTACAATGTAGATGTGGCTTAAGGCTAGGGTTAACATTTAGTTGATATTTAGTTAAACAATTTAATTAAATGATGATAAATTAAACATTAATTTTAGTTACACTTATGTTTCTTCATTTCAGTTTAGTTTATAATCAGTGTGTATGTGTTGTGAGGGATGAGAGATGACATTACATCAAACTTTTAGTATGTTAGTAATTCTTAAACACCCCCAGTTAACTACTGGCTAATCCAAACGAACATGCGCCGCAGCAGTCTTAGGCAAAACCACGTCTTACATTTATATCTGCCAATATATTCAAACTCTGAAAATACATGTAAGAAATCATATCGATTTGAATTTCTCTTTAAGTTTTATTTACCAATAATGTTTTTAATCAATTTTGATAACATTAATTTTAAAGTTAATACATATTTTTTCTATTGTTTGTGTAAAAGGACTTGAAAATGTGAAAACTTAATTTCAATTTCTACATAAAATGAAAATTTGTAGGTCTGCATGTGCATGTACATGTGTTGATTAATAATAAGATTACTAACAAAGAATTATTTGAATATGAAAACATATTATTTTTTCCTTTTGTCTGGAGAAATATCTTGAGAATATCACTTCTGCCAGAAAGTTTGAAAGGGGAATCAAACATACAGAATGAAAGTATCAGTGTGTATAAAATATTTCAAAAATTGAACATTAGAATTGAGAGAGATAGGAGTCTAAATTGTCACACATTGATGAGTGGTAAACTGGTATTTTAAAGACAACGCAATAGCCCCAAAGTACTAGAACTTTAAGTTACATATAGACTAAGTGTAATACTTCGAATCAGAGAGGAGGTAGAATTGTATTACCATGATTACAAAAAAAATCTAGACTAACGTTGCTCGTTAGAGATATACCGTACGGCCCGCATCCAAAACTAAAAAAACACCCCTTTAAACACTTTTTGTTTTGTCACACATGTGCACAGCAATATATTTATGGTCAGTTCCCTCATGTCTGCGCGGTCTCCCAAGTCTGCGCACCCGCGTATCTGCGCGATTTTAGTTACAGAAAGTACGCAACGAGCACGAACTTTACACATGCACTACATAGACAGGTATTCATAAAAAAATCCGACTCAAAATGGTGGAAAAATAATGAATTCAGGGCATTTCATGTGACGGCCTCAAAATGCAGCCTTTGTCATCAAAATCCCCATATCGTGTGCAAAGTGAATGAGTGCGCAGACATGGGGTACCAGTACCATTTTTTTTTCAATCTGAAATTATGACTGCACGAGGTTTTTTCAAGAAAATCCTATATTTCCTTTCACTTTTTAATGAGAAATTTGGTACACTTACTTTTAATAATATGTGCGCAGACTTGGGGCCCACCATCATAACTCTCCCCCCGGGCTCAATATTAAAGTTGAATTTAACCACCCCCCCCCCGCTAGTTTTACAACGGTTCGGGATCTTGACCTACGCCGCAGCGCGAGGCGACGAAGATCCTGCGTTACTGCACCACGATTTGCTGCTCAATATATACGGCCAAATTCAGTCAAATTCATGTTCCATGAAGACCTTCCCAAGGTTAATTTGGGTTGCCATATACCGTAGTCCACTCAACGAAATACCAAAACTCACCTTGTATTCCGACAGTGAACATGATGGGTTGATTCTAATCACAGAAAAACTACAATAATCCACAAATTATTCCACAACTTGTACAACTAGGCCTGACAGGTCAAGTGTTGTCTCGATCTCGCATGTACTTGTAAAAAAATTTTCAAGTTGTATTTGTTGCAGCTAGCGCGCGCTATTAGCGAGCTCATGATCGATCGATGACGAGCGCGCTCTGATCGGGCATTTATTCTGTGCAGCGCAGTGGATCCATAGAGATGTATATTATTTCTATGAGTGGATCAGAGATGGCGCGAGAATGCCTGTCATTGATTTTCTTCTCATCAATCAGACTAGGGAAGAAGTGGAGTAGCGGGGGAAGTAGTAAGATGGGGGGGGGGGGGTCGGGTGTCCGGACACTTCATCTTTTTGAAGCCTTATTTTTTGTACGTGGATTGCACGAAAAATACTTGTAATCATGCTATTTTATGATATATCCTAACATTTTGTACTAAAAATTGATGAAACTTCGCTTGTATTTTTTTTCCAAATGACTTTCTAAAATTGATCGTCAGTAGTATATAGGTACCCCTCGGGTCCCCGGTGGAGCAGGTGGAGCAGGACTGCTCCACAATGACGTCATAATCTGATTATAAACAATAGAAATATGAATCATGAATATTCTATTGTTCTAAACAATATAGTACGATATAATATGAAATATGGATCGATAATTATGAAAATATGGATTAATGAATTATGAATTATGTATCCATAAATTATGAAATATGGATTATAAGAAGATAATCCCTAGGTATGACGGACAATAGAGTATAGAGATATGAATATATGAATCGATAATATGACATCACCATGACAATGTATCAGTCATTTCCTGTTTTAATGATAGGTGATAATGAGGAGGGGAAAATGGGTGTCCCCCACGCATGAAGCCAATGCGTGCCTGATCATTCGAGCGTGACGATAGACATATCGCATCACTTTTGAAAATATTACATAGACTTTTTTGTACGTTCACAACAGCATTATCCGCAAGCTCGATCGATAAATATAATTGGGTATTCAATGCCCACTCGTGCGTAACGATATCGCATAATTTTGAAAATTACATGGTAGTGTAAGGTACACCATGTGGAGTGTTATAGAAACAGTGGATAGAAGAAGAGAAGAAATGGATAGGCGAGAAAGTGGAGATTTGAGAGTAGAGTATTCTTTCTTGAAAGTAGTCCTGAAAAGGACTGTAAACCAGAAGGAATTGATGAGTGAGAACCGCTTGAGTATAGCCTAGAGCTGATGAGGAGATGCTGGCTTGAGTCGGCGAGTAGAGATGATGAGTAGTAGCCTAGAGAGACTCGACGTTTCGGACAGGTTGACTGTCCGTCTTCAGGAGTTCATGAAACTTGGCCATAAGGTTAATTGAATATTACTGAACATCCTGCATGAGTTTCAAGTCACGTGATCGAGATCAAAGGTCATTTAGGGTCAATTAATTTTTGCCAAGTTGGGGGCATTTGTTGAATTACCATCTTAACTTTGAAAGTTTATGGATCTGATTCATAAAACTTTGACATAAGAGTAATAAGTATCACTGTAAATAGGCCTACCGTATGTGTCATTATTCCTAAAATAACTCGTTGATGACATGCGTGGGCCTGCCTTACAAAGAGTTGCGATTGATCCATTCAATCTAAACTCTATGGAAATCCATTCATATCATTTTTTTTCTATACAAGAAATTTGCACAATATCCTTACAGTAAACAAAGTGAATCACACTGAATTTTCAAGAGAATGATGAAGGTTTCGTTGGGCCAACGTTGGGCCAACCTTTGCAGTTACGTCGGGCCAATGTCGGAGGTGTAACGTTGGGCCAACGTTATTCTTGCCGTCGGGCCAACGTTGGCCCAACATCAAAGGTATGATGTTGGTCCAACGTTAAGCCAACATTAAACCAACGTATAGCCAACCACCAACCGACCATTTTTAAGCCTGGGCGTTGTGGCGTGCGCCTGTAATCCAAGCTGTGGGGAAGTTACAAATTGATGCAGAGGTTCGAGGTTCGAGCCCTGGTCACGTCTTTCGGATGGTGACGTTAAAGGTCGGTCCCAGACGTAAATAATCATATCTGATTGATACACGTCTGACAAAACTCAAATACACACACACACAGCCAATAAAAAAATAAATTTTCTCCTTATCAATCATACTTAACGCATCTTGCATCTGATCCTACTTGTAGACATTAATTTTCTTAATTTATAATACCTATTCCTATACCTACAATCCTATCCTATCCTACTCTAACAACAATAACAGTCGGTGAAATATATATACTAGTATACACATTCTCGTTGCGAGTATGTTTTTCATAGTTAGTATTTGCAAAAAGATGGATTTTAATTAGATTCTGAATTCATTAGCCTTCAAATCATATTCATAACATTACATATAGTTTTTTATTCATACTTAAATACATTTTATTCAATGACAAGAATATCATAGACATTTTTAAAATATAAATCCTTACAAAAGTGCATTACAAACACGATCATTTATAATCGATCATGAATTCCATTGTGTGGAGGTGCCGTGGCCGAGTGGTCTAAGGCGCCTGGCTGTACATTAAAAAGTCCGGGGTTCGATCCCCGGCCGCGGCAGCGATGCCCGTGAGCAAGGCATTTAATCTACAATGCTCTTTTATCCTGATTTCAAATAAATGGAAATGCTATGTGCATTATTGGTAACAAGGTGTTAGCTGTTTCTAAAAAAAAAAAAAAAAAAAAAAATGATAGCAACTTCGTTGGGCAAACGTCGGCAATAGCGATTGCGGAAAAAAATCCGATAAATCATTATTTGATTGGTATTGGTAAATGACGGGGGCTGCATAAAAAGGTTTTACACCCATATTATCCCAAGTGTACGTCTTAAGGTTGATTTTGATTAAATTGTATTGTTCAATCATATATTGAAAAATCATTTACAAATAACCAGAAATAGCATGTCATGCAAGAAAAAACTTACCTCTTAAATGTTTTTAAGTATGAGCATTTATGGGTCAACGTTACTAGGCTACAGAAACGAAATTACACAATGTAGCGCGCACTCAAAATGGAAACGTTTACCCAATATTAGCTCGCGACGGTGGCTTTACGACCCTGACCAACAAGACCAAATGTCGACGTTGGGCCAACGTTACGTAGCTGACCATAATCCAACGTCGCGCAAACTCAAAATGCCATCGTTGGCTCAACGTATGGCTTCACGACCGCGACCAACCCGACCACTGCCGACGTTGGGCCAACGTTACATAGCTGACCATAATCCAACGTCGCGCAAACTCAAAATGCCAACGTTGGCTTCACGACCGCGACCAACCCGACCACTGCCGACGTTGGCCCAACGTCGCCTTGCTATCTGGGATATATGCATCCTCCCGCTGAGGCAGAGGAGTTTCGACTGAAATTCGATACTGGCAAGCAAAATGGAATTTGTACCCCTTCTTCTGCTTCCAACAGCTGATTTTCCAAACTAGTTCCACCTCCCCAAAATGTGCACCACCGCCCCATACCTTTTTAGTTCCATCTCCACTGGATCAGTGGATGTGTATCTCCCCATGCTCAAACCAGCCTACGCCCTTGTACATCATATCTAGAAAATTTATATTTTGAACAAATACATTTTAGATGTTGATGTTGCTGGCCGTCTATCGTTGTGGATTATTGGATCAATCGCAACTCTTTGTACTTTGTATGAGACGTGGCCCTGAAAAAAAAGAACATTTTCAAGGACTCTGTGTATGAATACATCAAGATTTAGCTAATCATATATTATAACGTATTCAAAACTTCAGTTGTAAGATCGGACTACCCTCTTACCTCGCCCCCCCCCGCAAAAAATAAATAAATTTAAGATTCACCAGTCGCTCTTAACTTACGAACAGGAAAGAGTTACGATTGATTCAATCAATCTCAACTCTATGGAACTTAATTACATCCATACCATAATTTTTCTCCAGGAAATTTGCACATTCTCCTTGCTAAACGAAGAGAATGACACTGAATCTTCAAGAGAACAATAAAAGTATGAATATACATCATAATTTAGAAAACGTTTTGAACAAATTTGCAGTTTAGATGTTATAGTTGTCGGCCGTCTATAGTTGTGGTTGATCGGACTAATCGCGACTTTTTGTAAGGCGGGGCCCATCAGGTTTACGTTATACCGGTAAAATGGAACGGATAATGGGTAATAACGAAATCGTTAACAGCAAAAAATTGTATTGGACGTGCATGAGGGAGAAAAACAAAAGGGTCACAGCTTATGCCAAATTTTCAACAACAACAAAAGTGAAGGGTCCAAATCTAGCACATCTCGCGATGTTTTTAAAATAATTCCCCTCCCAAGTGTGTTCGAATCATTCAGGGAAAATGAGCATATCAGTTCCTTGGATGATTCCCAGCAGGCGCGTCCTAATAAGGAGGGGGTATGTAAAATGATCTGTATGAACGAAATGTATGTATTTCAGCGTTACTGTATTTTGCAGACGCTTGATTTTTTTTTCTCGCTCGAATGCACTAAATCTGGATTTTATTTCACAGACTGTCATGACTCATGAGAAGTTAATATTTAGGCTTGAGACATTTTAGGATTTAATTCAGTTACGTAGAATAGCTCGCAATCGATTATGTCATTTTCAAGTAAAAACCGGGGGTAAAATTAATTCGTGGTAACCATGCAAAACACAGGAAGAGACGGAGTGATAGAACCGAGAAGGTGTGGAATGCTGTATATCAGGAGATGCGTCTCGAGCTGCAGGACGAATAAAATTATCGTCAACTAGTTTGGATTTGATATTTTTATCGTATCCATTATCACTTTTTTTTTAAAGATGTTTTAATGTTTTTCTCTCAAATTCATACAATATAGTTCACAAAGTAACTATAACAAATTACTTAAACTCTTACATTATGCACATCATGTAGTATTATTCAAAGACACTGCATCGTACCAGATGAGTGAGACACACAAATATCAGAGAAAAAAAACTTATAAAAGTATATATGCTTTGACTCTACTCTGCGATGACGACATGAAGATACGGTATATATTTCCAAACTAAAACATCCGTCAATACAATTTTTGACAATGTTAATCTTTTACGGGGGTGGGGGCTACGTATAGTGCCTCATTGGGTTCATTTGTATTGGCACGATGTCTATAATCCCTCTTCCAAACTCAAAAGATCAAACTCCAAAAGATTATTCTGAATAGCTTGAACTTTACGATCGCAGGAAGACATGTTGATTCAAAGAACAAACTTTGTTGACAATCGATTCTAGGCCAAGTGGCTAACATTTCATTACGTAATCTGAAACGTTAATATATCGTGAATCAGCGTAAGATAAGCCCTTAAATTTGAAAACAATTTGCAGGTGAAATACATTTGATACACACAGGGTCCGAAGGCGGTCGATTTTTTTTTCTTCAAAACTAATCGTAAGAGATATCTAAAATGCGAATCATAATACCATTATTGTGTATACTTATTTTTGCTTCGACATACGCTAGTCCAGGTGAAGACAATGGAGGCAAGAAAAAACGCCCCCGAAACGAAGAAAGGCCTCCAAGACGTAACCGTCCAAATAAGAGACCTGGAAGTGGAAATGACCCCTCTGCAACAACGACAACAACAACTGAATCTTCGACGACCACGACGGAGCCAACTCCTCGTCCAAATCGACCAGTCAAACCAGTTCGTTTCCATGACAACATGAATAGAAATGGTCCGATGCCGGACCCTCCAAAGAAAAGCCGACGTCGGCCCACCTCTGGTGGGGGCACTGGGCAGCGTGGAATCGGGAGTGTAAAGGTGGCTACAAGTGGTGCGCAGGGTATACCTCAGACAAAACAGGTCAACACCAATAGTCTTTCGTCAGAGATGAAGCAAGTGTTCTTGAATGCACATAATGATTTCAGAAGTCAAGTCAACAGTCCAACTGCAGCCAATATGGTCCAGATGGTAAGATTATAATAGCAGTGAACATGTTTATGGGCCTATATACTTACTCTACATTTAAAAATATATTGATACTTTTACATGCTGAGCAACAGTGAGAAGTATAGTCATTCTGACAGCATTGTAAGTGATTAAAAGGACAGGAAAAAATGAAAATGCGGAACCATTAAAAAAATAATGGAAAATATGAAAGGGGTAAAAGTGTAAATGATTTATTCCCTGCTTTCATACAAAATAAGAATAAAAATGAAGTAAACTAAACAAACTGTTATGTGAGAAATTTTGTCTATTCTGCCCTCCCGTATAAAATCTACGCTGTGCCTAATACATTTTGCATATTAGGCTATATAGTTCTCGTGTTGTTCACAATATAATTTTCACCTAATAACAAGGTGACTGCAAGACTGCAAAACAAAAAATTAACAAAAAAAATTAAAGGAATGTGACAGTTTGGGTAATTTTGATTTACCAACTCAGAGAAACAATTGGTTTAAGGTAATTAAAAAATAGAGTTAAGTAAGAAGATGATTAATTCAGCGTAAATTCAAACAAATTGGCGTAATATTGTCGATCTTGAATTCATAGAAACTTGCAAATTCATTTTTTGAAATAAGCTTTCCTGTAATAATCATTTTTTTTTAGGAATGGGACGACAGCCTTGCCGAGATGGCCCAAGGCTGGTCCGATCAGTGCACCTTCGGCCATGGCAATCCGCCCAATATCTCTCCATATTCATGGGTTGGTCAGAATATCTGGGCTGGATCGGGGACCGGATGGGATCATTATGGAATGATTGAAGATTGGTATAATGAGGTATCTGATTATAACTACCAGACCAACTCCTGTACTGGTATATGCGGCCATTACACTCAGGTAGGGAGCCATCGTTAATTTACATCAAAACGAGGGGGCAAAAAAAATTGACACATGGGCGTCAGAAAAGAGGATTATCCTTTGTTCATTATGAGGGGGACATCTATTTTTGCGACCTGCAAAACAAAAGACAATCCTCTGCTCTGATGCCAATAAACATACATTTGAGTATAATTTTCTCGATATCCGAGTAAAAAAATGTCACTGTGGGGTTTGCAGATATAAAGACATTGTCTTTATTATATTGTTTTCAGATAGGCCTAACTCTAGACTTTAGTATCAGCTTTCGCATAATTCATTAATTTCAGTACAAAATATTGTAAGATAAAATTACACTGCCGTTCTCCCGGCGTTATGACCATAGAGCTATAGCTCCATGTTCTGACTTAGTAATATGGGGTTTATCAGTCTTAAAATACACACACAAACACACACACGCCTACAGTACGAAACCCACCAACACAGAAGGAAAGGCATAACTATTTATCCACGCCATTGTTTTCACTTTTTGCATGACAATTGTAATTTTTTTATTAAGTTTTAATATCTTAGTACCGTATATCAAGTATCAAATATTTTCTGACGATGATAACAGGTTGTTTGGGCTGAGTCAACCCATGTAGGATGCGCCATTACTACTTGTACCACAGTCCAGAACCTTGGTTGGTCACCAGCTACAATATTGGTCTGTAACTATGGTGAAGGGTAGGTATGAAATTATCAAATTAAAATACGCGACATTCCTTTAATTATTTCTACCCATATATTTTCATTTTGTCAAAACATGTGGTTCAAACATTTTTGTTTATTGTTTGTCTCTGTACTAATCTGGATGTAACTGGCTTTTTCTTGTCAATGGAACTGTTTTTTTTTTTGCATGGTGAAGAATAAAACAAAAAGAAATCATACTGAGAGCATTCCAGTAATATAATGGTAAAGAATATTAATATTACCATGATTACATTACGTTTTAGATATTTTCAGGATTATGGTACCAATATGGATTTCTTAGATGTAATTGAATGTTTCATAATTATCATTTAAACGAAAAGGTGCCATATTATAATTTATGATTCATGCACCTTACATACATTCGCATTCACTTAGAAGAGAAGTAGAGTGTAATGTAATATTAAATATAGGCCTGTTTGAGTAAAGAAATCTATTTTTCACCGAAAATATGGTGGCCCCTTTTCCTTCATATTTCAGAGGAAATTACGTAGGACAGAAGCCTTACGTGAGTGGTCCACCTTGCAGTCAATGTCCTTCCAGTCATCCGATATGTGTAAACGGCAAACTATGTGGTATGATCCAAAGAAGAAACTTATCATTTTCATAGGGACTATATTTCACTAAAGGCTTGATGTATAATCATTATGGATTGAATTTTCAGAAATGATTCAATCTTTTTGACATTCCTAATCTTAAGAGAAGTTGTATAATAATGATAAAAATAATTAAATCAACGACATTGTCTGTGGAACCGAAGAGAAAGAGGGATAGAGAGAGTGGGAGAGTAGTATAATTGTTGTGGCTCATCGAACATGTATATCCCCTTTTTCGTCTATCGATCACACAGCCGAGTCGGCGGGATCGTGTCAGTTTTTACTGAGAATTTAATTTTTTGTCCAACAGGATTCTTTCTAAACTATAAGATTAATATTTTTTACCTGCGTTGATTAAGAACAACTTATTATTACTGATACATTTCAGTAAAACTATAACTCCGTGGTCCTTATCATTGTGTATTATTTGGACATGTTTCTTTAGGCCTATTGTTCCCATTTGTCAACGGATTAGCCTGGTGATTGTAGCAAAATTATATAAAAATATATTCATCTGACCTTTATTACCGTAGCTGCTGAAGGATCCAATGCTAACCCTGGATCCGGGAATGGTGGTGGCAACAACGGTGGTAACAATGGTGGTGGCAACACTGGTAGTGGTGGCAACACAGGAGGAAACGATGGAGGAAACAACGGAGGGAACGACAATGACAATATTGGTAGCAACCCATATACCAGCGCTTCTCAGTTTCATCTTGATTTATATACAACAAACTAAAGTTTTGATCGAAATTACTATCTACTTTAGATATGAAATTTGTATTTTATATATATATATATTTTTCGTTGCTCTTTCCTTTGGAAGCTTAAAAGTGCCACCGAGATGTTGAGATAATTATCTCGGGAAGTCGACATCTTGATAGCAAAAGATAAGATGACGAGATCCTGGATCTCATCATGTCGACATCTTTTAGAAGAGATGATGAGATGACAAGATCCCGGATCTCATCATGTCAACATCTTTTAGAAGAGATGTTGAGATGACAAGATCCCGGATCTCATCATGTTGACATCTTTTAGAAGAGATGGTGAGATGACAAGATCCTGGATCTCATCATGTTGACATCTTTTGGAAGAGATGATGAGATGACAAGATCCCGGATCTCATCATGTTGACATCTTGTAGAAGAGATGATGAGATGACAAGATCCTGGATCTCATCATGTTGACATCTTGTAGAAGAGATGATGAGATGACAAGATCCTGGATCTCATCATGTCAACATCTTAAGAAGAGATGTTGAGATGACAAGATCATCTCATCATCTCATCATCTTTTCTACACGATGTCAACATGATGAGATCCGGGATCTTGTCATCTCAACATCTCTTCTAAAAGATGTTGACATGATGAGATCCGGGATCTTGTCATCTCATCATCTGTTCTAAAAGATGTTGACATGATGAGATCCAGGATCTTTTCATCTCATCATCTCTTCTAAAAGATGTCGACATGATGAGATCCAGGATCTCGTCATCTCAACATCTCTTCTAAAAGATGTTGACATGATGAGATCCAGGATCTCGTCATCTCAACATCTCTTCTAAAAGATGTTGACATGATGAGATCCAGGATCTCGTCATCTCATCATCTCTTCTAAAAGATGTCAACATGATGAGATCCAGGATCTCGTCATCTTATATTTTGCTATCAAGATGTCGACTTCCCGAGATAATTATCTCAACATCTCGGTGGCACTTTTAAGCTTCCATACTTTCCAGTTGTTCGTTTGACGTTTATCTGCACACCTATAATGATAGTCATTCAAGATTAACTTAGATCACGAATTCTACACATATACCCAAACAGTTTTTTAAATATTTTTTTTTATAACATTATATCGGCCTTTACTCTCAGTAATGAATGAAATTTTCTTATATCTCTTTACTGATTAATAATTGTATAACTTGTATAGTGCTATTGTAATATCAATTTAGTTTTTAGGACATGTAATTGGTATGAATTATGTTACAGTCACACCTGCTCTACCACATGTCTATAAAGACCACAATCATGTTTGATTTCGCTCGAATTTATTGAATATAATAGAGGAACATGTCTTTAAAATTCACAAAGTCGATTACTCCCGTTTCTCTTAGGCGGCCTTCAGACGTTTGAACTGTGTTTAATTTTTCTACTTACTTTCCGATTCCTCATTTTGTTTTATCGTAAAGAATGTGGAGGTACGTTGACAGATAACCAGGGCTCCTTCACGTCACCTGGCTGGTCCGCGCCATACCCGTTAAATAGCCACTGCGAATGGATGATCCAGGTTTGTTATTTTATCAACCGATATGGGTAGTGTTTGGTGGTATGTTTTCAGAAGTGAAGGGATGCATCTTAATGAGGGTTAATTCGCCTCGAGTACGTCTACGTAAAAATGGAAGGCGTGCGATATAGGCCTAAGTGTTATTATGGTGACAGAATGGGAACATATAGGGTTCTGGTAGTAGTGGCCTAAGAGTCATCTTATAGTGGTATAGGTGGTATAATGGGAGATATTTTGGCAATGGAGGCCTCGTCAATTGCCGTGGTGGTGGTGAAGGTTGTGGTAGTGGTGTGGTCGAGGCAGTGGCGTAACTACGGGGGGGGGGGGGGGCATGGGGGGCACGTGCCCCCCCCCCCAATCGGCTGGCCAAAAAAAAAAAAAAAAAACGGGGAAAAGGAGAAAAAGATGGAAAAAGGAAGAGAAACGTAGTGGGGGAAAGAAGAAATTGTTGTTTATCATAGTGTTATATTATATTATGTTATATAACATAAGCATTTTTTCACAACTTTATGAAGCATTATTTGCTTAATTGTGTCTTCATTGTTCCTGCATGGTGCTCGCATAGACTTTTTAACGAGATATATAGACCTGCTGTACTAAATCAAATCAATATACAACAATATAATATATTTCCTCGCAATTAGAGTTATTATTGTTTTAAGTAGTGATATATTCTTCTTTTTCATGAATACTGAAAGTTATTGCCCTATTTTAAGGTCTTAATATAAAACATTTCCTGTCCGTGCTAACGTTCGCATTAGTGGATTGGTGAGATTTCTGCTCTTCATGAACTCCTAAAATCAGTCCTTAAAATATCAATTTTTCTGATCTGAATATCAAAAATTTTTAGCTCGCGCTTCGCATTCGTATCATTTGGTTAGTGAAATACGTGGGGTCTCAGTGAATTCCTACAAACAAGCCTTGGAATGCCCCTCTTTATGTCTGAATTTCCTAGATTTTCAGCCGTAGTATTTCATTAGTGAGATGCTATAATAATCATGATTACAATGACTTCAAAAAGTGCTCCATGTGTTTAGATGTAATTCTAACAAAATCAGGAAGCGCTTGGCACTCGCATTAGATGACTATGGTGAGATATTTATACTCTTTATACTCTTAATGGATTCTAAAATATAATCCTTAAAATTTCCTTGTTTAGTGTCAGTATATACAAAAATTTTAGCTCGCGCTTCGCGCTCGCATTGTTTGTTTAGCGAGACAGTTAAGTATCATGATTACAAAACAATTCGCTTATAATGTCAATTTTTAGCCCTCAATATAAAAAATTTTCAGCTCGCGCTTTGCGCTCGCATTATTTAATCAGTGAGATACATATCCGTTTGATGGCACTGCATGTCCTTAAAATATCTCTATTAGGTCAGTATACCTGACGACTGAGCGCGCTTCGCGCGCTCCCTAAGTGACCCGAATTTTTTGCTGGTGCCCCCCCAATGCCGTGACCCACGGTACACCACTGGGTGGAGGTGTAATCGTAATCCCTTTTCTTCGCCTGCATACAGACAATTTAATATCATGCGCTGCTTTCGTCAGTTTTAATTAAGCATTTTGATCACAAATTCCATTATTCGGAAAACCATTAGCTAAATTAAATCATATCTTTAATGCCTTATTACTTATACCATGCTCATGACGGAGAATTTGAAGACAAGTTATACGAAAGAAAAAGAACTTGGGGTCTGGTCTTGTAAGTTTTCTAACATATTCTCATTTCTTCCAATTAAGGGAAACCAAGGGGACCAGATAACTTTGACATTGACATACATGGATATCGAGGTTGGACCAACATGTTCTTGGGATTATCTTCAAATTCAAACCTCTCCTTCTGACCCGGGTATCAAGTAAGTATCTTAACTGCTCCCTTCTCGCATCAGATGACCAGGGCTCCGTAACACAAAGGTTTGCGATGAATTGCAATTATGAAAGAACTGCTGTTATTGGTTCCCGTGGTATTTCGAACAGAGTACGCATGCAACGATGATCTTGATTGGTCATTGGTATTTAGCGATTAATTGCAAAATTTTGTGTTACAGAGCCCAGATTATGGAAAAGGTTCGATCAGCTGAATCAATTATTATCATCTTACCAAACATGATTAAAATCTCAGCGTGTGATCTTTTAATTTGTCGAGTAATCTCTAGGCCTTTATGTGATATTCAAAACTAAATTATGAATGGCTACCAGTGTATTTTGTAATTTGGGTGGATCGTACTCTCGTGTGCGATAGAAGTATGTTTTTCTCATGATTATATGAGCATTTTTTCTTTGAACGTTGATCTGTATATCATCAACATTGCACATAGGGTTTGGTCATCATCATCACAACCACCACCACCACCACCACAACAATCCTCCGGTTCTTCCCCTCATCGGTATATCCATCGACTTTGGTCAACATGATCTCAATTGATTCGGTCTACCGAGTCATTATCATTCAAACCAAAGTCCTAGCTGTCAACGTTTTTTTTTTCTTGCTTGTAGCCACATCAATCTTGACATTCAACGATCTGTCGCCTCTCATAACACTGCCAAACTGAAAGACCACCCCTCCACATTACCATTTTTTAAAAATGTTTTGCTAATCATCTTTTTCAGCCATCATTGTTGTCCACAAGGAATTGTGGATTTCAAATATTGAAAAAATGTCTCCCTATTCCTGTATAGGTACTGTGGGATGCAGACCCCACCGCAAATCACTTCAGATAGTGGTATGATGCTTATCACTTTCCACTCAGATTATACCGTACCCCGTGGAGGGTTTACAACCAACTACAAGATCATCGAAAATAAACAAGGTAAAAAAGGAATTCAAGCATTTCAATAGTATCCCCCAAGAAAAAAAAGAAAAGATTAAAAGGTTTTAAGAGTGCCCCTAGGGGGCGGCAACGCTGGGGGCACAGTGCCCCCACTTTTTGAAGCACTGAAAAAGTGCCCTTTTTACAGAAGAAAAATGCCCCCTCACGAACGTGTACTGTGTCCCTTTCACCTGAGGACCCGTTTTAGGTTTTACCAGGTGCCCTTTCTCGTGTAATTGCCATTTTTTTTTAAATACAAAACATATCCTCTCGCGAACGTGTTCTATGCCCCTTTCACCTGAGAAGGACCCAATTTATGTGTAAACAAGTTCCCCCTTGTCTTCTTATAAAGTGCCCTTTATCGAATCAGTGCCCTTTTTTACCAAAGAAAGGTGCCCCTAACGAACGTGTTCTTTGCCCTACTCATACCTAAGGACCCGTTCAGTGCCCCTTTGACTTCTCATAGAGGTGCCTGCTATATCATATAAGTTATCCTTAAAAAAAGCACACTCTTTTTCGTGCCCGATGAGCGCCCGCTTTACTTATTCAGAGTTCTGCTTCCTTCTGCAAGTGCATCCTAGCTTAATCGCATAATCCCTTTCAAAATATAATTTGCCCCTTTCGCTACTTCTTTTCCTGTTGATAAAAAAGCTCATGCCCTATTTTAATATGCCCTTATTTACTCTTGATAAATGCCCCTTTTCATTTCTAGTTTGTTCAAAATGTTCAGTATGTTGATATTCTAATGCGCCCATTTTCTTTCTGAAAACACATTTAAAATTGACGATTTTCACATAATTATCTTGAAGAATCATGAAGTTGTTTTCACAGCCAGCGTCTGCAATACTTTAGTAAATTCCCATAAAGAAAGAGCATCATTGCAAAGGAACAAGAAAACAATATTGTCAATTTTACAATGTTACTACTTATGAAGGAAAAACTTTAAGAATAATCCCACGTACGTTTAGTTTTATGAGTCATGTGAGTGGGGTAGATAGTCATAAGATACAGTGTTCTTTTCGAAAAAAATGTGCCCTTTTCCATGTGCCCTCCACTTTCAACATCGCTTCGCCGCCCCTGAGTGCCCCATAATGTTTTTTTTTTCTTGTTGAAATGTTAACGTTGGGAATATAATATGATATACAAACGTAATTATATTGAATATATATTCACAATTTCTTTTAATTAAAAGTCATGATTGTTCTCAAACTAACAAGTCTTATTTACTAATTATTTTTTTATAAAGGATTAATTCATTGTTTTATCTTACATCTATACACATATATCACATTTTTTAAAAAAAAAACATTGAGATCAAATAACTTAACCAAATATCAAACACTTTCAAACAATCTTATGATTGTGATCGTGGGTCACGGAAAATTGAGACACTTATTGGCTCGAAAATCAGGTATAATGACATGCAAATGGAAAATAACTTTTTTGTAGATTATCAAGATATCGGGCACAACGCGTGCTTAATGTGCGGAAGCAGGAAAGTCATAGAATGAGATCACCAAAAGTTTGAGTAAAATTGGAATACGAAAGTTATGAGCTTGGAAAGTTTAAATCGCTATACTGAGATATGCAAACAAGGTCCGTTATCACACCAGTGGCGTAGACAGGTCCTTAGACCTGGGGGGGGGGGGGGATGATCCCTAGCTGGGTCATACTTTATATATATATATTATATATATAACAAAATATGCTGAAGATAAATGGTAATGCTTTCAAAGCCAATATATCATTATTGGAATATAGCAATATAGCAATATAGCAATATAGCATTATATCTGAAAGCATTACCATTTATCTTCAGCGTATTTTGTTACTATTAGAGAAGCCAATACGTGAAACTTTAAGATATATATATATATATATATATATATATTATATTTATTTATATATACATATATATATATATATATATATATATATATATATATATATATTATATATATGTATATAATATATAAAGAATGAAGGAGATAACGTACTCGATAAAAACAAAATATCATGGGCCAAAGCAGACGAGTTAAAGATAACAAAATAACACGATCTGCCTCATGGATTATCTCGTGTGTCTTTTAATCACTTTGCTTTCAGCAATAAACAGGGCATCCAGTAATAAACAAACTTCCTTGCACATTTTTCATGGCAGTAATCTTTTGTTTGATTAATGACAATGAGTAAAGATGATCATAAGAGAAATGTCATTTTTCGGATGTCTAGTTATCATCTTGGTCATGACAGTCCTGCTAAACATGATCTGGAAAAACTAGTATTCCTTATTTTACTAGTATAGTAGTATACTCTTTTAAAAGTAGCGATATTGTTAATGGCGATATTGTTAATGATCAAACGAATGAATCAACAACTAAAGGAATAAACAAATAAACAGCCAAATAACAAAAAAAAATATCAATTACAATTAATAGGGGTAAAATAAAAAAGCTCAACATTATATTTCTTATCCACGTGCAGATATGCGGACACTAAAATGATAAGCACACTCTGTTTAAAATTACCATGATTAAAAAGGTATGATTGAATTAAGTATGGAAATGAAATAAGCCTCACCGGGTTGTCGGAAGTAAACTGTATAGATAGTAACTTGTTATAATTTCGATTCATTTCTTATTATGTACCTTGTTATGATGATTATGATAAAAACATAGGTAAGGAAATGTAACAGTTTATAACCTTCAAACCTAGAAGACTGCGCACGTACAGAAATCACTGGTATAAGTAATTCCAAAATACATTGCGCCTCGACTTACTTCTTCTTGAAACTGGAAGACGTTTATTTTCACCCAATATAGTTATGCAAAACAGTCCTTAACAGTAAAGGATTATTTCATTCCAAAATCATTCATTTACTAATTCGCTCCTTAGAGACTGAAAATTTTCACCTTTCCTTTGCAAAGTAGGGGTTGAGGACATGGCCAGCAGGGAAAAGGGTCAGTGTATGTGTATAGGTAATTTCTTATTAATTCGTTTGAACAGTGTTAATGTGTTATGAAAGCAATTGTTCTGAAAGGGAGTGATTAAGCGACACTTTCTTAAATCTGTAATGAAATATTTTGAACTTATCTCCTTTGCAAATACATAATCATTATAAGGAAATGTACTTGGTGAAACTCTGAATAACGATCCTTAAATGTATATGACGACGCAAGACAGTTGTTATTACTTAAAACTTGCAAGTTGTAAATGCATATAAGATGATTGACTCTGAATAAAAGTCCAATTTTGATCATGTTTGTCATTGCTGTAAGTTATGATTATTACTGCTATTATTATTGACTGATTTTAACTAGCATTCATTGCTTTATTACTGTATAGTTTTGCTTCTTCCCCCACAGAAACCTGGGGGGGATGATTGTACACACCATCCCCCCACCTAAAATTCTGGGGGGGATGCATCCCCCCCATCCCCCCGCTATCTACGCCCCTTTATCACACAATTACAACACATACCCCATAACATGATCTCTTTTTTGCTCAGAATTCTGACAAACAATTCCTCCATTATTTAATGTGTGATACCTGTATTACATGCCCTCGAAAAAGAACACATGATCTTTCTATAGACTATAGATAAAAGAGACTTTTAAGTGAAATACGTATTAAAGTAATTTGTACGCGTTTTACATCACAGATCTCGGTCACTTTGCCAATATATATAAAAGCAACGATCTCAATACTCAAATGGTCTTTGATACTATATCTTCCACAAAGTATCATTAATCTCTTCGTTGATTTTTTTTTCTATTCATGTGACTGGTTTCACGTACGTTTTTTTAGTCTCTTTTGATTCTTTTTTTAAAGTTAGTAAGACCTGAAAAGATATATTTTAGGGAAAATTTGCCGGATCAGGATATATATCTCACTAAATAATTCGAGCGCAAAGTATTAATTATTTTGTTGTTAATACTGTGTCTACATGAAATATGCTTGAGTGAGATCTCTAATCATGATAGGAATGCATGAATGAGTGAACACAGCAATGTTTCATATTGTGAGAAAAAAAATATATTTCCAAAATTTCCTTTGCACACAGCGTTTTTCTCTTGCAGCATTCAAGTTGTTGCTATATACCTTAAATTCATTTTATTTTCATAACTTCAGATGAATGTGGTGGTATCCTCCAAGGTGGAAAGGGTTGGCTTACTTCACCAGACTGGCCTTCTCCTTACGGTCCGCAACAAGACTGCCTGTGGACCATTCGGGTGTGTATTTCATTATGGTATCAAGTCTAAAGGCCAAGTCCACCCCCAAAAAAATGTTTATATGATTCAATAGAGAAAATACTCAAACAAGCATAACGCTGAAAATCCTAATTTTCTCCTCACTGTCCAGTGAAACAAAGTTTACTTCTCCCTGAAGTTGTGGAATTACCATTGTTTAATATTCTATGGTTCAGTCAAGTTGGTCTTTCTTAATTATTTCACATCCGATTTTGATGAAGTTTTCAGCGTCATGCTTGTTTGATTTTTCTCTGTTGAATTAAATTCTGTATTATGCTGTTGCACCCATTTCTTTCCTCTCTTTCTCTCTCTACTTCTGGCATATACTTAACCACACTATATCTATCTTACCCCTCTCTATCTTCCTGCTCTTTATATTTTTTGTGCAACTTTTATTATAAACTAAGTATACCCAGTATTTAACTTAATTTTGTATGCATTTTTTATTGTTGTTTGATATTTTCAATGTAACAGGACCGTGTTGAAAAAAACAGTGTATTCTATCATGCTGAACATGTTACCCTGTATAAAAAAAAAATGTTATCCTGTATAAAGATGTTTTAATAATAAATGAATAAATAAATCATATCAACATTTTCTCTCTGTGGAAGTCACAGTCACAGATATCTATATTTTTAGCTGCTTCATATTATATTCATGATCTCCGCCTTGATACACCATCTCTCACCCCCACCCCAAATAAAACGGGTTTTCTAATGTTTCTTTATGGATGTCTATAAAGTAATCACTACTGCAGGGAATTTTCACTAGTTTAATTCAACTCTCAGCACTCCGTTGTTTATGGATATTACGTGTAGTTTTACAATAGTGTTGTTTTTTTTATGGCCATACAATGTGAAGACAAAGTGATGGGGTTCCAAAAACCACATTAAGATGTATAAAAAGAGATATCTCATCTCTGTTACTTGTCAATGCACACAGGTTCCCCAGAACAAACGAGTGCAGATATGGTTCACGGCATTCAACCTTGCAGATCACGAGACTTGTTCTTATGACCACGTCACTCTCAAACTCGGCGATGAAAAAGTTCCGATGAGGTAGTAATAAATCATAGAAATAATACATTACATGGAATGTATACTCTCAAATAAACCTGTTGTAAATATATAAGTATAAGTATATGTATATATAGAGAGAGAGATTATAGTGTTATACAGATTAAAGCAATTACATAAATTTTTAAAAATTGGGGCGAGGAGTGATAGAAAGAAGCACTTTTTTTTAAGATAAAGTTTTGAAAAACAATTGAGAGCTGCTTGACATATCAAATAAGAAAATAACTACAAACTCTTCATTATGAAAGTTTATTTCTAATGGGAATATCCATATTTCATACTTTTATATGAATATATTCATATCAAATTCATATTGGCATTTTTATATTGTTTTACAGGATGTATTTTCAAGTCATTTGATCTTATTCAAGAACAGATTGACTTCATTCTAGGACATAGGAGCGAATATTCTTTACTAAAATTAAATAATTTCGAATGACTTCATTTTCAAGTATTTCAACAATATCCTTTTTTTATCGATATTGACCCAAGTTAAAAGCTGATGATTTGAACATGAATTTTTCAGATTATGTGGTTCAGATGTGTCAACAGGCAAGTACACTTCCATCGGGCATGAAGTTCAGCTGCGATTCAGATCGACACATGGTCCGGGTAAAATAGGATTCCGTGCACAATTCAAGGCTGTTCGTTAAACATTATGTCAGTTATTCAATTAAAGTATCATCCAAGAGATCCTTGGTATTATACATGAGTCATGCTAATTCACAATGTGAAGAATAAAAAGAAAATATGCTTATGTGGAATACTGCTTTCTTAATTTTTTGCTTTCACATGTAATTGCAACCAAACATGTTTTTTTAAGTATCTACGGGGTTAACTCAGCCTTTTCAAAAGTGAAGACTTTTTGACAAAATTGGTTTTGGCCTAATTGAGCCCAAGGGTTTCAACATTTGTTAATTTGTCAAGCGTTGATTAAGTGAGTACTTATTTACTAGTGTAACCATAACAGTTTTCAAAAGTAAGAAGGGTAATTTTATTCTCAAATCAAGAAATTTGATGAATTATATCCTTTAATGACCCAATTATACGTCTCCTGAGACGTCTGAACATTTTGTCACATATCTGCAACTTCATTGAATAGGCCTACTGTTCATCTTTTCCAAATTTTGTAATTATGAAATCTATAGGCTGAACCGATCCCTAATAAATCAGTGGTGTTATGAGCGAAAAAGAAACTTTGACACAATACAAAAATATTATTTGTGATACATTTTGACATGATATTCAGAAAACATTTTTATGTCATCCTTTTCTTTTCTCATTTTACTTTCTTGGTCCTGAAAATGTAAGAGGGTCCAAGGAAGCATATTCAATCAAACCTAATTTTGATTTGCCAGGAATTTCATATTTCAATTTGCCCAGGATTGGTATTCTGAAAATTGTCTTAACTTTTCTTGTAAGTAAGCAAGATAACAGCACGCTAAAATTCTCTTAAATTGGTAATCTGAAAATTGTCTTATTTCTGTAAGGACGTTTCCTATTTTATCTCTGACACGCCCAATTTTCTGTCATCAACCAATCATTAAGCTTGTTATATGCTCAGGTCAACCAATAGAAGCGTCTCTTCTGAAAAATAATGAAGCGCATTGTTGATATGAAGCGTAATTTTCTTGCGCCCCCGACACTTTTGCTTGTGTGCTTCTGTGCTAAAAATACATGTGGCTCTTCTCAAAGATATATTTTCTCTGAAAAGATTCATCCTCTCGAACACCAATTTTTAATTGCTGAAAAGTCTACCAATCCGTCGTTATAATGTCATTGGAATGTCTTCTTTTGTAAAGCATTTGCACATCATTTCCGGTATATCTCTGACATCATACGTGCTCAGTGAAAGTTACAAGAAAAGTTAAGACAATTTTCGGAATACAGATTTTATTGTAATTCTAAAGATACAAGAATATTTCTATATTTTATATAGAAATACAATGTGAAGAACAAAATGTGATCACTTTAAACTTGAATAATACCTGTCCTGAATTGGTTAAAGGGATAAGTCAAGAATAATTTGAGCATATGAAAAGTTAAGCTTTCTAAATAAGAATCAGTTAAAAATATTCTAATCTTCGATATCTTGAATGAAGATTTCAGTCATGTTAACACGAGATCTTAACACTGTCTTTATAATATACTTGACACATTTGTTCTCCAATAATTTTGTCAGGTTTAATAAATCCTATGTAATTGAATAAAAATGACGTTTTTTTCATTATTTGCAAATTTGAAAAGAATTGAATAGAGTTGTTTTCCAGAGTACATTAAAGTTCTTTCAGACCAATAGTTAATTAGATGTTTTATATATATATAAATATATTCCTAAGTGTCATGAGTAACCTTCTGATACTCAATTTAATTTATGCTCAGCAAGTAATTTTTGGCCGAGGCTCTAATTTTCCCAACGACCCATATTTACATGAGTTTGAAGTGTTAAAAATATGCTATCCATTACATATTAATAATGTTAACACTTCTTTTAGACTGCGAATAACGACGGCACGCCCAACATTTAACGGGAACACCATTGTGGCCGAAGAACTGCAAAACTAAATTCCCAGACTCCCTCTGGGCTAAAATGCAATTATTTACATTATATACATGTTGTAGTGCATTTAACCGAACCCTCCTTCACTATTGTAGCCTACTTATTGAAGATTGAGAAATGAGAAAAAAACCTTCCCAACATTAACTTTGACTACTTAAAATCCTGCATATCAATAGAAGAATGTCAACAAAGTCAAAGAATTATATAGATGTAAAGTTTGTAAAATCTTTTTCAAATATATGGCTCGAAATGGAATGCAATGGAGTGGTGAACGCCTCAAAACATTGATCTCTTAGGTTTCCACAAAAGCACTCCTGCATCAGGGATAGCTTGTTGGTTTAATGATGGTTTATACAACAGTCAAACATCATTATTTCACATACTGACCACATTGCGTAAAAACCAACTTAAATCACATAGGCCTACACCTAGCACCGTAGTAGTTTCTCCATTGGAACATGAATGGAAAAATACGATTAAATAATTAAAATTCACAAACTCCAGGTTATTCCAGGTTTTCACCCTCCATAAAATGCCCTAAAACCTTACTAAAATGAACATTTGGTCACTGTCATCAATATTCATCTTGGCCACATGTAATGAGAAATATACCAGGAAGATGTAGAGAAAATAATTATAATGCATAATCATTTTTATCAACCCCTCCACCACTTGTATTTACTGGAAATTTTTTTTAATGCAAGCTTCTGGGATTGGGAAATGCACGTAAAGACATCTAACAAACAAAAACAGGCTTCCCTCACTGCATAACACCCAATTTACTCAAGAAATCTTTCTACCTAAACACAATTTGGATGTTTCGTACAGTAAACCACCGGTGATGGGTTTAATAATGCTCGTGAAAGCTTCTGCATTTAAGTTGGTCAAAAAGATAATTCAAATCTAGGTGAAATACCAAAGTGGAATTGCTCATATGCACCCTAGGAAAGACTCTAGAGTGTTTTCCTCTTTTTAACTGTCCTCTTTTTTATTTTTCTTGCCTCGTTCTTCAGCTTTGTCTGAACTGTCTTCAGATCATGAGGAAAGTTTACCTGTGTGTTAAGGAAAGCCTGCACTTCTGCCCTGCCTGCATATATGAAAGAGTGGGAGAGAAAATACATATCTGTCTTTATCATCCATCATAATACCATAAGTTTAACATGTGTGTATGTATATTGAAAGATGAAAGAAGATTGAAAGAAACAACTGTTCGAAAACAACTGGGAAAGTTAATTGGTGTTATACAACAGTTGTCTTTCCATGTAGAAATAAGCATATGGGACCACACCAAAATGTATCTCCCAACAAGCTTTTCCTTTTATATTTCCAATATAAGAGCATTTTAGGATAAATACTTGATAGGAGGACCTTTCTACCATGGGATTTTTTTTATAACTATTGCTGAAAGTATGAGAAAGCACACCAATTACTGTTTTCCTTTTACAGAACTAAAGGTTATCTTTAATATTTTACACATAAATTCCATATCTCTTTTATTTTAAGACACAATGTGTTACATAATGGCTTGGTCACTTATTCTTAGTGGTTTGAATAATTGATTGGAGATGCGAAGGTCGTGAGTCAGAACCCTGTTGGGGCACAGATATCATTTGAAAAGACATTCATCTACATCTGCCATATATATATATAAAAGGCCAAGTCCACTCTAGAAAAATAGTTTATTTTAATAAAAAGAAAAATCAAACAAGCATAATGCTGAAAATTTGATCAAAATCGGATGTAAAATAAGAAATTTTCAGCATTATGCTTGTTTGATTTTTCCCCTTTTATTGAAATAAACCTTTTTTCTAGAGTGGACTTGGCCTTTAAGCCTGTATGTTAAAGGATAGAAAACCATCCCTCTCTATGTAAATATACCTCTGGGGGGAAGGATTTCATCGTGGTGGGTGATTTCAGACACAGGCACGATAGAAGCTCCACCATCTGTTGAAACAAAACAATATGAGAGCATTAAGGTATCATTGAACATTATAAACCAGAGTCAACGCTGGTAATAAGCATGTCTCCCCATTTCTGCAGAATTATCATATTTTCTACTTCCTGATGTACATTGATAATTTTCACATCTTGTAGTACATGTACATTCGCATGTCCTGAAATAGAGATATAAGTGTTCAATCTTTCTCTCACCCTCCCTTTCCTTAACAGCTTTCAAGTTTTATTTCTCCAGTTTTGTGGATGTGATGAGGAATATCGCCCATATGTAACAAAAAACAAGTTAAAATAGTGATAATTCTACATATCCAATGTGGAGTCAAACCATGTTTTATATTTTTGGATAAAAAGCACAATTAACTAATTCTATTTCATTTAATGAAAAAAAAAACATAAAAGATGTGAGAGCGTGACGTAACCAGCTCACTCACTTTTGCCTACTTTTCACATGTCACTGTTATATTGTACATGTCACTGTTATGCAAAAATTAAAAATGCGGTTACACTTCTTCTTAGACAATTAGACGGAATATGTTCACTTTTGCTTATTATTTTCTTTCCCAGTTTATATTAAATCATTTCTTCTTTTGTGTGGACTTGGCTTTCAAGGAGTTTTAGGTTTGCATTAGTCCACACTATTCGCATATAATTATGTGTCCAAAAGAATTTTAAACTTTAAGTTTTGTTCACTTTTATGAACATTTTCTGGTTTGAAAAGGTGGAAAATGATCAGCTATTGCCGATTTTGTTGGATTCAGCTACTGCATCCAAATTAGTAACACGCAGTCAGGGCCTCGAACTACAACTTTGCACCTAGAAAAAAAAAAACATGTGCACGGCTATCTTTCTCTCAAATTTGCTAAAACGTCAGAGCTTTTGTGAGGGAAGGCGAGGCCCCCCCCCTTCTCTTTGCACCACCCCTGCTGCATGCAGTGCAGTATTGCATCCAAATGGAAAGCGATACGGGTGTCGAAATACTTTACTGCCTAAAAAAAGTACACTTAGCCGCCATCTTTCTCTAAATCATTGCTAAAACGCCAAAGCTTTCGCGCTTTGCGTGAGAAGGGATAAACTCCCCTTCCTGCAAATATGCCTGTTACATGTACATGTAGTGCTTCACTGCGTCCAAATAATTGAAAAGCAAACCGCATGACCATTCCACCTAAAAAGGTGCTGCAAGCAATCTTTCTTTCATATTTGCTCTGTAATCGTCAAAGATTTTGTGCGGAAGGGGGAAATCTCCCCCCTCTGTGGAGCAAGCATGTTTATCATCGTTTTAGGGTGCTTACAACCGACCCACCCTAAAATGAAAAGCTGGCTACAGGGGTTGGATCCTTCACGTCTGCCCCCCCTTCCAACCTGGTTATGCCAGTTCTTGCTCAGCAAACAAATTTATCAAGATCAGCAAACATCCCCCAAATCACAACTTGTTAAATCATTTCTATCCTTTTATTGTAGCTTAATCCTCCTTTTTAAACCCCCAAACCGGGCAGAAAAAATTTATATACATGTTGTGTATACCTTCATGAATAGATTCCAAGCGATGTCCAACAACATCGAGTTCTCTCATCGTTAGGGGTGCCTGGTACACATTTTTGTTGGTTTCTCCTGCATGCTGGAAGTGCTGGGAGACATGCTCTTTTCGTGATTCTGAAGGCCTCCTCAATTTCGACTTTCTTTTTTTATTCACGTGGTATGTCGCGTCGCCAAAGAGGTAGCTTTGGTTAAGGTCCAGCACGGCCAGGAATTTGTCTATGTCTTCTGCACGGCTGTCCTCATCTTGGATCAGATAGGTCCCCTTAAGGATTTTGCAGGCATTCCTGATCAGGTATAACAATCCTAACTTCAAAGCTACCTTGATCGTTTTCCCATCTTCTTTGATTGTGCATGATTCAACAGCCTGCTCTAAATGAACCCAGTTCTCTCTTTGGAATACATCCGAAATATCTCCCCTCTTGATAGGCAGTTCACCAAGTGTATCCTCTGTCTTCCTGAACTCTAAATACAATCTTCCCAGCCTTCTCATGTCTGTCATAACACTTTTTCTATTGTCGTCCTTGTTGATTTTTTTTCTTTTCTTTTCCCACAGTCGTCTCCCGATTGTCAATAGGACTTTGTCATTCTTGCATATGGTAGATACTTCACTTTTTCTGAACTTTGCCAGAACTTCTTGAGCGAAAACAGATTGGTCGGAGGTGTTCATCGACAGCAAAGACATGGGAATAGGGGCACCTCTGATGGGCTCGTGCGTCTTGCATCTTGCCATGTGCTTTCTGAGGTATGTTTTTCGGTAGAAGCCATGACAAACCGAGCACATCACGATCTGATCTTTTTCATTCTCTGGCTGACAAGCCCGCTCCCTTAGATATTTGGGATTATCTTTCTTCGACTCTTCTTTGTTGAAGAGCAGAATGCCTTCTTTTCGAAATTTGTCGAATAATTCATCCCTCAACTTCTTCGATTTCATCAGAGCATCACGCACTCTTTCATTCTCTTTGTGCCGAATTTCCATATGCTTCCGTAGACAGGACTTCATCTTGTGACAGAAGATGCAATATCTGTATGGCTTCTTCTTTACAGATGTCTTCCTTTTCTCTTCCAAAGCTTTCGATAATGGAATTTGTTCAACTGCCTCCACTGTAGTACTTTTTTTCAGTTGTTTATAGCCTTGCTTAGGTTCTGCATTGTCTTGAAGACATCTCCTGGTGTGACTTCGCATGATGCGAGTGTCTCCGTCAAATAGATCTGCTTTGCTCGATGATGGTTCGTAGTCCTCGTCACTGTCGTCATCATCATCGCATTCATTATCTTCGTTGGGAACTTGGTCTGCAATATCTCTTGTGCCTTGTTGAGAAATCAACTTGAGCTTGTTGAAGAGCGAAAGTGCTCTCTCACGCACTGTATCGCTAAACTTGTACTTGCATACCTTTATTTGGATTCAAGCAAAATTAATGACAAAATTAGCATAGAGATTTTATGTTTACATTTTGCTGGGTTTAATTACAATTGTCCCCCGTCCCTCGAAAGCGTTAAAGTTTTCACTTTTCTTTGCCATCGATCCATGCCTGATTCATCTTATCCAGCGATCTCTCATACACATTTTCTCTTTTAATATGATATGAATTCCTTTTTTGTTGTTTGTTTCTTTTTTTATCTTTCTTTTTCCCTGATTTTTCTTGCTCTTGTCGATCTTTTCCTCCCCTTGTCCTTCCTCCTCCTCTTCTTTTTTTTTCTTCTTTTCTTCTTCTTCGAATCGAAAGATATGAGCCTTATGCGAAGAAAGAAGAAATACGTCAAAAAGAGTCAATTTCAATGAGACAAAAACTGTTTATTGGTACCTTGAGATGAATATATAACGAATGGGGAGAAAGATTATATGCTACTCTTTTGAAAAGAATACAGGGGTCACATCTCTGGTATTATTATCATTGTTGTTTTTATTTGTTATTGTTGTTATTATTATTATCATAATTATATTCATTATTATTACTATCATTATTATTGTATATTTGACAACAAAATAAGAATGCAAGGAATATAAGAGAGATCCACACACAGAGTAACAGATAAGACATAGGCCTATAGAATAAGGTAAGACAGACTTACAAGTGGGTACAGGTTTGCAAAAGTGAAATTCTTCCATGTTGCCCGTAGACATGTATAATCACATATGCAATTTCAAGAAATATTCTAAAGTAGCAGATATTGCCATATTACACAATATGCACATACATGAAGAGTGAAAAGCAAGAATAACAACTTTTGATTTTTGCGAACTCTCACGTGATGTCGCACCAAGTCGCACAACGTTCTGCTTAAATTGCATGGAGAAATTGTGGGGAAACTTGGCACAAAATAAATAGCCAATATATTTAGATTATTTGCATAAATTTGCATATTGCAAAAAGTGTTTTATTAAATTATACAGCTTTTCTTAACCCTATCTAGCCCGGGGTATTTTGGGCGTTCATATGGTGGGGGGGGGCCTCCCAGGCCCCTCTGAGATCTCGGCCGTCAACCGCGCGATCGCGGGACATAATCTACAAAATTGTATAGTAATTTATTTCATGATATGCGTAATTAGTATGCGAAATCATACTTTTTCCTCTAACTCCCTAAATAAAGCTCCAAATGTACTAATTTTTGGTATAGAAACTCTTTGTGGTGTTCTTAGCAAGTGTACATGAAAAAAATTGTTGGGGACTCTTCTGAGATCATAAAAAGCATAAGATAAATACATTTGGACCAGCAAAACTAAAAATAATCATTCATTTATGAATTTTGGTTGAAAACACAATTTGCATTGACTTTGTACACAAAACCATGTTTTTTTAGCAATTTTTGGTCTGATATGCACTTCCATAATGTTGTGTAATTTCAGAAACCGTGTTACCAGGTGACGCGAAATTGGTCTAAAAAATTAAGCAAGACTTGAAAGTAAAAAATCAGTGAGCGGCGCAGTCAAAAAGTTTTGCATTCATTGAGGAGGGAGGCCTCCGAAGCTCCCCCCCTGGCCTAGATAGAGTTAAGAAATTCAAATGAAGAACAGCCAAGATGAAAACATTTGACCTATGATCCGGATTAAAGGTCAATTAAAGAAATTGTATTCTGATCAGGGAGCCCAAGTAGAATACATTGAATAGGCCCCTACTATGCTCTAGCTACGCAGGTGACATAAAGATAAAGGATATGTGTACCTGTTTGATGGTCTTTACAAAGTCTGGATGGGCTTGAAGAAGGCTTGGATTGAGACTATTGATCTTGTCTACATCGTCCAAGATTTTGAGAACTTTTATTGGGTTCTGAAAAAAACAAGATATATAATATAAAGATACAGATGTGTGTATATATATGAGATGTGTGAAAGCATCTGTGGGAAAAAGTCTGAAATAATCTAAAATGTCTGAAAAGATGTGCTTTTCAATGCATTCAGAATGAATCAGAAGTCTAGAAATGGGGTTGCGTGACGAGCAAACATTGTCTGAAATCAGATTAAAATCTTAACTCTCACATCCCTGATATGTATTTAAGAATATATAATCATGAACAAAAATGAATACATTTGAACATGAAAAAAGTCGGTAGTCAATCATCATGCCTTTTACATAATTAGACACACATTACTGGAAAAAATAATCTCAAAGAAAAATAATTTGCAATCAATGCTCTTTGGCCTAAAGAAACTAAATGAAAAATATAAAATGCAGAATAAGTAGCCTATATCCATTTTTGTCAAAATGAGATATTTGAAATGAAAATTCAAGAAAAATAAAGAAAATGATAAGAAACTAAATGTAGCATTTGTCCATAACTTCAACAACATACCATTCTATGTAAAGAACAAAATATTGGTGTCCTTTAATTAAATCTTTGAGAAAAAAGTGTGTGCATTTATCTGATTTGCATAAGTCATCAAATGTTGTCTTTTTGTCTTGTAGTTTAGGGTCACTATTTTTTTTATTTTTTCATTCATTTATTTATTTTTTTCAAATTTTTTTTGGTAACTTGTCACTTATGTTGAAAATGCTTAAACATGAAACATTCTAAAAACAAAATTCTGCATAGCACACAGCTTAACTAATGTCTAACATGTTATCTTTGAATTTTGTTTCATCCACAAGCCACCAGTCATACAACTCATGAATTACACAGCTGAGGAATCATACTCTTTGATTCAGATGAAACAGGGACCCTCTTGCCTGCCCCCCCAAAAAAATGGGTATTAAAATGTGAGTAGATATTTGGAAATACTCCTTTTTCCTTCATTTCAATTAAATTTAATTAAAAATGTTGAAGGAATAAGGTACAAAGTATTACTGATTGCATAAAAGGTAGCGAAGACTTACAGGATTATCTTTTGAGAGAGCCTGCATCAGATCCACATGAAGACTTTGGACATTTATCTGATCAGCAGATTCTGCGAGGAGACACAAAATATATTGTTATGCTTCCTAGGACAACTCATGACAATTAAGTAGGTTATCTGTGCAAATAACAGCATTTATATTTATATCAAATAAATATACTGAGGTAATCAAATGTTCAGATCATAAAGTTATTTTATATCTGGAAGAAGTGAGAGTCTGGGAGCCTGTCCCAAAATAATAGACAAATAATAGACAAATATCTTGTTCTTAAGGAAACGATAGGATACGGAACCAATTTAACTATCACAATAGTCTGTAATTACAGATGCTTCTGACAAAGTCTTATTAAAAAAAAAGCTAATATTGGTGTCCTGCGTCATCTGTTGAGTTGGCCTCGCCTCATCTCTCTCTCTCTCTATATATATATATGCAAAAATTTTAGAATGCGGGTACACTTTTTGTCAGACAATTAGGTGGAATGTTCAGTTTTGCTTATTTATTTTCTTTCTCAGTTTATTTTAAATCATTTCCTTTTATGGGTGGACTTGGCATTCAACGAGTTTTAGGTTTGCATTAGTCCACATTATTCGCATATAATTATGTGTCCAAAAGGAATTTAAAACTGCATCCAAATTATTAACACGCAGTCAAGGCCTCAAACTACAACTTTGCACTTAGAGATTTGCTAAAACATCAGAGCTTTTGTGAGGGAAGGCGAGCCCCCACTCCCCTCTCTCTGCACCATCCCTGCTACATGCAGTGCAGTATTGCATCCAAATAATTGGAAAGCGATACGGTACACTTAGCCGCCATATTTCCCTAAATCATTGCTAAAACGCCAAAGCTTTCGCGCTTTGCGTGAAAAGGGAAAAACTCCCCTTCCTGCAAATATGCCTGTTACATGTACATGTAGTGCTTCACTGCGTCCAAATAATTGAAAAGCAAACTGAGTGTCGGACCATTCTGCCTAAAAAAGTGCTGCAAGCCATCTTTCTTTCATATTTGCTCTAAAATCGTCAGAGAATTTGTGCGGAAGGGGGAAATCTCTCCCCCTCTGTGGAGCAAGCATGTTTATCATCGTTTTGGGGTGCTTACAACCGACCCACCCTAAAATGAAAAGCTGGCTACAGGGGTTGGATCCTTCACGTCTGCCCCCCCCCCCTTCCAACCTGGTTATGCCAGTTCTTGCTCAGCAAACAAATTTATCAAGATCAGCAAACATCCCCCCAAATCAAAACTTGTTAAATCATTTCCATCCTTTTATTGTAGCTTAATCCTCCTTTTTAAACCCCCAAAGCGGGCAGAAAAAATTCATATACATGTTGTGTATACCTTCATGAATAGATTCCAAGCGATGTCCAACAACATCGAGTTCTCTCACCGTTAGGGGTGCCTGGTACACATTTTTGTTGGTTTCTCCTGCATGCAGGAAGTTCTGGGAGACATGCTCTTTTTGCAATTCTGGAGGCCTCCTCAATTTCGACCCTCTTTTTTTATTCACGTGGTATGTCGCGTCGCCAAAGAGGTAGCTTTGGTTAAGGTCCAGCACGGACAAGAATTTGTCTATGTCTTCTGCACGGCTGTCCTCATCTTGGATCAGATAGGTCCCCTTAAGGATTTTGCAGGCATTCCTGATCAGGTATAACAATCCTAACTTCAAAGCTACCTTGATTGTTTTCCCATCTTCTTTGATTGTGCATGATTCAACGGCCTGCTCTAAATGAACCCAGTTCTCTCTTTGGAATACATCTGAAATATCTCCTCTCTTGATAGGCAGTTCACCAAGTGTATCCTCTGTCTTCCTGAACGCTAAATACAATCTCCCCAGCCTTCTCATGTCTGTCATAACACTTTTTCTATTGTCGTCCTTGTTGATTTTTTTTCTTTTCTTTTCCCACAGTCGTCTTCCGATTGTCAATAGGACTTTGTCATTCTTGCATATGGTAGATACTTCACTTTTTCTGAACTTTGCCAGAACTTCTTGAGCGAAAACAGATTGGTCGGAGGTGTTCATCGACAGCAAAGACATGGGAATTGGGGCACCTCTGATGGGCTCGTGCGTCTTGCATTTTGCCATGTGCTTTCTGAGGTATATTTTTCGGTAGAAGCCATGACAAACCGAGCACATCACGATCTGATCTTTTTCATTCTCTGGCTGACAAGCCCGCTCCCTTAGATATTTGGGATTATCTTTCCTCGACTCTTCTTTGTTGAAGAGCAGAATGCCTTCTTTTCGAAATTTGTCGAATAATTCATCCCTCAACTTCTTCGATTTCATCAGAGCATCACGCACTCTTTCATTCTCTTTGTGCCGAATTTCCATATGCTTCCGTAGACAGGACTTCATCTTGTGACAGAAGATGCAATATCTGTATGGCTTCTTCTTTACAGATGTCTTCCTTTTCTCTTCCAAAGCTTTCGATAATGGTTCAACTGCCTCCACTGTAGCACTTTTTTTCAGTTGTTTATAGCCTTGCTTAGGTTCTGCATTGTCTTGAAGACATCTCCTGGTGTGACTTCGCATGATGCGAGTGTCTCCGTCAAATAGATCTGCTTTGCTCGATGATGGTGCGTAGTCCTCGTCACTGTCGTCATCATCATCGCATTCATTATCTTCGTTGGGAACTTGGTCTGCAATATCTGTTGTGCCTTGTTGAGAAATCAACTTGAGCTTGTTGAAGAGCGAAAGTGCTCTCTCACGCACTGTATCGCTAAACTTGTACTTGCATACCTTTATTTGGATTCAAGCAAAATTAATGACAAAATTAGCATAGAGATTTTATGTTTACATTTTGCTGGGTTTAATTACAATTGTCCCCCGTCCCTCGAAAGCGTTAAAGTTTTCACTTTTCTTTGCCATCGATCCATGCCTGATTCATCTTATCCAGCGATCTCTCATACACATTTTCTCTTTTAATATGATATGAATTCCTTTTTTGTTGTTTGTTTCTTTTTTTATCTTTCTTTTTCCCTGATTTTTCTTGCTCTTGTCGATCTTTTCCTCCCCTTGTCCTTCCTCCTCCTCTTCTTTTTTTTTCTTTTCTTCTTCTTCGAATCGAAAGATATGAGCCTTATGCGAAGAAAGAAGAAATACGTCGAAAAGAGTCAATTTCAATGAGACAAAAACTGTTTATTGGTACCTTGAGATGAATATATAACGAATGGGGAGAAAGATTATATGCTACTCTTTTGAAAAGAATACAGGGGTCACATCTCTGGTATTATTATCATTGTTGTTTTTATTTGTTATTGTTGTTATTATTATTATCATAATTATATTCATTATTATTACTATCATTATTATTGTATATTTGACAACAAAATAAGAATGCAAGGAATATAAGAGAGATCCACACACAGAGTAACAGATAAGACATAGGCCTATAGAATAAGGTAAGACAGACTTACAAGTGGGTACAGGTTTGCAAAAGTGAAATTCTTCCATGTTGCCCGTAGACATGTATAATCACATATGCAATTTCAAGAAATGTTCTAAAGTAGCAGATATTGCCATATTACACAATATGCACATACATGAAGAGTGAAAAGCAAGAATAACAACTTTTGATTTTTGCGAACTCTCACGTGATGTCGCACCAAGTCGCACAACGTTCTGCTTAAATTGCATGGAGAAATTGTGGGGAAACTTGGCACAAAATAAATAGCCAATATATTTAGATTATTTGCATAAATTTGCATATTGCAAAAAGTGTTTTATTAAATTATACAGCTTTTCTTAACCCTATCTAGCCCGGGGTATTTTGGGCGTTCATATGGTGGGGGGGGGGCCTCCCAGGCCCCTCTGAGATCTCGGCCGTCAACCGCGCGATCGTGGGACATAATCTACAAAATTGTATAGTAATTTATTTCATGATATGCGTAATTAGTATGCGAAATCATACTTTTTCCTCTAACTCCCTAAATAAAGCTCCAAATGTACTAATTTTTGGTATAGAAACTCTTTGTGGTGTTCTTAGCAAGTGTACATGAAAAAAATTGTTGGGGACTCTTCTGAGATCATAAAAAGCATAAGATAAATACATTTGGACCAGCAAAACTAAAAATAATCATTCATTTATGAATTTTGGTTGAAAACACAATTTGCATTGACTTTGTACACAAAACCATGTTTTTTTAGCAATTTTTGGTCTGATATGCACTTCCATAATGTTGTGTAATTTCAGAAACCGTGTTACCAGGTGACGCGAAATTGGTCTTAAAAATTAAGCAAGACTTGAAAGTAAAAAATCAGTGAGCGGCGCAGTCAAAAAGTTTTGCATTCATTGAGGGGAGCCTCCGAAGCTCCCCCCCTGGCCTAGATAGAGTTAAGAAATTCAAATGAAGAACAGCCAAGATGAAAACATTTGACCTATGATCCGGATTAAAGGTCAATTAAAGAAATTGTATTCTGATCAGGGAGCCCAAGTAGAATACATTGAATAGGCCCCTACTATGCTCTAGCTACGCAGGTGACATAAAGATAAAGGATATGTGTACCTGTTTGATGGTCTTTACAAAGTCTGGATGGGCTTGAAGAAGGCTGGGATTGAGACTATTGATCTTGTCTACATCGTCCAAAATTTTGAGAACTTTTATTGGGTTCTGAAAAAAACAAGATATATAATATAAAGATACAGATGTGTGTATATATATGAGATGTGTGAAAGCATCTGTGGGAAAAAGTCTGAAATAATCTAAAATGTCTGAAAAGATGTGCTTTTCAATGCATTCAGAATGAATCAGAAGTCTAGAAATGGGGTTGCGTGACGAGCAAACATTGTCTGAAATCAGATTAAAATCTTAACTCTCACATCCCTGATATGTATTTAAGAATATATAATCATGAACAAAAATGAATACATTTGAACATGAAAAAAGTCGGTAGTCAATCATCATGCCTTTTACATAATTAGACACGCATTACTGGAAAAAATAATCTCAAAGAAAAATAATTTGCAATCAATGCTCTTTGGCCTAAAGAAACTAAATGAAAAATATAAAATGCAGAATTAGTAGCCTATATCCATTTTTGTCAAAATGAGATATTTGAAATGAAAATTCAAGAAAAATAAAGAAAATGATAAGAAACTAAATGTAGCATTTGTCCATAACTTCAACAACATACCATTCTATGTAAAGAACAAAATATTGGTGTCCTTTAATTAAATCTTTGAGAAAAAAGTGGGCATTTATCTGATTTGCATAAGTCATCAAATGTTGTCTTTTTGTCTTGTAGTTTAGGGTCACTATTTTTTTATTTTTTCATTCATTTATTTATTTTTTTCAAATTTTCTGGTAACTTATCACTTATGTTGAAAATGCTTAAACATGAAACATTCTAAAAACAAAATTCTGCATAGCACACAGCTTAACTAATGTCTAACATGTTATCTTTGAATTTTGTTTCATCCACAAGCCACCAGTCATACGACTCATGAATTACACAGCTGAGGAATCATACTCTTTATGATTCAGGTGTAACAGGAACTCTCTTGCCTGCCCCCCCCCCCAAAAAAAAAGAGTATTAAAATGTGAGTAGATATTTGGAAATACTCCTTTTTCCTTCATTTCAATTAAATTTAATTAAAAATGTTGAAGGAATAAGGTACAAAGTATTACCGATTGCATAAAAGGTAGCGAAGACTTACAGGATTATCTTTTGAGAGAGCCTGCATCAGATCCACATGAAGACTTTGGACATTTATCTGATCAGCAGATTCTGCGAGGAGAAACAAAATATATTGTTATGCTTCCTGGGACAACTCATGACAATTAAGTAGGTTATCTCTGCAAATAACAGCATTTATATTTATATCAAATAATTATACTGAGGTAATCAAATGTTCAGATCATAAAGTTATTTTATATCTGGAAGAAGTGAGAGTCTGGGAGCCTGTCCCAAAATAATAGACAAATAATAGACAAATATCTTGTTCTTAAGGAAACGATAGGATACGGAACCAATTTAACTATCACAATAGTCTGTAATTACAGATGCTTCTGACAAAGTCTTATTAAAAAAAAAGCTAATATTGGTGTCCTGCGTCATCTGTTGAGTTGGCCTCGCCTCATCTCTCTCTCTCTCTATATATATATATGCAAAAATTTTAGAATGCGGGTACACTTTTTGTCAGACAATTAGGTGGAATGTTCAGTTTTGCTTATTTATTTTCTTTCTCAGTTTATTTTAAATCATTTCCTTTTATGGGTGGACTTGGCATTCAACGAGTTTTAGGTTTGCATTAGTCCACATTATTCGCATATAATTATGTGTCCAAAAGGAATTTAAAACTGCATCCAAATTATTAACACGCAGTCAAGGCCTCAAACTACAACTTTGCACTTAGAGATTTGCTAAAACATCAGAGCTTTTGTGAGGGAAGGCGAGCCCCCACTCCCCTCTCTCTGCACCATCCCTGCTACATGCAGTGCAGTATTGCATCCAAATAATTGGAAAGCGATACGGTACACTTAGCCGCCATATTTCCCTAAATCATTGCTAAAACGCCAAAGCTTTCGCGCTTTGCGTGAAAAGGGAAAAACTCCCCTTCCTGCAAATATGCCTGTTACATGTACATGTAGTGCTTCACTGCGTCCAAATAATTGAAAAGCAAACTGAGTGTCGGACCATTCTGCCTAAAAAAGTGCTGCAAGCCATCTTTCTTTCATATTTGCTCTAAAATCGTCAGAGAATTTGTGCGGAAGGGGGAAATCTCTCCCCCTCTGTGGAGCAAGCATGTTTATCATCGTTTTGGGGTGCTTACAACCGACCCACCCTAAAATGAAAAGCTGGCTACAGGGGTTGGATCCTTCACGTCTGCCCCCCCCCCCTTCCAACCTGGTTATGCCAGTTCTTGCTCAGCAAACAAATTTATCAAGATCAGCAAACATCCCCCCAAATCAAAACTTGTTAAATCATTTCCATCCTTTTATTGTAGCTTAATCCTCCTTTTTAAACCCCCAAAGCGGGCAGAAAAAATTCATATACATGTTGTGTATACCTTCATGAATAGATTCCAAGCGATGTCCAACAACATCGAGTTCTCTCACCGTTAGGGGTGCCTGGTACACATTTTTGTTGGTTTCTCCTGCATGCAGGAAGTTCTGGGAGACATGCTCTTTTTGCAATTCTGGAGGCCTCCTCAATTTCGACCCTCTTTTTTTATTCACGTGGTATGTCGCGTCGCCAAAGAGGTAGCTTTGGTTAAGGTCCAGCACGGACAAGAATTTGTCTATGTCTTCTGCACGGCTGTCCTCATCTTGGATCAGATAGGTCCCCTTAAGGATTTTGCAGGCATTCCTGATCAGGTATAACAATCCTAACTTCAAAGCTACCTTGATTGTTTTCCCATCTTCTTTGATTGTGCATGATTCAACGGCCTGCTCTAAATGAACCCAGTTCTCTCTTTGGAATACATCTGAAATATCTCCTCTCTTGATAGGCAGTTCACCAAGTGTATCCTCTGTCTTCCTGAACGCTAAATACAATCTCCCCAGCCTTCTCATGTCTGTCATAACACTTTTTCTATTGTCGTCCTTGTTGATTTTTTTTCTTTTCTTTTCCCACAGTCGTCTTCCGATTGTCAATAGGACTTTGTCATTCTTGCATATGGTAGATACTTCACTTTTTCTGAACTTTGCCAGAACTTCTTGAGCGAAAACAGATTGGTCGGAGGTGTTCATCGACAGCAAAGACATGGGAATTGGGGCACCTCTGATGGGCTCGTGCGTCTTGCATTTTGCCATGTGCTTTCTGAGGTATATTTTTCGGTAGAAGCCATGACAAACCGAGCACATCACGATCTGATCTTTTTCATTCTCTGGCTGACAAGCCCGCTCCCTTAGATATTTGGGATTATCTTTCCTCGACTCTTCTTTGTTGAAGAGCAGAATGCCTTCTTTTCGAAATTTGTCGAATAATTCATCCCTCAACTTCTTCGATTTCATCAGAGCATCACGCACTCTTTCATTCTCTTTGTGCCGAATTTCCATATGCTTCCGTAGACAGGACTTCATCTTGTGACAGAAGATGCAATATCTGTATGGCTTCTTCTTTACAGATGTCTTCCTTTTCTCTTCCAAAGCTTTCGATAATGGTTCAACTGCCTCCACTGTAGCACTTTTTTTCAGTTGTTTATAGCCTTGCTTAGGTTCTGCATTGTCTTGAAGACATCTCCTGGTGTGACTTCGCATGATGCGAGTGTCTCCGTCAAATAGATCTGCTTTGCTCGATGATGGTGCGTAGTCCTCGTCACTGTCGTCATCATCATCGCATTCATTATCTTCGTTGGGAACTTGGTCTGCAATATCTGTTGTGCCTTGTTGAGAAATCAACTTGAGCTTGTTGAAGAGCGAAAGTGCTCTCTCACGCACTGTATCGCTAAACTTGTACTTGCATACCTTTATTTGGATTCAAGCAAAATTAATGACAAAATTAGCATAGAGATTTTATGTTTACATTTTGCTGGGTTTAATTACAATTGTCCCCCGTCCCTCGAAAGCGTTAAAGTTTTCACTTTTCTTTGCCATCGATCCATGCCTGATTCATCTTATCCAGCGATCTCTCATACACATTTTCTCTTTTAATATGGTATGAATTCCTTTTTTGTTGTTTGTTTCTTTTTTTATCTTTCTTTTTCCCTGATTTTTCTTGCTCTTGTCGATCTTTTCCTCCCCTTGTCCTTCCTCCTCCTCTTCTTTTTTTTTCTTTTCTTCTTCTTCGAATCGAAAGATATGAGCCTTATGCGAAGAAAGAAGAAATACGTCGAAAAGAGTCAATTTCAATGAGACAAAAACTGTTTATTGGTACCTTGAGATGAATATATAACGAATGGGGAGAAAGATTATATGCTACTCTTTTGAAAAGAATACAGGGGTCACATCTCTGGTATTATTATCATTGTTGTTTTTATTTGTTATTGTTGTTATTATTATTATCATAATTATATTCATTATTATTACTATCATTATTATTGTATATTTGACAACAAAATAAGAATGCAAGGAATATAAGAGAGATCCACACACAGAGTAACAGATAAGACATAGGCCTATAGAATAAGGTAAGACAGACTTACAAGTGGGTACAGGTTTGCAAAAGTGAAATTCTTCCATGTTGCCCGTAGACATGTATAATCACATATGCAATTTCAAGAAATATTCTAAAGTAGCAGATATTGCCATATTACACAATATGCACAAACATGAAGAGTGAAAAGCAAGAATAACAACTTTTGATTTTTGCGAACTCTCACGTGATGTCGCACCAAGTCGCACAACGTTCTGCTTAAATTGCATGGAGAAATTGTGGGGAAACTTGGCACAAAATAAATAGCCAATATATTTAGATTATTTGCATAAATTTGCATATTGCAAAAAGTGTTTTATTAAATTATACAGCTTTTCTTAACCCTATCTAGCCGGGGTATTTTGGGCGTTCATATGGTGGGGGGGGGGCCTCCCAGGCCCCTCTGAGATCTCGGCCGTCAACCGCGTGATCGTGGGACATAATCTACAAAATTGTATAGTAATTTATTTCATGATATGCGTAATTAGTATGCGAAATCATACTTTTTCCTCTAACTCCCTAAATAAAGCTCCAAATGTACTAATTTTTGGTATAGAAACTCTTTGTGGTGTTCTTAGCAAGTGTACATGAAAAAAATTGTTGGGGACTCTTCTGAGATCATAAAAAGCATAAGATAAATACATTTGGACCAGCAAAACTAAAAATAATCATTCATTTATGAATTTTGGTTGAAAACACAATTTGCATTGACTTTGTACACAAAACCATGTTTTTTTAGCAATTTTTGGTCTGATATGCACTTCCATAATGTTGTGTAATTTCAGAAACCGTGTTACCAGGTGACGCGAAATTGGTCTTAAAAATTAAGCAAGACTTGAAAGTAAAAAATCAGTGAGCGGCGCAGTCAAAAAGTTTTGCATTCATTGAGGGGAGCCTCCGAAGCTCCCCCCCTGGCCTAGATAGAGTTAAGAAATTCAAATGAAGAACAGCCAAGATGAAAACATTTGACCTATGATCCGGATTAAAGGTCAATTAAAGAAATTGTATTCTGATCAGGGAGCCCAAGTAGAATACATTGAATAGGCCCCTACTATGCTCTAGCTACGCAGGTGACATAAAGATAAAGGATATGTGTACCTGTTTGATGGTCTTTACAAAGTCTGGATGGGCTTGAAGAAGGCTTGGATTGAGACTATTGATCTTGTCTACATCGTCCAAAATTTTGAGAACTTTATTTGGGTTCTGAAAAAAACAAGATATATAATATAAAGATACAGATGTGTGTATATATATGAGATGTGTGAAAGCATCTGTGGGAAAAGTCTGAAATAATCTAAAATGTCTGAAAAAATGTGCTTTTCAACACATTCAGAATGAATTAAAAGTCTAGAAATGGGGTTGCGTGACGAGCAAACATTGTCTGAAATCAGATTAAAATCTTAACTCTCACATCCCTGATATGTATTTAAGAATATATAATCATGAACAAAAATGAATACATTTTAACATGAAAAAAGTCGGTAGTCAATCATCATGCCTTTTACATAATTAGACACACATTACTGGAAAAAAATAATCTCAAAGAAAAATAATTTGCAATCAATGCTCTTTGGCCTAAAGAAACTAAATGAAAAATATAAAATGCAGAATTAGTAGCCTATATCCATTTTTGTCAAAATGAGATATTTGAAATGAAAATTCAAGAAAAATAAAGAAAATGATAAGAAACTAAATGTAGCATTTGTCCATAACTTCAACAACATACCATTCTATGTAAAGAACAAAATATTGGTGTCCTTTAATTAAATCTTTGAGAAAAAAGTGGGCATTTATCTGATTTGCATAAGTCATCAAATGTTGTCTTTTTGTCTTGTAGTTTAGGGTCACTATTTTTTTATTTTTTCATTCATTTATTTATTTTTTTTCAAATTTTCTGGTAACTTGTCACTTATGTTGAAAATGCTTAAACATGAAACATTCTAAAAACAAAATTCTGCATAGCACACAGCTTAACTAATGTCTAACATGTTATCTTTGAATTTTGTTTCATCCACAAGCCACCAGTCATACAACTCATGAATTACACAGCTGAGGAATCATACTCTTTGATTCAGATGAAACAGGGACCCTCTTGCCTGCCCCCCCCAAAAAAAAAAGAGTATTAAAATGTGAGTAGATATTTGGAAATACTCCTTTTTCCTTCATTTCAATTAAATTTAATTAAAAATGTTGAAGGAATAAGGTACAAAGTATTACCGATTGCATAAAAGGTAGCGAAGACTTACAGGATTATCTTTTGAGAGAGCCTGCATCAGATCCACATGAAGACTTTGGACATTTATCTGATCAGCAGATTCTGCGAGGAGAAACAAAATATATTGTTATGCTTCCTGGGACAACTCATGACAATTAAGTAGGTTATCTCTGCAAATAACAGCATTTATATTTATATCAAATAATTATACTGAGGTAATCAAATGTTCAGATCATAAAGTTATTTTATATCTGGAAGAAGTGAGAGTCTGGGAGCCTGTCCCAAAATAATAGACAAATAATAGACAAATATCTTGTTCTTAAGGAAACGATAGGATACGGAACCAATTTAACTATCACAATAGTCTGTAATTACAGATGCTTCTGACGAAGTCTTATTAAAAAGACGAAAGCTAAAGCTAATATTGGTGTCCTGCGTCATCTGTTGAGTTGGCCTCGCCTCATCTCTCTCTCTCTCTATATATATATATGCAAAAATTTTAGAATGCGGGTACACTTTTTGTCAGACAATTAGGTGGAATGTTCAGTTTTGCTTATTTATTTTCTTTCTCAGTTTATTTTAAATCATTTCCTTTTATGGGTGGACTTGGCATTCAACGAGTTTTAGGTTTGCATTAGTCCACATTATTCGCATATAATTATGTGTCCAAAAGGAATTTAAAACTTTTAAATCTGCATCCAAATTATTAACACGCAGTCAAGGCCTCGAACTACAACTTTGCACCTAGAAATTTGCTAAAACGTCAGAGCTTTTGTGAGGGAAGGCGAGCCCCCACCCCCTCTCTCTGCACCATCCCTGCTACATGCAGTGCAGTATTGCATCCAAATAATTGGAAAGCGATACGGTACACTTAGCCGCCATATTTCCCTAAATCATTGCTAAAACGCCAAAGCTTTCGCGCTTTGCGTGAAAAGGGAAAAACTCCCCTTCCTGCAAATATGCCTGTTACATGTACATGTAGTGCTTCACTGCGTCCAAATAATTGAAAAGCAAACTGAGTGTCGGACCATTCTGCCTAAAAAAGTGCTGCAAGCCATCTTTCTTTCATATTTGCTCTAAAATCGTCAGAGAATTTGTGCGGAAGGGGGAAATCTCTCCCCCTCTGTGGAGCAAGCATGTTTATCATCGTTTTGGGGTGCTTACAACCGACCCACCCTAAAATGAAAAGCTGGCTACAGGGGTTGGATCCTTCACGTCTGCCCCCCCCCCTTCCAACCTGGTTATGCCAGTTCTTGCTCAGCAAACAAATTTATCAAGATCAGCAAACATCCCCCCAAATCAAAACTTGTTAAATCATTTCCATCCTTTTATTGTAGCTTAATCCTCCTTTTTAAACCCCCAAAGCGGGCAGAAAAAATTCATATACATGTTGTGTATACCTTCATGAATAGATTCCAAGCGATGTCCAACAACATCGAGTTCTCTCACCGTTAGGGGTGCCTGGTACACATTTTTGTTGGTTTCTCCTGCATGCAGGAAGTTCTGGGAGACATGCTCTTTTTGCAATTCTGGAGGCCTCCTCCTCAATTTCGACCCTCTTTTTTTATTCACGTGGTATGTCGCGTCGCCAAAGAGGTAGCTTTGGTTAAGGTCCAGCACGGACAAGAATTTGTCTATGTCTTCTGCACGGCTGTCCTCATCTTGGATCAGATAGGTCCCCTTAAGGATTTTGCAGGCATTCCTGATCAGGTATAACAATCCTAACTTCAAAGCTACCTTGATTGTTTTCCCATCTTCTTTGATTGTGCATGATTCAACGGCCTGCTCTAAATGAACCCAGTTCTCTCTTTGGAATACATCTGAAATATCTCCTCTCTTGATAGGCAGTTCACCAAGTGTATCCTCTGTCTTCCTGAACGCTAAATACAATCTCCCCAGCCTTCTCATGTCTGTCATAACACTTTTTCTATTGTCGTCCTTGTTGATTTTTTTTCTTTTCTTTTCCCACAGTCGTCTTCCGATTGTCAATAGGACTTTGTCATTCTTGCATATGGTAGATACTTCACTTTTTCTGAACTTTGCCAGAACTTCTTGAGCGAAAACAGATTGGTCGGAGGTGTTCATCGACAGCAAAGACATGGGAATTGGGGCACCTCTGATGGGCTCGTGCGTCTTGCATTTTGCCATGTGCTTTCTGAGGTATATTTTTCGGTAGAAGCCATGACAAACCGAGCACATCACGATCTGATCTTTTTCATTCTCTGGCTGACAAGCCCGCTCCCTTAGATATTTGGGATTATCTTTCCTCGACTCTTCTTTGTTGAAGAGCAGAATGCCTTCTTTTCGAAATTTGTCGAATAATTCATCCCTCAACTTCTTCGATTTCATCAGAGCATCACGCACTCTTTCATTCTCTTTGTGCCGAATTTCCATATGCTTCCGTAGACAGGACTTCATCTTGTGACAGAAGATGCAATATCTGTATGGCTTCTTCTTTACAGATGTCTTCCTTTTCTCTTCCAAAGCTTTCGATAATGGAATTTGTTCAACTGCCTCCACTGTAGCACTTTTTTTCAGTTGTTTATAGCCTTGCTTAGGTTCTGCATTGTCTTGAAGACATCTCCTGGTGTGACTTCGCATGATGCGAGTGTCTCCGTCAAATAGATCTGCTTTGCTCGATGATGGTGCGTAGTCCTCGTCACTGTCGTCATCATCATCGCATTCATTATCTTCGTTGGGAACTTGGTCTGCAATATCTGTTGTGCCTTGTTGAGAAATCAACTTGAGCTTGTTGAAGAGCGAAAGTGCTCTCTCACGCACTGTATCGCTAAACTTGTACTTGCATACCTTTATTTGGATTCAAGCAAAATTAATGACAAAATTAGCATAGAGATTTTATGTTTACATTTTGCTGGGTTTAATTACAATTGTCCCCGTCCCTCGAAAGCGTTAAAGTTTTCACTTTTCTTTGCCATCGATCCATGCCTGATTCATCTTATCCAGCGATCTCTCATACACATTTTCTCTTTTAATATGATATGAATTCCTTTTTTGTTGTTTGTTTCTTTTTTTCTTTCTTTTTCCCTGATTTTTCTTGCTCTTGTTGATCTTTTCCTTCCCCTTGTCCTTCCTCCTCCTCTTCTTTTCTTCTTCTTCGTATCGAAACATATGAGCCTTAGGCGAAGAAAGAAGAAATACATTGAAAAGAGTCAACGTCAATGAGACAAAAACTATTTATTGGTACCTCGAGATGAATATATAACAAATGGGGAGAAAGATTATATGCTACTCTTTTGAAAAGAATACAGGGGTCATATCTTCGGTATTATTATCATTGTTGTTTTTATTGTTGTTATTATTATCATAATTATATTCATTATTATTATTACATATTTGACAACAAAATAAGAATGCAAGGAATATAAGAGAGATCCACAGAGTAACAGATAAGACATATACAGAGTGAGTCAGAAAAAATGTCCCACTTTTGTAAAGTTGAATTGTTTAAAATATGAATATTTAATCATTAGTTTCATGATATGTCTTGATAGAGGTACCCTCCCAGTACATTCAGGTACCTTTCTCATTTGATCCCCTGCACGCATGACTGAACAGCGGACAATCTTTAGAAGACTGTCAGATCTCACTTGCGCCAAGTTACAGGGTGGGGAATAAAACACTCTTTTGAACAAAGACAGTCCGACAGACTGAAACACACACTCAAACACACACACCCACGCACACATAAACACGCACACGCACTGGCAGACCCACTCAAACATGCACACCAAGCACACGCACATACACACAAGCACACAATTACTGCAAACACCGGTGAATAAAAACACAAACAATTAAAAGGGAATTGCTGTTCAGCGACGACCTGAATGCCCTGCGTTGAGGTTGGTACTCGTTCCTGTTCGGTGATAATTCTGAACATTCCGGAGAACAGTCTTTCTGCTGGGACACCGAACATCTGGGTAACGGCGGCGAAACCCTTGCAAAACAACTGCTACACTCTGGGTCCTTGCATACTCGGTGACCATAAATGACCTGTGTTGTGGTGTGAATTGAGGACGAACCATGATTCGTGTACTTTTGCTACTGTAAAAAGACGCTCAAGTGACTGCTGCCAAATCAGGCAAGTCTTTTTATAGGCAAGTGCAACAAAATCACAAACATCCATTGTAAATTTTCATTGTTAACCAACAAAAGACATAACCAGCATATTGGATTTACGTGCACTTGATGATGATGATGAAGATCAAGATGATGACAATGAGGATGATGATGATGATATGATGGTGGTAGTGAATGTGTTTTAAGGGGAAAGATTGTCGGGAATTGCCACTTAAACATTCAGCGATCTTGCTAAAAATCAATGCTTAATCAGAAAAGAGAAAATTATGAACCAGTTATTACCATGTGTGTTGTGTGTGTTTGTGTGAGCATGCTAGTCTGTCTGTCTGTCTGACTGTCTTTGTCTAAAGCACTGTTTTATTCATCACCCAGTAACTTGGCGCAAGTGAGATCTGACAGTCTTCTAAAGATTGTCCGATGTTCAGTCATGCGTGCACGGGATCAAATGAAAATGGTACCTGAATCAGTAATGTTGTAAATCGGATCAAAAATCAGATCGAAAATCGGATCGGCAGTTAAGCTTCTAAAATCGAAATCGAATCGAAAATCGAATCGGCGATGTTTAAAAATAAAGGAATACATAAAACTTTTGTTCTCGGTCGCGCGCATCTTCTTGACAAAGTCACAAAGACGAATGTTTAGGAATGGAGTCGCCAACATGCGCGATCATTTGGAACATGTTTTAAAAGGGTTTTGAGGTGTTACTGCTTTACAACAAAATGAGTGATTAACCGAATGACGCATCTTCCAGCAAAGTAAAATAATTCTCATAGATCACAGGTCAATGAACGATCGGCGAGACATCTTTTTAAGCTGAGCTCAGCTCAGTTCGCTCATTATAATATATGATTACAGCCACGCCCAAAAACCATTCCAAAGTACACCCATTTTGTGAAAATAGCTTACTTGCCATTTCTCCGAAACAGTCCTCGAAAAAGCTAAGTCACGCCTCAGTATCGATCTTTCTGTATACCCACCCTCTCAACAATATCAGTGAATTACTAAATGCGCGCAAGCACACAATACAAGATAGTTTTGGGGCAGAGCCGAAAACTGGTACCGCACAGACATGAAAGGGCTAGCGCAGAATTCTTCTTTACCTTTTGGCATGTGCACGTGGTGGGTTTGATTGACGGTGCTATTCTTTGAATTAGCTCACTAGCTGGATTAATGATAATATCAGGGCAAGTATGGCTTACATAATACGTACAACACGCAACTCATCCATGCACACACACAGCTCTCAAATTCCCTTGCAATTATTCTTCCCTTGGTCGTGTGTGCACTTATGGGCGGGATTTAAGCAGGGCAATCACTAGCATCATGGACCTATTAGCATATATATACAACACAGCATTCAATCATACACTTTTCTCAAACTCCCTTGCTATTCGTCCATTGTATACACTCATGGGTGGGATTTATCAGCGAAAGCACTAGCATACATAATACGTACAACACATTCATGCACCCATGCGGTCACACACAGCTCTCAAACTCCGTTGCTATTGGCCATTGTGTGCACTCATGGGCGGGATTTATCAGCATTTAGCACTAGCATACATAATGCATGTAATATTCATGCACCCATGCGGTCACACACAGTTCTCAAACTCCATTGCTATTGGCCATTGTGGGCACTCGTGGGCAGGATTTATCAGTATAAGCACTAGCATACATAATGCATGTTTTATTCTTGCACCCATGCGGTCACACACAACTCTCAAACTCCCTTGCTATTCGTCCATTGTATACACTCATGGGCGGGATTTGTCAGCACTAGCATACATAATGCGTACAACATATTCATGCAGTCATACACCCATGCAGTCACACACAGCTCTCAAACTCCATTGCTATTGGCCATTGTGTGCACTCATGGGCGGGATTTATCACCATAAGCACTAGCATACATAATGCATGTAATATTATGCACCCATGCGGTCACACACAGCTCTCAAACTTCATTGCTATTGGCCTTTGTGTGCACTCATGGGCGGGATAAATGACAATCCCAGTACAAGTACATGTTCCTTGTTTGTATTATACGATACATTCATCTAAAGTTCCACTCCCACCATACCAGTCAGCGCAGCTACCGGTAGGTCATAAGTAGGTCAACTTGTTGCGAGTCTTTTCTGACATTCCAGGAATCTGATTGTTCGAACTATTCCATCGTTAACAAGCTCTAAATAGAAAAATCTTGAAATATGTTCTGACTGCACTGTAAATAGATCTATGCCGATTTTTTATATCCGATTTTTTCCTTCAAGGGGCATGATCGAAGATCGGCAGGTGATCGCCGATTGTTGTGAAATCGAATGGAATCGGTTGCCGATTGCAAAATCGGTTACAAGCTTACCTGAATGTACTTGGAGGATACCTCTATCAAGACATATGAAATTAATGATTAAATATTCATATTTTAAACAATTCAACTTTACAAAAGTGGGACATTTTTTCTGACTCACTCTGTAGAATAAGGTAAGACAGACTTACAAGTGGGTACAGGTTTGCAAAAGTGAAATTCTTCCACGGTGCCCGTAGACATGTATAATCACATATGCAATTCCAAGAAATATTCTAAAGTAGCAGATATTGCCATATTACACAATATGCACATACATGAAGAGTGAAAAGCGAGAATAACGACTTTTGATTTTTGCGAACTCTCACGTGATGTCGCACCAAGTCGCGCAACGTTCTGTTTAAATTGCATGGAGAAATTGTGGGGAAACTTGGCACAAAATAAATAGCCAATATATTTAGATTATTTGCCTAAATTTGCATATTGCAAAAAGTGTTTTATTAACTTATACAGCATTTCTTAACCCTATCTAGCCCGGGGTATTTTGGGCGTTCATATGGTGGGGGGGGGCCTCCCAGGCCCCTCTGAGATCTCGGCCGTCAACCGCGCGATCGCGGGACATAATCTACAAAATTGTATAGTAATTTATTTCATGATATGCGTAATTAGTATGCAAAATCGTACTTTTTCCTCTAACACCCTAAATAAAGTTCCAAATGTTCTAATTCTTGGTATAGAAACTCTTTGTGGTGTTCTTAGCAAGTGTAAATGAAAAAAATTGTTGGGGACTCTTCCGAGATCATAAAAAGCATAAAATAAATACATTTGGACCAGCAAAACTAAAAATAATCATTCATTTATGAATTTTGGTTGAAAACACAATTTGCATTGACTTTGTACACAAAACCACGTTTTTGAGCAATTTTTGGTCTGATATGCACTTCCATAATGTTGTGTAATTTCAGAAACCGCGTAACCAGGTGTTGCAAAATTGGTCTCAAAAGTTGCGCAAGACTTGAAAGTAAAAAATCAGCGAGCGGCACAGTAAAAAAAATTTGCGCAGCGAAAATATCGCACGATTCATTGAGGGGGGGCCTCCGAGGCTCCCCCCCTCAGCCTAGATAGGGCCCGGAGGGGCCACTTACATTGACGAGTGGATACCATGCGCGACCAAAAAAACACGTAAAAAGAATGTCTTTTTCACGATAGGGCACGTTACGTACGTAATGTGATAAGGGTGTCAAAAACACAAAAATAATGAAAAAAGGGTATCTATTTCGCTCGGAAAATTACGTGTTTAGGGTCGAATTTGCGGGGATGATAAAACAAAATTCAAATGTTTATAAAAGATGTCCTTTTTGCCCCAACACTTTGTCTTTAGAGTCCGATTTGCGCGAGGTGTAGAAGATGGGGTCGTACTAAACCAAATAAGGTAAAGCCGACGACCGAAGTACCCGTAACAATAAAACATTCCTGTACTTGTTTAGGGGTTCATTTCAGGGAATATTTGCCAAGAGTATCGTTTTGTTTCCAATACTTGTTAAGGGTAGGGTTTCACACGCCAATACTTGTTAAGGGGTGCATTTTCAGAATATGGAAATTACGTGTTTAGGGTGCTTTTCGAGACCCCATGGTCGCGCATGGTATCCACTTGTGAATGGAAGTGGCCCCCCCGAAAGATAGGGTTAAAAAATTCAAATGAAGAACAGCCAAGATGAAAACATTTGACCTATGATCGGGATTAAAGGTCAATTAAAGAAATTGTATTCTGATCAGGGAGCCCAAGTAGAATACATTGAATAGGCCCCTACTATGCTCTAGCTACGCAGGTGAGATAAAGATAAAGGATATGTGTACCTGTTTGATGGTCTTTACAAAGTCTGGATGGGCTTGAAGAAGGCTGGGATTGAGACTATTGATCTTGTCTACATCGTCCAAAATTTTGAGAACTTTTATTGGGTTCTGAAAAAAACAAGATATATAATATAAAGATACAGATGTGTGTATATATATGAGATGTGTGAAAGCATCTGTGAGAAAAAGACTGAAATAATCTAAAATGTTTGAAAAGATGTGCTTTTCAATGCATTCAGAATGAATCAAAAGTCTAGAAATGGGGTTGCATGACGAGCAAATATTGTCTGAAATCAGATTAAATCTTAACTCTCACATCCCTGATATGTATTTAAGAATATATAATCATGAACAAAAATGAATACATTTTAACATGAAAAAAGTCGGTAGTCAATCATCATGCCTTTTACATAATTAGACACGCATTACTGGAAAAAATAATCTCAAAGAAAAATAATTTGCAATCAATGCTCTTTGGCCTAAAGAAACTAAATGAAAAATATAAAATGCAAAATTAGTAGCCTATATCCATTTTTGTCAAAATGAGATATTTGAAATTAAAGTTCAAGAAAAATAAAGAAAATGATAAGAAACTAAATGTAGCATTTGTCCATAACTTCAACAACATACCATTCTATGTAAAGAACAAAATATTGGTGTCCTTTCATTAAATCTTTGAGAAAAAAGTGTGTGCATTTATCTGATTTCCATAAGTCTTCAGATATTGTCTTTTTGTCTTGTAGTTTAGGGTCAATATTTTTTATTTTTTCAAATTTTCTGGTAACTTGTAACTTATGTTGAAAATGCTTAAACATGAAACATTTTAAAAACAAAATTCTGCATAGCACACAGCTTAACTAATATCTAACTTGTTATCTTTGAATTTTGTTTCATCCACAAGCCACCAGTCATACAACTCATGAATTACACAGCTGATTAATCGTACTCTTTGATTCAGATGAAACAGGGACCCTCTTGCCCGCCCCCCCCCAAAAAAAAATGGGTATTAAAATGTGAGTAGATATTTGGAAATACTCCTTTTTCCTTCACTTCAATCAAAATTTGATTTAAAATGTTGAAGGAATAAGGTACTGTACAAAGTATTTATTGCATAAAAGGTAGCGAAGACTTACAGGATTATCTTTTGAGAGAGCCTGCATCAGACCCACATGAAGACTTTGGACATTTATCTGATCAGCAGATTCTGCGAGGAGACACAAAATATATTGTTATGCTTCATTGCATTCATTTCATTTCATTTATTTTCCACAAATCAATCAAAATACAAAGAAAAACATACAACTCATTCCGAAATAGTATGCATAATTACAATATAAAAGCAGATTCTAAGTGGATGGACCTAAAGTAAAGCAAAAGCTTGTTGTGGATAGGCCCTTAACAAATAATTTATGTGTAATCATTGATAGCTACAAATAATTATAGAAAAAAAAATAGAGCTGAGCTCGGAGAAAGTTACTTCCTGGGACAACTCATGACAATTAAGTAGGTTATCTGTGCAAATAACAGCATTTATATTTCCATCAAAATAATACATAATTATACCGAGGTAATCAAATGTTCAGATCATAAAGTTATTTTATATTTGGAAGAAGTGAGAGTCTGGGAGCCTGTCCCAAAATAATAGATGATTTTTTACATATGAGTACTGACCCCATCCCATAAAGATAATGAGACCATAATCCATGTCATTAGCAAAAACAAAAAAAATGTGCAGGTCACCTTTCTTCCTTTCTTTTAATTTGTTTTTCCTCCTACCCCCCCCCCCCCCCTCTATCAGATTGGCTGAGAGAACTGCATGAGGCCATTGAAATTCTGCTATATACGCGGAGTAACATTACTAACACTTTCTTTTCTCTCTCACTTTTCTCTATTTCTACCCTTGCTTTCTGCCATCCCCTTTAAATTTTTTTTTCTTTCATTCCCTTTCCTCTTTTGTTGCTTACTATTTCCATTATTTATTTCATTCCCCTTTATTCAAATAAATGCTCTGCTGCCCTGCTGTTTTTTTTATATTGTTTTATCCAACCAATGCGCTTTTCCATCATGCATTCTTTCTCCTCGGTGCTTTTTATAATTTCTGTCACTTTTTTGTTTTCCTAGATCTATCCATTTCCCTGTTTTGGGAATTTCTTTACTTATATGTTTTATTCACCTTTTCTCTTCTTTTTCTAAGTTGTCACAGATTAATTCCTTTTTCTGCTTCTTTTCTTCACCTTTCTTTACTTTCCTGTCTTCTCTTTCTTTTTACCCTTTTCTCCTTAGTTTCTCCTCTTTTTGCTTTCCCATTTCTTGTTTTCCCCTCATTTTCCTCCCCTTCTTGAGGTTCCATTTTTCTTCTTCCGCTTTTTCCGTCTTTTCATATCTTCATTATTTTATATTTTCCTCCTCTTTCAGTCCATTTCTTCTTCTTCTATCACTTTCTTTCTTTTTTTGCCTTTATACCTTCTCTTCTTTTTTCTACTTTTCCTCCTCTTTCTCATACTTTCATTTTCTTTCAGTTTTCCTTTTAACCTTTCCCCGTTTTCCTAATTTTCTTCTTCTATCTCTTCCTTTTTTTCTTATTCTCCTTTCACTTCCTCCCTTTCTTTTCCCTCTTCCTCCCCCCCCCCAGTGAATTTTCCTGCTGAAATTCCTTGGGGGGATGTGCTCCTGCCCCCCCCCCCGGATGTTATGCCATTGAGCATATTAAGAGAAGTTCCCTGGGATGATTGGGAACAGTGATGAAACTGCTATATTCTCCTGGAACGTTGAAGGATCTTTTCGCGCTATATAATGACTTTATTTTCAGATCTTCTATACACTGTCTTTACGCACTACTAAATTCATACCAAGTTTTATTTAGTAAAATATTCACAAGTTAGTAACATACCGACTGAAGTGGGAAAAGGGACAAGGTGTGGTGGGCGAATGTTTCTTGCCCCCCCCCAAAAAAAAAAAAGGGAATAGAAGAAAAATAAAAGGAAGTACAAGACTTCGGTTATGATTGCAAAAATCTGAAGGCAGTATCGGTTTCCTAAGACATTTCTCCTCGCAAGAGTAATTATAAACTTAACACCCTATTGACGCTCTATTTTCACTTTTCATGTAAATTTTTTGCCCTAACATTGTTTTATCCCTAATAAAGATATATTACCTTTCCCTCATTTTATTTATTCTGTAGAATATTTGTTCTGCTCATTGCCGTACACAGGTCCTCATACCAGGGGGGGGGAGTGATTGACCCCTTTCCACATATTTTTGCACACGCATATGACGAGTCCAATTCAAAATTGTGGGGGATACATGCCTCCCAGCCCCTTATGGTGTCTACACCCTGGTCCTCCTGACCCCCAATTACAACCAACTGAAGTGGGAGAGAGGACAAAAGGATGAAATATGAAAAAAAAGGAGAACAAGATAGAAATAGAAGAAGATGAAGAAGAAGAATGAGAATGAGAAGAAAAAGGAGAAGAAAAAGAAGAAGTAGAAGAAGAAAGAAAAAATAAAGAAAAAAAAATAAGAAGAAAAGAAGATGAAGAAAAACAAGAGCAGGATAAAGAAATAGAAGCATCCTTGGATGATATTGAACAATGTGCAGTGCTAACAGTACAGGGGGGTGTTTCACAAAGATTTAAGTATGACTTAGAGTCGCACTTAAATACCGAGTTGCGTACGGTATGAAAGGCTTGAGCGCATTGGTCAGATCGTGTCATGAGGACGCGCACTAATGCGTATTTATCAATAAGATCACGCGTTGCATATCATGTACGCGTCGGCATTTAATCTTTGTGAAAACACCCCCCAGGTTTGACTTTTGTTCAACGGTTCGTAAGAACGAAAGGCCTGTAGACGTATGGTAAGCACATTATACCTACAAGCATTCAACGCACCGCCTACTCACAGCATCAGGTGCAACAAACTTTGATAATTGACAATGGAGGATGCATGTAGAGTAATTTTGTATGTGAAAGGATAGTAGAAGGTTATGATGAACTAATTTGTAAATCTCCAATAAATATAAATATACACTAGTGTTCCATTCTATATATAGTATGTGATATTAGCCTACATCATTGGTGTAGACAAGTCCTCATACGGGGGGGGGGGGGGGGGGGGGGTGACCCATGGGTAGGCCTACATATTTTTGCACACATATATATGAGTCCACTTCAAAATAGTGGGGGATGCATGCACAAGTCTCTATGGTGCCTACACCCTTTATAGACTTCATGTTTCACTTTCCTCGTACTTAAAGCTAAATGATAGTAGTTGCAGTAAAACACTTATTTGGTGAGAAAGTCTGAAAAACCAAGGTTAAGTATGACTACATCATCATGGATCTAGATCTGGTACAGTTACATAAACTGAACTTTGTGAAATCATAAAATCTAAGCTGAAATACGATCATACTGAAGATCGCCAACACAGATAGGCACGCGTGGGACAGTGTATTATTATTGCTGGAATAAAGACCAGACAGAAGTGACCGAATCCGCACTTATTTCTCAGCAATTACACCATTTCTTCCAGAATCATTTGGCACATAATTTTTATTCATACAAACAGACACTTGGGTGGTCATATTAGATTCTGTAAAAAGTCATTTTGGGATAGTTACTAGAACCGGAATTTATCTTTAAAGCTTGGGATTGGAGTAAAGAATTAACTTGTCAACAAATATGTGAGCATATAAGGTAGGGCGAGGGCCCGGGGTGGGGATGATTTAGGCGTTTCAACACATTCCCCATTACGGTGACATGACATTTTCTCCTGCGACAATTCCTCCTGGCTTTATTTAGTCTAAGATATAGGGTTAGGGTTGCAATAGGGTTTTCAATTAGGTTTAGGACACTCAGGGTATAGTGTTAAATCCAGGGTTGAAGTTGGTTATTCGATTAGTGTGGGGAATTCATATCAGAGCATTGTCGCCAGAGCAAATGTCATGGAACCCCTATTGTCCCTCCCCTTTAGTAGTATTTTACGCGTTTAGCCTATGAATGAAGAAAAAATAAGGTTGTATGCATTATTAAGCCTATTTGCTCATCACCAAATTTTTGAGGCACTCTCAAAATGCCGAAGACATTTTTTTTCTTGCTTCAGAAAATTTTGGAGTAAAAACCACATCTGAAATGGTGATGACATTTCGTTTGATTCCTCTTTTGGTGGGTTTTGTGCTTGTTTTTTTTACCACGTGAATACTTGTCAATATCAATGTACTAGAACTTTTCTTTTAAAATATCCTGGGTACGCCTCTGGGTATGAGTACTTCCCCTTTCGTCTTCTTCCACCTTTTAAGAATTACTTTTATCCCCCTTTCCCTCTTCTACGTCCTTTCTTCTCTCTTGGTTCCAAGTCTTTCTCTAACCTAAGATTTTTTAAGGACACTGGTGAAGTACATCATTTAAACCATCGGGCTCAGACAATGGATAGGAACATCTTTTGGCGGAGAAAGGATTCCCCTTCCCAATCTATTGCCAAAGCCCGGCCTTCCGATGCCTGCGATTTAAATAATATTTTTAATTCTTTAATTTAACCTTTTGTCCACCAGTGCAACTAGAAATATTGTTCATGATACTTCTATATTTTAATCTTCAGACTATATTTATAGGCAATATTTTTCTATTCTATATCTCACTTTTCATTAACATCTTCTCAGTCCCATTTGTATTAACTATTATTTAATAATCCACTTTCATCCTCTTCCACATTCCTATATGAAAATCACTTTCCACATGATCAGATGAATGAGAAAGTATACAAAGTAGGTTTACTTCGAAATTGTTATCGAATCAAATTAATTTAATCATAGCGTATGTACTTAAAGCTCCCAGTTCAATGAATTAATTTCAACACTCTACACTCAGAAAGTTTGGATACACTATTTTAGAAATACAGAACTGATTATCACTGTTAAGTGGTAATATCAGGGGTTTTTATGCAATCATAAAAACAAAAATATACTTTAGATTTGTTCTTCTTGTTTCAAATAATCATTTTACAAATGAAAGTAGAGAGTTGTACAGTTTCTGAAGAAACATTGGCATATTTTATTGAGTTTTCATGAAGTTTTTTTTAACGACAACAACAACAATCTTATTCAACATCAATGAAATTGTGGGGATTTTATTATTTTTTTTTAATATCAACATTGTAATTGGATTACCCGGTACTTGATTTTTTTTAATCAAGATTAGTTTGATAGCCAAAATGAATATCTTGATATTACCTTTATCACTTTCACAAAAACAGTTCTAACAAATACGTGCACAATCTAGTCAGTATGCAAATAATGAAATGACATCACCTAATCATTTCCTTTGTATGTTATGAGAAATTTAAAACATAATGTTCCTTATTATAGTTTGTGAAGTAAGGTTTCAGAAGGGATCGCCGTTGTTTCAACCTAATGTCATTCAACAAACATGCAACCTTACTGCCCATTGGCTCAAACTGTGAATGGTAATTTATGTCTGGAACCAACCCATAAAGTCATCCAAAACTAAGAAGACACTTAACTAAAAAAACTCCAACTCAAAGTCTCAAACCAAAGTATGGAGGAAAAGATCCCTGAATACATTCTCTATGATATGGGAAATCCCCACTTCCTTTGCAAGCAACCCAAATTAAAGATGACTCCTATTGATACACAAATCTTTTGAGACGTTGAAGTCTGGTTTCATTGAAAGGCCTTGTTTAATTTGATTCTCCTGTGTGCACACGGAAATGACTTTTTAGATGAGATTTGCGAGAAAATGTTTTCTTGCAGAATGCACATTCGAATGGTTTAAATCCAGAGTGAACTTTCAAATGACGTACAAGATCACTCTTCTGGGCAAAGCATTTCTTACAATGTGAACATTCATATTTCTTTCCACCTATGTGCATTTCCAGATGACCTTCAAGATAATATTTACGGGTAAATCCTTTCCCACAGAAAAAACATTCATGTAGCTTCTCTCCTGTATGTGTTTTGACATGCTGCTCAAGATCAGATTGACAATGAAATGTTTGTTTACAATGAGGACATAGATGTGAACATTCTTTGCTGTTTCTTTGGATGCGACGTATTGGGTTACTTTGATCAGAAACTTTCTTTTTCCCCGAATGTGTTCTGAGATGGTGTTCAAGATGTCTTTGAGTGGAAAATAACTTCTTACAGTAAAAACATTCACGACACTTTTCTACAGTGTGTTTTTTGACATGACGTTGCATATCTGTTTTAAAACAAAAAGTTTTCTTACATATGAAACATTCATACGGCTTTTCTCCCGTGTGTATACGAATGTGACATTTTAGATAATAATTACGAGCAAATCGTTTCTTGCAGTATGAACATTCATATGGCTTTGCAAAAGTACAAACGTCCATATGATGTTCAAGATCACTCTTCTGAGAGAAACCCATCTCACAATGTGAACATTCATATGGCGTTTCTCCTGGATGCATTCTGTCATGATGCTGAAGATCAGACTGACAATCAACATTTTGTTTACTTTGAGTCTTGCAGAATGAAGATTCATTCTTTTCTCCTGCATGTGTTACAAGATGACTCTCAAGATCAGTTTGAGAGGAAAATATCTTCTTACAGTATGAACATTCGGGATGCTTTTCTGCACTGTGTTTTTTTACATGATGGTGCAAATCCATTCTAAAAGCGAAGGTTTTCTTACAAGTGGAACATTCATATGGCTTCTCTCTCGTGTGCATACGAATGTGGCTTTTTAGATGACATTTACGAGAAAATGTTTTCGTGCAGAATGTACATTCATATGGCTTTAATCCGGAGTGGATTTTCAAATGACGTACAAGATCACACTTCTGGGCAAAGCATTTCTTACAATGTGGACATTCATATTGCTTTCCACCTCTGTGCACTTGGAGATGGCCTTGCAGATAATATTTACGGGTAAATCCTTTCCCGCAGTAAGAACATTCATGTAGATTCTCTTTTGATATTCCTGTATGTGTTTTGACAAGTTGCCCTACATCGGGTTGAAAAGAAAAAGCTTGTTTGCTGTTTGAACTTTCATTAAGCTTCCTTCCAGAATGTACAGTTGAATGGATGTTATCTCCACTGTTGAGAAACATACCATGTTCTTTCCCATCTTGTTTGTTGTCAATAGTGTATTCTGAAGTCAAAGACAAAAAAAAAATAAGGAAAACATCCTGTCACCACTGTCTCCAATGACATGCCTGCCATAAGGACTTTCTACAAGCAGATAAATGCAAATTATCAGAGAAACAGACAACAGATGAACTAATACCCAATTGACTGTCAATCCTAGAGGAAAACTGAAAAGCTATACAGGATGCTGTCCTGTAAATACCCAATGGAGGTCGGATCACATGGAGTGAAGCAGGCAAGCCAATGAATATTACATATATGACCTTTTGACCCCTAGATGACCTTGACCCCATTATCCTCAACAACACACATGTGCTATTACCAAAGGTTGTTCATTTGAACAAAGTGTGTTCAAAACTTCAAATTTGATGTGGAAATAGAGAAATGAGAGCAAATTGAACAAAAACTGTAACATTTATTTTATGAACAGACTACAAACAGACCAACAGGAAAAGTGACTACGAGTTCGATCTCTACCAAACTTCGTTCAGGCGAAACAAAAATCATTTTTTTAAGTCATGTGTCTGGATTTTTAAAAAGATTTTGAAATATAGGTGACACTTTTGATCAAAAACATGATATATGCATCTAATAATCATTTTCATCTCACAAAAGTTGTTGTTTTCACACTTGATATCTGTTTGAGCCTAAATGATTTTTAGATTAAATGATAAAGCTGAAGTTCAGATCTAAAGCTTTAATATGATACAGGTTTTATATGGATCAGCATCTAGCTATTCATACATGTATATATTTGCAGTTTAAAAACAAGAATGCTACACTCTGATTGGTCAAAGAGACCACACACCACCCAAATTCGAACAGTTCCATGATGGGGCCTCTCCAGGGTCATGCTCACCACATGGTTATATCATTAAGTTACTAGCACCTGAAACCTTACACAGCCAATAAGAACTCTGTATTTCATGCTCCTCACAATTTTCAGAAATCAGAAATATTGTCTTGTATCTTGTTTGGAAAAGCTTGCTCTTGACCCCGGGGGGGGGGGGGGTGGGGGGACTTGACCAAAAAAGTGGTAGGGGTGTGCCGCCGGCGAGACAAAAAACGGGGGCCTTGGAGCGGGCTAATTGTAAAAAGGAGAGTCCTCGGAACGGGCTTCTGAACTACAATTTTGTGAAAACGGGGGTCCTTGGAACGGATCGCCAGCGTGTGAGTACGTGCGTATGCATCCCTATGGAACGGGAATGCGTGCATGATGCAGCTAGCTCGGCCTCCGCCGGGTGCGCTCGCGCCGAAGACGATGCATCGGACAGCGCTCGGCGGTCGCTTTTCACCAAAATTGCAGCAGATCAATGCGACCGGAACGGCGTAACGAAAAATATGCGAAGCTTTGGAGCGGATTTCTTTTTTCTTCTTTCTCGATAAGAACAAAATGCTATGCCTTGGAGCGGCTTTCTTGTTGTTTTTTTCTCAATAAGACAAAAATGCTATGCCTTGGAACGGAAATTTAGGTGTAACAAGTGGAATGCCTCTGGCCGTCTCACCTGCATCACGCGGTTCAATATAGCAGCAGTGCTGACTTTGAAAACTACTCTAACTCGCACAAGATGTTCAGTGATACATGGTTACTCTTATGTCCACTTTTTATGAACTAGACCAATAAACTTACAGAGATATGATGGTTATTCAACAAAAAACCCCAACATGGCCAAAGTTCATTGACCTTACATGACCTTTGACCTTGATCATGTGACCTGAAACTCGCACAGGATGTTCAGTGATACTTGATTACTCTTATGTACAAGTTTCATGAATCAGATCCATAAACTTTCAAAGTTATGATGGTAATTCAACAGATACACCCAATTCGGCCAAAGTTCATTGACCTTTGACCTTGGTCATGTGACCTGAAATGCGCACAGGATGTTCAGTGATACTTGATTACTCTAATGTCCAAGTTTCATGAATCAGATCCATAAACTTTCAAAGTTGTGATGGGAATTCAACAGATACCCCCAATTCGGCCAAAGTTCATTGACCCTAAATGACCTTTGACCTTGGTCATGTGACGTGAAACTCATGAAGGATGTTCAGTGATACTTGATTAACCTTATGTCCAAGTTTCATGAACTAGGTCCATATATTTTCTAAGTTATGATGACATTTCAAAAACTTAACCTCAGGTTAAGATTTTGATGTTGATTCCTCCAACATGGTCTAAGTTCATTGACCCTAAATGACCTTTGACCTTGGTCATGTGACATGAAACTCTAATAGGATGTTCAGTAATACTTGACTAACCTTATGGCCAAGTTTCATGAACTAGGTCCATATACTTTCTAAGTTATGATGTCATTTCAAAAACTTAACCTCAGGTTAAGATTTGATGTTGACGCCGCCGCCGTTGGAAAAGCGGCGCCTATAGTCTCACTCTGCTATGCAGGTGAGACAAAAATGGGGGTCCCCTCCGCGGCACATACCCACTATGCATTATACACTGAGTGCCCCCCCCCCCCCCGGGCTCTTGACCCAACTAGAGTTTGAGCTTTATGATGATATATGGTTGGAACTACCCCTTATCAACCACCTAATTTTATATCGTATAGATCTGCGAAAATATTTATCAGTTTTACCTAGTTTTCATCTCATTGTGCAGAAAATTGAGTAGATCAGATTCCCATGTTTCGATTGGCGACTACGCTTCAATTCGCGTATATATCAGCAAACAAAGAAAACAACAATTCTACATTTGCTCATTTGCACCCTTCTTTTGAAAACGACCACCAGCGATACACTAAGTTTACTGCCGATTCTTGTCGCAGTGGCGAAATATTTTTACTCTTCCAAATCAGTTCTATGATGTCAACATGCTAAATGATCATCTCACTACTTCCACTGTGAGCTCCGGCACATGATTTGACAATTGACGACGGATTTTTGTTCTAAAGCCCTTTCCTATCGGATTTCTTGGTATGAACAACTGTATTTCGGCGGGATTCGGGTCTATTCAAAACAATTTTGATAAATTCTACTAAATTTTGACCTTTTCCCCTTCTTTTCTCTTGTAAAATCGATTCTTACCATTCCTTTGAACACTGTGCCTACTCTCCCGCGCGTATTGTTTGTAATAAGCAATGATTATAATGCGCACAAGGTGGTCGGTTTCAAAAGAGGTGGTCGATATGTGGTGGTCTCACTATAAGTAGCATTTGTGTCCAAAATAAGTTTTTCATAATTTTCAAGATAAATCAGAAGAAAATTCTGTTTTGAGGCATCTGTTCAGGTCTGAAATTTACTATATCAATATATTTTAATCAAAATAAATGGCCAATATAAAAGAGTAACATTTACTATTTTCTATGGTACAAAAATAGTCAATTTTACTTGAAGATAGTTATTGAATTCTTTGATGAAGAAAGCCACGTTATACATAAGATTTTGCAGGGAAATTAATTCAGCCACAAGAGAATTGGATAAATCGTGCTCATTTGCTCATTAGCATAGGGACCTGCAATCTGACAGAAACTCACTTGAAAAGGGAAATGAAACAATATTTGGGCCGAAGACATAACACCAGAGAGAAAAGGCCCATTGCCTGGATGGCTATATACAGTTAATGAAAAGCAAGAGCTGGGGGAAAGGATTCATGCGAAGCAAAAAGAAAATTGCTCTGAAAGTGCGTTTTCACCCTCACCAGGTACAACATAAGCTCCAACACCAGGCAAAAGACCGTCTTCTCCAACAGATGAAAAGTACGAGAAGGGGCTGAGAAAAAAAGATCAACTTTACCAGTAGTGCCAATCTGACTCACATTATCACAATCAACCAATCAAATCACAAATTAATCATGTCCATAAAGACATTTTCAACAGAACTGTGTCAACTTAAATTTCCCCTCTAAAAGCAAAATTTAGCCTAAAAAATGTTGAATCTGTGCTTTATTGCCAAAGCAATAAAAAAAACATAAAAAAGGGTCTTCAATGTTAGGGTATCAAAGTAAATCAAGTCCTCAGCCTTAAAAATATCAAACTGAAATAAATCTCAATTATGACAGTATACAATGATCCCAGGGGGCCACTTCCATTGACGAGTGGATACCATGCGTTACCATGGGGTTTCGAAAAACACCCTAAACACATATTTTCAATTTTCTGAAAATGCATCCCTTAACGCGTGTGAAACCCTAACCTTAACAAGTATTGGAAACAAAACGATACTCTTGGCAAGTATCCCCTGAATTGACCCCCTAAACAAGTACAGCGATATTTTTATTGTTATGTCACGGACGTCGGTCATCGGTACCTTCATTTTAGTACCACCTCCCACATCTCGTACTCTAAACACGTATAGTGCTGACTCTTGGGGCAAAAAGTACATCAGGACTTCATAAAACATTTAAGTCTTAATTTTTTACAACCTCGAAAATTTGACCCTAAACACGTAGCTTTCCTAGCGAAAATAGATACCCTTTTTTCATTATTTTAGTGTTTTTGACACCCTTTTTACGTTACGTACATAACGTGCCCTATCTTGAAAAAGACATCCTTTTTACGTGTTTTTGGGGTCGCGCATGGTATCCACTCGTCAATGTAAGTGCCCCCCCCCCCCCCCGGGAAAATCATATGTTAATCATCATTCTTATAAAGTATGGTAAAATTTATCTAAAAAAATGGGAGTGGGTGATTAAAAGTATGCCATTAGAAATGGGACCAAGGGACATGGAATACGCTTTTGGGGTCCACTTTTTTTTTAATGTGTGGAGGTATATGGGTGGTGATACTAGTGAGTGATATTAAAGCATGCTTTCCCAACCTTGGTAATAACCCCAGTCTTAATACGTACTCAGGAGACCTTGAAAGAGAGTGCCAAATCACTAGAAACTGGCAATGCTATATTTCATTTAAATCTAAACTAATAATAAATACAAAGAAAACCGCCTCTTAACATATACCAAATGATGCTTGTTTTTAGAAACCAATAACATAATTCATTCATTTAGGAATTCTTGTGTACCATTTGGGGCCCCTGTTAGATTGAATTCTATCAAATTTAGACTGTTGTTGTTATTATGCTCTCCTGATATATGAAAAAGAAAAATATACTAATAAAAAAAGCTGTGAAATCATTTAGTACTTGTTGCAAGTGGTGATGAATTCTTCTTCTTGAGTTTGCCCCTAACTTTAACATTATCGATTTACTTTGCACTAATTTTATCAAAGAATCTTAATGGACAAAAGTTTTGTGATGCGTCGTGACAAAAAACATGTTGCTTTATAGGCAGAAGACATTTTGTTTAAATTGACTTACAATGTAGTACAGAAGAACATTGTCAAGCTATGTTGCTGTTATGTTTCATCATGCCTGAATAAGGCTTTAGTTTATGCAATTAATCTGTCAATGCACTCCGCAGAATATCAGTACTTATATCTAAGTGGAAAAATATGCTTGAATATAAATATTACCTGATGTTGAGGCTTGTTCTGAATCTTTCCTATCTCCATCAGAACTCGTTGAAGGAATAGGAGTTGAACTGTCCACTTCTTGCTCGAGTTTCCCTAAAATGAATTATAATTCTAAGATTATTTTTTTTTCATTTCAGGATCCAGTATTATATTCATACAGATGAGATCACACACAAAAAAATGTTGAGCAATTTTTACAAAACTATGTACGTATTATTATCATTTTCTTCCAGATATCAGTAAGCACAATATTCACTGAAAAGAGGGGACATTTCACAAGTCAAAATAAACTAAGCCTAGTCTACTTAGGATTAAAGAGCAATTGACAGTACATTGGTAAGCCAGGAGTTGAGATAAAGGAGACATGCACCTTGTTGATCTCTTCAGCTTCATAATACAAAGACATCAGCTCCAAACAGAACTATATATTTGAGGAGGAAAATACAATCTCTTTACCATATACACAAGGGCATTTTCAGAAAGAGATAATAGAAAATGTATCTATTTCAACCATTGCTTTGGAAATGAAATTACATGTTTACACTTGTTCAAAGACAGGTCCCTAAATAAAGACATTATACTATAAATGTTTCAATCTTCATCAGAAGTGGAAGAAGTACCTTTCACGACCATGTTATTAACAAGCCAGTGAGGATTGCATCAGTCTCCACACCCAGTTATTAGTTGGGTTTAACTCTGAATATGCCACCAGAAAATAAGCTCCATAGACTTTATGTGATACCAATGGGTAACTAGGTCATGATGAGATTTACCTTCTAGACTCGGTGGAACAAGATTTTCACAAGTCTCTACTGAAGGTTCTTGCTTGATGTAGATTTTGGTTGAAAGGTGTGTTACTTCATCTGAAATGCCATCTGTGTTTGAAACCATCCCATCTTGTTCTCCCTTGATGATAACCTCTATGACAGATGGATTTGTTTTGTCGATCAACTGTCTGGGTCTTTTCTCATTTTCTTGCTCCCCTTTTACTGACTGGGTAGTATCTTCCGAGTTAGTGTTCAAAGACAGCATCGTCTTTTGCTTGACCTGCACTCCTAGGAAGGACTGAACCATTTTCTGCGAGCTGGCATTAGAAGGTAATAGAGTATGTACAGTTCCATCTTCACCCTCTAGCTTGATCTGAACTCCTATGACTGACTCTACAGAATCCTCTGATAGATTATGTAATGTCCTCATTTCAGCCTTTCCTATTAGACTTACATGCCCTGAAAAGAGAGAAAAGAGCTTGTTGTTGCGACTTTTCACAATTGATACATTTGTATCATATCACTCTGCCATTTTGCCAGAACGTAACAGGAATCCCAACAACTATAAATGGGAGGAAAAGAGACATAACCACCAATGGTCGACTGAGGAACAGAAATATATATTTTGTTGAAATACAAAGAAGCATTTTTTGTGATTTCCAAAAGAATACATAACAAATTATGGACATTATTTTGGATATTATCCAAAAATTTTAGAAGCATTTCTTTCTAATTTCATAAAGTATGCATAACAGATTGTGGACATTATTTTGGATATTATGAAGATAACATCACCATCAGAATATGTGCCTTTCTTCTTTTTTTTTTTGGGGGGGGGATTTTTCGGCAATATATTTAGTGTTGAAAACAAGAATATGACATGACAAATGAAGAGGTAACACTGGCAGCTGGCTAAAGAATTGTTATCTTCAAAATTTGAATATTATCCTCTAGTGTTTGATGATGATACCTTCATTTCGCTTCAAACTTAAATCTGTATTAGTGTGCCTCTCTTCTTTCTCTGGTGCTTCTTGCTTGATCCTGACCATGTTGGCATCATTTGTGACCTGTTGAAAAAAAAGGCATGAAGGTGAAGCTGACTCAAGGTAAGGAGCAATGGCAGCTGATTAATGATGATTTCATTGCGTAGATGTTTAAAATAGAAATAATCTGTTAAAAACTTATCAGTCTCCTTGAGAGATTAATTTTTTCCCCTTTTCCATTTGTTGTTGTGTATTTAGAAAAGGAATGCCAGTATAAAGTCTGCAAGGAAAATCAGTGAGATTTTAAATTGATCTTAACCCAGCCCGTTATCTTGGGGCCATATAGGCCTTTTCTGAAAATGTCTTCTTTTTTTTTAAGAAAAATATTCTTGTATCTTTGGAGCTAAAATAAAATATGTTTTCTGAAAATTCTTGTAACTTTTTTTGTAAATTTCACTGTGAGCGCATTTATGTCAGAGCTGTAATGATGTGTAAGTTAAAAATGGCGCCTAAATATCTATGAGCGCAAGATAATATAATACTCGTTAAGGGTAGGGTTTCACACGGCAATACTTGTTGAGGGGTGCATTTTCAGAATATAGAACATACGTGTTTAGGGTGCTTTTTGAGACCCCATGGTCGCGCATGGTATCCACTTGTCAATGGAATTGCCCCCCCCCCCCGGGGTTTTACTGCAGGAGACATTCCAAAAACATTACAGAGACGGATTGGTAGGCTTTTCAGCATATAAAAATTGGTAATCAAGGTGATGAATCTTTTCAAAGAAAATATGACTCTCAGATCAGCCACGTGCATTAGCACAGTGGTGCACATGCATTTATAAGCATCGGGGGCGTAAGGGAAATCATAATAATATTCAGAAGAGATACTTCTATTGGTTATGATATAACCTTGTTCTCTGTTACTCCTCCCTGTGTGGAGAAACAATGTTGGCAATGTTTGGCTTATTTTCTTTTTCTTTGGGACAAATGCCTAATTTTTTGACACTGTCAGGTTCTACTACAGCTATTCCTCATTTAACTTGGCTCTTAGGTAAATGTGATTCTTTAAAATAATTTTTCTTAATTAAAAATAGAGATTAAATAACTACATACCACCAATACTAAATAGAGGGCGTACACAAAAATATGCCCAAAATTCAAGTTTTCAAGCGCTCTGGTAAATACAAAAATTACTCCCGAGTTACTAATGAAAAATAAATTGCAACTGTATGGAAATTAGTATTTTTGGTCACAGAAGTTATATTTTAAAAATGATTTTTTAAATTGTGTGCTGTGTACAGTACAGCATTGGCATACATTACCATCATGATCATATTCCTTCCTGAATTCCAGGCAGGATGGTAATGTCTAATTAACCCTGGGCTTGGGTGATAACTTCATAATGATTGGTTGATATGACAGAATATTGGGTGTGTCAGAGATAAAATAGGCAGAGCTACCAAGTCTCACGCATTATGCATGAGACTCAAGCATTTTGGACTCAAGATTGTTCATCCTCTCAAATCTCTGAATAGGGGACATCCTTACACAGAGGAGATAAGACAATTTTCAGAATACCAATTTACGGTAACTGTTAAGACAATTTTAATGTGCCCCATTATCTTGCTTAGTTAACGGCTCATTAAAATTGTATAACAGTTACCAACTTACCGTAAATTGGTATTATGAAAATTGTCTTTATCTCCTCTGTGATAACTTGTCCCCTATTTAGCTCTGACACACGTCACAACCACCCAAACTTTGAAGAAAAAAAACAAAGAGAAATATTTAGGGAAATATGCAGGACCAATTTTAATGTAAATTCATCCTGGTGGGGAGGGGGGGGGGGGACAAGGTTTATATAAACTTTGGTTACATACCTTGTACTAGTACCCTTTTTGCTCATTGACATTCGCACAGAGACCTGCGGTCTGACTCAGCTCTGACTGGACTGGTGCATGGTGCGGCACTACCTAGGCCTATACCGTGTTGTTGACGTTTGGAGCGTGTGATTCAAACCACTGGCACTGTCTGACTGACTGAGTATTACCAGGTATAAATGAATAAAGGTTGTTTGCTCTTTGTGATCGATGAAACGGCAGAATGCCAACAAGATGTATTGTGGCAGGGTGTTCGAACATTGCAAAAGAAGATGTCAATTTGCCCAAATTTCCAAAAGACGAATCAAGGATATGGACCTCAAAAGTGAAGTTGACGAGAGGTCAATGGAAAGGGCCGTCTAATCTGACGTGCGCAAATACCGTACCGGGGTACCGTATGTGCAGTGTGCAATTAGGAGGAATTCGAGGTAATTGATGTGGGCTCAATTAGAAGCTGGGCCCGTTTCTCAACACATGGACAAGTTAGTCATATCTTTATCCACCAACCACGGAGTTAGTTCCAATCTTACTAGACCTGTTTCTCGAAAGGCTTCCTAACTAGAATACCTTGATATCGATACTATCGGTAAAAAGAGCAGACGAGACGTAGCCTTAGTCACAAAATATCATAATTTTCAAAATTAAAAAATATGACAAAATTGCAAATATTGTGATAAATTGGGCAATAAATCTTTTCAAAATAATAGCACACGTGAATTATGCATCATACATACTTAGACAATGAAGACTGGAGCATTCAATCGCAGAGAAAATTAAATTATGAATAATTCATTTCATGACTAAAAAATCACTTGTGGACGATGAGATGGGTACCCCCGGGATATCCAATTTTAATAGTTTACGAAAGTAAACCATATAATGGTTTTCCTTGTAAAATGATGATAATTATACTGTATTTTATGATTCTAAACGTCATCAAAATATAGTTTAACAAAACATTTTTAATTATTGATACTGAAACATACGATAAATGACAAATTATATGCATAAATTAGAGATAGAATTTATCCAACTGTCAATAAGGGTCTGAAAACAACAAATACGAGTTCAGTTATGGATGGCCTGACGTGGTAGAACCTTTATCGATTAAATCATTTTACTATTTCAAAATGAATGGTTTTGTGGCGTTTAACAACAGTTTTTGTAGTCTATTTGTATTGCAATTATCATTGAATGCATTATCCCACTTGTTTGGTGATGTAATTTCAATCTCTATGATTGATTACGTAAGATTATAATTTTAAAATTTCTAAGCACTTTTGCATGTCATAGTTTACCCACGTGATGCCACTACGTCATTAAGAAAGAAGTTAGGACAAGTTCGGAGGTGTCATAAATATTTAGTGAGGTTGTTGTACCCGATCTTGGTAAAGAGGGCTTCGTGAAATGGTTAGCGGACAAGTAGCTCACTATCTCCGATTTAGTCAAGAAGTTAGACTTATGACGGTGTCGAGAAACGGGCCCAGGTGCAGGTGCAATACCCAACATCAAGTTGATGAAATGGATTGAAAAGCCCCGAAAGCATCGAACGGCAATAGATAAAAGGAGGAAAATTCACGTAAGATCGGTGTTTTTCAATGTTTGTCAATGTTTTTTTTCTGTGTAGAAATAAAAAATTTCACTGTGCAAAAAGTGTGCATCAATGTTCAGGTTCATCTATCCGACCACCACCGAAGAGTGGCTGGCCCGTGAGTAACCCAGAGAGCTCCCGGCCGCGTAGCGGTCGGGAGCCCTCTGGGTTAGCCTGTGAGGAATCTACACTACAGGGCACACATGAGTAATACAGACCCCCATTCACTCACGTGTTATATCATAGCTCATCAAAAAATCATTAAAAATCAATCCCTCGATAGATTTTGCTTTAATTCACTGACATTAGTCACAATTAACAGTGCATTAAGACTTGATATGTTAATCAGGTACTTGACCAGCTCAATCAAAAGTTAAATGGCCTGAAATAAGACTAACCATAATTTCGGCCAGTTCATTCAAATCTGCGGCGGAGGAGACAGGTCATGGCTGCGGGCTTCCCTTGATTTTTCAATCTATATCTCGGATTTATTTAGGATTTTCTGGATTTATTAACTGGACATACGTGCCTGTCTGATAGATACATACATTGGAATACTATTTGGATTTGTCAAAGGTCTCGGTAAGCAAACTTTCTGGGTCTTGCAACTTTCATGCACAACTAACACAAATTTGATTTTCCCGCCAAATTTCGGCGCGTGGTCATTATGACCGACACGTCGTCATTAATGATGGATTCCGATCACATTGGTCAAAATAGTGGGGGAGATAATTGGTCTGTCGTTAATAACAAAACAGTAAGAAGAAAAAAGAGAAAAGTGAGAGAAGGCAGTAGCCAGAACATAGAGAATTTATCACCATGTCGAGGGGACTCGTCCTCGGATGGAAATGACCAATCAGTTTTTCAAACTCCAACTGCCTCCTCCAACCATAATAATATGACGGTATTAATTATGCCCATTGCCAAAGAAAGGTCACTGAGAAATGTTAATATGCGGACAGTTGCGAATGCAATCCATAATTGTTCTGGATCAGCACCTGCTAACATGAACTTCTTTAGGTCAGGCATTCTTATCAAGTGTGTAAATACTAGACAGTATAAGTTACTACATGACATTGAGGATATTGGTAACATACCGGTTAAAGCCATTGATAGAACAATCACGCTAAAAGGTGTTATCTCTGACATCCCCACGGAAATGTCAGAGGAAGAATTACTCGCTGAGTTGAAATCACAACATGTAGTAAATGTAAAGAGAATTATGAGAAAGGGAAATAATAGGCCTAATGGTGCAAACAACAAAGAAACAAATTACCCTACTCGCAGCTTAATCATTTCCTTCGAAAAGGTGAAAACTCTACCAAAAGAGATTGCCTTGTGCTACCAGAAAAAAGAAGTAAAACAATACATCCCCCGACTTATCCGTTGCTTCCAATGTCAACGATTTGGACATACAATAGCTAATTGTCGCCAAAAACTTAGATGCGTTCGGTGTGGAGGTGAACATCCATTTGAGGAATGCAATCGCAAGGAAGAGCGAAACTGCGTTAATTGTGGAGGTAACCACTCAGCCGCCTTTAGAGGATGTGAAGAAGCAATTAAGGCAAAAGAAATCTTAAAGATTAAGGTTGTCAATAAAATGAACTATGCACAGGCGCTCAAAAAATACAATGGGATGCAAAATGTCAAAAATCTTGCTAATAATGATAGCGCGCCCTCCTATGCACAGGCTGTCAAGCCTAACTCCAAAAATGCTCAAAAAGACATTGGAAGCAAGGAAAGTCGACCGAATGAGATAACAATCGAGGCTGAAATTCATGATTCAACTTCAATTCATGAATCCGCACAAGTGGATCTCCCTGGCCCAACCCTAGTAGAAAATAAAGTGAAACAGGTTGAAACTAATAGATATATGCCAACCCCCCTGGCAAAAGAGAATTTCTTGATGTCAGCATCCAATGAAGATCTAATTACTTTCTTTGTAAAATTGTTTATGATTTTCTCCAAAGAACATTCAGAAGCCGAAGTTGTAACTCTCATTGAGTCTTCTGTTGAAAAACTTATGGCTACCAATTCATCAAGAGCGAGCTAATTAATTCATTCATGACTGCACTTTTAGTCCTACAATGGAATGCACAAAGTATGATTGGACACGGTGATGAGTTAATAAAGTATTTAGAATGTAATAAGAATACACCTTTCCACCTCATCTGCATTCAAGAAACGTGGTTTTCAGAGGAACATATACTCCACATCCCGAATTATAGCTGCTTCGCTAGAAATAGAGATAAGCAGCGAGGTGGTGGATGTGCATTATATGTTCACGACTCTGTTCACTACGATTATCCTACAATACATGCAGATATAGAAATGCAATTGATAAATTTATATATGCATAATTTTACTTTATCCGTTGTCAATTATTATAATCCTTGTAAGAGAATAGACGAAAACATTCTAAATACTTTATTGCTCCATGTTAAGGACACTACGAAATTGTTATTATTAGGGGACTTTAACTCCCACAATACACTTTGGGGAAGCGATACAACAGATAATAATGGGCTCTTGATAGAAGACTTCCTTATGCATCATGATTTGATGGTTCTTAATGATGGTTCAGGTACAAGATTGAATCCTGTAACAGGAAAAACCTCATGTTTAGATCTATCTATCATCTCCACTTCCTTAGCTACGAACTGTCATTGGTACACCCTTCCTAATAAATTTGGAAGTGATCACTTTCCAGTTATAACAGAAATGTATACCGGTAAACAGATCTCGAAACAAGACGAAGACAGAGAGACTAAATACAAATGGTCCCTGAAAGGCATGAACTGGAATAATTTTAGTAATATATGTGAGAAAAACTATAAACAATATTATATGAATAATACTATTGATGTTAATATTCTTTATGAAAGATTTATGGACATTTTAGCAATGTCTCTAAATGAATCGGCACCCATTAAGAAAAGGGCGCATCGCAATCCAGTCCCATGGTGGACAAAGAAATGTTCCTTAAAAATCAAAGAAAGGAATAAAGCGAAAAATAAATTAAGAAAATGTCTATCAACTGAGAACCTGATTAGTTATAAGCAAAAGAAAGCTGAAGCTCAAAAAGAAATTCGACTTGCCAAACGTCAGTATTGGCAGTTATACTGCTCTAAATTGAGTCGCTTCACTCCACTTGGTCAAATTTGGCGTTTCGTTAAAAGATTGAAAGGTGTGCCTAATCCAACAAGGCGTAACATGCCTGTATTGTTCTTAGAGAATGGAGAAACGCTTCTCAGTGATACAGACAAAGCCAACGCTTTTGCTCGATCTTTTGTACAAGTTGGAGAAACTACCAATGCTGACAGTTCGGATAAAGAGATCAATAGGCAGTTTGAAAATCTTCCTTTCGAGAACACAGGTAACATGCCTCTAGCAATCAACGAACAATTTCAGATGATAGAGTTAGAAAGTATCCTACAAAGTAAGAAACCCTCAACTCCAGGAGAAGATGGAATAGGTTATCAAGTGTACGAGCACCTGCCGGAGTCCCTTAAACATATGATGTTATATGTTATAAATAGGATCTGGGAAACCGGTACAATACCAGTGCCATGCAAGCACTCCATACTTATTCCCATGTTAAAGCATGACAAAAACCCATCCAAAACAGATTCTTATCGACCCATTGCACTCACGTCTTGTTTCATCAAAATTATGGAAAGTATGGTAAAAAAACGACTTCAAATGTACCTTGAAAAACACGTTTTATTATCTCCTATACAGAATGGATTCCGCAAAGGTCGAGGAACAATTGATAACATTGTTCATCTTGAGAATGAAATTCAAAAGAATTTGAAAACTGGTGTTAAAACATTAGCAATCTTTATAGACATAAAGAAAGCATTTGACTCCCTATGGACAAAGGGACTCCTAGTCAAATTAAGTAAATTAGGTCTTACAGGAAACATTCTACTTTTCTTAAAAAATCTATTGACACATCGCACTATTCAAGTTCGAGTAGGGGATCATCTTTCTAACATTATGGAAACCAATAATGGAATTCCTCAAGGCAGTAGCCTAAGTCCTGAATTATTTAATATTATGGTGCACGATATTCCAATTTCACCAACCATCCACAATCTCCTTTATGCCGATGATTGTGTAATATGGAAATCTGCCAATGATATAAGAGAGGGTACCAAAGAAATCCAGGAATATCTAAATATACTTTATGATTGGTTTCTCTCTTGGGGAATGATAATTTCTTGTGAAAAGACGGTTCCCGTACTTTTTTCTCATTCCCCTCGATATGATCCATGTCTCGAGATATATTTGGGGGACAACCTCCTAACGCCAAGGAAGGAGTACAAATATCTTGGTACTATTTTCGACTCTAGGCTAACATGGAGACCCCACATACATGAAGTAGTTCAAAGATGTAAAAAGAGAATTAACATTTTGAAATGCTTATCTTATGCCAATTTCTGTGGTAATGTTGGAGAACTACTCCACGTATACCGGGCAATTATTCGGTCACTCATGGATTATTCATGTGAGGCTTATGACTCTGCAACCACAAATGTTAAAAATATTCTTAACTCCTGCCAATATCAGGCACTTGCCATATGCGCGGGAGCAAAAAGGGGCACTTCCCTTCGAACTCTTCAAGTAGAACTTGGAGAAATGCCCCTAGATATACGACGTGAAATGCTGAGCGTAAGACTCAAGAAACGCATAGATAGTATACTAAATCATCCATTGAAACAAGATCTTCAAGACTGTTGGCAGTTTCAGTTTTACTCTGACAAGAACACGAGGAAGCCGTTCGGGGAAAGAATATCGAAATTACCCCAACCTCTCCAATATGAAATTGAATATATGTACTCATATACTTTTATACCATATTGGCATTACCGGTCACCAATAATATCCACGGAGATATCTGATTATATATCGAAAAGTGACAATTTAACATTCCAGAAACAAACAAGTCTTGAATTAATACACAAGAAGTGGTCTAACTTCTTACAAATCTTCACTGATGGTTCGAAGTCTCCTGAAACAGGAAAAGCAGCAGCAGCATTTCACGTACCCTATTATAAATATATACATTCAATGAGACTCCAAGATAATACATCGTCTTATAGATCAGAGCTTGCAGCGATTATACTAGCATTAAATTGGTTGAACCAGTTACCTGGCCTTTATACAGGAGCGGTCGTATTTTGTGATTCACTCAGCGCACTAGAGGCAATCAAAACTAAAAAAGAAACTAACTTTGTGAATGAAATTTTGTTAATGTATACACAATTGTATAATAAAGGAATAACAGTGTATTTTGAATGGATCCCAGGTCATTGTGATATCAGGAACAATGAGGTGGTGGATATCGCAGCCAAACAAGGTTTACGGCACAGCCAAATTGATGTAAATAACAAAATTAGTAAGCATGAATCAAACTGCATTCTTAAAACGTACTTCACAGAAATATGGCAAAAAAAATGGGATGAAACACTATCACCTTTGAAGGACATTCAAAAATCAGTTTCGAAAACTTTCAAATGTGTTCTAAACCAGAGATATAGCACATCTATTTTACATTGTCTCCGAATGAACAATATTGATCTTAACGAGAATAGACGGCTTGTCAACAATCATGAAACAGGTCTATGCTCATTCTGTGCTGTGCCGGAAACAACTCTCCACTATCTCACAAAATGTCCAGAATACTCACAAGAAAGGGAAAGGCTCTTACTTGAAATAAATGAAATCGAATTGGATATAAAGAGACTTCTCAATTCAGCAGAGTACTCGCATCAAAAAGCTTTGGTATCCTTCGTAAGAAGGACCCAAAGATTCACATAGTATATTCGAGTCATTATTGTTAATTGAAATAATTGAACGTTGTATTAGTTCCATTCATATATGAATATTGATGTGTTTGTTGAGTATTATAAACCCATGTTGGAAAATATATATATATATAATTATATACGTGTTAGATATGAATGCATTACATATATCTTCCGTATGATCTTATTAATTTGTAAATATTTGATATATTGAACAAACTATGAGATGTGAAAATTAACCCAATGCACGATAACTGCACAAGACTCAGAACGTTTGTTTTGTCTCGAACCTAACCATTTGTATTAACATAGAGCTATTTTGAAACTCGGTTGAAGGAGATCATTTCGTCAACAGACATCACACAGCCTTGACTGGTATTGGGGGGGCCTAAGGCTACGCATGCGCATCATGCAGTAGCTGAGAAACCTGATCAATGTACCGATCCGGGCTTGGCCAGAAAATACATATGAAGTGGTTAAGTGATTTGTGATGACAGTCTGTTGTGAATCTCCAAAATTGCGCGAATAATGCAGCGCCGTACCTGACTTTTACTGAATTGATTTAAGTACAGAAAAGTTTATAAATAAAATTACCGCAAATTATGCTGGCGCAAATATTCACTACTGAATGACACGCGCCGTATAAGCTAAAACAACAACAACAACAACAACAACAGTTCATCGCCAGAAAAACCAGAACTGCATTGTGGGTAATAATGATTAAAATGAAATACAAAAATGCAGTCTAGCCTTCCCAAACGCCTTGATTATGAAAGAGTATGAACATAGCATTATGTCTATCGTTTTTCTTTTGATATACAAACATTTGATCTATTTTTAATGAATTATTTTAATCAACAAAGTCATGTGATCTTTACTTACGCCTGTCCGGCATGCATTGCGCGCAGATGAATTACACTCGTGTGCCCTATACTGTGGGTCAAATGACGAAAAGTTGAAAATTTTGGTCTCAAAAGAAAGAGTGAGTTCTCCTGAAGAGATTGATACCTTGCATTCAATACCTAATCTGACTAAACGCGTAAAAGAAAAGAAAACGTCTCATTAGACACCCCTCAATTTAATGTAAAAATGCAGTGTTCCATTCATATATTTTGTGCGCTTCCTATGGTATTGCAGCTACAAGTTCTACTTGCTTGATGTCCATCAATTGGCTAAATATGTATTGTGTGGATTTATAACTTCTTGTTTACATGTTTAATTTCGTTCGAGGTGATTTATTACCTATGTATTCGCATAAGAATAAACAAAGTAAATAAAAGAAAATTGATAACAAACAAAGATTGTAAGCATTTCTTTTGCTCATTCGCCACTCTTCCCTATTATAACCGTTAATTTGGAGGAAGAAGGGGGGGTGTTATAGGCATCAACCCCGCCCTGCTTTCAAGCCAGGAGGATGGGGGTATGTACCCCGACTCAGCACCCCCCCCTCTCCTGTAGCTTTCAACGAAGTGAATAGTATTCAAGTGCGCAATCTATGATGTATCTGACTGAGACAAGTTTATGTATTTTAATGTTTTGTTCATCTTTCTTTCTCTGCGTGCTCTAAATATTGAAAATAGGAATCCTGATGATAATTAGAAGTTATTCATCATTTTGAAGTTCCTACTAGTACTTGTTTCATTTCACACTCTCAAACCAACCAGATCTCCTATTGGCAGTAGAAACTCGCATTTCTGCATGATAAATGATAAGCATTTAATATACATTTGAAAGCGTCATTCCAGCATAGTAAGCGATAAATGCACTAAATGCCGAGTAATATACTTATCATCTGTTGTTAAACATAACCTATATCACTTTACATAAAACTGTTTGAAGCATTCTCACCACCGATTTCTAGCAGACGACGCCCAGCCATAGCAACGACAGTGTAGAAGTGTAGTCGCGATATACATGTAGGGCACACATGAGTAATACAGACCCCCATTCACTCACGTGTTATATCATAGCTCATCAAAAAATCATTAAAAATCAATCCCTCGATAGATTTTGCTTTAATTCACTGACATTAGTCACAATTAACAGTGCATTAAGACTTGATATGTTAATCAGGTACTTGACCAGCTCAATCAAAAGTTAAATGGCCTGAAATAAGACTAACCATAATTTCGGCCAGTTCATCGCCAGAAAAACCAGAACTGCATTGTGGGTAATAATGATTAAAATGAAATACAAAAATGCAGTCTAGCCTTCCCAAACGCCTTGATTATGAAAGAGTATGAACATAGCATTATGTTTATCGTTTTTCTTTTGATATACAAACATTTGATCTATTTTTAATGAATTATTTTAATCAACAAAGTCATGTGATCTTTACTTACGCCTGTCCGGCATGCATTGCGCGCAGATGAATTACACTCGTGTGCCCTACAGGAACTTGAACCCCGGGGGGGGGGGGCACTCAGTATATAATGCATAGTGGGTATGTGCCGCGGAGGGGACCCCCATTTTTACACTCAAATTTCCGTTCCAAGGCATAGCATTTTTGCCTTGTTGAGAAAAAGAACACAGAAAGCCGATAGCATTTTCTTCTTATCGAGAAAAAAGAAGAGAGAAATCCGCTCCAAAGCTTCGCATATTTTTCGTTACGCCGCTCCGATCGCGTTGAATGAGCTGCAATTTTGGTGAAAAGCGGCCGCAGAGCTCCCCGGCGGAGGCCGCGCTAGCTGCATCATGCACGCATGACCGTTCCGTCAGTAGAGGCGCTGGTCCAAAAATTGGGATTGTCCCAGAAAACAAGGATATCCTCATAAGCCAAGACAAATCATGTCTTGATAAATTGAGACTGTTCTTGTTTATGAGGACGTTTTTTTTTCACTTCCCCCTACGGGACAAAGACAGCAATTACGGAAATTGAGAGTGCTAAAAATAGATTCAGTGACCTCAATTCCCCCCAGTTGACCGTCTATTTTTCATGACTTACCGTCTTCCAATAATCTTGTTATGAAACCTGATATGTTTACATTGACTAGCACACTTGATTGGTGTCGGCACTTGACAGGTGAATGAACTTTCCTAGATTTCTTGTGTGAAGAAATCCTTATAAACTGAGACAGTCCCTGTAAACTGGGACGATCCCTATTTTCTGACCAGCGCCTCTACTGTCCGTAGGGAGGCATACGCGCTCACACGCTGGCGATCCGTTCCAAGGACCCCCGTTTTCACAAGCATTTGTCGTTCCGAGGACCCTCCTTTTTACAATAAGCCCGCTACAAGGCCCCCGTTTTTTGTCTTGCCCGCGGCACACCCCCGCCACTTTTTTGGTCGAGTGCCCCCCCCCCCCCCGGGACTTGAACTCAGCTAGACAGCTGGCAGCCGTCTGTTTCGAGGAGTTTTTTAACATTTTTTAAATTTCTCCTCGTATTTGGTGAGTGAAGCCAACGAAGTTCAGCTGAACAACCAACATAACAGAGACCGAAGCTTTTGTTTGGTCTAGAACTCAGCCTGCCATTCCTCTGCCAAAACCAATGCAATGCTGAACAAAGCACACAATTTAAAAAATAATCAAAAATACTAATTTCCATACAGTTGCAATTTATTTTTCATAGTAACTTGGTAATTTTTTGTACTCACCAGAGCGCTCAAAACCTTGAATTTTAGGCATATTTTTGTGTACGCCCTCTATTGGTGGAAAGGAATATGACAAGACAATTGTAGTTTTTTAATCTCTATTTTTGATTAAGAAAAAAAAAATTGAAATTAAAGAGTCAAATTTACTTAGGAGCCAAGTTACATGATGAATAGCTTTATTGGAACCTGACAGTGAGTGGGGGAACTGACAGTGTTACATGTATGTCCTTTTATGAGATATTTAAAAAAATGACATTCTTGCCCGGGGGGGCCACTTTCATTCACGAGTGGATACCATGCGCGACCATGGGGTCTCGAAAAGCACCCTAAACACGTAATTTCCATATTCTGAAAATGCACCCCTTAACAAGTATTGGCGTGTGAAACCCTACCCTTAACAAGTATTGGAAACAAAACGATACTATTGGCAAATAATCCCTGAAATGAACCCCTAAACAAGTACAGGAATGTTTTATTGTTACGGGTCCTTCGGTCGTCGGCTTTACCTTATTTGGTTTAGTACGACCCCACCTTCTACACCTCGCGCAAATCGGACTCTATAAACACGAAGTGTTGGGACAAAAAGGACATCCTTTATAAAACATTTTAATTTTGTTTTATTATCCCGCAAATTCGACCCTAAACACGTAATTTTCCTAGCGAAATAGATACCCTTTTACGTACGTAACGTGCCCTATCGTGAAAAGGACATCCTTTTTATGTGTTTTTTTGGTCGCGCATGGTATCCACTCGTCAATGTAAGTGGCCCCCCCGGGCATTTTTGTGATCGAAGCCACTAGTGGACTCTTTCCCTCGGACACTTGATTTTTGACATTCAAATCATGTCCTACTTTTCGAAATTTAAAGTCTTTTTTTCAGCAAACTGGCCATCCATCCAGGGATATTATGCGCTTGCGTCATCGCTTCTGCCGTGCTCTGCCCAATTCGTGTGTGACTGTAATACGCAGACCATCGCAGACACAAATAGTAAACATGGTACAGTTAGTGATCACACAGTGCTTTTGATGATGACTGGGAGGCGGGGTTTGGAAATCCCTGACTTTGGGAGTGAAATGTAACACGCTCATCAATTTCTTTCAAATTCTGTGGTTTATTTCGTTTTCCAACGGGTGGCTAATGTAATCTACTATGCTATGGGCTAATCTATTTGGTCTCAGACTTCAAGGCCACTTCTGACTGTGTATAAACCTATTGTGTATTTTCCATAGACTTCTACACAGTAGTGGCTTGGAAGGAGACCAAGTATACTGAGCCGACATTTCCAAAAAGTTATTGTTCAAGCTATACTTGGTTTCCTTCGAGGCGACTACTGTTGTGTATTTTCCATAGACTTTTACACAATAGTGGCCTGGAAGGAGACCAAGTATAGCGAGCCAAAATTTCTAAATTTTATTGTTAAAGCTATACTTGGTCTCCTTCGAGGCCTCTACTGTGCATAAATTTATGGTTTATCTTCCATAGCTTGTACAAGATAGTGGCCTCAAAGGAGACCAAATAAAGACAGGTTTGTTTTTCATCAAATATCTTTATATTAAAGCGTTCTTTTAAAAAAGATAAGTTTGTGTAATTTTTATTTTCAGGAATAAGTAACTGTCTGAAAGTGGCAGAGTGGTCTAGAAGAAGAATGAAATGAGGGGTAGATGAAATATACATATTAATTACCTTAATTCCCCTGTATTAGCAGTGGACAGTGCGAACAGTTCACATTTAATCGCTAGAGGGTATTCATTTGTCTCGCAATCTATTATGGTCAACAAGGAAATTTGTGATCACTTTTGTAAAAAGTGTTCACTAGCTTTCTAGGAAATTTGTGATCACTCTCGCAAAAAGTGTTCACTAGCTTACAAGTTCACAAGCTTTGGAGTGCCGCTGCAACTCTTTATCAAGTGACAAAAATTATCTGATAACGGGTAGTCTCTTTATACCAATCCCCAGGACCGTCAAAAGCTTGTGAACTTGTCAGCCAGTGAACACTCCTGAAGATGGCAATAACACACTTGTCGAAACGTTGAGATTGGATGGTCCTTTTTAGGACCAACACTTGCCCAAGAAAGATACATGTTGTACCGTAAAACCTACTACACTATTCTTCTTTAACATGGAAACCTTCAGAAGTTACAAAAATTGTTTAAATCTTTAGATACTGAAACATGCGATTTGATAAATTCTATGCATAAAATAGAGGTAAAATTTATTGAAATGTTAATAAGGGTCTGAAAACAACAAATGCAAATCCAGTTACGGACGGCCTGAAGTGGTAGAATCTTTATCGATTCAATTATTATACTATTTCAAAATAAATCAGTTTTCATCTAGTCTCTGTGCATTACAATTACTACTGAACGGTCCATCCCTCTTGTTTTGCAATGTAATTTCAACTTCTACGTAAGATTGCAATTTTCAAATTTTGAGGCAAGTTTGCATGTCATAGTCTACCCATGTGATGCCACTTCTTCATTAAGGAAGAAGTTATTACCGGTTCAGAGGTGTCATAAACATTTAATCAGGTTTTTGTACCCGATCTTGGCAAAGAGGGCTTCATGAACCAGCGGACAAGTAGCTTACTATGTCCGATTTAGTCAGCAACTTAGACTTACTGCGGTGTTGAGAAATGGGTCCCTGGCTATGGCAGTGTGTCCAACAACCAAGGCCAAACTTTGTGGATGTCCATAGGCCTACATCTACTTCAAGGACAGTCATTATTATCATCTCTAGTATTTGATAGAGCTATTGTATAATTGTTGTATTGACAGGTCATAGATGATAGCAGGATGATTAGGATTAAGCAAGAGGAACAGGAGGAGAAGGATGAGGATGCAAACTCTGATGGGTTTACAGGTGAAGGTTGGATGCCGGTAGGAGAGGAAGAAGATGAAGAGGAGAACGAAGATGGACTCTGTGAAAGGTTAACAGCTGGTGGTTGGATGTCAGACAATGAAGGTAAGTACAAAAATTGTGGTGTCACAAGTACATGTACATTTTACAGAGATATGATTTTCAAGATTTTACTGGGATCATGGTGTTTCATTTCCAGTGTTTTTTTTTCATTGTGTAGAAAAAATTTATTAAAGATATTATTATATTTTGATAGTGTAATTGAAAATTCCTCCCCAACATTATTTTCAATCTTGTTTCACCTCTCTCAAAGTTCCCCATTTCTGTCCATGATTAGACATTGCCATTTTCAATTTCAAATGATTGCTATTTTGCTTTTTATCATGCTACTGTTAAACCTGAAAGCAATTTTTTGCTCATGGTTGAGCCAACTGCTAGAGCTTTTAAACAATTCTTTCTTCTTTTTGTATGTTAAGCATATTGTTCTGAGGTACTGAGGTTTTATGAAGCATTCCTCTATCTCGCTTCTAAGACTCATATTCTAGCTTCGATGATTATAGCTGTATACAATTGATTTCTAATCAGGAAGATATATTTGCAAAGTTACATAGGATTGTTATGCAGAGTTTTGAAGTTGTAATGTTATGCTGACCTTTGAAATATTTTTTCTTCATCATCAATTTCTTGGGATACATATTTCTTGTATGGTACTTAAAATAATTTGATAATTGCACAATACAGTCATTCAGGTGGAGATCAAGCAAGAGGCAGAGGATGATGGAAGTTTGCAAGACCAAACTCTTGTAGGTGAAAACATTCTGTCAGCCAGAGAAATTAACTCTCAAAAAGAAGAGGAAGACAATGATGATGAATTTGCACACTTTCCCACAAAGTTCTACATCAAGCAAGAGCCTTCTGAGAATGATGATGAAGACATTGTTCCATCGGGTGTAGAAGGTATTCATGTCTAAATGATATTATCTTGTTTGAAGTAGAAATATATTGCTAATCCAAAAAATGGAGAATCGTATATCAAATTAAAGGGGAAAATAAGAAGAACACGATGGTATAGTTAATTTATCATGGAGACCGATGAAAGTCAGTTAATTGATAGTTTAAAAGTTCTCTCTCTGAACGCTTTGAACACGATTACGTCTGCGATATTGGGGGTTACCATTTTTATGACATGTATGTGTGTATGAGAGTCGCGATTGACTCTGTTGCTGAGGTACATTTCTTCACACTGTCACTGAATACTTCGATCACGAAACTGAAGAAAACCCAGAATTTATCTAGATTTGGATTTTGAAATTGATGATTTTTATGAAGCAGAAATTAATGATGGAAATTCTAGCTCTAGTGAACAACAAATTTATGTGATTGATGGTGAATTAGGGAATTATGCCGGTGATGGTGAGTCGGACAATTTCACTTCTCAATTCGCTACCAACTCATGCAGCTGCTAGCTGCACCAAGCATGCAACCCAACAACAAATCTATGAAAATGAATTCCAACATGTCCTATCCAGACAGTCTCTTCCCTCTTTCAACGAAAATTACTCTTAATGAGAAGTTACATGCTAGTTCTCTTTCTTGCCGAAATTCATAAATATATCTTTAATTTTTGGCTACCATTTAGAATTAATTTATGTTATGTAGTTAATGAAGTAGTGTCAAATTCTATCCAGAAAAAAATTATTTTGAAAAACAATGTTTGTGAAACACTTAAATGTCAAGTAATTGATTTTAAAATTTTAATATTTTAGAGTAAATACTATGATTCCCAAACTATCATATTTTATTTCTTGATTTCTAGAAGAATTCTTATTTTAATAGTCAATTAAATCACACAATTTTGCAGAAGATTAACACACAGTTTTTTAGATAATTACTTGCAAATTCCAGTGTGACTATTTAGACAGTGGCTGACTTCCTGACATATGAAGAAAGGGGGATAGGGGGGTTGGAAATCAAACTACCTGGCCTAATATTGATCAGTTTTCATCATTTTCATGCTTTAAATTGGACCACCTTTTGATAAAAAGATACTAGCTGGCTTCAAATTTGCAACTTCTTGCTAATATTCTGTAGGCCTAAATGTAGACAGTCATTAAAGCAAGGAAATGATAACCTAATAATGATGGTTTATTGCAGGGATGATCAACCAAGCAAGGGATAGCTCAACTCTTACAACAAATTTTGTGGCTCCTGAACAGCCTTCAACATCGAAAGGTAACTTTTACACGTAATTATGAGAAGGTGAAGTCACCCGGGCTGTCTACACTCTGGAACACCCACCCCTTCTGAGATTTGGTAGATAAACCCCAACCTGTTATTGCAGATCCTGAGAAATGCAACACTGTTAAAAATTTCTCTAGAATCAAAATTACCAAGAAAATAGTTTTTCTTAAGAATTGGATAAGAAACGTAAAATATTTTGACGTTAAACCGAATTCGAGCTTACCTTGCACAGTAATCCTAATTTGATCAATAAATTAGAGATTATTATTTTTTTTTTAGCACATTATTCGTAATTTGTTTCTTGCCACTGGAATTTTGATTTTGTTAAAAATCTGGTAAATTTTGGACTCTTGGTCCGTTGGTATCTTTTAATTTCAGAGAGCTTTGGTTGTCACACCTGTACAATATCTTCTATGTTATAATTACCAGCTACAAAATCCTATTCATAGCAATGTATTGTCTTTCAATGACCAATAATGTTCACATTCTACGATTTCTTTGATCTGGCATGTACAACTTGCATTCACATTGGAAAGTGGAATGTCTCCCTCTGAAAACTCCCTTCATTCTAAATGCTCATACACCACCAGTCATACCATAAAAGCAGAGAACATTAGGTTCAGTGAACCAATTCTATTGTAGTGAAGGAAATGTTTCCATTGCAGAGCAAGGCTATAAGAACCGCTTTTCTTAGAGAAGCGGCAGTTTCTACATTGAAATTTGATTTTATTTTCTTTTATATGACATCAAAACTTAGACCTATTTCATGAAACTTAGACGTAAGGGTGATCAAGTTTCTCTTATCGTCTTGCATTAGTCTCATGTTACATGATCAAGATCAAAGGCAATAAAGTAAATGAACTTTTACCATTTAATGGGTATCAGCATTTAAATCTTGACCAAGGCTAAGTTTTTCAAATGTCATAACTTATGAAGTACATCAAGGGCCTATTTTAGTGGAGTTTGACCATATTGGTAATCAAGTGTCACTGATAATCTTGCATAAGAATCAGACAGTGCTGCAAATCTGGCGCCATGTTCGGGTTTAGTCTACCGGTAGTTCTGTTTGGCCTTGGGGTTCAGCATTTTTTTCCTCCAAGTATGGTTTGTTTTATCCTTTTTTTTATGCAAATTGAATTTTGCAGAAAAAACTTCTCACTTTTTTTATGTGATGCTCATGGGAAGACACCTTTTATTATATGTTTGGTGCTTCATTCCCATGGTAACTGCATAGTATGGCAATACATTAAAAAAAAATGATAATTGAAATATACACATCATCTTTCTCCAAAAGCTCATTGTAATTTTTTTTTTTGGGGGGGTATCGCTCACTGTCCTCAAAATTCCTTGGGGTTCTTACGGCATCTTTGATGAGTTGCATGTATCTTATTGCGCAAAGTATTGCAAAACTTTCACTTTGACATCTGGTACTGCCCAAACTTTTGTCATATGACTCCAAGTCAGTCATTTAATGCTCTTCTAAGCATCAATTGTTTGTTGTCTATTAAACTTCTCTTGACTTCCTGTTTCTTTCTCTTGTTTGCTGTTGATGGTGCCAGCTCATGTCTTCAAGCGAATAAGAGGTTTTGTTTCATAGTTTTGGTGGCAGAAACAGCCTGCCAAAGTTTATGAGTAGGCTTCTTACACATATGCCTTCTGCCTATGACCAGCATTTGGTAATGTTGGGATGCCATCTCACTCTAGTGTCTGGATCACTAAGTACAGATCACTTTGCTTGGAACTCCAATAATAATATATGATTTTGCTTGCTGACACAGAAGTGCCTTTCCACGTCTTACGTGATATCAAAAGCTACCAAATAAAGATTTTGCTAATTTCTGGATAAGACTGGATATACTGTATCCTGAGTAAATTAGTACTCAAATAAATTTGACTCAAATTTGTATTCAAGTACTTAAAGCATTGTATTTTTACTGCTCTAACTTGATATCTACCTTAGATCTTGGAACCATGGAGTCATTAATTTTGACTTTCCACTGGCAAGAATCCATGTGTCAGTAGTTTTGTTCTACATTTGTGGAAGCATCATGGTGCGGTGGTTCTGATTCTCGCCTTTCGGTCAGATTGTCATGGGTTCAAATCCTATTTCAGGCATCACTTTCATTCAGCAATATATTTATCCGCAATGGCTGCTCTTGACCCATGTGAGGTAAATGGGTACCTGGTAGGGTTTATTCCCAGAATACTTAAGCAACCATACGGCACCTCAGTTACAGCCATGGTTGTAATATGATACAAAGGGTTGTATGCATGTATGTTGTAGAGTTTGCCAGCATGTATCTCCACTATATAAATGGACCTATGATGATTATTATTTCAAGGTATGATACTTGGATATTAAAATACATAAAAAAGGGCTTAGCAGTAGTGTTGAGAAGAATAATTCTTCTCTCTTTCACTTATAGGAGACATTGCTTATGGTGAAGAGGACTCCATAGATTGTGGTAAGTCTATCAACAGAGGTGATGAATCTTGCCTTACTGTACATTCAGGAGGAAAACCGCATCAGTGCTGTTGCTGTCGTTGCAAAAAGAAATTATGTCAGGATGATGCGAATTCTTTCACATATTTGAGATCATGCACGCAGAGGAATGAATGCTGCTATTGCAAACAGGAATATTCTTGTAAATGTGATCACAAAGTGCATCATACACATCCTGATTCTACACACATTCCAGAGGGATGCTCTGACCAACTTTACCAGACTGATCATCTCCAAACAGATGTGAGGAAAAAAACATTTCAATGTTCACATTGTGTGATGTCATTTTCTCAAAGGAGTACTTTGACCAGTCATCTTCGAACACATACAGGAGAAAAGCCGTATGAATGTTCTTACTGTAATAAGGGATTTTCTCAGAAAGGTATTTTGACCAGCCATCTTCGAACACACACAGGAGAAAAACCATATGAATGTCCTCAATGTAAAAAGAAATTTTCTGGAAAAAAGTTATTAACTCATCATATCCGGCGACACACCGGTGAGAAGCCATATGAATGCTCTTTTTGTGGGAAGAGATTTGTTGAAAAAAGTGGTATGAACCGTCACCTCAAAATACACACTGGAGAAAAGCCATATAAATGCCCACAATGTAAGAAGGGATTTGTTCAAAAAGGAAACTTGAATTATCATCTCCGAACGCACACAGATGAAAAATCATATGAGTGTACACACTGTGAGGATATATTTTTTCGCAGAAAAGATCTGAATTGTCACCTCAAATTGCACACCGAACGAACAAAAATATAAATGTAAATACTGTTCGGATGTTTTTTTTCAACAGGTTGAAAGAAGGTTGACTCTGTTGGTTTATGGATATATACAGATGAACTTTATTCACGCAGGTCAAGTGTCCATGGTAGCTTGTGTGGAGATATCGATTCTGATGTCGTCTATCGTAACATCCCCCTTCTGTTAAGATTTAGAATTTCATATTTCTATGATATTGTTTTCAAACAATACATTTGGTAGTCTGCAAATTTTGTTAATTTGTCTTGGTTGTAATATAACAGAAAATAATATATACAAAGAATAACGATAATAATTTGTGATAATCTGAATACATCTTCAATTTTACATAACTATTGATCTCGTGCAAACTGATATTTTGATAACCGAATTGATTCTGAAATCAATTTCCAAACAATAAGTTTTGGTGAAAATAGATTTGATAAATTTAGTAAACTTCACTGGGCATACCAAAAATAATGTACAAAGATTATACATGCATTTAATAAACTTTTAACTAATCTAATGACTTCAGTGTCCTTCTTTCTTCTTCTCTGACAGTTTAGAGTATTAATAATATTCTAGCATTCATTCTTCAAACATGAATCTTGCTGGTTTGTGAACAGCGTGTCCAGATCTCGTAGTTTGTGAGTGTGGTGATGGGTGTTAAGATTGAGTAGCTCTAGACTCTGATGGATGGTGGATCAATTTCCCTTAAGTGAGATCTGTTTCTTCTCAAAACTCCTCCCTTTGGCGTTGATACTTCGTAAGACTTGGGCTCCTCACAGACTCTGGATACTTTGGCTAGTATCCAAGTGTGGTCTATTGGATGTAAAACTTTCACTGGCTGTCCTATTAGAATTCAGTGGTGGTAAATCAGAACTTGCATGTCGATCATGCACTTCCTTCATCTTGTCTTGCCCATTCAAAAGAAAATCATTGGTAGTAGAATCTCTCGAGAAGTAGTGACTTTGCAATGTGGTTCTGATGGGTCAACCAAATCAGATTTCCGCTGGTGATCTCAATTTGCTATCAACTGATGTTGCTCTCAGGCTCATCATAGCTAGCTGACTGTCTTGGCGAGTCTGAGAACAGTTTGTCAACATATTCTTGACTGTACAAACCATTCTCTCAGCTAAATCCATTGGATCGTGGATAATGTGTACCGGTAGATGAAGTGGTGTGCTTGATATTCCACTTCTTGCACATGTCTTGGAATGGTTTCCCAACAAATGGTGGACCATTGTCTGATACAATCTCTCCTGGACCAGGCCAAATAGACTATGATTCCAGTCATCTCTTTCAGTGGGCACAATAGCTCAGTTGATAAACAGGGATTTCTGATTCCAGTGACCCATGGCTCAATTCCTACTTGGTGTGCTTGTGCCCTTTGATAAGGCATTCATCCTCATTTACCAGGTCCCTTGGAGAAGACCTATAAGATGTTGGTCCTTTGGTTGCTTGCTTACAAGCATTCTTGCTTTCTTACAAATCAGGTAAAAAACAAAATCACCACCATTCCATCTATAGCTGCACTGGATGTCATCATAACTTAAAAATTATATGGACCAAGCTCATGAAACGTGGACAAATGGTAATCAAGTATTACTGAACATCCTGCCTGAGTTTCAGGTCACATGACCAAGGTCAAAGGTCAATGAACTTGGACCATGTTGGGGGACTCCATACTGAAATCTTAACCAAGGTTAAGTTTTTTAAAGGTCATCCTAACTTAAAAAGTATATAGACCTAGTTCATAAAAATTAGATATAAGGGTAATAGCGTGTCACTGAAGATCCTGCCTGAGTTTCAGGTCACATGATTAAGGTCAATTAACTTTGGTCATGTTGGGGTTATTTGAGGAATTTTCATCATGACTTTAAAAGTTTATGGGTCTAGTTCATGAAACTTGGACATAAGAGCAACCATGTATCCCTGAATATCATGTGTGAGTTTCAGGTCACATGACTAAGGTCAAAGGTCACTTAGGGTCAACAAACTTTGGCCATATTGGGGGTATTTGAGGAATTGTCATCATGAAAAAAGAAGTATTTAAAGCAAAAAGAAAAATCCCTCATGCTCACATCGTATCTGGATCAACAGAGCACATTGATCCAGGAGGTCCTACCTGTCATGCACCTGCATTAATGAATTGCATTGTCTTGTGCACCCCATTTCCATTTGCTCATGTATAACTCAAGTACACATTGTGATTTAGTATTCATATGTACAAATTAGATCATGTGTACAAATTAGTGGAACTTTCAGGGATGTCAGTAAGAATCGTGTTATGTGTAATAATTGCAGAGCAGAAGAGTTGATGAGAATAATTCTTCTATCTTTTACTTATAGGAGTCATTGCTTATGGTGAAGAGGACTCCATAGATCGTGGTAAGTCTATCAACAGAGGTGATGAATCTTGCCTTACTGTACATTCAGGAGGAAAACTACATCAGTGTTGTTGCTGTCGTTGCAAAGAGAAATTATGTCAGGATGATGCGAATTCCTTCACATATTTGAGATCATGCACGCAGAGGAATGAATGCTGCTATTGCAAACAGGAATATTCTTGTAAATGTGATCACAAAGCGCATCATACACATCCCGATTCTACACACATTCCAGAGGGATGCTCTAACCAACTTAACCAGACTGATCATCTCCAAACAGATGTGAGGAAAAAAACATTTCAATGTACACACTGTGAGAAGAGATACTATCTCAAGTCTCATCTGTCCCGTCATCTCCAAAGCCACACAGGAGAAAAGAAGTATAAATGTTCTTACTGTGAGAAGAGATTTTTTATTAAAAATGATTTGACCCGTCACCTTCAAAGGCACACCGGAGAAAAACCACATAAATGTACGTACTGTGAGAATAGATATTATACAAGATGTGAGCTGACCAATCACCTTCAAAGACACACCGGAGAAAAACCATATGAATGTTCATACTGTGAGAAGAGATATTTTACAAGATATGATTTGACCAATCACCTTCAAACACACACAGGAGAAAAAATACATGCATGCTCTTACTGTGAGGAGAGCTATTTTACAAGATATGATCTGATCTTTCACCTTCAAATGCACACCGGAGAAAAACCATACGAATGTTCACAATGCAAGGAGAGATTTTCGGCTAAAAGTAGTTTAACCGCTCATCTCTTAACTCACACAGGAGAAATTTCATATGAATGTTCTCATTGTGAAAAAAGATTTTCTGACAAAGCTGCTCTACATAGTCATATTAGAACACATACAGGAGAAAAGCCTCATGCATGTTCATACTGTGAGAAAAGTTTTTTAAGAAGAAATGATTTGAACTATCACCTTCGAACGCACACCGGAGAAAAACCATATGAATGTTCAGAATGTAAGAAGAGCTTTACAAGTAAGAGTAATTTAACCGTTCATCTCTTAACTCACAGAGGAGAAAAGGTACATCAATGTCCACACTGTGAAAAGACATATAATCGTAAGTCTCATCTGACCCAGCATATCAGATTTCATACAGGAGAAACACCATATGAATGTTCACATTGTGAGAAGGGATTTTCTACGCAACCTGATCTACTTCGGCATATAAAAACACATACAGGAGAAAAACCTTTTGAATGTTCACATTGTAAGAAGAGATTTGTTCAGAAAATTCATCTGACTCGTCACATCAGAACACACACGGGAGAAAAGCCATTTAAATGTTCTCATTGTGAGAAAACATTTTCTGAAAAAGGTAGTCTGACCAAGCATCTCAGACTACACACAGGAGAAAGACCTTATGAATGTCAGCAATGTAAGACATGCTTCTCTAAAAGAAGTACTCTGGCTCATCATTATCTCAAAATGCATGGAGGAGATAAAAAAAAATAAGATTTGAAGGATACTTTGAGAAGAGTTTCATTTAAAAAAAATAAATATAAGCCTAAAAATGTCTTATTCTATGTCTATCATACGTGACTATCATAAATGAGTGAACTTCCTGTGGATGTTTGCTATTAAGTATAAATGTATTTATTTACACCTTAGAAATGCTCCATTGCCAATCCAGGGAGGCATTTAATATAACTCCAAGAATGCCATTTATTTATTGAAAACTTGATATGTTGGGGGGGGGGGGGTGGGAACTTCTCCCTGCACCCACAGCTTAGCAAGCTCTGTAGGCCTACATGTACATGTTGGCACTTTGCGCGTGCATTTACCATCCTCTAAAAAATCAATCCCAGCTACCCATTCTTTTCCTAAGTTGATTCTGAAAAACGCTTGTGAAGATCTGGAAATATTGTAATTGAGATGTTATTGAAAGTCTGGTATTTAGTAAATTTTACGTGACACCCATTATCTCTTTTGTCGACCAATTATTCAGCCCATATTGCAGATGACTGACAATTATCATTAAACCTTAGAAATAGATGGTTTAGACATGGGCGTTGCTCCATGATATTTTTATGCATGTTTAGAAATGAGGGAGAGATTAACTGATATAGGTACTGCTTTATTTTGAAAGAATCCAAATATTTGCCATTTTACAGGCTGGGATTAATAAAGGTCAATGAAAGTTTTCAAATGATTAATTGTTACGTGCCAAGAGCTGAGGCAGGAGCCCTTGAAATATAGTGATATGTTGAATAATTGGACTTAATTACCAATTTCTTTCCTTGATTTTGAATATATTATATTATATTATATTATTATAGATTGAATATTTTTTCAGTTTAATAGATTAGATTGTCAGCTGACATAAAATGTGAAAAGATATGTTTGTCAATAAATTCATACAACTTTAATGCCATGATTGCCATCTACATCTTTCACAAAAAAAATCATAAGTGGAATAATTTTTGGGTTAAACTTCAAGTTCAGTTAGACTTTTTGTAATAAAGGAAATTATAATGACAGAAGATTCTGTGAAATTGATTTTTTGTAAACGTATTTTAATTTTATTCCAATATGTGGAAGCGCCATGGTGTAGCGGTTCTGACTCTTGCCTTGTAATCAGAGGGTCGTGTGTTCGAATCCCACCATGGCCTAGCGTCCTTTGGCAAGACGTCAATCCACACTTTGCCACTCTCCACCCAGGTGTTAAATGGGTACCTGGTAGGATGTGAAGGCCTATGTAGTATGCCTAGCAATTTAGTCTTGGAACTCTTGTTGAAATGCTCCCCAGGAAGTGGAGAAGGTGCATACATTGTATGTGGGCATGTAAGGATCCAATGACTGGGGTAATAAAGCGCTTAGAGACATCGTTCCGATATTATAGCACTTCTTGTTATATCTTAATTCTAAGTCAAAGAATTTTAATAATCATGATAATGTATTAAAACTTATGTTTTTATGATTATTGCAACATAATCTTACAAAAGATACTTTTGTAATTCTTGGGGATATTTATCAATCCAATTTTTTATACCAAAATACTATATTGGGTAAAGAAATGAGTTTTATCAACATAATTATGTACATTGTAACCTGTTATGTTAAAATTAAAGAGAATAGTTGATGATTCAGATTTAAGCCTCATGCTTCTGATTGAATTTGCCTCAATGGTGTTGCATTCACACCTGGGGGCTGTTTCATAAAGTTGTTTGTAAGTTAGGAGCGACTTTGAGAACGACTGGTGATCCTTTCTTGTGGTAAACGGTATATTCATTGGCGATGGTTATGTGCGTAAGAAAGGTTCACCAGTCGTTCTTAAAGTCGCTCTGAACTTACGAACAGCTTTATGAAACACACATCATAATGCTGATTAAAATTTGAATTCAATATCAAATTTATTTAATTTCATTCATTTAATATTTTTGTAACAAAACATTCTACCGTGTGAATGAAAAAAAAAAACTTGACACTGCACGGGCGTAAATCCGGCAGGGGGAGGGGTATATCCCCCACTTTTCAGAGAGGGGGGACGGCATGTACAATCATCTCCCCACTTTCCAAGACAGAAACAATATATCAAATGGTTCATACTACTGTTAATGCATGGAGCTATTCATGGCTAATGCATGGATTCATCTTTTAATACAGTAGAAGTTTCTGAATTTGCCCAACCTTGCAATCTAAAAATGTTAATTTATTCACCTGGTCGCTTCGTTCCTGCGTTCAATCTATTCTTACAAGAATCGGGTGATGGAAAATCCTTAGTTTAACAATAAAAATGTTGATTAATACACTGGCCGGGGTAGTCTGCTGTGCAAACCCTTCACTCGAGTTAAGGGTCTGAATTGCAGCCTACTCACATGCCTTGTGTACTGAAAGCCCTCTCGCTCTAAATTGAAACAGCAAGTTTTGTATATGCTAGTCTTTGCGTGGAGACACATTTGTTGATCAAAGTTTCAATCAGGGTCTGTGTCTGCAGACTAGGCCGGGAAGGGGGGGGGGGGTCATATCCTGGCATCATTGTGGAGGCAAGGGAAAATTTGTACAAAAATATAGTAGTATAATGTACACAGTAATATACATCGTGTTTTGGGTGTCCCCAAAATTTTGAAATTTCAGGTCAATATATGGCTACTCCACCCCCAATCCTCAGACCAGATTTATGCCAGTGCCTCACAAATCCTCAATGTGAGAAAAATATACGTCATGAACACATGATCATTATATATGACCTGAAAAGAGTATGTTCTTCCAGATAATTTTTTGTCATATTTATGTGGTATGTGTTAATGCATGGATGATCAGGAGGTATTCTTTGCAGTGATGTAAATTTTGATTTGCACCAAAGTAAGGCATGACTGCAAGGAATGAATCTAGATGTCAATGATGTCATAATCCTACAAGGGTTGCATTACAATCCATTTCAAAACACCTATTCAGTAATTTATGTTATGTTAGTTTAACACTTTTTGTATCAATTCTCAAGTTAATTTCATTGAAAAGGGATTTCCAAATATATTTACAAAGTCATGTAGGATTATGACATCATTGTCATCTGGATTGAGATGATGGCAATCACATTTATTTTTGCCTTATGAGATTCCTTATCTACTTTGTGAAAACAAAGCTAAAATAAACCTAAATTTCAGTATTTTTCTTACGGGCAGAGGCATCAAATGGGGGGGGGGGGTGGAAGGCAGGTGAAGTGATCACCCCAAAATAATTTTGGAAATTTGAACAATGCTGAAAATTTTGGACATTTTCACTTTTGCTGCTAATAGGACAAATTACTACACATTGTGATAACTACCAATATGTGCCATAACACCCACTTTTCTTGGTCATGCTAACAACATTGAATACAAATATTCATGGGCCATTGACTGTAAACATAATATGCAAAAATTAGGCTTAAAAAGATCATGAAATTTTATACAAGCATTTATTGGTCCAATTGTGACACTACATATACAATAGTCATAAACGATACATATTTCTTTACAACATCAAATTATTTAAAAAGAGAATGTATAAAAAGTCATGAATAAAGGTTAAAATATGGGTCATTATTGCTATCTTATATTTAACTCATTCATAATTGCATATTAGTATTTAGTAAGTAATGAAAGTATTAAAAGGCGCTGTTTTTTTTTCATTTTGATATATCATATTGTACTTATAATCAATACAAAATGCACCTTTCTTTATGATTGGCTTGATTCATTTATATTGAAAATCGTAAAAGGCAATATTTATATAATTTTTTTTTTTGCAATAGAAAAGCAGTCAATTACAGTGTTTGAGGCATCTTCATAAAATAAGGTAAAAAATACATTTCTGATCATTTAGTACCAGCCGACACTCTAAAATACAGATCATGTTCATAGAACCATGGGCTAATTGCATGAATAAGTTTTTTTTGCATGGATCATCTTTTGTGTAACAAATTCATTATAAAAGTTCTGAATGAGACAAGTTTGGAACAAATTATTTGCAAGCCAACATTTTCTCATCCATTAAAGTAAAAAAAACTCTTTAATTTTATAAAAGTAGGCTAAATAGTTAAAATAAAGGTCTCTCACACAGTGCACCATAAGAAATCAATGACACGAAAGGCAGTCCTTACAAGGATACTATCATATCATCAATCCCAAGTCTATTCCTGGTGCTTTGCATGTTATAGTGATTCAAAGAAATCTAGCTAGTACCAGAAATAAACTTACATTATCAATCATTAAAAATTATTAGATCCATAAAGAAAACCAACTGTACAACATTCTTCAAATACAGACATTTCTATATATACAAATATAATGTCATCTCATTTTATGAAATGTAAATTCAGCTGTACAGAGAAATATATACATACAAAGTAACAAATAATGAATCGGTTGATATTCTCTTCATAAAGAGGGCACAATGGAGGTCACTTTACTGCTTACAAATTGTAATATGAATACATTTACATTATTAGAAAATATTCAAAATTTAGAGGCAAATTATCCAGAGTTTCATTTCTGGATGGGCACATTTTTTCTTCAGTAGTTCTTAGTCTGGATAAGAGTAGAAGAAACAATATGGTTTTAAATAAGAGGTCAATGAACTTGGTTTAGATTGAAAATAATATTCAAAACACATTCACTTTCCAAGATAATTAGTATTCATTTGCAATGATGTCTTCACAAAGAAAAAAAAGTATTTACACCCAAGCCTATAGGAAAAGAATATATTCACATGATCAATTTGTGATGAGTTGTCAAATGTATGAAGTCATTGATTACTCTGCTCTTCCATTGAAAGGTGTATGAAATCATGTCTTTCATTAACCAAAAACAAAATTCCCTTTTGTTAGTAGCTTGATTATATAATATGGTTTAAAATAAAATTAGGTACCGTACTGGACTGACTCATCTTTATCTAGGATACAGAAGAAAACAGAAATATTGTTTTTTACAAAAATTACATACCCCCTACCAAGTGTTTGAACGTGAATTATTTATTTTACAATGTCTTTACTCCTTTCAAACTTGATACTGTTATAAAGTAAAAGTGAACAATCACTGAATACTGCTGTTAATGCCTATGCCTATTTACTGTTTCAAGATAAACTACATGTTTGCAAGATGTTGCCAACTCACCAATGCATCTACATTTCACAATGAGCAATGTCACACTTTTTTAAGATAACATGTCTTGAAGGCTTACATGTATTACAAGGTTATCTGAAAATTCAATATTGCTCTTAAAAAAATTTAAGTAATTATCTACCAATATAGCACCAGATTAACTACTGAAGATTAATTCAAAGTATTCAGATTTTATTTGTAATCATTTGTTCCGTGACATTAGTTAACAAGTTTGGTAAAGTTGGACTACAATGCATTACATTTATTCTCTCCTTTGTATTCACTTTGTGTGCCGTAACCTGATATCTTTATATCACTTGTATTCAGTCATTTTCTTTAAAATAAAACAATATATAATTTTTATGTGAACATAATACAAAACTGTTTTAATTTGAATATTATTGTTCATAATTAGCACCACTTATAAGTCATCACCATGATTTAGATATATGTGGAATTGCTTCGGTTTTGAGCAAAATGTATTTTGGTATCCATATAATAATATATATAATCTATTTCATTATACTTTTGCCACAAGCGGTATATAAGAATCAGGGAACAGTTGGAAAACTGGTTTGTATGTTGCAATGAGACTTCGGCAGTTGGCACAAGTGTTAGTCTTGGAGTCAAGTCAAGCAAGACACATTGATTTTAAGATGTAGGATCTCTTCCTTAAACACTTTAGTGCCTCAATTTCAGCTCAGCTACAGCCAGGGTAATATTATAATGCCAAGATTTAAGTGCAGAAGAATATATGCATATAGTATCTGCACTATAAATTGGACCTATTATTAAAAGAAAATAAAGATGATAATTTTCTGTTTTGATAACCTGGGAACACATATTCAAGGCAAAATATGATATTCCACATACATATAAAGGTAATCTTGATTAACAATGTACATGTAATCCCGATATAGCAAGGCAATAGCATAACTGATATGACGTGGTAATATCCCTGATGTAGCAAGTACATTGTTTAATATAGCAAAACTATATTCCTGGTCCCAGCTCTGTAAATTCTATTTGAGGTTCTTCTCATTTTTTTGTATGACAGGATTCTTGCCTACTGTCAGCATCAATTTTTGTGTAGTTTCGTTTTCACTGTATTTTACTTAATTTCCTATTCTGTGTATGGAGATCATGTAACAAAACACATATCCCAAATATGAATCATGAATAAACTGTAAAAACAAGGAAAATAAGCTTATAGACCAGGCTACACTGAGTTTCCACTGTATGAACAAGACAGATATTTCCCAGAGTTTCTTCTCCTATTCTCGTCACTGTGTGTGATTACAGCACTGCCTTCATCAGATAACATCCCTATAACATGATAAATGAAAAATTAGAAAGTAATAAGAGTACCAAAGACAGTGCAAATTACACCGAGGGATGTTGTACATAGATTTAACACTACTAATTTTTATACTGAAGAAATGTATGTTAATGATTAGTTTTACAATGGCTTGACTACTTCCACAGGGAGTGCAGGAAGTGCATGTGCCTTGGCAAAATGATGAGAGTGATAATATATTATCATCTTTATTACAACTGAATACAAATTACCCTTTAGAGTCTACAGGTTACTGAACAAGATACAGAAGTATGAAGAACAGAATACAATCACAATAATCTACATAATGTTAAAGGTTTAATACAATGAATCTTGTTTAAAAGGGAAAAGCCCAGCAACAGATCAGTGAAGCTTGAGCTTTGATCAATTTCCAATAGCAAATCAGAGAGCTATTAGAAGTGTGAATTAAATATCATGTGGCAAGTGGCAACATTTCAAGTGAGAATCCTTTCTATACATTCAGTAATAAAAATAAACATGTACACCATGAATATAAATTAAACATAAAACTGCTGTATTAGAAAAGAAAAATGTACATCGTAAAGAACAAAAATGCAGGATTTAAGGAGTTCCAATATACACAGAAATACACACATAGAGTTAATGAGCTTGCAAATCTATATTTGACTGATTCTGACTTTTAAAATAATACACTATATTAATTATCTTTATTAACTGGATTAGGCCAAGAATTCACAGGCTTTCTAAAAAAAAATGTCTTGCTTTTCGGTAATTCCATTACAACTAATCAACCTTTTCGCATGTCCTTTTCCCATTTCCTCTGTTATTTCTGTACTACATGAATTCACTCAAGCCATTACAATTTGAGAGCATTACAATCTTTCATACGTACAGTAATAAATCTCTTCAAGATGGTCCGATTACAGGGGGTTGGATTTACACATATGATTTAAAGCAAAGCTTAGCAATCTTTGTAGAACATTTGTCTACAATTGATGGCATTGACTACAATGTACAATCAATCGTACAATTAATCCCTAACCATTGTGTTTTTTACTGGACTGATGGTTCATCATGAACCCAGCATCATTATACCTAATGTAGATAAATACCACTCTGAACTTAATAGTGTGAAGCAGTGTGAAGTATCAAATGTTAGTTTTACATTAAAAATATAAGGGATTACATCACTGTGAATATTAATGTGAAGTGTCAAATATTAGTTTTCATATTCAAACAAAGTGAACCATTCAATTCTTAACATGATAATGACTACGTTATGGAACAACAAAAGAATAAAAAATTAATTAGAGATCACTGAGCTGGAAGTTTGTTAAGAGTTGTTGCAGCAAAGGTGCTCAGGTGAGTGATCAAATCATTAGTCGAATAATTGTTGATTCACAGTGCCAACTATAGATGTATACAACCAGTGATGCAGCCCAGATAAGAACAGACCATGAAGTGCTCCATAGGGTATTTATAAATTAAAGTTAAAGTGGAATATGGCAAGCTAAATGTGTCTTAACAGGTTTGAATCACATTACTTTAATCAGATTAACCCCTTTTAAAGAGTAATACCATATTTTAAGTGGGAAGTACAATTTTCAGCTCAATTTCGAATAAATAATCATGGTTTGCTAATGCTTTATCAGGAAAAGCTTTGGTATGACCTAACAGCACTTCGTATTCCAGTCATTCTAAAATTTGTGGGTAATTTAATGAGATGTAACATGGATGGACACCCAGAACTTAGTTTAATGAATACATAAATCTCTCTATATTCCCTCTATTTTTTCCATCTTGTCATATCCTACCTCTTCCAATTCCATCTTTATCTCCTTCATTCTTCACCTTTCTAATTTATTTCCATCCCCCATTTCTCAATCCATCTTACTCCTGCATGCTTTTGCCTTCTTTCACAAGAGCTTCTAATCTAGCTGACATGTTTTCCCCTCCCCTTATTTCTCAATGGAAAGGTCCAAACCAAATTTAAAACTGGTCTCGACCGCATCACTGGTAGACATCAAATACACAAAGATGATGATGATGGAAGTGATGGTGGTAGTAACAGGAGACCTGGGTGCAGCTAGAGAACACAGTTTTCAGGCTATCGCTGTGACAACATTATTAGCATGGTCCTTACTGTCACTGCTTAGTTGATCACTGATGGCTGACCCTGAGCCGTAGAGAGGCATCACCTCGCCCTTCTCTATCCGAGACTCTCTGGAGATGGGTATTCTTAAAAGGTCACTGACAAAGACCGCCTAAAAAGAAAAACAAAGGGAAAGCAATGTTCAAACCATGAGTGTGCATACACAGATATGTTGTATGTCTGGAAGGATAAAACAGTAATTTTATGAAATTACTTGCAATGTCACACTATTACTTGAAAAAATGTAGAAAAAAAAAGGTCTAGTCTTTTTATATCTTCATATAGAGATCAAGGGAATATGTAGTTAAAACCATATGACAATGAGAATCTCCAAGGGTTCTGGTCAGAATAAAACAGCTCTATATTAAAAGCAATAACTTTTATCAAACATTACCCATACAACTTACATTAATACATAAATGTTGGTTTTAATAAAAAAAAATTAAAAAGATATTAGGTAACGTACCACTAAGATGGCTACAACGAGGCCTAAGGTGCTTCCAGCTAACACATCACTCCAGTGATGCTTGTAGTCTGATACTCTTGACAGAGCAACCAACATAGCTGCGAGGATACCGGCCAACTGAAGGACAGGCCTAAATAAGTTATCTCCAAAAACTTCTGGTATCATCCTGGCTTGAAGATATATCTGAAAATAAATAAACATTACATCATGAAAGTTCAAAACCTTTTTAATGAACTTTTATTTTTCAGGAAAATCTAATAGATGTGTTAATATATATTTCTGACATCAATGAGAGGAGTGTAATATTGTTTTTAATTTCACCTCTTTCGATTTCTATATAGTCAAAATGAATTGATCTGACACTACCTTTTTTTGCAACATTTCTTGTATCCCCACTATGATATAGATGCCATTACTTAATAAAGCAGAAATAGTGAAATAAAGTAAAAACCCATAGTTTTCCAACATTCTGCAAGTGGGAAGATTTCCATCCTGAAGTATAAAGTCTCTGATAATACAATGTGGGACATACATACCGGTAAGTATGAATGAGGCACTTGCAAAAAGGTTTTTCAAACTTTGAAGGTCACAAGATATTGTAATAAGGAATTATAGTAAAGTGATAGTGAAATTGTTGCTGCTCATGTCTTGGTAGGGACATGAGATGTTACTGTAAATGAAAATTGAATACTTACTACCCAGTATGTGAAGAAATAGAATGCAGAAGATGCGTGTCCTGATGGAAATGATAATCTGTAAATAAATAAACACAAAAAGAATATGTATGAATGGGAGATATGTTTTTCAAAATAAAACTTCTTCAATTCAATTTTGTCGATCCCCAGTGAGGATCAGATAAAGTTTAGATGATCATCAGTGACATTTGTTTGCCCATTATCCATCCATTTGTCATATTTATCAAAACTTGAAAAGCTTAATGTACCAATTACAAATGAAGTATGGATAATTGGAAATATATAACTGTTGACAGATTTGATGACCATGTCAAGATTTATGTCAACTGTCATCTAAAATGTGATTTGCATTGAATGAGAACTTGGCAACCATTGGCTGGTTAGAAATCAAGCAATCATTGCAATACTGTATGGCAAAAAGTTGAAATAAACTTGAGTTGTGGAGGTCCCATACGAACCTCAACATTTCAACAGTAGAGGTCATTCAACTGTAAGGTCAAAGTTTGATAAGGATCAAAGTGTGAGAGAGAGAAGACATGTGACATACTAGTATCATAAATATGTATCCTGTATATTTCTTAAAATATAACCATCATACTCAATATTTATAATTTGATTTGCTTTTCCAAATTATGGTCCCCAAATAAAAAAAATCAACTTTATTTTTCATAATAAAGTCTTTTATTTTCATTTTACTTATTTTGCTGTAGGATTTAGAATAGAGCTTCAGATTCTCTGACACAGGTAATTTCACATTCAAACAAAGATCTCTTAATCTGATTCAACTCTTGAAAAAAAGAATAACATGGTTATAATGTTCAAAATATGCAAGTAAAATAGATAAACTCTCTTTGGATCAAAGTGGTCATTCTTAATTATAGACATGCGCCCTCTATTGACAATCTATTTCCCAGTTTAAATTTGGACAGCATAAATCTCTCGTAGGTCCATGTTCTGACTAGTCATTCCATGTCTTTTCCCTGAAATTCCCTCTATGTCTTAAAGGCATCATTTTTTTCTAATTAAATGTAGAGAGATAAAATGTACTTTAATGAAGGTTTGACAAATATCATTAATGGAATAACAGAGCTATTAACTTTTGAATTGTGATTTTTTTTCACTGAAAATTTTTTTTTTTCCAAACAGACCATTTCATAATCATTTCTAAGAGAAAAATATTCAATGAATCATTATAAATAAGGAAATTGCAGAATTCATATGACTTGATAAAACCAAAGTGATAATATGAGCATGTAATTTCTAAAACCCAAATCAGGTTGAGATATGTGCACGCATAGTATCGAAATTCAGCTTACTACATTATGAAACAATAAATAATTCAGTAGCATATGCAGGGGTTTAACCCCCCCCCCGGAAAAAAAATCTTGCTTGTCAACTTTTCATTCAGCTGGAGCCCCCCCCCCCTTACAAAAATGCTGCGCATGCTACTGCAATAATTTCTATAATTATGTGCTCTCCAATTAATACACAATGTATTTATTAAGTAGAAAGTACAATTAGATTTCATCCCTGATTGGAGAAAAGAGCAGGGAGATGGGAAGAGAGAAGGGGAGAGAGATAAAGCTGAGAGAAAATATACCTTTCAGTGAGTACAAATGATAAGAACAAAATTCTTATACTTCCAATTTTTATGGTGCCAATATGTGCTTCTTCCTTCATTCTTTGACAATGTAAAATGTTGTTATATGGACTTCTCATTAGAAAACTAAAATCATGAGGATATCAACTCATAAATACCCGGAATAAGTATTTTTTTTAATACATGTATGACAAAATATTGGTCTATTCAGCACCTGTCATTATGTCTCACTATTCCACGGTACAGTAACAAAAATTGCCTTTAAAGGGGAAGTTCACCCTGAAGAAAACTTTGTTGCAAAAATAGCAAAAAAAATAGTAAAAAATATTGGTGAAGGTTTGAGGAAAATCTGTTAAAGAGTAAGAAAGTTATTAGAGTTCAAAGTTTTGGATTTGTGACGTCATAAACGAGCAGCTGCCCCATGTGTTATGTAATATAAAATGCATGAATTTCAAATTTTGCATGGTTCCTGATGACTTAATTTTGTTTTCTATTCATGATCAGGTGTGAAATAATTTGTCTATTGATATACAAAAGGTACAGTGAAAACCATTTTCAATTTTCTGAGAAAATGACATTTTATTGATTTTTTACCATTCGCTATGTAGGAATGCTGCTCGCATATGACGTCACAAATCAAATAATTGAAATTCTAATAACTTTTTAATTATTTGATGAAATTTTCTCAAACATTCCGCAATGTTTTTTATTATTTTTTCTGCTATTTTTACAATAAAGTTTTTGTCAGGGTGAACTTCCCCTTTAACAAATACAAGTGAAGTGACTGCCTTTAAATCTATCCTCACTTCAAACTGTCTATTCACTTCCTTTGTGAGGATAGTAGCAACCATCAGCAGACAAACTGAATAAATTGGAAGACTCCCATCTTCCACCCTGGGGCTGTATCTCATCCCACTCATTCCACCTAAGTGATGATGGTTAATGGGAAATAAATCATAATGCTGCCGGCAAGCCAGAATCGGCCATTAATTCGGCACCAAGAAAGCAGCACACGCCAGAAGAAAAGCAAAAGAAAATTTATCATTTTCCAGTCTGTGGTTGCTGTAATTAATCTATCAAGCTCATTAGCTGCAATCTGCTCCCAAAAACAGATTTTCTTGGTGTTAAACTAGATCATGGGTTCTCACCATTTATTAATTATCAGGTAGTTGTAATTTAACATGTTTAAGGGCTAAGTCCTCCCATGTAGATGTTTGAATCCATGGAGTAATATCAAGGAGTAATTTTCTAGCAATGGTAATGATATATATAATAAGGAAATCAATACTAATACATAAACAAATTAGTGAACGGATACTTCGAATACAAATAATGAACAAATGAACAAATAGATATCCACTTCAATAAATTAACTGCTACTATTTGATTAAATAACAATGAATGAAATTCAAAATTTGTCAATTTAGTGAATGTTTTAAAAATCTTATAGAAATAAGAAAGATATAAAGTTACAGTAACACAAGAATCAACTCTTTTCCAAGGTTCTGTTTACTCAGTAGGGCATACTATAGTGATTTATTAAAAAAGGGTAAGATTTCCACATTCTCATATTTGTGGCACATACATCTGTAACATAATAATTACATTTACAAACACCACAGGTAATACTTCATTTATTAAAATTCAGAAAAAAAAAAAATAAATGCTAAATGATAAGTGTACAAGTATTCAAGCCAAAATATCTCAGAATTTGAATCCTGTTAAATTTGTTAAGTGGGATCTCACTAAATAATTCAAAAGGCCTGAGCACACCTTACAACTGGTCTATGAACTGATCTGAGAAAAACCTGCATTTTACATTTTTTCTACTAACACAAACATATCAATGTATTTAAACTATTAAACAGTATCAAAATATTTAGATAATTGTAACCTTCAGTTCGCAGAAACGGCCGAATTGGTTAAAACTTGTAGCATACGATTGCTAGATCACATTACAATTCTGAATTGAATTTGTTTTTATGCCTATCGAGAGGAATTGATAGAAATAAATGTTCATGATTTACATTCTTGGGCTGTAAATTGTTCCACAATTTAATCTTCTCATCAATTACATGTATCATTATAATTCATTTCAAAGTCGGTTCGTAGACCAATCATAAGGCAACCCATGGCCTAACACATTTTCACTACTGAAGATTTTTTTTCTTTTATAAAATCAGACAATGACAGAAGCAGATCTGTGATCATTTGAGTAAATAAAAAGCAGGTATACTGTATGCCAGGTAAGAAAAGTATACAGAATAGTTCATTCTATTTCAAATACCCTATTAGTAGCTTCCAAATATCTGCACTTTTGTTGAAAACAAGTGTTCCATTGTGAAGAAGCACAAGCCTGAAACACCTATGCATACAGAAACAAGCCATACAAGTGGAACTACTGAAAGGACAAGCGAAAGAACACCTGAGATTTGGAAGAGTTAGCCTCACTTCAAATGGTGATTACATATTACACACTTAATCTGACAGCTAGATGCATGGCCATGCACAGTAGATGGGGGGGGGGTGCCCCCTCCCTCCAATTTTTTTACTGAAAATTTCCACAATATCCCCCAAAAGTGTGCAAGAAATCCTCGATTCCACTCTAGAACATGCGAAAGCGCACCCCATGATAAACCTGATCGCTTCGCTCACTTGCTTTTGAGTTTCTTCAAAAGATGAAACTAGATGACCAGGGTATTAATACTGGGTGACCAGATTTTTCCATGGAATTAGCAATCACACCAAATGGTATGTATAGAAAAAACTGTTTAGGATTTGACCACATCGCAATTTAAAAGGTGTGAATCATTATCATTTCAATATAATGAGGGATGTCATTTTGGATCTGAATTGATTCCGGTCAGGATTTATGATGGGGCTGATCAACTGGCTCATAAGTCCATATGTAATGCAAAGAGACATCAGTTAATGCGGATTCATTTCTCTCTGACCCTGTTTTGTTTTACCCCCCTCCCCCTTCACATCCTATTGTGTCTGAGTAGGCATGGTACCTGTTGACATAGTGGATTATCTGGCTTGCACGAGGGTGCTACTTTAGACACCCTCCTGTCAAGATTCTTAACAGGTAATGTAATTGACCCACTTTTCTTTTGCATAGCCACTTTTTAGACAGTTCACATGCACTGGACTAAAATAGAGTTAACTGGAATAAAGAAATTATTGATGTACACGAATAAATGTATTAACTTCACTGATCAAGCAAAAAGTGGTAAATTTGCATTCATCTTGTATGTATGAATACAAAGAAAACATAGGCCTATATTTGTAACCCTTGGATCACTGCATATTTGACATCACAGTGATCACTAGAATACAAAAGAGAAGCAACTCTATTAATATCCTACCAAATTTGTGCTCAGATATTATCACATAATAATTAGTTACGTTTGTAAAAGAAGCTAAACTGAAAACTCTGTCTCAAGATGGCACTTATTCATTTTTTCATTGAAACAGGTTATCCCCCCCCCCCTTTCAAACAAAGCTAGATAGCCCTTTCTCCCTGCATCTTTTCAATTAGACCCAAAAAAATGTGAGGATAAGATAATTAAGATTAAAGCAATTACCAGTAATACAAATGTAAGTTGGAACATATTTTCCGAAGATGGATGCATATTTTTAAAGATAAAATCTACAAGATTCACTGGTCTTGCAACAACCCCAATCTGATTGGCTCTGCAAGCTTTGTTTCAGTTCTATGTCGACATCTGAAACCAATCATTACAATGTGAACTATGTTCACATTCAACCATTCCAAAAGCATCAGTACAATGACATTCAAAATAAAAATATCAAAAACTATAGTGTCATCTAGCTTTGTCTCTGTTGACCCTGATGGCTCCATGGACTCAGTCAATACCACTGAGAAGAAGCAAGCAGGTCATGGAACCCCACCTAGACTAACAAGGAAAAAATAACCAATACAGGTACCCTCTGAATGGGAGTGCACTGTCTTTATGCAGCTTAGGGTGTGTTTATGCTTCCATTGCGAGGACAGAATCGGTGATTTCAAACGTCGATTCAAAACGCCGATCGTAAACGTGGTTCTGGGAGTGCTGTTTATGCTTAACTTTTCAAAGCAAATCATGATCTCCAGCTGGCTTCGCGTCGTATAGCGAGGTCAAATTGGGCGCGCCTTTTTTTTGAAAGTTTTTTTTTCTGATTGTTGTTATTATATAGAGATAACATGGAGCAATAGCCCAGCGACTGTATTTGCCCGCGGATTTTCATCTCACCGGAAGCATGTACCAAATGACGTCATTTAAACACGTTTACGATCGTGGTTCTGTTTACACTTCCCCAGAAAGCCCGATTCTGGTCAAACAATGTTTACAAACGCACCTTTTTGTGAGTTTATGATTGGCGTTTTGAAACAGCGTTTAAATGAAAGTAAGCATGGACGCAACCGTGTTTTGGACTAATCACGTTTGGAAACGCTGATTCTGGCCTGAAAAGTGGAAGCATAAACACGGCCTTAGTATTATGACAACTGATATTAAGTACACTGTCAAATAATGTTTAAGAGTTAACTGTCACAGTTATATTGCTACCTTCTTGAGTTGTATGCACCATAATAACAAGTGACTGAAGTTAAATAAAGTTTAAAATCTTCTTTTTCTGGAAGTAGGGAACAAATGCTATCATTACAGCAGGTCAATGGTGAGGTAATATACCAAACAGCTTACATCCTTGTAGGCATTAGGTAGGTGTATAATGCAGGACTACCTTGTAAAATAAAATAACTCTTTCCATTCAAAGTAGCTATCGATAAACCTTAAAAAAACACATTTATTTCATAATTGATCTGCTGATCTGCATCCATTTTATGAGCATTAAACCAAACAAAGCATGATTTACCAAGCCAGGCTTGTGGTGACAATATTTTTCCAACACAATACAAAGGATCTGTACTTCCTTACTACAAGCATGACAGATCAATAATTAAATCTTGCGCTCTAAAGAACCACTAAACTTACGCCTCCTGTGCACTCTTCAAGTATCCATTGTTGGATTTATTTGGTAAACTTAACTTGGTGGATTAGTTAATAGATCATGACGAATCTTTCAAAGAGATTAACAGATTAGCAAACAAACTACTACACACAGCCCCTTTGATGAATAATTAGATTTACCCCTGCTTCCAGTAAGATGTCATATCTAATTGATCATGCAGAAAAATGAGCACTCAGTTTATTTGAAGGTGGTAGACTGGACAGGAAATGAGTTGTGTTTTTGAGCATCACTTTAAATCAATTTGAGGTTCAATTCAAAACAATGTCAGCACCTGTGGGCACTCATCACTAAATACTTTGGACGGGTTTCAAGATGAAGATTTACAGGGAGTTTCATTGATTTTTATTAATTCCTTGTTCATCTTGCAATCAGATTGTTCCTGAGAATTCCCCGATCTAACCCTAGTTCTGAATGTCCCTCTCTATTAAAAGGAAGCAGATTTGACTGCATTTTTATGTCATGAAATGTCATTTTAATCTGTTTTCCTGTGAATATTAGTTTTATATTTTCCCTTTACACTTTAGCACTTGTCACTGTATTATTGTATTTCTGAAAACTATTTGTAATATTTATAACTGAACTTAATAGCATACAAAACAGGAAATTAAAGAAAAAGTATGTCATGGAGTTACCAAATTGTGTTTTAATTTAAGTGTTTTTTAATCCAAATGTGTTCATAAATAAATAATCCAGATTTAACTGTTCAGAAATCAGAATTCTAGAAATCCTCAGAAAACTCATTTTGCCCAATTGATCATGGTCCTGGAAACCACTGAACCACACCAGATTGATGTTCCTCTCATTTTCCCTTATGAGTTTAAACTCTAGCTAATATTCAATATTGAAAATTATATATGGTAATTTGAACACCTTACAACCAAGTTGCCATCATCACTCTTCATAAAGTCTTGCATTTGCTTCATTCTGTTATCAATTTCCAGGGTATACTACTGCATGGAATTGTGCCAGAATACGTCAAAAACCGGTACACTGTAATAGCAATTACGTCAATTATGGTGGTGAACTTTGGCAGAGATTACCAGGTACTGAATTTTCAATCGACCATCCTTTACAAGAGGGTGGCTTCCTAAACCTTCAATTTTGAACTTCATTTTCTCCTTGATTTCATTGTCAGACACACTCAAGTTTAACTTCTATCAGTATTCTTTTGATCAAAATGGATCCTTGATCTTTGTAAATGATTTCAGTAACTCTTTTTCATTTTCATTTCTCCCAAATCATGTATTTGCAGGTGTGATGTCTGTCAGACAGAGTTGAAAGAAAGATGATACTATTGTTTTTTCCATTGTTATACCCAATCAAGGCTTTGTAGATTTGCATGTCATATTTCAGTTATTTAATAATGTAATATTTTTTCATTGGGAGAAAAAGGGAATATATCAAAATGTTTTTTAAAAAGTCATAACTCATTCTGATCTTTTTGCCTCAATATTGAGGCATGTTTATGGTGGATGTTTATATTACTTGTGATAAACAGTTAAGAATTATGGAATTGACCCATGCCAATGTATACAAAGTCTGATACCTTTCAACATCTCACCATTGGCAAGTACCAAATATTTATTTCAATCCAGGTCAAAGTGAGAAATTCTTTCTTTCCAAAACTAAAGGGCTTTATAGCTAAAACTTCCACAATCATGTGATGCTAACCTACTGAATGAATATAACAAATACCTTAATGATGACTTTTGCAAAAAAAATCAGAAGCATTGACTGACGTGCCTTTCAGGAAAAAGCATACTCTTGTAACATACATGTAGGCCTACATGTTAAATGTTTGCTGTTGGAAAAACTTTGAAGAAAGTAACATGAGCTCGGAGAACATGAGTAATAGGCAGGACCCATTAAAACATTTCCTTTCTGATCTTCAAAGATAAACAGTTCTTTAAGGGTTTCACTTCAAGGTGCCTCTGGCATCGTCGGGTGGTATCATTAGGCCCGTCAACACCAGCCTATGATTCCAAATTATCCTCCCATTTCCGATCAGAACAAATTTCAGATTATTCGGTAATCAAGATGCCATTAGAAGATAGTTTTAAATGTTTCATCTTGGGAGCCCAAGAAATTTGAGACATTTTGACCCAAAAAAAATATTTGGCAAAACATCAAGCTGATTCACAGGTGAAGAGGAACTTTACTCATACTAGACCAATGCATCCAGTCTTAAACATATAAATCCCATTCACAAAGGAGAATGAGGTCGAAAGAGCATGTTTTTAAACACAAGAACAAGGAGATAACTAAATTCAAAGCACTCATATTCCTTGGAATATATATTATTTCTTCTCATTTATGTAAATTTGTTAATCCAATAAACACAGCTCCACAAGTTGAATTGATAAAAGACTGTTCATTTAAGTCACCACTTAATTTCATGGACGATTTACCTACCCCTATCATTGAAACATCCCTGGCAAATTGTAGGAAACATGGCCATTGTATCATTTCACCATGCAATACCTTGGTGTGGAAAGGAAAAAAGTTACAAGGTTCACACACGAGCTAAGACTTACTTAGGTTTGATCTTTTTACCAAAAAAAAGGGTTTCACTGGATAACGCGAGTGTTTGCTATGATAATTATGCAAACCAAATTTGTTGTCTATTTTATTTCTTTATCATCTGTGCAGCCGATGCAATATCTCCATACAACTTTTCACAACTATCAAAATATAGGCCTATGACATTCTTCAATTCACTTACCCTTCCTCTGATTTTGTTATCATTTCAAAGCAACTTTTCACTTGGCAAAGTTTCCTGAACTTTCCTCTTTAGTGTTAATATCTACCATGCAACTGCATTTTTTTGCTGAGACATAAGACAACAAATTTTTGCTTGAATAATGTAACGTTTGTAGAGAGTTAATAGCCACTTGTTTATAGAAGAGGACAGAGGTTTTTTTATCCAAATCATACAGGATCTTCATTACCAACTTACATTTCTTATAAGTTCTTTCTCCTATCTCATTTTATTCACCTAATGGGGTCTCTTCTTCTTTCTGGCTAACCAGTCTGAAAAGATATAACATAGTGGTAGTCTGCTATTTTCCACCATTATTCAACTTATTCAAATTCCAATTCATGGCGATTTTTTGTTGTTTGCAAATCAACTTTTGATTCAATGGTTGCCCTACTCAATTACTCCTAGCAGATTTTAAATCCCAACTCTACCATGAAGCTTCAAAAGACCTTTCACTTTCCAGCATAATGAAAATAAATTGAGCTCATTCAGTCATATAAGACCTAGTTGGCATTTTCCAGCCTTGGATATTCATCCCTTTTGTTGAAAAGAATAGAAAACGGATGATGAGTTTACAAAGTGTATCATAAAGTCTGTACTGATTACATAATTCCAAAAGAATTATTTCCATTGAACAGTCATAAAATGGGTCAAAGCAGTTTAACTCACTCTGATATCATTGAAAGTTGTCATGGGTTTTGTTTCCATTCGAATGCAAAACTTTCACAAGAACCATACTAAATCTATACTAGACCGATAGTATCCATTTTGATGTGTATTTATTAGTAATTCTTGTTATTGAAATCTCAGCCAAAATCATACAACATTTGTGGATGGTAAAAAATTTCAATTTTGGAACAAAAGGTAATTTGGAAGCAGTAATCCAGTCAGGTTTCAAATAATCAAGTTTGGTTCCCAATTATGGAGGTGCCATAGCTCTTATACCCCAACTCCTTGAATTGTTGAATCATTCTCCTTCAATCCAAACTCCTTGGTCCTACCCTTCTACTCTCCTTCAATATTTGCTTATTCCATGTCTTCAATGGTCAACCCTTTTCCCTTTGCCCATTCACCTGAAATTCAAATGCCCTTTTCAAATGAAAATCATGATCAAAATTCCAGACTATGTATTTACCTTTGTCATCTTCTTTTCAAACCTTCCATCTATTAAAATGTCATGTAGTAACAACATAAAAAAAATAATACAAATCCCTAGCATTGATCAGGTTTGAGAAAAACAAATTTCCAATTACTTGTTCAAAAAGAAGTAAAATGAAATTCCCAATGCAAGAAGATTACTGGGACATGAATGCTGAAAGTAGAAACAGAAATATTTTTTGCTTCAATAACAAAGTATTTTCTTGGTTTGTATTCTCTTCTCATAGTGCAAGTAGGATAAGTTAGTTTTCACACAGCAACCTAAAAACAGGGAATGAGAAAACTATTTTAAAATCCTATAATGAGAGTCATCAAGATCTCATTTGATTCCCTCACTGCGACATCTAAACAACCTAATAGGCCATTAAATCTTAGTAAATTGGAGTGGAACGGACACACCGTCACCAAGTCATTTGATAAATAGTATTTATATCCCCACTTAAATGGTTTACCAATTTTCTTCTTGACAAAAAAGCAGACAAAATCACCACAGAAGTTTTCGAATATATCTTGTCCATTTCAAAATACAAAAGATATTCTCAAATGTTACATAAACATAACCTTCATGCAAACTTAATTACATTTGATAAAACTAAATACATCTTATATGGACATGAGAATTGCATCAAGCAAAAAGGTGGTAACTGACAGACAGAAATGTGAGACATCGGTTCTATTAAAAAATATGTTCCATACTTTTATTCACCAATTACAGAATCTTTAAAACATGTTTCATGAGATAGTAGGGAGAATTCACTTATTTCATCACCAGTATGGAAACATATATGCAGTTAAAAAATGAAATGTTCAAAGACTAAACAATTTATGTCAAGGTGAGTGATTTCCACTCTTATTTTCATTTTCAGATGAGGAGGTATAGCCCAAAGCTGAAAGGGGGTATGGAGGGGGGCGAGGGCGAGCACAATACAACTATGAAATTGAGAATTATCACATTATGTTTCAGTTTCATAATGTAACAAAAACATAACAAATTCCATCAATTTCAATTCATTTCTAATATGCTCATAGTAAAAATCATTAAAGCTCCATTTTTCCAAGATCATTGAAAAGTTAGATTTTACCTTAGGATACAATTCAGCTCCTTCAAAAAAGGAGTTATTTATACCAAATCAATCAAGAGTCGAATTTCATTTTCATCGTTAAAAAACTAAAGAGGACAAAGACATTCTTTAACCAGTTTGTTTGTGGATAGGAATAATGCAATCAAGCATTCTAATGAATTCATCATATGAAACATGAACTGTTTGATGAAAATTGTAACGGTTGCAAACAGTTTCGGAATATTGAGTAACATAGCAATGCAACTCCAGTTTCAGATTAAGAGAAAGTTGATACAACTTATACATCGATATCTAGATTCTGCAGGGCTTCTCTAGATATTTCTGTGCATGATAGTACACCACACGGAGGGGATCACATTCTATACAGTGAAGTCAAGATCTCCATTCTGAAAATTCTTCCTTTGTAAACTATCACTCCAGATAGTAAACCTATATTGATTGCAGTGAAGTACAAGATGAAAGCAGTGAACCCGAGTTAAAGTACTCAATACTCCCGGATCCAGGATAGTAAAAAGAATAATAACAATACAACAAAAAATACTCTCCTCCTCCTTCTTTTTTTTCATTTTCTTCTTCTTCTATTAAAGGGGAAGTTTACCCTGACAAACAGTTTATTGTAAAAATAGCAGAAAAAATAATAAAAATATTGCCGAAGGTTTGAGAAAAATTCATCAAGTAATTAAAAAGTTATTAGAATTTCAATTATTTGATTTGTGACGTCATATGCGAGCAGCAATCCTACATAGCGAATGGTAAAAAATCAATGAAATGTCATTTTCTCAGAAAATTGAAAATGGTTTTCACTGTACCTTTTGTATATCAATAGACAAATCATTTCACACCCGATCATGAGTAGAAACCAAATTAAGTCATCAGGAACCATACTAAATTTGAAATTCATGCATTTTATATTACATAACACATGGGGCAGCTGCTCGTCTATGACGTCACAAATCCAAAACTTTGAACTCTAATAACTTTCTTACTCTTTAACGGATTTTCCTCAAACCTTCACCAATATTTTTTACTATTTTTTCTGCTATTTTTACAACAAAGTTTTCTTCAGGGTGAACTTCCCCTTTAAAGACGATACATTCTGAAGACACAGTTAGCACAGCTCCAACAGATCATTACATATATGTGACTGTTTACTGCAAGTTTTGAAGATATTTCAAAAGCTTTATAAGAAAATACTTCTATTTCAGGGCCATCACTGGTAAGTTGGAAACAAAAGAATCATAAATTCTACAAACATAATTGATGGATGTTGTAAGAGCATAACTTTAATTAAACTTAAGCAGAACATAGATCTGCAAGATATAGCTGTGCGGCTGTTCATAGATGACTTATCATTTTTTTTTCATGATAACCCTGTCTCTCTCTTTCTCAAAAAGTCATGTATCATTTTTTTTTCATCCAAGGAACATCTGGATGTCTATTTGTCTTACATGCAGGTCACACTAGGTCCACAAACATCTTCAAGTTACAGAATACAACATTAAAAAAGGAGAAATCCTCATGGTATTTGCAATGAGCCACCACTAAGTCCACAAAATTGAAACTCTGAACAGGTTTCATAATGCAGAAAATGTGGATATTCAGAAGTTTCACAGTATACAATGTCATTAACATGAAATAAAGAGGGAAATGTAGATCTACGAAACTTGATAGCAACTCGCAGAATATCATATTTTATTTACATGAAATTGGTGCTTATCTGAGCCCAAAATTAAAGCTGTTTAAAGGTGTTTGAAAGTTAGGGAGAAAGTTCAAATGCTTATATTCATTGTGCCAGACCAATTCTTATATAATTAAACTTCTAATGAATTTATGAACCTGTCAAATATACATATGAACATGACCAAATTGGCCATTTTTAAAGATAAACACAAGTTGTGATAACAATCTCAAATGATGAGTTCGAACAGAATCCAATGAAATTACCACCAAAGTGCTTGTATGTATTGTCCAAAGTAAAGAATATATTCTCTTAAAATGGAAAAAAGAGATATGTGTATCATCTTGAGCAGACGTTCTATGGAATAATAAAAAATAAGAAAGAATAAGTCTAATAACATTCCCGAATGTGAAACAAAATGTGTTGTTTATTGCAGTATGAAACCTCATTAATTTGCCAAACAACAAGCTCTTTTCATGAAGAATTGAATTCTAGTCCAGGATTCTGAGACAGATCTTTGCAATGAAATGCACTCTAGACATGCAAGATTTAATGACATCTTGACTATTCTCTGTGATACAATTCTTTCAGTTTGGGCAGATGCCATGGAAAATAAATTTCATGCACCACTTCCCATTCAGAATTTGAACCCTTTGCGGCTGGTTTTCTGGATATAATTCATTTGTGTGTTTTAAGACCTGACAGAATAATATTTGACAAGCAATTACAAAGGTGACAACAATTCTTTGTGACAGGACAGAAACAGAGAGCACTTGAGAAATTTGTTTTCATATGGCTTGAATTTGTAGGATACTGGTGTATTTTTTTCTATGAGAACTTTATATATCCAGTAATGATTTTGAGTATTGAAAACATAGAGAAGGCAAATCAATTGAAAATTTCAACGTAAGCAAATTGAGAGCTGTCTCTAAATGACAGTGGAAACATAACCCTTTTACATTTTTAATCTGCAAATTAACAGAATACAATAAACACTGATTTCAAACTTTGAATCCTGTCTAAACAAAAAAAACCAGACTAACAAAAACAGAGAAACTATCAAAAACAAACATATAGCAGAGGTATTGCACAAATGAAGAAAAAGAAACAGAGTCTGATTGACAGATAAACAAATAAAAACAAACAAAAAACTATCTACCTTCCATCTGTGAGTTGATGATTATCTGTGCCAAGGCATGGAATATCTTGAACATACTGGTAATACCCATCACTATCTGTACAGTTGATCATCGACCAATCAGGTTGGCACACAGAGATGAAATGTGGCCTTAATCGTCCAATCAGATACTTTCCAGAGTCTGTCAGAAGTAGAGTGAAGGCAGCGCCAAGACCAAAGGGTCCAAGGGTAGAATAGAGAGCGTTTGCCCAAGGGTGAACTGAGCAACAACACAGCTTTTTCCGGTTGTACGGTCGCCATGGAGACCCTTCTTCTGAGCATCTCACAAAATATCGGTAAATAAACCATTCACAGAGCACCATCTGGAATAAGGATACAGAAATCAATAATAAAGATATTTATTACTTAATACAGTTATTGATAATCAAATAGACCCAATTGGGTAAGGCTTCAATACTTGAAATAGTTTATCAGTGAAGTTATTGCTTTGTGCTGACATCTTGGGTCAGCCTTGGCCTGGATGAGAGAAAATGACATCTGCCAACCCTGGGCCAGGAACACAAAGCTTAACAATGATCGTAGAATATTTTCATATGATTGATTCCATCGACTACAATGTACAATCAATTGTAATTATCAAGTGTACGATTAATCGCTAACCTTTGTGTTACAGGACCCTGGTTATCATCATTACACTGTTATATCACAATGGGGTAAACACTATTATACAGCCTGTAGAAAAGAAAGTAATAATCAATCAGTTATCTTTCATCCTAATAACCCAACAATAATAAGAAACTTGTATAGGTGAGGCAGCACCATGATATAATACAAAGGAAAAAAAATCAGTCCGTCATCAAATAAAAGATAAACTGGAAACAGACAGATCACAGTATACTGTAAGTTGAAGAAAAAAGCTTTTCAATTTGGCAAGATCTTTATAGGCCTACTAACTGAACATCTTAATATTTTAAGTTAATTCATCTGTTTATTTTTATTGCTTTTTGGTCCCCCCTCAACACAAGAAATTTTTAGTGGTTTTATGTTTGAAAGAAATGGCAGACAGGTAAAATATCAAAGGTAAGAAGAGCCTAATACCTTTTTACACAGGATTTTCTTAGCCCCGGACTATCGCTAACCCCGTACTATCCTTAACCCCGTACTATCCTTAACCCCGTACTATTTTTTTTTCCTTTTCACACATGCCAAATTGTTATTGCTAACCCCGGATAAGGAATGCTTGCTTTTCACACACGAAACTCGCTAACCCCGGACTAGTGGTTTTTGTCGATCATTCGTAGTACAAGTACTTCACTTGTACACTTTTTACACACGCTAAAATTTCCATAACCCGTACTATAACTATAGGTAGGGCTAAATGGCAATTTAGCCCCACCTATAGTACGGGGTTAAGCTTAGCCCACTTTCGTTTTACACTAGCGATCTTAACCCCGTACTATCGCTCTTAGCACCGCAATTGCTGGGATAACCCTGCTATTTTGCAGGGCCAAATAATCCCGTACTAAAGGTGGGGTTAGCCCACTTTGCAAAAATGCTGTGTAAAAAGAAAGTGGGCTAAGCTTAACCCCGTACTATAGGTGGGGCAATTTAGCCCCACCTATAGTACGGGGTTAAGGAAATTTTATCCCGTACTAAAGGTGGGGTTAGCCCACTTTGCAAAAATGCTGTGTAAAAAGAAAGTGGGCTAAGCTGAACCCCGTACTATAGGTGGGGCTAAATGGCAATTTAGCCCCACCTATAGTACGGGGTTAAGGAAATTTTAGCCTGTGTAAAAAGGGTATAAGAGGCATTTTTACTGATCATATTAGGCAAGGTATTTTACAGTATCTATAAATGTAATTACTAATGCTGCTGTCATATTTTCCTACAGTGTCCACTAGGCCTGTCTACACGAGAAGTCAAAAACAGCCATTTCAAAAATTTATATACAAACTACATACAGGAAGTACACAAATTATAAAAACAGCTGATCTCGCGCCGCACGGGCCGATAGTAGGCGAAATATGACTGCGCTACATGGAGGGTATTCTAGCTTCAACAACTGGCTAATAAAACACTATTAAAAGACCTTAAGTGTACATGCCCTGTTCCATATGAAGTTGTAGAATTCCTTTCTCCATTTCTCAAGTTATTAGCATCACAGGTGAAGCCCTTGACTCCATTTTAGGTCAAGTGAAACTCATGTTCAAATTAAGGATATATCAAATCATCTTGCCTGGAGTAAAACGACGAAGGTCCTCTCAAAGAAAAACTTCCAGTCTTTTTCCATTCAGCAACAAAGGCACATCTGTGTAATGTGTATCCTGTTACATAATCTGTGCTTGGATATATACCTTGGATTGATTCAGGTAGTCTCAAGAAAAAACTATTTTGAAACAATGAGGTATAATTCAGTAGGTCTAACATAACTTTTTCACCTTGGTCACTTACACAGAAGAAACTAGAGACTTGTATACTAAGTGCTGGCACAAAATGAACTACATTCTTTGTTTCAGATCCCACACGTCAGCGATCAAATGAGATTTTAATAAATGTAAATTTTAAAAAGTTCATTACTAAAGACTAGACTAACCAGGATCTACCAACCAAGTTGTCTGACCTAACAGGAGGAATGACCTCATAAGGTCATCTGTAGAACAATCAATCTACAAGTCTACAATTGGGCTACTTCAATGATTTATACCACTTGGGTCCTGGACTTGATTTGAAGGGTTCCCTAGAGGGTCCAAGGCCAATGATCGCTTGTTCCATTCATCTGTTACTACTCCATACTAAGAAATAACCTCTTTTTTTAAATGTGACTGGCTTTTGAAGTATGTGTTCTAGATGTTAAAAATAATAGCACAGTTTAATTTTCACATTAAACTATTACACACTGTACTTCCGTAGGTTTTCTATTCTAACTCTACCATTCTTTACTGAGCCACATCCAAACCAGGGGAAATAATACAGTACTACTCTTTTTACTTTTACTACTCTATTTTTAAAAAGTAGTAGGCCTACTCCTTGGCAAGAAATTAAATTATTTTTGGCAAAAAAACCTACAAAATAATACAAAGTCACTGTCATCACTGCAATGGCCAATTTTCCTACTAAAAAATGACAGGCAAATATCTAATACTGTAATGGATTATGGTATGTCCTTCTAGCTCTAAACATGTTGGTAATTTCTGCAGTCTTTATTTTAAAAGGCCTATTGGTGATCACTCCAGCTCTAACCCCCTGGGAGTCCGGTGTCATCACTCTAGTACCAGAATGACACTTACCCATATCCTTTAATATAAAGGTAAAGTCTTTCTGGCTCTCAACCAGTGGATACAACTGATCACCAGGAAGCTTTCATTTATTTGATTGTTTCAAACACAAACATCAAATCTGGTATATCAGCGCATCCTTGGAATAATGAGGGCAGTCCTCAGCAGTGGTATGCCACATGAGAGTAACTGGAGAAGGTTAATACTCAGCATAAACACAGCAAATTGGCCCTTCTGGTGAGCCAGCTTGCTCCAAAATCCCTGATATCGAAGCCGCTGCACGCACATGGAAATATACAAATACTACAATAAAGATTACCATGAGAATTTATGAAATTTGCAAATATATATCATTTAAAGACCTATTGCAAGTAAAAATTATAGTTTTTATTTTTTCTTGTTACTCAATTGATAACAAAAGATGGACTAGCTGAATTGAATCTGAGGAGTGTTGTATCCATTTGTATCTTTGTCCTTTATTATATTATCCATGTTGATTTTTTAAAATGTAAGCTGTAAGAAATCATTTTTTTCCATTCAAGCCATAACAATTTTACATATCTGGGGGTCATTTCATAAAGCTGTTCATAAGTTAAAGCGACTATAAGAACGACTGGTGATCCTTTCTCACACACTAAACCATCGCCAATGAACATTTTGGTGTATAACAATTACCACAATAAAGGACAACTAGTCGTTCTTAAGGTCTCTCTTAACTTACATCTTTATGAAACACCCACCTGGAATATTATGTTCAAATTAAGGAGTAGAGTCATCCAAATCTCATTAATTTGGTTTGACCTTTCATTTTCTGGCAGTGTTACTTCATTGCAAATTGTATATATGTATAGATATACATCTCTGAAGCATTCAAAAGCGATTTGGATAACTGATTCTCACAGAATCAGTTATTCAAATGCTTCTTTTCCATATTTCAAATTAACATATGGCTACCATATTCTATTGATAGTAATTGCAAGGCTGCAACCAACAAACACATGTCTATCTTGGCCTGAAAACACTTCTCATGCAATCTAGATTTAGCCATGAACATTTGAATTTACTGAAACAGATCATGGCCAACCAAACTGATTATTATAAATCCAAACTGAAACTGAAATTTGTAAATCCCTGCAACCATGGAGCTATGCTGCAACTGACTACAATACAATCACATACAAATGTGATCAGTGTTGACTGTGGTTGCAGAGGAAGTACAGCTGTGACAGTTCCAGATACCACATAACCTCATATGGAGATGCAGATCATGTGAGATTTCCTTAGCTTCAATGATGCCCATCAAGGTACAAAGCCCTGCAAAGTTCCTGCATGAGGAGACTGGTGAACAGATGCAAAATGTTCACACAAAAACCTGTGAACTAAAAATAAGTTTGAGTAGAAATATAATTTGTAAGTTGTCCCTTTGTAATTTCTGTATAATGAGGGATGCCCTTAGGATAGAAGATGCTCTGTTAATATACAGCTAGTCAGCTACCATAGGCTAGCATATCACATAATCCAAGATGATTCAATTTTCTGGGATTTTTGTCAACCCTGACTGAAAAAAATTGCCTGAAAATCCCTATAAAAGAGAAACCAACTGAACATGACTCAGTCCTGATTACTCCATTCCACCTTACAAATCTGCTAACCTTGAATGTGGGTTAACTAGCCACATCCAGGATCATAATTCATGCTTTTCACAAGTTACTACTTCCTATAAAACCATGGTCATGGTGGTAGGGAGGTATGCATGCTCTACTATAAATGAAAGCCCTCTCGAGTCCCTACACTGGTGAAGAGGTTTGAGCTACTATATTTTTGTACTTTTGAAACTAAAAAACAAAAACAAAATAAAAACAGAACAAATATTGAATTGAACAAGAATGTTAAATAAAAATCCATTTAATTTTTTTGAGAAATTTTGTCTTCAGAATGAAAATATATAGTTTTACAGTAGGTTTTGCGAACAAGACCATTTTGTTGAGTTTTTAAAGGGGAGGCCTACCCCCCCCCCCCCCATGCAAGGATTAAAAATATACAGAATACATAAAGTGCTCTTCTCCTCCTGCATGGTCAAGGTCAAGAAAGTTTCCACACCTTTCTACAAAACAAACATTTCCTCCTTGGTCTGTTTTTCTGGTTTGTGAGCTGTCACTCCATGATCCACAGTATTTGTGTTGGACAATCGAAACTCGAAAGCTCTGTCAGATACTTCTAAATAAATAGGTCAGTTAACAAGGTGTGCAGGATTTATTTTCAGTTTTATCAATGGAGTTGATATAATGAGATCCACATATGAAAGGAGTTACTAAATATAGCTCTCTTTGAAACCTGAACAGAAGATACATGTAGGGATACATTGTAGGCCTATTAAAAACTGGAATTGATTACGAATAGATTTATTGAAATGGTCAAATCGATTTGTTCATGGATGATTTATTTATTTGCTGATTGAACAAGCTGTTAATAAATTGGTGGATTGTTTATAGTAAAGAACTTACTGATTGATTGACTGACTGACTACAAGCAACTGACTGTTAATCCAACTTTGAGCAAGAAAGTATTAAAAATTGGTACACTAGAATAAGTGGCTTTTGAAGAAAATTCAACAATCTACATTTCATGAATTCAAGTTCACCCACTTTATTATTCAAACGCAGAGATTTGTGATTTTAGAAAACTTTTCCCCAGCATCGCCCGAGTTTCCCCTGAGGCAACCGATTTAAGTGATCTCCCCCACCTCTTGAAAGTACAGCCAAAATTTGCTGCCTCCATGACCCAAAATACAGGTATGGTAATATAGTGTGGACCTCACAGAAATTTCTGTTCTACAACAACATGACCTAAATGTAAGCACTGAAATAAGAACAGTGCTGGGTTTATACCATGTTTGCATTAAGAAATGGCACTACTAGAAGCATAACCTGATACAAATACTGCTACAACAAAATACAGTACCACTTCAACAGGACAGGTGAAGGTTCTGCACTATAGGTTCTGTGCTACAGCAGAGTGACCCATATTAAACCCTTGCAATAAGAACGGGGTCTACTCTGGATACCAGGTGTGCAGCAACAAATGTTACTACCAGAAATGTTAATTGATATGTGGGCTGTGTTACTTCAATTGAACCTGACATTCGACCAAGTGTCATTCTGCAGAGTTTGAACAAGTAATGGGGGCGTGACATTTCCAAACCAAAATAAATCTGATCCAATTACTTGTTTTAGGTTGCTATGCAGAGGATAGGCCTTGAATGTTGCCAAAAACTATGAATGGCAAAAACAGAAATTGCACAGTAAACAAACCAAGTGCTGGTAAGTCCTTGGTCTCAACATGGTCTCAAACAGCACTGATTTTACATGTGTAAAATTATTTGAGTCGTATCTTATTTGATCTAGAATCACCTCTGTCAGTCAAATTTCAAAATCTTTGTAACAAACACTCAGCTGTCACTCAGTGCTGACTTACATCTACCATAACAAAACAATCATTTAATAATTTAATTTCTCTCAATTATTGTTTTAAGAAAATTGTTGTACTTTGTGTTTCAAATTTTTGTTATTTCCCCAACTTCACCATATATTTTCATTCAATAACATAAAGGTTCTTCATTGTAAGTGACATCAATTCATAAAGATTCCTGACAATAAAGGACATCATAGAATTTAACATTGAACTTCAATCACATCATACTTATAAAAGCTACACAATGTTGTATTTTCATTATGTCTTCAGACCTTTATGACTGCTCCCTAATAGTGTAAACACCATGAATGCCACAAGCAATTTTTTGCTAATATCACACAGATTTATCATCACGAATATTCCATTAACATCATATATTCATTTCACAGCTGTAAAGAACATTATTGGATTGATCACTCCAGGGGGGGGTGTACAAAATCTTGAAGTTTATTGAGGATAAGCAACAAATAAAATATATAAAAGGGATCAGAGAGATGTCAAAGTCTCAAACTCTCTCTTGAAGCAAAGAACAACTTAGGGGGGAACTCAGCAAAAGGGGTAGCTTGGAGGCCCCTGAATTCCCTGCTGCATAATAAACCAGGTCAAGTAGATCACCAACCATAGAATTAATATTTATTCCAGGATACAGGAGATTTACCTCACCTTCTCATTATATTATTTATCTGAAAGTGTAACGTAAGTTGTTGTTAAGTTGTTGTTACACTGCTCAATTTGTGGCTTTACGCTTCATCTTCAATCTCATCCGTCACACCTAATGACTCCCCATTAATATACACTTTCAACAATATGGGTTCTCCCTTCTGGATGACACAAGGCTCTGTGTTTGTTTCTCCAGAGGAAAGCCCTGATCCGGCAACATCCATTCATAAACCCTGCCTCATTTTGCTCTGGCGAAGGTAGTTTTACGCTTCACCTTCAATCTCATCTGTTCCACCTAATGACTATCCATTAATCGACACCTATGGCAGTAACCTTCCCCTTTTATAGGCTGGAAGATTTTGAGGTTCCGTGCGCATAGCCACACGCAATCCCACAACATCCATTCATAAACCCTCCCGAATTTGCTTTCGCTTTATCACCCCCGCCAAACATCCCTTGTAAGCCAGAGGGTATCAAGTCGACTTAAAATTAGCACCCTTCTTGCACTATAAGAAGATCCCTGTCATGAAGCAGTAGTTAACCCCTAACAAGCATCAAAATCAAAAGAGCGTTAACTGATAGCTATTGAAGTCAAGGCAACAACTTCCTTGCGATGATGGGTTACCAGGGTAAACCATCTTCCATCCCCATCCTACAAAATGCATTCCCCACCTGAGTTTTATTTATCCACGCTTAGTCACAGTGTTTGGTGTCATAAGCATCACTTCCAATTATTGTGAAGTCTTTTGCTTCAATGATGCCCAAAGAAGCGTCCCTTCTGTCATTTTTTCATGCCACTGCAATCAAAATGAGGTTTTCTGCTTTCATTCATAGCATCTATTCAACCATATCTTAAAGTCACTTCTCACCTCCTTGCATTCCTTACAATAATACAAAAAGTAACAAAAACATGCTACAATGTATGTATAAAAGTCATTCTTCAGCCTCTGAGTCCCAGATATTCTTTGCTACTTTTTGTATTGATCTCCTTCTGTATCTAAAGGTGCATTTATCAACTTCTTTCTTGGTCTAGAATTAAGGTTTCAAAACATGAATCGGGTATTTTTTCATTTGATAACTGCAAACATGTTTTGATTATGGGGGCGCGGAAATCTTTTTGAATAGAACAAATTTGTATGATCCCATACAGAGAGAATGTGTGGGCCATGGTGTAGATCTACAATCACCCAAAAATACTCCTCCTCAGGTGAAACTGTACAAAGTCAAGGCTAGTTACAGATTGTAGGATGAGTTGATAAACACAGTATTTCATTAAAGAAGATTTGAAAACAGTTTTAAACACAATTTACACTGGATATCAAACTGGGAAAAGCTTATGAACGCAGTCTAAGATACACCAGTCTTAAAAAGTCTTTTCTATGACCAATTTCCTGAGCTAATAAACAGTTTAGGTTGCTATTAAAAGAATTCAAACATCCTGAGTGCAGAGGGAGTATCTTCCTTCCGATTCTGCTACCTTCATCATCTATCTATTGAAAATAAGGTAGGCCTACTTTACATCTGCTACGATTTTTTTTAATTTTTCATCTGGGCCTAGTATCTTCTGCAAAGTAGTCCCATGACCAATCTTATGTTTCTTTCAAAACGAGTTAAACATGAGGAATACAATAAAGCTCATGAGTCTTGTTCACGGTCCCATACCACAGGTTACCAATTAAACGTAGGCTGGATTTTCACTATCAATTGCACATTGTAGTCAATACATTCAATCGTAAAATTTCTTTGGTGATTGCAAGCTTTGTATTATGGTCTCCTGGACTTATTTACCTTTTTACAGAGTCCTTATTCACTACATTAACAACCATAAGAACCTACGGCAACAGATTCTAAGTTTCTCATTATCAGTTGGCTTGACATGAAAAATTGACTAACTGCTGGCTAACTGAGTTAATTTTCAAAAATCTAAAACTGCTATACAGTTCATGCACCAACCTTCCAACATGCCAAAATCTGTATGAAGTATTGGTTAAAACCTATCAGCTTGTGATAAAAGATGTTGTAAATCTAAAGATGTCCAAAATGTTAGTTCATTGTCAAACAATGTGAAAATCTTTTGGGTAAAAGTTAGAATTATTCTGCCTAGTAAACATTTATCTACAACCCAAATTATGTTCTGAAAATGAAATCCAAAAGTAAATTCCTTCCCAATCTTCATAGGAAGCCCTATATTATAACAGATATAGTTACAGTTACTACAAAAAAAACATCCCCTCCCCCAGTCTTCATCAAAAGCCCCATTTAAAAGTTTCAGAAATGAATGAGTGTTAGTCTGTGTTACCAATAGAAAAACCCACCATGTTTCCAGGCACCCACATTAAGAAGGCACAAGTAGAACCCTTTATACTATAAGGGTCTTTCCTCAGATACCATTCTCCCCCTCTCCCCTCCCCACTCATCACTCCATACATCATCCATCCATTAGTATCACCACTAATAAAGACGCCCATCAATTCCAGATATCCTCTTTCATATATCTCTATCCACTGAGGAACTCCATACCCCCTTCACCAGACAGTAGCACCCATTGACTGAGTAACGACCCTGGGTGTTTCAAGGTCTAGGTTCTGCGTTCACACCACTCTAATCAACAAACATGTAGGCTACATAATATGCAGCCTAGATTATATTAAAATGTGCCCTCATTGTATATTATAATGTGCCTACATGTATATTATAATGTGCCCTCCTGCAAGGTCATTAGTAATTATATACAGTATCAACAAAAATGTAAATGACTTTTCATTGGATAATTTTATACCCATTTGATATGGTGTTTCTTGGCACAAAATAATGGTACTTGAAGGAAAATACAGTTGTGGGGAAAAAATGAATAAAAGAAAGTTGTGAGAGATGAAAACAATTATTATGAGCCTTTTTATTCCTCTATACCGGTATGTCAATTCACAATATATTCCTGCTGCTTTAATAAAGTAAGGTCTCTGTTTCAGTAGGCTTGTCTTGATTCAAGGCTTTTTATGGACAACGTTCATCACTCCCAGATATCTCCTGTCTTATATCAATCAATGCTCATAACCCCGTAACCAGACAGAAGTGCCTATTGAAGCAACCCTGGAAGTCCAAGGTCTAGGCCTACTTGTAAGGTTAGCATGTCAGTGTGCCCCGCCCAACTCATGAATGGTGATCTTGCATTCGCTGTGGCAACTTTGTACTGCACAGCGATATTCAATAAAGTGATTGGTTAACAATGGTTTGACTTTAAAAAAATCTGAGCTAGAAGGTCACATTTGTCACCTGTGTCTGTGATATGTTACAAAAATGAAGCCCAGAAAAAATTGCGTTCGAAAACAATTATTTAGTGCTTCAAAAATTGAAATATAAAGTGACTGAAAACACCATCTTAATTTCATCCCATACACTTATGTGTACTATTTAGGCGTCCACAAGACACCTATTTACAAAATCGGGGTTTGCCTTGTAGTTTTAGCTTTTCATTCTCAATAATGGTTGTTTTTAGGGTTTATTAGTTCTAATACATGCACTTGTACACATGTTTCATCTTGGTTTGAGAACTTTTTAAATCGGCTGCTCACAAAGTTAAACAATACCTTTAAAGAAGCAAATGTGTTGTGGAAATATATGGAAATCCATCCAACAATTAACCTGTGTCACCAAGATCAGAGAGAAACAATTTGATCAAAATTGAACAGATCAAATATTGAACTTTCTATTTTAAGTCAGTCAGCAAGATGAAAAAAAAAACAGTACGACAAGACACAAGAGTGGTCTGTACTGTTTCTAGCAGAAGAAAAAAGTGACACCACAGTATTTAATGATTCACTTAGTCATTTTCATCTGCACAAGTCACAATTAGGCCTACTGATTAAAATTAGAGAATTTAGAACTTGTGATCAAACTGTGTGACTTGTAACACCTTTGTAAAGTAACGAAGTAACATTCTTTTTAAAACAAACATAGCAATAAAAATTAAGAGGAAGCAGATGTTAAAAAGAATATTGAATTGTCAAATACATACTAGGCTCTGATTTAAAATTCTTCAAGTTCATATATATCAAGAGATTTTTCAGATTGTTATTTCAAAAATACAACTCTAACCAAGGTATCAGAATGAGATTTTTTAAATAATGTTTACCAATCGGTTTAAGCAGGGCATTGGGCTACCACTACATGGAGAATGAAGTGTGTCTCTGGAGTAGGATTAGGGTAAAACCCATCTGTCAACACTTCAAAGTATTTCTTGCATTTAAATTTCCAGACAGTTTAATTGTTTTGATTTTATTTGAAGAAAATAAGGCAAAAAAAGTTTAGATGACCAAGAATTCTATGAGGTACTAACCAAGGAAAGTGTGTTTGCATAGCCTCTTGATATAAAATCTGTTTGTACCAGGGCTTATTTCCTTTTTGTAAAAATACAAGTTTTCTTAGAAATATACTGGGTGTTTTTAAGGAATTGATATGGAAAGTTGACAATGAACTCAAAGAGTAATTCCAGAAGTATGGACACAACCTCTGACCGAGGAATTAAGTATCCAACGAGAATGAAGGAGTGTGTGCGTAATCTCTTGAAGTAGGCTTAAAGTAGAAGCCATCTGTTTACACCAAGGCCCCTATAATGGCTTGATGACATATCCACTTTTGCCAGAGCGGTTGCGGACACGAAAGGGACAAATTGCAGGCTTTGAACATGATGGGTATTTCAGGACAGGAGAACAAAAGAACCTGCAGAGTCACCCCCCCCCCAACCCTCGTAATCATTCTGATGAGATCTTTCATTAACCTTGTCCAGATAGACGGCCTCTACTGTAACTGACAGAAGAAGAAAGCAGGTTTTTATTCCCAGTTCAAACTCCAGGTATAATTTGGTAGACATGGATGGCTGCATCCTACCGTTACAAAACCATATATATATCTTAGTGTCGTATGACAGCACATTCATATAGGGTCCCTAGTAAGTCCACCCCATAAAAATGTTGATTTGAATCAATAAGGAGAATTTAAACTAAGCATAATCGCTGAAAGCTTCATCGAAATCGAATGTAAAATAGAACATTTCAAAGTTTCGCTTATTTTTCACAAAACAGTTATATGCACAACTCAGTGACATGCAAATGAGAGTCAATGATGCCCACCATTGACTCTCATTTGCATGTCACTGAGTTGTGCATATAAGAGTCAATGATGCCCACCATTGTTTGAAGTATAAAATTTTTCAGTTTTTACAAATTTGACATTAAGAACCAACTTAAACTTTGTTTCATAGGAAAATAATGAAAAAATTACAATATTTCATATATACAGTGCGTCCCAGAATAAACGAAACCGAGATTTAGCGATCATTTATCATACCTTAATCATAAATAGAATAGACAAATGACCTACCAATTTAAAGCTTAGAATCTCCTCTTTCATCTGATATTACTTAGGTTATTTTTTAGTCACGCATGAGTGAGCAAAAACAATTTGAAGAAAGGATACCAAAAACTCATTTGGCGGGGGGTATCTGGGTTTGAATAAGAAAACCACATTTCTGAAAAGTTCAATATCTGCTCTTTATTTTGGTACCTCAATTACAGAAAATGGTCAAGAAATAAAAAAGTTCTAGTCATTTGAAATAAGGCTTGTATTTCCATAATTTCATGAGATAAATGTGTTTTCACCGGTTTCCCACAGAAGCTTTCGCATGGTGAACAAATAATGCATGGCTGATCGTCAACAAAACGGAGTGTCGAGTGAGTTTGAAAGCCAGCCTGGAGAACCTCTTCATTTTATGAAATTATTGAAATTCAAGCCTTATTTCAAATGACCAGAACTTTGTAATTATAAGATTAGGTATCAAATTAAAGAGGAGATATTGAACTTTTCAGAAATGTGGTTTTCTCTTTGAAACCCAGATACCCCCCGCCAAATGAGTTTTTGATATCCTTTCTTCAAATTGTATTTTCTCACTCATGCGTGAATGAGAAATAATCTAAGTAATATCAGATGAAAGAGGAGATTCTAAGCTTTAAATTGGTAGGTCATTTGTCTATTTTATTTATGATTAAGTAATGATAAATGATCGCTAAATCTCGGTTTCGTTTTTTCTGGGACGCACTGTATAATCAAATACAAAAGAAATAGTAACTGGATAACGTCATCACTCTCTTCATTTGCATACCGATGGGCATATAACGGTTTTGTTGAATGAATTGAAACTTTAACATGTCAAAACTTTCTTATTTTACATCCTATTTTGATAAAATGTTCAGTGTCATGCCTGTTGGATTTGTCTCTTTTTATTCAAATCAAGTTTTTGTTGGGGTGGACTTGTCCTTTAAGAGATGTAATTACACAAAATTCTCTCATCATCTGAAATCTAGGACTGCATACACTTGCGTTCGCATGTGACATCATCACATTGCATAACACATCAAATTAAATATAAAGGATCTATTATTCCTCATTGCCCAGGCCCTGACAGATGACATGAAGCTCTTGCAACTAAATGAAATAATTCAGCTCAATAGACAGTACTTGGTAGCCAGAAGTTTTCTTGTTACTATTTAGAAAAAAGTCGACTTTGCCAAATCTGTACTGAATGTTTATAAAGTGATTTGTATCCTCAATGTACTTCACTTACAACACAGCATACAACATACAAGCAGGAATACTTCTCATCGCTATCAAATACTAATTCTGGTTCCCAAGATAAGAAGAATATCTGATATAAAAATACTTGGAAATTTGAGAGGAAGCCCTATGACAGATTGGGCTTTATAGAAATTGGGGCTTAGCCAAGTAGTAATAATCTAGTAGTCATAACTATATTCATTTTAAAAGGGTGGAAAGAAATAGGGAAGAGGAAGCAAAAGAGACTGTGAATTGAAGTTTCCATTTCATTATGAATTTACTTTAAATAATAGTTATTCTTTATCACCATCCATGAACCAGTATCAATTTCCTCCGAGAGTGAAACAGAAATAGAATTAATTGCAAATTTGTGAAAACGTCATGCATATCAAAAATTCAGACCAGACAATATTAAATCATCATATCCAGCATATAAAATTGCATTCAAAGAGAGCATTGCAAGAAACTATAAGTATAAAGTTAAATTCCCAAGTGAGTATAGCCCCAAAATCAAGCACATATTGGGTTGCAACACAACTTTCTTGCAACTCCTCATTAGGTGGTGCAGCACCAGCCCGAGTTTGCTCAATCTCGAGATTTAAGCCCGATCGGCCCTCTTCACGAATAATCTCAAGATTAATCAGGATTATTAATTCATGGTGTCAGACCATAATGAAATTCAGGCTTTACTTCCATCTTCGTCTTTCGAAAAGTTAACACATGAGTCAACCTGATTAGGGTGTTTTAATTTACTGGTATGTACGCTAATATTAGAACCATCATATATCACAAACAATATATCACTAACCCATTGAGCTGAGAGGATTTCGGCAGTGATGGGGAGTACAATCGCTGGAAGTTATTCAAAAGCACAAGCTGTTGAAGATCCAAATGTACGCATTCTTGAAATATAGGGCCTGATGCCTCGAGCACAAATTGCTCTTTTTGCGCTGGTGGAGAATGAGTTTCTTGAATCTTAAGATTATCAGGAAGAGGGCTTATTGGGCTAGGATCTCAAGATTGAGCAAACTCAGGCTGGTGCAACACCACCTAATGAATTTTGTGGTTCAATAAATGATACTGACCGTTACTGTTGGTACAAGTAGACCAACAGCTACAAGTACACCGACGCTGACAGTATCTTCTTTGTATGGATACTTGATGCTTTCATCATTGCAGAAGAAACCTCTTTGGAACATCAACGTGGGACTCTCCAGGGCATACAGGATGACAGATGGTATCAATGCTAAACAAATAAAAAAAGAAAATTGTGAGAAAATGATATAGTTATTTAATATGGCATTCAACAGTGATCTTTATATCTTAGTTATGGTATGCAGTAAAAAAATACTTTGATGCAAACCTACTTCATTTTAGGGTGTAATCAGCTATAATTCTAATAAGAAAGATTTGATCAATATTGGATGGATGATAATTTTAATGTTTGTATTGTGATAGATTCACACTCACAGTATCTTAGCATAGTAGAACTCAGTTTTCACCTTATGATCAATTCAAAAGGGAAAGGCATAAAATAGGCCTAATACTAATGATAAAGAGAACTATTAACTAAATAATGAAATCAATATTTTAAGATACAAGAAAGAAAATCTACACATAAATACAATAAGGACACTTGACTTTTAAAATGGTAATATCTATACTATGTTATAATCTGGTGAACATTAGTCTTTAGTATTGATAAAGAACAGCTTGATCTCTTCAACAGAAACAACAAGTATTTATTCTGGAAAGCTGGATTCTGGAATTGCTGGAAAGCATTTGAACGAATACTATTCTTTGTTATTTGACGAAAGGCATTTCCAAAACTACCTGTCATGCACAAGTTTTTTTTCAGTTAATTCCACATCCAAAAGAAGCTCTGAAGCTCAATAACATGAAATATAATTCAGTTAAGTACCGATCAACTTCAAACCACTAAATAATTCACCGCAACATCATTTCTAGAAGAAAATTAATGATGCGTGATTGTAACGTGGATATTGCACAAAAGGGAAGGATCGACGGAAAGACATGCTTCATTATAATGCTTGGAAGCCCAGATAAATGGAAAGAAAATGAATAGTAAAAACCAATGATTCAGTATATTGGGATCTGTAATGGATGTTTTTCATCAGATGGTAAAATATTGATGGCTTGAAGCTGTGACATGACTTGAATGATATCTGAACAATAAAACAATATGAGAGGTTATTGGAGTTCATGTACTTGAGGGGACCATCATTGTATCTGATGCCATTACGATGGGGAGGAGCTGAAGAGTCGCTCCCTGAATAGTTCAAGTCTAACCATAATTCAGACTGAGGAATTTCAGAATGACATTTATGTTTTTGTGAAATAATAAACATGGAAGAGACTGTTATCATTAACAAAAACATGATGGAAGGTAAGAAAATATGTTTAAAGTTCCAATCCAATAGACATCAATATAGTGCTTGCCTTTCTTCGGTTAAAAAACAAGATAACAAAATCTTCATTAAAGTGGTGGATCTAATGAATACACAGAAGCAAAATAATTATTCACATCTAATTCAAAATCAATCCAAACCACCTTCTAGTATTTTTCACATTCCACTAGTTTTTTCTGATTCTTTATACAGCCAGCCACAGCAAAAGAAATAGGGCCTAACTGGCTTTCATCAGAGGGTCAATTATTTGTTAACTCATTCATGATGCAAAGTAAATTGTGTGTACAATTTTGTGAGGCAAATATAATGAAAATCAAACAAGCCAGTTTCTTGAACAGTTAGCTGTCCGATCAATTCAATGTTCAACCATAGAGCCATTTGTAATAGCTCTATATGGTTCAACTCATAAAAGTTCCTGATGCATGGGTAATGTTCACTTTCTGCAGTACCAAACAAACAACCCTGTGAACAGGGGAAAAACTTTGAGCCATTGTAGCAGAATCAAGAGAAAGAGGAATTCTATGGTATTTCTGCAACCCTTTTTGAAAAGGCAAAGAAAACATTCCTAATGAAAGAAAATCCCTGATCCGAATAAGGACTTTTGAAAACCGAATTGTGCTAAGCACTTCTTTGATATCAAATATGAGCAATATGACACTATTTCACAACAGCTGAGGTGTGTGGTAGCATGGACCTATCACAGGTAGTAATATTTTGACAGCAGAAAAATGGTGTAGTATCCAAAGTGCAATGTACTTGAAAAAAAAAATCTATTTTTTATCATTTGGGAAAATTTTAGAAAAGCAAAGTATTTGAATATATGCCTGTCACTTGCACCTGTCATCCTGCAATTTATCAGAACTTCAAATCTAAAGGTGTTTTCATACAAACTGATCACAGAAATACCAGCTATTCCACCGGTGCGGTGTGAATGCAAGATACCTATAATTATCCCCAAACGAAAAACCTTGAAGTTTGAAGGTCCCTTTTAAATCATGAGAAAATACCGGAGTTCTCCATGTTCCAAGGGTTTTTGCAATGCAAAAGAAAATGACAGGAAATTTATGAGTGGGACAAGAAGAATATGTAGGCCCTATTTCAGGTTTAAAAGCATCTTGTTGATGGTTCATAACTGCACAAAATAATTTATCAGGTATTTTTGGGCCTGAACAAGTTCTTATAATTTATGGGTATTTTTTGTGATCAGGCAATGTCAAAGTGCCATTATAGACTATCTATAACAGATTCATGAGAGAACAAATGGATCTGCTTCGAAACAATTTAGTCATCCGCTTTAAAATGTGCGGGGCAAATTTTCATGAACAGGTTTGTGGTACACCCCCTCCCCCACAAGCACAAATATCCAATGAGAAGACCTACATAGTCACGTCATTGACATCACCAAGTATGTAATTATTGGTTGGTATGAAACTGAACACAAGAAAGACTGATAAAGAACAAAATGATTCTGCATTAATTTGTAAGCTTTCATAATAAAGTTAAAATATTTAACAAGTTTGTTTAAGATGATATAAAAAAATCATGGTGAAAATGACATTGTCTAACCAAGACTAAATTTAGCCAAATTCTATAACCAACGACCTGTGAATCAGGAAATGGTTATAGCAACAAGGTTTCCAAAATTGCACTGTCATGATTTCAAAGAAAGCAAAACTCATTCTCATTGCAATCACAATCGATTTGACAAATATTAGAGTTTTGTATCTAAAACTGTTAATTAGTATTTATTTGTTTTACTAAATTGGTGTTTGGGAATAATGAAAGGAAGATTGATCAAAATAGTCTGCCAATATGTCTTCATTGTTCTTCCATCTAACTAATGAAGTAGCTCCCCCCCCCCCCCCCATTTTTCATTTCCATATCAACCTGCTCATCTCTGTTCTCAAGTTATTCATATTCAAAGATCACTAAACTAATGAAGTAGCTTCCCCCCCCCCCCCATTCACTCTCAAACTTTCTCTTTCATTTTCACATCTGCTCATCTCTGTTCTCAATTGTTCATATTCAAACATCACTAAACTCATGGACCCTACCACAAATGCTAAACTATTGTAGTAGCTTTTCTCCCCCCCCACAATAACTCCCAAAGTAGGTGGTTTCGAAGAATCATAAGAATCCCTGTTAGATTACGAGAACCTTTTTAGGCTAAAAAATACCCATTAATTATTCCTGCAATTACACTGCCCCGAAACATACCCTTCCGGATAAGTTCCTGAAGTTACGAGCATGCGCAGTATGGTCTGATAAGCAGGCAAGGCGCAAGATTCAAAATCACTAGCCCAGCAGCCACCCACGGCGCCCTCGCCCAATGACACGCTGGGCTAAAAGTTCCCGTAAATTGTTTTTACATTGCCGAAATACCTGCGACCTTGGAAAAATCCCCGCGAAAGTTCTCATAATTTCGCCAAGTACCTACTATTTAGCGGGTATTTTCTTTCAGGGAAATTATGCGTTTTTGCTTTTACATTACCAAAATACCAGGTATTTTCTGATCGGGGTAAATTTCCCGATCAGAGACTACCTGGAATTGACAAACTTCGAGTCGGTCTGAAACCACTTTCTGTTCTCAATTTGTTCATATTCAAAGATCACTGATCCTTCTCCCACTTGCATTCCCCCAATGATTTAAACATGGCCGCCTTCTGACAGCTAACAAACAGTGCTAACGGATGTACCAGTTGGCTCTGTCATCACCCCAGCAAAGGCTAGGCCAACGTACACAGACGCGTTCCCATGACGATTAGATTTCTGGGTCTGTTTGAGGGAGGAAACTCAAGACCGGTCCAGGTGCAGTGTTTTTGTTAGCAGACAGGCGTGAAAGTTGCTTGTCTTGGGCTAAAAAATCCATGCATGTCTAGTTTGTGGATGAACTGGTGCATGTCTATTGGACCTTTCACACTAATGGACATTGAAACCAAAATTGCAAATTTCACTGGAAAATTACCAATTACTGAAAAGACAAAAGGCCTTCATTTCCAATAGAAACCTCTGCACTTCATAGAAGAGCTTAATAAAAATGCAGATCAACTACTAATTCATTTTTATTATATTTTTTCACTTGATACTTGATATTACCAGGTATACAGTGTAAATGATGTTATTGGATATTTTGTTTGAATTGTTTGAATAGTTTTAAATTTTTAAAGCATTATTATAAAGTTTCCAATTAAAAAACACTTCATTATTTCTTTTACTGCTTAGCATTTCCTCTCCTAAAAAAGTTCTTTAAGATGTGTTTATTGTTTGTTCAATCTTTTTATGGTACGCCTTTGCGCCCCACCATCCTAAAATGCCGACTTACCATGGAAAATGAGAAAATATATTCCTGAATGTGATCCATACCTACTAATCTGCTATCACATTTCGAAAGTCCTGCATACAATTCTCAATTAAAATACAACATGCACTAAATATACCAAAAGGATATTTGTTTTCAAAACCCTACATGTACATGTAGTGTTTGCCTTTTACGTACATGTAAATATTTTACATCATCCTGAATTCCTGATTTTTTTTTATTTACATCCTGATTGCTGGGTATGAAATGAGTCATGACTCACGCCCAATCCTCAAGAATGCGGTAACAGGATTTTACATGGTGACTGCTTCATAATCATTAGCAACGTTTTGTCTATTATGCTGAAAATTCAACAGTTTAATAAACATGTTCTAAAATCAATCTATTCAGGAAATGTACCAGCTAAAAAGAAAACATTCATTCCACTTGAAATAGTGTTCACTTTGTACCAAATTTGTAGAATATTCAAATTCATGCTTATTACAATGATTGTATTTTCTTTGCTTTACAGTTGTTGTTTCTGTATTTTAATCCCATTTGAATAAATATCCACATGTCTACAGTAACGATATAATACCAAACTTTAATAGACTGATTTTCAGTTGGCATTACTTTATATGCATGAAGGTACAGAAGGAGGGGCAAGCCAGAAGTCATAAGGACCATAGTACTATATTAGACTGTGGGATGGACAAGGAAAATGTCTCTAGTTTTTCATTTCCGTGGGGCGGCAAATGCAACCACGGTTTCACTGGAAAATTACCAATTACTGAAAAGACAAAAGGCCTTCATTTCCAATAGAAACCTCTGCACTTCATAGAAGAGCTTAATAAAAATGCAGATCAACTACTAATTCATTTTTATTATATTTTTTCACTTGATACTTGATATTACCAGGTATACAGTGTAAATGATGTTATTGGATATTTTGTTTGAATTGTTTGAATAGTTTTGAATTTTTAAAGCATTATTATAAAGTTTCCAATTAAAAAACACTGAGACTGCAAAATTTCAAAAATTTCTGCTCATGATTCTTACTCGAAACAAGGAAATAATGACTAGTTTGTGACCAATCTGGAAAAAAATAGTTAAAGGTCAAGTCCACCTCAGAAAAATGTTGATTTGAATCAATAGAGAAAAAATCAGACAAGCACAATGCTGAAAATTTCATCAAAATCGGATGTAAAATAAGAAAGTTATGACATTTCAAAGTTTTGCTTATTTCTAACAAAATAGTGATATGAACGAGCCAGTTACATCCAAATGAGAGAGTCGATAATGTCACTCACTCACTATTAGTTTTTTTTTTATTGTTTGAATTATACAATCTTTCAATTTTTACGAATTTGATGATTAGAACAAAGGGCAGCAGGCCAGCACATCGCCCCCCCACACACACACACATGCCCCTCTCCAAAATTCTCTTGAAAAACTATCATACCCCCACTTCATTATTTCTTTTACTGCTTAGCATCTCCTCTCCTAAAAAAGTTCTTTAAGATGTGTGTTTATTGTTTGTTCAATCTTTTTATGGTACGCCTTTGCGCCCCACCATCCTAAAATGCTGACTTACCATGGAAAATGAGTAAACATATTCCTGAATGTGATCCATACCTACTAATCTGCTATCACATTTCGAAAGTCCTGCATACAATTCTCAATTAAAATACAACTTATGCACTAAATATACCAAAAGGATATTTGTTTTCAAAACCCTACATGTACATGTAGTGTTTGCCTTTTACGTACATGTAAATATTTTACATCATCCTGAATTCCTGATTTTTTTTTATTTACATCCTGATTGCTGGGTATGAAATGAGTCATGACTCACGCCCAATCCTCAAGAATGCGGTAACAGGATTTTACATGGTGACTGCTTCATAATCATTAGCAACGTTTTGTCTATTATGCTGAAAATTCAACAGTTTAATAAACATGTTCTAAAATCAATCTATTCAGGAAATGTACCAGCTAAAAAGAAAACATTCATTCCACTTGAAATAGTGTTCACTTTGTACCAAATTTGTAGAATATTCAAATTCATGCTTATTACAATGATTGTATTTTCTTTGCTTTACAGTTGTTGTTTCTGTATTTTAATCCCATTTTAATAAATATCCACATGTCTACAGTAACGATATAATACCAAACTTTAATAGACTGATTTTCAGTTGGCATTACTTTATATGCATGAAGGTACAGAAGGAGGGGCAAGCCAGAAGTCATAAGGACCATTATTCTATATCATGTGCTATGCACAGGTGCGCTAGACATAAATATTCATGCTTGTAGACGGCAAAGGGAGTCACTTTTGAAAAGTCATAAGGAGATTAAAGGACCACACTCATAAGGTCTGCTATTCATAATAGGAGGGGGGGGGGTCTTCATGCAATACTTGCATAAACCTTAAGATAAGTCAATTATCACATAAATTGAGAGTTACTATACAGTGCGTATCAAAAAAAAGTTTACACTTTGAAAAAATCCTATAAAATTATACATTTGTAATATCCTGAAGATTTTTCCACATTTTAACATTGGTACAGATCCATTTAATCAAATGACGATATAAATGTCGAAAAATATTTCCGCTTGAGTGAGCACCACTTACTTTTGAAAAGTTAGTGAAAAATGATTTGCGCAGAACTTTGAAATAGTTATGCGAATAAAAGTAGACCTTAATCATGAAGAACATGTATAATTCAGCTATTAGAATTGATTTGAAGATATCTTTTACCTTTTTTGACTTGTTTCCTTGCCCAAAACACTTCGAAGAGAGCATTTCACCCCACCCCTCTCCCCCACATACCGAGGCCATCGTGACGATATTTGCTTTACACTGAGCTGTGATTTACATGGAATGGCTTAAGCTTGATTTTCATTTTGTTAATCGTTGCCAAGCTTGGGAAAAGTGTGGAGAAACAAGTATTAAATGAAAAATGAAATGTAAACCCACTTTCAATGATAAAAATTTAGTGAAATAATGCTGGAGATGTCTGATATAAACTTTTGTTCAGATTCAGTTATGTCCTCAGATCCAGCTGGCACAAAAAGGGTAAAGGTTGTGCTTACTAAGTGTCGAAATTTCAATTTGGGTGGCAAAATCGTTACAAAATGCTTGAATGTATCCGTCTTATTTCAACTGACTAAAAGTGCAAGGGAAATGTATGAGAAATGTTTCGCAGGGTAAGTTTGATTTCGCTGTTTCCCCTTAACACAGCGTGAAAACAAGCATTTCTGCGCAAAACTGATTTCTGCGAGCTTTACAAAAATGGACAGTGCTTACTCATGTGTAACATTCTGACAAAACTTTTAATTTCATTGGATAGATGAGACCCAAACCCAAGATTATATGTGAAAAACTTACCCACATGTTGTATATTTTTTAATTCCCAGGGATTTTTCAAAGTGTAGACTTTTTTTGATACGCACTGTATAATGTAATACAACCAAAAAAAATTACTATTCAAGTTCTGCATCATAAATCCCGATCAACTGTTGATCTGAAATTATTAAATGAGGGACCCATGATTTAATACAAGCTCATCTCATTCGTGGACCTCTCCATTTCCAACTAAACATTGATAATTAAATACCAAAATTTGTTGCAGTTTGTATCGAATCACAGTTTCAAAATTCAAATCCATAATTTCTTTTTTATTTGTTTATGTTCATAATACCTAAATGGAATATGTACTCTTTCTGTTGGAAATGAGAAAAAATCTGAAAATGAATTTTAGGTGGAAATATCAACTGATATAATTCAGGGAAATTCCCCTTTTTCACTGATTCATGAAGTTCCCTTCCCACTGAAGCTACACTGTTAGACCGCTGTGTAAAATCGGTGCTGTGTACGAACGGTTGTGTATTTTTTTTTCACAACCCTGCGTAATCTTACCCGAGTTACGTTAAATATTGGTTGCGTAAAGAGTTTCTTCAATAAGAGGTTACGATTTCACGTCAATTCCCGCCAAGCACCCCGTTTCACAACAGTTGTGTACATGAATTTACCACGTGACTTGAGACAGCCAATCAGCCGTCATAAAAGTTTGTACGCAAACTTTTGATATCCAAAATGGAGAGTGCCAAGGAATTGCTTTGCGATTGAGGGTTCGAGTCACGTCAGCCGTCAAAATTTTGAGGGTAAGTGTGATTTTTGGAAGTATTTTTATTAAGAAAGTGTAATGTAGATTGTGATGGATCCGAGTGTGGTCGAATGTGGAATTAAGTAAGCTTGCTTTAGCTACAAATCTAACGTTAGAGAGCAGTGAGTTGGATCGACAGTGCATGACTGAGTGCGAGTGGAGCGTGTGTGCGATTGATTGGCTACCGCGTATTCTGGCGCCGTACCGGTACCTGGCCTTCTCAGTCCGCAGCTGGTCGGCGATGCGAATTCAGCGGTGCGGTATTCTAGCTACCTACCGCATGGTTGAACGAACCACTTATCCGGTGTACTACAAGGTTATGAATAACTTTGTCCTGAGTTATACCATGGTCACATTTGTTTTACGGCGGCCGTACGGCGAGTCGAAAACAGTCGTTTTAACATTTTTGTACCAGCTAAATATACCGGTACCGTAGGTGGTTTGAATAAAAATGAATAAAACGGCTGTTTTTGACTCGCCGTACGGCCGCCGTAGAGCAAATTTGACCGAGCCTATTAGTAACCCCTGTGTGGTGAAATAATGTGGGTAGGCCTAAGCGGCTTGGCATATTTTCTCTTGTTTTGGGGGGATAGACTCTAGATCTATGCTTGAAGTTGAAGCCTTAATTGTTTCTAATTCTATCACTGTCACTCAGTTCCAATCTAACTTAGATTGAAACCGTGATACTATTACTAGTCAAGTGTAGAAACAATCAAGGCTTCAATTTCAAGCATTAAAGATTCGCCAAAATTCGACATGTGCCGCCTAAGTTGGATGTTTTTTCTAGATCAAGTTAGGCTTTTATGCAATATTTTTTGTTCTAAAATTTCTTTTCAGAAAATGATGTTTGCAGCAATATTTGTTAAATATATTTGTCTATTTTTAATTGCAATGGTCATTTTATAATTCTATCTCAATAGGTAATAAAATCTTGAAATGAATCGCCCTGTTTTACGCCCATCATTCGACATCCCCCGCCTTTCATTCGACATTCAAATTAAGGTCAATGCGTGCTGCTGAATTGCACCGCATGCGATGTGCAACCCAGAAGTTGCAGCGGCCGTTCGCTCCCACATTGCAACATCTCTTGATAAATTTGTTTTACTCTAACGTTAGAGTTACAGTTAAAGATGAATAAAGTAGGAAACTTAAATATGTGGCAATATATTTTGTTACTTGTCATAATTTGGTGAAAATGGCATGGATCTCACTTTAGCTGTGAAATGTCTTTTAAAGTGATTTTTGTACTTTGTAATTTCAGAGGCCTATGGAGCTGAGTGAGGATGAGGATCCAGTTTTGCAAGATAAAACGACACCAAAACCAAGAAAGAGGGTCAGATGCCCCTATGAATTTGTAAGTATTTGTAAGACTATAAATATGAATGTGGGGTGTTAGATCTACATGTATACCGTTTGTAGCTAAATCATTCCATGTACATGATTCAATTGATTGATTGCTTTGACTATTTTTAAATTGTTTTAATGGTTAAGCCTACGGTAAAACATGATGGTGGGCCCAAGTCGGCGTACCTAACAATTTGAGTTAAGATTTATAACATAAATTTTCTCTTATTTCACAAAATATTTTGGTTAGTAATGTTCCTTATATTATAAAGAGTAAGTGTACCCAATTTCTCATTGAAAAATGAAAGAAAATATCGAATTTTCTTGAAAAAACCTCGGGCAGTCATTTTCTGATTGAAAAAAAAATGGTACAACCCCATGACTGCCCACTCTTTCACTTTGCACACGATTCAGGAATTTTTTATTAATACCTGTCTATGTATTGCATGTGTAAAGTTCATGCTTGTGTATCTTCTTTTACTAGAATCGTGCAGATAGGTGGGTGCGCAGACTTGGGAGACCGCGCAGATATGGGGGAACTGACCATACTTGTTTATAGATCTTGCCCCATTGATGTTATATGGGTCATAGAGGGCTGTTTGGCTGAGCTATAACAATCAAAATGATGATAATCATAATAGATTTATGAAACTGATTTCTATTCAGGATGTTGAAAGGTAGAAACGGAAGGGGCTTGCTGGAGGCATTAACTCGAGGATGGGTTCTAAACAACAGCGAGAGATTCAACTCAAAATTCTAAACAACAGCGAGAGATTCAACTCAAAATTCAACTCAACTGAGTGTTGGTTAGCCATCTAATTGAAGAGCATTGATGGAAGTAAGTGAAATTTGGGGGTTGAATTTGCGCCTATTTCCTCTGCATATCTCTTCGATCAGTCATTACGTCCCCTATAGATTGCTGCACGCTCAAAATTCTGTTTTTTCTCACCTGTTTGAAGCTCAGATTAAAAAGAAGGGAACCTTCACTCATGCCTTGCCATCAACATGAAATAACCTCACTCAAGTGATTAGAAATAGCAGTTCATCTGGCACACCAGACTTTTGCTTGATTATCCTGAAATGCGCCAAGTGAAATTAAAGGGCTAGTCCATCCCAGAAAAAATCCCCAGATTCAAAATCAATAGAAAAAAATCAAACAAGAATAAAACTGAAAATTTCATCAAAATCTGTTGTAAAATAAGGAAGTACTTTGGCATTTTAGTTTTGCTTATTTTTCACAAAACAGCACAACTCAGTGATATGCAAATGAGAGAGTTGATGATGTCACTATTTCTTTTTATTTTATTGTATGAATAATGTAATATTTCAATTTTCACAGATTTTACAATAAGGCCCCTTTTGGTTGAGCCACAAAACGTTAAAACACTGGCAGTTCCACTTGTTCAGGAAGGAATAAAACTTTGTTTATCATGACAATGAGGAGAAAATTAAAATATTCCATATTGCATGTAACAAAATGCAAAAGAAATAGTGAGTGGCCTACATCATCAGTTGCCTAATTTGTATATCTACCAGGATGTGCATATAATGTAGGTAATTGTTTTGTGAAATTAAGTGAAACTTTGAAATTTTCTTATTTTACATCTGATTTTGATTAAACTTTCAGTATTATGCTTGTATAATTTTTCTCTATTTATTCCAATCAACTTTTTATTTGGGTGGACTTGTTTATATGGAGATTTTTGTGTAGAAATTTGCATGGTTAAATTTGTTTAATAATTATTTCTTACAAACTTCAATTCACACTTGTAGTTCACGTATGAAATGCAAGTGCCGGATATCAGCATGATTGTGATTTTGGCAGACGAGATTGGAAGCTAGGCCCACCCACTTACATGTAGTCTCAAAAAGTCCAAACCAGCCCAATTTTTCAAGTTTAAACATATTGTTTAAATGGGGATACAGTTCATTATCTCTACCTCTTAATATGACTTTACCTCTTTATTCTATTGTACTTCTGATCATATTTTCAGTACATGTTATTAATATTTTTGGCAAATTTCATCTTTTGCATTTTTAATCAAATCAAATCTTGTTTTGTATATTCAATCTATTTTACACCTATTTTTTTGAAAGCCCACCATCACAAGTGAAGGAAAGCCTTGCGCACAGCCTTGTGGATCAATTCAAAATTTTGAAGGACATCAACGGAATCACAGGGTATGTAAGTATCTTGTATTCTTGTTTTGGGGTGCTGTGGATGCAAGGATAGCAAACATAAGAAAATCAGCTCGAAACAATAGCCCTTTGATGTAAAACAATGCACTAGTTGAACTTTTAATTTGGTCTCAAAAGATGCTAGAGACTTGAAAGTATAATCTCTGTGAGCGGCACGGTCAAAAAATTTCGGGTAGTGGAATTACCACGGAAAAGGCAGTGGAGGCCCCCCCCCCGCACCGTGGCCTTTTAGGGTGAAGAGGAGATTAATGGCAGAATTGTTGACTACTGTGGACCGGAGAGCAACCCTTCCAGAATCCTTGAATTATTTATAATCTCTAAAAATCAAATGGTGTGCAAGGCACATTTTGTTTATCTTGACATCCTATCACATTATAACTTAGCATTGCAGTAAAATATTGAAGGGTGACCGTCCGAAAAACAATGTTGTGTCAATTTCTATGTTAATTTGGACAAGGAATTCATTTTTAACAACAATAAATGGATAAATACTGTCTTTTAACTTAAAATTTAACCCTTAATTTGGGGGGGGTCAATTTCCTGTCCGGTGATGTGTTCAAAACTTACTACCTAATCAGCCAAATTCCTGTTGACAAAAAAAAAGAAAACCCTTTACCCGATCCCGGGGTGGGGGGCAGTCAAACATATTGCTGTACACACGCGTGACCAAAAAACGCGTTTAAAGGGGTTTTTTTTTCAGTTTTGGACGCGGTCCACGCGTGGACTTGCTAAGGGTATAAAAAACACAGATTTTCAAGAAAAAGGGTGGTTTTGAAAGACTGGTTAAAGGTCAATCGCAGGGTCAAACATATTCAGGGTATGTTTTTCCCCAAGGCTTTTTTTTAAGACTAGCCAAACGTGTTTAGGGTATTTTTCCCCCCAAGCTTTTTCCCCCGAGATCATATTTTGGCTACAACTTGTTTAGGGGCCAAGATATTTATTTTTAAAATTTATGTATTCATTTATATATTTACAACTTTATTTTATTTTTTTTGTGGTGGGGGGGCAATGTGACTTACATTATTGAAACATTGCAGGCTAATAGCTTGCCAACACAGTTGCAATATGATACTAAACATGTCATGGTAGTTTCAATAGTACTGTTAACAAGGAAAAAATAGTTTACTTCGAATTCAAGCACAAAATGTAACTAAACCACCCATTGGGGGTGCAATCCAATATGACATATTTTCTTTTCTGTGTTCGTAAAATGTTGATTTAATCTCATGTGTCATTTATTGAGAAGCTGAAAATATATTATTTTATGAAAGCAAGAACATTTTGATCATGACAGAGTAAATTGCCTGCACTTATAACTTTCCCTTGAATCTCATCTGTTCAATACAGGAAGGAACATCCATTGAATATTATTTGGCCTATCTTGATGCAAAGGATCAACCACAGCCTTTCTTGTTGATCCTTGGAGGCACCCGGTGGAAACCGAGCCAGGTTTTGTCATTGTCGAGCGTAACACCGTCCAGTGTACATGTACTTCCATCATGCAAGCTATAGACGTCTGCTTTAAGTTAACCTATGTGCTGGATGTTGACTACCACACCCAGTGTTCTCCTGCATGGCAAATATGCTCCAGCAATTGGTGTATGAATTGCCTCCCGGTGCTTTGAGTGGTGTTGTCCTGCTCAGCTTTTGAACTTTGCTGGGCAACATCAAGAAGGAATTTTAGTCTGAATAGGCAGCATTCAGTACTAAGGAAGCAAGTAACAGTAGTTTTGTATTAAATAGGCGATTTCTCTTGGTTCTCCTTGTTAATGATTAAAGACTTAGACCGTAACCAAAACTGAAATGGACAAATCATATACCATTTGAAAGCTTATAAGCTACTTAAGACAGAAAAGCAAGTTTTGTTTCACAAAATGAGCATTTGGGGGTACGGAACACAAATGCTCATAATTCAAAAGCCAGGTGTCATTACTCTGTTTTGCTTCACAAAATGAGCACTCCCAAATTATGGGGGGGGGGGGATCAGGTTCTGCAGATACATTGAATTATCTGTTCCCATTATAATTTGTCACTTGCATCCTTTTGACTAAACAGTATTTCATAATTCAAAAGTCAAGAAATATTACTTTTGTTGCTCACATGTCAAGTACGTCTCGTAAAGTAAAAAAAAAATATTAACAAAAGTTTTGAGAAAGCTGTCACTTCCTTTTTTCAAACCATGACAGAGTATCAATGTGAAAATGACAAAAACTCATCTGGATGGATATCTGGACTAAATTGCAACATATGTGTTGACACATACAAACAACCTGGTATTGTTTATTTATATTTTTGCAAATGTTTACATTGTTTATGGATGAAAGTTAAATGGAATATGATAGCTAAATGTGAGAGTTATTGGTTATGTCACATCTGGATCAATCAAGGACTTTGAGATGGGGACTGCCTTTTTACTTTCCAGCTCTTGTTATATTTTTGGCTTATATGAAATTTTCTCATGCAAATTGCCTGTGATCCTCTTCAAGTTGTAACAGTCATGAAGCTTTTGATTTATCACTTCTCCCATTAAAATTGGCTGTTTTCAATGAAAAGAGAATACATCAAAATTTAAGGGTTATGAACAAGGAAAAACGTATCAACGGGGCCTTAATTCATAATTGATAGGTTAAACATATATGTATTTAACATAGTTTGAGCTCAGTCGAAACTGGTTTATATTACTGCAGATGTTTCACTGAAATATTGTTGCCAAGTTGTCTATGTAGTCAAATATCTATTGAAAATTCAACAATGCAGAGAAGTCAAACATTGTATAGATATTACTATAAAACGGATTAAGTAGCTGAAAAATTGTTTCACTTTTGTGTCCAACTTCAAATGTCATCAAAATGTATTGATGTGTTTATAAACATATCTACATATCTATAGAATATGTAAACAGATTACAACCTCACAGTCCATCACCAATAATGCCTTCTTTTCTGAGAGCAACAAGTCCTCAAATATTTGAGTGCATGTCGGATATAGTTCAACCCTAAGAAGACTGGGGGGGGGGGGCTGATTGCAGCCCCCCCCCCTCAACATTTTTCGCGATAAATCCGCCGCGCGAAATTTTTTGACCGCGTCACTCAATGACTTTTTACGTTCAAGTCTCTTGCAACTTATGAGACCAGAATTTTGATCCCCCGGTGCGCAGTTCCGAAAATACACAACATTTTGTAAGTGCATGCAGACCCCAAATTACTCAAAATCATGAATTTGTGTACAAATCCAATGCAAATGGTGTTTTTAGCCAAAATTCATAAATGTATCATTATTTTTCCTTTTACTGCTTAAAATCAATTAATCTTTTTTATAGTCAAAATAAAGTCCCTGACGATTTCCATTGGAAAAACTATGAAAAGCAAAAAGTCGAAAAACAAATACATAAGAAATTTAGAAAACAATAGAATACATAAGAAAATAAATGTGATGTTGAAATGAAATTGATCAGATGTCTATCTAGAGTATGTGAAACAAAAATTAGCATTTTAGGGGCATTATTTTATCAATTAGAGCAAACTTAAGATTTTATGCATAAATTAATGAGCATTGAGATTTTTTGCAGAATTTGATGATATAGTTTTTGTCTCACCTGCGAAGCAAAGTGAGACTATAGGCGCCGCTTTTCCGACGGCGGCGGCGGCGTCAACATCAAATCTTAACCTGAGGTTAAGTTTTTGAAATGACATCATAACTTAGAAAGTATATGGACCTAGTTCATGAAACTTGGCCATAAGGTTAATCAAGTATTACTGAACATCCTATTAGAGTTTCATGTCACATGACCAAGGTCAAAGGTCATTTAGGGTCAATGAACTTAGACCATGTTGGAGGAATCAACATCGAAATCTTAACCTGTGGTTAAGTTTTTGAAATGTCATCATAACTTAGAAAATATATGAACCTAGTTCATGAAACTTGGACATAAGTTTAATCAAGTATCACTGAACATCCTGCATGAGTTTCACGTCACATGACCAAGGTCAAAGGTCATTTAGGGTCAATGAACTTTGGCCGAATTGTGGATATCTGTTGAATTCCCATCATAACTTTGAAAGTTTATGGATCTGATTCATGAAACTTGGACATAATAGTAATCAAGCATCACTCAAAATTTTGTACAAGTTTCAGGTCTCATGATTAAGGTCAAAGGTCATTTAGGGTCAATGAACTTTGGCCGAATCGGGGGTATCTGTTGAATTACCATCATAACTTTGAAAGTTTATTGGTCTAGTTCATTAAACTTGGACATTAGAGTAATCAAGTATCACTGAACATCCTGTGCACGTTTCAGGTCACATGACCAAGGTCAAAGGTCAATGAACTTTGGCCGAATTGGGTGTATCTGTTGAATTACCATCATAACTTTGAAAGTTTATGGATCTGATTCATGAAACTTGTACATAAGAGTAATCATGTATCACTGAACATCCTGTTCGAGTTTCAGGTCACATGATCAAGGTCAAAGGTCATGTCAGGTCAATGAACTTTGGCCATGTTGGGTTTTTTTGTTGAATAACCATCATATCTCTGTAAGTTTATTGGTCTAGTTCATAAAAAGTGGACATAAGAGTAACCATGTATCACTGAACATCTTGTGCGAGTATAGAGTAGTATTCAAAGTCAGCACTGCTGCTACATTGAACCGCGTGATGCAGGTGAGACGGCCAGAGGCATTCCACTTGTTTAGATAATGCCATGGGTAATGTGTGTGCCAATTTTCGTCGCGATCGACGGCCGAAATCATAGGGGGGGGCTGATTCAGCCCCCCCCCCAGTCTTCTTAGGCGTTGAAATAGCCCAGTCTATTTAGGGTTAAATAGACTGGGCTATTTCGACACCTAAGAAGACCGGGGGGGGGGGGGCTGAAACAGCCCCCCCTTATGATCTCAGCCATCGATCGCGACAAAAATTGGCACACACATTACCCATGGCATTATCTAAAAAAACTATATCAAATTCTGCAAAAAATCTCAATGCTCATTAATTCATGCATCTTAAGTTTGCTCTAATTAATAAAATAATGCCCCTAAAATGCTAATTTTTGTTTCACATACTCTAGATAGACATCTGATCAATTTCATTTCAACATCACATTTATTTTCTTATGTATTCTATTGTTTTCTAAATTTCTTATGTATTTGTTTTTCGACTTTTTGCTTTTCATTGTTTTTTCAATGGAAATGGTCGGGGACATTATTTTGACCGTAAAATAGATAAAATTAATTGATTTTAAGCAGTAAAAGGAAAAATAATGATACATTTATGAATTTGGGATAAAAACACCATTTGCATTGGATTTGTACACAAATTCACGTTTTTGAGTTATTTTTGGGTCTGCATGCACTTACGAAATGTTGCATAATTTCAAAACCGCGTACTCGGAGGTCACAATTTTGGTCTCAAAAGTTGTGTGAGACTTGAAAGTAAAAAGTCAGCAAACGACGCGGTCAAAAAATTTTGCACGGCAGATTTATCGCGAAAAATGTCGAGGGGGGGGGCTGATTCAGCCCCCCCCCAGTCTTTTTAGGGTTAATACTTAGATTGGCTTTCTTCATCTCATATTTTTGCTCCATGATGTTAAATGTCTTCATGCCATTTTGGGATTAAAAAAAAAGTCAGTGATTAATAGTGGATATTTACTTATTATAATGCTAGGCTTGGTGATCAGGAATTGGTTTTCTTCTTGTTTTTATTTTCTATATAAAATGAGAGAAATTATTGGGGAAAAAAATAAAACCATGATATGAGCCCTCTTTCATGAAAAGTTATATAGACTGATGTTATTTTTTTCAGTATATGAATTGCCTAAGAAAATAAAAATTGATCGTTCAGCAATTGTAAGAGTATAGAGCCCTGTATAGTCTAGAAGCAAAATATAGAAAAATTAAGCACGCTGTCAAATTTGTTTTAAGAACATGCAAGTATATTCAGTAGTATATAAAAGTGACCAGTAGCACAGGCTGACTGGATTTGTTGAATTAATAGGGCAAAAATAGTTATATGCAAATACTCTCAGGAAACAGGATCAGAAAGTGTCAATTTTTTTATTTAGAGAAAGGAGTGTTGCAGTTTTATTTACTTGTAGGACATTCATTATACTGACATGTAAATTCAGTGTGAAATTGCTAAATATTCCTTTAAAAATTTTGAAAGTACATGTTTGTATACTTTAAAACCATTGAAATTGGTTAAATTGATTTTATTTACGGTTTGATGTATTGCATGAAAATGTATTTTTGATGCATTTGGAAGAACGTATCGAATTGATTTATGAATGGAAATAAATACTGTACATCATAACACACAATTCTTTGTCTGTATGTATACATGTATGTGTCAAAGAGTGGCCTGTCTAACACAATTGGTTGTGTAAAATGAAATTTCAACAACTCATGTTTTAAGCAACTACTGTGAAAAGCACCTACACAACCTGGCTGTGTAAAATTATGGTTACACAATTCATGTGTAGAAAATTTACACAACCTGGCTGTGTAGAATTATGGTTACACAATTCATGCGTAGAAAATTTACACAACTGCTACTTAAAAATGTACACAACCCGGGTTGTGTACAGTTTTACACAACCGTTGCTGGGTTCATATATGATGCAGCGGTTGTGTAAGAATTTACACAGGTTGTGTAAGATTTTACACAGCCAGATTAACAGTGTATACTTGTTCTTTATTGTTTGTCTTCTTCACAGTATAGGTTTGCGTATAACAACTGATAGTACATTGATCGAGATTCATAAAAATAAAATTTTTTGTTTTTTTAACAAGTTTCAGATTGGAGGGATGCCAACCTCATAGAGAAGAGCAGTGCACTTTGAGGGGTGATAACAAGAGTTTTTGGGTGGAAAAATAATATTTTCAATTTTTCTACAAATGGACAAGTGTACAGTGTGGGTCAAGAATCTTTTTTATTTGTGGGGGGTGAGGATATTTGGCTCTAAATACTTCAAAAAAATAAATAGTTCAAGAAGGGAACAGTTGCCATAGATTAAAGTTAGCCACTTAGTTCTGTGAACTTTGAGTGCATCATCACTTTTTATAAGACATCACTTCTGTAAAAATGGCAATCAGCTTCTCCAAATTCTCTACTTCATTGCAAGCTAATGTGTCATTGATTTTGAAAAGGAATGTCACTGTTTGATGAGGATCAATATATTGATAGATCACTTTGAAAGATCACTCAAAATGGAAATCTCTAATTTTTATTCAAATTTGCAACATCATCTAATGCCTTAATATGATTACAAGCTACGTGTATGTAGCATGTGCTTCCCATCAATTACATCATGCCAAGTAGGGCATAAATGTAGGCCTAGGTATTATGTTTTTTCATATAATAGGAAACCATAGAATCAACCACCGTGTCCTACCACAAATCCCAATCCTGAGGCTTATGATACTACTACAAGAAAGGAAATCCTGAACTACCAAGAACAAGATGGGTAAAAAATAAGGAAACGACCCCAAGAGTTGACCTCAATACCAGGAACAAATTTGGCGGTAGCACTTGAACTTCAATGATTTGTGGTTGACAAATTTCATCAGTTTGGTGGAATTCCACTCCTAATCATCCCCAGGCCTTGACAAACTTTGGCTTTCTCCACATTTAAGGCCCAAAATGGAAGGAAAAGCACCTCCTTTCATGCCTTCCTAACACTTAACAAGGCACAAAATCAATTCTGGTGCTTTTGAAGTTGAAGAGCGGGCCTGGAGAAGTAGAGTGGAACACTGTTGAGTGCTGAAAAGTGACACGCTATGCTCAAACATGTTTACTCTCCTTGAACAAAAGGTGAAACAGAGAGTGACCTATGTAATATGCAGCTATCGTTGTTCTTACTCCCACTTCATCGCCTCACACCAATTCAATTTAAAAATTTTCCCAGGACAGGAAGAATAAATGCACTTCAGGTCGGCTTTCTAACAAAATTTGGGGTTGCCGGGCAAAATATGGGGGGCTGTTGTTCCATGTAGAGTGATTTCTAGGAGCTCCATTCTCTCCTTGTCATGTGCAGTGAAAAGACAGATTAGTGGGGGGAGAAATTTTGTAAATGGGTCCCAGATTTGATAAAGACTGCAATCATTCATGATGGAGAAGGTTTCTCAGAGCTCCCTTGTTAATTGTAATTCAGACCTGGTTAGACTGCTCATGTTACTAGCCACTGGGTGAGAATGTGAAAATGAAAGTGCCTGAACATTTCTTTTGTTGAAAGAAAATTGACAAATTTGCAATGAAACGCTGAAAATTCAATTTGAATTGCAATCGTTTCAACACACGAGAGTCAATATAGTTTGAACTTTGCAAAACCTGCTGCATACAATGCAGTTTATGTCAAATTATTCAATAACCTGTAAAGAAACCAAGGTTAAATCCTTGCTCCACAGTGAGAAGAAACAGAATATATATATGTTACAGCAGGTTAACATCAAGCAGCTGATATTACTGCCCATTCGACAAAAAAATCAATTAAATTTTCTTTTTCGGAAAATGATTGTGACAGAGAACATTTTTAAGTATGATTGCTTCAAGGAAGTGCACAACTACCTGCAATATGACATGACGCCATGAAATTATGTGCAACAACCACATGTGTTCTTTCAAAGAATAAAGGATATGCCTATATGCTGGGATTCCAGGGAAATAGAACTTCAGAAAAATGACACAATCAGCTGTTTGCCTGCATGCTTCATAGTGCTGGAAATGTTAGTTGAAGCCAAAGTAAAAGACAGGCTGATAAAATTGATGAAAATGTAACAAAGTGCAGGCTGCAACAAATGTGTCTTCATCAATTTGTTCTGTAAATAAGGAGATATATCCAAGGTAATACACTAAACACAAATATGATAAATGTAAATGTACATCCTGGGTGTCCTACAGTGGCATAATGGGCAAACAAAGTTGAGGGGGCACATGATGGCACATGTGGCAAAATTTCTGAAGTCCGAGTAAGCAAAGCGAGCACTGAATTTTGATCTCTTATATATGAAAATCTAATTTTGTATTGGATATTGTCATGATATTCAGAAAACAATATTTCATCTCTTATCGTTTCCATTTCTTTCTTTTTCTCACTCTTTTTCTTTTTTCATTCATTCATTCATTTATTTTACTTACTTATTTATTCATAAAGTTTTTTTTTTTTTTTGGGGGGGGAATTCTCACCCCAGCCCCAATCTGTACGCCAATGGTGTTTTTTATTAAAACATGGAGAAATATATCAGTGATAAAATATTTGATATTTACATTTTACATGTTAAATTTTCACATGGGCCTACTTTTTCTTACAAGAAACAAATCATTTTGTTGACCTTTCTTCCATAAAACACATTAATAGTCTTATCATAATTTGAATTATCCTAGCATAACTTTATGTATTATGTTTAGGTCCATGTTCCTAAACTTCAGCTTTATTCAAAATGTGTATGGGCCACAAAGTATGAGGAGTAAGATTTCTGTCCTTTTATTGTGAACCAAGTTAAATATTTTGACAAAAACAGTTTCATGGATGATGTGATTTCATTAGAAAGTTTGTTATCCAAATTTTCATTTGATAATGCCATGTTTTGAGGAGGATACATGTACTTGAATCTAACTTGATATAAACTCTTTTTTTCTTGGCTTCTGTTCAGAACAAACAAATGTAGCTCCAAACAATACTGTAAATTTCCAAAAGTACTATGCATTTCATTGTGTGATTTTGCCATTTTCAAAGAGCTTAAATTCTTGTGAATACACTTTTAAATGATAGCTTATATTTCTTAGTTATTTCCGTGAACAACTAGAATTTCACATATACTTTCAATATCATATTTCATTCAATAGTGTGAAAATCATCTCCATTGAATTCATGAATCAAAAGATGAGTTGTCCTACCAGCATATATACAAGTACCATTAAAAAAATTAAACTTAAAACCATATCCGTATTTGCAATTGCTACTAACCAATTTGTTTTTCCACAACAAACATTATGAATACATGTGAATAAATAAAAATCAATACTGTATTTTCCTTTTTATCTCTCACTTATACAGGCAGTCTTTGGTTTTTAATGGATGTACTCAGCAAAGTATATCTCTATCAATTAAGCCACTAGATAGAAACTGAAAACAAAAAGCCCTACAGGTACATCTATGAAGAGAATGTTAGGACTACATCAATGTATTGTACATTTATTACAAGAGTGGGTAACCTGTGCAACTTGAATACTAAAAACACAATCCACAAATACAATTCTGTTCAGCTAATAGTAATACTAACAGCTAATTGTATTTACTACAAGGTTGAGTCTTACAGAATTAATTACAAGTATTAGTTTGTATTATCTCTGAGTAAAAATTTAAAATGTCTTTGGTGATTGTATCATAAAATCCCTTTAACATGAAGAAACAAATAAAAAATGAATTGACTATAATCATAAATAGAAATTTTATTTGCAAAGACTGTATCAAATAAATTACATACATAGGCCTACACAGAATTGATTGTCGAATGAAACAGACTGTACTATAATCAATAATGTGACTTTCAAGATCAATATTAATCATTTCAGTTTTCTGTTATAATTAATCCTATATGAATAAGATTGGTGTATTGTGTTTCTCGCTCATGAGTTCATTATAAACTCAACTTCATGAAATCATGAGGTAAATTAAATTTAGATAATGATCTACATTTTTAATTACTATATATTTGTAGTGTCTGTTGACAGCAAGAAGGGCATTGATGTTGAAAGTAAATGACAAGAGTAGTAACAACCATCTTGTTCCGAATGGGCAACCAGCTAAATGAGCTGCATTGTCAATTAATGATTACAGCTCATGAGCTTTGTCTGCAGACAAAGGTAAACTGTGCTAAGATGGCTTATTGGATTTCATGAATATGGCTTATTGGATTTCATGAATATGGGCCTTAATTAATGCATCAATCTAAAGAGCAAATCAGCAATGGCATGATAATTGTAGAGATGGTGGTAGTAGTGATGATGATGATGATGATGATGGTGATGATGATGATGATGGTGATGGTGATGATTGGTGATGATGATGATGATGATTTGGTGATGGTAATGATGAGTATGAGGATGATGATGATGCTGCTGATGATGATGATGATGACGATGATGAATGTGTTGATGGTGAACAATGATGATGATGTCTCTGATGATGGAACTTATCCATTATCTTTTATATTCACAAATCATCTGTTGGGCACAAAGAAGCAGTGATATAGTGTACTAAATCCAGATAGAAACACAGCGCCCCATTCCCTACAGAGATATCACTCACCCGATGTAATAGCAAACCCCATGTAATGTTCATTGATTGATGTAATATACATGCACACATTAATTCATATCTTCAATTACATCAAACAACCCTTCCTATGAAAGCAATAAGGGCATCAAATATGTGAAATGGTATACACTAACATCCTTCTTGCATTTATAATGTCAAATGAAGCCCTCTGTCAATACAAAATGGGAACAGTTTTCGATTTCACCTCGGTTGCTTTTGGCTCACGTCATGACTGAAGACAGGATTTCAAACAAATGCAAAATTATACATGAATGTTATCAGATCACAACAGTCATTACACAGATACTGTTGACACCCACGAGAAATACCTGAAAATGTCAACCAACTCCACTACCCTGCATGAACTATCAATGACATTTTGATGAATTGATGCAGACATTGTGACAAATGGGATGAAAATATAAATTTCATTTCTTGATTAAATAATGGATCTAGCCTTCGCTTTTCAATCAAAGTCAGAAGTTTGACGATTGTCAATAAATGTGCAAGAAACCCCCAGAGAAAAGCTACTAATCCTCATAAAAGACCAATCCGACAACAATACCTCAACACTTCGAGTTAATGCTCTATTTTTTTGTAAATATAAATCTATCTTTTAAAAATCCACCATATAGAATTCATATAAAAGTCAAGAATCTGATAAACATCCATAACTATATCCTCTATCCTCTGTCATCATCACTGTTCAGTGGTAATAGACTATTTTCATTTACTTGGCAAATTGTTAAAGCCTGTGAATGATTCTGCTAAAGTCCATTCCATCGATCAGAATTTAGGACTATTGTGACAATCTCAAGCCAAGCCTGGAGCAGATAGCCTTCATAATATATTCCATTCTATTTGTCAATATCAATTCTACAATATAATTATGTTCATGACCCATTTCGCATTGCTTGATAAGTCAACAGATCTCACAATACTGATCTAAAGAAAGGTTTCTTTGCAGCAGCAGGAAAATTGAATATTTGTTCCTTTTTTGACAGTTCCTTTTATCTGATCCATGGACAAAAAGAAATTCCTTCTTTTCACTTCAATCCCCATTTATTGGGACTATTTAAGCTCCATTCATTTTGACCATTCAATACATTCCCATAGCAGAATAAATAACATTCAGTTCTATATAATACCTGTATGCCAGTATTATTCTGTACAATCATGATCAAAATGTGCATTAATTAAATTTGTCAAGCTTTATTAACCCAATGGTAACAAGATTAACTTTCAAATAATCTGAATTCGAACTAATTTTGAGCTAAATATTCAAACATAATTATGTTGAGATTTGTACGGAAACAACACAAAGGACATGCTGAATAAGGCCAAAAAGCTAGGAAAATATTCAAAATGCTCACAAAAATAGAAGTGGCAACATCGTTTCATCGGGGGAAAATTTTCAAAGGATTGTATATTTAGCACAATACTCACAGCATTCACATGCATGCAATGCTAGAATCTCATTTTGAACTTGCCTTGCCTGATTTTATGACCGTAAGTAAAGGGAGCTACTTGACCAAACATGTATACCAGTACTTCGTTGCTTACAGCATGGACCTAGAGTGGTAGGTCCATGCTTACAGTTATACAAGAATACAATCCATTAAATTTAATTATCACTGTTTGCTTGAAACACATACTTTGGTTGTCAAAGGAAGGTATATGTATGTTCTATCAATCTGGGTGACAAAATAAAGCTCCATTTTTTCAAAAGTCAGAATGATCATTTGAATTAAAAAACATAAAGGTAATGTTCATAACTTTGTGATACTTCAACAAGAACTTGCTGTTGGCTTTCCATAGACAAATCATTTTTGATTACTCATTTGTATCTCCAAGAATTATGTAAAAGAGTTTAAAACCACAATATCTTTCCACTGTGAAGTGATCTTGTACAAAGTGGAAAAGTCTTCAAATAAGTTTGAATTAAATCTTTCCCTTTAAAACTGACCTCCCAAGAGTCCCAACCCTCTCTTTCATCTCTCATTTTGTCCTATACTCTCCCTCTGTCCTCTTTATCCCCCTTCTCTCTCTCATTCACCCCCCCCCCCTCTCTCTCTTTCCCTTCCTCTTCATGAATATTATACCTGTACCTACCTAATTAAGCAAAGGAAAAAACAAAATCAGCAATAGTTAACAATCGTAAAATCCAGGTCAGCTAGCGTTTCCTTAACATCTCTATCACGCTCTTCTTTCTTTACCTACAGTAAATGCTGTACACGCTACACTCATGAATTTGTCAAAAAAGGTAGTGCTAATTACTGTAGACAAAGACAGGACAAGCGTGCAGCTTCCCCAATCATAATTTGAAATGTTCAATGTTATGAGGTGGAGTCAAATATTGACACCAAGCCAAGGAATTCTGAGGTGAAATTTCACAGAAGTTTTATGTAATTTGGAAATTCTAACAACATGAAGTTCCATTTCTATGTATCAAACAAAATAAAAACACTTTTTAAACATAAAAAACTGGCCTTTTAAAAACAATCCTTCTTCTACTGATACTCCTCTTTCTACCCCCCCCCCCCTCTCCTCCTCAATTATTCTTCTCATAATAATTCTTCTTCATCTAAGTCCTTTTAGATCTAACTTTTCTACTTCAGGCAAGTATACATCCCAGAATTTATATTTTGTTTATTTTATTTTACTCATGCATTTTTTTTTTGGGGGGGGGGTCTTCACATTTTTAGATATTCAAGTCAAACCTGAAAATGAACCATAGACAGTACACACTAATTTCAAAATTAATAAAGCTTAATTTGATGACTTGACAAAATAGGTTATGTCACTTTCACCTACTTTGCATACTTTTACACTCTTTCTTGGCATTAGACTTCATATCAATCCAAACCACATCCGCCATATAAACTACAAACATCCAATGACGTCACTTGAACTTGTCAGATTGCTACTGTCAATAAAACCATTCAACAATGACAAAGCAAAAGCACACATTGCCTGAGATCAGGACTAAAAATATTTCATATTGATAAATCAAATTTGTTATACACAGGGAATCATTTTCCTGATACCTCATCACAATTGCTCCACATTTTTTTAAGACTGAATGATATGTGTAGCAAATTTTTACATAGGACTGCACAGAACTTAGTTGAGTCTAGAGCTTTTCTTATGACCAAATATGCTAATCAAGTTTGGATAGCAATATTATTCCCTATAGGTACAATTAGATCAGCACTGATCAAAACCTAGACCATCATCTATAAGGCAAGAGATTGCTTTGCAAAATTTAATTTTGATGTATTCAAGATTTCATGGACAATATACTATCATTTCAAAGTTGTGTTCCATCAAAGCTTCAACTATGTCAGCGTCAATTGTCATTTCAACAATGACAACAAAATTCATTTATTCTATTTTCATCTCAAACCTATCGTCTTTCATCTCTGCTCTAGCTTTCTTTCATCCTGTTTTCACAGCCTCTCTTTGGTCATTCATAGATAACAGTCTGAAGATGAGAAGAGACAATCGTCAATTATCATTTCCTACAATTAGCCCACTTCCTGATGCTGCGTCCGATAAAACCAAACCAGATGCCAGAACCAATAAAAGTCACGCTTGGCTGTGATAATTGGACATCCACTCTAAAAAACTATTAACTCAAAGCTAATTTGGCACATTCTTTTGCTTCATCCTGACATGTATTATAGAAAACAAGGAAAATCCTTAATTGGATGTCATTATGGAATGTTATGCAATTCTCCTTTCTAAAATAACAAAATAACATAAATGTATTGTGGCTAAAGATCACAGGTTTGTTCCTGTCTTTGAAGGTACAGTACACAACACAGAAAAAGAGGATCAATCCCATTTTGCCTCTTGATCAAGCCTCTCCTGAATCTAATTTATCAGTTTTTGAGATATAGGCCTATAAGGCAAATTTGAGTGTGAACTGTGATGGTTATCTTTTACTGACTCGAAAAAGAGGTACACAGCATCCAACACTGATAATTTTTAATTCTGACAAACATCCCTGCGTGGTAGACTTCTACTTCTAGTGTAATGGGTTCGAAAACTCATCTAACAATGTACAGTACATATGTAGGTCAAAGTCAAGATGGTGTAGAGTTACTCACTTGGAGGAAATATTGACACCACAAAGTCACAGTCTTAATTAATCAAAATATTGGACATTGTTCAATGTTGTAGTTACCTACTTCCCAAGGTAAGGCTGATATCCCTGCTTGCAATTTTGCATGTATGTCAATGAGGCACTAATCAATGTCATCACCACTACTTGAGGGGTGGGGTGGCCACCAGTACCAGTAATGATAAGTATAAGTCATGAAAAAATATACACTTATTGAGATTTTATTGTTGATTTTGGGTGACAATGTGCAATGATTTAAGCCTGGTTATCTGTGAATGAAAGCCATGAAATAATAACTAAAGAGATTGACAGTTTCATGGGGTGTCAATCTTTACTATGGCTTTCTCCAGACAGATGTATGCACTTTCTCCACTCCCTACGGAACATTCCATCAAGAACATCCAAACTATGATGCTACGCATGTGGCATTGCATTTCACTGTACCTGATATCCATACCTGGGTGAGGAGTTGCAAAGTTTAGATGATGCCTTTGCAATAATAGTTTCTTCCCTATGAAGTGACCTGTTTTAAGAACTGTGAACTTCACAAAGCTTTCATCACATTTGTTAAAACTTCTTAGCTCTACATATGATCTCAAAATGTTCTGTAAAACGGAGGCTTTAAGAATAATCATTTCCAACATGACAGAGCCTCCTGGTTCTGCAATTTATAGGTACCACATGCAGAGGGTTTGTGTATGTCTTTCCCATGAACCGACTCAAACCCCTCCCTCTTTGAACTTCACCACATGATGGCAACATCAAGTTCTCATTATCCAGAAAGTGGGATGGTTTTCTCATCTGTTATGATATGGCCAATTGCTTTGTCAGGCAAATTCAGTGCAACTTTTTATTCATGGCTTCATTGTCAAAATCATACAGAAAAAGGGAGTGTTCATATCACAGAAACACTAACATAATGTGAAATTTCTCTTTGAAACTTTTGTCAATGTCACTTGTCAATGATTTTTTTTTTAAGGATCTCTTACTTTTCTGGACTTAACTGACATGTTCAACCTTGATAAACATTGAAAACTGAAGGGCCTCGATGTTTGAATTGGCACTATTCAAAATGGATACCAGGGTCTTCAAGCCCTTCAGATGAACCAGGGAATGGTTGGTGAGATCTCCTGGATGTACATGTAAGTCTAACATGGTACAGTATCTGTTTGTTGTTAACATTTTATATTGAGTTCCAACAAAAGTGTCATTCCATATTTGACATGAATCATTTTCCAGAGGAAGCGAGATCCAATTTCCAGATGATGAGGAGGAAGTGGGGTGGGAGGGGTGGATAGAGGGAGTGAGGAAGGGGAGGGGTATGACAGGGTGGGAAAACAGAAGCATTGATCAGAACAGAGATTTGTGACAACTCCCTGATCAGAACATGCACCGAGACAGGGCATGAGCTTTTATCCCTCTTACAAGGGGAAGGGGGCGGAGTTGACTCTATACCCTAGAATCGCTGGATGCTTGTGATCCCCTGAAAAGCCAGGGCATTGGGGCAACCTTCATCTCACCCCTGTAGACAATTCTCCTGTGATTTCAAAGCCTCAGAAATCTGAGCTGACAAAGTTTTCAGTCAAAACATGATGTTATCAATGAGTGCATTACAGTACATGAGATACACATGCAGAGTTTGTAAAGACAGGGAGAATGGTGTGAAGATTAAATAGAGATACATTCAGGTCCTACTTGTGGCTGTCAAAGCCTGTGTGGTATTGGTAGGGGATTAAATAAACATTATGTGAAAACAATTTGATGGAACACTAAGCCTTGTACATACAGAATGTCAAAGGGAAACAAATGTTCGGTCAGTTCCCTTGTAAGCAGGCAGTTTATAGATAAAGGAGAGAGAGAGTTGAGAAATGAATGGTAGAGATTAGGAACAGGAAGCCAAAGAAGTCATTGAAAATGAATATGAGGGGTGAGATACAAACATTTTTTAATAACCCCATCTAGCATCATCATCATTATCAGCATGTCAAACATGTTAAATCTGTAATCATACAAGCTCAACAAGGGACATCTTGGAAATAGTGTAGTCTGTGTAGTACATTGGGCTTAATGTCGTTTTACCACAAACCTATTAAAGTATATTTTAAAGAAAACAAATGGGGAAGTCATGTAGAGACAAGAGCCCTCATTAAAGCCCTCACTATAGGATTATGCCGTATTTAGCCATCTAACAAAGTAAAATGAACACCCTAAAGTCAATATAACAGCAAAAATAGAACAGCAATACAACAGGTAGGATTTAATACATTTACATGGTTGATTGTTTCTATTGATTTACCTCTGCACACCGATCAATAGTAAAGGTGACCCAAGACTCTATGAGCAAGTTGCACTTTGTTGATCTTTGTTCATAGAAAGTTGAAGGTTCTTGGTGGTCACTTAAAGGTCAAGACCACCACAGAAAAATAATGATTTGAATAAGTATAGAAAAATAAGACAAGCACGCCACTGAAAATCACATAAAAATTGGATGTACATGTATAATAAGAAAGTTATGACAGCTTAAAATTTTGCTTATTTTTTCACAAAACAGTTACAGTATATGTGCACAACCTAATGGTTTGCAAATGAGAGAGTCAATGATGTCCCTCACTCACTATTTCTTTTGTGTTTATGTTTATATTATACATACAATATTTCAATTTTCACTGATAAGACAAAGACAAACTTGACTGAACCATAAAATGTTAAAACAATGGTTATTCCACATGTTCAAGGAGGGTTTCACAGGACAATGTGAAGAAAATGGAAATATTTCATTTTTCATACAATAAAATACAAAAGAGTGGATGACATCATCAGTCATCCCATTTGCATACTGACCAGGATGTGCATATATAACTGTTAGTGAAATTAAGCGAAACTTCAGAATATTTTAACTTTCTTATTTTACATCTGGTTTCGATGAAATTTTCTGTGTTATACTTGTTGGATTCTTCTCTTTTTATTCATATCAACTTTTTGTTGGGGTGGAATTGTCCTTTTAAAGGATTAAAAGGGATAGGGCTTAAATTGTGACTGGTAAAATTGTATCTTTACTTCAGAGCATAACTGTTTTGTCAGTAAAATGTATTTAATTAACAATTAAATTCATCTCCAAAATCTCTGTACAATCTACTTGATATAAACCCATTTTCAAAGCAAATCTCTATAATGAAGTCAGTTTCCAATTCATTTTATAGCTTATTTTATCAGGGATCCAGGGAGAATTTCAAACTGTATGGGATTAGAAACTGGGACCTAAAATTGAACCATCAACAATATTACAATTTTAAACAGACACTACATGTATGCAGTCCCACAAAATTATTTACTGTGCTTTTTATGGATTTATCTAGAGCTGTGCCCAAACTAACAAGATCATCTAATAGAAGACTTCATTAGACTCATGAGCATTGTACTGAATAGTACATGTGGCTTTACTTCATAGAATTGATTTTCCTCAAAGAAAGGTAGGTGTCCTTACTTCTACAAAGCACAATTGGAAACCTTTGTATTAGTAGAGGGACTTTTACACCTCACTGGTCCACATTTCATGGTAATCCTTTTCAAGTCTGGCATCACCGTGTAAACGACAGGGAGTCAACCGGCACCACTCTTGGTGCACCTGCATAACCAGGAGAAAAATTGAAATGGTTCAACTTCTCACCACAGAGAAAACTGATGAAAAACCATCCGTTTTGTCTTGGAAGGCACAGAATATACCTTCCTGTAGTCACCAAACATATGAAAAGTTCAAAAAGCAAGATGCTGTAAAATCAATCTGGAAAAATCGACTTCAGAAGAATAATGTAGACTGAAAATATTGGTGTTTTGGGCAGGAGATAAAGCTTTCAAGTTTTAATCTAGACTGTAGGCCAATATCGTAGCCTCGTAGGAGATCCATGTAAAGCTTAAGTTGTTTATTACTCATTTCTATTAGAATCTAGTTTGAAAAAATCTTTAAAAATATATATATAGGCCTAAATAATTATCAAATTAGAAGGCTTTAATAAAGTACACAAAAAGAATAGTCCACTAGGCTTTCCCATATAGCCTACATATTAAATACTTTTATCCATTTTTTTCCTAAAAAGTGTTTCACAGCGAAGAAAAGAAAATTCAGTTGAGGAGTAATTCAATGCAAACAATGGAATTCAAATTCACCACTCCAAGTTATTTATAGTGTAGATTAAGGCTCTGCTTAAATTTTTGCCAATTATAAATTGAAAGGAAAGCTTGCCAAGTTGCCAGTCTCTTCTTCGGGCCAAACACTCTACTCTTAAAGTTCTCTTCTATTGTTCTGAGGGTAATATTGGCTACACTGCCACTCTCTGGTGGTCATCAAATTTACCAAGGGAGAAAAGACCAATCCCAAAGAAAGTCTGCCACTTCTGAATGAAACTTTAACCATTAATTACTCAGAATTACTGTAACTAAATCATGCCATACTGAAGTGCAATCATAATAAGAACAAAGGTTAAGGTAGAATAATCAAGCATACAGTCCTCTTGAGGATGATGTGCAAAACTCGTTGAATCCAGTTATCCAGGTCTGCTTCTAAAATACAGTAATTTCTTTATCACATCGAATTTTATTTCTTTTAATCAATATATATTTTTGCTCAAAAACAAGTACACAGCTGAATATCATGCTTCTGATACGAAAAGCTCCAAAACTTTCATAAAAACAGATTGTTCCTTTTTGGAAGAAGTACAGTTTGCATTTATAACCGATGCAATTGATGAAATATCCTCAAAATAACTGTTATTGGACGATCAAAAGTTCTAAACCCTAATGATGTGTAGCTTTTAAATGAAAACCATTCTCTATAATCTTTGCTAATGCTGATGATCTCTTAAAAGCCAAGTGTGTAGGCTCCTCAGAGTCAATAAATACTGAATGACAAGAATAAAAGTGCTTAGTCTAGCCTTTTATTTGTTGGATAAACAAGCTGCTTAAGATGCCCAAGAAACTTTTCTGCTCAGATTCTATAGATGCTAATGAGCTCCCATAGAATGATTACCTCATCATTATACTATTGTTGAAAGGAGGATGAATAGAGAAGGTGACTTTATGGGGAATGAATCCAATAGTCTCTATGAATTTCTAGAAGTTTATGGTCTTAATGGAGGAAGTTTGTAATTCAGACCCAAAGAATCATCTCCAACTCCTTAAAAGGCAATGATTCTCATGTTCATTGTGATTTACTGTGAAAATAAACAAAATACATTAGCAAATGAAAATGTGTTTCTGACAATTTAAAAGACACTGAAAAGAAGTGTATCACATAGACCTACAAACATGTACAGCAGTATGCAACTTACTAAATTTCAATTCTGAAGTCTCTTTCAAGGTTTTTAAGTGGGGGGGGGGGCTGTCCATGCAAAATAATACCACGATCAGATGGTCATCTTACCCACCCCCCCCCCACGAGATTTACTAAACATTTTGTAAACAAACGTACTATTTTTATCTTCTTACCAACTTTAAACAGAAGAGCAAACATATACAGTGTACAGCCAATCAAAATGAAAATTTTAATTAAAATTTTGATAATTTTAATCATTTCTTTTAACATAATGATAAAAGAAATATCTGACAATTATTCTTCAAAGAAAAATTAAAATACACAAGAAAATCAAACTTACATCTTTTTTCTCTGAAGATTTCTTTTTTATCAATCCTACATCGCTTTTATAAAGCCCATGTGTTACATCACATATGTCATTGATATATATTTTTAAAAATTTACAAGTCTGTTTACACTTTACAAATGCTGTTCCCCTGGACCAACAGGCAATTATTGAAATTCTCACTTCAAGTTTATTTTGTGGATAGAAAAATTCTGGTCAGTCGCATTACACTTTGCCTAGCACCACAAATTTTGACAGATGATTATCTTTATGATGACCCTCAGATTATCCCAACAAATTTCTTTACAAAACATTCAATAGTTTTCTGTTATATTGAACTTTAGTAAAAAAATATATATATATATATATATATACATACATAATCTATATATATGAAGTACAATAGGCAATGATATAGTCTAGAACTTTTTGTATGGTTCAGATTCTCTTATGCGGACGACAGATTTTTTAGGCCTGTTGGGAGTGGGACCCCTTTGTAACAGTAATTGTATTTATAAACTTCCATTTGACTTTGAATAAAAGAAATTGTGATCCAAATTTGAAAAAGAGCAAATATAATTACATGTTTGTAGATCTAGCTAGGTCTATAGTATAACAAGAATCTTGGAAAATGTCCGCATTCGCTTTGAATTGCCCCATCTGTTGTTCTATAGATCTGGTCTAGGCCAATATATAAAAAAGAGTTTTGTATTGAAAAAAAAGTTACTTGATAAAGTTGATTTCTAACTTTATCACGTTTTGAATTACTTTACAATGTAATGCAGGCAAAATGTATTCTAATTTATAATTATTGCTTGTGTAAACCAAGTAGATTTTCTTTTGTAAACCTCTACTTATTTACTATATATCGAGTAACGTTACTAACTCAATATATTTCAGAGTCAGACTTCAGAGTTCATCTAATTTTTACTTACCTGCTATAAAGAATATGACGTCTGTGACGATTCTGTGTGGTTTATAATCCATCTTACTCTTACTAACGATTAACGATCCAGCAAAATAAGAACAATATTGGTAGTAATATTTTTGTATCAGCCACAACTGTTCTTTCAACAAAACTTCACAGAATTCTTTGCAATGAACGGTAACCACCAGAGAACACACCCCGACAGGTTTGGCAGGACCACCTTTGAGTTACCGCCGTGGGACGTGGGAGGGTAAATGATGCACCGCCGGCCGGCTTGCTAGCTGCGTGTAGTATTGTGTGTTGATATTGCATTGACGTGATCTTGATATCGCATGTGTCAGGTGACCGCAAACAAGTAATATGGAACATTCCAAAATTAGGGGGAACGTAGAATGATATCTTTTTACTTAATTCGTGAAATATAATTTATAGTAATGAATATTAATCTGATGATCATAAAGCACCTTAATGAATTAATTTCTTGGGTTTTTTACATTATTATATTTCATAAATATGAAATATATATGAAATAAGTACATCAATTTTATCTTACCAAAGTGGACGAATCTAAGACTGTTATATGGTAATGATCTCAAAGTGACAGAGATTACGTTGGAAAGTTCGGCATTCGTTGGATTACAAACGTACACCATTCTGTTTATGGGAGTTTTTAGCGGGATATTTCAAACAAGTTTCGCCGCGCCTGACGTCTATCTGGGATCTGTTCATCCGAAACAAATAAGATAGCATTCAGCTGCCTCAGTTTTTGTCTAAATCTGAAAGTAATGTCGAGTGAAAATTGTAATCTGCTTTCCCCTCGGGTTCACTCAATGAATTTGAGAATTTCACAGGATCATTTGCATGAAGATTATTCAGAGGTCGAAGCCGAGAAAGACCATCTTCTTTCAACGGACAAGAGACAAACCTTCGCTGCCGAGCCGATGGAAGTGGTGAACATGGGTTTGCAGCATTTGAGGACAGCCAGGGGGACAGCGACTCGTCGGCTCAGAACTGTGAAGAAAGCATGGGGCACGTTCAAATCGAAAGCGGTATGTAATGTTTAACTGAGATCTGTTAACATTAAGTTACATATTGACGTAGACAGGAATAACCGTCGTTTCTGGGGATTTATTCAACAATTTCTGACATTTTACGATAATCCCCATTCAGCGGAACAGCCAAAAAAGGCAAAATACAGAGACTGAAGCTTTTGGTCTAATATTGACGTTAAACTTTACAATTACACTACAGTTCGCAATGTCTAGATCTATGCATCTACAATTTACAATAGTTTGTGAACTTTCTTGCAAATTAATTTTAGGTCATTAGTTTACTTTAGCATGATTAGGATCGCATTTAATAAATTATTGAAAAAAACAAACCACAGAAAAATTCAGCTGCACTGCAGTCACTCAATGAGTCACAGGCTGCGTTTATGCGACCTCGACCCAGAATCATGATTTGAATCACCATTTGAATCATGATTCAAAACAGAAGCATGAATCACGATCCGACAGAATCAGCGTTTAGACGACCATCTTTCTAACGCTGTTTCTCCCTGAATTCGGGGCTCGGGCCGATCCAGTGCGCAGTTTGACCCAGGAAGTATAGGTCAACATTTTCGCACGTGTTTCTAACTTCACGTCGGCTGCTAGATTTTTGCTGCCGCCGGAGCTAACGCGCGATCGTTTGTGCAAGTGCAACGCTTACTCGGCTTCCGAAAAATAAATATTTTACTTCCAGAATTCGGTGTATTGTACCTCGTCTTGTTTTTGATCGGGAACCAGAAGGGGTCATCATCCTCCCACCTCCCGATCGATTTTTCTTGTCTATGATGGTCCTGTACTGGGCACGAATTCTGTTAATTTTGTCTCGACAGGCGGTGCCACATCTCCGTTGAAACCCTCCCTCGCAAGCGCCGCCGAAAGGGATCGTCTTATTTCTGTGAATCCCGGTAAGGGATGCTTGTGCTTCAGGCTGAGCCCAAAGCACAAGTAGAGCCCTGAGTTCATCGTCAGTCCAATTTGTGCCTTTGGAACTTGAAGAAATGATGGATGAAAACAATGAAATATACAAATGACGCTACAGTACAACCCCGGGGGTACAATACACAGAATGATAATTCCTAAATGCTGGCAATACTGCTACACGAAAATTAACCTGCACGAAACACAGCGCGCGCCTTTGAGTCGAACCCGGAAGAAGCACGACACAATGACGTCATAGAATCATGATTCAAATCACGATATCGTTCATACGACCTTTTTCGTTCGTGATTCTACAGAAACGTCTTACCAAACGCCCCTTTTTTCGTGTTTCATGTTTGTGATTCTAATCATGATTATATTCAATTTCGACTAAACGCAATCGTGATTCTGCAGAATCGTGATTTGAATCATGATTCTAATCATGATTCTAGGGTAAAAAAGTGTCGAATAAACACACCCACAGTCACACAGACACAATGTCATCGAATCTGCACAAAAATCATAGTACAATGCAAACTAAAAGGCAAGGTCCAATTGCACGAAAAGGTCTTTCGTGTCGCCCATAATCTATGCGCTGTAGTGTAGAGTACCTAAGGCTAAGCTGGCTATGCGGGATATTTCTGAAATTTATGATAAACAAATAGAATTTGGAATGTTAGCTAGCTTTTAAATCAAGTTTTAGTTCTAAATACAATATGAGATTGAGATATCAGACCATTTTGATTTTTATAAACAAAGTCAAAGAATTTATTAACTTTGAAAGGAGGGATATTTTTGCAGACCTGTAAATATGTATTTTCACAAGGTGCATCGTAATAAATGGGAGACACAAAAGACGGTTCTTGCAAAAATTGTTTCGTGCAATAGGCCCCAAGTCGACGGTATGCTATCAGGTTGCCTCTGTGCGACAGGAAATCCAAGCATAATGCGGGCCGGGAACGAATTGCCGCTGCGTCTTCCAGGTTGCACATACGGACATAGATCTAGGCTAGATCTAAACTCTAGATCTACACAATGTACATAGCATTTTTGTGATTTGAACAAATTTGAAACAGCTTGTCGATTGTCATAAGTTGAAAGTGTCAATGTACTTGATTGGATATTTTTTCAGATATTTTCAAATTATGATGCAGCTTCACTGCACTCATAGCAGGCACAATTACCTGAAAAATGTTTGCGCCTAGCTGTCTAGATTTTGATGATTTTGTCATTTGTGTGGCTTTATAGGCGGAATTGATGGCTTTATGAGCACAAATTTGCGCCCGTTCCGACTTATTTAAAGGTTTGTGTATGAAATGCAGACAACCGAGTATTGAGACGACAAGGATACGCCCAAAATTTTGGAATATCCTAAAAGTGACCGAATCTTTCTGTCTTTTCCTATTTGCCTACCTCACATTGGGATTAGGTCAGCTACCATACATGAGCTCCTAAAATCGAAGTGTAGCGACAATAGTCGACTTTGGCGACAATAGTCAAATATGACTAATCGCCACTCAAACCAATATAAGAAGAAGTAGGCTGTCTCGCGGCATATGTGCCCAGCAGAGTATCATCCTGAGCAGAGGACACATAAATTATTTTAATTTCTTTTTACTATGGAAAGTACTTTTTGTCTTTAACATCTGAGTGGAAAAATTTCAATATCCATGATACAAACTTTGCTCACCCTGCAAAAGGCCCCTCTAACTTGGCGAGTTACCTGTAGATTGGGTCAAAAGAGGCCATGAATTGAACTACACTGTAGGAATAATAAATAAATCCTGAATTCCTCAGAGAGGTGCTTTCAGAAGGAGTGGGAGTGTAGGCCTTTTTTTTCACTCTTATGTATGCATCATTGAACAATGTTACTTTTTTGTAACATGAATTGTATTGAATGGTTTGCTATCTCTTGATTGATCTCATTTCTCTCTAGGATTTCCTCTTTAATGCCCTATCCCCCCACGCACACAAACATACACCTTTTATATTTCCTTTTCCCACTTGTAACTTGTTTCTGCATGATTCTTACTGTTACCACTTATTTTCTATCTTCGATACCTAGGTAATTTAAACATTAAAGGACAAGTCCACCCCAACAAAAACTTGATTTGAATAAAAAGAGATAAATTCAAGAAGCATAACACTGAAAATTTCATCAAAATCGGATGTAAAATAAGAAAGTTATGACATTTCAAAATTTTGTTTCATTTCACAAGAACAGTTATAATATGAACGAGCCAGCTACATCCAAATGAGAGAGTCGATGATGTCATTCACTATTTCTTTTGTTTATTATTGTTTGAAAAATGAAAAATTTTGATTTTCTCGTCATTGTCATGTGAAATGAAGTTTCATTCCTCCCTGAACACATGGAATTCCATTATTTTAACATTTTCTGCTTCAGGCAAGGAGGTCCTAATCGTCAAATTCGTAAAAATTGAAATATTGTATAATTCAAACAATAAAAACAAAAGAAATAGTGAGTGAGTGACATCATCAACTCTCTCATTTGGATGTAACTGGCTCGTTCATATAACTATTTTGTTAAAAATAAGCGAAACTTTGAAATGTCATAACTTTCTTATTTTACATCCGATTTTGATGAAATCTTCAGCATTTTGCTTGTCTGATTTTTCTATATTGATTCAATTCAACATTTTTCTGAGGTGGACTTGACCTTCAAGTAGAATTGTACACATGGAATATTGGGGAGGATGGTAATCATTTTAAGAACACTTGTAAATGATTCGTTATGTTTTCTTGTTAGCTTTCCTCAAACATGTTCTCTTTGGTAGGAATGGCAAATGTGCACTATGTTCGAATATTTTTCCTATAATTTTTCACACAGTGTATTGTAGACTGAAATTGATTGTGGTGAAACTAAAAAAATGCACTTTGTTTTGATATCCAGACTTTTGAGATAGTCTGAAATTCCTAAAGAGAGGTACAAGTTGGATCAATGCCAATGCAAAATTGCATGGGGAAGTCTTATTTCATCTCCCATTATTTAATATGTTGGACAAGATTCTACTTAATTTACACTCTTTCACTCTCATCATATATCAAAGGCTTTAATAAATTCACTAGTGATTAGGGTATAGGGTCAATGATTAAAGCAGTCTGCATGTAATTAATGAATATTTTGGTTTTGGTTAATTTTACAGTACAATACTTGCATAGCTATCTGTATTCTATAGATAGTGGTATCATGCAAGTTAGTGGTATGATAATAATAATATGATGAATTTGTATAGCGCATGCAGATTCTACTGTGATTCGCTACTCCTGTTGCTTACACTGTATACGAAACACTAAATGATCTAGTGTGAATGAACCACAAGTACAGTAATCCAGCAGACATTTGTTGCTATGAGCTATGGCTACAAATGTGCTTAACGTATGGCTGCAAATACAGTGATTTATTTTATTATTTTAGCAAACGCACACTTGAGGCAAACATAGATTGCTTATATTTCTGAAATATCAATTTGAAACCAAAATTTTCCCCCTTTAGAAAATATTATGTAATTAATATTTTCATTTAAGAAGCAGATTATTAATAACATTCTTCAGTTTTTCAGTTGTTAAATATGATTGTAAAAATGCCAGATTTTATCGATGCGTAATGATTTCAAAAATTTTATGTTGATGATATTTTTTTATTTCTCTTGAATGAATATTACAGAAGAAACACACTGCAGTGCCACAACCTAAACTGAAACCCCAACAGCTCTGGAGTTTGTCTCTCACCAGTCCTCAATCTCCAAGTGCCCGTGCCCTCATGTTAAACTCGCCCCTCACCCCAGACCCCTATGCCACACCTGGCAACAGCCGTCGGTACCGTCAACCATCCAGCTTAACTACACCAGAAACCCCTCTTACCCCCCTGAGAAGATCAGCCCGTATTGCCAGCCAGACTCCGACTCCTTGTAGAGACGGCAAGACAAGGACAAGAACTGGTGGCAGAAGAACAACACCAAAAAGGTGGGTATGCAGAATCTATGAGGTTCTCTCTTAAATGGATGAGTGTCGCTCACTACGTTCAAGGGCAGTTAAAAAAAAATCTTTACTAAAAAAAAAATATTATAGATTAAAGTACTGTCATAATACAGCTGTAGTAGACAATAATTGAAGAACATACAAGTACTGGACTGAACGAGAAATCTTAATGTTGATATTTGTTTTGAACAATCAAAACAGTTTAGGCTATCCATCATTGGCCAGCTAGGACCGTTCTAGTGTGATCTGTTTTGCTGTTTTTCAAAGGCAGAAGTGAATAAGGTTAGCGCTTGATGAATACTCAGATTGGAGTGATTCACAAACTTGATCCAAATGGCTTAATTATAATTGCCTAAATTGAACACATTATCTATTCAGCCACTTTGTTTTGCTTGCATTGATTCATTCAATACAAGCAAAATAAAATGGCTCAAATGTATAATGTGTGTTTAAAATATTTGACAAAAATAATACTTTAATGATTTTATTCCTTGAATTAATCAAACAAAATTTTTAAACAGGTGCTCTTGATGGATATTGCTTACAATTAGACTGAGGCACATGTAGATCCTACTTTTAGTTGTTTGGGGGTAGGTTTTTCTTTTGAAGTTTTGTTGATGTTCTCATCATTCTTCTTGACAGTTTACTAGATTTAACTTTTTATTTTGCTGTTTGTATATTAAAATCTAATAATCTAATTTCATACCATCCCTTCATTCCTTCAGAATCCAGCTCACTGCCAGCCCTGGACAGATCCTTCGTGAACTCAATGCCATGTGCTTACAGACAGGTCAAAGGTCAACGTCATCAGTATCATCTGGAGTCAGTGCGCCAAAAGCCATGAGTGAAGGTCAAAGGTTAACATCAGGAGTCAACGCTCTTAAAGCCATGAGTGAAGGTTTATCGCAGACCATTACAAAACAAGACAGGTATGAATAATCATTTTGTTGTAAGCCTAACAGGTAGTAAATTAACACCCTTCACAGGAGTCAATACAAATCATTTCATTTTGTTTAATGATTATTTAAAAAAAAAATTTAATATAAATTTGCAGCCTGGCAATTGCATTAAAAGAAATCGACCCTCTTGAATTAGGACATTCTTATAAAGGTTTATCTCTGTTATAAAGGTTTCATTAGGCCTAGTTTTCATAAGGTAATTTGTTATACTCTCGTTTCTTTTATATGATATTTATTTAAGGAGTGTTCCAGATTGTTGGCCCTGTAATCTTTACAAGAAAACGGTTAATGCTACTACAGATATTAATCAGGATAACTATTAAGAGTTTTCTTTCCTTGAAAGAAATTCTAGATGATTATCTTTCATACAAGAGAGTCAAAAGGGGCCTAAGCTTTCGATCCTAGCAGAATCTTCTTCGGAGGCAAAATGACAAACATATAAGGTGGTACAACCATAATATAGACCACAGACATTCAACAGCAACACTGGAACAAGGAGACAAAAGGGGCATTAGTGAGAAGAGTTGACCAATCAGGTTAATGAAAGGGATGAAAGAAAAGGAGTAGGCAGACACAAAGGGAAGTTAGTGTGAGTAAGGCCAAAGAAAGACCTCAAGCCAAGAGGGATTAAGATAATGAGGCAGGCAACATCAAACAGGATCTGGAACAAAACAGTGATAGAGGGTATCTTTCATACAATCAGCATTCTGTTTTTTTTTCTCTTATATCTTCTCTTCTATTTTCTTCTTTTTTTTCTCCCTTGTCTTAGTTCTGGTACATTAACAGAGATTCCTGTTAAGAAGCCAGCAACTAAAGATAAATCAACCTGTGCTATGGATTCCAAAGAGAATGAGCCAGACCCTAGCCGTGTCACCAGACTACGACGCAACAGAGGGGTAATGGTGTCCCAGAATACAACAGATGGACAGATGCTCACAGAAAACTTTGCTTAGGGTTAGGGGTCACATGAATTAACATTAAAAACAAATGGCTTTATAAGATAACAATCAGTGGAATCGGCTCTAATTAACATTCCTTAAGTATTTCCCCCTTAGATTTCTGTGCACACCATGTAGTGAATTAATAATTCTCTGGGGAAAAAGAGACCAAAAGTACCCTTAATCAACCAAATTGAGGTTTTGAAAATATTGTCTTAAGTGATACAAACACTTTAAATATTTTTTTGCCAGTAGGTGCAAGGTTTTCTAGAAACCACACAACCAAGGCCTACTTTCATGAAACTTGTTATCAGTACTAAATACTACTAGCACTATTAGAATTTTATAGCAAATTCACTCTCATCCATTCAAACTGCGCCATTTTATTAATTTGTAACTTGCCATCCATAACAGGATTTGTGAAATGGAGCTGAGCTTCAAACTTTAGCATGGAATTTCTGCTCATTGGATTCCATTTTTGCATATTAATTATCAACAGCAAAAGAAAGAAAGAAAGAAAGAAAATGATAAAGTGCTGATCACTTGTGCTGCTGCTGTAGTATTTCACAAATTACTTTGCTCTCTAATTCGCATGTAATTTTCAGCAATGGCACTGAAAATGAAAAATATTCATACATACTTCTATATGCAAATTTAGAAAGAGGTACTCTAGGGGATTTCGTTTTATTCAACATTTCACCAAGAGATTTTATTTGCCAGTATCTTGATTATAATTTTGGTTTGAATTGAAGTGGAAAACAATTATTGGTAATGTAGTGCATTGTTACTTTCAGGATCATTTCAATAAAAAAGTCCAATCATTTTTGCTGCTGTGATATCTGCACACCAAATGAAAATCAGTTTTCTCATTACACCTTGAACAATTGGAAATTTGATGAGGATTTTAGAAAAATATCTTTGTCCATGTTTAGGTGCTCATATTATATTAGCTTGAAATATGCCATTTTTCTATTCACCTTTGACTCCATTTTGCAATCTTTTGTTACCATTTTTCATAATCTGCCTTAGTGTCAACCCATTTAGTTCCCTGAATATTATTTTGTACATGACTGTGTAATATACTACATGTAAGACTGTCCACAAGGATCCCATGCTTTGTATTAGGTGTAGGCAGGTGACTATTTGCCTCTAAGATATGTTTGATTTTTCAAATTTGTAGCTTTGCGTGAACTGTGACTCATTTGTTCACAATTTTTAAAAACAATCAAACTTTAATAGCAAGGTCCTTAGCACAACAAAATTACCTTTGAATAACAGGTATTATGTTGTATCATGTTTAACGTACAGAGCAGAAATGTTGAATTTCACCAACCAGACAGATATGAGGTTTAACAGTGGCTCTGCTCAGGTTAGTAAGTTCTACAGATGCAAAACAAGCAACCAGTTTCTTTTATACAATAGCTCTTGAAAATAAAAGAATTATAGACAATATTGTCAAGGTTTCATTAACTCTCCTTTCAATATCTGTTGTATGCAGATATATTTAGGAAACTTTAGAAGTTATCTTTTACCCTTTTTTTACTTGAAATGTATCATTCGATTGGACCTGTATGGGAAACAGAAGTGCCTTTGGTGGCCGAGTTTGTTAGTATAAATGTATCACTCCTCTGGACATTGCATTTGTGATGTTGGGAGATTAATCGTTGGAAAACAGCTATGGTTACTTTGTCATTATTGGCAACTACATATATCATGGTAATAGGCTTATCCGCCAATCACATTCACGGTTTCCATGGTAGTTACAGCAATGGCAAAATTACCATAGTAAGTTTTCATGAAATAACTAAAATGAGGCCCCAGATATCTTCATGCTGAGTTTCCTATATCAAAAATGAGAAAAGATACCTCTACCAGGTACATAAAATATGGTCTTTGTACTGTACTGTTTTTTTTTTAAATCTATTTACAAAACATTGTGTATGCTATAACTTATAGGATTTGTCTTACTTGAAAGACAGCATTCCCTGTCTATTTGTGGTTGTAACTCGATGTATGAAAATATAATATTTCTTAATATGACCTCTTGTAATTATGCATGTACTTTATGTTAATCTCACTATATTTCTTCACAGGCTACGACTAATTAAGTTTATGTTATAATCTATATTGTTGATTCTTGTTTTGATTAACCATGTTAACAATTTTGTCACGTATTCATCATTTATCAATAGTACTTATGATGCATTAGGAATTTGTATCGTGCAACTTAATATACTGGGTGTGCTTATGTATCATGTATAATCAATTAATACTTTATGACTAATCAATATTGGTGTATTTATAACGATGTGTACTACAGTGTACTTTAATTTACATGGTATTAGTTTATATCTTTTTACAGGCTGCATACTGTATTCATGTATTTTTCTTTTTTTGTATATTGTGTATATCTAAATAATAATAATCCGCTTTTATACAGTGCGTATCAAAAAAAAGTTTACACTTTGAAAAAGCCCTGGGAATTAAAAAATATACAACATGTGGGTAATTTTTGACATACAATCTTGGATTTGGGTCTCATCTATCCAATGAAAGCAAAAGTTTTGACAGAATGTTGCTCTTGAGTGAGCACTTTCCGTTTTGGTAAAACTCGCAGAAATCTGTTTGCGCAGAAATGCTCGTTTTCACACTGTGTCAAGGGGAAAGGGCGAAAACAAACTTATCCTGCTCAGCATTTCTCATACATTTCCCTTGTAAGTTTAGTCAACTGAAATAAAACGGATACATTCAAGCATCTTGTAACAATTTTTGCCACTCAAATTGAAATTTCAACACTTAGTAAGCACATCCTTCACCCTTTTTGTGCCAGCTGGATCTGAGGACATATAACTGAATCTGAAAAAAGTTTATATCAGACATCTCCAGCATTTTTTATCATTTAAAGTGGGTTTACATTTTATTTTTCATTTGATACTTGTTTCTCCACACTTTCCAAGCTTGACAATGATTATAAAAATGAAAATCAAGCATAAGCCATTTAATGTAAATCACAGCTCAGTGTAAAGCAAATATCGTCACGATGACCTTGTTGTGTGGGGGAGTAGGGTGGGGGCACAATGCACTCTTCGAAGTGTTTTGGGCAAGGAAACGAGTTAAAAAGGTTGAAATTATCTTAAAATCAATTTTACTAGCTAAATTCCATGTGTTCCTCATGATTATGGTCTACTTTTATTCGCATGACTATTTCAAAGTTCTGCGCAAATCATTTTTCACTAACTTTTCAAAAGTAAGTGGTGCTCACTTAAGCGAAAATATTTTTTGACAGCTATATCGCAATTTGCTTAAATGGATCTGTACCAATGATATAATGTGGAAAAATCTTCAGAATATGACAAATGTATGATTTTACAGGATTTTTTCGAAGTGTAAACTTTTTTTTGATACGCACTGTATAGCGCTTAATACATCGGAAAGACGTGTCTAAGCGCTTCACAGATATATATTGTTACCCCGGTCATCGGATTCAATCAGTCATTCCCGCACACTATGAGTGCAAATCCTCCACTCCCTGGGGAGTATTCCAGTCAGTCGCCGGTGAGGCGCACACAGTACTGGACAAGCTACAATGACTTTCACATCCTACCGGGTACCCATTTAGCACCTGGGTAGAGAGTGGCAAAGTGTGGATTAACGCCTTGCCAAAGGACGCGAGACCGCGGTGGGATTCGAACACACGACCCTCTGTTTACAAGGCGAGAGTCAGAACCACAACACCACAGCTCCTCCATACATCTTCACACTTATCTCATGTAATTTACATTGACTACATTTCATAATGTTGTTTTTACCAGTTCCCTCATTACAAATGGTTGGTGACTGTATATTAAATGTTTTTGTTTTATTGTATTTTTTAGCATTGCCCTTCTTTTTTAGTGAATACACATAAATCAAAATACTGAGTACAGTTTCTTCTATTTTGCCAGGATTTCCATAAAGTTATCCAGATGATACTTTTAAAGTTAATAAACTTGACATTTAATTTGGGCTTTTAAGATGTACATAGTTTGTATAAGAATTAGTTTAACTTAAGAACTTTATAGAAATAGGGGGTATGAAGTGCATTATTTTATTTATTTGAATATTAGAATTTATGAACAAAATTTAATGTTGGCTCCTTAACTGTCTTATGTAAAAAAAAAAATGTTTGAACTGTATAAATTGGTATACACAACGTAAATTGTTTTAAAGAAAATTGTTACAAAGGAGCTTCAATTTTGCATTGTTTTTCTATATTTTGTTAAACATTGTTTGGCTGATTAAGTTTCAAGATGTTTTTACTATGAGGGGTTTTCTTTCTTTTGAAAAGTGGGATATCATAGAGAACACGCACTCAATGAGTCATTCAAGACAACATTAATGATCACTCAGATGTAATATGTTGGAGGTTAATTTGATAGACCAAAAGCTTCAGTCACTGTACAATTAGATGTTCCACTGAACTACATTGGCTACACTTGCCAGTAACACATCAGAAAATGTTACAGAAACAACACTTATTCCTGTCCAGAGGCTAAGGAGTTGTATTGTAGTAACATGATTTAAATTGAAAATAGTGGATTTTTTTTTCACAAGGTAAGTGGGTTAGAAATATTCTTTTAGTGTCAACTCTTTTCCAAATAATTTTGATCATGTATTGGCATCATAGCTTTCATTGTATTAGTTGAAAAAAAATCTTGAAAAATGTATATGTATACTTGCCATGTTACTTTTAATTAAAACTGCTTGTTTATAATTGCTTTTTTGTGTCTTATTTTTACTTTGTACGAATGCAAGGCTCAGTTAAATGAAAGGATCTTTCCAATGACCATCTTACTTTGATATATGCCATATAGGACAACTTTTGTGTTTAAAAAAAGTCAACCAAAATTGTGACTTATAAACCTATCAGTTTGTGTAAACCATCAATTATGAAAATAATAGTAAATTGAATACCATGACCCAACTCTAAATGATTCTATAACTGTTTTGAATAACAAATATCATGTTTATGGTTTGATTATAAATTAATGCCTCATACAGCATCTCATAGCAGATCAGCAATATGGAAGTTGTTCCTTGCAAACATCTTTTAATGAGGTTGAAATTCTTGGGAGTAAATAAGTACCTTTGGTAATTAAATGTAAACAGTACATATCGTATAATCTGAAAAAAAATGACCAGGTTATAAAGTATCACTTGTACCGGTATATCATATTACATTACAGTGAAACCAAGTTGTTGAAAGGATTTGTTGCTGAGTTACCTGAAACTCGTCTAAACAATGCTTAAAGGGAAAGTTCACCTTGACAAAATGTTTTAAAAAAGAAAAAAAATAACAATCATGTAATTGTGAATCCATCAAAGATTAAGAAAGTTATGCAAATTGTAAGTTTTGGATTTGTGACATGGATACGAGCAGCTGCTCTTATTATTTTTTCTGCTACTTAAAAACAATATTTTTTCTCAGGGGAAACTTCTCCTGTAAGTTGTATTGCTGTCTCGGTCAAAGCTTTGTCAACAATCATTGCAGGCATGGGCAATTCTTTGTAACTGACATGAAACGACATGAAATTTCAGGCAATTTCAAAGCATCACACTTCAGAATTTCTATTTATATAGAGAAAACACATGCAAGTACCAGATCAGATATTTCATGTCATTGAAATCATGTCTGTTACACCCATTCCCTCTTCAACTGTTCAATGAAATTTTGTTAAATTCATATTGTATATAAATTTGAATCTGATAAATTCAACAAGAACTATTTGAATACTGTAAATTCTAAAATCTACTTTGACACTGAAATGTCGTGTCCATTGCATGATATTGTCCATGAGTTTATCTAATTCGAACCTGAAAATTTGTCCCTTTTTTCTGTTTTCTCATACCTGTAAGTCTTAGCTAGTCTGTGTATGACAAAAACAAACACATCACACAAATATTCAGTTCTTTACATATCCATGTATATTTGTTATATATATATCACATGCTCTCCAACCTACAAGTATATAGCGCGCACAAGCCATCTTTTACTCTGTACAGGTTTAAAACTCAAGCTCACACAACTTTTTGCAATGCTCTAAACAAGTTAACATATATATATTTATAGTGATATCTTATTTACAAATCTCATCTAGGTTTCAGCGAAAATAAAAAGAAAACAAGAGTTGTCATCAATATATGACATTTTAGCAGATCGTATGCTCACATATAAACTTCTAAAATATATCAGAAGCAGCTATCTCTATAACAATGGCTCATAGTTCACTCTATCGTACTCAATATTAATAATATTACATGAGACACTGACAGTCCAATCCTTTTTAATTCCTAACCATGTGTTCTTAGAAATACAATGTTTAAACTGCCCTGTTAGTGTCTCACTAAAGAAAAAGTCACCATGACCCCCACTACTATCCAATCTTAAGTAGTATTAGTGGCTCTCAGATGCCTGTATACTCTGTAAAGTAAGACATTGCCACATTGAGTCAGAAAAATGTTATTGGGACTCAATGACCTCCAGCAGACCTAAAAGAGTGGAGACTTTTCCCCAAATCCTAGACAAATTTGACCTCAAGGAGACATCACAAAGACATCTTTGACACCTGCTTGGAGAAGAAGACATCATAGAAACATTTCCACAATTAGCATAGATATCACTGGCTCTCCATTTTGTAGATAAGCCCTTGAGGCAGACACAGAATAACTTGTTGAAGTCATATGGATTGTTTCCCAAGACTGAGCATTCATATAATTACAATACCCAATCAAAATCTCACCTGAAATGACACTTTTCAGGTGATAAATATAGATGAAGATGCAGAATGGATGAAAACACCGATATAGTAGGAAATGGTTCATGGCTGCTTCTAATTCAATGCTTTGTAATGCTCAATTTCAATCTAGTTCATAGATCCTATTTCCAAAACAATAATTCATGAAACAGTCAATATGAATAACACTGCCTCTATCACAAAGGGCTTGTTTTCGCATATTAATATACATCAAATTCAATGCAAACTTAACTTTATATTCAGCCATTATCTACATTTCTTTAATCTTTTCGATCATGAACAAAAAAGCAATGTTTTACTCAACTACAACCAATCTCCAAATATCATCAGTTTTCTACATTTTGGTTTTTGAACAATCAGATATACAGTGAATATATCTATACAACTATTATAGATGAAACAAGGACAGCATTTAATACAAGAATGCTACTTTGGGGAATAAAGAAGAGGGAGAAATGGTATGAAATAAAATACTGAATACATTGTGTTATTGAGTAGATTAGAATTGTAACTTTTATGGCTTGAGGAGTATTTTAGATATTTTCTTCTCATAAAGGATCTTAAATAAACCCAATGAAGCTATTTTATGATCTCATTTTCAGTATAAAGGAAAAGATTTCAGACCTACTGCATACTCATAAGGTCTCACACTTTAGTCATGTTGAATAAGTATAAAATCAATATATTATTGGAATGTAAATGAGAGTCTAATAATGCCAAAATGTGGCAAAATATTGTGTCAATGTCTGCCTATCATATTTTAAATATACCTCTGTTAATCTTGTATGCATTAATTTGATGAGTCCTATTATGACAGATCTAGAGAGGTTGGATGAGAAACAGCATTCATAAAAAAAAATAGTCAATAATTGGAGGAGAGAGGAAGCGTTGGCATACTGCATATCAACAACCTTTAACTCCAATATGCAAAATTGCACACATATTCATATATTCTAAGTCTCTTATTATGTATTCTGAATTGCACTGATAACCAATGGGAACTGACAAAAGTTATATCAATGATGGACAACCAATTAAGTATGTGTTTCATTTAACAAGCAATTTGTATTATACATGTGGAATAACGGCTATGAATTTAAATGGGATTATAAGGAAATTTGGAATAGATAAATCCTTTATCATAGACCTGTAAGATCTATTTGAGTACTATCCTGGAAAAGAATTCATTGAAACCCCCAATCTTTAAGAAAGATATCCATCGTGATTTTCAAGAAAGCCAAAGTTGAAAGTTTGATCTCATGTTTCCCTATATGCATCACACAGCACCCGCTATACACTGTTGATGACAGATGACCGTGTGTCCGAAGTCACCACAGTATTCTTATGAAAGGAACGAGTGTGTAGAAACAGACCACTTTTCAACCTTTTATACACACATCAAACACATTTTCATATAGAGCGTCTATGCATGACATGAAGCACCAGTAGTGTCAATACATAGCAAGTAGACTTTGTGTAACTAACATTACCGGAACTCTGAAAATCTTCTTCAATCTTCGAGCTCAATAATGGTGTCTTTAAAATGACCCTGATCTAAAAAAGTTTCCACCAGTATCATGGCATCTTTGCCATCTAATAGTATCTATAGTGGGTCAATGCTCGACTGTGAATAAAATCCAGGATTTCATGGAAGCTTGCACATATTGCATGTTAGGACAGTGGTAACCTTATACAACAGGGCCAAGATAGTTATTACAATCATCAAAGGTTCTCTTGATCTTGAAGACTATGACATAGAACTTCAGGAAGGTCTGTAATTCTCCCAGATTATCAAGGATATCAATCCAGCATTGAAGTATGATCAATCTTGAAGAATGTACATATCGTCGCATGCACCACGAACTGTCCTCTCTGCGCACTTCGATGCGAAAGTTTCTTTTGCAGAAAACGCATTTAAAGAAAAGGTTTTTTTAAACCAGCAATAAGTGCACCTACAAGGAGAGCAAATTATTTACCAGTGTCTTCGTTAAAAATTTCAGGTTCCAAAGTTTCATCCTGTATCTTTATATTTTCTTGAAGTGAATTATTTACGCCACAGTGGGCAACGTAACAGAGAGGACGGTTCGTGGAACAGATACAATGCACTTAACTTTCGCATCGAAGTGCGCAGAGAGGACGGTTTGTGGTGTGTGCAACGATATAGTGATAGCTATTAAGCTGCTGAAGGCTATAATGATATCCACAGTGCTGTTAAGGTACGGTGAATGGTAAATCTCATTGTGTGAGAAATATCAATTAAGATAGGAATGAATTACAAGACCGGGTCCATGAAACTTTTTTAAAGGTTTCTCACCCATATTCATTAAACCAAATTGTAATGTGAAATATCAAGTATCCTCTCGGTGGGTGCAAGAACTCATTCTTTCTTTACTACATACTTTCAAAGGTATTTCAATATACATGAATGTTCATTAACCCTAACGACCTTAACAATGATTTTCTTTCAAGAGGACCTCTGTTCAAGAGTGGTCGCCTAAGCAAACTAAACATTCACACACCCAGTGGATGTTCCATAAAGTTACTAGGGACTAATCGAATGACTGGTGATCTTTTTCTTGTGGTAAACTATCTGCACAAGTTTCATTGGTGATGATTTAGCTCCAATAAGAAAGGATCGCAAGTCATTCTTAAAGTTGCTCGTAACTTACAGCTTTATGAAACACCCACCTGGAGAAATATAACTAATCATTCAGAATCTATCAAGGACCTAGGTGGCAAGTTACATCCAGCAACAAAACTTTAAAGTGATTATTCCACAAACTGCCTTATATAGCTTTGCAGGTGAAGCCTGTCCTAGATTTGGCCAGGAAATGAAGATACTTGTTCAGTCCATGTGAAACATATGATCAGTGGCCTCTTTGCAGGGAGTCCTCTGCTGCTGTTGGCAAGTTATCCAAAAAATATCCACAGAGTAATCAATCTTCAAGAGAACCTGTAACTGACACTTGCCACTGATGAGTTCTGTCCTGTACAACAGATGCACACACAGTTGTTGGTCGTGCTGTAAATTTTCATGAACCTAGGAAAGTTGACAACATCCACAAGACTGGAGGTTTAATCAATTTTGAAGAACTTATCAATGATCTCTTTTGTAGTAAGTTCTGTCCTGCAGTTTGCAAGGTATTCCAGGATGTCCACAGGACTGCTGTTCCCGTCGCGGATGTTGTTCCAATGGTTTAGTATATCCTGGAACTCAAACATGCGAGCATGGTTAGAGGTGCTGTAATAGAGACTGATCAATCCCCTGTAGTCATATTCCAGACCACTGTAGCCTGAGCCAAACAGCTTTTTGCCTGAAGGATACAAAAGATAATAATCATAAATTAATATCAAGGTACCAAAACTCTTACTAATAACATGTATAATTAGTAGTGGAACATACACAAAGAGTCTGTAAATGATCCCAAACAGTGAAAATGGATTTTATTATGAAAAGATCATACTGAAATGGTACCTTTGAAATGAAGAAGTAGAAACTGGTTGAAGTGCATCAAAGTATTTTTTTGTGAGAGGACCAGGGTCTCATCTGCCATTATTGAAAAGAATAGCCTCCGTATTTATGAGGGTAGCTTGTAAGATGTAATGGAGATCTGATGACAGTCTTACAGCACAGGACCCAGATAAAAAGGTTCCAAGCAGGTTCATTTAAGACAAGATTTAATGTTTTAAAAGCAATAATTAAAAATTCTTAAGCTTTCATTTGAAATATGTTTGTCTATACAATGATAATTTTTTTTTTTGGGGGGGGGTGACTTAGTGTTCAAACATTAATAAGGAAGAAATTTCAAATACTGACCTATTTCAATTGATCTGAGGTAGAGTTTCTCAGCCTGGTGATACAGCTTCATATCATAGTTATAAAGAGAGGCAAGATGACCCACAGACAGAGCAACCTCATAGTCTTCTTCACCCAGGAGTTTCTCTTTAATTTCAATTGCTCTAACATGCATCTCCTCAGCCATCTAAATTAAGGTATTTCATAATATGGAAGATTATTCAAATAAATCCCAATCTCCAAAATTAATTTCGACAATTTTCTTGTTTTCTTCAATTACCGGTACACATTAAAAAATACACACAGTAGGCTATGATATTAAATATGCAATGATGTGCAATTTGGATATTAATAAGAGTGCTTTCACTCCTTTCTCTAAACATTATAAGTGATATAGGGGAGACCGGGGTTAGTTGAAACGCGGGGTAAGTTGAAACATTGTAATTTTCTTTAAAGCCTGTAAAATAAATTTATGCAATACTGCCCTCGAATTTATTGCTATTAATAATACAACAGTGTTGAATTATTATTGCAATAAATATAGGGCAGTATTGCATAAATTTGTTTTACAGGCTTTAAAGAAAATTACAATGTTTCAACTTACCCCGCATTTCAACTAACCCCGGTCTCCTCTACTATAGATCTTATATTGGTCAAAACAATTTTGATATCGTTTTAACCATTCCCATCCCTTCTATTGAGTTTAATTGGCCACTCAATTAATTTTATGGGTGGCCTCAATTCAATCAACACATCCACTGGGATCTGAAATGTAATGTTTAGTTATTGATCAGAAGGTGCATTTTCACAATTGATTTTATTAATCACAATGAACAATAAATCTTAAAGATCAGTTGCATGATGTCCCTGCTGATGCTTTGAGTTTCATCTTGAAATTTTTTGAAAAAAATTATCAAGTTATTAGATAAATAAGTCAGCGAAAAAAAAATTCATACCTTGAATTTCCTCATTGACTGGTAGAGCCTTCCAAGATTCCCATAATGCTTAGCAGTCTGGACATTGAACTCTCCGAAGGCCTGCTTGGCAAGATTGAGTGAAGATTGGTGGAGGTCATGGGCCTCTTGGAGCAGTTTGGTCTCAATGTCCTTGTCATGGGAGTCTATAGCTATCTCCTCAAGTATGAGTGCTGATGATTAAAACATGACATTGCATCATATCCGCAAGACTTTTAATAGTACACATATGCACAAAAAGAAGCTTGACAAAATTATAGGCAAAATAAGCAGAATATTAAAACTACCACAAAAATCAAAATTTACCTTGTATCACTTCTATGAAGTCGAATGGCAAATAATATGCAATATAATAAAGTGACCGAATTCACTATCTTGAAACAATTCATTCTTTCGCAGAATACTTTGTCATGAGTGTACTTTCACAAACTCTTACAAACACTGAAAGCCCATAGCAGCTCAATTTTTGTTTAAGGTTAACGTTACTCACTGTCTTGTATCCATAATTGTGTAAATGATATATCAAGTTTTAATTGCACAACTATTCACAAACTGTTTTGTCCTGTTTGCAATAGCTCCCATGTCATCATAATACTACATTCAAAAGATGGTATTGAATTCTCTTCTATAAGGAAATATTGCGGGGTAAATAACATTTCTACTGTTAGACACCTGTGCCAAATTCAGCTACTCATGATTAAATCACATAATAGATGTAACTACATACCTTTGACCCTTCTTGAGGATGCTAACAGGAGATGATTTTCAGGTAAGATTTGAGTGATGATACTGATGGCTTTCTCTGCATGCTCCCTTTAAAACAAAAATAACAATACAATATGACAAGACGCCCAATTGCCTCTGTCCACAGCTAATAATTTCCTGGATTTTTTTCAATTTCATACCTACACCAGCATTCCATAGGGTATTTTTGTGCGTTCAATATTACCTGTTTTGTATGTGTACAATATTATCTCATCAACAATGGTTTTAATTTGAGTTTTGTTTCAAGCTAATTTCTCAATATCACAATAAGAAACGATAATAATCATAAACGTTTACCCATTGCATAGTTAGCATCCATTCTAACGAAAAATTATTACACAAATCAGTAATTTTAACTTACTTAGCGTCATCAAACTTGCCATAGCTGTATTGATGCACATAGGATGCATAGGCTAGATCTTCATGGGCTACTGCTACATGGAGGTTCCTACCTCCAAATGCTGATAACCGGATATCCAGAGCTTGCTGTTAATAAAGTGATAACAAAGGAAAACATTAATAATCTGATTTTACAAATCATCAATTTATAATATTTTTATAATTATATCATTACTCTGGTGATAATAGGCATGTATTGTATGAACATTCTCCACTTCCTGTGGAACTGTTAGATCTTCATTAGGTTTTTTAAAAGAAGGCAATTAACACTTTTAAGAGTGGTATATAAACCTAAATCTATCAATATACAACACCATCTGTAGCAAGTAAAGCTTTATTCTGTTGGCCTGTTTAATAGTCCTCATGATAGAATGCATGCATCATTCATAAACAAAGCCAATGGGTGACATTTTAACCACCTTTATTAGGAAAATAAATGAACATTTCTTCTTTATCTGGAATTTTTTTATGGGGGATTCACTAACTAAATATTTCTTAATTGTTTGACTTTGTAAATAACATGAACATAAATGGTACCAATTTGAGAAATCTGGAAATAATTCAGCCCAATTAAAAACCTGACAAACAACTGTGAATAAGACATACCTGATACACTGCTGTCGATTGGCATATTGAGTCTACATTGAGCAAGTAAAAACCAAAGTCTAACAGAACATCTGAATACTTAGGATGCCTGACACCAAAATGTTCCCTGTACAGAATTGAAGAAAAAAGAAAAGAAAACAGATCATTGACAGTCCCATAGCATATGTTATACACAAAGTTTGAAGTCTGAATATCACAAAATATTCATCATATGTAAACATCTCTATGACTTTTTAAAGCCAAACCTGAAGTTATCAGAACAATATATTTTCAGATATAATGACCTCTGTGACCTTTGACCTCATGACTCCAAAATTAAATTTATCATTGTTCTTTAAATAAGCATACATGCAACCAATTTCAAAGAAAATCCCTCAAAACAATCTTTAATATTGCTAGAAGATTGTTCACCATACTGTTATCCTTGACAATTAACCATACAAATACTCCAAAATATAATCAATCTTCATATTTGGACAAAGTTCAAAGATAATCAGTTCATGAGAATGTAAACAAGACAGATGGATGGACAGGGAGACAACATGTCACCTTTGGTGGGTAGAGGTTTAAAAATGATGGCAATCCCATATGTCTACTCACATTGTAACATAATAAATGTATGTTTCACACATGGCTTATAAGACCATCATCTCTTCCTCCCATCCTTCTGCATTTAAGACCTTAAAGCCATTTTGCAATAGAAGAATCAAGTCATTATAGTTACCTAACAAGACACACTGCATGTTTGATGAGCAAGTCTGCCTTCTTGAACTCTCTCTTGACAACACATGCTTTGGCTGCTTGACGAAGAATGTCTATAATACATCGGACAGGTAGGCGGGGTGAGATGGAACGTAGGGCCGCCTGACATGACTTGTACGCTTCATCGTAATGGCTCTTGGAAAATAGAAGTGAGCACATCTCACCATGAAGTGCAGCCTCGTTGACAGCCACACCCATCCCTTTGAGTTTCTCCAAGAGTTTCTGAGCGGAGTTGTATGAGTCCTCAGCTTGGCTGTACTTGCAGTTAGCATTCCGGACATGTATTAATCTGAATATTGTAAAATGAACAAAATATATGTAAATATCTACATTGATTCTTGGAAACAAGGAAACAAATTGTTTCCCTTGAGAACTTCATATTCAATTTTCAATAGCACAATCAATTTAAATGTGCAGGAAGATTAGTCAAATGTTTATCTTTAAGATTTGCCATTATGCTGACTGTACATTACACAATATACCTTTTGGCATCTATATAGGGTTTTCCTCATAATATGATCAAAACGCCTATAAAACATGAAATAACTAGAGTAATTCTGCTTTCCAAATGGTTAGAATATTTAATTGTGATATCAGAGAGAAAATAAATGGTTCTTAGTATTTTTTTTTTCAATTATACTGAGCAATGTTAAAGTTCTCAAAATTGGGGTGGTAATATTGTAATCTCAAGATTTCCCCCTTATTTGCTTTTTTTTCAAAAGTCAATCATAAAACCCATTATAACCTATAAAAGGCATTTTAGCAGATGAATAGTCTCTACTTTCAATCCGAGACCAATGAGGTAACATTTGCCTTGTTGCCCTCTCAGGCTTTGCCTATAGGAATCCTATACAAAAACAGAGGGCAATATTGGCCATATTTCTACTAGTGCACTTGCGCAGTAGGAGCCAATTTTGATCGCTAATTTCAGTATCTGAGAATTCTGGCTGAAACCAGTTCATGAACCAACAAATTGTAGATAATGCACGGCACGGCCATTCTCCGTCGTACCTTGATCTTTTCTGAAGCGGCAAGGATCGCCACCATCTTCCTGGTCGCCACAAAATTTTGAACATGTTCAAAACTTACGTAGCGAGATCGCGGAGGTGCTAAAGCGCATCATAATCGAGTCAAGAGCGTATTACAAACGACATATTCGTAGCTGTAACGAAGCTCCAACGCACAAAGCGTAGTAGAAGCGCATTAAAAGCGGCACCGATCGCCCGTGTTTTTCAGGCCCGTTCCCAAGACAATTCTGCTACGCTGCTTCCGTTTACGAGGCGACTGCCTTGCGCTCGACACGCTTCACACCGTTTCCACCACGACGCTTTCCCTTTGGGTGGCATGTGGCACACGTTCTCAGCCCGCTGCAGGCATTCGCGTTGCGCTTTTGCTGCGCCGCTGATGACTGGCCAGCGATTGAGCAGCGACCGTCTGCGCTGCTATGAAACAACGTGCCGATGGTAGCGGATTATCACATTTTCAACAGATTACGAGGCGACACCACGATGTTTTCAAATATACTTCCCAGAAAAAGGACCAAAAAAGGAAGCTGCCCAATCTGTTATGCCGGCGGTCCAAGAGGAAGCGAACAAGAGGTTATGGTGGTGGTAGAGGAGGAGGAGGAAGAGGAGGAGGAGGTATAGTAGGAGGATAAAAATCTAACTGCTGAGCCAGCTTGAAAGAGAGAAAAAAAAGACGCTCGCATGTCTTGATGACGAAATGGGTTACCTCCGCAAAAATATATAAATTGAATATGTTTTAAAAATAGAATGAATTCTAACTACAGTGACAGTAAACAATATTAAAATTTTAATGATTCGATCACTGATGTATTGATTGGGAAAGCACACTTTATGGGGATTCTGGCATTGTGCCCCCCCCCCCTTATGAGTGCTCTCACATCAGTAGACTACTTCTTGAAAGCAAATTTGAAAGGAATTTACCTAACAATTTTGAGTGACAAACTTTGGTGGAAAAAAATAAACAAAATATAAAACACTTTTATGCTCTTTTATGAAATTCTGGATGCATCCCTCATTAACTATTAGGCTAATCGACATCTTTTGAGTGAAATTTTAATATATATTGTATATTATGACTTAAGTGACAGCCAGGATCGGACCCAGTATCTTTTTGGCCTCCTCCTTCTACTGTCCTCGTATCAGGTCCTCGTATTCAACTTCTAATTGAAGTTGTTGTATAATGCTAAGATGTATAAGTCCAACCATATTCTGGACATCCATCTTGGTCGAAGGTTGGCAATCAACTGAAAAATGTCTCATGTGCCGCGATCAATATGCCGATTGCTTGAAATCGTTTCAAGAGCCCATCATGAACGTAACACAATCGTTCCATTCGTAGCACCACCGTACCGAGGTCCTAATTAGCGTATGGGCCTCGTTGTACGGTCGCTTTGATCGCAGAAGCAGCGCATCACATCTGCCTCAAATCGTGGCAAGAGAGTGGCAGCGTCGTACTACCAGCGTATTACCATCGCCTTCAGCGCAGGTCCATCGCAGTGAAGTTGTAGTGCAATCGCCTCGCAGGCTAAAAATAGAATTCGAGGACGATTCTGCTACGCTTTGCGGGATTTAGACAGATCGCCATGGTCACCATGGTCGCCATGATCGCCATCCTAGTGAGATGGGGGCCTAACCACTATTAATGATTGGAAGATCGATGGTGTTCTCCTTTTTATTTATTCTATGCTGTATTGAGTTTATGTGCTACACAAGTGATTTGAAAACCCCATTAGTAGGATTTCTAATTCAAATTTTGCATTTCCAGAGTTTTGGTTAAGAGTTAAACATCAAATAATGTGATATTCAAAGAATATCCTGATCATAAAATATTATGAATTTGGGACATAACAAGCAGAAACTTTGTTTCTGGAGCCGATTAAAATCCGAAGTTGTAAAAGTGAAATACATATATACTCAGATGCATTACCTGCATGCATGCACTCTTTCTTAACACGAACTGAATGAATGATACTGCGCGTGAGTTGTAGAGACAGGGGTAGTTTGGGGCGTTAGTGCAGTGCAACGCCTAATTTTCAGCCATTGCAAAAAGATCTGTTGCAGAAAGAGTTGCATTTAAACGCAAGTCAAAAAATCAATCGCAAGTCCCAAATGCGCGCTGTTGACTGGTAGAAAATCAAGTTGCGCGTGATTTTTAGAGTTGTGATTGATTGCAACTCTTTCTGCAACGGGCCCCAGGGAACGTAACTTCAGCCACTGGCATACAGATGGGGGTTGGGATTGGGGCCCCCAAGTGTTTCATGGCCAAGGAAAAAAGGAGAAAGGGAAAGAGTGGACCATTATTATGTCTTACTAAATATTATGTCAAATATAGATTTTTGTATCTAAAAGTTCACTATTTTTGCTTCAGCTGCCATATCTAGCCCCCTTATTTTTTTTTTAATCATTACGCCACTTGTTTCAGCCAATAGATCTGGTGCAGAACAGTCTGAACTAGTGGTATCATTGGCATGATTGGTATGTTGTGAAAGAGTTCCACAGATACATTTTTTCTATCCTAACTATATATTATTTGTCTATAAAATATTTTGTATTATATTTTTATATGTTAGTTATCATGATTATTATTAATGTATTGTAAATATTTGTTATAATCTATGAAAATGATTTGTATCAATATTTGTTATTTCTGTTGGAAATAAAACTGAATCTGAATCTGAAAAAAAGAGTCACTGGTCGTTTTTTTTTTTGTATTAATATTGTGTAGTTTGTTGGCATTTGTATTTCTTCTGTTGATATTAATTAGAGCCCCTCTGGGCAATTTAAAAGGCCTCATATTCCAAAATTTCTGGGGGCTCTGCCCCCTCGACCCCCACCAAGGGCCTCTGGAACCCTCCGCTGATACACTGCTGGTTTGGGTAATGGATAGTGGAGCATTGCAGATTCTCACCAAGAAATGTGGCGCTTCAAAAAAGTAATTGAGATTGGCTGGTCTAAAGATGTGATTCTGTTGTGGGCGACATATTTGATGTTCCCCTCAAGGCTAGCCAAAATTAATATAATTACGTCATCATATAGCCAACCACTTAAACACATTAACCATATCTGTAGAAAAGAATCAATAAAAAACAAATTGAACCAACCTTGTAGTGCATTCAAATGCTCGTATTAATCTCTGTTGGTCCGTCTCTGGTTTACATAACCTTAAGCATGCCTCATAGACCTTCTCTGCATTACAGAACCAACCTGCTTCTGATAGAAAACCACCTAAAAATCATCAAATAAAAAGATTATATTCAATCATTACCTCATGAAATGTTGATTTGGTACCAAATATAAACAAAACAGATAATATCGCTCTATCTACCATTACTACACTATCCCAGGACTGAACACAAATGTTATAATGCACTATACTTTTATCTAGGGCATAAAGAGACGATGCAGTATATGAAATGGTCAACATTGTGGCATCTCGTTTCTAAGATTCTTAATAGAATGCTAAAATAAAACATGATTCATTTAATGTGCAATACATTTCAAGATACATGTAGCATGTTCCAATCGAGGTTGAAAGAAAGTTAAATAAATTCAGATTAAGAGATCTGTTGTACATTAGAAGCCAATCATAGTAAAAAGATATTGACACTATTACATAATTGCAAGAAAAGATAGTGTCATTTGAAATAATTTATATGCCTTCCTACAATGGAAAATATAAAGAATATTAAAAGATATTCAAAATCAATATGTCATGGAGAACTAAATAGAGTGGACAAAATTAGCAGTATTTATATTCAAATAAATAGAGTAAATTTCACGGAGCAAAATGCCGAAAATTTCATCAAAATCGAATAACAAATAAAGTTATTAATTTTCAAAGTTCATACATATTTTGGGAAAACAGTTATGCAAATCATCATGAACACTTGTTAGGTGGGCTGATGATATCAGATCCCCACTTTCCTTTTTTCTTATGTTATAATACATGAAATCATAAATGTTTAATTTTTTCATACTTGTGTAAATGATGTTTCTCTGTTATGATGAAATAAGTTGCAGCAATAAATAATTAATGCACTTAATCAGTTGTAAATCCAATTTCGTTCTTGGTTTAACAATTTTAATTAAACCTGATGTCATATAATAAAATACAAAAGAACAAGTGGGGATATTACATCATCAGCCCACTTAATGACTATTCATAAAGATATGCTTAGAACTGTTTCACCGGAATAATGCATATTTTAAAATACACTAACTTTTTATTTGTTATCCGATTTTGATCAAATTTTCAGCATTTTGCTCTGTGAATTTTACTGAGATATAATTATCTCCAGCCTGGACCATCCCTTTAATCCATCTAGTTATGACAATGAAAGATCGCATATGTCACATATCAAACTACAAGGGTGAAAGTAGTTTGGGGCATTAAAGCTCAATAGGAAATTAAACATGTAGGCTTTAAGGAATTCATGTTTTTATTAAATCAATGAAGTTAGTTGAAAAGTGTCTCATATGATTCTTTTAAATACATGGAAAATGGGCCCTTGTATAAACAAGATGTATGATGGGATTTGTAGCCAGAGTAGAACTCTTAAGACAAAATGAATTGTTGAAATCATGTTATGTAGTTATTGAAGTTCAACAACGCAATATTGACTTTTTTAATCAATTGATGTTGCTAATATTTGCATTTGAGAATGCATTGGAAATGCTTGACTATAAAACTTAGCATTGAAAAAAAAACATGCCCCATTTAAGGCCTTGAACCACAACCATGTAAAATAAATAAACGATTAAAAACATAATATATTCCAGAGAAAATTGCAGTTTTGTGAAAATATCTATACAATACACTTAACTGCTATCGCCATTATTATTTTTGACATTGCATTAAGATCATGCACATATTGTCACTGTTTAGTGCCTCCAAGCCATCATTGCTGAGTTCCATGTGGTGTAACAATAGCAACTAGTAGCAAGATTAGTATGGATCTGTTCATGACCTCTTGACCCCAAGGATCAAAATCTCTCCTGCTCAGATGTTTACAAGCACACTCCCACTCAACATGACACTATGGCTATATCTAAAATCACAGTCAGACCTCTAGGTTTTCAGAATTCAGCCAAACCATCTGAAAACCTAAACCTAAAATTTGTAAGAAGCCTGGCAATATTCATGCATATGTTGAAATCCCTGTTATTTATACTACCTGATTATCTTCCTTGTTTTTATTTTTCAAAGTCTTTTATTTCATTTCACATAATTACAGGTTTTTAAATCATATTATTTCTTTCTTTACATGTTTTATCTTTTCCCAGCGAAAAAAGCTCTTTCTCTATCCATCATTCTCTCTGATATGTGGTAGCAAATATTATGTACACCCTGCACATTACATCAAGGTACAAATTACTCTTTTCATTTTCTTACTTTCAAGTGAGGTATTATTTTTCTACTTCAATTTTTTTTCCTCTAGATAAAAAAATATATTCAAACATCTTTACCCAGCAAAGATGTCAATGTTCCTTGCAAAAAACGACAACACTGCCACAAAAAATTGCAATGCAGCCAATAATGTATGCGAATCACGCGATATTTCCAAAACAAAAAAAAGCTAACGCCGCAAAATTTTATGACTTTTTTTAAATGAGCCATGCCGAAAATGGCATGGCTCATTTTCATAGAAGGGGGGTCCACGATGCCCCCCCCCCCCCTTTCCTCAAAACATCTTAAATAGCCCTGTCCTTATATTGTTAATACATCAAATGATATTTCATTCATAAAGCATATCAAGTGAATGTAATCTACCAACATGATTAATTCACATTCAATGCAATGATTTATGAATTGGCAAACAGATGTTCCCGAGCTAGGCACTGTCATTCTATACTGAACAGATTGTGAGATGGATTAGATTTCAGTTATGAGAATATGTGACTAAACATTATTCCAATACCACACTTTTGTAAGCTGATATCTCAAAATATTTAGCAGCACATTGAGCCATGTTCGAATACATTTGATGACTGATAAAATAGTATAAATAACTGCACAGTCACAGATAGGTGTGGTGTAACAGATTGGATTATGCATACATGTAGTTCTCCATAGAGATTTCTGTTAAATTCAAAATCTCAAAGAAGCTGAAAATGCTCGGATATTGTAAGCATACTGGGAACTTTTTTTTAAATCCTGCTCCTTCAAACAAATTACAATCATATCAACCAAGCAAGACTCATTGTCATGGGGAGTGGGTGGGAGACCGCAAACATTATAAAACAAAGTAATCATCTACATGGGGAAATACATGTAAAGTAACATGTTTCTCAATGTTCAAAAGAAACAGAGTGACAGATCTTAGACACTGTGTTATATAAAGAGAATAAAACTTAAAGGAATTGTTCTACGAGAAAGGTTATTTCTTTACATTTAAAGAGCAAAGGGCCATTTGCCCATTGCCAAAATTACAGTTTGACTCCCCTGTCAGGATTACAGTAGTAGGATATAATAAGTGCGCTTACCTAATGAAAACCCCAGCTGAACCGTCCGACTAACCCGGTCCTGGTTTTGTTCCTCTATTGATGCATGGGTAGCGTAGGAGTCTGCTAGGACAGTAGCCACCTTGACACCATGGTCCATCAATGCTTGGAAACAGTGGTGAAGAAAGTGTCTGCAAGTAACATAAAAAGTGAGGATACATTGGAATACTACCAGATGATTTCACTCACCAGACCTGATTATGAACAGTCATATTTTATGAAACACAAACAATTTCTGAAACAATACGAAGTATTGTAGGACATAAGTTATGTTTATCTTGGGCTTTGTCAAATGACAATGTTTAACCCTAAGTAGGCCGGGCTTTTCTGGCTGTTCTGTGGCCGGCCTGAGATCTCGGCCAGCAATCGCGCGAGCGCCGCAAAAATTTGCACGCTGGTACATGTAGTGTGTGATGTAATCTACAAGGCTGCATGGTAAAATTTTCCAAAATAATGAGATTTTATTTTATATGAATTAATTATGCTAATTTATGCATAAAAACAACAAGTGGAATGCCTCTGGCCGTCTCACCTGCATCACGCGGTTCAATATAGCAGCAGTGCTGACTTAGAATACTACTCTAACTCGCACAAGATGTTCAGTGATACATGGTTACTCTTATGTCCACTTTTTATGAACTAGAGCAATAAACTTACAGAGATATGATGGTTATTCAACAAAAAACCCCAACATGGCCAAAGTTCATTGACCTTACATGACCTTTGACCTTGATCATGTGACCTAAAACTCGCACAGGATGTTCAGTGATACTTGATTACTCTTATGTACAAGTTTCATGAATCAGATCCATAAACTTTCAAAGTTATGATGGTAATTCAACAGATACACCCGATTCGGCCAAAGTTCATTGACCTTTGACCTTGGTCATGTGACCTGAAACGTGCACAGGATGTTCAGTGATATTTGATTACTCATATGTCCAAGTTTAATGAACTAGACCAATAAACTTTCAAAGTTATGATGGTAATTCAACAGATACCCCCGATTCGGCCAAAGTTCATAGACCCTAAATGACCTTTGACCTTAATCATGAGACCTGAAACTTGCACAAAATGTTCAGTGATGCTTGATTACTATTATGTCAAAGTTTCATGAATCAGATCCATAAACTTTCAAAGTTATGATGGGAATTCAACAGATATCCCCAATTCGGACAAAGTTCATTGACCCTAAATGACCTTTGACCTTGGTCATGTGACGTGAAACTCATGCAGGATGTTCAGTGATACTTGATTAACCTTATGTCTAAGTTTCATGAACTAGGTCCATATATTTTCTAAGTTATGATGACATTTCAAAAACTTAACCTCAGGTTAAGATTTCGATGTTGATTCCTCCAACATGGTCTAAGTTCATTGACCCTAAATGACCTTTGACCTTGGTCACGTGACATCAAACTCTAATAGGATATTCAGTAATACTTGATTAACCTTATGGCCAAGTTTTATTAACTAGGTCCATATACTTTCTAAGTTATGACATCATTTTAAAAACTTAACCTCAGGTTAAGATTTGATGTTGACGCCGCCCCTGTCGGAAAAGCAGCGCCTATAGTCTCACTCTGCATCGCAGGTGAGACAAAAACTGAAGTGAAAATTTGTCAGATAATATGCAAATAATGCATGTTTATGAGTGTGTTATGGCAGTGCAACAGTATACTCACGGGTATGGGACAAGAATCGAGGCAATTTTTCAATATGTAGACCCTAGTGATCAGCATGTACATCACCTCAAACTTTAAATTTTACTTTTGCTTACAAATTGAAGCCCCCTTCATCTCTCTTTCTCCCTCTCTGATACACCATCATGTATTAAAGTAATATGTATTCAATTTTCAACTGTATATGTCATCCTTGTCCTCACCTTTTGTCATTTACTCGTAGGACCTTTGCAAAGATGTCCAGTTCACAGAATTCCATCCCAAGCTGACATAGTCTCCCTTGTTTGTACAACTAAAAATAATGACAAGTTAAAATATAATTGTTACAATCATGTGCAAGGAAAGACATTTAGAATATGCTAAACTCCACATACCGGTATATCTTACTTCTGATGAATGTTCATTATTTTTATAACAGCTGATGCATATACAGCATATCACGGGCTTGTCATTGAGACTATGTGAACAATTTTCCAACCATCAATAGCTCTTCTGTTCTGACATTTTAACCAATGATTAGAAATTCCCCATTTCAAATATGGTTTAACTGATCTTTTTTATACTTTTATATAAGGCTGAATAATTATCATACCAGTGCAGTACCTGCAAGCTGCATGCATCCATACAGTAACACATGCACCGCAGCTGACTGCACTGTACACTACATCAACAAGCACAACTCTGGGTGGATCAGAAGTATGACCAGCGGGTTCCCATATTTCCACTTTGCAACAAAGTTGTAGTGGTCTAATTTTTCAATCACTTATATTAATAGCATGAACTGATTATTCCTTTGCAATTTTCTTTTTTTTTAACTTTCATCATTTTGCTTTTTATTTTCCTTTCACACAAACTATTTCATTACCAATATTGTTATTTTCCTTTAAAGCTAGTGAGTTATATTGGAAGTACATTTCACAAAATTTGTCAAAAACTTTTCTTTTTTACTTCCTTCTTTCTTTCATGTTATTCTTTCCTCTCATATTTCAAATGGTCTTTACGCAGCAGTGATCACTACCTTAATAAATAGCGCCCTCTATTGAAAAGTCTCAAAATGTAAAATGACAATATATTTGTTGTTATCATCTTTCTCATTCTTTTCTTTCCTTGGTTTATTCAACTCCCTTCCCTTACCCCATTCATCAACACTTTTTTTTTTCTCAGAGTAAATGTGACGTCCCCCGCCCAATAGACTCGAGCTCCTGAAACTGGTTACCGCAAGGGTAACATGATATTTGCTCCTGCGACAATTGCTCCTGTCTTACAAGTAACATCTCAGAGGTCATAGGTTTGGAGTTGGGTTTGTAATAGAGTTTCTGTTTCAAATAATTTAAAGATAAGGATTAGGGTTTATTTAATTTTGGAGTTTAGGACGTAGGTTTTGATTAACGTGCAAGTTTTCCATAAGAGCAATAGTCGCCGCAGCAAATGTCATTGAACCAAGACAAGCAGGGGTATAAACAGTTTGAAATTATGACTTCAATATTGAGAATAAGACAAAAATTTGCAATCAGAGATTGTAAAGTACCGGTACCCAACAATTGGATGATTCCAAATATTTGACGAAAATTATTTCAACTCCCGTCTCCACAGCTGAAAAGTCCTGCACACAGGCCTGCCCACACATGAGGATGATTTGGATGAATGTGATGCCTGAACTTACCTTCTATTGCACTCCACACACAACAGTGGCAAGTTGCCAGTGAAAAAAATATAGGCCTACATATTTCTGGCAAAATCCATGATTGTGATATCTGAAATTCCTTATGGGTCTAGTCAATTTTTTTAACTCCAAAAGATAGATGACCCCTAAAAAATTTGGCAGCTGATATGATTTGATATAAAATGCAACCTTTATATAGTGCTTAATCTAAGCATTGCATACCATTACCCCGGCTTTGGCACGGCTATCCTGATCAGACGCTCCAGCATTCAAGGAATTTCTTCCTACCAGGTACCCATTACTACATCTGGGTGGAGAGTGGCAAATGTTGATTAATGCCTTGCCAAAAGAAGCGAGTGCTGTGGTGGGATTCAAACGTGGACCTTGTGGTTCAAAGTTCAGAGACTTATCCACTGTGCCACAACACCTCTACAAAATTATTTGTATTTGCCAATTCCTATACCAAATTTATAGATAATGGCAAGCAAAATCAGCAGTTCAGCCATTCCATTGTGACCCGCGTGACATTTACACAAAATTACTTAATGTTCATTACTTGAAAATCATATATTGCTGACTTTTTTCCCCATTTATTTCAATCAATCCATTTGTACACAATGCAAATACAATAGGCTTGAACCTTGAACTGCTTATGTATGACGTACCTTCGAATATTCGAATAACAATATTACAAAATGCCGTTTTGAAGAAAAATTTACAGATAAAAATTATCATTTAACAAATAATGAAATTTGATTAAAAATAATTATTATAATACAAATAATTATTCATAATCACTTACTAGATTTTATAATTTGTTAAATGATAATTTTTATCTGTAAAAATTTCTTCAAAAAGGCATTTTGTAACATTGTTAATCGAAGGTAAGCGGTTCAAGCCTTCCTGTTAAAATGACAATATGAAGATCATTAAAAAATATGATCACCGAGTCCTCAAGGCTACATAATGCCTAGCACATCGATAACCCAGGGAGCTCCGGCCAAGGAATCGACCATGCAAAACGAGAAAGACACAGGACTGGGGTAGATTGGGGTCTCAATAGTAATCTTAATAAAATATGGAAACAGAAATTATGCACTAACCACGATTATATGGATAAAGGTCTGTCGTGACACACAAATCCTGACATCGAGGCACAGACTCGAACCTCAAAAAAACGAAATATATCCTCGGTCTCTATCGGTCATTTTGTTTTGAATTTTGAAAGGAGAGGTATTGCGACAGAACTTTTCATTTTTTGAGGTTCCAGTCTGTGCCTCGATGTCAGGGTTTCCACATTTTATTAAGATTACTATATAAATAGTACTATTGAGACCCAAATCTACCCCAGGGGCCCAGTGTCTCGTTTTGCATGGTCGACTCCTGGGCTAGCAGTAGTAGCAGATCGAGAGACAAACATCTAGCATGTAAACAAAACAATTGAATTCCCTTAAAAAATTCATAGTTTCAATTTTTTTATGTTCATTATTCTCTCCCTTCTCTCCTTCCTCTTCGCCTCACATTCCTCAATTTGCCAGCAAGCAGCAGTGAACCAACTAATTAACTTTACTCTTTAGTTTTTAGAACGTAGGCCTAGATGGTAAGGCCCATTCACGTCCACTGCCATTACTGCAGTGTGCAGAGCTAATTAGAGGGCTCTCATACAGTCTTTCACTCAGTCTCACTCTCAGTGACTTCAGTCAAAATCTCATCGATCATCTGAACAGCTGCGAAATAAGCATAGTTCGTGCCCAAATTTCATTCATGAAAACTTACTTTATAATAAATGTCGAACTGTATATTCTCAGGCAAAGGTCTAAGTTCTTTTCTGTGTCTTGAATAGGTCGAAACAACAGCAGAAATAGCGGCATTGTAAAGGGTTTCAGGGACCCACTGCAGCTCACTGGCAACCGCCATGTTTACTTCTGTAAATTTGGCATTTAATAACTAGACTCTTACTAAGGCAAGGTATATTTTTATCGTTCGGCATTCTCGTTTCTATATTTCTTATAAGTTAATCATATACTTAATACATTTCATAACATACATCTCATCGATATATTGACACATATTCAAGCTTTGGCTAATACTTTAATATTATATCGTGAACTTTACGAATAAGTGAATAAATGTAGTAAACTGAATTGAAACTAATTATTTAGATGCGGGCGAAAAGTTTACGTTTGGAAAAGAGACTTCGGGAGAGACTTGATCCCGAAAAGCAACGTATTATTAGTTTCAAGCTTTTGTACAATTTTTTTTGATACTCTGTTTGGGTATAACTAGATTATTTTTGCGATGTCCTTGCTCACGACCCCGAACAGTAGACATTGTCCTCCAAATGGAATTCAATGTAGATCATATTCCTTGAGTGGATGCACCTATCTCTAATTCTCTTGACGGATTCTTATTTGTATCAATATATGACGTCTAAAGTTATTGAATATCATAATTTACATGAATTGAAATGTCAAACCTTTCAAATATGTTTCTATTTTTACTTTGTACATCTGATCATAAAGCCTCAAAAAGTAGATTGTCGAGGATACACAGATCTTTTGGCCTTTGTTTTTTTTTACTTTTAGAGAATCAAAATCTGACGTTTGTTTTTGTTGTCAGATCGCAGTTGTGCATTCGTCATGCCTGTACATGTACATCTAACCACCCCTAAAAACACTCATAACTATGATTATATAGGCATATATAAATACATACATGTATGTATGTATATATATATGTGTGTGTATACAGCGCTGTATGTATATATATATATACATGTACAACAGCTTTGGCAACTCTTGTATTTACATAATGTTGTGAAAGAAATGAATGAAGAACAAAAAAAAAAGGTTTTACCATTGTTCTTCATTCACTTCTTTCACAGTATAACAAAGGCTTGTGATGACATTCTGTGTTCCCAGAGCAGAAGTGGAGCGGGTTGGAATATGGGTAGCAACACCCATTTGAGACAATGGGGCTGGGGGGGGGGGCTTTCATGGAAGGTGTTTTGTGAACCAATTATTTCTATACCATGTATTAAATATAAAATAATAATGTTATGAATTTGATTAATTATGGTATCCAAATTTATTGAAAAACAACCAAATAATGCAAACTCTTTGCTTTTTCTCCTATAGACTATTATTTTCTGATATAAAATTACATCAATATAAACCTAATTTGTTCGTGAAAAAAATAAAAGAAAAGGAAGTTAATGTTCTGGCAGGCACCCTGTCAAAATAGAATTAAGTAATCAAGAAAAACAAAACAGTAATTTATTCTTATGTCACATTCCTTGATAGGAGTATCATAATAAATCAGAGATATAGGACTTTTACAAATGATTTTCCCATCAAGGTAAGTGACTGATTTATTGTATTGCAAAACCTAGAAAATCAATATTCTAATGGAGAGTGATTAAAGGGTACAGGAAAGTAAGCAATCAAAGTACATTGTTAAAGTAGTTTATGTAATGCATGGCCTTTTGCAGCAAAGGAGGCAGTTGTCCCCCTCTTCCCCCGGCCCCCCAAAAAAAATCAGAAATTTCCTTCTTTTTCTGAATATTTTCACAAAATTCACCGACAGTGTGCAGGAAATTTTTTTTTTTTTTATTTAGAAATTGCAAAAATTCCCCCCCCCCCCGACATGCTTGTTTGCTTTGCTCCCTTTTATTCAAGTTCTTTGAAATTTTGTGTGAATTTTGTTTTGTCCCCATGGAAGAAACTCTGCATACGGCCATGATAGAATGTAATGACTGCCATACAGATGGGGGGGGGGGCAGTTGTCCCCAAAACAAAGGGTAATGAATGGGAAGGGTTATGAATCGGAAAAGGGTATAAGATTAGCAACAGAAATCCTGATTGATGCACATATGTACAGACCATCCTTCTTCATTCATCATGGCTTCAACAGGTCAAGTTGCCAACAAAGGTTCCAAGAAAGCAATTGATGCCCCCCAGCCTATCAGTGGTGGGAAAAGGCAAAGATGAATTTTCTTGTATTTTCTATCATAATCTTTCAAAAAATTAGATTTTGATTTTAAGATGGTAAATATATTTGCTTTCTTACCACACTTGCTCACAATTAGGAATTTCCCTATGCCATGTTCACCCCCTCCAACCTATTCACTCATCATACCACCGTTATGTATTAATACAAGATGTATACAAAACTTGATCACCAAGGGGTGGAACCCCTAACAACATGTGCTACACCTTTGTGACAAAAGATTTTTAAAAAATGAACATATATTTTGATTAGTCATATTTATGCCCTGTTGAAAATATTTCCAAAAGTTTTCTTGATTAATTTATTGTCCTATGCAAATGTTACCCAATAAGACATGCTCCTAAGAAAATCCTCGAATTATTGGTAGCAAATAGAAATGGGGGGGGGGGGGATTCCCTCAATGCATTTGATAACTAAAAACACATAATGGCAGATCATAGTCAGGTTACAATACCATTTCATGGACCAAAGTATACAGCGCCACCTCATGCTCAACTCAGAAACAGCCATGAATACATTCATGATCCAATAACTGGGCAGGGGGGGGGTCAATATACCTGTACCCCCAAGGCAATTAAGTTGGTACCATTATTGCTATAACCTTTCTGGTTGAAATTGAAAAGCACCAATTTGAAACAATACAAACACATACAGCACATAAACAAAACTGAGGTTTATTGGTGCTTAAAATATCTTTGTAAAGTTTAGTCACTTCTTTCACCCATTTTTTGATCACATGATACATACTTTAACCCTAAATCTCCCGGGGTATTTTGATTCTTGTCATTCCGGGGGGGGGGCATTATGGCCCCCCCCTTAAGATCTCGGCCGCCGATCGCGCGAGCGACGCAAAAATTTGCACGCTGGTAGTGTGCGATGTAATCTACAAGGCTGTATGGTAAAATTTTCCAAAATAATGAGATTTTACTTTATATGAATTAATTATGCTAATTTATGCATAAATCATACTTTTTGCTCTAATTCACTAAATAAAGCTCCTAGAATGCTAATTTTTGGTAAAAATTTTCTTTGTAGCATTCTTAACAATCGTAATTCAAAAAAACTTTGGTTTGGAAATAAATTTCTTATGTATTTTATTGTTTTATGAATTTCTTATGTATTTCTTTGTTTTTTTACTTTTTGTTTTTTATTGTTTTTTCAATGGAAATTGTTCCAGACATAATTCTGATCATAAACAAGGCAAAATTAATTAAGTTTAATCAGTAAAAGTAGAAATAATGATACATTTATGAATTTTGGCTAAATATGCAATTTGCATTGGATTTGTACATGAAATCACATTTATGAGCAATTTTGGGTCTGACATGCACTTGCATAATGTTGCATAATGTCGTAACCGCGTACCCGGGCGTCACAACTTTGGTCTCAAAAACTTGCGCGAGACTTGAATGTAGAAAGTCAGTGAGCTGCGAGGTGAAAAAATTTCGCGCAGCAGATATATCGCGAAAATTGTTGAGGGGGGGGCCATTATGGCCCCCCCCCCCCCCCGGGAGAATTAGGGTTAAGCCAGGATATGTTGAAGTGGGACAAGACAACCTAAAGGTGATGTCATATTTTGCACAATTGAATTATAGGGGACTTCTCATGTTTCTACTCTTCTTCCTTCAGAGGCGTCGATCCTGGGGGGGCGATCACCCCACCAATGAAAATATTGGGGGGGGGGCAAACATATCGTTTTGCCCCCCCCCCCCAATAATTCTGCATGAACAAAAAATAAAATAAGATTGTAATGTTACACAGAAATCAGCAAGCAAGATTGAGATTCATAACTCATTCTTTATTTAAAATCGTGCTCAAAATGACCGCTTTTCAGAGTGGAATATAAAAAATTTCAGCTCGCGCTTCGCACTCGCATCGTTTCTGTAGCAAAAGCCAATACTTTTCATGATTAAATAGGTGAATAGAATGTCCCGTTTCAGTTGTTAACCCCAAAAGAACTCCCGCTTTGATTTGCGATAATCTTTTGTTGGATCTAATTTTATTTATCTTGTTCTTTATTAAAAACGTCCATTAAACGCATTTTTTTTCAGAATAAAAATTTTCAGCTGGCGCTTCGCGCTCGCATCTATTGTTTTTTTTAGATACCCATCTTTTTTACCAAAAATGCGTAGAATATCAAGCTTTCAGGTCTCAGCTCACTCTCAGCACTCTCATTATCTGTGTAGTGAGATATGTATTCTCCTCATGAGTTATTACAAACAGTCCTAAACAGGCACCTTTTTCCTGTTATCGGGTCAGTATACTAAAAGAATTTCAGCTCGCGCTTCGCGCTCGCATTCATTTGTTGGTGAGTGAGATATGTGTCTCTATCTCATGAGTCATATATATATATATATATATATATATATATGTATATATATAGATATATATAGGTGTGTGTGTGTGTGAGAGAGTTTGTTGTTTTGCCTTCGGAAAGTTGATTCATGATTTTGCCCCCCCATCTGAAAAATGGATCGACGCCCCTGTCTTCCTTCCATTTCTCCCTCTTTTTTCTCCTTGGTTTTTCCCCTTTTTTTCTCATACTTGAAAAAAAAATCCTGTGGCACTATACCCAGACTTCATGCATGAGTCAGTAAAAACAGTTTGAAGACAGGATACAAAATATCATTCTGCAGAGAATATCTGAATTAAAAAAAAGCAGGTAAAAGTTTTATATCTGCTCCTTCAATATGATACCTCTGTCAATCAAATAAAATGACCAAGGAATAACAAAATTCTGTTTCTTTAAAAAAAATAAAGGAAGCTATTGGACTTACTCAACATTAAGATCAGCAATGCATAATTAAACATGTCGTTGCTATGGTAGGCAATCCCTGACAATTCCCTTTTTCATGAAAATTAAGGAAATGTAACCACTATCATGAAGAGAAATAAAATATGCTATTCCTTGGCTACTTTCTTTAATTAAGGTGTCACATTAAAGAGAAGATAAAGACATTTTGAAACTTGTGATTTTGATTTTCTTTTTGAAATTCATATACTGTAAATCAATTTGTGATTAAGTTGTGTGTTTTTTCTGGGATACACTGGATAGTCAATTTTATAGAAAGTTCAGAATTGCAATTCATATTTTGAACTCAGACTTTGATGGTATATTTCATGATTTTATTACAATACATGCTTTGCAAGCTAACAACAATAGTACAATATTTCTTTTAAAAGCTTTTCAAGCAAACCAGAATTCTACCCTCATCACAGTCATAAAGAAGATTAAAGAATATATACCGGGAAGAAAAAAAAGGAACTGTATTGAAGTTAATATTTCTTACCTCATTTCAATATTTTAGATTAATACAAAACCTACAATAATTTTTTTTTGGTCACTCTAGAGACTTTTACAATTGGCTGTATGACTATTTGACATTTGGTTACAATATTAGGGCTCAAATCAATAAAAAAACATTTAAGGTCATGACCTAAGATGTCCACAGAAATGCCCTTGATGCCCTTCTTACTATTAGATTTAGGGCCAGAATAAGATGCCATTTTTGCATGTTTCCTTGGTATCCTGCAGTAATCCAGTGCATGTGTCCTATTGGAAGTATATTTTACTTTTGATGCCTAATTTAATAGCCTTGAATGCCCCCTATAGTGAGCACTGCCTTCCTTTCCTTTAAATGCCCTTTTTTTAAAAATGGCCTCACCTTTTAAATTCTTAATTTGAGTTTTGCAATATACATATTTAATGTATAATAGTCACAAATATTCACACAACCAACTATGAAAGTCTCTTTATAAGTGATTAAATGAGAGATATTACCACGCAATATAATCTTCTGTATGAATAGCATCTAGACTTAAGACCACAGTTTTCCATTTTTAACATGCTAACTCCATATTCTTCAGTGTTCTAATCTAAACATCATGTTCCATGTTCTTCCATGACATGTAAAAAAAATATGATAAATCAACTGCAAATATCATTCTGAAAATCTTATAAAACGGTAAGTTTCTATACAATATCTTGGCAAACACTAAACACTGCGAACAGGCTTGACAGCAAGATTTTCACTTATGCACAGTTATGTTCTATCAGATAAGATTTCATGATTTTTACTGCATATTTCATAATTCATCATGAATATCATGTGTTTTCCTGTATTCTGTGATTTTTGTCTATGTTTCATATCCCGAAAAACTGGAGATTCCAGTACAGCATTTAATACAGAAGTACATAATTTAAAGGCAGATGAGAAACAATTCTTAAAAACTAGAATAACCTTGTAGTGCTGAATTTCCGCATGATCATTATCAATAAGATAGCTAGTATTTTCAATGAAGGCTGAAAAAGAGCATTTTTAATGCTTAATTGCAAAAAAGGAAAAAAGATTTTTTTTTAAAGGGAAGGGTTAAAATTAGATGGAAGTAAGCCTAACTTGCAAATTACTGATCACTAGTCACTTGTTTCCATTATCATATTTCACTGAAAGAAAATAAATTGAATATCATTTTTCATCCATGGTGAAGATTTTCACAGCTACTATCTTTCTTTTTTTCAGTACCCTTTTTGTTTCACTATAGTCTTTTTATGCCTTGCTTTCCCTTTTTCATATTAGGGTTAAAATCTAATATGCCAATTGCTCTCATTTGAAATAAAGACTCATCATTCATCCTTTATCCTATTTGTCTGTCTGTGTTTACATTCAATAAATGCAGTTTTGATCAATTTTTCATAATAGCCCATATTACAGAAAGTATTAACTATTTATGTACAGTTTTATGAAAAATGAAATAAAATGTACATCAGTACAAACTGACTGTAGTTCCAAATTAATAGAATACCTCATCACTATTGCTGCTAGGTTCACTGGTGAGAAGTGTACTAAACATTATTTACAAGAATAAGTTGTTTCATGCCTGGTTGACCAAAGTTCCAACAGCTAGCAGAGGCTGAAGGTTAACAATACAAAAAGTCTTCATGCCCAGCGCACCAATACATCATAGCGGTAACACATCATTTTGATTTGTTGTGATTTGCTCTTCAAGTCTCAACTGACATCATGTGCTTTTGATTAGGGCAAGTGGGCATTAGACAACACATCTATAATGACAATCACTACACAAGCTGCATTCTTGATTGATATGAAATATATACATGTATTATATTTCATGTAGCAATGTATTTTACTGATTGCAGACATTCATAGATTAAATCTTGAAATAAAAAATGAAAAACATAATTTCCTTCAGAACTATTTGCATATAATTGAATGAATGTTCAACATCAAATGATAAACACTGACACCAATGACACAATTTATGAATGTACCTTGCAACTAAAAAGCTGGTAGCCAACTAACCATGCACCAAACTAAAAAGTGTTTACGATTCCAGTACCTGTAGATGTATACTACCATGTCCAAAAAAAAAACACTAAATAGAAGTTTAACACTGTTGTCATTTTATCATATTAAAAAAGTGTCAATCTAGAAGTATCCAGCAAAAAGAGCTTCAGTAGAAGAAGCTTGATCAAAGTACACCATCCAGTTTCCTTCCCCATACCCAACAGCTGTTGCACCCTCTAAGCCTATGTTTGTATGTTTCTTCTTCATCCGAACTGCTTCTTGTTCCATCTTGATGATCTCCACCAGATCTAGACCAGTCTGGACCGCTTCAACACCAGGCCCGCTACCCAAACTGAAGTGGGCACGGCTACCTGTTCCGCAGGTCGGAGACAGACGGGTAATGATGCACTCATCTCCGGAGGGCTTGCAAGTTTCTCTTGAAGCCGAAGCACACGTATCATCCACAGATTCCTCCACTCTGTCCTTGACCTCATCTTCTTCTAACCACAGGGGAAGCTCTTCATCATTGAGTTCCAGTCGAAAACCAAGAGATCGTGGGGTAACCAGAAGCCCAATAACCTTAATAGTGAACGCCTTGCCATTGTCAGCTCTTACCACTTCACGGGCAGCATATTCCTCTGATTGACTAACCTCACCATAATTGCTATAGAAGGCTGTACAGTGAAGCATCACATGTCCAACAGTGTAGTTCTCAGATGAAAAGTAATTTTCTGGGTCTATAAAGAAAATTCAAATACAAAAAGAAAATACATTTCATGTTACAGAAAATCCTGTTCAAAGGGGCCATGTCCATACCAATGGCAAAGAACTGGTAAATCAGCCATCTAACAGTATAAACAATGAAGGTGACTCGATATGTAATAAAGCATAAAACACAATTAGACCCAGAATCTACTAGAATGGCAATGACTTCACTGTTACATATATACCACACGGCTGTCTGCAATTTACCAAACCATGTTACAAGCAAAGATTTCCTGAAACATGTATTATCAATAAACTAGTTTCAATCCAGCTTTGAATCTGATAGTGATAGGTGAAAATTCATTGAAAAAATGCAGCCTCAACATAGACATCTTGGAGCCCCTTATGCTTTTTACTATAGAACTACATATTGTTATTATATATCTAACCAAAACTGATACAGAGTGAATAGATACAAATTAAATGATAATCAACATATAAACACAAATCGGACACAACACAAAATGGTCTTTAATTAATTTCTGAATTTATCTATTATGTCATTAAGGCCTAAATGAATAGTTTGTAGTATGTCAAAATAGGGGCCTTGAGAGATATCTAACAGATGCGCCCCAACATAAATTGTCTATGACTGATTTGAATTAGTCATACCTTGTTTCTTGCCACTGGCGTCAGGAATAAGATGCTTTGCAAACTCATCTCTGAATTCCATTTTGCTGAGACACCTCTCATAGAACATCTTTCCAAATTCCCTCATTCTCTCTGAATCACTTCTATTCACAAACCAGCCATAGAATAGAGGGTATACTGGTTTCTGGAACTTCTCAACTTTCTTCTGGATGTCTTTGAGCGAGAACCCTCGAGAGGACTTCTTGACCAACACCTGGGCATTTAGAATCCAACTTGTCTGCGGTGCAACAAGAACATCCACGTAGTCAAAGTCATGTCCAATGCTAGTGTAATTTTTCACTGCATCGAGTGCAGCATTTGTGTTGTCTACAATGACAATAGAAAATGATTTTGAGCAAGCATCTCTGACACACTGATGGCAGTCAGAGTGGGCATTCTCAAGAATCTGCTTCGAGAAAGGAGGTTTTTTACCCTGAGGAATATGCTGCTGAGCAGAGCAGATGGCAACTTTTCCAGGATATTTCTTATTGATTGCTTCAGCTAAGGTTGACTTTCCACTCCCTGGTGGGCCGCGAAGAAGGAGCAATGTCTGTGACGTTCCAACATATTTGATTGTCTCTGGATCGTTCAGGAAAGGAAAATCAAACACCGACTCTTCCATGGTAACTTGGTCTTCATTTGCCATTACCTCGTTCTCCTCGGTACTTCTATAAAATCAATGAAACCAAAGATGGAAAAAAATGATAAAGATTAGAACTATAAACACATTATTTTTTAAAATAAAAGGACACTTCTTTTTCTGTAATGTCCCTTAGTGGGTAGTTAAATCATGACTGTCACTAAAACAACATTAACAAACATCATTAATAACAGATAAAGATTAAGACTAAAACTTGAAGATTTGAGGAATATGAAAGAAAACCAACTTTAGTATAACCTGAAAATAAACATTAAACTTAACAATTCTGCACATGAATGTGCAAATAAAAATCATTGAGGCACTCACTGTCGTTGGCCATTAAAAATATTGCCCATTCTCCATTCAAAAGTCAGAATTAAGCTGCACAGATAGGCCACAGACTTCAGACTACAAATGAATTTAGAAAATTTGCACAATTGTTCATCACTGCAGTCTAAATTTGATTTCCAACATATGTCTCCTGAAGTCATTCTTGTTTTTATAAATCACATGACATACCACTTCCCCAATATTTCCTTCCTCATAGGCTCATACTTAATCTGCACAGATTTCTTTAAAGGGGGAAGTCCACACTGACAAAAAGTTTATTGTTAAAATAGCAAACAAAAAAATAATGCTAATTTAGGTTTGAGAAAAATCCATCCATGAATTAAAAAGTTATTAGAATTTTGATTATTCGATTTATGACATCATATGTGAGCAGCATTCCTACATAGCGAATGGTAACAAATCAATGAAATCATACTTCATTTTCTCAGAAAATTGAAAATGATTACCGTACTAATCTTTTTGTATATCAATAAATCATTTCACACCCAATCCTCAAAAGAAAACAATAATAAGTCATCGAGAAACATTAAAAAAATTAATTCCTGCATTTATCATATTACATAACATACGGGGCAGCTGCTCATATATGATATCACAAATCCAAAACTTTAAATTCTAATAACTTTCTTAATCTCTAAAGATTTTTCCTTAAAGGTCAAACCTTCACCAATATTTTTTAATTGTTTTTTTTCTGCTATTTTTACAACAAATTTTACTTAAGGATGAACTTCCCCTTTAACTAATGCAACAATCACTATGTGGCTAACCCTGGGAATTCCCAAGGTTTGCTCATATACTCTATATTATCTGTGTTATATTTCTACATTCTACCACTATAGATGCAATTGAAATGATTGTTAAGGTTTAGTGGCTATGTATGACCTTTATAACCCTGGCCTGGAGCTCTACTGCACAGGCCACTGTAATTAAAATGTCTTGGGCTTTTTAAATAGAAATAATCATGTGTTAACTATTATCCAGCATACAATAGTATATGCCTAGAATAGATCTAATTCAAAATTCCCCAATGATCGATCCAAGCCAAGACCAAGCAAGCTGCAGTTTTCATCCCTCAGCCCCACCCACTCCATTTTGATTACTTTCATGATCAAGACAAGACCCGGGGGCCCCGGGGGGCCACTTACATTGACGAGTGGATACCATGCGCGACCAAAAAAACACGTAAAAAGGATGTCCTATTCACGATAGGGCATGTTACGTACGTAACGTAATAAGGGTGTCAAAAACACAAAAATAATGAAAAAAGGGTTATCTAATTCGCTAGGAAAATTACGTGTTTAGGGTTGAATTTGCGGGGATGATGAAACAAAATTGATATGTTTTATAAAGGATGTCCTTTTTGTCCCAACACTTCGTGTTTAGAGTCCGATTTGCGCGAGGTGTAGGTGGGTCATTCCATGCCAATTCACCCAATGAATGTGCAATTTTGCACCCGACCGTCTCAGAATTCGTTGTAATTTGGTTTACATAAAATTTACCATGGTCCAAGCACAAAAAAATTAGTCCAATCGGTCCGTCGGTTCTCGTGCTACGGCCCGTCCTTTTCTCCTTGTACATATATACATGTATATATTTTGATGATAAAAGTGAAGACTTTACTACCATGAATATATATGGCTTATTATAATCACTCGGGTCGCGTTCGCGTTCGAAATCACTCGGGTCGCGTTCGAAATCACTCGGGTTTTGGATTTTTGGCGATTTTTTTTTAATTTGCTTAACATAACAAACAAGCAAATCAGCCATGTGGCTCAACTATCCTAGAATAGATCCAGACTTCTACTGTTTTTATACGAGGACTCCGAGTCGGAACTTGCCATATCTGCCACATCGATATTACATCGTCATTCCCATGTGCGGACATGCATGCCTGCATGCAATTGGCCTAAGGCGGGACCCAGCCACGGTCGGACAAGGCGTGCATCGGTAGCATGGAGCAAGGTAACGTGAGTCGAGCCGAGTTAGATCCCACGTTACAGTGCCAGTCAGTCCACCGATATTTTATATCCGATTTTTCCTTCAAGGGCATGATCGAAGATTGGCAGGTGATCGCCGATTGTGGTAAAATCGGGAGCCGATTTTAAAATCGGTTAATTAGAACAGGTACAATTACGATTTTAAAATGAATTTAAAATCGATTTCCAAAATCAATTTTAAAATCGATCTAAGATCAATTTTAGATCAGTTTTAGTATAAGTTTTTAAAAGCCCATTCACATTTTTACTGATGCTGACGAAAAGTTAGCTTGGTTGTCAGAGCATTATTTGTCCTGCGTCTAAATATCTGGAGTGGAAACAACAGTAACCAATTGCTTCGGCTGTCGCGCAACTTCACTTCCCCGTTTTATTGGAACATAATGCATAAACATTTGGCCATTGGGTCCCTGTACAGATCGAGCTAGAACCTCGGTCTCTGTATTGGTGAGTGGAGCTAACGGAGTTCAGCGGAACAACGAACATTACAGAGACCGAAGCTTTTGGTCTAATTACGTATAGGCCTATATGCATTAAACCATGGATGGCTGGCTATGCATACCGCTGAAGACTGACTGGCACTGTAACGTGGGATCTAACTCGGCTCGACTCACGTTATCTTGCTCCATGCTACCGATGCACGCCGTGTCCGACCGTGGCCGGGTCCCGCCTTGGGGCAATTGCATGCAGGCATGCATGTCTGCACATGGGAATGACGATGTAATATCGATGTGGCAGATATGGCAAGTTCCGACTCGGAGTCCTCGTATAAAAACAGTAGAAGTCTGGATGTATTCTAGGATAATTGAGCCACGTGGCTGATTTGCTTGTTTGTTATGTTAAGCAGTAGGCGAGTGCATTCAATTTGAGGCACTTAATTGCCGGCTTAAAACGAAACTAGAATTTCAATTTCATTTCATTTTCCCAGAGTGTTTGTCCCATTGAAGACGTTAATTAGAAAAAAAATTGCATCCAAATAAAAAAAATCGCCAAAAATCCAAAACCCGAGTGTTTTCGAACGCGACCCGAGGGATTTCGAACGCGACCCGAGTGATTATAATAAGCCATATATATGATATATATTGCCAAACATCAAAATGAATATATACATGTATATTGATGAACATCAAAATGCCTAAACAGATACCTATTCATGAGCATAAACGTTTAATCTTTTATTTGTGAACTGATTAAGCTTAATTTATTTTCATGTGCTTGCATACTGTAACTTAAGATTGGAAGAAATCATGTAACTGGTAAACACTTTACTATAATGAATATCAATGTGTGGGACTAGAGTGAAATTTCATGGTATCTTTGGAAGTTTTTAAAGGTGAAGAAATAAAATATCATCATTGATTTTAACATATTTTGTCAATATCATACCAATATTTAACATACACGAAAATCAAGTTAAAAAATTATTTGTCCGGGGGTCAAACTCAAGGTCAAAGTTAAGGTCAAAGGTCATGACCTTATAAATTGCTCTAATAGTTTTATTCGATGCATGTTTTGGATTCCTCTCTGAATTTCCTATCAAATGGTACCAGTTTCATGAAAATTGGTCAACACATAACGACGCAGTGGCCATTGAAAGTTGAAGGTCACGCCCATTTTTGTCAAAACAAGGAGAAAAGGGCTGGCCGTAGCACGAGAACCGACGGACCGATTGGACTAATTTTTTTGTTTTGTGCTTGGGCCATGGTGAATTTTATGTATACCAAATTACAACGAATTCTGAGACGGTCAGGTGCAACCACGGCACTGGGTGAATCCAGATGGAATGACCCAGAAGGTGGGGTCGTACTAAACCAAATAAGGTAAAGCCGACGACCAAAGGACCCGTAACAATAAAACATTCCTGTACTTGTTTAGGGGTTCATTTCAGGGAATATTTGCCAAGAGTATCGTTTTGTTTCCAATACTTGTTAAGGGTAGGGTTTCACGCGCCAATACATGCATTTCCAGAACAAGAATATGGAAATTACGTGTTTAGGGTGCTTTTCGAGACCCCATGGTCGCGCATGGTATCCACTCGTGAATAGAAGTAGCCCCCCGGGAGACAAGATTAACTTAGAATGTGTCTTGTTGATGAGTACTCTGAGATCCCATGCACGACCGACTCCTCAGTCACAACATTCCATTCCAATATCTAATTCTAAAACACTTGCTTCCTTCCTGGTTGTGTCAACTCTCTGCAGCACAGTCAACCAAAAAAATTCAAAACACTTCAGGATCATCACATTTATGTTTTTTTTTTGGGGGGGGGTGGGAATTGGTTGGGCCAAAGAATTAGAATTGAGCATGGGTCCTGGGAACCTGTGGTCGTTGAGGGGCGTGGTCGTGGAGGGAGACATCATCATGATCATGGTCTCATCATGGATGCCTCCATTTCCAAAAATAAAAAACTTGGCTCCAGATCGAGCTACTACTGAGTACCGGTACTTGCTCGCCGCTTGTATTGGCTTGGATTATTTACGTTACAGTTGGAGAATAACTACAATGAGAGTGAGATACATACTGAACAATGTCGACACAAATTCCCAAAAGATCGAATAAGCAAGAAACTGTTATCCAAAAGAAGATAAACATCGTTTATCCCATCCCATGGCATGCATACCCAATGATCCCAACTCAGCTCTGCGCGCGCGCGACGCGCAGGTCGTTGATTCAGATCAGCTGACCAGTCAGGTGACGTACCGTAGTACCGTATACCGTACGTAACCCGTAGACTATTTATCACTAGCGCTATACTATAGCGCAGTGCAGCTGCAGCCGAATCTTCGATTTTTAGTTGCTTGGACAGTTACCCAACCTCTTCTTCGACGTTTTATCGACTCAGTCTCAGTGCAGAATCACATAGGTTAAGGTTAGACTCTTTTTGGAGTACGGTACATGCAGAAATTGATCCAGAAACGACTCGAGTCAAGTCAGATCGGCGTACCCTACGGCAGGGTATACGGACCACGGCACCGCACCGCGCACCTGCACCTGTCCTGGCCTTTGATCGAGGCTTCTTCGTCCTCTTTGAGTCTTCTGTTCCGGTACGGCAGCCATCACAAAATATCATCGGGACTCGGGTCGCTTCGTGGCAGTCGTGGTTTCAAAATTCAAGCAATTGCAGTTTTCTATGCATTCACAATCACAGGACGGATCCTGAACAAGGTGAAAGAAGCAGTGCTAGCAAGGTAAGTTACAACTTAACCCATGTAGATGTAGCGGGAGCCCAGGACCTTACGTGTAATTGACCATACTCACCTGACTAGCGTGAAGTATGGTCAAAATAATTCTCCGAATAAATAGTTCAAACAGAAATCAAGCACTTACCACGATTATATGGATGAAGGTGTAACAAGTGGCAGTTTCCTCACATCTGAGCACAAACTGGAACCTCAAAAAAAAGAAAAGTTCTCTCCTACCCCAGTCTCGATCGGCCATTTTGTTACAATTCATAACTCCCGCCCGCTAGTTCCCTGGGTTAGTTACAACTAAGTCATGCAAGTTAGGTAGGAAGAAATGACATAAACAATGTCATCTTTCTTCTACTTGTTCTTTTCTTCTTCCTCTGCTTTTAGAGAGTCAAAGGGGGCCTAAGCTTTTGATCCTAGCAGAATCTTCTTCGGAGGCAAAATGACAAACATATAAAGTGGAACACAGGGAGGCAGCGTAGCTCAGTCGGTTAGACTTAGAGCGCATGTTTCGGATAAGATCGTATATCTCAACATGAGGGGTTCGAGTCCTGCTCATGCCGAAACGCGGCTAACAAAAATCTGATGCTATAGCGTTGTGTGTTAGCGTGCCTCACCACTGTATTCAGTGCAGGTGTGAATGCAGTTGGAAAACACCCCGTCCATCGGAAAGGACGCAAATGTTGGTCCCGTGTATAGGAGAGTCACAACCTATGCACATTAAACAGAGATGCCAAGTTCAAAGACCAGCTATGCGTGAGATTTTCTGTGAATCTGAGTGAGATCACAGACATTGTTACAATGTATTATGGGGATAGGCTGTGATAGTTGCATGAGACAGAGATTTGAGGGGAACAAGAGTCCAAAATGCTTGAGTCTCACGCACAATGCGTGAGACTTGGTAGCTCTGGTTAAAACCAATACACTATTCGTCAAAGAGTAGGGTGTTCACCCAGTGTATTGTACCTGCCGGGCCCTGGTACTACAATTGCGAGAATCTTCAGGATTGAAGGATGCAGTCAGTGTAGCTTGAAGAAGAAGAAGAACCATAATATAGACCACAGACATTCAACAGCAACACTAGAAACAAGGAGACAAAAGGGGCATTACTTTTTAGTGAGAAGAGATGACCAATCAGGTTAATGAAGGGGATGAAAGAAAAGGAGTAGGCAGACACAAAGGGAAGTTAGTGTAAGTAAGGCCAAAGAAAGACCTCAAGCCAAGAGTGATTAAGATATGAGGCAGGCAACATCAAACAAGATCTGGAACAAAACAGTGATAGAGGGTATGAGGAAGAGATGAATAACAAGAGAATTAGTGAGAGGTGGGTCAAACAGGTAACAAAGAAAGGCATAATAAACTGGTGCATAAGAGTGGGAAAAAAAGGGAAAGAATGGGGAACAACTGATATAGTGCAAAAGACATAAGTATTATGATAGAGCATTAAACAAACTAAGAGAAGAAAGTAAGTGTAAAAATAAATCTGTAAGTATAAATATATCCAAAAAGGAAAAATATATATATATATATATACAAATGGTGTAACTGATATTGTAATCCGCTGGGTGTGAGGGGAAAAAACAGATGACTATATAGTAGAAAAAACAAACCTAAACCCCTGTTTATATGGAAGGGAAACAAATTGCCTAAAAGGGTAAAAGCAAATAAAGAATCTGATGCTGTATGAGAGAGGGGGTGTATTAAGAAAAAAAAACATAGTAAACATGAAAATAAGCAAAATAAATAAGTGGTAAATCTAAGAGGAAATCAGCACCAAAATGCACTTAGTTATGACCACTCATTCATTTTCAATGAACAAGGTTATGAATCCATCCATCCAGTACATTGCATTTGAAGGTTAAATTACATACTATAATCAATTGAGGACAGGAAAAAGATCTACATTTCATATCTGTTACAAGCTGACAGCAAACTGAAGAAAGAAGATCATTATTGAGAGCTTGGTAGGATGGGGGATCAGGTGTCTGGACACTTTACTATTTTTGAAGCCTTCTTTTTTCTCTTTGGATTACACTAAAAACATAAATTCAATGGAAATAATCATCTTCTAATTTTCTTCTCTATAATATTTCTTAACATTTTGCACTATAAATTGATGAAACTTCGCTTGTAAATTTTTCCAAATGACTTTCTAAAATTGACCGTCCAGACACACAACAATTGGGTATACTATAATTATGGTAGGAGTACCACTCTTTCATGTCTATATTGCTGTTCTTGATGGGGTGATACAGGCATAATATTACATCTTGCATGTGCCTTCCTTTCAGTTTTGCTAGGTATTCTCTGTGAGATAAGAAATATGCACAGGATCCCACAAAATGATCTGCATCTTCATCTTCCTTGTTATAAAGCGTTGACATGTAGATCTAGACCTGACTTCACATGTCTTACTCTTATTCTTAATTTTGCTTCTGTAGAATTTATTCAGGTTTAAGTCCATTCACTGCTGTTAATTTCGTCAGCACTGGTGACTTCTATCCTCTCCCATTGACTTTGTACACAATGAGTGCACACACAGAGGAGAGGTGACTAATTTCACGATTTTATAAGACCCTTCTGTCGAAAGTTGTTAATTCTTAAGGAAATTAAACTTAACTTAAGTCTTAAGTTAAAGTCAAACCTGCCGGTACCAAGTAAAGGAAAAGCTGATGGTATTGAGCTTTAATTCAATCATCAAAGTTTAAATAGATCTAGATAGATCTTGGGAGGCAGTGTAGCTCAGTCGGTTAGAGCGCATGTTTCAGATAAGATCGTAGATCTCAACGTGAGGGATTCGAGTCCCGCTCATGCTGAAGCGTGGCTAACAAAAATCTGATGCTATAGCGTTGTGTGTTAGTGTGCCTCACCACTGTATTCATAGTCCAGATTGGACCTTGTTGTTGGAAGTGCCCTCTCCCAAAGCTAACATAGAGGGCACATGTCTCCCAATCTCTAATCAGCGCCAAACCTCTCCTCTTCCCTCCCCAACAAGTTGGGGAGGGAAGAGGACTACTGTATTCAGTGCAAGTGTGAATGCAGTCAGAAAACACTCCGTCCATCGGAAAGAACGCAAATGTTGGTCCCGTGTATAGGAGAGTCACAACCTATGCACGTTAAAACCAATACACCAGGGGTTCTCAAACTACGGCCCGCGGGCCGGATCCGGCCCGCAGAGCTTCTCAATCCGGCCCGCGAGACTCTGCTGGGATTTTTTTAATCACTTTTAAGTCACAATATGAAACATAGCTCAATATGATAACATTATGTATCCACGTAGACCTAACCGTAATAAAAGTAATGGCAGTCAAATTTGACTTTTAAACAAAGTTTAGTGGAGTCTTTACTGTCTGTTCGATCTACTTTCTTATTAGATGACCAGCGCTGTTGTCACCATGTTTGGATCTACATACAGGTGCAAAATTACATTTTCCATAATGAACATTTTCAAAGAACTAACTCATACCGAAGTACCTTAGGGGCCAAATGGTTTTCAAATGGGGGTCTGGTCATGCAAAAAATCACAATCATATGGTCAGTTTTACGTTTTTGTACATGGTTTTTGAAAAAAGTGGGGAGCTGTCAGCTCCCCCCCCCCCTACCTTCCACGGCCCCTGCTTGCCCCATCCTTGTTATAGTCTACAGCAGACATGGTCTATTATTCATTCTACTTTGACTACAAAAAATATTGATACTTCAAGACATTATCTGTCTCCCCAATACCAGGTATGTATAGGTACAATCTAGATTTGTTTTAATGTTTTAAAGTTCTACAATTTGTTATCATTAATATTGACTTTTGCTGTGTTTTGAAATCTTTTCTAATTTTGCCTGCGTTCCATATGAAACTGTTATAAATTTGTTAGATTAAATGTTCCCAAAATAAGGGCCAGATTGCAAAAGAGGGCATCTAGGACCCCGACCGCAAGGGTCATTGCGCTTCGCGCACAATATTTTTTCTAAGTATCCACTTCACCCTGGCCCTTTCAGGTTTACTTGGAGTCTAATCAGGCCCTTCAAAGAAAAAGTTTGAGAACCCCTGCAATACACTATTCGTCAAAGAGTAGGGTGTTCACCCATTGTATTGCACCTGCCCGGCCCTGGTACTACAATACTGTGAGAATCTTCAAGATTGAAGGATGCAGTCAATGTAGCTTGAAGAGATGCAATATGAAATTACTTAAAGGACAAGTCCACCCCAACAAAAACTTGATTTGAATAAAAAGAGAATAATTCAACAAGCATAACACTGAAAATTTCTTCAAAATCGGATGTAAAATAAGAAAGTTATGGCATCTTAAAGTTTCGCTTATTTTCAACAAAATAGTTATATAAACTTGCCAGTTACATCCAAATGAGAGAGTTGATGACATCACTCACTCACTATTTCTTTTGTATATTATTATATGAAATATTTTTATTTTCTCGTCATTGTCATGTGAAATGAAGTTTCATTCCTCCCTGAACACGTGGCATTCCATTATTTTAACATTTTGTGCTTCAGGCAAATAGGTCCTAATCGCCAAATTCGTAAAAATTGAAATATTGTATAATTCAAACAATAAAAATAAATAGAAATAGTGAGTGAGTGACATCATCTATTCTCTCATTTGGATGTAACTGGCTCGTTAATATAACTATTTGGTTGAAAATAAGCGAAACTTTGAAATGTCATAACTTTCTTATTTTACATCCGATTTTGATGAAATTTTCAGCATTGTGCTTGTCTGATTTTTCTCTATTGATTCAAATCAACACTTTTCTGAGGTGGACTTGACCTTCAAACTTGCATGCCATGCTACATATACAGTGCAGATTAGATCTAAATCCGCCGTTTCATAGGAGTTTTTGAATATTTTTCTGATTTTTTTCCCATTCTAACAAGTAACAAAGACGTTCATGTTACCATTTTCAGTTGATGAACTGAAAGTGGTAATGCGAGCATGATTGGCTGGCATGTTAGTATGCTCGGCTGTATTAAAAACATGATGCCGAATGATCAAAGAAGAATCTGATCCTGAATGTTTGTCATAGTAATTCAGTGTTTTCCAGCATATATTTCAGAAAGGCGCCATAGGCGGTATATAAGCTGATTGTATTTACTATCATTTTCTCTTTATTATTGAGCCCCTTATCGCCCATCAAAAGGAGGAATTTCGCAGTAATCGTGGAGGATGTGCTAGCACACCCTTTTCTCCATAGACGCTGTAGTTGAGCGTCGGTTAAACCTCCACCATTACGAGCCCAATGGCCGCCATCGGTCTATTGATGAAGGGGGTACCGCGGAACCAGATGAAGTTTCGGCCTCTCAGCAGGTCCCTGACAGAAAAGGACTGATTTATTTTCTAATCCACAATCTATTCTTTAAACTACCAGTAGTCCCATGGCAGTAGAGCCTGCATATAAAATCTAACTTGTAAAGTCAAATAATCGCTAGTCAAGGCATGTTTTCAGCTGAGATATGTGAAGTGTGTCTAATTTAGAATTATCTTCCAAGTCAAATTTTGTCTTTAGAACTTGAGCAGATTTCTACTATTATTCATTTTCAGTATAATGTAGCTAGACCCCATTCATGTAGTAGATCTCCTTGGGAGTCAGATCAGTTCCAAACTGTATGTAAACAACTCGTGTGAGTAATTATGTGTGTCTTTATTCCCAGTCTATATATGATTTATGAACATGGGAATAAAGATTTTGCTTTTAAACTGTTTGCCCTTAGAAATCCAGTGCTTTTTGATCTGCATCTTTCAAGATGGCTGCTCCAACTCGAAAGAAGAAGGGTTTCCACATTGATGAGGCTGAACTTCTCTGCAAGAAAGGCTGTGGGTTCTATGGCACTGTCGCTTGGCAGGGATACTGCTCCAAATGCTGGAGGGAGGAATGCCAACGCAGTCGTCAAGCTCAGATAGAGAGTGATGCATTGTTTGCCAAGAGGTACTAATAGTTTTTTATTCAGGATAAGAAATGTCTATTCTTAATTTTGACAAGTTGGGGAATATTTTATGTAATTTCCAAATTTTAAGAATGGTAATCTAATGAAAATAAAGTGATAGGGTCTATAATTACTCTATCTGTCTTTATAAAATAAGGGACATGTTGATCATTGTAATTCATACTGTAAATGTAGTTGTGGCTTGGTCGGCTTCATTTCTCCAATGACAATACTGGTTGACAGTCATGCATTCAGCTAATTTATTTAGATTTTTTTTTTGAAGTTATAAGTTTATGAATATCCCAATTCTTTATTTTTGTAATGGTCTTTATGAGAAGTTGCAGAATTAAGATATTTTTGGAAATCAATCTTCCCCTCTAAACTCTGATGAATAGAAGCTATTGCTAGATGGTTTTACTTTCTGTAGTGGTATTGTTTTATTTGTAAATATTTTTACATTATGTTCTCTTGTAATATTCCTAGGCTGTACGAGAGTGAAATGCAACGCTCTGGCCGTCCCTCCACTCTAGTGACCACCCCAGATCAACAAACCTCTAATGAACCCACCCATATGGCCCTCACGTTTCCCCCTCGATCTTCTAAGCCAGAGCAGCCCCCATCCCCTTCAGGCCAGCAAGGGGTGGTGTCCCCAGCAGGTGCCCCCACCCTAGGGGGTCAAAACGAGACTCTGACCTTTGATAAGTTTGAGGAGAAAAGGAAGCAGAGACAGAATAGCAAAACAAAGTCCATGAAGACACTCTTCTCAAAGGGTGGCAAGACACCAAACAGAGGTATTTAATCAATTCTTTCATATTAAAGAAAAATGAAATACATGTACCTTGGCTTCACTGTTTTAATGTATATATGAGCTGTGAGAAAAGTTCAAAATTTACTCAAGCAGAAAAATAGATTTCATTTTTCATTCGTAAATGAGAAAAACAAGAATAAAATGTACTGAAAAATAGGGCAAATATTTTGTATGATGTTTATATACAAAACAATTTGTTTCATTGACTTCCTCATTTGTGTGTTATTAATGATTTATGCAATCTGTTTTGTGAAATTTAGCAAAAATGTGAAATCTATTTTGTTGAAGTTTTCTGTGCTTTTTCGCTCAAAGGCCAAGGTATATTGACAATTGAAAACAATAACCTGTGATAGTTTGGTGTATTTCTTAATTATTTTGTAGGTTGGAGCATACACAGTAAAATTAGTAATACTGGAAAATGTTTCTTTTAATGATTTCATTCGTGACAACAGATGGCGCTGCTCCTGCTCCTCACGCACGACTTGAGAAACAGATCAGCATGGAGAGCCAGCGTGCCATGGGCGACTTTATGGAGTTCCTTAAAATCCTCAACCGCCCTGCTGCTCAGGATCTAAATAAGCAGTGCAGGGCATTTGTGGAGAGACTCCAGAGGGAGTCTAATTTATCAGTGGAAGAGCAGGCTGAGTTGGTCCAGGACTTCTATCACAGCATGGGCGATAGAATGAGCACCCACAGTGCCTTCAAAGGTAAAGTGAATGTATTGCTTGTCCTCATTTTGATTAACCCTAGGCTATCTAATCAGACAATTTATTTCCAATTTGGTCATTTGGTCTACCATCAGTTCGTACACACACCACATGGTCTACGTTCATTAAGTGTATTGCCATTCCGTCTAATAACCGGTTGGTCCAATAGCCATTTAGTCCATATACCATTTGGTCTAATTAGACTAAGTGTTAAATTGTGCAAAATGAATGAAAATTAAATGGATATTAGACCAACTGTTTATGAGATGAAATGGTCATAGACGAAATGGTGATTTGACGAAGTGATGATTGGACCAAATGGTTGTTAGACGAAATGTTGATGGACGGAATGGCATTAGACTAAATGAAAGTAGACCATGTGGTGAGTGGACGAGTTGGCAGTAGAAACATGAGCAATTTACCTAATGAGATTAACCAGTGACTAACCAAGTATTGACTTTAATACCACTGGTTAACCTTCCACCAAAGGATAGTTTGTCTGCTGAATGACACAAAACATTATAGGGCACTGCTTTGTGAAAGTTGTCATTTTCAATGCTTCTTGGCCATTCTGTAGCAAGGATATCTTTGAAATTGTCAATGAATGTCAACGTGTCAGTGTTTATGTATCCATTGTGAAATGATGTCCTTAATAGAACTATATACATGTACATGTAGAAACTTTGTATTAAGATCCAGGGGCATTACGGTACTCAAAGACTGATCTTGACTTATAATTCATCTGTGGCAGGATGTGACATGATTTTGCCTGTTGTTCTTTCGTCTGTAATTCAATTATTGTCACAAATTTATAGAATTTGCATTTTCTTGTAAATAAATTTTGAGTGCTGGAAAAGTAGATAAAAGTGTAAAATTCAGTGTATAGGTGACGATTGCTGTATCAGCAGAAGGGTCTTCTGAAAGCCTGAATCATCCCTCCCAAATAATATAGAAAATTCTCACAAAGTTAAATAGTGTGATAAAGGTTGAGAGTTCTAAAAACACAATAATCATATTTGAATCTTTCACATCTCAGAGGATTGTACAGAATGTTACTTTTGAATAACTCTATATAAAAAGTGGAACGATATCACTCCGTCTGGAATTTTCAAGCATATTTTGATTTTGTCCATTGTCATAAAGAAATCCATTACATAGGCCTATCGGTCTCCTTGTATGTCCTACACACATTGAGTGTTGTCAATCATTCAGTTCGAAAGAATTGACAGAATATCATTTTAACATTTTAAATTCTACATAATGAATATAGACCAGCAAAATAAGGCAATTACCATACAGAAATGAACATCACAAAATCTTTTTCACTTTTGTCTCAATTTGTCTAAATTTTGTTGCAGAATTTCGTCGCCGCGAAGCAATTCTTTTACGTGAAAGTGAAAGAATGGAAGGATCCACCAAAAGTGACTCTAATATTATGTCACGTATGTTTTGATTTTAGAATATTATGCAGAATAAATGAAAAATTCAAAAAAAGAGCATGCTTATAAAAGAAAACAAACTGGCTCATGAAATACAATCATCTTTGATACTTTTTTTTTTTCAGAAAGATTTTTTTTGAGGGGAGGGCAGTGTTCATCAGATACTCAAAATTTCTAATTTGATAAAAGATGGGGGAAAAAATCAAGATCTAGACAGTAATTTGTCATATAGAATCACATTCATATTCATTTTATTTTGATTTTTTTTCCTTCTCATTTTGCTTCTTATCTTGTTTCAAGCTACCATCTGTATGGTTGTTATTTGTTCTTTATTGATATAGGCATGTCCAGCTTCTCCCATTCGAAAAGATATTCCTCTGATTTTCAAGAAGCTACTGGGAATAATCGGTCATATGACCAAGGTGAAATGTCATGTATTGATATACAGGGAGTTGTTTTAAAAAATTCATTGCAACTTCTGGTGTTTTGGCATGTTTTGGCATGTTTTCTGCACTTTTCTAACCTCTTTCCTTCATTCAAGTTTCTGTCTGTTGAGCATTTTGTGAGAATCGTGCAGGTTTTGTTAAAGCCTTTGTCCTTTTACTTCTTTTTCTGAGCATCATTCCCCTCCCCTGTATTCACAGAGATACTTTGAACCAAAGGTAAAAACATGTAGCAGCAAATGCTACATAATGCTACATTTCCAAATGCACATAACACCCCCCCTGCCATGTAGGAGACAAAACAATTTGCTCATGTATGTTATACCCCCTCCCCCTCCCATGAGGTGAAACAACACTTTTTTCAAGTTCTATAGTAACATTCAGTGTTCAAAGTATCATAGATTGTGTAAATTTCCCAATTCAATCTCTTATTAATATTTACATGTATAAAGATATTTATTCAACCATGTGAGCTTGCTGTAAAGACTTACTCATATGCACCACAGTTCATTAGTTTAGGAAAAAGGGTCATTATTCATAAAATAAGACTAAGTTCTATTCAGGCCTGGTTCTATTGAAAATGGGAGTTTAGAAAAATTATAATCTTGAAATAATTAGGTCTTGACAACATCTAGAGACAGGACTTACAATGAAAGAAAAACAGATACTTTGTATATTAAAATAGACACATTGATCATGCTCATATTAGTTATTCATTGTTCTCATTACCATGGATCATCTTCATTGTCATTGTTGATTTTGTATGGGAAAGTCTGGGTCTGTTATGTGGTATTATAATGCATCCAGATTCATCACATTAAAACCCATATCAAGTGTTGGCAATAGTGTTTGCAGCAAATGAATATATCTAAAACTGAGTTGGGGTCAAATTAAATGTGCAAGGTCATCTGATGTTCTACACACATTTTCATGTGAATTTCAGTAGATTCCTGACGAATGTATACCGGTACTTTCCTGTACCAACATGTACATATCATATTAAATGATTTCCACAAATAAGCCTGTTCGTCGTTCCACTCAGTGCATGATAAGAAGATTCTGCGCATGATCAGAGGAAGGTCATTGGTACTAAAGTGACATGGTGGTTTAAAGTTTAATAAGATAAGCACAAACATTGATGTTTTGATTATTCATATATTCTATTGAATTGTGTTTTTCATTTACATCCACAAAAAACAACAGTGCGTCCACGAACGGCTGGTATTTCACAGTTTGCCAAGTACATTGTACAACATGCTATAACGTGCAGTCAAAGTAGAAATGCACCAAATACCTTCATAGAGTGTTCATTGATGTGCTATTCTACTTCTAGTGACCTGGTCTATTCAGTTTCTTCATCCTGCTATGTAAGGCATGTTTACATAATATCTTGCTTTGAAATCTGCCTATCATAATGATAATAATAATAATTTCTAATGCACACTTTCTAATTGACCATTACTCAAGGCGCTACATATTGAATAAACAAAAACATTGGAAATAATCACAATTAAAATCATCAAACATAACATTCGTATGAGGAAAAGAAAGAAATAAAAGGTCATGTGGCTAAAATTGTCCATGAAGTAACTATGAGCTGGTCTATAGTAAGAATGTACTATACAGTGCGTCCCAGAATAAACGAAACCGAGATTTAGTGATCATTTATCATAACTTAATCATAAAAAGAATAGACAAATGACCTACCAATTTAAAGCTTAGAATCTCCTCTTTCATCTGACATTACTTGGGTTATTTCTTATTCACGCATGAGTGAGCAAAAACAATTTGAAGAAAGGATACCAAAAACTCATTTGGCGGGGGTTATCTGGGTTTCAAAAAGAAAACCACATTTCTGAAAAGTTCAATATCTGCTCTTTAATTTGGTACCAAAATTACAAAAAATGGTCAAGAAATAAAAAAGTTCTGTTCATTTGAAATAAGGCTTGTATTTCCATAATTTCATGAGATAAACGTGTTTTCACCGTTTTCCCACAGAAGCTTTCGCATGGTGAACAAAAGATTTAATGCATGGCTGATCGTCAACAAAACAGAGTGTCGAGAGAGTTTGAAAGCCATCCTGGAGAACCTCTTCATTTTATGAAATTATTGAAATTCAAGCCTTATTTCAAATGACCAGAACTTTGTTATTTCGTGACCATTTTCTGTAATTTAGGTATCAAATTAAAGAGGAGATATTGAACTTTTTCAAAAATGTGGTTTTCTTTTTGAAACCCAGATACCCCCCGCCAAATGAGTTTTTGATATCCTTTCTTCAAATTGCATTTGCTCACTCATGCGTGAATGAGAAATATTCTAAGTAATATCAGATGAAAGAGGAGATTCTAAGCTTTAAATTGGTAGGTCATTTGTCTATTTTATTTATGATTAAGTAATGATAAATGATCGCTAAATCTCGGTTTCGTTTTTTCTGGGACGCACTGTATAGAACAGGTCATTTTCATTTACAGAATAGAGCTGATGCATGTTTTGTCTGCCTGTGGCATGCACAGCCGTTGTATCATGCTGACATATGTGAGCATGAAACAATGAATTAACTCTAACATTGTAATATAGCACAAGGTTACTTTATTGATGATGGGATAAAATAAAGAGAATGCCCCTCCCCTCCCCACACCCCGAACGAGGGGATGTTGATTATCAACCGCAGTGGTCATGGGACATGTAGGGGATTCATTCCTCTATTATTCATTTAATGAACTGTTATTGTGTCTGGTGACTTGTAGCTCTACATGTATGGGATTGCTGAATCATGAAAATAAATGGCTCTGGAAAATTGAAAATGACTCTGGTAAAAAGAAAACTGGCTCTCATCATTTTTTTTTCAAAATGGCTACCAAAAAATATAGTAATTTTAACACTGGTACATTATATCATGCCAATTGAAGCCAATGTCTTCGTAAGAAGAGTTCAAGGGATAGGCCTACACTGTAGATTTTACTTCCTGGCATCCTATTGGCCAATTAAGGCTATGTGATAAATAAAATACAATATTTTTTTACATGCATGTAGTGTGCCAAAATAAACTTGTTTTTATGATATCTGTACAATCGTATATGTAATGTTAGGTGACCATGTATTAAAATTCATGTTTGGTCATGCATATCAAGTTTCACAAAGGAGCATCAAAGACCATTATGCCTTAGAAGTTTGATTTCATTTATGTTGTTAAGCACCTTCTCTTTAAAAAAAAGTTATATTTATGTTTCATAATTATACTTAAAACACCCCAAACCATACAATCTACAGCTATTACAATGTTACAGCCTTTTCTCTTTTCTGCTAAAAACACCACAAAATTTTATTCATTTTCAGTTTGAAGCTGATGCTTGTGACCCTGACTGTGCTGATAATTACGCCTTTGACATTATTTTTTTTAAGTGTCATTTGATTTTTTCTTGATCAAGACATTGACCCAGTCATTCCATCATCTCATTTGTTCATATATTTTTTCATCAATATCTTCATGGTTATCTCACTACCTTGCACTTTTATCTTTGAGTCTTATCAATGAGTCCACATGCACTACTACATTAAGACTATGCTCAGGGATGGTAACTATCACATGACTAAGTGTCTCTCTATCGCACACCACTTGATAGGATGTGTCATGTCCAGAAGGTAGTGTGTGATAATGTGTCATGTCTGTGAGGTCATCTACATCTGACAAACCACTTACAGAAAAAAATAAACATAATTTAACATACATGAAGAAGAGTACAAAAGGTGCTTTTCATCAAATTGATGTCTAAATGCCATACATGTATATCTCTGAAATGTCTAGATATATCGCTCACGTGCTAGCACAAAAAGATTACTCATATCAATTGAGACTACACATGGCATGTATTCTTTACTAAAATTATGGAAAGCCAGGAATATCAGATTTTCTTTACAAAGTACATTTATTTATGCTCTTTTCACATGATTTAAACAGTAATGAAAACTATATTTGAATTATTATTCCTAGACAGTTATGAATGATTTGAATCCCAAATGAGCTGATGATTTGAACTTGTACTGTTCGAAATCTGTGTCACAGTTGGCTTTCCATAGTTAATCTACATTTTAAGACTAGATTTTAACATGGACCCAAGTTCAGAATACAGCCTAGCCTAGGTATTTGTTAAATTCAATCATTTCTTTATCCAGACTGCTGTAATATTCTGCTTATGATTACTCAAACTTGTAGCAATGGATTCATGGATTTGAATTCTGAGGCAAATGTATTGGGATCAAAGCAAAAGGGGATACATTGTGAATTACACTTGTTTACGTGCATAATCTCTGTTAGCTTATGGTCAGCAAAAGATTGGTTGTTAATTGCCAATGGAAAACTATTCATAATGCAACAAATGACTTTAATAAATACGATTGATTTGAAAATATGATTCTCAAATATATTGCAAGTCACCTCACCTTATATTAAATCGTAATTTTAAAATGTGATCTACATGTTCATGTATATACATTCAGAATGTATAGAAACATTTTTTTTATATCAGTCTAAGATACGTGTTTGTCCTACACTGATAGAGACTATTAAATGTATACTTTTAGTTATTATTATATCATACATTAATTCCAGTATAGTAATTGGTTCAAATAGCATCACATGACCAGATATATTCTAGGTATAGATGCTGTTGAAACAAAACGCCCACTGCTCTTCCATGATGTCAATAGTGCACTATTCCATCATTGACATCACAGATCATGCAATCTCTTGGACACACCTTTCCGCAGGTGTCTGTACAGGGGAAAGTCCCATGAAGGGACGGTGTAGGCACTAATCAGGTTCCGCTTAGCACGGTGGCTTCAGGAAAAGAAGGTCTGTCAGCACAAGTAACCCAACCTGGCTCTGCAAGCGCAGCATGTTATCTACTAGTATATTTTAGTTCAGTTTAGGGATGAACTACAAGGACTAGATCATCAAGATCTATTGTTCTAACTTATTTTAATTTGTATATACCTTTATTTTAAAAGTATAGAGGGAATTATTCATCCTCAGTTGTACTGGCATATTACAATTATCCCTCAGGGCTTCACCCCTCAGGAAAAATAGTAATTCCCAGTCCAACCTCAAGACAAATAATTTCCACTATACTTCCTCAAAGCCTGGTATATTTGTACATGATAGTTATAAACATCAGTAGACATATCAAAACTTTCTCTTCAATCAGGTTAGGAGCAATGTTTACTTCGAACATGGTCAATAATGAAAGTGAACCTTGTAATCTCACACTCGAACAGGTCTTTGAATTAGTATAATTCATGCCTTTGATTTTCATATCCAACAGGATGTTTAGATATTACACTGATTGATTTATTAATTGATTAGGTTCCAAAGCTTAATAACATGTAAATGCAGACCATATTTAATACTATGTCATCATCCTCATCTTGGCAGTCATGGGGAAATTTAATTTTCATTTCCTCATAGTTTTTTTCCATCTATTCTTCAATATCCTTACATCGACATTGTTTTGAAGTACTTTTGATTGCTACTTATAACCATTTCTACTTGAAATGATGCTTTCCTTATTTTGTGTGCCTCTAATATAATTCCCTAATGAAGATGTTTGCACTTTAAAGAACAAGTTCACCCCAACAAAAGGTTGGTTTGATTAAAAAGAAAAAAAATCCAATAAGCATGACACTGAAAATTTCATCAAAATCAGATGTACATGTAAAATACTAGCACATGTAAGAAAGTTATGAGCTTTGCTTAATTTCACAAAAACAGTCAGTATGCAAATGAGGTGACCGTGGATGTCTCCCACTCACTATTTCTTTTGTTTGATTTTTCTTTATTGATTCAAATCAACATTTTTCTGTGATGGACTTGACCTTTAAGAAGTAGATTTTTTTTAATGCTGCCCAAGACCGTGTTTGATGACTGTCAGTTTTAAATATGGAATTAGTTTTAAAACCCTGAAAATCTTTCTAATTAAGAAATAATGTAATACAAGTATATTTTTTTACTCTTGTTCAATGATATACAATATATTTAAGATATTATTTAAAATCCAGGTCTAACTTGTTTATCTGGCTGCCTTGAACAAAAGCCTGATATATATGAGGTCATCTATTCATGTATGCAGCTATCCATTACGTCAAACCCCCGTTTGGAGAAAGACCGCAGTTCAGATGTGGTTCTATACCCCAATTTTCGTTTGAAAATCTCAATAACATTTCCAAGCCCCGATTAACCCTTCTTGGCCAGGTAATCCCCGTTGTCTCAATAGGCGGTGCTGCACCATCCCGAGTTTGCTCAATCTCGAGATTTTAGCCCGATCGGCCCGCTTCGCGATTAATCTCCAGATTCAAGAAACCCCGTCTCCACCATCGCAAGAAGAGCGATTCCTGCTCGAGCAAGGCAACAAGCCCGATATTCTGAGAATGCGCACTTTCGATCTTGGAGTTTCAACGGCCCACGCTTTTGAATAACTTCCCGCGATATGCAATCAAATACACATGTACTCTTTTCACTAGCACTTTCGCTGAATTCGACCGTTGTTATGCAACAATCCTCTCAGCTCAGCTGCGCTATAATTATAAGCGAGTGAAGTATATTTCGTTTAATATGATGGCGGAGGAGGCAACGACAGAGAGAGGGAGAGAGAGAGAAAAGGAGGAAAGAAATGCTATTTGCTCACATTTTGCGAAGGAATAAGACAACACTGCTGTCAGTGTTGTTATTGACTATGACCATCGTCGATAATGAGCGCCTCTACCATCGGTCTGGTCTCTCCCAAAATCCATTCACTGGTGGGTCACCATCGTTGCTGATTGGGGAATTGATGAACGCTATTCGCGATATAAAGTTGACATGTTAACAAGTTCGCATGCGTTCGGTACGATCGCGATGTCTTTATGTTTTGACCAAGGCGGAAATGGAACGCGAATTGCATTATGGACTGACGTCATGAATAAATTAACCCGAGTCCAATCTCGAGTGCGTCTGCACCTACGAATTAGCGGGATAATTCGTAAACTAGCGCGCTATTTTGCAAATAAACTCGAGTTGACTTGGGATTGCAATCTCGAGATTAATCCTACGAACTAGCTCGATAATTGCATCTGCATTACAAACAATCTCGAGATTTTTCAGATTGGGATAATTTGCCGGATCAGAAATAGCGCGCTAATTTGAAAACTCGGAATGGTGCAGATGGCCCTAATTTCACCTCCACAGGCCAGTAAATGAGTGTTGAGCCAAGGACGAAATGATAAACAACAGCTGTGCTATTACGTAAGACTTCTCTGCCTGTAGTAGGACCTTCGAAATGAAATTATTGTATACGATATTTAATCACGTTTTCAAAGGCATATTTTATTCAGAAACCCCAATGTTAGTCCATTTTCAATTTTTAACGAAGAAAATTGACCTCGAAATAAGGAAAGTAAGCAAATAAAATGACGGCATGCTTTGCAGGGACCGCGCTCGGGCTGTTGTGTTATCATCGGACCGAGGTCAAGAAACAGGTGTTTTGATACTTATATTGCTTGCTTGGGGCAGTGGGTTTGTTGTACTTGGAGAAGAGAATTGATTGAGGGAAATTGGGGTATAGTGTTCTCAAATGGAGGTTTTTGTCATGCAAAGAAAGTTCTATGTACTTGAATGAAGTGGAATTACATTAATTAGTTTTATACTATACATAGTGATAATTCAGTTTCCCCGGGGTATAATATTAAACACGAGTGAAACCAAAGTATTTATGATAGCAAACAAAAATCTTTTATATCATTCTCTAAATCACTAATTGGTGATATCCCTGGATGTGATGAAATCTTTGAGAATAATCTCTCTAATACGGTAATTCAAATTTTGTTTAATACTGAATTGCAACTGAAGTTGGTTTCGTACACAGAGGAAACATACAATAATGCTAGGCTATATTATTCATCCAAATCTTCTACATTACCTTCTATGTGATAACACTACATATGTTTTCAGTTTGAAATGACTATTGTAGCATCTATGCAAGGCTTTTTAAGTCTTAATCCTTTATATACAGTAGCTTTGGTAAACCAAATCTTCTTTGTATTGGAATTAATCCATTATAGCTGTGGGCAATGAAGGTTATTTTTTGTGTGTGTATTCTTTCAGCTCTACTCCATTTCATTATATTTTTTCAATGCACCAATTTGCAGCATACATGTAGGCCTATGACTGATCAAGGCTTTGTTAGTCTAATTTAAAACAGTCTGAGTGAAATAAAATCATTGATGTTAATCGAGTCTCAGTGTTTTCTTAATGAATCTGTTGTATACAATTTGCTTAAAATACAATGTACAATGTATATTTGGTCATTTTGCCTCCGACGAAGGTTCTACTAGGATCGAAAGCTTAGGCCCCTTTTGACTCTCTAAAATATAAATATAGTTGAAATAATTTTAGTCACTTCTATTTTTTTTTTCTTCAATAATTATGAAGTGAATTTCTGAAATACTCAAGGATTTGTAGAAAAAATAGGTGTTTTTCTCCCACAAACCTCACTCATTTTTGTCGAAAATGTTTCTTTAGATACCGTTTCTCCTAAAAATACGGTTTTAACAAGTATATAGAATACTACAGTGTTGTGTGTTGAAGACATTTGGTAACCATACGCATTTGTTTGATTCAATTTTTAGTCATCATTTTAGTAATTTTTTTCTTTAACCAGGGTATCCACTTAAGCTCCTGGCTGGTGTTCTATGAAACCCTGTATGACATAGTGCAGTTGTTATTTATACTGGTTTTCATTCGAAACAAAGCACCTGGCAACAATGCAGAAGATCTAGTTTTAAAAGTCTATTGCATGATCTAGCCAGGTTTAACTTCAAGTCCATAGCATCCCACCCACTGAGCCCCCGTGTCCTACATGTTTGACACTGATACCGTGTTTGCACACGACTTGGCTCGAGTGTTGAATCCTCAAGCAGGGTTGAAGGCTGCGAAGAGGGCAACTGTGATCATGTTTATACTGAAACAAAAAAGGCGAGTGTGACACGGCCTGCAGATCACAAACGGAAGTAGAATAGACATACGGATATGCTGTGTTTGACCAAGGTCATGCGAGTTCGACACGGCTTTCTGTTTACACACAAAAAAATAGGCGAGTCAGAAAAACCTACAATTTTGGCAGATCAAAAAAGCCGTGTTCGACACAGCTCGTGGATCACACCGATTGCGTTTACACAGCATGAAATTGCCGTGTTGATCGCAGCTTACGTATCGAACCCCCGAGCAAAGTCACTGTGTAAACACGGAAATACACAACCTTTGACCCACTCTACATTCTTATCTCTTCACAGGTACGAGCCCAGAACAGTGTTCAACAATGATGGATCACCTAGAGAAGGTCATCATGACACGCCTCTATCGTGACCTCTTCTGTCCTCCTTTGACCGATGATGAACAGAAGGATCTAGCCATCCAGAATCGTATTCGTCGTCTTCGTTGGGTCATGCCTTCCATGCTAGATGCTGCTATCAATGAAGATAATACCAATGTTGAGAGGCTGATAGAGAAGGCTCAAGAAGGTAGGCTATAAGGCCCATGTTGGTGGGTTTCCACAGTTGCTGTATTTCATTTCAGAGCAGACAAATTTCTTACAAATTTAAAACCCAGCACTTATATTGAGGTTCAAAAGTTTCTTCAAGTATGCAAAGTGGTTTGGTAGTACCATCACTTTCTTGCAAATGTCACTTTGAATTTGAAGGGAATTTCTAGAAGTTTGCATTATCTTGCAAACATTTCTAGCATTTCAGGGGGCCGTTTCATAAAGCTGTTCGTAAATCAAGCAGACTTTAAGAACGACAGGTGATCCTTGTGGTACATGATGTTTACCATTATGTTCATTTGTGATTATTTAGCGCACAAGAAAGGTTCACCAGTCGTTCCTAAAGTCGCTCTTAACTTACAGCTTTATGAAACACCCACCAGTTCTTGTTTTGTTCTAGGGTTCTCAGAAATATATCTTTATTTTTTGCTAACCTTCTTACAAGTTGTGGACATTATTGATGATTGTGACATTTTTTTAAAATCAGTAATGGATTCTGAATATTTTGAATGTTCATTACATCAGGTACCGATATGTATGACAAAAGCAGGAAGTTGGTCTATTTATTCAGTTTCTACAGGTTCTTTAGGTTCTTTGTGCTTGTAAACTGGATTTATTTAGTGTCACTACACATGACATGAAAAACATCAATTGAAAAACTTTGGGAGGTTTTGGAGAAATTGTAATTTGATATTACTTCCTTCTCAAATTGATTGTACGTCCTTTGAAAACCCATCTGTAGATCTTAAGTAACCATGAGTGATAGAAATCCTCTCTGGAAACAGGAGGTTGTGGAGTCAATTCCCCGGCAAGTCTTTACAAACACTTGAAGATACAATCATCTGTCTTTCAGATAAAATCTGATAAAAAGATGTCATGCATGGCTTGTTGATAGAGCAAGGAGATGTAGTGCTTTGCTCTGTGAAAATCTATAATTTTGTTTGTTTGTTACTTCCAAATCTTTCAAAATATATGCTTATATTTTTCTAATGGCTAGAAAATAGTCTGATTTTCCCACTTTAAATTTTTGGACTCATTGATGTCTTTATTGTTGCAATTGCAGAGCTGATTGACATGAACAGCAAGAGAGCACCAATTGACAAGCTGAGTTGCATCGTTAGGACCAGCAAGCTCATCTTCCAAATGGTACACCAGTCCCAAGGTGCACCGGCCAGTGCTGATGACTACCTACCAGTCCTGATTTACATGGTATTGAAGGCCAATCCTCCGCAGCTCCACTCCAACATCCAGTATGTCTCAAGGTTTGCTAACCCAAGCAGGCTGATGCAAGGAGAAGCTGGGTACTACTTCACTAATCTGGTGAGTAAGAGTGATGATGGTGATGGTGGTACTGGTTCACACACTTTATGTTAGATTGGAGGGAAAGGTTATTGTGGATTAACAACAGTTTGCAGATCCAATCATTTATCTGCATCATTGGATGGTAATAGTGTTATGGTAAGACAACATTTTTAATGTGGCATGGAAAGGGAATGGTGATGATTATGGTGGAGATGATGGTAAAGGCGGTTGTGATGTGATGACGATGATGGTGGTGATAGTGATTGCGATGGTGATGATGTAATGCTGATGATGGTTGTGTTGTGGTGTGATGATGATGGTGTTGATGCTTAAATTTGTAATGGTTTTGGAAGCATGGATGTGCTTGTAGTTTAGTCATGGTACGAAGGTAAAGATGGTATTAATCATTTAACAGATACTGATTTTCTGATCAATATTTTAATGTTATTGTCCAAAGCTACTGACATTATGGCAGGGTCACCATTTGTTTTAAGTTGTATACAAGGGTTTAATGTTGCCCCTTTCTTACTCTCAAGCCCTTTATTTTTACATTTTACAGTTAATACATCTGGGGCCTGTCTTACAAAGATTTGTGATTGATCCGATCAACCACAACTATGGATGGCTAGCAACGTCAAATTATGCAAATTTGTTCGAAATATTTTCTAGATATGATGTATATTCATACATTCATCGTTGTCTTGGAGATTCGGTGTGATTCTCTTTGTTTACGAATATGTGTACAATTTCCTGTAGAAAAAAAATTATGGTATGGATGGATTTCCATACAGATGAGATTGATTTGAGCAATTGTAACTCTTTGTAAGACGGGGCCCCAGATGATTTCTATTCAAAATGCCTAATTTACTTCAATAACTCCATACATCTACTTGATTTGCTAGTTCAGCCCTCTGGACTGCCATACCCGAAAAGAACTCCCAAGAATTTAAAAAAGCGCGAGCGCGCCCTCTCCCGTTCAGGCTTACTACCCATGATCACCGCGCAATTAGCGTCCATCTTCCTCTTTTGCTTTCGGCAAGCCACCTGTCAAGACGTGCTCAGATAAGTCTCCTAAGAGCTCAAATCTTTTTTGAGCTTTGGTATATTATTTTCGCTTATCTGTGGTGCATTCTCCCTTTTAATTTCAATCTTTCCATTTGTGTGTAAGATTGTGTTCAGAATTTACACCTGGCGTGACTTTTTAGACATGTTTTTGGTGACACTTAAATTGTTTTTCTAACGTTTGAGTTCTCGTCGCGCCGCATCGCTAGCGCGTTCGCGAGGCACCGGGCTTGGCCTGCCTACGTGGCAGCAAGCCTTCACCACCTGTCATGGTTATTGTTCTTCACGTTCAAAGCGTGGTGGCTTTTGGTGCCGTTTTTGAATTAAATTCTAGACAGCCTCTACACTTTGTTGTCGAGGGTGTTATTGTTATTTCTTTTTGCAGGTTGGGATCTTCAACTCTGTTCCTTCCTTGCTTTCTGGAATTGATTTATTAAGATTTTCGATTGATTATTGATTGATTAATTCTTCAATTCTCTTTCCTTTCTGTTCTGAATAAATTTCTTGATTGATATTTTATTCACAGGCGGATCTTAAAGCTCAATTCCTTTTTCCTTCTGTTCTGAATAATTTTCTTGATTGATATTTTATTCACAGGCGGATCTTAAAGCTCAATTCCTTTTCCTTTCTGTTCTGAATAAAATTCTTGATTAATATTTTATTCACAGACGCTTCGGGGATTGTTTAATTATACCTTGATTGATTGGTTATTCAATCCCCCCCCCAAAAAAAAAAAAAAAAAATTTTTGTTCTTTACAGGTGGGGTCTCCTTCCTGTTAGAAATTTTTTTTGACCTTTCCCGGAATTGTTTTCTTCGTTCAATTCCCTCTTCCCTCCTAGTCTTATATTTTTTTACTTCGACAGGCGGGCTCTACGATTTCCCTTTGAGGATTTACTGTGTCGTTCTTCCTCTTGGAATCGTTACTAGAGACGTTCCTCCTTCCTCCTGTTCTGAATTTCTTTACCTTTCCACAGGAGGTTACTTTTTTCCTCTTGGAAATTATCGTAAAATTTCTTTTATCTGGAATTATTTGTCTCTCAATCCCTTTTCTTCCTGCTCTGAAATGCTTGTTCTTGTGTTTCTTCGCAGGTGGAAACTTCGTTCTCTTCTGAACTTGCATTCATTTTTGAATTTTTGTTTCGAATTTTTCCTTCGGGCACAAAAAAAAAAAAAGAGAATATAGTAGGGGAACCTTGTAGGAGTTTCTTTTTTCAAAGTCTCCGACCTCCTTTTTATTTTCTTACAGGCAGATACCTAAACTATTCTTAGGTTCTTCTTCCTCCCTACCCCTCCCCTCTTGTTTTGTTCTGTTTGCTCAAACAAACTCCTTTTAGGAGGAGGGAAAGACCACTCCGGTCTCCACTTTTAATCTAAGCGAGATCTTTGTAAAAAAAAAAAAAAAAAAAATTCTTGTTTTTCCTTTTTCAGGGTAGAGAGAGGTACCTTTGAATGGGACTAACACAGCCCCAGAGGACCTGGTGCCCTCCACGGGGACCGTCCCGATTGCAAGTTACAGAAGTCGGCCGCCTCCAGGCGAGTAGGAGGGACGCCGCGGTGAGCGCCCGGCGGCGGTGAGTATGAGGGTGCGTCGCTCAGCATTCCGAATTTGCGGTCGGATGCTAAGAGAAGGAAGGCCGAGACTGTGGTGCCACGGTCTCGGACAAAGGAAAAAGTGGTAGCCAAGGCTTCCAAGCCTAAACTAGGTCCTGCCGCCGCAGCACCCATAGGGCTATGCGACCCACCGGCTACCGGGTCACCAGAAGTCCGGAGGGAGAGTGCGGTTCTCTCCCCCCGGCACAGGTCAGGATCTCTGCCGTATAAGTCGTCCTCCGTTGACAGCATCGGGAGAGATCGCCCAGCCCCTGACCGCGAGAGGCGTCACACAGACTGTAACCACAATCTGATCGTGACCACAATCTGACCCCGTCAGATTCGGGTGAAGTTTCGTTGTTGGCGGCCGCCCTGCCAGGGGCGGCAAATCGTAAGAGATCACCCGTGCCTCTTGTGCCTTCTTCTGCTCCGGCCACGCCGGCGGAGCCCGCAAAATAAGAAGAAGAAGAAGAGGTCGAAGGAGAGGTCGGCCAGCCCTGTTGCCATGGGCGTTCCTCCTTCAGACCCTTGTATCGGTGGTCAGATGTTACAGTCATACATGTTATGCTGCTATATTCTGCTACCGCGAGAGGCGTCACACATCAGGCTGTGACCACAATCTGACCCCATCAGATTCGGGTGAAGTTTCGTTGCCGGCGGCCGCCCTGCCAGGGGCGGCAAATCGTAAGAAATCACCCGTGCCTCTCATGCCTTCTTCTGCCCCGGCCACGCCGGCGGAGCCCGCAGAAAGAGAAGAAGAAGAAGAGGTCGAAGGAGAGGTTGGCCAGCCCTGCTGCCATGGGCGTTCCTCCTTCAGACCCTTGTGTCGGTGGTCAGATGTTACAGCTATTCATGCTGCTACATTCCACTACCGCGAGAGGCGTCACACATCAGACTGTGACCACAATCTGACCCCGTCAGATTCGGGTGAAGTTTCGTTGTTGGCGGCCGCCCTGCCAGGGGCGGCAAATCGTAAGAAATCACCCGTGCCTCTTGTGCCTTCTTCTGCCCCGGCCACGCCGGCGGAGGCCGCGAAGAAGAAGAGGTCGAAGGTGAGGTCGGCCAGCCCTGTTGCCATGGGCGCCCCTCCTTCAGACCCTTGTGTCGGTGGTCAGATGTCACAGCTATTCATGCTGCTACATTCTGCTTTCGAGCAGTGCGGGTTCACCCCACCCTCGACGTCTACTCACCCCGCTGATGCCCCTGAGCATCAAGCGAGACAAGTGGGCAATAACCACCAGACACCCGGGAAATCCTCGAGCGATTCTGTTAAATCGCCAGCCAGTGCACCGACTAACCGGGTGCCCCAAGATCGCGTGTGCTTTCCAGCATTTTCGTCGATCTCAGAGCACGTGTCCCAGCCGACACGCGGGGCCACCCCGGCGCTTACTGGACAACCCCCGGTTCAGTCCATAGAGCGAGACTCCCTTTACGAGGAGTCTCTCGAAGGCGGACAGTGCGAGGACAACCCCTATCCCGCGGTCGACTTTTCAGTAAGCGCTCAGGCGCTGCTTGACAAGTATCTACCGCACATCTACCCTCCGAGCGGGGGTATTGATGAAGCAAGGGAGTCCATATTTTCTCGCCCCGCCTCTTCAGGCGCCCCGAGCTCAATCGGCCGAATTGGGGGTCTCGGAGAGTGACGGGGTCGCTCTAGACGAGGCGGCTCCTACGACGAGGAAGCCGCCAGCTCCGAGGGTGTAAATCCACCCCCGCTCTGCTGCTGCCCGGAAGCGCCAGGCTCCGGCGCCGCCGTCTCGAAATTTTCAAGCCTCTCGAGGCTAGCGAGAAGGCAGAGGCAGGGGGGGGCGATTATTATGCAGGTACTCCCGAATTCGCCCTCTACGTCAAGCTCACATACGGCGACGACTCCTTCAGCGGTAACTCTCTCCATTCTTCCCCCTAAGCGGGCCCGTAGATTGGAGGTATGAATCTCTTACATACCGCATGCCGCACTTCTCTCGTGAGAATGTTTGGCTGCTTTGAGAGGACAACCTATCACGTCCGCGGACCGTCCGCCCAGGCGACGGGACCGTCGCTTTTCTGGCCTGAACCTCACTTTCTATTCGAAAGTAAGGGTGCCCTGTCTTACTTAGCTCCTACCCTTGCAACGCCAGAGTCAGGGCTAGTACAGATACCCGTTCTCCAGCGATCGCCGCTGAAGAGAGGGCGACTCTGATATGAGCACCATCACCGCCCAGCGGTATGTCTCACTATCTCATAGCTCTCCGAGCTTATGAGTATGTATATCGGATCTGAATGTCACGGCGATTAAAAGTTCTCCTGTGCTTAATAATCGCTATGCCTTCACCACCCGGTGCATTATGGTTATGTTAACCTATTTGTCTCGTATTCGGGCGGCTCGTACGAACCCTGCCCGAGCTGCCATCACCGGTCGTCCCCCCGGACACCGCCGGCAGCACCCGCACCGAATACGTGGAAGGAATCAGCTTTTCATATGCTAGATATCCCTCCTGTTGACATTCACAGCTGTTCCCCGAGTCTTTCCCGGTTGGGTAAACATCATCTCGGAGGAAAGTAACCGCCGTACATCTCATGAGATTGTTGGCTATGTACGTGCGTTCAAACTTGTTTAAAGCCCCAGGATTCTCTGTCGGCATTCTATGCCTACTTTCTGGGCACACCCACCGTACCGGGTTGGCGAGTTCACACCAAACTGTACACCGCCAGACCATCGGTCGAGCTCTAACTGTCTATCTTATAGACTGCCCTCTATGTGGGTCAATCTTGCGGGCGTCTCCGCCGTTCCCTCCTTGTGCGGAGTGGTCTACGGTGGATGTCTTTACCGTGCCCGTTTGTCGAATCGGCTTCTTTCTTAGAAATTTTTTCACGGCACACTCGAGTCGCCCCGCATGCTGCTTTCATCCTCCTTCCATGCAATGCATGTGGCCAGGGTCACCGCACGACCGAGGATGATGTAACCGTGGATGGATGTATGCTTATGCCTTCCTAACCACGATCACTACGACCCGCCTTCTCTCGGGCCGACTGTGGATGAGTCTCTCCATGTAAGTGATTTACTTCACTGGAGTTCTTCTTTTAGAAATTTAGATTCTCATCCCCCGCTGCTTAGGGCGTCATTTTTGCCGCCCCCCGCAGCTTTTTGGAGCTCCTTATCTTACCGATATCGGACTGTTCCACGCTGCCGCAACCGGCGCCGGCGGTGCTTGCTCTTACGATCACCTGAGAAACAGGCCTTGTGACTGTTTTCATAAACAACTGGTTCTCACCGCAGACTGATGGAAATTTTGTGATTACTTCCTCAAGTCTCCTTCGCTTGTTTCTTCAAGCGAGGACTTCGACACTCTTAGCCAGTTTCCGTCCCTAACTTGATAGGACAGGGCCGTTGCTACCTCATTCGATTCCGTTGGGAATGTAACGGTTGAGGTATCATATCTGGCGATGTCTGTTCGTTTAGAGCATCTCTTGATGGTCGTTTACACGTAATATCGTGACAGATTTTTTTTCGCCAGCTCCCTCTGGCGTACGCTTGCTGCTGCTAGGGATTCCCCCGCCCAGCGGACAGCCATCGCAGCCTAGCCTCACGGGCTCTCTCGGCGATGGTGGCTTGAGCCAAGCCACCTCTTCCACCGCGGGCACTGCACCCTCAGATGGGTGCTTCAATCAGTATGGGAGAAAGGGGATCCTGAGTTCTCTCTCGATCACCCGGTCTAACACACTTTTGTCGTGATGTGTACCGCGCTGTTTCCCTGACACGCCCGGTTGAGCTGTTTTGACCAGACTGCTCTATTCTACATAGGCAACATGTCCGCGGCATTCCTTATTAACAGGATGGCACTCAGTCGCTTTCTCGACCCTTGTCTGCCTTACGAGTGGTTTTCTTCCTAAATCCCTACTCTCCGTCGTTCCTGGTCCCCTTCGGACCGCTAGTAACTTTTTACCACAGCTCTCTATCAGAATTCTGCAGATTTTCTGCCCTCACGCATTTGAGACAGATATCGAATTCTGGGCGCTTTCTCCCACGCGGAGGCTTAAATATCTCGCCTTCTCAGATTGGTCGATTGATCACTTACTGAGCCTTAAAAGCTTCAGTTTTCCGATCACGATTCTTGTTGAAACTTTCAACAAATTCCGATTCTTACGCTCTAGTCAGCAGGTGATGTTGTTCTCCTGACACTAGGCCGAGGGCCCATGATACTTAGTATTCCTGAGTATACAGGGCTTTCCTCTCGAGGACATTTTTGAGGGCCGCCTTTTGGCGCTCAACTAACTCCTTCACTTCTTTCTACTTGAAGGACATTCCGTCCAGCGAGGCGAGATTTGCTGCTTCGGCGCTTAAAGCAGCTGCGGCTTTTTCCCCCTCTCCCTAAATTTCGTTGTTTTTGTTTTTTCAAATTTTCTTAGGCTTACAATTGAAAACATGCCTCCCTACGGTTTGAGTCCGTGCTGGTCTAGCAAATCAAGTAGATGTATGGAGTTATTGAAGTAAATTATGAAAATACTTACCTGATTTTCTTATTTACGAGATAACTCATACATCTACTTGATACCCTCCCACCGACCCTCCGCCTTGCGCAGCAACATGTTTCAACGTATGGGCTTGCGAAAGGTGAGGAAGATGGACGCTAATTGCGCGGTGATCATGGGTAGTAAGCCTGAACGGGAGAGGGCGCGCTCGCGCTTTTTTAAATTCTTGGGAGTTCTTTTCGGGTATGGCAGTCCAGAGGGCTGAACTAGCAAATCAAGTAGATGTATGAGTTATCTCGTAAATAAGAAAATCAGGTAAGTATTTTCATATTCAATAAGTGAAACATTTATTTTTAATTTTTCTCCTCCAGTGCTGTGCAATCTCCTTCATTGAGAACCTTGATGCCCAATCACTCTCCCTGACCCAAGAGGAGTACGATGACTACATGTCCGGTCGTGCCGTGCCACCGGGTAGTGAGAGGAACACCGAACCTATATGTGAGGGACTACGTATGATGTATGCTAACCTCTCAGCCCTGGAGGACTTGCGCATTCGACAGGACTGCTTGATGGAGAATGCCCTTGACCTTCAAAGAGAGCTGACCGCCTGGAGGGATGGTGTTGTGGACAGAGTCCAGGAGGTACTGACCACTAAACCTCTTGTGGTCAAGAGGTTTAAGGTTCCGAGGCTTGATGATGACATCGCCCAGGAGGACAACAAGGAATTGCCCTCACCTCTGCAGCCAGTAGTTGTACCAATGAAACCAATAACTTAAGAGTGTTGTAGAAAATCTCAAGTTTGATGCATATTAGGAAGGAATATGCGTGGAAAGTTATGTAATGCCTCTGTATATTGAAGCAATAGTTTATGGTGGCCGGAGTATAAGGATGCTGCAAAGTGTCCTGAACTATATGTGGGTGATACAACCCATTTCAGTAGGTAATCCACAAATGTGCATATTTATAATAGTGATTGTAAAAGTGAGATCTGCATAAAGTTACCACCTCAATCATAGGCTTAGAAAAAGTTATGGTTGGATTTGTTGGATGTTCAGTGGATGACGTCATTGTACAATGGGCTGAATAATCAATATCAAACAACCAATCAAATGACAAGGATCTATCTAGGTGTCATGTAGTGAGTTTTGAGGATTAAGTGTCCTTGTATCTTTAATGGTTGTTCATACCCATTGCACCAACTGTGTAAGGACTCATGTAGAAAGTCCAAACTTATGTGCATATCTTAAGACAATGTGCAAGAGCAGCATATGAGGATTAGATATTACAGTGAAGAAATGAGAAGGACATTTGTACAATGTCTAGAATGGCAAAATGTTTAATGAGCTTTGTAAATCGTTCAGCGGTATGTGAAAGATATTTAAAGACAAAACCATCTCTAAAATGACTTGTGTGTAGATTGTTCAGCACTGCAGAATGCATAGATCATTAGATGATGTGTAGAAAATCTCTGCTTTTAATACCAGTAAAGCACTCTGTCTGATAACTCTTGACTGTACGTTAATACTGTTGATGAAGTATGCCCAAAAAGAATCAAATGATTTTGCTCCTTGACCAAAATTATCTTTGGGAAAGAGATGTCTTGATTCTGACTATTTAAAAGCCTATAATGATTTTTGTGGACGTAACATCCTCATAGTTAAATATTAGATGTTTGTACCCTGCAATTGTCTGTTGGTACTCCGTTTCTTGGAAAAATATGCTGGTATGATATGACAGGATGTATAGCTAAAACACTGGCGGATCCAGGGGGGGCACAATTAAAATTTGTAATGTAAAAATGCCATTGAAACAGAAGTGTTCCCCCCCCCCTTGAAAGTGAAAACATTTTTTTTTCCCTGTCAAACTTTTTCGTGGACGAAATGTCCTTATTTTTTGTCAAATTTTTCCTTGGGAAAATGTGCTCCCCCCTTTGGAAAATCCTGGATCCACCCCTGAGCTGGAATATGAAATGTAAGTATTGCAGGCCCTTCAACAAGTATATAGCTATACCATAGAGAGATACAATAACCCAAAATCATGCATTACATGTATGTATTGATATCGTGAAAAATGTACGTGTATTTGTGTAGAATGGTTCATATGCTTTCATGCCCTCAAGAATTCATTTTAATACATTGCAATACAAGTAACAGTGTGTGCTATAGAATGTGCATCAGTACAATCAACATATAAAAGGGCTCAAAGTAAATTCTATAGGTCATCCATTAAGATGATTCAGGTTAGACATACATGTAGGCATTTATGAGACTAAAAACAAGTATTCCTTTTGTTATAACCTCCCCAAAAGAAAAGTAAACATTGGGATGTGTGACAAGACTCTATGAAGTAAGGTAAATCTGTGTGCCCCTAGTACTGAATAAAATCAATGCCTTAAAACTTGTACATCTTGGTAAATTAATTGTTGGTTCTGATAGCTATGTAATACAGGGCCTGGGTCCCGTAACACAAAGGATTTTTATAGCGATTAATCTTATGCTTGATTGTCAATATTGATTGTACATTGTAGTCAATGTAATCAATCATAGAAAAATGTTATATGATAATTATTAAGCTTTGTGTTATGGGCCCAGATACTATGAAGATTGATCTTATTAAAGCTCTAGATTGTTTCTCTGAATGTCAATTATGGAAAGCCAGCAAGGACATGATTTTTCCACACAAATGCTCATGTTACCATAGTACTCTTGAGACTTGACATTCACTCTGAAATGTGTTTATAAAAGTGTAGGCCCCTTTTGTTCATAAAGGGAAGATGCACATTTGAATCAATCATATTTATAAAGAGGGCAAAGAACTGCTAGAAATGCAACCACAATCGAGGTGTACCTTTGATTGCCCTCATGCGCATTCTGCTGGTAAGATTGTTGGGTTGGTGTGAAAATTGAAATATTTTGCATCAATTCGTCAGATGTCTCTCTGATTTTGACATATATTTGTATATTTTGTTATTTGTAATATCTACATACATTTTTTTTACAAATACCATGACTTGAGGATCATGTTATTTTTTACAGTTTTCCAATTCTGATTTTCTATGATAAATTATAAAAATGGGTTTCATTTCGACTGTGAAATTAATGGCTTTTTACTCCAACCTTCCTGGGCTATAACTATCAAGGCATTATATACTTAACCCTACCTTAAGTGAATAGAAGAACTTTTTATATTGTAAGATCATGGTACTTGATGTCCAGGGGCCCCATTTCATTAAAACTTATGAAAAGAACAAATTTGCAATAATAGTTGAAAGCTACTGAAATCATTCAGTTTGACTGTGTCTGATGATAATAAACTTGTTATAGAAAAGTTAAAACAAGTTTTTATGAAATAGGACTCAGATATGGACCAAATTTGGACACCAAAAGAAATCTTTGGTACATTTGTCCCCCTCCCCTTTAGAAGTGAGGATGAAATTATATCCCTTCTCAATTTTTTATTTTGACAAAGGTACTCAAAATATTCTTATTCCTTCCTAAGCTGGATGTTGTTATTCCTTCCTAACTTGATTAGAAAAGGACAAAAATCAAACTTTTGTGGATGAGTTTTGATATTGACATGTACATATATAATGTAGCCAATCATTGTTTATTACTTTAATTTATTTATCAATTACTAAAAGTGCTTCCGTGAAACTAGTAAAATATTGCAATTCATATTGATTTCAAATGTTGTACAGCATATAAAGATCAGTTTAATTTATGTAAGTTCATGTGAGGCAATTTCTTGCCCAACTCATCCAATAGATTCACATAGAAGTAAACTTTGAAATTTTAGTAAAAAGTTTTTGTGTATTTGTGTGTAGGTAACATTTTTTGGCATAATATATAATGGTTTCTGATTAACATTTTAAACCGTAGAAATTAATGTAAACATGGTTTTGAAACAAGATTTTGAAGATTTATTTGTTCTAATTTCTTCAGAAATATGGTTTGGAAAGTCTCAATTTCGCAAGTTCACTTAATTACAATACCAGAAAATGTACTTCTGGATCGACCAAATAGAGTTTGTAAAGCCCAGATCACACCTACGCATTTTTAGCTGCATATTGCTGCATTAGTCGAATTCAGTATTATGCAGTGTAACATGGCACACTACATAGCAAACCATTCAGGAATCGTAGAAATGTAAGATAAACACTGTTGTGTACAAGCTTGTGTATAATTGTGAGCAGTAATGCGGCAGAAGCAAGATGTATCAAAGTAAATCAGGCAGTAACGTGCATTGGTTTTGACTCATACATGCTCATGTAGATTTTGATAGCGTTTAGTTACAGAAGTTTGAAAACATTTCAAGTTAGCGAGCTAGAATGCAAGGCTTTTGTGTTGGTTTATGTATTGACATCGTATTAGCATTCATTGTGTTGTGTTGCGTTTGACTGCATTTGTCTGCGTTCAGGCAATACACAGCTAAACGCAAGGTAAAAATGCAAAGGTGTGAGACGGGCATGATGAAAGTTGAGCATTGTATTTATTACATTAATAAATACATGTTATGCAGTTAGAGTATGCACCAAGGACTTAGTTGTGCAGAATGCGGTGGTGTTATAATCACATTGTCCAAGTGAGCCAGAAACACCCTCAGAAGCAATACTGTCAACACTCTAAAACTATTTTAATTCATCATACTCTGAGAATTGTTTAATAACAACTTAAAAACCTTGTTTCAGCTCAGTGTTTTGAATGTTTATAAAATTATTGTAAAACACAACTAAGGTCAACATTGAAATGTATTGCTACTGGGGGTGCATCACAGAGAGTGTGACTTAATGACTTTACATGCTGTATGATTACTGCATTGGTCAGAACATGCTCATGGTGTACTTACATGTATTTATTAATGAGATTACATGTGAGATATCTTGTGAAACCTGGTCCTTGGAAATCATACTTGACTCTTTGTGGAACGGCCTCTGGTATATGTATCTACTGTTTGTATGCTATTTACCATTTACACATTGAATAAAACTTTTTTATTTCAGTATTTTTAGTATCAAGAGTAAGGGGGAATCCAACCTTGGCTAAACAAACGGTGTGTGAATAAGTCAGAAGAATAGAAAGTTGAAATTGGATGCAAATTGGACAAGGAATAAGAAAGCCATAGTGGAGATCACTAGGCCTATGTAAATCTCAAATTGGCAATTTATTGTGAGAACATTGTGATAAGAGTTGAGGAGTATTCACATGAAAAATATAGCTTATTTTTAAGTCCTTGTATGTTTTCATGTTAGCAGTAAATATTGCATTCTGAGTAAAACTGTTGAAAAGATAGTCATTTTGTATTGGAGCGAATGGGGTGTAGTTCTTACCCTAATACATTGCAATGACACCAATTTGTTGCAGTTATTTCAGTTTTTTGATAAATTAAAAAAAAAATCCCATTCTTTGTCCAATTTTGTTAAAAACTTTTATCTGTCTACTTTTTTTTGCTTTTCTTCTTTTAACAAATTTCCAATGAGGTTGGATTCCCCTTTAATTAAGTTAAGTAATATTTGAAAGTTGTATGGACTATGGAATACTAATTTGTGCAATAATATAATGAAATGTGTTCACTACTTAAACAGGATTTGTTGATTCATTAATTTATTTTGTATGGTGTATCGTATAATAAATGCCTTTATGGTTCTTAACATCGCAATGCATTACAGGATGGAATTCTCATACTGACATAGAGTAACCATCAGAACACTGATAATCATTGATCATTGTTTTGATTACCTAAAAGGGCATATTTTCATTTGATTGTAAAATCATTTATTTTAAATTATTTTTTATGACTATTATTTCAAATGTTGTTGGAATGATAAGTTACGGGTGTGGGATTGTGCATTCTTAAAGTCCATCCAATCAAGTCGTGCGACAAGAGAACCATGACGACATTTACATATATTCTCTCTCTAATCTCTCCTCTTTTTATCATCTTTCTATAACTCTCTAATTGTTGCTTTCCTCTTTTTTTGTTCTTTATGTCATGTAGTAATAAGATAAAAGAGAAAGGCTTTCTTATGTGAAGTCAAAAATCAATAGTTACAAACAAATTAAGAAGCCATAGCAAATACAATAACATTGCATGACATAAGGAGAACTTTTATTATCTTTCAATGAAATATGTTACATCGAATATCTTATGTCCGTTAAAAAATCACATTTATGAAAATCAACGACAGATTACTAGTAATCCAACACTAAAAAGAAAATGTAGGCAAAAATAGTCACAATTTGATTTAATTACAATATTACATATTTTTGTTTAAAATCCACACAAAACAGGTAAAATTCATTTGGTTAGTCTCTAATCAAAGTGTGCAGAATTATTTTTCTCTCCTACATGGTCTGACTATAGACTAAAACATCGAAAACACTGTTCTAGAGCAGCACATGAGTAAACTTGTTAATTACAATCACACTGTGAAGATTTATCTCTGCTAATTTCATTGAATTCTTCCTTTAAAAAGAAATAAGGTTAAACACATTTGAACTGACCGCAGCAACTTTGACATTGTATGACCTCTTTATAGCACAATGTTTCAAGATACAAGATACTGAATAACGCGTGTATACAAAGTGTACTGCCAGATTTTAACTGCTGTGCACATGTGATACTGCAATGGTTAAATCAGCAGTGTTGCGTGTATTACGCATCATTAGATTTTACAACTTCTGTTCACTTAAAAATTGTAACTTCACACACAAAAAGAGAAAATTAAGTGAGTGTATACTAGTTGGGATTGAAACTTCAAAGTTTTGTTTATAAATGTATATAATGATAGGATTAGGGGTGTTTATGCAAATCTTGTAACTTTTTTTTATTTAGCAATACTTACTAAATCTGTGTATTCCTTTCACATCCATGAGTCCATCAATAGGTGGCTAGAATTAGACCATGGTAAATGCAGCTTTTGTGGTATAAGTCCACTCAATTTAGTTGATATACCTTGTAAGGTCTATTTAAAAGCATGTTACAGTGTAGGGCACTAAAATCACACTAGATGCTCTATATTTCAACCACAGTTTGTATAAATTGATGTTAATAAACTCAAATTTAGCATCCCTTGCCAAAGATATTCAGTCATTACGGAACCTTTTTATCTATATATTCTAAATCAAGAACACTTGCACCATGAAAGCTGCTTTAACCAAGGTTTACATCCAAACCATCTTTGTGAATTCACAGAAGTGTTTCATGAACTATCTTGTCAGATTTTCACTGACGAATTTGCTCTGAGCCAATTCGATGCACAGGATTTTGGTAGCTTTAGTTGGTGAAAATCGCGACTTGTTTCATGAAATAATCTCATGATCCAAGATATTATTTTTACTACAATTCAACATAAATTCATGGCTTGTGGTTAACATGCAGGAAATATTAATGCACACATATGCTCATCAAGGTGATTTAAAAACTCAAATAAGTAGATCATTTTCTAAGCAGAATCATATATCTATACATTCTAAATTAATTTCTCTGCATTTTCTGTCTACATTCAACCCTATAGAATACATGGTGATTGTGAGGCTTCATATATTACAACTCTTTACTATCCTAATAAACTCTGCATATAGCATTGACAGCATTTTATCACATAGATAGGATTTTACAGGAATGAGAGAATATTAAAAAAAGGTTGAGCAAAGTGACTTTCATCTTTCTTCTTAAATTTGAATTTGTTGGTAAGCCTAATGTCACAAGTATTTCAAATATGCTGTTTTGCTGCTCATCTTCAACTGTTCATTTGGTAACAATCTCACTGTGATAGTATATTTTCTCTTGCGGGATTGATACCGCCCAACAGTAGAATTTCCCCTAAATAAAAACAAGTTTTCCCTTGTGACATAAATAAATGGAGAATTACTAGATCTGCAAGGAGATGCAAATAGATTACTGGTCACATAAAGCATTTTTAGGCACTTGAATTAGCTATTTTTCAACAGATTAAAGTAGTCCTTGCAACAAAGACAAATCATTGAAACAAAACGCAAGGTTCATCTGTTACATATATGTACATTGTAAAACAAAATTCAAGGACAGCCAGTCTAAATATTTCAAGCTTTCATAATGGAAATGGAAATTGTGAGAGCAACACCACATCTACACACTAAACTTATAATTCCCCCACATGTGGTAGTATTATGATTGGGTGCTAACAGTGATAAGGTGTTCGTGTGCAAGGGTCTATGAAGTGTTTACAAAGCATATACTTTCCAAGGATTAATCAAGTATGGGGCAATACCAAACACAAGGTGCTTGTTGTGTCAAATAAACACAAATACGCCTACCAATGAGTGTGAAAATAAATATTGGGTGTCATTTATTATAAAACCAATACTTTTACTACTCTAAACTGAAACATACATCACTTGACATTTGTGCTATGAAAATGCATCATTTATCCTTTAAAAGACAAGTCTCTGTGCTGTTATAAATCTTCATGCTTCATCACTATAAGAAATTCAAAGCAACTATGTGATTGACATGAGAATACAGTTTATCATAAAAATAGACAAGATTTCTCAGAATCAATAGCTTACAAAAATTAGTTGAATTGACACAAATGTTAAGATTATGGAGCTCTCACATACATCAACGCCTTTTATAAAGATAAAGACCTTCATTGAGACTGTAAAAGTAATTGTGAAAATGATTGCTGACCAGTTACATAATGAAATTAGCAATTTAGATGAATGCTATTACATATGACTATGAATTATATCCAGAATTCAAAAACACATGACAATACCCTAGCCTGATTAGGAAAACATTTTTTTTTCTTACAAGACTATTTGGTGTTAACATGAAATCGATACCCTTTAATGATCTACATGTGATGATCTACATCACAGGGGCATGAATATTGTTCATTGTTCCATACCAGGATGAGAATACATTGTAAACTGTGTGATGTGACACAAGGCTTGTTAGAATACAATATATTTACATGTGACAAAAGTTGAATTGATGTTGCAGGGGCAGATTCCGCCAAATTAGACAAAATACTTTGGATGGACCCACCACTGTGAATAAACAATATGGCCCTTGAATTGGTATTATTTCCAACCCGGCTCGATCCACCACTATATTGATGTGCACGTTCTCATTAAAAATTAGTGAAACTTGTGACACTTGCTCAGACACCAGGACATATACTACAGACCTTATGATAGTATATACCACGCATCAAATATCTGTTATAACACAGAGATAAGTGAAGATAGAAATGATTTTGTTGTGAACAGTTGGCCTTCATTTTGCACAACTATACCTAGCTTAGAATGAACAAGCTCTTAAGACATCCAATACTCTTAAATTGCATGATCCTCCCATGTTTAAGTAGATATATATAATCCTAAAAATAAGTGAGAATGAAATATCCTGTACACACCAAACACTAATCCTACCTTGTGATCTGAAAATGAAATAGCAGAGGCAGAAATCTCTATACCATCTGCACTCACCTACAGTGATAACCACCACTTTGCCATTCCTTGCTTCAACTTAATTGAGATACAATCAATTAGTACACATAGAATAATAGAATGGAATACATGAATACAAACAACAAATAAACATTCTCAGAGGATGCTATAGCTTTGTCCATAGAAGTGCCATTTTAAATTTCATGTGAAGTGTAACAGTCATATACATGAATCCTCTATTGAAACATAGCAACCCATTTGTTTTCATCATCTATTTTTTGGTGCTTTATATTGTTTTTTCATGGCTTATGCCACCTTCCCTTTATTCTTATTTTAAATTTCTTTAATACTTTAAGTGTATAGAAGAGAGATGATTACGTTAAAATAAATACCTTTTCAATATACAATGACAAGGATGATCATGATTAAAGTCGTGGTTGTGGTGGGGACAATAATGATGACAACAAGGATGAGGATGATGATTTAGGTGAGGCGCGATAGCTCAGTCGGTAGAGCAGGGGTTTCGGATTCCCGTGACCCGTGTTCGATTCCCAAGTGGTGCGCTAGTGCCCTTTGGTAAGGCATTTATCCTCATTACCAGGTCCCTCTGAGAGGACCTTAAGCTGTTGGTCCCCTGGTTGCTTGCTCACAGGCATTCGTGCTTTCTTAGCAGTCAGGTAAAAAAACCTCGGTGTGATATAACTTTACGAGATCTTGTTCATTCATCCAGAGTATCATCACTTTATATTACATTTCATAATTGTTACATTCCCCTTCCCTCCCCAGTGCTAAAATCATATCTCCCCTAATTCACATTCCCTACCACAATAGTGCACTGGGTCAATCCATGGACAAAACTAAAGATCCTCTTCACAATACATCAACATACAAATAAGACAAGTACTAGCTTTGAATATAAAACAAACAAATGTAAATAATGGTACATATATGTCAATCATAGTACAGAGGACAGTGGACGGTATAATACATTTATTTTCTTGACCAGTTATTCCCTCTTCTTTCTTTCCTACATCAATATGAAAGACAAGTTAGCAAAAGCTTCTTACACAAGACAACACAAGACTTGATTTAGACACGGATGAACTTGTTATTTGAAATTTTGAATATAAATAGTAAAGATACAAACATGTACTACTAAACAAAGAAAAAAGGTAGATCTTTAACATTTAAACTACTCTGTGATGATAAAGTGAATAAGTACTATGAATGCCACAATATATCATTGAAAATGCAAGAGAACATTCTTTGTGGTGCATTTTAGAATACCCCTCTCAGAATTACTTCTTGTCTTATAAAATATAAAATCAATTTAAACTCTACGAAATCAATGAAATAGCTACACCCATTAAGTATTATCATAAGCCCAATACATGCATGCATTATGCAAATTGAAAAGTTTTGACATACAACCGCATTTCATCTCATTTAATTAGATTTTTAAACATGAATTTGAATACTTGTATGTGCTGGCCTCTTATGAATTATAAATGGTATATATTTCATGTGCCTTTTCCTGTTAATGAATAAATATTAACAAGGGGCAGTGGACATTTTGGAAACCCTGCAATAGAAAATTTGTCAGAGTTCTATTTTAAGCTGCAATCTATGTAATTTTGACCTATTAAATGTATGTCAGGCATTCACAACTGTAACAAATCTAAATGGAGAAAACAAGGTAGATTAAAGATACACCATAACCACAGAAAATTTATCCTAGAACGCACCTACTCCCTACACTTGTTGCAATCATCTTCGCACACAAGATTACACATCAAATGGACAGTGTAATGGTGTCTTTAAATAGGCGATAAAAAAGAATCATTTGTATAATCTCCTATGTACACATGTTGATTGAAAATATCAGATGATCACTCTATTCAATTATCCAAGTACACATTTTTCCCTTTAAGTAATTTGGCAGATGGAGAAGATTAACGGGTGAAATTTGACGGGAAAAAAAATCAGTATGAAATAGGTAAACCATCTGTTCATCACTAAAAATGAGTTTATTCTGTATTTAAGTACTCTCCAATTCAAGGTTCCTCCTAATTTTTACCCAAAAATGTTTTTATTGCATCTTTAACATTAATTTCACTATGAACAGACATCAGGATCTCTCCACAATGGATTTAATGATGATGTCCTAGCTTCACACTCATACTCACTACCTTTCAATTTCTAAAGCAGGGCATGTGAACTTACATGAAAGGCCTATTCAGATATATAGCACAACAAACCCTCCAAACGATGTTAATGAATGCTCAATATGTACACCAACTCTCTAAAGAGATTTTTCTTTAAATTAGTTATGCACAAAACCTTCTTGCAAACTTTCTATACAACTGGCTAATCCACACATTTTTGCAGAGTAGATATTAAATCTCCTGCCCTAGCAATTTTCTCTTTCTTTCTCCGATACTATATTGACCTTGTACAAAAAATAGGCTTAGGTCTGTTGTGTCTCTGTTGGACAGAGAGTCTGAACGGAGTCTAAACAAGCCTGTAGTGAGTTTATCCATTTCATTCCTGTTTTAATAAACCAAACTCTAAAGACAGCATAACATATAATTGGTCCAGTTTTTTTTTATATATATATACTCTTAAATCCCGGAATGATAATGGTTGAATTTCATTGGAATATTCTATGAAATCTCTAAATCTCTAAGTACATATACAAGTAAATGTGAAAAAAAAACTCTATTAAAACAATCTCCCACTCTTCCCAATATAATATCAGATTTCTCTATTTACAAAAGAATACACTAAATTTCCTAAGATTTCAAGAAGAAAAAAAATCAAAATTTTATACACACTTTGAAAATCAATTATGTTCAAATTAAACAAAAAAAGGGTATTTGTTGAAATAAGAGAGGAAAAATATGGACGATTGGTCTATCAAAACAGTACTGTAAATCTATCTTCCAATAATCCTTCCTTCTATCAACTTGTCAATAGTACGTTGCAATCATGAAAATATATTCTCTATTACACATCAGATGACTAGGCCATGATGAAAATACGGGACACACTTAACGGCTCATTCCAGTCATTGTCAATAAAGGGAATATATCGTTAGATACAGTCTTCAATTTGCCTCGAGTCATTTTTATCAAAAGTATAATGATTGCATGTAAAGGAGTCATAGCAGTTAATACCAGGGCCCCAAAGCACAGTATTGATATTTAATGATTAACTGCAGTGATCACTCTTAACACTCAAACAAACAAATTGTACGATCGATCACTAAGCTTTGTGTTACAGGGCCTGGGCCCGTCACACACAGCTTAGTGATGAAAAGTAAATATGAAAGAACACTTCTGATTGGTTCCTGGTCAGTATTTCAGCCAAATACGGGTGTAAAACTGATCTTGATGGGTCGGTCCATTTAGCGATTGATCGCTGATCTTTGTGATACGGAGCCCAGATTGGAGAAAATCATAATTTTTTCTAAAAGAATTCTCTCACTACATTTCTAATGATTAAAAGCTTGTGGACACAAATGTAGATGTGTGCAGTCTGTACATCAATAGCTATACAGATTGTGCAAAGTAAACCGTGCTTTATATCCCCTCTCAGATGTAAAAGCCTGTGAAGACTAATGGAAGTGAATACCAAAATCCGAAAAAAGCTCATATTTATCTACAATATCATACAAGTTTCAATGAAATATTTTGATTTTAAAAAAAATATGATCTATGATCAAATCTAAAATGTGGGTATTCATTTAAACTCGGAATAAACAAGGTAATTTTATATGAGGGAAAGAAAATTCATTTTTCCCCATGAGGTAAATTTTTTTCTGGTGGGAGTCAATGAATACGATAAATTGTAAAGTTTGATATATATATATTGATTAATTTCCCTTCTTTATTTTTATGTACAATGCAAAACCTGGTAGAAAATGCTGAAATTGTCATTGAATGGTGACCAAATCTTGTGGGAGTTCTCATTTCAAACTGTACAGCTTTTCACACATGAGAAGAGCATTGTTTGAAAGATAGAAGGATTTGCAACTAGAATACGACCGGTGACCATTTCTTCATAAAACTCTTATGATCATCTGTATAGGCATCACTAGAGAAGAGAGAACATTCATTAGAACATTTTGACAGGTATTTCAAGTGTTAAATAATTAGGGGTAGACTGGAGATCCAATTTTTACATGGCTCTTGTAATCATCTATGCAGTTACTGATCAATAAGATGATATAAATTGGTAACAAATGCGATTGTGAATCGATAGATAATTCGTCTGGTGATCCTTCTTTAAAATAACATTTTGATTAATCTATTCAGCTAGTGACCAATGAGATGATATGAACATCTGCCATGCAGAACTGTGAATCGTCAACAGTGATGTGATTGGTGACAGACTGGTGACTCGCGATAATGCACGACTCTTACAACCTTCTATATAGCTAGTACACATGAGACAAGAGGACATTCTGCCAAGGAGAGTGGTAGATTGGTAACCGTTTCATCTGTGAAGTGACTGAAAGTGACATAGACTGGTGACCCCATTTTCACATGGCTCCTAGATTTCTGTACAGCTATTGACACATGAGAAGGGATGAAGACACAAGGTAGAAAGGTGTAAGATCACATGGCCCCGATGCCTCCGTTGTAAGCATAGTCGGCTTTGTTGTGCATAATCAGCCTGTTGTCAACGAAGTAGAAGCTGTCGGACTTGGTCTCAAATGGATTCTCTACCATTTCATGAACTGCATCAGAGAGAGAGAGAGAGGAGGGGGGGCGAGATAAAGTAAGATGAAAAATAAAGAAAACAATTAAATTTCAAAATGACACATATGCACAGGTAATATACAAAGGCAAAGAAAATATACAGACACAGGAAAAAGAGAGAAAGAGAGAAGAAAGAGTAATAAGGATGGAAGAAAGAAAGAGAGAAGAAAAAGTAATAAGGATGGAGAGAAATTTGATTTATTTATTTATTAGAACATATTTAATCAGGTACAAAAGATCAATATAAAACTGTTTTTCATCAATGACCTGATGAAAACAAAAAGTATAACATAAATCATCACATCATACATGAAAATAAAGTAAAAATCTAAATCAAAGATAACAATACTTAGTAACATAAATAAACAAACATTGTTACTTAAATGATAATATTAATCAAACTAAAATATTTTAAATTATTAAAAGGGAACAGTGACTAATTTTAATACTACTAATTGTATAATTCATTCGCTGATAAAAACAATGAACAATGAAATAATTCTGGCACTATAGAAAATCTAGTGAAAAAAAAATGGCAATTAGTTATAAATGTATGTCTAATTATAAGATATCAAAGGGTTAGGATCATTACAAATAAAAGCAATGTAACATCAATATTAAAAAGGAATAGGGGAATTGTATGTTACAACAAATGAAATATAAGTAAGGGTTTATGGACAAAATCATTGGATTACTAATACTATCTGAAAAGATTTAAAATTATAGGAACATCTGTATTAAACATGGTTAATTTGTATTAACCATGATTAGAAAATAAGGTGAAAAATAAAGATAAAGATCATGAGAAAGGGAGAAACAAGATGAGGAAATGATCATATATAGCATGATCAAAAGAAAGAAAGAGGAAAACAGATATTAGAATTTAAAAATATGGAAAGAGAGAGAGGGAATAAAGCATAGAAGGAATGGAGGAGAAAGTTGTTGGAATAAAGAGAGATAATGAAATGACCAATAAAAAAAAAATCATGTTTGTTTTCATGTTATATCACTTCACATCACTTTCAGTGCTTCATAATTTTGCTCAAATAACATATGCCTATTCCAATTCACGCTCAAAATAAAGTATTGATTTGAAAATGTGATATACATGCTTTACATGACTCAACAAACGGCCTATTACAAATGTCATTTTCATTTCTCCAATATCTTAAAAATCAATTTCAGTCAAATCGAACATCCATTACAATGATAACAAGAACAGGGATGTAAAGAGCAAATGGGAAATAAAAATACCCAACCTTCATCAAATGGATATTTTCAAGGTTAATACAAATGGGCAAGGCCAAATCATACTGGAGCCTCCATGTTCATATAATGATACCCCAGAGATGCCTTTAAGGCAGCTGACTCACAACATTCATGAGTCATTGCTACATTTACTAAGAATCATTCTGAATGCAGGAGGGGGGGTCATTATTATTTCAAAATGAGCTTTTCACTGCTGAAGGACAATGGCAATCGGTAGGTAAAAAATTATTCCAAATTGAAAGTAGCCTATTTGTATCACTATATCTAATTCATATCATTGATAGGTATTCTCATTTATGAACACGGATTAAATCCAAATTTCTATGAAATGCTAGGATTTCATCTCCCTCCTTCAATATTCTGACATAATATTTATTCATAATTTATTTAAAGATATTATAATTCATCTTATCCCCATATCATATTCTCCTTCCCATTCTCTTGTAAAATTTTGTTACTGGATATCACTGAGAAATTATCAGGATTAAAGATTAATATAACCTTAATGAATTGATGCTTCGTACAAGTGAAGTCCAAGAAAACCATGATTTAACTTGATCCATGCTATGAGAATATTTATAAATACAAAAATGAAATGCAAGCATTGCAAAGCCTCATCAGTTTGGATTCTGAAATCACTTGTCCCCCTTTCCCTACTCTTCTTATAAGTACAGTTATGTTGAGATTATTTTTCCAACATTACAAGCAGAGCTTAATCTACTGAAGATACTCCAATTTCAATAGGCACACTAGACAACATGGGCAGATTAGATAGGGTGGCAGACTGGGTAATACAATGTTGGCAATGTTTCTGTGACCTAGTTCCAATATATTCTATTTCTAGTCGGTCTGGCCTGTCAAGCATGTCACTGTCAATGCATGCATGCATCGCTCCAAGCACTTTGTAGTTTGGTACAGAAAAGAGACCATCAAATCCATGGTTTCTCCAGCTTCTACAGATATTCAGCAGCTTATCATTGGGACTATTGCACAAGTCAAACCATACAACTCTGCTATTTTAACAATAATATCAATTGTATGGTTTGGGAAAAAATGGAGAATGAGTTTAAATTGCCTTTCTTTCACATTACTGTATTTATTACAAACCCTTGTGAAAGCAATCGCCAAAATTTAAACAATTGATGTTTTATTACATCTCATCTTAATCTTTGGTAAAGGATCAATACTAGTTTGACTTTCAATTTTTTTTTAATACTTATTATCCTCTGTCACCATTGTTTCTATTTTCCATTAAAAATGAAATTTTTTAACACTATCTCAGAAATTTGGTGATGGTTCATCAGAAAGCTACATACAACTATCATTTATCCTGAAATGGACAGGACTAACCAAAACTTTAAAAAAAGAGCTTTAAGGAGGAATTTTTTTTTGTAAAATCTTAAATTCAAGCCAAAACTAAAATATTCAGCTGAATTCACAGAATCTTAATGTACAACAAATTATCAAAATGGAAATAAAAATAAGGAAAGATATCCTCCATACTCACCTTCATCTGTAGATAATTGAGGGAACTCATATATATGTTCACAGGTATTCTTGCTATCTGGGATAATGAAGCCAAAGTTAAAGTCAAAGCTCTTGAGCAATCTATCTCTGAAGTAATGTCTCTCAATCATCCGGAAGTTACTGATTGGTTTATCACCTACCACAAACTCTACCCTGTATCCAAGAATGAGAGATGCAAACAAATAGTGATTGATTAGTGGTTTGTCTAATTAACACCAGCTAAGAAAGCATATTATTTGTCATATAATATTTTGCCTGCAGAATCTGATTTTGCAGGAAAATGGAGACACCTGTTCTTAATAGATGTTCTCCGAATTCTTTCATTTGATTGTTATTGATGCTGGTTTTTATGGATATCACTAAATTGTCTAGAGCAATCCAACAATCATATTGATCAATCACTCAAACAGTTATAAAAAGATAATGTAACCCTTTAAGTTAGCTAGTATAAAAACAGAAAAATCAAAGAATTAGATCAAAGAAAGTTCAAGAACAATTGGACAAACAATATGAACGTTATGAACATTTGAATGTCAAAATCACTATTGCTCTACTGATCCTCCCATCTGCAATGTGACCAGGATTTGTGATGTCACATAAGTACATCTCTCCCCCATGTTCACTGAAAATATACCCCAAAACATCTATTTTTGCTCATTCTTATGATAGTGCAAACTTTTTTTAAAAATCACACCCCTATAACATGGCCTCCCATGAATAAAACCCACCTGATTTAGGAATAGACTTGATAAAAGTCACAATTTAAGTAAAGTATGTACAAAAGCAATTGGGAGTTTTACAACTGTGACCTGACACATGTTCGTCGCATTGCCAATGGGAGGATGTCCACATCATAAGTGATGTCATATGCTCACAACCCTCTTATTATTTTCATTATTTGCTTTTCTCAAGCTTTCATTTTTTTAATTTGATTTGACTGTTATTATACCAGCTAACTAGTTTCCAGGGCTTCATTCTCCTTTAAGCATTGTCAAGGGCACAGACAATAACATCAGAGAACTGATCCCAAAATAAAAATAAATTTATTGCCCTTGGAATTCCCTTCCACTCGTAAGAATCACCTACAAGCAATGACAATGATAGCTAATGTGCATTGTGGTGAAACCAACTTACGTTGCACCAATCGTCTTCAGCTTGAGAAACTGTGGTGTGAACTGATAGCGTACAAATCGTCCAGCATTGGGATCAACATCCTCTGGTTCTGGTTCTACATCATCATCATTCTCTGCAATCACAAGAAAAAGTTAGATTTACATTAAATTCACCTGAATGAAAATAAGTGAAATCTAATTATCGGATTAAATGCAATCATGGTCTCATCGTGTATTTCTCTCATGTGTTGTCTTTGCTTATTTACTTTTCAACTAAAAATGAATATTTTTGGGGACATGATTCTAATTAATTATCACCACTACCAAAACTCAAAAGAGACAGATATATATCCAAACCCCCAAACACATGTATTGTTTGAGGATTTGGATATATCTGTCTCTTTTGAGTTTTGGTAGAGAGGGGCAGGATTACACAAACAATAAAACATATTTCCATTTATGTATAAATGTGAGATTGTTTCATAACATGCCTGTACGCTAATCTTCACTGCTGATGGTGATGGCGTCAGACAACTGGCTTACGTTCACTTCTTTCGTGTGAACAATGTGCTAGTTGATTGGCTTCTACCTCTTAAAGTAGCAGATTCAATGCGGGGAACAATGGTTAATACAAGGAATCCAACCCTTGTTTGTACAATCAAGTTTCTTTTCACTAGTCACTCCTTTTCTAATAGATATGCACATCAAATCATATGCAGGGCCTTGTCTAAAGGCTTTCAATGGTCAAGCTGCCATGTAATTGCTGATATTATGTATTGTAATTTGAATTGTATCAGTATTTTACACTTAGAAAGGTCAGGGGCGCTGAACCAACTAACAAACTTCTTTTGATGGGCTATACAAATCAGTGTTAATTTCATCTGTTCGGCTAATTTAATGATTTGCAAATATTTTTCCCCATCCATTTGGCTAATTTAATGATTTACAAATATTTTTCTCCATATAAAAAAAAAGAAATAAAGAATCATAGTGCATATTAATCTTATCGCAAAAACAATTTTGTCTAAAATCTTCATGAAATTGAAAACCTATTTCCCTTGCTCTTACTCCAATCCTAGAATAATACTAGAAATCGAGGAATTTGTTTAATGGAACACTTACTGATCAAATTTATAAAGATCATCACATCAGCAATCTTTCTTATGCAAACTGTTTCTCTATTTGAAATCAATGTTACATGCGGAATTGTAGGTCAGCCCAATAAAACTTCCTGGATTACATCATTACCTCCAATAAACGTCACACACGACCCATTTCAAATAAATAAAGATGTCATTAAACAGGCAATATCACTTTGCTCCTCTGCCTCCATATGCAATAAACATGTTACATCTTCAATTCTTCACCACTTAAAAACCCTTTCTCATGAATGCATAGACGGTGGGCCATTATTTTTCCATGCCACATAAGACGGTTTCTTTGGAAATTTTCCCCCTTTTGACAATTCCTTAGTTTATTTCAATCTTTCTCTTCTTGTTTATCAATCAGTTAACTTTACCCCCAATAACCCTCAAATCATCGATCAAATGCCTATTGTTTCTATCCCCCCCCCCTTGACTTTCTTCAGCTTTCATGAAATCCTCCTCACTTTTCTCATACCCCTCCCTTTTTCACCTCAATCAAGTTACCCATTCTTTTATTTTCTACTTTCCATCCACTTTCTCCTTCTTTTCTCATCCCCGTCATCCTCCTACTCCTCAATCTTCTTCCTTCTCATTCCTTCACCCTTTTTTATCAATTTCTTCCTCCTTTCCTCCTTCTTACTCTTCAAGAAACTCCCCCATTCTCCTTCTCCTAGACCTCATCTTCTTCTCCCTAACCCTCTCTCCTCCTCCTCCTATACAGACAGTGCTCATTTCCCTTCAGACCCAGACAAGTTAGATTAATTAAATTCCCTCTAATTGATGACCCTTATTATGGTATCCATAATTAGTTATCCCATTTCAGTGTTTTAATCAGGAAGGTCTCAAGAGACTCAGATGGCTATTTTCAGTGGAAACACAGTTAATTACTTCTACATAAATTGTTTGTTCCAGTTAAGTTATTTGAGACCTGCTTCTCATCCTCCATCAATCATCGGTGGCTTTTCATTTGAAAACAACATTCTTATAAAAATTGTATACGAACCTGATGGTGGTGGCTTGGCAATCTCAAATAGAATAGTCCCTGTTTCCATATCTCTGATCTTGAACCGAGTGAAATCTATACTGAAAATATTGGCATCTGGATCACACAGGTAATCTGCATGGAGAGAGAGGGGTAAGAAAGAGAGGAGGAATAGAGAAGGGGGAGGGTAAATTTATAAAAACAGAGAGAATGAAATAATGATTTAATTTAAAGGGAACATATGAATAAATGATTATATTAAAAGACTTAAATTTTTGGAGCTGAAAAAAAGCGATAAAAGGTAGACTTTACCATATTAGAAGAATGCAGAACCCTATTGGTGCCTTAATCACCAAATTGTAGATCTTGATAGATGTAACTGACCACTAGGTCATAAAGCACTTGTCATCCCTGTTTGAGCTGAATGATTGCAATTTATGATTGAATTGGCAGGTATTGATTTTACATACTGTGAGAAAACGTTACTATCTGCCTTTAAGATGTGATCATGTTACTATCAACAGGACACCTTCGACAGCTGCATATGTTCACCAAGTCTTCTTATCGTGTTAAAACAGGCATTATTCTTTTTTTAGAAATTAAGTAAAAAAAATCACATTAGAACATTTTGAGCATAAAAGACTGGCTAGTTTGCTACCCAATACTGTATAACTTTCATTGCATGATATATTATCACATCCTTCTACTTTGACTTTTACATATTATTATCTCACTTATTCCACCATACAGGTACATCTTACGTGGAGGAAATTTAAAAACTCCGCCATATATCATGTCATCATCTATTGCCAAAGCAATGCCAAGAAAAATCACTACAAGTGTTGATATTTCCGATTCTACACTACTTGATAGAGAAATGTAATATCATCCGTGCAACATCAAATAGAATTTGCAATTCATGACTACGAAGTAATCCATAATGGCTTCTCCAATCGAAATTTGAAGGAATGCTATTTTTAAGTTTGTAATCCACACTTAAGCCAGGTGTGTAATGTAGTATACATGATTGGAATATATTGAAGAAATACAACTCTTATTTTGTAGTATACATGCAACCGCAGAATAGCACATTGATTTCTGGATGAAAGAAGGCCAAAGAGATACATATACTGCACAATGTGTAACCAAGATTGAAAAATAATCAACTCCTTGAAGTATGGAATAATATACAATTAATGCACATTTATGAGTGTGTTATGACGATGCAGCACACTCGAGGGTATTTACAATTATGCGAAAGCAAGAGGCGCTTGCGCCGAGTGCTTTTGCATAATATTGTGAATGCCCGAGAGTTGCTCGCATCGTCACTAACATCACGAATCTTAAAATGTGCATTAATTGTTTTATAAAACGGGTCGGCAAAATGACTTTTTCATGGAAATCTTGTTCAAATCCCTCCAACTTGTGTACGATCGCACAGACCATGGAGTGGTAGGTCCATGCACAGACGAAGAGATCACAAGACTGTCAATTATGACATCACAGGCGTATCTACTATGCGCGCCTAAGTAAGCGCATCAAAATCCTAGCCAGCCTCTTTTACTGAACGCGTATCAGTTTTTACGCGCTACTAGTGGAACTAATGCTGCACAAAAATTGCACGGTGTTGCACAAAAAATGCACAGTGCTGCACGAAAAATGCACGACTGGAAGGTTGCGCATAATTAAAGCATGAACACGTGACTTGAATACGCACTCACAATTGGCTACATCCTTGAACCCGTTTTATAAATGCATTTATTGTATAAATCATATTCAACAATTCAAATTTGAATAAAGGGACTTACTTATATAAGGTGGCATATTTTTGTGTTCATTCTATCACTTGAAATTAACAAGCTACATAACTAGCTCAATTTCACATAGCTACAAAATTAATTGTAATTTTAAAAATCTCAAATATATTAAGATATAGATGTATCATCTTATTATTGATGGTTTCAAAGGCTTTTCTAAGGAGAGGGATGGTAAACAGCAGAAACAATTTTCCTGGTATCGCCTGACCATGTGCTCCTCACTTTTTAAAGACTGCTTTAATTATCAAGTCTTTTGTGAAGCAATTTTTTTACGTAGGACTGTACAGAACATAATTTTTAGATTTTCTCTTATAAGAAACCAAAAATTCTAATCAATTTTGGTAACCAAAATAATTTCCTGCAAAGGTATGGTAAATCAATTAATTCTTGAATGTTGATGACAGTGTTGTGTAATGATATTAAGATGGATACATATACAAATGGCCAAGAATATGAAAGTTGTAGAATTGACTGTTATTAAGATCCATGTACATGTATCTAATTTCAACTTATACCATTATTCAACTTGACACGGTTTTGCTTTCATAAAGCACTTATCACTTAGAGCTTACACATATCCATCTTAATAAAATTAAACAATAAAATCATCAACATTCAAAAATATATTAATTTATTCAGGAAACCTGAAGATGCACCTCTTACATGTAGACTAATCTCATTTAAAGGCTCCCTCACACCTAACCGAATTGCCTGAAATATGCCTTGTGATGGCTGGCGAAAGGCATTTTTTAAGAAATCGCTTTCAATGGTAACTGATAGTAAATCATATTTACCCTTCGTGTTTGGGTTCGTACACCTTCTGAACTAATAGCTGCGATTATTCAAATTCGCATGGAAATTTTGAACATGTTTAAAATTTCCCAACAAATTGAGAAATCGTTGGTCATCTGTTTGAATTCGCATCTCTTATTTAGTCTGCAATAATCGTTGGTTTAACGTTCGCGTTTCATTGTCACGCATAGTCCCTCATCACGCTTTTGCCAAAGTGGACCGATCTCGAAAGAACCCTTAACAAAGCAACACAATTACACAAAGTACAATAATGCCCGATCTATTCCCTCGTCTTCCTTTCTAATGCACGCCATATCAAACCTTTGCTCACTGTTCGTTCGTCTTTTTGGGTTATATCAACCTTTCGCTCGCCTTCGGCTGCAGTTTACTCAAAGAGGTGAACTGAAATATTGATATCCTTTGCATGCCGTATTTATCCTTTGCTTACCGTTCTTTGATAAAATTTGAAAATAGTTACTGATCGCATGATTTGACAGAAATTTTATTTAAATTTGTTGAATTTGTGTGCTTTTCGTGCATTTTTCCCATTCATCATCCTCCATCCGCCTACATTCGGTCAGGTGTGAGGGGGCTTTAAACACTGCATAATTTTTTTCTCAGTACCTTATCGAATTATAAATCACTATACTTTGAACTAAACCACATGAATGATAACTTCCATGACTGGGTATTTAAGTTTATCATTCCCTTTATAAAGGGTGAGTTCAAACCCTGTAACTGACTAGTGTACAGACTGAGCTCCATCATCCCCATTACATTCATGTATGTGTTATGTTTTCACTCATTTGCAACCATAATACAACAGAGTTCATTTCACCAATACGTACTTATTTACACAATATATTGACTTGTTACAATAGTCATTGAGATACATGGAAGGTCAGATGAAGCGAGAAATGACTTGATCTAATTGTGTCTCAGCGACCATGATCATGGCAATTGTACGATGCTTGATTTACTAGCTCTAGGTCAATGTAATTTGTGCTGGGGGAACACTGGTAGCAAAATACACAGTCTCCTCATTAGCTCATATGGCAGCCAGACAGATGCATGAACACTGGATATTGTGTGTTTTCATTTTCTCATTAATTTTTTTCATATAATTATTTTCTTAAAAACATATTCTCCCTTTGGTTTATATGCAATTCCTGCAGCTCATTATATCAGACTGCTAAAAATAATGTAAGGCTGTGTTACGCTAACTTGTAAATGTGGAATAATATGTGGCATCAAAATATCACTCATTTCATTCAGAATAACAACCCCCCCCCAAACACCATGTGACTGTACAATAATTTTAAATGTCTAAAAAATGAGATAATGTTGCTTGTCACAATATATTTTAGTTCTACTTTTGCAGCATTTCATGCACTGACACCTTGTAGGGTATATAGATCAGTTTTTCTTTGTTGTTCTTTTTCAGGCTTTTAATCTTACTGAATACGTTTAAGACTTGATTATGTAATATTACCAAGGAAATCCTGTTGCATTACAATTAAAGACTCTGCTAGTTAATGAGCTCATTAATACAAAAAATTGGTCATGTGTTGTGTTGCAACTGGTAAAACAGACGTTTTTATGGAAACACTCAATGAGTTCATATCTTCCGATGATTTCAGATAAGATAGGCAGATGCAACCCGTTTGAAATAAAGGTCAAATAAAAGTCAGAGACACTATTCAAAAGAAAAGTGTCAAATAAAGATGTAGATCCATAGCTTCTGACTAGTTTATTAATAGTCATATTATGTAGGTTAAAAACAAGATCTATAGATACATTAAGTGTGTACCGCACTTGCTAATTCATAACATTAAAGCCAAATGTTTTTCCGTAGTTTTGTATTCTACATAAATCAAGATGAACCTATATGTATTCACTTGCATTCAGAAATGTAGTTCTCATTGGTCAGATAAACACAATCACATGAAATTCACTTTGCCTACAATAAAGTTGAATGTAACAGACTCTCCATGAGATTAATGAAATGCAATTAAAAATCATGCTGGTTCAAAGTATTCCATATCCTAGTAACCATAAAAAAATACCAACACAAAAATAGGGATCTGCATATAAATCGCAAACTGCAACAAACCATTAATGCTGCCATAAACCTTTTATGGACAGTGGACACAGAAGAGTCATATATTTCAATAGGATTTCAGCATTGGTTAGCATACTCAGTGCACATGTAAACAACCAATCTGCTAAATTATAAACAAATTCATTATCAATCACTTCGAGCCCATTTCTATGGAAATGAAATTCCATTACAAGCACTTGGGAAAAGGCTTCCCATGAATTATTGATAAAATGTTCCTCTCCTGCCTGCATCTCCCAAGAAGCAACATTCATGCCCCAGGCTACGGTCACGACAGTGTGTTGCCTACACCGGCCCTCTTATCCATCTTTGTATTATGCTAAACCTAGATGTGAAATGTGGAAGCGTATGTGGGACAGAATCACAAGAGGGCATTATAAGACACCAGATTCAAGGGTGAATCACTGGGTGGTGTTGCTAAACAGAAAGAAAGGGTGGGAATACTGACCAGGTTCGGGTGAAGGTGTTAAAAGGTAATTTATTCTTTCCCTTGAAAGAGAGTGCACTTGACACTGCAATCAAACCATCCTCCTTGTTCTCCACATTTCCTTCAGCATTCTTATAAACAATTTTTTAAAGTGAGGGTTAAACTGCTATCATTTCACAGGATTAAAATATCGAGCTACAATGCCATAATCTGATCCCATTGAGTTTAATTGTAAAATGCACATACATATGAAAGGAATAGTCTATGAATGCACCAATTCAATGGTGAAAGTGCATGCATCTAGATAATTATGCAAAATGCTACCAGTAGTTGTACTTTTGACAAGAGTGCCTTGGTGAAAATTGTGACAAAATAATGAATAGATATTTTTTTTTGCATGGCCCAACCCCTGATGCCATTTGCTTAATAAATTAGGAAACTGAGAAAATGATACATAATATAAATGTGGAATTTTATTTTCATCATCACTTTTATCTCAGTTGCATCTTTTACCAGTTTTGAATACAAAAAAGCCTAAAGTTTGAATCTGAAGACTACTCTGTTTATAGTCTTTGAGAGTGTAATGTGCCTATCACTGAATCTAATGACTACTCTCTCTGCGATCTAAGAGCAGTTATGCACCATGGGTGAATTTAATGTCACAGGTCTTAATTGGAAAGACCTAGACATCCAGGTAGTTCACTTGTCATGTGGAATGCACTTCTTACAGATTTTCCTAATGCCTTTCTTACAGATGTTCCTAATGCCCTTTTAACAGATGTTCCTAATGCCCTTCTTGTGATGCAAACCGTCTTTGCTTTTCATATGATTCATATTCATTTTCAGCATCATTAAGAATAGCCACATAATGAATGAATATCATCTCAACCATTTCTGCTTTTAGAAAATAATTAAGACATCATTAGCAAGGTGACAGACTCATTCAGTCATGCACTAATAGCTTCACAGTAGTTATCATTAACCACTGTCATTTAGAGTAATATAAGAAATAGAAATGAAACTGATGATGTGCTGGAAATATAGAAGAAATTCTTGCTGAAGAAAACATTGAGTATTATCCATGCTCAAAAATCAACGTGGATACCGGTTAAATGAGAATTAAACTTAATTCACCAGTGCATCATGTTATGCATGTAACATAAATACTTCCAGGTACCCCTAAACCACTCAATACTTGCTTCTTGTGATACATGTATACCACTCACAATCTATCACAACTGGAGACAATGTTTATGCTAACAGGTGGTGATACAACCTCTGAATAAACGTGCGATCAGTCATTTCATAATTTGCTATGGACAATATGCACTTTACATTGTGATGCATCATAGGTTTCTCCTAAGAGCAAGTGGCAATATTGCATATTGTACTGATCCTAACTGGCTAATGATAGCGCTATTGATCACAAGTGGCGATAACATGTATATCTACATAATTTACAAAACAGAATTGCATGTTAATTACCTGATACGTAATCAACAAGCATCTGGCTGCAGCACAGGGAATTAATACTCATAGGAACAGTTTGTACTGCCAAAGGTGAAATGAGATTTCATCTACAGAGAGACATAGGACAGCAATATTATACCAAGTACACTATGCACTTTCGGTAATACATAGAAGAGTTGATGAACCCTTCTGAAGTTTCCGTCAGTGATATGCACATAATTTTGTCAATGAATATCTCTATCACAATTTCTCTAATATTACCTGTGATGATATGCCTCACCTTTGGTGCTGGATAAAAGTACAGGGTTCTACCATTGCTGGTTGATATCACTGAGGAAAGCCATAAAACCTTAGCCTGAAGAAAGATCTTTGAACATGGCAATTCTCAATTCTAATGGTTGATTGGACTGAGCATTGACAAATAAAACCGCTCCAAAAAAGATGATCTTGATGAAAGCATAATGAGTTGAAGATGAGGGCAAAGGGAGACTAGGTTAGATCAGTGCAAAGTCAGCCACTGCACACGGCTGCAGGGAACTGAAAATTGATGGTAAATTCATAGCAGCCTAGATTTATTCTTATTTGATGTCTTCAATTTGTGGCTAGAGTGAGAAAATATCTCACGGAAACTTAACATAAACTAAACATTTATTTCTTATTTTGTTATAAGTTTTTGTAATATTTAGTCTAGTAGAAATATTCACTTTCCCTTTCAGGTATTTTTTAAAGCATGTACTAAAAGAAAACTGGCCTTACAGACCACCTGCCTATAAAGATCAATCCAATTGTCTCCTGCGAGTGGTCTTTACACATGGAGTGATGCATATTTACACCCAATCTAAGATAAATCACAGAGGAACCTAAACTTGAAGCAGACACGAGACCAGTCCATTCAATTTAATTGCTCTCCTTGTCTATCAGGGCACCCATAGCTTGCTCTATCAAGAGTCAATTTTGGAAATAAACAAGCCAAATCTAATAGGATTGTCTGTCGGCCTCACTGCGCCGAGCGAAAAAAGGGTGACGGAGGGAATTGTGGGGATATCAGTGCCATTTTATTGGGTTAGTCCAAGCATGTGCTAGAGGAGTAGTCTGGAGGTTTTTGTGACAAGACCTTGAGAAGAGACACTTGAACACAGTCAGGGCTCCATTTTATAGAGGATCTTCCTTAATAGTTACCCTTTTCATAAACCTATCCTCCAATTAGCCGCCTAAGAGTAATGCGGATAATTCAATAAAAATTGCGTTCACCAACTCCTAAAATAAGCCGCATTATTTTTACGAGCGCCCATCCTGAAAAAGGTGGATAATCGTGATGACAACTAGACACGCCCCGTCCGATGTGGTTGTGTTGGAAAAGGGTGACCTTGTGACCGCACCATGGTAATTATCCGCATTATTTGGAAATGCGTTCATAAACTCAAAATCTTGTCCCGATGCTGCTATTATGCGGATAATAGCAGCATCAGAGTAATGCAGATAACTCTTGTCCTCCTCCAATTTTACAACCAAATTATGCTGCGATTAGCCGTATAACTGGGTTTATGAAAGGGGTATTAATAGTCAACATGTCCAGAATTGTCTGAAGTGGTAACTCAAAATTTTGATCTCCAACTTCTTTTTTTTTCCAAGGAGAGGTTTTCAAAAACACTAAAGAAGAAACATTCAAATTGATTAAATTGCTTTCACTTTGAAAACCCTTCATGAGCAGAGCTGTTAAGTTAAGATGATGGGTCTCAGCCAATTTATGCGTAAAAAGAGAAATAAAATTACCTTTGTAAGACAGTCTTTGCTCATATTAAGTTTGACAAGAACTGAATAAAATAAACATGGTATTCACATCCACCTTTCATCTCTCCATACTCCTTTTCTATTTCCTTTTCTCACTCTCCTCCTCTTTCTCATAGTCATCTCTACCTCCCATCTTCCCCAACATCCTCTCCACCTCTATTTTCTCTCTCTCTCTCTGTCAATAACTCATTTTTTTCACCCATCTTTTTATCCCCTCCCACTGTCTTTTCAACATCATCTTCAACTCTATCTTTCTTTTCTCTCTCCCAACTCTCTCTTCTTCAAACACTTTGCTTCCAGGTAATCCTAAACTCTGGACAAACCCCTGCCAGGCTCAAGTAGCCACAGTCGGCTTCGTTAGCATGAACACATTGCATTATGTGCTTTAAGTGCCACATTCGTGTCTCCACATCAAGCACACCATATTTGCATTGAGCGATGTCTGCAAACTTCATAAGAAAGCAGTGTTACAGAGAGACAAAAAAAAAGCAAATACATGACAAAAAATCCTATCTATCCAATCTCTATGCATAATAGATTGAAAGGTAATGATGTCAAAGCTTCTACAATTTCACTTCTTAGCTTCTCTCCTTCCTTTCCCAGGGGGGGGGGGAACCTTGTTACCTTCATTTAATATCACTTGAGAGAATGAAGGGAAAGTTTGTATTGAATCAAATAGGCTCTTCAGGCATCTAATGGCTTTTACATTAAATTGATATATCACTGCTATATCAGTATAAACCAATTTATCTCAAGAAGGCTAGATTCAAGCCTTTTTATGTCTTATGGACGAGACAAAATAAATACCTGATTTGATAGAAGATTAAAATACTGCAATTAAACATGGGTCCTATTACCTGACACCTACTTATCTTTCACTTAAACACCTTTCTGACGGACAGAAAGTTTCTTTACATATCAAAGTGGAACACATGTGGCAGTCTGGCCTGCAAAACATGAATAAATATTGAAACAGAGCATAATTTGACTTTTCACAAAGAGAGAAAAATTCAATTGATAGTACAATACCAAACTTTGTTGACCTCAAATGACCCTTGACCTTGCTTGACCAGTACCCTGAAATTACACTCATCTTATTTCTGATACCTAATTTCTAAATACCTGTTTAAATATCAAAATTAACAGAATACATACTTATCATGTCAATATTGGTTGCATGTTGATATCAGTTTATTGACCTTCAGTTGACTTTTGACCTATGCCTGGGTATTTTAAATTTCATCAGATAACCATTATGTACATGTATGTTTCATGCAATACATGTATTGTAGGGACTTACACTTTCAACACTATTTTGAAAATCAAGAATCATAAGCTTAGTTAAGTTTTTTAATGTTGATACAAAACATGATTTAAAAAATCATTGACCATAAATGACCTTTGACCTTTCACCATTCGACCAGAAACTTATACAAAATGATAAGTGATAATTTTGTGGAATAGGTCTTAATACTATGAAAGTTAAGATAAAATTTCAAAAACTTAATCTTGATAATGATTCCAATATGGATGAAGGACCAAGTTTCTTTAAGGCCTGGTATAAAGCTGTTCGTAAGATACAAACGACTTTACGCATGACTGGTGATCCTTTCTTGTGCTGTGTGATATCCTTATGTAATTGAGTTATGACCTAAGAACATGTTCCAGTCGTGCGTAAAGTCGTTCGTAACTTTACGAACAGCTTTATGAAACACCCACCAGGTCCCACTGGCCGACAGACACAAAATGCATTCATAACAGAAACAGCAAAATTTTGGGGTGGCTCCATCCATTTTCATCCGCTCCAGACAATGGACAAAATGGGCAAACAGTGAAATCATAGTGGATAGATGCTCGATGGATATAGAGCATTTGAAACACGTATGCAAAGAGTACACAACGGATACCGGTACATAACATTTTCAAACGGATGGCAAGATTCTTTTCCGTTTTACATCCTCTCTGCATCCAAAAGTGCAGAGGGACCAAGCCTTTTAATAGCAAACACTTTCACAGATACCTTCCTCCCACCCAAATATGAAGCACAAGACACAATGTTTCAAACACAAATCAAATGTCAAGTCCTTCCCCCTCATTCAGTGTTTATCAGGAGCTAAGCAGCTGGTAAAGAGTGCCTTTATGGATCAAAATACCCACTTTTCCGCCCCGCTGAATGTTGGTGATGAGAAGGGGGAAACGGTGCCCCACATTCCAACAGACTCGCACATATCATGAATGTAATGTGCATGCATTTATGTGAAGTAAATTTCACGCCTACCAATCGACTACTCGCAAGCCATAGCCAGACAGTTTATGCACATCAGCTGTGCCTGTGGGAATGCAGGGGTACGAGGTGACTAGGTTGGGTTGAAGATTCACCCCTCTGTCAATTGCAAAGAGATCCCAGGGGAGGGTTATCAAGGATGGGGGTAAATGTGTCAGATGAGGATGCTTAGGTTCTCAATAATGAGTAAAGAAACAATGTGAAAATCTACTGTTTGGATAACTCTTTTAAACAGTCATTTTTGTTATCAAACAAGAAGCAAAGTTTCTATTATTCTGATATTTGAATGTTATCAAAATCAAGTATCAAGTTGGACTATTTGAGAAGCAAATAGTCGCTTCTCAAAACTGGGAGAACTTTGATGAAGACAAACTTACAATCAAGAAATCTTAATAAAATCATCTAATTATGAGATAATTAGCCTAAGTGATGATTGGACCAAATGGCAATAAGACTTTTTATAATAATTCATAATAACACACTTATTTCAATAAGCCATAACCATGTTACTGTGGCATTAGACGAACATACAATAGACCAAGTGTGTCTTCACCTAAATTCAGTACTTGACCATGATCACCAGGACCCTGTTACCAACAAGATATCTTTAGAGTAACTTTGCCATCCAATGGTATTAATTTCCTAGAAATCCCAGGGTGGTATTCTGGAACATGGTCATAACTTTCGTCATAAATTTTGTCATTTCTCTCCAGGATGTGACACACATTGATTGTCACAAATCAGTATTCTGAACATTGTCTTTTCCCTGTCATAACTCTGTAAGTCCCGCCCATCTTTTCAGAAGCAAACGATTCAAAATCATTGTTTGCTCTGAGTAGGAGCCCTTCTTACCAATAGGAAGGCCCAGGGCATGTGGAGCGTATCCTCTATACACTAGCTGGCATCACGCAACTGTGCGTGTATTGATGCACTTAATTACAAAGAGAGACAGGGAGCTGAGGAGGATTTTTTAAAAGAGATTAAAAAAAAAGAAAAAAAGAAAAAAGAAATTGGTATGTAGGGCTAACTACATGTATGTACTTGAAGCATGAAAAAATATTCTTTAAAAGTTTATATGGATGACGAGTGGAATTAATACAACAATCTAATCTAAATAATATCACTGTATGCTTCACATATATAGTCTGCATGGTATCACAATATTATGGTATTATAAGAAATGACCGTGTCAGATTTTATCATATCTTTTGCTTGTACATGTATATTGGGATTATGCACATAAATTTTATGAACCGCATATTTTTTGTGTTCACTAAAGAGAAGAGACAAAATCTGTGACAATTTTGTGACAATTTTATGACAAAAGATATGACATCCACTATACTGATTCTGTCATATCTCCGAGAAGAAGCAAAATACAGAGAAAAGACAATGCTCAGAATACCACCCCTGGAGTTTATTGGCTAATCAGCATAGTTCCCATGGTAGTTACCATTGATTTATAATAATATTAAATTCATGCAATGGGACCCAAATTATTGTGTTAACAACTAAACTTGACCGAACACTATCAGCAGTAGATATGAACTCCCTTCAATGGATTCACAAGAAATTTAACCCTAAAACTTAAACAGCTGGGGGTGGGTTGAATCCATTTTTGACCATGCTGCTTGCTGACTTTAACTTTCAATTCTTGCACATCTCTTGATATTTCAGAAACATGTCAATCAAGAAAAATACCAATTCATGTAACACCAAGATTTCATAAAATGATTTGATCTTAATGTCTGAATTAGAAATTTGCAATGTAGAGTCTTATCACTTTATCCCTTTTTAAATCTGTACCAAGTCATGATTTGATGCCACTCATCTTCAATTCTTTGACACTTAAATACTCATGTCTACAAAAATTAAAATCTTTACCAGGAGAAATGATGATTGATGAATTACACATGACTTCTTTCATTGGCAATCAATGAACGAGTGTTAAAATATGGAAGTACAATCTCTTAGACCGGCTGTGTTTTGAAACTCATGCTATGGCAGAGGAAAAAAAATGCTCCAAGGGGGCTCATTGTGTATGCATGTCACAATGAATGTGCAACAGGCTAAGAGCCATCAAATGGCTGGACCTTCTCATGTATATTAAACTGTCCAGGGGTAAGGGATTCTGTAGACAGATAAACCACACAATTGATTGTAGTCTTACAGAGCAGACTAAAGAGCAGGAAGCAATTTTCATGGAATCCTATCACAATTTGCTCCACATTTTTAAAGGGGAAGTTCAACCCGAAGAAAACTTTGTTGTAAAAATAGCAGAAAAAATAGTAAAAAATATTGGTGAAGGTTTGAGGAAAATCAGTTATTAGAGTTCAAAGTTTTGGATTTGTGACGTCATAAACGAGCAGCTGCTCCATGTGTTATGTAATCTAAAATGCATGAATTTCAAATTTTGTATGGTTCCTGATGACTTAATTTTGTTTTCAATTCATGATCGGGTGTGAAATGATTTGTCTATTGATATATAAAAGGTACAGTGAAAACCATTTTTAATTTTCTGAGAAAATGACATTTCATTTATTTTTTGCCATTCGCTCTGTAGGAATGCTGCATGATGTCACAAATCAAATAATTGACATTCTAATAACTTTTATATATTTACTTGATGAATTTTTCTCAAACCTTCAGCAATATTTTTCATTATTTTTTCTACTATTTTTACAATAAACTTTTTGTCAGGGTGAACTTCCCCTTTCAAAGATGAACCAGATCCATGAACTTTTAAAGTTATGATGGAAATCAACAAATACCCCCAACATGGCCAAAGTTCATTGACTCTTCATGACCTTTGGCCTTGGTCATGTGGCCTCAAACTCTGGCAGGATGCTAGTAATACTTTATAACCACTATGTCCAGTCTAAGTTTCATGAATAAAGCCCATATACTTTCTAAGTTATAATGATATTTCAAAAACTTAACCTTCGAATAAGATTTGATGTTGACAATGCCGATGCTGCCATCGGCTATGCAGGCGAGACAAAAGTGACTCGCAATAAATTACAAGATTCTTGAAGATTTTTTTTTCAAGAGACTTGTATGATATTCATTACTGATATCAAAATCTTAAAAATTGGTCACTGGTTAACTTTTCTGCTCAGGCAATAACTGCCATTGTTACATTTAATTACTATGATAACACTCATTATGCAATTTTAAATAAACAACATTTTTCAAACATGGCACACTTCAAGGAATATTCTATTTTCATTATTCTGTACAGATATGTGATGATTCTTTCCACTCTCTTGCCTAGTTGAATGTTTTAAGTCAATATAGAAGTTGGAAGATGACTATTATCATGTTACCAGAATTATATTTTCTTCAGCCTATTTCACAAGACTATAAATTCCAATCTTTGGTCACAATGTGGAAAGGCCTGGGTTCTACGTGCCCTGCATGAGTGAGAGAAAAATATCTACCTGTAATATGTAGATCGAAGAGAACAATACGAGGTAAAAGGTAGACGAATACAAGTAGTCCACCTCCTCTCACAGGAGTTGGAATGTAGGAAAGGGGACATACATGTACGCCATGGGTGACACTTTCAGGGAGTATACAAAAAGGGAAAAGTAAAAGATGAAATTCAGGTATAAAGAGTAATACTACTAATAAAACTATGGTCTGTTAATATAATGCAGCTGCTATAATTGTACACTCTACTGCGCTTGATATTTGGTATCATATTATTACCCCAGATGTAGCTGAGCAGCCATAAAGGCACTAAAACATTCAAGGAATAAATTCTACCGAGTACCAAATCACTTAACCTGGAAGGAATGCAGCACAATGTGGGTAAATTTCTTGCTGAAGGAAAACACATCGTGGTTGGGATTCAAACCCACGTCCCTGTGATTGAAAGAAGAGAGTAGTAACCACAACGCCCCAGTGGTCTTCAAAAAGAATATAATGGAAGGTGCTGTTTATTTATAGATAATCACTGCCTCTTATCTATTCCTATAATAAAGCAATACCTGTATATCAAGACATCTATAACAGAGAGACAAGAAAATGGCTTTTAAAGCAGATGGTCTTCACAAACAGGTGCAATTAATACATTTCATGTTTCAGTGAGGTGAACTACAAACTGTATTCAATAGAAACCTATCTAGACAGGTGTTCATCCTAGACAGTTGGTTGCAATGACAGATTTTCCAGTTGACTGTTAAAGGGTAAAAGGGACAGATAAAGATGAGAAGAGGGAATGATAAATAATAGTATAATAGATTTGAATATCCAATTTTGATACCAAATCAGCATCAGATACAGATCAATCATATTGGGTAATTTCATTTAAAACAATACTATGATTTGACAAGCAAAAACAAAAAGAAAAAAAAATGGGTGGTTATCAGTGTTCTGTCCCATGCCATTTTACATGAAAATAAAACAATGCCTTCTAAGTTGGATGTGTTAGTGTAACATGCATGTACATGTATGGTATTTAAAAAAATCATTCATACAGTGCTCACAGATCCATACACACAGATAACTTATTCAGAAAAATAGAATGACTTTCTAGTTAGCAAAGATGTCATGGTCAAAGAAAAAGAAACTTGCATGGAAGCAATCATGTGAAAATAAGAGTTTCCATGGCAATGAAAGCTTTTCTTTCCTATGAATTTCATTCAGATTCTTTGGACAGCACCTATTTCCAGTACAATGATCATCAGCAGACATTCTCCTGAAATTCTCTTATCCTATATGAAATGAAAACCATCAAAGGATGATGTGCAAGGAAATTGTCACTTCCACGTCTCTTAATCGCTTAAGCACATTGCCTACATACAATTCCCTGGTAGAGCATTAGAAGTGATCACGATAGATGTTTTATTTATTATTCATTACATACAAGACGTTAAAAGCTTTGCACACATTCGCAAAGTATCCAAGTTCCTGGAATCTGTTATTTGCAAATCATCACAAGACATATAATCATAGAATAAAGAGTAATGAAAAAGTTATGAAACCAGACAATCTATTGTATAGTATCTTCTTAAACAATCAAAAAGTTGTCAGATCTAACAATAAATATGTTCCTCAACATTTAACTTTGCCAAAGAAAGATTACTTGTGTATTCATGTGAAATTTATCAATAAGAAAGATGATTACACTGAAAACACTACATAATAAATATAGAACTGCCCACTTTTGGGAATGCAGGGTCAATCTTACCATACAAGCAATTATCGTACATGAGCCAATTTAAAACATACGTTCAGATTTTTAAGAAAAGGGATACAATTTGAAACTATACCAAAAATTCAATAATTTTCTGACCGATATTAATTTGTTACATATATTTAGAATGGCTGCCTAAACCCTATACCTAAACTGACAGATACAGACAACGTCAAAAATTAAGTCAGCAGATGTCCGAGCTCCATCTGCAAACCCTAAGGATTCATCAAGAGTTAACAAAAAAATTGCCAGATTGTGAAATGAAATACTTGGCTGGTCCCAGAAGCTTCAATAAAGAGAAGCCAGTACTGGTGGAATGATGCAAATAGACCCATAAAACCTTGACTTTGTTGAACATTCAAAGATTCTGTGATCTTTTACCACAAGACATATACTTTTACTGTTTTTTATTCACAACTATTCAATAAGTTTGATTTTTTTTAATTGAAAATTTGACCCATTCCATCGATCTTCTAGTATTGAAAGTTGATATCTTAGCAAACAACTTTTCATTAAAAAATAATTCTTCAAATTTGCGACTTGCAATGGAAAGTTAAAATATTAAATAGAAATGAAAATAATCAAATCTATCCCTTTGAGAGTTTTGACATGTTTTGTTTGATCCACGGAAGTGCTGTTAACAAAGGTGATGTCTGGTACATCACTTTTCATCTTAAGAGCAATGCTTCAAGCAGGGAATAATTATGAAGCATTTTTCATTATAACTTCATATCAGTAGTGCTCTCTTATCCCCAGCTTGCTTATCATATTGAGCTGGAGTAGACAGACCAGCTTGTAAAGTCATCCACTTGGATTACACAGTCGGGCACAATTAATGATTTCTTGAAACACTTGCTAACAATGGAGGCACGAAGGAGCACTGTTAATGATTTCTTGCAATATTTGTATGGCATGGAAGGCATATCATCTATCGTGAGAAGCAAAAAGGCATTGAACTATCTTCTATATATAAAATTATATAACACCCTTTTGGTTCTAATCAGATGAAGCCTGTCAGAATACACAGACAGGCTAGGCTCCAGTTCATTGACTACCATTGACGTGAATCAATACCTCCAAGTCGTTCTCTCCCACTAGCATCGCATTATATCCGCTGATCTTTTATCATCGGTGACATGCATGTGTACCTCATGCCAGTTCTTGGAAGAATGTTAGAATTATGGCTGGCAGACATCTTGACAATGAAGATCTACCATACACAAGAATTATAATATCTAATCAGCAGTGCATCCAATAGATACAAAGGATAAGGTTGGAGTGGGGAGAGGACATATCAAAGCTAATTACTGTTTACACTGCAATAAAAAGACAAATCCTTAGGTTTTTCTCCTAATTCTGAAGTTTGTCGCAAGCTCATGACAGGCAACTAATAAAAAAAACACAATTTAAAGAAATATCTCCTTTGTATTATAAGAACAATTTAATGCGATTCGTAGCTAAAAAAAGGATGTGAACACACCCTAAAACAGGGTAACCAAGATGAGACCTTTGATTACCTCAAACTTGTTGAGCGTATGTAGTTGGTATGGAGACCCTGGATATATTCAGTGACCCCAAGGCAATCATGAATACATACATGGACACCACTGGCAAGAACTGGGTCAGCCTATGCTCCACCAGTATGATAAACACAACCATGTTTTAAACCAAACATGTCTCAAAATGGGGCCAAAATTGAACATTGTGGATACATAAAAGTAAGGAAATAACATCTCTTAAGGCCACTACACACCTTACGATTCGTCCACGACCCGATTTTGGAATAAAACGTAGTAGAATTTGATGCTAATATTGAGACATATCTTACTGTGTAATGTTCTAAATGACTGTACAAATGCATATTTTCAAACTTCAAATCTGTGACTATGCCATCATCCTCATTATAATAAAAGCGAATATGATTGGCTACGATTTAAAACTAATTTGACCTTTAAGCCTAAATTGTTATATTAGTATTCTTACAATTAATTTGAACCTCAACTAAAAAGATACTTTTCTTTCACATTTTCAGAAAATTTGCAAAATGTGTTTTGTTCAAAAATCTGATTTGGACCAGTAGTAATGTGTGCGCCCCTTAAGATTCTCATTTACCGTTGATTTACAATCTTGTAACCTGTTAATTGCTAATCTCCAGCGTTGCATACAACGATTAGATGATTTTGATATGGATTTATGATCATCGGAGGGTCTATGATTTTTATTAAGTGCAGTACAAATTTATCAAAAATTACAGTCCTTAAACACATTGTAGGGGCATCGTACAATCAGCTTCTTTTTCTAATAGGGTCACTGTACAATCAGCACAGCCCTGGCATCATAAAATATGCAATGGGCATTGTACAATTTGCACAGGGTTATTGTATGATTAACCCAGGGGTGTCGTACAATATATGGCCTTGCTTTTTCTTTGGTCCCCTATGATGCTAAATATATGAAATCATACCATATTGCTTGAAAAATGTAAACGTACATATTGCAGCCCTCAAACACCTAAAAAAAACATCAAAAGATTGTAATGTATAATGATTATTGGAAATTAAATGAGGCATTACGGCATAAGATACACTTTTAAGTGTTTTTTTTCCATCTTTAAATAACACTAATTCCTACTCTAAATTCACTGTATGTAGTATATACGCAGCACCTTAATGGTTAGGATTACACACTGGAGACTTGAAGCAGCATCAATGAGATTTTTTTGCATTAAAACTTACTCCAAATCACTTCACTCTTTGTGAAACACTCCCCCCCCCCCTTCCTGGATAAGTACATTCACTAACAACCTAGACAGGACTCCCCCACTAATTGGGACCAAGTCAGACTAATGGATACTTCAACAAGCAGGAGCAAGCATTTAAAGTCCAAAAGTCTGTGATTCTAGGACATAAAAAAGATAAATTTCACAACCAATGAGAAGGCAAATACACAAGTCTTTTGGCGTAAACATGTAATCAGAGAAGATTCCTAGAGATGTATTCAATGACCCCAGGCATTCATGAAAACAAACCTGGAATAAAAAAGCTTCTCAAAAAGTTTGTCCACTACTAATCTAAAACAGCTCTGTAGCTGATACATGAAGCCAAGATTATTGATAAAAATGCGTTTACAATTTTCAAACTATAATGACGTAACATCACCTTGCATATGGAAAAACATGCCCCAAAAACTACCTTTCTTGCAGGACCAGCTCAAGAGTTGAAATATTGGGCTCAATTCATCCTGTTTATTGTGTGTGGAAATTTGCAAAAGTCATGTTCAGACTTTGGGATCGAGTGGTTGCTTTCAACCAGAGTGGCCCATTTCCACATAAATATGCTTTTTTTATTATTTATGTTTTAATATTTAACAAAAATCAATAAAAAATAACAGTGGAGGGTAGTCTGGTTCAGTTAAAAAACTGTTTTACAATGGAGCCCTCCACGAATAAAAAGAAACAAACATGATAAATCAAAAGCAGAACACATACAAAGTATGAAATGAAATAAATAACAGAAAATGAATAATGAAATAGATAACATAAAACAAAACATAATTGAAATAGAAAAATTGAAAACATAATAAACAAAAACACAAATACATAAATTTAAACAAAAGCCATAATTAAGTGTGCTGCACGTGGTATACAAGTATGCTAGTAAGTAAAAAAAAACAAATGATTTGTCCAATGTTTACAAATGCATTCAAAACTTGTTTACTACAGAATGGCAGCTCCTTATTAAGCCTTGCAGTAAATTTAGAAATCAGAGTAATTGTGGCACAGGTCACTAGAAACATTAATATTGCAATTAATATCATTAATATTATTTTATTAATTTGCCAAAATTAACACATTATGAAAAGAAGTTGCGGTTTAAGATTACAAGCCTTGCATTCTCTAGACTAGTGAAAAGTCAAATCCTAGTAAACTCAATACATTTGACATCTTTAACTGATAATCGGTTGATCAATGTACAGATCCATTACACCAATGAGGGATTTTGATAAGTTACTGGTAATTTGCGAGAAAGCTGTAAAATGTTGACACCACAGAAAACCAAACCAAACCACCATAATATAAAATGTCTTTCACTGTTTACTAATTTAGAAATTTGAGGTGATTGTGGTTCAACATGATCCGCCTAACAATCCCAAGTGAGGAGATAATGTGTGAATTTTGGTCTAGTCAATGAATTATATAAACTCTCAAATGTATCAATCGATGGTTAGAATGGGTGCTATAAGGTTTTCATTCAGCAAAGTATAAGATTATCATCAATTAACGGTCGAGAATTAATCTCTACAATGATCTAATGAAATGCATACATGTAAGTTTCCATTTTTATTTGCGGTAGATCATGGTTAAACCACAATCAAGCTTCATGAATAGAGAAAACTAGATATATGTGAATTATGGCCAACTCAATGAATTTTAGGATCTTGAATGTATCAATTCATAGATCAATACATCACCTGATTAAAAAATCAGCCTTTAAGATTTTGTCATTAAAATAACACAATTTGGTTGAATTAAACTGAGATAAGATTAAAAATTTGAGGTGAATCTATGGTGTGTTGGGACAAACAAACCACCTGTAATGAAGAATGTATCAATATTATAATGCCCACTAAAATTAAACCTCTGTATACTAGTATATCAACATAAAGGTATTGGAAGAATACCGTACAAAAGTGGATATTATTCCTGAATTTCATTCGCCCCCAAACTACTCATATGAAATAACATTGATAAAATCATGTTTAGTGAAATTTTCAGATGAATCGTACGCTACATCTAATATGCAAGTGCGCATGTGTGTATGATCATTATGATTTAATACAGTACATCATGATAGCTGTGATATTTCATGAAACCATCTTGCACCTCTCTTCACGAGAATTTAATGTGAATCCATACCTTTCACAGGGGCGGATCCAGGATTTTGAAATAGGGGGGGCGCCAGCGGCGAGGGAGCGAAGCGACCGAGCGGGGGAGGGTGTGGGATGGGGGATACCCCCCTCCCACGGCAAGGACTTTTTCAAAAAATCATGTCCAAAAGTCGTATTTTGAGAGCACCTTTAGAAGAAAAATGCACACTTAAATCACTGTAACTTCATGAATAAAAGACACATACTGACTCATTTAGGAGCTGGTTTCCAGTCACACACCATATAAGCGGTCATTTACTTAAGTTAAAATAAAGTTTTGACTAGATCTAGCCCTTGAAATTGACTACATTGTACCAATCCAGTAAATATAACCATCAAAAAAAAAAAAATCCGGCGAAAATAGGGGAGGCGCGCGCCCGGGGCGCCCCTCTCTGGATCCGCCACTGTTTCATGATAATTATAATAGATTGATTACAAACACCTCCAACAATATGCAGCAACACAGTAGCATGCAATCATGAAAGCAATTACCATTTTATGTGTATACGTATTTCCTCACTGGAAAGAGTCCAATATGGAGAATGGCAGGTGAGAATGGATGATGACTAATAAGGGGTTAGTCATTAATAACAGGATTACAATAAAATAGATTATGCCAAGAAAATCATTGAAATTCATTATCACCAACAGCAAAACTCAACTGGTGCTATTGTTACCACGTAGCATGTATTAAGAGACGAGAGAAGATACCTTGGCTTGGCAGCAACAATCCTTAAGTTGCCATGTATCATTTTCAATTTATTCATCAATCCAAAGCTTGTTCCCTACATGTATGTGCAACATGAGCCTTAAGAATTAAAATCTTGAGAGAAGTGAATTTGCTGATTCAATTTTACATTGTAATATACCTTCACATTAAACATTTTGAACTGAAATTAATAAACCATGTGTTCATGTACATAAATGTACACTGGTGTGAAGGAAATACTGAGTATTCAGATGAGAACACATCCTAGCAGATGATTCACAAAGAAATTTGGTAGCAAAACTATGTCGCTACAAATTAAAATTAAAGAGATTTTGAAGTTTAATCAAGGTGATTTCTATATTTCTCTTTTAAACAGGGTTTAAAAATAACAATTATGCATCCAATAGCATGATCTATATTAGTCCTCGACACTATCGGAGAAATACAGTATATATTCAAGAATCAAATTTGAACATAATGTAACCAACCTCAACGACGAGGAACATATACAAGGCTTTACATGCAGTGGTAATTCTGTTTCAAGCGAGACAGAGCTCAGACATTTGAACTGAAATGAAAAGGTCACCCCAACATTTCAAGAGGATTCAGCTTGCCATAACCGCGTAATTTGAAAGGGTTCTATTTTCTTATCACTTCAATCTAGATGTCAAAAAGTAATCACAATAAAAGAAAAATGCAATGCTGTTCCACTTGCTCCAACCAAAATGCTCATGAATTTGCAATGAAGACATAAATGTCCATGGACTCTGCAAAGGGCTACGGGGCTTCCCTTGAATAATGATTCTCAACAGATCTGTCCTACCTCTTTTTAAACCAGTTTGAACATATCAAGTATATGCATTGTGGATAAAAGGAGTGAATTTAGTTGATGGATGTGATAGGCCATCCACCCTACCCCCTCCTTAAAGAAGAAAAGAACAATGAAATATACTTAAACTTCCATCAATCGGTTTAAAAGTTTGTATTTTGCTTTGCCATATCAACTACAACCCCCCCCCCCCCCCTCCCCTCCCATTTCACACTCCAGTCACAATCTCAAACTCCTTCTCCCATCCTCTCTTCCTATTCCAACAGAAATGAATTTTGTGATAGAAGCAACCTGTGATTAGTAAATTGACTTTTTCTTCAATTGTTACCAATGATGTACTAGTAGTATTGTGATATCGGTGACTGCAAAACCAATCAAACCTGTAACATGTACAATATACATTTAATTTATAAAACAAAAATTGGGATTGCTAAAAATATTGAATTTATTTTTTTGTTCTAATTATTATATATTCCTTTATAATAAAGGTTCATCGACAAAGTTCCATTAAAGACTGACATTTTTGTGACATTTTTTTATACATTTGATAGTCTACATTGTACATGTAGTTCAAATATTATTTAATTACAGTAATTTTCATTTATTTTATACTCTTAAGATACTTAGTGAAAATTATGAAAATATGTTTTTATGTTGTGAAATATTCAAGACCGAGTGTCCAAATTACATTATCCTGGGGGATTTTCTCTTCAAATCATTGGAAAGCAATTTTAAATGCAATGATATGAAAAGCATTATGATATTCTAAGAGAAATAAATTGTACTTAAACAAAATGCAAACAATACAAACGAAACAATACATGTATGCTTTCTTAATGTCCATATGCTGCCATGTTTGTCTGTAATACTATCTTGAACATGTAAGCCTCCATTTTTAAAAGACAATTCCTCCTAACGGCAGGATATTCATTATAAACCTCATCAGATTCAAGGGGGCATGAAATTACCTGCATTGTCTATCACTATCAAGACTTTGAATGATGGCTCATTTATACTTGTCAAATCCATACAAAATAATTATTAACCTCGAAGCAAATTATTTAGGGTACTCAGTTTTAGTATTGATTTATACTGTTATTAGTAATTTTTAGTGGAATTGTTTCATTGTTACATTATGACAGACATGCATACATTCTACATTTAGTAGTCATTTAGTGTAGATTTTATATTTTCTTTTTTTTTTATCTTAATGTCCATGTACCCCTTGCCCTCCCTCTATTTTTGTCTCTCTAAAGTGAGTCTTTGTGTATAATTCATTAAACAAGAATTTTAAAGCTACATTGGATGAGTACAAATTTCATAGGCCCGTAATCTGAACTCCATGCAGTTAAAACATGGTTGAAGGTGGGACTAAAATTATGGAAAGCTACATAGTGTCAAACATTTGTTCAGGCTGAATGCATTCTGGCTAGTTTACAGGGGGTCTTTCCCATGTTTTAATTGTTCAGTTGTTAAGAAATCTATTGCATTCAATTTGTAATGCTTAGTGCCAAATATAATGATAAATTATTTATCGTTATGAATATTTGCGTCATCATTGGCTTTCCATTTTTCAATAACAACTTTAGCCCATGGTTTAAGACAACTTAGAGTTAAAAATACGGGCCATGGGATTTCAGCATACATATTTTCATAACGTATATGTATTTCATAGAACAAGTGAACTATTAGTCTACATGTAGAAGGAACATGTCTGAATCTTTACAAAACTTTCATGCCAGAAGAAAATGATGATTCATGGTAGGGACTTGTACAGTTCAGCTCAAATTCTTTCATGCCATATATCTCCCACACATTCATGTGCATGTATTTTTGTCCATCAGCAGACAGATTTTTCCACTTTCAGACAAGCAAAATACCATACAATATGATATTCTGTCTGTAGCCAAGCTTTCTCATCCATCCTCATGGCTCAGAGAAATTAAAGTCCTACCGTTATTATTTTTGTATACCACTACCAGTACATACATGCATGTGTACATGGAACAATTAAACAGGTACGATACCAATTGCTCAAAATCATCAGCATTATCCATATCATAAGAATATTGGAAAATCACTAATTGAATGTAGTCTGGGCATTTATGCTAGTTATTAAATCTAGAAAAAATTTATGTGAGGACCCACATTAATTTCAAATTCCTTGATTAGCCTCTGTCATCATTTATCTCGTTCAGCAAAAAAAAAATCAGAAAATGTGAAGCATTGTGGCCCAGTGGATTAGTCTTCTGACTTTGAAACAGAGGGTCATGGGTTCAAATACCAGCCATGGCATAATTTCCTTCAGCAAGAAATTTATCCACATTGTGCTGCATTTAACCCAGGTGAGATGAATGGGTACGTGGCAGTAATTTATTCCTTGAAATGCCACTATGCTGTAAAAAAAAAAGGCTAAAGCCAGAGTAATAATATCCAAGTCATTTGGAAGCGCATAGGGATGTTATGACATGTGAGATGTGCTAAACAAGAACTGCATTATTTTTATTATTACCCTTTCCACTCTAAGCAAGCTTTTGATACCAATCTGAATTTCGGGATGCCCCGGTTTAATTTTTGAAACTTATTTTCTGTTTTCACTTGTCTGAATGAGCCGAGTCACAAATCCAAGCCAGCCCGCACTTTTTGCAAACAACATGATTCAATTTTGCTAAATGTCACTCTCGGCTCTCTACTGTCTTTCCTCCAGGTAATTCATTATATTTATCCATACCAAGGGTACCACAGACAGGTCAATGTTACAACAAAATGAAAATACTTGAAAAGGATAAAGTATGTGTACATACATGTACATACAGTAGATGCAATACTGTTCATCTATCCCAAATACATAGTATTCGGACTAGCAAGAGTGTCTCTTCAGGTTGCTTTTAACCCTAAAAGACTGGGGGCCAAATTAGCCCCTCCCCTATATTTTTCATGATTTGTCAAGTTTTCTTACCACATTTTTTTTTCTTTTGAGTCATGCACATCATTGCAGACCAAATTTGTACCCAGATGTTTTGCTAAATTTGCTTGAGTATAAAGTTTGTGCATAGCAGAAATATAAATACTACCATGATGAATTTGGTATCAAATGAAAGAGTGTATCAAGCTCTTTCACATGATTGGGATGCCATTAGGATTAAAGAATATTTCAGGTGGAATTTTCTTTGAAGAAAAAAAGTAATATTCATGCCAAATGTATTCTATTGTTTGTTGTTATATTTTCAAACATTGTTTCATAGAAATATATCAATGTCAAATCTATGATTTATATTACATTATCTATCATGATATGTCACCACTGAACAAAAATATGTAATCTGAAATGTTTGTATTGAGAAGTAGCACAAATATGATTTTTTTTGGTCAAGTTTTTATTTCTAATTTGTCTAAACTATGAAGATTTTTGGGGGTAAATGACACTAAAATATTTTTCAGCTCCTGATGACAAAGCAATGTGATGAAGGGGCATGACATACATGTACTCACTCGTTTGATATAAAATTTGTGATGATAGCACAAATATTTTAAGATAAAGTAAATTTTATGTTTGGCAAGCGTCAACTTTTCTTTGAATTTCCTGGATATGCATGGACTCCATGGTATATGTAAATTCTGGCCTCAACTGTATACATGTATATACACATACCGTACACATGTAGTATATCTTGATTTTGTGTATGCGAGTGTATGTTTTTCCTTTTTTTTAATGTACATGTAAAATAATCGTAATCTAACTTTTAAAGAGTGTACACTTTTTATATCAGGTCTAACTTTTAGATAATTAGTAGTAATTATCCATCTTTAAAATGTGAAATGTATAAGTGTCGACCATTTTATCTGTACATAATCCAAGCTGCAAAATATGCAATGTGGTTGTAATAAAGATTGAATTGAAGTACTGTATGTGGTCAGAATTTTTAAGGAAAATGTTTATTGATTCTTCTCCCTCCATTATTTACCTTTTTTGTTCATGGGAAACATTTCTTATAAAAGTACATGTAATTCCCCTTTAAAAAATGTGCAGGCTTGACATGTTCCTTTTCATTTTCCTGCTTTTACATGTATCAACCATCTTGATCATTGGGATAGAGTTTTCATTTAAGTTCATCTGAACAGTCATCACATGTTTGTAGCAAAGTGTCTTTTTAGCCAGGGCAGAGAAATGGGTTTGACATTTACTTAAAACATTACAGGGCATACGGTACTCAATATTAAGAGACGTTGAATATTCTAAAAGCGAATGCAGAAACATCTTTAATTGTTAAAATTATTCCAGACAACACAAGAACATTTCATCAATTGAACATGTTATTTACCGTATTAATATGTTCATAATCCATGACATAAAAGCAGTGTTATGTTTTCGTTGGCAAAGCAGTATTCTTGTTGCTTCATCACCTTTTTTTTTTAATTACTTACAAATTTTGTTGGTTGGGTGGCAGTGTTTAGGGGTTTATATATATTTATTGTGTTGTTTATGTTCTTGTGTTATCAATTATGCATGCAGTGAGAAATTTTATCCACTTATTCATGTAATATCATTTATTGTTCCAAAACTATTCCATACAAACAAAACCTTAAGTATTAACTGCTTGATATTTCTTTTCATCTATTTGATTATTAATGTTTTAAGAAAATAAGTACAACAATTATTGCTATTTTACAGGCTTTGCAAATTTCCTCATTTCATTCCCCAACTGAAAATGGAAATTGTCTACTACATATTTACTGAAATTTCTGAAGAAAAAAATATGGTAACTGTCACATATCACTCATTTTAAATGCATAACTGTCATGAACCAATAATTGGGAACTAAGTTTTGTGCACATTTCACTCAGAGCCAGCAGGGAGTAACAACAGAGACATAACAAAGTGCATTAGGCATCTTGGATAATGGAGTTGTTCTACCATTCTTCTCTCTTGTCAATTAGCTCCCCTGGTCTTGGGTGCATGTTAGCACCAATATAATGCAATCATACGGGACTGATCCGCAGCGGGATGGCTTACTCAGCTTGCCGACAAGTTCTCATCCCGGAGAGATTGTGACACTCGGAATCCAAGCTTATCAAGTCCTCTTTTCCTGCGCTTGCTCTCAATATTCATCTCAATCTACCACTTTAATTGACAAGTCTGCCTTTCCCCATAACTACTCCCCATCAACTCTCATTTCAATCCCAGAACCCCATCCCAACTATGATCACCTTCTACATCTTTCCAATTTAGTTCAGACTTTATACCTTCTAAAAGTTAAAGAGACAATTCAATCAACTGTGCTACAAAACATATAAAGCCATGATTAATCACTTCTACATGTATTCAGGTGAATCAAATTTTAATACCTGGAAAATTATAAAAACATGATCCAATCCTTAACAAAAGATTCAATACAGACAAAAAGAAAACAGTGTATTATACAATAAGGGGTCATTTAATTTGTTCATTACTTTTTATAAAGAGGACTTTGGAGTACAAAACTTTGAAAACATTCTATAAGCCAGTTCATAGTTCCTTTCTGTGCATGATCAGAGGAAGGTAATTTGTACCAAACTGACATGGTGGTTTAAAATCTAATGAGATAAGCACCAACTTTGATGTCTTGATTATTCATATATTCTTTTGAATTGTGGTTTTCATTTACATCCACAATAAACAATGCGTCCACGACTCCACGAACGACTGGCATTTCATAGTTTGCCAAGTACATTGTGTAACATGCTATGATATGCATTCAAAGTAGGAATGCAACAATATCAGTCACCTGGTCTATTCAATTTCTTCATCCTGCTATGTAAGGCAAGCTTACGGTACATAATATCTTGCTTTGAAATCTGTCTATTATGATGAAAGAAATGAAAGGTCATTTGACCAAAGTTGTCCATAAAGTAACTACGAACTGGTCTATTATTCCCTTTTCCAAAATGTTTTAGTACTTTATATATATATATATATACATGTATATATATATATATATATATATATATACTAAGCTAGTTCTTTATTCAAGATTCAAGTTAAAACATTTATAATTCACTTTTACAAGGAGATTTTGACACGTGATAAATACTTGCTAATTTGGGTATTCTTTCAATTTAAAGTGGTATTTCTTTTTTAAAAATTCAATTGCGTGTACACACTGTAAGCCAGTACAATTGCCTTGTTACCATACAGTGATTGTTTAGTTTGTGCAAAGTACACTGAACATGTACAATTACATTGTTAATTGCAATGCTTATCATGAGAACTAGAAACTAACATGAACTGTACTATTACATGTAGGAAAGAGAAATAAATGTTAATAATAAAATGTTTTGAGAGCAAGAAGAAAACAAGAAAACCAGAATGAAATGATAGAAATTACACAAGAATTCCTAACTAAAAATTAGACCCACTGATCAACAAATAAATGATAGTGAAAATGGAAAGCAATTGAGCAAGGCAACAAACAAAACAAAACTGTAGTAGTTTTGCCTATAAAAAGAGTCATGGCTGTAACTTGAGGAACAAGATCAAACCATATGTATACCCCCAAGATCATGTACATGTTCATGGATGTCCTCTTATATGTAGGCCTAAGTCATTCTGACATACGGTTTGGAAAAAATATTTCAGTCATTTTGTGTACTGGAACAAATTATTATCTTTGCTTTAGATTTGAAATCCAGAGGCGAGGTGTCTACTTTTTTTTTAATTTGGAAATTAATTATACTTTTAGTCTGTCAAATTTATTAAACTTTCTCTATTTGTTTCTATTATTGCCTTTATCCTTTCAAAGCAAATTTCTAATTTCTAGAATTCTCCTGTAAAAAAAAAAAGAGTCATGCATACTGTACAAAGATGGTCAGTACAAACATCAGAGCCAAATCTTTCCAGCAGGATTCACAAGCGTTTATATTTTATCACCAATCTTCACATTTCATTACTAAAAGACAACACACTAGGCGGTTTCAAACCGCCTCGATCACAAGAATCCCCGTTAAATTACGAGAACTTTTTAAAGCTAAAAAATACTCGTATAATTATTCCTGCATTCAGACCGCCCCGAAACACATCCTTCGGGATAAGTTCCCGAAGTTACGAGCATGCGCAGTGTGGTGTGATAAGCAGGCAAGGCGGGAGATTCAAAATCACGAGCCCAGCAGCCACCCACGCCGCCGCGCCCAACGACACGCTGGGATAAAAGTTCCCGTAATTTGCTTTCACATCGCCAAAATACCTGCGACCTTGGAAAAATCCCCACGAAAGTTCTCGTAATTTCGCCAAGTACCTACTATTTAGCGGGTATTTTCTTTCGGGGAGATTACGCGTAGTTTGCTTTCACATTACCAAAATACCTGGTATTTTCTGATCGGGGTAAATTTCCCGATCAGAGAATACCTGGAACTGGCGAACTTCGAGGCGGTCTGAAACCACCTAATGGGGAATGTTTGGAAGCTGCTCTGAACAAAAAAGAAAACATTTATCCCCTTTTAGCAAGAATAGCGCTAAAAGAAACAGCATTTTGACAAGGTGCCCATTATGGAAAACCTATTTAAAGGCTACTGGAGTGTGCATGATGTAGATTTAAAGACATACATGTACATGAACCGGTACATGTGGGCCTACATTTACACTGTACAATGCTACATGTACATGTACATGTATGAATCATAGTCAGGAAAAAAAATTCTCGTGACCTATGATTACAAACTTAAATTAACAGTTTAAATAGATGTGGATTGTTAACTGTAAAGGCCTATATCTACTGGCTGTTCAATATCATGAATTAACTATAATCATGATTGCAGGAATTTGCAGCCAGTCATTTGGGCTGTACTGTGCAGCTGATTGTTTACTTATTTGCAGATCAGGTGTATGGTAGCCTGTCGTCACTATAACTATGGACCTACAAGTACAAGCTCTACATGCTATATAGCACACACAAAGCACAGTCACATATTATACATGTACACATCTCTATACAGTCAACTAGCAAGTATTTACAGCCAATGCATCACCATGGAAACAATACTGGGCTGAAGGGAATTGTCATTAAAGCACCTTACATGGTTTAAGCTCCTACTTTTGTCATTTGAATACAACTGGTAGCATGAATGCACTGGCAGATCCGAGGGGGGGGGGCAGATCCAGCCCATGCCCCCCATTTGTAATGTAAATGTGCCCCCCGCCCCCCTTGAAAGCGAGGACCCTCTTCTTTTTTTTTTCAAATTATTCACCTTAAATTTTGGGAGAAAATCTATTCTTCTTTTTTGCTTGTCAAATTTTCCTCAGGAAAATGTGCCCCCCTTTGGAAAATCTTTAATCCACCTCGAATATCAATACAAGTAGGCCTACAAAGTACAATACTCTACAGCATGTACATGTACTGTACAAATCAAATCTATAGGCCTGCATAGCATGATACATTATTTTTTAGAAAGAACAATACAGAAAATAACTCTGTGTAAGCATACACAGGAGTGACATCCTCTACCAAATTTATGTACAATGAACAGTACATGATAATGATAATACAAACATGATATTTACATTTTTTCATTTTTGGTTCTTTCTTCCAAGAGTTCTACGTGTGTTCAAGCCTTGGTGGTTTACATATAAGGTTTTCCTTTATAATTATATATATAGTTGAGATAATAGCAGGATATGGAGAGGGCTATTGTAAGATTATACTTTTGTAAGTCTTCAAACTAACAGATGGCAATTACTCTACAAAACTTTCATATACTGATATACAAGTGATGTATGGGTTAGAGTGGGTTGGTAGGAACTGTGTGCACAAGGTAACTTTGGCATGGTTTAGACTATAACCATAAAGAAACCCATGCAGCATCTGTTTTATACTATAGAATGGAGAATTTTTTTGGATAGACCACAAAAATTAATGGTTTACCAGATGCATGATAATCTCACAAAAATTAATAATAATTTTTATCTACATGTATAAGAACAATTTATAGATAAAAATAATAAATAATAATTTTTTTCGCTTAATTGTTCCTCAAAACGGCATTTTGTAACATCACTTATTTTGAAGCTACGTCATTACGAAGCTGTTAAAAGGTCAAGCCTATTGCATTTGCAGGTGTTTACGAATGGATCGAGGGATCTACAAAAGATCCACCCAAGGGTTCATTACATGCTGCCGCTCACAGAAAAATCAAGCCATAGAAGTTGTGTGTTGTGGACACCAGAAGTGGGATTCCTGCACGTATACTAATACTAACCTCACAATACATGTACGTGTGAGTGCACGAGATCGGTCTAGTAAGAAACCTCTCATTTTTCATATTTATACAAACATTTTTTTTCACACCTTCATACGCATTAGGCATATGAACAAAATACAACAAATTTATGTGATTTGTAGGTTTCAAGATGGATTTCCTAGGGAAGTCCATCCGTGTTTACATCCGTCTCTTAGGCATGTATGGGGAGGGTTTCAGGCTTTGTGATAAAAAAGTATATGTCAAAATATTTAAATATAAACAAAGAGTTCTCAAGGCTAGGAAAATTCCACCCCTCCTTTTATTCAAATCCACTATTTGGGATGGACTTGACCTTTTTTTCTGTTCCTTTTCTTACATTTCCAATTCAGCCTTTTCCTTAGCATTTTCAGCTCATGCTATTCAGCCTTTGTTTCCTGTTTCTTTTTTGCCTCTTTACTTTCACTTTCCCTCTATCCTTTCACATGTACATCCTATTTTGCCACCTTTTAATCTCTCCCCCCCCCTCTTCTTTGTCAATATTTTATCCAAGGAATAATTTTGCTTTACAAATGTGAATACATGTAGCATTTTTAGTCATATTTTAAGATAAAAGCTCTCAACCAAGTAATGTACAGTCCTATGTAAAATATGCTAACGTTATACAAAAGACTAATGTATAGTAGTCTTTCAAAAATATGGAGCAAATTGCAAGGTGATACCATGAAAATTACTCCCTGAAAAATCTTTTTTATCTAAAATATTTTTTAAACATCCCTTAGTTACCTCAGCCTGGTGAGAGGATTAAATAAGATTGGACCTTCCCACCAGGGGCCGATTGCACGAAAGGGTCTTTCCAAGGACCGTCTTTCGTATCGCCCATCTTTTATGATACGCTATGGGCGGGGTGTTTCTGAAATTTATGATAAAGAATAAGATTCGTTAGTTTGCTTTTAAATCAAATTTTATACAATTTTATGATATATCACATCATTTCATAAACAAATATTTTGTTTAATTTAACGGACGAATGAAATGTTTGCAGATGATTTATTTAAAATGCGTTTCACATGGCGCATCATAAAAGATGGGCGACAGGAAAGACGGTCCTTGCAAAGACCCTTTCGTGCAATCGGCCCCAGAGTTTCCTATGGTGGAGCTAATTAAATTTAAGATGGGGGGTCGGGTTCAAGCCTGGTCGGGTGTCCGGACACAATACATTTTTGAAGCCTTCTTTTTTTTCTTTGGATTACACTAAAAATATGAATTCAATAGTTGTAATCATCTTTTATTTTGGTCTCTATAATATTTTCTAACATTTTGTACTAAAAATTAATGAAACTTTGCTTGTATTTTTTTCCAAATGACTTTCTAAAATTGATTGTCTGGACACATAACTTGTCCAGACACACAACAACTGGGTACCAGTATACAATCTTATTATTTTGAGCCCATCGGAGTATCCAGCATGCCCATGCAGATTACTGGTATAGTGAGTGACTGTATTACCGACCGGCCTTGTATTACCGAACGTGCGCATCATACGCATCAGAAAATAATTTCATACGCTCAAAATTTTGCAACATCCTTCCGAAGAGAACTTGAATAGAAAGATGATGAAAAATTGTCAAAAAACACATTTTCAAAGCCTTAATATTCTAAAAATAATGAAATACGGTCAAAATAGCTCATCAGTGATTTTGTTGTTTTATCAACTTTTCCCATAGAAAACACACGTTCGGTAATACGATACCTTATTCAAGTGACCAAAATATTTCACACGCGAAGAGGGGTCCAATTGGAAGCTAATATCGTAAATAGGAAAAACGATTTCAGCAAAAGTTTTACTAGACAGCTGGCAGCCGTCAGTTTTTAAACATTTTTTAGTTTTTTAATTTCTCCTGGTACACAGACGACTCTCTATCGTGCAGCCACCATTAGGGGACTTACAATGCAAAATCCTCACGTCAGGGCTCTTCAATTTTCGTCTTTAATGAATCAAAACTTTTAAAATAAACACGACAGAAATGCAAATTAATATTCCCTCTTCGCATTAATTGCCAAAAAACAGGGAAAAATGAAGTTAAAAGGAACAAAAACAGTGACTTACATGTACCTTGGCTAATGCGCAACTTTATTTCCTGTTTTATCTGAACTTATAGTACATAAATATATGGCCATTGAGTCCCCTGTACAGAACCCGCTAGAACTTCGGTCTCTGTATTGACTATTGGTGAGTGAAGCCAACAGAGTTCAGCTGAACAACCAACATATTCACAGACCGAAGCTTTTGGTCTAAAGTTTTACATACTTATATTTAATATTTTGTGGGTATTGTATTTATGGAGAAAGTTTGGTAAATTTTATGACAATAATTTGTTTGATATGATTGAATTCATGAAAAGTGTTTGGTACTACCATACCACTTAGCACTACCAGGTATTTACCATGTCCATGACTGGTGAGTGGTCATGGTGGTATAGTGAGTGATTGTATTACCGACCGGCCTTGTATTACCGAACGCGCGCATCATATGCGTCAGAAAATAATCAAATACGCTCAAACCTTTGCAACTTCCTTCCAAAGGGAACTTAAATAGAAAAATGATGAAAAATTATCAAAAACACAATTTCGAAGTCTTTATATACTCAAACAATAAAATATGGTCAAAATAGCTCATCAGTGACTTTGTTGTTTTCCCAACTTTTCCCATAGAAAACACACGTTCGGTAATACGATACCTTTTCAAGTGACCAAAATATTTCACTTGCGAAGAGGGGTCCGATTGGAAGCTGATGTCGTAAACAGGAAAAACAATTTCGGCAAAATTTCTGCATATTTATATTTTGTAGGTATTTGTGTATTTATGGTGAAAGTTTGGTGAATTTCATTGGAATAATGTGTTTGATATGATCAAATTCATGAAAAGTGTTCGGTAATACGATCCACTACCATACCGTATGATGTCTCATGAGACTGAGTCTGAGTCTTTTTTTAGACTTTAGTCTTTAATCAAACTACATGTAGAATCATCCACTCACGTTACATGTAGCAATACTTACTCTCTGTGCAGTCTTTCAATTTTAGAACATCCTCTGGTGTGACGAATTCCTTTTGTAGAAGCTCCTCTTCTGTAACTGTTTCTTCAGAATGTGAATGAGCTTTCTTTTCCTTGGCTTTCCTCTGCAAGAAGCCGCCACCTTTCTTCTTACCCGAGGCAGTGCCGCCGCCGCTCGCTGGTGGTTTCGCTGGTGAGTTGCTCATCTTGTAATGTAAAATCTGAGCGATGAGAGCTTCAAAATAGTCCAATATTCCTCTTATGATCACCTTCAGATGTAGGCTATCTTGGGGTTTCTTTACCAACGGAATGCTAGGTGAATTTAGGTTGAAAAATTGGAAAGGCTATTGAGTTGCTATGTCATTGCACAAGGTGTCGCTTCTCGAAGCCGAATTCTCGCAATAGCGCGCGCATGAAATGCAAAACGTACGCGTACGGGTGCGTTGATATTACAGTCGACGTTTGCAGTCGACGTTTGTCAATCCAGTCAATCCCATATCACAGAGATGAATAAAATCCATACAATCCACCTCTAATAATTATGTTCTCCATATAATTATAGAGCCATATGTAGATTCTAGTACAACTACCCTCCGGAGGACTACCTTCTGGAATCCAGTCAACTACCCATGGACAACAACTAACCCCCTACTAGCCGAGGACGATGACCTCCAGGGCCATCAGGGCGCCCTATATATGTTGATCCAAGAGGGGCCGCCCCGCCCCCCCCCCCCCCATTAGTGAAGGGGGGATCGAGAAAAAGCAGGGAAAAGAGAGGAAATAAAAGAAGAGGGGAAAATTTGGAAGAAAAGAAATTATGTCACCGTAAATTTTCGCTCGCGCTTGTTCAATATTTTGTTCAATATATGGAGCTTAGGGCTTATATCGGCTCGGTGTAAAAATGGCAGAAATAAAAATGGCGATATTTGCTTTACACTGAGCTGTGATTTACATAAAATGGCTTAGGCTTGATTTTCATTCTGCTAATCATTGTCAAGCTTGGGAAAAGTGAGGAGAAACGAGTATTAAATGAAAAATTAAAAAAATGATAAAAACTTCGTGAAAAAATGCTAGAGACTGGAGATGTCTGATATAAATTTTTCTTCAGATTCAGTTATGTCCTAAGATCCAGCTGGCAAAAAAGGGTAAAGGTTGTGCTTACTAAGTGTTGAAATTTCAGTTTGGGTGGCCAAATTGTTAATAAATGCTTGAATGTATTCGTTTTATTTCAATCGACTATAAAGGGCAAGGGAAATGAGAAACGTTTCGCAGGGCATAAGTTTGATTTCACCCTTTCCCCTTGACACAGCGTGAAAATGAGCATTTCTGCATAAACAGATTTCAGCGAGCTTTAGAACAATGGACAGTGCTCACTCAAATGTAACATTCTTTCAAAATTTTTACTTAATTCCATTGGATAGATGAGACCCAAACGCAAGAATATATGCAAAAAATTTACCCACATGTTGTATATTTTTCAATTCCTAGGTCTTTTTCAAAGTGTAAATTTTTTTTTATACGCACTGTACAAAATATATTTTGGATCAGAAATCGAACATTCATTATTTTTTTTTAATTTACAAACTGATTTTTAAAAAGGGCTTTGTAAAAATGTCAAGTTTTATTTTCGAATATTAATATTTTCGTGCGCTCGCAAAATTGGATTTGTCAGGTACCTATTATTTTCGTGTATTCCATAAAGTTCTCAAAATATCCCTATTCAGGTCTATTTGTCAAAAAGTGTCAGCTAGCGCTACACGGTCGCATTTTGATTGGTGAGTTATGTACATCTCAATATTAATTCTTTATTTAACAAATTTAGAATCCCTATTTCATGACAGTTTATCAAAAATTTGGCTCGAAATTTTCGCTCACATCAATTGTTAAAATATATTAACTCATGCATCCTATTCATAATTACAATAGTGCTTGAAATGTTAAGTTTTCATGCAGGCCATAATATTAACATATTTCGCGCTCTCATAGGCTTACTGATTTTATTAATAAGATATTAATTTAATAATTAAATTGTCCTTTTTCAGAATTGAATATCGACCAGTTTCATCTCGCACTTAGGAAGAGATATTGGAAGATAGTAATCATTTTCATCTGATGACAAAATGTTCTTAGAAGGTCCCGGTCCTATGTCAAAACTCAAAGCAATGATAATTAAAAAAACATAAGCTCTTTATTATTTTCATGATTAAAAAAAATGCGTTCAGAATGCACAGATTCTAGGTCTAAATCTGAAACACGTGCGCGTGCATGTTTATTTATATTATAAGCAGCTTATTGTCTATTCAAATCATTATCCAGTTTCAGATCAGAATATTAAAAAAATTCGGCTCGCGCTTTGCGCTCTGATTATTTATGTAAAAAGATCCCCAACTTTACTCATCCCTTTCATGATTTAAAAAACATGAATAGAGTGTCCCGTTTGTAGGTCTAAATCTCAAAATATTCCGCTCGCGCTTCGCGCACGCATAAATTGTTTAGATATATACCTATCCTGTTCACGATTACAAAATGTGCTTGGGATTTCTATTCTTAGAAATGTCAAAAATTTTCAGCTTGCTTTGCGCTGGCATTTTTTTTTTATTTTTGTGATTGTTCTGGTCCCAGAACCCATGTTGGCTATACACCGAACTCTCTGGAGCAGGCTTTCTTGAAGTCAACAAAAGATCAAAACAGCTTATTTTGCACCACGTGCATAAAATCTATTACAATAGATCGAATCACTATATTGGATCAAAGTTTAATCTATATAGTTACCGAATTCATAACCATAATACAAGAAACAGCCACTTCTGCTTAACATAATCCAGCTGCCTTGTCGATCATAATCATAGGAGGTCATATAGGAGTTGACCCAGTGGCGTAACAGGCGGGGGAAATTTGGCCAGGGAATTTTGATTTCGGGAGGATTTCGCTGGAAAAATAAAGAAAAATAAAACAGGAAATGATAAAGGAGAAGAGGAAAGAAAACGAAGACGAAGAAGAAAAAGAAAAGAGGAAGAAATTGAAAAAAGAACAGAAAAGGGGCAAAAATAAAGATAACTTAGAAGAAAGATTAAAAAAAAAGAAATGGAAAGGAAAAGGGGTACGAGAGAGGGAAGAGAGGGAGGAAAAGCAGAACATGTGAGAACGAACAAAACATTCCGTGGATATGAGGAAGTGGAATTAGTCAAGGATGCAAAAATGGAGCGGGAAAGGATTACCGTAAAAAGGAAGAAATATGGGCTAAAGAATCAAGAAATGAAGGTAGAATGGAATGAGCGAAAATGCTAAGGGATAGGCTAAATTGGAAAATGAAGAAAAGGGAAGAGAAACATACGGCCGGGCTCCCAATGATAAAACAAATTAGGATGAAACAATGTAGGTGAGAAGGAAAGGAAGAGGAAAGCATGCGCATATAGCTGGGGGCCTGGGCCCCGGGTATGCGAAAATGGGGGCGCCAAAAAGAGGAAAATAAAAGGGGAAAAAGGAGAGAAAGAAGAAGAGAAACTAGGGGAAAGAAAGTGAGAAGGGTAAAATAGGGTGGGGGCGCCGCCCCCCTTCATGGCAGTGCAAAATAAGGGAGAAAGAAAAGAGAGAGAAAAAATATAAAATGAATCGGAGTTTTAAAAAGTCCTTATGTCAGTATATCATTCCCCAGAATCATTCCACGTTTCATTTCCGAATCGTTTGATCGGAAATCCATTCAATGGCCATTGTCTTCATAGTTAGAATGTCAATTTTTCTATTCGGCAAATGAAATCTTTTTCCGATCTGAAAACTGGACACTAGGCGCATGTCTTTTTTAAAAAGACATCTGAACAGGAGTGAGCGAAACCCGGGGAACGAAAGGAACGGGGTCATAAGGGAAATGTATTTTATTAGTGAAAATAAAAATGTTCCTGGACAAATTCTTGTAAAATAATCTAGTATTCCCACGTTTTTAAGGGAAGCCTATCCCCCCCCACTACCAATCCTGGATGCAGCCATGGAGGTAATCCCACATCTGCGTAACATAACATGAGATACATAAACCTTTATCTTTATATAAAACGTGCTTAGAATGTCCAGTTGGTAGGGCATAATATAAAAAATTTCAGCTCGCTCTTCGTGCTCGCTTTGTTTCATTAAATACCCAATACATTTATGATTGTAAAAATTGGCTAGAATATCCAGTTTTCATGTCGCAAAATAAAAAATAAAATCAGGTCAAATATAAACCAAAATGAGGGTAAGTTGATCTAATACAGTATCTACGGGGTTGGTCGGGGTAGGGGATTGAATTAAGAAAGTGATAAGAAAATGTAGTCGTGTTTTTTTTTCTAATCGGGTAGTTGCGGGCAGGTTATTGAATAATTTAGAAAATAGAGGGGCTGTTAATTGAATAATTTAGAAACTGAATAAAGGGGGCTGATATTTCTAGATAAATAGAGTGAGGCTTTGATAATTGAATTTGTCGGTCTATATTTCTTAGAAGATATTCTTGTGATATAAGTGTGATTCGAGTAAAGTACAGATGGAGCTAGATTATTGACCACTTTAAAAATGGTAAAAATTGACTGATTGTCCCACCTCTTGTTTAGTTGATTAATCTTTAAAATGTCATATATACACTGTAAAAAAAATCTCAGAATTAGTAGTGAACACTTACTGTATATAAATATAATTTATTGTTTGTAATTATCTTTCGATATTTTCAGTAGATTTAACTTGTCTTGTAATTTACTTGATTTACTTGATTTATTTTGGGTTCAATTTTACGAAAATTCACGTATTGCTAGCTTGCTTTGATTAAGTAAATCTAACTCCAATTAGGCTAAGATAATTATTACTTATAAAATCATGTTGAATGTACTTATATTTTTCAATAAATGTCATTTCTTAAAATAACTGTCAATCATATCTACATGTGTTTGAAATTGTTTTGGATTAGGGTGTGAAATATATTTTATTCTTTTGTTGAATCGAAGAAAGAGCAACATTAAATAGTCGCTCATCAGGAGATTTCAGATTTCTTTTTAGGTTTTCGGAAAATGTTAATATTATTCTCACTGTTTAATTTGTTAGGACGAACCGGTCGCGTATAAATATGTCAATCAGACATGAAAAGGGATATTTCTAGAACTTAATAAAATACACGAAGATGATAGGTACTTGGTAAATCCAATTTTGCGAGCGCGTAGCGCGAGCTGAAAAACTTGATATTCAGACCATAAAACATGGACAAGATTTTTACAAGCTTTTACAAAGCACTTTTTTCAAATTAATTTGTAAATCGAATAAAGAATGGAAGCTCGATGTTCGAATTGAAATATGTTTTGTATAATTACTTCAAACTTGATATTTTGAGCTCTATATCAGCCTACTGAACAAGATATATTTAATCGATCAGGTAATGCGAGCGCGAAAGAAAATTTTATATAGTGACATGAATTAAAGATTGAAAAAAAAATCCAAGTCTTCCCATCATCTTATTTTATTCACTAGAATTCCTCCTCTTATTTTCCCTTTCTCTTTCTCCTCCTTTTTACCCTTTTTTTTCCTTTTTAAGAATTTTGCTACGGCCCCCTGGATCCGCACATGGAGAAGAATTGACAATTTTGTGTCAATAATGTAGCCATTAATTACTTTTAGAGTGCATATCAATAGAAAGTTTACACTTTGAAAAGGTGACCCAAATTGAATGAAATTCAACACGTGGATATTTTTTCCACATATATTCTTAGGTCTTGGTACATCTACCAGATAACAATATAACAAGGCAAAAACTTACGCTGTTACGCATGAGTGATCACTGAACATTTATGTAAAGCTCGCAGAAATAGGTTTGCTCAAAAATAATGATCTTCACACTGTGTCAATGGGAAAAAGACACACACACAAAAAGAGAGAAAGAAGTGACCGTACTGTCATAAAAAAATTGTGTGTGTGTGTGTGGGGGGGGGGCATTCTGGGTCTATTGAATAAAACAATGACTTTGCAAATTTTTATATAACATTTCTACTCGATTAAACATTTAAACCTTGTGAATCACTGCTAAATGCAAAGCAAATATCATCGCAATGGTCCAGGAATGTGTGTGTGTGTGTGGTGAGGGGGGGGGGGGCAGTGGCACCAGAGGGAGTGTGTGTCCGAGGTAAAGGAAAAGATATCTTTTAAATCAATCATCTTAGCGCTATTCATGATTAATGTCTACTTTTGCTCATATAATTATTTTCAAGTTAATTCTGTGCAAGTCATATTTTTAAAGTAAGTGGTGCTCACTCAAGCGGAAATATTTTTAGATAACGAGAGCAACACTCGATTAAAGAAACCTAAACCAATATCTAAATAATTATTCAAAAAGCTTTAGGACATTACAAATAAAGTATCTTATAGGAATATTTGAAAAAAAAAAGTGTAAACGTTTTTTATATACGCACTGTAGTAAAATACAAAAGAACAGGCGAGGGTGTGACCAAGGAGATCTCCTTGGTGTGACATCATAAATTTTCTCATTGCATATTCATAAAGACATGCATATAGAACTGATTCAATTCTTTGAAATGTCATAATTCCTGGTCTGATTTGGATCAACTTTTCAGTGTTCTGTTCGTTCAGTTGATATAACTCTGTATCAGATCTAAATCTATGAGAGTGACATGTATCCTTCGTTTTGTAGACTTTCTCTTGACATAAGTGTTTACTGCAACTACTTTATATTTTCTTCTTATTCTTCCCATTTTTCTTCTCCGCCTCCTTTTTTTTCTAATCTTCACCCTCTTCTTCCTCCTCTTCCTCTTTTTTTCTTCTTTTCCTTATCTTTTTCTTTCTTTCTTTCCTTATTATTCTTCTTCATATTAATCATCTCTACCTTCATCATTACCACCATCACCAGTATCATCATCATCTTCATCATCATCATCACCATCACCAGTATCATCATCATCATCATCACCATCACCAATATCATCATCATCATCATTATCATCATCATCATCATCATCACCATCACCAGTATCATCATCATCATCATCACCATCATCATCATCATCACCATCACCATCATCATCATCATCACCATCATCATCATCATCATCACCATCATCATCATCATCATCACCATCATCATCATCATCACCATCATCATCATCATCATCACCATCACCATCATCATCACCATCATCACCATCACCACCACCATCATCATCATCATCATCATCATCATCTTCATCACCATTACCATCATCATCATTACCATCATCATCATCACTATCGTGATACTGAAATCATCACCACCATTATTATTACAAATATTTACAAACCATTTCCTTAGGAATAGAAATCCAAAAACAGATTTTCAGTTTTTCTTATTTTAATTATGAAGTTGTCATTGCTTGTTGTCATCTCAGCACCTGCGATGTAGTTATCATCAGGAACAAGATTTTATTTAAAATCTACAATTATTTATTTCATCACATAATGTCTTTATACATGATCATTATCATCTTGCATCCTTTTAGGTGTTGTCATGTCATATTCAATTTATAAACATGCCTCATTTTTAGATCATTGTTGAGGCTATACTATATAGACAATAACATTGAGTGGAGGAGATACGTGGCTTGCACATACTATAAATAACCAAAAAATGACAGGACACATACATATAGAAAGGGGGGGGGGAGTGAAATCTCTTTATGAATGATGTATTGTGTTTGAATGTAATCTAACATAAATACTGCTAGATATGCCAGACAGTCCTTAAATGTTTGGTATAAACACTTTCTGAATTACGTACCAAATCACAGTTCACACAAAGATTATATCTTTCAGATGTGACATAAGATATATCAGTCAGTGGTATCTGATAACCCCCAAATCAAAGATTAATATTCAGTATGAAAATGAAAGTATATACATGCGACTTCAAATTCTGTTTGAAATGCATGCATGATTCAACCATTGCTCAAACTTAAAACAAAACTAACCCAATATTGACTTGACGGGAAATATGCACAGATTTTAAACAATGTGTAAACATTTCTCAGTGAAATGTGCTGTTTACTTAAAAATGTACCCTTACATATACATATTCCCTTTCTCAAATATTTGGTATTTTTGTTACTCAACCATGCATTTGGATCAAGGAGTTTTGGCATTTTCTAGTAAAGTTCATGATAAGTATGAAGAATTATATCAATTGATCACATTAAATTTCTGTGTTGATAATTTGAATGATTGGGGGGTTAAAATTGAAGCATATAGAACCATGCCATAATTCAATTTTACCCTTACTAGGCATTAATGAAAATAAGAAAGAAATCCATACATAGAATTACAGTTCATATCACAGGAGACGTGATAATATTTGTTTATTCAACCATTTCCATGTTAAAACACAAAATTACAAATATCTTATGTTTGTGTGTATGTGTATTATGATTGAAGTACAGAACTATGCATAATGTCTATAATGCAATATATTTGTTGTAAATAAATCAAAATACATACATCATGTACATTTCACAGAATTTAAATACTAGGGTGATATATCAGAAATATAATATCCATACATACATAAACAGAAAAATAAAACTCTCAATTTCTTTCAATTAATGCACAAATACACAAATATTTCAACATAATACATCACATCGGGTTTCTTACCACACTCGAGTTTGAATAATAATTTTCAAAATTGAAAAGTCGAGACAAATGATGACCCCCTTTTTAAAAAAGGGTTAGATTTTGAGGTTCATTACCAACCCCTTTTACAAATATCATTATTGCCAGTAGCATCTTTACTTGGCATGATTCCAGGCAGTTCACTAATTCATTAATATTTCATTTCATTATGAAGAATATATTCAGTAAACATATAACATGAGAAATGAAAAAAAAAACCCAGATAGACGAAGATCACATAAAGCACACAAACACACAGTTGGTGAACAAGTGGAGCCTGAAAGAAGAATTATATAAAATTATAAATACAGATAAAATACAGATAGGTATTAAAAAGAGCATACAATTACAAAAGGGCATTGCTACTAAAGATGTACAATTAAAATGTTTGACTTCATGTACAATCCTAAAAAGATTTTTTTTCCTCATCTAAAAAGGTATGGCACAAGAAGAGTTGTTTTGACAATGATAATTGTCACCCCCCTATCGCAGGTGGCATTATAAAAAATATTTCAAAGTTTATACAGGTACAACTTTTGGGACAGATTGTATGGAATTATAATTATGTGTAGTCTCACATATCAAGGCAATTACGAGACAAAATATTCTAAAAATATACAAAAGTAGGTAAAAATTTTCAGAAAAACTTAAAACTGTTTTAAAAGTAATAACACTTTATCTTTGGAATAGCAATTAAAGCAATGATGTTGTCAAACAAAACATCCATCTTGAGACATCTACCAATGTCAAGCATGCATTATTCTTATTTGTATTTTTATCATGTTTGATAAAATATCCAATACATCAAAGGACTTCATATACCATGATATAACATGATATAGTATTGATAGAGTATTTCATACTGTTATAGTATAGTACAAATGAGCAATAAGTCTTGACATTTTTCTTGTACTTTAATAAACTTATGGTTGACAAAGATATTGAAAGAAGTGTTTCCATAAGCCTTGCTTAGGAAACTTTCATATGAGGGATATGACATGATTTCCTGAAAAACCTGCAATTTACAAACTAGGCCCAATGACAACTTCATTTGGGGGAAATTAAAATATTCAGTTAGTAATTTGTGAAGAATGTTTTAGTTTTGGATGATGAAAAAAGATACAGTGACTACCAACATGCTTTGAAAAATAGGTATCATTAAGTATATTTATATTCTTTGAGAAAATAAAGAAGTATTAAATATCAATTGGAATGAAATTCTGCCCTGTATTGTATAACAGACAGACATACAACAGGAACAATGAGTTAAATACAGCTTGTATTTTTAAGTAAAAAAGAAAAAAAGATACTATGTCTATTCATTCAATTCAAAGAACAATACATGTATCATATTTTTTGAATGTTTATAAATCTGGATACTAGGACCTCTACAAATCGTTTCATTGATAGAACACAATTATCTATTAAAAGTTAAAGTAAACTAGATTTTCATTATTTGGTCTACCAAAAGGTTATGGGGGGGGGGGGGGGAGGGGGGTGGTCACACAGCTCCACAAAAAATACCAAACAAATATACTTCAGTAATCCAAATCTACTTTGAATGATAGATGAGAGACAGAAGAGAGGGGAGAGAATGAAAATAGAAAAATATTGATGCAATATTAAAAGACTATGAAAATAGTTTACCCACATAAAATGACAAAACGTCAGTCAAATAATAGCAACATAATACAATTAAATATGTAATAAAATTTCATATTGATGATAAAATATCTCAATGCCAGGCCAGCTGGTATAACTCTCAAGAAATAGACAGAAAGGAATGAGTCAGTATTTTTCAAAAAAAAGAAAAAAAAGCAAGAAACACAATACATGGAACAACATGGTAAACTGACTAACAATAAAAATATGCAAAATATTCAAAATGAAATCAACAGTAAACCTTATCAATATTCCATGTACATAAAAGACACTTTTCTTGTTAAAAGATGTTTTTTTTAAGTCCACTTTTTGAACAGATATACATTGATGATTGCCGGATTCACACTTGTAAATAGTGCAAAAAACAAAACCTTTACAAAGATGGGTAATAAAATAGCCTTAAGGGTACAATACCAAATTATCCACCAGCACAGAAGTGAAATTGATATTTGTCAAAGTTGTATTTCTTTAAGAAGCAAAGTATTTCATCTTTATCATAATAATCTTTTCAATGTACAGTGTATATCAACTAGCAATTTATGAGCGCTGACAAAGACACAAAGAAGATAGCGACTTCAATTATATTGCCTGACTTCCCTTACAAAGAAAAAAGTTTACACTTTTGTCGGCAATCATACAAATTTTAGTTGGATTCTCACCTAAAATCTCAGAAAATAATGTCAATGACTGAACACAATATGCAAGATGCAACTCGTTTTGATACAGATAAACCCACAATAATGACACCATTCTAAAAGCCAGTCTGTGGGGCTATGTTAACTTGTAAAAAAAATCAAATTCAAACTTCTCAAAATCCTGAGGGATTAGGAGAGTGTACTCCTGGAATGTCTTGACTGGTATTTAAATATTTCCTCGGCAGTTGAAAGATAAAGGTTCAGAGTTTCGCAAAGTACATGCCAATTTCTTGATTTCGGAATTTCACAGTATTAAGACAATTTTATGCTACGTGGATAACTTGTGATCAGGCATGACATCTATGCAAATTTTTAATAAATAGACATGCAAACAAGACTGACTTGTTAAATGAGAAAGGTCAGTTACCTTATTTTTTCTTTCAATTTGACATTTTATCATGTGATTATTAAATTTTAAAATGAGTTGCACCAAACTATTTAGAAGAATCCTCTCAGGTGTCTGAAGTAAACATAGTTAACATGAAGACCCAGCATTATTTATCTTTACCAAACTTCACTGGCTGCAGACGTTCTTCTTGAGCCACCAACAATGATGGCTACCGAAACTGAAGCAGCCGAGCAAGACGAATGGCAAGGATTGTGCTTTCAAGACTTACTACAGTCTTTAAACTAACCACATTGGCATTTAACCGATAAAAAATAGGTCTCTAGATGGGAGTAGCATGCTCATGTTGGGTGTCTGTTTAGAATACATCCCAAAGCAATAGTCTGGAGTGGAAGGACAGAACAGAATAGTCAAGATTCAGCACTTGAGTTTCCAATGAAGAATGAGAAGGCTATTTCTTTGAGGATTGTCCTTGATCCATGGGATGTGGCATTTCTCTTGATTTATTTCATCAGATTCCCTGGGTTGTCTTCTAAGATTGCCAAGGTCGCCGTCTTCACTGAAACACTTTGATCAGCTCCTACAAGATGAACAAAGGTCTTTAGAGACTTCATAGATATCCCATGAAGCCATAGATGCCACCTACCCTAAACCTTCTAGTCATGCAGGTGGCTTTTATTGTACAACAGACTGAACAATAAGACAAGTCTCTCTCTTGCCATTGCCGCAATGTCAGTATTCCGCCAGTAATTATGGCGATTTCCTGTTCATCATAAGACTGATTCAGCTGAGCGGGATAGGTGGAGCGGGTGGGAGGGGCTTCGGTGTAGACCTTTCTTCTTTGGTAGTCTCAGAATGGTTTTCCTTATTTGTGGGAAGATGGGGCGGCTTTCTGGCGCATATGACCAACACAACATTAGGATCTCCTACAAAGGAAAACAACAAATTCAAATCAATTTAGAATCCTCAAAGTTCACTCAGTTCAGGTCAAACTCAATGCCAAGATCTACTGATAACCACTAAGTATCAACTGTGTAATTGATAATCATTACACCGTTAACAACCGAGAGCATTTTTTTTTTGTTTAATAGAGTGAACCATTTGCATGGAAGTTTGGGTGCACAAGAAAAATACCCAAAGACTTGTTTTCACAAAGTCTTTGTATCGGTTCTGTATATTTCTGGTCATTCACGATTTGTAATTTATATTAGTAATAAAAATACAAAGGAAAGGTCAGACAAAGCCTTGGTAACTGTTTAAAAACAATGCATTCTTCAAAGTACTTTAACTAAATCCCTATTCATTCTATTTGGATTTTTTTCTAACCTGGGGGAATAGTTTTCACCATACCCCTCAAAAGCAGTCAAATTTTATCTTCTAGTATATATCATCTTGTTTGAGCTACTAATAAAAAAAGGATAACATACCTTAACATCCCTGGAAGCTTGTAGGTGATTGAGTGGTTGTTTCAAGCCTTTGCCAACTTGCCATATGACCGTCTCTACTGGCTGTTTGTGGAAAGGCCATTCTCCTCCTAACAGTTCATACCATATTGTCCTGATCAAAAATAATGATAACAATAATCTGGTTATTCATAAGACACTTAACCCTAAATAGACTGGGCTATTTCGACGCCTAAGAAGACCGGGGGGGGGGGGCTGATTCAGCCCCCCCTTATGATCTCGGCCGTCGATTGCGCGATCGCGACGAAAATTGGCACACGCGTTACTCATGGCATTATCTACAAAACTATAACATCAAATTCTGCAAAAAATCTCATGTTTCATTAATTATGCTAATTTATGCGTAAAATCATAAGTTTGCTGTAATTAATAAAATAATGCCCCTGAAATGCTAATTTTTGTTTCACATACTCTAGATAGGCATCTGATCAAATTTATTTAAAAAAAATTTCAACATCACATTTATTTTCTTATGTATTCTATTGTTTTCTAAATTTCTTATGTATTTCTTTGTTTTTCGACTTTTGGTTTTTTATTGTTTTTTCAATGGAAATTGTCGGGGACTTTATTTGGACCATAAAAAAAATAAAATTAATTGATTTTAAGCAATAAAAGGAAAAATAATGATACATTTATGAATTTTGGCTAAAAACACTATTTGCATTGGATTTGTACACAAATTCACGTTTTTGAGTAATTTTGGGTCTGCATGCACTTACGAAATGTTGCGTAATTTCCGAACCGCGTACCCGGGGGTCACAATTTTGGTCTCGAAAGTTGCGCGAGACTTGAAAGTAAAAAGTCAGTGAGCGACGCGGTCAACAAATTTTGCGCGGCGAATTTATCGCGAAAAATGTCAAGGGGGGGGGCTGAATCAGCCCCCCCAGTCTTTTTAGGGTTAAGTCATACATTGTAAGTATCTAAACACTTACAGATTTATTATTACCCTTGTCATTTGATTCCATCAGTCATTCCCGCACACGATGTATGCATACTCTCCACTTGTGGAAGGTATTTTAGCCAGTCGCCATATGAGATACAATGCTGGAAATGCTACAGTGACTTTCACATTTCAAATAGCTTATTTGCATCAATTTTTTTTTCTTTTCTTCTTTTCAATCCAAAATTTGTATTTTTTTTTCTTTCATACACCTGTCACATTCTTGTAATAAATATTATTCTTTTATTTTTGGGGTAACAGTTAGCATCTCTAGTAACCCTTGAACTATTGAAGTTCTTACCCAAAGGCATAGACATCAGATTTCTCTGAGAAAGGTAGTTCCATATCTTGGTTTCTATCAGTGTTGATCCTGAGTGATGTAATGAGTTCAGGAGCCAAGTAACATAACCATCCATCTGGAATTACTAAAGTATCTGTCCTCCTGGAATAAAAAATTCAAAACAAAAACAAATAGAAAAGATTATGACTGTGAGATCTTGGCCCCGTCTTACAAAGAATTACGACTGATTCTATCAATCACCACTATGGATGACTAGCAATGTCAACATGTATTATGCATGTTTGTTCAAAATATTTTATAACTATGATGTATATTCATGCATTCATTTTTTTTTCTTGAAAATTCACTACGCTTCTCTTTGTTTACGAAGGACATTGTGCCAATCTCCTATAGAAAAAAAATTATGACACTGATGGATTTCTATAGATTTTGACTAATTGGATCAATCGTAACTTTTTGTGAGACAGGGCCCTGAACGAAAAAAAGAAATGAACAATTGAGGTGGTGTACCTGGTGTCCAACCATCTACAAAAAATAATACTGCATACAGGAAATTAACCTCAAAGAACTATATCAAGCAACTGGGTTGGAACAAGGAATGTTTAGTAGTTATTAGGAAATTAGCCAACACTTTGTCATAAAAGTACACATGGATAAAAAATAGTTGGTTTTATGATTTGCTTATAATATAATTTGATGATGAGGAAATTGGTGCTGTTTGGGCAGGTGCAGATAGGAACTTTTGAGTGGCAACAGATCTAACCAATGCTAACCACTGGAGGGACACTGTCCGAGATTCTACAAACCAATCATATTCTAGAGCTCAGGCAGAATCACACTCCGAGCTGGGTTATCATTATGTAGTCTTCTTGTGACTTGAAATTGAGTAAATGCTATTCTTTGAACTTACGTTTTCTGTTTGGACAGCCTGCCTATACTGAAGAGAGCAAAGTCTGTGATCACAACCTTGTCTTTCTCGATAAAGATATTCTTGGACTTGAGGTCTTTATGCACTATCTTCTTGTGATGTAAGTAGCCCATACCCTGTGAGAGCAAGAAAGATGCAAGTCAATATACAAAGTTGAGGAATTGAAGAATGTTGGTGAAGAAGCTATTGCAGTTTAAGAAGTTTTCAGTTTTGTGGAATTAATGGTAACTAAAGTAAAAAAAAAGGGTAAATTTTACACTTTCTATCTCTCTCCTTCTATTACAAACTCCTTCTCTCTCTATCTCTTTATAAAGGAGAAGTCCACAGTGACAAAGGGTTAATTTCAATAAAAGCAGAAAAATGAGAGAACAGATGAAGGAAAGCATGAAGGATAGAAACAAGTATAAAGTACATGTACGCTAATTAACTGAATATTGCTGTTATATGTGTCACAATCTGTTTCTCATGGTTAGACCACAGATATCTATCATGTTTTCTCAGTACAGCTTTGAGGATTCACATACTCCTTATAAATGACTAAATATAAATAATAAATAATATACAGGAGACAATCTTACCTCCGTTATTTGTTTAGCTATTTGTATTGTCCTATTGATGTTGAAGCGGTCTTTCCTGAGGTGTATATGAGTGTATAACGTCTGTCCTTTGCAAAGACTGAATGAAATAAAACAGAGAAAAAGAAATGCTGGTAATCAATAAATAGCAAAACCAGTAAATTAAATTCAGGTGCATGCAAAGATTCATTGAAATAACTAGAAATTATTTTGACTTTTTTTTAATCCATGCATTGAAATGATAGGGTGTTGTATAATTTGTTTTTATGAACTTGACAATGACAAAGTCATTTAGATTACAATACAAAAATGTCCCAAAATGTTAGCAACATTTAAATTATTTTACAAAATGGCAGACATAATAATTATTACTACATGCTCAACTTTGTTGACCCAAACTGCATCATTTTCTTAAATCCTTTTCAATAAACAAGTCATGGTATATTGAATTAGGGAAACTTACTTTTCGTATTCAGTAAAAAGTGGCAATTTAAATTGAGACAAACCATAAAAATATGATTACCTTGTAACAATAGCTAGATGAGGTGGCCTCATACAGGCTCCCATAAATAGAACAACAAATTCATGCCTAGTTTTCCTGAAGAAGGACACCTAGAATGAAAAGAAGGGAAAAAATGCAACTATAAAATCATAACATCAAACAAACTCATCAATCAGGGAAAGTATTTATCAAAACCAAAAGAAAACTGGAAATGAAATCTTGACCACACACAGTCAAATCAATCGTGTGGAGCGTTGTGGCCCAGTGGATTAGTCTTCGGACTTTGAAACAGAGGGTCGTGGGTTCGAATCCCAGCCATGGCGTAATTTCCTTCAGCAAGAAAATTGTCCACATTGTGCTGCACTTGACCCAGGTGAGGTGAATGAGTACCTGGTAGGAAGAAATCCCTCGAATGCTCGTGCGCCCGATCAAGGTAGCCGTGCTAAAGCCGGGGTAATAATAGCAGGGCCCGCTGGGAGAACAGTTTTCGGAACTGAAGTGGCTACCCTGGGTAAATATGCCGCTATTATTATTATTATTATTATTATCAATGACCTTCACCCTTCACCAGATCCAAATCAAATCACCAATTTAATTTTAAGTTGAATTTTTTTCTCAAGAACTATTCAATGAAAATTTCATTAAAAAAATACAAATAGTAATTACAATACTATTTTTAATTTGACAATCAATATCTGAAATGGTTGCCTTCCATCCATTTAAAAAACAAGCCATACAGAATTGATACATATAGTGTTTGTCAAAAGATCTGAAGCAGAAGGCTGGGAGCTACCTCTATTATTCTTACCAAAAAAGCAATCAAATATGCATGAATATTCTCACCTCTCTCTTGAAAGCTTGTAATTGCATCTCATCATCAGTATCGATGTCCATCATTTTGATTGCAACGTCCCCATGCCATTTACCCCTGAAAAAAACAAACAAAACAATGCATTCATCATCATTTGATCTCTCAAAGTTTGCTTTGATGACCACAGTTTCTCTAGGTTTCTGATCATTTGTAAATTTATAACGAATGGGGATTCAAGGAAAAAATATGAATTACCGGTAGTGATGAGGCTCTATTGCGGAAAGTGCTCCATTGTGTATAAATCTTTTTTTAAAATCTTTGTAAATTTACACCAAATGGGAATTTGAGGAAAACAAAAGAATCAATGATGAGGCTCTATTGTCAAAAGGTCTGAAATGCTCCATTAGATAAAAATCATCTTAAATAACTGCATATTATGTAAATATGAAATTAGATTGTATTCCTTCCATATTTGATGTTCTTGATATTTCCGTTTCTTTTTCTTGATTAGTGTCTATGTATCATCTATTTCTAAGGTCAACAATTGAATTTCCTTATTTGACAAATTATTATCATATCAGTGCAAAATAGAGAGGGAAAAGGTTACGGATAAAAACAGAATTAACCAGAGCGCAACCAGTGTCGACTCATGGCTCTGTCAGCAAAAAAAGAAGAGACTTTTAACACACAGCAAGCAATGCACATGTTGACAAAAGTGAAACAAACAAAAAATAGTAAATTATGAGACTTACTTATGTACTTCCCCAAATCTGCCTGTTCCTATTAAGTCTTGTATCTCAAGCTGCTCAAAAGGAATGTCCCATTCTGATAAAAGTTTTTGCTGTGAGAAATAAAGAGAGAAAAAAAATATACCATTAATCTTTTCTTGATAAAGATTGAATTGCTAGATTTGAATGTCATCAGTTGCTTGGCATTGCCAAGGAAATTTTATTTTCTACTCATTACTTATTTAGTCCAGGGTCTCGTAACACAAAACTTTGAAATGATCGTACACAAAACTTTGAAATGATCGTACAACAATTTTCTATGATTGATTACATCGACTACAATGTATAATCAAGAGTGAAAATCGAGCATACAATTAATCGCTAATCTTTGTGTTACAGGACCCAGGTGGGTGTTTCATACAGCTGTTTGTAAGTTACGAGTGACTTTACAAATAACTGGTGACCCTCCTTGGGAACTTAATTAATGCCAATGGAAATCTGCTGTGTATAACTAACAATGAGAAAGGATCACCAGTCATTCCTTAAGTCGCTTGTAACTTACAAACAGCTTTATGAAATACCCAACAGATCATTTAGTCATTGATGATGATGAAGTTGACGAAGATGATTCAAAATGTACTTCAAAAGCAGTTTTTTTTCTCCTTCATTCAATTATTGAAATCAGGCACTTCACATGTGTAATATTGGGCAGTTCCATCAGTATGGTATATATAACCCCTATTTGTGGGACTCCAAGAAATGATGTTTCTAGTTCATATAAAAAGTTGTAATGTTCTAAAATTATTACGGCTTAAGTAGTTTGTGAAATAAAATTATAAAAGGGGAAAGAAATGGTGGCTGGATGGAAAAAAAAGGAAATTTTATTGAACTGCCCTTTTTTTAGGGATGGAGTATTGATAACTTACACTATTTTTCCGAGTTGCTACTAGGTACGTGTCGGGATCAGAGATCTCGTCTGTAGGATCAGTCTGCTCCGGGAGTGTTTTCTCTGAATCTGTGAAAGGCTACATACAAAATGGGAAAATTACAATTATTATCAGATGTGCAAATATTGATAATCATTCTTTTGTTTCAGGACGCTTCAGCTCATGTAGTCACACCATCAAACAAACGACCCCATATACGCTCGCCTTTTATTTGAATTATTGGATTAGCTCCCAAATACAATCCATCTTTTTATCATCAGGTTCTCTGAGAATTCCCAAAGTTCCAAAGACATGGGAAATCTTTTTGGAATAGCCTTCCTTAAGACACTAAACCTTGTTTCTCTGTTGACTCCTCTACAAATATGCTAAAAAATTTTTTTTATTTAGTTCTTTAAATCTCCAACCACATTGACAGTCTACACTCTTCATTATGAATACCACTAATAACAATACTTCTATAACAGAATACTGAGGTGATGACGTCACAAAAAAACACATTTTGGTAGTGCATGGTGAAAAACCCCAATAACAAAATCTGGTGAGAATCAGTCCATGGGGGCCTTTGATATATCATGAATACAAGTCTAGCCCCATTGAAGTCAATGTATTATTGGCCTAACTGTTAGAACCAGACCAATAATACATTGACTTTAATGGGGCTAATTATGTATTCATGAGGTCATATCTTGGGGCCCCATGAACTGATTCTTACCAAATTTTGGTTGTGGGAGTTTTTCCATCATGCACTACCAAATTATGGTATCAAAAATGCTGAAATAAAAAAAGGTGAAAAATGATGACATCACACTTCGGTACTCTATTTTGTGGGTTTCATGCTATTACTAGCAGATTCAAATTGCATAAAACAGTAAAAATACTCAGATGCTTTTCCTATAAACATGTATTTGCAAGAATAAATTAGCTGAAGCAATTAGGGGTTCATTATCTCTATTATGTTTGTGATAACTGACATTCAAATGGAAAGGAATTTAATATAAGCAAGAAACATATACTTACATCATGGGTATCATGTGAATCTATAGTTATCGTCCGATCACTACTGGTCGATGTTACATTCTCACTGTAAACAAACAACAGAAGGATAAACAAGAAATCAGTAAGGAAATATAAGTGAATGAGTATACAAGTACATGTATACATGTACTACATGCAAAATGCTATAATCAATTATAATCATTACAAAAAAGAAAAGTAACTGGTGAATTTTTAACCCTATCTTAACTAGGCTATTTCAGACCAGTATAAACTGGGGGGGGGGGTCAATTTGACTCCCCTCAGAGTTTTGACATAAAAAAAATTAGTTAAGATTTCGTTTTGATTTCCCAAACATGGTCTAAGTTCATTGACCCTGAAGGACTTTCGACCTAGGTTGTGTGACCTGAAACTTGCATGGGACGGTCTTTGATACTTGAGTACACTTATGTCTAAGTTTTATGAACTAGGTCCATATACTTTCTAAGTTATGATGACATTTCAAAAACTTAAGTTTGGATTAAGATTTCAATGCTGATGCCACTGCCGCTTTTCTTGTCGCTGCAAAAAAAAAAGAGACTAAATTGTAAAACTAAAAAAAAAAAGTAACACTCACTTATTGTCTAAGAAGTCATCACTGACATCTGGTGGGAATTTGAATTGAGGTACCGTCATGAGCGGTGATGGCGAGGGTTGGGCAGGACTGGGAGGAGGAATGCCTGATGTTGAGGTGAATGGGGCAGGACTTGATGGTGTCGATGAGGTGGTGGATGAGGGATTTGAACTGGAGTCACCCGTCGATGATGCGACATTGACAGCAGTCTGTGTTTCTGAGCGAGCTGGAAGAAATGAAAGGCAGAAAGAGAAAGTTGGTAGAATGCTTCAACTTTAATAATGCATGAAACAATCATTAAGCTTATTTTGGAGCAACACAAATTTCAATTAGGCCTGGGACTGGTTTCCCATACAACCTCCTGTCACTTATTTCTTCAAAATTTACACATCCTTTTACAAATTGCCATCGTCCGAAGGAAATTTCATTCTGTGGATGCGCCTTTTTTTTAATCTATACCCTGAATTACCAAGATTTGTAATGGCCAATAAGGATCATTGTGGTATGGGCATTCTTTCCTGAATAACCAGAAACAATCAGAATTGTGCATTCATGCTTGGGATTAATGAAATACATTGTGTTATTAGCCAGCCCTGATACATTCTGGCAATATTATTAACAATTGTTAAAATTATGAAATTAAATTATTGAAATTACAATGAAGTCCTCACCATTGATAATCATTGCCAGACAAAATCCCTGGACCATGTTTCTCAAACACTAATATCAATTACAAATAACCAAAATTCTAGGACAAAGTTGCCTTCAGCTTATCAAATGGGCTGTTTTGAGTATCTTGTAACTTGACATTGAAAATAGGTGTTATGAAACATTGACTGCAAGATCCATTCAAATAAGAATACATATGATATAAAAATAAATACAACACCACTACACATATGCACAAGTGTGTATCCTATTGGTTTCAAATAATTATAATAGAATTTTAACAGAAAGATACACTTTTCCTAAAAAACAAATCATGCATTCAAAATATAATTGCTTCATGCAATGCAATATATTTGAAATATATATATTTATTACAATTTTGATTAGAAATAAAAACACATGCTTCATGTAATATGAAATTGAATTTAACTTATCTCTCATTTAATTTGTTTAATAATAGAGAGAGAAAGCAAGACTTAAATAATGACCATCAACATACCAATATTTTCTTAATAACCACTTAATTCAATATCCAAAATCAAACAAAGGAACAAAGTTGATTACATAATAAAAAAGAAAATTACAGAGGAAACAAATCATAATATAAACAACATTTGCAAAAATAATAACAAAATAGAAAAGATAAGGTTTTGAGCATAAAATCATGAGTGGATAAGTATTTTAAAAGAACCAAGCACGGACCATCTCAGAGAGCGGGGACGCGAGTAGCAAGCCCTATTTCAGGGATCTTTTAAAATACTGAATCAATAGAAATGAGGGCCATAGTAGTCCCACATGGTGCTCCCGATGTTACAACCGCACGGTCAACTGTAAACTAGTCTCTCTTTCATATTCAACACCAAGAAGATGAAAATTTCACAAGAGTAATCTATTAATTACCAATCACTTTTTAAACAGGGCAAATGACAAATAAGCTTTGGAGCCAATAATATATTTTGTGGCCATTTCCTACTGCAGAATTAATAAGGTGATGTGGTTTAATACCTTTTCTTAATAGGTTAGTATGGGTAAAATGCTCCATGCTTTTTATTATCTTTCTTTTTTCTTATTTCCCAAGCTATATAATTTGCAACTTTCATGCAGCGATGCAGGCAAATTACTTTATTGGCACAGACCCCCCCAAAAAAAAAATCAAATTAAATTTACAGCTGCAAATTGCTTATTTTTTATTTGCATTTCATTTTTGCTATGAGATATTGAGATATATGCTATCAATTACTTAGCTACTTTTAATGAGAGTTCAAAGCACAGGAGCGTACAATGTGCACACCACTGGGAAATATTCCTTTCACTTGGGTTGCAACGTCTATGCTCTCTGTTCATAGAACCAATGCTATTTTATCTGGATCATGTCATGAAAAACAAAATGGAGCAAGGTGGCATACATACGAATATTACAATGGGTTAAAGTCAGGAATGTTTGCTACATCTTGGTTGTTTCCTTGATGCAGTTTTGGCTGATAGCACTGAAGCAAAACAGGAGTCTCTGCCAAATACGCTATGACCTGAATTCACAATACAAGTTTAAACCATTGGTTGTCTTAAACCCCTCACGTTACTCACTCCGTCCAACATGTATTCCATTGTTATCTTAATATAAATGAGTGTTAGTAGCATACGCGGGATTTTTGAAATGGGGGGGGTTCAAGTTGAATGAAAATTTGACAAGCAAAAAAAAAAGATTTTGACAAATATCTGAGGGGAGGGTTTGAATCCCTGCACCCCCCCCCGGAATGTTACGGTGCTAACCTATGCAGAATATGGTTATGGAGATTAAACCTTATCAATGGCTTAAACTTCCTTCATGAATTCAGACCAATAATTCAATACCCCATTTCATTACTTAACTACTTGAGTCCCAACAGCCACTATCTCTCACCTTCACCTAGCCTAAAATTGATAAAATAACTTGTGTTTGTGACTTTCTGATAATACATTGACCAAATCATACTGCAACTGAGAAGGCTGTTCTTGCAAGCTAAAAGAAATCTCATCTCAAACACAGCCTCATTTAAATTATATATGTACTGCAATTAACCCAATGAATAGATTAAGGATATTAAAGTTGGTAGTCATAGGAGTCATGCAAAGCTGTGTTCTCACTCTACAGTAAAACATTACTGTGGTGTGAGCATCTATTTGAAAAAAAAACATCTTTTTTAGGTTTATTTATTTATATTTTGATACCAATTTTATAAGTGGCTCATTTAAAAAAATGTTGTGTTCCTTTGGATTTTCATCCAGTCTTCATACAATCAAACTGAAAACGGGTGCAACTTCAAAGCTCAACAGATCGCCCTTTACAATGTATAAAACTGACAAGGACCTGTTCATACTCTGCTACACAATCATTAGCAGAAACACTGATCTACTAGAGTGAGAACACATATGGGGGGATCGAGCAGAAGCATTGGTTCGTAACTCTACTCACCTCATACCCCACTTTATTATTCAGTTTAACTAATTTCATTGAATTAATGTTTGTAGAAGCACATGTACACTACAAACATAATCTTGTCTAAATAACATATTATCCAAAGTTTTTTTGCAACTTAGGCAATTTCTGGTGTCCCATCACTTCAAAAAATGCAAATAATAAGTAGGGGTGGGGTGTAATATTAGTTAAGAACCACTGTTTTTTTCCATTGTTTTGATCATCACATTTACATTATACCACTACACCATTACCAGACCAACAAATTTGTGTCTACTATGGTAGCATCACGTCTTCTTTGGAGTATAGTTGGTCAGGGGCCCCATTTCACAAAACCTACCACCAATAATATCAGTAACATTTAGACATCATTATGTGCTTTCAGCAAATAAAATGTAATAGCATGCAAATGCAATTATTTATTGGTATTAAGATTGTGAAAGAAGATCCTGGGATTGGTGGAATGTGCATGAGGGAGGTGATAGAGAGATTTATAATTTAAAGTGTGCATGTAAGGTTGCAGTGTATTTTTCTACCTTGTTTGTGACTCATAATGGGAGATGAGGTGCGATCTGTGAGATAACACAAAGAGGCTATGTAATAGAAGGCAAGCACATTAAAAACACATGACAAATACACACACACAGCCTGGCTATAAGCATTGTATATGAATCAATTCTTCAGGGGCCAGGTTTCATAAACCTTATCATCAATATTGAATAGGAGAATCCTAGGGCAAATGAGTTCTTTACCAATCAAATAAGAGTATTTCAGTAGTTAGAGAAGCTAGTGTAGATTAATATCCCAGACATAAAAGGCATTATGATCCTGAAATAACATACTGATTTTATTTCTCTTCTCTTTTTTTTGCAAATTTTTCTTTCTTTTTCTAATCATGCATCTAGCATATGTACAGTGAAATGAAAATGTCAATAAAAGGGTAAAATAATTGTACATATTTTTATACTGAAAACTTGCGAATATTTTCTATACTAATTAAACTCCCTCCCCCCCAAAAAAAAATGTGAGAAACATCTTTTTACAAACACTAAAGCTGAATATAGATACATGATAAATAATTTGCTTTGAGCAGAATGTGTAACAAACATTTGACAAGAGTAGACAATTGATGCCCAAAACAAATTGACTAAAGAATAAATTTACTAACTTGGTGCCAAAATTATAATGCTTTGATGATTACAAACATGTAAGACTTTCCTTTGCTGTCAAGTTTTCACTTCAATACCAACCAAAAATCTGTGAACATTCATTTCATGCAGTTGTAAAGGACCCCCCCCCCCCTCCCGTGGTAAATGTGAACTTCCCTCATTTTCAATGTAATCCGAACAATTCTTTCTCATTTTCTGGTAATCATGTGAATGCCATGCAAACAGAAGCACATATTTTTGTGACCTGACAATGACAAATGCCATGAGCATCTAGATTAAGTTTTGGCAGTTTGCAATGTACTATATAAATCTAATGTGGGGTTGCAAAAAGCTGGGCACAGGAGTTGAAAAAATAATAATCAGTGAGCACAAAGTTCTTTCTAAATAAACTTTGTAGCCTAAGCATTTTCTTCATCAGATTGATTTATATATGATTTCAATTTACAATAAAAGTCTGCAGTTACAACTTTTCATTAAAAGAGTTATACTATCTTGGACTGAGAAAACATGCTAAGCTACAATGAGTGGGATTAATGGAAATATTGGACCGTTATCTGAACATGCCAGGAAGCGACAAAAGGCCTACTGAAATAAAATCCTTTGATGTTTAATGTAGCACTTTTGCAACCAAATCGTCATCTCAAGTAACATGGTCCTATTGTTAGAGAATACTCTAGTAATTTATCAAATAATGTATTAACGTCACTACAACTAAATTTGGCAAAAACTAGTTATTTGAGCTTCTATCCAGCATTCAAACTACAGCCTTTAAAGGTAAATGCTAGTTTTGGTAACGATATCAAAATGAGTTCGTACAGAATCCAATGAAATGACCACTAAAGTGTCTGTTTGTATAAATAAAACGCATGTGCCAAAGGATTCTGGAAGAAATTGTGTAATTGCTGAGAAATCAGCAAATAAGCACGGGATTCGGGTAGGGCGTCGGGCCCGACGCCCTGAGCAATAATTATACATTGTCCCACGTGCGCTTATCTGTGCTGGGGATTTTCGGTGTGAACATTTTTCAGCGTAGATTTCAAGATTTCACAAAGTCCAGTTAATGTAACTGTACCAGATCTAGATCCTCGATGATATACTTGCAATTAAGCCTTGTTTTACAGACTTTCTCATGAAATCAGTGTTAACTGCAACTACTGGAATTTCTCTTTAAGTACCACCCTTCCATTTCAACTTTATTTTTGTTATAATACTATTTGCTATGTTGAAATGTCCCCAACCAGTCTCCTCATAATATATCTCTGTAAACTTTCATTGTTTTGATTTTTATTTTATCTGGATAGCAAGTTACCAAATGAAATAAAATAATAAGTTATGTTATTGAATTCTATCTAACCTTCATTTAACATTTCAAGATTGGGATGTTTGCTTCACTTTGAATAACATTTGTTAATAAAGATTCTTACAACAACAGAATTATAAATGCTAATGATACATTATCACATGTTGGAGGGAGTTAAATCTCTTGTCTATTTAGCAAAGTTATATTTTGCATATACTTAGTAGTGATAGGGAGAGGGGAAAATAAGACTAAATTATGACTTGGGGATCTGCACAGCACTAACATCAAAACACACCAAAACAAAAATAAATGTTACTACTACAAATAGCTGGAAGCCAGTAACACTTCTACACTGCATCAACTTAATCTCCACCACTTCATCTACACAAGCATGCAACTCTTAAGCTGGGTATTTTCCAGTTGCCATATTTACCATGTTCTATCGTGCTTTTGAAGATTTCTTCGTACTTTCTCGGCAACCCGCACGAAGGGACCTTCTCTGCATGGAATTTACAATTGCTATGGCAGACGTACCTGAGGAAAAGTAGGAATATACGATTGCAAGGAATAAGATATTTAAATAAACTGGTGTAATATTGGAATGTGAATGGAAAAAAATGATGGGAGTTTGCTCATTTGTTGTAATGTCAGTATAACGTCAGTTACCGTGAAAATGCCCAAATGGGGAATGCTAACTCTGTCAAATTTGATTAAAAAAAAAGACGATCAGAAACTTGAAAGATATGAATATTGGTAAATTTCCTCAAGCAGCATTCCATAACTTTTAAGACGTATTTATTGATGCTTTACTAACTAAATTAGAATGTTTAAATATGAGAAACTCACCTTGGTTATATTATAAACACGTGGACATTTATAGTTTTAAGATGAAATTCTTAGATTCTATGTCACTGTCTTTGACCATGATATTGTGTAGTAAACTGATTCAACTTCATTTCAATTCGAATTATGGGATGCTTGACTAAAAAACACATGTGAATTACTCATTTTGAATATTGATTTGCTCATTTGAAACAAGCAAATGAAAATATTTTGAATGAAGGTTCATGTCGGAGCATTTGCATTCCAGAATCTGATTAAATCTAAAAGAAATTACCAAAAATAATAACAAACTCTTACTTTCAAAGCATGGTAGGACAATTAGGATTTGAGCGAGAGAACAATTAGCCTTGTTTGACCAAACTTGTTATCCATTAAGGTAATTACAAACTTGCTCTCAATTGGCCAATCGCATCGCACATTACCAGTAGCTTGTAACTTGCTAATGATAACAAATTGGATGAAACTGGGTCCTGAGCCCGATGTGTTTTCTCCTGCATACTCACTTGCAGTCTTTGCACTTGTAGTGTTGCAAGAAAACGATCTTCTCATGGCAGTAGTCACAGGTCTGAGGCCGCATTGATGTCTTCTTACTGAACCTATGAGGGCGTAATGACCATCTGCTTGCATCAATTTGATCATGAATAGGGGTATAGAGAGGGGGAAGGAGGAGTAGGAATGGGGCGGGGCAAGATGACATAGGTTTGAACGAAGTGGAAGGGGGTACATAGGCATGTGAAACGGGGACACAGTGCACGTAGTGTATTTGCATACAACAAAAATAGCACATATAAAAAAAACAGTGATTTATACAGAGGTAATTATGGTATAATTTGAATTTTCAAATTAGAAAAAAAGAAGAAATATATGGATTTTAAAAGATTTAGAAGTATGATGAGATAACATTTTTTTAATGGTGAATGAAGTGACAGTGGTTGCAATGATGATGAATATGATTGAGTAAAAAGAACATGATGATGAAAATGATGACAAAGAAGGTGAAGATGATGATAATGGTGATCAAGATGACAATGAGTATTATGATTACAAAGAATATGATAATGGCAGTTACAATCATAGTGGAATAATACAGAAAAGAATTACAAAAATGTTTAAATAGCAGGAGGCAGAAATGATGATAAACATATGAATCGATAAGACAATTGCAAAAAATTGAAGAAATTTGCTTGTCAAGGAATTCACACCCAAGTATGAAAAGATTGAAGATTTTTCATATTTTTTTTAATTTATTAACAATCAGCATTTCGGTTTGGAGTGATGGGAGGAATAAAATCACAAAATCAGAGCATAGTGCATGCATTACAAATATATAATGCCATGCCAAGCATTTTTGGATGAATGAAAGTCAGTGACAATGTCATGAGATATTGGTGAAAGTCATACACAAGGTCACAAGACATTGGTATAAGTTATAGGCAAGTTCATGAAACATTAGATGGATTTAAATCATAGGCAATGTCATGGAACATTGGTGTAAGTCCATAGACAAGGTCAAAGACAAGGCCACAAGGCATTTTTGTAAGGCAAAAACAAGGTCATGAGACATTGGTGAAAGTCAATGGCAAGGTCATGACACATCCAATGAAGGTTAATGTTAGTATAGATGACGATGATGAATTCAAACCAGAGAGCATTCATGGAGATAGTGTCATGTGACACAAAAGAAGGTGGGCCAAGGAATGATACAATTGGAGGGAAAGTATAAACAGAACCAAATAAAAAGAGGGAGAGGTAGAGAGAGAGTTGGGAGAAAGAGAAAAGAAAATAGGGGTGTCCATAAAAAGAGACAATGGGGTCAAAAGGAAGAGAGAATGGAGAAATACATAGGATAGATAGATGAGAAGATGGAATGGAAGAGGAAACAAGAGAGGAAAAGAGAGAAAGAAAGACAGAGTGGGAGATAACAAGATGGGGGAAAAGAGAGGATGCATTTGTTAGCAGATGAGATGCAGGCAATAAATGTCTAATCATGATTAATAAAAACTATTCCAAAATATAAAGAAGTGTAAATGATTATTGACATAATGCACTAAATGCATCAAGAAATGATAACTAAAATAAATGAATGCCCAGATGCTTTGCTTATTTATTCTATCATCTCTTTTGAATCTAAACTACACCCAAAAAAAATTGATGTTTCAAAATATGATCTGTGTGTAGCATTAACATAAGTTAATGCTGAATTTACTATTCAAAGCTGTTAAACAAACATATCAACTTTCTAATCGATCCTAAGCTAAAAATTTATAATTGAAAGAATGAATTTAAATATTAAAATAACATATGCGTTAATTAAATAACAAATTTGTTTGTTGCAGACTATTGTTTTTATTTCATGACAATGCATGTATATTACATCCAATATGATACAAAAATAAGAAAAGTTTTGAAACTTGACTTTATAACATATTCTGCATGTTAAGCAACAATTTAGTATTAAAGCAATTGGATCACATTTGAAGATACTGCTGCTAGCATGAGTATAGCTTTTGCATTTGTTTTATTTGAGTAAAATCACAAGGACTTTAATATATTGTATAACATATCTCATAATTCATAATGCATCAACAAAATAAAACAGAACAAAACAAACATGAAAAGTTTTCATATTCCAAACAGAACACTCTTGAATGATTAACAGTTTGATTAGGAATTTAGTCAGTAGTAGTATTACTAATCAAAAATATTATTGCAAAAACACAGAATATAAAAACAAAAAATGTGAAATCAGATAAAAGTGAATCAAAGAGAGTAAAAACATCAGCCATTTACAGATAATAATATATCTATTCTCAAAAATAATATTGAATTACTAATATTTGGAATTTAGTAACTGTGCTTTCTTGTATCTCTTCTTTCTTACATATCATTTTTTATGAAGAATATATGAATGATTTTTTTATTACACTTTATACAGCATTTTTACTATAAAATATTTCTACCAATTCTTCCACATTTTTCTTAGCTTTTTAAGCTTTATTTACTCAAAATCAATTCACAAACATACTGTAAGTCTTAGTTTCTAGAGTCACTCCATGTAATTCATAAACAGAACATGAGTAGACTCAGAAACAATACTTTGCCGATGGCTTTATGAAATTTGATCTTCTCGTTTTCCATAAAGAATATGAGGTAATGATATATAATCATAAAGGTTTTTTTTTAATTCCATACATGAAAATAAATTTCTTCTAAACATCTATAAATGGCTGACACTATCATCAATACAAGATGCCATTTTGTATACTAAGTCCATATTAACTGGTTATGCCAAGTTTGATTTCAAAATTTTCTTGAGATGGTTTCCCCTTTTGTTTTATAGTTATTATCGCTGATATATATTTTTGTTATTGTGTTAAAATTTGTATTTCCCTTTATATGCTCAATATCAATATCTATTAATATCTGGTTTTTCATATTTATTACATCATAATTTCACAATATCATATTCAGTTTCCAGTTACTGTAAAGGTGGCAGCACTAATAAGGATTTGCCTTTCTAGTTGTGTCTTTGATTTATAAATTATGTATACTCCTTTTTTTCAAATGTTTTCCAGATTTTATCATTGCATTATTTTCAGATTTGTCATGAAATGTATGTTATCTTTGTATGAAGTTTGTTTTGTTCTGGGTTTTTACGATGAATGGAATAAATGCTATCAAATCAAATAAAAAAAAGAAACAAAAAACATGTCCATATGTGTATATATACTTTCACAGACAAGTTTTATAAAGAGGAAATACAAGTTCAGCCACACTTTTGTGCACAGTTAATTGCTCCTGATTAAACATAAAACAAAGTCCCAAATAAAAGAATCACCAAAATGACAAGAGAAGAGTTAGGATTTACCACAGGTAGCACTACATGAATTCCTTATTCATTAATGCAAAGTGCAGAACACAAGTTAGATTAGAACATAGATTGTGTACAACAATTGAGTTGAGCACCCCTCCCCCTTCCCCACATATACAATAGTGATCAATTCGACCCAAACCAAAAGACTAACAAACAAAATATTTCTACTATACAATTATTATAAGTTTATAGAAGGTACAGTTAACAATATTTGGCATTTGTTTTACATTTTACATTTTATGAGTTCTTTTCGACTTGAGAACAAATTATGAAATTAGGCCTTGCCACTTTTTCCACCTTTTCAACACAAATAAATTGAGAAAATTATGTTTCCGGGTAAAGTAGTAAACAAGTGGAATGCCTCTGGCCGTCTCACCTGCATCACGCGGTTCAATGTAGCAGCAGTGCTGACTTTGAATACTACTCTAACTCGCACAAGATGTTCAGTGATACATGGTTACTCTTATGTCCACTTTTTATGAACTAGACCAATAAACTTACAGAGATATGATGGTTATTCAACAAAAAACCCCAACATGGCCAAAGTTCATTGACCTTACATGACCTTTGACCTTGATCATGTGACCTGAAACTCGAACAGGATGTTCAGTGATACTTGATTACTCTTATGTACAAGTTTCATGAATCAGATCCATAAACTTTCAAAGTTATGATGGTAATTCAACAGATACACCCAATTCGGCCAAAGTTCATTGACCTTTGACTTTGGTCATGTGACCTGAAACGTGCACAGGATGTTCAGTGATACTTGATTACTCTAATGTCCAAGATTAATGAACTAGACCAATAAACTTTCAAAGTTATGATGGTAATTCAACAGATACCCATGATTCGGCCAAAGTTCATTGACCCTAAATGACCTTTGACCTTAATCATGAGACCTGAAACTTGCACAAAATTTTGAGTGATGCTTGATTACTATTATGTCCAAGTTTCATGAATCAGATCCATAAACTTTCAAAGTTATGATGGGAATTCAACAGATATCCACAATTCGGCCAAAGTTCATTGACCCTAAATGACCTTTGACCTTGGTCATGTGACGTGAAACTCATGCAGGATGTTCAGTGATACTTGATTAACCTTATGTCCAAGTTTCATGAACTAGGTCCATATATTTTCTAAGTTATGATGACATTTCAAAAACTTAACCTCAGGTTAAGATTTGATGTTGACGCCGCCGCCGTTGCCGTCGGAAAAGCGGCGCCTATAGTCTCACTTTGCTTCGCAGGTGAGACAAAAACTCAGTTAAGATCATAATTGGTTGTTAATTGTATATGATTTATGAGAACTTATTGAAAAATATTACATGGTTTTTCAACAAGGGAAAATTTAAAGAGTTTACTTTAAAGGAAACATTACTTAATCTGTGAGATCTTTATCAACAACATATAATTCAATGGAGGTAATGAATGAACAGAAGATGATGACTCAAGGAAATGTTGTATGTCACTAGTTTTCTTTTACTAGATAAACATTTCAGGGGAATTATTTGGAAATCAGGGAGAGTTTGAAACTCTATACAGTAAATTGTTGATTTAATTATCATGATAAAGAGAAGGATGTTACTGATTTAGTCACATTTCAGACAAGATGGAAGGTGGTTTAAGAACGAGGTATATTAATCTTATTAAATGTTTCATTAATGTTTCATATCATTCAATGTCATCCTGTACCACTTCCATTTCAAGACTAGAAACCTTGAAATGAAATTATCTGATTAATGATCATACCTATGTTAACCTATACAACCTGTCAGTATCTTTCCATTTTAATCACAGTTCAATGCTTTCACAAGCATATTATAATACAAGATAAAGAAATATAGCAATATCATAAGCAGCATTTGCAGCAACGATATATTATGAGCAGAGTTTGTCTGAGTTTGCACAATTTTGAAATATAATAGGTAGAATTGCGAGAAGTAAATGTATAGAATTTCTCTTTTTTTTGGCCTCAAGCATTTTAGTATTTTTCTATTTCTGCAAGATTGATGATTTCGTTTTAATAAGCAAGTGCAATTTCATTACATCTCCTGTTTCCATTAATATCTATTATGATTCTAATTAGGATTGGGTAGAATATGGGGATGAATGGATGAAAGAGGAAGGGTGGGTCTGGTTAAGCTTTGTTACAGAGAGCAGCGGTCTGTTTCACAAAACCTCTTATTTTTTAAAATTGATTCTAAATTCTTTCTAAAGAAATCAAACTCATGCCGGTTACAAGACTCTCAGCATTTTCTCATGTACCTTATCAAATTATGGACATGCTAAATGGGTTAATACTCCTGTGTTCGCAACATTTGTTATCATTACAAAATCACATCTACCATTGTCATCCAATCAATTAGTGTAATTTGAATGGATACAAGCATATAAGTCAAGGAAAGTTAGTATTGGTTAATGATAAGTTTTGTCACACAGGGCCCATGGAGATGAGATGGTTCATTGTGAAATAACAATATTGTGTTCTGAACTATGGAACTGTATGATAAGATCGTATGAAATGATCTCTGATGAGTTCACATTCAAGTTATCTGTTTGTTAATTCTTAATTTCATGGGATGTCAGGGTTAGGATCTAGATTAAGATGGGATGAGGGATGAAGCTTGAAACTCCACACTAGGGCCGTCTGCGCCATCCCGAGTTTTCAAATTAGCGCGAAATTTCTGATCCAGCAAATTATCCCAATCTGAACAATCTCGAGATTATTTGCAATGGAGACGCAATTATCGCGCTAGTTCATATGATTAATCTCGAGGGATTATTTGCAAAATAGCGCGCTAATTCGTAGGTGCAGACGCACTCGGGATTATTTATTCACAGCGTCAGACCATAATACATCGATGCCTTGCTCAAGCAGGAATTACTCTTCTTGCGATGGTGGAGACAGGGTTTCTAGAATCTCAAGATTAATCGCGAAGAGGGCAGATCGGGCTAAAATCTCGAGATTGCGCAAACTCGGGATGGTGCAGCACCGCCTAATATGTTGTTTCTTTTCTTAATCTGATTTGTGTAGAACTTTTTATTTATTTGGAAAGGCATATAAAGATGGTATTTAGAATCCTTTAAGTCTTGCCTGAGGAAATTATATCATGTTCAATGATGCATGGATTTTAACTGCTTGAAAGAAAGCAACCTTTCCACTATGTTGTTATCTATGGTTATCATTCAAAGTGGAGAACTTTGAATGGGGCAAGGGTGAGGAAAGGGGGGGGGGGACAGGGAAGGAATTACAAGGAACGGGCATGGTTATTCATACCTGCCAACCATTCAAAGTAAAGTTATTAATCTCTCATAGGAAAATAAGAATAACTATTATGATAATAGTAATAAGATAAAGCATGGATCACATTGTGCAAAACTGCATCTTTATGTGCTTCCAAGCACTCGGGTATTCAACAAAAAAATGCAAACTGTACGCAAATTGTGAGGCTTCATTCAGAGGAATTAAATCAATAATTGCTATATCTTGAAATAAAAAAAATAGATTTTTACCCCAATAGTAAATGATTCTTAAAATGGGAATGGTTGGCAGGAATGAGCAAATTAATGACATAAAACATGAACAGATATTTTTAAATGAAATAACAAATCCCTCTTTACATCATTTGAACCATACCTAAAGCAAACCAATCTCCTTTTAAAGCTTTGCTTTTTCTTGATAGAGTAACAATCCATCATTAATTCATATAGAGCTATTAATCTCTTTATCATTTGATGCACCAAGCAGAACTACTTCCATAATTTCCCTGCTGTATCACACAGCTGTAATACACACAAATCTAACAAACCTGCACTTCCCAAGTTATCATCCACAATTGATAACCATAAAACCATTCTCAATATTGTTAGAAACCATATAACTGCAAATTCATTTGATGATGAACAGTTGTAAGAATCTTCAACCAAGATCTTATTCTACAGTTATATCCAAGTACAAACCTGTGTTTTATTGCGTGGATCATGTTACTTCGAGTTTGTGTTCTTGGGGACTTGGGTGGAACAAGTTTTGTGGCTATAAAAAGAACAGAGAATAAGAGAGAGTGTATTGAGCAAAGCCATCTCATTGTTCCATATCTGGGCCAGTTACATGAAACAATACAGGTAAACCCAGTGGCACATATTCTGAAGTCAGGTTTAAAGGTAAATGCTAGTTTTGGTAACGATATCAAAATTAGATAGTACAGAATCCAATGAAATGACCACCAAAGTGTCTGTATAAATAAAACGCATGTGCCAAAGGATTCTGGCAGAAATTGGGTAATTGCTGAGAAATCAGCAAATAAGCACAGGATTCGGGTAGAGCAATAATTATACATTGTCCCACGTGCGCTTATCAGTGTTGGGGATCTCCGGTGTGAACATTTTTCAGCGTAGATTTCAAAACGTTCAGTTAATGTAACTGTACCAGATCTAGATCCTCGATGATATACTGACAATTAAGCCACTCATTCAATGAACAAGGTTATAATATAACCTTGTTCTCAGTTATATCTCCATGTGTGACAAAATAAGGGTGGCAATGTTTGGCTTATTTTCTCTTTTTCTTTGGGGCAAATGCTTGATTTTTTTACACTGACAGTTTCCATTAGACCTGTTAATTCATACTGCTTGGCTCTTATTTAAATTTGATTCTTTATATCATTTTTTCTTAATTAAAAATAGAGATCAAAAACTGAAAATTTTCTTGCCATATTACTTTCCACCAATAGAGGGCGTACACAAAAATATGCCCAAAATTCAAGTTTTTGAGCGCTCTGGTGAATACAAAAATTATTCCCACATTACTAATGATAAATAAATTAAAACTGTATGAAAATTAGTAATTTTGGTCACAAAAGTGATATTTTAATGATTTTTTAGAGTGTGTGCTCTATACAGCATTGGCATACCATAGTCCTACCTGTAGATTCTCCACAGGCCAGATGGTAGCAGTGAACAAGTGAATTAAGCCTTGTTTTACAGACTTTCTCATGAAATCAGTGTTTACTGCAACTACTGGAATTTCTCTTTAATTAAGACCACGGTCTAACTCTGTGATAAAATTATGGGAAGCCAAAAGTGTCAAAAATTTTATTAAGTTGTATGTTCTTATGTTTACTGTGCTCTTTCCTGGATCATCAATGGGGAAGACAATTATCTATTTACACTTCCTAGACAATTATGAATGATTTGAGAGCCAAATGAGCTGAAATATTGTATCTCTACTGTTAGTGATTTATGTTACAATTGGCTATCCATATTCAAACCACAACTTTAAATCTGAGTTTAAGTTAAACCAGACTTCAGAATATGGGCCAATGTCACTAACTGTATCTACCATAGTAACACTACTCAACAGCCAATCAAATTCAAGGCTTTATGGTAGTTCCAAGAGATGATAAAATGCTAATCCATTTTTCAAGTTTTTTTTTTTACAGTAGGAAACTATCTAACAGAATTCCTTGACTGAGGTTTTGAGGGTAAGGATTTATTTCTCAGCTTGTCAAGAGTAAGAGTCGCACAGTATCCCCTCACCATCCTGGGAGTGTGTAAAAGTCACCATACATGGTCAATTTACAATGATTGTAATTTTTATGAAACATGGCTCTCGTTAATAGCTCTGGGGACTGTTAGAGAATTACATTAACACGCAACTGAAAAAAAAATATTAGCAAGTCCTCAATGTAAGTGTTTGACTGACTTAAAATCCAAGTTTCATTTGAGTTTTGTTTTGTAATGCTTTCTGAAATGGGGCCCTGGACACAAAACTAAAAAATAATCTTTGCCTTGAAATCATTCATGCTACATGCTGAAGAAAGGTCAATTTTATTCTTTTATAAAAAAAATTGCACAGATCTGTAAAACACCTATATAATAAATGCAATTCATCAAATTGGCAATAGTGACATCTCAATTTCATTTATTGATTAATTGTAAAAGTCATTTTCTACCTTCATTTGTGTTTTCCTATAAGGTGTGAATCCCATGAAACAAACAGGTGATTTATTTCTCTGGTCAGATCAATTAATTTTCCTTGACATTTTGAAAGGCATGACCAAACGCCTTTGTGTTATGAAAGATACACTGTAAATGTCAACCAAACAATTAATGCTCTCTGTTTCACTAATAGACCAGTGCATCCGAGGATGGTTAATACCTTCCTCAAAGAAAGATGAAAGCTGTCATTCTAAGGCCCATATGAGCATTGTATTTTTTTAATTAGGTTTGGTGGACATATTACAGATGTGTTTTTTTTATAAAACCACTGGAAATTTTTAAGATATTGCATAAATGGCAGGAAATACCAGTATTTGTCGCACAGATAATGTATTTCGTGTTTCTATAAATTATCATTTGCTCTACCATTTAATCAGCAGTAGCAAAAATAATCCTGCTAATTTTCAAATAAACGATATTGATACCATCACTTACATTCATTGCTGGTATCAATTTCAAGGTTTTTGATTCATTAAAATCATGAGGTCTATGAAACATAAACAAGTACAAATGATATCTACAATCGATGGTAATGTTTTGTACATGATTATCATAGAAGTACAGTTATCTTTAATTGTAAAATTGATTGTATCTTTTAAGGTTACATGGCCCTTATGTGATCCTTCTTATTTTCATCAGTGTAAATCCCCCTTTGTCTAATATCATTCAAGTATAAATCAAACACATCCTAATGAATCTCATTTTATTCTTTACGTTGTTTGGGTGGCAAGCCTATGTCCGTTAGCCTCTCTTCTGATCTACTGGGTGATGATAACCGCATCGCGTTGTCGTCAGAGTACCGTCTGTCACGTGGGTCTCGACTCCTGCCTTGCGTCCTACCCAACCTGTACAAAATAAAATAAAACCAAATTTTTTTTGCTTCTCGAGATAATGCATTATAAAATGGTACTTTTATTTCATGTGGATAGCATATTTCAATGGGAACAAATGACCGACTGAATCAAAAGAGAAAGAAAGAGAGCGGGAGTAGGAGAGAGAAGAGAGGGAGAATAGAAGAGACAAGAAGATATAAGGAGAGAAAATAAGTGGGGAGGGGTGAATGAAAGAGAAGAGAATATACAAGGGGGAAGCTCAATATAAATGTATAGGCCTATATGAACACTAATTCAATTCTATAGCTATCCTGCATCTGATACAAGAAATTTAGAAAAGAAAATGTGCTTGCAATCGTTTCAAAAGAAAATTGGAACATCTATAGGAACCTCATTTTTGCCAAATTTGATAACATGTGATATTTATTAAGCCCTATACAAATTCTGATCCAAAGGTTTTACACTAAAGTATGGTAATATGTGGTCATGTTTAACATGTAATAAAGAGGGCAAGAAAAAAATTGAACATCCTGCAAAAACAACGCATTGCTTACACACAAGAAACAGTTACACATAATGTTTAAAACAAGCACGTGGGTGTCCTATATGTTTACATTTCCAAGAAACAAGGCAAATAAGGTGAGGAATGGAGAAAAACAAGGAAGTACAAGATAGAATTTCCTCAATAAGCGGGGAAAATGAAATACTGCTATCAAGAAAATGTGACAATTTTTATTCTCCCTAAAAGTAGATTTTAGAAAATATACCAGTACATTTTTTTCTTTGACAAATACCTGAGAAAGATATTAAAAAGGGTTTACATTTTTTTTTCAACAAACAGGTTTTCATGATGTACATGAATTCAAGCATCAAGTCTTGAGAAATAATTCAAGAGAATGTAATTCAAAATCAAAGATGATATCCATTAATTATCAGTTTGCAAAAAGTGGAAACATTGAAATTCTATTTTGTCCATCATGACTTTGAGAACTCCCCCCAACAGCCTAATCCTCAAAAGTCAACTGAAAAAACATATCAGACAAATTCTATCACAGACTGGACTTGGATTTGCTTCAATTGTGAATGCACTACAATTGCAAAAATAAGCTTGTTGTGTATCGGTTGAAGACTTCATGCATTCATGTAGTAGAGATAATGAGCTGTAGTGATGGTAATACACAAAGCATTTTGTGAGATCCAATGACGATAGCACTAATGTACGTCAGAAGATCTTAAGTCTATCCTTACCCCCACCCCTTTATTCAAAGATCTGATCAAGGGTTAACCATTAATGAAAAGCCACCTACGTTGCTGAATCAAAGCCCAAGCCAGACCTCGTAGTATTCAGATGATCAACAGAGCTCCAATTTGAAGGTGATGGTAGGGGTAGATGGTAGGGGTTGATTTTCTTGGTCGGGGGCGGCGTCCCCCTGCTTTTACCCCTCTTGTTGAAGGTGGGCGTGTGGGGCGGGGTAGGCACAGGCAGTTTGAAGATGTGACTGTCGAACGGAGGCGGCGTGATGGGCACTGAGGGCACTTCTGAGAGATCTGAGTTGAGGGAGTCGATGGAGGGGCGTTTCTGCTCAGGACTGCTGCTGACAGAGGGCGAGTTAGAGCGAGACCGGGCATGGTCACCAACCGTCTCTATGGAGTTGCCCATGCTGACTGTATCAGGGCTCTTGGCACCATCCTCCGTGTTACGATCCTTTGAAGGGTAGTTGGCTAGTTGAGATAGAATGAGAGAAATGAGAATTAGTTACTGGTTCCTAATGAAACTAAGAAGCAATGCATAGTGCTCCATTAAAAAAAAAGGATTCCAGCCTTTGTTTTAATGCCCCCATTGCATTTATAAAATCGTGGATGCAAGAATAAAAAGGTATTATTCTATAGAAACACACCTCCCTAAAAGCCTGGATACATTTTTATTAGATGTGGTGACAATCCTTATCTGTATCTTGATATATATATAATAAATTACTTTAAAGAATAGCTTTATATTACTAAAAATAAAAAATAAAAAAGGCACTGGTCTCAAATTAAACATACAGCAAATTCTAGTAGATTCTATTTATAATTTTTTTCAGTCAGAAAGCAATACAGAAATTACAACTTCTGACATTTCTCTTTTGAAATATAATTCTTGTAGATATTTGTAAACATAAACTCTGTTAGGTTGTAACAAAAGAATAGGGTGAGCAAAATGAAAATGAAGTTAACTGAATGATTTATGATTGAAAAAAGATATGAGAAACTATCACGCCCTAGAATGATTATTGCAATGGACATCCTTTCCCAGTCAATGCAAACAAGATGATCTTTAAAGATACATCAATTTGTCTATCCTGGCAGTCAGCCAAGAAGGGAGATAGACCGATTATTAGCAGCATTCACATGATAGCAATTAATGAGATTTAAACAATCAGATGGTTTACCCTGATAAGAATCTTGTACTTTGTTGAGTGCAAACTGAAGAATCTCCCATGCTTGCATTTGGAGAGCATTTTTAAATGTTGTTTAAAAGTCTATATTATATGCAACATTCTGTGTGTCTTAAAGAAAGGCAGATCTAACCCTCAAACTGTATATTCATCTCACCTCCCACATGTTCCCCCCCCCCTTTTTACCATAACTTTTGTGATCTTCTTCCACCCATTCCTTTTATCTCCCCATCCTACTACCAGTTTCCAACCCAACTTCCACACTTGTTTGCATCTCTTCTTCTCTTCTAATGCCCCATTCTCTTGATCAAAATATTATTTTCTCTCCTTCATTTACAATATCCTTTCTCTAAGTCCATCCCTATATCTACATGTCTCTATCCTGCAGATATATACCCTGATTGACAGTCTAATTGATAAAAAAAAGTCTTAGAAAAAGTCCAACAAGTTACATTCTGATCAGTAGGCCGCAATTTCATGAGTTTCCAAGAATCTGGAGTTTGTGCCCCCTGCCAACTAATACCTCCCTCACCCTCATCGATCAGCAATAATTATTTACATATCAAAGCAAAACAATGCAAACCACCTCGGTGAGGTGCTAATGATGAAAAAAAGAAGCTGTCCTGAATAAGGAATGCCCATCCTTATTGCTACCACGACTGGAGCAGCGAAACCTGTAGGATAGGTGCATCCCAGTAAGCAGAAGCAGCAAATGCAGCATACTTACACTTGCACACTTATAATTTATCTTAAAATCAAGACATTCATCTAGAACAGTCCTTGGGAATACTGGTATTTTCTATTATAACAGAAAATATCTCAAAATGAGGAATTCATACTTTTGTAAGAAAATACAAGAACAAACATATTGATTGGCCACATCATTTTGCACTAATGATAACAATAAGGACTGATTTATACAGTAGCACATAATATGCACAAGTCTTTCTATGTGCTTTACAACATGAAGCATTTTTTTCTAACCATGTAAAAATGTAAAACCTTCATGAAAATAAGGTTGAGTTCAACTAAAAAATTTAGAATTTGACAGACTAACAAACTAACCTTATAGAACTCACATGCATTCTGAAAGTTACATGTACATCCTTGTTTTGCTGGAAAAGGTAAATCAACTCATTTTCTGTTTTACTGTTGTTTTCTCTCTTTCATAATTGATGAAGGAAAATCATTTCCATAAGTCACTTTATTTTTTAATTATTATCATTTTAAATCTATGAATAAACCATTATATTTCAGCAGACCATTTACACTACTGGAATTGATAATTATTACTAATTTCTTTTTCATTTATTATTTTATATTTCCAATTCATTTATTTATTTCTATTACAATAATTTTAATCATTCTTTTTAAAACAAAACTTTTTATTTTTTTTTTAAATCTTCCATTTTTATCTAAATTTATTGAATTATTTATTCATTTATTTATATACTTATTATTTTTGTAGGGTGAGGTTTTGATAAAACATGACTTTGAGTAGTCTCATTATTTTTTGTCCACTGGTCATTGCCAACTCTAGACAATCACCTAAATCTGATAAACATTAACAATTATTTTTAGTGGTGTGAATGGCTCTTATTTTCATAACTCAGCCAATTACTGTCAACATCTTTCATCAGGCACGTCTTCAGATAAATATTACACGTGAGAACACCTAGACAAAGCAGCAGGGAAAATGGATCAAATTATGATATTTTCTTTCACTGAATCTTTAACAAGGCCATATGAAAGTAGAGTGCATGATCAACAACCTAGTCTAGAGAGACCATTGATAAATAACATTATTTAAAAAACTGTATCATCTTATGCCCTACTTATGAAAGAATATCACAACACAGAGACTGATCACCCAATTCAACGGAGCTGTAGAAATCAAGGATTCATTGTGCAGGATTCTCCAATACAAAGAATCTATATCATTGCTTGGCTTTCGTGAAATGTTTCGAGTCACCCTTGAAAATCCAAATTTTGGGGGGTTATTAGTGATTGCTTGTTTTAACACAATGTGTGAAAACAGATTCATCTTATTATCTTATACCTAGAAATGTTATTGTCAGACAGGGTGTATGGTTGCCCTTCACAGTTCTTACACATCTTATTCTTCTATTTACATCAAAATTGCAAAACATGCTCAGATGTGATGTCAACAAGGATTTACTGGAAAGTCTCCAAAAAGAAGGTGAAGGGATTCGCATCATTACCAAGCTACTGTGGTGCTTTGGCAACTCACAGGATTTTTGTTGTCGTCGTTATTTTTTTCACAACCCCCTGATGAGTCATGATCTCACACACATCTGGCTTGATCAGTTAACTAATTCTGGGGCTGTTGTTGACATTTTTGGTACAATTGCCATTTAACACCCCCACCACCCCCTTTATGGATTTTCCCTCTTTTGGTTTAATTAAATTAGCCTATTAAATCTAGGCAGAGGCTACATCTATAGTATTTGCTTTTACATGTCTGAACAAAACATAAGTGATACATCTCATGCAGTGAGACTACGAAGTACGAACAGCTATACATGTACCCTCTTATCATAATTAAGTTGTTGTTTTCTTATTATCGTCTAATGTCCAGTGGCTTTTTTTCTTCGAACAAACAATCAGCACAGAAGTGAAGTCCAAAAAAGAAAAGAACGACTAAAGAAAGACGAGAGGGTACAGGCGGTAGATGCTTTGCATACTCTGTAGTCATGCCACATCAGACGCATCACTTGCCTATCACGTAACAGCGACGATATTGTTGCAGCCTCTGCTTAGATTGTAGGTTAGGTCTACATACCTATGTAAGCCTTCTTCAAGCTCTTGACTGCATCGAGGAACCTGGTGATCTCTTTCTCCTCACAGGCACAAATCTTCATGATGGTTCTGATCTCAGATTCACTTAGCTTGATCAGCTGGCTAAGGTTATGGACTCGCTCTATCAGCATCTGCAATGAATAAGGGGAAAGGGGATTATATTCAATATTTCATACACATATACAGAATTTAACTGGTACAAGCTGACCAAATGCAGGCATACCCAAGTAAAGTAAAACCACAGTGAAATAAGCTAACAAGTAACTACAAGAGGCGGGCCTTGTTTGTTTTGATTTTGTTTTTAACTGTCATGATGAAAAGCAAGCTGAAATTGCCTCTTCCCTAATTCAATGATAACAAGATTTTGAGAAAAAACTAAGCATTTATGACAAAACACAGTGGCAGCATCACCTACTGAGATTGTTGTATTTTATGTACATTAAAAAAAAATTGTCATCGAAACCCGGCCTAATCGTAACATCAGCATTTGTTATTGATATTTGTTTTATAGGCCCCGATCTGTCTAGTCAACTTGATGTTCACTGAGGGAGGGAACAGCGCTGAAAGTATGTCGCATCGGTCACCCCTTCGCTTCTCATTTACATAATGCAAGACACCATGGCAACTCAAAAGATTATCTAGCACTGTTCACAGACAAGATGCATGGTTACACAAGATTATTATTTTATTAAAGGTTGCAACAAGATAGAAACATCTCTCATGGGAATGAATATCAGGGAGGGATGATGGTAGCAAATACAGAGTAAGGCTGCGTTTATGCGACCTCAACCCAGAATCATGATTGGAATCACGATTTGAATCATGATTCAAAACAGCAACATGAATCACGATCCGACAGAATCAGCGTTTATACGACCATCTTTCTAACGCTGTTTCTCCCTGAATTCGGGCCGATCCAGTGCGCATCACAGTGCGCAGTTTGACCCAGGAAGTATAGGTCAACATTTTCGCGCGTGTTTCTAACTTCACGTCGGCTGCTAGATTTTTGCTGCCACCGGAGCTAACGCGCGATCGTTTGTGCAAGTGCAACTCGGCTTCCGAAAAATAAATCTTTTACTTCCAGAATTCCGTGTATTGTACCTCGTATTGTTTTTGTTTACTTGTATTCAATCTTGTCGGTTCATCAAAAATGGTGTTCGGTAGCCGTAGTACTGGGCACGAATTCTGTTAATTTTGTCTCGACAGGCGGTGCCACATCTCCGTTGAAATCCCTCCCTTGCAAGCGCCACTGAAAGGGACTCGTAGATCGTCTTATATTTCTGTGAATCCCGGTAAGGGATGCTTGAGCCCAAAGCACAAGCAGAGCCCTGAGTTCGTCGTCAGTCCAATTTGTGCCTTTGGAACTTGAAGACATGATTGATGAAAACAGTGAAATCAGGGTGACCAGACGTCCCGTATTTCAGAATATTGAACAAAATGTAGTTACTACATTTGAAAGTGACGAATTTTCATTAAATAACCAACAGCTGACGAAGCAGGGACAACAATTAAATCGATAACTGTAAACTTTTGCAAGTTCTGCGATGATTTCTTGCTAATACATTGCAAACGAACTGGCCTCCTGCCTGTGTGTGGCAGGCTACTAGCTAGGCATGGAGGATCGAAGCAAATTCTCAATGGTGCAAACACCTCACATGATAAACAGTTTTTCTACCAAAATAATCACAAAATCGGCGGGAAATTCTTATAATTATACTATGGATTCTCAGTTTAATGATTTGGAGATGTAATCGGAGGAAAATGTTATTGACTTTTCATAGATCTAGTTTCAGCTTTCGTTTTGAGTCTTGGTGTGCACGATGCCGCGATGTTTCATCTAATTTTTAAGTTTGACAATATGTTTCACTTTGAAATTTTATTCATTTCTAAAACATTTTATGTTTAAAATTTTTAAAATACATTTAATAAAGTTATGATTTTTATTAGATGATTGGATTTTTTTGTTAACTTGAAGTTTGAACTTTTCCCTTTTCTTTATTTTATATATACCCTATCCTTTCTGCTTGCCCTTTTTTGTTCCATCTATCTTTATTTCCTATCTTTCTTTCCTCGACATTTTCTTTCCTCTCTCTCTCTGTTCATTTTTCTTTCTTTCCTTCTTTATCCAATATACTTTTTTATTTCCTTCATTCTTTCTTTCCTTATAATTACCTTGGCTTCCTTCTCTCTTCGTCTCCTGTTTCTTTTCGTTCTTTCTCTCCTTCCATTATTTTCTATTTTTTCGTTCTCTTCCCCTTCATTCTTCCCTTCCATTCTTTATTCCTTTCTTCATTTTTCCCTTCTCATTCTTTTCCCTTATTTTTATTTTCTTTCTATTGTTTCTTTCTTTCAAAGAATGAAGGAAACATGTTTATTTCCTTCTTTCTTTCCTCCTACTTTTTCTCACCTTTCCCCCTTTAATTGTCTCCTTTATTTTGCGAGACATTTATTAATCTTCCCTTCCTTCCTTTCTTTCTTTCTATATTCATTTCAAAGAATGACGGAAACCTTTTTTATCTCTTTTATTATTTCTTTCATCCTTTTATTCTAACTTTCTGTTATTTTTTCTGTTTTCTTTCCTTCCCAATCATCTCTTTTCTTTCTCTCCTTCATTCTTTCATTCACCTTCCCTTCTAATTCTTTATATTTTTTTCAAAAGTCTTATTATTATACTATGGATTCTCAGAAGCCCACACTTTGTGTGGGCTTCTTTGTTGATCTTCGTTTGTCAATTGTCCCGTATTTCATTTTGTGAAATCTGGTCACCCTGAGTGAAATATACAAATGACGCTACAGTACAACCCCGGGTACAATACACAGAATGATAATTCCTAAATGCACATGACAATTGGCATATACCGGTACTAGTACACTGGCAATCTGCTACACGAAAATTAACCTGCACGAAACACAGCGCGCGCCTTTGAGTCGAACCCGGAAGAAGCACGACACAATGACGTCATAGAATCATGATTCAAATCACGATATCGTTTATACGACCCTTTTCGTTCGTGATTCTACAGAAACGTCTTTCCAAACGCCCCTTTTTCCGTGTTTCATGTTTGTGATTTGAAAGACGTTTATTTCCAATTTCGACTAAACGCAATCGTGATTCTGCAGAATCGTGATTTGAATCATGATTCTAATCATGATTCTAGGGTAAAAAAGTGTCGAATAAACGCACCCTAAATACAGCCCACTTCAGGGTACTTTTTACGGAAAACATGCTTCATGTGCGTGAAAATGTTCTTGAATGCAGCATTTTACATGTAATGCAAAAGGAGAATTGATTTGGAACATTTGAATGCACTTGTCATTCAGAGTGTAGAGGTATAAAGCAGATTAGATTATTATCTTGAAAGAAGTGGGAAACTCTACTGCCTTTCAGGCAATGATCTGCAAAGCAAAAGGATGGATTTCACTGCATGAAACACAATTTGAAGCTGTTATTCAATACTGCCTTGGAAAATTTTTTTCACTGGTAGAATCATGGCACCAAGTGTAAATAAATCTTTAGCAGTTGAAGCTAAATATATTTTTCAGGCAATGTTCATTTGGTGGTTTGATTTTTGTAGAGACTTGGCTGAGCATAATTCTTCTATAACCTTTCATTTTTTTTTACAGCGGGTGTAAATGAAGCCTGGAAAAGTCAATGCTTTTTATATAATGCTTGCCAACTCACTAGATGATTAGATTGAGATGTCTGGCTTTTTGTAATAATGCCATGAAAACCAAATATCAGCTATCTGACACTCCACTTACTTTGTGTATGTGAGAAGTTGCTTGATTAGATTGAACGTAAATGGGGTTTTCCCCCAACAGCATGCACAAAGTACAATCGATATGAAAACCCTAACCATCTGGTCATTTTCCCCACAAAAACCATATTCAAATGCTAAAACACTGATTACCACAGTAATTGACTTCTTTTTGGCTTGTAAACTTGCACAATTTCCCTTTATGATTGATTTTTTTGGTTTATGTAGGAGTGGCACCGATACTTTGCGGTTTCAGATACTGGACATCAGCAGAAATCCTTTATTTTATTCCTATCCTTATACATCCCCCACCCCTCTTTCACCCCCTCCCTCTCCTCTACACACTCTCTCTCTCCTTCTTATATTTTATTAGGTCAAGTTTGTTAATATAAGGCCTAAAAAAAAACAACAGTTATGTTGCCCTCATAAGCCCAAATATCAGAAAGTTGTATTTTCTTTTCAATATTTCTTCTGCTGCACTACTGAATAAAATCTGGCATGGGATGGTTTATTTATGCAGTCAAATATGTTAAAATGCATTAAAAAGTGCCTTTTTTCACGCCACTTACATATGTGCAAATTCTTTGCCCAAATCTGACATTTCTCACAAAAGCATTGAATTTGTATATTTTGGGTCTACTACAAAAATATTTTTTAAATAGTGACCCTGTTTTTTGCACTTAAAAATCATTTGAATGAGGTCAACATATCTTTTTGCCTAACTTTCCATTTTCATCATTACTAAGGAATACACAAATTGCAGTCAGTCATACTTTCAAATGCATGAAAATAAAAAAAATAAAGAAAATTATTACATTTACAAAAACTGCAACTAAATTAAGCAAAAACCTAAACAGAGCATTATAAGCACTAGTGTACCTATGGGGGGGGGCACTCTGCCCCCCTGATGAGTCACGACCCATGCAAAGGATGTATTCCTGCCCCCCCACCTGACGAGCATGAAACACCTTTTTTTGCCCCCCCCCTGACGAGCTTGAATACCTTTATTGCCCCCCTGACAAGCTTGAAGACCTTGTTTTTTTTGCTTGTCACTTTTTTCTGGTACAATATCCTTTACTTGTGATTGAAGACCTTTTTTTTTGGGGGGGGGGACTTGTCAATTTTTTTGGCGGATGGTTTTGCCCACCCCCCCCTGTGGAAAATCCTAGGTACGCCACTGATGACCATGGTTCCCTTGTCCTACTCCTTACTGTCACAGTGCTTTGTAATACCTAAGGTGAATTTTCTATACTACTCTCCTATCATTTCCTTCTTTTTGTTTGTTCTGTCTTTCCCTGCGTTCTATCCCTGTTGGCGTTTTAGTTCATATGTTGTCTTGTTCTAGCCTTTATTTATCTTAAACCCAAGTTCTTAATTATTCTTTCATCATCTTCCCTCATATTCCTCACATCCCTACTCATCATACACACCTAAATCAAATGGGACCTAGTCAAATAAGCATTCCACTTTTCTCTAACTCTGTGACCCCAGAATGATATCCCCTTTCCCTTGAAACCATATAATTTGTCAAATTCTTTCCAAGATGACCCTATATGCCCTCCCATCCATGCCCCCTCCCCCTGTAAAAAAGGAAGAAAGAAAAGAAAATCTCAGAATCATATATACCCTCAGGTTTTCAAGTAACAAGACCAGCTTTGAGAAGGTGATATGAAAACTAGGCTATGGTATTAGGACAACAATCGATTGAAGAAGAAGATATACAAGTCGGCTTTAGAATGGAGGTGTCAATTGACAGATGGGATCTAACCTGAAGTCCAATAGTATTAGGGGTGCCAAGTGATGGGTGCTTTTGAAACAAAGCTCATAAGGGGCATGGTATCCAGGTCAAAGGGGGTTGGAGGACATTCCCCTTTCACCATTCAGGATGACTCATAAGGTACTTGCATACCCTCCTCACCCTCTACTTCATATAGTAGTGTGTGATCACAGACCCAGTTCATGATGCATTTTCAGTAACATTTGTTCATGAATTCTCCACTCGTCACATCCTTTCAGATAGAGACAGACAAATACTCAACCATTTTCAAGCAAAAATAAGATGATAGTTTTCATATTCATACTTGGATTTATAATATTGCATCATCACATAGTATTATCTTTCTAAAGAGCTTTATCAAAATGAAGCATCGCTTTCTCAATAGATACGGAAAAACAAGGTCTGAACCTGAAGACTAATCAGTGACTTTGATATATTGTCTTCTTTTCATTTTATGGACAGTGGCACTGCTAAATGAGAGTGTCCCATGTCAAGTGCATAAAACATATGCTGAAGTATAATGTATGGTCTCCAGGTCAACTTGTCAGGGCGGACTGACCTGGGAAAACCAGTTACTATTTGACATCATCCATTTTCAGGCCAGTCTATTCCAAAATTCAGAATCATAATAATTTCATGGTTCAGAATTTGTGCTGTCATTTGCAGGCAGCCTGTTTTACTCAACTGGACTTCAATTTCATTCAGAGAAGAATTGCTTTTGTTTGCTGCTTTTCTCACTATGATTCTCAACATGACATGCAGCAATTTAACAGATATCTAAAAACTGACAAGGGAATAAACTGAAAATGCAAATCTAATTCAAGTCAAGCAGAAAATTATGCTCTACTGCTCCCATAATCATGGAAGTGTTATTCTTGCTAATTTTGCACATGTCCAACATCCCCAAAAATAATTTGTTCATAGTATGAGATGATGTAATGTGCTCTAAAATCACCATGGATTGAGCAAGTAATGAGATCATGAAGTAAGAACGGATGAAAATTTAGGGTCATATGTACAAAAACAGTCGGATACTTTATGGGATTGCTGGAAGTTCCTTCACCAAGCATGTTACAACACTGGTAGTTTGCTTTATGCTACTGCACATCAATTGTGTGAATATATGATCCAATCAGTTCTTTTCAGGATATGGACATTGTTTTTCATTTGCCGTTCTGCCCCAGATCACTAATCAAGAAAACAATGACGAAAGCAAAAAAGGTCACAAGCTCTGAGGCCTTGACCGTGATGATCTTGAAAAGTTCTTTTCTGTCCAGAGGTCACCTTCGTACTGCAGGCAATTTATTGTATTATCTACAGTGTACTGATACAGATAGGTATATCATTAACAAATCAGTTTACTAATGCAATCAAAATTTCAGCAAACAATTATAAGGTTGTTGTGATATCATCAACACATAATTTGATTGCCCCCCCTGCGCTTTGTTGATAACCAACAAACTTGCCTGAGACTTGCCAGACATAGCAATGGTCAATGTTTGTAAAATGAACTCTGTACAATGTAACATTTTGAAGTGTCTTTACAAAACCTTGTTCGTACAACTTGGGTCCTAGATTTAAAACAGGCAATGACTTTTGCTATTGGTAAACAAGAATAAGAAGTTTTTGGACATGAGGACTAGGATAACCTGGGTAATGGCTAAAAGTATTCCTTACTGTCTTTTTGCTTTTCTAAAAACAGACTATTTTTTAAATCTATTCAAAGCCTAAAAGACATTTCAGACCTATTACTGAATCTGAGCACCCTGCTAAATTAAACTGAAAATTATGCATTTTTCACAAAATGGCCCTCTTCATTCTCACCCCTTTCCTAAAACTGCACCGTTGGAGGTCTATGAACACTGTAATAGTGCATTCTAATCTCCTGAGGCCTGTCTGGACTTCCTTATCATAGCGGTTCAGTCCCTATTGAGAGAAGGCCTGTTCCGATCCGTTCTTCCTGAACCGATGATCCTGTGAAACTTTCGGCAGCTCTCAAGGGGTCATTCTCATGGAACACAAGTTCAGGGGGGGGGGTGTTTCATAAAGCATCTTTCACAACTCATTTGTTCTGAGCCAATCAGATGCAAGGATTTCAGTGGCTTGTAACAATTGTCAGTAAAAATCACTAACTAGTTGGTTCATGAAACACCCCCCTTTTGCTATATTATTATGAGCTTTTTTAAAAGCAGAATATGCAAAGTCAGTCGGGCACGTTTCATTTGTATTTTTGCCTTTGAACTTTCAGTCTATAGCCTGACAGAATTACCAAGGGAAAAGAAATTGAAATAAACAGTTGCCATGGAACAGTTATATTACTGTTGATCAGTTATACTATAATAAGCAGCAGATATTACGTGAAACGATCAAGTAGCATAGTCCCAATCTTTCATCTTCTGTTATTGTTAGATACCATATGGTTTGTAATGATGTAGCATTTCAATTTTGATAAATTTAAAATATATTCAGTCCACAAGAGAGAAGAATGAATAGGTATAAAAAAAAACATAAAGGAGATCTTCAAAGTAATATTTGAATGAAATTTGAAATTAATTAGGGGTATAATTCTGATATGAACTGAGGAATACATGTATAATTCATCACAACATTTTTTTTGTTGATTTCTTGGATTTTTTTATATGAGCTCCATGTTACAACCACTAGAGCATCGATCATTCCGTGACCTCATCTGGAACAAAGAATCAAATAGACAGCATTAATCAACGTAGAAATCAGGGCAATCTTCACACAGACCTAGATCAATCACATCTTAGCTCCCATTGAAATACTCTGTGAAGGTGACTGGGAGTTTAAATGTATGCACATCAGATATGATGATGCGACCGACCGTTTGCATCTGGGGCTCATATTTTAACCATACACACGAATGTACGCTTGGGTATGAGCACTGGGATACTACAAATAGAAGGCTTTTACGATGTCATGTGTATGCTCAACGAGGGAGAGGAGAGATGAGGAGAGAGGAAGAGAGGAGAATGAGAATGAGGAAACAAGGATGGGGAAGAGGGAACAAGGGAAGAGAGGGGGAGAGGTGAAGGAGATGAAAAGGGATGAAGGGGGAGAGAGAGAGAGTGAAAGAGAAAGTAAGAGATGGGGAGAAAATACGCTGAAGAGCATCAAATGGGTGCCTGGTGAAATCTCCCAGGTTCATGGAAAGGTCAGAGAACAGTATTGCATAGGGAGCATACACTAGCCGGGCCGATTCTCGTTGCCTACGTAATGCACAGGAATACATACAGGCTACTCTGTATGATAATGTGCTCAGACAGCAGAGTGAGAAAGAGAATATAGAGAGTGTCAAAGAGAAATGAGGAAACAAACTGTGGAGATTGGGAAGAGATGAAGAAAGGAATCAAAAAGAAAACTGATGCCAGTTTAATTACATAGGAATGAGATATTAGACTAAATTATAGGAGAAAAGAAAAATGTTTTTGTTTTAATTCAATTGCAGGGGGGGGGGATTTATGCCATTTTTAGTAACTCATATTCATGAACCAGGCATTTAGCGCAAGGACAACTACAGGACAAGGTGCTGAATGCAAAATGTGTAAAATGCACATGTACGTCTTTATTGTCTTGGTTCACAATTTCACCATTCATAGTGCAATCTTAGCACCCGTTTCCATTAAAACTAGGTCCATACACTTCCTAAGTTAAGAGGACATTTCAAATACTAAACCTTGGTTATGTCACCGCCACCATTAGAAAAGCAGAAACCAGGTCTATATTCTTGCTCTGCTATGCAGGTGAGACAAAATGAATAATAATGAAAATAATGATAATAATAATAGTAGTATTAATAATAATGAACAAATAGTCAAATAAATTGAAAATTAAAAATGAAAAGGAAAAAATCATAATTTTTTAAAACTAAGAAGTAAAAAATGCCCTCATAATTTGCCCATAAGTCCCTGTGAATACCAAATGAATGTTTTTATGAACACAAGCAAGAAAAAAAAACTACAGAATGTCACATTTTCCCTTGAAGAAGGTATACTTTATAAATACATGGACAAGCATTCCCCGTTGAAATTACATGAAGTTTTCTAGAAAGCTTTATACAGACAAGTGGAAAGCCTCTGGTGGTCTTGCCTTCATTATGAAATTCAATAGCAGCAGTGCTGAATGCTCGCAAATTAAAGATGAATCATTTTTCAAATTTGTGTAATCTTAATAATTATCTAAGTCTTGGTTCACTGGTCTGACCATTCATTTATCGAGTGACCTTTCACAAAAGGGAACCCTGAATAAACATTTGTTTTGTTTGACTTGAAGTAATATTTTAAATAATGAACAAAATTTCAACAATTATCTAAGTTAATTAATCTGAAATGATTTCTGACCTTGTAACCAATTAACCTGAAGGGATACCTATCAATCATTAAAGCCAATGAGATTTCATTCACCTCTTTGCCAATACTAGATCTAGTTTTATGCAGTAGAGACTTCTATTTTCAATGTCATCATGAAAATTAAAATTATCAACTGGATCAAGTTTTGATCCAATGGAGCTATTCATAAAGATATACATGTAGGTCCCTGGATGAGTTAATCACATTGGATTTGAATGCCTCATAAGGGCTTAGTAAATTTCAGATGTACATAATGGAGACAGAATGTCAGAATTATCAAATGCATAAATTCAAACTTAAAATTAGAATAACACTCCCTTTAAAATCAATATGTGCTACGTGAAACACTATATGAAGCTATTTCGAAGCCTAGGTCCCTGGATGTGTAAATATTGCACTGGGTTTAGACGGGAAGCTCCGTGGTATAATGAATTTCTGTCTCACACATATGCACATCAAGGGAGACATAGAAGGGATGAATATTCACTCATCTGACTGGGATGGATGAAGATGAAATGCTGGAGATGGGGGTAAATTGAGACCATTTAGGAGCCAGGATGTCAAGATGGAGAGGGGAAAGAGATGTAAAGTAGCTAACCGATAAATTCAAGACAATAACAATACACAAAAATAGGACCATTCAAAGAAGAAAAAAGAAAATAATTAGAAAGTAAAGATGAGTGGGACGAAGACAAACTGAAAGAACATTGGAAACAAAAGGGAAGCCTCTGAAGATGAATATGCATAATTCGATGTTGAGAAGGGTGCTTCTGTCATATTAAGAGGAATTCTATTCTTTTAACATCATTCATATTCTAACCAGCCATCAGCTTGAGTTTGCCAATGTTGATTATGATAAAATATACAGCAAAGAATGCATTATCCCATACAGCCATTACAATTTCCAATGGTGAGTTACTCAAAGGCCTGAAATTGGTCAGATAAACAAGATATAGTAAATGGGATTTTAAAAAAGGGCTTGGCTACTGTGAGAGAGCCAAAGGCAGGAGAGACTGATCAAGTAAAGTTAGTTTTCAACATGCAAATACACAATCCCAGGAAAAATGCCTCTTCATGTTCCGAGACAGCCCGAAATAGACCACTCTTAATTTCTTCACAAATGCCGGCGATGACGATATCGTGTCTTCAGATTCTCCCAGGAGCGTGTCGTTAGGGTGTCACTTGCACGCTCCTGACCTTAGCAGAGTCGCTGTATTATTTGGGACGAGCGTCGGCCGGAGAATTACGTCACACGGCGGAGAGTAGATGATGATGTCAGAGAAGATGCGTAAATAAATAACAAAAACTACTTAGGAGGAATACAGTGGACGGTGAGTAGAAATAGGAAAATGTTCTATTCTAAGAATAGATGAGAAGGCAAATATCAAGACTATTTTATCATGGTAATTTTTCAGTTCTCATCTAGAAATACGCACTGACGAGATGAGAAAATGCAGAGGCAGGAGACGGTAGGAGGAATAGAAATTAAAGTAAAAGAGAGAGAATATTAAATTATTCATTGCTTGTCATATTAAACTTAAATAGATAATATTGACAACTGATCTTTTCCAATGTCCTTTAAAATTAACTATCCTTTCCTCAAATACAGTATTAAGCAATTTGTTTTGCAGTTTAGATTTACTATACATGTAAAAGGGCAAATCCAATAATTACAATACTTCAATTTTATTTTCATAATTGCCAAGACAGCTGAAAGCCACTGAAGAAGAACTTTAAGTAAAGAAATGAGCAGACAAATGTCAGGATGATTTGTGGTGGCAAAATAAATAACTCATACAGCAAAAAAGTATAAAAGCAATGAAAATGTTAAATAATCAGTTTAATTAAATCAAGGAAAGAAATCATTAATATTTTACAACATAAACCACATTAATTACAGATATAGTGAAAGAAGACAAAGTCAAAAGAAAATGAAAGTCAATCTCTAATCATGGCAACTACTATAGTGAAAGATTATGAAAAGGGTGTAAAATGAAATAAAGAGACTTAAAAATAAAGTTTACAAATACAAAAAGACAATGCAAAATAAAAGCATGTCAGCAGCATGTGTTTGATTAAAAACAAAGATGAGTTGATACATGATGACAAAATATTCATTCATATTCATATTTCAAAAAGAGAAAAACAAGATTAATGGCTTATTGAGAAGTACAGACTGGGAAAGAAAAGCCGAGTGAGAAAGAGAGAGAGAGGAACGGGGAGATGGAGATTGTATAATGTCAAGTGTTCTTCAAGGCTATTATAGTCCCTTAGAAGGTGTTTTGCTAAGACTGATACACTTTTAGACAGGCCTGCATCCATAATATCCAATCCTACGTGCTGAATACCATGTAAACATCTCCGGACGTCATCATGCATTACAGACAATGCAGTATTCTGGATGATTCTGAGTTGATAAATTTTTATTACTCTTATCATCTAAAGGAGAATGAGAAGGACAGGGCTAAGTTCAAGTCACAATGCGCCAAGCATTCAGTTCAAGCATGTTAATTTTATGAAGGGCATTTGCTTCATAGCATTCTTCCTATAAAAAAATAAGACCACGGTCCATAAATTATAATGATGGAACATTATTATTTACATTTCAGGGTTGAGATGCAATAAAGAACAAATAATAATCATATTCATACATGAATTTCATCAGATTATACACTGCACAGTTTACTTCGCAAAAACTCTAGCACAATACTTGGTGATCATCATAATGATGAAAAATTGCACAAAAGCTATTTCATAGAAGAGCATTATGAAACAAAAGAATGAATCATAATTACTTGTATCTTCTATTTAAAGGACAAGTCCACCCCAACGAAAAGTTGATTTGAATAAAAAGAGAAAAATCCAACAAGCATATCACTGAAAATTTCATCAGTATCGGATGTAAATAAGAAAGTTTTGACATTTTAAAGTTTTGCTTAATTTCACAAAAACAGTTATATGCACATACTGCATGGTCAGTGTGCATATGAGGAGACTGATGATGTCATCCACTCACTATTTCTTTTGTATTTTATTACATGAAATATTGTAATTTTCTCCTCATTTTCAAGTGATACAACGATAAATTCCTCCCTGAAAATGTGGAATTAGCATTGTTTAATACTATATAGTTCAGTCAAGTTGGTCCTTATTGTCGTCAAATATGTAAAAACAGAAATATTGTATAATTTAAACAATAAAAAAACAAAAGAAATAGTGAGTGATGGACATCATCGACTGACTCACCTCGTTGTACATATCACTGTTTTGTGAAAAATAAGCGAAACTTTAAAATGTCATAACTTTCTTATTTTACATCCGATTTTGATGATATTTTCAGCACTATGCTAGTTTGATTATTCTCTATTCAAGTCAGCATATTCCTGGGGTGGACTTGACCTTTAAAAGCTCAAAATTTGCAATAATACAAGCCTAAAAATTCCCAATGTGCCCCCACCAGTAAGTCCTAAAAAGTGGCTTTCTCTGAAATTGTGATCATGGTTTACATGTCTTAAGTACATAGTTAAATACATTGTCGATTACTTTGGGCAGGGCTACAAACAAAAATGGCAATTTTCTGTCTCCAAATGCCATCGATATAATCACAATGAATTTCAGTTTCTTCTGAGTTTGGAACTCTGACATTTTCTCAAATCTATGAGGAGAAATACCATGGCATTTGGAACACTGACTAGATTCAAACAACCTTTCCCCGCTCCATTTCTTATAAATGAAATATCACTGAAATGGCGGACTGTCGTTCAATCACTTAATCCACTTCTCCATTTAAAAGAGAATTCTCAAAATATATCATAAAATGTATCAAATGAAAATTATAGGAATTATGCATTTACAATTGAAATATCACTTTAGCTAGGTGTATTTTAGAACATTTCATGATCATCACTGTAAAGTCATTTATCCTCTTTCTAAATATTTGGTTTTGTCAGTAGGCCTAAATACCTTAAAGAGAAATGCCAGTAGTTGCGGTAAACACTGATTTCATGAGAAAGTCTGTAAAACCAGGCTTAATTGTCAGTATCATCAAGGATCTAGATCTGGTACAGTCACATAAACTGAACTGAAATCTTGAAATCTACGCTGAAAAATATTCACACTGAAGATCACCAACACAGATAAGCGCAGCACGTGGGACAGTGTATTATTATTGCTCTGAATGTCGTGCCTGACCCGAATCCTGTGCTTATTTGCTAATTTCTCAGCAATTACACAATTTCTTCCAGAATCCTTTGGCACATATTCTTTATTTATACAAACAGACAGTTTGGTGGTCATTTAATTGGATTCTGTACGAACTCATTTTGATGTCGTTACCAAAACTGACATTTACCTTTAACCCTTTGGGGGAAGTTGTCAAACAGGTTGAAACAAGCAACAAAGTGGACCATGTATAGGCATACATTCTTTGTATGATATTGTAGTGTAGTGTTAGGCCTACATTCAATGCATGAATTAATGTTAGGGCCTGGAAGGAAAACTTGGCTTGAACCTGGACTGGAATGTTTAGCAAAAAAAATTCTGGGTCTTCCATCGGCCTGGAACTTGGAGCCACCACACAACACCGCTGCTGCAGCACCTAGAAGCCTGGCCTCGCTTAGCCTCTTGCCGAGGCTCTGTCGGCTGCTTTCCGAGCGAACATGTCGAAGCAAGGGAGAGAGCGAAGCAGAGCGCCGCGAGACAGGGCCTCTTGATAACTGAGCCGAATTTTGCGGACTTTCTTTAATTTTATTGTTTTTACCAATATTCCGACCAAAAACTGGTCGGTGAAAATTATCCATTGAGAGCGCGGGCTGCTATGACGTCATACCCGTTGATTCTTGGCAAAGAGTGACGATGAAATATCAAAGAGCATTGAATATGCCTCTAAAATGCTGAATATTGACCGATTTAAAGGGGAAGTTCACCCTGAAGAAAAGTTTGTTGTGAAAATAGCAGAAAAAATAGTAAAAAATATTGGTGAAGGTTTGAGGAAAATCCGTTAAAGAGTAAGAAAGTTATTAGAGTTCAAAATTTTGGAATTGTGACGTCATAAACGAGCAGCTGCCCCATGTGTTATGTAATATAAAATGTATGAATTTCAAATTTTGTATGGTTCCTGATGACTTAATTTTTTTTTCTTTTCATGATCGGGTGTGAAATAATTTGTCTATTGATATACAAAAGTTACAGTGAAAACCATTTTCAATTTTCTGAGAAAATGACATTTCATTGATTTTTTACCATTCGCTATGTAGGAATGCTGCTCGCATATGACGTCACAAATCAAATAATTTAAATTCTAATAACTTTTTAATTATTTGATGAATTTTTCTCAAACCTTCGGCAATATTTTCTATTATTTTTTCTGCTATTTTTACAATAAACTTTTTGTCAGGGTGAACTTCCCCTTTAAGGATTTACAAGTCGATGAAATTAAATCTGCACTGAAAGGACAAGATTTTTTTTTGTAAATCTACCCACAGGATATGAAAAAAAATGTAATCTTTCATGCGATTCAACTCTGTGTCGATTATTGATCTCCGCTGTGCAGTGAGGGAATACTGGAGTGAAGTTTGCTTCCCCTTGACTCGAGTGTGACCAGCAGATGACCAGTATCTCCCGGGAAGTTTCGGGCGGTAATGGGTCTGTTACGGCCAGTAGTAGTACCACTACTTGTAGCATTTTGCTGGTTATATCCCCATTAGTGTCCCGCAATTAAATGAATCACCTGCAGAATAGTGGACTTTTATAGTATTCCGAACCCCGGACGAAACAGCTTTGACATTTCATTGGTTTACTAGGTGACCGGTGATATCATGACTCATGTATATTCATTAGGAAGACATTCCTCATGAATATATAATTCAGCTCAGATGTCAAGAGGCCCTGGCTCGCGCCTGGCCTAATTCGCTTCGCAGATTAGGAAATCCCTTGCTTCGCTCGGGAAGCAGCCGCCAGGGCCTCAACAAGAGGCTAGGCCTCGCTAGATGCACGCTAAGCCCTAGTGCACTTTCGTACCCTGTGATGTCAGTGAACTAATTTAACCTTAATTTTTGTCTGAATCAATTCCCAAGTATCGATCGATCTAAACCTGAGTTTCAACCTCATTGAGCACTAGGAACAGCTTTACTTCGGTTTCGATCTTGAGTGCATTGTTTGAACTCTCAGATTTATGGTCTCAGTCCACCGTATATTCTTTTTTATATGTGTTTAAATTAGTGATTAAAAACAGCAACCACGATGTCAACAAACAGTGTTGCGCCCTCTTGTGTTCATTTAGCGAAATTTGATTAAGAATTTGAATGAAGACTTCGCGATTGAAGTCAAAATAAGATCGTTTCCGAAGCATAGCATAGCACTGAAAATTTTATCGAATCGGTTGTAAAATAAAAAAAGTTATGACATTTTGAAATTTTGCTTGATTTCACAAAACAATTATATGCACATCCTGGTCAGTATGAAAATGAGGTGACTGATGACATCATCCACTCAATATTCCTTTTATATTTTGTGATATGAAATATTCTAATTTTGTCCTCATCATTGGGTGAAATGATAAATTCCTTACAGAACATGTAGAATTAGCATTACTTTGATACTATACGGATCAGCCAAGTTCGCCCTTGTTGTGAAATCTGTAAAAATGTAATATTGTATAATTAAAATATAATACAAAAGAAATAGTGAGTGAGGGACATCATCGACTGTCTCATTTGTATGTCACTGAGTTGTGCATATAACTGTTTTGTGAAAACTAAGCGAAATGATAAATTCCTTACAGAACTTCCTTACAGAACATGTAGAATTAGCATTACTTTTTATACTATACGGATCAGCCAAGTTCGCCCTTGTTGTGAAATCTGTAAAAATGTAATATTTTATAATTCAAATAAAATACAATAGAAATAGTGAGTGAGGGACATTATCGACTGTCTCATTTGTATGTCACTGAGTTGTGCATATAACTGTTTTGTGAAAAATAAGCGAAACTTTAAAATGTCATTACTTTTTTATTTAACATTCAATTTCGATGAAATTTTCAGCATTATGTTAGTTTTAATTTTTCTCTATCTATTCAAATCACCATTTTCTCGGCTGGAGGACTTGACCTTTAAAGCTTTCATGGTGCCATATTTGTCTAAAGTCAAAGTTATTTTTACCAGCTTAGCCCAAGCAATAAGAATGACGATGAGGGAAGGCAACAGACCAGCACATAACATGAAGTACAGTGCAGGTCACACAATTAGAGATCCAATACTCCTTTATGTACATACATTTTTTTTTGTACGTACCAGCGTTCTTCTAGTTCTCCTGCCAGATGGATAGCCTCCATATCTGGCCTAGATAGCCGTTCACCCTGCCCTGGTTCTCATATCCCACTTTACAATACCTGCCGATATCATTAGAGCGCCATCGAGGTCCAACAAGAGGTCATGTGGCAACAGCAAGCCTATATTAATGAGGCAGGTTTGAGCCGAGCTCTACAACTCGATAATTAGTAAGCCATGCTTACATTGATTTTGGGCGTCAGGTTCAAAACAATTTATCTGGTGTAACAGCTGTTGAGGGTTGCAAACAGGTTGACATGTTCTTGGAGGATGGCCTGGATTTCCAAATGCAGTATTGGGGTTGCTAATTCACTTTTAAATAACCAATCGAAGGGTGAATACCAAGTGAATTTCTATCACTTGTTTCTGTTTTCAATGTCTTGAACTAAGCTAAAAAAAAATAATGTATAGGCCAACATTTGAATTTGTTGTTTAATACCTTAGTCACATTTGTTCTACGGCAGCCGTACGGCAAGTCGAATACAGCCATTTTACTTTTTTATTCAAACCATCTATAGATATTAGCTATTACAAAAAAATGTTAGAACGGTTGATTTCGGCTCGCCATATGGCTGCCGTATTGCAAATGTGACTGAGGTATTACTGTTAGAGAATACCCAGTCATCCAACCCAAATGACAAACCAACTCACCACTCATGTCTTATGAGTCTCAGCCTCCCCCCCTCCCTTAGCTTGATTTTTAGGACATCTATATTCTCTTTTATTATCATAAAAGACAAACATTTGTACATTTATATAAAAATTAAATATATTTATTGACTGAAGATCATGTCAGAGCGTATTAGTATTTGCAATTATATACATGTATTCCCATAATAATGTACCTCATCAGATCTCAATCACTTTCTTCCTCTTCAGTTTTTTTTATGGTCCTAGCCATATTTTGTATCATTTATAGATAAATATTTTTTATGGTTGAATAAATTGAATTGAACTACATGTTTTGTAATCACTAGAATAAATCCAGTTTATATTAAGAATATTACAATATTACTTTTTTTATATCATGACAAATATCATTTTTTATCCAGATAATCAATTCTATTAATGTTTTTGCTTTTAATACTCTTGCTGTAATATTCTATTTTCATTGCATCATGCAATGAAAGCCTTAGCTGTGATGGATGAGATAGACAACAAATGCAATGCATAAAACCCTTTTACTTTTATCATTTCCCACATATTTTAATTGTGCTTTTCACCCATATGCCACAAAGTCACTCACCCCATCCCACGATCTCAAATTCATAAATCTTGCAATTCATGCTGGGTAACCCATGGTTACCTACTCTCACTCTGATGTGGGCAGGGATTTGAGACAAAAAAAAATATGAGTGCGGGAGAAACGGCCACCATTTACAAAGTAGACGTTTCTGCATAGTGTCATCTTGTTTTTGTAGAAGACCTCCCAATTATTATTTTTTAATGCCAGGCCAGGATAATTGTCACCCGTGGGAATTAATCAAATCTATGCATTGATCCAAGCACTGGCCAGGGTTCACATGCATGCACGAGATATTTGAGAAAGGTGATATGTCTTTAAAATCAATGGTTTCACTAGGAGGCATCCATAAAGCTTTTACATGTACGTCCTTGCCCTTTACCTCTCAACACAGATGCCTGGGATGCAAATTCTATTGAACATCGACATAAAAATGTCCATTATCCATTTTGTGTGTGTGTGTGTGTGTGCACTAAGACGTAGGCTAAGAGAGAGAGAGAGCAGAGCAGATGTCTAAAAATTATTCCAACTGCTTTAAATTGCAGAATTTGTAATCAATTTTTAATTTACAGAGCTCGCATGAGAGGCATGCATTCAAACAGGAATTTTCACTACTTGGGAGAATATTTTATGATATGAAAGTAAAAATTCATATGAAAGGAAAACATGTATGAAATTTTTCATTTTACTGCTGTGCTTATGTGTTATTAATGTCCTTATAACTTTCTAGATGTGATAAACAGCACTATAGCTGGAAAGCGGTTTATGAAAGGACATGTATTAAGACGTCTTATTTGACAAAGTGCCTTGTCTGATAACTACCACAGAAACAGTTGGATAAATGTATTGCTCAGCCAATACAAATCAAGCAAAAGTTGTCATAAGATAAAATAAGCTTGATGAATCGCTCTACTGATGAAATAACTGTAGGCTACATCCCTGATGGGTTTAGCTGGCATCTATTCCACAATCCTCTCAAATAATTCTATCATCTTGCTGCATAGCCTTGCAAAGGCCCCTTTATAGCAACATGAGATCTTAAAATCTATCTTTGCAGAGGTCTCACTTTTGTTCTGTACCCCTAGGCTATATGTTGCATAAAAATTTACAACAAATAGTTAATAGTCACTGTTATTTAAACCTTGTTTCTCATTGGCTGTTGAGGTAATTATTGATGGCAATGTTGCATGCAAATAAGACAACTAGACTATCCATTCTCTAACACCTGTCACGTTGAAGACCATCCAAAAGTCACACATCTTTTTAGAATTATTTTGTTACCGTGTTTTCAGAAAAGTTACTCAGTCTTGTATTGTATCTTCTTTTTTTTTTACCAAAGCTGTTACATGTATAAGACTTACCTCTACAGCAGGAGGTTGAACATCAACCACATGAAGCCACTGCCTGAAGTCAGGGTACCTGTTGAGCTCACTGCACCCTGAGCCAGTGTCCATCCCATGCTTGCTAGCCAGCTGACGGCCAAACAGGTGAAAAAGACGATCCTGCAATAAAAAAAAAAAAAATGGAAACATCACTATTAAGTGAAATGAAGATTTGCCAATTCATTATTTCTTTAAAGCCTGTCTTACACTTTGGTGAAGGGTCAAGAATGTATCAAACCTAACATTCCAATCTTATAAATATATAGCAGCTGTCAATTTCTTCTTCAGCCATTGATATTAGTAAAAACTTTTTTTTTACAATATATTGAGCCCTTTCTCAGAAATGTTTTGACTGTTCTTTATTAACTTCTATCAAAAAAATTGATTATATATCTTACAAATAAGGTGATTGGATATCACAAAGCTACAGCGATTTGTCCTCAAAATTGTCAATGCAGTCCATACTTGTGAAATGCTTTATGAAATAGTAAAATGTACAGAGATCTCATTTTCACCGTGCACCATGTAAAATTGCAAAATTCATCAAGTAAAACACATATTACATGTATATCCACCACATCATAACTGTTTTAGAGCTTGAATGGCTAAAAAAAATTATATCATCTCTCATTGATTTTTTTTAATTCAAACAAGCAAATTTCTGTTTGATAGACAGGCTTACATAATATAATTGAAATAAAAATCTCATGTATGAACATTTTATTTTATTTTACTTTATTTATGTATTTACCAACAATATTCACATGCTTATAGGTTATGAAACAAATTGCATAATAGTTACACATACATGCAAGAACCAAACAATAGTAAATGGGACTGGAAAAATGACACAAGTGTTAGTCGAGCCTGGTCCCAAATATATTACAAATTCTTATTTAGGAAGAACAAAATAAAATAAATTAAATTACAATATACTCCTTGCAAAGGGTTATTAACAACATATTCTTTATGAAGTTTCTTAATTGTAATAATTATATAGTGTAGAGTACATGAAGGTGGTGTGAATTTATGATAAAAAATAACCTTTAAGAGAATTCCTAAAAAAATTCTTGATTTTTTTCAATATGATTTCAACCGGTTCTTTCAGAACTCACTACCTTTAAATATCTAATAATTTTAACTACCTTTAAATATCTAATCATTTTATTAAAGTATTGTTTTTAAATGAAATTTACATTGATTAATCCATTGGTAAACGTGATGTATTTGGGGGCCAGTTACAATTTAACAGGATATACACCCACTACTGTGTAAGCCAGTTAGGGAAAAATAGTAATTGCAGCTCTTATTTTCTCTTTTACTTCAAAATAATACTGATGCCATGAAAAGTCAGCAAGAATACATTTGGAGTCACTATCCGGTTTTTCCTTTAATACTTCTTTCCAAAATGTTTTGGGAAGGATGAGGCTATTTTTACTTTAATCTGTATAAGTGCTAGGTTGGCCATTAACATGAATCACATTTTAATCCTACAGTTTCTCGGTACTTTCATTTTTTTTCACTGCCCCAGATGTGAACTTTTACATGAAAGGAAAGCAAGAAGGGTACATGAACACCAAGAATTAATGTAAACTTTTGTTTTAGCAGAATGTCATTTGAAAGGCACCAACCTAACAATAAATCATGATTCAAGCAAAATAGAGGTTGGCTTTCAACAACACCTCTGCTTTCCTTTCGAAAATAACAAGATGAAACTAAAATCACACCAACAAATATTGTAATGAATGTCAATATAATAGACCCAATAAATTTTTCCCATGGCTTTTACAATGACTTTTACAAGCGTTTTAAAGAGGATGTTAATTATGACTTCAAGTTGATTTTAATGAAAGCACAAAATGATAGAAACATAAAATTATTCAGAAGGGTTTAGAGAAAGAAATCAAGTAACAAAATTGCAGTGTAGGCCTATAGATGTTTCAAGATATTATGAGCAATTCCCTCATATGACAGCAATTCCATAAAAAAATCTTTCTCAGAAAATTTGTTTTACGAAATACCTTTGCTTTCAATATATCATAAGACATAATATATACTTGGTTTTCTCCCCTAATAAATCATCTAAAAATGGGAAATTACAGAATACTTATGACATGTCATATATAGGAAACCTAATTGCAACGGACATAACAAGGTAAAAACTTTACAAATGTACATGTAATTTCTTATTTTCTTTTTCAATGATAAATTTTCATAAAACCTTCAATAAGGCTTTTTTTCTTATTGAAGGTTGTTGTTCTGCTTACTTGTATATCTTAATAAACTTCGTCAAGGTGAACTTCCCCTTTATAGGTGAACTTATCCATGAAACAAATAGGCCTGGGACTTTCGGATATTTTTGTCTTCGGGTACCCGTGGTATTTTTCGGGCGGGTACCCAAAAATCATTTCGCATGAAATATGACTGGTGGAAAAAACCCATATAGGTGACGTCATCCAGCCACTGCGCCGCAAGCAAATTTATGAATGAAAAGGTAGTAAGCATGCGCAGTGCAAGCCTCTTGTGCCCCACACAGTATTCCATTGAAACAAGTCTGCAATACTCTGTCACCTCGTACCAAAATCGACTAGAGAATTCCACTTTCCTATATTCATGAAAGGTATTCTCGGATGATCTGGAAGTAGCGTCGATTTTACATCATGTTCATGAGTTTGTATAATCTATCACTACATGCACAATGTCGATTGATTTCCAGGTTTCGGAGCGTCAAATCCGCCAGCCAATCACGATCGTGTTACCATTTTTGGTTTATGGTGAACTAAAAATTTTAACACGAACGTGATTGGCTGGCGCTTCGTATGCTCAAGCTGAAAAAAAACATGGCGACGATGAACGATCTCTGTCACATCACTTGAAAAACTTATATATTTATGGATATTTTGAGGGTAGTTGGTGAGATTCAAAATGAGACTTGTGTACTTTTGTGATGAGTTGCAATCATGTCTCACACTACACAACGCAAATCAAATACATATATGTTATACTTGTATGCAATTTTCAGGTATCGGGTATTGATTTTTCTACCCGGGTACCCGAGGCTTCCGGGCGGGACCCGGGTACCCGGGTTTTAGTCCCTAGAAATAATGTTCTTTAATGTTATCCTTCACCATTTATTTTTGAACATTTCAGGTTATAATTGGTCAAGAACAGCTAATTTAGACTTCATCTGTAAACCACGTGGAGAGATTATAGATGTGTGGTATGGGGGAAGAATGATTTAAACCACAACTCTAAATAAAGAAACTCCAAAGATTCTGGTTTGCATAATTTTGCATGCATCTACAGGATATTGTCAGCAATTAGTTCTCAATAACTTCAACATATAACAAAGGGATTTAACTCCAACTCCAGGTGTCGAATTTGTTAATGATTATGTGGTATCATGTCTCTGAAAAGGTGCTTTATTTCTGCTAGGTTGGATTGTATAGATTTACCACACTTGCCATGGCCACATACATGCATGTAACTCTCAGTGTCAATGTTGTAATGTCCATAAATAGAATCAATATCAGTACAATTGGAATTATTTTTTATCCCGTCCATTCCAAGCCAGAAAAATATCTCGATATCAAAATACTTGGAAAGAGAGGAAAATAGGGCTTTCTGTCTGCCCCGTTGATGTGTACAGCTGTTCCTTTATCAGAGGGCGTTCACTGTATTAATCACATGCATGCGTGGGTGGAAGTGGGATTTCTGGCTAGAGATTTGCATTTCTTGCCAGTGTTTTATTGCTGGACAGCCCACTTGATTGGCCTCTTGTTTTCTTCCTTTCAACAAAATAGCATGAACTGCATTATATCGATATCGTTGCCGTTCATCCAAACTGTCATATCAGTCAATTTTGGTTTTAAAAAATTCATTTTGAGACTTTTGCAGAAAATTAAAGTACAAGTCCTATTCTTATTCTCTTCATAACTAAATTTCTAGGCAGCAATATATTTTAGTTTCTGAGATATGAGAGGATTTACAGGCGATGTTACATGTACATGTCTACAAATTGTTGCTAAAATGTGCAAATCCCGTTGGAAACGTGTACTGTAGCAAATCAAACAACAGCTGCGAACACTTAATATGCAAATGACCAGTCAGCCAAACCGCTGCATCGGCACTGCATTGACTTTGCATGTGAAAAAGCGATACGTTTTGAATGACCGTGCGCATTGAAATGGGAGTCAGGGTTGTTGCATCCCTATGGCGTTTTTTGTACAGGGGAAATCTAAACTGCTCAAACCAAAATTACAAGCATGTTTTCTCTGTTCCTTTGTTTTGTGTAAAAATAAAGATACTAATGTCAAGCGATTGTCTGTCTTTCCAACCATGTATTTTTCTAGCAATGAATATGTTGTAATGCAGGGGAACTAAGTATGAAAATCATATGTAGCAAACTTTGAAGTTGATTTTCTCTGAAATGGGTTTGCATTGTCATATGAGTGATACGGTGGTTCGATGAACACCTTATGAGTTTTATGTTCTTGCCACAATCCCCCTAAAAGCTCAACTTTTGGAAACATTAAAAAATCTCTAAAAATGTTATTTTTTAAAATGTATTTTGACAGATTTACAAAAAGTCCCATATCTAAACCCAAATGAAAATCTTTGAGCGATTGACTTCTGAATTTATCAAATTCAAAATACCCTCTAAATATTGGAATCTCCGGGTTTATCATTTGGTTTTTATTTTCTGTAAATTCACTCAGGAAATTAATCAGATTGAAAAAAATAATTTCAACATATTTAAATACAGTAACTATTTAACCACCAGCTCCTAATGAACATATATTAACAAACCACAGAAGTAAAAGCTTCATTTGGGTGTATCCCTGGTTCATAGCTTGTATTGTATATGTTGCCATGGCAATGTGCCAAAACCACCAATCATCTAGGGAAGCCGGATATCATGTTTGAAACCAAAACCTACATGTACTAAAATTTTGTGTACATGAAACAATAACCATGTGGTAATTAAATCTCTGATGTCCATTATACGACAATCATAGAATGTACTTATTTAAAAAAAAAATAGTACAAAGAAATATGTTTGAGAGTTGAGACTAAAGGTTCAGAGTCTGAAAGCCAAAAAGCCAATACACAACCAATATTGAATTCATACAATGTACATTGTAGATTTCTTCTTTCAAATACAATATATTTTTTTCTTTTCGTGGTGCCATGGGGCAAGGATAAAGTTAACATCCTTATTCAGATGCTGTAAAAATATAGACAAATTTTTCATACCCTCATTAAAAAATATTGGCTGGTAACACTAGTGCCCAAAAAATGTTACCGTCTTTAGCTCGACATACGATTATTGTACAGTGCGCACAGCAATCAAGGAATATATCTAAGTAACCATTTACACCTGGGTGGAGAGTGACAAATATAGTTCAATCAATGTCTTGTCTGTGGACTTCATAACTTTCATGGGATTCAAACCCTGGACCTTTTAATTCATAGTCTAAGGACATATTTGCTATCCATAACACCTCTTCCATATTTGTACACGTTTTTTTTTTTTTATTTCTTTCTTTCAATACTCATCAATTCATTACTTTCAATAATTATGCAGGTACATGTATATGAAAAGAAAATGTATCAAAAAATAATTTTGTAATGTTGCCAGACTGAAGATATACATGTAGGTCTACAAAAATCATACATACACATCCATTCCCATCTTACATACAGTTACGATTGATCCAATCAATCGTAACTCTACATGGAATTCCATAATATTTTCTACAGGAAATTTGCAAAATGTCATTTGTAAACAAAGGAGAACACACCAAATTGTCAAGAAATCAATGAATTCATGTATATGCAATCATATCTAGAAAATCTTTTGAACATTTTATATGTTGACTTTGCTGGCTTTCCATAGTTGCAATTGATCGGATCAATCGCAACTCTTTGTAAGACAGGCCCCTGATCTCCAATAGATTTATACATGGTATGCCAGTTTACATTAACATCTATCCAGGCACCTGAAACCGAATCTACCAGACTGATATGGAATGCAAGCACTTTGAGATGGATGCATTTTGAGGAGTCAAGAACAGATGCAACCAAAAAAAATAGTACTTTTCAGGGGAAATCTAATATGGCATTATAGAAGTCCTTTCAGTCTTATAATTGCACGTGTACATAAACAATGTTTACACAATTCAGGTAAAAAATATTTTATAAACAAGAGGGCTTGATGTATGGTACTATTGAAAAAAAATATTTCATTGCATTATTTTGAAGGGCTGCTTTACCAAGCTAAAAAGAGCTATACAAAATATTAGAGAGCAAGTCTGTCTAAGAATTCTCCATTAAAAAAGATTGTTTGATATTGATAAAGGTTTTATGAAACAAAACCCTGATCCAGGCATCGTCTATGGTATACAAATATATTGATCCTTGATATTTAAGGTATATGATATGTAGGTCACATTCTAACTGCACGTCTGACTCCAAGGAATCCTTTAAAAAAAATCAATAGAAGATCTATAATGGAAGGTCTGAGTACAGAGTAAAAATGCCAGCACCATGGTTTCAAAATACACTATTACGACATTCACAGGTATAATATGAGCAATTAACAGTAAAGAAAATATCTCAAAACCAAGCCAATGGCTTTAAGAACATACATGTATCTCTTCAAGCAATCCCCTTCCCCCCTGCCTTCTTAAAGTACAGCTCTGATAATCGGTGCCATGTTTTTGAGCAAAATAACAATTTTCTCCTCCAGAGAGATATTCAAATATGAATCACGTTGATCTATTTCCAGCTTACTATACACAGCAGCAACCTTGAACTGTCCAGGGAGCTGGCTACATGCTGAAATACAGCCAAGAGGACATCCTATTATTCTTCCTAGAAACAAACTTGGCTTCGTGTGAAAAAGATGTTTGTATTTCAACATGATTGCAAGTTGGTTGTAATAGGCATGCATGTGTAATGACAGTGTACTGTACAGCTCTGAATCATTCTGGATTCGTGTGCAGACATTGTGCATTTCTTGTGTAGATAAACCAGGGCTAGTGAGCAAGTGATATATAAGTACATAATCTGTGCCCCCCCCCTCTCCATTACTCAAAATCATAAAAAGTACCTGTATAAGCTTTTAGGATATGGCCAAGGAGTATACCAGCATTGGTACATGTAACTCCTTGATATGGCATAGGCTTGCATACATTTTATATCCCCCCCCTGAACTCTGATTCATGGGTTGCAAGGAAATTGGTCTGGTTTCTTGCGAGGAGAACTTGTTGATGGGGCAGCTTACCTGTGTGGTCATATAAGAGTTTATAGAGTATGTGATTTCTATCCACATGTAAAGACCAAAGGCCAAAAACCTAATTACATGCATTTAAACCAGGAGTAATGCTAAAAAGAAAGTGCATAGATCTAAAAAACCCAACTGCTGTTCTCATTACCGCCCTAAAATAGTTAACTGGAAACAAGTTAAATGGAGACTAGTTTAACATGTAATGAGGAATTTCGGCTGAACATTAATGGGAATGCTAGCAAAGCGACCTTTCAAACTGGTTTCCTGAAACGGTTTCCAGTAAACTAGTTTTAGAAAGTATAATGAGAACGGTGTCTCATTCAGACAAACCTACCATACACTATCCATGAACATGCAGGCTTACTGATTAAGCAGCTAGGCATGTATTTTTTATGTTTATCACATGAATAGGTCCAGGTACCAAGACAATAGAATTTTAAAAATACAACATGCCTGGGAAGATTGCCAGCTCACAATGTCAATTGTTCAGAAATCCCCTCATTATGTCCTTCACATGTGACTTGGGGACTCATGCACAGTGCAAATGGATATATATATATATATATATATATATATATATATATATATATATATATATAAAGTTTGTTGACCTTTGCCTAATGCATATCAAACATCATTTCACAGAATATAATGCATCTGATGTGCAACCCTTGAGGTTGAATCACAGGAATGGGGAAATTCAACAAGCCCCTTTTCATATGAATGCAGGCTCTGTAATTCAAGGAAAAATGATATTCTAATGCAATAGTCACAGATAAATTCATAATGCATGTATCAAAAGAAAAAATGAACGGATGTCTCGAGACTGAAGAAGACATCTTCTCTTTTATAAATCAGTCTAGCAAAATACAAATTTGTGTTTTTGTTAATAGTTTGAGTTGTGAAAGAGTTTGTCTCAAATTAGGAAATTATATACTATCATAAAATTAGATTTTACCGCAAGACAATAAAATCACTGAAAAAATGATAACTTGACACAATTGTACAGAAAGTCTATTAATAGGCCTATACTGCATACACAGACTACACATAGAAAGACTCTTACCCTTTTTAGACAGGCTAAAATTTCCTTAACCCCGTACTATTGGTGGGGCTAAATGGCAATTTAGCCCCACCTATAGTACGGGGTTAAGCTTAGCCCACTTTCGTTTTACACAGCGTTTTTGCAAAGTGGGCTAACCCCACCTATAGCACGGGATTATTTGGCCATGCAAAAAGCAGGGTTATCCCACCAATTGCGGTGCTAAGAGCAATAGTACGGGGTTAAGATCGCATGTGTAAAACGAAAGTGGGCTAAGCACTCCCATTCATGCCCCGCAACAGAGCCGGCCCTGTTGTCCAATCAGAGGTAAGTATAATGAATATTCATGAACAGCGATCACGGCGATGAAAAAAAAAGCGCGCGCCAGAAGTCAGCGATTTTGGATATGACCCGAATGACCCCTCAGTGCGCTCGTGAATATTCATGAGCTACCAATAGTCCGGGGTTAGCGAGTTTCGTGTGTAAAAAGCAAGCATTCCTTATCCGGGGTTAGCAAAAACAATTTGGCATGTGTGAAAAGGAAAATAAATAGTACGGGGTTAAGGATAGTACGGGGTTAGCGATAGTCCGGGGTTAAGAAAATCCTGTGTAAAAAGCCTATCTGTAACACAAATTATTAAAGGACAAGTCCACCCCAACAAAAACTTGATTTAAATAAAAAGAGAAAAATTCAACAAGCACAACACTGAAAATTTCATCAAAATCGGATGTAAAATAAGAAAGTTTAGACATTTTAAACTTTCGCTTCATTTCACAAAACAGTTATATGCACATCTCAGTCGGTATGCAAATGCGGGAACTGATGACATCAATCACTCAATATTTCTTTTGTATTTTTATGAAATATTTTGATTTTCTCGTCATTGTCATGTGAAATGAAGTTTCATTCCTCCCTGAACATGTGGAATTTCATTATTTTAACATTTTGTGCTTCAGGCAATGAGGTCCTAATCATCAAATTCGTACAAATTGAAATATTGTATAATTCAAACAATAAAAACTAAAGAAATAGTGAGTGATATCATTGACTCTCTCATTTGGATGTAACTGGCTCGTTCATATAACTATTTTGTTGAAAATAACCAAAACTTTGAAATGTCATAACTTTCTTATTTTACATCCGATTTTGATGAAATTTTCAGCATTGTGCTTGTCTGATTTTTCTCTATTGATTCAAATCAATATTTTTCTGAGGTGGACTTGACCTGTAACAAGGCCATTTTTCAGCCTTTTTTATTATGATATGAATGTGAGGACATTTGAATAACTATTTAAAAAAAAAAAGATTTTGTCCCTCTATGGCGTGAAAAGAATCTGAATGCTCACAATGATTTTTAAAGACATCTTTCCCACAACTGGGACATCACTTTAATGCTAGGGAACCATTCAAGATGTCAACCATTGACCAACAAGCATGTGTAATATTTTGATTCCTTTTTAACTGGTTACTTATCCAACTGATATAATCTCATCTTGGGTCAAGTAAACATTCCAGAAATTTTCCCTGATGCCTTGTTGAAAGGTCTTATAGTAGTACAGTACTAGACATGATAGATGAGGCACTTCTTATAGCTTGTGACGTAGAAGATTAATGATATGTCTACACTAGGGTGGATCAATGTCAGAAATGTGATGGCCATTATTGGATGATACTGAAAGCAAAATCATGTTTCTCAAAAAAGGCAACATGCATAACAATATGTTCATGAATATTTATGAACAAGTTGTATGTACATGTTGGCCCTAAACGTAGACAATGTGAAGTGACTCAAATAATTTAATGAAGTCTCATTGATAAATCACCGAAATGAGTACCGGTACAAATCAAATAAAGAACATTTTATACTATGGTAGAATGAAATAATAAACAATTCATACTTCAAACCACAAAGTTACTTCAGATCCAAACAGTAAGGATAATGAATCAAGTTCAAGAAGTTCCTAGATGTAGACCTACATGTAATACACTGTAAAATTGTAATAACTGGAGAAGACTTGGCTATAAAGGTTAAAATTATTTTCAAATGTTCATTTTTTGAAAGTGTACACACTCAATGATCTATCCTCAGGAAAGTGGGTGCATTGAAATTCAGCGCACTGAACCAAGTCAGTGCTTGTGTGAATAGGGGGGGGGGGGGGGGGCTACACTCCTTCTACCAGCACAGCCACAAGAGTTAACCGATGATGCACAAGTCATCAAGAAGCATGTGACGTAGAAGACTAACATATCCAACTCCCAGGTATCGCCTGCCACTATTTTTAGTCCACAGACGGCTAAATTTAACCACTAATCCCCTCCAAGTTGATGATGGTCTTACTATTAGCCCAACCACATTAACTTTCCAGTAGGCTGCCTGCCTAAGATGAACTTGGTTATTTTTGGTGTTTAATGCGGTGTGATTATGAGAGGGTATTTTAAGGTGTATAAAAATAAGATATCAATGGGTATATGAGAGCGTAATTTGTGATGTCTTATTTATGACCAAGAAAGATATATCCCAGGTATCACACAGACCTACATTTTAATATTCATTATCTACTGATGGAGTACCTGAGGGTGATAGTTTCAAGATTACATTTTTCTCTTAAATGTGAAAGAATTTTTTTTTTTAATTGCTGCAGGACAAAAATAATTACATCATTGTGAAAGTCTCATTGCAGAGCTTTATAACACCCCACCCCTATTTAAACTAAAAGAGCTTTATAACCCCATCCCGTCTCTCACACCTCTCTGTCTCTCTTCAGCCCTCCATCAAGCTCTCCTTATCTCTGGATACAATGGGAGAAGGCAATGAGCATTTCCTTCAAAATTTTGAAATTAATAGGCCTACATCATAGTAAACATGGCAGTTTAAGAATTAAATTTATCAATCCAATATGCAACCTCTTACATTTGGAAAATTCACCCACCAGTTTGATTTTCAATTCATTTCACTCCTATACTTGGCATGTTTGTAGTATAATCTATCTCTCCCTGAAAAGTTAAATACTATCAAATAATAATTGGAAAATGACAAGAACTTAATTTTCTAATTGATACATTTGTAATTACTGACATGTTTCAAATATAGAACCTTATAGAGGCCTACTCGTACATGCAGGTCTATAATAGGTGAATGAATGTGCTCTAAATATGCATGTATGTTTTTTGTTCTCTATCCTTATTTTGTTACTGTGCCAAATTTCATGCAGAGGCCTCAGATCCTTGGCTGATGAATGGCAATTTCTACATGGTGAAATATGTCTAGCCTGTTGTAGTAAAATGTCAGCAAGCAATAAATACTGAGCAAACAAACTCATAAATGACATTTTTCTCAGATGCCTGATGGTGAAAGATAATGTGCAGGGGCCCCAGTTTCTCAACACTGTCATGAGTTTGATAATTTTTGATAAAATTTGATATCCCGGGGTACCCACCTCAATGCCCGCATGCAATTTTTTAGTCATTAAAATATATATTCATTATTTCCTTTTCTCAGCGATTAAATGCTCCAGTATTCATACTTTCAGTACGTACATACATGTATGACACATATCTTACTTCTATTATTTCCATCAGATGTACATGTATTTCCAAATTCATCACAATATTTGCAGTTTTATCATAATTCTGCTTTTTGAAAATTATGCTAATTTGTTAATTAGGCTGTGTTTTGTCTGCTCTTTCCGCCGATAGTATCAATATCAGGGATTCTAGTTAGGAAGCCTTTCATGAAATGGGTTTAGCAAGATTGGAGTTAACTCCGTAGTTGGTGGACAAAGACTAACTTGTCCGGGTGTTGAGAAACGGGCTACAGCAAACTGGTTGTGTTCATACAGTGATGTTGCAGACATTGACCAGTTATAAACATGGAGGATGTAGGCCCAATTACTCACTGTAATCTCTCCTCCTTTGATAATTGAAGGAGAAACCCACCGCCCCCCCAAAAAAAAATAAAAAAAAATAAATAAAATAAATAAAATAAATAAAAAAATAATAAATAAATAAAAAATGAATAAATAACAAATTAAAAAAATACAGAGACAAAGGGTCATATTCCTTCAAAATGTAAAAAAAAATGGTCCACATAAATATGCACCCCCAAAAAAATAAATAAATAAAACACATATATCATTAATTTCAATTTGAACTATAAAAAAATAGCCAAATTAGGGAAAATTCAAATTTATATCTCCTTTGAAGTTGTCTTTATACTGTTATCACAAAAGAAATATATCTTCACTAAATATGGTGAAACTTATCCAAGTTCACTGATTAAAACAAGGTCCTCTTTATTCCTCTAATCCCTTTGACCACAGACTTTAAATAGGATTAGCTTAATCTTTCTAAATCCCCCACACCAGGGTTGCTGCCACAGTTATTCACAGGCAGGGTGGGGCTCTGCTTTTAGAAGCCCCTGGGAAGGGATTAATGTCAAGAGCAAAAATTCATCCCAAAGATCGTATCAGTCAAGACAGCATGCATGCACATCAGCATTCTCATGACTTCCCTTCATAATCATGGACTTGATTTTAATAAATATTACATGTGCATACTGCAATGATTTTAATTCAATCAGTAGATTATGAAATAAGTAAGCTCTGTAAATGTGCCACTTCTATCTATGTACTTGTTTGCCCATATAACCATGGGCAGGAATAAGAACTACGTAGTCTAGCTGTAGAAATCATTTCAACAGGCAAGAAAACACTCCCTGTTCAGCATAATAATGTAAATTAACAAAAAATCAATAACTCTGTCATCTGGAGATCCAAACTTCAAAAAAATAATTAGGCCCAACAGAATGGATAAATTTCAAGGTAGGGCCAGTTTATATTAGAAAAAATTATTATCATCAGTTGCTAAGCAACCTTAGTGTATATTCCGATACAATATCTACGTTTGTTCCCACGCTCACATTCCTCACATATTTGTCTTTTGTCTGCATTGGAGCACATTGTCATGTTCATTGTAACCTCCATTTATTTCAAAAGTGTTGGTGCATAGGGGGTTATCTGGTCCAAGCCTATTGTAATCTTACACTCCCATGATGTCATTGTTATCTCTGGAATGTCAGGTATGTCCCTCTTGGGTGTCTTTTTATTTGACATTGGAAAAGAAACCACTAGAGATATTGGCCGTGTATGGATAAGTGAAATGTGTACTGTCAAGGTCAAGTCTCATTTTATGAATTTTCTGCCTCAGTTTACAGGAGCTATTTACAGAGCTGATTTAGAAATTCATAACAATTAATAAAGTGCAATATATATGCCTCACATAATAAACCATTTCGTGGAGGCCTCCTCTACATGCATACATTTCTCTATAGCCTAGGGCCTGCAATGTACATGCATGCATGTGTACAGCTTCAAGTACATGTACAAATGTATACATGCATACACATACAGGCTCTACAGCCTAGGCCTGCCTATAGCATTGCATTTCAGTAAATTCATTTTTTTTTCATTATTTTTTCTCTCCACTTTATAATGAAATATTGAATTAGCTCCAAGTAAAGACATTAAAATATCTCTTAAAGATAATTACCAGTTGTGGTAGTAATGATCTCAAAATGAGTTCGAACAGCTATAATCCAATAAAACTGACCACCTTAGTGTTTGTACATGTAATGCATATAAAAAAAATATATGCTAAATGCCTCTGGAAAAAAAGGGTGATTGCTGAGGAATGAGCAAAATATACTAAGAATTTAATACATTAGATGTTGGGTATTTTTCCAAACAATATTATTACATTGTCCCACATATGCCTTTTAACCTTTTTGTTAGTGATCATCAGATTTATTGGTTTTCAGCTAATGAAAATTTCGTGAATTTACAAAGATAAGTTTATTTCAATGTACCAGAACTACATGTAGATCTGTGGTTATTGAGGCATTTAAACTTGATTTTGAAGACTTTTTCATGAAATAATTGTTTGCTGCAACTACAGTACTTTCTTTTAAAATACACCTTCATGTTCTCTTGAGCATGATTGAGTAAAGAAAGTGATACACACCCTATGTATGTAAACCACTCACTACTCTCTGCCTGCAAATCACACAAGATAGTGTATTGCCTACTGTATACTGAATACAACCTTCTTCAGTGTGTGTCCTATGGTGGGAATGTTTATATCCAGCTCACTGCTTAGTATGAATTTACAGACCTACACCATTGTACATAGCTTTAATGGGTGATTGCTTGCTCACTCTGTGTAAAGGTCAATCAATGTGTACAATGGATGCTGTTATCATTTGTGAAACAGAAATGTAAACAAAGGCTCATGTAGAATGTTCATGAGACTCCCAAGTATAACTCCTTGTAAATTGAAACAGCTACTCCTAATGTCGCTTTTCAAAATGTTATGTCGTTTTCTTTGAATGTGTATTAGGCCAAGTAAAATAAGAAAGTAGTTGATCGTCCTCGCGCGCATCACTTTTGGCCGCCGCATGAAAATTTTTGCTATTTACTATTTTCTAAAAAAAAAAAAAAAAAAAAAAAAAAAAAAAAAAAAAATTGTGTTGTTTCTCGTCCTCGCCATCTTCCCTTTTTAATTGCAGCATCAATTTTCTTGTTATTAACTATTTTTATGGCTGCTGAATAACGAAAGAATTAACAAGATTACTGTGGGATCTCTCTCGCAACTTCAAAAACAATTGCAAAGTCCGATATCGCCGTAATTGCAAGAAAGAAAAAAATTCTGATTTGTTTTTTTATTGGATTTTGAAGATACCATCATAAATTAGCGAGGAAATAAAGTTTGCAAACTCGGAAAAGATCGCGGATTTCTTCATTTTTAGTGCATTTTCGGGGACCCCGCTTACTGAATCTGAACTAATCCGTCGCATGCTCTTGAAATATGGCGCAGATAAATCAATTCTAATGACGTAATTTGTATTTCAGCGGGGTTTTTTTGGTGAGTGATAGCGCCTGTACTTAGATGTGTGTTACGGTGATTGTGTGCTTGTGACTCTGTTGGGAGAACTGCATGTGTGCTAGGATGATGTGATTGACTGTGCTGGCGTGACATGTGAATTTGTGAAATGCATTGAATTTTCTGGCGAGTTTTCTAATGTCAGGAGGCAATGCATCGAATATTCAATGAGGGATTTAATATTCAATATCAATTTTAAAAATGAATAAAAATTGAGCAGTAGTATTAAACATTATGTAAACGAACAAGCACCCGAAAACTGCGATGCGAAACCATACCCAGAGCTACAAATGAGATTGGCTCTGGAAAATTGAACAAGACTCCATGACAATAAAAAAGACCCCCATGCATTTTTTTTACCCTTACATAAATTAAAATGTTTAAATTATTCACTTGACATGAACATTCTGTTTGACAACAATACAGTATCAGTATACATCAGTAATAATTCATCAATAGATTTTATTTTCCATAGATTTCCAATCAATCGTAGATATTTATACATATATAATAATATGTATATATATATATATTTCTAATCATTTATTATTACTATTGAGCATACATCGATCACATAATTCGAGCTTGACATGGCCTGACAATCATTTGAATAAAAAATAGCAAAAAAAATAGTAAATAGTAAGGACCTCCCTCATCACTGATGTCAAAAATCGGACCGAGAAAATGCCTCCGTATTCTTAAAAAAAATAGTAAGATAGCAAATAGCAAGGACCTCCCTCATCACCGCTCTCAAAAAACCCGGACGATCAACTACTATCTTTTTTTACTTGGCCTTATTATTAATTGTATTGTATGAACATAATTTGATTAGCTATTACGTTACATGTATGCCAAAAATATAGAAGTAAATGTAGCTACCAGTATTCAACTTGGCCATTTTAATTAATTATAATAAAAAGTTAAGTGCAGGAAAAGACTGATAAAAGGTGCTGTGGAATGTGTCTGTGATTACTTTGCACAAGTTTGCAAATGACTTGGATAAAATACTTGAACAACTAGAATTCTTCCTGTTAATATTAATCATTTTAAAACAGAATAAAGGCCTACATGGTATTGCGCATTAATACATTGAAATAATTGGCATTTCAATTCCAGGGTATTTTGACGAATATTTCCCAAAGTAACAGCCAATTAATTGCTGCAATTCAGTTTTTGAAAAAGTGAATTTATAGCAAACTGTGTTTATGTACAAAGCCTAGACAATATAAAAGTCTGGATTACATAGACTATTGCTAACATGCCTGGATATGAGATGACACTGCTTAGGGGCATCCTATAGTTCAAGGGGAAGAAGAATTAGATGGACACAGATTCAACTCAACAACAAGAGTACTGAGGTCACTATGCAAAGGGCTGCTATGACTACATGTATGTGTACAGAAGATACAGTAGGGGCCAGCATGTCTATTGTCCGTGCACTCAGTTTTTGCAAGAACTTCTTAAAAAAACATAAAAAACAAATTACACTCTATTCACTTAATAGGAATTTTGCATCAAATAATTACATAGAACTAATCACACTTCTGTGTGCATAACAATATAGTTTATACCTGTATGATGAATAGTACAAACTACAATATAGGTAGATATTTACACATACAATCAGCTGGCCTTAGAATGAAGATCGGCTCATACGGTACTCTTACTTTGCTATGTTGTTATATTTCAATGAGCTTTTTAAATGTCAAAAATAACAAATTTTAAGAAATTGTTTGATACCATTTCAATAAAAAAAGCACACAAACATATGTTGACATTTTTTTTTTGGAGGGGGGGGGAGGGGGCAAAAAAGAGAAATCATTTCAGACTTCTTTATGTGCGAAAGTTCTTGTAACTTTGACAAGTAGGGTAATTCCGGAAAATAATCAACCTTTTTATACATCCGCCTGCATCCGACCCCCATTTTTCTCAAGTTTTACTTCACTTCATGAACTGACCAAGTCATGATCATTTTAGATCAGTAGGCGGTTTCAAACCGCCTCGATCACAAGAATCCCCGTTAAATTACGAGAACTTTTTAAGGCTAAAAAATACCCGTTAATTATTCCTGCATTCACACCGCCCCGAAACACATCCTTCGGGATAAGTTCCCGAAGTTACGAGCATGCGCAGTGTGGTCTGATAAGCAGGCAAGGCGGGAGATTCAAAATCACTAGCCCAACAGCCACCCACGCCGCCGCGCCCAACGACACGCTGGGATAAAAGTTCCCGTAATTTGCTTTCACATCGCCAAAATACCTGCGACCTTGGAAAAATCCCCACGAAAGTTCTCGTAATTTCGCCAAGTACCTACTATTTAGCGGGTATTTTCTTTCGGGGAGATTACGCGTAGTTTGCTTTCACATTACCAAAATACCTGGTATTTTCTGATCGGGGTAAATTTCCCGATCAGAGAATACCTGGAACTGGCGAACTTCGAGGCGGTCTGAAACCACCTATTACAGACTGTCAAAAGAACCAGAAATCAGAGACAATTTCATGAAGGTCTCACCTATATGGAGTCAGATATTTTATGGAATTGCCCAGTACCTACTATTAGCGGGTATTTTCTTTCAGGGAGATTAAGCATAATTCACTTTCATACTGCCAAAATACCTGGAACTGACAAACTTCAAGGCGGTCTGAAGCCAACTCATGATTCAAAGATAGCTGACTGGTAGAGTAATTGTCCAGAAAAATTTGTTGTATCTTTGGTGATTCCAGGGATTTTACAATGAACGCACCAGTTTTTGTACATGTATGCATTTAATATTAAAAGCCTGTCACAATCACTGTCTAAGAGGGAATTTCCACTATTCAACTTCAGAACCAGAACTAAACTTTATCTTAAATATCAATCAATTCAAAGACATTTATTTTAGTTTAATAGGAATATATTAAATAGAAAGGTTTTAATTACTGTGTCTGTAGTACATTTACTCTGTACAATACTACAGAAATGACAAACTCCTGCTAAAGTCTACATACTGAGCAAACTTTATTCAAAGATCCCAGCCTTTCTGATCATGGTACATGTATATTTAGAGATCCCTAGAAAATTTGGTTGACATACAATAACCAAGAACATACAGACTTTATATGTGAATAGTTATACATCTTAGCCTTGATGAATCACCAATGTCTACATATGGGACTGATATATTTAGCAATGACATTGTCTTAGTCACAGGCAATGCCTGGATATCCAGCAAATACATTGGTGTCATCAAGATCATTTTCTCTCTCAAGCCCAGGGGCCAATTTCTAACAAAATCCATGGTCTATACCAGAGTAAAACTTCATCATCGTAAAAAAAACCTAAAGATGACGACGCCGCTACCAGAATATAGGGCAGTGTGATGCTGTCATTGTGTTTTCCATTGAAGCTGATTGCATTCACTATGGAGGTAATGTAATTGTACACACACGGAGCCAATTCACTATGACTCACCGTATTTTGCTCGTTAGCTAACGTTTACATCGCATCAACATAGCCCCCCCCCCCCCATTCCTCCACTTACAAAACCTGTTGTAATTTGAAATGTTGCATCACTTGAATGGTTTCATTGTCATCATTGACATTTAATATTTTTTTCATTGCTAGGAGCACTGCACTGGATCAAGCAAGGTGTACAATGTAAGAATAGAAATAGAAATATGATATCATTCATATTCATTCGATGGTACACAGAGTCACAGACTAAATTGTGTGAGTAATCTAAGAACGAGTACCAATATGAAATTCTAAAGGACATGCTTGTCAAACAAATATCATTGATGTCATATTTAAAGGTGTTTATGTTCATGAAAATGGAATATCAGGAAGGGGCTCTTATTCTCTTATTAAATCTTAACGTAATGTATAAAATATACAATTAGTTTCACTGTTTACATATATGTATTTTCATCTCAAGTTCTCAACTACTGCTTCCACATTTGTTCAGAAATCAGTTTCTCTAATGGCTAATGCACAATAATCATGTACACTTGTACAATGTAACAAAGTAAAGGTTAAAAACAATGTACTGTTTCAGTGTTTCATGAAAAAAAGGAATCTTTTTAACATGTTGATGAATTAAAAGATGTCCAGTACATGCACAATTTTCTAGATAGTACCTACAGTCCCTGTAGGCAACAGATAGTACATGTATGTATCCTAGAAATTACACTGGATTACATTTTTAGGCATTGGAAAAAATGTAACAATACATTAAATGATAAAATACACATATTTAACCTATTCAACAACAGGGAATCCCTGTTACATTTCCTTGAATAGGCCTACATCATGTGACAAGGATGTGTAATAGTCAAAGTACTTCAGACAGTGTAAGTACATGACAATGTCAAGTAGCTGAAGGATAAAAGAGCTTTATGCATGGGTTCTTGGTGCTTAGCTGAGGGAATGTGGCATCAAGGGAAAGAGAGTACCTGGACATTAAAAACAAACCAGGCGTGAAATTCCATTGTCCCAAAACTGAAAGTGCTCACTGTGTAACACACAAAGCAGTACAATTTACATTGCATTTCAAATACCTGAAATGCCATTGCAATGATTCTCAAATGCCGCAGGCATTATCAATACAACTGCAAGTGTCAGAAAGTACAGGTCACTATTTTCTGTCACAAAGTAATTTACTATTTTCTTCATTCCGTGCAAGCAATGAGTAATACAGTTTCAGGGTGATAGCTTATTTTTTATTTGTCATCTGCTAGATTGATCACTGATTACTCATCCAATCCAGGGTATAAATTCAATCATCTTTCATTTTTATTACTGGTATTTCTCTCTCCCAAAGTTCCACTGCCCTCCCCGAAATTTCAACATTTTTTTCATTACACAATATAATAGAAAGAAGTGATTGCATTTTCATTTCCATTTTCTTACAAAGTTTATACCAAACATGAGAGGACTGGAAAGAGACAAGAAATATGATTGGTCTCCAGGTATGATGTACCGCTAATTCAAAATTGTCCTGGCCATTGGCCAATGATAATTGTACGTGTAGGCCTACATGTACATGGACTACATGTAGGCCTAACAAGTACACATGTGTACTCCTGTACTATAAAACTTTTAGTTTACACAATAAGGTACCGGGTATGCTGTATTTTAATACACTTAGAGAAGGCAAAACTAATCACAAAAACAACACCGTGACAATTATTTATTTACTTACCATTTCATGTAATAATATCCCTTTTTGTATTTATTTCATTCTATATTTCAAGTTTTTGGGGGGAGTAGTGCAAATACACTCTACATGCACATACATGTATTTTTCATTGATCTTTTTTACCCCCTCCCCCCCCCACGAAAATTGTGAGTCCATATTTGAGGATGGGAGTAAAATGTGTCCTTGGTAGACAGTACCACATGTACCAGGAAGGAGGGGGGGGCACTCAACTGAACAACTAAATTAATGTACACATGCATAAGATTTTGGATATACCGGTATACAAACCCACCCTGAATAAATTTAATAGCCTACATGTATTCAAATATTCCTACATGCCTTTTTTGCCCACAAAACAACTATAACCTTTGAAAAATAGGTCCTGGTAATGTGTTTTGCTCCACAAACATACACACACTGAACTGTACATAATGTAGGCCTACTCCTTTTCCTGATTTGGGCCTTGACACAAAAAAGGGCTTTTGGTTGCCATGTACAACAATGTTGTGGAACATGCGATTGTCAAGTAGCCCATTTTGTACATATTGGTATTTCCAACTGTACAGTATAAAGTAAGTACATGTACCTGGTTCGACTCTAAGCAACCATACAGGAAGGGTGATAGCATGTGAACTGATAATTACACCTGATTGAGACAAGGTTGTTTCTTTCACTTCCTGGTTCCAAAAGCCAGCTTGGTTGAAGCATGTTCACACGGGGTACTATGTAGGGATCCATCCAGCCAGGAATTCTAAAGAATTTCAGTGTCAAATTAATTCATACATGTACCTCTGTGTGCTTTGAAATCCACAGTTTGAAATCATAATATCAAGATTCAATGCACCTGTGCAAACAAGACAGTGCAATTTAATTTTTTGTTTAGTTTTCAACAGATTCAGTTTGAGCTATATGCAGATGTCCACTTTTGCTTGGCAATTTGAGTATTTTTAATTTTCATCCATGTATATGAACATGTGGGCTTAAACTATTCCACACATGTAGACTCTAATAACATTTTTATTGGTATATCCTTAAGTCAATGCCTTGCATTAATTTTATCAAGGAAGGTTGGTACGAAAATTTAATTTGATAGCCAATGAACAGGATGCAACCACAATACCATTTATAACCCCAAATCTTAATTTTATGTCTGCTGGAAGCCCAGAACAATACTCCATGATCTACGTATACAACAATACTTTAAAGAAATCAGGGGAACATTTTAATGAAACTTGTTATAATATTAATAACAAATCCATCAATTTGATTGGCTGATAGAAAACTTGTTATACATTACATCCTGGTAGAAATGGTGCATTTATTATGAAACAGAACCCTGAACGATTCAACAAAACATGTTTTGGAAAGAATTAGGACTCAACTGCATGTGGATGATTCATCGAACCTAACATGGTATTTCATACAGAACATTGTCATCTTGGTTGATATTGAATGCTCTTGTGTAAACAGAACCTGGAGTTCAACTAGCACTAAACTGCACCACACCCTGCGCAATTAAGTACAGTATTAATGCTAGGATGAATTGGAGGTGGTTTTATGGAAACATTGGCAATGTTATTCCCTGTATTTAAAACTTTCGTGAGACAGGACCAAAGTACAGTATGTGAACTAGTAGATAGCTGGCAGCCGTCTGTTTCGAGGAGTTTTTAAACATTTTTTTTTATTTCTCCTCGTACACAGACGGCTCGCTATCGTGCAGCCACCATTAGGGGACTTGCAATGCAAAATCCCCCCGTCGGGGCTTTTCAATTTTTGTCTTTAATGAATAAAAATTTCGAAAATTATAGTGACCAGAGTGCAAATTTATATTCCCTCTTGGCATCAATTGCCAAAAAACGGAGAAAAATGAAGTTAAAAGGAACAAAAACAGTGACTTACCTCGGCTGTCGCGCAAATTCACTTCCCCGTTTTATCCGATCTTAAGTACATAAACATATGGCCATTGAGTCCCCTGTACAGATCGCGCTAGAACTTCGGTCTCTGTATTTGGTGATGAAGCCAACGAAGTTCAGCTGAACAACCAACAAAACAGAGACCGAAGCTTTTGGTCTAGTACAGTAGTATATACTACAAATTCTTCAAATCATGACTCTCATAGTTAAAAAATCAGAAGGATCTTCATGTACATGTGGTAACATGCATGCCTTTTAATTTTACACAAACATTTCTATAGAACACTTCCATTAAATTGGCCTGATTGAGAGCACCTATTGACAACCACACTCAAGTTTGGCTAACGGGAGTGCACTGCACATACATGTAGGCCAGACATGTAATGTGCTTCATGTATAAATAGACCTACATGTACATACATGCCCAGTGTACATGTAGGACAAAAAAGAGAGTTGATGATGTGCCCATAATTTGCTCTACTTCTATTACCGGTAAATAACCATGAAATTAGAAACAAAGCAAGATCAAAATACAGATTTATATTAATGATCATAAGGTCTACTGGGCATATTTTCTCAATCCCACATTGTACTGCATGTAAGCTATATGTAGGCCTATTGTAGAACATTGTGTGCTTCCAAATGCCATCAAAATAATGCTTAAAAGAAGACTACGGTAGGCATATACATGTATTTAGGCTGCCTAAATATGGCTCAGTGCACACACAGTATAACTCTTAGGAGATTCACCTTCTGATAGCATTGTGCTACTTTCAAGTAAAATACCATGTAAACAATAGGCGTACATGTATGTAGGACTGTATGCACAGTGACACATTTTGAACAGGTCATCCCTTTCATGCATAACTTTACAACCCAAATCACTTCCAAGAAGAAGATAAGTGGGGAATAAAGTATTGATTTATTGAGGAGTGGTTGAATGTGAGAGCATGAGAGGTTTATCTGAGCCTGTTGAGTTACCACATGGTTGTGATGAGCCACCTCAAAGACAGAACCCTGACGGCTAAGCAATTAGGCCAATGTCCTATGTCTGTCACTGAACTCACCACAAGACTAATTTAGTCTTCAGCTCAAGACCTGTCTCAATTCATATCATGTTGTTTAAAAAAGCCAAGAATTAAAAACAATTCAAACACGTTTAATACATGGAACATAAAATTTACATGTACACAACCTGTAGCAGCATCCACTCTCTGTTCACGAAATTGTCTGAAAAATAGTCTTGAGCAGACCTTCTTTTCAAGTCTTGTATGTGCTGATCAACACCTGCTTGTAGGGCACTGTCTATTGGTGTGAAGAACAATTAACCACAGTTACTGATTGACCACAGGCCAAATTACTGCAGCTAACAAGTGCTCCCCTTTCTTGGTCTGTTTATTAAGACTAGACTAATTTTCAGTTCCTTCTTTCCATTCAGTGTCCCTGCTATAATATTAAAACACAAAGGCTGCACAAAGTTGGCATGTGTGTCTCTCAATGGATGTACATACAGTATTTGTTCTGATCACTCTGCCTACCGTATCTCAACTCATAGAAACCGTTCTCATCACGCTTTCTAAAACTAGTTTACTGGAAACTGGTTCAGGAAGAACCAGTTTGGAAGAACGCTTTGCTAGCATTCCCATTTGATCAAACGAAGGTGGTTTTCAAAATCACTTCACATAAAGCGATCTTGTTGCTATGGAAACGCTCTCAGTGGGGACTGTGGGGTGACACATTTCACGCGAAATTCAAAACCACCGCGTAGGCATTCTACACCTGTCGTGTGGAGTACCACACTCACAATATGCGAAGATCACTTCCCGAAGAACAGTTCTGTCCTCACGCTAAAACCAGTTTAACAAGGCAAAGCAATCTTGAAAGTTGAAAACTATATTGCAAGGTGGTTTTATGAAGCGGTTTGGAAGACCATTCTCATTTTACGTTAAATTAGATTCCACTACACTAGTTTTCAGTAAACTAGTTTAAGGAAGGTAGTGAGAACGGTGTACTTATTACCCTCAATTCTTCTGAGGAAGGATACAATCTACAAGAGCTACAATACATACCAACCTGTACAGTTAAAATATAGAACAGGCCTGCAGAACGCAACCTGACAGACAGACATCCCGTGACAATACATGTACAATGTACACCTGTACATGTAGCTCTCCAATTCATCAATAAATCTATCAATTCACATGTGTAATAAAAAGAAAATAATAAGAAAGTACCAACTAAAAATCCAACCGAAGTATTCCCAATACAGAAGTGAATTTGTAATTACTATGGAACTAGAATTTCTATATACTGTATATATTCTCTATAGTCTACATAGAAAGTGAATTTACATGTTCATACAGTAAACTGCCTGACAATGGTGAAAAGAAGAAGCGAAACAAATGCAATTGACATAACCATTTAAAAAATATATTTATCAATCAATCTTTTATCGATTGACAAAAGAATACCATTTTGGGACTAGAATTTTTTTTTGCAAGAATTAATGTGTATATTCAGAACATTTATACCCAAAGTTTACTTTAATCGAAGTACAGACATGTACCTCGAGATCTGCTAGGCCTATATCACTATACATGTAGTATGTCACTTGATTCCTCTCACCAACTGAATCTTTCAAAAAGTCTTTAGGCCGTGTTTATGCTTCCACTTTTCAGGCCAGAATCAGCGTTTCCAAACATGATTAGTCCAAAACACGGTTGCATCCATGCTTACTTTCATTTAAACACTGTTTCAAAACGCCGATCGTAAACTCACAAAAAGGCGCGTTTGTAAACGTCGATTGACCAGAATCAGGCTTTCTGTGGAAGTATAAACGGAACCACGATCGTAAACGTGTTTAAACGACGTCATTTGGTACATGCTTCCGGTGAGATGAAAATCCGCGGGCAAATACAGTCATATTGCTCCATGTTATCTCCACGTAATAACAACAATCGGAGAAAAAAAATTCGAAAATAGGCACGCCCAATTTGATCTCGCTTTAAGATGCGAAGCCAGCTGGACATCACGATTTGCTCTTAAAAGTTAAGCATAAACAGCACTCCCAGAACCACGTTTACGATAGGCGTTTTGAATCGACATTTGAAATCGCTGATTCTGCCCTCGCAATGGAAACATAAACACACCCTTAGAAGCCTGTCCTGTTTAAATGCAGGCCTAATATAGAAAGGACACATCACCCCTCTGGATTACATGTATAACAATGTGACCTTCAGGGGATTAAATGGTAAAGAGAGAAAAGAAAAAAGTTTATGACCTGCAGTAAAGAACATGTGTCTATTGTAATCAGGAAGCTCCGAGGTGCTCAAAGTTGCTTATTATGTACATGTACTTTACACAATGCATGACAAAGGGAATGGCAACAGTGTAGTCTGTGTGAGAAAATATTTCAATACATCACTCCGAGAGATTATCACTTGTGACTTGACCAGAAATATGCAAATTTATGCCCAAGAAGAAAGGAAAGATGAAAATCATTTTACAAGAAAAACAAACATGGTCACCATATTTCAGTGTAAAAATTATATTGTAAATTTCAAGTCTAGCCTATTTTGTACTTAATTACTTAAAACAATCATAGTGATTTGTGAAGACTGCCATAAGGGAAATGTTGGAAAATCTGAATACAGGTTTAAATAGGAAAAAAATCCCCACTATGTTTCAGCAGAAAATAGATCTAATACTTACTCTAAAGAAATTAAAAGGGTGAAAATTTATTCCCCAGAGACTGCACTGGCACTGCCAAAGGCATTATCAGTCAAGTGACAGTAACAAATACAACTGCTAGCAAGGTCGACAGGTCAAATAAATTTGCATTAAAAAAAAATTGTATCTGATCGACTGAAACGTGATGTTTATTTTTAACAACAAAAAAATCAATGTTGCTAGCCATAGTCCTACATGTACATGTAGGTATACATGTAGGACCTAGATATAACAAAATTCTAAAAAGGATCCATGATCTGAATGATGAACCTACATGTATGTATTTCAAAATTATGACAGTCACAGAACTCAGACATTATTCAGGAAGCAAAATTTTACCCTATATTCTAAATCATTATTAACTATATCTCATTATAAACGTACATGTATATCAAGTAATGACGTTTTTTACCTAAGCTCAGCTTACATGTAGGTGATGTTTCGCACTTTCATGCATCTTACTACACAAACCATCAGGGCGAGTCCATACAATTGCTGATTCATGACTTGTCAGATTATAAGTACATGTATCATAGATGCAAAAAATAAACTTAAAAAGATGTATGTACTCAAGCCGCGATTAGCAACTAGTTCACTCCTAGCTATGGCTCTTTCAGTCTCAAAATCAGTGATTTAAATATTAAAAAGTCTTGCTATTTTTATTGTATTGCTTCATGATTTGAATTGACTGTCGATTAAAAAACAACGCAATCGCAAGAATGCATGGCCAGCAGCCGTGGTGATAATTGCAATTGCGAATGCTTTTATCGGTTTAATTTATAAGATTAATTTGGCTGTTAATACACTTAAATCATTATCATTTATGAAACGAGACAGTGTCTATTCTTGAAATTTCAAATTCAATAACCAATAACAGTTTAGTTTAAAGCTACTGAAATCCTTCGCTAAGTATGATTGGGTGAGAGTGAATTTGTTATTGAAATTAAAATAAAAACAGGTTGTTTCACTTACTTTGACAGTTCGCATTTCATTTTTTGTGTAAGCGCTGTTTTGATCCATCTTGCGGAGCCCATTCAAGTACGTGATCCGGCTCTCTATCACCAACTGCACGTCCCTCAGTGACGACAAACATTTCGAAGACCCGGCTTCAGACATTATTAATTCCTTTCTCTTAAAAAATCGGTGGAAAGAGATAGCTAATTAAGCTACATACATTCAAACAATTACAGGAACGTGGAATAAATCCAAAAATTACTAATTTCTATGCAACATATTCACGAAGATCTGTCATATTTCTTCCTCAGATTTCTTCCAACTCCAAGCTTTGTGCAGACACAAACAAAACGCGATACTCAGATAGAATAGCCCCGAGTCCGCGCCGCTAGTACTCTGCGGTCTCGATCTCGTACAGTATGTACGGCACCGTACTTGTTTACAGTGCAGGTGGATGCTTCTGGCTCGATGAGATGGTACGTGCTTGCCAGTTTAGAAAATGATCGAAAAGTCTTTTTGTTGGATTCGTCGATTACTTATTGAGGGGGTATAGCAGGAACCGTACCGTATCAGAAGAAATGAATAATATAATGATCCACAGTATCGTTTCTATTAGTATTCTTTCTAGGTATCAACTTGTATCAATATATCTTTATAATATCAAATATTGCTTATAAGACCACTATTGTAGATACAACATCAAATGTGTTATTCAATTTTACCGTTTTTATCAATAGATTCTTCTTTCAAGTAAAGGTCAATTAATACTTTTTTTCTGCAGGATATTCAAGCCAGTGGCAAAAAATGTTTGAAGGTCAGAGAAGTACAGAGTACATATAGGCAGATCGAGGTGGGGCCCGCCGCCCCCCCCCCTCCCCTTATTGCCGGAACAAAGACAAAAACAGAGAAAGAGAAAAATAATAAAACGTAGAGAAAAAGACAGGAATAAAAAGGATGGAAAAATTAAGAGGAACACAAGTGAATAAAATAAGGTGAGGGAAAGACTTCAAAAATGTTAAAAACAATCTTTCATGTCACTATAGGGCCTATAAAATTTTCGCTCGCTCTTCGCGCTCACATTGTCTGTTCAATCAGAAACATATCTTGCTCTATAGGCTGATATGGAGCTTAAAATCTCAAGTTATGAAGTCAATATAAAAAACATATTTCAGCTCCGACATCGAGCTTTTTAAAATTTACTCTTTAAAAATTAATGTCCATTCAGTATTGTCTGAATATCAACAGATTGATCGAAGTCGCCCATTTTGTTCTTTAGATTTAGATTTAGATTTTATTCATTTTCCGTTCACAAAGCACAACAAAATCAAACAATACATAGTCAAATTCAAAGTACATCAATCGAAATAAGGTATAAACAATGAGAATTAATGCAAACTGAAGTAACTTGACCATAATAACTATGTAAAACAGAACGGAGGGGCTTGCCAAGAAAAGCGAAGCTTGTATGGGAGGCAAGCCCCCGTAACTTAGTTTCAATACGTATATTACAAAACTATAGTATAAAGGAGAGACGGAAGACAGTTTAAAAGGAGGCTATACAAAATATCGAAGGTAACAACGAGATGGGCTCTCTCAGACCTCTCAGTATCCTAGCCACTTAGCCACACCATGTTTTAACAATAACAATCTCCATCGATAGACCAATACAGTTTTGCCTCGGATGTCACCCAATTAGTTTCCAATTTTTACCTTTGCCAATCATGTTTGAAATGAAAAAAATTATTTTGTAATAATGTAATTATAACTGCATTAAATAATTTCTTCTTCTCCCCCATACTACGTTTCTTTATCTTTCTCCCTCTTTGCCTCTTTTCCCCTATTTTTTTAAAATTATTATTATTGCCAGCCGAGTGGGGGGGGGCACGCACCCCCCCCCATAGTTACGCCACTGCCCCCTTCCCTACTCATTACTAAAACAAGTTTCCAAAATATGACATTGAAAGCTTGACACTGTACGGAGTACTGGCGAGTTTTGTCAAAATGAAGAAAGAGAATCAATCATTAAAAAAAATGGCTCGTTTGCAAAATTATAACGCAAGGATTCTTCATATCCTAACATAATATATATATATATACAAGGGCGCCGGAAGCGGGGGGGGGGGGCACTTGCCCCCCCAAGAAAAATTTTTTGGGGGGCAAAACGAGATTTTGCCCCCCCCCCCAATGTGCCCCCCTAAAAGTAGAAAAATTATATTATTTAAGGACAAAAGCAAACGATGAAGGCACTTTTCTGCCTAAGAATTGTCATTTCCATTGTCAAAAATAAAAAAAATTCGCCCCTGACGGGGCAAATACACATCATAGTAAGCCTTGCGCCTTTTGACGAATATGTCCCTCTGTGAAACATACCTTTGATAAGCCCCTTTTCCATCTTATTACAGTGTGATTTGCATAAAATGGGGATTTAAGTGCTTATCGACGTCTGCCACGTCAGAACAGTATGACATTTTGAATTTGAAAAGACATTCATTAGAGTGTATGTTGTTTCTGTTGTTACGCTTCTTCTGCTTAATACACTCCTTGAAACTTATGATAATTGTGCTCTCTCGCGTCGTCCGTGTATGTAAATGTACATAAATAAGTATTTCTGAAAGGATAATGCATGAAAAATGTAATTTCTGGTATTTTGAGTCAATATAAGCGCATTACGTAATTTAATTGATCAGACACAAAAAACACATTTTGCGCGTAGATTTTATAGGTTCTCATAAACTCTGAGTATAGTCTTTCGTAGTGAATTATATGTTTAATTCTCAAGAAATTTATTTTTGAATTCTCTTAGAAACGCAACTTTTATACTCCATTTTTTACACAAAGTCCTTACGGGGGGGGGGTCCAACCCCCTCTCTCGCTCGATCGCTTCGGTATCTCACGCTGTCAAATATATTGTGCCCCCTTCGGGATTTTGCCCCCCCCAAAAAAAAAAAAAAAAAAAACTGAAAGTGTTCCGGCGCGCCTGTATATATATATCGATACATGTATATATATTAGGCCCTTCATATTTGAATGTTAAATTTTAGTTCACTCGTCGGAAAGAACGATGCAGCGACCTCAATCGACATTTTCACTGTTTAACGTTCTCTCAATTGTCCTACATTTAAAAACAGGTGGCGCGCCAAAAGCAAAGTGAAAATGAGTCGTGAAAATGAGCACAAGAATTTACCATGGTAAGGCGGAAACTTCGAATTTGATTACTCTATGCAGATTGAAAATTGAATTATGAATACTCGCTCACTTAAATGTGCTTTTATATATTTCGTGGTCTTAACAGTTAGTTAGTTGGCATGTTTCATTGTTTGTTAAAAAAACATCGTTAATCAAGTTGACATACATAACACAGAATTTGATAGGCGGGACTGAAGTGATGGTGTGAGATTTAGACATTTAGTAACACTAATTTTAAGTTCTAATCTAACGTTAAATTACTGCACTGACGGCTTGCAGCATATCAAAATATTTAGTGAACTCCGACTGATGTTACTCATGTGACTAGAATATGGTATTATTCTGCCAAAGACTGGCATTTTAAGGCCAAATTGTGGTTTAAAAGTTATTGGGGAATTCAGTCCCCCTGGCAGCCCTGCTGCATGCATGCTGACTGCTCTTCAAAAGTTGAAGTTGTTGTACAAAGTCTTGGCCACTCTAGGCAACACCCCCATACCTAACCATGTTAAGAAACTGGGACTCCACTCATGTGCATTTGGGCCGCCCTAGTTTAGAACTAAGCATTAATTTCATGATTTTTGTTTTTATCATGCTTAATATTAAAGTAGATCTAGGCCTAGACAGCTGGCAACCGTCTGTTTCGAGGAGTTTTTTAACATTTTTTTTTTCTCCTCGTACACAGACGGCTCGCTATCGTGCACCCACCATTAGGGGACTTGCAATGCAAAATCCCCCCGTCGGGGCTCTTCAATTTTTGTCTTTAATGAATAAAAATTTTGAAAATTAACGCGACCAAAATGCAAATTAATATTCTCTCTTGGCATTAATAGCCAAAAAACGGAGAAAAATCAAGTTAAAAGGGACAAAAACAGTGACTTACCTCAGCTGTCGCGCAAATTCACTGCCCCGTTTTATCCGATCTTAAGTGCATAAACATATGGCCATTGAGTCCCCTGTACAGATCGCGCTAGAACTTCGGTCTCTGTATTTGGTGAGTGAAGCCAACGGAGTTCAGCTGAACAACCAACATAACAGAGACCGAAGCTTTTGGTCTAATCTAGGCCCTAATAATGTTTAATCGCTACACTGGTTCTTTCCTTGAATTTTATGACCATTTCTCTTGTTTCTAACTGAAGTCTTGCGACAAACGTCGCGGTAGACAGCTAGAATAATTGTTCTCTTTCATTTTTGGTTTACAGGGTTGAGAAATATCGACCCAACTCACTCGATGACCTCATCTCACATACAGAAATCATCAACACCAGTAAGTAGACGGATGACTTACCACTTTGTCAAATGCCTTTTGATAATGATGATGTTGATAATAGTGATGGTGATTTTGATCATAATGGTGGTGTTAATGATCATGGTTATGATATGGTGGTAGTGATGGCTATGGTGATGGTAGTGGTGGTGATTATCATGATGATGGTGACAATGATGACGATGGTGGTGATGGCGATGATGTTGATGGTGGTGATAATGTTAATTCTGAAGATAATGGTGATACTTATGTTGATCATGATGATTTTATGATATTGATAAATGTAATTGATCTTGTAAAGGCAGTCATATACTAAACGATATTGATATCTTTTCACACATCTGATTGCAGTTCAGAAATTCATCAAGGAAGATCGCCTACCTCATCTGCTCTTCTATGGACCACCAGGTACAGGAAAAACATCCACCATCTTGGCGGTTGCTAAGCAACTCTACTCCCCCAAGGAATTCAACTCAATGGTCCTGGAGGTGGGTATCATGCTCAGGATTGTTAGAAGATGTTCTTTCTCTTTGGACTAATATTATTGAAGCATGTGATTAATCTTTTAAGTCAAATTACACTGTACTTCCTCAATTTTTCCCAATGATCGCAAGACTTTGTACGCACCTTAGCCTTATAGTGAAGACGTGCAAGACACTTTTTAAAAATCTGTATTGTGTGTAGTGTTGCCAATTTAATTACATGTTGCAATATCTCAAAGTGTAGAGCAAACTGCTTCCTCAGTTTCCACCCAATGCTCTGGAGACTGGCATACGCGTTGATCTCCGACTGTAGACATACAATTCACATTTTTAATGTGTTGAATGTTGAATTGCCAATACTGTATTGACAACAAATTGCAACAAATCCGGGAGTAATCTAGCATGGCAAACTACTTCCTCAATTTTCAGCCAATAGTCATGAGCTTTATTACACACCTTGGTATAGGAGTACAATATTTGAGTGTCGCAGAAGCTGTTGCTACAGGAATGACTAGTGGTGTTACAGTATATATTTTGTTGCTTTCATTAGGCTGCTAAGTTAGGTCAGGGATATTAGTCACTTTCAGTAATTTTTTTTATTTGAGTATTTACACATTTAATTGATTTAGAATGACCAACATCTCTCGTTCTTCTCTTAGCTCAATGCATCGGATGATAGAGGAATTGGTATTGTCAGAGGTAGTATCTTGAACTTTGCTAGCACCAGGACCATCTTCAAATCGGGTTTCAAGCTTGTCATCCTAGATGAAGCTGATGCAATGACCAACGATGCTCAGAACGCTCTAAGGAGAGGTAAGAATCGTTCTCAGCAAAAAATGAGGATTGATTAGTTGACAAATATATATCAAAGGATGTATTAACTTCATCCAAAATATAAAGTTATCTTCTGACATAATTAGGGTGGAGAGGTATACTGTTTCTTCTAGTGTATAATCATAGATACCTTAAAGTTTCAGACAAACTTGAAGTGATTAACTATCTAAAAGAGTGGCATATACTCAAGTTTAACTGTAAGCCATATCCAGGGCTCGACACTAGCGGCGGTCCGACGGTCCCAGACCGGTAAAAATCGCTGTTGGGCCAGTAGATTTTCAGAAATTGGAAGATTTACTGGTCCGACATGACCAGTAAAAAATATCATTGTCGGGCCAGTAATTTTTCCAAAAATAGCAAGATTTAAGGGTCCGACATGACCAGTAATAAAAACCATTGTTGGGCCAATAACTTTTCCAGAAATGGTCAAATTCACAGCAAACCATTTCCCCCCGTTCAATTCTGCAATTCACACACAGAATACACACAGAATGAATCGCACGTGTTACTAGAGTACTATACAGCATGCGTACAGTGTACATGTAGTCAGCCACACAATCCACATGGTGAATTCTCCACTGGCCGCACGAACGAAGCCTGGCTAAACTCTGGCAGAAATCTCTCACAGAACTGTCAAAATTCACGGTTCATACTCATGAAAGGCTCTTATAATGTCCATATTTCCTAAAAATTGGAGTAACTCTGTCATCTGTAAGCAGTAAAAGGGTAAATTTTCACTTCTGTTTGGTTCAAACAGATCGGGTCTCGGGTGGTATCGTCTGAATACATATAGCCCCACATATGCATTTATGTGTGTGTTGATACACTTGGTTTCTGACTTTCTTTCGTAGCTATTTTAATTGAGCCAAAAAAGAAACAAATTATTTATGATAATAGTTTTAGCTTTCTTCCTCTGTTTTCTTCCTGTTTTCTTTCCTTTTTTCTTTTCAATCTTTCTTTTAATTTTTTTTCTCTATTTCTTTCCTTCCTTCTTTCCTTCCTTCTTTCCTTCCTTCCTCCTTTCCTTCCTTCTTTCATTCCTTCTTTCCTTCCATCCTTTCTTACTTTCCTTCCTTCCTTCTTTCCTCCCTTCTTTCCTCCCTTCCTCCTTCCTTCCATCCTTTCTTTCCTTCCTTCCTTCTTTCCTTCCTTCTTTCCTTCCTTCTTTCCTTCCTTCTTTCCTTCCTTCTTTCCTTCCTTCTTTCCTTCCTTCTTTCCTTCCTTCTTTCCTTCCTTCCTTCTTTCCTTCCTTCTTTCCTTCCTTCTTTCCTTCCTTCTTTCCTTCCTTCTTTCCTTCCTTCCTTCCTCCCTTCTTTCCTTCCTTCCTTCCATCCTTTCTTTCTTTCTTACTTTCCTTCCTTCTTTCCTCCCTTCTTTCCTCCCTTCCTTCCTCCCTCCTTTCATCCTTTCTTTCTTACTTTCCTTCCTTCCTTCTTTCCTTACTTCTTTCCTTCCTTCTTTCCTTCCTTCCATCCTTTCTTCCTTCTTTTCTTCCATCCTTTCTGACTTTCCTTCCTTCTTTCCTTCCTTCCTTCTTTCTTTCCTTCCTTCCTTCCTTCCTTCTTTCCTTCCTTCCTTCCTCCTTTCCTTCCTTCTTTCCTTCCATCCTTTCTTACCTTCCTTCCTTCTTTCCTTCCTTCTTTCCTCCCTTCTTTCCTCCCTCCTTCCTTCCTCCCTCCTTTCTTCCATCCTTTCTTTCTTTCTTACTTTCCTTCCTTCTTTCCTTCCTTCCTTCTTTCCTTACTTCTTTCCTTCCTTCCTTCTTTCCTTCCATCCTTTCTTTCTTTCTGACTTTCCTTCCTTCTTTCCTTCTTTCTTTCTTTCTTACTCTCTTCGTTTCTGTCTTGCTTTCTTTTTGTCCTTCGTTTTACGGGGGGGGGGTCACGAAAGGCTAGAAAAATAAACTTGCGCCTTTTTTTAAATGTTTTCTTTACTTTTTGGGACCAGTAGATTTTAGGTTCGGACCAGTAAAAATTTGAAAAACTGGGTATCTACTGGTCCGACATGAATAGGTTGGACCAGTAGAAAAAATGGGTTAGTGTGGAGCCCTGCCATATCTGACAGTCCCCTGTGGGCAGAGCATGTGCCTAGGCCAAAGCAGTGGGCTGTGACACATGGTAGAGCTGTGCCTACCAGAACAATTCTTCTTGTATGGTTTTACGCTATTGAGACATCAATTTTCTATCACAAGTATATTGATATATGCATGATTGTTTAGTTTAATAATAATTTATTATGCTTAGACTCACAGTAATATATTCTACATGAAAAGAGAACAATCATTTTAATTTTCAAGCTGCCATTTATTATGATAATGATAGTGTAGTAATATTGTTCCATTTATATAGTACAGTATATCTATCTATCTATCTATCTCTCTATCTATCTATCTATCTATCTATGCCTTTTACAGTCGCTTTCCAATTTGTGAATGATGTTTTTTATGATTTCTTTCAATTTTAATTGTTTCCGTTCCACAGTAATTGAAAAGTTCACAGAGAACACTCGATTCTGTTTCATCTGCAACTACCTGTCCAAGATCATCCCAGCTCTACAGTCCAGGTGCACCCGCTTCCGCTTCGGTCCCCTTGACAACCAACAAATAGTACCCAGACTGGAGTATGTCGTTAGGGAAGAAAAGTAAGACAATGACCTTTAATTACAAAAGATTACTTTGAAAAAGCATTGTCACCTGGCATTAATAATAATAGCAATAATAGGAATTTATGTCGCATCATCTTTCAAGATATAATGTACTCTGAGGTGCACTATTATTACCTTGGCTTATAGTACCATGCTTATTTTACTCATTTCTCAGCAATTCAACATATTATACCAGAATCATAAGGTATTTAGTTACTTTTCTGTATGTACACTCACCAAACAAAGTTTGAAGGAGGTAGAAGGTTGGCTGGTCCGCAGCAAATATTGCGATCAGACTGCTTTCTCATTTTTTGCCCAATGCTCACGATTCTTAGCACACTTGGAGTGAAGATTGTGAATGTGTCACAATCTGTGTTACCATGATAAAACACTTTATAGCAATGAAACATAGATGGATCAATCAGAGCAAACTACTGCCTAGGATTTTACTTATCGATCATGAGACTTGGCACATACCGTAGATTGATCTTGGAGTGAAGACATACAAAACAGATTTATCGAATGTGTCAGATATGTTGCTTTTGTAATGGTAAATTATGGCAATAAATTGCGCTGGATTCATAAGATACACTAGATTTCTTAGGAAGTCATGAAGAGAGCATGAGATAATCTTGTGTCTTTATTTGTAAGATGGCTACAGGTGAATCTGACCAAGTTTAATCTCTTGGGACATAGAAATTTAATATGACTTGGGAGAAAATTTCACTCAGAAAATGTACACTGCCTCTTTGATTTAAGCAATTATTAGACTTATGAAAGGTCAACCTATGAAGATTTTATAGTTTGACATTATATTCCATCAGTTCAGTATTCTATTTGTTGCCATTACTTGATATGAGGATTAATAATTTCATATATTATTTTTCTGCAATGTCTTTTAGTGATTTCTTGAATGGTTTAAGAATTCTGTATTTCATTTTGTTTTGTAGTGTTGATATGACAGAGGATGGTAAAAAAGCTCTCATCACATTATCCAAGGGAGACATGAGACGAGTCATCAACATCTTACAGGTGTGTGATTTTATGTAACTTTTCTTGACATGATGGATGATTTCAAGTTTAGTGTTCACCTTTGTTGTTGATATTCTGCCAACTTGTACATTATCACAGCAAGCTAGTCCTGTGATGAATCTCATTATCTCTTTAAAAGGGATAATTTGTAAGTCATTGCTTTGATGAGTTTTGCAAAATTTCCTGCTACTTTTCAAACATTCTTTAATTATCTTTGTATACTTATTAATTTTGACAGTTATAGTGGATTTTTGTATTATCTTTCAGCCATCCAGTGATTTATTTGATGCTGCACTTAAAGATGTAGGTGATTTTTGCCAGTTGCCTTCACTTTACCTTGGTCAGGGGCGGCAGATGTAGACAAATGTATATCAAAATTGTGTTTGTGCCAAGGGAGATTTCATCTCTTTACTTTTAGCTTACCTGGGTCTGGGGCATGAGATTCAGAATAATGTTGTTGAGATCATTCATGGTCCACCATTTAATTAGACTTGTCCATGTGATTTTCTTTGTAGAGCACATCAATGGCATATGAGAAAGTAACAGAAGAGAACGTCTATCTGTGTACCGGTCATCCACTGAGGTCAGACATAGAGAACATTGTTAACTGGATGCTGAATGAAGACTTTACAGCAGCGTTTAACCGTATCCTTTTCATGATTTAATTGCCTGATAACAGATCCCTGTTGCTAAAATATTACTAGAATTGCAACCTTGATATCCAATGGTAACTTCCATGGTAGCAATGCTCAACAGCCATAGAAAATGAAGGATTCTAATGAAAGTATCATTGCATGGCAGATTTACCATAAAGTAACCTTCATGTAACAGTCCAGGTACAAATTTGTATAATTCATAGATATATAAGTTCTCTCCAAGGATTATTTTCCTCTGCTCAATTGAAGAAATAGCATTTCCATCCCACGTCTGAACTCAGGTTTCAGAGCTTAAGTTTAAATATGGAATCTTTAACAGTAGAGAATCAATTTTGCTTGAATGCTCCTGGGGAGTTGGGATAGTGGATACATTGGGTGATTTCAAGTTCAGTGTTGACCTTTTGGTGTTGGTGTTGGTCAATTTTTACATGATTATAACACCAAACCTAAAATGAAAATGGTCCTGAAAAGTCACTCACTAGTTGTTGAGATGTCAATGATGTGATCTGGATCAGTTTTACAAACTCTGAATAAGTTTTGGAGCTAGGGGAAGCAATCCAAATTTCAACACCAACACGAAGGCCAACACCGGACTTGAAATCACCCATTGTGTGTCAGCAAGTCAGCATCTGATGACTAGGGTTATTTTGTTAAAGTTGTAAATTCTTAGAGGAGCCACCTTATTGAATTATTAATCATGGGCTAATCACGGATTACAATAATTGTTATTATTATTAAACATCTATATTGTAAGTGTTTATCCTTGATGATACCTTGGTCCAGATATCAACCAGGTGAAGACAATCAAAGGCCTTGCTCTTCAAGACATCTTACTAGAAGTGCATACATATGTACACAGAAGTGAGTACAGTACTTATTGCATGGGGGGGGGGGGCAGCTGAATCATTCTAGTGATACACTAATGATCTGTTTGGATAAGAAAAAATTGTTCACATGCGATGATACTGAAAGGGAAGACCTATGGTGTCTTTGTAGATAGTGATAGAGAAATATTCACTTATCACTCGGATGCAAACTAAATGATGATTTTTTTTTACCATTGCCCAGTTTGCTACTTTGTGTGAGAACTGATTATTTCTTTACCACTCAGCATGATACTAATGATGATGATAATGAAATGTTTCATATATCATGTATCATAAAAATGAATTAAAACCCCTATGCATTCAGAAAAAAAAGGTGGAATAGAATGATAGGGCAGTGCCACATAGGGAAAAGAATACTCTGGAAATAAAACATACAAGTTTATTAGAATGAAAGAGTTGTGTCTTCAAGGGATTCTTAAAATACACTACTGTGTCAGCCTGTCTAAGAATATTGGGGAGCTTATTCCACAGATCTATGGCAGCTTCCTTGAAATGATCATGTACCACAGAAACGCATGCACAACGAATGAAAAGCTATATTGTATCATTCCATTTGATTGATATTTTGTCATTTCATTAATAGATGTATTCTAAATATGTCTCCAAAATAGCTGAAATGTATGGACCAAACATTTGTGTGTAGTCCCATACATCTATATCTTTGCGTTTGTATGTGATTCACTACAAAATGTAGACCTGTCGGTATTTCAAACATTTTGGTGATTGTAAAATCTTACACATGCACTAACTCATTGATGTTCAAAATTACCTGGTCAATTTGAAAGTGTTTGTTCCTTTTCCCTCATGACCGATAAACCTGTAACAATAAAGATACAATCAATTATATGCAATTAATTGTAACTAAGTCTGTGGCATACAATGTGCAAAAAAGTTACAATCAATCTCAGCATATCTCTTTATGTTACACCTCCTAGTCCTTGTATTTTTCTCTGTTAATTATTACTTATCTTTGATAACCATTGATATGGTTAGTTTCTTGCACACTGGTGCAAGTTTCTGAAATTTTTCTGCATGCATTTATTCATAATTATTTTTGATACACTCATAAAAGGGCTTGGTACATGAATATATATTTAACCCAGTTGTATGTTCATATGTTCACGTTCCAGTTGAATTTCCACAGAAGGTCCGGATATACCTCTTGGACAAGATGTCTGATGTTGAGTAAGTTCCAAAAGCCATTCAAATTAATCTGAACTTAATGTGGAAGCCATTAGTGCCAATATCATTTTTCTTAAGAGATACATTTACTGTCCCTTTGTAAAAAAAAACAAAAAATAAATTCCTGTTATGGTAGATATTAAAATTACTGCCCACACAGATTCATATTTTTTTAACAACTTAAAGGACAAGTCCACCCCAACAAAAACTTGATTTGAACAAAAAGAGAAAAATTCAACAAGCAAAACACTGAAAATTTCATCAAAATCGGATGTAAAATAAGAAAGTTATGACATTTTAAAGTTTCGCTTCATTTCACAAAACAGTTACATGTACATCTCTGTTGGTATGCAAATGAGGAACTGATGACATCACTCACTATTTCTTTTGTATTTTATTATATGAAATATTTCTATTTTCTCGTCACTGTCATGTGAAACGAAATTTCATTCCTCCCTGAACATGTGGAAATCCATTATTTTAACATTCTGTGCTTCAGGCAAGGAGGTCCTAATCATCAAATTCGTAAAAATTGAAATATTGTATAATTCAAACAATAAAAACGAAAGAAATAGTAAGTGAGTGACATCATCGACTCTCTGATTAGGATGTAACTGGCTCGTTCATATAACTATTTTGTTGAAAATAAGCGTAACTTTGAAATGTCATAACTTTCTTATTTTACATCCGATTTTGATGAAATTTTCAGCATTGTGCTTGTCTGATTTTTCTCTATTGATTCAAATCAACATTTTTCTGAGGTGGACTTGACCTTTGATAAAACAAAAGATAATGACTTCTTATGAACTGATAATCATATATAGATTGCAGTATGTTGTATTACTACCTTGAACTTGTTCATACTACAGAGATATGTACCAGTATTCCTCATACATTTTTTGCTTTATTTATTTGGATTGGAATATTATTTCTTTTTCATTGTTTTTAGGTATCGACTAGCAGCAGGAACCAGCGAAAAACTGCAACTCGGATCTCTGGTAGCAGCCTTCCAAAATGCACGAGACATGGTAGCAGCAGAGGCATGAATCTGAGTAAAAAGGAATTGATTGAAGGGGGGGGGCACAAATTTTATTATGATGGGGATGTGCCTCACAAAACCTCAGAATTGGGTCTAAAGATCTGACAACAAGGTGTAAAATACAGGGTCTTGGGACCTATGATCTATTGGGCAGAGTAAACAGGTTCTTGGGATATGCATGCTAATGATGCTATGTACCACAATCCAAGAGCATTCTTAATTTCTCTAGTGAACCCTCTTGGCCTATGTATATTCATTAGGTGCAGACCTTGCCCTTGCTTACCCAGACATCAAAGCTTCACATCCCCCTACCACATCATACATAAGAGGAATTAAGTGCCTTTGAAGCCTTAAAGGGGTATCCCACCTTGGTAAGAAAATTGTGTGAAACAAGAAAAATATGAAAGAAAGAATAAACTTTACAAGATATTGGGCAAGGAGTAAGGAAGTTATAGCTGTTTGAATAAGGAGATCACTAACACTACATTAATCTCAGATGACAATTTGGTAAATTCTGTTGGGGACAACTCCCTTTTATTGTATACTTAACATTTGTCAGGATTTTGTTATTTTCTCCTGAGTACTTATTGCGTTGGTAATCAAATCTAATATAGATAATGTATTGTCATATGATCTCATTAAAGAAAGAAGTATATAAATAGAATTATTTTATGGATTGGATCAAATGGAGGAGGAATCCTTTGATCACAATGAAATGCCTATGCCTGCACTTTGGAAGCCCACATAACTATAGTGCCAACAACTTACCAGTCAACCCATCAAAAGTGGATGTGAATAAAGAGAGATAAAAATCAGACAAACATAAAGCTGAAAATTTCTTCAAAATTGGAAGTAAAATAAGAAAGTTAAGACATTTTAAAGTTTCGTTTTTTTCACAAAACAGTTATATACACAACACGGTTTATAATTTTTGTATTTTGTTATATGAAACAAGTTATTTCCATTTTTGCAGATTTGACGATGAAGAAACATCTTCATTGAACAACAATAGGTTGCAACAATGGCTGTCCAACATATCATTGGAGGTATCAAACCTTGTTTCACATTATAATGAGGAAAAACTTAAGATATTACATATTCATAAAATAGATTTTTTTTAAATAGTGAGTGGGTGATGTCATTGGTTCCCAGTTTGCATACCAACAAAGATGTGTAGATAAATGTTTTGTTAAAATTAAGCAAAATTTTAGAATGTCGTAACTTCCATATTTCCATGTAATTTTGAATGAATTTTTAGCGGCATGGTAATTAGATTTTTTTTTCTTATCCAAATTCACTTTTTGTTGTTGTGGACTTGCCCTTGAAAAATTAATTTCTTATTGTTTGTTTGATTTAATTTATTTTTCTGCTTTACTGATTTTAGATGTTTCCCTCATTTTCATACTACTTTCAACTTTGGTTTGATTATCCTTTAAATCATATTGAAAGTATGTGTTTGTCATGATTTCTATTCTGAAAAAAAAATCAATACTTCTGACTTGGAAGAATCCAGTTCTTGTGGTAGCTGGACTCTACTTTTATTTGTATCATATAAATTCTTTGAAAAACATGATACAACCTAGATTTCAGCAATACATGATTAAATCAAGAGAAATACATAAAGTATAATTAATTTTTTTTTCTTCATAATAAATGATGAGCATGATATGCTATGAATCATAGAACTATTTTTTCTTGAAGGAAACTAGTCCTTGAAATTGATTTTGTTTGTGTCCTTGAAATGTTTATAAATGTTTCTGAAAGTTAAACTTTAAAGAAGCAGATATTAAATAAGAATTGTCACAACTTGCTTTGTAATTATTGCAAGTTCATAATACTTATACAAGTTTAATAAGAAAATAGATTGTGTTATCACTGTCAAGTAATTTGAAGAAAAAAACAAAAACAATGAGAAATCTAGTATCTATAGGCCAGACACTGCTACAGGTTCAAAGGTCATGTGGTGATAGCATTGTATATTGTGTACATAGCACTTCAATAAAGAATTTTGTATGTAAACAAAGTTGATACATGTATTATCTGTTGTCAGTATTTTCTGTCTTTGTGATTCTTGTTTGGACATGTTTTGATGCTAAAGCGCACTGGAGTCCTAAAGTTTAGTTTTCATTCAGAGACCAGAATTCTTTTTTATTTTATTTTTCAGTAAACCTTCAGATTTACAGTTGAAAAACTTAACCCATTACTTATGAAACTCTTTTCTTAAATCTTTAAATGTGCACATTTATGAATATTCATATATTATTACCATTTATTGCAGTAGTCTTTAATTTGGTTGGTAATTGTTTTCATGACAAAGTAAAAAAATGTCTGTGATTACAGACTAGTCATAGATTACTTTTGAGTGAAAGAGGTTGTGAAGTGGATGTGATTTCCTGTAAGTTTGATTCAAGCTATTCTTTGTTTCGCATCTTCAACTTTGCCTTTAACAACCCAACGGTTATTTCTCCTTGTTTTTGAAAACAGAAAACTAGGTATCATTACATATTGTGGACCATCATACTTGCATTTCATTGCAAAAATTGTCTTGAAAAAAAAAGCATGCAGTGAACTTGGTCAAATTTATCATTACTCTAATAAAGTTAAATAGGAATATTGTTACATCAGGGGGTTGATTGCCAGTACTGATGATAGCATGAAAGATCTTTACAAGGATTGTCTAGTATGATGCACTGTATGAGGTGCAATTTTTTAATAACAATTATAAATGTGGGTCAATGAGGCAGATTTTTCTCAGAGCCCATTTGTATTCAAAATATTTATCGATTCTATGATAAATTTCAAGTTCAAACTTATTTCAAAGTCATTTTCAGTTTCATAATTAATTGTAATATGGATAAAACCTGTGCTAAGCCAAGGGCCAAAATATGTTCAGCATCACTGAAATGACACGAAGCAAGTCTTAGGGTGTGTTTATGCTTCCATTGCGAGGACACAATCAGCGATTTCAAACGTCGATTCAAAACACCGATCGTAAACGTGGTTCAGGGAGTGCTGTTCATGCTTAACTTTTCAGAGCAAATCATGATCTCCAGCTGGCTTCGCATCGTAAAGCGAGGTCAAATTGGGTGCGCCTTTTTTCGAAAGTTTTTACATGGAGATAAGCATGGAGCAATACGACTGTATTGCCCGCGGATTTTCATCTCCCGGAAGCATGTACCAAATGACGTCATTTTAAACACGTTTACGATCGTGGTTCTGTTTATACTTCCCAGAAAGCCTGATTCTGGTCAAACGACGTTTACAAACACTTTTGTGAGTTTACGATCGGCGTTTTGAAACAGCATTTAAATGAAAGTAAGCATGGACGCAACCGTGTTTTGGACTAACCACGTTTGGAAACACTGATTCTGGCCTGAAAAGTGGAAGCATAAACACAGCCTTAGAGTGACACAACCAAGCATCCTCAGGATGCTACATTGGGCAAATGTAAGCAATTTGAAGGCATTTAAAGATTGACTAAAAAAAACTTAAAAATGGTAAGGGGGAGGGGTCTTCCCCCCAGGATTCACATTGTACACATGAACTGATGAATTCTGTTTTTTATAGTATAAATTCCAGATATGGATTTAAATCATTTGATATTTCAAAACAAATCCAAGGATTCATATGATCTAATTTGAGTGGTCTGTTGTGGATTTATGACTTAAAACCAATAAAGTTTGAACTAAGTCTTTAAAAAGCATACCCACAAATTATTCAACATACTAATGCCTATTGTATTAACTGCCATAATTCAGTCTACAGCGAATAAGCCATTTCAAATGTATAAAGACAACTTAAAAAAGAAAATGTGATAAGAGAAAAAATCAGCCTAGTTTGAAGACCTTTCATAAACTAATGAAAATTGAGCTCACTTTTAAATCAATGTTCAAATACATAATGTATAATTGGCGACTTATTTCACTTTAACAGATGCAGGAAATCTATCATAACGGCATCTCATACAGCGCATCATAATAAATCGGCAACACGATAACTCTGTCCTTGCAAAGATTCTTTCATGCAATCACCTCTTGATCTCTTTATACTGATTTCTTTATTTTTAAAGTATTTTCTTACTATTTGCATGTTTCTATGTCTGCCCCACTCCCTCTCTCATTTCCTGTATCTTTTCTATCACTCTTCAATACTATGTTACTATCCAAGTACCTCACCCTCTTAAACTCTCGCGTCCAGCAACATAAAAATTAAGAATATCAATACACAAATATGTTTTTCACTATCTTTGCAGTTTATTTCCAAATTCCCTCATTCACAAAGAGTACAATAACCTCTGTTGGAGCAAACGTGTGAAAAGGACATAATTGTAACAAGTTTTACATGTAGTCTCATTCACACACTTCATTATGGATGCAAAATTTTCTTGTTCAAGCTGCAAAATATGTAATTACTATACATTTTTTACTTTTTAAGTGGGGGTGATAGCAAGAGAGCTATTGTAAAGCTAAAATCAATTCTAAAATTCAACTTTTTAAAAAGGATGCATAATTAAGTCATCAATTTCAATAGGTTCTAGAATTCTTATATGGCAAAGTATTCTCTTGTAAAATGTACATGTAGGTAGAACATTAATAGTGGATAAATAGATGAAAGAATATAAAAAAAACAACAGCAAAACTATAAACGTATAAAACTTAAAACAAAATATTAATGTAATTCAACCCTTGCATTGATTGAACTACAGTCTGTATCACACTCAATTGGAGTGAACCTTTCTATGCAAAAATGGATGGAATCCACTGAATGATAAAAAAGAGGAATTTTGGAAGATTTTGTATCAAACATATGTTGTTTGAAAGACTGCAATTCTAACATGAAGAGGGGAAAAATAAATTTGAACTGATAAATGAATTAAAACGAAATGAAGAAACACATACACTGGTAAAATTTTAAGTCAGATAAGTTGCATAGATCAAATAAAACAGAGGAAAATGAAAATGGTATATGTGTCTGAACTACAATCATCCCTGCTTGCTACATGTAAATTGATTATAGAAAACGATTAAGTGTAGAAAATAGAAATTTGGATTAAGAGATTTTTTTTTTAAATGCTAGAAGTGAAATTTCACTTGCTATCAAAATATGATTTTGGTAAAAGCAGTGATAATGCATGGAAACACAACTAAGTGAAATTTCATGAATATTCGTTCAGAAGATGAAATAATCCAAGGGCTGACTGCACAATCAAGTCCTTTCATGCCTAATTGTGGATTTTTATGTGCGTGTGAATATCAAGAACGTCACTGGATCAGCTTACCAGAACAATAGGGGTAGACAAGGGTGTGTCAACAATATGGTTGAATGGGCATGTTTACACATGTCTGTGTTTCAACATACTTGCAACATTATATTTTCACTAGGCATAGCAGATTATACAGCAAGTTACAGCAAGTTACTTGCCTGGGATATATGCCTGGTGAAATTAAAAGTACAACAGCATGTGAATATTTCACACACACACATATATGTAATAGTGAAATAAATAAATCTTCAAGGAGTGTTGAAAGAAAACTGAAATCAATTGCAATTTTTTTTTTCAAATCCAAAATCAATTAGTGGCATGTTTGCAATTGATACCTAGGCTCTGTAACAAAACTTGAAGACAAATTACTCAATTAACATCCCTATCCCACAATATCTTCTTGATATACATGTATGCCCTTTGGAAATATGTAGAGTTGTTGACCAACCATGAGAAATCTACTCAAAATTAACAGTGGCACATTCAAATTTCTACCACACATAATATGTACAGGCATGAATTAACAAGACAAATACTACATGTAGTTGAACATACAAATGAAGACATACTTTTTCTTTTGAGGTAAAATGATCAAGATGTGTAAGAAGACAGTACGGATTTTAAATTCCTGAAAGTGTAAAATATTAGAATTTCGGAATGCTTAATATTTCTTCCAGAAAACATTTAATAGTGGAATAGAAAATTTTGAGTGAAATTGTGTAAATATTGTGAATAAAATTACAGTGTAATATCCATAGGATACATGTACATATACAGGAATATTACAATTAAAATAATTAGTCTACATGTACATATATCTACATAAATTTAGGGAAAAGAAATGATGGTTTCTGATAGTCATGCTATTCCTTGAAAATCTCTGCCAAAGAAGAAGCCATACACTGCAGTAGAGTAAAAACATTTCAAATGATGTTTTTTTTTAATATATACAGTGAATCATATTTTCTGAGTTGAATTATATCATGTTGATTGATGTAATGGCCTGTATTCTAAAAGCCAGTTCAATATAGACCATGGTATATATCAGTGCTTTAATTATAGGTAGCCTAAAATCTTGTTTACATGTTCATTGAATGACCCTTATCTTTACTTTGCAATTTCTTCATGCTTCAATGGTGATGGAAACTATATTAGTTATTATTATTCCAAGACCGTTTTAAACAATTTTAGTCTAAGTCTAAGCAGCTTATTAACTGAAAATGTAATGTTAGAAATTTGTTTCACATTTGGCTATGCAAAGTTCCAAACCACAAATTTAAATTAAACCAGAATTCAGAATCAGACCATTGTGGTTCTAGTTAGCCTCCTTACCCTTGAATTAAGAATCCCCAAAATGTATGTGAAATGATTGAGCAAAGGGAGAGAGGAGTTATGCATAAAATTGATTACACCTTTGAATTATCACGAATCTTGTAATCGATGTCTAACAGTACAGGTTTTGTAATAAAAAAAATTAGAAATCCAAAAATTGGCATCAAATCAGGAAATTGGTAACAAATCGGGAATTGAAAGCATTGCTTTAGATTTCCAAAAAGAAAATATTTGATTTTGAAATCCCTAAATTGGCAATGTTGGGAAATAAATTACATAATGTACTTTTTGGAATTCTAGGTTTCAAGGAAAGATTTAAAATCTTCAAATAAGGAAATTCAGAAATGATAGCAGTAGCCTATGGATTCTATAAAGAAAACAGGAATTGAAATGCCAAAATTGGTAAAAAAAAATCAATTCTCATTTGCTTTTTCAATTGAATAAACAAAAAATAAAGAATATGGGTCTGACAGGATATTTCATCTTCATATGGTAAGACACTCTGTATGAAAGTTACATGTATCCAATGAGTAAAATACAATATTTGATATCCTAAAAATGCATCATTCATAGTACCTATTAAAGGGTAAAAAATATATACATCAAATTTCACACACTGTCTTACTTACGCCAAGGATTCCCTTTTAACAACAAAGAAGTTACGTACATGTACCTTGATCAATAATAGGAATTGAACATGTATATTGCATGACTCCACCGACTCATCCTATATGAATACTTCATGAATGGGATAATAAAAGTGAAGACATTTGTTGGGAGCAATTCCTAGTCACAGTAAAGTTTCATAAAATTTGCATCAATTATATATTAAAATAAGAAAGGAAGTATTTTCCCTTGAAAGGATTAGGATGCCATCCCCTAATGAAATTGAATTTTGCTGACAATACTAATATATTATTTCAGGAAATAAAAATTCAATTCAACAGATACAATATTGTGCTCTATGTATTAATTTTTAAATTTCATTTCTCCAGCGTATTTTACAAGTCTCATGACCGCCTCGTAATTACTTGCAAATTGCAATTGATTTGAATCAATCTTAAATTACGATTGAATTCAATTACTGGCAAGTCTTCATGAAACAGAGCCCTGAAAATCATTTATATTTATAAGTCACAATCTCAATTCAAGTGTGCGTCCACTGTAAGGCATTACAAATTTCTGATAGAAATAAGAGTAGATTCCCTGAATATTCCTTCAAAAGAATCAATATATCCAAGTGAGTAAAAACCTCATAAAATATGTATTTCACTTTGGACTTTCTACAAATATTATTTACAAGAAAAAATAATTTTGTTATTATGCTACACTGTACAAAAATCATACAAGTTAATTTCAATGTACATGACATAGTGGCATGTATGGAATGCTCATGAGTACGATGTATCACTTGTATGTGTTGATAAAATCAATGACATTACACATCACCACATACTTGGATTTCATATATGTACACCACACACGCCTGAGAGGTTAAAATATGACAAAAAATATATATGTACAAATATTCTAAAAAGATCAGCGTAGAGGTAGACTTTATGTCTATTCAAACAATTTTCATCTTTTCCGAAGGTTTGCAAGATTGGTATGCATACTTCACTGATCTATCTATATGTAACGACAACCTTTCCCCTTTACACAATTGTCAATTAACTATTAATTTTGAGGCACATAAAGTTTGAGGTTTTCAGTTCCTAGATGAAAGGAATGTAATATTGTATTTTTTTATCATTGCTGATAATTCCATACAAAACAATGTCACATTTGCTTATATAGGTTTTAATCCATCTTAGACCTTGGTCACATTTGCTCTACGGTGGCCGTACGGCGAGTCAAAAACAGCCGTTTTATTCACATTTATTCAAACCATCTATATGTAGCTGGTATAAAAAAATGTTAAAACGGCTGTTATTGACTCGCCGTAGAGCAAATGTGACTGAGGTATTACTAACTGTCAATCTCCATAACTTTTAAGAAGAGCAACTTCATCTCATTTTCACTGCTTTCTGTGCACTAGGCATTTCATTATACATTTGTGCAAATTTTCCCTTCATTGATGCTCTCCTTGCCCTTGTCATATGCATGTTCATAATCTTTGACCTTTTGGTAGCTGACCTGGTCAACCTTGACCCCATGACAACATTGTCATCTAGACTCAGCCTTCTCCTTGGGGATCTCCTTGATGAGATTTTCTTTGGTGGAGCAGAGCGGGCATTACGACCAGGAGTGGGTGGTTTGCACTCGTACAGCACCTCAATGGGTCCATTCTTTGTCATAAATGTTCTCTTGGCCTTGACTTTGGTTGGGGTGTCCTCAAAGCTCCTCTTCATTGCCTCGACATCGTAAGCATACTCCACCTCGATGGGTCCGCTCTTTGTCATGATAGTTTTCTTTGGGTTGTTCTTCGGAGGGCACCGCTGCTTTGATTTTTTGGCCTCCGCGTCAGGGTCATACGCATACTCTACCCTGATACCGCATTTCTTGGTATGTATCACCTTGTAGATTTTGTCACCTGAGCCCGTTCGATCCCCAACATTCAACTTTTTAATGCCATTCTCCTTTTTTATGCCATTCTCGGACTTCTGCTTCTTTGACTTGGGCAATTCCAGACCATCCGTGTAGCGCCGTTTATACTGAGGGGCAGGGATGCTGCCGTATTGCCTTCGCTCCTTGTTAGACATACAGTAGAGACGATTATAGTTCTCCATGGAGGTAAGCTTGGTGCAAGCGTGACGACGGATCAACGCTGGCCTGTTGAAGTTGTCCCCGTTTTCATCCACCTCTTTGTTGTCCTCCTCTCCTTCGATTTTGAGTCCAATGTTCTGCCACTCCTTGACAGAATCTAGATCGATTTGGTCACCCTCATCATCTATGACCTCGGGGTACTCAAAGAAGACAGAGATGACTGAGATATTATCTGCTCTCAAGAGATGGTAGTTCCACAGATCCATAGCTCGTTTCACCAGCTGATGTGAAACTGTTTCTGTTGAAATCGCTCCCTGTAATACAAAGATAGAAACGAAAATTAATGTCTCAGCCATTGCCAGATCTGATATATAATGCACACCTACCAGTAATTCAAAAAATGTTGAAAAGATTTCATTATCTCATCAGGTCATCACTCCCATATGCATTCATGAAGCCTGTTTAATAAGTATTAATCTATTGGATCTTTGTGACTTTTGACCTTCTAACACTCAAATCTGACCAGATTTGAATTTGTTCCATCAAATAGTTCTTTAGTTATTACAAGAGTGAGATATTGAGCTTTGACCTTGATACCCCCCCCCAAAAAAAAAAAAAAAAACTAATAATGATTAGATCATTGGCACCAAGTTTCTGGACCCAGCGATTCTTCAAATTAAAAACAAAATAAAATTCTTCATCTATTATAGGTATTTGGCAAAACCTTTTTTTTTTATCTGACTAGGAAGCAGGATAGCAAAACACCTCATCACTTTTCTGACTCAAATCACTAATATCTAGGTTCCAGTAAAGGAGACCTATATTGTTCTGTATTTGCTGGTGCATTAGGTAATTTGCAAACTCAACACGAAAGTTACAGCACAATCAATTGCTCAGCAATCATTTGCTTCTGCTTTAGGGAAAAAGGTGGACATTAAATGGAGAACACTGTTTATGGGGAGACATCAATGCCCCAAACAAGAAAATGAGGTAATGCAACAGAACATACCAATCCCCTTCCCACGTTAAATTTCATTGAGAAGTTTTTAATTAGAATGCCAATATTGTTTGACAAATATAAATAAAAAGAAAATGGAACATGATATTCTCAGTAAGAATTTATTCGCATGAATTATGCTGATGTTATCTGAATCTGATAGCATGACAGACACGGCTCAATGAATCTTATTACTGGTACATAGCACAAGTTTCACTGACTTCAGCAAAATATGATTTTACAAAACTCATATTTACCTGCTTAGCGCGAATCATGTCATATTTCTCCACAATCTGTACCGAAGCTTCGCTTGTGACCATGTTCCAGAGACCATCACTGCCTAAGATTAGAAACCGTTCTGAATGTGGATCAATAACCCTGTGAGATATGTCAGGTTCTGGGGATACAATGTACTGGCCGTTTTTGAAGTTATAGCTCCATAGATCACCTGAAGATAAAGGTAGATTGAAATGGATTTGAGATTATTAGTGAAAGCTTGATTTTAACACCTCGATAAATACATGTAAACTAAGTAATAAAAAAAAAAAAAAAGTACATGTATAAATTAATAAAGCCAAAATTAGGAGCTAATGAATAATAAAAATATAAGAAAACAAAAGCATAAATTATGACTGCCTGCAGTCACACAAATACTTCCACCATTGCCAGACCATGAATACATTACACACTTAAATAAGCATAAGGGGAAGTTCCCCATACGGAAAAGTAAAAATACCCGAAAAAAATAATACAAAATATTGATGAAGGTTTGAGGAAAATCCATCAAAAATAAGACAATTATTAGAAAGTTTTAGTTGTGATATCATAAACAAGCAGTTGCCCCATATGTTATGCAATATAAAATGCATGAATTCTTTATGGTTCATGGCTAAAAAATCATTTTCTTTCAGGAGTAAGGGTGAAATTTCATAAAAATACTGGAAGTGCAATGAAAACTTGATTTTTTTTAAATGACATTTCATTGATTTATTTTAATACACAAAATATAGTATATCTGCTCACATCTGACACCAAAAAAAAAACAGAAGCTTTTATTAACTTTGCAAATCTTTTAAGTATATTCCTGAAACCTTAACCAATATCTTATTCTTAATTGTTTTTTTTTATATTTTATTCAATACCCTTTTTGTCAGGCGGACCTTCCCATTTAATCATGATTTTTCCCACTGGATCTGAAATTATTTTGAAAATACATGATTGTATCACTTGTATGTCCTTGACAAAACCATATTTGCCCTCATCTTTAAATTCATAACAATGCAGGCTACAGATAAAATTAGGAAAGATTTAAATTGATGACACTTAATTTTGTGGTGCATAACTTCAAGAAAAAAGAAATCTTTTTTCTTCAAATCTTTAGGATGATGGATCATCCAGCTTAAGTTTCCAGTTATGATTTTAATTCAATTTATAGTAGGTCTTACTTGGCTTTAAAGACACAAAGAAATACATATAATGATGCAGATGAGGGCACAGTACACTGTACGTTGCATTTTAGTACATTGAGAGATATCACTGAAACTGTAAACCACAAAGACAACTCTATCTCATCATCTGTGATTGCTGCTGAATAGCAATAGTAATTACCTAAAGATCTGGCTACTGCTAGGAAAGGTATATCTGTCAGTTCTGTATTTCTTGTGATAGGCCCAGTATGGTCTAGGCTGGGCCTGGACCAAACCACTCTCTGCACACCGGCCTTGTCTTGCACCCGACCTCCAGCACTCTCTATGCGCTCTATCTCTTCTGCATCGCTGGGTTTATGATCAACGGTCAGCATCTCTGCGACTATTCTCTCATTGGGTGGGATGTATTTGCTGTTGCAGCTAATACTCCCCATTTTGCTCTTTCCAAGCACTATTCTGGAATCTCCTACATGGGCTGTATACATGTCAGTCCCACATATAATCACCATGCTACACGTTGTGCCTGCTGTACTGGGATATCCGGAAAGAGTTTTTGGCCAGGATGCTGGAGAATGAAGCAGAAGAGAGGTAGCTTGATTAATAAAGATGTGAATTTACAAGTTTGAAATTTCAGTTGATTTATTATCTCTACTCTTATGACGATAGTCACAGTGCTCACTTACAGTGGATATTGTTGGTCCATTCCACTAAAAACATCGTGGAAGGTAAAAAAAAACCCATGTCCATGGTACAGCTGGTGGGTGAAAGCGTATATAATGGAATCAAGGGTGATTTGAATTATGGAAGCGCATAATACTGTCACTGTCATGTACTAGTACCATACACTTAACCCACCCCCCCTTCTAACAGGTTTTTCTTTCCCCTCCCTCTCAGTCTCAACACTGACATATTAGGACCAAGATTGAAAAGGAAATGACCCATTTTCTTACTTTGAAATCGGGCAATTTCTTTCTTTCTTAGAATCTTGGTGAGCCATCTACTGATATTGGTCTATTTACCCCCCCCCCACCCCCCCCCATACGTACTAGGCTAAGCATTTTGTCGTCCCTCTCATATAATATATCATCTTTTGAACTCGAGTTTTTGTTTAAATCTTTTTTAAAAAATTGTCCGCGAAGTTAGATTAGATCTCATCTAGGCCTAACGTTAAGACTTTTTAAGAACAGCTTTCCAATTCCAGCACACTGCACATTCGTCGATCGGAATAGAATTTTGACTTCGCAATACCGGCAAGCCCCTTGACTATGTTGACCAAACACTAAGCCTACATCACATTTTTTGTCAATTATTTTATAGTTTACACATACTAGATGTAGGCCTAGGCTAGGCCTACCTTCTTGCCATCAATTTAGTAGCCATTAATATTAGAATTTGTTTTGGATAAAGTTTGAATATTTTTTAATGAATTTGAAGGCTTTAAAGTTTAAGTTTAGTATGATGAATAGATCTAACAAGTTAAATCTATTTTTTAACTATCCGTGATTAAGTTTGGACAACCCATTTTCAGCAGTGTCATTATCTCATTCTAACTCGACTAAGACCCAAGTAGTAAGGCTTGAGCTTGTTTTTTAGTTCGAGTAGACCCTACCGGTATTTATTTCAAATCAACCATGTCAACATTTTTCTGGGGTGGACTTGATTTTCTATCAAGATCCACGTCCACGAGTACTTACGTCTCTCCTTCCACATTCCCTCTTGAGTAACACGAAATGCCTCCTGAATCGCGTACATAACCTTTCCCGGTTCGCGGGAAAAGAACCCATCTTGTTCCTTGATATTTTTCCACAGATGATCACGGGCATACACTGCGGCCTCTTTCCCTCCATGTCCATCGAACACAGCGAAGCATGCATAGTCGGCGTCTTGTTCTCTGTCAAAAACAATACAAATCATGTCTTCCATGTATTTTCTTCCTCCCTGTGTTGAGTCGCTAGATACCCTTAATCCTATTACACGTTTTCTATTTGGATTTTTCTTCATAGGACTAGAAACAGTCCGATATTGTTCCACACTTTCCATGTTTTCGGTCCTCCCGTCGCGCCGTTTCCTATCGAAAATGTTCTTTGTAACGCGCCAATATTCACACACGTCGGCTATATATGTAAACTTCGCTGTGGTTGAATCATGCGCTAACTTGTTCTTGTCCCATGCTCCGATTCGTTGATTTCATTCAATGAATGCTGCTGAAGCCAAGACGGAAGTGACGAATGAATACATTGATCAAAGGTCATCGATATCCGAACGTAAACAAAGGCGGCTGATCAAAACATGTTTTCAAGATTCAAGATTCTTGAAAGATTCTTTTATTGGTCACTGTACGCATACAAAGAAATTTGGTTTTCAATGGCTTTAACAATAACGATGAAAAGTACAATACGTCGTAACAATTTTGAAATTATTCACATCAACGATCAATATACATGTAAATTATTAATAACTGTCTGCAATCACTAAACTCCAAAATGCATGTGGATAAGGTATAATGATGAGAGGCATAATGTATGATGACATATCACCCCTAATCCTAGTACGGTATAATTATGTGGCACATGTTCATCATCGGTCACTGTAAAAGTAGAATTTATGCATAGGCCTAAAATAATCAAGACAATGCCTATGGTGAAAGTAATACCTTGGTCACATTTGCTCTACGGCGGCCGTACGGCGAGTCGAAAACAGCCGTTTTTATTAATTTTAATTCAAACTACCCATATGTAGTTGGACAAAAAAAATGTTAAAACGGCTGTTTTCGACTCGCCGTACGGCCGCCGTAGAGCAAATGTGACCAAGGTATAAGTCAGAGAGAGAAGGTGAGGAAAACAGGTGAAGAGAAATAACATGAAGAAGAAGAAGAAATGATCAAAGAGAGAAGAAATAGGAGGAGAAATTTTAAAATGTCATAACTTTCTTATTTTACATCCGATTTTGATGAAATTTTCAGTACTGTGCTTGTTGGATTTTTCTCTTTTTATTCAAATCAATTTTTCGTTGGGGGTGGATCCTTTAAATAGTGCGAGCGCGAAGCGCAAGATGATATTTTTGGACTATTTCATGTATTTTGTAATGAAAATTGAACATTCTGGGCATTGTTTGTAGTCCTGAACAAGATGCGTAATGTATAATGTAATTATATTCTAGCCTGATCGACAAAACGGGACGGTCTATTCATGCGTTTGGGCAATTGGGTATCTTCCTACATTCATTATGCGAGCGTGGAGCGCGGGCTGAAAATATTTGATATTCCCATCTGATAAAAAGGTAAATTTCAAGCACTGTTTTACCAGTGAGATAAATTATGATCTTCTTATGTCCCCTTTTCAGGTCTGAATATCAAACAAGGTTTGTGGAGTGCATCTGGCTGCCATAGGCACTCCACTAACCTCACCTGCATTACGCGATTCAATATAGCAGCAGTGCTGACTTTGAAAACTATACTATAAAATAACTATTCACAAAAAACACAATTCATATAATGATACAATACTACATTCATTGACCCTAAATGACATTTGACCTTCCTTAATCATGTGACCTAAGACTTGCCAGTGATACTTGATTACCCTTATATCCACAATAATTCATAAACTATATCCATAAACTTTGAAAGTTATGACAGCAATTTAATAATTACCTCCAACATGGCCAACGTTCATTGACCCTAAATGACCTTTGGCCATGGTCATGTGACTTGAAACTTAGGCAGAATGTTCAGTAATACTTGATTAACCTTATGTGCAAGTTTCATGAACTAGGTATATATATATTCAAAGTTATGCTGTCATTTCAAAAACTTAACCTTCCGATTTGATGTTGACGCCGACGCCGTTGGAAAAGCGGCGCCTACGCTAATAACTTTGCTATGCAGGTGAGAAAAATATTCAGCCCTCGCGCTTGGCGCTCGCGTCATTTTTTTTTTTTTTGGTTTCTTCATCATTTTCCTACATATCGAATTGTGCCTAAAATGATCCCCTTTTTGGTCAATAATAATGTGAAAACAATTGCTATTTGGCCTCGCGTTAATGTTTGTTTAAAGGGGAATGAAACCTATGGAACAAGTAGGCCTGTGTTGAAACAGAAAAATCAAAGAATAAGAACAAAGAACGTTTGAGAAAAATCAGACAAATAATGAGAAAGTTATGAGCATTTGAATATTGCAATCACTAATGCTATGGAGATCCTCCTATTGGTAATGCGACAATGATGTGTGATTATGTCACATGTGAACAACTTTCCCTTTGATATAAACTACCCCCAAAATGTCTCTTTGCTTTTTCTATAATGGTGATACAAACTCTTTATCCATGATGTATTTTTTAAAATCTGTATTATGCCCACTATAGATAGAACACATGATCTCCTGATAAATGTGACAAAAGAGGCAGTTTATGTGAAATACATGAAGCAATGGGAAATTGTTCACAAGTGACATCGCACATATTTATCGCATTGCCAATATGAGGATCACCATAGCAGTAGTGATTGCAATATTCATATGCTCATAACTTTCTCATTATTTGTCTGATTTTTCTCAAACTTCGTTGATCTGTTTCTTTGATTTTTCTGTTTTCACATAAGCTATCTTGATCCAAATCTGTCATTCTTCTTTAATGAGATACGTGGCATGATTACAAAAAATTGCTTGAAATCCAGTTTGAAATGGCCGTTTTCTTGTGATATTTGCTTTTTATGAGATATTAAAATAGCCCTTAAAAATGTCTCTTATTCAGCCCAACATAACTTCTTTTTTATATATACTCTTTTGTACCCCGGCTTATGCCGTGACCCACTCACTACGCAACTGCCCCCCCCCCCACCATCGCTCCCTAGATGCCATGCATGTCAGTGCCAATGGTTAGGTATGCCTATAGGACAACTCCATTTGCTACAATGACACTACTGTTAATATACCCCCTGCAAAAATTAAAATGTATACCTTTGAGAAGTGTATTCATGAAAACGCACATCGGGGAATTCCCCATATTTGGGGGCTCAATCTCTCCGAGAAAAAAAAAGGCGACTTTCAATCGTGAGCTTAAAGTTTCGAGTTTTTTTCTCGAAATGTTACACCCCGTCTTACACGTCCTGGTCCTTCCCCAGCAAAAGAATATGCGTATGAGGCCATGGAAGCTACCTAGGGCCTATAGGCTATAGAGTTTCAATGGTGATTCAATGCAGTAGCGTACCTAGGATTTTCCACAGGGGGGAGGGGCAAAATAGGTATTCAAGCTCGTCAGGGACAGGGATACGTCCTATGCATGGGTTGTGACTCGTCAGGGGGTGACTGCCCCCCCCGTAGGTACGCTAGTGATTCAATGCCTTATTTTCTTAAAAGGGAATGTTTGAAGAAAGAATGAACTTCACGTGATACCACTAATATAAAATAGAAAATACCAGGATTGGAAGATTTCCTCTTTATTTGGGGGATTGTACTACGAAGGGCAAGTCCGTTGACCATCCCGAAAACGTCAGTCACCTTGTCCCGGCGGAGCATTGTCCATTCAGTTATTTTGATGTGCAGCAAATGTGTAAGAGCAGTATTTTTTTTCTTTTACTCAATGTAAGAGCATAGTGTCCATCCACAAATTGGTGCTCTAAGAAAGTTTGATCAACATTATTCGTCGCCGACGCCGTCTGAAATGCTTTTATTATATTTTCACCCACATGGCTATGAATTTGATTTCGCGCATTTTGTGGAAGTCATTGCTTTTACACATGCGCATTACTGATCAACGAGCTGAGCATGCGCAGTTGTGCGCCACCATCGGGCTAGCTCTCGATATGTAAATTTCTGTCCGGCAAAGTTTCAGTGTGGGTTGTATTTTCTCTTCGAGGATTTCTTCTCATTGAAGCTGCTTCTTTTATTGGAATTTTCTTATTCGATAGCTGTATATAATATATATGCATGTGCGTGATTTCGAGAAAATTCATGCTTTCGATTTTTCAGAATCAGAGTTTCCATCAACCTTCATCACTTCGACCCGAACATGTAATTCGGTGCACCTCCACAGTGCGATAACTACGGCAGCGGCGACTTGTGGGGATGTGTTACCGTGCATTACCACACGGGGACGGAGATTTTGTTGGAAATAAGTGATTCGTTTGCATCTTGTTTCTCGGAATTCCTTTCAAGTAACTGATACGCAGACCAAATCACACGATGGCTACGACTGTCCAGTATGACCTGGACACGTCTGGAGGCCTCATGATGGTAAGTGGAATTCAATTTTTGCCTTTGAAAAACTTGTTTGTGACTCGAATTCGATTTGACAGATGTTCTCGTTTACTTATGCACAGCCACGCAACGCGTGCGAACAACAAAATCTGCTTGCTGTGCCATCCATTGCACACAGAACTCGTTATTTTTTCTTTCAAAATGGCGACGCAACGTACCACCAGGAAAGGGAGCTCATTGCTTTGCGTCCTACACATTCTATCTTCATCACATTTAACTTGTTAATAACTGTTTCCATGTCATATTTACAGCAAATTCAGGCTTTGGTTGCTCCTCCACAAAGTGATGAGCCTCCAAGAAAATACAGAAGAACAGAACCAAGAAGAACAGGAAGAGCAACCAACAGAGATTCCTGTGATAGCTGCACAGAGGGAGGAGATCTTATTTGCTGTGACCGTTGCCCTGCATCTTTTCACCTCCAGTGCTGGTAAATTTTATTTTTTCAAGTCAGATGTAGACAAAAAAAACCCCTGAGAATTTCTAGAATAGATTTAGAATTAGATCCAATGTTACTCTTGCTCTACTTGTAATAGTTACTAGAATTAGATTCTAGAGACTAGACATTAATAGTCTAGTAGAACAACATTAGTCTACTCGCAATTGATTTTCTTCCAAATATGTCTGAAGTCTCTGAACTGAAGATTTAAAAAGTCTTTCAATTTTTTTTTTGCTCCAGTCTGGGTCAGAGTAAAATCCAAAGACCAATTCAATTGAAAGTAAAAAGATTTAGCTCATTATTCTGTTGAACAGGGTAAAGCTTATGACTGATATTTGAATTAAATGAAATACTTATGCTAGTACAACTATATACTTCTGTACATGTATACATTTCTATTGACGTAATGATAATGTAGAATTTTGGTAACTTCTGCACTGGTTAAAATTTGGAATCTACCAGTTGAAGAAACTAAGAACATACAAGTACAATTAGAGTACACCAAATGGGTATTGATTTCAAGCTAACATTGAAATATCTTGATACCTCAGTGATAATGAATAGACTTCCATTCTCCATCTCAATATGGTGGTACAGTAAAGGAAAACTACTTATGCTGAAAGTATCATAGTGCTGTACACATGTACTTTGATAAAGATAAATTACTTGAAAAAAATGTCTGAATAGATAATTAATTACATTGAAAAGATTCATATTAATCATGTGTGGCAATTTATTTCAACCAATTTCTATTATACTTGTGTCATAAATATTTCATTCTAATTAGTTTTATTGAATTCACTTCTTTTTTTTTTACAGAATCCGATTTGTAGTCAATATAAGTGATATGTAGGAAGTGGTCGGGAAAGAAGAAATAAGTGGAAAGAAAATCTTGTCTTTTTTCTTTCTTGGCCTATAATTCTCTAATCCATTCAAGTGATTTACATGTACATGTATGTCACATTACAGCTGGAAGGCTCAGTTAACATACTCGTTTGAAATCAACCAAATTTTTCATAATCCATTCAGTCTTTATCTTTATTTTTAACAATTTTTTTTTCCAGCTAAACTTAAATTGTTCATAGACCTAGATCTGCTAATATGACTATAACCTCTCCTTCCCTTCCTACTCCCCCAAAAATCTTGAAGGTGGGGTAGAATTGGTATTGGCTTAAAATGACATAGAAATGTTATGCATGTTCAGTAAAAAAAATAAATAAATTGATAGAAATGCAAAAGAACATTAAATGCATGAATTACTCTAGACATGGTATCTTCTTTTTTACTGAAAATCGCACTGAAATTCACAGTTATATTTTAGATCATGCCCTTAGGATTAGGATAGGATGGTCATTATCATGTTCACATTGGCATCTAGGCATGTAGGCCTATATTTCACACTGAATACACCCCAAAACTAGGATCAGCAACTTTATTACACTTGAATTCAGACGCACTGTATGTCTTACTTTGACTTGACAATGTAGACTTAATATGAGCTAATGGAGTGTCCCTATACACATCTACATGTAAGCTGCAGGTCTATAATTGGAAAGTTATACATGTACATACACTCAGTGGTGTACCATGGGTCATGGCATGGGGGGGGGGCACCAACAAAAAATTCGAGTCACTTAGGGAGCGCGCGAAGCACCCTCAGTTGTCAGGTATACTGACCTAATAGAGATATTTTAAGGACATGCAGTGCCATTAAACGGATATGTATCTCACTGATTAAATAATGTGAGCGCAAAGCACGAGCTGAAAATTTTTGATATTCAGAGCTATAAAGGGACATTATAAGCAATTTTTTTTTGTAATCATGATACGTAACGTTACTGTCTCGCTTTTAAGGACTATGTTTTTTAGGAATCCATTAAGAGTATACGTATCTCACCATAGTCATCTAATGCGAGTGCCAAGCGCTTGCTGATTTTGTTAGAATTACATCTAAACACTTTTTGAAGTCATTGTAATCATGATTGTCATACGCATCTCACTAATCAAATACTGCGAGCGCAAAGCATAGCCGAAAAATAAGGAAATTCAGACCTGAAGAGGGGCATTCTAAGGCTTGTTTGTAGAAATTCACTAATACCCTTTTTACACAGGATTTTCTTAGCCCCGGACTATCGCTAACCCCGTACTATCGCTAATCCCGTACTATTTTTTTCCCTTTTCACACATGCAAAATTTTTATTGCTAACCCCGGATAAAGAATGCTTGCTTTTCACACACGAAACTCGCTAACCCCGGACTAGTGGTTTTTGTCGATCATTCGTAGTACAAGTACTTCACTCGTACACTTTTTACACACGCTAAAATTTCCTTAACCCCGTACTATAGGTGGGGCTAAATTGCCATTTAGCCCCACCTATAGTAGGGGGTTAAGCTTAGCCCACTTACTAAAGGTGGGGTTAGCCCACTTTGCAAAAATGCTGTGTGAAAAGAAAGTGGACTAAGCTTAACCCCGTACTATAGGTGGGGCTAAATGGTAATTTAGCCCCACCTATAGTACGGGGTTAAGGAAATTTTAGCCTGTGTAAAAAGGGTATTAGATCCTACGTATTTCACTTACCAAATGATGCGAGCGTGAATCATGAACTGAAAATTTTTTGATATTCAGATCGGAAAATTGACATTTCAAGGACTGATTTTAGGAGTTCATGAAGAGCGAAAATTTCACCAATCCACTAATGCGAACGTTGGCACGGACAGGAATTTTTTATATTAAGACCTTAGAATAGGCAGGAATCACTTTAAGTAGTCATGAAAAAGAAGAATATGTCACTACATAAAACAATAACTCGAATTGCGAGGAAATATATTTGTTGTATAATGATTTGAAAACGGGAGGTTTTAGTACAACTGTACAACAGGATTATACATGTATATCTCATTAAACAGTCTATGCGAGCACCAGGAACAATGAAGACACAATGAAGCAAATAATGTTTCATAAAGTTATGAAAAAATGCTTCTTATGTAATATAACATAATATGATATAACATTATAAAGAACAATAATTTCTTCTTTCCCCACTATGTTTCTCTTCCTTTTCCCCTCTTTTTCTCCTTTCTTGTTTTTTTTTTGCCAGAGTTGCTTTCCAACTGGCACTAAAATGTTTGTGGTGCTAAGGCTTGCAAAGTTTTGATGATAAAGCACTATGAAATCGTGCTGTTAGGGACCATTGTAAATCAAATCTTCATCGCCAGATTTGCAGGGTTTATTTGTAAACTTCATGAATTTGTGAACTATCAGCAGAGTAGTATGTACATGTAGCAACAATAATGGTCCAGCTTGTTGATGCTGTGACTGAAAGAAAAGGACATGTACCTCAGGATTCATTTAGTGGACTTGTCTAAGGCAGCTGAACTTCGTCTTTGAAAACCCATCAAGCTTATGTTTCATGTTACATAGATCCAATAAAAAGGCTACAACTTTTTGATGGGTATGCTTAAAAGCAGGAAAACACTCTGAGTTTGTGGTTGCTGAAGTACACATCTACATGTACAGTATGTATATGACAAAATTTGATATTTGGATATCATATCTGTCAAATTTGTGTCTAAAATACTGTAACATACATGTATATTATAAGTAGGCCCCTACATTTATGATTGACCTTCCATTCTTTTGGTGACTGGTGTTAAATTGCCAAAGACTTGTGGAGATTATTATTTTCATTTTTGAAATGCAGGATTGTCTATGATATCTGAACAAGTATAAAACTCAAATGTGAGTTGAGTCAAGCTCGTAAATCTGGCGGTATATTTTTATATAGGCCTTCATGCAGAGGGAAGATAGCACTAGGCTCAGCTGTGAACTTATCAGCCTAGGTACTAAAAGATTTTGCAATGTTATAATATGTACAACACTTCATTTCATTAATATTTCTTAAAATTTATTTTCCCCTTTGATATATCCACCTGAGCTGTGAAGCTAAATGTAATTCTGATACAAGTAGTACAATATGCATGTGAGAAATGAGCAAAGGTATTTTGAGTTTAGACACTGCCTTCATTCAGCCTTGTCTGCCAAGTTTCAGCATTCTAGAGCTAGCCACCTGTCTGTATAGATTATACCACTGGGCCGTTTCACGGCGAGCCGCGAGTGGGTACACAATGTAGTGAAAGACATGCAGTCTGACTTTATATCAAGTTAAGAATTGTCAGGAGTCTTCAAGTCTGTCTGTTCTACATGTAGGAGTTACATGTGCATGTGTATTTGGATTCTGCTTTGTACGAGTGAGATTTCCTTTGAAGTTTGTCTGTGTCATACAGATATTTTTTCCAGGCATTTTTTTTGAAGCTCATTGTTTAGTGTTAGTTTATGACATTGTAGGTACATGTAATGTAGAACAATATGCTTTTTAATTGGAAGATACAAACAGACTGCTAACAAGCTCCAAGGTCAATTATAATGGGCATCCATGGCCATGGCCTTTGATGGAATAACAATTGAAATGTTTGAGGGTTATTATGCAATTGACAAGGATTTTCTTTTACAATTAGGATATACTGAGTTACTTGTTTTCAAATGTGGAAAAGAATCATGACCTTTTTCGTAAGGATCACTATATGACCATCCATAGTGTATGCCTACATGTACAGTACATGGAACTCAACATACTTCATGCATTGTGATTTTCTTTTGATGTCCATTTCTTGACCTATCGCACATGGAACATTTTGCAATCCACAGGCATGCACTTATGTACACAACAGTAAATTCAAGCCTAAAGTGTACATGGATTGCTTCCCTGTGATGAAATGTAAAGAGTGAACTCAAGTCCAATTATGTAGGGGAAATGGGTGTCAGCGTGGCTGACTAGTATTGTACCATTCTCTCCGAAGGTGGACAAACTGGGGTAGTTGGATTGATCAATGGGTAATGCTTACATGTATGGTCAAAATTGAGCATTATTAAGAATATTATCTCAAAATCAGTTGTTCTAGCTGCATTTACCTGAGAGCTGCAGCAGGTACAGCATGAATTGTTATTGGTTACTAATATGCATCCATCTAAGATTGTTTTTAATTTAGAATCAAACAAATTGTTTGTTAATTGGCCCACTTTATATGTATTGAATAGATAAGGTTTGATGAGTTTACAATTTTTTGAAATGGCCGCCAGATCCTCCAGACAAGATGTTTGTTAGCTTGGTTAAAAGTTGTTGACATGAAGAAAAGAGAAGGCAAAATACATGTAATTGAGTACATGTACATACATGTAGAAATCTCATTTGATAAACATAAATCCTTTGTATTTCATTATCATGTATGTAAGTATGTAGTGTGTAATTTCTCTTTCAACAACTGAAAATGAATGACCAATGCACAGTGAAAATTTTATCAGAATTAACATGGTGCATGTAGATACAATACATGTATCGTTTTTTACATGGTATGAATTGTGTCTGACAAATTTTACACAAAAATGGAGCTCAGTTTGCCTGAAACTCTGTACTAGCAGACACCTGCACACATGCTAGAAATGTTTGTACATGAATTATACAGGCCAAGAGACTAAACATTTACCAGGGAGGGATTCATTCTCAAACTGAGCATCAAGTATACTGAACTATTAGGTGGTTTCAGACCGCCTCGAAGTTCATCAGTTCCAGGTATTCTCTGATCGGGAAATTTACCCCGATCAGAAAATACCATGTATTTTGGTAATGTGAAAGCAAACTACGCGTAATTTCCCCGAAAGAAAATACCCGCTAAATAGTAGGTACTTGGCGAAATTATGAGAACTTTTGCGGGGATTTTTCCAAGGTCGCAGGTATTTTGGCAATGTGAAAGCAAATTACAGGAACTTTTAGCCCAGCGTGTCGTCAGGCGCGGCGGCGTGGGTGGCTGCTGGGCTAGTGAATTTGAATCTCGCGCCTTGCTGCCTGCTTATCAGACCATACTGCACATGCTCGTAACTTCGGGAACTTATCCCGAAGGGTATGTTTCAGGGCGGTGTGAATGCAGGAATAATTAATGGGTATTTTTTAGCCAAAAAAAGTTCTCGTAATTTAACGGGGATTCTTGTGATCGAGGCGGTTTGAAACCACCTATTGACAGCACTACTGTCACCACATAATGTCCTGTGTGTTGAATTGACTTTGCTTTGTTAACTGTGAAACTGGGGGTAAATCCAGGGCTGTATATGGGGGGGGGGTTACAGTGTAATGTTTGCACCATTATTTGTCAAACAAACAGCAAAACTACCATCTCCTTCAAAGTTTTCAATATCTTTATTATATAAGGGCCCTTTAAATTTTTTTTTCATTTTCTTTAGTGTTGTGTTTTTATGTTCCCCAGGTAGAAAATGTGATGGATTTTGTATTTCTTGAAAGCATCCATCAGTTTGAAAGTTCATTACATCTGGCTTCTTCACTTGTATAAATATCTAGCCTTTAAGACATATTATATTATTTATGATATCATACGTAGATAAATGCAAACAAAACCTGACAGTCATTAATTAAACATTAGGTCTATCATTACATGTAATTTGGTATTTGATGACTGAGCAATGCAGATAATCATATCTGTGAATCAATTGAAATATACATGTAGGTGAATGTTGTTGTTTCTTGTTCAATGATAGCAAATACATGTAGTATGGTGGGTACATGTAGTTTCAAAGATATTAAAGGCTCAAGTTAATGTTATAGACATTTAATATAAAAAAAACAAAGGAGAGATTAAATATGTACCTAGATGCCTTTCTATCAGTATCAATCTAAAATCTCTGAAACCAACAAAAAATCTAAAGAAATGCTTAAATACATTATAATTGAAGATTTTTGTGTAATTTATATTGTGCTGATAATAATAGAACACATAAGTGTATTTGATGAAATTAAGATGGTGTTTCTGGTCACTTTATATAAATTCCCTTTTTTTGAAGCACCGTCTAAATAATTATTTTCGGATGCGATTTTTTTTTCTGAGCTTACATTTGTAACATATCACAGACAGAGACAGGTGACAAGTGGGACCTCGCAGCTCAGATTTTTACAAAGTTCAAATCAATGTTAGCGAATGCCTTTAAATGCATTATAATTAATGCATTCCACCTGGTTGGGGGTGGGGAGTCATGCAAAGGACCTGTTTTATCCTTTCCTATTTTGCTGGTACTATTCAATATTGAAAACAACAGTAAACCTACATGTATTACCTATTGTACATGTAATATGTAGGCAATAACAATTAAAATATGAAATTTAGCCATGTTTAGCAGGTATTAGCACATGTCTATCAGCTTTTGCAATAAGAATGCATACTGAAATTTAAATGTGTGTCATGCAATATGTCTAGTTGTGTGCCACAACTTTGAATCTCTTTGCAAGATACTACACAGCTTACCAGCAATGTACATCATGCTGAACAACGCGGAGGCTCGTCATCATACTGGATGTACAAATGGGTAGTCAACAACATTTCCTTTGGAGAAGGGATGTCTATCGTTCTTAATCAACAATCTATTCCTCCTGCCAGCTCGAAATTCTTTTTATATTAGAAATGGAAAAGGATTATTTTGACTGTAGTAATTGAGGCTTTAAACCTTCAGTGACTCAGCGAACGATATAAGTTGCACTGGGATTCTCTGGGAAAAGGATCTACATGTATGTGGCTGTGGGAGAGGAAGTTCTGCTGTTAGTAGACTGACTCCAGTCTTCTTTAGCTCCTTGAAGCACCAGAGATTTTAAGAATTGATGGGTATGTGGTTGACATGGGAGAGGGGAGTTTTTTTTTCCTTCATCTTCTTCTCCTTCAGGGCTAGGATAGAAAGTGCAGATCCATAGATGAATTCAATGAGTGTGAGGAATACTAGTCACAGTTTTTTTTAATGATTTTATTTAAACTTGTTATGTTTTCTCTGAGGCAACCATACAGTTGTAATTGTATTTGAATCTTTTGAATTGTTGGTTATTTTACCATATTCAAATGATTATTAACATAACAATTATTACCCCAAGAGCAAGGAAATGAGGAAAAATTAGAAAGTAATCAATCTGTGTTTTTGGAATGAAAAATGTAGTGTAGGGTGGCATGATTTTATGCTTTCTACTTGCATTCAGATCAGAACTCAGAAATCTTGCTTTTGTCTCACCTGCATATCAGGGTAAGACTGTAGGCGCCACTTTTCCGATGGCGGCAGCAGCAGCATGAACATCAAATTTTACCGAAGGTTAAGTTTTTTAAATGAATGCATAACTTTAAAAGTATATGGACCTAGTTCATGAAACTTGGACATAAGGGTATTCAAGTATTACTTAACACTTTGCTTGAGTTTCAGGTTACATGACCAAGGTCAAAGGTCATTAAGGGTCATTGAACTTTGGCCAAGTTGGGGGTATTTGTTGAATTATCATAACTTTGAAAATTTTATGGATCTGAATCATAAAACTTGGATATAAGAGTAATCAAGTATCACCGAACATCTTGTGCGAGTTTCAGGTCACATGACCAAGGTAAAAGGTCATTAAGGTCAATGAACTTGGCCATGTTGGAGGTGATTATTAAATTGCTGTCATAACTTTCAAAGTTTATGGATTTAGTTTATGAATTGTGGACATATGGATAATCAAGTCTTAGGTCACATGATCAAGGTCTAATGTCATTTAGGGTCAGTAAACCTAGTATTGTATCAATATATGTACTGTTATTTTTTATATAATTATTTTGTAGTAGTTTTAGTCAGCACTGCTGCTATATTGAATTGTGTAATGTAGTGTAGGTGAGACTGCCAGAGGTGCTCCACTTATCGCTGTTTTGAAACTGCAAATCTAGTGCTTAATCTTATTTTGCTGCAACATGATTCTGCAATAAAATCATTCTCTTTTTTTGTTGATGGTCACCTATGTCAAGTGCTGTTCCCCCTTGACATGTGTATTTGCATTTTGTTTATCTACTGGACCAAAACACTTTAATGGTCTGCATGTGTACAGTCTTTATTAACAATGATGTACATTTATACTGGTCAGTAATTTCATGTATGTACAACGTAGATAATTTTGAAGAGTGTCCTGACTTTTCTTGATGACATATATCGCACAACACCTTGAACATGAATCATACATGCACTGCATGTACCAAACTTGCACATTGTAATACAGCATTGGTCTATTGTGCAGTTTTGAGCTGAGTACATTTTCAGTGGATATTGCAGAAGGTCATTTGGAGCTTTAGCAGGGTCAATGATATTATTAGCCTTGTACACCCAGTCTTTCAGTCAGATTCTATTTCATTTAGTCTAGGAATATGCATGCATGTTTCATGAACATTTATCCTCAAAGTTTGCTGAATTGTTGTTTACATGTACTAGACTTTATGAGTTTATGAAAATCATTTACATATACATGTACAGAATACAGTACAATAGGCAAAAGATATAAGACAGACATAGAATACTTTTATAGACCTCAAGAAGTCCTCTTTGACGCTGTTATGATGTTTGTGGGGCCTATACTTTTACACGATCTCCTTGGGCAATCAAACCTAGTTTATGACATTTTGGGGAAAATTGCATACATTTTTTTCACTGATGACATACATGTAATCTGTTAAATGAAGTCCTATTCAAGTTTCAGCTTTTAATTTCTCACTTGAAGCAAAGCCCCTTCACAGCCTTCACTCTCCTTAATATTTTTGTAATATGAGCATTGAGCAGCTATATTACTAAACTATTTCATACAGAAGTATTTGGATGTTGACAATTATATTATTCATTGACTTTCATTTTCTGCTCTACATTGTATGAATTGTTAAACAGTCTTCAAAATGTATTGAATTTCGCTCTTACAATGTTTTATCATTTCTTTTCTATAAATTGAACTTAAACTACATGATTTTGAAAAAAAGTCTTCTCTTGCCATTAATGTAGAGAGTTTGACATAATACATACATTATTATGGTACTCTGAAAGCCAGTACTTCATGCAAGATCTTGTGATCAGGTCTTGTATTATGAAGGTTTTTTCAGTTTATCCATTTGTAACCCATTTGTGAAAGTGATTGTTGAATGAACATAGCAGGACTGTATTGCTATTGAATGAGTTATATTTCATTTCATATGCTGGAAAATCAGTAAATGTTTTAAACCTGTGTAATTATAGATTTACTTGAAGACGATCTTTGAAATCTGTGCAAATCACATGAATGGTGAATTTGTTACATAACTTACTAACTAATATCTGATATAGTTTATCCAAAATACAAAATTAGCTAAGGAATCTTCCAATTTCTCTTCCTACAGTAACCCTCCTATATCAGAAGAGGATCTACCCTCAGGAGAATGGTTGTGTCACAGATGCACAGTAGCACCACAGGTAAGATTGAATATCATGGAACAAACCATTTTGCATTCATGGGGGTGTGGTATGCTGGTAGTTAAGTTGAGATAGGAAGCTTTTCATGAAGCATCCAGTGAAAAATTTGCTCTCACCCTATCAGATTTGAAAATGTTAGAAGCTAAATTTGTCAGTGTACATGTAAATCAGTGACAAACGATTTCATGAAACACTTGTCCTGGCATGATCATTTATCATTGCATGACAAAGTGCATTAAATTATGTTGAACTCCTTTGGATGCCATGGTGAAAAGTAGAGGTTTCCTCCCAAAGGTTAAAGCTTGTGTATCTCAATACAGTTACAGTACACATTCTCCTAAATTCCCTTTATAATCTAATAGTTACGATGGAGAAATATCAAAGATCATTTGAATTGGGGCAGTACTATGTCTCTGCTACGTTCATCCATTTCTATTCGATGGTGAACTCAATCTAGATATAAAAGGGAAATCAATTATTTTTTTTCTAGTCTACTTTAGTAGTAATTGTAGCAAACTGTGCAATGTGAATTACATGAATTAGATCCTTAGGTGGACATATGATAGTGATAAATTATGCATTCACTGTTCACAAAGCAAGAAATGTCAAAGATCATTCAGTCTTAGTATTTTTCAATTTGGTCTCTTGTTGCACTAGAAATTCTCTACAAGTTTCTGATAAATAATGAAATATCAGGCATTCTGAATGGATTTCATGCAGACTCATCAAAAAAAGGAAGTTTTTACTCTGCTACAGGTTAATATTTTAATATTAGATGCTTGAACAAACATTTCATTGTTAACCCATATTTTTAGGGGGATTCATTTTCGAGGTTTCGTATATGATGTCCTTTGTGAGCTGCTCTTTTTTATGCCACATACATGAATTGTGTTTTTTAACGATTTATTTTCACAAATACATTTAGACTTGCAAATGAAATATTTAAGAGCTGCGATTTTAAGAATTCATGTTTTTATAGTGTGTTGGATTTTTGTAGTTGTGTTGCATTATTTTCTGTTTTGTATTTATTATTTATCCAGTTAATACCTACATGTACTCATTCAAGTCATTTGAAGGACATGGAAGATATAATGTTTGTATAGACTTCCGTTAGAATAGGTTAACCCACAGTTACTCAACGAAAGTGACCATGATCCTACATGTAGTACATGTACATGAACCTATCCCTTCAGAGTAAGGGGAAACAAAAATATTTAGCCTTATTTGGAGACTATCCATGGGGTACTGAAACTCTTACCTTTTAGAAATTAAAGGTCAATAGAATCAAAAGAGCTTGCCTCTAGAATAGATGACCTTTTCATGATTTTTTTTTTGGTTTAACAGATGGTTTCATTCTTTTTTCTCTCTCTCTCTCTCTTTAAAATTAATAATGTATTGTCAACTACCATAGCACAATGCAACTTTAAGGGAATAGGTGCAGAATATTACAATTAGTACATGTTAATTTATACCATGTTTTCTGTAACCTGAATAAGTGTTCTGGAGCCTCAAGATTGAACCCTTATTTTCAGCTCAATCTTAACTTTAACTTTAATTCTAATCTAGTTCTTACCCTCCTAATGTTTGCTTCTGGTACCAAGTATATTTTTCAATGTGGTGACTGCCATAATAGCTACATAAAGTTTTCCTCAGGTACATCATTGAGTTGACTTCATTGCTTTCTTCCTTTTTACCATGAAGCCATTGAACACTGAGGTCACACTCTCTGACACTATCAAGTCTATTGAGAAGGCGCAACGCTCTGAGAGAGAAAAGAAGCAGAAGGAGTCTGCTGCTGCTGCCAAGGAGAAGGAGAGAGCTGCCTCCACCTCCCTCCGGCTGAATGATCGACTGAACGACAGACTCATGAGAGAAGGAAGGGCCTGTTTGCGGCTGGCTCAGATCCAGGCTTACAAGTAAGCCTTCATTGCCATAATTCACAAATGAGGTGTAGCCTACGAAACCTTCTCCTTGTTTTACATGAGCATACTGTGAATTGCCCATGTGCACACGTACATGAAATATATGATTAGATCATATGCAGTGTGTGAGTATGCATACAAAACTGAAATTGGGGTATGAACCTCCTTTGTGAATATTGGTGAGATCAGAATTGGATGAAAATTGGTATGTCCTAGTTTCATTAGTAAATAATTAATTTCCTTATTCCTTGAAGGAAGGCATCCACAAAATCGCCCTTATGTTGAATTCAATTATAAGATTGCGTAAAGGATAAATGAATAAGATTAAAAGTTATATTTCAATATCACAAAGCCACCAGTCCTGCTGTATGGAATTATGTAATGCACGCAAGACTCTCAGAGGCGTTCCACTTGTTTTTATATTTATTTTCATTGTTACATTTTTCTGTTCCATAACTCTCCTTAAGAAAATCAAATTACCAGTAATTATTTTCAGTCTGTAATTTGTAGTGAGATCATGTTTCTTTATGTGAAAGATGGATAATTTGAGGCTGCATTGTATTTCCAGTAAATCCAGTCAACTTATATGACAACATTTGTGAAACCCCCAGTGCTCCAATCTGTTTTTAATTATCATTTTGTCACAAGGTAGAATTCATTCTCTGATATATGATTTACTCTCTCCAGGGAGGCACAAATAGAGGCTGGGATAATACCCAAGGAAATGCCAGAAGAGGGAGATACCAATCGGACGGAGGGAACAGAAGAAGAAAAGATGGATGTTGACAAGGCAAAGGATACAATGGAGGTGCCTGAAGAAAAGAAAGACAAGGAAGAAGAGGTTTATGTCAAGTTTGAGAATCCTCTAAGCTACCTCATCAAAGCTGTAGCCATTCAGAATCCCAAGCAGTTCTCTCTCCCTCCAGAGATGATGCAACATGCACCCCTACCAGGTAATTTGGGATGGCCCTCTGTAATTTTATACATGTGTATTGTCCAATACATTGAACGTTAGATTGTCTAAAGATTAATAAAAACAAAACTATTCAAATCAAAGCCTAGTTTCCTAATTTAGAGGGAAGGGGGATAACAAAAAAACATCTATAACTACTGATAATGTCTGAAAATTCAGAAGCCCTTTGAAATTCCATTATTTGTCCTTTTAATATTCCTAGGCTTTACGGATTGCAAGTTCCTGAGAGAAATAATGTAATTCATGTGCAAATTTTCTTGTGTAAAACTATATCACATACATTGTATTCTCAGCTCTCCTTTTCATGATTTTATTTCTTTTTATGCTCAGGGACAACTAAGAAGAAGAAAAAAGAGGAACTATCCAAGAACTACAAGAAGCCTCATGAGCTAGATAATATGATGATCCCCCTACCTGCTAAAGTCTGCTTCACATGTAACAAGTAAGTTCTACTTGGTAGAAGCAGCAAAAATTGTATTGGTCTTTTTTTCCCCAGTGATTGGTATAATTATGATGGATGTGGCCTATTCTTAATTTCATGTCAATTTTAGCTTTTCATATGCCATCCATCTGGATTTTCCACAAATTGATTTAATTTTGAGATCTGAACATAAATCTTACCATAAAATCGTTCTTTTATTTAATATCCCTACCAGAGGCAATGTATGCAAATGGTATTAAACTGAAATGTCTTGCTTTACTTTTTCTTTTCTACTCTTTTTTCTTCTCTCTCTCTCTTACACCCTCACTCTCTTGGTGTGGACACTCTTTCTTTCTTTCTCTCTGTACTTCTCTTCACTACTCTGCCTGTCTCTGTCATTGTTAACTCTACACGATATGCTTAATATTTTATCTTAGACTTCCAAAGAAGTTTTGTTTTTAACAGAGTAGTAGTTTTGTTCTTAACAGAAACAAGTTTTATGTGCAATGCACAGTTTGCATTTATTCAGATAAAGACTTTGCTGGTTTACTGCTTTGGGAGAGTAAATGAAAACAAACAAATCATTTCCTAAATACCAGGTCATGGAAGTTGGGTTGTTCAAAGCAGTTCACACTCTTGCAAAATTACGGTTCAGATGATGATCATGATGAGTGTAAACATTGTATATTTTGAAAAATAACCAATGTTGGCTCTAAGATACATTTATGACCGAAACATCATTTTGTCTCATCAGTGAAGTGCTCACAAACCAACACTTAAAACTTTTTATTTTGGTACTTATGTATTCTAATCTTATGTTTTATGTAATGTGTGTTAGAGATCATGCCATGTTAGTTTACTTCTCACATGTATATTCAATGTACTTGTTTACATTTCTTGATTAAAAAAAATAGTGTTTGTTTAAATGTACCTTGGTAATTTGTGAAAAAATGCTGATGAGCCAACTCTGGCTTGGCTTCTTTGGAAAAAAAATTGTCTACATGTATCATGAAAACATAACAGAATTTATATGGCAGTATTTGTGTAAGAATTCATAAACTGAGTATTTGTGTTGTTTGGATTGAAATAAGCTGTGGTTTGCCCCAAGCAGGAAGGATGTACATGCTTGTCTAAATTTTCAGTGTCATGCAAGAAAGTCTCTATTACTATGTTCTATCAAAAGCAGTTGAGACTTTCTAATGGGAATCGTACCACTTGTCAGATGAAATAACAACCTGAATACTCTATTACTGGATAAGATGAACATTTACTGATGTTGTTGAAGCATGTTTGGAATATGCATAATTAGATTGCCATTTTATGCCATCCTTGTACAAAAAAAATGATTAAAGCACATGAAACCTAGCATTCCATAGAATTATGGACTACATTTTCACTTTAATCTGGACCTACATCTGGTTTCACTCATCAGAATACCACCTTTATCTGTTTCATTAACTCATAATCCAATTGAAATGACAACTCTTTATATTCCTTATTTAATGATTTTGTTGTTGGGTGCCTGTAAGAGTGTATGAAAAAGTTTATTTCCTATGACTGTATGATTATTCTACATCAATTTCTTTCAAGATGACATCGGTACATAAATTTAGTGCAGAATTTTTCACTCGATCACTTTGTCCATGATTTCTTTGTACTTCAGAACATGTCGTGTAGCACCCCTTCTCCAGTGTGACTACTGCCCTCTGCTGTTCCATAGAGACTGCCTGAATCCCCCTATTACATCCTTACCTACGGGCAGGTGGATGTGCCCCAATCATCCGGAATATGCATTAGTAAGTAATAGAGATGATATACATTGAGGGGTTCCTGGTAGGGTGTTAGTGTAGTGCTGATTTTGACACTAGTCACAGCACTGAAAATAACATGAAGCTGGTGCCTGGAACTGACTGCATGAGGTGTTAAGCAGTGATTAATATAATTTTTTGTTCACCCATATTCACCATGGAGCTAGGTTAGGTAGACCGTTTCATAATCTTGACACCAACACATAACTTGAAGTCCTTTCACTGAATCACAATGTGTTGGGCTATCAATAATGTGATAAGTAACATTTTGATATATCCACATTCGTTGTTGGGAGTTAGGTTAGGCATTTTTTAAAATTGATCTCACTATCAACACTATACCAAATTTGAAATCATCCATTGTGTTGAGTGTTGATTTTTATGCTGAGCTGAGCATTCAGAGAAACTACAATGAATAGTTTAAACAGTTATTATAAGGTTTCAAAACGAAGTTTTGACATGCCTTTGATGATGCTTGAATATTATATCTATCATGCAAAAATATGTTATTTTTATTCTTAGTATAATGTTGTTTAAATGAATTATATTTTTAGTATTAAATTTGATGAATATTAGTCATTCCTGATATCTCACAACTTGCATTCCAAATAAGGTCACATAGATTTTTGTAGTTGCTTCACAAAACATTTCTGGCTGTATAATCCTTGTTTTTGCTTTGAATACCATGATAATTTTTGAAATTGTGTAAATGTTATATCTGTTAAAGAATTAATGATATGATTTTAAAAACCTATGATCTTACAGCCAACGTGATACATACAGTGGTGCTAAAAAAAGTTAGTGAACCCCTCCAGAAAATAAACATATTTTAAAGTGTTCAAATTCTGCCATCTTTTAGATATTAAATTAAGACGTCATGTGATAAAATATTACATTCAATGTAGTTTGTTTCTCTGGGCTCGAATGTTGTGGCTCAAATGTTGTAGCATTGTTGTCTACATTCAACACTCAGCACAAAGAAGTGCATTTTCTGGTGAGGTTCACTAACTTTTTAGCACAACTGTAAATTATACAAAATGTTTAATACAGTGCTTTTACCTTGCCATAAACCCTCTGTTTATTGTTTACCCTGTCAATATGCAAATGTAAAATTGCATGTGATGGGAAACAAATTGATAGTATTAATAACTTAATGACCTTGACCTTACAGCCAGAATTCCAGAATGGTGGTCACACAGAACGAGTGAAGATCTTCAACAAATTCCAGGGCAAGGTAGACCAGCAAGCCGTCAAACTCCAGTTCATCAACAAAATCCATAGATCTGGGCCTCCATGGAAAGAGAAATGTAAATGGCGCAAAACAATCAAGGTGAGGCAATACTGCCAATTGTAATGATATCCTGGATTAGAGATCCGCAAATACATAAAATGGGAGAAGCGTGTGGTAGTCTACAGTGACATGAATTACACTATTCATGATAGACATGGGTATGGTACGCTAAATTCAATTCAGATCATCCTCAAACATCAATTAACCCTAAATAGACTGGGCTATTTCAACGCCTAAGAAGACTGGGGAGGCTGATTCAGCCCCCCCTTATGATCTCGGCCGTCGATCGCGTAATCGCGACGAAAATTGGCACACGCGTTACCCATGGCATTATCTACAAAACTATAACATCAAATTCTGCAAAAAATCTCATATCTCATTAATTATGCTAATTTATGCGTAAAATCAAAAGTTTGCTCTAATTAATAAAATAATGCCCCTGAAATGCTAATTTTTGTTTCACATGCTCTAGATAGGCATCTAATCAAATTTATTCTTAAAATATTTCAACATCACGTTTATTTTCTTATGTATTTCTTTGTTTTTCGACTTTTTGTTTTTTATTGTTTTTTCAATGGAAATTTTCGGGGACTTTATTTTGACTATAAAAAATAAAAAAATTATTTATTTTAAGCTAGTGCTGCAGCCGAACCGCCGAACCGAACGGAAGTTCGCCGAACTTGGCACTTCCGGACCGAACCGAACCGAACTCAAAGGCCTGGTTCGGAAGTTCGGTAAAAAAAAAAAGGATGTTTGTATGCAATGCGTGAATGCGGTGACTACATAGATTTAAGTATAAAATCAATAAAATATATATTGGTTAGTGATTGTGCACAAAGAGAATTCCACTCAATATATTTTTAAAATCCACTGTGATAGCTCCCATCTTGTCTTTGATTGAACTGTTATCAACTTAAGAATATTTTATTAACATAAATATATTTTTTCTTGATAAAATGAGGGGGCATTTTGAAGCTAAACTCGGTATAAAAGTGTGGTGTAATTACGTATTGCCGTAATCGATCGTGATCGTAATCGGACCTAATCATTTTGTACTTAATAAAGAAAAAGAACCAGACATAAATTCATTCCTCGTAAATGACAAAGTATGACAGTTTCGGTCTCGTGTTTGATTAAATTTTTATCATTTTCAATTTTTTTATAAACATGAATAGGCCTGGGAGTAAACATTGATTGATCGAATGGTTCGATTGGCATGCCGCCAATCACCAATCGATTAGCAAAATTTACACTGATCGAATGTTCGGCAGATCCCGATTATGACGTTGGGATACCTGTAATACCCAAGTAATAAAAATAAAATGACAAGAAAACAATGATGACAGCTGTTTTTTACAGGTTTAAAAATTATGTTACCGAGGTAATGTTTCAAAAATTATCAATGATTGTATCAGAGTTACATACCAACATGATAGCGCTCCGAAAATGTTAATCCCACCCGACCTTGCCCTCATACACAAAATAAGTCATTGTGTGCGTGCACAATAATACGTAAACACATAACCAGCTCACTTGAGCTGATTGGACCTTCGGATAGCCAATGAAACTTTGGGAAACAAAGAAGCGGAAGGCATGTGGTTCCCTTATCAGGAAAGGTCATGACTTCAGAAATAAATTGACCCCTCCCCCATCTGTGTGTGTGTGTGTGAGGGAAAGAGAGAGGGAAGGATAGGGGGTGGGAGCCGGAGAATTTCTTTCATGTTTAAGAACAATGAAACCTTTTTTATATCCCCATCAACCAATGAAAACTACATTCCAACACGCGCCCGCCTTCACCAGTACTTTCTCGACTAGTCTCCAAAAATAGACCCAGTTATACATGTAGGTTCAAATGATAAAAAAAATCGTTATTTTGAAAGGTATTCACATGAAATATTTTTTTTAATACATGTGTAGCATCGTGGGCAGTGCCACAAGTGGAGGCGGGGACATGGTGTGGGCAAGGGATGAAAATTTTCAAGTGAAATGCTCCACCTGGGCTCAGTCTCAAAGAATATACTTCATGAATGAGTTGTTTACGTCTTTGGACTCGGTGGGGCTGATTCATTTATATGCAGGGGTGTGGCACTTGGAGGGATGAATGCATAATACCAGGGTACCAGTATTAATTTAGGAAAGATTTTCATTGGGACAATAAACTGAAAGATTTAATCTCATTTCATGAAGTTTCTTTTGATATAAAAAAATCATGGAGAAGGAGGAAAAGGGCCTCATTTATGCTAAACATGTGACTTTGATGGAGATTTCTTCATGGGGGGGGTCACCATAAAGTAGGACAACTATTGTGACTTAAAAGACGTGATTCCCGACGAACAATCGAATCATTCAATTATTTTTCCATAAAATAATCGAATGGTAATAATGACAATAGTCCCAGGCCTAAACATGAATATATTTTTTCCTTATAAAATGTGGGGACATTTTAAGCTTAACTCAGTTAAAAAGTGTAGTTGAATTACGCATTGCTGTAATCGGATGTACATTTAATTGAGAAGACATAAATTAATTCCTTGTGACTGACAAAGTAATGGTAAAGTATATTCCACCTTCTGAAATTTCCATATTAATATAAAAGATAAATAAATAAGAGATGAAGGAATGAGGGTGAAAAAAACAAAAAAGATAAAAATTCAAACCAAATCAACGCATGTTCCCTGATCGATGTTCCGGAAATTGTTGGTAAGGAAAGTTGAAACAGGAAGTCCAAACAACCTGCTCTCGGTCGCTATTATACAGGTAAAATTCGTATTCCAAACTTGAAACGTTTTTCCATTGTCAATATTTTCTTAAAAGTGGTTTAATCTGGCCAATTACTGAGAATGAAATGATAAATTATCAGTTCCGTCTTAGTTCTAACGATCAACGCCGGGTGATTTCACAACACTAAAATACAGTGTACAGTCCCATGTACTCATTTTCGTGTTGGAAATATGTTTGAAGTCACGTAGCGTCGATCTTTCTGGACCAAGAATGGACTGATATTTTATCTTTTTAAAGTAATTCATTGACCAGATTTTACCACTTTTCAGAAAATAGGGACTTTCTAAAACACTCATATTCTTTGGAATGTGAATTTTACCGGTATAATAACAGTTGAGTGGAGGTTGTTTGTCTACTATTTCGACATTCCCGATCAACACTTTCCAATTTGAGAAGCTGCGTTGGCAATGACATCGTAATCGATCATGATCAGAGCTACATGAAATAATCGTGAAAAAAATATTCTGATCTTTGTAATTCTGTTTCTGTCCTGATTCTCTCGTTATCAATATTTTTTTCTTTTGATTTTTTTTTATTTTCATTTTAAAAATGAAAGTAGAAATGACTTATTTTTTGTTAATTAAAACAAAAGAAAGTTCAACAATTATCTTAACTATTCTTTTTAGAAACAAAATTTATTATTAATACTTGACGGATCATGCACGAGATTACATGGTTGTAGGTCGGCGATCTTTATTTTTTATGTGTTAAATTTAATTTGGCATTTATTGCCGAACCCCGAACCGAACCAAAGTTTGGAAAAAAATTGCCGAACCCTGCCGAACCGAACCGAACCCGAACATGCCGCCTGACTTGCAGCACTATTTTAAGCAGTAAAAGGAAAAAATAATGATAGATTTATGAATTGTGGCTAAAAACACTATTTGCATTGGATTTGTACACAAATTCACGTATTTTAGTAATTTTGGGTCTGCATGCACTTACGAAATGTTGCGTAATTTCGGAACCGTGTACCCGGTGGTCACAATTTTGGTCTGAAAAATTGCGCGAGAGTGAGCGACGCAGTCAACAAATTTTGCGCGGCGTATTTCTCGCGAAAAATGTCGAGGGGGGGGGCTGAATCAGCCCCCCAGTGTTTTTAGGGTTAAGCATGGCATGACAAAGGTTAGCTACTGAAGTTTAGTTTTCAGAATAGTTTTCAGATGTATCGCTTAATCTTCATCAACTAGTGTTTTTTATATGAGAGATTACCTTTGGTAACAACTAAAACTCTTCCACCTTTTCCCAACAGGTACCTGAAGCCATCAAGAATCAATATGCACTGCCTCCTCCATTACTCCCACTCTGCCATGAGCGCCCCCTTCCTATGATAGGCCCTGTGGATGAAGTCAAGAAACCTGGTCCTCTAACTCAGCAGGAAGAACAAGAAGAGGTCTGTATTTGTCTTCTTTCTTTTAAAATCACTCATTTTGAAATAGTAAGTTAATTAGTAACTTTAGTAGTTATCTTTTCTTTCAAGAGGCGATGGGGGCCCACAACATTTGTTTGTGATGGATTGCAAATATGAAAGAACAGTTCTGATTGGTTCCTGCTCAGTATTTCTAACAAAACAATGTATGTGTAAATGAGGTCTTGGATACACCCTCTAGGAGAGATTGTGTATTGTACAGAGAATACATTTGATAATAGAATGCTTCAAACATTAATTGTCATTTCATAGTTGAATGTGCAAATATATATTTTTGTATTCACAGTGGTTGAAAGGTGTGGTGGCTCTGCAGACAAGTATAGCAAGACATTTAGCTCAGAAGTCACTACCTAAAGAACCTACCATTAAACCAAAAATCATCACTGCTTCTATGCTCTCGAAGCCTTCATCTGCTCCAACCATAGTCACAGCCACACCGTCCAGTCACAGCACAACACCGGTCAGTGATACATCATCGAGTGTTACATCATCCAGCATTGCGTCCACTAACCCGGAAGCAAAGAGCACTACCACGGTTACAACAACCACCACAAACTCTTGCAGCATGAAAGACACAAATGTAGTAGAGTCTTTGAGCAGAGAATTTCGGACTGCCAAAAGGGATGTTTATAAGTATGATTTGATTGACACGCAAGAACCAAAAATTAGAACGGTTGCAGATTTAAAGGCTTTGCACAATGGACCACTCAAACCAATTAGTGCAGTTACATCATTTATGTCAAATGGGCCATCAAGCTTGTACAAGAGCAAAACGGACCTTGTCTTAGAAGCAGCTGAGCACTTGAACAACCACGTCATGGTCAAGACGAAAAACAATGGAACATCTCTATCCTCAGAGGAAAAGACGTTACATGACTCTCCATCCACTAGCATTATGAATGGTAGTATAACAAACAGTGATAGCTCGGAGTCAAAGGTCGTGACCTCCATGCAGAGAGTGACCCCTGCAGGGGTCAAGTCACCACCTGCAGTGACCTGCACATCAGCAAAGACCAATGCGACATCAACGGTCATGCTCAGTAGTGGAAGCGTGGTGGTACCATCGTCTGCTAAGGTTGTGTCTACAACGCAAGCAGGAAACCTCAAGTTTACCACCATCACCATGCCAACCAAGATGGCTGTTGGTGTAGGTCAAGGGTCACCAGGATTAACAGGAAGAGTAGTGACAATACCAGCTTCCTCTGGTGAGAAATACTTCATATTTTAAATGAACCCCACCCCGCCCCCCACAAAAATTAATAAATAGTTAATATGTATTTATAAATATATTATAAATCAATTATAAATCGATAAATAAATAATAATGATAAATTAGTAAAAATAAAGGTAGAAAGAGAAAAAGAGCAATAAGATCCACTTTGTTTTCTACTTGACATTGATAATATAGGTTTGTAATCCTTGATACTCATCTGTTATGATGTTTTTTAATCAGCTGAATTGAATTATGGGAAATTGCTTGGATTTTCCTTGTTGGTTCTGAAATTCTAAAATATAATAATGTAACTCCTATTGATTCAAATGTAACTCTGTCTTAAGATATCATGGATCATGACATGATAGTATATTATTCCAGCAAGGAACTTGTTTTCTAAATCTTTGTTTTGTCATATAATTTGACCTTTGACAGGTAAGTTGAGTCCTTCACCTTTGAACTCTGGTAAGATCACACCTGCAACCTTGGGTTCATCACCTGCTATTATCAATCTCAATAGCTCTCTACAATCATGTATAGATGGCAATGGAGGTATGTATCACCTTTTATTCTCTCAGTCTTATTGTTATTTTTTTTTTGCACTTCATGATTTTCATTAGAAAACATTCAAGAAAGAAGAACTAGAAATTATAAGACTGTCCAAATATTTGTTGATAATTGTCATTGAAGCATTTGTATACTTTTTGGATAAACCATTCTGCTGGATGTTATGTGGGTTAGAATTTATTTTGAGGTGCCTGTATAATTAATTTTGAATGGTTTGTGTTTATGTGGATTTATTCTTTCATTAAAAAGAAACCTTTGAAACAATATAGCTTGTGCGAAAATAGAAAAATCAAAGAAACAGATCAACAAAAGTTTGAGAAAAATTGAATAAATAATAAGAAAGTTATGAGCATTTGAATTTTAGATCGTTATTACAATGTAGATCCTCCAGTTGGCAATGTGACAAAGATGTGTGATGTCACAAGTGAACAACTTTACTTTTCTATATATTTCACTTGAAATGCCTCTTTTATCACATCTATCAGTAGATCATGTATCCTCTATAGGAGGGCATGTAATACAGATCTTAAAAGAATACATTATGGATAAAGAGTTTGTATTACCATTAGAATGAGCAAAAAAGGACTATTTTAGGGGTATTTTATAGTCTCCACAGGGAAAGTTGTTCACATGTGACGTCATATCTTTATCGCATTGTCAATGAGAGGATCTCCATAGCATTAGTGATTGCAATATTCAAATGCTCATAACTTTCTCATTATTTGTCTGATTTTTCTCAAACTTTCTTTGATCTTATTCTTTGATTTTGCTCTTTCTACACAAGCCCACTTGTTCCAAAGGTTTCATTTTCCTTTAAAATACAGGGCCATGTTTGCCCTAAATTTATATTAACAATTTTTCAGATGTTGTATGTTACAGGGCATTGGTGCATCTAGATATAGATTATGTATAATAAGAAAAACTATAAATGAGAAAGTGACTTGTCAATAGATAGAAAAGAACAGAAAATCAAATTAACTTTGATGTCATTCAAAAGTTCAAGATGAACTTTATAAGAGTATGACAAGTTTTTTATTTTGCACTTTTCCCCAATTACCAGAAGTGGAGTTGAGTAAGTTAGATGAGAGGCTGGTCCAGATTCTTGCCTGGCAGAGATTACAGCAATTATTACCTCAAAAGGTAAGACCATCTTTCACACACCTTACAATGGGCCTTTTACATATGACAACAGGTTTAACTGTGGATTGGCCAAGTAATGGCTTAACCATTGTTTTTAATAGTTCCAGAGGTGTTTCACATAGATTAAATTCATCATACATTAATTCCCAGTATAATACAGTTATGCTCTTTTGTGTAGTATTAAAAAAATATGTTATGTGTGATTTGAAACTTCAGCAGCAGCATATATTGTCTTTCTTTTTGTTTTCTTTTCATTTTGTGAAAAACCCTTTGGATGCCATCATTGTAACCTTGTGTGTATTAAAAGTATATCAGTTAAATGCTGCAGTGTTATATTTCATTGCTTTTCTCAAAATTTTATAGCTACATGTATTCCAGTAAATAGTAATTTGATAAAAATATTGTTTGCTACCTGAAAGATTAATACTGGTTTAGATTTTAAAGTGTAAGACAACTTTATGTATAAACATTTGCTAATGGTATTTGTATATAAAATAATGCTGTAACTTAACCATTGAAGGTACTAACTACCCTTGTTATTGGAAATTAAATATATAAATGAAAAGTAAAAGAGTTCGAAAAGTGATTACAAATAATATCATTAATAAGCAGTGAACAGTTATAGTATGATAGCCTCAGATAATCCTCTTTTATTGAATATCTCTGTTGATGTTGTTTATAGCATAACAATGACCTCATGATTAGCAATGTGATTGAATAGTTCAGGTTGAAGGTACTTTATGTCAATATTTCTAAGCAAAATTGAACATTCGGTTCATTCAGCTTTGTAATTGTATCTGAATTTGATTTACATATCCTAGACTCAAACCTTGCAGACTACGATAGTCAACAAGAAAACTACAACGAACACTGTATCATCATCACCGTCATCCTACTCCTCGGCATCCACCACTGCTGCTGCCATCAATCAGGGTACCTCGTCAATACATACATTTAGTACAGGTGGTACCACCACAGTAAGCAGTGTACCATTGCACACATCCACATTACCATCATCTGGTACCGTCCATGGTGTTTCCTCTACAGGGCTGTCTCATACGGTGCGGGCTAGGGCCATGGTGTGTCCCATGAACGGGAAAGGTCCTGGTACACCGGTTCCAATGTGCTACAGGTCTCTGCATATAGGATCAGGTGAGCTCTAGGGTTGTCTGGTGCCATGTTACGAAGGGTGCTGAAGAACCACTTCACCAAGGCAAACACGGAACAGTGGTTCCTGTTATTGATTACAATGCTACAAATGGAATTTCTCTAGATATCTGCAAGAGCAACAGTATCTAAGATGTTTGGGAAAGGAAACCAATGTGGATGCCATAGATTATATATTCAAAGGGATAGTTGTACCTTGACATGGACTAGTTGCTTTATTTTTCAAGAGAGGAATTTGATTCAGATGAGATTTCACACAAAATAAATTACCTAGTAATTCAAACAAAAAGGGATTCTCCTTCAAATTTCCGAAACACATTCTTTCAGTCATCCCAGGGATTTATGGATTAGTTTTCTATTCCTAGTATCTTACAAAAAGTATTTCTTCATTAAACTTTGTTAATGCTTGCAATATGCTGGTGTCATATTTTGTGATATAAATGGGTGGTTTCAAGTTCGATTTTGACCTGTAGGTGTTTTTTTTTTTGCATCAGCCCAGAATGAGATTGGTTTTGGAACATGAAGTTTTGAGTTATTAATGATTTGATTTGGACCATTTTTGTAAACTCAGATTAGGCGTTACAACTATGGAAAGCAATCTAAATTGTACTTCCAATACCAACACCAAATTTGAAATCATCCAATGTCTACCTTTTAAATCTCAAGTGGGTACATATGCATTCTGTTGACATTTTTGGAAACCCATTGATTGGTAGTACCATGTATGTACCTCTGTTTATCAGTACAGAGGATGATAGACAAATTTGTGATTGCAAATTATATCATCTTTAAAAATTTTTAAGAAAAATCAAACTCATAATAAAGTTGAACTTTCTTTGCAGAGTAGTTGAGAGTGATGCTTGTAAGCTACACCATCTTCTTGTCAGTATGTGTTGTCTTTAAAAATATGACTTACCTACTTAATTAGAATTTGCCTTACATCAACAAGTAATTCTGGTTTCTATGTATTCTAAATATATTTTAATCATAGGGTGGACTTTCCCTTTAAGATCTTATTAACATCACATTTCCTTTCTATTCTCTCTATCCAGGGCGTGACAATGATGTTTGTTTAAGGAACTATGGGCATTGTAATTTTGTATCTTCCAAGCATGCATGTATATTCTATGATGAGGTAAGGTGCTCTTGTTATTCTTATGAGTGTTCTTATTATTTATCTTCATTGGTAGTGATGGGGATTGTGGTGTATATTTCTTTTCTTGCTCTTGGTGTTGGTGATGCTCCTGTGTTGTTTACAATATTTTTAAGGGTTTTTTTTGCCACAGTTTGTGTTGTTACCTCTGTTGTTATTGTTTTCATAGGCTTTTTGCAATAAGTTATCATCAGTCAGTTGAACACATTTATGATAGATTAAATCACTATCTTGTCTATACATATGAGTGGTGTGAAAAAAAAAAATTGAGAGGCTGGAAATCTTGTTTGACTGAAGGTAAAACTGCACTTTGAAAATTACATATTGGAAAAGAGACATTTCAACTGTATATTCTTTTCATGTGGTGAAACCATATTTAAAAAACAAGAAAACACTGAGAGCATTCCTTCAAATAGAAATCAAAAGTCAGTAGTTCGGGTATCAAGACATAACCTGAAACATTAAATATATGATTGTGATGTAATGTTTCTTACTTTACTGCTTGCTTATTGAAGTATATTTATTATGTCATTAAGGAACATAATAGCTTATTTGATTCTCATGTGTTAAAACTTATGTTGTGTTTGATTTATTTAAGAAACATCCTGTCAGTGAATCTAACATCTAATAAGAGATTACAAATACAATAAATGAAAAATACATGCAAATTTTATTTTGTTGGTTTGGGGGAAACAGAAAAGTGTTCTGAATCTTACGCTTACCTATGAATGAAACTGTTTTATGTCCCATCCAAAACTTTTGGGGGCATGAGTAGACTGTAGTGTGTGCTGATCTTGTCTCAATCCAGATTTGTTGATTGAAGTGTTAATAATGGGCTGTGCCTTGGAGGGCCTAGACTTAGAATTATTTCCCTTTTGATATATGAGTAGATATATTTGGTTTTCTTTCCTCTTAAATTCTTGATTATTCATGCAAATTTTCAGACTACAAGGTTATATGAGCTAATCAACTACAGTGAGTATGGCACCAATGTAGACAATGTCATCTTCTCCTGCGACTCATCAGATAAATGGTCATCTCATTTACCAAGGGCGTCTCCTATGGTCAGAAATGTAAGTTAATCATATACTTTAATATATAAATGATTGCTTGCTAACCTTGTTAAATGTGCTCAGTGCTGAAATAAAGGGAGGTGTTTAGATGGTACATAATTAGTGCTTCATTTCACAATAGGGTGGAGTGTCCTCATGAAATCTTTATGTAAGAGATGAATAAAATATTTTAAAGGGATTGATAATTTATTGTCTAGTAAATATGAAACAATTATTTTGATACATATATATATATATTCAAATGGTTTAGTAAATGCTGTAGAAATAAAATCAGATTTTAAAAGGAGTGTAGCTTTAAAAAAATGAAAGGAAAAGTCAAAACGGATTTTGAATTCTCTCTTTTTGTTGTTGTCACATCATGGGCACTGACGAGTGTGACTTTACCTTCATTTTTGAGAGCTATGCTCCTTTTAAAACTACAATTTTATTTCTACGGCATTTACTAAACCATTTGTGACTATTTTATTCCGTATGTCGAAGCAGACTATTTTCATATATTTAAATGAACTGATGATCTCATAACTTTTCTTATAAAGTATAAGATTTCCTTCTTTATGTAACAATGGACAGAAAAAATGTAAGTCTGATATTACATGCTGAGTTATTGCCCAGTCAGTCCTTTAAAAAGCTCTCCTAGCCCCTCCCATACTTGTATTAAGCTTAATCCTATCTAGGCCGGGGGGGCCTCGCGCATTATTTTCACTGAGTGAAATTTTTTGACCACGCCGCTCGCTGACTTTTTACTTTCAAGTCCTGCGCAACTTTTGAGACCAATTTTGCGTCACCCGGGTACGTGGTTCTGAAATTACGCAACATTATATAAGTGCATGTCTGACCAAAAATTGCTCAAAAATGTGGTTTTTAGTACAAAGTCAATGCAAATTGTGTTATCAACCAAAACTCATAAATGTATGATATTTTTAGTTTTGCTGGTCTAAATGTATTTATTTTATGCTTTTCCCCAACAAATTTCATTGAAAAAACAATGAAAAACAAAGGGTCAAAAAAACAAAGAAATATAAGAAATTGCAAAAAACAAATACCGGTATAATACATAAGAAAATGATTTGATATTGAAATTCTGTTCGTGTACACTTGCTAAGAAAACCACAAAGAGTTTCTATACCAAAAATTAGTACATTTGGAGCTTTATTTAGGGAGTTTAGAGGGAAAAGTATGATTTCGCATACTAATTACACATAAATAAGCATAATCACTTAATAGCGATTCGCATGAAATAAATTACTAAACAATTTTGTAGATTATGTCCCAGGCAACCCGCGTGCCAATTTTCGGCCAAATGAACTCCCAAAATATCCCGGCCTTGATAGGGTTAAAGGTAAATGCCAGTTTTGGTAACGATATCGGTACAGAATCCAATGAAATGACCACCAAAGTGTCTGTTTGTATAAATAAAGAATATGTGCCAAAGGATTCTGGAAGAAATTGTGTAATTGCTGAGAAATTAGCAAATAAGCACAGGATTTGGGTCAAGCATCGGGCACAACATTCAAAGCAATAATAATACACTGTCCCACGTGCGCTTATCTGTGTTGGTGATCTTCAGTGTGAATATTTTTCAGCGTAGATTTCAAGATTTCACAAAGTTCAGTTTATGTGACTGTACCAGATCTAGATCCTCGATGATATACTGACAATTAAGCCTGGTTTTACAGACTTTCTCATGAAATCAGTGTTTACTGCAACTACTGGCATTTCTCTTTAAAGTCTATTTAGAATAACATTCATATGTGCATCAACTGTTTTGGTGGAGCATGTTATCTGAAATTGACAAGGAAATTTGCTTTTTTTTTTACATTTCAGGTTCGGAAGATCATTGACAAGAGGAAAGTTCGATTCAGTGAGAGACTCATGAAAGATGGCAAGAGTCGACATAATGTCAAGCAAGAGAAAGAACCTGAGTTACCCCAGCGTATGAGTTCCATGCCCAATGACCATTACTCTCCGTGTGCTTGCCGTGGTGGGAGCTCAGTGCTGCAAGGTGACAGCAAGGCAGGATGGGAAGGCTCTGCCTTGTTGCATCATGGGAGCTTTATCAAAATTGGTTGTCTCAGCTTTGTATTCAGTATTACCGAGAATGTTACAAGAACAATTCAAACACCAAAGGCTTCATCTACGAGTTTATTTCAAGATAACAAGAAATCAGTGGTAGTTAATTCTTCATCAACGTCAATACCTGCACGGAAAACATTTCCTCAGACTCTTGTGAGGTCACAATCAGCAACGTCATTACCGTAATCAGCTATCATTCAGAATTATGTTCTTCGATTACCAGCAGTATATGGGTTTGTTATGATTAGTGTTTTTTTTGTACTTTTCATCCTTTTCTCTTAGGATAACCACATCCCACTGAGAAGTAAGCTAAACAGTATGTATTCCTTGCATACTAAGCATCACTGTTCTAAGATACTAAAATTAAGCCTTTTCACCTTGTCATTGCCTGTGAATTCAGGTATCATAGAATTCTGACTTTTTTTTATTGATAAGAAGATTGATGGAATCAGAGTCAGACATGAGAATGTTATGGGTGGGCAGTTGAAATGGATATTGATTCATCTTTCCTGAGGTTCTAGAATCATTATATATTGTCTCTTATTGCAATGCTTTCTGAGTTTTTTTTTGTTAATGTGCCTTTTACCAAAATCTAGACTTCAGTTACAAAATTCTTTTGTCAGGGAAATGTAAAGACCATGTCAATGGTGTTTTTTGTTCCATTGTGTATCCTTCATCCCTTGTATGGAAGGGCACTGAAATTGTATGCAGCCTCTCTATAGGATTATAAAGCATGTGATTTGTTAGCTATTTAAGTCTGTTGACTCATATAATTTTCAGTCTATGCATTCATGTTCACAACTACGTATATACGATCCTTATTTGAAAATAAGCCAACATGACATTTTTAATACTAGATTTTCTATCATGTCCATTTTTTCCCCTAGGGTTTCATGCATAGATTACGGGTAATTTTTAAAAATGAAATTTCAGAATTGACTACAAAAGCTTGCAGATTACACAATGCTTGATGTGCAAGCTGAAATCTCTTGGGGAGGGGCAGATTATATCTCACCATTGGCTGTATGCACAACATACCATTTCCATACCTATGATTACATTCTACACACTTCTATGCTTATAGACCGTTATTCTTTCTCCAAGTCTTCCCATTCACACATTACAAACAAAAAAAATTCCTTAATTTCTATGTTATGTCTTTACATGAGCACCATGTATGTTTGGTTCCATTTCTAATTTCTCACCAAAGAGAGAGAGTAAAAGGCTAGGCAGCTGTGTAAGCATAAGACAATCCACTACTCCCTCCTCTTCTCCCTCCTCTCTTACCCAGATCATATATCCTTTTTTGGACACATTCCAGACAGTGTACTTCCTGCATGCATGTTGTTGAAGGGTGATAGGAGGAGGGTATATAGAGGTTAGAGGAACACGGTGTGAGTGTGATAAGGCCAATTCTTACCCTGGTTTCATGTTTGTAGTGCGTACATGACACATGTCTTTGGAGCAATGTTTCCATGATGTGGAAGAATTGTAATAGGGATAGTCAAGTTGGAAAGAATGATGAATGCAGCTGCTATGAGCTCTTCAGATGCCCTTATATTCAAAATATGACAAAGTAAGCTTGGGGCGGGATGTTTTATCAAGATTTAGCTCTGACTTAGGGTTATTTGCAAGTGTCATCACACTCGTGATATTTGACTTTTATCTCAATTAATTTATGGTAGCATGCATCACATATCCGTGATCTGATCAATGCAGTGATGCATTATATACCAAATGCAACTAGGAATCAAGTGCTCATTTTAGTCAGAATCAGATCGTTCTGATTACCCCCTGAAATGTTTGGGCAGAATATTTTACTTGGTTCTTTATTGCATGTGCCCCAAGGTTGTAGCTAGTTTTGCCCAATTCATGTGCTTTTGTAACTACTTATCCACCTTATGAACTCTACTGAAACCATACAATCTTCGGATTGCATTCAGCTAGTCATTGTCTGTGTCTTGCCAGTTAGGATCATGGACAGACAGTTAGGTAGTTCTTGAAATAGCATTATCTGCACCTGGATATTGGTGCCTTTCAAGATTATGGATTGGAATGCATTATTTTCACTGTCAGATTTTGTATTTGGGGGGGTATCTTGGGGAAAGAAATATATAATACCTGTTTATAATGGACATCTCAACAAACTTATTAACATTTTTTAGCTCATCCGGCCTGAAGGGTCAGATGGGTTATTTTTACTTTATTAGTATTTCAATATTAAACATTTACAAGTATTTGGAATGATGATAATGAAACTGAATAAAACTATTCTGATGGATGATTCTCTTGGTCCTTCATTGCTTTCACAGATTTAGAATATAGTCATGATTGACAGGATCAATTAAAAATGCCTCTATTATTAGATATATGCATTCAATTATGCAATCATTTTTAATTATGTGACATAGGTATATGATCAAGAGTTCCATTATCAATGCAATCTGGGCTCCGTAACACAAAGATTAGCAATCAATCGCTAAATGAACTGACCAATCAATATCAATGTTACACGCGCATTTGGTTTAAAATACTGACCAGGGACCAATCAGTGCGGTTCTTTCATATTTGCGATTCATCGCAAAGCTTTGTGTTATGGAGCCCTGGACATAGATGTTTGCTATGACTTTTTTTCTGGGTATGAAACAAACTAATTACAAAATTATGCTATAATTACTATGATCATTGAATTTCCAGAGGGATAATTCTAGTCATAATTATGTTTGACTTTATTTTGTCTTCACAATTACACTTCGTAGTGCTGAGTCATGTGGGAACCGTTTCTTTCATTATTACAATGGCGTCTTACCTTTCAGAATCTGTAATCCCAATAGTTCCAACAAAAATAAAATCTTTATCAATATTATAAATATTGATGTCTGTGGCATCTCAAAAAGTAGGTTGTCGTTTCATTCAGTATTGGTCACTGCATGGAGATTTCTTGCGCCTTCTTCAGGGAAAAAGCATGCATAAAATGCTGACCACTATTTAAGGTAGAAATCGAATTTAAAAAGAAACCCAGACAAGAAAATGACAAAATAAAACATACCAATTTGACTTCCATAGTTATATTCCATTCATTAAAGGTTTGACTCTTAAACTCCAAATTGGGAGAAAGCTAAAACACCAAACCTAGTGAGTGTTTATGCCTTGGTGGAATTCATTACCTCAAATTGTGCTGGTGTCACTTATTATTATTTTTGTACATCAAAATTAATGTTTTTGGAACACCGAAATAAGAAAAATTTAACAGAAATCTTATTGCACTGAATGAATTTAAATGTTTTAGCATGACCATCTCAGGCCTGATACTTAGCAATTTGGCATTAAAATGGAGAAAATCTTTGTAAGATTTATGTTCCTTTGTATTTGTTGGCTGTTTGGTTAATAGGCTTCTCAATAGTAAACAGTTTAAAAAAAAAATACAGTATAAGTGTAACTTTGCACAAACTTAAATTTAAAAAAAGCCTTAAAACAGGTCATTGTTCATTGCGATCGCTATTTATTGTTGAAACGATACGGTCCAGTGTGTGAACAAAGCTTGTATTATTGGTTAAAGAAACTACAAAATCATCAGGGTACGTTCACTCTTGATAAGATTTTAGATGGTAATGCTCTGCCTTAAAGGATTTACATTTTTTTCATGTTTGAATCTCTTTCTCTGTTCATTTCGTTCATATTTATATAAATCTTTAATGGGGAATTCTAAATTCCAGTTAAAGAATGATCAGATCTTTGTATGGGATGAATGTATTTTTTAGGTATTTGAAAAGAGCACATTTAGATAAAATGCTCTTGTATAGGATTACATACCGGTACATCATGTTTAAGCCCCATCAAATTAGACTAGAAGATTTCTTGTTCAACTAAAGTATCATCTGAATCAATATTTCCGTTTTAGAAAGCCTTTCATGCTACTCCTTGCAAATAATTGAGTTGTATCTTATTTCCTATAAACCCTAAACTGACTGGTAATTTAGAGTTCAGTTTTTGTAATTGAATTATGAATATCAAGGATTTTTGCTCTCTCTATAATAATGTAGCAAATTGATCAAGGGATGTTTTTTTTCTTTTCCCCCTTTTATTTCAATAGATACCACTACTTTGTCCCCCCCCCTTTCTATTTCAATTCTTTCTGTCTTTTTTATCTTTCATTCGTCTCATATTTTTCAATTGTTCTTCATGAAATCATCCTGTCTGTAATACCAATTTATGGTCATTAATGATTACGGTATATATTTTTAACATGCTTTGAGAGTAGATAAGAAATCAATGTGCTTTATATCAAAATTTCAGTAGCAAAATAATTTCTGGAAATAGTAGGCATTAATGAACAGCGCCGTGCAAGTTTTTGTTGCCTTCTGTTATAAAGTATAATATGTGAGAGTTGGTTATTATTATCTTCCCTTCATACTAAGTCAGTGATGCACTTTGGATTATAATATAGTTATGATTTAGAAATTTGTTTAAAGGGAGAATGAGTTGTAAATGTGTGTATATACATTAATTATGTATAGATAATGCAGTGAAGATTTTTCACATTGAAAAAATTGATATGAATCTTGTTCAGTATATCTTGTAATACTGATTTATTGTACAGATAATGTTAAAAAATTAAATTGTACATTCTTTAAAAAATGAAAACAAAGACATGCAGATTGTAAATTGTTTGAAGAAAAAAATTACAATGAAAAAACATGCATTATTATCCAAAGAGTTGAAGACTAGCCAAGTTGGTATTCTTTCTTTTCAAGTGACCTGTTTAACATTACCATAAGTTAGGATAAAAGAGATGAAAATGAAGAGATGTGGTAGGAAAGAAGGAGAAAGAGAGCATATTGGATTATTATTGAGAGGTGAAGGGGGGGGGGGTAAATAGAGAGATGAATATAAAGAATTGTGATAGATGGGAAGGTGGATGGAGAAAAGGGGGAGAGTGGGAAGGAAGAAAGAATGTATGTTATGCAAACATAAGTGATAAATGTACATGTATATCGAGGAGAAAAAAGAAATGTAAGTGGTTGATTTTATTTTAATTGACCAAAATTAGTTGAATTTTGCATGATGAAATAGTTACTAGTAATCAGTTAGAAGAAAATAACTAAGAAATATTTGATTGTAAAATATTAGAATTAAAGTTGTGGCTTCAGGAAAAATAATTCTCACCTGGTAAAAAAAAAATGCGCCAGTAACTCATTCGGCCAGTGTGGTTGGTGTTTAGCTAATATAGACGTGATTTAAATTTGGACTTGTTAAAGGTTAACCAAGACCACAATATAAGCCTGTTTGTTGTGCACTTGTCCAAGATAAAAAGAAGAGTAAGCAACTTGGTGTTACCGATTACACCATCATCTATACTTAGCTTAGTAATTCATTTTGACAACTGAAAAAAGACACGCTCTTTCGAGACAATCACTGATCGGTCATTCATTCCAGAGGGGGAAATCCCCATCAAATGGGGAAATTCCCTTCGAGAAGCATTAGCGCATGCGCATTTAGTGATTTTTTTTCTTTTGTACGTGATAAAGATCGAGATAAGTGAGTTACACACGGGATTATACATCGTATCTTTCTCCTTCGCTCTCTTCACCCCTTCTCTTTCTCCTCCCCCACTCTCTTCGCCTTCTCTACCATTCTTTCCCTTCTTGTCCATTTCTCATTCCCCCTGTTTTCTTTCTTTCACTTTCTTTTTTCCCCTTTCACTTAATTTTTCACTTACTTTTTCGCATTTCCCTCTTTAATTCGCAGTCCCTCTCTCTTTTGCGCTACCCCCTATTTTTTTTCGTTCCGTTTCTCTTATTTTCATGTCTCACCAACTTAATTTCTGTTTCTCATTTCCATTAAGCAAAATCACAAAATAAAAAATATTCTATTGCACAGTGAGTTGCAATTTTCTATCTATTTTATGTAAACGGTAACAAATTATGAAAATGAACAAGTAATATGTATTCACAGATGTCAAGCATGATACAGATATTGATAACTTTCGAATCAATACATGGGCTATTTTTCATCCATTAATTTTTCTTCGAATATAAATATCGTGTCCACACAATCGACGAATAGCAATTACGTATCATCGTTTTCATACGAATTGATTCGTTGGATCACTCAACAACAAAAGTTTAGTTTTTTTTTTTCAAAATATACATATTGAATTTTCAAAACATTTTTTCCTGAATTTCACGAAAAACAATGGACGAAATGCTATTATTTTGTCAAAGGAAATGTGTGTTTTTAAAGCCTGTTTATGATAATCCAACATTGACATTTCTTTAATAAAAACAAATAAAGAGGTCTCATATATAAGTTGATACAAGTTTTGAATAAAATTGATGTAGTCTGTGAATAATGTGTAGGATAAGCATCATGGTTGTGAGAACGTGTGATAATATATATTATGTACGTGAAATATATTACAAACTATACTAATACATGTATATAAACTATGTATAATTGTTATTTACATTGTATACACATGTTTTAGACAAATAGAGATGAAATGTCATACACTCCTACGTTTTTGCGATTAACATGCGCGTACTTACAAGACTTTGACTTCAAATGCTATTTGGCCATATTTTTTTCGTAGCATAAAGACTAATGGGGAGATACAGCTTTACAAAAAATGAAAATAAAGGAATAAATGGGGTCTAATTCGAGGTTATGATTGCTGTTATATATCGTCTTGCTTGGTGTTTGATTTGTGAAAATCATTGCCTGATAGACGAAGCTTCTTGTAAACTTCATAAATTGCTTCTTTCATGCGGGATGTGAGACATAATATATTTCCTTATCTACAATAGATGACAAGTTTATTCATAATAGGCGGTGGTATGGGGAGGGGGGTGCCCCTTATTTCTCAAGTAGTGGGGGAGAAAAGTGATAAAAGAGAAATCTTGGTCATATAAACTGTTCAACTGAGAAAACTTTACGTTTTAGGTCGCCCCCTATCAGAATACCCTGGCGCCACCCCTGAATTCATAAACCAATGTCATAAAAATAGATTACCCTAATTGACCATGAAATGGTAATTCGATTAAAATGGCTTACGTCATAGCTTACGTCATAACCTGTCCGTGTTATTGAATGCCCGGGTATTGATAAATTTGATTGGCCAAAAATAGGCCATCAGGTTTATCAAAACATAGATCATTACATTTCCGAAATACATAATTTAATGGCTCCCAACCAACATTAGCGACGACATTCCGAAATTCCAACTAACCAGCAAACTTTGCTCTGCATCAACCTTATATATAAGCGGCAGGTAAAGTCTTAGATTTAATTGAAATTGACAACCAAAACTGTACTAGTGGTCATTATTGCAGTACATGTTCGCAAGTAAAATACAGTAGTATTGCGTATTTGTCTCAGTTTATTTTCCACTTACAACCAAAAATTTCAAGAATAAAATCATAGAACGTTGTATCTTGATCTCAATACCCAAATTGATTTCATCTTTCACCATTTTCCTTAAAACTTTTCTTTTTTCATTGTGATCCTGTTTTGAAGACAATATTTTTACAAAGCATACCACAGCTGACTCTTGTTTAGCATCGTAATCATGTAAATTTGTGTCTATCGATTTGTACAGAAGGGCTTAATTACTTTCTTTGCAATCGGAGTTCTACAAAAAAAAACATACAGTGACGAGATTTCAACAACAATGTTGAAAAGACGAAAAACAATTCAGGACGGACAAATTTCCTCTTGCATCTCATCTGTTTGAGAGTCCTCTTCTTCTAGTTCTTTTCTTTCCCGTTTAATCACAGATCTCGTGCTATAGATATCGACTTTGGATTTGGTGACCAACGCCAGATTACCATCAGGTGTGCAATCAATTCTTGGATGCCATGAGCCCACATCGACCTCAACGTGTCTGACAACGCATTCGACAATGAAACCCTCCAATGTATATTTGTGTACAGAGATGAGTTTCTTTTCGTCACGGCTACCGGAGAGGATGTATATATTTTCTTTCGTGTCACAGCAGACGAGAGCATACTGCCACTGCTTTCGATGGATTGTACATTGGATGACACCATCTCGATTCAAGATGGATACAGAAGCTGGGCTATGTGAGAGGATGATCTGACCAGAGTTCGCGACAACAATACGATAAGGTGTGATACCACCGGCAGGTATCGATTCAACGTGGTTACCGTCTTTTTCGAAGACGGATATGGTATCCCGATGGAATTCCCCCGCGAAAATCATGTCATCTGTGTCTGCAGTAAGACAGGTGAAGCCGGTGCTACCGTTTAACGGATGGATCGTGCGGGATTTCTTACCGGTTGGGTCATATACTGCTATCTGCCATGTCCCATCAAGGATGACGATCGTGCGGTCAGAGAGGACTGCCATATCGCGGATGTCGGAGCTTGAAATGAGGACGAGGCTTAGTTTACCGTCGACGGTCATTTCCTCGACGATGCCGTTGAAATGGGCTAAGAACAGCGACCCATCAGAACAGTACGACATCGATGAGACCTCACCAGACTTAGAGTCGGGAATGGGAATACTCCGAGAGAGTGACCACTGGTTTGGATCGACAAGCGTACCTACCGACACCCATTGTGAATTCTCCTGCGATTCAAACCTAACGTTCGTAGTTATACCGTGGATGTAGTCTACTGAAGCTTTGTCCCATTGTTCAGAAACCAAATTCTGCAAGGTCGTGTTTAGTTTATCAAAGGTCAAAAGAACATTTACACTTGGGTTCTTCATTAGTTTTACACCGAAGCTTCTAGCATTAGACAAAAGAGATCCCACGCCAAGCCTCGCCGCTTCCATTTCATCATACTTCCCGGTCAGGAACTCGTCTAATCTGTCTGTTTCTTTAAGAAGTGTCAGTCTCTGAAAGTCAATGCTTTTTAGTGCATTTTCAACCGCAGCGTCAGCTGCATCATTTATCTCTTGCTGCAAGCGGCGAACGTTTCGACGTGCCTCATTGCGTTGACGATCTATCGTGCGTAACGCTTCTGCAACTTCCTTTTGCTTATCATGGCCTTGTTCAACAAGCTCTTGAATGCTGCGTAACCGCGTTTTTACTGCGTCCTTCGCATCAACACATATATGATGCGGTTCAGGATGGGTATCTCCTATGCAACGGACGCATACAAGCATCGAACATGTCTCACAAAAGTGTGTCTTTGACTGACCATTGTGCTGGTAGCATGTCTTTCCATTGTTGGCATCCTTGTATCCATTCCTTGTTTTTACCAGGCTCCTGCGAAGATCACTCAGAGGTTTGATACGATGTCCACTCAGTATCTGTTTCATGGAAGAATGCGATCCCACACAATCACGACAGATAAAATGTCGACAATCCTGACAATAAGCAACTGCTCGAGAACACTTGTTACGGCACGATTCGCAACATAATTCAGAATCCATCAATTTAGCACAATGGTCGTTGCCTTCCAATGCCTGGACAACCTTATTTGCTAGCTTATTTGGCTTCAATCCGTTGATTCCTGCATCGGGTATGATGGTTTCTTCGCGACAGAGAGGACATGAGATAGATCGGAGGCGGCAGGTACCTTCTAAGTTTCCTCTAACCGTCACACATCTCTCAAGGCATTCAGCGCAGAAACTGTGAAGACATTGAAGAAATTTGGCATTTAACAGACGACCTGTGCAGATCACACACTCCAACTCTTCGTCGAATGGATGCAAAGACTTTATTGACCGGTTCATCTTGAACTGTTTACAAATTATCTTGTAAAGTTCAAGATGTTATTATGAAAATATTCGATGTTAGCACCGTTGACGATGAAACAGGTTGTTGATGAAAAGAACACAATTACTCGCAAATATTATGTTGACTTCTAAATAGAGACCAACTTGTCGAAAACTGTAAAAAAAACTTATCTGCATCACAGTGAACAGTTAGGTTAACTGCGTTTGCTTAGGTATTATAAAGTCTCGTGACCGCAGTCAGATGTATCCCTCAAACCTCGCCTCTCATAACGGTCTCTTTCTTAGTTATGAAAAGCTTCTCAAATGTCATCATATTTAAAGTTAACTGTCGCAGCAAGGCACAAAGTCAGGTATCTGGCAGTTGCGGCCGCTCAAAATGTTTTCAACAGCATTCTATTTTTATATCTTAGCTTCACTATCAATAGCTGAATTATTGCATCCAGGGTAGCTTTCAAATGAAGTAGTTTCCTTGGGTCCGAGTGTACTCGACATTCACCTTTCGATATCTACTTCAACTGTTCAGACGTCACAATGATTTTTATCTGACCGTATCGCTCTGCATGCCCAGTCTCTCACTTAGCTTATTGTGACGTAAGAGCTCGTCCCACGCTCACCCACGTAAACATGCTTTTATTTATTGGTCATTGATCTTGTTGCTTGAGTCAAACGTTTAATTACTCAGACCAATTATCTCAAGGTGTGATGATTGCTACAAATCCCACGCCAATCTTCTTCCGTGCAGACTCGTGTCCAAAATAGTAAATTACGATTTGGGAGCTGTGATGAAATTATTCGTTGATCCTATGCACGCTCAAGATTGGTTTTAAAAAGATGACTCCTGGCAGTGAAACCTAAAATTCTCTTTAGAAAGAGACGAAATAGCAACTAAAAATTTATGACGGTTCTTTCCAGGGAACCTGACTTGTTTTCCTTGATTTAAAAAAAAAGGAAGTCAGACATGCGGTGACCAGTGACAGGTTGATGATCAATTATGGTCGCAGTAAGAAGAAGTGCATGATTATCCTTCTTTTCTTGGCAGGTGAAAAAAGTTCAATTAGTCTTCATGAAGATCGCAGTGATATCTTGTGATTTTACCGTGACTTCAAACCCGATGCAAATCTATGGAACAGTGATGACAGGTTTATGATAAAGTCCATCAAATTTAAATGAAATCATTGCACAAAGTAAGGATCAACGATGATAACGGCTGGATCAACGTCACTAATAGTTCGATCAACCCTGATAAAAGAGTAGATCAACGATCAACGTTACTTCTTTTCAGGCCCGACGCACTTTCGATTCTGACTAAACTTGTATAAAATTCAAGAAAATTTGGGTGAAGGGGGAAATAAGCGGGAAATTCTCTGATTCACCTCTTAAAAACGTTTTGGTCGTCTGCCGTTAGTCATCGGTCTGTTTGCGTAAATCCTCTGTGTGCTACCGAGGAGGCTAAACGGAAGCCAGGAAATTAATAATAAAGAGGTCTCGAGCATACGGGCAGATGACCCAAGAATAACATGGCGTATAAAACAAAGAAGGTGAAACGTGTCTAGGGAGAATTATGGCTAAGTAAAACAATATTTAATTGAAACTAATCTTAATGATAATGTGGATTAATTTTTTTATAATTAAAGTGGAAATGTCTAGGAATGAGTGTGGTAATACTTTGGTCACACCAGTATGCATTTTCCCAACTTGTCCTCTTTACTGAAATTCAATATGTTACGAGGATTATCGAGTTCATGTCAAAACCTATAATATTTTCTCACCTAAACTAAAAAAACAACTTCGATAGAAATTTATATATTAACTTTCTGAATAAGATTTGGTTTTGTGCGGTGGAGGGGGGGGGGGGGGGGCATGGCAGGAAACATTATTTTGTACGTTACAACCCCTTCCTGGTAAAACCCGGATCTACCCCTAGGGCAGTGTTGCAGTTTATGTGTGTACGTGATGGGGGGGGGGGGCACTATTTCGCTTCTGTGGATAAGGTACGTCCATGCGATGAAGAGAGAGGGGGGGGGGGTGAGATGAAATTAAAATGATCGGAATGGAACTGATTAGAACAGGACTGAATGAAATATTACAAGTTGGAATAGAATGGAATGGAATAAATTAGAAAAGAATAGAAAACTATATACTGTTGTAAAAATAAATCAAATATAGACAGAGCGCAATGATTAATTTACAAGCAAATTTAGGATATAAAGGACTGAATTGATGCAAACAAGCAACGTGATGAGTGATAACATATTGATTCATAAGTAAAAACTGTTCATAACACCGATTGTGCCCTAATTTTTCACTGGCTCTATCAATTATTGAATATCTGTAGTATGAATCTAATGATTCGGCACATCATTTTCTGCGACGCCAATAGTGTCCGAAGTACCGATTAAGCTGGCACCCATTTTGACAGAGAAATTCAGATATTATAGAAAAATAGAATAATAAAAATTATTTACCCACCCCCCCCCATACCCAAGATATTCTATAATTTCGGATCATTTTAATATCTTAACTCGTTTCTCACCATCGTCATGAATCGCGCTAAATATTCCCACATTTTTTTATTTTACAATGATTGTAAACGGTGGAAATGAAAATAAACGAAATGAAATGAAATATTGGGAAAACACAACGCCTTTTTAAGGAAGCATAAAAGTGCCACCCACATGTTCATTAAATTATCTCGTCATGTATACATCTCTATAATAGGGAAAAGGATAAGATGACGAGATCTCGGATCTCGTCATGTCTACATCCCGTGGGATAGACGATCAGATGACAAGATCTTAGATCAAATCCTGTCTGCATCCAGTCTGAAAGATGATCAGATGACAAGACCTTTGATCTTGTCGTGTCTACATCCTGTGGGAGAGATGATCAGATGACAAGATCTTGGATATCTCGTCATGTCTACATCTTATAGAAGAGATGATTAGATGGCAAGATCTTAAATCTCGTAATGTACCGTAATGTCTGCATTTTATAGAACAGATGATCAGGGGGTGTTTCATCAATATTTTCGTCCGACAAGTTGTCAGATCTGACAACTTTCCTGGATTCTGATTGGTTGAGAAGCACTGTTACTATATGGTAAATGTCGGATAAAACAGGACTTGTCGGATAAAACGTCCGACAAGTCCTTTCATGAAACGCTCCCCAGATGGCAAGATCTTGGATCCGAGATCTTGCCATCTGATCATCTCAGTCTTCTAAAAGATGTAGACATGACGAGATCCGAGATCTCGTCATCTCATCCTTTACCCTAAGAAATGTAGACATGACGAAATGATTATCTCAACATCCGGGTGGCACTTTTAAGCTTCGATACCTTTGATCCAAATCCCCAGTCACAAACGTACTTGATCATCTCAACGGGTTCATCAAGCGTGGCGCCACCTATACGCCGCACACTGGACACGATCTGTGTAAAAAGCATGAAAATGCGATCAGTGGCGTACACTGAACGCTTATTTTACTTCTCTCCCCAACACTGATTGATGCATACGTACATACAAACGAACATCTCGCAGGGATAATGCAGAAAGCCCGCATTCGATATGTCCATCCAATTACACTGCTTCGCATTGTTCTCTGTTGTTAACCGGGGGCGTATGACCAGGGATGCCTCGATGACAGTGATACAGCAAGCATATGTTCACTGACTTCAAATCGATCACATCACAATTCGGTTTAAAGTGAGTGTAATTGCCAACAAATCGTCTGGATTATTACTCAATCCGTTGATTATTCTCTGGATTCTAGCTTATTGTTTTATCAGGTAAGGATTTTATTTTCTTCCATTTGGGTAATTCAATCATCAATTCTTTCTTGTTTATAAGGCACATGCATTCCCATTTCAAAATTTTGTCGTGTTTTGTTTTGCTACATCGATTCTATAATTATGTCCTAATCTATTATGCATGGTGAAACTTTATAGTTTAATCATTCACTTTCTGAGATAGGTTATTGTTTGGTCCTGATTATTCTTCTACAATGAAGAGATATGATTTCAACCTGTTTCTTATAAATAAACTACACTAGGCCTACTTGGAATTCCTGTTTTAAAATTGACACGGTCGGCAAACCGGTAATTCGCAATGATTGAGTTTAGTAATAAAACAAATTGATCAACATATTGGTTTGTCTTCGTGAAACAGTTAATAGTTTTATTGCGATGTTTGTGAATAATACTGGTAAGGCATTATGTTTATGATAAAATACATAGGGCCTTCATCCAAAATACAGATTACATTTTATTTTTGAACTAACAGGTTTTATGTTAGATCTTAAATCTAAATTCATGTAATCCAACGTCGAGATCTACTGAATTTGGAAACAATTATGTAGGCCTATTCGTTTGTATCGTCTTTGATAAAATAGGATAAAAACAATAGGAGAGAAAAAAGTTCGAACATAGAACAAAATAATCAAGAGAAATAAGACAAATTGGTATTAAAATTTATATTTTCATTATTGCTCTTGATGAAGCAACACGCCTTATCGATGTCCCGGATCTATGTATATGTCTTTAGTTATTATTGATTAAAAACATAAAAATATATAGGGGATAGTTGAAGATGGAATGTTTCAAACATTTGAGATAATCCAAAACAACGAAATTCTAAGAATGGCTTCACATCCATGAAATTTTGAATGATATGACAAACGATTTATAAAATAATAACTTACACCTGTTTGTTTATCCTCGGGCTTAGGAGGTTGGTACGTCTCCTTACATAGATCTACAAGTTGTCAATTGTTGCTTTATTTAAGATGATCAGACGGATGATCAGCAGTTAACTAGTTTAAACTCCATTTTCTGATCTTGTACAAATTGTATTGATGTACTTTTTGTTGTCACGGTCGTTGGGGTGGTTCATTGCGCGTATGTGACTGTATGTATGCGGAAATTGTCTTTATGACGAAACAATAATTTCAGTATGCATCTTAGGTGACATCACAGTTCTTTATTACATGATGTCACGATGATTAGCGCAATTCCAAGTTTGTTGACTTTATCCATGACGTCACAAAGCTATATTGCGCGTATCATATGGTGTCAGCGAACTTTCCTTTGTTTACATTTTATCCTAATATTTTGTCATTACGATTTTACTTCACTTTTATGATGTCACAATGACATGGTGCGTATGCTATCATTAGATCATTGTAATGGTGATTGGATTTGTATTAAAACTATGTGTTTTATACGTACAGATACGCATATTCTCTGAAAGAGCTTTCGGCATTATGCGATTTATCTCGACAATCTCGCTTCTCCTCCCGTTCGCACTTACCATCATCCTCCTGATAGATGTTACCATAGCAACGGTAACTCTTCCCCCTTATTTGAGTCACAGCGGTACCCTCGCACCTGGACAAGATGAACATGGTGGTATACCCATGGGCGTCTCCAACCAACGATGCGACGACGGAAAGGTGACGATCCCTCTTCATCCTTCTCAACCGATATTTTCTCGACTCAACTTTTCTTATTTCACCTCTCCAAACCCTTCTTTTTATTATTTACGCCAACATGCTTACCCCTTTCTCTATCTCTTCAGCATATTTTTTTTAATTCCTACCTAAGTCTACCTGTCACCCGTATAGTTCACATCGGATGACCGCAATTTGTTCTTTGTCAGTCGCGTCTTACTTTGAGTTTAACTAACTTAATTAAAGTACATGTACACTATCCACCACTTAATTATTTATGAAATGCGATCTGAATTCATTAATTTCACAAATTAATTTGATAAGTATATGCCAACGTATGCAATCATAATGTACATTATAGGCCAATACATTTGATCCTAAATCTGCCTCGTCTTGCAATAAAATTTACATTTCGTTTTACCAATTTATTATAACCTTGTTATGCTTTATCTTAAAATGAAGAAAAAAAAACATCAATGGAATTTCTATTTCTGGATCACATTGCTAAATACTTCAACGAATCTCTTTCTTTTGAAGTAATTCTCTAGTGTAAATAACAAATTTCCCATTTTTCCCCCAGACCAATTTGACCATTGACTGGGACGGTTCTCGTGACGCATTTGAATGTCCCTCGGAAAGGTGGACATCGAACAAGGTAAGAGGAACATTTCACTAGTAAATCATTGTCCTAGCGACGGTTTATTCATTAATAATGCATGTCTTTTATATTTTGTTTTATACCCTGGCCGGTTTTGCTGCAGTGGTCGGGGCACCATCCCCAAAAGAAGAGGTGGAAAGGCAAAACAGGGTTTAAAAGAACATAAAAGGAAAAAATAGCAAACAAGAAATGGTGGCTTGGTCATGTACTCCTTTGTATGTTTAAAACATGTATACGAAACCCTTGTTTTGGTTATTATCACTGATCCCAGCCCATCATGACACAGCGCCCCAGCTACCACTTCTTAAAGTGATTCTTACTTTACATTCCCTGATTATGATCTATTCAAATTACTACTTGAATGAGTTTGAAATGACGTAAGAATGAAAACAATGTTTGGCAGATGAAAATTAAAATGATTTTATTCTCTCTACTGGTATTGTTTAAATTTCTTTTTACATGTGGAGGGCATTGTAATAGAAATAGAATCATCAATGAACAATCGCATTTGAATAATGTTTAATTATGGACCTTACTAAGAATTGCAGCTGTGCCGGCTGCCGGCTAGTGATATGTTTATCTTTGAAATCTTGATTGATATATTGAGTTTCGTAATAACCTTCAATACTACGACGCTGATTATTCCTTTGCAGCGCATCTTGTGATTAGCATACAGGATTGGAAAGACCAAGGATATTTATGAATTATTGATTAAAATCGATCCGATCGGCTTTTAGGATCTTTGAAATAAATTCCGATTTTAAGTCCGTTATCGAAATTTTAAATTAGATTAAAGGCATAAATCTATTTACAACGATGAAACGCTCCTAGACTCTTAAGGGACAAGATCATAAACAATTGGAGAAATAAGAACTTTCATTGTTAAAATCACGTGAACGTCATTATAATTAGCATGATGCGGTTGAATGAAAATGATGAATTCCCATACTGACATTTTGACAATCCAAAATAATTAACCACAAGGCAATTTGCCAAAGTTTCATTTTGTCATTAAAAAAATTTGTGTTTTCTCTTCAACTTAATATGACTAAAAATCCTTTCGATATATTTCAGATAATTCTAGTTAAATATCGGTTAATTTACCCAATTTAGGACCTACTTTTCAGATCATGGATATACTTTTAAATTGTTATCGTCCTGTTTATTTTTGTTTATTCTCTTTTTCAAATCAATCTTAATTCATGGGTTTAGTAGGAAGTAATAGATTTTCTTACTCATAATGGCTCAAACATTTTGACAATGAAATGAATCACATACTCAGAATACATTAGAATTTGTTCATGTAATAGATACATAATATTGAATAGCCCTCTTAATTTTATTCAAAATATCTTTTCATCTGATTACAATACCATGTCTTTATAGAAAACACCCTTCCAAGTAGCATAACTATTTTGTTTTTATCATTGTTTTATTATCATTATATGCGATATGTTTTGATAGATTTTTACACTTAATAAAAGAGAAAGAAAGGATTATAATATATCTATGAACAATTATGATCGATGACAGTTTAGCAGTTTCTTCATCTATTTAAAATAAAAAAGGCAAATCTAATAATGACGGTCATTACCACATTTAGACAAGTTTAAATTTCAAAACGTTTGGGAGACGCTGCCTTTAAATCATTCATTATAATTTTGACGTGATTGATGAGCAGTGTTTTTACATTTTGTGAAACATTATTGTGTTGAAGTGTATACTTGACGTTACAGGCACAAACCGCAGGCGATGTGTAGTTGCATCAATTATGAGCATAGAAATATATTATCTGCATAAAATGATTATACAGCACTCGTTTGCAACAGATGATAACCTGTCTGCAAGCCTAATTGGTAAGGATTTTCACATTATAATCTCAAAAAGAGTAATGACCGGAATTACTTTTCATTGTCATTTTCGTATAAAGTGACATCTTACTTTCACCGTTTCATCATCAGATTGAGCGACCCTTGTGTTGTTTTATTTTTTTCTAAATAAAGCTAAATATCAAGTGTTTCTACCGAAATCTGACCAGCCCAATTAATTCTTTTTAATCCAAATTTGACAACAAATGTGCCAACTTACCCTAATTTTCACACATAATTTTTTTAAGCAAATAAAGTTGATGAAATTTGGCAAATGGTGGTCAAACATGTCAATAATAGGCTATATAGTCATAAAAAGATATCTTAGAACTTTTCCATAATTATTATCATATCATTAACTACCCCCCCCCCAACAAAAAAAACAGGCTGACCTTTCCCTCGTTACGAAAAGTAATCATTTTAGATGCCCAAAGGCCATTCAAGCACTTTGTTAAATCAAAAAGTGGGTGATTTCATGTTAGAAATAATAAGAAGAATTAGTGCGGGAATATCATTCTAAGCACGGAATGATTTGGAATAACAATCAAAGACCATAATTGAGTATCGTGATAATCGAGAAAACAAATCTAAGATGAAAGAAAAGGAAGAGGGGAACTTTAAATAGCAACAAGGCACCACAAATACTTTTCATCAATATGAAGAACTGTGAATCTATAATAGAGAAATAGAATAAACTGAAACATGTGGTATATACCGTTTAAAAACCTTACTAATCACAAAATTGAATTTTCTATGTGTAGTTGAATGGTACCAATTTGAAATATTGGATTCAAGTTCAATTTTATTTTCTCACCAATATAAAAACAATATACAACATGTACAAGAATAAAAATTACATGTATCAGAGAAAATCGGAAATTACTGAAAAGTTAATAAGAACTTGTGAGTTGTAGCTCCCAGTAAAACAAGCTAAAATACATATGAAAATGAAATGAAAAATATACACACAGCATCAGCAATCACCAGCATACATACAAGGGGGTGGGGACAATCGGGGTGAGTGTAGAATTAGGCAGAAAAAATATATTTTGAATACTCACTTATATATACACGTTTTTTAACTTGGCTTTAAATGAAGTTAATGTAGTTGAACACTTAATATTATCAGAAATATTGTTCATTATATGGAAGGCAAAGTGATGCGGCCTTATTGATCGAAACGTATAAAGATGTATAGCATCAATATACCAGCGGTTGGGATGAATGCATCATTGAATATGTCTGCAGATACGGTCAATGGGGATTTCTTTAAAGTAGTTCATTACCTACAAAAACGTCTTTTATCTTTATGTTTGGTCAGATGTTTTATTTTCAGCAATAGCAAGATTACTTTGTTGCATAAATTGTCAAGAATACATGACTTTTTTATTTTATTATTTTTTGTATCTCGTATTAGATTAAAACGAGTGAATCCGCATCATCTTTAGGTATTAAGTACATCGATAAGTTTGTGTTTGATCGTTCCTTCTTGTACTTAGGATGAAATTCAATCCCTGTTTTTTTTTCTGAAAATTTGTTTTTCCAGTCTTAAGGTAGAATACCATTTTTTTTTCTGCGACTTACATGCCATATTTTCTTAATCTCATCTTACAAAGCAATATTGACACCACCTCTCTCTTTTTTAAATCTGAAAAAAAAAATATAGCCAAAAAACTCATTGTCTCCATTTTACAAAGTGAACGGTCAGAATACACAACCATTACTGAATGCAAAGTCCCCAAGCGGTTACTAGATAGCAAACAATACCGACATTTGCACCTTTAAATGTGCAATCAGAAGATAATATCATTCGACCTTTTAGAGAGCAACTCCGACATGAAATTACCATGACGACACGCTCTGAATGACAGAACACTCGAATGCATTATTTGATATCAATTGCCTCATTTTCAGACTCTGGCTGAAACATGCAATCTACAAAATATAATGAATGCATTTATTCAAAATTGGAAACAGTCTCCTGTCAAAATGAAGAGGATGTGTAATTAATAGAAACGCTTAATTACTACAATATTGATCGTAATTTGTACATGGTTTGCCATAGACTTTCAGTATTCACGTAATCTACTCTTATAGGATAATCTTCATGTAACTATAGCACGTATGAATTTACTTCAGATTGAAACAAAAAAAATGATCATTTAATTATGAGTGCTTTATATAATTCGAATATGTCCGTGTAATCATATTTGGCAGACATATTATTATAGTGAAATTGGGATACTTTATTGTGTAAAAAATAAACGGAGACGGGCGGGGGAGGAAGGGGGGGGGGGGTCAACGAGACAATAAAAGATCTTGTTATTGAATGGAATTGCCTCTCTCTCCTCGACATCTCTTGGAAGAAATCCAAAGTTCAATTACATTAATTAGCTCCTGATTAGAGTGATTAAAATATTAATCATGAACAGCCCGCTATATAAACCACGATCCACATCGCTTTGCAGAAAAGGTACATGTTCAAAAGGGTGCTCCGGTATAGATTAAGCAGATTGCTTGTAAACTATAAAAAAAAGATATATGAAAATAACAAAAATATTCAAAGCATATCTTTCAGAAGAACATGAGAAAGGGTGTGTGAATGTTTTGAATCATAGATTTCGGTTAGATATGTTATCTGTTGTTATTTATAGAAGGAATGCATGGGCTCATTTGCAATTAATTCATTAGTAGTAGTAGATAATAGACTTACAAAAAAAATCGTTAACGAGGAGTCCAATGTACAGTATTCTAACTCACGCCATGTCTTGGAGAACGTACAATAAAATTCTAATGGAAGGGGAGATGGATATATTCAGTCTGAATATGAGTCTAAACATGTAAAATATTCTACAGATTTTTTTTCGCCGCGGCAAAGATGTAAGGGGATGGCTTGAGTGTTTCAATCAATCTACATGTATTTCTTAAAGTGGTTGCTGAGATACCATGAAATATAGCCATGCATCAACCTTTCATATGGTTTCACAATTTTATTGACATACCTGTATATTATTAAGGCAAAATGTATAGAATTCGAATATTGTTTAGTCGCGTCAAAAAGGATTACTTGAGTGTTTCTTTCCAATGAGGTGGTTGCCAAAATATAAGAAATCTAACCTAGATAATTATTTTTGTATACATTTTCTCCGATACGGAGCATTTTAATAAGGGGCAGTGGAGATCAACTCCCGATATGCCTGTCGGGTATTGAAAAAAGGAGTGGGGAAGAATAAGGAAAAGAGGGGAAAAGAGGCAGGAGAAGAAAAAAAGTATAAAAAATGATAGATGTCCCTGTCATCAAATGGAGAAAATATTAGGTCACTTTTTAATTTTTCTTGCCACATATAAAAATACTCTCTTGTGAGGAAATTAAGTTTGAACTTGAATTTGTTTTGATTTACAGGGTTACAGTCATACTAAACAAACTATGTGTTCGACAGTTATCCATCGACAACTGCATTCGAAGTTTACAATCGTACAGTACTTAAAATGAAGATAAATGTGCATTGGAAATACATTTATATTCATTTCACGGAGTTTAAAATTGGGTTGCTTGGCAACAGCGCAAGGATGATGGATATAAGATGTCAAGTAATGCTCGGTTTAATCAGCTTGATCTAGACGGGTTTGTGATGACAGGTCGGATTTTCAATATTTTCGCATGTCTATTATTTCTTCAGAATATGTTAAGGAATAAACATCTACCATGTCTGCGTGCTAGCAAATCATGAACTTTCAATCTGTCTTTTTGTGTGTGTACTTTGTAGGATTTAATTTGATTAAATTGCACAGACAATAAAAAGATGTTTTTGCAGTATTAAGATGATTATCTACACATTTCAAGAAACATTACTCCCTATAGTTGAAAAAAGGGTGTGATTTTCATTTCAAAACATAAGAAAGTTAATCCTTGATGGATGGGTATCAAACTTGAAAGAATTATCTTTTTTCCCCTACATGTATAGTATTAGGAAGTTCAAACATCACTCTCTGTTTCTTCGGCAAAATTAAAATGAACAATAAATAACATTTTTTTTTAATTTTCGATGATATTGAAAAGACACTTGAACACAATCAGTGACCGTAAGCAGCTGTATCCCAGCTGCATTTATGATTGATAAACAAGCATTTTTTATGAAATATACACTCTCAAAACAAATCAGTCAAATTGACTAGACCAGTAGTCAGCTGGGAGCAACTGATATGGCAATCACTGATATTCGCATTTCTGACATACATTCTAGTCAGAAATAACTCTTTTCTAGTAAAATATGACGAGAAAATAGTCAAATATGACTAGAATAACAGTTGCTCCCAGCTGACCCTATTAACCAGTCATTTTTGACTGATTAGTTTTTAGAGTGTATGTTTTATTCTCCCCTTTAGCCAATGTCGACGTGCAGCGTATGTAGACTCTATGGCCCGTATTCTGTGGTCGGGTTTAACTTAAACTCAGGTTTAAAGTTGTGGTTTAAGTATGGGAAGCCAAAAGTATCAAAATTTTTATTAAGTTGTATGTTTCTTATGTTTATTGTGTTCTTTCCTGATTCATCGATGGTGATGACAATCATCTATTTATACTTCTTACACAATTATGAATGATTTGAGAGCCGAATGAGCTGAAAGTATGATATCTCTACTGTTAGTGATTATGCAACAATTGGCTGTCCATACTTAAACCACAACTTTAAACCTGAGTTTAAGTTAAACCCGACTTCAGAATACGGGCCTATAACTTTGATGTGTTGTTTTCCACTTCAAGTATCTTAATGTTTATTCCATCAGGCCATAAATTCGGATATATACAGATCTCGTTGGTTTATTCATGGAGCTACAAACACTGTAGTAGCTCCACGGTATATTGAACTCATTTTAGAATATTAAAAAAAAAAAAGTAGTGTAGAGTATTTTCGAAAATAAAAAGACTCTGATTGGTCATTTCTAGGGGAAAAGAAAAACTGTGAGTGGCAAGAAAAAGGTTAATGTGTTCCACTCCCGACCCCCGACCTCCCCCCCCCAAAAAAAAAAAAACGAGGCGCTCAAAATAATGGAATTAAGTAATGATTAAGCGGATCTAAGCAGGGCTATAGATATATCGGGGAAAGAAATGGAAGGATGAAATTATACAGGAGAAAGATTAACAGAAAGGAGTATCGAGATCGGGACAGAGAGAGAGGGGGGGGGGTAATAGTGAGTTAAAAGTTAAATGGAGAGAGAGGGGCTCGCATAATAGAGGGGAGATGGGGGAAGAATCGGAGAAGGATGGTGATGATTGTAGAATTTGATCTGTTACGGTGGAAACCATAACACGAAATGTACTCTCCTGTGGTAAAAATTCTCATTAAATATTCTATATCCGTGATACATGCCGTATCGTATGGCAGTTTAAAGTATCATAAGTCAAGAGAAATGTATGGGTCGTCACACAAACATGCCATTTAGGGCCGCAATCTTAATAAATCACAATCAGAAAGAATGGCGTTTGTTAGTGTCCAATTTCATCACATCTCAGGAAGCGACCCGTATAATATTGTTGATTGTATGTTGCGATGACTTTATAGTCAGGTATAAATTGTGAGGTTTCAGTTGATATAGCCAATTAAATAGTAATATAAAGACGCTATTCTTGTCATGTCATCTTTTTTTGGTCATATTTGATTTATTTGTCAAATTTATAGATACAAATACATGATAGAAATTCATTTAAAGCTTTGACAGGATAACCCATGAACGCTCAAAAGCATTTTCTTCTACTACAGTTAATTTTTATCTTTGAGGGGTGAGAAAGAGAGAGCAGAGCCGAAAGATAAAGAAAATGGAATAAAGGAAGTTAGTGAGTAAGCTAAAAGAGTATAGGCGGAGCAAGAGAAGGAGTAGAATAATGAAGAATAATGAAAAGTACTAGAAAAAGAAGGCAATTTGAGTGTGCCCTTCTTCAGTCTCTAAATGCCAAAGCAGGCAAACATGTCTAGCAAGAGTAAATTGGCCGGAGTCATTTTGAACGAATATATGCTAATGATGCTCGGGTAATATATTCATGTTTCATAGTCATCTAGTAAGACACTTTTCATTTCACATCAATAATTTGGATGTGAATTTTAAAACGATTTCTTGATTCGTAGACTAGGCATTAAAATTGTATTGTTTCATTTTTTTATTACTAGATAACTGAATTGAATAGTACTGTATCTCAATTGACAATCATTCTCCCTTATTCAACATTTCGAATGAACTGAATTTCACTGTCTATAGAATGTATTTTCACTCTTTCATTGATCATGTTAATTTTTTAGAGTAAATGTCCACGTGAAATTATGCGGATTACTATTCAAATAACACCTAATTTTAAATCACATCTGTTGCACAAGATGTCGCCCATGTTTGAACAAATAATACAGTGTGACAGAAGGCATGGGTTTAGTACACTCTATACATTTGGACTTTCTTACACTTTTATAAAGTGGATAAACTGAGGGCCGTGTAATGAAAGGCGTGTGTGTAACCTACCCCACAAAATGGACAATTTATTTTACTCAAGTGGCAAAGAATTTTGCTCTTTTCAAGAAACCTTTTAACAGTTTATTGGCAATTCGAATTTGGTTAGACGTATCATTCTGATTTAATACTACGCGTATAATAATGAAAGAAAGCCTGTGAACAGTATAATATAGGTCGTACCCGTCGACACCATTTTACTGTATAAACAATGAGAAATAATGTTTAATCAAAACACAAGTCAAGTGATTAGGTAGTTGAGTGAGTACATTATTTGACGTGGCAATCATGCTAATATTCACTCTGGTTGGATTCAGAGTCTGATATAGGCTTACGCGCATTCATGATAGACATAAGACCTGATGCTACTGATGATTCATGATATAAAATTATACCTCTTTTTTGTATACATGCATTGGTACATAATGCTGTCTATTGTATTGTTAATATTTTAAAGAAAAAAGTTATGTTTATAATCATACTTTACGACTTGGAGGTATACAAGGGTGTAAATGAACTCAATTACTAAGCCCGGATACAAAAGGCCTAGGTAGTGAGTATATTTCTTCAGACAAGTTATTTTGCTATAAAAAGTATTTCTTTAAATTGTGGAACCACATGCTTAAAAAGTTGTTCTATTTAGATTCAGGGGAGTGGAACCATAGAGTTATATAAACCTAAACACGTAACTCTATGAGTGGAACTTATTTGTGTGTGTTTCTTTAACTATATATCTTAAAAACGCCTCTGTCCACTTTTTTTCTCTCCTTACATTAGATGAGCAAAAAGACTTCAAGCATTGATGAACAGTGCACAACAAAGACAGACAACGTAAGTTTCCAATAAAAATTTGATCGTCTATTTAAATGATGAAAGACAATGTAAATAAACCACTAGAGTAATGTGATGGTATTCTGATATAATATACGAAAATGTAGAAAGCAATATGGAGAATAATTAAAATACAAGGTGAAGAAGAAGAAGAAGAAAAAAGAAGAAGGAGGAAGAAGAAGAGGAGGAAGGAGGGAGGAGGAAGAGAATGGTGATGAGGAGGGGAGGAAGAAAGAGGAGGAGGGGGGGAGCAATTAAAAGCAATCAATAAAAGTTTTAAACTTTTTATTTTTAGCCTATCCATGTCTGTATGAATCGAGCCATCATTTATCAAGACGTAATTCCAACGAGTGGAGCACATCGCCCCCTATGGGCCAAGTACGGAGAGTATAGATATCTTCCCAAACAGAGATGGTTACATAATCTAGAGGTGAGATATTTACGAATTCTCATTGGCCCATGCATCGGGTCACTTTTCAGCATTTTATGATGGCAACATCAGGCCCAAAGAACAATCTAAAATAATAATAATAACAATAATAATAACACTAATGAGAAAAAAGACATGGTTTTTAAAATATGCTAGCCATTCTGCTCTTATTTTTAAAGCTACTTAATAATTTTTTTTTGACAAAATCGGTGCAAAGTTTGAATTTGATCAGACTGTACACACTTTCATTAATGATTAAGAACAATTCACATCAAGAACAGTGAGATATGCTACTTCATGCATTTTGATAATTAGGACTTTTGTAATCTTTAAATTGTCATTTGAATTAGGGCCATGGATGAGTTGAAAACAAATAATTTGCGATCAATTCCAATGACTAAAGAACTGACCCTCTTTTAATATAGCTTTCAAAATCTGAATGTACATTATTTTTAGAGATTTATGAAAAATATGTAAATGAGAATTTTTAAAGTAATATCACATGACTTCCCGTCAATGTAGAATTGTTCACTTTTGTTTTAATCATAGCATGGAGCTGCGGTATTTCTCTACCACCCTTGTGCCGATATGAATGAAGTGACAAGATTTAGAAGAATAGCACGAGGATGTCTAAGGAAACACATCATTACTCCATACAAAGAACTCAGCCAGGATCGGGTAGGTATATTCTGCATGTGATCACGTTTCCCTCATTTCCAGGGCTCTTCTTCTTGAATATTAATTGCATTATCCTCGCCCAAAGTCAGGGGCAGTGCAACTCAGAGAAAGGGGAGGGGACCATCTCCATGATTTTTAAAGCATTTCTTAAAATAAATGAATAGATATAAAGAAGGAAGATAAGAGTAACATAGAAAGAACTCTCTGTTATTTGTTTATTTACCATGTATTTGTTCTGCATTTATTTAATCTTGTTTAAGTTTCTTTTTATTCATGGAGGGCTCTATTGTAAAACAGTCTTTGAACTGAACCGGGCTACCCTCCACTGTTTTTATCGATTATGTTAAATAAAACATTAATAAATGATAAATAAATAACTGGGTCACAGGATTATATTATAACGTCTTTGATTATGTAAATCCCTATATATGATTGAGTTATAATGATATTATATTACCATCTCCCCTCAAAATACCCTGGTAATTCTCCACCATTATCTAATGAAAATTAGGTGTGCATTTAGGCCTAAGATTTCTGTATTAGTCAAAATAAGTACAAACTAGCAATTTAGATTAAAATAATTCCCAAGCATATCAATATTGAATAAAACCACACCATTCGGACTCCTTTATCATTTTATAACACATTTACATGTTTATATATTTTTACCAATTCTTTCTTGCTCATAGTACAATAATGAGGAGTTAGGTAAAAAAAATCTCACACCAACCCCCCCCCCCTCCAAAAAAAAATGAACTGAAAGAAACACATATTCATTTTCTTTTCAGCCCTTTGCAGTCCTGACTTACGGATGCAAATTGGAACTGCCGTTCATCGCTTCAAATCGTATTCGAGAATTTCTGAGAGAGCATGCAGGCAAAGCACCTGAAAGAAGGGTTGCAGAAGATGGTCAATTCAACATTCAGCAGACCCATAAAGCTAAGACTGTTTCTAATGCCAATGACTGTGTAATCTGCCCTGCGGTAATTAAAAGATTAATTGAATTAATTTCATACTTGAATTAAACTTGTTCCATCCAGCTTTGTACGAGGACTATCAAGTTTCAGTAGATTACAGATTAAAATTGAAGATCAGTTGAGTTCCACTCAATTGCCAGAGAAGGAAGAAAGGTGTTGTTGTTCGTTCATATGAATATGGAGACACCAAGAAAATACCTTGCCATATCTTCTTCTCTTATTATGACCTTGTTCATTTAAAAAAAAATAAAGCATTTAAAGCTGTATGTTTCAATTCAGCTGCTTTCATGAAAGCAGCTGAATTGAAACATACAGCTTTAAATGCTTTAGAACAAGCAAAATACATGTATGTCAAACAAAAACAAACATCATGAAACATATAAGCAAATTGCTTTACTTGTGAACAAATAAAAACAGGGGAGCATTTCATTAAATTTTCATCTGACAAGTTTTTAGAACTAACAACTTGTTTTGGATTTTGATTGGCTGAGAAGCACAATTCCTCTGGTAACTTTTTGGGAAAAAAACAGGACTTGCCAGAATAAAAAAAGGCTGAAATTCTATCATGAAACACTCCCCAGGTCTGAGCTTTCAGTGTTTGTTTTTATTACCATGTCCTGACACTCTAAATAAAAAGGTTTACCCAATATTGGGTAAAATGGGAACATGCATATTCGTTGGGTAAAAAGATATATTTCGTAAATTTTACGCAATGTTGTGTTGAAATTTACCCTTCAAACATGCATTTTGCCCAATATCGAGGGGAAAAATTACCCAGCAAAAATGCACGTTCCCACTCTACCCAATATTGGGTAAAGTTTTACTCTGTTTTTAGAGTGGATGGAAATTCTGCAAAATGGGCATCATCAACTGGCAACCCTTCACAACACGCTGTAAACTCTTATACATTCCCATCCACACATTTATCATAAACTTACTGCACTTGTAATGTTTTTCTACTCTTAATCCAGGAGCCATTTGATGGATGTCCTGGACACCACACCCATACGAGTCGGGTCAAGCAGGCAATCAATAAAGCTCATCATCGTCCCAAGAATGATAAACCACGCAAGAGACAAGGAAAAATCCATGATTAATTAGGCATCAAAATACACCACTCTGGGGTAGGGGATAATTAAAATAAATTGGGGCATGATTCTTTTAAAAGTCAGGTTTGTCTACAAATTTAGGTCATGAAAAATTATGACATATCAGGGGAAGCTCTTGATTAAAAAAAAAAAAAGAAATGGGATGTTTGTCGTTGTTTTTAGGTTGTCTGTTTAAAGCCCAACAGGAAGGGTGCACATCAAAAGATATTCTTTGATATGCAATGTGAAATATTAGGGGGTGATTTATATTTGCCTTTGTTTGTTTAGGAAGGATGGGGTAACATTGATAAAGCAAATACTAGAAAATTGAAACCATGTAAGAAACAAAAAAGGGTAAAATCAGATTTATAATATCAGGGTGTAGAGATGCTTTGCTGACAGAGTGAATTAAATTGTTTTTCTTAACATTCAACAATTAGAGAGGTTTATTATGGTAATCATTATTCATAATATGAAGTAATATCATGATAATGTTTACACTTATTATAGCTCTCTTGTTTGGAAAAACACATTGCAGAAAATGTGGAACTAATCTTTAAACAGCTTTCATGCAATTTTTTTCCTATTTCAAACTAAAGTTGATTAATTTCTTCTATTAAATACATTTTTATGCCGATTAAAAAAAAATTACAGAGGAATAAAAGCAATATATGTACTTCAAATGCAGCATTTGAAATACATTGATTATATTTTTGGAATTTACATTTTCAAGTTACAAATGATTTAATTCCTGCGATTATAGTCAACATAGTCTGTAAAGCTTTAAAACAGACAAAATGACATTACTGCCATGGAATTCTTCATATAAATATGAATTTACCATAAAAGTAATGAATACATTTTAACTACAATTAACAATATGCATCAAGTGAAAATTATCAGGTTCATTTTCTGTTATTTTGGTATGACATTCTCATGAAAATTGTAAAGAATACCATATAAGTATATACACCATATACTGGAAGGCAAAAAAGGTGAAAAATTAAACTTTATACCGATTCATGATGCATACATACAAAAGTGATTTTCAAAGGATATATGATTTCTGATATTGCAATTGTTTTTTTTATTTCTATAATTTTGTACTGTTTTTATTACAGTAAAGTGAATCATAATTTGGTACCACTTTTCTTCAGCTTCTTATAATTAAAGCTCTGCAAGACTAATTTGAATAGAAATCAATTAGGAAGCATTTTAATTGATATGTCTTTAAATGAATATTTAGATAAATCTAATTTTTGATTTTTTTTTGTATGAAATTCTAAATGTTGTAATGAATAGTTATTTCATTATTCAAGTCTTGCAAATCTTGAAACAGGCATTCCTACACAGCCCAGAATATGTTCAAGAACATTTTGTAATCTCTGAGATAGCAATCTACTACTCCTACTTGTGGTAAATCAGAGATTTTCTTCCTTATATTATCGTCTGTTTGCTGTAGCTATAGATATGAGAGTGCTAATATCCATAGATTCTGGAGAAAGCTACTTAAATACACAAATTATGTTTTCATATTTAATGGAATCTTGTATTATTTACAGCCTCACTTTGATAATCTCTCATTTGCAGTATTAGGCCTACAGTTGGTTTCAAAATAATCATACATGTACTTTGTATGTACCTTCAATATGTGAATGTGTTATCAAAGTTATTTGTTATGATCTTTTAACATGAAATCATTAAGTTGTTCTCACTTATTTCTTGTGTGATTTATTCCAATGAAATGTATTCTAAATGTACTCATAAATGTTCACGCCAAGTGCATAATTGTACATAGGTAGTTAATGGTATTTATGCAAGATTCTTGATCCCAACATGCAGCATATGCGTCCTAGCATCTCTTTCCCTCTCTCTTTGTAACGTAAGTGTTGCCACGTTTGTCCAAAGCAAATATGGTTATATGGGTATGTACCTGGCACACTTGTGAAGTTTCTATTACCATATTTTATTTTCCATATGAATAATTCCAATGAAGTGTATTCCAATTGTATATTCAAGTCCTCATTATACATTGCTTTATGATCACTTCCCAGTACCCATAAGGACATAAGCTTCAAAGTAATACAGATATATGTGCAGTAGGGCTCTATGATGGGGAGATTACCCCCAGATGTTATGAATAATATAGATACTTCTAACATACACAAAAGAATACTCTGAGTGGGGTAGGAACATAATTTTGTTATGCAAAGAAATGCCTGATTTTCCTATATTCAGTAAATCTATTCAATGTTATAGACTGTTTTCAACTAAAGAGATATTGTTCTGCTTGATTACATGTGTTGTGTATTTATTGATTTTAACTTCATTTATAACAATTTCCATGTCAGGTGAAACCAATACGTAAATCAAACTCAAGCAAATCTTATATGTGCTCTGCTTATTATGATGTGTTAAAATGCTGAATGCTAAGAGCTCTGTGAAGTAATTTGCCTTAGTATGTTTCCTTTTAAAGCTTTGTCTGTAAATTTCTCTGCATCCAACAAAAGCAATTAAATTATTTATTGATCTAAAAATATACCTGGTATCAAATTTGGTTCTCTTCAACTCGTGTGTTACTTACCCCTAAAATGTCCTATCTTTCCTTTGGCAATATATCCCTACTTTCCCCCTTTTTCATTCTGAAAATCTGTACCTCTATTTCCTCTCTCTATTTTCCTTACAACCTTTTTTAAGTTTCTCATTTATCTGTCTGTCTACCAATAATACCTTTCCTGCATTATATTCCTGTACTCTGTTATAATCATCATTATTCCACATTTCCTTTAATTATTGCATCAGTAATGTTTAATAGACAACACACTTTGCCTGGTTTCACCCCAAACCCATTTAGTCTGTTTCAAACAGGAGAAAGAAGCAGAATAATCATTCAAACAATTCAGACTTAGCATGTTTAATTCTCATAAAACATTTTGTTTTCAGTAAAAACCCTTTGCATATTCCATATTGTAAGCTACTCTCCAGTTAGGTTCATACACACATTTCATAATTTTGATTGCTAACTTGGTGTATTCTCAGATAAGAAAAACTTTACTTGTGATTAAGTATATGATATTTGGAGAGAAAGTGAATAATTTCTTTGGCATTAAACAAAACAGCAGGGAAACCCACATCAGAAAGTTGATTATTTGTGTTTAATAGATTGTACTGTTATTTCCAAAAAAAAATTTGTAGGCTAATATGAAATTTGCTCAAACATTCACTGACTAACTCTAAATCATCTTTCTGTTTCTATCAAAAACACACTTCTGAATGGATTTTCACCTTCAAGTCAAATATCAAACACTCAAATTAAATTCATACTGACAATGATAAGACTTAAAAAATCAATATGTATAACATGTTAAGGTGTGCTGTAGAAGTGTTAAATTTAATCAATCATAACAAATTACATTTATCAATTGTAATTTCAGATTACTTGTACCATGCACAATTACAAGTCCAATTTGAATATAAATGACACGATAGTCATTGATTTCATTAGTTCAATATGAACAATAAACAAGTTACATTGTCATGATGAGGACACAGTAAATATAAATGACCATGAATCCTGTCAAGCAACTTGACAAACAATTGAATAATATTGAAAAATAATACTTGAATAAAAAACAATTACCTACACTTCTTGGGCGGTATTTTGAGATCAATTTTATCTTTAAAATGAAATTGATATTTTGGGTCATTTTTTAATTTCTCAGATAAAATCTATAATTTTTGTCTTGGATGATATTTTATCTTGCATACCAAAAGAATGTACATGGCAAAGCAGTGTCTGCATGGGTATATCCAGAGAATATAAAATTATTTAAAAAAAACCCACAAATGATGCACTTACGCCAATGTTGCTTTGATTAAAAATGAAAGTTAATTTAAGATAGGAGAGTGGGGTTCACAGTGGAACGCCCCAAGATCATTCAGTATACTAGTATTCAATTTTGATAGAATTTTGTATGCATTTTTTAAAAGCTTTGTGTCCAAGGTCAAGGAGCCTCAAGGGTCTGTGGCAGCAATGACTACTCTAAGTGTTGTAACAGATCTGGGGCCAGTTTCATGAAACTTGTTATAATAAAAAAAATTGCAATAATAATTAAAAGCTACTGATTTCATTCAATTTGATTGGTTGTGAATATAGAGATTGTGCATTTGTTAATATAACAAGTCTTCATGAAACAAGACCTCTGGCTGTGATATCCATTATGGCTGATAAAAGCATGCCGTTGGAACAGAAATGGTAGAGGTCTTTACACATGTATATAATGTCGCAAAAGATACAAGAAAGGCCTGTATTGGCAATGACAGATACTCCCAAGTTTTTTTTACCTTTTGTCATTTTTACGCCGAAATTGTACTTTCTTCTCATGGTTCTTCTTTCAACATCTTACTGTGATCACCTGTTTTATAACATCTAATTCATAAATTAACCAGATCATTGCATATTCAAAAAATGCTACAAATATTTGCTAATTCTTGGCTTTTTAAATTGTTAATATCACAAGATCTTAAATATTTCAGCAGACTATAATCCTAGAATGAATAAATAAAACAAACTTAATTCTGTGGCTTCATGCCACATTGGCACAATGACCTCAAGGCATGACTTTCTCATGAATACATCCTTGCAACACAAATTAACTTTGATGTCTTCCTCTGTAAAATATCTTGCCCCTTAACAGATTCTCCAAACTGAGATCCTGTTGATTCTCAGGCAAGAAAGGCACTGATTTGACCATCACCAAAAATGTCCAGTTGAAACATACATTTTAGAAGTCCCTTGCCTAGTGTCCATGCTGCAACTCCTGCAGTAATTGCTCTTCTACCAAGTGCTCATCCTATAACAACTAAAAAAAAAACTTTCATCCCTTATCAATCAAGACATCTACTTCCAAACATTCCCTTCAATACTATGCTGGACATGAATGATGACCATTCTGCTCAACAAATCTCTACTCCATCATACATTTTCATGTTCTTGAACAATATGCTAGTGTTGCACCTTTTGCATCAATACCTATAGGCAGGACTGAATAAAAGGATCTTAAATCAGCTTTAGAAGACATTGCAACCTGTCCATATCAAATAAATTCATTCATCAGTCAGCATTTACATTACTTTTCCCATATCCAATTTACCAATCAGCTTATCACTAAGTCCTTCAAGTCCATAAAACCGGTTTCCCGTAAATCTTCAAGCTGGCATATCTGCATGTCCACAAGACCTTTCAGACCATTAAACGTTTATCCTGCACATTTCCAAGATACAATACCTTCAAACCTTCATCCCATGTATACCTCCAAGTTGTCTTCTGTGCTCATTATCAAGACTTCCCTGTCCATTAAACTTTTATCCTGTTTTATCTGCTTGTCCACTCCAGTCCAATCCATAAAACATTTATCCTGCACATCTGCAAGATGTCTGTCCACAATACCTTCAAATCTTTATCCTGTTAATCTTGAGGAAGTCTGTTCATGTTGCATCTCTTGCAGCAATCATCTTGAGACAAGACTTCCTGACACTCATCTCCCATGCATCAAGGATCTGTGTCAGGGTGTAGCGGTCAGGCATGCGCATCACCTGGTGCTGAAGGGCGGTCTGGACCAGCTTCAGGAAAGGCGTTTGATCTTTCAAAAGAAAAGAAACTCAATTTCATTAACAAAGTCTGACAAAGAACGGACATGAACATATATTGAGAAACATTTTATAAAAAGGAAAAAAATCATTAAGTAGCATATGTGCATTCTAGTTTGAAGAAAGAAATCAATGCTAGGAGCTGAAAAGAGCAAAGATAGGATATGACAGGGACAAGGGAAGGGGAGAGATTGGGAAAACACAAGAGACATATAAACAATGAAAAAGGTCAAATATTCAGGCTCAAAAGAAGACTTCTTATCCAAAACATCTATATCAGAGCGCTGTTCATTTTTTCAGACATCAATATATGTAATTAGATTATTTTGCATGCTACTAATTCTTGATAATTATTTTAATGCCATTCGAATTCAACAATGTTTTATGACCATCCAGTCAAAGAAGTAGGGAAGGAAATAGATTCCCAGTTTGGATTTTTTCCCCTTGTAGCCGACTGTGTGCATCGTGAATTGGTCTCCACACTCACATGAGGACCCATCGTGACAAATGACTACTCATCTGTCGTATCATCAAGAGATTCCATAACAATAATTTCATACTAGTTTTTAACAAAATCTCTTCCCAATCAGTATACCCCATCACCTACTCTAACAAAAGAAGAAAATACCAATCTATTATGAATAAAGAAACTCTTGAAGTACTAATGGCTAGACTCACTGTATTCTTGTTGAGAGACATCATAGTTAGGACTAAGTTCTGGATACTGTTCTGGTATGGCAACATTGATTGGCGGAACACTTGGAAGGTGCTTGTCATCTAGGGAAAAAAGGGAATATCGAAATCGTCAGTTCCAGAAATAAAGCTTCTTTTTGAGATGTCTTTAATAATAATTTTTAATTCTTAATAAGTGTGGTGGTTTAATAGACTTACAGTGTGCTTATCAAAAACAAAATAGCTGAATCTTGATATAAATTACCCTAATGTAATTTATGAATGCAATGGATAATTTTTATCACAGTCCCATGATTTTCAAGTTTTTACTATTAACTATATTACTTTTCTTTTTAAATTCATTAAACTATTTAATACTTATTCTCTGATTATTGCACACTAAAAGGACTTTTAATCAATGTAAAATGGTAATATAAAACAAAATATTTGAGCACTCCTTTTCAGTAAAATTTGTGAAGCATAAGGAAAACGATTCACACAACCTCTCCCATTTACTGAATTCTTTCTTTGTTATAACGTGACAGATCCGGGACCCATCTTGCAAAGAGTTGCCATTGAATCGATCAACCACAACTATGGATGTCCAGCAACAGCAACATCTAAAATGCAAATGTGTTCAAAATATTTACTAGATTTGATGTATAATCATACATTCATCATTCTCTTGAAGATTCAGTGTGATTCTCTTTGTTTACTAAGGAGATTGTGCAAATTTCCTGAAGAAAAAATTATGGCATGGATGGATTTCCATACAATTGAGATTGATTGGATCAATCGTAACTCTTTGTAAGATGTGGCCCTGATATATGTATATGAGAGCTGAAGAAAGGGGATCTCTACGTATGCATTTTTGTGCCTACTGCTATAGGTGATGCACAGACATCAACAAGACAGATACTTGGAGAAAAGCTTTATTCATACAATATCTTACCTAATCTGCAGATGAGATGGACATCTTTACTACTAGTGTGGAACATGGGGTCAAGGTTCACTCTGAACTTAGGGGCAAGCCGGGCCACCTCCCCCTGGATGATGTTAGGAATAGCAGTCTGTGTTGTTGGGCTACGTTCATGTTCTGTCTTTAGCTTCTTGGCAGGTGGAGATGGGAAGCTGACGAGAAGAAATAGGATTCGATAGTGATTCAATAACTGGGGTCAATAATGTTCTAAAACCAGTTTTCATAATTGATTCCAATCCCAGCTTAAAATCCATTAATTTATGCATATCAAAGAGTGCATGTTCATGAGTGCACGTAAGCTGAAATGACATCATGCAAATGAAATTACTCTTTCTAAGAGAGAAATGCCGATTTCAAATACTTGATGTCAATGTTGATATTAACAAAATTGTGCTTATGATAAAATGGATGATAAAGGTGATGTTGATGGTAAATTATGGCGATGATAATGATTATGGTGGTGATAAAGGTGGTGATGACGGCTATGGTGGTGGATGACAATTACGGTGATAATGATGATGGAGATGATTCATTCAATTCATATTTGGTTTACTATATGAGAGACATTGTAAAAGCAGTCTGAAGACTGATACATACACAGAAAATAGAATAAATTCTTACAAATTAAGAATTAAGGTAATCAAATAAGAACATAAGAGTAAGAATGAATATTGCACTTGAGGTTCATACACATTACAGCAGAAACATCATTAAGGGGGTATTATGCTATAAAAAAATAAAGTGAAAATAGAATGACAGAAAAGAATACAATACTAAAATATTGGGGTATGTTGATTTGATTATGATGATGAAGACGTATCATTTAATCAACTTACTGTGATGGGGTCCCTTGCAGTGTTGTCAGTGCAGGACCAAATGTCCTCTGTAGGGTATGGTTGATATAAGGAGAATCAATATTAGCCTTCACTGCATCTAAGAGAGGCTGAAACATGTTCGTCTTCCCCATAATCCTTGTGTCCAATGCTGATGCCGTGCTGGCTGTCGTAGCTGTCGTTGATGTCATTGCAGAGGAAGATGAGCTGGCGGTTGCGAGTTGCTGTAGAAGAATGACAATGATGTACACTAGAAGGAATCTAACTTACAGCTTCATTATTATATTACCTGTGGTTGACAGTTATTTTCTTCCAAGCTATTTCATCAGTCCCGTCAACTTCTACTTAATCATGTTGAGAAAGGGCAATATATAGATCTGGCAACATATCTTTAGTCTTCTCCCTACTTACGTTTATAACACACGAATATATTTTTGCTGGGAGTGATGAAATATAATGTACAGTACTACTTGCATTCAGCTTTTTAAACGATTAAGAGACATAAAGTGTATAAGAGTGTATACAGATGGTGATGATAGAGTAGAGAAACATGTTAAAAGACAAAACAATGAATTCAACAGGACTAATGCATAAACATAAGAACATAACACTGCAAATAGACTACAATATGAATGAGCAAACAATGAAAATCCCCCCCCCCAAAAAAAAAAAAAAAATCATGGTTTACTTCCAATATGGAAATTAACCTACAAAATAGTCTACAAGCAATTCTGATAGGTTGACAGCACCTTGCATTATGAGGAATCTGTTAAAGAAATCAAAGTTTCATTCCTTCCTAAAAATTAAATTCCTAAATGAATCATGCTAACAATACACTAATACATTGAAAATACAAAATATATAGCATTAGCAAATATTATTTTTATGAACGACAGTATGAGCTGATAAAACAAATAGAAATATATGTAAAAAGGATAAATATGTGAAGATGTTATTTACAATTAAAAAGTTATCTACTTCTCTTTTCTTCTATATGTTTCACTCCTTTTACTTTCTATTCACCAATTTCCTCCACATTCCTAAAAATCCTCTGACACAAATTTTTATCACACATTAGAGTGGAATTAAAATGAGTTAACAACAAATGTTTGACGAGGATGACAGACAATTAATAAGTAAAATGGATAAGAACGATGCGATGTGAACGTACATTTCTCACCTGTTCAAATCCTTCAAGGTACTGTTCACATTTGTTGAGTTGTTGGAGTGTGAGTCTCTTGTTTGGGTTGGGGTTAGCTATGATTTCCAATAGACCCTTCATCTTATTTACATCAGTAGCACTGAGACCACCTAATATACAACAAGAACAAGAATAATGAAACCAGTGTTGAATGTGCTGCTACCCTTGTGGTGAACCTACCCAGCTCATATCTAACTGATCAGGGGTGGGGGTGTTTCACAAAATATAAAGATGAATTAGAGTTGTAATTAAATTTTGACGTGTGTATGATATGCAATGCGCAATCTTATTGATTAATATGCATTAGTGTGTGCTTCCTCTTGGCAAGATCTGACCAATGCAGTCTTGTCGTTTATACGGCACTCAATTTGGCATTTAAGTGCGACTCTACGTCATATATAAATATTTGTGAAACAACCCCCCTGCAACTACAATAAATGCAACTTGATTTTCATCCAATCAAAGCATGTATTTCAGACTTGCATTTTATTCTCTAATTTGTTAAAACCTAAACCCTTTCTGCAACAGGCTCCTAAGCACTGCCTCATGAATAACACACAAAATTTCCTTGACATATTTGTCCTAATAATAATAATAATGGATATTTAGAGGTGCTAAAAACAAAAGTACCAAAGCGCGTACAATGTATGAATAATAATTTAACATTTGCAATAATTACTACAATGTTCAAGATAAGAAGGGACATGTAAACAGTAATACAGATGCATGAAACTAGACCTCCAGGCCACACTAAACTCCAGTGAGCCAACTACGCCATAATTCACATTGTCCGTTTAGGAATGACAATGACTTCCTGAAGTGCGCCCTGGGGCCTGTAACACAAAACTTAGCAATCATCGTACAACATTGTTTTTATGACTGATTGTATCCACTGCAATGTACAATTAATTGTGAAAATAAAGAGTATGATTAATCGCCAACCTTTTGTGTTACGGGACCTAGGTCACAATTCTTTGTCAGACGGGGTCCTAACATGAAGAAACTATAAATGATAACAATACTCCACCCTTACCAGAGTCCTCTCTGTTGGTGTTAGCCATGATGGTTTTCTTCAAGGGTTCAATGTACTTTGAGAGGTATCTCATCTTCTCCTGGTAGGCAATCAGTTCTGCTTGACCCTGGTTAGACCCCGGTCCACCTCTCATCCCTCCCCCGGGGCTCGGGTTCACACTCCCTACTGATGATGGGTTGCCTGCAAGAGGAACCAAAGAGATTTTTTATTACGCTATTATCCAACAGACAAGCAAAGACTAAAGCATGACCCTTGCTCATCCGCAAAGTCAATTCTAATCTTAAAGATAAATTCCAGTATTGGTAACGATCTCAAAATGACTTTTTACAGAATCTAAAATAATGACCACGCAGGTGTCTGTTTGTATGAATAAAAAAATATGTGCCAAAGGATTCTGGAAGAAATTGTGTAATTGCTGAGAAATAAGCAAAATAAGAGCGGATTCGGTCACTTCCGTCGGGTCTTTATTCCAGCAAAAATAATACACTGTCCCACGTGTGCCTATAGGTGTTGGTGATTTTCAGTGTGAACATTTTTCAGCATAGATTTTAAGATTTCACAAAGTTCAGTTTATGTAACTGTACCAGATCTAGATCCTCGATGATATACTGACAATAAAGCCTGGTTTTACAGACTTTCTCATTTAAAATCAGTGTTTTCTGCAACTACTGGCATTTCTCTTTAATACAATATAAGTACACCTGTGGTCTCACACTGACTAAGTGTCCCTGCCTAATACCTAATTTAAACTGAACACTGCTCCAGTCCTATGGAAAGGATGTTTACTGTAGGTCCACCAAAAACCATTGTACATTCACATTCCCAACTTCGTAATAAAAGGGTAGAATGAACATCAGTACAATACTTAGCATTCACCATGCTCCCATCATCTGAAAAAAAAAATTATTGGGAGGAGAGACCAGAGTGACCCCAGCACTGATGACACTGAATTAGTAAAGCCCCCCCCCACACACACAAAAGAAAATGACTAACAGTGCCAATTTCCAAAAGATTTCCACCCTCACACGTTAAAATGCTGACCACCCCTCTTACCTGGGGTATTGAGTGTGCTGCTGGGTGAAGGTACACTGGGAGGGCCTCCTCTCTGGGATCCTGCACTAGCTGGAGAGGGGATAGAGAGACCCTGAGGGGAGGGTGATGGTTGTAAATAGCTGGCTGGTGAATGCATGGGGTTAGATCTGTGTAAAGATAGGACAAGAAACACTGGAAATAGAAACCTTGGATGGTATTCTGAAAATTGCTATATCTTTTTTTTTTGTAACTTTTATCTTGTTATTAAAAGCAAGATATTAGTTAACTATCAATATGTCATAACAGTATTCTGAAACTCTCTGTTAGGAAGTCCTACATAACATTATCTCTAACATGTCCATTCTTCTGTCAACTGATCATTAAATGTTTTATATGGTTAGATCAACCATTAGAGATGTCTCTCCTTTAAAAGCAATAAGTGCATTATCAACACAAGGCCTGATTTTACTTGCATCCCTGATGCTTACATTTGTATGCAATATGTTAAAATCACACATGGCGATTCTCTCTGGCATGGCAATTTTTTTCCAAAAGATTCATCATATTGGAGTGAGATCATATATTGCTAAAAACATCTGCAAAATTCTACCACCAACTTATACAACAGACCTTCATGTTTTAATAATGCACTCCTTAATAACATTCATTTATTGGAAATCAAATTACACATAATAATTCTAGTAATATATCTTTTTTTTTTTACAAATTATCTATTGTTTCTGCACTTTATAACATGTGTTTATAATGTTGGGGGATGGACCTGGGGGGTGTTTCACAAAGATTTAAGTATGACTTAGGTCGCACTTAAATGTTGACGCGTACATGATATGCAACGCGCAATCTTATTGATCAATACGCAGTAGTGTGCGTCCTCTTGGCATGATCTGACCCATGCTGTCATGCCTTTTATACTGCGCGCAACAAGACATTTAAGTGCGACTCTAAGTCATACTTAAATCTTTGTGAAACACCCCCCAGGTGTTATCAAAGGAGAAGAATCCAATATAATACACACTACTCAGTGGGGCATACTTTTTAGGACATAGTAAATTATCCAATCTTTTATTTTTTTATCAGTATGGCTCAATCATTTCAAAACTATTCCAAAATCATCATCAGACAGATAATCTTTTATACGAGAGCACTTGGTAATGTGCATAACAGTATTATTATCATCACCATAACAACAGCATCATCACTATGGCAACCTTTAGCTTTCTTACCCTGGAGCTGATCCTTGCTGTGTTTGCTGAGCCGGTGATGGCTGCTGTCTGTACACTGGGGAATCTGTCACAACAGACTAAAATCCAAAATATAAAGAAAGGTTCAGAGACAATCCAGGACATTGTGTAAGATCGATGGATTTACAAGGATTAATTTGGAATAGGATGGCATTTCATAGATGATTTTGAAATGAAGTATATTCCCAAATACAATTCACTAAATGGAAATCTTACATCAATTTGTTACAGTGCTTTATTTGTATCTAACATGGTATCATACTAATGATATTCCTTTGAGGTTGGGAAGATGAAAGAGGAAGAAAAAGAGAAGAAGAAAGAGGAGGAAAAGATGAAGGGGAAAGGGAAGGAAAATGATAAGGGGAAGGGGAAGGAGAAAGAGAACAAGGGGGAGGAGAAGAAGATAAAAGAACATGCAAGTCTATTTAACTGGTTTTATACAAACTGCAAAGAAAAATACAACAACCTTATCAAAAGATAAATTGCTAAAAGGTAAACAAAAAATAATAATTATAATACTATCAAGGTTTTTTTTGACAAAAAATTGAATCATTTTTACAAGTTATGTAAAAAAAAAAGCTCATTAGGGGAGCGCCCAAGAAAAAAAATGCTTAGGGATCATATTTCCATGTATATCATGGTGACCTGTTAATGAATATTACTAGTTCCAAACTGTGACAAAAATGAAGGTAAACTGGTTAAGTACAAATGTCACACATTGTGCAGCTGTATTGACGTGTGCAGAAATCAAAGAAATGTGCAACATTGTAATCACCAAAGCATATTAAAATTGATTGAAATTACATATGCTAGGAATACATCAAGTGCAGCATGCAGTGACCAAGTGCAACATACACTAGTCATGCATTGCTGTGACTAATGGAAAACAGACAAATAGCAAAATGTCTTCATTACAACTTCATGTGGATATCTGTAGCTAATCTGTGCTTTCCTACTTAATTAATACAGCTAAATGTGGCCTCATGCCAAGGTGCATCAGAATATGTTTGAATGTTCCAAAAGAAAATTACTCCCAGTTTATTGCGATTAGAAACAATTTTAAAAAAGACTGCAGTATGCAAAAAAGAAGAAACATATAAATACAGTAAAACAGTCAAATTGAAATCTATAAACGTGAGACTAATAAAAAACTAATGAAATAATGACTACTCATTTGCAATAAATAGAAGAGAATGAAAAAAAGAAAAGATATCCCAAAGAAATGATTGTGGAAATACTATTTTAAAACATGCTCAGATTGCTTATTTTAGATATAAAGTTGTATCACATCAAAATTTGCACATCTTTGCAAATTCTGCAATAAATAAGAGGAATCTTTGCATGACATTATTTTTTAATCTTAATGACTCAAAAACATTTAGTTTTTTTTACTTTTTTTATATCTAAAATTGGCTAAATGGCTTACATATTCTAATAAATTTAGCTGAAAATGAATTCATCAAAATTGCATAGAAAATGTATTGGATTTTCATGTTTAATGGTAAAAAAAATGTAAAGTATACAATGATAACAGTGTTAAAACCCCACACAAAGACTTACATCCATAATGACAAATGAACCACCATGAATGTGAGTGCTTAACTTAAGACATTGTTTAAATGTGGAGTGGTTCATGAAAGTTTCACTTCTCATAATACAATGTATACAAATGTATACAAACACTAAAACCAAATGGGTAGTTATTTTTCATCTATCTTACCAACTGATACATTTGTACTGCCTAACCAATTTTTTATAGTGGAAAGCTTTACTTGCGAAATGAGCAGACCCAAAATAGTAAATCTATGAAACTTCCTTGGTGTTACATTTATGATACAATTATCAGTATTAACAACAATACAAATGTGATGACTGGTGACTCATAATTCAATGACAATGAACACTCAACTTCATGATCAACCATTTCATTCCATGGCCAAAATGAATGCTGACCTAAAAAAATGAAGACTTTTAAAAATACTCCACACCAGGTCATAATTTTTTTTACTAAAATCACGAACAAGTTGTGAGACACCAACAAATTAAGTGAAGTTCTTCAGTGAAAAAGCAATGATTCTGTGGTAAATATCACTGAACTTGTCGAAAACTCTTTTGAAATGTTGCCCTGGAATACAAATTAAATACATGCTTGATAATTGTTTTTAAGAGAACATCAAAAAGTTATTTACAAAAGAAATGTTACAATGCAAGAGTGGTGATACAACTCCTTCCATAACCATGACGATATGTTTTTTAAATCATATGCATAGTATATTGATCAAAAGCTTTTTGATGAAAGAAATTGATAAATGATATCAAAATACTGAAGTGCTTGTTTTTAGGTCTGTGCATAATAGTTATTACAAATAGTTTTTATGTGTATTAATAATCAACAACAGTCATACTTTATTATCTATTCAATAGGCAAATGGATCAATAATGTAATAATTGTATTTTTCATAATAGAAAAAAATGAAAATACAGGTATTCAGTTCTGTTTTTTATTTAAAAGGGGGTGTCACATGCAAGGAAAAATCCATGGTCAATTACTAATTAACAGGCATTATCAAACTTGTGCATGGATAAAATGAAATTCAATTTAATATGTTTTCTTATATTAAGAGAGATGTATTCAGTGAGGGCAACAAGCCAAGGATCACAGGTACATTCAGTGAGATGAGGGGGGGGGGGGTGGTAAGTGAGAGAGGGGCCCCATGCCATTCCTACTTACTTTATACATTACTACCCGACAAAAATGAATTCAAGAAACAATGACGAGACCTGGCTAAACACTACACTGCATGATACCCATGACTTCCAACAAAATTCATCAGACATACACAGGCCAACAAGCTTCCATACAAACCTGCAGCTAACAAGCAATGGTTAATTAGTTAAATAGTTAACTGGTTAAGACACGATTACACACCTGAGGGGACATCATGTAGGGATAGCCACCATAAGGAGACATGGGTGGCCTAGACTGCAAAGGTATAAAGCAGCAGATTGAAGAATGAATGCAGTTAATAGGCATTGAGTTGAAAACATACCTCACTCGTTTCCACGACAACACAGTTGCTCACACATCATCCATTTTATAGAATAGTGAGAAATTACTTATGTCTAATGTGTTTTGAAGATATAAAGCTCTTTCCATCGACAAATAAGCAGGATACGGGCAGTGTGTTATCTTTAGTCTAGAGAGTAGCAGATACATTATGCAATGAAGATTAATGTCCTTCCAAAGTTAATGACGGTTGGGGTTTAATCAGATTATACAAGGCCAAGTAGCTACAAAGTATGATTTGAACCCTGGATCTTGTTAAAAGGTGACTACTAAACCACAAGATAATATATTTTACATGCACTCTCTGTGCTTCTTAATGTTCATCTGGCTCCTATCATCTTAATAAAGAAATGGACAATTGCTCAAACAAACCCTATCATCATTTCTTGCCTTCATATCATTACCTCCAGATTTAAACTAAAGTTGTTTAAACTTACTCAACTAAATGTTCTCTTATCATAAACCAAACCCCTTGATTAGTAGAACAAACAAATGCCTAATTTGATTTCATACAGGACAAACAAAATCACTTTAGTTGATGATCTCCTGAAAGTCTATTGTTAACTCACCGTGGTCAAATTTTTCAAAGACACTTATATAGTCCTTATTTTGGCATATATAAATTTGGAAAAACTAACTACATTTTATTTTATGTAATTTATTTATTGCAAAAATCCATAGAATTTATGTTTCAAAATAACCTTGATAAACAGAAGAGCGATAAAGGGCAAATTTATAATATCATATTGTAGATTTTGAAAAAATAATTCTTCTAATCTAAAAAAAATTGTAGATTCAAAGAACAAGGAGTATCACCGTTTAGTTTTTAAAAAACAAAACAAATGATATTTTTACTGATAAGATGCAGTCATCTTTGTCCAATAAATATGTGAGAATCCCCATGTACTATTGTGATACCTAAAAATGAAACTACTGTACATGGTGTGTTTAAAGGAAAAGATTGTTAGATCATCGTAAAATAAAGTATGTTAGTGGTCAGTGAAAATTATGTGAAAAGTGATTCTGAAAAATAAGCTCTAGATAAATACTTGTTTTCTTAAAAAGTAAAACATTTTGAAACACTCATCACAATTTATACTAACACCAATCTCAATCATTTCTTAATAGATGGTTAAATAGGAATGAAAACAAGGTTAAATCAATAAAACACATTAGCAAAGCTGGAAGTCAAGATTAAAATGCAAACTCACAGCAAAACAACAGCAGATAAGAGAAGAAATTCAACATTTCTAAATGAGGAAGTACACTCCAAAATTGTGTGCACACAAAAATATACTATTTGGTGTATCTATCAGTACACAGGTAAAAAAAAGAAGAAGTTAGTACTGTATAAGACTTAAAGGAACCATTTCACTTTGTGAGAAAGAGAAATGCCAGTAGTTGCAGTAAACGCTGATTTTATGAGAAAGTCTGTAAAACCAGGCTTAATTGTCAGTATATAATCGAGGATCTAGATCTGGTACAGTTACATAAACTGAACTTTGTGAAATCTTGAAATCTATGCTTAAAAATGTTCACAATGAAGATCACCAACACAGATAGGCACACGTGGGACAGTGTATTATTATTGCTGGAATAAAGACCCGACGGAAGTGACTGAATCTGCGCTTATTTTGCTTATTTCTCAGCAATTCCACAATTTCTTCCAGAATCCTTTGGCACATATTTTTTATTCATACAAACAGACACTTGTGTGGTCATTATATTAGATTCTGTAAAAAGTCATTTTGAGATAGTTACCAGAACTGGAATTTATCTTTAAAACAAATCTCAAACTAAGAGGAAACATATGTTCAAGTGCTTGTATTTATCCTTAAAAACCCTGAAACACACCACAATATACAATTAAAAACTATAAATTAGATACAAATAGCAATTTATGAGCCTGATTTTCACAGCCGTCTCTGAAATTCATTTAGCTTATGCCCAATTTTCTAAAATCTAATAAGTCTATTGAACTTTATGTTTAGCCATTTCCAAGAACAAAACTAAGGTTTTTTTTAAACATTAGAGCAAAGTGAAATGATCCCTTTAATGTATTTAGATAGATAATAATTATTGAAGTATTTGAAATACTAAACTCAAGAAGAGAAAACACAGGGTATGACAGGGTTAGAATGAAAAAAAATGAGCTTGCTTCAGCAAATAGGTTGATGAAATCTATTCATGCTTTTAACTGCAAGTGGAACAGACTTGGACAGAGAAGGGTACTTAATACAAAGACAGAGTTAAGGTTACAATTCAGGGCAAGGGTGTGAGGTTGAGATAAAATATCGTGGAAATAAATGACAAAAAGAATACTGATAGATATGGACTTTTCGTAGAACCCCTGCAAGAATAATAGAGAGTAACAGGAGCCTACAGATACATATTACAGTTCTTGGAGAGTGACACTCCGTACATGGCCTTACCTGTATGGGTGGGGTGGACTGGACTGGGTAGGAGCGGGGTACTTGAGACCGGGGCGGTATCGGGGCCTGGGGCTTTTGGGCCTGCATCACCATAGGGCTCTACCACACAAAACAATGATACAGATGCATACATATATACAAGCATTACAACAACAAAAAAACCAGACTGTGTCTAAAAGCCACAAGCAAAGTATACAGTTTATCCTTTGATGATGTCTATTAATTTCAATACCACATCCAGAGTTGATCACATTTAAATGACAAAAAGATTAACCCCCAGAGGGTGTTAAATTGTTGTCTAAGTTTTCAGATTTGAATGAATGTATGACTTTCATGACTGAAAATGTTGCAAAAAAGCTACTATTCTGGTAACCCTGCCATCCAATGTTAACTTTCAAGGAATTCTTGATTTTGAATGACTGTTGATAATTGTTACCATGGAAGTTACGATTGAATGTCAGTCATCACAATAGCAAATTTTTATGCAATGGGACCCCCCCAAAAAAATATCCAGATCCTGTGATTAAAAAACACTAGACTAATTAAAAAAAAAAAAATCAGTCATTAATAACATAACCAGTGACCCACTTCGCACGGTTGTTACTCATGATAAGTTTTCAATCAATGGCAGTTATTGTAGCGATAAAAGTTTTCAGTCAATGCAAACCAGGGAATAAATGTAAAAGGGGTATGTCTTGCATGGAGTTCAATCACTCAGTTAATATCCTGCCAAAGGCCAGAGTGCTTTAGGTTACAACATTTTCATGAAATAAATGAAAATATCTTGTAAGTTTCAGTGGACTAAGTTATTGATGAGAATGTATGATTTTTTTTAATTTTCAACAATTTATTTCCTGGTATGTTTCTATTCAGCCTTTGGCTGCGAGGTATGTTTTAATAAACCATTATTGAATTGAATTGACGACCAATTTATCTAATTTAAAGAAAATTACAAATACATGGAGGTCAAAAGTCATTTTTTGTGTGTCTTAGCAAAATACTGTGTTATGAATGTTAAAAAGAGTAGCCAAGACTTATCCATCATTACAGTGGGTATATATTCCAAGACTACATGATAATGATGTTGTATTCTGGGTAAGAGATCAGGAGGTATATGAGCAGCCTTGAGCTGATTTTTTTTTTAAATAGGCTGTCTTATTTATCGTAACTATAGCATTCGTTGAATGAAACCTTGTCATGTCCACAACATGGATATAACAGGTCCCTAGGTAAACAAGAGTGAAATGGATGCACTTGAAAACAATATTTGGGTGACTTTAGGGTTTTTAAAATCTCACAAACACAATGGCAGTCTAACACATGTCACAGAGCACTGCATGTGTACAGTCACATATCACCTGTTTGAAGCCAGGACTTCAAATCTAAATCAAATCACCAATATGTGCAATGTGTTATAAAAGTTACTATTATTGTATCTTTGCCACCAAGTGGTGACTATCATGGTAACAATTCTCAATAGCCAATCGGAATCAAATATTCCATAGAAGCTACCACTGGATCGAAAATATACCAGAATAGTTTCTCTTATGAATACAAAATGGCCCTGGCTTAAAACAGACCACATATATATTACATTACTCATATCAAAGCATGGACGACACTTAAATGTTCAAGAGCCATCTTGCATGATATTGGTAGACATTTCATGAAAGAAAAGCATGTTTTACATTGATCAAGTAAATATGTAAAAAGCAAATGAATAATGAAGATAGGCTATTCTTTTCTTTCATGTCAGATTACCCCCCCCCAAAAAAAAAAAACCCAGCCCAAATTACCTTTTTTCAATCAACCTAATACACTTTGCACCTAGTACATCAAATGATACATAGAGAAATAACTCAAATTGCTAGTAACCGATTCCTATATTTCCTCATCAATGTTCTGCTTTTATTTTTTCAAACACAGATCTGCTGCTAAATGAGTTGTGTATGATGCCAGATTCATACATGCATAAAGCATAAATGATAAAAACCACAATGAGGTGAGGAGACAAGGATTAGGACTTACTCAAGGCAAGAGGAAAGGCTAATATTTGGTCTTTGACACGGACCAAGACATTTACGTAAAAATATGTCATTAACGGGGAAAGGACTTGGCCTGATATACATATGACCAAATGTAAAAAAAAAGGTCTTAGTCTTAGATGAATTGGACAAGGAGGTGAGTGGAAAGACTTGGTCTTCATGCAAGCACAACCCAGATGTGTGTAAATGACATGGTCTTGAGTAAGAAGTATTAGATAAGGAACATAATTTGGTTTTTGGAGAGTATGACCAGGACTATATTTGTAATACCAGGTCAAAAAAAGGCCTCGTCTCCTGCAACCCAGATTAATAAGTAAAGGAAATGGCATTTGGTACTAAACCAAATGAGAAATGAGACTTTGTTTTTGGCAAGTGGGACCAAATGAAGGTCGTTACTTGATCGTTGTTAAGTGAAATCAGATGTGAAAAAGAACTTAGTATTGGGTAAGTCATAGAACAGCTATTGGTCTTGGGTGAGTGGGACCAGGACTTACCTGAAAGTTCTGTTGCGGTCTTACCATCTGGTTCATCTGCTGTGACATCATGTTGTTTGGAGGCATGCCCATCTGGCCTCCACCTTGCTGCATACCATGCATTTGGTTTGGACCACCCTGAGGACCTACAGGCATGACACCGGTCTGGGGCTGGGGGGTCATGTTCCCACCTCCTCCCGCTGGACCAGCAAACCCACCTTGTTGCATTCCTGAAAGATAAGAATTAGCAAACCACATTTTTCTTCAGATAAATGACATAAAGTCTGAACATATTATACATACATGTAACTTTAATAATATGAAGGTAATTTTTACATTGACTTGCTCAGTGTAACTGAACGAATGTAATGTTTGAATTTCAATTTATCATATTGATTTTATCAAGTTCAAATATTTAGTTGCAGATTTTGCATGTTAATTAAGATTAGAATACTATTTACAGGTTATTATACTTGACTTATAAGAAAGAGGCAACCAGAATAACAACTTAAACAACTTTAGACAAGAGCCTAAATTTACTTTGATTTCATATCCTGGGCCTTAAAACCTTACCTCCAACTCCATCACCCTGGTAGTGAGGCATTTGAGACTGTTGTTGTGATGGATTTGGACCTGCTTGTGAAACTACCTGATGCATCCCCGAACCAGGAGTCATACCACCAGGCTGGCTAGGGGTGCTCATGATCTTCTGAAGGTTCTGTAGCTGCTGCTGCTGACGCTGGTCCATCAGATTGCCACCTAAGGATGAAATACAGGAATTAAGTCTCTGAAAAGGTTCATCATATCTGTGTGACGACATTAGAAAACGTTATTTTTTTCACATCAACAGTTTGACACACAACAAAATGTTTTCTTAGGAACAACATTTTTGAAAGTATCATTAAGATCTTTTGTTTCAAATTTCTTGAAAAGGTACACATGTATTTTTTTTTACAATACTGTTTTATTACTAGTGATATCTGGGGCCCGTTGCATAAAACTTTTTACCTGAGAAAACTCTGGTAAAAACTCAAAACTAAGGTTAGTCTGATTTCTGCCATTGACTTTAACACAGGGCAGAAACTCAGGTAAAAAGTTTTATGCAACGGGCCCCTGATAAACTCTTATCCAGTAAAACGATTATGAGGCTACAGACACTATTGATACTGACTAGGTATGACATTTAAAACATGATACTTGCACAAATTCTAACGTCTATCTTACTAGCATTCAGCAATTTTAGAAATGGTCTGAAAATTGAATCGCTTTTTAGGCCATTTCCATGTTATTTGTAGCATTGAAGAAAATAAGAACATGTACATCTCTGCAGACAGTACATGCATGTAGTCATAAGAATGTTTGGCATACATATGTTTGACCTAAAATTAATGTAGGGGGAAAGAATACTGTCAGAGAGATATGAGATGACTCTCATACATGTAGAACATCCTGGAGAAGATCACCATTGCACGTTTATAGAAACTACAATGGTTGTATTCAGTTACAATTAAATATATGACTTCACAGTTATTCAAAGGGTTTTCTTTAGGTATTAATGATGCAAATAAAGGAGAAATGCTTAACAAAGGAAAACTGAAGAGAATTTTGTTCCAAATCAGATGAAAAGTTGATAATGCCCGGATCACTTTATGTCCCAAAATAAGACCAAGACCCACCTTGAGGTTGGCCCATCTGATTCCTCATCATAGGCCTATTTCCTTGGTTACCAACACCAGGAACCATCTGATTGGGGTTAGGCTGCATCTGAAGACCAGGTCCTGGACTCTGGGACTGGCCCATTTGTGTTAGTCCCTGCAGAGCTACCATAGGATCTACAAATATACAGAATGATTTCAATCATGTTTATACATACAACCAAGGACCTACATGTACCACCACCATCCATGGTATAACTTTCTTACATAATTAAAACCCTTGGTTTTCTAGATAGCAGACTATTTGAAACTAAAAATTCATCTAATTCTTTAAAAGCGATTACATCTACAAATGGTCTATACACTGTACATGAATGTAATTCAAAGACCATACACTTAATATGGACATTTAGAGATCAATAAAATCAGGACAAAATTGACAACGTAACAATTGTTTAAAAGGGAGGAGGAATGAAGAAGGGATATAGATGGATGGATGGATGGATAGATAGACAGACATGTAGATACATAGATAAGTAAATACTACAGAGAGAGAGAGAGAGAGATAAATGAGAAGGAAAGGACAAAAGTGAAAACATGAGAACAAGAGGAAAGAGAAAAGAGAAAATGAGTGTTATTTCAAAAGAAATTACTCAAGGTATTTAAGACATAAATGTAGGGTAACACCTAAGCATACATGTATGATTCATTCTGTAAAACATAAATCTAAATACATGCCTTAAATCAAATACTGAAAATCCATGAAACTGTAAATAATTGGATCAAATATATTACACTCAACAGCAAATTCTAACAGCAATTGAATGGATCAATCTTCAGATATTGTTCTTCAAAAGATTTTTATAGCTTAAAAATATTTCCCATGAATATAACAACTTGAGACAATTATTTTACTCTTTATAACTATAAATCACATGTTTACACTATTTCAAAGTAAATATTAAAATAAATCATTTTCAAAATCTAACAAAGAAATCTAAAATGCTGCCATAAGGACCACAATAAGCAGCATGTGCTCAAATATTGGCTAAGATTTTATACAATTTAGACATACATCCTACAGAAATAGCAGTACACAATTTTTCAGATGACTTTTCATAGTACAACTAATATGTTTACACAAATATCATAAATATTTTTAATAAAAAAGTCAATCTTTAGTGTTAAAATACAGATGTGAACTGAGAATTCACATGTGGGGTGTGTAAATTATCACTCAAAAGAAAATTCTCCACTCTACACATGACAATTCAAATCACTACATCGCTGGCATAATAAGCACATCCACTTTATCAATTGCATACATCATGCAGTATATGGTAATTGGCAACAGTTCATGAAATATCTGTCAAGAATTTTCTAATATATATTACCTTGTTGCTGGCCAGCCATGTTCGGAGTCATTCTACCAGGCAAACCCTTCTCTTTAGCAGCTGACATACAAAAAAAATTGTAGTAACAGAATATGATCAAAGGGCATCAATTACAATAAATGGCACATTCATAAAACATCTACTGTAGCACAATACCAAACACTGCATTATGAAACAAATATGATTAAAACAACAGTACTTCCTGAATTATTCCCAGGAAAATGGCATCAAATGATTTGGCAAAGTACAACCAGGATTTGATCATGCCTTTATAATGGTGTACTAGTAATTGTTTATGCTTCCTCTTTATAACTACAGTGCATAATACAGACCAGTTTTATGCATGGTTGAAATTGATCATTGGAGTGATAGAAGGGAACAGGTCCATAAACACATATTTACAATTCCACATTTTGAAGTGTAAATGTTTTTTTTCCTCCAACAAGGGAAACAAAGCATTTTGATAATGGTAATTATAAGATCAACCCTATTGCTGTTGCTACCTGTACTTTCCTAATATACGATTATCCTCATCAGATTGTCTGAAGAAGATCTTGGGATGACTTTAGACAGAATGGTCGCCCCAAAGCATGAATTTTGGGTGAATTTTAGGGGTGATCGGGGGGGGGGGGAGGAGGGAACACGACCAATGTTTGTAAAAACGGGGGTCCTTGGAACGGGTCGCCTGCGTGTGAGTGCGTATGCATCCCTACGGAACGGGCATACGTGCATGCAGCTAGCCCGGCGGCACGGGCGCCGGTTGCGCTAGCGCAGAGGTGATAGTTGGACAGTGCTCTGCGGTTGCTTTTCACCAAAATTGCGGCTCACTGTAGCGGATCAATGCGGCTGGAACAGCGTAATGAAAAATATGCAAAGCTTTGGAACGGATTTCTTTCTTTTTTTTTCACGATAAGAAGAAAATGCTATGCTTTGGAGCGGCTTTCTTTGTCCTTTTTTCAATAAGACAAAAATGCTATGCCTTGAAATGGAAATTTGATTGTAAAAATGGGGGTCCCCTCCGTAGCACATACCCACTAAGCATTATACATGTATACTGAGTGCCCCCTCCGGGGAGGAGGGGGGGGGGTGATTTGGGTTGTCATGTGGGCAACATCGCCCGTCGCCCTCATATATATTTCCTATGCTGATTTGTACATGTATCTAATCCAAAATGACCATTCCTTTGTGCAGTACATATGACTTTCACAGAATTTTAGCCAATTTTAATAAAAGCACCATCTTAATTCACTTCTAGAGGAGAATCATGGTAGTTGATTCAAACACATCGGTGTAGCAATATACTGTAGCTGTCCTCTTTATGTTCCATCAAAACAACTGTTATGCCTTTCAATTCTAATTCCTAATCTCTAGAAAATACATTTTATGGAGACTTGGAGTTGTTTCTATCTGCTTCTGAATATAATCAATAGCACCACAGATCAAGGTCATGGCTATAACATGTGTTAACCAATGATTGGCTAGAGGCATTAAACAAACAATCTATTCATATCATAATGGTAGCCAATAATATTTGCACAATTATCCATCCATATGTATATGTAATTTTATAAAATGTGCATACAATGTAATTGTCATTGAAAATAGGTTCATATACCAAAATGTGTTTATCAACCTCATTTATGTACTTGCTTCTATACTAGTGTTATCAATTTATAAATTCAGTGCATAAATGCCAAAGTTCTGAAATCAATGACAAAGTCTCTTCTTTTTATTGAATAACGTTTTGAGCTAGCCATGGAAATAATTTGTCTGAAATATCCATCAAAAGAAATTTGTGACATACATGTATGCTAAGGTGATCTGACACTTAACCTACAATCGCACTGTAGAGTCACAACAAAAAAGTAAAAACAAAAACAAAAACTGAAGACATTAAACAACAATTTACAATGGAGCACCAATACCTTGAAACATCAAAACAAATAGATAATGAGAACTAAAATGGATTATACAGTAATTAGTTTTATGAAAGATATTAAAAGAATTGTTACATTCATAAACTTACCATTACTATCTCTCATATGGAGAATAAGACGTGCTACAAGACTCAGATAACTGTCCTGTATAGCAGGAAGATATAGGAAAAGAAATGGAAAAGGAAGTTGACCACGTAGCACATTCTAAATGTAGACTTCTGGTTTGGGTCACCAATAGCATTTTCACACGAGAGCACCCAAAAAAATAATGTATGCATTACAAACAAACTACATCTGACTATAAAATTGTATTAAAGAGAGGAGGATAAGCATACATGTATATCATGTACTCACAAGCCAGAATCTGAATGACTTTGGAGTGATACTAGCTTGAAGAGACATCATTGATGCATTAAAGGGGAAGTTCACCCTGACAAAAAGTTTATTGTAAAAATAGCAGAAAAATAATATAAAATATTGACGAAGGTTTGAGAAAAATTCATCAAATAATTAAAAAGTTATTAGAATTTCAATTATTTGATTTGTGACGTCATATGCGAGCAGCATTCCTACATAGCGAATGGTAAAAAATCAATGAAATGTCATTTTCTCAGAAAATAAAAAATGGTATTCACTGTACCTATTGTATATCAATAGACAAATCATTTCACACCCGATCATGAATAGAAAACATAATTAAGTCATCAGGAACCATAAAAATTTGAAATTCATGCATTTTATATTACATAACGCATGAAGCAGCTGCTCGTTTATGACGTCACAAATCCAAAACTTTGAACTCCAATAACTTTCTTGTTCTTTAACGGATTTTCCTCAAACCTTCACCAATAATTTTTACTATTTTTTCTGCTATTTTTACAACAAAATTTTCTTCAGGGTGAACTTCCCCTTTAAGTGCTATATAAAACTTAAAAGCAGAACATTTGTTATTTGAATAGCAGTCTGGAAGAAATTGCACCTGTGACCGACGGCCTCGGGTGGGCACCGATGGACCGCCCGGTTTGACTCGGGCCTAGAATATTCTAAAACATTCCCACTCATAATTCCTTGTTTTTAGCATTTGGGTATGGCTGAACCAGCATGCTATCAATAACTTCATCAATAATTATCAAAAATTAAACATTAGGTGGATTTTCCATCACACATGTTTGCTCCATATTGATATTCTAGCCTGATAGCCCTCTTCGGGCTTAAAAAAAAAACATTTCCATTAGCTCGAGTGAGTGGGGGGAGTAGATATTTCGCTGGAACAATGAACATTGAATGTTACAATATACTTGGATTACAAAGCAAACACACTTTTGAACTCCTTGTTTGATTTAAAATTTTCCAGAGCCAAATCCTGAGCCCTTCACCAAATGGCATACTATTTTGCTTTTTTTCTAACTTTGGCTGATAAAGATGAGCCTATTGTAATTTGTTCTCATGTGAAAACCCTCACTTCCTACAGGACAGAATTGGTTTCTAACAGGATGCATGTCATACCTATCTCCTGGAAATTCAGGCAGCTGTACATGTGTACTGCACTTCACTTTTCAGTTAAAAATAATGTCATTTTAGGGTATTTGTATCAAGTGAAAACAGATTAAACACTTGAAATTTACATCTCCCCCCTACGCTAATTAAACTTTTTCACATAACAAATATCACAAGATTTGTTTGATATCAGTTAGATATATGGCCATACTTCTTGAACTCGCCCTATCTGTGTTACATCACCGATATTCAATGATTGTGCACCAGTACAAAAATGATCGTAACTTTGAACAAAAAAATGCTCTATCATGATACAAAAGTATATTTTTTTCTGAAAGGAACTGTCATGAGGATTCAAAAATAACATTCAAATGAGATAGGTGAACTACTCACATATTATGAGTGAAATTGTTGACTTTTTAGGACCCTGAATATACTTCTATTAAAACATTAATATTTTTTCTTTGTCCATACCATTCATTTCTTACAATATTTTTGCTCAAGAAATTTCATTTCAGATGTAAATTATGTAAATTTCGAATATCCAAAATTTCTTGCTTTTTATACATGTAAATTTTACTTAAAATTTCAAGCCAATCATAATTAATTAATGATTCTATGAAGTGTATAGAGGTATGAGTCAGGTATCTTATTATACTGTACCTGTTGTATGTACCTGTAAAATGAGACCAAAATCAAAGGTCTAGCCCCTTGAAAACCAAAGTTGCATGTTAGTACTACATGTAACAATACAAGAATCCCATGAGTAGCAGGCAATGTGTACCGCTTCCATCACTACTTAACTACCCTAGAGTCTTTTTCTTTTTCACGAGTGCAGTGTCAAAAATTAATGTGCATAAGCTGTGCATAACTGTGAAACATGTACTATCAACCATAATAGAGTTTATAATCAGCTTCAAATGACACCAATAACATGACTATAATCTCCCCATTCAACCAAGATATCATACATTAAACCAAACGAAATTTGAAAAAGCAAAACGACACCACCTTCTTGTGTGTCAAGTTCATGATGCATGGCCATATAGATCTGATCCTCAAAATAAATCTGCAGATAGAGGGAAAGGGGTATAACACCCAAATATAATAAACAAACTACTTGTATTACTTTTAAGTCCACTACTTTAATGTAGGCCTACTACTACTGCTGCCGCCGCTGCTGCTACTACAACTAAAGCAAAGCATGAAGTTGATGATTAGGCCTTTAATTCTATGCTTATATGGCTACATGTAGGCCAACTTTCTGTAGAGCACATTTCTCTATCACAATAAAATTGGAAAAATAAAAACACAAAGTGCACATAAATATACAAGGCCAATGGGAGGGGGCATTAGGTCCAAACTAAGGGCATCCAAGACCATAGAAATGGTGTCTTGGATTAGTTTAAGCCCAACAATACAACTTCCTGGGTGCTGGATAGACAATTCAGGTATTATTTTAACCCACTACGATTACCTCTATATGGTAAAATCAAAGACGTTAGCATTCATATAAGAGATCCACAAACTAACATTGAATTGAACTCACATATTTTTTATTTCAATGGAAGGAAAACTAGTATAATGAGAACATTCAACAATCAACAAAACTGCTGTTATATTCAGGCTTGGTCTAATAATATATGAAATTATTTCAGTTGAAATACAACAAGTCTTGATGTTGAAACGCCACCTCTCTTATGTTTTTGCACATGCCAAGCAATCCTCTTAACCCTCCAATCCGAGGCTGTTCCTGTTTTACTCAATACTTCCACCTTTATTTTTCTTGCAAAATCATGGATCTCTATTGACTCCATGGACATTACGATATCCAAATTAAAAGTTTGAAAACTACCTGCCTCAGGAAGCAGTAAGTTCTCATTTGAGAGGAAAAGGTCGTTTTTCTTACATTGTTTGGTCAGACAATTTTCTACTCCCTAAACATTTCTACAGCAGCATCAGAGCCACGCCCTGCTCATGATGCTCAAGGAGCTATTGATGTACACCAGAAGGCATTAGCAGCAATAGAATCAACATAGTCGCTGAGAGATAAAGATTCACACAAAATAAACGGAGGCCAGACGAAAAAGGTGCTCAGTAAGTGCCTTGCAAGAACTTGTAATGAATGTGCTTTTGCAAGGTTGAAGGATGAAATGTTACAACACCAGATGGTTGAAGGCTGTCACAATCATTGTACTCTTGAGAGGCTACTGTTAGAATCAGACTTGAATCTTCAGAAATATTGATTTCAGTAGATGCATTGAAAATGTAGCAAGACTCTGATGCAATCGCAAAGGGATATGAAAGTGACAATGAGAAGGTGTATGAACTACAAAGAAAGGAAACAAAGGAAGGTAGAGAGGAGGGAAGAGGAAAAAACAAGACAGAGCAGAAACACACAGAGAAACAGTTGCAGAAATTTTGAAACTTTGTCTCATGCATTCAATGAAAGATGTACAACAGGAGAGAGTAAATGCTACAGCTGTGGAAAGATTGGACATCGAGCCAAGGTTTGTCAAAAGAGCAGATAAGTTCACAAAGCTCATAGTAGAGCCGATGAACTTGAATCGCCCAGAGTATTGACTGTGAAGTTGAACACTCACCCAGTCTACAAAGTCAATCAATCATGAAGTTGAGCATTCTGAGGAAGGTTCACATGACTTTTGAGTGACACTGTCTCTCATGTGTCAATACTGTAGCTCTGCTCAGCACCTACAAGAAATTATTCCTAGTCTATGCTCTCAAGTCAGCAAATGTCAGCATTTCAAATTACTCTGAGGAATCAGTCCAGTAGTAGGAATCTTCGAAACACAGGTGAAGGTTGGAGCTAAGTCTACAATCGCCGAGATTTTTGTTGTATGCAGAGGTTCTGTGTCACTTGGCTTGGAGACTTCAACGAGTTGAAACTTATCATTGGAAGGCAGTAAGCTTCACATTGAAATGGTCAGAGCTGATTCTCTTACACCTACGCCAGAATTGGCAGTCTTCAGCAAGCGAAATCCCACAGGGATTTCGTACTAGGTTTTCACCAGGTCTTAGATGTCCATAAAACTTCAAATATCGTGTCAAAGTCAAAACTGTTGTTGAAGAAATTGACCTCATACCAGCCATCAATCTGTGGTGCACTTCGTGAGCTTGATCAAGGAGACCAGAATGGGTCCGCAGAAGGTGACTCTATATCAGAAAGTGATTCTGACATTTCATGAGGACAACACTGCCACCCACAGTGAAGCTGATTGAAGGACAGTCACTCATAGCACTTTTGACAGAAATGTCAGATAGACTCACTTCCTGAGGTATGTACAGTAAGATATTTAATATCTTCTTGTATTCCCTTGCATTTTTTTCTATGTAATTATTCATACTCTCTAAGTCTTATTAGTGGTTAACTAACTAATTTTGTTACCTGGGTAATTCCAAGTCATGATTATATCTTACATGTAGCAGGTGTATTATGCAGAAAAAGAATACACAGCAAGATCTTTTTCACTAAGTAAAAAAAGGGAAGTTCATGTTGTTAACTGAGTGACAGTCTGTTTATTTTATGTTGTCTTTCTGATCTTGTAAGGAATAACCTCAAGTACAGTAAGATTTACTTGCCAAGACTTACCAATTCATAACCTGCAATGGCTGCCTGGTATGGACACCTAACTCCTTATGTGTGAGGGTGCGTGTGTGTGTTCACAGTCTCTCCATTGCAATACAAAAATTTTGTAAAAGGGCAGGTAGCATATGATGATTTTAGCTAGTGTATAGAACATTCACCACAGTGGAATAATGATATTGTACTTTTTATTCATTGATTTAATGTGAAAAAGTCAAGTGTAATTTAATTCCCACAGACTCTTATTTACTTTGTCTCCAGTGAAATCACCTTCAAAATAATAGGTTTTACTTGCTAAGACTTTACTAATCACTACCAGTGTTGAGAGAACATATAGTGCATTAAAATATTGAGGAAAACAAAAAAAGGCTTCAGACCCCACTGTCTATTTTACCAACACTTCTTACTGCTAATTTAGAATTTTGGATGTTGTTATCAATATTGTGTATCATTTGGGATGATTATTGACTCAAATAAGGCATGTGATTACATTTATTTGTAATAATATAAGCCGAAGAACACAATTGCAGAGTAACATTATTTTTTACTTCACTCGCATTGATATTCATTTGACTAGACTTAAGTATTATTTCAATTTTTATACTAAAAATCCGGGCCACCGAAGATTCCATTTGGCCACCTGGATTTCTTAGTCAAGGGGCCCTGCTGGCCACCATAAAAGAAAAAATGTCAAGCCGTGCATAAGTCATCAATCTGAAGTTTCCTGAAATTATACTCAATCTTTGAATTGAATATTTCATATAAGATGGACCCCTACAATGGTTAATCCTAAATGTCAATGTGAATTCCATTAATCTTACCCTATCCCTGGCCCGGTTGAAGATATGTTCCTCCAGCTCACTACCTGATTTCTCAATAGGGTTGCAGGCATCTCGTAGAGCATCATTGCTACAAAGAGAAATACAAAAATGGACAAATTGGTTAGCACAACAAACTAAACAGAATGCATTGCCAATGCTTCAGAAAAAAAAGTTGATAAAAGCCAATTATATTCCTAACAAAGGGAAAGAAAATATTTCATAGTAATTTTCCAAATATCTAAAAATATCTTTCATTTTTTTCTTGAACTATTATTAACTTTATTTTCTTTAACTTTAAAATTCTAGTGATTGTCCTTATTTGTGTCTACATGTAGCATTTTAGGTACATTTTAATAAATTCAAGGCTTATAGTGATTGATCCAAGGCCACCAATACCATGGCAGTGGATGCAGATGCCAAGGTTACACCTGAATGCCCCTCACATTGACCTTGAAGATTTTGATTAATCATTTTCAATTCTTCATTTGTGTTGTAAATATAGGAATGAGCTAAACATGAAAGTGATGTTATCCTAAAATACTAGAATTTAAGGCTTATGTTTTATTTTGTAACATTTTAATCTATTTTTTCTTCTTAAGGAGTCAGAATTAGACAGCAGCAAATGAATAATGTTGTCCCGCCCAAATTACCATACACTGTAAAGTGTTCTTGATTCAGTCATGCTTGAGTCAATGATAAATGGTCTAGCGCACGGGACATTCTAGCATTGAGGTGAGACTCATGATATTTATCGGCCAATTCACAAATTTTTTTGTTTTTTGTTTTTTCATCTAGCACCGCTCATAATGCTGCTGCCCTCTATATGAAACATGTCGTAGCTAGGCTCCAATAACGAAAACGACAAGATGGTGTCAATAACATCTGTGAGTAATTGCTCATTTTCTTATTACCTTTTTCATAATTTCATTATTAATTTTCCTTTAAAAATGTAACCATTACATGTATTTCCTAAGGGGGGGGGAATGAAGTTCTAGCCCATTTATAGGCCTGAGTCATGTCGGAATTTTTTTATTCCGGAATCTGCCAGAATTGCATCGGTCAAAATCCGGTATATCAATAATTGAATTCACGAATGGGGGAGTACAAAGAAGTCACAGATTATATTATCGAGTATGTTTTATTCAGTCTTACCAGTCACAACCCAGGTTTCATTTCCTGGGTTATGATTGGTAAGACTGAATAAAACTTACATGTACTCAGATGTTGTTTGAATGTACTCGATAATTATGTTCATAATTATGTTCAGATATTTAGAAGAATATGTATTACATTATCTTATTGGAATACCAGAACCCACACACATTGGACAGATTCCAGTATTCCATCCGTTCCAACCCGGGCCTAACCATTTACATAACTTAGGGCTAGAACTCATAGAAAAAGTTGAATTTGCGTGCCCTAAACATGCTAAATTTTAAGAATAACCCAACCTGTGTACACATGATAATGATATTATACACTCACACGTATTGCGAGGTTAGTATTAGTATACTAACCTCGCACCATGAACCGTGTTTGGCAGTGGATTTCTAACTAGTGGGATCGCGCGTGCTGCGATCCCACTTCTGGTGTCCACAACAACTTCTATTGCTTGATTTTTCTGTGCGCGGCGGCATGTAATGAACCCTTTGATAATAGAGCTATTTAGCTCCATGCTTGGATATTATACGGAAAATCACTGGCTCCATGGAGAGTAAGCATGGTAGTGAATGATTTTACTCTTTAAGAGCCTCCCGGCTAACTTAGTACATGTATATCATAAGACATTATTAATTATCTTGTGCGAACTAATTGAATTTCCATTTGTACCTGATATATTAATATGGTCAATAAAATATCTTACGGTAATCTAAATCATCTGAATGTAGGTACATGTATACCAGTCTAGGTTCAAAATACAACATACACTATAATTAAGGTCAAGTCAACTTTTTTTCATCTTTGCCATGGCATGATCATGAAATAAGCATTAATTTCATGATTTGGTCCACCCAAGGGTTCATTACATGCCGCCGCGCACAGAAAAATCAAGCCATGGAAGTCGTGTGTTGTGGACACCAGAAGTGAGATCCCAACATGCGCGACCCACTAGTTGGAAATCCACTGCTAAACGCGGTTCATGGTGTTAACCCACGGAGGTTAGTATACTAATGGTCATTTTCAAACAAAAGTGGACATGGGGGTGAAAATTAAAACTTGCTAGAAATCATTAGGCTTTAATGTTTTTTTAAAGTAGACATCTTAAATTATATTTTTCCATTTCAGTTACATAAAATTATTAATTATGTCTTGAGATATAGAGAATTTTATGCAAGGGAAATTAAATGTTGCAAAATGTTGATTTTTGCACTAAAATTCACATATTGCCTACCACAATGTAAAATTTGTATTAGAAGCGCATGTGTTTGCAAGATACAAGCTGTGTATTGTATCTAACTCCTAAATAGCAAAAAAAAATTTTTTAAGTGTTTTTCTGAAAAAAATAGGGTTTCAAAGTTTTCAAAACTGGTTGTCGTGTCACTCACGTTTTAAATACAAAAAGTTTTTTCAAGCTGTGTATTCTGAAAATTAATTTATCCCAGTACAGGAGCAAATACAGTTTTCCTGTACCTTATTGTATATAAAGTAACTTGGTCCAATGTGTTAAGGTAAAGCTAAAATTAACTGTTAAAGTTGTGTCGTGTCACTCACAATGTCGTGTCACTCACGAAATGTCGTGTCACTCACGGTATTATATTGTGTATAAAAAAGGACATCCAGTAATTTTTGAAGCATTTTACCAGGGATACAGTCAAAATGTTTTTCCTGACATCATTTAGGCCTAATTTAGGCTAATAATTTCCTCCATTTTCCTAATTTCACTCCTTTTTATGGAAATATTGGATTTGACATTGAGTTCATCTATTTTCTCTCTTCTCCATGGTTGCCTTGGTTTAAAAAAATCCTGACAATTTTCCATTGGTGTGAAGACTCGGATCCTAATTCATATTTTGGTGAATGTACTGTGATTAAGAATATAACAACATAATCAACACAAAATTATGAATGTATCAAGAGAAAAACCACTATACTTTAGCAATTGACATATTTACAATGCATTTGGTGATGGTTCAAGTCATACCTCTGTCTCCATTTACAGAAATGAGCAGAAAGTTCACCTTTCTTTTATAATGTTATTTTTTTTGTCATACTCATTAAAAAACCTCAAAAAGTCAGGGATCTTATATTGAAATTTGCAGAAATTTTAGTGGTAAAGTGGTGTAGGAGATATAAGAGATCTCCATGAATACCAAACATTTTTTCAAATTCAGAAAAAAAAAATTCTTTTCCTTCTGATTGATCAAATCAACCTTTTCATTTGTCATAAAGCTTGTACATGTATTCCAGGACATGAAATAAACAAATTTGCAAGAAAACATAAACATTTCAGGTGAGAATGTACTGAGATTTGATAACACATTTTGGATATTGCTTGAAGCAGCTACATGCGAAGTTCAAAATCATTATTTGTTCTGCCACCATTCATACCGCTAGTGATTAACTACATGTAGGGTCTGAACGGCAAACTAACGTAAGCGGGCCGATGTGTGTTCAGAGCAGATTTGCATTTACACATATTCATTACAACAAAATTACCGTATATATGTTCATGTAGGTCCCAACAAGTCCCAACAGAGACATTTTGATTTGAGCAACTTTGGATGGGTTGCCATATACCGGTAGATCATTTTTTTTTTGGGGGGGTACCCTGGACCTCGAGGGGAAAAAGCTATTGAGGTATAAGGGAGCCTGGTTGGGGATGCTGAATTGGATTTTAGTGTGATATCCAAGGGCTTAGGAAAGGAAAGGCTAATGACTTGAAGTTGTAGGTAATAGTAGCAGACAGCAAGAATCAGGTACTGACTGCATCTTTCACCTTGTGGCTGTCCCTGGATTCTCGTGGTTTGGTATATGATCAAATAATTAGCAATGAAAAGCCGCTTGCAAGATTCCTGCTTAAAGCACAGCTCTGAATTTTGGTACAGTGCCTACTGCCTTGGGAGGGTCCACATACAAGCAGTGTTCAGGAGAAAACCTATGCTTGATGAGTATACCTTTATCCCCAAGTTCTCGAGGATTTGCTGATGGTCCATCTGAAGTGTGCAGCAATGTACATGTAATTGTGGTTTGGTACCCAAAAAAGACATTGAAACTGCCATGCCCTATTTGGAAAATGCCTAAAATATTAAAGGAGGATAATATTGTATCCAATATTTCAAGAAAAAGGAGTCATACTTGACATCTTTGGCTACCAGACCATGCCAGATGATGTGAGTGACTATTGAGAATACCTTTCTTACAAGGAAAAATTATTCCATCCGTTGTGGATGCTGAATTGTAAACCTGTAAATTTTAATATACAGACAGAGATTAAGAGTTAAAGTTTTGAATGAAATAAGGCCTCAAAAGAATGTTTGAGATGTCAATGCCAAGACCACATAACACCTCCTTCAAGTGCCTCCTCCTCCGAAGAGGAGAGTGGTAGAAGCCCGAGTGTGACAATAATGCGGTATGGTATAGGGAATGGGCAAATATGACCATAAACCAAGAATAAAACATCAGGATGACATATTATCAACTTTTAAGAAAGCAGTAATTATGTAATTAAGCTTCTTTTTTGGTTAATGGTATTTTACTCTTGTACATCATGCCAAAAATACTTTCATTGTTGAGATAAATGTTGTATTTTTGCACTTGTCGTGTCACTCACGTTTTTGATGTCGTGTCACTCACGGTATATAGGAGGGTACCATTTTCCATAGAGAAAGTTTGATTGATTTTGACTATATGTGTTAGATAGGTACACTATTTATGTCAATTTACTGTAACTCACAGTATTCCTTGACAACTACTTGGGCACGAATCCAACCATATGTGTTAATGGTCAGAAACCCATGTCCAAAATTTGTCGTGTCACTCACGCACCATTTTTTAATCATATCTACTAAACAAATTGTTGAATTCAAATCAAACTCGTAGTGGCCCATGCCAGTCCTATATTGTATATAATATAGTAGTCATGACTGATTCATTATCTTTAAGTTTGAAGATATGAGCCCTAAACCCCCTCCGATTGTCGTGTCACTCACGTTTGAAAATGACCTAATACTAACCTCACAATATGTTAACCCAGGGAGCTCACCGTGCATTTACTCATATTCATGGGACTAGGGTAGATTGTGGTCACAATAACTAGGAAACAGAAATTATGCACTTACCATGATTATGTGGATGAAGGTTTATCGTGTGGCAGTATCCTGACATGGAGGCATAGACTGGAACCTCTACAAAAAAAATTCTGTTGCGGTAGCACTTCTTCTTTCAAAATTCAAAACAAAATGGCCGATCGAGACCGAGGCTATAGCACTAGCACAATAGACTTGGTCAAATTTGAGCATGCGCCCTACACCCTCGGTACTGGTCTCGAACGGCCATTTTGCTATGAATTCTGAAAGAGAGCTACCGCGACAGAGTTTTTCATTTTTGAGGTTCCAGTCTGTGCCTCCATGTCAGGATACTGCCACACAATAGACCTTCATCCATATAATCGTGGTAAGTGCATAATTTCTGTTTTCACAATTTACTTTCCTAGTTATTGTGACCACAATCTACCCTAGTCCCGTGAGTATGAGTAAATGCATGTGTGAGTGGATTTGGTCAGAATAAAAAATTGATCTGTTTGTTAAAGGGATGGTCCGGGCTGAAAGTATGTATAGCTTAATAAATAGAGCAGAATTCACAAAGCAAAATGCCAAAAATTTCATCAAAATCGGATAACAAATAACAAAGTTATTGAATTTTGAAGTTTAGCAATATTTTGTGAAAACAGTTGTCATGAATATTCATTAGGTGGGCTGATGTCACATCTCCACTTCTTCTTTTGTATTTTATTATATGAAATTAGGTTTATTCAAATTTGTTCCTCCAAGTAAATTGGATTGACAACTGATTTAGAGCATTAGATATTCATTGCTGCATCTTATTTCATCATAAGGGAGATGTATTATTCACACAAGTATGAAATAATGAAAAAAATATGATTTTATGTAATAACATAAGAAAACGGAAAGTGGAGAAGTGACATCATCAGCCCACCTAATGAATATTCATGACGACTGTTTTCACAATTGCTCAACTTCAAACTTTAATAACTTTATTATTTGTTATCCGATTTTGATGAAATTTTCGGCATTTTGCTCTGTGAATTCTACTCTATGACTATGACTATGTATTACGATATAAACATTTTCAGCCCAGACCATCCCTTTGTCTGTGTTGTGTTGTATTGATCAGTGGTGATTGGTAGCAGTTTTAAACTTAAAGATTTAAGGCCAAGTAAAACAAGAAAGTAGTTGATCGTCCTCGCGCGCATCTATTTTGGCCGCCGCATGGAAATTTTTGATATTTACTCTTTTCAAAAATTGGCTAAAAAAAAAAAAGAAAAATCGGGATGTTCCTTTTTTGATGTTCCCTTTTTCATTGCAGCATCAATTTTCTTGATATTTACTATTTTTATGGCTGCTGAAGTGAATAGCGAAAAAAAATTACAAAATTGGCGAGCAATTTGCTCTCATGTGGTTTGGGATCTCTCTCGCAGCTTCAAAAACAATTGCAAAGTCCAATATCGCCGTAACTGCAAGAAAGAAAAAAATTCTGATTTGTTTTTCTATTGGAATTTTGAAGGTACCATCATAAATTAGCGTGAAAATAAAGTTTGCAAACTGGGGAAGATCACGGATTTCTTCATTTTTAGTGCATTTTCGGGGACCCCGCTTCCTGAATCTGAACTAATCCGTCGCATGCTTTGGAAATATGGCGCAGAAAAATCAATTTTAATGACGTAAATTTGTATTTCGGCAGGGTTTTTGGTGAGTGATAGCACCTGTACTTCGATGTGTGTTACGGTGATTGACTGCTTGTTGTGACTCTGTTGGGTAATGCATGATTTGTGTGCTGGGATGATGTTATTGACTGTGCTGGCGCAACATGTGAATTTGTGAAATGAATTGAATTTTCTAACGTCAGCAGAAAGTGCATTGAATATTCAAAAAAATAATTTCAAGTGGGTTATTCTTTATGAAGATTGAAAATAATTAATGGGATTCCAAGAAGTGCCAATTCTGTTCAAATTTGATAAACTTTATTCTTCCTTGAGCTATTCAATTTGATGGAAAATTGTAAAAATTAGTATCTAACACTTACAGTTACAAACATGAAAATAATAAACATTAGGCCTATGTGAACAATTAAGTCAATCATCATTTAACATTTGATATCAATTAAAAATGAATAAAAATTGAACAGTATTAAACAACATGTAAATGAATATACAAGCAGCTGGAAAACTGCGATGCGAAACCATGCCCAGAGCTAAAAAAAAAAGAGATTGGCTCTGGAAAACTAAACATGGCTCCATGGTAATAAAATGACCCCACCCCCATGCATTTTTTACCTTTACAAGAATAATGTTTAAATCATTAGCATTACAGTAGCGGTATACATCAGTATAAATACATCAATAGATTTTTATCACATAATACATTTCCATAGATTTCCAATCAATTGTATATTATGCATATATATATATATATACATATATATTTCTACTCATTTATTATTAATATTGAGCATGCAACGATCACATATTTCGAGCTTGACATGGCCTGACAACGATTTTAACAAAAAATAGTAATACTAGCAAATAATAAGGACCTCCCTCATCACCGCTCTCAAAAAACCTGGACGATTAACTACTTTCTTTTTTTACTTGGCCTAATATGGGGTAAAAAGGCAATATAAGATAAGTGCAAACATTTGGCCTATTGAAACTGAAAATGCAAACCATTTTTCTTGCTAAACTCAACCACTACTCATAGGTTCAGGATCTTTGAACTCCGCGCCTGCTGCTGCAGCTTCTCACTGACAGTGCAGTACCCGGTATGAGGCTCCAGCCGTCCAGCGCGGCGCGCTAGCCGAACAAACCGGTAACCGAACAAACCCGTCAAACTGCAAGCGATTAATACAGAACGACTTACATTTGTCCAACGACTTTTGATCTAAATTGAGTTGCTCTCCAATTCCCATCTTGCCCTCCTCCTCCTGCTCCCGCAGCACCTATTCCTCCAGCTCCAGGTGTCGCCATTTCGTGTAAATTTTCAGGTTTTCTAACAATAATAACAAGTTTATTGCACGAGAAATATCAGTTTATTGCCCAAATCTGACGACGCGAGAAATTGTATGGTGAAGGTAAATCGAAACAGCCAATTGCAAAATTGAATGGCAAAATATTGGAGCACAACGAAGCAATAGCCCGGCGCTCTATGATGTGCAGGCGGGGTGAATGTGATTATCTTTATCATTTTCAAAATAATGTAAAAATCAAAAAATTAAATACTGTTCACAACTTAAACAATCTGAAAGGTGCAAATTTATCTAAACGCCTTTAAAAACAAATGCTTGATTTGGGCAATCAATAAGGTGAATGAAATATCCTACTTATAGTTATAGGCTTGTTGCAAAGTTTGCGAAACTCCAACGACTGATAAGGTTGAACCTTGATCATAATCATAATAATCAATCCCGGAAATCAATCAATCTACATGCTTGGAGGGCCCTATATAGCTGGAAATTTTATTTTTTCTGGACGGTGCTGATGAATATTTGACCAGCACTGAAAAAAAAGTTTTCACTACAAAACGAAGGTAATTGTGCTTATACATTGGGCTAGTACTGCCTACGGAGAATAATGCACACAAAGGCACCCCCCCCCCGGAAAAGCACCCGTGGATCCAGCATCCCCACTTCCCAGGGCCATATAACATATGCTTTAAAAAACAATGTTGTTTATGCGTGTATAAATGAGGGGTATAAATAATCACCCTATACATTTGCACCTTTGGGGGCGTGGGGGGGTACTGTTAGGGCTTACCCTTAATTGCTTCAGGGAAAATGCATGAGTTATAATGATAACACCAAGCACCCAGCACACCCCGCCACACAAATAGGGGTGCAAGAAAGATGCAACTTTGCAGGAAAAGGTGCAGAGCTATTCAGCGAGTATTCGAGCATTAGTGGAAGAGGTCTTAATTGGGGGGGGGGGGGGGGACCACGAGTGGATACCATGAGCGACGTCGTGAAAAGCACCCTAAGCACGTATTTTCCATATTCTGACATTGTATGAAACCCTACCCGTAATTATTGGAAAAAAACAATACCCTTGGCAAATATTCACTGAATTGAACCCCTAGCTAAAAAAAAAAAAGTACAGCGATAGTCACAGTCGTCGGTTTTACCTTTACCTAAAACGGCCCCACCTCACACACCTCGCTCAAATCGAACTCTTAACACGTAGTATTAACGGAGCAAACAGTGTCATCCTTTATAAAATATTTTAGTCTTTTTATACCCTCGCGAATTTGACCCTACACACGTAGCCTTCCTAGCGAAATAGATACCCTTTTCCCCAGTAATTTAGTGTTTTTTACAAATTACGTTACGTACGTAAGGTGCCCTATCTTGAAAAAAACATCTTTTTTACGTGTTTTTTGGTCGCGCATGTTATCCACTCGTCAATGGAAGTGCCCCCCCCCCCGGGCTTGACTGTAGTTACAACGACTGGAGGTGAGTTCAAGTCCCAAGCAATGGAAGCAACACTTAAAAAAGTAAACAAACCGGAAGTCCTGACATTCTTTTGTTTTTATTGGTTGAGGTGCATATGGAACTCGATCTTTCCCTAATTTTCAGAGGTGCAAAGTTGCACCTTTCCAAAAAGGTTAAATTGCATCTTAAAGGTGCACCCAGTGTGATTGACATCTGGGGGCCGTAACACAAAGTTTAGCAATGATCGTAGAATTTTTTTACGTTTGATTCCGTTGATTGACTACAATGGACAAGCAATCGTGAATATCAAGCGTACGATCAATCGCTAACCTTTGTGTTACAGGACCCTGGTCTGTAACTTTAAAGGTGCAAAGTTGAACCTTTTTTTCTTAGTGTGCAATCAATGCTAATAAAATACTTTTGATATTGATATCCCTCCCATTTTTACGGCTTATCCAAAACGTATAAACAATCTAGGACTTCAAAAACCTGAATGACTTTTTGTTTATAAGTCTAAAGACTGGCTGCAGTAAAATCTAGCTCAAGCATCTGTTGTTGGAACTTTTAAGTACATTGTTAAAACTTTTTAAAATAATTTATTTTGGGGGTTAAAGCAGTGGCTGCTGGAATCGCGGGCTTGAGCTCAGCAGCGGTAATTGAACATTATTTTGAACAGTGTTTTTCAGTGTTTCCCCCTGTATATGTGTTATATTGATTTATTGTATGAAGATGGTGCCTACGCAGGGGCGGATCCAGCTTTCACCAATGGGGGGGGGGAGCCGATTTTTTTTTCACCCACATTTTCCCCGATCGGCCGCTCAAATATGATAGAATTCAGGACAAAGCTATCGCATACGCAGTGTATATCATTATTTTGACAGGAAATATAATCAGAAAACGTTGAAACCCCTCCCCCCCCAAAAAAAAAATACCAAACGCAACTTGATTTTAACTTACGATTGATTTCTGGAGTTGTATTTAAACATTACAGCGTATTTTCAGCATCTACTGCGCAGAAACTTTCTGCAACGTTCAGAATCTATTAAAATTCCGTCGAATCACAAATGATAGATTTGGGTCGATCGCATACCTAGGATTCTCAACAGGGGGGGGGCAAATCGTCCGCAAAGAAAAAAAAGATCCTAAACAGGATATAAAGGACATGTCGCACCAGGAAAAAAAATTGACAAGCAAACAAAAAGTCTTCAACTTCGTCAGGGGGGGGGGGGGCAGTTTGCCCCCCCCCCCGTAGGTACGCAAGTGATTTGGGTGTCGAAAGTTAGCTGACAGTACATCGTCTTAAGATCCGGACGAGACAAAGATGCAAATATATATGTCGTTTGCCAAAGTCCATGACGACGCTGCAGCTGTTTTGATTCAATGATTTTCGACAAAGGCTTTTTTGTTTTGAAGGGTTTTGACAAAAGCTTCTCTGCGTTATAGGAAGCATCTGCAAAGTGATTGCTAAAATGCCCCAATATCTCTTCCTGCAACAGGAAAGTGTGCATAAACCATAGATATATATATATTAGGGGCGGATCCAGCCTTCGCTAATAGGGGGGGGTCCGGAATTTTTTTTCCAGCCATATTTTCCCCGATCGGCCGCTCGAATTTATGATTTTTGCCGGGATTTTTTTTTCTTTTTGAAGGGGTAGTCCTAATGGTCACTTCTTATGAATGAACATTAATATATAATACCACAATCCTTATTTATATAATGCGAGCGCGAAGCGCGAGCCAATTTTTTGGGGGAAGTCTTTTGTATATTTTCCAAAAATTTTGAACATTCTGGACATTGCTTGTTATCCTGAAAAAGATGTGCATGCAAGTGAATAATTACTACGAACGTGAAGCGCGAGCAGAAAAGGAAAAGGTTTTGTTAAAGACATGCTTGCTGTTAGCCATGAAGACGTTACATATTTCAACAAATCAAATAATGCGAGCGCGAAGCGCGAGTTGAAAATTTTTGACATATTTACCAAAGGAATGGAAATTCTAAGCACTTTATGTAACTTAACAGAATAGGGATATAACTAAACAATTGATGCGAGCGCAAAGCGTGAGCAAAAAAATTATATCTTTTTTTAATTATGAAAAAGGATGAGTAAGTGGGGATCTTCCTTACATAAATAATGCAAGCGCATAGCGCGAGCAGAAAAATATTATATACGTTTTGAACTGATCGAAAACGTACCTGTTATGGACTGCTTGCACTTAGCCATGAAGACGTTACATCTTTTAACATTCAAAATGTTGACATTTCTACATAAAGAATGTAAAATTTTAATCAATTTTTATAATTGTGAACAGGACAAGTATTAATTGATGCGAGCGCGGAGCTCGAGCAGAAAAAATCGAGATTTAGACCTAAAAACGGGACAATAATGATTTAAATATAGAACAAGTTGACTATCTGAATAATCATGCGCGCGTGCCAGACCTAGAATCTAGGCATTCTAAATTCATCTTATATTATGAAAATCAAAGCGAGCACGAAGCGCGAGCTTAAATTAATTGATATTCCGATCTCAAAAAAAGAGTCAATTTCAGCTATATATTTCAAGCACTTTATAGGAAAATTGTGAGACGGTAGATATGGATCGCACTTTACAAAGAGCATATATTTTTTAATTGTTATTACTTTGAGTTTGAATTCATAGTTTTAACCGAGACATCCTAAAGACATGCATATGAAAATGATGACGATCTTCCTATTCCTCTTGCTAAGTGCGAGATGAAACAAAATTAGGGACAATTTAATTATTAAATTAATATCTTATTCATTAATGCCAAATAAGGGAGCTAAATCTGATGATATTATGGCCTGAAAACTGGAAATGTCAAGCACTTTTATAATTATAAATAGGATGCATCAAGTTAACATATTTTAACAATTAATGCGAGCACAGATCGCGAGCCAAAATTTTTGATAGACTGTTATGAAAAGCGGATTTTAAGTAGTTTGTTGTATAATCAATATTGAGACATACATAACTCGCCAATCAAAATGCGAGCGTGCGCGCTAGTTGTACTACGTTTTGACAATCAGACCTGAAAAGGGATATTTTGGAACTTTATGGAATACACGAAAATAATAGGAACCTGATAAATAAAAATTTGTGAGGGCGCAGCACGAGCAGAGAGTGTAAATATTCAGCCCATAAAACTTACATTTTTACAGAGCACTTTTTAAAAATTAATTTGTAAATCACACAAAATAATGAAAGTTCGATTTCCGAAGGAAAATATGTTATGTATATTGACTTCCAAACTTGATATCTAAACTCCATATTGAACAAGATATGAAAATCACCTAACAGGCAATGCGAGCGCGAAACGCGAGCAAAAAATTATATAGTGACATGAAAGATTATTTTTATTTCCAAGTCTTCATGTCTTCCTCCCATCTTATTTTATTCACTCCTCTTCCTCCTCTTTTTTCTCCTACTTTTCCCTCCTCTTTCCCCCTTTTTTTTCTTTTTTTTTGTGCTCCGCCAATAGGGGGGGGGCCTCGGGCCCCCTTGATCCGCCTATGTATATGGCATAAAACGGACAATAAAATCAAGCACATGAACACAGAGATATTTGATAGATGGATTTATTTATTGAATGAGATAAAGAAGAAAAATATTTCGTTACTTTTCTGAAGCACACACACAAAATAATGATCATCTTTCTATAATAACGTGCAGCTTCTTCTTGATTGAGGATCAATTTGGCTTGGATGCTGTTTTTAATAGTAGATTCTTACTGGGACTTCAAGTATGCCCACTAGGGATGTATTCTAACTAGGCTAACAAAAAAGTGTGTTTATTTTAATTTGGAAGCCCCACACCCACTCCTTAAGTTTTTGTGCTCTGGGAAGCGTTTCATGAAAGGACTTGTCAGACGTTTTATCCGACAAGTCCTGTTTTATCCGACAGTTACTATAGTAACAGTGCTTCTCAACCAATCAGAATCCAGGAAAGTTGTCAGATCTGACAACTTGTCGGACGAAAATATTGATGAAACGCCCCCCTGAAGTCAGAAATCATAGGCGATAACTGTACGAGATTTAAAAAAAGTCAAGCAAATAAGCTGTAACTTTTATAAGTACGCAGTTCATTTGTTTTATAGACTTCGGAGAGAGAATGCTTGGAAAATATTTTTAGCAGAATATTGAAAATTGGAAATTAGAATGATGTATATATACAGGGTTCGTATTTTTACAAATTTCGATGACTTAATAATAAGTCATGACCCGAATAGCCTTTAATCTGAAAGTGAACCAACTACTACAAGTTATATTATAGCACACGATGTGATCTCATCATTTGAAAAACAAGTTTTTGTTGCTCCAGCAATTCACCCCAACATGAAAATCCACTTTCTTTCATCGTAATCAATGAATTTCTACTATTAATCGTTACGTAAATTCGAACAGGGGCCTTTAAAATATGGATATAAGTGTATGACTTCATTTACTCTTAATTACAAATTTACAATTACACATTTTATAAAGTTTAGTAAAACTTTATTCAATTTATCATGGGATTGATATTTTCGATACAAATCGGTGGCTTTTCTTAGATCTCACACTAAATTCTTATATCCTTTTCATTTTTAATTGCTTTATAGATTGATATTTCACAGAGCTGTGTCTACTTTGAAGACTTGCGAGCGATAATTTCCTCCAGTAATTTTTTGATAATATCTAGATCAATCCCATCGATATTAATGTCACTCTTTGCAAGTGCCTGTGGCGGGATGTTGATGATTGCCTCTTCTTCGACACCAACGACCTCGTCATCGACGTCTTCATCATCCAGGGTATCTTTAATGAGAGATGGAGACGACTCACGTTTAACCGCGACTTCCTCGTGGATTGGTGATCGTGATTGGACAACACGAGAAGATCGTTGGGGATTTGTGTAACCTGAAGAAATATCTTGCCGGACATTGGACTTCATATCTTTGGTCTGATCAGGACGATGAATCTGATGATTTACAAAGGAGGCAGCAGATGAGGACTTTGTTGCATCACCTGTATTTCGTTGATGCTTATTCCCTCTAGAGACATCATCCTCAGGGTCTTCGAGGATGCCCATTTCATGCATAAGCTGCAGGAAATCGTCCACCTCATCTTTCACTTTGCCCAAGTTTTCGGGTTTTCGAGATAGATGACCATCTCGACCATCCTTCCTCTGTCGGGTAAGAAGGTCTTCATAGACTGCGTTTTTCGGAAATGGTGCTCGTGGCGGTTGCACGTACCCATGTTGGATTTGGTCTACCAGCTCCGATGCGCGTTCTTTACCTGGGAAAACTTGTCCGTATTGGTTACCTGCATACTCCTTGAATGCCTCGGACACTTTAGGCTGCTGCTGAATTCCGGACGCTGCGTTTATAAATCGCTTGGCTCGGACGGGATTGACTGCAACTTGAGACCGACCTTCGTTCAACATCCTCATCTTAATGGAAGCATGGGTGATGTGATCTTCTCCTGTCGCCATCGTGCGTGCACGAATCGCTCGTCGATCACGGTGGAATTGCGAGTAGGGTCCGTAGGCTGCTGCTGTACTCGTGACAGCCATGAGAAGTAGAAGAGCAGGAAAATAGCTGATTCCAGCCTGGACATAGTGAAACAGTAACATTATGGCATTATTAATCGTAGTTTACATGTTAGCTGCAAATGAATTAAGAGACCATTGGGCAATGGGCTCCTCTCAACAATAACAAGACCCCGGAAGAAGACATAGTATGCGGAATGGTAAATTGCCAATTCGTCTACTGCCATCCCGTCCACTCACCACATGGTCTACATTCATTTCGTCTAATGCCATTTCGTCCATCAACATTTCGTCTACCACCCATTTCGTCCAATCACCATTTCGTCTAATAGCCATTTAGTCTAATAGCCAGTTAGTCTATAGCCAATTCGTCTACAACCATTTCGTCTACCAACCATTTCGTCTAAATCCATTTGGTCTAATGCCAAATCGTCCATTAACCAGTTCGTCCACCGTTCATTTGGTCCAATAGCCATGTCGGCTAATTTCAGTTGGTCCAATATCCACATCGTCTACTTATCAACTCGTCCAATTGCCATTTCGTCTAATAGTCATTTCGTCCATCAACCATTAGGTCCAATAATCAGTTCGTCTACCAACCAAATCGTCTACTAACCATTTCGTCCAATTCCCAAATCGTCCAATAGCCATTTAGTCTAATAGCCATTCGGTCCAATAGCCATTTCGTCTAATACAAATAATTTGCGTTATCCGAGGAGGGGAGCGAAATGACTTTAATACCTTGAAATTATTGATGATATTAGTTTTAAAAAAACCCTAAAAACTATGATGATAACTACTATCGCAAGGGTCGATTCAGTGGGTACAGCAATTCAGGCACCCCCACCCCCCTAAAACGCACACACACACGCACACACACACATATAAAAGGGGGAACTAAGATGGGAAAATGGAAAAGGGTCCTTTTAATTTAATTTGTCGCTCAATTTTTATTTAAAAAAAGAAAGGAGAATATTGTATTCCGATATCAAAATACGATAAACAGATGAAAGACAATATAGCCTTTTAAAGAAATATTATTGATCAATATACCCCCCACCCCCCCCCCAAAAAAAAAAAAAAGCTCTTCCCGATCTGTCCTTTCTTCTTTCCCTGTACTATCCTCTCCCTTTTTGTTCGTTTCCCGTCGCTAGAAGCCCGCCTGCGCCTAATTAATGTAGGCCTAGTAGTATTGACAATAACGATGAGTATAATGTTTGTGATATACTCATGCTGTAGTAATTAATGGATATAATAATAAGAATGATAATCATCATAATGATACTAATAAATAATAATAATAATAATAAAATTCACAATAATACTACTAATAATAATAATTATGATGATCATATTACTAATATTAACAAAAATGATAATAATAAGGATAATCATAATAGAAATAATATACATAATTAAAATAATTACTACTACGTAGGCGCGGATCCAGGAGTTTACAGGAAGGGGGGGTATTGAAATCACTAGAGTAGATTTTTGGTCGCGAGTATATAGGCCTGCCGGGTATAATTATAACACATCCCTTTTGCGGATCTAGCTTTTGCTAATGGGGGCAGGGGGGGGGGCTGTTGCTCGAAAAATGTTCATTCATTTATATATTCCCCTGTCTGCGGATCGAAGAGGGTTTTTTCCGTGTTTTTTTTTTTTGCTTGCGCGAGCTGATCTTTTTTTTTATAAACATTTTATTTCATGTTGGCCCACTATTATTTTACACATAAAATCGTAAGTCTTGACACTGTTTGAAATCCTGAACATTTCTCTAGATTAATAACTAATGCGAGGATTGCAAGCGCGCAGCGCGAGCTGAGAATTTTCCATATACTGACATGAAACAGGGGCGTTTTAAGGACTGCGTTTAGGAATTCTTGAAGATACATATTTTACTTTTGTAAATGCAACATCACAGTGCGAGCTGAAATTTTCCTATATTCAGACCTCAAAACGGGGCACTTTAATCACTTTTTGTAAATAATACATAATACACATCTAAATAAACAATGCGAGCGCGGGTCGAAATTTGTGATATTCTGACATGAAAAATGACGTTTTAAGGACTGTTTGTAAGCATTCATAAAGTGGATACATAGGCATTTCGAGGAGGGCAAAGCGTCCGCCCCTCCTTATTGACGGCCCCAAAAAAGAGAAAAGGGTGGGGGAGAAAAAAAGAGAAAAAGGGAAGGAGGGAAAAGAAAACGGTGAATGAGACGAGAAAAAGCTGAAGGAAGGAATTAGACATTGACAATCCACGTCACTATATATCCAGTTTAGAAATGAATATACAAACATGTGCACGGCGAGTTAAAAGAAACTGATATTTCAGGACACTTTGAACACTCCCTGTAATACAGGATACATAATCATCTTAAAATGAACAATTACTGCAATTATTGCCGAAAATGTTGGTTAATTATTGACATAAAGAAGTAACAGATTAAGGATTGTTTGAAGGAATTCAAGAAGAGATGGATGTATCATAAATAAAAATGTGAGCGCGCAGCAAGAGCTGAAGCTGTTTCCCTATTTTCAGATCTCAAAAGTGGGAGATTTTAATCATTTTTCTTTTGTTATTATGTACAGGATACATATCTCAATAAATTATTAATGCGAGCGCGAAGCATGAGATGTTTCCCTTTCCTTTTTTCCTTTTCTTTCTCCCTCTTCCCTCTTCCTTTTTTTCCTTCTCTCTTTCTTCCCCATTTTTTTCGCTTTCTCTTCTTCTTTCCCTCTTTTTTTTCTCTCCCTTTTCTTTTCCTCTCTTTCCTTCCCCTTTTTGGCGCCCCCTTTCGCCATCGCCAGTATACCATTCCGTTTTTCCTCGCCCGTATCGTGTATGTATAACCTCGATAAGACACACATTGCTTCCCCCTTTGGGTGGAAAACACTTCCATAATGCAAAGTAATCAATGACGAACAACACTAGTCAACAGTGATAAAATAAATCAAGAAGTTGAAGAGAATTGGTAATTAATTAGGCCCACAATCGCGAATAGAGTCGACTCGGGTCGTAGAGGGAGCTAGTGCAGCATAGTAGACCAGTATGCGTATTAGACGAAATGAATATTAGACGAAATGGTGATTAGCCAAAATGGCAATTGGACATATTGGCTATTAGACCAAATGGCAATTAGACCAAATGATTGTTAGCCGAAATGAGTTTAGACCAAGTGATAGTAGACCAAATGCAGTTAGACCAAATGGAACATGGACGAAATGAAAGTAGACCAAGTGGTTATTAGACCATTTGCCTTTAGACCATTTGGCTATTAGACCAAATGGGAATAGACGTAATGATAGTGGACAAAGTGGCTATTGGACCAATTGGCAAAAAAATACCATTAGACCAAATGGCTATTAGACCAAATGATAATAGACGAAATGGCTATTAGACGAAATGGTGATTGGACGAAATGGTAATTGGACCATGTGGATAGTGGACCAACTGATGGTAGACGAAATGATATTAGACCATGTGGGTAGTGGACAAAATGGCAGTGGACGAAATGGCAATAAACCTGCGGAATTATATTGTTATTGTATATCCATTCTTCTTTCATCTCTGCGTATATACAGAATGATAATTAGCCTTCATACTATTATTTTTTTAATTTGCAATAAATAGACGTAGTGATTATTTCCATCTAAAGGGGCTGCGGGGGCGGGGGGGGGGTTAGCCCCCCCACACACTTTTTTCCCTAAATCGTGTACAAAATGACCATCTAATTATAATTTTTGCATTGTCAGCCCCCCGCTTTTGGCTCAGCCCTCCCCCTTTTAAAACCGTTCCGCGACCCCTGTGCCCTGTATCATTGGCGGCGGAAGCAAAAAATTTAAGGAGGGGACAACCAAAAAAAATTTGACAAGCCCCCCCCCAAAAAAAAAAAGGTCTCAACCAAAAATTTTAGGGGGGACGTAGGAAAATAAATTGACAAGCAAAAAAACAAAAACAAAAGGTCATCAACAACAAATTTAGGGGGGACACGTCCCCCCCCCCCCCGCTTCTGCCGTCTGTGCCCTGTATTACAAGAGTTACGATTGATCCAATCAACCGTAACTCAATGGAAATCCACAGTGCCATAATTTTTTCTCCAGGAAATTTGCAAAATGTCCTTTGCAAACAAAGAAGAACTCACCAAATTGTTTAGAAATCAATGAATTCATGGATATACTTTCATATTTAGAAAATCTTTAGAACAAACATGCATTTCGTATGTTGACTTTACTAGCTTTCCATATAGTTGCGATTGATCAGATTAATCGCAACTCTTTGCAAGACGGATCCCTGATCTATATTGGAGACCGAGCGACAGTGTATTCATGATATATTAATTTGTTGAAAATTAATCACGTTCCGTGTTCCATTATCTAATTGCCATTAAAACCCAATTCCATTATTTCATGATGATTGTCAATGATGAAATAAAATATATCAGGGTATATTTTTTAAGTATAAAAATATGAAACAACCAAAGCTGCTATATAATATTTAGATTAAAGATATACTTTGTGCACCCGTCCCATTTGACGTTGAATGCATCAAACCTAGTCTGGTGCTTTGCTTTCTCGCATGATTTTTTCTCAGAATCGCATCATATTTTGCTGTCCTGTTATAGTTCTGAAAGTGGTTATTTACATAACATCTGAGTCCACAGTGTTTACAGCACTTGCAGAGAAATAATTTCAAATTTTAGGGCGCAGAAATACAAAACAGAAAAGGAAAGGGGGAGATTTTTTTTTTAAAGATAAAATTTTTATTACACTATAACTGTAAATGCTCCAGAAATCAAATTTTGAGGATTAAAAATCAAACAATTTTTTAAGGGTTCGGTCGCTTTGCTCCCTCAAAATCCCCCTTTCAGAGTTTCACAAGGTTTTTACACCAAGACTGGTGAACCAATAATTTGCTCTTTTGATAATAAAAAAATAGGCCTTAAATCATTGCGAAGTATTTCGTTCATTAACTCCAAATATTCAAAACTAAAGAAAACAGAAAACAGTCTTTAACAGTGTTTTATCGTCTCTACTGTTTATTCTAAAGTGTATTTAAAAAAACTTGCATGGGCAAAATTTGCAAGATAGGCCTATCTCATTTTTCAATTGAAATTTAAATTGAATTGCCACGCTTCCTAGGTCGCTTGATTTCATGCAGATTTATTTTACAAATTACGTAACATATCAAACCATAAAAGTAAATAAGGAAGATAACACAAAAGTTGAATTATAAAAGAACCTGCATAAAAAAAAAACTTATACCATGAGATGCATACGGGAATTGTAATGACCTTTTTTGCTTGTCAAAGAAGTTTGGTAATAAAAACGGGATCCTTCTCGACCCCTCCCTGGTCAATCCTGGCTCGTCACCGTTTTCAATAGATGGTTCATTCAAGGAATTAGGCTAATTTATCATCGCTATACCATAATTGCTGGAATTGGTTAGGATTTGCCAAGAAATTAAGAAAATAAAAATCTTGTTAATCTTTCTATATACGAATCACAGAATTAACATCATGCTGTAAAACTTACCATGCTTGACATACTGACGTGAGTATAGCAAAGTTAACGACGTACACCCATACGTTACGTTAAGCAGGCAATGTCTTAAAATGATAATAACTTAAGATTCTTCTGACGAATTTACCCCTATAAAGCTCATGCATGTAACAGCTTGCACAAAGAAAAGGTTAATTGACTTTGAGTTCTGATTATCAATCAAATTTACGTCAGTAAGAATATTGGGAGGGCAATGAAACAAAGCAGATAATAGCTATTTGACGTTTTGGGTAACGGCTGTGTTTGAACAACCATTATTAATATCCTCCACAGTGACTAGGGTCTAATGAGTGAAATCATTAATTATATATATATATATATATATCTAAAAACATGTAGTTTCATCCCCCTCCCCCTCTCTCTCTCTCCCTCTCTATATATAATGTATGTATATCTTTCTCTTCCCAAACAAAATAATCAGACAGGCATCATTTAGCACAATAGTACAGTACTGTTTAAAATAACGAAGATGCATGTAGGATTCCATACAGACTTGGGGTCATATATACCTCCCATCTTCCCATAGGTTCAAATTTCAGCAAAAAAAGTAAAAAAGGGTGTGAAATAGGTAAGTGCTTTTTACCCGCACACATCTTTGAATATAATGAAGAAATAAGAACAATATTGTTTGTCCAGGTATGGATTCTCATAGTCTTTTAGATGATGGATGCATAAGAAATGTGTGGATGTGAAAATATCGCATGAACGTCGGACTGGGGTAATTTGAGCCAGCCAACATGGGGCAATTAAGTTGAGCTATAGTAATTTGTATGGTATTGTATAGTAATAATAAAAAAAACAAATCTTAAAATGCCATTGATAAGCAGGCAGAAAGGAGCAAATTCACATGACAATTCTTTTACTTTTAGAGGATGTTAGTATTTATAGAGAACTAACAAGTGAAAAGACTTAAAATAAAAAAAAAAATGACATGATGGCTCTTCTTGCATACATTTTGTACATAGTTTTTTGTGGCTCAACTTACCCCAGAAGGTGGCACATTTTACCCCATCGATGGGGCAAGTTGAGCCATTTGACATCGTTTTTTTGAAAGGTCACAATCAGTGGCGTAGCTACGGGGGGCCTGAGGGGCACGTGCCCCCCCCAGGTGCCCCCCCAGAAAAAATTGGCAGAGCAAAAAAAAAGAAAAGAAAAAAGGGAGAAAGCAGAAAGAAAGAGGAAAAGAAGAAAAAAGACAGAAGAAAAAAGAAGAGGAGGAAGACGAGTGAATGAAATAATGTGAGGGGAAGACTTGCAATTAAAAAAATATTTTCATGTTACTCAGAATTTTTGCTGGCGCTTCGCGCCATAATTGCCTGTTCGATGGGATTCATATCTTGCTCAATAGGCTGATGTGGAGCAAGTTTTGAAGTCAATATGCAAAACATATTTTAGCTCGGACATCGAGCTTTCATTATTTTTTTTCATTTACAAATTTAAGTGCTCTGTAAAATGTCCGTTTTATGGTCTACATATCAGCATTTTAAGCTCACGCTGCGTGGTCACATTGTTTGATTTGCCAAGTTTATATTGTCTACGTGTATTCCATAATGTTCCATTAAACAAATGTATTCAGAATGCCCAGATTTTAGGTCTAAATATAAAACATGCGCGATAGCCTGCATGTTCTTTATATTATCCAGTTTTACATCAGAATATCAATAATTGTCTGCTCACGCTTCACGATCGCATTATTAATGATACCCAATTGACTATATCCTATTTATGACTTACAAAATATGAATAGAGTGTCCTGCTTTTAGGTCTAAAATCTCAATTTTCTTCCTCTTGCGCTTCGCGCTCGCATCAATTGTTTAGTTACATACCTATCCCATTAATTAATACAAAACGTGTTTAGAATGACCTTTTTTTAGGTCGGAATGTCAAAAAATTTGCTCGCGCTTCGCGCTCGCATTATTGAAATATATACCGTCTTCGTGGTTAACTGTAAGCAGTCCTTAACAGGTCTCTTTTCGATAATGCTAGAACTGTTGATAAAAATTCTGTTCGTGCTTGGGGGTACATACGAATCTTGTTCAGGATCACACATTGCCCAGAAAATTAGATTTTCAGGAAAAATACATTAAAGAAAAAAAATCGCTCGCGCTTCGCGCTCGCACTTTTATAAGGCTTATGAGATTATTTTATGTTTATGTTCTGTTATAAGAATAAGAATAAGAAGTGAATGATATTTGTGAAGATAATTTCTGGCCTGGTCCCCTATTGCCGAAAGTCAGATCCTCCCTTGTGGACACATAGACACACATCGGAAAATGGCCGGTGCCCCCCTGAAAAATCAAGGACCCCCCAGTGCCCCCCGGGAAAAAAATCCTAGCTACGCCACTGGTCACAATGACTTTCAGTATGTGGGTAGAAAGCTATATAAAGGTGAATAATATTTCCCAAGAATCAAATCTAAAGGCTAGGTTCCTTTTTCTACAATATTATTTTAGTCATATAAATTCTAACATGCAAAATGCAAAAAGTGTCACAACTTACCCCGCCTTCCCCTGCCGTATGCAGAAGAGAACATCTACATGTATTCACTCCCTCGGTTACTCGCCTTCCCCTGGCCCTTGGCGTGCAAGGTATTATCAAATTATTGTATTTTTCATCTAGTGATATTCTTGACGAATTAAAATCAATCGATCAATCAGTAACACCAACGGTGCTACCTTTGGGTGCTACCCCCCCCTCACTTTCTTTCTCTAGCTCTCTCTCCCCAGCTCCTTCTTTCTTTGAATAATACTAGTGTCGCGTTGAAGCGAAAACGTAGGTTGAATTGCAAGGAAAAGACAGATGTAAGATGTAAGGAGGTAAGGGGAAATTGAGAGGTCGCAAAATATAGTATTATTAATGTCATTTATCTCATTTGATTAATTTTCTTGGTTTTTAAATGTCACTTCAACGGTTCTCATGTACTACGTGAGGCTTTCTAAAATGATACAAAATGCATTTTAATAGCCTTTTCAGACAGTCGTAGCGCGTCGACGGTAATGTGTGTCCGTCCCACATGTGTAATTTTGTGTTGTGTTCAGTTAAACTTCATGTAGAGCCGAGGCATTGCATGCATTGATTGATTGATTTTATTTGGCAAGTCACCATAACAATTAACATAAGAAGAAGATAGGGCTATACGGTAGCATTGAAAACAATAGGCTTGCAAAGGATGACCCACGAAATATCAAAAGCTTATTTCAAGAAGGGTCCTCGACAATAGAATTAAGTCAGAATAAAATGGTAAAATATATTTTAAAAAGTGAAGAATAAAAATCAAAAATTTACTATTATTAATAAATAAGATATAGAGGTAATACATACAAGAATATAATGAGGAAGGAGGGATAGAAGAAGGAAGGGGAGGAGTAGGAAAAGTAGAATTATGGAAGAAAGGGATGAGGAAGAAAAAGAATCTGAACAACAGCAAAAATAGCGACAACAATAACAACATGAAGAGTAGATAGGAACAACCGTCGTTTCTGGGGATTTATTCAACATTTCTGACATTTTACTGTCATTCACCGACGGTAGTGTGTTAGAGTGAGCTCGCATGTGTTTTCACATCTTCCCTTTTGTCGATTAACTGTCTAGAATTCGATATGCTTTTTTACATCGAATTTACACTCTAAGGATTTATCAACTACAAGATATCAATTTATAATTCATAATCAATGAATAAATGTCAAAGAAATATATCAAAGGTATGAAAATAGTACTTTACCGAGGTTTTCTTGCGACTTGGACACTGGACACCAAAATCACTCCCAAAATAACAGCCAAAATTACAAACGAATGGAGAGTGCATCGACAATTTACGAACGTGATATCGATATTGCTTTTGATATTAATTATTATGTGATCTGCCCCACATGCGAGCTAAACCGCTATGATCACAGGTAGCAGAGGACATTTGATATATCGAGACATTAAAAAGTTATTAACGATAATGACGTCATTCAAGATGGCAACTTGCAAGAAAAATCGGCAGCTCAGGTGAAAATGTCTTAGATGAAAATTTTCTTGATCATCCAGAGGATTTTTATCAATAACTCCAGTCCAAGGTACGCAATTACTTATATTTCCCTGATAATGGAAGCCATGAAACTGTAAATTTCGCTTAACAGTTTAAAATCGCAACCTGTAAAACGTTAGTTCACTTTATTCGTTGGCTGTACGTACGGCCTCCAAGCTCTTCAGTCTATGTATTCGTGAGTGGAGCCAACGTAGTTTAGCGGAACAACCAAAATACAGAGACTGAAGCTTTTGGTCTACACGAAGAGGAGAATAGAAGGAAGAGAGAAAAGAAATAGAAAAAATAGAAGAAAGGACATATCGAAACTTCAGTCAAACTATGTAAAATAAATAGTACCTGGTAGAGAAAAGAAAATGTGTAATTTGTCTCTTATAGGAAATAGATTCAAGGATTTTTTAAATCTTTGCCTGTCTTTTAATAAATTTTGCCTTGGTTGCCATGAATTTCATGACTATAGGCTAGCAATTTTGACCTTTTTGTAGAAGTTTTTATTTCTCATATATAACCTCCAAATTGTTTGATGAGTACAAGCCTCACTTCCAAGGTTCCTACTACAGGTACAACTGGTACTAGCTAAAAAGTCTAAGAAGCAATAAGCTTGTTGCACAATAAAAGATTATTCAATCAGTTAGACAGTTATATTAAATGATTAGAATTTATGGATGCTTTTCCCCTGTGGACCCCTAAGTAATTCAGGGCTGTGTATTTTAGTAATTAAGATTTATGGATGTTTTGCAATCTATTGTTTCCTGTACATATCCCCCTTCCTATGAGTAGTGTGACGTCATGTGTCTATAATTGTGCTTGTTAGAAGATTCCAGATTGCATACCTTAAATTGCTGCACTATCTGACAAACCTCTGGCAAGCTTTCAGGTTTTCAAGAACAACCTTCTCTTCAAAAGTATAAGATTTGAAGATGTTAGAAGATTGATCTCAAAGGATCTCCAATACTTTGAATAACTTGTTTAGCTCTGAAAAGCATCTGCCATCCTTTCAGGTTGTCAAGAGGTCTCTTTCATTGAAGAGTATGCATGAAATAGAATATCTTTGAAACAGGCCTATTTATTCCACATTTTAATGCTAACACAATGATGATAAAAGTACTGACCACTGATTAAACCATGAGTTGTATTGAACTGATAATTGTTCTTCATTCTGCAGCAATGTAAATACAACTTACGAGATGGCTTCATCTGGATATGCTATAGGATTCCTGGTTGCTGTCATCGCCATTGCTGCATTCTACATCATTCCTGACTCTGACCCCAGGATTGTCCAATTACAGTCTCAGGTCAACACCCTCACCTCTGAGGTCGTGGGTCTATTTTCTCGTGAAAATGTTGCAAAAATGACCAGTCCAGAAAATGTTGAGGACTCTGGAAAACTGTTCACTGTAGATTCATTGAAGGCATTTGATGGAAGCAAGAATAGCCCTGGACTTCACATAGCCATTATGGGGAAGGTCTTTGATGTCAGCAAGGGGGAGAAACACTACGGCCCGGGAGGGGGATACAGCTTTTTTGCTGGGAGGGACGGCTCCAAGGCTTATGTGTCTGGAGATTTCACTGAAGAAGGACTGATACCAGATGTAGCGGGGCTTACCCCTAAAGATATGGTTGGCATTGATGATTGGGTCTCATTCTTTGAAAAAGAATACACTTATGTTGGTAAGATTAAGATTATTGTTTCACACTCTTGTAGATGAGATTGTTTTTATTTGTTTTTCTTTTTAGCTTTGTTATTGATGGTTGTCCAGATTTTGCTATAGCTAAACTTTGAACTGTGTCCATTGTTGATCAAAATACACAAAGTTACCTATTAAAATAATTTATGATCATTCTTGAAAAGGTGTAAGCTTGTATGATGGTTGGCTGATAAAACAAACATATTTTGAGTCCAAGTATTTATAAAGTTGAATAGCTCAGTGAATTCATCGATTTGAAAGGTGGAAAATCGCTTGCATTTAATACATTTTGGAATTCTTGCTAGAGGCATGATGTTTTTTAAGCTGTTCAGTTTAAATTTTTACATATCAACTTGTGTCTGTCAAACAGGAAAACTGATTGGTCACTTTTACAATGATGAGGGAGAGCCAACGAACAACCTGAGGGCAGCGCACAAGGCCATTGAGGAAGGAAGGAAATTGAAATCAGATGAAGCTGATCACAGGAATAAGTATCCTCCATGCAACTCAGAATGGAGGCAATCATCAGGTTTAAGACTCTGGTGCTCAAATAGGAGGTAAGATTAGCTTTTAGAGCTTATGTATAATATTAAAGTACGGTATTTTCATCCTGAAGCTATAAGGCTTTGGCTTCAATGGCAATTTTTTTCTTTTTAATAAAAATGGAATTCTCACTTATTGGGGATATTTTCCACCTTTTTGTGAAAAAGTACAGGGGATCGAGTGTGTATTTAAGTTTTGACTATAAATTGTATTAAATGAATGAACACCTTATATGTGTATGCACGTTATCTTTGGGTTAGTGAAAAAAACAACATTTTTCACAAGATAGGTAATCTGTGTGGCTATTTTGGAGTTTAAGCCATTTTGTTATTTCTCAGCTCCATAGCGGGATGCAGACCATACATACTGATCATTCACATTCAAAGGTGAAGGATGTTCTAGTAAACTATTCTGATATGGTATGGTATCAAATGTGCCCAGGTATTTTGTGATGCTCATTGAAAATCGAACATGCTAATAAATGCCTTTGTGCTTCCAGTATTGCAATGCATCACATTACAGAATTTCTGTACGGTAGTAGCTGCAACCATCGGAATATGGACAGTGATAAAGACCACACCTTTGATCAAGTAAAAATCACCTGTTTCATTTGATCGCATAAACATAACCTCCTTAGAAATCATATACTGTAACAAAACGCTACAGATTATGTTATGCAGATGAAACAAGCTTTGGGAATTCCACTCAACTTTTTTTTTCAATTAGACGATGTTTCAAGAACAAAGGAATGTGTGCATGTAATATTGATACACCTTTTACATTATCTTGTATGTCCGTCTTTTTTTCCTGTCTTTGTCATACACATAAAGCGGAGGCATTTCACGAGATTGGATTGGTGTTCCTCGTAAGCTCTTCAACCCTGGTACCAACAAATGGCGCTGTGCGTGCATCAAAGAATCTGAGCTACACAATCCTCATCTTCGTCTGTATGACAACTGTCCTCCTTCATCTGTTTCCTGTGTTGGTGATGCCTGAAAGATATGTTCCTCATGCTATGGCTAGGGAGATGCATTTGTAAACAATTTTCCCCTAAATTGTTTTTACTTTTCCATCATGAAAGTCGTAAGATAAATTGTTGGCAATCAAACATGTGTCTATACATTATAGAGGGCATCTCTCCTTGGGCACTTTGAATTTTGTCATTTACCAAATGCCCATCTTTTTCATCAAGATTTTACAAATTCACTCATCTTATTGACTAATGAAATGGCACCATTTGGTTGCTTATCATACCAGCTTTTAAAATGCTGTTGATAAGTTTTGTGAAACTGAGTCCTTTATCAAATTGAAGAAATGTAGGCCTTAACCAACTCATGCAAAAGCTGACTAACGAAAACCAGCACAAGGGTGTTGATTCACAAACAACAGCAAAAATCAATTTGCTAAAAGCTTTAAAAATAAAATCCTCAAAGTATTGAAATCAACTCATTTAAAATTGATTTTAGCTGTTTGTGAATCACCTTCCAATGCTCAAGCAATAAATCCAAGCATTGTTCCTCAGATTTAAGCATGAACAGTTTTAAGTTCTATAAATTAAATCTCCAAAGGAGTCATATATCTCCATAGAGTTTGGATTTGTAGTTGTGATATATAACTTATCATGAGCACACTTATTTTTTTTAAATAAAATAAAAATCTTGAAACTGGTGTTAGGGCTCAAAATAAGATTTTTGTAAGGTCAAGGTTATTTTTAAAAGGGCACTCCCAACTAGGGGCAAAGTGGCCTTGGATACCCCAAAATTTCAAGAGGCATCAAGGCTATTTTAAAGGGCATCTATTTCTGGTCAAAAGGACACCAAGGCCGAGTTGTCTAAAATGACAAGTAGCACAACATATCATCATAAGGCTCTTCAGTATCAGAATTATGCGATACACACACCCTAACTTACATGAGCCTGACTTAAGCCACACTGACTGCAAATTGAACTTAGCTGAAACAAATTTTTTTTTTAGGATGTAGTATTGGGACCAGGTCTTCCCTTAGAACTGTGCCACCATTGATTGACAGCTGACTTGGCATCAAAGCTCCCTGGCTGGGGTTCTGAGTCTTGATCCTCAGAAGATCATTGATTGTGCTTGTTGAAAGTCTGGGCCGCAAATCTCTTTGGCAACACTGATGGAAAACTGTGGCATATTGGTTAAACTTGCCTGTTTTGATAATTTTTCTCTTTTTCTGGCCTTGTCTATCACATAAGACTGCTTCTTTTTAATTTGTTCCACTGTTCTAAAAAACAAAGTTTTTTTCAAAATTTTCATGATTTTTTATTGCTTATAATACGCCACACTTTGCTTCTCTCATTGGAAGTTACAGATTATGGAATTAAAGTTCAAGACTAAACAAGTTGTTTTGTTTCTTATAAGTCTTGGTGAAATTCTCTCTTTATGCTCTCCTCTATATTTGATGAGGTTTGTGCCAGGATTTTGCCAGTGTTTTCCTTTTTTCAATTTTGATCAAAATTGCCATAGGCAGCTACCATACAAAATGTAATTATTTATCATCAATTAGTACCTATCTCTTGACATCCAGAAAGTTGTCTTTCTTCCTTCAACACCAATATTGACTTTTGAATTTCCACTGTTGCATGCCTAAGAAAAACAGCTTGGAGATCTTTCAAAATTGAAAGCAAGTATCACCATCATTTCTTTTCTTCATTGATATCCACCACAGTCTGATTCTTTACTCCATTTTGGTTCACATATGAAGTGGGTCATCCTGGATGTATCGATTTCAACATGGAAACCTGGACCCTTTATTGATACCGTTATTTTTAACAGAATTTTAAATGCAGACTGTCCAACCTGCATTATTGCCTTCATAGGTATATCTGTACAACATATGATGTGAATTTTTAAATAATAATCATATTGGCCATTACTTGATCTGTATAAAAACAGGCATCTTTAGGAAGCATACTGAAATGCTCCCACTCTTTCCAATTTCGTACACGCCAAAATTCACCATGTGCTCAATCTCTTACATGTCAGATCTCGCTGTATGTTCACATGCTACATGCATTCACAATTGATTAATGCTAAATAACAATCTTTCATGCTAAATAACAATCTTTCTCAATTGGTTTTAAGTTCAAAGTTAATACAGTTTATGTAACAATTATGACACATTCAGATTGTGAATAACAACAATTAAGGATATACGTCATTTTACTGATTATTCTGGATTTCTGACATCTATCATTGATTCCGATCTTCTCTGTATAAGCTTGTATTCTTCCCACACTTCTTATATGTAATGTGCCCTCTTAGGCAAGAATCTTCAGGCGCTACAATATGAAAGTCGCTTCCTGATGTAAATGACATTGTTCTGAAATAAGAAACAATTTGATTATACTGTATATCAATGGAATATGTGTTTTTGATAATTATTTAAAAAAAATCAGTTTACCTGTACCATGGACCTAGTAGGTCCATGCCTGTATCTACCTGTAACATAAAGGAAAGTTATGTATTCCGATGGGTGCAATGTTAAGGACTGCCTTTTACATCTTCCAGATAAATCTGGATTTTTTTTTTCCGAAGGTGTAAGTGCAGTTTGTATTGAAGTATACATATATGCCCTACACTAGTTTTTTATCACCAGCCATTTTCTAGCAGCAGAAATTTTGATATCATGACATCCATATCACTCTCTTAATTTTCTCTCTGAATTGACACCACAACTCTGTATTAGTATCAAATTTAACAAAGTTTCAATTTTTATTTGAGAAATTAATGACTGTTAGATGGGTTAAATATTAATATTGTGCTTGTTACAATACTTGAGAGATAGAAAACTCCAATACTTGAAACACATATGTTTTTAATCTCCATCGAGAATGAAAGTATTTAAAAACTCGTAGTAAGAGGCCATTTATCTTCAGCGCTTTTTTTGTATTTCACTTTAACATGTATGGACTGGTTTGATTACATGTATTCAAGTGCAATATAAAGTATAATAATACTCAGATAAATGCAGTACAAACTGATATTCTTGAAGATATATATTTTTTTCTCTTTAATTTCAAATGTACTATTTTCACATCAAAATCACAGTCCACTCTTACAACAAATCCACTTTTAAGTAAATGAATGATATTAAACAAAATATAGGCTGCAACTTCCAAACATGCCTTGTCAGTGTCTTGCAGGAAAAAAAAACTTGTAACATAGATATAATGCAAGACTTTAACTTAGCTGAAACAACTTGCATTTTTTAGTTCAATATATTAGCAATCATGTCTGTGTCAGATGTGCAGCTGTCTTTGGATATATATGGACTTCTTGCTTATTTTTGTACCTGTGTTGTTAGTTTTCGGCTGTTCCACATCTTTCGTGCAGACTGACTTTGATATCTAGCTTGGATCTTTTGTTTAATGAGTTTCTGTTTTGGATGATGTTGACCTTTTCCTGAAAGGTTACACAGCTGCTTTATCTGAGCTATATGCTTGATCTTTTTTTGGTTTAATGCTCTGATATTCATGCTATTGAATTCCAGATGCACTTTCAGTGCTCGGTTTGATCCTTGTATTTCTTGAGTTTAGAATATTTCTCATCATTTCTGTACCTACATGTATCTTCAAAGTTAGCCCCCTCCAGTCTAAAAAACAAAATGTTTTCTTTATTGTTATTATCAATTTTGTATAAGTTCTTAACTTCTCTGCCATAAAAAATAATTGGTTGTATGATTTACTTACCTGGCTAGCAAATAGAGTTGATATTACATTATAATTGGTGTATCTATTGTGCAAATAAGACATGGCAATCAAGCATTTGGAGGTCAGGAGTTCACCTTATTTTGCAGCCATTCGATTCTCTTCATTAAGCCATGACAATCTCCATTGGAGCTGTGTAGCTCTTGTTCTTTCTACAATCTGGTGAAGTTTCATAATGTCTAGATTGTAACGTTCTTCTCGGTTTGGGTTTTGTTTACTACTCAGTGATTTACAGATGGATGCAGATGTGGTAAGCCAAGTCTCCTGGGATGACAGAGTTATCAGGCAGATTATCTAGGAATGACATGAAATTCTTTCTCCATTGTATTAATCATGTGTTGCTCCATATAACATCCAACATCAAATGGAATAACATACAGCATTCATAATCACATAAAGTAAATATAACATCACAAAATAGAACACATATCATAACAACAAATGTAACATGTAACATTCCGGTATCAGTCAAATATGAAAACATACAGCACACTTTACGTCATACAGCAAACAAAACAGAATACATAAAATGTGGCTGTCCATCTCCACCAACATCTGGAATTTAATCCATTATATTTCTTTTTCATGAGCAAATCTGGCAACATCATGTGAACCCCAATCGTTGATTAGATATGTATACACTTTCTCTGTGGTATGCCATTCGGTACTTTGTTGTTTAAACCATATACAGGTTTATTTGTCTCTTAATCCACATTGGTTGTATGCTAATATCATTTGATTCACATTGATGGATATGAATAGTTTGCTCTACCAATTTCCTCTTATTACTACCTTCCTTAGGGATTGTAACATCATTTCTGTTTAAGGTTAACTGAAGATCCTAACCTTTCAGTACCATTTCAAATGACAACACAATTCGTTTTAATGATAGCCTCAAATGCTCTTTTTACAGCTTCATCATTTCACCTCCTACCAAGAACTTCTAGCTAATCTATCTTGGTTAAAAAAAATCACAAAACATGTTTCAGAACTGTCTGTGAACATGGAAAGTTTGATATTGGTAATCCATTTTTTCAATCCCGTTTATTATTTGAAATTTAGTTCATCTTTGCCTTCTCTTCCAATTTTGATTGGTGCTTGTTGTTAATTGACCTTTACATTCAGACCGTTTCAGAAATCTCCATAGCTTATGTGAACCATTGGAGCCAATTTCTTGAAGATTCAAGGAGTACAATATGTCAGTATGGAAACCTTAATTTGCCTTAATTAGCTACTTTGTTTTCTCCTTTTTTGCTTCAAAAGAGTAGGGTTGATTTTTCAATAGTCAAGCAACTTTTATCTTGATTTCTGTCCATTTTTCCTTTGCCTCTCTTAACCCTTTACCTGGAGTTGGTCATGCTCTTTCCTCCCTTTTCTTATTTCTTAACATTCCTTTCCATCAATGCAATATTATTTTTTACATGCCCAATGCATGCCGCCCATGAGAGTGGCATCTCGCTACTCGGTTGTTACATAATAATTGAATGGACTTTTTCCTGATATAGGTTGTACTGCAAGAAAAAAGAAAGAAAAATGCATGAGGAATCCACACTCTGTACAAGTGTTCTGCCTTAATTTGACAAATGGAAGTACTAGTAAGCAGTGGCGGACTGTGACCAGGAGGAGACAATGATTGGAGGAGCACTGTATTGTTTGTGAACAATGCTGTGCCCCTCCAATGCTTTGTCTCCTCCTGGTCACGGTCCGCCACTGCTAGTAAGTGACATAACCAAAATTGAAATTTTTACATGTTTTCATTTTACAAATTAAGTTTCACTTGAATGCCAAATTAAAAAAAAAAAAACACTTCCCCCGCTTGCTCTGAAATATTGTTAGTTGACCATCATGCCAATGCATTGGTGAATTCTATGTGATCTATGTGACTTACCAACACATTTTGCTCTTTTACAAGAAAATACACTTTCTTTTGTCAAAGTGGTGCAGCATTTGTTCTTAGTTGATCCTTCTATTAAAGATTATATTTGATTTGTACATTATATTTCCTATATGTTTTAGGTTATATAGGTGTATATGTATTATGGAGACTATATTAGCCTACGTCTGATTTTTTTTTCTAATTCATTTGTTTTTAATGTGTTTATTTGAAATGAAATGAATTTCAGAATCTTGTAATATTGATCAGAAGAGAGATTTGAGGCTTAAAGCTCAGTCAGAAAGTTGCTGGATTCAAGATGTACCAAAGGCTTTCATTTTGTTCATGTAAATCAGATTGATGCCAAGGTAAATACACACACACGAATGTGACCTTGAGGTTTTCCTTGGATTCATCCATTTTTACTACAAAACAAAATTGTAATGAATATTTTGCCTCAATATGGCTTTACATGTGTATGTACATATTGCTTTTTCAATTTTTCATGAATTCATCAGAACTTAATGCAATAAAGCTATTTTTCACTTTATTCTTTGTTATTGATAAATATTTGATATCGATTATCAAGAAGTGTTCCTTTTTATACTTTGTTCAATGCCAGTACTTAAGAAATGTACAGTTTTATAGTAAAGATATCATGCAATGATACAAATCTTTGTTTAATTTTGTTTCTTTGTTATGTTGATACATGAGTTCTAATTTGTCAAATGAATTCACATGTCATCACAGAAGTAAATACAAATAGAAAACTCTACTTTCAAAGAATGTTTTATTACTTAAAAAAAATAGCTAAGAAAAAACTAAGAAAGTAATGTAGTTTTTTCATTATGAGCAATTATGAAACTTATAATTTAGACCTACATTAATTTCAGGAACAACCCTACTTCTACTCATTTCCATTTCTATACCGAAGGCATATTTTCCCGGGGGGGGGGGGCATTACATGGGCAAGGAGCAATTACCTGTATGGTTTTTCAAGTAGTGTAGGAAACATGCACCCCCCCCCTCGTTATAGCCTATACATAAACCCTGGATATCCAAAAACCTCATTCTTTGGGGTTACTTTTTTTCTCTAAAATACCTCCAATTCTGCCACAAGAATGGCAGAGAGTCTTGTTCTAAACATGTAAGAAAGGCTGTTAAGTTATCAAGCTTTTTACTTATGTGCATTACCTAGTTGTGGGATGTGCACAAAAAAATAGCCCATGGAATAAAAAAAAGTATATTATTAATAGCCACAAGACTGAAAAGACAAATTAGTTCCTTCCAAGTTTTCACGCATTGTAAAGAAAATAAGAACAAGGGAGAGTGAAAATAATAAAGGTTACAGAAATAGCTTGGTCTTATACCATTTGTCGTTAAAATAAATCAAACTCACCCTGAGGTCATCTAAACATCTTTATAGAAATACTAGTACCCTAATGCCGCCCCTGTTCGTTGTATATTAACAATAGAGAGTTTTCGCATTTACTTCGGAGCCGCTCTCTACAACGCACCTATTCCTTTGACAAAGCAAGTCAAATCACAATGAAGAGCTGCAGGCTTTTGTCGAAAGTTGATGGACCAGGACATTAGTGTAGTCTTTTGACCCTGGAGGACATATTTGCAATTGTTCGTCCGGTGCAAACTTTCAGATGATCTGCTGTCCCAGTCCACCAGCTTTCGACAAAAGCCTCTCAGCTCTCCGTTGTGATTTGACTTGCATTAAGGAACTGCGTTGTAGAGAGCGGCTCCGTAGTAAATGCGAAAACTCTCTCATACTGTGCAACAAAAAGGAAATCTTGTCAAACCTAATATTTCAGATATGACTTCATCTTTATGTGCAAACACATATTTGGCCAGTAGTAAATGACAGACATATTTTCATTCATGCTTTAACAGTAAACATGGTAAAACAAGTATACTCCAGAGTATTTCAATTCAATTCTTAATTTCATTTCCATTCAAGCATAATACAAAGCAATATAAATTGGACACAATTTTACAGATGAACATTCTTATCTCGTAAAAAAAACAGTATAAAATTGGGCAGAAATGGCAATGAGGGGAGGAGGTTTGGTCCACTAAAAGCAATGTTTGTATAGTGTGGATCCCCCTTAGAAATGAAAAAAAATAGTAAATCGTCGACTTAATAATAAAAAATGACTAAAACAAAAGGAGGGGAAATTTCAGCCAGAAGTCACAGGATCTCACATGCTAACAAGCTACAGTAATGCTCAAAAGTTTGTGAACCCCACAGATTACAAACCATTTTTGAAGTGTTCAAGTTAATTGTGTCATGCTATAGATAATTAATTATGAAGTCCCGATGAATATTACATTCAATAAGATTTCTTTCTATGGGCTCGCCGGACATTTAATTGTTGTCTACACTCGTCATGAAGGAGTTCATTTTGTGGTAGGGTATAACTTTTTTTAGAACAACAGTACTGTGTACATGTACATAATTATGATAATTCAAAAGTGCATATGACAAATTATCAATTCATTCAAAGAACATCTTGTTCGAATAATTCTATTGTTAACAACAAACGATGACGTTACTGTGCATGCCTATTTCCGGTGCCAAAAACGATAATGGGATTCTTTACCCTTTCCCCATTCTGCCAAATTCGCCCTCTCTATACTAAGGTTTTGTCCAAAATTTGTCATCACCACTCTTCAGTCGTATGGTGAAGGTGTAACTTCTTCAATCATGATATGGCTTGCGCTATTCCAGCCGGTATAGCAGTCGTAGGTCCCATAGCCACTACACGCTCTTACACTGAATCCGACTGTTACACTTCCAGTTCCTATCCCAGAGCAATAACCTGAAAAATCGAGTTTAAAACATTTCTCTTGACATAAACTTTTTAATGTCGGTTGACTGAATACAGATAATATTCCATAGTAAACTTAATTAAAGGGAATCCAACTCAATGTTTTTATAGGAGAAAAATATCAGGCAAGTCGATAAGTGAAAAATTGAACAATATCGGGCAAACAATAGAAAGTTATAATTTTTTTTTAAAGTTGTAAATATTGGTAATCACTATACCCATTGAGACTTCAAATTGGCCGCATATGTGATGTCATAGTGATAGGCAAGGACTACTCTTGCATGTACTCCAATACATAAAATGACTAAAATCAAAATTTTCCCCAAAATTTTATTTCAAATTATAATTTTCTTTCATGAGGACATACAACTTTTATATACATGTACTTTGTTAATACGCTCTGGCTGAGTAATGAGTAATAAATAATAGTCATAGAGTGGCAGACTCCCTTTTTTTGTATTACTTACATATCCACAAATGTCACATTTTGGCATTACTTTATTATAATCAATTTACTTACCTGTCCTCTCCTACTAGTCAAGACTGATATTTTTTCTGGATCCTGCAGACTTAACAAGCTTTGCTTTTTTATGCAGGTTCCCTCATATTTCACTCTTTTAAATTGTCTTTAATTCCAAATCGCTATTTTCTTTAATTTGAATTAATTGTTATGCATTGTCTGATTTGTATTTTCATGAGTTTTCTGATATTGTTTTCATATTGTTGTTTGTACTTGTGAAGTATGTAAAATAAATTCAAATCAAAACAAACTACCTGGGTTATCAGTGGCGTACAGTGGGTCACGACATTGGGGGACACCAGCAAAAATATGGAGTCACTTAGTGAGCGCGCGAAGTTGCCAGGTATACTGACCTAAGAAAAAAATGAAGGACAGTGCCATTAAACGGATATGTATCTCACTGATCATATAATGCGAGCGCGAAGCGCGAGCTGAAAATTTTTCATATTCAGAGCTAAAAAGGGACATTATAATCAAATTTTTGAAATCATAATACGTACCTGCCTCGCTAAACAATTTTTGTATACATTGACCCCAAACGGGGATATTTAAGGACTTTATTTTAGGAATACATTAAGATTATACATATCTCACCATAGTCATCTAGTGCCAAACGCTTACTGATTTTGTTAAAATTTCATCTAAACACATGAAGCAATTGTAGTCATTGTAATCATGATTAACATACGCATATCACTAATCAAATATTGCGAGCGCGAAATTCAGACCTGAAGAGGGGCATTCTAAGGCTTGTTTGTAGGAATTCACTAAGACCATACGTATTTCACTAGCCAAATGATTCGAGCACAAAGCGCATGCTGAAATTTTTTATATTCAGATCACAGAAAAAGGGACATTTTAAGGACTGATTTTAGGAATTCATGGAGCGCAGACATATCTCACCAATCCACTAATGCAAACATAAGCACGGACAGGAAATGTTTTATATCAAGACCTACAAATTGGGCAATCACTTTAAGAAATCATGAAAAAGAAGCATATGTCACTACATAAAACAACAATAACTCGAAATATATTTGATGAATTGACTTGAAAACGGGAGGTTTTAGTACAACAGGACTATATATCTCGTTAAACAGACACTGCGAGCACCAAGAACAATGAAGACATAGGCCCCAAGCAAATTACGTTACGTTGTGAAAAAATGTTTCTTATGTAATATGACATAACATAATTATGATATAACATTATAATGAACAATGATTTCTTCTTTCCAACTAGGTTTCCCTTCCTTTCTTTCTCTTCTCCTTTTCCCGTTTTTTTTTTTTTTTTTTTTTTTTTTTGGGGGGGGGGGCACGTGCCCCCATGCCCCCCCGTAGTTACGCCACTGTGGGTTATATTTAGATTACTGACCTCAGGGAAATGGGTACTTAGGAGAAAACCACAATCCCTGATTATTAAGTACATGGCCACTGGGTAAGTTACGAATTTGAAATCTACACTATAAAAATATTGGGTAAAACTTTAACCAGCACGGGGTAATTAAAATTGTTTCCAACCAATTTTGGGCAGTATTTTACCCAATGCGGGAGCGGGCGCGTAGCCAGGGGGCGGTCGCCTTCCTCCCCCCAAAAAAAAGATCCCCAAAAAGGAAAAAAAAAGGAAAAAAGAGAGAAACGGTAAAGCGAAGGGAGGAAGGGGAAGAAATGTAGCTTTGTGTGTTTTTCTTTTTATTCTTTATTTTTTTCTCAAAAGAAAAACTCCTTCACTCTTGCTCTAAATTTATATATATGAATTTTGCTTCCGCGCTGCGCGAGGTTAAATGATAATATTGCAGTTTTCCTTTGCACCCCCTCACCCTTTCTCTAACCCTGTTTTTCCACCTCAGCTATATGTGTTTCTTGCCAGTTGAAGTTCAAATGTATGCATTAGGGCATGGAAATTAGACATGTTTTAAAGCTCCATGGAATTAGGGTAAGGTTACTCCGAAGTATATAAAGTTATCTTTTTTTTCAAATTGATCGCGCAACTTCGGGTCGGGTCGACTTCGGGCGGGTAAAAATTGTCTTTTCCAGAATGCATGGTTCCTTTTTTTTGAAGTGGTTGATTCTCTTCTAAAATGAATTACGAACGCAAGATCAGGGGGGCCATTTCAAGAAAGGACTTTTCGAACGTTTTATCCGACAAATTCCATGTTATACCACGGTCACCGTAACACTGCGTCCTAGCCAATCAGAATCAAGGAAAGTTAAAAGTTGTTTGATTCGACAACTTGTCGGACGAAAATTGTTGATGAAACGCTCCCCAGGCCGGAGCGCGCGTTTCATCACAACACTTGTCAGGCGTTTTATCCTACAGTAACTGTGCTTTTCAGCCAATCAAAATTCAGAAAATTTACTGTTGTCAGATCCGGAAACTTGTCAGATGAAAATATTGATGAACCGCTCTCCAGGGGCCCCATAATAAAAGCTTGTGAGGGTGATATTGATTGCACTGAGTATAGTGTGCAATACTATGATCAGCACAGGTTGTAACCAAGAAAGGAAATCAGAGCATTCTCACCCATCATAACCCTTGGCCGACGTAGATTATAGCTATTATATCCCGAAGCATATACCACTGCTTCGATCCTATTCGGATTTGAACATTCAGCTCCATTGAAGGCAAAGTACCATCTACAGCAGCCCGTCCCTGATCCAGCGAGCCGAAGGTTACCCGAGAAGAGACGTACAGAGCAGTATCCGAATATTCTTTTGTAAAGTCACATGTCTTAAATGAAAAAAAAATTAAATAAAATAGAAAGATTGCAATTTCCCCCCTTTTTTTTGGGGGGGGTGGGGGTTGGGGTGAGGGGTTACACTTCGTAATTCCGAAGGTTCTTTATTCCGAAGGTTCGTAATTCCGGAACACGTATATTGCCTATACCTCGATGTTCGTTAATCCGAAAACGTAAAAGGGTTCGTTAATTCGAACATTTGTGGCGTTATTCCGAAGGTTCGATATTCCGCAAATGAAATAAGGTTCGATATTCCGTAGGTTCGTTGATCCGAAAACGAAATACGGTTCGTTGTTCCGAAGGATCGTTAATCCGAAAACGAAATAAGGTTCGTTGTTCCGAAGGTTCGTTAGTCCGAAAACGAACTAACGTTCGCTAATCATTTAGTTTTCGGACTAACGAACCTTCGGAATTACGAACCTCATTTCGTTTCCGGATTAACGAACCTTCGGATTAACGAACCTCACTTCGTTTTCGGACTAACGAACCTTCCGCATTACGAACCTCATTTCGTTTTTCGGACCAACGAACCTTCGGAAATACGAACCTTCGGAATAACGAAGCTTAGGAATTACGAATGAATGCGGGGTGGTGTGAGGTGAGGTGAGGTTTCATAAAGGTAAACTAGCAGAAGCTCGTTTTTATCTATTTATTTATTTTTTTTTTTGGGGGGGGGCATATAGCCTGCATAATGAACAGTACTTTTCATAGATTTGCTTTCATGTAATCTTCAGCAAGTCTTATTTAAAGATATTATGAAATAGATATTCAAGGTTCCCTAGAGCCTGCATCCCTTAAAAATTTAGTTATGTCGAAAACATGTTTCTGCCGGGATTCGAACTAGGGTCTACATTTTACTGGCCACTGGCGCCTTATCCATCACTGGGAGTTTGTATCTGATGACTTAGCGCCCATTAAGAAAGCATATAGATGGCACAACAGAAAAAATGGCAATATTTTACATTGTCCAAGACGTCTTGTCTTATATTCCGTCTACCCATCTTCCTATCTCTCCAAACACACCAGAATTTTGTTAATGGGTAGCAGTGAACTAACATAATCTATATATAATTTAAAAAAAAATATATATATATATGGCCTATATAAGGGATGATAGCTCTGGGAACCTTGATTAAAATCGTTGTTCTCTATTCCCATTTATTTTGCCAACATGAGTGTTTCCTATACATATACATATATATATATAGTTGTGTCGGAATTTTTATTTCCTAATATAATTCTTTTGTACGTTTATTTGTTCCGATTCTGTGCCATCATCGATGCTTGACCACGAGCATTGTCTCCAGTTCGAGGTGACAGGGGTAGGTGCCCCTGACTCCCCTTTGGGCCCAGGTGGACCAGGAGGTCCAGCTGGTCCTGGCGTATCCGCGGTGCACTCCTATTATACAGGTAAAGAGAAGATCAAATTGTCATTAAAGAGGAATAATGAAAATCATCTACGTATCATACAGTACGTCCCAGAAAGGTTAATTAGTTCATTTTCAGGAAGCAGACATTGATATTTCTTGACCATTTTCTTAGATGTATAGGTATCAAATTAATGAGCAGATATTAAACATACGTACATTAATTTGATTTTATTATTGAAATACAGATACCGTGCACCAACTGACCTTTAGGTATTCCTTCTCCAAATGTTTTTTTTTCTCATTCATATTATGCGTGGATGATGAATCATACCAGAAAAAAAGAGGAGACTAAGCTTTCAATTATATGTTATCAACTGTAGTCCTATTCGTGATTAAGTTATGACATAATCGATTTCTCGGTTTCGTGTTTTATTTCGACACACATTGCAAAACTTGCATATATCTTTCTTGGCATGTCACAGTATTATGGTAGTGGTCGTTTCATTTTACTTCTTCTGTATCTCAGTCCAGTCCAATATATCCCGCCCTCGTCTTATCTCCTGTGAGGCTATCCCGGGAGGCTATTTAGTAGTAAACCAAGATCGGTTCGGAGTTTTGGGCATTATCTCTTTTGTTACCTTTTTAAAAATTGTTATTCAGTTTTTCTTCTTTCGCCTTGTCGTTTACCCTGAAGGTTACTTTAACCTTTTCTCTCATAATTCCAACCGCCTGCCAGAGGTAAATGCACTTTAGGTCAATCATAAACTTAAAATTGCACCAAAGCAGCAAACCGAACCGAATCAAAATGATGTATTTGTTGAAGAAAATAAAAGTATTTAAATGATACCATACGGTCAGGGTTACAAAAAACAACTATTATTGAAAATTACTTTTAGAAAGCTGATGAAGTTTCTTGCCGCAAAGATATCCTCGGAATGGATATCCTTTTAAAGGGTTACCTTTACTCTTTGTTAATTAAAATGTAAATGAAAATCTGTGGGGAATCGATTAATTTTAATCAAAAGAACCACACAAATTTTCGTATCTGAATAGTTTATGCTTCATGATTGTTAAATACTGAAAGCATATATATAAAAGATTGTAAATTTTCAAATGCTTCAGTCACGAGCGACGGTGGAAGTTGCAACAGAAGTTTCAACAGAATTCGAATTATCCCTTTCAGTCTTGGCTTTGTTTCGACTTTATTAATCTGGAAAGAAGATGAAGTGCGGTCTTTTTATCTTGTTTCTTATCGTGGTACTGGCCTGCAATGTGTACCAGACCAGTGGTAATGGCTTGTCACAGCCTACAGGTCGTGGAGCAGACGTAGATAGCGGTAAGTCAGGTTTCTTAACCATCTGGGGAGTTTCTAAAACAAGAAGCGATCCTACCTTACAAAGGCAGCTTTAATCAATAATTGGCTCGTTATAAATATTTAGGATTCCATTTGTCTTGAAAAAAAAACCACAACATTAGCTTAAAAATAATGTATAACTTTTTTTATCAAAATTTATCAATAATAATAATAAACAATAAGTTATGGATTGAATGCAGGAGAAATGCAGAGAGAGGTTCAAAGAACATGGAGAAGGTTTAAGTTCCGAGTTTTCTCAAAAATGAAATGGGCACTCGAAATATCAATACAACTCCAAGCAGTCCGCAAAATAAGGATGTCATCAAATGAACTCTTCTATCCTTTCTTTTTTATTCAACTTTACAATAATTGGATATCAGCAGAATATATAATAAATCACACTTTCAGATGAGCTTATTTTCTTCTTCTTCTTCTTCTTTAAAGACCAAATAAACTATTTTGGCTATTTAAAGCCAGGGTTACACCAAAACCGAATTCTCTCGAATTATTCTGCCCGAATATGGCCTGATTCGGATGGATTCGGGACCTATTCGTTTCTGATTCGGGAGCTCCCCATTTATCTGTGCACTATCAGATAGTGTTCAGATCAGTGGATCTCCTCCAATCAAATCGGGAGTATCGGATGGGAGTACCATCCGATTACCCTATAAAATACTCTCGAATGTGGTCACCAGTGGCATAACTATAACTACGGGGGAGGGGGTACGTGCCCCCCCTCCCAATCGGCTGGCCCCCCAAAAAAAGAGGAAGAGAAAAAAGAGGGAGAAAGGAAGAGAAACGTATTGGGAAAGAAGAAATTATTGTTCATTATCATGTTATATTATAATGATGTATGTTACATTACATGAACATTTTTTCATAACTTTGTGAAACATGATTTACTCAGGGCCTATGTCTTCATTATTCCTGGTGCTCACTTTGTGTGTTCAACGAGATATATAATCATGTTGTATATACTAAAACCTCCCGTTTTCAAGTCAATATACACCAAATATATTTCCTCGCACTTCGAGTTATCATTGTTTTATGTAATGACATATGCTTCTTTTCATGACTACTTAAAGTAATTGCCCCATTTAAAGGTATTAATATAAAAAATTCTGTCCGTGCTTAAGTTCGCATTAGTAAATTGGTGAGATAATCTGCTCTTCATGAATTCCTAAAATCAGTCATTGAAATGTTCTTTTTCCGATTTGCGCTCGCATCACTTGGCTAGTGAAATACGTATGGTCTTAGTGAATTCCTACAAACAAGCCTTATAATGCCCCTCTTCAGGTCTGAATTTCCAAAATTTTCAGCTCGCGCTCCCAATGTTTGATTAGTAAGATGTGTATGTTAATCATGATTACTTTGTGTTTAAATGTAATTCTAACAAAATCAGCAAGCTTTCGGCACTCGCATTAGATGACTATGGTAAGATATGGATTCCTAAAATATAGTCCTTAAAATGTCCCTTTGGGGTCAGTATATACAAGAATTTCAGCTCGCGCGACGCGATCGTATTGTTTGTTTAGCGAGACATGCAGGTATGTATCATGATTACAAAAATTTGCTTATAACGTCCCGAATTTGGTCTGAATATAAAAAAAAATTCGGCTCGCACTTCGCGCTCGCATTATTTGATCAGTGAGATACATATCCGTTTAATGGTACTGTCCTTAAAATAGAAAATTGGAGAATTCGTTTTTGGTATACCCTAGCTTAAAAACATCAGTTACATGTACACACGAATCAGATGCAAATCTATCCGAATATAATACCTAATCGGGTGAATTCGGGAATATTCCATAACATTCGTGGATGGATTCGGCTCGTTTTGAAATGGTTTAAACCAGCCGAATACCCTCCAAAACAATCTTCCAAATGCCGCCACGCCAAATTTTGTTCGGGCCACATTCGGGATGTGTTCAAATGGAATTCTGGGTGGCATTCGGGGTATTCTGGGCAGATTCAGACCTATTCGTATTTTTCGGGGAGTAATAGTCTGAAATCAAAAAGCTAGATAGACCCGAATATCACGAATATTGTCGAATTTGCCCAGAATACCTCCATGAAACCATACGAATCATATTACCTAAATACATGGCAAAGCACATGCGAATAAGCCAAACAGAGAAGAATATGGGCGAACGGCAGTCGAAAAAGTTCCAGTTCGGACCATTCTAGTGGCTTTTTTGACGAATTTTGTTGGCATACTCGCCGCATTAGGCATTTTCGTTCCAATTTGGATCGTCATTCGGCTGTAATCGGAGCGTTCGGGCAACATTCGGCTCGAATCTGGTGACCTTTGGCTTATATAGATTCTTGCCAGTATTCGGGTTTGGGCATTCTGCTTTTTTCGGGATGGTCAAACTTGATTCGGGTCTGTTCTTGGCGATTCTGCTACGATTCGGGAACTATTCCGGATCTATTCGTCTCCGATTAGGGGCCTCGCCGAATTAAAGAATAGGTTTCGAATTCACTGAATTCATCCGAATAATGCCATATTCGCACCGACTTTATTCGGGAGAATTCTGTTTCGGTGTAACCCTGGCTTTAAAGTAAAAATATTTAGAAAAAAAATAGTAAAACGGAAAAACAAAGCTTTTACCGTTTTTGCATATTTCATTCCTGAAACAAAATAACGAACGTTTTTCCGTTTTAAATCTCAAAAACATTAGTTTTCACTCATTATTTCGTTTTTGCTATTTCCTTTTCGAATTCAGAAAAACGAATTATCTAACAGTACCTTGATTGAGGAGAAGGCGGAAGAGCTAGAAATATTTTTTTTTTTTCTGTCACAGTAGCAATAACAAAATCTGATCTGTCATTAGATAGATAACCGGGATAGATATTGTGATTTTACCGTGATTATGATAGAAATAATAATAGTTCTTGTATAGCGCATAACACATTATGAACAACGTCTCTATTACAAGTATATTATTACCCCGGCTGTAGCTCAAGCAGCTTAATGATGCAATAAAACCTACACACACACACACATATATATATATATATGTATATATAGTAACAAAATATGCTGAAGATAAATGGTAATGCTTTCAAAGCCAATATAGTTTTTATTTCCTCGAATTTTCGACGGACCTCCGTATATATATATATATACACAACAAAAAAAGTAAGTCCCCCTTAAACAAACATCAATAATTTCCGAACCAATGCGAGTTTTTAATATATTTTTATATGAGCGTGTAGGTAATTTTATAAGCTACCCTCTGAGTAAATGTTGTGGACGTATTTTGCGTCATGCTTCAGTGAGCACCGTCAGAAGGCAAAAATGTCACTTTTCAAAAGTCACAAGCCAAATATCATGACTTTGATTCCATTTTATTGGAACTAATTCCACATTCTCATCATGAAAAATAGCCAGAAGGCTTGTAAAAGGTACTTTCTAAAAGACGATACAACTTTTTTGGCTAAATTTCACGGTTGAATAAACACAAGTCCATACTTGCTATAATTTGATTTTTTGCACATTTATATCAATAAGAATGAAAGAATATGATGACAGTTATTTTTGGGAAGAGTTTCTGCAACAGTATTCATCGTTTCACGGTTCAATGAACATTTATTAAAAACAAAAAATACGATTTTCAAATATCATAGGCAAGTATTGTTTCATTTTGGTAACTGAAAATTATCTTTTCTCAACTTTTTCGTTATGTTCACGACCATTTAACATGCTTCAATGATTCAAAGGCGTTTAATTAAACATTCACGCTTGAATGAACATGTGGAATGTGATAAGCTCTTTTTTACGTTATTGGAAAAAATGCAATTTGTAACTATGGATATCTGTCACAAACCTCCTTGCATAGTTCATTTGATTTGATTTTTATGAAAATCCCGATGTTTAATGCATCAGTGAGCACACAATATTCGAAAATTATGCAAATGAGAAGAAAGTTCATTGCCTTGGCCCCACTCTGTGCCGTGTTGAAAGGTTATTTTGGTGCGCGCACCTTTTGGGCAGTGTTACCCTGAAGCCATGTGCGAAGTTTCATGTAAAAACTGTTGGCAGAAGTAACAAAAACCGTCCATGAAACAAACCCTCATTTCATATTTGCTAAAATTTTGACTTCCTCTCTCATAGACTTGTGTACACTATGGGTGCATATGTTTAAGAGTAAGTAACCCCTTATTTAAATTGGTGGAACTTTTTTTCAAGGCTATCTTTAGCAATGTTATTTAACAGTAATGTTTATCAACCTATGGGCAGAATTTTGTGCAGAAATGAAATCGATATGCTTATTCATGCATGAGTGAGCACGCATCAAAGAGGGAAAATTGGTATTTTCAATGTCACAGACTCATTTTAAACGGTAATAAATTGAATATTGAGGGCAAATTCGGTTTCAAATGCTTTTTTTTTATCATCCATCATTTCTATCACCACACACTTTCCGAACTTTAAACATTTTCATGGTTGAGCGAGCACATTCGAAAACTTAGGAATGAATACTCTTTATGCGGCGTAAATGTATTCTTTTCGTAACAGTTTCTCATGACCAGTTTAATTTACGGGCAAATCAGTGGTGGATTAAGAATTTAAAAATGGGGGAGGGGCCTATAATCGGGGGAGCTACCAACATTTTCAAATTTTTAACATGATCTAACAAGTTGTAGAGGATACTACCATAAACCCCTATGACGATACGTCACAATACAGGGGCCGCGGATCGGTTTTCAAAGTGGGGGGGGGGGGGTGCGAGGGTGACTGAGCCAAAAGTGGGAGGGTGAGGGCTGGCCATGCAAAAAATTACAGTCGTATGGTCATTTTTGTACATGCTTTTTGAAAAAAGTGGGGGCTGAACCCCCCCCCCCCCCCGCTTCCGCGGCCCCTGCAATACAATGTGCTTTATACTCAACCATGAACATACGATATCAAAATTGTGTGTGGAGTGGCTATATTATGGATAGTAAAACAGTATAACACCATAAAATTCACCTAAAAAACAATTTTTGCCCAACTTTGTATTTGCACAATCTGAAAAACGACTCTTGTGACTTTCAAAAATGGTCATTTTTAATTCAATCTTTGATTACTCATGCATGACTCAACCGATCAATCTCATATTTTTTCAGGAGTTGCTTAATAAATGTAGAAAACTACCTACGAAAAATCATATCTCAAAACAATTCCGTTCAAAAGTTACAGCAATTTGATTTAGGGGGGACTTACTTTTTTGTTGTGTATATATATATATATGTATATATATATATATATATATATATAAATATGTATAATATATATATATATTATACTATATATATATATATATATGTATAATATATATATATATATATAAATATGTATAATAAATAAAGTTACTGATGAACCACACGTTATCTGTGTAACTTTGTTTATTTTATTTCATGCTCTGCCTCATCACAGACATCGAGCACTCTTATTTACAAGGATAGCATTCACCAGTATATATATATGGGTGGGTGTGTGTGTATGTACAACATATAAAAGAAACAAAATGAGGTATTTGGTATTGAATTGCCATGGTTATCCACGCTATTCATGAGTCCACTGTTGAAGAGTGGACTCATAAATAAAAACGATGGGCTTATGAATAAAATAGCGTGGATGACCATGGTAACAGGCCATTTGGCGCACTGTGACAAAAGCGCGCATCAGCATTGGACATTTTTTATACACGCACCCGATACGCGGTAAAATAAGCGTACTTTATACATGAAATCTGCCAAAACCATGGACTCAACCGTGGGTTTTCAAAACCACCTTTGAGAATTCGGGCCATAATATTTAGGATAAATTGAATAACAGGGAAGGGGTATATAGTGAAAGGGTTTACATGTAGGGCCTTCTATTTTTTTTATTTCTCCTCCTGTAGATATTGACGTAGAGGAAGCTCTTTTGCTAGGAAATCGTAAATTGAATTTTATTGCAATCTTTTAATTGGATATTTTTATTGAATCAACAAAAATGATAGATGATGAAGAAGAAAAGATGTGAAAGAATACAAATAAAATGAATGAAATGAAAAATAAAAAGGAAGAAAACAAGAAATGAATAATTAGAAGAAGAAGATGAAGAAGAAAAGAGAAAGGAGGAGGAAAATAGGAGGAAATTAATTTAACTTATGAAAATTGAGTGATGCTCTTTTTATTATTGTTATATTTTATCTTCATAGGGCCCATTCATCTTTGTTATTACATAAGATACATTTAATAGAATTGAAGGTTGTACCATATTTTGTGTTTCCATGAATGTCATAATTCTTTAATTTCAATGTTAATCTGGTGTACTTTTATTTCTATACCCATGTAGCTCTTGACGTAGAGGAAGCGCTTTTAATAGGAAATCGTAAGTTGAATTTTATTTCAATCTTTTTATTGGATATTTTGATTGGATGATTAAAAATTATAAAAGATGAAGAAGAAAAAGAAGGGGAAGAATAGCATAAAATAAATGAATGAAAAAAAATAAGACAAAGAAAAAGAAAACACGAAGACGAATAATTAGAAGGAAAACAAGTACAGGAGGAAAGACAAGCAAATTAATTGAACTTATGAAAATGAGTGATGTTCCTTACAATTGTGTTATTATATTTATTCATATATCAATCTCTGTTATTATATAAAACACAAAAAAAATTAAATTAAAGAATATATTATATGTTGTGTTTACAGCTATGTCACATTTCTTGTTCTTTTACTGTTGATCTGGTGTTTTTTTTTATGTCCATGTAGCTATTGACTTAGAGGAAGCACTTTTAATGGGAAATCGTATATGTTGAATTTATTTTTACCTTTTAATTGTTTTGATTGAATTAAGAAAAAGTGATAGAAGTTGTTGAAGAATGAAAATAAATTCAATGAAATTAACGGTAAGATAAAAAAGAAGAAAACAATAGATTAATCATCAGAATAAAAAGATGATGAACTAATAAGAAAAAAGAGAAGTAAAAAGAAGTTAAGGAGGAGGAAAGAGAAACAAATTAATTCAACTTATGAAAAGTGAGTAATGTTATTTATATTTGTGTTATTATATTCACTTTTTGTATGTATCTATTTATCTTTGTTATTATATAAAATACGTTTTATAAAAGTGAAGGATTTATTATATCTTGCATTTATGTCATAATTCTTGTAATTTCAATGATGACCTGATGTTCTTTTATTTTTATATGTAGCTGTTGACGTAGAGGAATCTCTTCTATTTGGAAATTGTAAGTTGAATTGCATTTTAATCGTTAATTTGATATTTTGATTGAATGAACAGAAATAAGTGGAAGAACAAAAATGAAATGAAAAATTGGATTAAAAAACCCAAGAGATTAATAATTTCATGTGAAAGAAAAAGATTAGAAAAAGTAAAAGAGCATGGGGAAAAGTTATGGAGGAGGAAAAAAAAATTAATTGAACTTATGAAAATTGAGTGATTCTCTTTCCAGCATTTGTGTTATTAAATCTATTTTTCTATTCATATATTTAGCTTCGTAATATATAAAATACGATCTGGTATTATTTTATTTCTATACACATTTAGCTGTTGACGTAGATGAATCTCTTCTCATTGGAAATCGTAAGTTTAATTTCAGTTTAATTTTAAATTTGATACGTTAATTAAATGAACAAAAATAAAAGAAGATGAAGACAAAATGGACGTGGAAGAATAAAAATGAATTGAAAAAAAAGAGATGAAAAAGAAGAAAACAAGCGCTTAATAATTAATAGAAAAATATGATGAAAAGGGAGAAAAAGTGAAGGAGGAGGAAAGAAAAGCAAATTAATTGAACCAATGAAAATTGAGTGATGCTCTTTCCATTTGTGTTATTATATTTATTTTTTCTAATATATTTAGCTTCGTAGTATATAAAATACGATCTGGTATTCTTTTATTTCTATACACATTTAGCTGTTGACGTAGACGAATCTCTTCTTATTGGAAATCGTAAGCTGAATTTCAGTTTAATCTTTTAATTTGATATGTTGATTGAATGAACGAAAAAAATAGAAGATGAAGACAAAAAGGATGTGGAAGAATAAAAATGAAATGGAAAATGAGATGAAAAAGAAAAAAAAACCCAAGAGATTAATAATTTCATGTGAAAGAAAAAGATGATGAAAAAGTAAGAGAGAATGGGGAAAAAGTTAAGGAGGAAAGAAAAGCAAATTAATTGAACTTATGAAAATTGAGTGATACTCTTTCCATTTGTGTTATTATATTTATTTTTTCTATTCATATATTTAGCTTCGTAGTATATAAAATACGATCTGGTATTCTTTTATTTCTATACACATTTAGCTGTTGACGTAGACGAATCTCTTCTTATTGGAAATCGTAAGCTGAATTTCAGTTTAATCTTTTAATTTGATATGTTGATTGAATGAACGAAAAAAATAGAAGATGAAGACAAAAAGGATGTGGAAGAATAAAAATGAAATGGAAAATGAGATGAAAAAGAAAAAGCAAGAGATTGATAATTTCATGTGAAAGAAAAAGATGATGAAAAAGTAAGAGAGAATGGGGAAAAAGTTATGGAGGAAAAAAAAACAACAAATTAATTGAACTTATGAAAATTGAGTGATACTCTTTCCATTTGTGTTATTATATTGATTTTTTTATTCATATATTTAGCTTCGTAGTATATAAAATACGATCTGGTACTCTTTTATTTCTATACACATTTAGCTGTTGACGTAGATGAATCTCTTCTTATTGGAAATCGTAAGTTCAATTTCAGTTTAATTTTAAATTTAATACGTTAATTAAATGAACAAAAATAAAAGAAGATGAAGACAAAATGGACGTGGAAGAATAAAAATGAATTGAAAAAAAAGAGATGAAAAAGAAGAAAACAAGCGCTTAATAATTAATAGAAAAATATGATGAAAAGGGAGAAAAAGTGAAGGAGGAGGAAAGAAAAGCAAATTAATTGAACCTATGAAAATTGAGTGATGCTCTTTCCATTTGTGTTATTATATTTATTTTTTTCTATTCATATATTTAGCTTCGTAGTATATAAAATACGATCTGGTATTCTTTTATTTCTATACACATTTAGCTGTTGACGTAGACGAATCGCTTCTTATTGGAAATCGTAAGCTGAATTTCAGTTTAATCTTTTAATTTGATATGTTGATTGAATGAACCAAAAAAAATAGAAGATGAAGACAAAAAGGATGTGGAAGAATAAAAATGAAATGGAAAATGAGATGAAAAAGAAAAAAAAACCAAGAGATTAATAATTTCATGTGAAAGAAAAAGATGATGAAAAAGTAAGAGAGAATGGGGAAAAAGTTATGGAGGAGGAAAAAAAACCAACAAATTATTTGAGCTTATGAAAATTGAGTGATACTCTTTCCATTTGTGTTATTATATTTATTTTTTATTCATATATTTAGCTTCGTAATATATAAAGTACGATCTGGTATTCTTTTATTTCTATACACATTTAGCTGTTGACGTAGATGAATCTCTTCTTATTGGAAATCGTAAGTTCAATTTCAGTTTAATTTTGAATTTGATACGTTAATTAAATGAACAAAAATAAAAGAAGATGAAGACAAAATGGACGTGGAAGAATAAAAATGAATTGAAAAAAAAGAGATGAAAAAGAAGAAAACAAGCGCTTAATAATTAATAGAAAAATATGATGAAAAGGGAGAAAAAGTGAAGGAGGAGGAAAGAAAAGCAAATTAATTGAACCTATGAAAATTGAGTGATGCTCTTTCCATTTGTGTTATTATATTTATTTTTTTCTATTCATATATTTAGCTTCGTAGTATATAAAATACGATCTGGTATTCTTTTATTTCTATACACATTTAGCTGTTGACGTAGACGAATCGCTTCTTATTGGAAATCGTAAGCTGAATTTCAGTTTAATCTTTTAATTTGATATGTTGATTGAATGAACCAAAAAAATAGAAGATGAAGACAAAAAGGATGTGGAAGAATAAAAATGAAATGGAAAATGAGATGAAAAAGAAAAAAAAACCAAGAGATTAATAATTTCATGTGAAAGAAAAAGATGATGAAAAAGTAAGAGAGAATGGGGAAAAAGTTATGGAGGAGGAAAAAAAACCAACAAATTATTTGAGCTTATGAAAATTGAGTGATACTCTTTCCATTTGTGTTATTATATTTATTTTTTATTCATATATTTAGCTTCGTAATATATAAAGTACGATCTGGTATTCTTTTATTTCTATACACATTTAGCTGTTGACGTAGATGAATCTCTTCTTATTGGAAATCGTAAGTTCAATTTCAGTTTAATTTTGAATTTGATACGTTAATTAAATGAACAAAAATAAAAGAAGATGAAGACAAAATGGACGTGGAAGAATAAAAATGAATTGAAAAAAAGAGATGAAAAAGAAGAAAACAAGCGCTTAATAATTAATAGAAAAATATGATGAAAAGGGAGAAAAAGTGAAGGAGGAGGAAAGAAAAGCCAATTAATTGAACCTATGAAAATTGAGTGATGCTCTTTCCATTTGTGTTATTATATTTATTTTTTCTATTTTTGAAACTTTCAAAAATTACCTCAAAACATTTCTGTTCAATTCTTTTTAATTTCTTTTATAATTTCCTAAAAAGCGCCTCGAGCACTCTACAGAGTGGATTTGGCGCGACTTAAGTCTTAATTATTATTATTATGTTATTATCATTATTATTATAAATATATTTAGCTTCGTAGTATATAAAATACGATCTGGTACTCTTTTATTTCTATACGCATTTAGCTGTTGACATAGACGAATCTGTTCTTATTGGAAATCGTAAGTTCAATTTCAGTTTAATTTTAAATTTGATACGTTAATTAAATGAACAGAAGTAAAAGAAGATGAAGACAAAATGGATGTGGAAGAATAAAAATGAATTGAAAAAAAAGAGATGAGAAAGAAGAAAACAAGCGCTTAATAATTAATAGAAAAATATGATGAAAAGGGGGAAAAAGTGAAGGAGAAAAGAAAAGCAAATTAATTGAACCTATGAAATATATGAAGTATATAAAATACGATCTGGTATTCTTTTATTTCTTTACACATTTCAGTTTAATCTTTTAATTTTATACGTTAATTAAATGAACAAAAATAAAAGAAGATGAAGACAAAAAGAATGTGGAAGAATAAAAATGAAATGAAAAATGAGATGAAAAAGAAAAAAACAAGAGATTAATAATAATCATGTGAAACAAAAAGATGATGAAAAAGTAAGAGAGAACGGGAAAAGGTTATGGAGGAGGAAAAAAGCAACAAATTAATTGAACTTATTAAAATTGAGTGATGCTCTTTCCATTTGTGTTATTATATTGATTTTTCTATTCATATATTTAGTTTCGTAATATATAAAATACGATCTGGTATTCTTTTATTTCTATACACATTTAGCTGTTGACGTAGAGGAATCTCTTCTTATTGGAAATCGTAAGTTCAATTTCAGTTTAATCTTTTAATTTGATATGTTAATTAAATGAACAAAAATAAAAGAAGATGAAGACAAAATGGATGTGGAAGAATAAAAATGAAATTTTAAAAAAGATGAAAAAGAAGAAAACGAGCGCTTAATATTTAATGGAAAAATATGATAAAAAAGTAGAAAACAAGGGAGAAAAAGTGAAGGAGGAGGAGAGAAAAGCAAATTAATTGAACGTATGAAAATTGAGTGATGCTCTTTCTAGTTGTGTTATTATATTTATTCATTCTTATTTGTATGTTTATCTTCGTAATATGTAAAATACATTTAATGAAATTGAAAGATATATCATATCTTGTGTTTACAGCTATGACATAATTCTTGTCATTTCAATATTGATCTGATGATCTTTTATTATGTGTGATGTTATTTATAATTTTGTTAGAAAAAGTTATGTGATGCAATGTAATGTAATGTTATGTAATTATCTTATCAATTAATTTAATAACAATGAATAAGTATGTTTTCAGTTGTGTCATTGTACATGAACTGTCATTTTTGATTTGGTATTCTTTGTTTTCTACTCTCAGCTTGTAGTTTTATACCCAGGAAGTTGAATTTCATTCAAATCTTTTAACTGAGAACTATGTAACTGTATACTGCCCTCTCACGTCGGGTACACAAGTACTGATGGGGAAAGTAGATCACTACTGGAAACCAATGCATCACCATCTCTTTTTTATATGTTGTTTTTATATCTAGAATGATCAGAGGGACCTTCTTGGTCGATTTGACGTCATAATGATGTGTAAACTCTCATTACCATTGTTACCACAAGATGCAGTCACACCCCAACAGCATAATTTAGATATTCTTCTACAATATCAGCAACATGGAGTAACACAATTAGTTTCTGTACCGTGTATCAGTTTTAAATGAGAGCATACGAGAATGGACATAATACAAAAGACTTCCTTATCCGTAGCTTATTAATTTCAGCTCTTCATTTGAAATATGAGATTCCTACACTGTAAAAACGTTTTCAAAATGTTAAGCAACACTGTTTAAGCAAGTCACTCTAACAACTATTGCTTAAACTTTTAAACTATAATATTCAAACTTTCTAAAACAAATTGTTTAAAATTTTAAACAATAGTTGTATGAGTGACAGGCTTAAACAACGTTGCCTAACATATTTAACTATGTTTTAAAGTGTAAGCTTGAATCCTGTTCTCTGTGTATAAAAAATAAAAATCACCATTGTATACCTTGTATAGAAAATGTCCTTTTGTTCATTTCAAAACAAGCCATTGATTTCGAAAGACTAATATTTTCCAATGTCCGATGATGATTGTCAATAATTACCCAAATATTATCGGACAGGTTAAAGTGTATTTTACCATGGTAATTGGAAGAATGTATGCATTGCCATTGGATCCAGTAAGCCCCAAAGACTGATGCTAGAAACGATCTTAGGATGTCTTAGCCATGTAGACTCAAAAGTACCCATGTCCCTTCAGGGTTGATAATGTATTGAAATCTGAGTTTGGTCATCATTACCATTTTAACAATATAATGAATAGTGATATTTACTCATTTTATTGAGGTTTATGTTTTGCTCAGTACTAGTGTATTCACGTTTCCATCTAAAGCTGATACATCTGATTTTGCATGATGAAGTATATATGTATATAAATAGGAAAAACAATATGTATTGTATGAATAACCACCGTATACCTCGAAAGAAATAATAACTTATTATAGTTGCAATGTGTTTCATAATGGGAAGTATTTTAATGTCAAAAGAGATGATATGCGACAAACCAAGATTTTTCTTTGATTTTGAAAATTAAATTTGTTGAGCAGGTCCATCACTCTACAAAGGTTGTTTGTTCCTTGTAATCGGTATTGTAGTATGTGCGTATGTGTTTGTGTGTTCTCTCTGGAAGACCTATGGGTGTGCGAGTGTGTGCGTGGGTATGTGTGCTTGGGTACTATTGGGCGTCTATCAAATAGTTGTCGGACTAAAATTTTGATGAAGCACTCCAAGGGGCCTGTTGCATAAAACATTTTACCTGAGAAAACTCTGGTAAAAACTGAAAACTAAGGTTAGTCCGACTTCTGCAATTGACATTAACACAAGGCAAAAACTGCGGTAAAAACAACCTGAGTTTTCTCAGGTAAAAAGTTTTATGCAACGGGCCCCAGGTTTGTCGGTGCGTCAGGTGTATTTGAGAATGTACGCCTGTGAGGCCGAGGGTGTGCCATAGAGTTGTTTAGGCACAGAGATACGATCTTACGTATACGTAAGCCGAAGGGAGCTAGAGAGGAAACTCTTTTCGCGCGTTCTTTTCTCCCATAGGTTTTGTACACAGCCAACATGGCTGCCGGCGGACAATTTGAAGGTTGTTTTGGAGGGTCAATGTTTAATTCATGAAATGACGTCAAATTACGCAAAATACACTTCTATGATTGGCTAAGACGCTAATGTTTTATTCATATCTTTTGAATTAAACACGTTTTTTCCTTCCCACAATTCCCTACGAGATCTGTGCGAAGTGTTGTTCTTTTAGACTCTGCGAATTTCCAGTTTCTACAACGAAATAGCTCGACTAATCATCTGTTTATAGAATTGATGTTCGAAATCGTGATTTCTGAGTGAACTTCATTGGAGCAGAAAATCTTGGAGGGAACATCAATATTAATTTAATGACATTCCATAAGAATAAAAGTAAGTTAAGTTCATTTTCGTGTTTTGATCTCACTTACAATGGTGAGGTGTTTGCCGGGGTTCGGGGTCCATCCCGTATTACTTTACTACGTAAACCTCGCTCCCATTTCTTTTGCCTGACTTCCAAATAAATCATCTGTCAGTGAGTTTCTCAAAAAATAGGCCTAACTTACCATTTGTCGTAGACCTTCATCGGAATGCTTCATGTAAGCAAAAAGTAAACCTGTATTTCAGTTTTATTGTCAATTATCAGGGGTAGATGTGGACTTGTTTCCGACCTCCTGTTTTGGTAACGACAAACTGTCGATTTTGGTCAGAGCGAAATCCGGCCTTGATAACGCCGGTGCTAGCCGGCTAGCGAGATTGTCGATGTAGTCATGGGGTATGAAAATAGCGGGGACGGACTAGGCCCAAACTTCAAGCTTGAAAGTTGAAGTTTAGGCCTAGTCCGTCCACGCTATTTCATCTTCATATGAATAAGTATAATTCTCAGCAGCTTCTTTTATTCAGAAGCTTTTTACTTCAGAGTAATCATGAATGAAATCCAATTGATTTAGTGTACACTGTTAGATTTGAATGAAATGACTCACTTAGACGTAAATCAAGTTTCTATTTGAACAGGATGCCCTGGGCCTGGCCTGGGGTGGTATTCTGAAAAGTTCTCAGTGTTTACTTCATTCAAATGTGATGTGATTCTTTAGTTATATACAGGACCAGCATAGACCAGGTCCTGATTCAGCTATACAGCTGGAGCAATATGTGGTTGGAATCATTTTACTTTAATAAACAGTCGGGTACCTGGTACCGGTATACGTATGCCTCCCTGTGAAACTTTATGATATAGAGAGAATGAATTTTTTTGACCTGATAATTTTGTTTGGAATATTCATACGCCAATGATATGGGCAGCTGGATTTTTTTTTTAAATATTGTTTACGAAGAGTATTTTATTTATCTCTAATACTCTCAAACTGTAAAAAAAAATGTTTATTGCAGATCCAATAGGACCAAGATCTTAGCAGTTCACACCCGGTCAGAGGGACAAAATTGAGAACCATGCAGATCAGCAAGTGTGAGTTACACTCTAATGAGGAACAGGACATCTGAATAAAAATTGGAAAATTGCAAGGTATGCTTCTTGTTTTAATAATAATACAGGCTGTATCTAAGCTCATCCCCCCTGCCCCCCCAAAAAAAAAGTCTAAATGAATAAATATTACATCTTTTGGGGAGGGGGGTATGGCGAATTGAGCTGAATCAAAATAAAGCTCCATTGATAGTTAATATTTGCTTGAATTCAGATTCACCTGTATTTCCATTTTCACCGACCATACCTTCTGTCTATGTACATAAAAAACCTTGATATTAACAGTTAGCATCTAATAAATATTTTAAATAATTTGCACTCTTTATTATCAAAACATACTGTAAATAGTTATATTGATAGATGAATTTATCTGGATGTAGGACAAAAGTGACAAAAGTATTAAATAGAGTTTAAATCTTCTTAATAAAACTGGACTAGATGAGTAAGAATAATTTACATCAGCAGCTCATTTTGTTCTTTTTCTATTTTTTTACAATGCAGGTTTCCCACTGCCCAAGCTGTTTAAGTACCGGTATCACAACAAGTACCAAGACGGAAGAAATATGAAGGCCAAGTTAATAAGTAGTTACTTCAAATTAATTTTGAATAGATATATCAACAAAGCATTGAATGTTCTTTAAACTGCATATCTGTAGAAAAGAGTGCAGTACAAGTTCAGGTTCATCAGCGGGCAATGACATTAAAGTATACAAAATTTCACACAAAATACAAGTAAGAAATTTTTTTTTTCCAATGGGCAAATGTATTACCTTTTATTAATATTTAATACTTCTACTAGTTCTTAGAAATTTTTGTGAAATTAAATATAATTTCCAGTTTAAAGGCCTATTGTATACAAGACAAAAATTTATATTTTGAAATAAAAATCATGCGTAGATAAATGTTAATAAAGGTGATCAGAGGATTAAGAAATAATTTTAGTATCATTCCTGGGCCTCATTTCATAAACAAGTTATTACTATTGTAATCTTGTCACTATGACAATTACCATGGTAACAGGGCTGAGCAAGAAATCAAGGTTTTTATGGAAGCTGCAATGGGCTTGGACAAAGTTACCATAATTGCAAGTCTTCATATAATGGCTGAATAATTATGTAGGAATATTAAATTGCATTTATTGTTATCTTACATTTTAAAAAGTTTTGACATGGATTACCTCTGCAAAAATATATAAATAGACTATATTTTTAAAAATAGATTGAATTCTAGCCACAGTGACAGTAGACAATATTAAATTTTGTGAATGATTCACTAATGTATTGACTGGGAAAGGCACTCTTTAGGGAGATTCTGGAATTATCCCCCCCCCCCTTTTTTTATGTGGAGTGCTCTCACATTAGTAGAATATTTCTTGTCAGCAAATTTGGAAGGAATTTACCTCCTTTTTTGAGTGACAAACTTTTGTGGAAAAATTAGAATATCACAGATTTTATGCTCTTTTTATGAAATCCTGGATGCATCCCTCATATTAACTATTAGGCTCATTGACATTTTTTGAATGAAATTTTAATAAACATTGTATATTTTGACTTAAGTGTAGAAAAATGCACTCAATCCTTTATTTTTTAAATCTAATTTAATGCTTGTAGACTCTATTATTGTTATGTTATTTTCAATGTTTTAGAAAATGGATTTCTTAATAAACATGTTAATTTTAATTAAATTATGTGATCTTGGTCATTTTCATTTATTAATCACCAATTTGTAATGATACATTGCTACCAAGAATTTGTATGCACAAATGGCACAAGATGTTGCACTCTGTAGTGAAATGTGATGATACTATTGTGACATCATGAGAGCAAACAGCAGTTAAACAAAATATTCTTCAAGAGAAATAAGGATAAGAGTGGGAAAGTAAGCAAAATGACAGAATTGTTTACCTTTATGCATATATTTATGTGTGTCAGTTTCTGAGAGAGAGAAGAGGCAGGAAATGGGGGGGGGGGCAGTAAGAGAAAGTTGTTTGGTTTGGAAGAACAATCATAAGACCTTACTGTCCATGATGGGTATACGGGGGAGGGGAATTATTTCTACAAAATGTGGAACCTGTATATAAAATGTATTTTTCTTTCCATATAAAAATTATACCAGATTCATTTCCAGTTGAAAATAAAAAATAAATATTCTATAGCCTATGATCGGTTTGCTCCCTTGCCTAGATAATTTTGAGAATCCCCCTAGAATATATTACCTAGGTCATAGTGACATAGAAGTCGCCATTTAAAATTAAGTGCTCCCGACTGCTATTCATAATAGGACCTATATTGGAGACTGTACAATAATTAATATGTAAAAGAATTTGATTTATTCTTATTTTTGTTCAAATAATGAAATAAAAGTTCATTTAGTTTTCTGCAATTAAAAATAAACAGAAAAGATAAAAATATGAATGAAGAGTTTAGTTGCAATAGGGGTTAGGTCCACTTTTTACCATTCCGAGAAAATCCATGTTTTTTATTCTCACTGCATTACTCTTATGAGACACTAATTTTTCATGATGTACTACCCTATCATGTGAACATAAATTTGGGTATAAAAGAAATGTACCTGTTTTCAATTTTTTTCGATATATTCTTTTTAAAAATATTGTGTACCTAACCCCTTTTGCAACTAAACTGAAATGAATCCAATCAATTTTGATAAAAAGGGTGATTTTCTTTGCCACTTTTATTCACGATTTCATGTGAATTTCAAATTTTCGTTGTTTTCATTAGAACGACTAAAAATATAGAGGTTTTGAGACAGAAAACAATAAAAATTTATGAACAATGGACCTAACCCCTTTTGACAAATGAGCTCTTCAGAATAGTTTGTTTGCAAAAGGGGTTAGGTCCACTCTCCCATATTGTGATATTTTTATGCAAAACTAAATTGCAATATTCTTATGCAAAACTAAATTTTCATGACACCCTACCATGAGAACATAAAATTGGCTATGAAAGAAATCTACCTGTCTTCATATTTTGTAAAATATTCATTTCCAAATTAAAAATTGTGTGGACCTAGCCCCTTTTGCAACAAAACCGAAATGGGCCTTAACCCCTTTTGAAAAAAAGTGATTTTTCTTGGCCATTTTAGATCACTTTTTAATGGGAATTTCAACTGTTCTTTGGTATCATCTATTAAAAATCTATACACTGAGACAAAAAAAAATCAAATTTGATGAAAAATGGACCTAACCCCTTTTGCAAGTGAGCTCTTCAAATAAGGGCTTCATAAACATAACGAGATGCCATCGTAATTACATTCAACCATTATTGTCAACCGAGGAACACTTCCACGATTTAAGGGGAAAAGTTATTATGGCAACATTTTCTTTGGGAACCTCTATAAATAGTGAATGTAATTAGAATGAAAATTATATGAAAAGAGGGCAAATCAAGCTCAATTAAATTCCCTCCCATAATTTTTTTTTAGTTATTGCCTTAGCAAAGATCCTGGCAACTTGCAGCTAAAATAAATCAAAGGTGCAGTAATAATCGTGACAGTCAAGAACAAATAGATCAATAAAAATAAGATTACTTGTGAATATGAGTAACATGATGTACAATAGACACCGACAATATTAAATCAGGTCGCGCATTATGCTAATTAGTGACAAAATGTTAATTTACATATTTTTACGCTATGCGCGAAGGACGTTTAATGACCACGCCTCCATTTCGCTGGTGTACCAAAACCGTGGCGGTGTCCATAGGCTTGTACATGTAAAATGGGAGCAGTGTGCACTTTTGACCCTCCAAAATTTTCTTCAATTCTGACCGGATGCAGAAGCGGAGTTTCCACCCCCTGGCCCGTATTCTGAAGTTGGGTTTAACTTAAACTCAGGTTTAAAGTTGTGGTTTAAGTATGGACAGCCAATTGTTGCATAATCACTAACAGTAGAGATATCATACTTTCAGCTCATTCGGCTCTCAAATCATTCATAATTGTGTAAGAAGTATAAGAAGTATAAACAGATGATTGTCTTCACCATCGATGAATCAGGAAAGAACACAGTAAACATAAGAAACATACAACATGATAAAGATTTTGATACTTTTGGCTTCCCATAATTAAACCACAACTTTAAACCTGAGTTTAAGTTAAACCCGACTTCAGAATACGGGCCCCTGTGTTTAGGTTTATATAACTCTGGGGTGTGCATAGGTGCGCGCGCGTGTGTGAAGTGCGTGAAGGGGATGGGAGTGTGTGCATGTGTTTGTGTTTTCTTTTTTTGTAAGTCATGCCTGTAAATATCATAGATACGCGAGCAGTTTTTAATAGCAGTAAACAAAAATCCTATGAAATAAGGATTAACTTAAAAGGAACAGGAAATATAACTCAGATTTCAAACCTGATCATCAATTGGAATGTTGACCGCTTCACAGTGGCGTAGCTACGGGGGGCACGTGCCCCCCCCCCCCGGGTGCCCCCTTTGAAAAAATTGGCAGAGCAAAAAAAAGAGAGAAAGAAGAAAAGAAAAAGGGAAAAGAAGAAGAAAGACAGAAGAAATAAAAAGAGGAAAATAAGAGAAGAAAGACGAGTGAATGAAATAATGTGAGGGGAAGACTTGCAAAAAAAACTTTCATGTTACTGTACAAAACTTTTTCGCGCCAGAATTGCCTGTTCGATGAGATTCATATCTTGCTCAATAGACTGATATGTGGAGCAAGTTTTGAAGTCAATACAGAAAACATATTTTAGCTCGAATATCGAGCTTTCATTATTTTTACAAATTTAAGTGCTCTGTAAAATGTCCGTTTAATGGTCTGTATATCAGCTTTTTAAGCTCACGCTGCGTGGTCAAATTGTTTGATTTGCCAAGTTTCTATTGTCTACGTGTATTCCATAATGTTCCATTAAAGAAATGTATTCACAATGCCAAGATTCTAGGTCTAAATCTAAAACATGCGCGATAGCCTGCATGCTCTTTATCTAAAGTGTACTTAAACTATCCAGTGTCACATCAGAATATCAATAATTGTCTGCTTACACTTCACGATCGCATTATTAATGATACCCAATTAACTATATTCCATTTATGATTTACAAAATATGTCCCGCTTTTAGGTCTAAAATTTCAATTTTCTTCCTCTCGCGCTTCGCGCTCGCATCAATTGTTTAGTTATACATACCTATCCCACGCAAAAAGTGCTTGGAATGACCATTTTTTTTGTAGGAATGTCAAAAACATTAGATCGCGCTTCGCGCTCGCATTATTGAAATATATATGATTTTCGTGGGTAACTGTAAGCAGTCCTTAACAGGTTCTTTTTCGATAATGCTAGAACAGTTAATAAAAAATTCTGCTCGCGCTTGGCTTTCGCAGTATCCATCTAGTTACATACGAATCTTGTTCAGGATCACACATAACATTGTCCAGGATATTAAATTTTCAGGAAAAAATAAATGAAAGTAAAAAAAAAAATCGCTCGCACTTCGCGCTCGCACTTTTTATAAGGCTTATGAGATTGTTTCATGCTTATGTTGTTTTATAAGAATAAGACAAAGAAGTGACTGATAGGGGAAAATAATAGGTGAAGATAATTTAGGGCCCCGTCCCCTATTGGCGAAAGTCGGATCCGCCCTTGTAACACATACATGCACACCGGAAAAAATGGTGCCCCCCTGAAAAAGCAAGGACCCCCAGTGCCCCTCCCCCAGGAAAAAAATCCTAGCTACGCCACTGCCGCTTTATTTTGGAAATAGATAAATGTGTAGAAAGATTGTAATGAGACCTCATTCGTCACCTGAATCACTGAAAGCAGCCCTAATTCTTCCACCAGCTGTACTTCAAAAAGTGAAATGAAAATTTCTTCGCCATTTTGGCAAAAGAAGCCAGTGAATTCCATACATAAAATCAGTTGTAGCTGGTGAATCGTAATGCATACACGTTTGCCAATCGGCTTTATCAAAGGACAAATCTTTAAATTCTGCGAATTGGATTGTCTCGAATAACTGCATTTTGCCTTCCTGTTGCAATTAAGCGTGTAACGCGAGACGTAAGCATTAATATAGAAGAAGTGTGGGTGTAATAGTTGTTTGTCTGGGTGTGATAGAGATTAGAGAAGGGTGTGGCGACAAATATTAATAAAAGAGGAAGTAAACCTGTATTATCAGAGGCATGTAAAGAGAAGTATGGTTGCATGAGGAGCAAAGATAAATAGTGGTAAGATGCTCTGTGCATTGATACCTTGGTCACATTTGCTCTACGGCGGCCGTACGACGAGTCGAAAAAGCCGTTTTATTAATTTTAATTCAAACCACCTATATGTAGTTGGTACAAAAATGTTAAAACGGCTGTTTTCGACTCGCCGTACGGCCGCCGTAGAGCAAATGTGACCACAGTATTAAAGAAAGTGATCGCGGTGACGAATCACAATTTTATGATACTATTGAAGTTTCAGTATCACATTTTATTTCGAGTAACGTTAATTAATAGTTTAATATAATCATCAAAGTATATATTATAAAAAAATAAATGGTACATGTACTTATAATACATAAGAAAGAGTACTTTCTTGAGCCATATAAACCTAAACTGAAAGCACATCTATCATGAAATGTAATTACAGCTCATTAGGATGTTTGGCAAGATCTGTGCTGTACCAGTGCCAATATAAAAACCTTTTTATGACAGTTGGTGCATTTAATGCCACATCCAGCGTTTTTGTCTTTTGCAATACCATAGGCAACGAAGAGAAGACGTCGTGACGAGAGTCTTTGTTCGGTTTCAAATTTAACAAAGCTTTGGTACACGTGGTATAACTATTGGAGCTTCACCGAGAAGTTTTTTAACCGAGGGTCAGATCAATATCAACGTTCTCCCCTCTGCTAGAAAGCAATGTCAGTTCATTTAATTTTAGTGAAGAGAAACCAATGTCATTTCATTTTAGTTTGGTGAAGGGAAATCTGCAGGACTTTTAGCACGACTCTTTAGGGAAACTCGACCTTGAATACTGAATTGCATCCTGATTTGCATATGATCTAATTATTATTTTGACTCCGAAGTAACTAAACCTACCGATTCTCCAGATTTTCTCCAACTTGAATCTATTACTCAGTGTCATGTCCAACATATCGTGAGAGGAAAACAAAGAATTGAAAATTTTGTAACAATGGATCATCAATTTGCACAACTAGCGCCATTTAAGGCAACACTTATGATGTGTTTCATCGTCAGTTTGGGAATATGTTGGAATATTCTGCCAATGAATATTCTTCCAATCATTAACAGTGACATTGTTGTCGGAGTAATGAACTCAGATGACTTAGCTTATACGATGTCTAGTGTTGGGGTGATTCTCCTCGCTCTGTTTGGAGACATTATCATGGTCCGGTTCATTCGCGGCAAGACTGCGTACCATCAGGCTCAAGAAGTATTTTGGCCAGTGAGTTGCCGCCATTGCGCCAAGGCAGTCGGTTTTCAGATAATGGAAAGGAGTCCTGATAATGTAAATACATATCGGCCGTACCAAGACAATAATATTGAAGAACCACATTCCTGTATCACGCAGAGCCCGGATACTCCTGATGATGATCATCATCCAGCTTGTCTTGGGATAGGATCACCAAAAACACATGATAGGAAGACAGTCCTTCTCGTCACTGGGTGCCAAGATATGATTACGGATGAGAACCACGTGATGCCTAAATCAACTGATAGCCAATCTCACACTGAAAATTTAGGTACTAAACATTCTATGTTTGAGGACCACAAGAAACGTCATGATAGAGTATCCCAAGGCCTACAAAACACCCACGATGGGGATTGTCATTCTGCACCGCTGTTTAAGAGACCTCACAAATCTCTTTTGCAAATTTACACAATATTGACGTTCGTTTCCATTGCTAAAGTCATTATAGTGATTATCGCTGATATCATGTGCATCTTGCAACCAAATGAAACATACGGAAGGAAAGTCTCATTCGTTGCTCAGGCGGTTGGAAGTGGAACATTTGGAAGTCTGCTCATATTATCACTAATATTTTTGAACTCTTATTACGACGCCATCTTCATCAGAAGCGGGAAATTTTGTTACCCTGTTGGATTCATGTTCGCTGGTTGTATTTGGCTTATTATTTTCCAAATAGGATCTCCTTTCGATCCTTCTGACGATGAGCAGCCAAAGCAACCGTGCAAACTGAACGGAAGTTTCGGACAACTTGTATTTGATTTTCAAGATACAACGGTCTCCTTTGTAGGAGAATGTGGGATAACCGCAGGTGGCATCTTTTGGCATATGTGGAGCAGTACCTTACCAAAAGGGGTTTTGAAACTCTCACCAGATGCCACTCCTTCATTTGAATGTGTGCCTAAACAGCATTCTCAACCAATTTGGAGGAAGATCTACATCTTTGTATCAAAGTGGATAAACTATCGAAAACCGTTGCACACCTGTGATTCCACTTCTCAAACTGACATAACATCCTTACACATACAGAATAATAATAGAAAACAGAACCTGGATACATTTATTTTGAAATTGTTCCTGGGACTTTTAATTCTTGTTTTGATCAATATAACTGCTGTGCCATTTCTGCGATGGGATAAAATCACTTCACAAAAATCCCGTTTCTATTTAATAAGGTGTTGTGAGATCGCGTGCGGCATTCCACTCATAGGCACACTCCATTTCCAATCATTTGTCACGAACAAAAGGTCACAAAGTTTCCCCATGAGAAGAGGATTGTCAGTACTTAATGGACTGACGAGTAGTGATCGCATCCTGCTCCTTGGGTGTGGCGGAATATTCATAATTAGCTTATTTCGCGTCTTTGGGGCTATCACGTTCTTGATCTTTTCGCAAAATGTATCTAACGACGACCAGATATTAAGCTACTTCATGATCCTATTTGCTGTCTTTAAGATTTACGTGACTTGGCTCATGACGTCATTCTTGTTCATAGCACAACGTCAATATTTTGATGACATTCAGAAGATTAAGTGGTCTTTAATCTGTTCCATGTACACAGGAATGTTTAGCGTCACCGTTTGGGTGTTGGGAAACACAAGCATTCATCCATGGGTTGGATTGCAATTATTTATCGGAACGGAAAATGGGCGGTATTTTGGAAAACTTATGGACCCTCTTGTGAGTTTATATGGTATCCATTCTACTTTAGTTGCACTTAAGACATTCAAAGAAATATACCATGAGAGAATGCGTGTTTGCGACAAGAAAGACAGTTTCTACAATTTCGCATAGACATTATACCACTGTATATACCCTGTAGTAGCTGTGTGATATTGCTGCATAAGCCCAACGCTTTCTGAGTTGATCTGCTTCTCTTAAATGAATAATGTTATGCACAATTCACAGAAAAACTACATGTTAATGACATTACAAAACATAATTACGTTTATAACTGCAGTTTTATGAATTCATTGTGAAAAAAAATCAATTAACTAACACTTTAGAAAGCAATTGATTTTAAGGAACTCCTAGTCGTGTGTCCTCCAAGTATAGCTCAGCCTTTCTGGCAAGATTCAGTCGACCATAGACCTACTACTCTGTAGGTCCATGAGTCGACCGAGGACTGATATCAGTCGCTGCAAATATCTTGTAAATTGAAGATATTAGGGAGTTTTCAGTAAGCGACGTAAGGAGAATTCAAGAACATGGTTATTGTATTGAAAAATGCATGTCAAAATGACAAAGAACAGCTGGAAGATTTTGCCGAGTATCGGTGAACCAGAACCTCAGATTCAACCTAAGTTTTATAGCAGACGAAAAAAATTTCGCTTATCCAAACTCAAGGACTAAACTGATGTTTTGAGTCTCCAATTGTCGACAAAGACTCCTTGTTGTTCTTGTAACGTCGGGCATTTTGCAATATATTTCCTCATATTCTTGAATCCTTCGTACGTCGCTGAGCGAAAGCAGGGTATTTTTAGCAATCACTTCGCATGCAGACAGTGGCGTACCTGGGATTTTCCATAGGGGGGTGGGGCAAAACCGGTCGAAAAATGTGACACGCAAAAAAAAGTCATCAATCAAAAAGCTATTCAATCGTACCCGAAAAAAAAATAGACAAACAAAATAATAAAAGAAAAAAAGGTCTTTAAGTTCGTCAGAGGGGGGATAAATAGGTATTCAAGTTCGTCAGGGGGAGGGGCAAAATAGGTATTCAAGCTCGTCAGGGGGCAGGGATATGTCTTTTGTATGGGTTGTGACTCGTCAGGGGGGTACCCCCCGTAGGTACGCTAGTACATGCAGACGCTTCCTATATAACGCAGAGAATCTTTTGTCAAAAGCCCTTCATAAACAAAGAAGCCTTCGTTGAAGATCGGTGAATCAAAACAGCAGTATCGACTCTGGACAAACGACATATTAATCTTAAGACGATGTGGTGTCCCTGTACACCAACTTTATTGTGGTTTGACGGGCGAAGCGGATGCTATACGCTACTCCTAATTGTGAATACGGTGACACCGGCGGCGGAGTTGGGGACACCACGCATCATCAAATACTTCTAGCAGAGCCTTGCACTCATGGCGGCACATACTTTAATGTAGTGACTCAAGCAATAGATTATAATTGGCTGATGAACTTTAAATGATCAATTGTTCAATTAAATTCAAGTGAATATAAATTTTCTTCCGATTTACATTCTTGTTAGAAAATAAAGAATGTGAATTTATAAATTATGTTTACTGGAGAAGGTATTAATTAATCATCGAGAACAGGAGCTTATGACGTGATACACCTGTAATACTTGAACTGAACAACAAATTACAATAAAATGCAATTTCAAAAAGTTACCAGTAACGAACAATACCTTCATTTATCATTATTATACTTCTCTCAAACTGTAACTTTAAACGAGTTAGTTAATCCAAATGCATACATAATTATATTTTGTAATTATACTGTTAAGATTCTTCGTATAAAGTAATCGGAATACACACTTATATTTTGCAATTACACTGTTGATGTACATTTTATAGTGATATGTTTTGATGTAAATTGGAAATATATCGATTTAGTTCAATTCTGAATATATTTTTAAATAAAACAAGTATTATATTGTGTTTACGCTTGAAGGCCGAAGAGCAGTAGAACCGAAAGCTTGTATGAATAAAAAATTAGGAAATTTTGTATCGATATTAATCGATAACGATCTAACTTTGACTCTTCATGGACAATTGCCTTTAATATGACTAATATAGAGAAAATGGCTGATGTCCGTTATACCACTTATTATAAAAGCCATCCTTTGTTTTTTTTTACAGTAACAAAGCATTTCATATGTTGAAAGCTATTGAAATTATATCTGAATTTATGATTGATATAATCTTGTCTTACCTCAAGGACGATACAACGTCTGTACACCTCGGGTTCTACGCTCTCAATTACTTTTGAAAAGTAGCAACTCAGTAGAAACACAGTACCAAATTGTCCACATACGTTCATCTCTGTTATACTTTCCTACCTAATTTTATTGAAAATGTGCTTTAAAGTCCAAGTATAGATCCTATTTTGGTAAAAGCACACCTTACACACCCTGGCTGATAAACCGCTGATATAGAACGTCTTTGCAAAAATGATGCGATTTGGCGCTAGATTACACCAATTATGTTTATTTCTCCTTTTCATTTAATGAAAGTAGACAATTTGCACATGGTGGATCGATTTATGGCTATTTTCTTCAAGATTCGTAAACAAAAGAAAGGTGTTTCTCGGTTCTTTGAAAATCGATAAGGGGCGGTTTTTAAATGGTTCCCCATAGAGTTTTTTTTTGGGGTATATTCTTGGGGTCTGCGCACTCGAAGGTAGGGAGATTTCTCCGAGTTCCACCATCCAGTAACGTGATGTAACATCTTCTTTTCGTTGTTGTGTTTTATTTCTTGGGTGTGGAACAATGCAGAGCTGTTATTTATGGTTACATCATCATAAATATTACCATGTTATATAGGTGTGTGCTGGTGTATATAGTTAGGCCCTATAAACGGACACGGGGGTGTATTATTGTGGACACAGTCAGGTTAAGAGACACCTTCCTTTTAAAGTGTCAGGTTCAATGTTGTCACCAAGTACATAATGTATCATATTTTAATGACTATTTTCGGAGCTGCGAATTTAGTTGTTGATTATGTCCGGAACGTCGAGTCTACAGCAATGGTTTGATCCTCCATGATCAAGGCGCCTTTTGAGAATATGGAGTCAGACGAGCTGCCAGAAACTTCAAAGATATACGGTTTTCTACAGGAAAGGTTTCCTGTTTCTCCTCAAACGTTCAAGGTGAGCTTCGTCCTTACATCGCGGATACACAAAGCAGAGCGAGACTATAGACGCCACTTTTCCGACGGTGGCGTCGTCAACATGAAATCTTAACCAAGTTTTTGAAATTTCGTCATAACTTTGAAAGTCTATGGATCTATAGCTCGTTTTACTTGGACATAATTGTACGTGTAATGGTTATTCATTGAATATTCTGCCCGAGTTACAGGTCACACGACCAAGTTCAAAGGTCATTTAAGGTCAATGAACTTTGGCCGTGTCTGGGGGTATTGTTGAATTGCCATCATAACTTTGAAAGTTTACGGATATAGTTCATGAAACTTGGACATAAGACTAATCAAGTATCATTTATTGTTTTGCATAAGTCTTATTTTACATCATGATCAATAAATATAGTCTTTGGTTGTCATATGAATGTTGTGTTTGTGAATAACTTTTCAATAGTCGTTTTTGAAACCAATATACATTCGGTTGCTTGAATTTAAGATCAGAGTTTCAGAATTTATTCAAAGTTCAAGGCCTATATATTACTTCACCTTAACCGCTCTTACATTACCCGCCCTGTAATTATGCTAATCTGTTATTACACATCATTGGTCCTTCTCATATCATCCTGGTATAACTTCGCGCCACTACTGGAGTCACCCCGAGGCAACCTTGTGAAATTATACCCATCAAAATTACCATGGGAAACTGCTGGACAGTTCAGGATTCTTGAAAAAATACTCTGTTTTAAATTATAATTTGCATAATTTATGTAAATTAGGTAATAATAAACAAGGATATCCCAATTATTTTATGACAATTTTCTTCCCTGTCTTACCCTAAGTCTTTATTTCCAATTTTAGGGCAGTTCTGGTGAAATATATACACAACAAAAAAAGTAAGTCCCCCCTTAAACAAACATCAATAATTTCCAAACCAATGCGAGCTTTCAATATATTTTTACATGAGCGTGTAGGTAATTTTATAAGCTTCCCTATGAGTAAATGTTATGGACGTATCTTACGTCATGCTTCAGTGAGCACCGTCAGAAGGCAAAAATGTCACTTTTCAAAAGTCACGAGCCAAATATCATGACTTTGATTCCATTTCATTGGAATTTATTCCACATTCTCATCACAAAAAATAGTCAGAAGGCTTATAAAAGGTACTTTCTAAAGGACGACACAACTTTTTTGGCTAAATTTCACGGTTGAATAAACACAAGTCAAAATTTGCTATAATTGGTTATTTTACACGTTTCTATAAAAAAAATGATTGAATATGATGACAGTTATTTTTGGGAAGAGTTTCTGCAACAGTATTCATCGTTTCACGGTTCAATGAACATTTATTAAAAACAAAAAATATGATTTTCAAATATCATAGGCAAGTATTGTTTCATTTTGGTAACTGAAAATGATCTTTTCTCAACTTTTTCGTTGTGTTTATGACCAATTAACATGCTTCAATGATTCAAAGGCGTTTAATTAAACATTCACGCTTGAATGAACATGTGGAATGTGATAAGCTCTTTTTTACATTATTGGAAACAATGCAATTTGTAACTACGGATATCTGTCACAAACCTCCTTGCATAGTTCATTTGATTTGATTTTTGTGAAAATCCCGATGTTTAATGCATCAGTGAACACACAATACTCGAAAATTATGCAAATGAGAAGAAAGTTCAAGGCCTTGGCCCCACTCTGTGCCCTATCGAATTGTCATTTTGGTGTGCGCACCTTTTGGATAGTGTTACTCTGAAGCCATGTGCGAAGTTTCATGAAATAACTGTTGGCAGAAGTAACAAAAACCGTCCATGAAACAAACCCTCATTTCAAAATTTTGACTTCTTCTCTCATAGACTTGTGTACATTATGGGTGCATATGTTTACGAATAAGTAACCCCTTATTCAATATGGTGGAACTTTTTTTCAAGGCTGTCTTTAGCAATGTCGTTTGGCAGTAATGTTTATCAACCTATGGGCAAAATTCTGTGCAAAAATGAAATCGATTTGTTTATTTATGGATGAGTGAGCACGCATCAAAGTGGGAAAATTGGTATTTTCAATGTCACAGACACATTTTAAAGGATAATAAAGTGATTATTTGGGGCAAATTCGGTTTTAAATATGACTTTAATTGCTGTTGTTTTTATCATCCATCATTTCTATCACCACACACTTTCCGAATTTTAAACATTTTCATGGTTGAGCGAGCACAATCGAAAACTTAGGAATGAATACTCTTTATACTGCATAAATGTATTCTTTTCCTCACAATTTCTCAGGATCAGTTGAATGTATGGACAAATCAGTGGTGGATCCAGAATTTTAAAATGGGGGAGGGGCCTATAATCGGGGGAGCCACTAAAATTTTCAAATTTTAACATGATCTAACAAGTTGTAGAGGATACTACCGTAAACCCCTATGATGATACGTCACAATTCAGGGGCCGCGGAACGGTTTTCAAAGTGGGAGGGGGAGACTGAGCCAAAAGTGAGGGGGGGCTGATCATGCAAAAAAAAATCAAAACCGCATGGTCATTTTTTAAATTACATTTTTGTACATGCTTTTGGAAAAAAGTTGGGGCTGAAGCCCACCCCCCCCGCTTCCGCAGCCCCTGCAATACATTGTGCTCACTCAACCATGAACATATGATATCAAAATCTGGTCTGAAGTGGTTGAATGATGGACAGTAAAACAGCATAACACCAAAAAATTCACCTGAAAAACAACTTTTTCCCAACTTTGTATTTCAACAAACTCAAAAACGACTCTTGTGACTTTTAAAAATGGTCATTTTTAATTCAATCTTTAATCACTCATGCATGACTCCACCGATCGATCTCATTTTTCCCCAGGAGTTGCTTAATGAGTTCAGAAAACCACCTATGAAATATCATATCTCAAACTAATTCGGTTCAAAAGTTACAGCAATTTGATTTAGGGGGGACTTACTTTTTTTGTTGTGTATATATTCTGAATTACTTGTTTATACCATATCGACATAATATGCAAATTTATGCAAATTACTTGCTTATTTGCATAGATACAGCGTGTCTCTTTGGATAAATCTTTTTCTTTTGACTCAAGGAACATTTGTGCCAAGTGGGACATTTGTACTAAAAAATGCAGCGTTCAACCTCTTAACAAGTTTACTATTATAAAGAGTACTTTCTTGAGCCATATAAACCTAAACTGAAAGCACATCTATCATGAAATGTAATTACAGCTCATTAGGATGTTTGGCAAGATCTGTGCTGTACCAATGCCAATATAAAAACCTTATTATGACAGTTGGTGCATTTAATGCCACATCCAGCGTTTTTGTCTTTTGCAAGACCATAGGCAACGAAGAGAAGACGTGACGAGAGTCTTTGTTCAGTTTCATATTTAACAAAGCTTTGGTACACGTGGTATAACTATTGGAGCTTCACCGAGAAGTTTTTTTTACAGAGTCAGATCAATTTCAACGTTCTCCCCTCTGCTAGAAAGCAATGTCAGTTCATTTCATTTTAGTGAAGAGAAACCAATGTCATTTCATTTTAGTTTGGTGAAGGGAAATCTGCAGGACTTTTAGCACGACACTTTAGGGAAACTCGACCTTGAATACTGAATTGCATCCTGATTTGCATATGATCTAATTATTATTTTGACTCCGAAGTAACTAAACCTACCGATTCTCCAGATTTTCTCCAACTTGAATCTATTACATACGTCAGTGTTCTGTCAGACAAATCGTAAGACGAAAACAAAGAATTGTAAATTTTATAACAATGGATCATCAATCTGCACAACTAGCGCCATTTAAAGCAACACTTATGATCTGTTTCGTCGTCAGTTTGGGAATATGTTGCAATATCCTGCCAATGAATATTCTTCCGATCAATAACAGTGACATTGTTGTCGGAGTAATGAACTCAGATGACTTAGCTTATACGATATCAAGTGTTGGGGTGATTCTCCTCGCCCTGTTTGAAGACATCATCTTGGTTCGGTTCATTCGCGGCAAGACTGCGTACCATCAGGCTCAAGAAGTGTTTTGGCCCGTGAGTTGCCGCCATTGCGCCAAGGTAGTCGGTTTTCAGATAATGGAAAGGAGTCCTAATAATGTAAATACATATCGGCCGTACCAAGACAATAATCTTGAAGAACCACATTCCTGTATCACGCAGAGCCCGGATAATCCTGATGATGATGATCATCGTCCAGCTTGTCCTGCTTGGATAGGATCACCAAAAACGCATGTTATGAAGACAGTCCTCTTCAATGGGTGCCAAGATATAATGACGGATGAGAACCACGCTATGCCAAAATCAACTGATAGCCAATCTCACACTGAAAATACAGGTACCAAGCATTCTATGTTTGAGGACCGCAAGAAATTTCATGATAGAGTATCCCAAGGCCTACAAAACACCCACGATGGGGATTGTCATTCTGCACCGATGTTCAAGAGACCTCACAAATCTCTTTTGCAAATTTACACAATACTGTCGTTCGTTTCCATTGCTAAAATCATTATAGTGATTATCGCTGATATCATGTGCATCTTGCAACCAAATGAAACATACGGAAGAAAAGTCTCATTCGTTGCTCAGGCGGTTGTAAATGGAACGTGTGGAAGTCTGCTCGTATTATCACTGATATTTTTGAACTCTTATTACGACGCCATCTTCACCAGAAGCGGGAAATTTTGTTACCCTATTGGATTCATGTTCGCTGGTTGTATTTGGCTTATTATTTCCCAAATAGGATCTCCTTTCGATCCTTCTGACGATGAGCAGCCAAAGCAACCGTGCAAATTGAACGGAAGTTTCGGACAACTTGTATTTGATTTTGAAAATATAACGGTCTCCTTTGTAGGAGAATGTGCGATAACCGCAGGTGGCATCTTTTGGCATATGTGGAGCAGTACCTTACCAAAAGGCGTTTTGAAACTGTCGCCAGATGCCACTCCTTCATTTGAATATGTGCCTAAACAACATTCTCAACCAATTTGGAGGAAGATCTACATCTTTGTATCAAAGTGGATAAACTATCGAAAACCTTTGCACACCTGCGATTCCACTTCTCAAACTGACATAACATCCTTACAAATACAGAATAATAATAGAAAACAGGACCTGGAAACATTTATTTTGAAATTGTTCCTGGGACTTTTAATTCTTGTTTTGATCAATATAACTGCTGTGCCATTTCTGCGATGGGATAAAATTACTTCACAAAAATCCCGTTTCTATTTAATAAGGTGTTGTGAGATCGCGTGGGGCATTCCACTCATAGGTACACTCCATTTCCAATCGTTTGTCACGAACAAAAGGTCACAAAGTTTCCCCATGAGAAGAGGAATGTCAGTGCTTAATGGACTGACGAGTAGTGATCGCATCCTGCTCCTTGGGTGTGGCGGAATATTCATTCTTAGCTTATTTCGCGTCTTTGGGGCTATCACGTTCTTGATCTTTTCGCAAAATGCATCTAACGACGACCAGATATTAAGCTACTTCATGATCCTATTTGCTGTCTTCAAGATTTACGTGACTTGGCTCATGACGTCATTCTTGTTCATAGCACAACGTCAATATTTTGATGACTTTCAGAAGATTAAGTGGTCTTTAATCTGTTCCATGTACACAGGAATGTTTAGCGTCACCGTCTGGGTATTGGGAAACACAAGCATTCATCCATGGGTTGGATTGCAATTATTTATCGGAAAGGAAAATGGGCGGTATTTTGGAAAAATTATGGACCCTCTTGTGAGTTTATATGGTATCCATTCTACTTTAGTTGCACTTAAGACATTCAAAGAAATATACCATGAGAGAATGCGTGTTTGCGACAAGAAAGACAGTTTCTGCAATTTCGCATAGACATTATACCACTGTACATACCCTATATTATCTGTATGACATTGCTGCATATTAGCCCAACACTTTCCGAGTTGATCTGCTTCTCTTAGATGAGTAATGTTATGCACAATTAGAAAAACTACATGTTAATTACATTACAAAACATAATTAAGTTTATAACTGCAGTTTTATGAATTCATTGTGAAAAAAAAAATCAATTAACTAACACTGTAGAAAGCAATTGATTTTAAGGAACTCCTAGTCGTGTGTCTTCCAAGAATAGCTCCGCCTTTCTGGCAAGATTCAGTCGACCATAGACCTACTACTCTGTAGGTCCATGAGTCGACCGAGGACTGATATCAGTCGCTGCAAATATCTTGTAAATTGAAGATATTAGGGAGTTTTCAGTAAGCGACGTAAGGAGAATTCAAGAACATGGTTATTGTATTGAAAAATGCATGTCAAAATGACAAAGAACAGCTGGAAGATTTTGCCGAGTATCGGTGAACCAGAACCTCAGATTCAACCTAAGTTTTATAGCAGACGAAAAAAATTTCGCTTATCCAAACTCAAGGACTAAACTGATGTTTTGAGTCTCCAATTGTCGACAAAGACTCCTTGTTGTTCTTGTAACGTCGGGCATTTTGCAATATATTTCCTCATATTCTTGAATCCTTCGTACGTCGCTGAGCGAAAGCAGGGTATTTTTAGCAATCACTTCGCATGCAGACAGTGGCGTACCTGGGATTTTCGATAGGGGGGTGGGGCAAAACCGGTCGAAAAATGTGACACGCAAAAAAAAAGTCTTCAATCAAAAAGCTATTCAATCGTACCCAAAAAAAAAGCCGTTTCATTAATTTTAATTCAAACCACCTATATGTAGTTGGTACAAAAATGTTAAAACGGCTGTTTTCGACTCGCCGTACGGCCGCCGTAGAGCAAATGTGACCAATGTATTAAAGAAAGTGATCGCGGTGACGAATCACAATTTTATGATACTATTGAAGTTTCAGTATCACATTTTATTTCGAGTAACGTTAATTAATAGTTTAATATAATTATCAAAGTATATATTATAAAAAAATAAATGGTAAATGTACTTATGATGCGTAAGAAAGAGTACTTTTTTGAGCCATATAAACCTAAACTGAAAGCAAATCTATCATGAAATGTAATTACAGCTCATTAGGATGTTTGGCAAGATCTGTGCTGTACCAATGCCAATATAAAAACCTTATTATGACAGTTGGTGCATTTAATGCCACATCCAGCGTTTTTGTCTTTTGCAATACCATAGGCAACGAAGAGAAGATGTCGTGACGAGAGTCTTTGTTCGGTTTCAAATTTAACAAAGCTTTGGTACACGTGGTATAACTATTGGAGCTTCACCGAGAAGTTTTTTAACCGAGGGTCAGATCAATATCAACGCTCTCCCCTCTGCTAGAAAGCAATGTCAGTTCATTTAATTTTAGTGAAGAGAAACCAATGTCATTTCATTTTAGTTTGGTGAAGGGAAATCTGCAGGACTTTTAGCACGACTCTTTATAGGGAAACTCGACCTTGAATACTGAATTGCATCCTGATTTGCATATGATCTAATTATTATTTTGACTCCGAAGTAACTAAACCTACCGATTCTCCAGATTTTCTCCAACTTGAATCTATTACATACGTCAGTGTCATGTCCAACATATCGTGAGACGAAAACAAAGAATTGTAAATTTTGTAACAATGGATCATCAATTTGCACAACTAGCGCCATTTAAGGCAACACTTATGATGTGTTTCATCGTCAGTTTGGGAATATGTTGCAATATTCTGCCAATGAATATTCTTCCAATCATTAACAGTGACAATGTTGTCGGAGTTATGAACTCAGATGACTTAGCTTATACGATGTCGAGTCTTGGGGTGATTCTCCTCGCTCTGTTTGGAGACATTATCATGGTCCGGTTCATTCGCGGCAAGACTGCGTACCATCAGGCTCAAGAAGTATTTTGGCCAGTGAGTTGCCGCCATTGCGCCAAGGCAGTCGGTTTTCAGATAATGTAAAGGAGTCCTGATAATGTAAATACATATCGGCCGTACCAAGACAATAATATTGAAGAACCACATTCCTGTATCACGCAGAGCCCGGATACCCCTGATGATGATCATCATCCAGCTTGTCTTGGGATAGGATCACCAAAAACACATGATAGGAAGACAGTCCTTCTCGTCACTGGGTGCCAAGATATGATTACGGATGAGAACCACGTGATGCCTAAATCAACTGATAGCCAATCTCACACTGAAAATTTAGGTACTAAACATTCTATGTTTGAGGACCACAAGAAACGTCATGATAGAGTATCCCAAGGCCTACAAAACACCCACGATGGGGATTGTCATTCTGCACCGCTGTTTAAGAGACCTCACAAATCTCTTTTGCAAATTTACACAATACTGACGTTCGTTTCCATTGCTAAAGTCATTATAGTGATTATCGCTGATATCATGTGCATCTTGCAACCAAATGAAACATACGGAAGGAAAGTCTCATTTGTTGCTCAGGCGGTTGGAAGTGGAACATTTGGAAGTCTGCTCGTATTATCACTAATATTTTTGAACTCTTATTACGACGCCATCTTCATCAGAAGCGGGAAATTTTGTTACCCTGTTGGATTCATGTTCGCTGGTTGTATTTGGCTTATTATTTTCCAAATAGGATCTCCTTTCGATCCTTCTGACGATGAGCAGCCAAAGCAACCGTGCAAACTGAACGGAAGTTTCGGACAACTTGTATTTGATTTTCAAGATACAACGGTCTCCTTTGTAGGAGAATGTGGGATAACCGCAGGTGGCATCTTTTGGCATATGTGGAGCAGTACCTTACCAAAAGGGGTTTTGAAACTCTCACCAGATGCCACTCCTTCATTTGAATGTGTGCCTAAACAGCATTCTCAACCAATTTGGAGGAAGATCTACATCTTTGTATCAAAGTGGATAAACTATCGAAAACCGTTGCACACCTGTGATTCCACTTCTCAAACTGACATAACATCCTTACACATACAGAATAATAATAGAAAACAGAACCTGGATACATTTATTTTGAAATTGTTCCTGGGACTTTTAATTCTTGTTTTGATCAATATAACTGCTGTGCCATTTCTGCGATGGGATAAAATCACTTCACAAAAATCCCGTTTCTATTTAATAAGGTGTTGTGAGATCGCGTGCGGCATTCCACTCATAGGCACACTCCATTTCCAATCATTTGTCACGAACAAAAGGTCACAAAGTTTCCCCATGAGAAGAGGATTGTCAGTACTTAATGGACTGACGAGTAGTGATCGCATCCTGCTCCTTGGGTGTGGCGGAATATTCATAATTAGCTTATTTCGCGTCTTTGGGGCTATCACGTTCTTGATCTTTTCGCAAAATGTATCTAACGACGACCAGATATTAAGCTACTTCATGATCCTATTTGCTGTCTTTAAGATTTACGTGACTTGGCTCATGACGTCATTCTTGTTCATAGCACAACGTCAATATTTTGATGACATTCAGAAGATTAAGTGGTCTTTAATCTGTTCCATGTACACAGGAATGTTTAGCGTCACCGTTTGGGTGTTGGGAAACACAAGCATTCATCCATGGGTTGGATTGCAATTATTTATCGGAACGGAAAATGGGCGGTATTTTGGAAAACTTATGGACCCTCTTGTGAGTTTATATGGTATCCATTCTACTTTAGTTGCACTTAAGACATTCAAAGAAATATACCATGAGAGAATGCGTGTTTGCGACAAGAAAGACAGTTTCTACAATTTCGCATAGACATTATACCACTGTATATACCCTGTAGTAGCTGTGTGATATTGCTGCATAAGCCCAACGCTTTCTGAGTTGATCTGCTTCTCTTAAATGAATAATGTTATGCACAATTCACAGAAAAACTACATGTTAATGACATTACAAAACATAATTACGTTTATAACTGCAGTTTTATGAATTCATTGTGAAAAAAAATCAATTAACTAACACTTTAGAAAGCAATTGATTTTAAGGAACTCCTAGTCGTGTGTCCTCCAAGTATAGCTCAGCCTTTCTGGCAAGATTCAGTCGACCATAGACCTACTACTCTGTAGGTCCATGAGTCGACCGAGGACTGATATCAGTCGCTGCAAATATCTTGATAATTGAAGATATTAGGGAGTTTTCAGTAAGCGACGTAAGGAGAATTCAAGAACATGGTTATTGTATTGAAAAATGCATGTCAAAATGACAAAGAACAGCTGGAAGATTTTGCCGAGTATCGGTGAACCAGAACCTCAGATTCAACCTAAGTTTTATAGCAGACGAAAAAAATTTCGCTTATCCAAACTCAAGGACTAAACTGATGTTTTGAGTCTCCAATTGTCGACAAAGACTCCTTGTTGTTCTTGTAACGTCGGGCATTTTGCAATATATTTCCTCATATTCTTGAATCCTTCGTACGTCGCTGAGCGAAAGCAGGGTATTTTTAGCAATCACTTCGCATGCAGACAGTGGCGTACCTGGGATTTTCCATAGGGGGGGGGGGGTGGGGCAAAACCGGTCGAAAAATGTGACACGCAAAAAAAAAGTCATCAATCAAAAAGCTATTCAATCGTACCCGAAAAAAAAATAGACAAACAAAATAATAAAAGAAAAAAAGGTCTTTAAGTTCGTCAGAGGGGGGATAAATAGGTATTCAAGTTCGTCAGGGGGAGGGGCAAAACATGTATTCAAGCTCGTCATGGGGCAGGGATGTGTCTTTTGTATGGGTTGTGACTCGTCAGGGGGGGGTACCCCCCGTAGGTACGCTAGTGCATGCAGACGCTTCCTATATAACGCAGAGAATCTTTTGTCAAAAGCCCTTCATAAACAAAGAAGCCTTCGTTGAAGATCGGTGAATCAAAACAGCAGTGTCGTCCTGGGGCCGATTGCACGAAAGGGTCTTTCCAAGGACCGTCTTTCGTGTCGCCCATCTTTTATGATACGCTATAGGCGGGGTGTTTCTGAAATTTATGAAAAAGAATGAGATTCGTTAGTTTGCTTTTAAATCAAATTTTATACAATTTCATGATATATCACATCATTTTATAAACAAATACTTTGTTTAATTTAACGGACGAATGAAATATGTTTGCAGATGATTTTATTCAAAATGCGTTTCACATGGCGCATCATAAAAGATGGGCGACACGAAAGACGGTCCTTCCAAAGACCCTTTCGTGCAATCGGCCCCTGGACTCTGGACAAACGACATATTAATCTTAAGACGATGTGGTGTCCCTGTACACCAACTTTATTGTGGTTTGACGGGCGAAGTGGATGCTAAAATACGCTACTCCTAATTGTGAATACGGTGACACCGGCGGCGGAGTTGGGGACACCACGCATCATCAAATACTTCTAGCAGAGCCTTGCACTCATGGCGGCACATACTTTAATGTAGTGACTCAAGCAATAGATTATAATTGGCTGATGAACTTTAAATGATCAATTGTTCAATTAAATTCAAGTGAATATAAATTTTCTTCCGATTTACATTCTTGTTAGAAAATAAAGAATGTGAATTTATAAATTATGTTTACTGGAGAAGGTATTAATTAATCATCGAGAACAGGAGCTTATGACGTGATACACCTGTAATACTTGAACTGAACAACAAATTACAATAAAATGCAATTTCAAAAAGTTACCAGTAACGAACAATACCTTCATTTATATACTTCTCTCATACTTTAAACGAGTTAGTTAATCCAAATGCATACATAATTATATTTTGTAATTATACTGTTAAGATTCTTCGTATAAAGTAATCGGAATACACACTTATATTTTGCAATTACACTGTTGATGTACATTTTATAGTGATATGTTTTGATGTAAATTGGAAATATATCGATTTAGTTCAATTCTGAATATATTTTTAAATAAAACAAGTATTATATTGTGTTTACGCTTGAAGGCCGAAGAGCAGTAGAACCGAAAGCTTGTATGAATAAAAAATTAGGAAATTTTGTATCGATATTAATCGATAACGATCTAACTTTGACTCTTCATGGACAATTGCCTTTAATATGACTAATATAGAGAAAATGGCCGATGTCCGTTATACCACTTATTATAAAAGCCATCCTTTGTTTTTTTTACAGTAACAAAGCATTTCATATGTTGAAAGCTATTGAAATTATATCTGAATTTATGATTGATATAATCTTGTCTTACCTCAAGGACGATACAACGTCTGTACACCTCGGGTTCTACGCTCTCAATTACTTTTGAAAAGTAGCAACTCAGTAGAAACACAGTACCAAATTGTCCACATACGTTCATCTCTGTTATACTTTCCTACCTATTTTATTGAAAATGTGCTTTAAAGTCCAAGTATAGATCCTATTTTGGTAAAAGCACACCTTACACACCCTGGCTGATAAACCGCTGGTATAGAACGTCTTTGCAAAAATGATGCGATTTGGCACTAGATTACACCAATTATGTTTATTTCTCCTTTTCATTTAATGAAAGTAGACAATTTGCACATGGTGGATCGATTTATGGCTATTTTCTTCAAGATTAAAGAAAGGTGTTTCTCGGTTCTTTGAAAATCGATAAGGGGCGGTTTTTAAATGGTTCCCCATAGAGTTTTTTTGGGGGTATATTCTTGGGGTCTGCGCACTCGAAGGTAGGGAGATTTCTCCGAGTTCCACCATCCAGTAACGTGATGTAACATCTTCTTTTCGTTGATGTGTTTTATTTCTTGGGTGTGGAACAATGCAGAGCTGTTATTTATGGTTACATCATCATAAATATTACCATGTTATAGGTGTGTGCTGGTGTATATAGTTAGGCCCTATAAACGGACACGGGGTGTATTATTGTGGACACAGTCAGGTTAAGAGACACCTTGCTTTTAAAGTGTCAGGTTCAATGTTGTCACCAAGTACATAATGTATCATATTTTAATGACTATTTTCGGAGCTGCGAATTTAGTTGTTGATTATGTCCGGAACGTCGAGTCTACAGCAATGGTTTGATCCTCCATGATCAAGGCGCCTTTTGAGAATATGGAGTCAGACGAGCTGCCAGAAACTTCAAAGATATACGGTTTTCTACAGGAAAGGTTTCCTGTTTCTCCTCAAACGTTCAAGGTGAGCTTCGTCCTTACATCGCGGATACACAAAGCAGAGCGAGACTATAGACGCCACTTTTCCGACGGTGGCGTCGTCAACATGAAATCTTAACCAAGTTTTTGAAATTTCGTCATAACTTTGAAAGTCTATGGATCTATAGCTCGTTTTACTTGGACATAATTGTACGTGTAATGGTTATTCATTGAATATTCTGCCCGAATTACAGGTCACACGACCAAGTTCAAAGGTCATTTAAGGTCAATGAACTTTGGCCGTGTCTGGGGGTATTGTTGAATTGCCATCATAACTTTGATAGTTTACGGATATAGTTCATGAAATTTGGACATAAGACTAATCAAGTATCATTTATTGTTTTGCATAAGTCTTATTTTACATCATGATCAATAAATATAGTCTTTGGTTGTCATATGAATGTTGTGTTTGTGAATAACTTTTCAATAGTCGTTTTTGAAACCAGCACTGCTTCTGTACGGTATATTGAATCCAGGCGAGACTGCCAGAGGCGGTCTACTCGTTTCAATATACATTCGGTTGCTTGAATTTAAGATCAGTTTCAGAAATTGTACGTGTAATGGTTATTCATTGAATATTCTGCCCGAATTACAGGTCACACGACCAAGTTCAAAGGTCATTTAAGGTCAATGAACTTTGGCCGTGTCTGGGGGTATTGTTGAATTGCCATCATAACTTTGATAGTTTACGGATATAGTTCATGAAATTTGGACATAAGACTAATCAAGTATCATTTATTGTTTTGCATAAGTCTTATTTTACATCATGATCAATAAATATAGTCTTTGGTTGTCATATGAATGTTGTGTTTGTGAATAACTTTTCAATAGTCTTTTTGAAACCAGCACTGCTTCTGTACGGTATATTGAATCCAGGCGAGACTGCCAGAGGCGGTCTACTCGTTTCAATATACATTCGGTTGCTTGAATTTAAGATCAGTTTCAGAATTTATTCAAAGTTCGAGGCCTATATATTACTTCACCTTAACCACTCTTACATTACCCGCCCTGTAAATATGCTAATCTGTTATTACACATCATTGGTCCTTCTCATATCATCCTGGTATAACTTCGCGCCACTACTGGAGTCACCCCGAGGCAACCTTGTGAAATTATACCCATCAAAATGACCATGGGAAACTGCTGGAGAGGATATTGCCCCTTGGACGATTGAAAGGTTTGTAATTTGTTTGATTTGAGATGGAAATAATAATAATAATTGGCATTTATAAAGCGATTTATCAATCTGTTCAAAGCGCTTCACAATTATTACACGGTCCCTTGATTCCTAGCATTTCATGCAGCCTGTTAGGCGCTTACTTGCTAAACCAACCACAATGACGGTTGTTTCCTAACAGTACCCAATTAGCACCTGGGTGAGAGGGGTAATGTGTGAATTGACGCCTTGCCAAAGTATAAGAATAAGTAACTTTTTCATGGAAGACCAATTAGCAAACTTGAACATGCTATAGATCGGTGACATTTTGTATCCATTTTATTCCATGACGGTATCAAAAGCAATTGTATACTTTGCTCATACTATCAGCTTCATTATCAAATTTCTAGCCATGTGGATTTCTATAAATATGTGAAAAAAAGTTCATATTAAAATAAAACAGAAGAAGAAAAAATGACCAAACATATTGAATCTCCTATACACCAAAGGACCTGATTGATGTGACAATAAAATGATAACGCATAAAAATTATTTGAATATTCTCATTGATCTATTTCACAACCATTGAAATGGTCATTAGTCGAATGCAAATAATAAATGACTATACAAACAAGATAAATACATAATTGTAGAAATTATCGACCTGAAACCAGATCAGCTTTGACACTTATTTCGATAGAGATCATCACTAAAATATATTTGATTTACAAGCATAGCCAGCCAAATCTAAAACTAAAATCCACAATAGACAAAATAAGTACATGAATTAGGTTTCTAAGATGAGCCGAACTGAAATAGTCTTGAAGTTCGCAACTAGTGATCGCCGTTTCACGACACAATTTGATTGCAACCCATAAGACTTTTTAGTCACTATTTCAAAAACTATACATGCTTTGAATAATAAACAGGATTATGTGACCAAGATTCACCAAACTTGCGACTACCGCAACTACTTTATGCAAAGCGGTTAAATTGATGATCAGTGGGTGGGAATTCATTTCATATTATTGAGCGTATCATGGCCACCATATAAAATTAAATAGGATATATAGTAAGTGAGTTCGGATGATTTCTAGATTAATGCTCATGAAAATCAATAACAGATGAATATTTCTTCTCCAATAGCATTGCTCAGTTATCTACTCAAATTGGAGCAGATCAAGTACAAGAGGATCAATTGGTATAAGTACTCTGGTCTTCAACAAAAATAGCTAGATTTTAGTAAAAGTGACCTTGTATTTTGTTTGAAATATTACCTCCTCATTGTCAAAACTAGTATTCTAAAAAATAGAGAGAGTGTAAAGTTTTCCTCTTTTTAGGTACCAATTTAAAATTGGTCGATCAGTATATATATATATAGAGAGAGAGAGAGTATTTTGTCAGCCATCACTTGACAATTGACAGTCATTTTGAAATATCCTATTGAAAACCTATCAAAAGTGAATGTAAATAAAACCATACTGGAATGCAATAAGGAAAGTCTAGGCACTTGATAGAATTGTTTCTCCAACATTGACTCACTCATTTTACATCGTACATTATTTTGACACAGTGTTGCACAAACATTAATAGTGCCAAAATAACTCGGATTCATATAATTATATAATGTTTAGTTGTCTTGTACGACATAGAATAGAAATTAGCCGTGTTTTGAATGTATACCATTTTTTTCTTCAAACACCCGTCTTTATTGATCGAATATATTTAGTAGATTTCTGAGTGCTGTTCTCTGCTCAAAATTATCGATTAGGTCATTGGATTAACTGTTTGCACCCCTCCATGAAAACCTAACCTGAATCATAACGGTTCCCATTTTCCCTCATACAGTAATGCAGTAGAAGTTCAAACTTACACGTATATCAGTGTAAATTTATCCTGTTTTTTTTTAAATGGTTGAATCAATAAATTATATGAAATTTCCATGTTTAGGAATCCGGTTTATAGGGATCATCGACTTAAAACCGTATCGAATCAACCTTTACCTCCGATCTACAGTTGTTTACTTTGAAAAAAAGATATTGAAAAAGTGAAATATTATGGCACACTTCAAAAACGCCTGTGTTAATACACCAGCCTGGTATATCGCTCCTCACCAGAGAGGGGTTGAAACAACACCTGTTTGGTGTTAAGCTAACACCAATTTGACATATAAGCAACACCAATTAGTGTTCAAACAAATCATCGGTTTGATTCTTAACAGGTGTTGTATTGTTTCAACACTTCTCTGGTGTTGACCGATACAGATACCAAGCTGTTGTTAACACCGGCGTTTTTGCAGTGCGGTTTTCATCATTCGATATTCATGTTTCTACATTGTATTACCAGCAAAACAAATATGAATGATATCATTCTCCGAAATAGCCGGGTTAAAATAAAAAAAGGTTGCCGACTTTTCAGTGTAATCACATTGAATTTTTCGAATATAGTACATAATAAATTAAACCTCACGGATAGACAGTTAATAACGCTGCATCCAAATATTTCCAGAACGCCAACTTTAGATGTACAAAGCTTGATTCTTGAACTAGGTTGTTCATGGCACTTTTTGTGTCTAGTCGTAAGGAGACTTGGTCACTTCCTCGATCATTATATGACTCGAACTAATATAACCGGTGTAGCAATCATAGGTCCCATATCCACTGCACTGCCCGACATAGAATCCAACTGTCACACTGCCGGCACCAATCCCATAGCAGTAACCTGGAAGAAAAGAAAGTGATGGGTCAATGGCCTCCTGTCTACCCGTCACATCTGCCTCATAACAGTTTTGCCGTAATTGCTTTGTTGTTTTCGTTTGTTCTCTGCTTATCGTATTGTATGTAAGTTACATTATTTCGATATGTTGTTTTGTAATTTTTAAGAGATGTAAAAAGAATTGATTTGAATTGAATTATTTATTCAAATATGATGAGGAACTTTTTTTTACAGTGACCTACTCTGTTTCATATGAAAAAATGGTGGGGTAACTTTCAACACATCGATTCTGTATAAACCTCATTAAAACTCATTATGTTGACGAAAAACTGAAATGACCAATTAGCAATCAAAGCAAAGGCCCATGCAAAGCTCTGTGTGGTTTGTCCAATGAGTATATTTATTAAAAATGATGATGGATATAATATATTTTTTTGAATCAATCAGATTAACATTGGACAAATAACCTTTACAAATAAGGTTTACAAGATGCCCGGGTCCATATCACAATAATAGCGAAACATAAGTAACAGTTATGTTATTAATTGGTACACGAGATACAGGAAATCATTAGCAATAAGAAAGTAAACTACACAATGTCAAGAGTGACGACGAATAATTAAACACCTTTTAAAAGTAATCTTAAATACGTTGAATGAGGAAGATAATGATTAATAATGGACTTAAACGAGCTATTAGATTTAGTCAAGAACTTATACTGTACGTGTATAACGACAGTTTGTGACACTGTGAATTTGCGTATATAGGAGTACGGGGAGGTTGTTTTTAAACAAATTAAACAAATAGGCGGTACTCTTGTTTGTTGAGTTACGAAATCTGAATTGTGATGAATAAAGTATAATTGGGGTTTTATAATTACAATGATATACTTTTCTGTAATGTTTGAATTCATGGATAATAATAATAATAAAATAATAATAATGCTCAATTCTTGTATAGCGCATCACACATAGCATTGCATGTCCCTATGGATAATGATGTCGAAGGAGGTTAAAAACCAAACAAACTAAGCATGAAAATTAACCTAGTTTGCCCTGAGAATATTTTATTCTAATCATATTCATCAATCATCATCACCATATAGTCGCAACTCTGCTCATCCAATATAATAATATATTTGGATTTTCATATTATAAAGCATATTTGTTTAAATGATAACCCGTATTCCGCGAGTGATTCTATGTTCAATGAGGTATATTTCTGATATTGTCAAATCTTCTTTGTTGTGTGCTACCATTTACATATACAGAAACAAAGAAACACCAAATAAATCAGATCAAATCAAATATGCATGTGGGCGGGGCCAGAATGATCAAGAATGGTAACAGTAAAATTCTGATGTGAAAGAAAATTAATTCGATTTCTCTCTTGAAGAAGTATGTATGTATCTTGAACTGGAGGGAACTGGAGACTCTCGCTTTGGGTTCAATGAATAGTTTTCCCCAATTGTTTCTCCCATTATATTTCGTTTCATTTGAATAAATATTCTGACTTAACATTTTCGTTCGTAGAGAAATCTTGGTCCAAACTCACCCATCACAACCCTTGGTCGATGTAGATTATAGCTATTATATCCCGAAGCATATACCACTGCTTCGATCCTATTCGGATTAGAACATTCAGCTCCATTGAAGGCAAAGTACCATCTACAGCAGGCCGACCCTGATCCAGCGAGCCGAAGGTCACCCGAGAAAGAGACGTACAGAGCAGTATCTGCGTATTCCTTGGTAAAGCTGCAGGACTGAACAGTATAATGACCCATTGTATTCATTTCAATTACATAACATTCACAAGAAAATATTTTTTTCTCCTAACTATTTAAGATTTTTGACAGCTTATTTATCATGTCTGTCCGTAAATTACTGTTACATAAATTACCGTGAGAAATGAAGGGCTCCACCTTACTTGATATTCTCGTATAGTTTACCATTTACAAAAACTCATAAATTTTCTAACATTTTTTGGTTTGCATTAACTAAATGGAATAAAAAAGACATAATTGTTGGGTTATGAGTGGGTTCCCTCAGAGAATTTATATCCATGAAAGCTGATTATCCCTTGCTTATACCACCACCACAATCGCTCTTTATCTACCAACATCCAGGCGCGGATCCAGGAGGGGCCGAGCCGGCCCCCCTATTTTTTGACAACCTGCAGAAAAAAAGTGTACTCTTTATCTTGTTAGAAACTACGAAAAACAGAAAGAAAAGTAAGAAAGAGGTATTATACCCATGATGTGTAATTTATGGCCTCGAAATGGCCGGTCCGAACCCGAAAGGAAACATGAAAAAGATGAGGGGAAGAATTGGAAAATAGACTTTATTTAAAAATTTTCGCTCGCGCTCGCATTGCCTGTGTAATGAATCCCATTCAAGTGGATTAAATGACACTTCATATATCCAGTTCTGAAATCAATTTGCTCACAATATTTTAGCTCGCATATATCAAGATTTCATTATTTTGTTTGATTTACACAAATTGTTATATCAAAATTTTCAGCTCGCGTTGTGCGCTCGCATTGTTTGATTTGTGAGATACCTATCCTCTTTGGAAATTCTTTACAAAATTCGTCAAAATGCTCCTTTATCATGTCAGTATATCGAAAAATAAGCTCGTGCTTCGCGCACGCATTAATTGTTTGAGACACACAGCTTGTTCTTTATTTAAATAAAAACACGCTTATAGACTCTCCTGTTTTCATGTCGGAATATCAAACATTTTGAGCTCGCGCTTCGCACTCTGATTATTCAATTGGTGATAATTGTATCCACATAAGATACCTTATCTTGTTTATAACAATAAAAACTAATATATTATAATTAAAACTTCAGTCTTTAGACTACCCCCTAACCCCCCCCCCCAAAAAAAAAGATTATAGCGGCCAATCGAGAAAAATTTTGATGAAAATATTTTTCGGCCCCCCCCCCTATTGGCGAAAGCTGGATCCGCCCCTGACATTATCATCATCACCACCACCACCATCAACAACACCACAAAAATCATCATCATTATTAATAGGCCTACTGTCGTCATCATTATAAAATCATCCCTTTATACTTTCATCATTATAATCACCTCCACTTAACTACCACCACCAACGTCATCACCCCCCCCCCCCCCCCACCAACAACAACAACCACCAATACATACCTTGAACAATCCAGAATCTCTACCATCATTTACTTGCCAATAGGAACACTGTCTCCAGTTGGATGTTACAGGACTAGGTGCTCCTGGTTCCCCTTCAGGTCCAGGAGGGCCAGGGGGTCCCGCTGGCCCTGGGCTACCTGCAGAACATTCCTGCAAATGAAAGATGGTGCATTATCAATGTAGTTTTGCTTCTCAATTGTGGTTATTTCATTCATTATGAGAATGAGATGTTAACAAAATGGCATGGTTTAATCGTAATTGTTTCGACCCTCGACTTTTTGAGAAGAGAAAACAATGTTTAAGAGAAGAAAATGAAAGAGTAAGAAAGGCATAGAAAAAAAGGAGACGTATGGATCCTGTAACTATATCAACATTGCAAAAATTGAATCCAGAGTGGAGGGGTCGTCTTGTCACCCGATCCAAATACCCTGGAACGCCCCTGCTTTTGTGTAGACCACAGATTAGGAAATCTGAGGCATCCCCTTGTGTGTACGTGTTGGGGTGTGCGGGTGTGTGTGTGTGTGGGGGGGGGGTCTTTCAAAAAGTTAAACCACGTGATGAATATGCGTTTGTGGATTACTTGATCCAGATAAAAAGTAATTACCATTATTATTTGTATTCATTTCATTTTTGGTATTTTTTTTTACAAACTATAAACAAGCGCAAGTTGATATTCATAAAACTACAAGGATAACATATAAAAGATGCACCACACGATAAAGCATTACTAACCATGTCGAATGAGGAGAAGAAAGAAAGGAACAGTGATTACTGACTCCAAATAAATAACACGATTGGGGCAGAACAGGATAGAACGAAGCATCCTTCATAGTGCTCTTATTTATTAAAGCCTTAATATGTATATTTTTTGGAGAGTGATGAGAAAGATCGCACATTTATATCATCCAAAAGAATGGCCAAGCATATTTAAGTTTTATACTTGTTTAAAACGATTCAGAAATTGAACAGTTCATTGCATTCAATTTCTCCTAACAGACTGAAACTGATTCTGGCATTTAAGGGGCATATTAGTCTGTTGGGAGTGGGAGTAAAAGAATATACTTCAGTGCCTTTCGAAGTTTTGTTTCTTCGCTTTTCACTCTCTTCCCTTTTTTTTGGAGGGGGTGGTTCCCGGGAGGGGATGTGTTGGCAGCTGAAAACCCTTTACCTCTAGAACGATCTGTCTTTTGTAGACCTCTGCCTGTTCCACTCCTTCCACAATCTTCAAGATGGCGAAGCACAAGAGAAGAAGAAAAACACGGAACCAAGATGAGAATCCCAGCCAACCTCTTGCACCCATCTTGGCCTGTTTATTCCTTATTTAATTCTCCAAGTAATAGATAACCTGATATCAGTAGAACAACATCTATAATCGATGATTGGGCTGTCTTTGAAGTTGTAAGCAAAGTTTTTCCTTTTCCTATTGCGCAGACAAAACCCTTATACTGTCGGAATGGGATGCGCTCATATCAAAACGAGACAAATAATTTATTTGGTGTTTCTTGACAATGGGAGATGGTAACTTTAACAATCGTCATATCGATCGGGGGATGTTGGAAGAAAGACATGGCAAGAAGGGTTCCCTTCGAGAGGTGGTCAAAAATCAATAAGGGTTGGACTGTATGAACACAATCCGTTTCTATATGTTAATTCTACGTGCGGTAGGGCTATATATAAACCGCAGTTGGTGTGTCCAAAGGTGTAGAATGGGTGGACTTACAAAAACCGTATAGAGCGTCACACCCCATATACCCCCCCCCCAAAAAAAAAAAAAGAAGAAGAAAGTTTGGTGAGCGGTTTCTCAATTACCAGGATTTTTGTAAGTCTGACTTTCGATATTACACTTCAAAAAACACTTTACCAAATATCAACAGGACTGATTTAAGGTATATATGAGCCACATTTCAACAATAAAAAAAAGATATTCAATTTCACTGCTAATCGATAACCATACAGTGTAATTAATTAATTAATAAGTAATAATCGTCATGAATACATATGCTAAAAGTTTATTCTTGGACTTTATTATCAAGCGACAATCTATAGATTAGGCGTTTTTTACCCATGCATATCCTCCATATTGCCAAACACAACACCTGCTCGTAAACAGGTTTAGAAATTATATGGTTCGGTTTCGAACATCTTTAACTTTTTTTATCTAATATCCGGTTCGGACATTTTCCATTGTTTATTGAACATCGCAATACAACTTTGTACAAGATTCAATATTCATGAGAATGAACTTCAAGAAAAAAATATTTTATGACAAAATGTCTTAATGTTTCATTATGGTTGTGTAGGGTACAGCGATAGCTTAACATCAATTCAGGGTTGTATTTTTTTTTACAAAATGATGAAAATTTATTTAGCTAGCTTGATAAGAGACACGCATTTAACCTTCATATAAATACCGGATTTCTAAAAATGTCGTCTAAAGAACTCTGATGTTTTTTTGAAGTTATTGGGAACAGTGAAAGTAATAACATTCAAGGCCTATTTCCACTCAATTAAAAGAAAGAAAGAAAGAAGAAAAAAAAAAGAAGTCACAATCACGGATTTGGAGTTTGTCACCAAAGGACTCTATTTTTCGTCATTAACATCCTTGGTGACAGGGTTGACTGCACTGCACAGCACCTGAAGATGGCGTACTTGATGTTAATCATAAGGATCTCAAAGATGTCAATTGAAATGAGCCTTAAAAAGTTTTTGCCGGAGTTTTTGTCGAGAAACTTTGCTAAACATCCGAAGAACCCTAAATAACCGATTGACTGATCGATATTGAAAGGTTACATTACGGAGAGAAAACTGAAAAACATCACTTGCTCTTTATCTTTTATCTTATCGATGTGGCGTCTAAACAGGTGATTGTATCAGCTAATTTTCACTTGATCTACATTCTAACTGCAGCAGATCAGTCATTGTGTTATTTTATAATTCAAAGCTAAGTAGATGAAAGTAATCATTTGACCAATGTTTTCAAATACCACCACCATTTCTGAATATTTTACTCATAATATGACCTCCAGTTCGAATAAATGGTGGAGTGATTTGGATTTTTTCCTCACATAGAAACAAAGACTTTGGCACGTTTTTGGTGAAGAACCTAGGAACTATACTAAAAAAATTTACATAGGTTTTGATTTCGTAATATAGGTTTAACTTCAACGTATATCTCGTGGGATGTAAAAAAATATTTTGAATGCGCAATTCCCGAGAACTTCCAAATGGGTGAACTTTAAAACTCAATAGCAAAAAAAATCAAGCACATGAACCAATATTATTTTTTGCATGTTTGCAATATTCAGATGCAAAAGTTACCCTGCAAAATTTTTTGAAAATGACATGGATTGCATTTAAATGTGGAACGTCCTTGCATGGAGCATTTTTTTTACCTCGCGCATTAAAGTTTTTTTTCCTTTGTAATTATGTTGTGTGTGTGTGTGTTTGAGTTTTGTCAGACGTGTATCAATCAGATATGTTTATTTACGTCTGGGACCGACCTTTAACGTCACCATCCGAAAGACGTGACCAGGGCTCGAACCTCGAACCTCTGCATCAATTTGTAACTTCCCCACAGCTTGGATTACAGGCGCACGCCACAACGCCCAGTGTTGGGTTTAAAATTACAATTATTCAACTTTCAGCAAGTTCACCAAAATTAAATGTACGCGAATTTTGAAAAAAAAAAGTTTTAATTAAATGTGCTTTTTAATCTATTTTTATGGTCTTAAATTAAAATGTACATGTATATGTTGAATGGGGTCAACTTTTGGTTTTCAGGACGACCATGGTTCGACCTTTTAATATTGAGTGACAAAACCATAATATAAGAATGAGAAGATAATGAATCCGGGTGATGAAGAGGAAAGGGGTTGATAGCCGTCGGAGTAGAAGGGGATCATCCAGGGGGGCTCTCTTCAGAGTTATTGTCAAAGCCTTGTAAATATGCCAATCAAGTGTCAACTGTGTCCCCCTTTTGAAAGCGAGGACCCTCCTTTTTTATTTTCCTTGTCAATATTTTTTGCTGCGTACGAAATGACCGAAAACTTTTTTGTTGCTTCTCATTTTTCATTGGCAGACGAAATGACCTTAGATTATAGGTCAAAACCTTTTTGTTTTCTTTTCAGCGCTTGTGACATCTTCATTGGGAAATTGTACTCCCCCCCCCTTGGAAAATCCTGGACCCACCCCCAATGGGAGTATAGAAATAAACGGAGAAGTAGGGAGAAGAGAAGGGGGAAAAGTAAGGAATCCAACTGCAGAATAAAAATAAACCATACATTGCATGTGTGTGTGCGTTTGAGTTTACAGTATATTAATATTTAGCCTAATCAGATATAAATATTTGTCAGGGACCGACCACTGTCCGAATTAGGCATTGCGATCCATTCTGCGTTTGAAATGTGAGGGCAGCAGACGTTGACTGAACTAAATTGAATCAAAGATGCAGCTGAGCTGAGCTGGTCACTCACGGTTCTCCTGATACTGAGAAAAAAAACACTCATTATTTTACTCAACAAGCATACATGTACTATTCACTGATATATAACTGACCCAATATGACATAGATTGTGGTTAATTCCTTTAAAAGACAGATTAGCACGGTTACTCTGTTGTAGACAGCAATTTTGCTGTACGAGTTGCTGATCGAATCGACACGTTTGGAGAAGTGACACGTCGCCGAAGTTTCGGGCGATTAGCAAGCGTCATCGGGGAGGTTCTGCAGGGGAAGCTAGGGAGCTGAGACTGACAGTGATAGAGGAAGAGCCAAGACAGGGCAAGGCAACTGCCTAGATCTAGTAAGTAGAAAACACTCGAACAGTGCTATGCGAGTCTCTTCCTTATTCTTATTTGTCACTGAATCTGAATATGCTGCTTAATTTCTTGTGCTCATTGCTATTTTCAGCTCGGTAAATCTCAGTCTCCAACTCGGTCCAGTCAAAGTTGGCATGGTTGCATGGTGGTTGATCTGTTGATGGACTGTGGTCTTGCATGTTGCACCCTTGTGGGGTGTCCCAATTTTGCGCAGAGTGATAAATATTCACCAGGCTAAAAGTAAAATTCATTCACGATGCTGATAGGGGTATCGACAGGCTTATTTTATTATAAACAATTCATACGTTCATCATGTTGTTCATGTCTCCACTCCAGGTTCTAAAACTAAAGGCTTCGCTACTAATGTTGCTCGATCTCATGCTTACTCTACTTGGGTCGCACCAAATCGTTGTTGTTTTGGCTTATACGGCACGTGTCATTCAGTAGTGAATATTTGCGCCAGCTGCTAGTCTCATCTCAGCCACTGTTTGTCTTTCCATTTGATGCCCACAATCAAAGTGCTGATTATTTAAATCAATAAAGGGTCTATTGATTATTATGATTATTACTTGGCGAGGAATAGGGTGAGGCCTTGTCAAAATGAAAAAGCTATCGTTTAGTTGATCTAAATTCATACTTTCAACAAAAATAAAAGCTAGAAAAGGCATTTCTTCACTGGTTGCTAGCCAAACCATTCCAGAAGTAGAAGAGGTAAAGTGGTTAAGTGATCTGTGATGACAGTCTGTTATTTTAAAAAATTTGCATGAATAATTTGGTGCCATGCTCTTGATTTATAGAATTGATATGAATTAAGAAAAATTAGATACAAAATTTACTGCAAATTATGGTGGCGCAAATATTCGTTGCCGAATGATATGCGCCATATAAACAAACAACAATCCACAGTGGATGGTCATTCCTGTCTAGTCCACAAAAAGCATGGTGAAAACTTTAAAAGGGTTTTGTTTTTCTACTTCAGTCTAATACTGGGAGCTGGCCCAGCCGGGCTAGGCTGGAACTCAGAACCCGCCGAGTTGGGGGCATTTCCCCCAGGTCAAGCCAGTCCGGGTTGAGAGCTAAAACAGCAAAGGTAGGAAGCTGTTAAGTCTTGGAAAAAATACCAAATGAACAGCAAGATAATCTAACCATTTCACTACCATTTACCTATATGCGTGAACTGAGCTTATATTTCTTCCCTATTCTTAATCTTAATCACCGGGAGCGACCCTATTTTGGCTTCTATCGTGACGTTTTTGTTTGATTTCTTAATCAAATTATGCCAAAAGAATATAGAGGGCAGCAACACTGTTTGTTGATATCGTGTTTGGGAATTGATTCTTGTGTTCAATAAAGATTGAATGACCAATAAATCCACACTACCGTACATACATGTTTTTTTTTGTTAATTAACAAGACTCCTAGTTCACATGCCAGACAATTCAATCTGTGAATTAGTGTGTGAACTCCTTAAATCCTCTTAAAGTACTTTGCCTTTAGAATTTTTTTTTGTTGCTTTACCAAATTCAATTGTCTTTTTATTAGAACAATCAGAATGACAAAAATATTAATTATTTTGAAGCCAACTTACATGTAATGTACATGTAAATCCACCATTCCAGCATGGACTGTTTTGGTTAATATCAGAGAAGATTACCATTTTATCAAAGCAATATGATTGAATATTAAAATGAAAAGTGAAAATTAAAATGAAAAGCTTGGTCATTAAAGGGAATCTCTGGGCTGAGAATAATATGATTTAAACAGATAAAGAGAAATCAGACAAACAAACACTGAAAATTTGATCAAAATCGGACTAGGAATAACAAAGTTATGGCATTTTAAAGATTTGCATTATTCCAGTGAAACAGTTTTGGCATGTCTTCATGAATATTCAATTATGAGCAACTTGATGATGTCATATCCCTACTTGTTCTTTTGTATTTATTATATGAAATTAGGTTTATTCAAGTTTTTTTCTACCAAGGAGGCCCACTGAACAAATTGGATAGACAACTGATTTAGTGCATTAGATATTCATTGCTGCAACTTATTTCATTATAAAGGAGACACATCATTCACACATGTATAAAAAATGAAACAATTATGATTTCATGTAATAACATAAGAAAAGGAAAAGTGGGGATGTGACATCATTAGCCCACCTAATGACTATTCATGATGACATGCTTATGACTATTTACACAAAATATTGCTAAACTTTAAAATTCAATAACTTTGTTATTATCCGATTTTGATGAATTTGTCAGCATTACCTGTAGCTCTGTGAATTTTACTCTGTTAGATATGACTATTTTCATCCCGGTGTACCCTTTAAGGAGTCAATGATGAGAATGAAACTCGAGTATCATCTACATGTAACATTGTAGTTATAAGGGTAGTGGCTTTTGTTTTTTTCTCTCAAACGCAAATGACCTTGACTCAGAACTGTCAATAACAGATCTAAAGGTCAATATCTTTCATCCAATTTATGACTTCATAATGTTAAACTTGGTAGTGGCTTCTGTTTTTTTTTCAAACTGTCAAAAGTCAAATATGGCATTATTTTGTGTCTACTTGTAGCACACACCCTAAGCAATGTTTTTATTTTTTTTTCCAAAAATGATATTTGTGTATTCATCTTTATAAGAAAATTAGTGATAGAATATAAATTTTCAGCCCACTCCAGATTTCCATGCTTTGGAATACGTTAATTTTAAAAAAGGAAAAAATATCATTTTGATTTGGCAATTGATCAATATATCTGTTTGTAAGCCACATTTTTTTTCCTTTTAAACTGTCCTCATTTAATGTCATCAAAGTCATAATCCAAGTCAAATATTATGTTTTGAAATTTTGTTCAATCCTTAAAAATTTTCATAGTTCATACAATTATGATAAAATCAAATGAGTGAGATGGAAAAGGTTACTTCCACATCCTTAGTGAAATGAAAAAAAGAACAACCCCACACAAACACACCCACACACACAAATGACCTTGACTCAGAACTGTCAACAGATCTAAAGGTCAATATCTTTCATCCAATTTATGACTTTATAACTATAATGTTTTCATTTAAACTTGACGTATGGTTTATAGATCTTCTTATATGTCAACAGATTTCGTAGAGTAAGTATTACCTTTTTACAATTTAAAGGTCAAGTCCACCTCAGAAAAATGTTGATTTGAATTAATAGAGGAAAATCAGACAGGCACAATGCTGAAAATTTCATCAAAATCGGATGTAAAATAAGAAAAATATGACATTTCAAAGTTTCGCTTACATGTATATTTAACAAAATAGTCATATGAACGAGCCAGTTACATCCAAATGAGAGTCGATGATGTCACTCACTATTTCATTTTTTTTTTATTGTTTTAATTATACAATATTTCAATTTTTACGAATTTGATGATTAGGACCTCATTGCCTGAAGCACAAAATGTTAAAATAATGGAATTCCACGTGTTCAGGGAGGAATGAAACTTCATTTCACATGACAATGACGAGAAAATAAAAATATGTCATATTTCATATAATAAAATACAAAAGAAATAGTGAGTGAGTGATGTCATCAGTTCTCTCATTTGCATGTACCGAACAAGATGTGCATACATGTATAACTGTTTTGTGAAATGAAGTGAAACTTTAAAATGTCATAACTTTCTTATTGTACATCCGATTTTGATGAAATTTTCAGTGTTGCGCTTGTTGATTTTTTCTCTTTTTATTCAAATCAAGTTTTTGTTGGGGTGGACTTGTCCTTTAAAGTGTGGAAAGGGCATTACTCTTTAAAATTCTTTTTGTTTGTGGGGGAGGATTGCTTGGGTGGGTATTGGGCTAAATCAGTTTATTGAACTTAGTCATGTCGATCGTTGTGGCCCAGTTGGTTAATCTCCATACTTTGATTTAAAGGGTCATGGATTTGAATCCCAGCCATGAATTAATTACCTTCAGCAAGAAACTGATCTATATTGTGCTGCACTCAACTCGGTTGAGGTAAATGGGTACATGTCACGAATTTATTCCCTTAAAACGCTTAAAGCTCTGTGATACAATCAATGTGAAGAGTCTTGTGAATACCAGTATTGTGTTGTATATTGTGTACATCTGCTCTGCTAAAGCCAGAGTAATTATGTCCATTATAGCACTTACAGTCCAGTCAATATAGGGCTTGGCCCACCACCAATTGCAACACAGAATATTTCAAATGCTTTTCAGGAAAGTCCTCTAAACAGCATACTAAAAGTTCAAAAGAATCCAAGCAGTGGAAATTTATGAAATAAATATCTACTGCTTGGATTTTGTTATACTTTTAGTGTGGTGTCTAGATAGAGTAAGATGTTTTGATAGAGAATTACTAAAGCACTACTAAGCAAGTATTTTTATTTACATGATTCATAGTATTCACAGTTTTATTTATCATTGTCATTTGAAGAATCGTACCAGGTTTATAAGATGTTGTATTAAATTGTGACACTTTGCATTTTGCATGTTAGAATTGATATGACTAGTAATATTGTAGAAATAAGTACCTTACCTTTAAATTTGATTCTTGGAAATATTTTTCACCTACATGTATAACTTTCTACCCCCATGCTGAATGTCATTGTGACCTTTGAAAAAACCGATGTCAAATGGCTCAACTTGCCCCATCTGTGGGGTAAGTTGTGCCACCATCTGGGGTAAGTTGAGCCACAAAAACTATGTACAAAATGTATGCGGGAAGAACAAGGATGTCAATTTTTTCATTTAAAGTCTTTTCACTTGCTAATTCTCTACAAATACTAACATCTTTTTCTAAAAGTAAAAGAACTGAGAATGTGAATTTGCTCCTTTCTGCCTGCATATCAATGGCTTTTACGTTTTTTATTTTTTATTATACATCACCATAAGAATTGTCATGGCTCAACTTGCCCCAAGTTCATTTGGCTTCAATTACCCGAGTCCAAACTTATTGCGATATTTCACATCCACACATTTCCTATGCATTCATCATGTAAAAGACTATGACAAGAATGAAAATCCATACCTGGACTAACAATATTGTTCTTATTTCTATAATATATTTAAAGACGTGTGTGGGTGGAAGCACTTATCTATTTCACACCCTTTTTTTACTTTTTTTGGCTGAAATTTGTATTTTTCCCTCTAAAAAAGTACTTTTTGTTTCAAAGCTGAAAACAAAATGGTGGAGGTTTAGGGTTATGCAATGGGTCATCAATGCATGACACCACCACAATGTCTGACTCATTCATTATTAGACTGGGGGTGGTGGCTCAACTTGCCCCTATGCTCAACTTACCCCGCCTTCCCCTACATATGAGCTAACATTATACCCTCATTAAAACTTGGACAATTAGTATCTTTCTACTTTTCTGTACAAAACAACCAGAAAATAAAACTTCCTCTCTTGAGAGACAATCCTTTGCTATTTACTTTCATTAAAGCATTTGTGATGAAAATTGATTATGAGCTTGCTCAGCCTTGCCAATACCATTCTGAACCTGACAATTTGTTAATTAAAGACATGATTGAAACTGGTTGAATTTCACATTTTTGCTCAGTCATGTTCTTGCATGTTCCACCAGGCAACTTTAACAGCAAGTTCCCACACACGTCTCAGATAATTTTGTTGATTTTGAAGCAGGGGGGAAATGCGTACATTCCTCACCAATTTGTGATGAAATCTTTGGCAAAGTGTGTAGTACATGTGTTACTCACAGGGTGTTCTAGATTCTCCCTATGACACTCTAGGTGACCCCTTTCTTACTACAAGAGTTGACTGCGGGTCAGGAAAACGTATCGTGAATCATGCTGTGCACACAGGAGGGAGATCCTCTGGCACTTGTTGCACCCTCACCTGCAGTCAGGGAGAGTAACCTACAAGAAGATGTACAAAGACTCCCCTTGGACTAACATTTTGAATGATGCCTCAGCCCTCAACTGTCCTATATTTTCCCAATAGATTTTATTTTCATCAAACCAAAAACAAAAATATATTTTTTTGAATATTCCTTGCCTGCTTGAAAGTGGACAAGTTGTAATAACTTTTCCTTTGGTACAAGTAGCAAGAAGGAAAAATTTCATCAAATTACTTTGGCATTTTATGTGCTAGATTGTACTAAATCTATTTTCTTTTTTTAAGTTCCACTTGCAGTTCCTTGATCATTACTGGAAATGAAGCCTAATAAGTTTCATATGAATGAAGCAGGGAAAAAATAATTACACAGGGGGCTCAGGGTGACCTTGCCCCCCCCCCCAAATGGTCAAAAGAGCCCTGGAAAATCCTCTATCATTGCAATGTTTAAGCTGATACAATGTATCCAATTTGGGCAGTAAGTAGTGAAAATGAAGCCCCCAAGAAGAAAATTAATTTTTGCCTGGAAAGAATGACATTTCAATGTTCACTTCTCGAGACTGCACAATCTACTGAATGCTGGATCATGCTAACTGTCCGTCCTATTAAATGAGAAAGGAGTTTTAGTCTTCTCAACCATTTAAGAAGTGCATTAACCCCTAGGGTCATATCAGAATACCTACATGTATTGGTATCTTCTGCTCTAGCTCAAGGTCAAGTGTTTGTAACCTTTTCAATTTTAAAAGAATTCTCTGAGATATTTGTAATAATTGCCGTAAAGTAGGCATCAATGTGCCATACATGTATACTTTCATCAGGCGAGCAAAAACATTTTGTGAAATCTGATATTTCTGGAGGAGCCGTGATGTAGTGGTTCTGACTCTCGCCTTGTACATGTAAACAGAGGGTCGTGTGTTCGAATCCCACCGCGGTCTCGCGTCCTTTGGCAAGGCGTTAATCCACACTTTGCCACTCTCGACCCAGGTGCTAAATGGGTACCCGGTAGGATGTGAAAGTCATTGTAGCTTGTCCAGTACTGTGTGCGCCTCACCGGCGACTGACTGGAATACTCCCCAGGGAGTGGAGGATGTGCACACATTGTGTGCGAGAATGACTGATTGAATCCGATGACCGGGGTAATAATATATCTGTAAAGCGCTTAGACACGTCGTTCCGATGTATTAAGCGCTATATAAAAGCGGATTATTATTATATTTATGGGAATTAATAAATTAATCAATTTTCCATGTATAGTACAAAAACAAAAGCTGAATTTGTCATGGTAGCACTCACAATTAAAAAATGTAGATTTCATTTTTCTGCATGAAAATTTTGTTGGAATTTCATACTTCCAATGTACACATCATTTCAACTTCAGGCAAAACAAAATGTTAACTTTGACTTAAATTATGTTTGTTTTTATAATTGTGTGAAAATTGATTTGAGCCCTTTTTATGTCATTCTCAAGCATTCAAGAAATATAAAAAAAACATTAGATTTTAAGTTTAAAAATATTGTGCCTTTTGATTACTCTGTTACAAAAAGATTGGTATATGTACGGTAATTCAGGCTTTAACTGGACATGTATTATGAAGTATATTATATTTTCAAATCTTACCTATTTCTGCAAAGAGTCAATTTTATTATTATTGTAATTATATTATTCCATTCTGTTAAGTCTCTTGATAACGTCTCCTCCACTCCAAGTGTGTATGGGAGTGTCTTCAAGAAAAGTGAATTATTCAAAGAGCCAAAATTAGAAGTTATGATCAGGAAGATAATAAATGGGATCCTAAATTTTCTGTTTCCTTTACCTTTGCAGTTCTCACCCAACTTCATGTAGGTTGGGTATTCTGTTGATACAATCTCACTGTGTGTACTGTCTATGTGCTATTTATACATATTATGAAAAATATTAAAGATAAATGAAAGCAGTTGTAGTAATCACTGATTTCATGACGAAGTCTGTAAAACCAAGGTGTGACATTACATCATTGTAGATCTAGATCTGGTACAATTAAATTTACAGAAATTTAGGGAATCATGAAATCTAATCCAAAAAAGTATCACTTTAAAAACTTTTAAAGGCCTTTATTTTGAATTTGCAACAGACTTTTACAGGGGCGATCAAAAACGTGGCCAATGAAAGTCAAAATCTTGCGTCTAATACTGCATCGCTTTGGCAGCATTTCATGTGCTGAAATTTCCCACATGTTTTCAAACGAGATAGACTTGCAGAAAGCAGGCTGCCTATTATTTGTTGACACAACCCTTGCACAAATGCTACACATGTGAAAAGTATATGTAAATATTCATGAGGCATCATTGCTTACATGGTATCATTTTTCTCTTGGCCGGTCTCATATGAAGATAGAAAATCATAATTTTGTAAAGGCCTTTATGAAGAAAATTGTAGTCATCAAAAACTCAAGAAATGACGTCATACAACATGAAGGCCAGACGCTGATATCGCTAGCTTAGCTGTTCACGTGTTGTGCAAGGTTGTTGTGATGAAAGAAAATTGATCAGCAAAAACGATCTCTTGCCATTTGAGATCTAATGGTCATTTTGAATTTGTGGAGCCACAGAGCGCAACCCTCCAATACAAACATGTGGGACTGTAATGAGGATTAATGCACTAGGATACAATTGATTGGATGCATCATGATTATTTTGAACTTTGACATTGGAGTACTTTTTTTTACATATCCGTAGTGGACAATTATACTGCACAAGATTTACAGGGATATTACAAATGATATTTTTTGCACGTACCCATTGCATTCATTTTGTAGCTGTTCAAGAAAAAAAGTGAACTTTAGGTGAGTTTTGTTACTTCGATATTTTTATTTTTCAGACGTAAAAAAACTCTGTAGATTTTACATTTTTAAGCTTATTTATAACATTGGACTAATGTACGGTTTGGAAATTTATTAATTTCTTTATTCCAGTTGATTTCACACCATCAATTACAGTATTAACTGAGATTTTGTTTGCTTTATTTCGCACCTTTCAGATACTCTTGTTTATTTTATGCAAATCATGCCTCCACTGCAGATTCAACTTTCGCGTGAAACATGTGACTCCACTGAGAGCAGTCCAATAGCAACAAGACCACTTTAGTATGCTTTTTACACTGCATTTCCTCAACCCCATACTATCCTTAACCCTGGACTATCCTTAACTCTATACTATCTTTTTTTTTGTTCCACACTAGCTGTCTTTCTAAACCCCATACTATTTGCTTAGTCGGGGTTAAAACCTTAACCCCGACTATCGCACAGCTCATGAATATTGATGATTTTGCCACACAGCGTGATTAACATGCAATTTTGACTTCTGTGATTGGCTCACCGCAATTAGCCGGCTACAACGGTTCTTTTTTGGAGGGCCAGACAGTCCTGTTATATTTACCGTACTAGCCCACTTTGCTAAAACGTAGTGTGAAAACAAAGTGGGCTAAGCTGAACCCCGGAAAATTGGTGGGGCTAAGACAATATGTGCAGTGTGAAAAAGATAATAGGTTAAGTTGCTTTGGAAACTAGTTCAGGAGATTGTAATGAGAACACTAGTGAAGTAATCTTCTAAACTGGTTTATGTGAAATGGTTTATTAATAGAAACCAGGTCAGAACAGGGTTTAAGTTTGATCACACTCTCTGAAATCTGGAGAGGTTTGCCGGGACCCCCAACTCCCTGCTGCATGTCAATGGACAGACCATGCAGTTATAATAACTCAATTGACAGACCAAGAGTTTTGCCCAATGTTTAGGGCAGTGAATAAAATAGATTTTGTCACTCTGGATTGTGATATCAGTGCTTTGGAAAGGGGTTATAGCCCATTTTCCAAATATAACAGTGCTCTGTGAGGTACAGGATTAGAGGAAGTGTAATTTGATAAACATATCGTAACTATGTAATTATGAACATCCTCATTTTGTCTGCAGTATGAGTCATTTAGTCATACTACATTAGGGGCACTACATATCCTATTCTTGTTGTGGCATCCATATCCATTTCAATTCATTTGTAGAAATATAACCCTCATTGTGAATATCAATATCAATTAAAAAGTAATCTCATCTATTAACGTAAGTAATAGGCCCTATAATTTTCTGTTTGTCATTTTAAATTAATTAACTAATAATGATTAAAAAAACCTATTATTTTCAAATTTTGGTTTCTTTGAAAGGCAATTTTAAGCCTGTCATAAAACATAGGTGAATGTTTTATGACAGGCTTAAAATTGCCTGTCATAAAACATAGGTGAAGGTTCATTCTCCGATACTTCATCGTCATGTTCATTCTTGAAAAAATGAATGTGTACATTGTGTAGTGTGACTGTTATATCCCTGATTTGTTATGAAAAATAAAATATTTATATTTATTTCATTTCATTTCATTTCATTTCATTTATTTCCATATCCATGATATCACAAAGTATATAATATAACTCATACAGACAAAATACATATATTTATTTCATGAGCTACCTCTGTCGGTAATGATTTACTTTTTTTCTATCTGAATGCCATTCCAACACTTTTCTCACATATTCAGTGAGTTCTGGATTCTTTGTCTTGAAATTTCCCAATTTTGTTCTTGAAAAATGGTCTTATATGAAAAAGAATAAACCAAATTTTTATTTTGTGTTTTGATCCTGAAAAAATAATATTATTAAACAGATTGATTTGATAAAATATTTTTTTGCACATTTAGAAAATATGTATTCTGCACATTGGATCCAACCTTAAAAATGAAAAACTTAGATTGACATGTACCAAAATTTATACAGGCTTTAAAAATAAGAAAATAGGGGAAAATGTGCATACAATATAAACCCAAAATAGATACACTGAATAAAAACCTTCTTTAATGATTGTAAAATTGGATCTTGAATTCAGAATATCGCATGCATATTTGATCAAAAATTCAGTTACGGCAATTCAAAGCTGAGAAATATGTTAATTCTCAAAATTGAATTTGTCACCTGTAAACATCTCTGATCATAGTAGGTGGTTTCAGACCGCCTCGAAGTTCGCCAGTTCCAGGTATTCTCTGATCGGGAAATTTACCCCGATCAGAAAATACCAGGTATTTTGGTAATGTGAAAGCAAACTACGCGTAATTTCCCCGAAAGAAAATACCCGCTAAATAGTAGGTACTTGGCGAAATTACGAGAACTTTCGTGGGGATTTTTCCAAGGTCGCAGGTATTTTGGCGATGTGAAAGCAAATTACGGGAACTTTTATCCCAGCGTGTCGTTGGGCGCGGCGGCGTGGGTGGCTGCTGGGCAAGTGATTTTGAATCTCCCGCCTTGCCTGCTTATCAGACCACACTGCGCATGCTCGTAACTTCGGGAACTTATCCCGAAGGATGTGTTTCGGGGCGGTGTGAATGCAGGAATCATTAACGGGTATTTTTTAGCCTTAAAAAGTTCTCGTAATTTAACGGGGATTCTTGTGATCGAGGCGGTTTGAAACCGCCTATAGAGGATAAAAAAATTCCATGACCCTGTCATAAAGCTGGGTTGTTTGAGGCCAGTTCGGATCATTCAAGAATCAAGATATTCATTCATCTCACGGATAAATCAGCATAACGTGTAATAGACTTAAGGTGACAAATTTGTTGTTGTTGGTAATACACAAATGCTATGACTAGGACTCCGTAACACAAAGGTTTGCGATGAATTGCAAGTATGAAACCGCACTGATTGGTTCCCGGTCAGTATTTTAAACAGAGTGCGTGTGCGACGACAATCTTGATTGGTCATTGGTCTTTGATTGCAAACCTTTGTAAATATGGAGCCTAGACCTTTATTGTTTACATGTATTTAAATGGTCCTGGGTCGTTTTACATGTATGTCATAGTAGAATACTTAAAACAAGTGTTTTATTCAGGTATTCTGTTCATAAATTTGGTTCAGTGTTTCACTTGAAATTTATAAGGAACCTCTGAAACAGATTCACTTGTTGTGGCCACAAAATGAGTTCATAACTTCTTACAGAGTCCAATCAAATGTCTAATCAAGTTTCTGTATACATGAATAAAAGTATGTTAAAGGATTGTTGAAGATATCAGGTAATTTATGAAAAATTTGCAAATTACATGTAGGATGGTATTCCATCCAGATTTCAGGTCTTTTCCAATCAAATAAACTGTCCCACATGTAGTAAAATTTGTAGTGTATCTGTGTTGAAGGTCTCTAGTGCGTTCACTTTTCAGCTTAGATTTCATGATTACATAAATTTCAGATCTAGATTGTGATTATATATTTACAATTAACCTTTATAGTATTCCAGACTTTTTCATGAAATATGTTTTTACTGCAACTACATTCATTGAAATTTAAGCAACATATGATGGTGGTCTTGATCAGTACATGTAGGCCTTTGTGACGTTTTTTTTTAATGCAATCCTGAGCTGGGCTCCGTAACACAAAGATTAGCGATCAATCGCTAAATGAACTGGCCAATCAATATCAATGTTATACGCGCAGTTGGTTTAAAATACTGGTCGGGGACCAATCAGTGCGGTTCTTCCATATTTGCAATTCATCGCAAACCTTTGTGTTACGGAGCCCAGGACTTAATTTAAGACAGTGCTTTTGTTTTTACAAGTAAATCACATATAACTATATTTTCAATGGCAGTGTGACATCATTGCCTCTTTCATACTTTTCACACTGCATTTCCTTAACCCCATACTATTCTTAACCCCGGACTATCCTTAACCCCATACTATAATTTTTCGATTCACACTGTCTTTCATACCATCTGCTCAACCGGGGTTAATGCCTTAACCCCGGAATATCCCTCAGCTCATGAATATTGATAATTTTACCATACAGAGCGTGACTAACGTGCAATTCTACTTCTGTGATTGGCTAATGCTTAGCCCTGTTTCGTTTTCACACTGCATCTCTTAGCACCACAATAAGCCGGCTAACTCTGCTTTTTTGCAGGGCCAGATACATGTAGTACCGTACTATTTACCCTGCTAGCCCACTTTGCTAAAACGTAGTGTGAAAACGAAGTGGGCTAAGCTTAACCCGGGAAATTGGTGGGGCTAAGACCTCACCTTAGCCCCACCAATTTCCCGGGGTTAAGGACAAAAAGTGCAGTGTGAAAAGCATATCAGTGTTACTTGAATTTGGTGCATGTTAGTAAAATAATAGGTGTTTGAATTACTTTTCTGTATGTGACAGACATATACATGTAGGATTAGCCAACTTTGAGAATCCTCGATCATTTTGAATAGATGTTTGCAATAAAATATCCCTGAAAATTCAATTTTGACTCCTCTCTCTCTTTTTCTATCCAATAATCTCTCTCTCAATTCCTGTCAACTTTTTAATCATGAAGATATCATTTTTTATTCATTAATTGGTCTCATTTATTATTCTACATCCATTATGTACATTATAAATTTACATCAGGGAGTACACCGTAGAGAATATAAATGAGCAACATGACAAGATTCACGATCTGTGAAAGATAATAAGCTTATTTCCAGTGGGCTTTTTGACTGTATATCATGTATTATGCAGTGCATTATATGAACAGAATGAGAATGTTGAGTGAAACATGATACATTTCTACTGGAGCTGCATTCAAACTTTCAAAGCAAATTCACATTCTGTATTTTCAATTCTCAAGCTCTGAAATGCTATTAAAGGGACTTTTCAGACAAAGTGTTCAGTTATGCCTAAATGTATTTAGTGTCATTGTACTGTCATAATTTGAATGGTATGTATTGAATGACTTGCGAAATGTGTTCTTCATGTTGTATCAATTACAAGTTCCTTCATTTTGTTTTTCAGTCATTTCATATCATTGTGATATAGATTTTCTCTCTATAAATCAGAGTTTTTACTACTTTTGAATACATTTTCTCATCAAATTACAAATTTTGAAATATTGCAGAAATTCAATTGGCAGAAATGGTATGAACTTATTCAGTTAAAATGTGCACCAATTATATGTAGTTTGTAACATTATTGAAGTTCAAAACAACAAGACAAACATTGGAGAAAGAGTTACAATCAGGTGCAACTCTGAGATGCCTCTTCTTTTCTATTTTCAACAAAATTGATCATAAAAGGGACTTGCGCTTGATTTTTTAAAGGTTGCATTCAGACACAATTCTTTCTCCAACAGGCTTTGCCTCCATCCTGTAGGGCGAGGTTGACAAGGACATTGCATTTTTAAAGATGCATGTCAGTTTACATCTATCTGCCTTTCCAAGTTGATTTGTTACTTATTAAATGCATTCTGTAATAATTGCCGCATCACTCTGACCAACGTTTATAAAGCTAAGTGGGAGTAGTATACTGTACTCCATGTACATGTACATAGGTGAATTGAATTTAGTTGTGCTCACAGTGGTCAAGACTGAAATCTGAACTTCACCCCAGTCCCATAGTAGTTTTAGGTGATCTGTATGGAACTGCTAAAATCTTAGTCAATGTAGACTTCAAATTGGCGTGTATGTGAGGATAAAATCAGATAAATCTGGGATTTACTCTTTTATCCCGAATATGAAACGCTCATCTCAAAACAGGTAAGAAAAATGGAGGCCTAAGCATTGAATTGGATCAGACAGCTTCTTCTTATATTGGTTTGAGTGGCGATTAGTCATATTTGACTATTGTCGCCATTTACTCTATTAATAAAAATCTCATTTCTCACATAATAAAATTATTACCAATAATATTGTATACATGTGAAATATTTTTCATGTGCGTCCTTCTAATATGGAAAAGGGATAATTATGGTATAGTTTGCCGTAACTCTAATCAAAATGGCAAACAAATCTTCACCAAAAACAAACTGCTAGCTTCAGCTCAGTTCCAACTAGCATTCACATTAATTTCTAAGACACCGTTCTCACTACCCTCCTAAAACTAGTTTGCTGGAAACTAGTTTAACGTGTAATGAGAATGTTCAAAGCGATCTTGGAAGCGATCTTCCAAACTGGTTCATAAAACCATCTCGCGATGTAGTTTTCAAGATCACTTTGCTTCTTTCTACCTCCATGGTTAAACTGGTTTTAGCATATGTGAGGACACAACCATTATTCGAGCTAAAGCCGGGGTAATAATAGCAGCGCTTTGTATCCTCAGGCAAAAGGCGCTTTATAAATACCGCTATTATTATTATTATTATTCCGAAAGCGATCTTCACACATTCTGAGCTTGCTACTTTACATGATGCTGTTTCAAATTTCCTGCGAAACGTGTCACCCCACTTTATGTGAAGTGATTTGGAAACCACTTTCGGGTGATCAAATGGGAACACTAGCAAAGTGATCTTCCAAACTGGTTTCCTGAACCGGTTTCCAGTAAACTAGTTTTAGAAAGCGTAATGAGAATGGGGTCTAAGTCCGGTTTGCATTGGGTTAAACCTGGATTGACTGCTTTCAACTTTAAATGAATCACTTGTCTTGAAGCATGTCAAGAAGTCTGCATTTAATTGACTCGGACCACATTCAGATTAACTTAATAGGGGCCGTTGTCAAATCAGGTAACATTTGGAATATGCTTACTGTGTATAGCCCAATATGAAGGAGTAGCTGTATTGACCAGACTTTAGGCAAAGTTCATCATACATGGATGCATCCCTTACTCTTAGTCTGATGCTAGTATCATTCAATTCTAGCTACTTATATGCCTAGCTCACCACTGCTTGTATAATTGCTTCCCCTTGATGAATAAAAGAGACATCATAATTGACGTTGATACATAGATTTAAAAAGTGGTTTCAAAAGTTAATGGAGGGTGGTAAATGCTTTTGACACCTGCGATTTTGAACCTTTGGAGGGTTGACTGGCTTTCGGTTGTTCACAAGAGTCCTTCAGTTGAGGCTTATGTTCATTCTGAGTGCATGGACAATTATAGGGTTGGGAGGATGTGGTTTAGAAGTTAGATTGAAAGATGATTGATGAGAAGACATTCAGAATGTAGCTACTAGCGAATGCTTCAAAATATTTGCTCTTTATTTAATTTGGTTTATGTTGCTTCACACTGCAATTAATATACATACATGTAAAGAGGGTAAGAAAACAAATTATTCATATAGGAGCTATTTTTTTCACACATTGTGACGAGTGCTGAATTTTTAATTTCAAGGGCTACTTTTTCCACAAGCAATTATGCTGAAAAGGATCTAATTTTTCTGCTTTATCTAGAAAATTGATGTTCTGAACTTTCTTGAGTATTGTAGCAGATCTTGGGGTGACTTTATAAAATAGGGTTACCCCAAAGCATTCAGTTATGGGAACTCTAGGGGCAATTTTGGCTGTCATGGGAGCAAAATCACCCGTTGAACTCAGTATGTACTGTACATGTATAAGGTTATCAAAATTATCAGAGCCTATCTATGTGCAGGAATGTTTCCAGTCTGCACATAACATTGAATGCAACAATCAATATCACTGTCACCTTTTTAGTTGAGAAATATACGGATTGCTAAAGAGCTTGTTTGATTTACCTGTATGTAGAATAATTCATGAAAGCAATGGTTAATACATGTAAAAGGAAAACGGGTAAAACAAATTATCAAAAGATCAATTATAATCGTCTTCCCTTCAGATAAAGCGCACTATTTTTTCATGAGTTTTCTGTAGTATGAGTTTAGGGCTCTATAAAATGAAGCTCGGTAATTGATCATTTTCTGTAGTATGAGTTTAGGGCTCTATAAAATGAAGCTCGGTAATTGATCATGGGACTAAATTTTACGATTTGATTGCATTGGTCATGCATGCAATCATATCATATCAATCAATCACTAATGCCCCTTTTATGATCATCATATAGCCAGGGTGAGCATAAAATGATTTATGATTGATTGATTTTATTTGTAGGATCTTCTTGGTGACAATAGTGATGATCATACAATTTCTTTAAAAAAATTCACAGTCCCTGTAGCCTCTATGATTTGTTTATTGCTGAGTTATACAAATTTACAAAATAGTAAAATCGTAGCCCTGAAACACATTTTAAGTAGCATTGTACATTACCACAGCCTCTGTATGGAAATCACCCAGCATCTGTACTATTCCCATGAATATTTACTCAAACCACATAGTAACCGCATGATCTCTCTGACCCCCCCCCCCCACCCCGACAATCACTTACAGTTTCGTCTTTTGCACCTTCATATGACCTATATATGAAATTGCAAAATGTCCCCCAATGTTCATTCATATCCAGCTTGTATTACTAGGCATTATGTTTCAGTTAGAGCGCATTTAATAGTATAAGTATGATCTTATCAAACATGCCAAGTGAATCTCATCATGTTAGTAGTAGCAATTGACCAAGTGTACTTCGAGAGAGTTCTGTTTATGCCTTTTCAGCTTCTCACAGTTGCGATTGTGGGTAAAATAAATTTTACCTATAAATTAATGGTCACGGACGGAGGCACGCTCAACTATGGAAACACCTGAAGTGATGCTGCGTTAGTTGCATTAATTGTTATTTTTCCATTCAGAACCCTATTGCTGAAACGTACACCATTGATAGTAACTATCCAATGGCAGAAATGTGAACATTTTTGGAAACCTTGACTTTGTCCTTGACTTTTACAATTGATTTTGATATAAACAAAGACACCATGAAAGGTCGTTCTTGCACTTAAAGATGAAAGTAAATGGAAATGCAAAAGAGGATGGTGAAAAACCCCAGCAAATCAGTTTGTTGCACCCATTTTTGTCCTTGGCAATGAAAATGCATATCATTAAGGACCAAATTTCATTACAATGAGAAAGAAGTTTTAGATGTTTAGATAATCAATATTAAAATATTTCACTGTCTTTTCTTCATCAAGTGCAATAACCTTCCCAAATTAATTTTCCTTGTAGTATAGGCCTTTAATACTCGTTCTATTTATTTAATACCATGATTTCGATTTTCTGCTGAATGAAATATGTTTGAATTGTTTATCGACTGCATATTTTGATTAGTAGGTTGATATAACACTTTAAAGGTATTGTTTAACTTTGTGAGCAGCCGATTTAAAAAATTCTCAAACCAAGATGAAACATGTGTACAAGTGCATGTAATAGAACTAATTAACCCTGAAAACAACCATTATTGAGAATGAAAAGCTTAAACTAAAAGGCAAATCCTGATTTTGTAAATAGGCATCTTATAGACGCCTAAATAGTACACATAAGTGTATGGGATGAAATTAAGACGGTGTTTCTGGTCACTTTATATTTCAATTTTTGAAGCACTTAATAATTATTTTTGAACGCAATTTTTTCTGGGCTTCATTTTTGTAACATATCACAGACACAGGTGACAAGTGTGACCTTCTAGCTCAGATTTTTTAAAAGTCAAACCAATGTTAACCAATCACTTTAAGTTAGGTTTTGATGTTGCTCTAGTGATTGAAAAGCACAAATGTTACTATTGCAGTCTTCCTGGATCTGAAACAGTGGCTCATTTGTCATAGGAAACAAGTCCATTGTCTTTTTTAATTAGCATCCTTTCAGAGAAAATTTGTATGAATCCTTGAGCATCTCAGAGATCTTTGTTGCTTGTAGAAAGGTGTGTTCAAACTTTTTTAAAGCACAAACTTGAATCATAAATTGAAATGCTATTTGGGAGAGTATCGAAGTGATTTTCATCAATGCTGATTCCCCCTCTTTTCAAGATATATGTCACATAGAACACCGTATCCAGTTTGACATAGGAAGTAAAGTTTACTGCATACGTGTAAATCTACAATGCATAGAATCTGATTGAGATCTCTGTTGTGTTCCATCAATTTCAATCGATCATGGTTGTAAAGAATTTCATTTAAAATTGCACCCTATTTTCAGCTTTTTAGGTTTGTGTTATATGGAAAGATATTCATTTGTTGATTAAGATAAAAAGCACTTGAACGCAATCTCCTTATGAATGGAACCGAATATTTTTTAAAGTGTTGATTCTTGGATGAGAAAATGGTAGTTTGAACGCATCCTTAGACTGATTGATTACAAGGATTGCCTTGACTTTAAGAAGAGTGAAAAGTGAACCCAGCTGCCAGAATATGTCAAGCCCTCATTCGTCTTCTTTCATCTTTTAATTCATGTTTGTCACATTGATGTAATGGATGGCAATGTGTACATGCTTTGATAAAAAATTTTTTTTACTTGTCTCATATAACAAAAAATATTTTTGGAGCAGTATTTGAAAGACTAAATTAATATAAACATACATGTAGTACTGTGAATTAGGAAAATATACAAGCATGAATTGGTATTGAAATTAATTTTGACTATGCATTTGTCAAAGAATTACTTTATTCCCTGCCAACAGAGAAGAAAGGTAAATGTAGGCCAAGCCACAGCCAAAATGTTAACACGTAATGCACATTGGTGGGGTGGCCATGCACCCCTATGGTAATGTTGGTTGAATGAATGTACAGAGCACCACAAAAGGCTACAAAAGATTAAAATCAAGACCATGGACATGTCATGCACCCCACCCCCAACACTCACACAATTTTGGGCATTTTTATATTATATTCATCTTTTATTTGGGTAAGGAAAAATGGGAAGCCATTTTCATAATAATCGCTAAATTTTGGTGAAAACGTTTGGTGTGATGACATAGATTGTGATAACTATACTCAACTTTGCAATGCATGCATACTGTAATATATGGTAAAACATGTACTGTAAATCGTTTCTCTTACAAGGAAACAAAATAGTTATGAACACAATTCTGTACTCTAAACTTCAGTTCCAATTCAGGAAGTTATGTAGTACTAGCTTATCCACACATGTATGTACAGCTTGTGATATTGAACATGTATACACGATCTCAACGATACAACCGATAGGACACCGTCTTTCTTGAAAAGGTCACACATAGTAAAAGTACTTGATCTTGAGGTGAACATAATTAGGTACATTGCTTGAATGAGTCATATTTCATGTTACAGCGCAAAGGAAAAAGGGGTGAGTCAAATCAAGTAACTGTGAGATCTTCAAGAGCCTTCTTCTCATAAGAATCTGAATGGTTTGACAGACTGAAATAAAACCAAAATGTTGAATTCTTCTTGTTCTGTCAAAAAATCTTATAGAATGCATGTAGGCCCATATATTTAGTGCATGCTTATCGTCTACAATAGAAAAATCCATAATTTATTGTTCGAAATAGATGTGAAATGAAATACTCCGAAAATTTGCTTTGCCCAATTGATCGTGGGCCCGGCAGCCAAACTGGGTAGCAGCAACTCCCATCTTTTAACGTCTTTTGGTCTGACGCGGCCGGGGTTTGAACCCACGACCTCCCGGTTGTGAGTAGGATGCTCTACCAACTGAGCCAACACACCGGTCTATAGTTTTGGCCCTTTTCCTATCAGGCACAATGCCAGATGCAGCTTAATTGATTCTCAATTGTCAAAAAAATCCATGAAATAAAAAAATGTTTACTGAGCAGTGCAACATTTTCATAATTTTTTTAAACAACAAGTGAATTATTCAAGAAACAAAGATTGTTTGAAATAGTAAACAATACAATTTCTTGAAAGCAATTCTCAAATTTGCACCAAATTCCAGGCCATCAAAGAGATGCCATGTGGCTTCTATTGATTGCCTGGTTGAAGTTTTGTAAAATTTCATTGAATATTCAAAATAAGTCTGTAATGAAATGTTTATCCCCTGGATGTTCTACCACTGATATCACTTCGCTGCTGAATTCATCTCAACTATGATATCATCGGAAAGAATTCAATTTTCTTGTATTGAGCCTAGCGACAGGTGCTTGTATTGTCTTCCATCATGGCTTATATACTAGATATTCAATATACTGATCTGAGACTATGTGATATTAACAGGTGTTGTTATTGCAAGATATTTTCTGTTAAAAATTGGGATTTTTTTTTCATTTTGAGAGCTAGATGAAAAGATTATTAATGATTAGATGCTATCTCTCATGTTATAATGTCTTCTCATTCTTGGATGGAAGGGCGTGTGTGGCGGACAAGAGGGGGGGGGGGGGGGGTGTGATCCCTTTTACAGATTATTTTTCTATTACTATATCTTGCTTTGAGAAATTTCACTTTCTCCTTGTTTTGTAGTTAGGATGGGATTCTGTTCTCTTTTGTAGTACATATAATTGTGACTTCTGTTTTTCCCCCTATTTGAATTTCAATTTTTTTGTAAGATAAAAGGGTCCATTCTGGCAGTGAGAAAAAAACTATTTTGCTATTATTTTTTTTTAGTTTGAAAAATTTCTATGCCCATTCCCCCTCCTATAATCCTAGATTGGTCCTGCATCTGGATTTATGGTACCTTCAGCATTGCTTTGATGTTGTACAGTGGTGTTTTGTGACCACATGCACCAACCAGCTCAGTATAGAAATTCAGTCTGATCATGTCTGAAAAGTGCTTTGTGACATCACTCTTATCCTTATCTTCACTCTCATCCTTAGGTGATGTTTTGACCCTAATGTCATATAGCATCCAGAATAGGCCCCATAGGAAATTGACCAAACCTTGTTTTTTTATATATACAATATTTTTTGATGGTTTCTTGTCAATTCGAGGGTGCTGATTACGAATCTGAATGATGCCACTCGTGTAACCTTGAGCATTTTCCGCAAATTGGCAAAATCCAATATGGCCGCCAAAATATGCAAATTACCCATGAAAATCATAAAATTGTCCGCACATTGGCTGTGAAATGCGTGAAATTGTGTGGCAGGAGTGAAATACAATCTCAAAAAATAATTCTTGACAAAATATTTATCTTCCTGATATTCAAAATGGCCACCATAGGCCATTCTATACACTATCATGTACAATATGAATAGGGAAAACTAATTTTCACAAAAATGAGCACTAAATTGCAAAAATTGCGATGTATGAACGAAGTAATATATGCAAATCATCATTACTAATGAGATATATTACTTATTATGTCAAATATGGGAACATTGCTGTATTTCGATATCTAAAATAGCCGCCACTGGCCCAAAGAGTATTATGTACAATGGCAATTTAATGGCCGGGGCCAAAAAAATGAGAAGATTGAGCATTAAAATGCATATTATTAAGATAAACGAGTGGAATACTGACTAAAAACATAGTTGTAAATATGCCATTTATGTGGTAAATGCTGTATTTTGAAATTCAAAATGGCCGCCATAGCCCCTATCTTCATCATGTACAATGCGAATAGAGAAACTAATTTTCACACGAGTAAGAAACATAAAATGCATGTAATTGTGATCTATGAGTAAAATATTGTCTGACAACATGTTTTATAGCAAGACATATCATTTCTTTTTGTCATGCATGAGATAAATACTGTATTATGAAATTCAAAATGGCCCCTATAGGCCCTAACAGTATTATCTACAATGTGAATTGGGACATATAATTTTGTACGAATTTGGATTTGCTTGACTATGACATCCATATAATCCTGTTGTATGAGTAAAACGTTGTTTGAAAACATTTTTTTAATCATCGCATTTCTTATTTCATATAATTGATAAATACTGTATTTTGACATTCAAAATAACCTCTACAAGCCCTAATTAAATTATGTAACATTCGAACAGGGAAACTAATTTCCACAAGAGTGAGAATCATAAAATGCATATAACTGTGATGTATGGGTAAAGATATTGTCTTAAACATTATTTCTAACTAAATACATCACATATGGGTCGTGGACATGGTGGAGGTAATAAATGGTGTACTTTGAAATCCAAACTGGCTGCCATAGGTCCTAAAGGTATTGTGTACATTGTAACATGGGACATATAATTTTGACAGAATTTGGCTTTGCTTGACTCTACATATTGCATATAATTGTGAATTGTGATGTAAAGGTGAATAATTGTCTAAAACCATGGTTTCTAACTAGATATATCATAATGTTGTGTAATTAAGGTGATAAATGCTGCATTTTTAAATTGAAAATGGCCACCATAGGAACTTATCGTATAATATACATTTTGGGTGGAGACAAATCACGTTCACAAAAAGGGCATATGGCAGCCATTTTGAATGTTGAAATACAGTATTTATCACCTAAATTACATAAGATATGATATATTTTGTTATAAATAATGTTTTCAGACAACGTTCCACTCATACATCACCATTTGACCAAGCAAAGCCAAATTCTGTTCAAATGATTTGTTCCCATTCATATTGTGTATAATACCGTAAGGGACTGTAGCGGCCATTTTAACTTAAAAATAACCGTATTTATCACCTAACTGGCAGAATAAATGATATATCTTAATAGAAATTATGCTTTCAGACAATATTTTACTCATAGATCACTATTACGTGCATTTATGGTGCTCACTCCTGTGAATATTGGTTTCCCACTTTGCATTGTACATAATACGGTTAATGTCGATGGCGGCCATTTTGAAAGTCGAAATACAATATTTAACACAAACTTAAAACCTGAATGATATATTTCGTAAGAAAATAAGTTTTTAGACAGTATCCAATTAATTTATCACATACATATGCATTTTAGCGCTCACTCTTGTGATTTCTTTTCTCCCATTTCTCATTTCTGTATAATACTTTTAGGGCCTTTGGCAGCCATTTTGAATATCAGAATACAACATTCACCACATACATGGCATATTAGTAATATATTCCGTTAATAATTATGTTTATAGTCAGTATTACAACTGTTTAATCTTCATAATAAGCATTTTAGTGATCACTCTTGAGAATTTTTTGGCCCCCATTGCCATTGTACGCAATACTGTTTGGGCCAGTGGCGGCTATTTTAGATATCAAAATACTGCAATTTTCCTATATATGACATTACAAATGCTATATCTCGTTAGTAATGGTGATTTGCATATATTACTTCGTTCATACATCGCGATTTTTTGCAGTTTAGTGCTCATTTTTGTGAAAATTAGTTTTCCCTATTCATATTGTACATGATAGTGTATAGAATGGCCTATGGCGGCCATTTTGAATATCAGGAAGATAAATATTTTGTCAAAAATTATTTTTTAAGATTGTATTTCACTCCTGCCACACAATTTCATGCATTTCACAGCCAATGTGCGGACAATTTATGATTTTCATGGGTAATTTGCATATTTTGGCGGCCATATTGGATTTTGCCAATTTGCGGAAAATGCTCAAGGTTACACGAGTGGCATCATTCAGATTCGTAATCAGCACCCTCGAATTGACAAGAAACCATCAAAAAATATTGTATATATAAAAAAACAAGGTTATGCCTCTTCTATCCTGGACTAATATCATATCTGCCATACTCTTCTTAAATGTGTGATTTATTCAAAATGCAACTGAATTCGAGGCAAGCTTGCCCCTGGTTCTTGCCCTCTCATTGAATTTTGCCAGATCATTGTTTTTGCTATTGATTTTGGCTGATCTGATGGGCTGGCTGTATGTTTTATCAGCCAGCTTACTCATCCTGGCCTACTTTGCATTGTGGACTCCCTCTCAGACAGTTTTTAGGTGCTATGCATGCATCCAGAATGCCCAAACTCTGGTTCACAATGTTAATTTGACCTATGATCAATAACAATCTGAAAATATTAAGAAAAGAAAAAGGAAATATGAAACCATTATTTTTCAGAGGAAAAGCTCGAGATGTATTTGAGTGATCTTCATGAAAGTTTATCAAGTGGGTTTAGAGATTTTTTTTATTTCATTTTAAATCATAAAATCAAACAGGCTTGAAAGTAATTCCTGTATGAGTTCCTGCCATAGGGACTCAAATATACATGTACCTAACTTCAGTATTGTCATCTAACCAAAAGATGACCTTTCTGCTTCTGTTCAGAATGTAACTCAAGGCTTGCACCTAGTACTTCCCAGGTTAAGAACTTTTGTTTGGTAATTGGAAAATTTTTGGTTTCAGAACTACTGTCATACTTGACAATCTCACATGAGTGCTTGTTGATGTTGTTAGTTGCAAATTTTCAAGAATGAAAACCACGTGCACAAATTACATTTTCAGAAAGCTGATCCCAGCTTTGACAAGATTTTTTTTATCTACTAGCCATAAATATCTGGATATTTCTAATTTTCATCATAGTTTTTCCATGTTCCATGAATTAACATTCCTTTCTCCATGGTAACAATTCATTCTTTCATTTTGATACATTTTCAGTACTTTTCAGGTTAAAAATGACAATAGCTAGTTATATTTTTACAGAACATGTTCTGATTTTTTTTCAGTTGAACAAATCAGAAGAAATCATAAAATGTTAGTCCAACCATGGTCTGACCCTAAATCAATTTATTCCCTTTTCTATTTTTTTTACAAATTGTTTAATAAACATTCTTTTAAACTTTCCTTTTATATTTCTATTTTCTTGTTGAATTTTTTGTTAAAAGGTATTTTGAAATAATTATAAGGTAATTTGAAATTATATACAAGTGATTGAATAGTCTTCTATTTTGATTTTACAATTTAATGTTTTATAATACTGCCTCACTTTCTGGTCTTTGTATTAAGGAAATGTTTCTTTCTTTTTATTTTGCATATAGGATCACTGTTCAGCTACAGTATAAGTATTCTGCCCTGTTCATAATTGATATTGGTAAGTAGATTATGATTTTTCCACTGTCAGTGTTATTTCTCTTTGTGGCATATCCATGTTCTTTTTTTTTTAAGTTATGAACATTTTTAGTTCTTAGAAATTCAGAAGAAATTACTTTTTAATTGGAATAAACGAAAAATTATTCTTTTTTTCTACTAAAGATCAAGAACCTTAAGTGCTATTCAAGTATACTTGTCTTTTCCCTTTTTCACGATCACATGCATAAAGGTTTATTATCCATCCATTCTTATCAACTTTATTGATATCATCACCACTGGTTGGCATTATTATTACCATCATCATTGTCATCATCATCATCAACATCATCGTCATCATCATCATCAACATCATCGTCATCATCACCATCATCATCGTCATCATCACCATCATCATCATCTCAATCATCATCATCATCATCATCCTCACCATCATCATCATCATCATCACCACCATCATTATCATCATCATCACAATATCATCATGACTAATCTGTGACTTTAGTTCCGTTATGACTCGTCTGGATATCAAAACAGGAATGTCAAATTTATGAAATGCTGATAATGATATTAATTCTGATTAGTTTTTTATACATCAGTCATAAATTTGTTGAAGTGCTTTACAAATATGCTGTTATCCTGGTTATCAGATTCTAGCTTGCTTTAATGTCATTTTCTATATAGAGATAAGCATCCTAGAATTTTAAACCGTGATACTTGCTCAGTTTTTTTCAATCTAAATTTCAAGAATCTGAAAGACTTTCTTTCCATCACTTGTTCATTCTTACGTCACTCACATCTCTCACCATTTTGTTTTCTAATCCCTCTTCGGCTTCACATGACTTTCATGAGCGAAAACCCGATATGCATTTGACCGGGAGGTGAGCCTACATGTGGCGTGCAATTTGCGTAAGCAAATCCTTCTTGAGCGGGCCGTAAACGTGATTAGGAACGTAAACTCGGTTTTCTTGAACCACATCGTCAATATGTATGAGTGTGACTATCATCTGCTTCCTTGAACGCTCCTTTCTTAGTTTGCTTTGGTCTTCAAATGTGTAACTTTTCTTGACAATATTCAGAATAAATTGTCTGGCAGCTGGAAGCTATGGTGCCGAGTGGTTAGAAGTCACTGTCCTGATATCTGGTGTTTCAGTAATTCGTTTTAAGGGCTGAAATGTGGTTTTGTTTGTCACGTTGGCTGCGCATTCCTCTGGACAGTCCTTGTGATGCATTTCCTTACATTGTTTAGTGGTAAGCTCAACATAGAAAGGCATATTATTCTTTGATATTTGATTGTTGTGAATTTTCATCACAAGTATACAAAACACAAAATAGAAGTGTGGTTTCTGAGAAAAAAAGTTACAACAAAGTGAAGCTGAAGGACGTTTTCAATTTTTCACAATTGTTAAAAAAACTCAAAGTAATGTGAAAAGTAATTCTGTAATATAAATTCTTTCTTTCTTGGATTATTGTAAAGCAAGTACTCTTTTTAGCTTTTCATTAAGTTCAACAAGTGTGCCTGTGTTAGGTAGAATGTCTGTTGCTTGTAGTGTGCTTGCCCATTCTTGTTTAAATGCCTTTTTATCATAGCCAGACAACTCAGGAGTATATTAACACATTTTTGTGGCTGAATACATTTCACTATACCTTAACTTTATATGAGCAATCTCAAGTACGCATATCATGCTATGATAAGAGCAATTAAGGAGAAGAGGACTGCGGTTACTTATCTTAGTGGTCTTATTAGATGTGGTTTAGTGTTCTATCACCAACGGTTTCATCCTCTGTTGATGACCCAGTCTTACTCAGAGATAACACATCAAGGCAATCAATTGTACAATACTGTGTAACTTTAAGTCAAGCTAGAATCAATTGTGAAGTGTAAACTTATATACATGTACTTTTCCATCAGAGAAAACAGATATGCTGTAAGTACCAATATCAGCCATATTAAACAGACCTACAATACACCAATGAGTACAACCATCCCCCATCCAGAAAGGGGGGGGGTGGGTGAGTTATTGGAATTGTTTACCTTTCCCATCTCCCTCAAAATTGCGACCTGCCAAAATTCACCAAACGCAAGTTCACATTCCCAAAATTTCATCTGCCTAGATTCACTTAACACAAGTTGTTCACATTACCAAAATTGGGGCCGCCTTCCTGTAAATAGGAATGATTGCAGGAATTCCTATGAGAAATGTACATGGTCTAGTCCTGTTCTCATACAGTGCTGGTGATTATGATTGAATTTTGATTTTGAATCCTTAATAAATTAACGTACTGACTAAGCTAAAACTTTTGTTTAATAGTCCTACAGTGTACCATTCACCTCACCTGGCGAGTTAAGAACCCACTTGAAAAAAAAACGCTCAGTTTGATGATCAAAGAGTGGGACTTCATGTTGCTAAATATTCTTAAGATAATGGAGCCAGGATTCTGTTTAAACTGATAAAGTGAGTGAATTGCCAACAGATATCACAGAATGAGGGGAGAGTGGCTTTAGTGTTAGAATAAAAGCTTAGAGCCATCATCCAACACAGCTGCACTGGTCTCAGTTACTTTAAGAATTGGGTCGTCGGCTCTTCTCGGATATACAACTTTCTCAAGTTCAAGGTTAATATTGACTCAATCTGCCTCAAGACTCTTTCACATAGATCATGGAAGATCTTGTGTAGATCTTGATTATTTTTATGTACATTGTACACATTTAAGTCTGTGTGCATTACACATGCATGTTGCAGTGTCAGTAAATCCTGAGGCACCCTTTCCAGTTGTTGATGGTTTCTTTTTGAAAAGTGTCCATAAAATTTGGATGTCCATAAATGTTTCCTGATTTATTAACTTTAAAGAGGATAGTGGATTGATAAAATACCCTGGTATGAGATTATGAACCTCTTTTCTCTGAAGATGGTTGTTTATTGGTGAATTACACTCAAGTGTCCCCTCTGAATTCATTTTGATGCTTCAATTCTAGTCTGCATACATTGTTTATTGATATGTTGATCAAAGAAGGCAAAGCTGATTCATGAAAACCATTATTATGAATTCTAATCATGTACCTTTTTCTTAAACCAGAGAGGTGACTTTCTTCTCAGTTCTGATCACCTATGTGCCCCTACTGAAGTGATTAATTGAAAGGGGATAATGGGCAGGTTGCTGCAATTCGTAGGCGAGCATTCGGGGCAGAAAAGAGACATTCTGTCTCCAATTCAAGCTAAGATGAATCCTTTCTTGAAGGTCATTGGTGTTGACTTTCAGAAAGCTGAAAGTGGTGAATAGTTCTTATATTCATGCAATAACCTCTGGTTGATTTTCCTGTTGCCAAATGTGCATCTTTGTTATGTGTTTATTACTAGCACTACAGGGAGTAAAATGTTTATATCAGGTTCTTTTTAGTTTTAAACCATTGAGATACTTTACTCTGAATTTCAAATAAAAAATACTCGAAGATCAACTGTACTTTGAGTTACGGAACAATTTAATTCTGAATTTCAGTTTAATCCGAGAATAATTGTTTATTTTATTTTTATTTTATTTTTAAATAAAAAATTAAATTCTAATGCTTTAATAATTGAAAATTATCTTAAAGATTTATGTTCATATCTCAAAGAATTACAGCCAATCTGAATTTATATAGAATGCAGGCATCAATATCCATGCAGAGATTAATTTATCCTTTTCATTCTACACAATTGAGATATTCTTCAGAATGTGTGGACGTGTATGATTTTCATTTTGTCAATCATGAATACAGTTTAAAAACCAGCGATAGATAAAGGGATTTAAATCCACATTCATTTGTTAGGTTTGACATTATTATTGTCATTTTGTCTTTTAGCATAGAAAATATTTATGCGAAGTTTGCAAATACCTCTGTTGATCTTAGTGAGGCCTAATATCAATTGCACGTGTTTCTCTAAGCTGCTTGACACTGCAGCCAAATTTCAAAAGCCAGGTTCAAGATGACTCTAATGCAAACCAAATGTCACATAATACACGCTGTGTTCCACATACTAGAGCTATTTTTAGAACATTTGTTGTACTATAAGGTTTTTTTTTTATAACTGTTGAATTTTAAAGAATTTTCCTGCATTTAAACGTAAACTTTTTAAGCACTTTGATCATTTGTTAGACAAAGAGATTCATATATTGGGAAACTAATGCAAAATTGTGTGAAAATATTACAATCATGATCATGCCATGATTTCTAGTTATGTTCAAATCTCAAAACTTAGTCTGTTTTTTTTTTAGTCGCACATCAATAATCACTTTGTGAAAACAGGAAGTGAGCTACATATATGTATTGCACGTAGGCAAGTCTGAGTTGAATAAATTGGATAGTGATATCAATAAACAGTAAAAAAAAATTGGTTTATTTGTTTTTTCATTTTCACTCGATTTTTCTTTATTTTATGTTTTTAAACTTCAAGTCAAATTTTTCTTTTCCTTTTCTAATTGTTCATTTTTTTAATGTGAGGCCTAATAGTTCCACCAAACACTTCGGCTGTAGCTACATATATGTATTGCACGTAGGCAAGTCTGAGTTGGATAAATTGGATAGTGATATCAATAAACAGTAAAAAAAAAAATGGTTTATTTGTCTTTTCATTTTCACTTGATTTTTCTTTATTTTATGTTTTCAAACTTCAAGTCAAATTTTTCTTTTCCTTTTCTAATTGTTCATTTTTTTAATGTAAGGCCTAATAGTTCCACCAAACACTTCGGCTGTAGGTACTTTTACCATGCACATTTTATTCCCTTCATTTCATCTTCAACCAATCATGACTTGTCTATCATCTCTCACTGTCATTCATTCATGATCTTTTAAAAATGTCATTAAGGACAAGTTCTTTATGGTCACCTTTAGTTTTAATGCCAGTTTGCCAATGGAATTAACCTCTTTAACTTCAATTAACATTTATGGATGTGTGTAAAGATATTTCAAAGTATTTCTGCAAGCACATTATTAATTATTGATCAAATTTAACTCCACACTAATGAGAATGCTTGGTGAAATTTCACATTAATGTAAACACTTATGCTTTTATCACTGTAAAGTTACTTAGATTATACTGAAATACTGAATAACTTAAAGTGATAAATATGTTACTTTACGTGTACAGTATATGTTTTATAGATTCATATGTATTCATTATCTGGATTCAGTGGTAATGATTATGATTAACATCACAATCGCCACTATCACCATCCAGAGCTGCCTAGTAGTACTGATTTTCCGTATTTAGTACTGAAAATAGAGAAGAATACTGATGGTTTCATGCAAAATACTTAATTCTTAAGTTTCAGTTTATGTATTGTCCTATGGTATTCCTGTGAAAATACTAATTTCCTCACAAAATACTGATTTTCAGCCTTGAAAATACTGAAATCATCATCATCACCACCACCATCATCATCATAAAAATAATTATCACCATTGTCATCATCACCATAGTCAACATCATCATCGTCGTCACTTAGTTATAAACACCATGCAATTTTCAGGCCATGTGAACGATTCTAACTGGAATGCCAAACACTTAAAAAAGAATAAGTTACCAGAGGCTCTTTGTTTTCATCATGCTTTTTTCCAAGATCGTATTTTTATCTTTACACACAATCAATGTGCAGCTGTTTTTCGAGGGCTAGGTGTTCTTACGGCAATCTTGTGCTGAATTATGGAGACGGTGAATACAATTTTTGGCATATGGATTTGCTATTTTGGGGTGCCTTTGAACTCGGTGAAGGCTATTTTTTGCATTGAGGTTTCTTCAAATGTAGAGAAGCAAACCAATGCAAGTGCACCATGATGTGTTCATGTATTGAAATACATGTACATTTATGATTTTTCAACTGCAGGCAACAAGACATAATGATTATCAATCTGCTTTAAAGTGTTGATGAATTTTAAGTTTTAGGAAAACCGGGTTAACAACCAAGATGGTTGAAGGACATGTCACACACTTGGACTGACCCTTTTGATTTGAAGATAATCCACTAAGATATTAAAGAAAAAATGTGAATGCACAATCTGAGAAGAGTTAAGGGGAAACTAAGATTAACCACCATGATGGGTTAAGGACACCTAAAGATGAAATAAAATTGCTTAAAAATATTCTTTGAAAATTGTTCCAGCATAATCTGGAAAAATGGTCAAGTAGTGATGAGGATCATTCTGTTGAGCAGTGCTAAATTTTTATACTATTAATGCTGCTTAGAGAGAATGATTAGGTGAATAAATTGTGATAAAATTAAAAGTACATTTTCAGCAAGAAGGTGTAATGATGATATTTACAGTTCTTATGGAGGACATAAAAACATTTAGTAGCAGTATTAGTAATTTAGCCATAGCAACACACTTCGAAATGGCTATGCATAGTTATTGTCATATAAAAGATTGTGAGTGAAGGTGAGGCTGACCAAAGTGGTTTTATGGCATAATTTATAACAAATTGCTACAGAGATGCTAATAAATACACTCTAGTAATATTTCCTATAAGATGGAGGTCAGTGGTTAAATGGCGAGGCAGTGGTAATTTCTTCATGGCAATAAAGAATTATAAGATGGGAATGCATCAAAGATTGGGTTATGAGATAAACACTATTAGGGTAAGGTCAGATATTGACTATGAGGGCTTATTGATACTATTTTTAGAGATACGCAATGTGGGTTGCTCACATTGATTTGTAGTGAAGATAGTCGAGAAAGCACCTTTGAGTAAGGTTTGATCAAGAGTCAGGTGATCAAAGGAAGAGTCATAACGCCATCCCAATTTCAAGCTATCTACCAAAGAATTGTATGTAATATTGTCCCAGGAATTCCAAAGTGCCTCACCCAGGAAGGTATACTGGGATGTCAATCGTGTCATGTGTAAATGGAGGTGACAATAGGCTTTTGGTTGGGTAATATTTTGATGAAGTATTGAACAATATTTGCAGATGGCATTGTTGACACATATTTGTGACAGTGATCGTTTGAAGACCCTTTTTTCCAGATGGAATGATTTGTCATAGTGGTCAAGTTTGGGATATATTTCCTACCAACAAGGAAGCTGTGATAGCTGGTGAAAACTCTAGATCTTAAAGATCTTTTTAGGGGGAGCTGGTAACTAAATATCTTGGATATACAGTAGCAGCATGTATGCCTATTTGTGTGCTGATGAGAATCGACTTTCTGACTGACAAGGACTGAACAAATTTTGCGAGAAGATAGAACAGTGTTTGCCAGCTGAAGTAGATACCACCAGGGAGAGTAGTTTCTTGACCCTCTAGAATTCAGTTGGCCATTTCCTGGCCTTATTCTCATCTTGTTGAGTTGACCAAAGCAGTGTTCACGCTGATGATGTTGTAGTCAAGCTAATATACAGATTAGATTTTTGACCTGTTATACTACGTTTACATCTTATCAAGATGAGCGGATGCCATGTTCACACAGAATGTGAAGTCAAGTATGCTGTTTTATTCATCCGTATCCTTACAATGTTCACATCTTGTCAAGATAATGAATATTGTATTCACACTGAGTATGTTGTGATCAAGCAGATGCCCTATACATGTAGGTCAGCTTTTAGTGACTTGTTATACTATGTTAACATCTTATCAAGATGACCAAGGCTGTATTCATCAAGGTCCGGCAAGCAGGTTTCTTATCTGTTACCTTGCCAGGTTTACATCTTGTTAAGATGACCAAGGTCATTTTCATACTGATCATATACAAGCAGAATGTTTTTAGTTAACATTTGTTTAATATAAAAATGGTTGTGTTCACACTCAAAATGATGTAATGAAACCTGTGTCCTTAAGATATGTATACATCCTATCTAGGTGGCCAAGATTGTAACTGCACTCTCAACACAATTAGCCTGTCCCTGTTCCTATATTTTCCAATCAAGATTACCAATATTACTGCAAGTGGCTGTCTCCTATACAAACTCTTCTTAGCCTAACTTAAAGGACAAGTCCACCCAAACAAAAAGTTGATTTGAATAAAAAGAGAAAAATCCAACAAGCATAACACTGAAAATTTCATCAAAATCGGATGTAAAATAAAGTTATGACATAAAGTTTCGCTTAATTTCACAAAACAGTTATATGCACATCCTGGCTGGTATGCAAATGAGGAGATTATGACGTCATCCACTCACTATTTCTTTTGTATTTTATTACATGAAATATGAAATATTCTAATTTTCTCCTCATTGTCAAGTGATACAACAATTTATTCCTCCCTGAACATGTAGCGTTAGCATTGTTTAATACTATATGTTTCAGTCAAGTTGGTCCTTATTGTCAAATCTATAAAACATGAAATATTGTATAATTCAAACAAAAAACAAAAGAAATAGTGAGTGATGGACATCATTGACCGTCTCATTTGCATGTCACTGAGTTGTGCATACCACTGTTTTGTGAAAAACAAGCAAAACTTTAAAATGTCATAACTTTCTTATTTTACATCTGATTTTGATGAAATTTTCAGCACTATGCTAGTTTGATTTTTCTCTATTTATTCTAGTCAGCATTTTCCTGGGGTGGACTTGACTTTTAAGGACAATGTTCACATCGTTTCTAGAAACTAAAATTGTTAATTTCTACACTGGACCAAAGCAGTGATTGTGTTAAAGTGTGTTATTGTGTGCATTCCTTCTGAGTCTTCTGTTTGTTGTCAATGTTCAAAATTATGATGCCAAACTGTACAGACAGATTGACTCTATTCATTTGTTGTTTGACCATTACATGTGCATATTTTATTAAGATAAACAATATTATTTCAAATCCAGTGATAAATGATGACAATGTGATAGAGAATGATTCTTAACATCTGAAACTCTTGCATATGATTGACAAAGACAAAAATGGTCTGATAATTGCTGAAAAAATATTTCATGAAAAATTCCCCTGAATGTAATAATTACAAAATGTTTTTGATCATGTGGCAAATTTTATATTGCATTGTAGATAATGGAGAAAATGGAAGTTTTGAAACATTTTATACAAAGTCAGTAGAAGATGACATGTGTGACATGTGATTTTTTTTCAAGATTTGATTAGATTAATCAGCCATCATAAATTTCATCTTGTGAAATGTCTATAATAAGAATTTTCTCAAACTATTGTTGGTCTGTTATTTTCAAGTTTTTGCTTCCATTTGAATGGACTTAATTTTCGCTTTTATTTGTACTATTGGGCCATGAAATACTCAATGCAATGCCAGCAACTTTCTCCTAATGGATATAGATGTGTCTTTTAGCCTTAACCACCATTTCTAAATTGCTTTTAATGCTTTCTCAGCCATTCACGCGTGACTTGCATTTCAAAGGTGCACTCTCAGGAAATGCCTCAATTACCACCAATTTGATCTATTGTTGAAAATCTGTCATGTCTCATTTTATTAACAGGTACTTGTGGCACTGTACACTTCCAATATATTTATTTACTGAGAGTACATGTTCATGAATGCATATGTATGTTTGCTGATTGTGGGGGTTGAACACTGAAACTCCATTAATTTTTACCTAGTTTATTTTATTTTTTTAACAAAAATGGAGCAAAACCTGTTTCATTATCAATTAATGCATTCTTAATAAAATTTTGCGAGGGTAGACTATCTTTGCTGTCTGTCTACTTAACCAGTGTATTGTTGATCACTTCTGAAAAAGACCGATCTTTCTTGGCGTAGTGTTCGATAAACCACTATGAGAATATTTTTAAAGACTGTTCCAAGATAAACTTCCAAGCCAGGTAGTTTTTCCACAAAGATTTAAAGGTGACTTAAACATTAAATTCCTATTCATTTTTAATTGTAAATGAAAATGCATGGGGTAAAAATATTGATATTTACATTGATATTTTTATTATGAAATGTCACTTGGAGAATATACAGAATAAAATAAACGAAATGAATAAAAACCCTCATACTTTCACCAAATGTTTTCACAAAGATGAATATGTGGCTAAAACAGACGAATATATCCAATTCAGTTTTCTGTGATTATACATGTAAATGGGGTAGAAAATTTAGAGTTGTACTGACTTTTTCATTATGAAATATCACCTGTAAAATACACAGAAGAAATTGACTAAGAAAAATCCATGTTTTTGACAGCTTTTCAGGAAATGTAGCCTATTATTTTAAAAATCTTATCTAGTGTCTTTCCTCTGTTATCCTTGACTGGAACAATACATCTGATAGGGCACTGTACCCATGGTAAACATGTACGTAATACCATGTACCATGTGCAAATGAGTTTAAGCCGCAAGAGAGCTCAGGAAAAACACATCATTATCTAGGAGCTTAATTGGAAATAACTCGTCTTCCGCATAGTAAAGGATGATGACCTGTTTGTGTCTGTGGTATACCCATGCCAGGACTAGAGGGGTGGTAGTTATATGGAGTATAGTGGATGCCCTTCTGATGTTTTAAGTGTAAATACCTCCTATAGGCTGGTGGGAGATGGTTGTGTAAATACTTGGTGTAATTATTGCAGACTGTTTTGGGAAATGGGATAGAGATTACAGAAGGGTGAGTTCAATTGAAGGAAAGGGATGGTAAGGTAGTGAAAAGGGATGATGAGATAAGAAGGGAGTGTTTGAAAAACTTAGATTTAACATGAAAGAGAGAGGAGTAGTAGTGAAGGGGAATGAAGAGGAGATGAGGGATGATAGAGAATGATGGTTAGAAAGGAGAAGTGAAGAAGTAAAGCAAAGAAATAAGATAATTGGAAGTGAGAAAGAGAGAGAAAACAAGACTTTGGGGGATACAAAGAATCTCTTGCAATAAGTTGCAGATATTGTTGCAAGAAGAGCACCAACGGTCAATATAAAATGCAATACAAGTCAATCATAAGTTTTGTTATAAAGTTGCAATTAATTACAAAACTTATGATTGATTTTGAACGCAGACTTTGATTGCATTTTATTGCGAGTTTCTTGCCATGAGTCTTTGCAGAGTGTCTACTTAATTGCTCTTCCGGATAGTATACAGCAGAGTATATCATCTGTGGACTTAGTGAGTCAACATCTTCCTTAGATAGGGATGATGACATGTTTGTCTATGTCCTCTAATGACAGATAGCAGGATGAGCATGGTTATGGAAAATGCCCTTATCATCAAATGGATGGATCATCATCATCATCGTCATTATTATTGTTGTTTTTGCTGTTATTATTGTTATTGTTATTTTTTTCTTGAAAATTGTTTAGGTGCATGGATCATCTTTTTTTAGCAGGGTGTTTATGGGGGGATGAAATTTAGCAAGCAGGAGGGAGGGTAAGAAATTAGAGGGGGAGGGGCAGGCAGTATGATAAGGAAAGAATTGACATTATAAATATAACAAAGATAGAGGGAGACAGAGTGGGGTGGGGGAGAGTGGAAGGGAAGAGACAATCATTTTATGTCTTGTCTTATAAAACATATTATCAACAGCAAATGTTATAAGTTTTGTTCAAATATGCCTAAAACTGCAGCTTGTTTCAATCTTAAATAAGCTGCAGTTTAAGTAGCTTACAAAAGTATCATTGCATTGATTACAAGTTCTATGAAAATGAATGAACTTTATTGATCCTCCTCGAAAAAATAACATATAACAAGATACATGTACAATTATATGCTAACGCATATGTCGAAAACGTTAAAAAGCAACAAACATCGATAATTAAAGGAAAGTAATATAAAGACGAGGAAGACGAGGAGACCTTTGGAAGCCAGGCTTGTTATACGGTCCCTCAGTTTTGAAACAATACATTATTTGTTTGTTTAAAGCAAAACTTGATTCTAGCTAAACTGGTTGATAATACTGAAAAAAATAGGTTGTACTAAGGTTATACAGGGATACATATGTGGTAAGGTTATACAGGGACACAAATGGGCGATTTGGAAACTTCACATCTTCAGAAGATAGTCGAAGCAGTGTAAAGAAGGGGAAAGAGAGAGAGACAAAAAGGAAGTGGAACAAGATCATAGAAAAAGCAATATACATGTATCGGTACAGTAAATAAAAGCATAGATACCAGAGAACACCAATTTAATAAACACAGGTTTTAACTCTTAACTTGCCCCCCAAAAAATTGTAGTCATGTAGTGTATCCATGTGTATTACATGGTTACAGTTGATGACTTTGGCTTGTTGAAATGTTGGTGTCACCCTTTGACAAGTGTATGCAAGTCACATCCTGGATTTTCCATCTCCAAATTCTGTAAGCTTAGAACATATTTGCAACAAGCATCAGCACTCAGCATAGTGCAGGTTTTAGCATTTAGGCTGGAGTAGCTTCATCAGTCTTACATGCTTATTCCATTACAGTTTGGAATATATTACAAATCCATATGTTTAAACCATTTTGATATTATGTAGAGAGGATAGAAGATTGATACAAAGCGACGAGAGAGAGAGAGAGAAGGAAAGAGTGAAAATAGAGTGAAAAGGATGTGAATAAATGCAAGGGGAAGGATGAAGATAACCAGAGGAAGCAAAAATGCAGATTAGTAAGTAAGTGAGGAAAAAAATGAACTAAACAGATTAGGAGGTAGAATAAACGAGAAAAGTTAAGAGAGATGAGGGGGATATTAAAGGGAAGTCAGACAGACAAATTAGAGAAAGTTGTAGATAGACAGATAGATGGATGGATGGATGGATGGATGGATGGATAGATGGATAGATAGATAGATAGATGGATGGATGGGTGGTTGGTTAGATAAATAGATACATAGATAATAGAGATATGAATTAAATGACACAAGGAACATGATAGACATACAGAGAGACAAAATGGAAGGCAGATAAATATGATATGGAATCTAGTAGAAACAGTGAGCTTGAGATAAAATGCAACGTGATGGTTCAAGCTGGACATGAGGGAAATGAAAGTAAAATGCTATCTTTGAGAATTGGGAGAAGGTGGGCAACAGTTGAGAGATTTGGGAAATGGTTTTTCTGGGACTGCCCTATATTAAGAAGTGGGTCACTGCACTTATATGTGGAGTGTCCCCATTCTTATGTCAAAATTAACTTGCTGAATTATAATTTCAGGACACAATTTTCATATAGCTTTCCAATATACAGTCACTGAATTTATAAGAAAGTATTTGAATACTAGTAGCCTATTTTTCAGAATATATAAACTTATCAAAGAAGATAAATGAAAAATAGCATATTTTCAAAGAATTGCAAGGAATGAGTCACGCAAAAGTGATGTACATGTAAGGATCGCTATACTTTTGTGAGGTAGGAATGTTTAGAGATTGAGATTGTTTTGATACAATAACATTGAAAATTATAATGAAATACAAAATAATTTCAAAGAAAAAAGAGCAACCTGCATAGGACTTTTACAAAAATGAACATTTACCAAAGTCTTAGACAAGCTTAAATGGGTATATAATTTTATGGACTTTGTAAACAGACTTGTATAATCAGATATCGTATAAAGATTTTAAAATATTTGCAGATTACTTAATTTAAAGCGATTTGTCTTATCAGATGTCTAGACAGAGACTGAATATTGATAGACTATATCCAGGTCTGTCTTATCTTGAGTATCAGGTGTTTAAATGTCAATAACACTGTATCACTCTTATGTCTCCAGTTTTGAATGTATACTCTTCTAAGGAGATGTAAGAAGATTCATCAGGTCTTTTCCAACTAAAATTTCATCTTTTCAAGTCCTGGCTTCAACTTGTCAGTATGACAATGTCATATTTTCATTTGCAGATAATGATTTAGGAAGAAAAGTTGATATTTAAAGAAAATAAACGTGGTTGTCATTTGTTGAAGTTCAATCATATTTGAGCCTGTCACAATCATGACATGTGATGACCATTGATACAGTAAATAGAAAACAATGTTAGCAACATCAATTTTCCTTAGTTTGCAATTACACTTTATGATATATTTCATTATAGTTTGAGTGATAAAAGACAATTCTATATTTTACTGACCTCTGAATGAAATAAAAAAATATCAGGAAATTAAATTCAAACTAAAGATACAGAAAATAACAAATGTGTTTTCATACCTTTTCATTTTGTAATAATAAGCAATACTCTACCATGAGCGGTGCATGGCGTTAATAATGAGAAGCAAAAGAGGACAAAATTGTTGAAATTCGACCCTGATGTAAACATCTGTGCTCCACATCTTTTTCACAGCCCTCTTCTAATACAAACAGAACTTCTTTTCCTTACAGCCTTTTGTCCACTTCAGCGCAGTACTTTGCCCCCAAGCCCCCTAAAGAGTGGATTTAAAAGGCAAAGTTTGTCAAGTGTGAAGCTCAAAATGCTTTATAGTCAAAATGTGGAGGTGGTCGCATTACCATTAATGTGCATTTGGAAAGCATTTGAACCTTAGATATTCTGGGACACTATATGTGGAAATGTGGTAAATCTATGTAAAAGAAAGACAGAATTTCCCTGTGAGGGCATGACTTCTTAATCACTGAATATTCCAATAAGAGCAAGAAGGGCAGTAAAGTCATAAATCCCTTCTAGTCCTAAAGGTGTCTGATAATGTAGGTCAGCTCTAGGAACTTCTCTTTTTCAAGGGACTTGTCAAAAAGATTGATTACAGGAGGACTTTTCCTGTTCTATACATCCCACATGTACTCTTTATTAACTTTTGTGTCTGTTGATATGGGAGCTTGCATTTCCCTGAATACATGTTTGTGTAATTAGATTAGGTGTATAAAGTAAAGGGTATAAACCATATATTATGTATAAAAATGGGGATGTTTGTTGGCCTAAGGTTCAGCATTGCTGGAAAATAAATAGAAAGAGGAAAAGACCTGAGATGGATTATACAGAAAAGGTTGATAAGAACCCCCCTTCTTTCTCTCCATCAAGCAGTTTGCGGACAAAGTTTTGGAGAGCGCATCCTTGGATGCACGTACTATTAAATTGATGCATGCAAAGATGACGCTAAATTGGTGTATACATGTACATAATTTGCCTATTTTCTTTCAGTCTGTGCTCAGGTTTGGAATGGGTATCAATTGCAAGGTATTAGTTCAAAATATTTTTGATTTTCTATTTTCCCAGATACTGAATGTGAAAGCAGATAGGGAGAGGGTGAGAGATGGATGGAATTCGAGATGTGGTGGAGAGGAGGATGAGGGTGAAAATAAAATGATGAGGAGAAGGGTGTTCTATTAAAGTGGGATATTGAGAGTAAAGGTATTAAGGAAATGAGATTGAACAAAGAGAATAAATGAACAAAAATATATTATGAAAGTGAATCAAAATGATAATTGAAAGGTGGAGATTTAGATCGAGGTGCAATTCATGCACTATAAAAATCAAGGATTTAAAATAAATCCAGATCAGCTGTGGATAGTGACCAGCTGGATGTTGGATTTATTTTTAAATTTTAGCATATCAAGTCCTTTTACGCCTTTTGGACCCCTTGCGCGAGCCGATGCTCAGCGGCGCACGCACAGTCGCACAAGCGCAGCCCGGCTAGCGCTAGGGCTACACGCTAGGGCACGGCGGCCGTGGCCCCTGCCTGCTGCACTGCGATATTAGGTACAGTATGCGCCCGGCCGAATATGACAACTTTTGCCATTGGCTTGTGGTCTGACACATGTTTATTTAAAGCTAAAACGCGAACGCGAAGTTTGACCAATGAACATCATTCTTACATCATTGTAAAGCTTAGAGAAAACTGCACAATGACTCATGGGAACTAAGCTGTAAGATACCATCAAGCGAAATTGGATGGGAAATTGTTTGTGGTGACATAAAGTAGGATTTTACGTTGAGTTTCATCCTATTTTTGATATGAAAGGGATGTTTTTTACCCCAAAACGCGAATGTAATTAACATCTTTGCAAAAATTTCAATTATTTAATGGAAATAATATGATATCATCAGCATTATATCATTGGAACTAGGGATAAAAGTGGGAACTTTTTTCAGGAATGACAAAATTGTTAACAAAGCATGAAAATTCCAATGGTATTTCCATAGAGTGGTAGACATGCGCGAAAGCACGCGCAGTTAGTGTCCCATAGGATTCGATATGGGATTAACTTTCAAATCTTTTAGATTTATATTTCAATCTAAAAGGTTTGAAACTAAATCTACTATTCGGCTGGTCACTATTCAAAGCAGATCTAGATTTATTTTAAATCCTTGATTTTTAGAGTGTGATATAACTATATCATCTATAGTTTAGATTATAGCTCCATAAACCTCCCTAATGGCTATATCTTTATATTTCTTGGGAAGATGTCCATGAATTAGATTGTAATTAAATTAACCTTTCCTTAACCTGGGTAATCGACCTTTTCCCCTCCTGTAATTGAGGCTTGAGCATAGGTACAGTCTGGGAGCGTACCTCTCCCATACGATCAGATGTTCATTATCATCAGCATAAATTTTTTTCCTCAGTTGATTTTCGCAACTTGACTTCCTTTTTTTATAAAGGTTTGAAGAGAACATGATTTTTTTAAATTGATTTTATTCATATTTGAAACAGATTTTTACCATAATTCTAATCCATAAAATGTATTATTTTAAAAGATTAATATTTAAAAGAAAAAGAAGCACAATTTTTTGTTGATAATAATAGAGCTTTGTTTATGCTTAGTAATTATCATAATGTACATGTACATTTTAAGAGTGTGAGGAATAGACATTCTCAGATTTGATGTTCATTACAATTTTGGTGTGTTTAGTGGTATTAATATGAAATACAACTGACAGCAAATATTCCACTCATCTTAAATTATGTTTTATTATGATTTTGATATAAATTCATGTTCAAAGATGTAATAACATGACCATAATACTTAGATTATTTCCCTAAAAAGATCAAGTATGCCATACTCCGTATTGTGCACTTTTTAATTACCGGTAGTAATTTAATCTTAAAAATATGAATTCATAGAACACACCTATTTATTGATTGTAAGAACTCCAAATGTCTAGAAATAAGTTAATCTTGTCATGATAACATTCAATAAAAATACGAGTTAGAATCGCATTGTGTGTGTGTTTGAGGTTTTATAGACATGTATCAATCAGATATGATTATTTACATCTGCCGCTGACATTTTACATCACTATCCGAAAGACATGACCAGGGCTTGAACCTCAAACTGCTGCATCAATTTCTAACCTTTTCAACGTAGCTTGGATTATAGGCTCACACCACAACACCCAGTAGTATAAAGCAAAACCCTTTTAAGCCCATTTATACCATGTTAAACTAAAATGATCTTGAGCATTGCATTGACTAGTTTATGGAATGTTATGAAGTGGTTCAATTACCAAAATATTCTGGCAATTCACAAGAAAGATGAATTGCTCTCTTATTACAATATTAGTGTAATTCTATATGAAATATGGCTTACTCTTTCAATCACATCAGCGAAACTACAATGTAAAGTCGTTGGGTAGAATGCAATTTGAAATTAGAATCAGGATGTTGAAAACAATATATTTGTATACTATTCTCCTGATAAGCTTTTAAATGTTTCGGCTTTTCCTTGTCAAGTTTTGTGAATGCTTCATGAGGTATTATATGAAAGTGTGTCAAGCAAGTATTTGCATAGTCACTGATTCTGCAATTAGAAGAGTTTGCCTGAAACTAAAGCCCTTTCTGCTAACATTGACTGATGCCCTGCGGCCCTATAGAGTGCAGGCTCCTAGACACTTAGAATAGTACATGGTACATGGGGGTAGGGGTGGTATAGGTATCATGGAGGAGGAGTCGGAACTCATTTGGTGATGAAACTAAAGTTATTCAACTGCCTAGGGGTGTATGCATTGGAAAATGGGGATGTCACCGCACAAAATTGTAGCAACCATGATATTCCTCAGCAGAATCTCAATCTGTCCATGTTCTTGTATAACGATGTGTGATTTTGGTGTTGATGCTTGTTGGAAGCACATTTCAGATTCCTCTCACTCCCTTAATGTCAGTCTACCAAATTAATCCAAATCACACCATGGATAGGTCCATTGCCTAATACATCTAAGCACCGTGCTATTAACGTAAGAGCTTAACATCAAACTTGAAATCTTTCATTGATGGCAAAGCTTCTATAGGTGGTAAGTTACATGCTACAGAACTGAAAAGGAAACGTAAGGCACAAGTGGCATTTAGAAATTTTCCATTCCTTTAAAAAAAAACAATTGTCAATGAAAAGCTTGGTGTATCATTAATTTTACATTTTTAAAAAATCATTTTGATTTAGTGAATTGCAAATAATGTAAGGAGATTAGCAGGGGAAATGTATTTAGAAAAAAATGATGAGTTATTGAAGTTGCTTTGATAAAACAGAACATCAACATTACTACACTGTTTTCAAGAACTTTGTAACTTTGTAAGCCAACTTCTATTCTTAACATCTTTTCTTAGAATGTCTGTGTAACAATATCTCCCCACTGCCTGAGTCTAAGTACCTATTCATTTAATGCAAGAAACCCTTGAGCAGCAAGGTTACCTTGCATTGTCTCCATTATCATGCTATCTTTTTTAATGTTGCTTTTATTGAGCTCTTTATGACCAACTAAATAAACTGCTACTCATGTTTCATGGGTTGAGTTTAACTAAAGTGTGTTGAATGGTTCAGTTGAAACATCGTCTGTTGTTTGTGGAAGGTTGAATTGATAGAAATGATTTCATGGAGATCTTTACATAATTTAAACTCTGAAGAATGTAAATATATTTTCATTTGGATATTTTTACTTTCATGGTATAGTTCATGAAAAGTATATTCATAGTCATGCATACTTGATGATAGGGGTGATTCACTGAGAGTGTTGTAGTGATAGTGGTTTTGGTGGTTGAAATAGTAGTAGTTGAAGTGGCAAGAGTAACAGTATAACAAGCAACAGAGCAGAGAGGGGTGAAGATGCAATGAAAGTGTATGAATTACCAGCCAAAGTATCTTCTGAAATGCTTTCTCTCTTTGTCTTTCTCTATTAGTTGCCTTCTATATGCATTACCTCTCTGTCTGTCTGTCTGTCTATCTGTCTATCTGTCTGTCTGTCTGTCTGTCTCTCTCTCTCCCTCTCTCTTGTTCTATCTCCATTTCTGTCATCCCCTCTCTCTTCAATCCATCATTCTACATAACTTCTGCTTCCAAATCACCTCTTTTTTCCCTTGGGACACTTTCACTGCTTGTCGGCAGTTATTATTTCCTGCATTTTAAATGTGCAGGTTACATTATTTTTGACACCATCCCTCTCTCATCTTAAGCTATACCATTTTGTGTTTCGCTTGCATATCGTTGCTTATTGCTAGAAAAAAGACATATCATATCAGTGAAACATGCTTTCCATGCTAAAGCTTGTGATATTCTGTTTCTGTTTGTGGTAACTCACGTAGGAACTCGGCAGGACAGCATTTTTTGCTGGTAAACGCCAAGCTGGTAAATAACCAATTACCTTGGAAACATTTTACGTCTAGGTTAATCAGTCATAGTGGCTGACATAATAGACGACAGATATCACTCTTGGGCCTTTTTATCAAAGTGGAGACAATGGCAGAGTTGGGATTCAAACTCACAACCTTGCGATTATGAGTCCAATGCTCTAACCACTGGACCACACGACCCGTTGCCATATTGAATTATGGCAACAAGATGCAATGAAATTTGCAACTTTTGGAGTTTTTGATGCTGCATTTTTGCATGATCTACCTGGCTATAGCTCACTGGTGTTTGCATGACTGTGATTGTTGTTCACTAACTATTGCAGAACCCTTACAGCTTCAGGAACCATTGTGAGTGCTGCTTGCCCAGCTTGTACGCTGTTTATTAATGTGTAAGCCACGTGTACCAGTTAATTATTAGCTTTCCATGCAAAAGTGTAACTGAAAATGTGCTTCTCAAATGTGTCATGGCCACAAATTATTGTGCAACAAGACCATTTTATCATCCATCCATCTATCTGCAGCAATAATTCCATCTTTCTATTCTTGTATGTTCTCTATTTTTGTATGCTTTGCCATCATATGAACATCAGCAATGTCTTCTGTGAAGTGATAATGAAATATTCATGCAGTCATACATTAGATATATGTCCTCTTGGTGACCACAGTAGATCAAGGTATTTGAAAAATAAACCTCTTTATTTAAGAGTGATCATATTTATTTGAATTTGAAAGTATAAAGGTCTCTCTTTGAAAAGTTTAGAACCACTTGTTTGCCTGTGGCCTGAAAACTCAGAAATGTGAGAAAGATTAAGGTTTGATTTTGAAAAACTGGTATTGTTTAGAAGTGGAAAAATATGGTAAAGTGCTCTTGAGACTTGAGTACCTTGAGTACATGGTATATTTAACCAGGTATCCAAAATATTCACAGAGAAATTCATTTCAATGTCAAAAGATTATCAAAAAATGATAGGATGTAATTTGAATATGTTTTAAAAGAATTTGTAGGTAAATTAAAAATGTAAAATATCTTTTTTAGTTAGATCTTGAAGATAGTAGTAAATCACAAAATGTATCACTCATGAAAAGTAGAAGCTCATTTTTTGGTAAATATGGGGCATGAATAATAGTTGAATACGTGAAGAGTGATGATGAAGGTTTGTTAGATATAATGTTAATAAGTAAGCTAGAATGAGAGAATCATGAAATGAAGCCTGAGTGAACACACTCAGGTGCGTACCATCTAGTTTTGCATTGTAAACATTGTTATTTGACATCTAGAAGCTAACAAGGGGGCCCAGAATGTGTTAAGGAGGAGAGGTGGTGTTGACTGATGGTTTGTTAAAGTGAGTTGGGACAAGAGAGGATCTATTTTGATCGGTATACAAGTTGAGATGCATGCGTATTGGAACAGCAGTTGATGCCAGCATCCTAATGAGGAAGATGATACTGTGTATTTGGTAGACAAAGGATACTCTGGAATGAGCGACAAGCAGAAATGGTCCAAGTTATCGTTTCCTTTCCACATCTTCAATATCGTGATTTATCTTCAGAAGAATGGTTATTGAAATGAGGATGACACTCCTAGGTATTAAAAGGTTATCTAGGACAGCGAAATACCTCAGTCATTCTTTTTTTATTTTTTGGCTCAGACTTTGTAGTGCCTAGATGGTACTTGGATGGGATATCTACTAAGAGAGGAAAAGGTGTCCAGTTTTAGAAATAGTATATATTGGACCACTTTTCTACTAAGCACCCATACCGTATCTCCAACCTGTAAAAAACCATGTGCAGGTGTGCAAGACAGATGGTTGACCAATTTTACTTAAGTATGGACTGATATAATATGATTTTACAGATGATGTATCTATGATATAGATAATGGATGCAATTTATGAACAAATTGCTTTTCTTAAAAGATGTTTTGAGAGAGACGGCTCATTTGTGTTCTTGTCTTACATCTACATCTTTTGAAGATATGAAACTACTGCACTACAAACTCTGTAATCCTTTCATATTGGTCTTTCTTCCTGCATGTAAATGTGTTTCTCTCTTTCATCTAACTTTCTTTTTATCTCTCTCTCTCTCCCACTGTCTCCCTTTCCCTCTTTCTCTTGCTCACCTTTTCCCTGTCTTCCCTCTTTCTTTACCAGGGATAGGTATATATGCCAGAGCATTCTGTCATATTTTTTTCTATTTCTTCTCTCTACACTCTCAATAATCTTGGCTTAGATTGAAGAACAAACTGGGTCTGTTGGTGCCACACTCTGTTCAATGTAAAACATTACCCAGAATAAGGTCTGATGTAACACAGAAACGATCAGCTCTGGGTTCGTAACTCAAAGATTAGCGAACAATGGCATGCTTGATTATCACAATTGAGTATACATTGAACTGATTGAAGTTAAATGCAATCAATCGTAACAAAAAATGTTATATGATTATTGCTAAGCTTTGTGTTATGGGCCCTGCATGGACAGAGTTTGAAACCACCAACAGATCAGTTTTCTTGGTTAATCTAACCCATATATTTTTTATTGTGTATTTCATTCTTAAACAATCCCAATTCATGGTCTTTGTCATTCAAGGATGATTATGAGCATTTTCCTATCCGTGCCCATGTTCATCCTCTCCGATGAATTCATTAAAAAAATATCCTGGTTTAAAAACAATTTATACACTCGTTTTCAAAGAATACCTACTACCAGCAATTATTTCATTCTTTCTTTGGATCATAACCAGTTGTGTCAGTATAAGTTAAATTTATATATTAGAAATCATTTTTTCATGTACTCTACAGAGTGTAATGAATAATTTACTGGGCATAAAAGATAAGTACAGTTTGCAATACCAGTAAAAAAAGTCTGTATGATTTACTCTTATTTCATGGTAAAATAAAATCAGAATTCATGAATTGAAGATGAAATTGAATAAACACATAATATGATCAACTCTTATCTTTGTGGTAAAAATCAAATAAAGAGATCACAGATTTTAAATGAAATTTTAAAAAGTGTATATAATTCTTTATTTGTATTGTAGAACATAAAATGAAGTGTTCATAAATTGGAAGCTGAGGTTGATATTGTGCTGACATACCATATATAAACTGTAATATGTTTTATTTACCCATTCATGAATTTTTCAAGATGGTTGATGTATTTCTGCCCATCATCGCTCCTAGCTATATATACATTTTCCTTTTTTAAGAAATGGTGTTTAATATTTATGTGTACATACTTAGGGTAAAGAACCTCTCCCAAGAAGAAAGGACAATTTATCAACAACTCTAATAGGAAGAATGGTGGGCCGAGTTTTTTTTATCCTATGATAGCTTTTTTTTCCCTCTCTGACTGCTCAAGGGCATTTGAAGCAACCACTCAATCAATATCATTTTTTCATATGTTCAGTTCAGTGGTGTTGTTGATTTGCATTTATTATGATTGCTCCTGTATATATATCAACATGTTTTTTTTTTCTTTCAAGAAACAGGTCATCTTTGGATAGTCACTTGCTTGATTTTGATATGCCAAGAGGTTGTTTGTAATGGAATGTGTTTTTATTTTCTTATTTCAGATTCTGTGTGTGGCGCCTTCACAACTAGAAATCTTAACAAAGGTGAGTACATCATAAATGATAGAAAGATATGAAGGACTATACGAGAAAAGGAAGAGTGTGAGAGAGAGGAGTGGTGAAAAATAGAGAAATAGAAGGAGAGAAAGTAAAAGAGATGAAAAGAAGACTGAGAAATGGAGAAGTAAAAGGAAATTGGAATATAGACAAAAAAGGAGGAAGAGAGAAGAGAGTTGAGAGAGAGAGAGAGAAAGAAAGAAAGAAAGAAAGAAAGAAAGAAGAAAGGGGAACAAAGAGGAGATGGGGGACAGAAAGAATAGGAAGAAAAAAGGAGAGCTATATAAAAAAACAAAAGAAAGAGAGCAATGAAAATAGACTTGGATAGTAATTTTAATGAAAGCTACAGGAAAACAAATTATGGTTGAAAAGTGGTAAACAGGAAAACAAAAAATAATAGAATCTGCCAGAGTCGACAAAGCCTGTGGGTATTTAATGGGTATTTTCTTATACCCCTGCTTCCTTGCATCCATCCCCCTGAGGAGAAAAGGAAGAGTTGTGAAGCGAACATGTCATGGTGATACACATTAGATTATAGGCCCATTAAGGCTCAGCTGCGCCGCATCCGAATTGACACTTGTGGCCGCCAAGGGCCAAGCTCGAAAAGAGCGATAGCAATTTACGAATTGTGATGAGCAATTAAATCTCAGTCTTGTCCTACTTTCCCCCAATAGTGCAGTTCAGGATCTATTAAGGGGGAATGCTTTATGTGTTTGAAAGTCCTTGGTTTATGTAGGTGTGTAAGAATGTATGTTGACAATAAATCTGGAATGTTTCGAAGAAATGATAAAAATATGTAATTGTGAGCAGGAGTTGTTTTATTGATGAGTGCAGTTTGCTAGTCTTCTCACCTGCATAACACTTAACAGAGTGAGACTATAGGCAACGCTCTTCTGACAGTGGCAGGGGTGGCATTAAATTCATAACAAAGGTTAAGTTTTTAAAATATCATAACTTTGCAACTATATGGACCTATATTGTGAAACTTAAAAAGAAGAGTAATCCTGTGTCACTGCTCATTTGCAATGAGTTTCAGGTCACTTTAACGTGATCAGAGGTCATAGGGTCAGTGAACTTTGACGTTGTGGTATCAAAATCAAATATCTTAACCATGGTTAAGATTTTGAATTTTTAAGATAAATTTGAAAGTTCTTATTTCATTAAACTGACATATAATTGTTATCAAGTATGGGCAAATAGATCATCTTAATTTTGGCTCACTATATAGGTAAAGGTAATATGTCATTTAGGGGTTAATAAACTAATAACAATTTGAAGAAAAGAAAAACCAAACCAAAATTTGAAATGTTGAATTTTCAAGATAATTTCAAAATTTTCAGTCAGCATTATGTTAAACAAAAAGAGGTACAGAAATGAGATGATATATAATTGCAGGGTATTGGATCAAGGTAAAAGGTCATTTTAGATCATTTAACTTAGATTATCTAATCAATTGAGCCTCTAAAAGAACAATGAAATGTATCAAAATTGCTTGAAGCAAAGCCCAGTTTGATAAGATATTCAAAAAGCACTTTTCATTATTTGTCTATTATAATCAATTCAGTGAGAATTGAGTTAATAATGCTGTTTTCTATGAAAAACATAATGAAATGATGCTACTGCTAGCACTGAATAGGCGAGAAGGAATAGGAAGAAGATGAAAGAGAAATAGACAAATGTGCAAATTGCAGAGCGGGGATGAGATTTCTGTGAATTATTTATTTCCCCAAATGGAAAAGAACTAAAATATATATTTAATAATTTTTTTACGGTATTGTTAAATGCATTTAAGCATAGTTCACTATTCAAAAAGGCTTGATAACCATAGGGGATATTTGATTATTTTGGGAGAAAACAGCTAATTTCATTCCATTGAACTGAATTCAGTCCATCATAGTGTTCAATCTAGTTACCCAATTCATGCAGATGATTTTATATTCATTAATTCACCACCCTAAAGCAATGGCTTGAAGAAGTCTTATAACTGAAGTGGTTACCCAACGTAAAAAAATATTGTTATTATTGTTATGTATACTTTCCACTGCACTTTATACTTGGTATCGTATTATTACCCCCAGCTTTAAGTTAGCCGCCTTAAAGGTGCTAAAGCATTAGAAATAAATGCTACCGGGTACCCATCCTCCTGGCATAGCAAATGTGGAAAAATTTCTTTTGATGAAGGAAATTAACGCTGGAAGTAAGATTCCAACCTAGGACACTCTGATTAATACGCAATAATCAGGAACACTACGTCATAACACTTCTACTATGAATCCTATGGTTTGCTGTTGGGATATTTGTCTTCATTAGATTTATAGGAAATATTTGAAATTCTTCCCTTGTCTTTCCTGCAATAGTCTAGATTATTTGAGGCAAAATGTAAATCATTTTCTTCAGGTTTAGAACTTACAAGATGGCAAGTTCTAGCTATTTCAGAAAGTAGCAATTTAAAAGGTCTAATTTATTCAAACTGTAGCAGGGAGCCTCTTAGCATATTTGTGAACTGTATTGTCTCTTATACAATTTATGTTTTTTTACCTCCACACGAGAACTGACGCTACCGGGTACCCATCCTCCTGGCATAGCAAATGTGGAAAAATTTCTTTTGATGAAGGAAGTTATTCCAACAAAGCATTTCTTGCCTTCTTTGTCTTTCCAACACATTATACCATGTCCCCCTTTTCCTGTTCAATGACGTGTATGTAAAGTGAAACTCTCATGCAAGAAGGAAGGACCTTAGCATGTTTATCCCATCATGAAATGGCCAAAGTGACTTTCTTGCAGGCTGCTAAGGAGCTGTGAATCCCAATCGAATGGAAATTGAAAATGTTCACTTTGTGGTTTACCAAAACAAGAAGACTCTGAAAACGTGTTTTTGCATAATTGGGTACATTTCCTGAATCTCAGTACACCGATGTTATGCAGAAAGTGCATATTGGTAATGTTGGAGCTAGAAGGTCATTCAAGTTGCATATGAAATCATGGATAACACCATTTACGTATCTTGAATACCACAGTATTCTGTTATCTCTCATTCTCTCACCAAGGATTGTTAGCATAAATTGTTCAGCTTTTCATGGTTTGTTTTTGCACACACAAAAAACGACAAAACACAGAACAAGCAGGGGTTTAATAAACTTTTAAAACTTTTTCTTTGTGAGCAAAATGTTATCATGTATATGTTATTTTCTGCAGATTTTTTTTTACACATACAATATCACATAAACATCATGATAACATGTTCCCTTGATTTCACACAAGAAACATGCATGCAGAAACTGAGTCCTTAAGAAGTATTGATGCAGTGATTGAACACATTTTCATTGGGTTATTATTTAGATCAAGGCCATTTAACATAAAGAAATACAATCAATATTTGCTATTGAATCTTTTACATATAGAGTAATGTTTTATCTTTTTGGTCCTGTATTATGAAATCTGTTCTCAGTGACAAGTTCTATGTAAAGCCACTTACATGGTGTCGTTTATTGGCTGAGGTAAATATATGATGGAATTCTAGCAATTTTTGTTGATTACAGATTTAATTAAATTGGATCCTTGCTCAAGAGGAAAGACATTGTAGATGTTGAGAATAAGGAGATTGCTCTTCTCTGAGTTTCAATACACCTTTAGATTTTTTGTCGTAGATAATGATTTTCTTTGAGATGTAAAGGGTATGATAACATGTCATGTCATGGTGATGGGTTCACTCACATCTAGCACCAAATTTCTTGTGAAGTGGTGTCAACACTTCATATTCATTATGAGTAACAGCAAAGCTTGTTATTTTACTCCTAGGAATAAAAGTAAAGCGCCACATTTAGAATTGAATATATATTTCTCTGATTTTTTTTTCTCAACCAGTTTTCTTCGAACTAATTTGTTATGAATTATGTTTGAAATTAATATTATGATTATTGTATCTTTATTCACTGGTCATTCCAGCTGCCAAAGTAGATTCCATATGACTGAATCTTTTGAATTTAATTCTGTATATGCAGAGATGGATTTATTCATTTAAATACGTAGGGGGTGTTTCACAAAGATTTAAGGATGACTTAGAGTCGCACTTAAGTGTTTTTTTTTGCATGCGGTATAAAAGGAACGACTGCATTGGTCTGATCATGCCAAGAGGGCGCGCACTAGTGCATACTGATCAATAAGAGTGCGCATTGCATTTCATGTATGGGTTAACATTTAAGTGCGACCTAATACATCAATTTTTGTGAAACACCCCCCTGTTAAAAAAATGAAGGAAAGTGTGAACACAGGGCCATGGCAGGCAATGATTGCTCTAAGAATTAGGTTTATTGGAAGGCCCCGAGGTGCAGGGGACACTTGTAAAATGTCTGGTCTAACAAAATTGAACATCTTGACCCAAACAGTGGTAATGGTTGCAGGTGCATGTTTACAGATATTTCCTCAAAATCTCAAAATAGAAGACACTTTCTTTATACTGACATGTGCTGTCAGATGAAGTTACACCATTCTTTGTTAGCATATCATCGGAAGAAACCTTGTGGAAGGGCGTCCTTCTGAGGCAACAAGCTATGTAGAAGAAAGTTGTTAATTGCTGTAAATTGCATGGTCAGTTTCCTTCCATATATTAAAAGCCTATTAAATGTAAGTACAACTTATTGAAGTAAAGCTTGTTAACATACCAAGCTAATGTTGATTCGGTATCATTGAACTTCAGTCCATAAAAGTAAAAGATGAACAAAATGGTGCTTCATTTTCATTGCTCTTGAAATGTAGGTCTCTGTACAGTAATTATGCTGTGAATGTTTATTGAGTATAATGATATCACGTGGATGAACTATCTGCAAAGTATTCTGACAATGTGTATTTAATTGATGTTGTTCAGTGATGCATTGCCCTCTCTGAAGAAATTTTGCAGACGGAATATAAACTTGAAAAAGAAAGTCGCGTTTCAAAAGTTCAATATCTGCTCTTTGATATGATACCTCAATCGAAGGAAATGATCAAGCAATAAAGAAGTTCTTTCTCTTTAAAATAATACTTGAATTTCAATAACTTTGGTAAGTGAAGGCTAGTTATTGAACTCATTGAACGAAGTCTCCGGTTTGTTGACAATCAGCGATGCATCAAGTCTTTTGTTAATCCTGCACTGGCAGCCAATCCTTGAAATCCATTTATTTAATGAAATTCTTATTCTTAAGTTATTCTCTTCGATTGGGGTATCAAATTATAGAGATATTGAAAATTTTAGACATGTGATTTTCTCTTTGGAAATTCATGTACTGTCTACCAAGTGCAGAGCTGCCAACCAGTACGTTTTTGCAACCAAAATAAGACAGTACGTTTTTTTCTTTAAAAAATGTAATTTATTGAGAAAAATCATCTGTATATGTCTCTATTTCACAAAACTTACACAAATATGGTTATTGGATCAATGTAATTTCAGGTAACTTGTTTTATTTTTCAATCATTTTGTTAAAACCAGGGTTATGTTTCAATTTTTTTTCCATCTGCAAGAGCAGTGCGAATTTTTGCTGGCATGCAGTTTGAGCAGCACGCATTTTATTATGAAATACATTTTTTTTTGGGGGGGAATGCAATTTTTTCATTCCCAGAAGTTTGCAGGTCTGCAAGTGACAGTTTGGTATTCTTACTTCAAATTGTTTTTGCTTGCTCATGCATGAATGAGGAATCGTCTAGATAAGTCCTTTGTCTATTTCATTTGTGGTTTAGTCATGATATCAGTCTTGGTTTCATTTATGCTGGTAGGCACTGTGTTTTCCTTCATTAATTCAATACAATCCATGCATTTTTTTCTATGTAGAAGTCCAATAAACTTCTTTAGTAAACATGAAATAGGAACAACTTCCTTCAATGTTTAGTCACGTGTAAGTAACAGTATTGAGTTTTGTATGTTGAGTTACTTTTATATCATAAATCTTGAGGAGAAAAGCTCATTGTTTTATTTATTCATGCTGTTTATTGTTAATAGTTCCTGTGCAATTGATATATATTGCATTTTATCATTTACAAGCTACATATTTTAACATGTATCTACTTAAAGACAGTGATCCCTGTATAACGTAAATGGAAATTACAGAGTTCAGTCACCAGTGGGTTAATGTGCATTCGGAATCTACAGACTTGTTCACTTAAGTTCTTTTCAGTAATGGATCTAAGAAATGGAATGGTGAATTTGGGACATTTTAATGAATTTCGTTGAATAGTGGTGACATTTATAATGCTTCATGATATCTGAATCATACAGATGAATAGTTGTATTTATTGTATCACTTTTGACAAAGTCTCAGTTCTACTTTGATGTAATGCTACATGAATGTACTTGTTGCAAATTGACAATTTGCTATATATTCTGTTAACAAACTCTGTAAGCAAAAAAAGGTAGGTCGAAGTTAAAACACTGGGGCTATATATTTGTACAGAAATTAGTGGACTTTATGCATTCAAGGATGAAATGTTTAGTAATACCTCGGTCACATTTGCTCTACGGCAGCCATATGGTGAGTGGAAAACAGTTGTTCATTTGTATTCAAACCACCTATATGTAGCTGGTACATAAATGTTAAAACAGTTGTTTTTGACATGCCATACGGCCGCCGTAGAGCAAATGTGACCGAGGTATAAATGTATGCTGGAAGAGGACATTATACAACATTTGTCCAAATCCCCCTACGTGTACATATATTTCTCATATTGCATTACATTATCAATATGCATAGGGTTTGCAGCTGTGGAACTAAATTCTAGTTTAATCTTCAATCAACACACATATTTAGCAAATATATTTTGGATTCTAACTTGTGTAATTTATTAAAATAAATCTTTACATTAATTCTCACAGCACAATTTTATCTAGTCTAATCAATATAAGTGGACCCCATTTTGCCATCTGTTGAATTAATGCCATAAAAATATCATTTTGTTACTACAATAGAGGATTGGATACAGTTGCCGTATACCTTTTGGTAAGAGCTTATTGATATTGTTTTTCAGAAAAATAACATATATCTCTAGAATGATAATAATGAATATATGAATTCAAGATTAAATGCTTATAAAAAGAGAAGGGTTTGTTCATTTAGGCTAATTGGATTTTTTTTGCAATGGTTGACCCACGCCCCCTCAAAAATGTGAAAATAAAACCACTACAAATATACTCGATACCATCATTTCCTTAAGTAATAGATGGTTGATCATCATGATATAATATAATTTAACAAATCTATATTTTTTATATGAAAATAACTATTTGCCTTATCCATCTTATATGAACGATAGAAGGGGTATTGAGATATAAAATTAGAATGCAAATGCAAGAAGTTCAGTTCAATAGCAGAGAAAGAGAAATTGTAATTAGAACACCAGCCAAGGAGATGATGCTATTAATAATACTGTGTAGGAGTGATGCCTAATTCATTTGGATGTAGACTTGTTGGATGCAAAAATAGGATGATCATATTACTATTTTACCTTTTGACATTTTATTGGTAGAACCCATTTCAAAGCGTTGCTTCTTTCTTCACAATAGATTGACTTTTGAATGCACAGTTTTAAAACGGTTAAAAAATGCTTATAAACGTTATTCTGTAGAGTCGTAGGCCTATTTTTATTAAAAATAAATGTGACTAGCGGCTTATCAACTCAATGACCCATTTCTTGTTTGTAAAAACTTATTTTCCATTGAATCGAGTGGATAATGTAAAGCATGCAAGTAATACACATTGTATGAAGTGTTTATTTAAAAATAAGGTTATAGCTTTATGGCTGAATGATTCAACATTCCTTCTTGATATTTATATTTTGCCCAATATCATTTATGAAGACCTGTGAAGAAAATAAGAACCCAGAAACACATAGATGATAATGCCTTGCAAGTTAACATTTAAATGGCCATTTGGAAATTTGGATACTTATCTAAATTTGAATGTATTGTTGATTACATCATCCCCTCAGAAAACCCAACTAATTAAGAACAAACTTTTGAAACATTCTTTTGAGTTGAAGAAAAATCAGTCGTCGTTTTAAGATGGTCTCTATTATACAGTATTTTATCAATCCTAATTAAAAATCTACATTCACCCCATTTAATTCACTTATTTACCAATCAAATCTAAAAAATGCATTTTTATTCATATCTCTCAGAGCTGTATGGAAACTTTATTATATTATAAAGAATGAAAGGATGGAAAGATGTAAATCACTCCTAGAGTAGACAGAGGATTTGCTAGTGTTTTAAAAAGATAGGAAAGCACCATCACCCCTCTGCCCTTTCCACCTTTTTTTTTTTAAATGTGTGCTGGTACGATTAAATATATTCTTCCAGCCTAAAATTACCCATGATCAGTATTGTATTTTGATACAGCGAGGCACCAATTAATTACATTGGCCTTAAAAAGTGTATGCCCTTAAAATTGCCCTTAAGTAAACAATATGATGCCAATATTACAGCATTTGCTAATTACTCCATTTTGACCTTTGACCGATGATTGCAAGTGATTGCTTTTGTATTGGACCCACAATAGCATTTACTAATGCAACACTGAATGTCTTTGAAGGTCATAACAGCAATTACAGCACCACTTTTAAACTTGGATGACATTTCATTAAAGCAAGTGCAGTGGTTGTATATGGTGAAGAGTCTTTATTTCCAAAATAAATTAAACACTATAGAGGATTGCCAGTTGATTATAAAACCAACGAAATGAAATGTGTTAAGTGTGAAATCAGTTATTTCTGATTGGTCTACCATGAGTTCGTCCACTCACCACATGGTCTACTTTCATTAGTCTAATGCCATTCCGTCTAATAACCAGTTGGTCCAATAGCCATTTATTCCATATACCATTTGGTCTAATTGGTCTAAAGTGTTAATTGTGCAAAATGAATGAAAATGAAATGGATATTAGACCAACTGGTTATGAGACAAAATAGTAATAGATAAAATGGTGATTAGATGAACTGATGATTGGACTAAATGCTTAATGGACCAAATGGTTGTTAGACAAAATGTTGATGGATGGAATGGCATTAGACTAAATGAAAGTAGACCATGCGGTGAGTGGACGAGTTGGCAGTAGACGAATTGGCAATTTACTGTGTAATCATGGTCAAGGATAAAAACCCATGCATACAGTTTCTCTTCAGTGATGATAAATTCTATGCATTCAATACTGGAATTACGAGGTGATGAAGTATTGATAATGATAAGAACAATATTCAGTTCTTAAAAACATACATACTCTACAAGTGGACTCAATGCTTGTGAAAATATTTAGTAAAAGCAAAATTGATTAAACATAAATAGTATTTAGTCTTTTAAAACTAATATACAAAAATCTGTAACATCACAGATTGATATTATCTGTACATTATCAATAGAAATACTATTACTTTTAATACAAGGGATGAAGTGAACTGCTGTGAATATAAAAAAGAAAGGATTTCATGTCCTCTTTTCAGAATTCTTTTTACAAATGAGACAGTTTCTTGAGGTAGTATTTAAAGGGTATTAATAGTGATAATTTGGAAATTGTTGTAATTTAATGCTTTAAGTAAGCTTCGATTTCTCAATATTTTTATTTAGCTCAGGTTTTAAAAAAAAATTACGATCTAGTGGCATCTTTTGGAAAGCAACCTTATACCAAATTAGTCACATGGGTTTGCTCTGAAGCATAAATCCACCAAAGGCACACTTGACTTGAAAGGAGGAAAATAATCAAATAAAGAGGTTTTTCAATTGAAAACAAACTCTCCCACCTGTCAATATGGGTACAGAATTTCAGCCCCGAAATCAATGTAACCTTTCCTGATTGCTTGTACAAATCGAAGAGCTCACTAGAGTTTGAACAGTGGTCTTTTGCAAGCGGTTGATACATTATTGATTAGACCTTGTTCACATTGGGCTTGATCTTGCTTCCGGTCTGGTGTAAAGTTTGTGGAGATTTGAGAATTTCCACTTTATCCTAAAGAAGTCTCTTAAGTATAGACATTCTTTATGTCTTATGTTCTGTGGTGATACTAATTTGAGTTTCTTCACATCGATCTATCATCGGATATTTCATAGGGATTTGAATGTTTAATGGGGCCATTCACTTTTCTTACATAGAGGCTCATTTGAATTCTGGGTACATAATGAGCTTTACTGTAATGACTTTCTTTGGGATGTGGAATTCATGGAAATAGGGCGTATTCAATGTCGGTTTCAAAACTTCAAAAGAAATATGAATCGTGATTGAAAATGTGATTACAAAATGCAGGTATAACGAGAAACAAAAGGTGTGTTCAGTGTCCTTTTTTCCAGTCATAGAAGTAAATGTCTTTCAAATCACGATTTTGAGGAAAATTCAAACGTTGAAAAGAAAAATTCAAACGTTGAAAAGATGCGTTTGTAAAAATGTAAACAAGATTACCTCAGATTTACAACCTTCAGCATCACGAAGGCTCCATAACACAGTTGAGTATTGAAACGTCTTTAAATTTGCTCTTGCAGTGGAACCCTACACAAGCAATAGCCAAAACGGACCTTTTGAATGGTCAAACTGCGCAATAATGCTGCGCTAAGGTAGGCAGGAAATTTAAAGACATTCAACATATAATTACACAACTTTATATTTTTGACACCGCTGATTGTGCTTGTGTTCTGTATTTTGTAATTGAATTTTCAATCATGATTCATGTTGCTGTTCAAATTTCGAACTCGATATGAACGCACCATTAGAATGCTAAATATTTGATATACTATTGTAAGCCACTGTCTATGGAATACACCTCAGTATGCGTTCTTAGTTACTTACCCACTCTTGAAGCAGAACTTTCATTCGCATTGAGTCCATGTGGGAGTTTAATTGTACATCCTGAGATTATAGCTAGTGTGAATTTCATAAATTTTTACAGTCAGCATCAAATGTTATGTATCAAGCTCCTTTTACACTTGGTCATAACCCTGTTCCACACCAAGTTTTTATTACAAATATAGATGTTATCATTATAGGTCATCTTTATTCTGAAGTCAGACATGATAGAGAGTAAAGGGCTTTCAGTAGGTGATTTCAAACCACCTTGATCATGAGAATCCATGTTAAATTACAAGAACTTTTTCAGGCTAAGAAATACCTGTTCATTATTGTGCATTCACACCGCCCAAAAACATTCTTCGGGATAAGTTCCTGAAGTTACTAGCGTGCGCATTATGGTCTGATAGGAAAGTGAGGTGCGAGATTCAAAATCGCTAGCTCGGCAGCCACCCTCGGCTTCCATCATAAATTATGTTTAGGCTGCAGAGTCAGAACACCGAAGATACATTGGTTTATCGGGTACTTCATAATTATTGTGTGTACTTAATATATTCTTTCCACCTATCCATGCATTGTTGTGATCTATACCAGACCAGTTCTTGTTGATGTGCATTTGATAGGCATTGAGTACTCAGGCACTCATCCCTGTATTTTGACTTACCCTGGAGAACGTTTTAACAAGTCTAGGGTCTGTCTCCTCTGGCAAATTTTTCTTGTCTCTCGACTGTCAAGCTACCGCCACACCAATACGTCTGACTCTAAACTGACCAATGGCATGCTATTCCAATTAATGGTTTATCTTTGCTTGGAGTGGTAGTCTGTTTCATTTGTGTGACTGTAGCGTAACAGAGCAACATGGTAGAAGTGAGAGGTGTGAATACTTCCGAACAAATCTCACTTTACCAGGTTTAGGGAAGGAGGGAGAGAGAGAGAGAGAGAGATGGGTGTGAAAGAAGGAGAGGGGAGGGTGGAAGATAGCTAGATGGATGGACGGACGGATGGATATAGATAGACTAGTGTAGGGTATTGAGGGGAGGGAGGGAGAGAGCATGCATGCAGATATCTCTGCTGCTGTTGCTAATTCATTGTGTCAGTGCAAGAATGCCCTTAAAACCACACTTTCGCGTATCAAATGCGCACAAAATTGCCCCTATAGCAGCACACATTGGGTTATTGCGTAAGGGCCTTCTTGCACTGATGGGGCTCGTGAAAATGTATGGCTAAGGGCGTTCTTGCACAGACACAACAAATTCTAATATAGTGCTGCCACTGCCAGCACTCCGAACATGGCAATGACTTCTAACAAGGCTGATACTGCTTGCTCCACGACACTGCTACAACTGTTATAACTACTTAGTTTGAGAGAAATTGTAAAGTTGCAATCATTTGATTTAAAATATTGACTGAATCATCACCGATTGGATTGTGTCGCCTTTATTTAAAGTGCAAGGTAACTGCAAGTTATCTTAATACTGCTGAGTAAATATTACTTTGATGCTAATCAACATATCTATATTTAGACTGAGAGTGATGTATCACCATGGTTACCTAAATAGTTGACATCCTTGGCAGGTGGATTATCTTTATAATCCCTAGCTAATCCTTGTATATAGGATAAACCTATGAGATCAGATAGGATTTGACCACTGACATGAGGAAGTGATAAAATCTAATCACATAAAGTAATATGATATAATGTTGAATTAGAGAGAAGCATGGTGATTGTTAAAAGAGATGCTATACATTTACATAACAGTCATGTCAATCTCAAGAGGAGGTAACCCGTTCTCCATTATGTGCCTGTCTATTATTTGCAGATTGCTGACAATTTAAAACAAAGCTGTTTTCATTTTAAAGATCCCTGCTCTCCTTTCCCTCTATTCTTGCACTCCAATGTCCGATGATCCCTTTAAAGCAGCCAATATCAAAACCCTAGACTGGGTTTTGATAGACGAAAAATGTCCAGCTTCAGAGGAAAGAACATCATGATAAAAGCTTGACCTTTGGATGCTAGAGAGTGAGGGAAGGTTCACCGAGATCACAATTTGCACTTTGAAATGGAAACGGAGAGAGAGTGGAATACAATGCAGCGTCAACCGTATTAAGAACCTGGCCCCCGAAAAAATAGTGACATTTGGTTGAAATTTGATTTTGGTTATTTTCTTTTGCTCCAGGATTCTGGTGTGTGTTGCCGAGGTCTGGGCAGAGCATGAATGTTCAATAGAGGCTTCAACTCTGTGGCTGCATCTAGCTTGGTGAGTTTAAGTGTATTTTAACTCATAGGGGGACATAACAGTGAGGAGGTTGGGTGGGACAAGGTATTTTAAGGGTTAACAAAGAGGATTATTTTGGGGATAGGGGTAATTAAAGTTCAAATAATCTTTGATGAAATTTCTTGGTATTTTTTCATGTGCATGTAGCTATGCTATCTGATGGAAAACTGTCAAATATAACACCCCCTGAAAAATGTACTTTTATTCATTCTGTCTCATATTCTCTTCTCAGAGTTTTCACCATTGGTAATGTCATTGTTGGTCCCATAATATTTTCTATACTGAATTCTAAGCAGATAGGTCACAGAACCACCACCTCAACCTGGGGCCGTTGCATAAATCTTTTTACCTGAGAAAACTCTGGTAAAAACTGAAAACTAAGGCAAGTCTGATTTCTGCCGTTGACTTTACCACAGGGCAAAAACTCCGGTAAAAACAACCTGAGCTTTCTCAGGTAAAAAGTTTTATACAACGGACCCCAGGAGAGCGTTTCATGAAAGGAATTGTCGGACGTTTTATCCGACAAGTCCCATTTTATCCGACAATTACCATAGTAACAGTGCCTCTCAGCCAATCAGAATCAAGGAAAGATGTCAGATCTGACAACTTGTCAGACAAAAATACTAATGAAACGGTCCCATTTTTGCGCTTTTCCTGATTCAAGCCAAAGAAAATACCTTGAAACATCTTAAAGATAGCATCACAATTGATGATTCTGTAACCTTCATTTTAGACAAGACTTTCAGTTCTCTTTGAAAAACCTTTCTATTAGTGTTACCAAAATAGAAAGCACCATTATTACATGCAAGGAGGTCGAAGGGAATTGCTCATATAGGTGCAACTTGTAACATCGTAGAGTAATACCAATTTAATTCATCTTCAATGTAGACTTTCAATTCTTTTTAATATTGTTTGTTTTGTAAAATTGCAATTTCATTACAAAGAAGGTCAAGCGAAAGGAAAGGGGTCAAGATTATTGGTGTATTTGTTAACTGAGTTTTGATCAAACTAAGAGGTAGCCAGTAAAGGTTGTTATTTCCTGTAGTGTAAATGCTTTTTTACCTACCCAATCACAGAAAACCTTGGTATTCTCTAATAGGGAATTCGGTCAAGATCAGAATAATATTTACCAGGTATGTTGCCAGTGTGCAAGCAAAGATATGGTCATATCCCCAAAAGACAATAAATGCAAGTTAGAAGGTAATTTTCAAAATGACTAAAATTTCCAGTGATTTTTCAAGATTTCTGATATCTTCACAGTTTGAAATGAAAGTTTTAATCAAAGAAATGCTATCTGCCCTCTTCTTTTTTGAGGGGGGGGGGGTCTTTTCAATCATATTTTATCTATCTACATCATGGCATGATGATCATGCACTTGAATTCACACTATATTTTGCCTATTTTAATTTCAAGGATTCAATTCTCTTTCATAAGCAGCTAGAAGCTATTGAAATCATGTTGTGCATTTGACTGGCTCAGTGAATTTGCCACGAAATTTAAGAGTTTTTGTGTTTTGTTTTGTAACAAGCGTTATGAGGCTTGATACTGATCCTGGATTTAAGATGAGATGAGTAATAAATTCAGCTGCTGTGAATAATATGAATTACTTGTTTCAATGCATTGATATTATCATCTCCCATCTTTTCTTTTCATCTTTCCTGATCATATTAAGTCCTTGGAGAACTGACTCGAAAATTCTGTAGTTTCTTGATATTAATGAATTTCAGTAGTGCATTAACCATTTTTAAGTAATAAAATGATCATGATATAGCATTGAATACAGGATTTGATATCCTTACGAAATATAAAAACATACAAAGGACATATTCATTTGCAAGATTATTTTAGAATAAACATGATTAATTTGTAAAAAAATGGGGAAATGTTATTTGAATTATGTTAGGATTTGGAAGGCATTATAGCTGCAGGTCCAGTCAAATGATTAATTTATCAAATCAAGCATCTAAAAGTATATATTTTCGATTAATATCGTTTTACAATCAAAGTATGATAGTGCTCCTGAAAATGGGGCTCCTGCTGAAAAGGAATACAAGCACTGCAAAAAAAAGCTCACTAATTCTGCTCAGATTATCAATGGCAATGAAAATGCCTCCTAACATGCCACTGTTGTCTGATTGATTAAGACACATGTTCACATATTTAAAGTCTTGACTTTGAAAGTAGTTTCAAACATAATGACTTATAGGTTGAGAGGAACCCTGCAAATCGGTATGTTTATATATAAATATATCCATATTTGGTTTCAAGCTACTCAGAGAAGTTTTTTAAAGACAATACTACAAAGTAACTGCAACATCCTGAACAAGAAAATAACTTTTATGTTTAAAAAAAATAATTAATTTTTTGATCCATCATTTGAATCTTTCTAGTGACTTATTTCAGCGGTAACCAAACTTAAACTTATCATCAAATGTTCATTACAGTTGTGTTTATACAGTAAGATTAAGAATAGATAGTAAGTTAGAGGATTATCCTTTTCATATAAACAAAATATACCCCTTCCCAGGGGATTCATATGTGATCGGATTAAGATGTACTTTATTGGCTCATAGATTTGGAAAATTTTCTAGGGTCATATCTGTATTAATAAAATTAATATGACAATAATATTTTGTATTGATATATATAATTTACATCTCATTGTTGTTTTATGAGTAATATATTATTCTTAAATCTCGTTATGTCATGTTTCAGAGGTATATTTTCACTTCATTGTCACTTTAAAGAGATAAGAAAATACCTTCATCTGTATGGCAACTGTATATTTTCCTCCTTTTGTCCTTCTAATTAGAGAATCACCTTGGTATCTTATATTAGAATATTGAAAAGATGTTGTTGCTCCCAATAGGCACAATGAACTGCTATGATGCCTATAATGTTAATAGCTAATGTAAGAACACTATTCTGTCATTGTCTATAATGCTAACACCGACTTTCAATTATCTTGCTTGCCATGTAATCAGTAATGCTTCCACCGTTTTCATGTTAAAGTGCGTTGACATTTAGGAACATGCCCAGCGCTTTTCTTGGGATCTTCTATTTTCTCTTGGAGTGTTGAAAGACGTTTTACTCCATGGGATTTCTCAAATCCTGTGAAAGATCATTTCTTGTTTGAAGATAAATCTAGCACAGGCAATGCAATAGTATTTGAGAAGGAAATCCTATAGACTCAACACAGAGGTTTGCAACCAATTATACAATGGCAATGATCAATCGTGTATGGTCTTTATCCTGTCTGAATTATTGTTTAGAATTCAAATTGATGCCAATCTTTGTGTTACTTGATTCAGGGTCTTTTATTAGTGTCTTGGGAATAGTACAGCATTTGTATATACTGACATAATAAGATATTATTGGGACTGGATGTCCATGAAATAAAACTGGCAAACTCATGCATTTTATTTTAATTTATACTTCTCAAAGATTATCCTCTCAATTCTTTTACTTTTTCTGTGCTCAAGTATTAGTTTGTTCACACTTACAAAATTAGATTTTAAAAAATATTTAAATGAATGTAAATCACCACTTGATGGCGTTGAGGATTTGTTCCTTCATTTGGATATGAAAATGTGTTATTGCGATCAGAAGATTGTTCATAATACAATCTCTATGAAGTTTGTGTAGGATTCACTGCATGAAGTCTATTGGCTTAACTGAAAATGTGCATTTTGTTTTATAAAATGTTTTCATTGTGCTGGTTAATGTTCTTTTCTCTGTCGCTATGCCCAACCCTTTTGCCTACTCATATTCTTGCAATAATATGATCTGAGTCATTCAAAGGGAAATGAATTTTCTGCTTTTCTGAAGTTCAATAATTCTTTGGAGTTTTGTCACTAGAGCACTTGAAATCTGAATCACATTTTTTTTCTTCAAACTATTGGGAATGGAATGCTCCTTTGGTTTGGTATATGCCATGAGTTGGTTAAAGGATTTTTGGGGGGTAATTTGTACACCTGTTTATCACCAGTTATCCAGTAAGATGCAAATATTGTAAAGGAAATTTTTGATGAGGAATAGATATATTTTTTACCATCAAATTATGTATACTCTTGGGCAATTCCATAAATTATTCAACCATTTTGTATGTCCGACCCACATTTTTCTCAAGTTTTACTACACTTCATTAACTGACCAAGCCATGATCCTTTGAGAGCATTACAGACTGTCATAAGAATTAGAAATCGGAGACAGAAAATTTCACATACTTGGGGTCAGAGTTGATATTTCATGGAAATGACCTTTTGATAAAAATGATCTAATTGAGCACTACTGTGAAAACAAGCTTTATGAGTACGGTCTTGAATATGCTTCTAATTGTGAAAATAACTGTATGCCAATCGTAATTGTAATATTATTGTACATATACCTGATACATGCAAAGTTCTATGAATAATTATCAATTTTTGCTCCTACAAGTGTATGGAAGCTTACCTACTTACATCATTAAAGGGAATCAATATCCTTGCCTCTCTAGAATCTGCATCAATATAACTACTTGTAAACACTGTTAAGGGCTATAACAATAAAATTTATGTTAGGTACAGGCTTTGTTACATAAGATTGTTTGATTAAAGATAGTCGGTGGTTTCATCAAAAGATGTAAAATCCTGCCATTTCAAGATGTAATTCTACAAGAGGTCTGTTGTATACTATAAAGCTTTATGGGCTTCTGAAATGTTTTGATTGCAAAATTTTATGTTGAACATTTTTGGTTTTACTGAAATGCGTTCTTTTAACTCAAAATGTCAAGTTCAGTTGGCTTTGTCATCTTCCTTTTTTTTAATTGTTTGCCTTCTTGTCAGCCACCCTCAAAAATATAAACTCAGCCTGGCAATCAAATAACAAATTGTTTACACTTGTGGAGGAATGTCTGTTATTGTGTATTAGTAACAGTAGCAGAATCCGTCATCACATTCACACTGCCAAAAATCATTGCATATTGTTCATGAACTCTGAAGTTCTGTTTGTTCTGACCATATGTCTTTAATGACTTTGTTAGCACTTTGCATTCATGTCACCAGTCTAAATTGAACACAGATTTGCCATCAAGAATTTATGCTTGTGATAGAATAGCATTTCCATATACTGCCCTCAAAATACTAACAATAGAATAAAGTATGATACAGCAATACATTGCTCTGTATCAGTAAGTTATTCATAATTGTGTCTAAGAATACTTTGGAATCATAAAGTAGTGATATTGTGTACACTATGGTTTGAATGTGAAAAAAGTTTGTGTTCCAATTTGGAGATTTGTTCCAACTTTGAAAGTTTCCCCTCATAATTATATATTTTCATGATTTTTTGGTGCAATTTGTCTAATTGTTTAATACACATTAATTTCGAATATTGTCAATATTTTCTGTTTGTAGCCTCCAATTAAATCATAACTTTGAAAACAGTGGGAACGAGCTGTAGATGGAGACTGGTTGTGACATTGACCTTTCTAGTGTGTCTTAAGATTACCCCTTATGATAAACACACATACTTTCATGGAAATAATCAGCAAATATCAGCAGCTGTTAAAGACACTGTAAAGCTCTTAACAACAGGCATCTTATTAGCATCATGTTTGCAGACAATAAACACATTTGAATTCTTTTGATGATTTCAAGCTATATCTTTGTGGTTGTTTGTTGGTGGAACATTTGTCAATCTTTTGCACAATTTTTCTTTCAAGGAGTTTAATAATAACATCACACAACACAGAAGACTGTTTGTAATTCGTCGCACGCACCACGAACCGTCCTCTGCGCGCGCCTCGCGATTTCACCACGAACCGTCCTCTCTGTTACGATGCCCACTGTGGCGTAAATAATTCACTTCAAGAAAATGTAAAGATACGGGATGAACTTTGGAACCTGAACTATCGAACAAAGACACTGGTAAATAATTTGCTCTCCTTGTAGGTGCACTTATTGCTGGTTTTAAAAAACCTTTTTTTTAAACGCGTTCTCTGCAAAACTAACTTTCGCATCGAAGTAGGCAGAGAGGACGGTTCGTGGTGCGTGCGACGAATTGATGACTTATCTGATGAAATGATATAAGGTCTTTTCATGCAAGAAACAAGAAGTTTTTTTAAAGACGTCACTATTATGTAAACAATTTAATTGAGCATCGAATTGGACAATAACTATCCTTTGCCCTCAATATTCAGTTAATAGGTTATTGTGAGAGCAATTTAAATGATTAATGGTTCAATATTTTGCTCAATTAGGCAACCTGCTTTTGTGTGAAGTTGTCAATTTTTTAAAGATTAAAAGAAATTAGTCTTATATTAGGGAAGACTTCACCAAGGACTATCCCTGCACAACATTTCATTATCAATTTACTTTGAATCCATCTCTGCAATTATGTATGAATTAAAATCAATGCCTTATTATTTCTTATGAGTTGCAATTAAACAACTGAGTGCTAATTTTGATACTCTTCTTAGGATATATTATCTTTGGCAAATTTAAATTTCAAATCTGCTAACTAACCAACAACAATATTAGATGTTTCAATGCACCATCAGAGTAAATGGTTATTTGCTCTTCAGCACCTCACTTCTATTCCATGATTGCATCTCAAAAGCAATCCCACATTAACTATTTTTTCTTCTACTTTTTGTATCTTGCTTCCTCGTTTTCCTTATTTTGCTCTGATTTTCCCTTCCTTTTCTTCTTTATCTTTCTAAATCCTACAACTGTATATTCCTGTATCTTGTTTTCTTTGACTGTCTCTGCCATCCTGCTTGCATATTGGGGGCCATGCCTACATTTTAGACCTAAGTTTTCAAATTATACATCCTCTATATTTCTGCTCCAACAAACCAGTCAACTCGGGTTTTATTACAAAAAAATGAGAATTTTTGCAGCTTATCCACAATTGAAGATGCACTTTATGTTTGGAATTATTCATTCAAAATTTGATATCATCATATGCTACTTAAATGTGGAGCCAAATGTCTTATTCTGTGATCGCATTGGCTGATGGGGATTATTTTTTTTAAATCTCTCAGAAGAGTTGATCGGGCAATTTCAGTAAACAAACCAAGACTGATGTAGACAGGTTTGATGTGCTTTACTGCTATACTAGATGATTTTTAGCCAATTTGATTTACTTGATGGAGAGTATTAAAAATGATGATAATAATACTAATATGTCCATTTATATAGCGCAGTTACCATGTGCATATACTCACCTGTGCTTTGATACTTCGTATCATATTATTACCTTGGCTGTAGCTGAGCTGCCATATTTATAGGCACTAATACCCCCATCTCACTAGATGGCGATTCCGCTGCGATCGTCAAAAATCGACAAAGCGTGGTATATCGTAGCTTGAACGTGGCTTGATCTTTTCAATCTTCTCCGTCGTACCTTGATCTTTTCTGAAGCGGCAAGGATCGCCACCATCTTCCTGGTCGCCACAAAATTTTGAACATGTTCAAAACTTACGTAGCGAGATCGCGGAGGTGCTAAAGCGCATCATAATCGAGTCAAGAGCGTATTACAAACGACATATTCGTAGCTGTAACGAAGCTCCAACGCACAAAGCGTAGTAGAAGCGCATTAAAAGCGGCACCGATCGCCCGTGTTTTTCAGGCCCGTTCCCAAGACAATTCTGCTACGCTGCTTCCGTTTACGAGGCGACTGCCTTGCGCTCGACACGCTTCACACCGTTTCCACCACGACGCTTTCCCTTTGGGTGGCATGTGGCACACGTCTCAGCCTGCTGCAGGCATTCGCGTTGCGCTTTTGCTGCGCCGCTGATGACTGGCCAGCGATTGAGCAGCGACCGTCTGCGCTGCTATGAAACAACGTGCCGATGGTAGCGGATTATCACATTTTCAACAGATTACGAGGCGACACCACGACGTTTTCAAATATACTTCCAGAAAAAGGACCAAAAAGGGAAGCTGCCCAATCTGTTATGCCGGCGGTCCAAGAGGAAGCGAACAAGAGGTTATGGTGGTGGTAGAGGAGGAGGAGGAAGAGGTATAGTAGGAGGATGAAAATCTAACTGCTGAGCCAGCTTGAAAGAGAGAAAAAAAAGACGCTCGCATGTCTTGATGACGAAATGGGTTACCTCCGCAAAAATATATAAATTGAATATGTTTTAAAAATAGAATGAATTCTAACTACAGTGACAGTAAACAATATTAAAATTTTAATGATTCGATCACTGATGTATTGATTGGGAAAGCACACTTTATGGGGATTCTGGCATTGTGCCCCCCCCCCCCCCCTTATGAGTGCTCTCACATCAGTAGACTACTTCTTGAAAGCAAATTTGAAAGGAATTTACCTAACAATTTTGAGTGACAAACTTTTGTGGAAAAAAAATAAACAAAATATAAAACATTTTTATGCTCTTTTATGAAATTCCGGATGCATCCCTCATATTAACTATTAGGCTCATCGACATCTTTTGAGTGAAATTTTAATATATATTGTATATTATGACTTAAGTGACAGCCAGGATCGGACCCAGTATCTTTTTGGCCTCCTCCTACTGTCCTCGTATCAGGTCCTCGTATTCAACTTCTAATTGAAGTTGTTGTATAATGCTAAGATGTATAAGTCCAACCAAATTCTGGACATCCATCTTGGTCGGAGGTTGGCAATCGACTGAAAAATGTCTCATGTGCCGCGATCAATATGCCGATTGCTTGAAATCGTTTCAAGAGCCCATCATGAACGTAACACAATCGTTCCATTCGTAGCACCACCGTACCGAGGTCCTAATTAGCGTATGAGCCTCGTTGTACGGTCGCTTTGATCGCAGAAGCAGCGCATCACATCTGCCTCAAATCGTGGCAAGAGAGTGGCAGCGTCGTACTACCAGCGTATTACCATCGCCTTCAGCGCAGGTCCGTCGCAGTGAAGTTGTAGTGCAATCGCCTCGCAGGCTAAAAATAGAATTCGAGGACGATTCTGCTACGCTTTGCGGGATTTAGACAGATCGCCATGGTCGCCATGATCGCCATCCTAGTGAGATGGGGGCCTAAAGCGTTCAAGGAATGAATCCTACCGGGTACCCATTCACCTCACCTGGGTCGAGTGTAGCACAATGTGGATAAATTTCTTGCCGAAAGAAATTATATTATATGTATTAAACAGGCCCACGATCATTTGGGCAAAGAAAATTTTTGGAATATTTCATTTCATGTCTATTTCGAACAATAAATTATTGATTTTTTTATACCCTTTTCTTTGATCTAGCGACATTAACTAGTTAAATAATAGTACTATTCTCAATGCTGGGATATGATTAACGTATGTGCAGTACATGTCTACACTCTAAAAATGAAAGGATGGAAAATGGTCATTCAGCAAATCGCCCCTTAAAATGGCGAGGAGTGATAATGTTTTTAAAACGCTTTGGTAAACATTCTCAATCATTGACCCTTTTCCACCTTCTTGTTGTTAGAGTGTATCCTTAATTGCACTTTCAGTTAGATTTAAAACTTATTAATTGATGTGTTACATAGTGTGATTGAACTGGTTTTAATTTTATAGGGATGTACAAATAATTAATCTTTAGAGTGCACATTGGTGAACATGTCGGTATTCACAAACAAGTTTAAGTCATGATTGCAATGAATAATTATTGCTTATAGAGATCATTGGTAAATTATGACATCTTTGGCTAAGTGCATATTACCTAATCACCAATGCACTCAATGTGAACATGAATTATTTGTTATACACAACAAGTCAGCAATTTGAACATCCATTCAGCACAAAGAAAAAAGAAAAAGAAGGAAAAAAAAGAAAGAAATTGACACAATAAAGGGGAAAAGTCATATTAGTTCAGGCATGTGTGGCCCAGTGGTAAAGCGTCCACCTTATGGCCAGGATGAAATGGGTTCAATCCCCGGCTGAGTTATACCAAAGACTTGGACCCTCCATCTTCTGGTCAGGTAGAGGGTAATGATAACATTATGTTATGCATAGCCCATTGGGAGAACAGTTCATAAGAGCTGAGGGGCTACGGCTACCCTGGGTAAACGAGAATTATAATTATTATCATCATGTGTAATGTCTTGATTTATGTGAGCTCAAGTTTTAATTTTGACTATTCAAGCTTGCCTGTGAATATGATTAGTTATGTTTAGGCAAGTGAGAATTCACCTAATGTATAGATTATGATAAATATTTACTTACCTAAATTTAGTCAATGACTGTAAATGAAATAAGTTAACATCTAAAGTAGATGACATTCTTAGTGGTGCTTGAAGTATTACTCTTTCAAGCAAAGACATAGTACAACCATTTGGTAGTATATGAGTATTCAGATAAAGGTTGAATTGAAAGACTAATGAATTATATTGTTTGATATTGTAATGGAATTGTTTTAGCTTATAATGGAATGGAAAGATGATATTTGAAATACAGTATAATATCCAAATTGGTTTGGGGTAACTTATAAAGGGTTATCAATAATTCAATCTGAATATTGTTTTTACATTCACTGAAATAAATTTAGTGATACCTGAAAGTACTTTATTCTGCTCTATTTGACTGGTTTAGTTCTGCCATGAGTTGTTAGGAATAGTACTCGTGGATTTTGACGCAGAAAGATGAGCTGGTCGAGATTGGGGATTTCAGGCATTTCTTCTGTCTTATATAGTATGAAATGGGTTAAACTCATTTACATCGGTCCCAAGACAGAGTCATGATATTACTAACCCAATTTCATTTTACTTCCCCCTTTCCTATCCACGCGAGGCAATCTCTGTCTCATTTTCTATCCCTCTGTTTGATGTAGTTAGCTAAAGCTTTCAAAGATATTGAAAAGATTTATCAATTTCAGTCCATCTTTCTGTCATTTACCTTTTTTACAGCCATTCACATTCTTTCTTGCTGTATGTTTTGTCCCCTTCACTCCTCTTATACTTTCTCATCTTACTCTATGTTTCTTTCTCACTCTCACTTTCCACAAATTTTCTGTTTTTACTCTTATTTCCTTTCTTTCATCGCTCACTTCTATCATATTCCCTGCAGAGAGCAGTATGATGTAGTGCTCCTTTGATAATAGAATATAGTCATTGTCATATGATAGTATTTATCTCTTTCCTGTTTAAAAAAATCATGACTCTTGTTCAGACATGAGGCTTGTTTTATGTTGCAGAAATTTAATTGCACCTTCTGCTAATGTTATTGTTTAATTTTGTAGTTCCTTCCAATCCATGTTTCTATAGCACAAAAAACTAGATATTTTTCAAAATGATTTTATTTCTTTCTTTTCTCAACTACAAAGGTGCACTGCATGGAATTGTTGATTTTCACAAATTTCTTGGCAACGGGGTGAAAAGGTAAATTTGTATTCAAATGTGATAGGAATACATTGTTTATGAGAGTTGTGGAATTTTAGAGATACAGAACTTGCCATAATAATTTAATAAACATACAGGTATGGTGGCAAAGATAAGATGGCAAGAAAATATTGACTTTATTGAGGTTATGAAAGGTAAATGCAATGATGATATTTATGATTTTGATATGATGATGATGATGGTGATGATGATGATGATGGTGATGATGATGATGGTGATGATGATGATGATGATGATAGTAGTGGTGGTGGTGTTGATGTATGTAATAATAATGACGGTGATAATAATGATATTGCAGGCCATGATGATATCGATGATGGTAATGATGATGATATTCTCCCTACCCAAGTTAAAGAAGTTTCGTGTTTGTTACAAACATATGCTTCACACCAACATCATATTATTTATTTTGCCAGTCGCTCAAATTATTTCACACCAAGACTCTTTTATATGGAATCTGTTATTTAGAAACAAGATCAGTCCATTTTATCTGAAAAAAACTTAGCAGCAAATACACAAGCATGGTGGAAAATTGATATGCCCTTATTCAAGCTGGTACAAGAACAAACCTTTCAGGATGTGTAGTAGTAATGGATCTTTACAAACATTGGATGGAAAGAACAATACCCGATGAGCAACTTCCTCAGTAGGAGGTAAAGATTGCTAAAGCTTGCATAAAAAGTTGGACATTACGTTACTCCAGTTTTACTTAGCGTTGAAATAACCTCCTCTAGGAAGATCACATTTCAAAGCCATTATCTTTCTGGCATATGCCAGGTTTGATTTAGATCATGGCCAAGGATCGTATAAGAAACAGATCCAGAGTGTGAGAGATGAAGAATAAGATTTTTCAATATCTGTGTGTTACCTGGCAGTTTATAGGACTCTGTGACGTAGTCCATTTTAGAGCATTTTTAGGATTCAGTCTTGTTTCTTCCACAATGCTTTCTGCTTGTTTAGTTCCCAAAGACTCATTGTAGAACCATGAAATGTATGGCCAGGCCTTGTTATGGTCAATGGTCAGGACTGTAAGCCATAATGTATGATACGTAAAGAAACTACAGAAACTATTGGAAGATAAGATTTGTCAAAGAAATATTTACAGCATCCTCCTGCCAAGACCTGATATTTCAATCCCTGTGTATTGACCAGTTCTTTGTGTTATGTTATGTGGTGATTGCATGAAAATGTAGACAACATGTTTACTTTGATGAACTGAAAAACAACAAGCGTTGACTTTACTCACCAAGGAGCTGTTTTTCAGAGCATGTACATGCCTGAAATTTAATTTTGAAAGCATCTTTCAACGTCAGACTCTTCAACTTGGTGATTGATTAACAATGCCAGAGCACCCCCCCCCCTGAACATGATGGAAATAAAAGCCTGATGCCACGTTAATTGTATTTCTCGCTGTTCCATACCTGTCGAAGATGTTTGCATAGTGTATCTTTCAGGCCGGGCTCCCCTCAAATTTGCACACCGGCTCACTAAAATATCGAGCGGAGCCTCGTTATGATGTCGTATATCACCAGGATTGTGTCAGTTGTGTCCTATGAGGTTGCAACATATCTACAACTACAGTGTGCCTCTGTGTGCATTCTATTGGAGTTGTCTGCAATAATAACGATAGTGTCACCAAGAAGTCTATCAAATTTGATTTTGTGGTAGAAACTCTGTAAGGAACGGATTTGATTTGACTTTTGTCCAAGAACTTTCAATATGACACATGCCGTCTTCATTGCAAAGCTGTTGTTTCTACAAGCTTCGCCCCACTTTTTCGCTTTCAGGTAACAATGTATGATGATTATCCCATGTTAATTTTCTTTTTTTCTTGGCAACGTTGCATTGAAGTTACCATTATGGTAACTTTGCAATCCATAGTAGCTTGCATGGAATCCTTGATTTTGATTGGTTGATGAGTAATGTTACCATGGTATTTACCATTGGATGACCTTTTATGCAACAGGCCCTTGTACATTATCTTTTATTCATTATCTATATTATTTATAATAGTGAACTTTCACCTGTAAAGAAATCTATGAACAATTTGTTTTTTCCCTTGAATTATTTCACATTTTTACTGCAAACATACAGATATTCTAGATATTATTCTCAGTATTATTCAATGACTTGTCTTACGTAACTGCATACTAGTATATCGATTGTGTTGATTTTTTTTTTGAATAGGGGGTTTTCCCCTTCCCGTAAGTAATTGTGTGCTCCTGGAATACTTTTTGTATCTCTTCATCTCAAACCTCAATAAAATTGATAAGATCTCTGTAAGTTTTTCAGTTTCACATTTCATCGCTATCATGCAGAGTACCATTGGGTTTTAGATTCAGTTCTTTATCCCAAGTAACATCACATTGATTTCTCTGTGAAAGGCTGAAGTGAAAAACATTTCATTGTCTTCATCTGGATTGAAATAATTCCTATAGAATTTGCTCCTACATATTATTGATTTTGCCTTGGTGGAGTAGAGTAAAATATTGATAAATCACAATTCTTTGTTCACTAACAAATCATTTGCGCCAAGTTATTGATTTGGTTATACATTTTCTTGCAAACATGTTTGTATTGATTTTGCGCAAAGTGAAATTACCAATAAACGTGAATTATAGAGGAAAGGTATACATGAGCATTCGATTGTTTGCAGTTTGTTCGCAGATTCAGCATGAAATCAGAGTTTCAGAATTTGCCAATCTTGATTTTATATTCTAGTATAAAATTTGTCTTTGATGATTTTATTGCAAAGTGAAATTTGAGAAAAATGATACACAAGCATATGATGGCTTGTATGTAATTGAGAAAATGAAATATATTATAGCAGCCAATTATTAACCTTTAATTTAGTCTTTGCAAACATTCTGGTATTGATTTTATGTCAATGTAAAACTCAATGCAAATTGAAACATGATCATTTGGTGGTCTTGCGTGCATTGCAAAAGATCAAATACATATGTTATATTATACGGCCAATGTTAGTCTTGCATTCAGCATCTCGGTCATGGGTCACCTCTACAAAATGCCACACTGAATCAATGTATTCTTTGGAAGGTCTGTATTTATTTCCTCTGAACTCAACATTTAGCCATCGGACAAAAATCATAATCAAATTTAGGAAGGCAATTTATCCATGGAACGGGAATCCTAGGAAAGAAAATATCCAGAGTTGTGGATATGTCCGTCTACATTCCGCCTCTCTAACCTTTTCTAAATTTTACAGAATAATGTTGGAGATTTCGCACTATACCATAGTTTCCTGAAATTTGTAACAAATATTAATAGGCATTGCAAAATCCCCATTAAAATTCAGTGCAAGTAAATATTAGGACTTAAAATCAATGTCATAATATATCCATTACATTTCTATCATCAATTTTAAGACTCGCCATCAAGGTTTTTTTTTTGATGAAATATAGATCTTTTGACAAGATTTTTATAGACTGCAATAATGATTGGTATTTTACTTTAATTTCAAAATTTGTAGTTTTACCATTTAAACTATCCTTGTTTATTTTTTTATTTCTCTAATTCATTGGCAAAAATATGGCAAACTATTATTATCGTGATCATCCAGGATGCCATGTTAGAAAATCTGACTTAATATAACTCTGGTTCTTTTTTTACAAGATTTTGCAATCAATCTGCCTTTTAAGAGCCAGTCGATCAGAAAACGTTGGACCATTGAGTTATCTCGTATGTCTCTGGATAGTGTAGAATGATAAAGATGTTTCGATTTAGGCACATATCAATGATGTAAGCATACTCCCCATTTGCCTAAAGGGGGATTTTTTTTCTCCAACCGTATGTTTGATCTGCAGGCATGGGGGAGGAAGACCGGTCGTTGGTTAACAAGCATTTGAATGACAGCATATGCCGCAGTAGGTTTCGGAATGTAGCCGGTATTAATTCAATTACTATTTGCATTTGTTGCAGATGTGCAGTTTCATGTGGCAAATCTCCCAGCCTTCTGGATGCGTTTTTTTTTTCTGCTGAGTTGTTCCTATAGTTTGAAATTAAGGTCAAGATTTGGCGGGTGAAGCCATGAAGGATAGGCAATGTTCGCTCTGGTAGAATGCCTGCTTCAAGATCAAGAGGTTGATTTTATACTCTGGCTGAGCCAAAGATACTTTTAAGAATGCATTGGCCATGACAGTGACGTCAATATCACAGTTTGAATGTAAGGTGAAAGTGGAAGTTCGTCCTGACTTCAAGTTGATTTTTGTAAAAGAATAATAATGATATAGTTTGGCTTTTTATACCACATTACCCATAAAATTTTGCATGTTCTTATGTCCATATTAGTCATCTTCAATGATATTTTTCTCAGGTAATCTATTACATTAGAATGTTCCCTAAAGTGAAAAAATGAACAAGGGTCAATTTTTATATTGCGATTTTCATTCAGAGATGCGTATCATAAATATTTATGGTAACCGTGGAAACATTAAATTTGGCGGCTGAATGTGATTATCATGGTAGATCCCATAATGGCAAAGTAACCATAATCATAAGTCCTTAATGGAAATGGCTCCTAGTTTAATTGATATTTCTCATTACAACTGATTGTCCCGATAGTAAACTGAATAGTCTAAGATTACATGTACATGGCATTTGTCTTAGCAGCTTATCAATTTAATAGCCTCTAAACCTGATGTTTAAGATTTAGAAGTAAATTGTTAGTTAAACTGAAGTCAGCATTTCTTTATGTTGCAGCAATCCATCTACAGTAAGTGGAGAGAGTAGGGTAAAAATTTACACAAATAAATGACCTAAAGCGATGTTATAGTGATTCTTAGCTCATAAACATGGAGGTGAAATTGGCTCTTAATAACTCTCTTATTATAGTAGATGCTCACTTCTTTCTGATGTCTCACCCTTTTTTCTCTTTTCTTGCATAGGTATGTCACACTCATTTCACTTTCATTTCTAATCTCCCTCTCTCCTTCCCTCTTGTACGCTTTGCCCCCTTGCACGCTTTGCCCCCTTGCCCTTCTCTGTCTTTCTTTTCTTTCCTCCCCTCCCTCGCTTGATATTTTATTCCATTCCATTTCATTTATGAAATGAAATAGCCATTCAATATCCTGTGTCGGTTCATTTTGCCCCCCCCCCCCCTGTACTTTCCATATTTTGTCACATGTTTTGAAAGAAAATGCATGTTGAAATAGTCAATCATCTAGCTGTAACAGATAAACAAAAACATTCATTCTTCATTTTCAAAAATGTTAATATCTTTTTATGGTACTTTGTTTTACAATTCTTTGATCTACGTTGATTTATTATGAGTTAGATTATAGGCATTCTAGAATAAATGGTTATTGAAATTGGTTCTCCATGTACTGTCCTAGTTTGCTATCATAAAAAATAATATCTTGTTGGTATCATTAAAATTTTATTTGCCTCTAACTTTCAAATAATAGGTTTGCTTTTGTTTTCATAGGATCATTAAGATCAATATTCTTGATAAATGTCCTAGTTCATGTTCATCATGTAAGAGAAAAGTCAATTTACAAGACAGATCATCAATTGCTCTTTGAGTGAAAGAAAACAAATTTGAGGTTATCCAGAAATAGCAAATAGAGTGGGAGGCATAGAGATGGGGAAGACAATGGTCAGGCAGAAAGAGATGAGATGATAGATAATAATGAGGGATAGAATGGAAAAAGTGAGGGGAAATATAAGAAGTGGAAAATGGGTTGGACTGAGGGTGATATTGCAGTAAAATGGAAAAGGGATATATTTAGAAGACTTGGAAAGAGAGAGAGGGGGGGGGGTAGGACTTCCAGGACTTCAAGACAAAGCTCCGCTTCCAGAGCTTCACCATGATGGCCATTGAAGAATCGAGTGAGGTCTGTCTGGTAGGGCTATTTGAAGACACCAACTTGTGGGACTTCTATGCGAAGAGGGTTATGCTGAAAGATGAAGAGTTTCTGTGGCAATTTTGTGTGGGTGGATATTAGAAATAGATGGGGAGGAGTGAGAAACTGGAAAAAAGTATGGAAATGGATGGAGAGTGAATGAGAGAGGGGAGGGGAGGGGGAAGCAATATTACATTCTGCATTTTGTAAGTTTGGGAGTAAACACAACCATCATGTCGTATGCAGAGAAACAGGAGTGATTGATTAACACGTCTCTACATCAGGTCACCTTTATCTTTATACTCTGTCATGAACATACGCGGTAGTTTAAGTGAGAAAATATATGAGGCTTTATTCTTGAGATCCGCAGATAGAGGTGAAAATATGTTACAATCAGAAATGCCCATTATTCTGAGAAAGATCATTTAATTTTTAGAATTCAAAATGCTTTAAATCTAAAAAGAAATGAAAGTAATCCTTTATAGAGATTTTCATATTTAAAAAACAAAGTGTTGTTTGCTGATCACCATACAAAATGAAGGAGAAGAAAGGAAAGGTGACTGTCACAGCATTGTCAGGGAGACTGTGGGCTTGCTGATCTTCTATGTGCATAGTATGTATCGTGACATAGAATGAGTCCTGTTTGCTATAAAGGTGTTGCCATACTTGCATACAGTTTTGCGAACATTTTTTTAGCCATTCTTGGATTTTGTTGTTTTATTTAGAAATTTACATTGATATAATTAAAGTTGTCTATTGAAGTTAGTTCAGATGTAGCATCATGATCTTTTCTGTTTTGTTTGTATGCTGTTTCTTAGAATTGTAAATTTGCTGCAAATATAAATGAATTGCTAGAGGTTGAAAATAAAACCATGCCTACATAAAAAAACCCATGCATGGTTATCAAATTTTATTTCTTATTCAGATGCATTGTAGCATACATAGACTGGGGTTAGTGGGATACATTATCATCATGCATCTACCCACCTCATGAATTGCTCAAATATTTACAAGAAAATTGATTAAGGCAATTATTTCATTCAAAAGGGCAGAAATGGAAATTTCTTGAACCTTATAAACACTCCATACCATCTCTCTATCATTAATGGGAACTTTTTGTCCCCTTCATTGCTTCCTTCTGTTTGCTTCAAACCGTTCTCTATTTTGCCTAGGCATGTGCCATTTTGAGTGCCAATAAAGCATCATTCTTCTGAAATATGGGTTTTTAGGATAGAGTTTCGAGAGTGAGTGCCGCTGAGTGTTTTGCCGCTCTAAAAAAAGAGGAGAGTGGGCTTGGCCAAATAAGAGTGCCCCCAACCATCTAGGTGTCATATAAATATCATAAATGACTATTTTATTGATGAGTTTTGATATTTTATTGAATTTCATAATTTGTTTGATTAATGAAAAGCCTTTCCATTAAAATATAAGAATACAAGAATTTCACATATCAATTGACTAGCCAAATTTATGAAATAATTGGGTTTAACTAAAGTTTTTAAATTTACTCTATGCGGAAATAAAAAAAAATATGTATTTGTTGAAAACGAAGTTTAAAATAATTAATATAAAATATTATCAATGGTTTGTTATTTTTTAATTTCATGGCAGGCAAGTGTGTGCTGATAGGGAAGAAAAAGTTATTTACTGTTTGTAGGGATTTCTTGCTTTGAAAATGAATTTCTGCCTTAGAAAGTATTTGGAGATGATTATGGTGTGTGATATTTTTTTCTTCTTTCTTCATCTTTTAGGCTTTTGTTATTCAGTTCTGATCAGAATGTGCTTTTAGGAATGGAAATGAATTCAACTCAGATATCCCATTATATATTCTGCCAATAGCAATTTATGATCTTTAGGGTCACTGAATTGGGGCTGCACTAAATGTTCAAGAAACAGACAATATTGGTTAGATATGAGGGAAAAAACCGTACAATTCCACTAGAATAGTCAAGCATGATTACTAGAATAATGAGTTATTGTTATTGCCACAAAACATTTGTTATCTAGAGTAGATATGAAAATACTATGTACTTGAACATCACGGTAAGAATGCTTTGTATGGTGTTGAATCTGAGATGTGTGTGCTTGTCCCAGCGTTATGTCATTTTTCATGTAAATTATTTTTATGCTATTCCTGACACCCCTCTTGTATGTATACATGTTCTTGTATCTTCTTTATAAGGTTGTCCCAATTGCAAGCATGTTTTCATTTATAGGTAACTTGCCAGTGTACCATAGTTATCATCCAGTGTGAACACTCCACCCTTTATGCTAATCCTAGATTATCCATCCTTAGTTCCTGCACCTCTAATCCATCAAAAGGTCCATATTTGGTTATCCCCTCAGAGAATTTGACTCAGTAAGTCTCAAAGTCCTCTTTAGGAAATGACGAGAAAGTGCAAAATGAATAGTAATATGATGGGACTTGAGGGATTTTTTTTATTAAGTTACCAGAGACTTGCATAAACTCACAAAGCTTGTATTCTCCATTTGTTTCCCAATAATAAACCCCAATATATTTTTGCAAAACAAAACATGTAGAGTCATAGTAAATCATTATTTTAGATTGTTTATTAAGCTCCACATATATTTTGTACTGAAGTTAAATCAATAGGTTTTTTTTCTTTTAATAGCTGTCATAGTTTTTTTCATAAATGACTCAAAATGTACATACATGTTCCAGTTGCTGTGAAGTATTCAAGCAATAAATCTCTCAGTGACTGAACAACTCCCACATTTTATGTTCACATCCTATCAGGTCTGCCTTTCAATGTCTGGTTTGAGTTAGCCAAGTGTTGAAAAATATTTTGGAATTCATTATTTCATGACTGAGTTTTGAACCCTGTACCTAGCATTACTTATTCTTGAGGTTTGACCAGCAGACCATACTCTTGTCTCCGTGCTTTCAAGTCATTACTATGATCAATAATAGTTCTTTATTTTCCCCTATGGAATAGCCGAGTTCCTATAAACAGAAACAGAAAAAGAAAGTTGTCTAATCTTTACAGTTGTGCACGATGAGTTGACACCTTTTTTTCTTAGAAACGCATTACATCACACCTACAACGCTTTTGAATTATTCATCTCATGGTTTTGTGATTGTTGACTCCTACATAACTATTCTTCACTTTGGGTAGTAATGCAATTGATATTCAACAAGCGTATATCCTCTTTTCCTCAGTAGAGGCATGTCTAATCCATTACTGTAGAGGATCTGGAGCTTAGAAAGATTAAAGAGAAAGTTTAGTTTTATGGATTGGCTGCAAATAATTTGTGAGCTTTCACTTTTGGTTCCTGACAGTAAGACCTCGGGCGAAAGGTTCCCCTTCAAAGGATTTCTCTCCGACCATTTAGGTTTAGAAACATGAAAACAATGTCTGAAAATTTTGGCAAATCACACATGCCATATTTGTGGTCCCATACACTCCTCTATTTTTGCATGAGACAGAGTGAATCTGCTGTAAATTCAAAGCTTCTCTATCTTCAAATGATACTTTCCTAACTGGTTTCCATGAATATATATATATATATATATACACAATAATTTTTTATTAAATCAATACACATAATGATTTGAATGAAAATTTGTTTTAATATTTTTTTATTATTGAGCTATCAGTCATGATATGAATTGTGGATAATATGTATCTCTTCTGAGAGCCTGATGATTTTAGTTGAGTAAATGTTCAGTTTGAATAAATTTGAATGTTTTACAAAGTTCCTGCAAATGATAGGTTAATATCTTCAGTAGATAGCTATCATAACCTGCTTGGTACCAATTGTATTTATTAAGTATCAAGTTGTTTTAACTTTTATTAAAAATTGTATATATATATCCAGATGGGAGGGGGTTTTCAATCTGTTTTGTTGGTTGTGCCAGAGACTTTATATATTCCTTACATTTGGGCTTGGGGAAATGTTGCCCCCCCCCCAAAAAAAAAAAATGTTTCTCAGTTTATTTCTTTAAAGCCATTCATTTCATGCATAGTTTGATGGCAAGTTATTACCATCCTGCTTGAAATTAGCCCTTGAACATAGCAAATGTAATTAAATAAGGGCGGGATCGCATGTTTTAACTTTCCTTTTATTTTTGAAGGACATAAAGCAGCAAATAGAAACATCCTTGAATATTATGAACTCTATGGTCTTAATTTTATATTAACTTAAAGGGATTCCTTTTATTTATAGTTAGGAAGTCAAGGGATGTAACTTGTAGGATATTTGTTTGTTTTAACACAAGCTGAAATGCTAGTTTGACTAATAAAACATATCATGTATATTTTTTAAATTATTTTTTTTCAAAGAAAATGCAATTTGCGCATTTTTGTGTGTGTAGAAAATAATATTTTTCAATAAGAAGTTGTTAAAAGAATGAGGGTGATGTGTAATCCCACCATCATGTATTGATGTACAGTATAGCATTGATCTATGTTGTATAGAATACTGGAGACAGAACATCAAATGATGACAAACCAGGTGTAATGGAATCCCAAAAACTATCATGTGTCCTGGTAGTTGTAGACATTTAATATATGAGTTTATTGATTCAGCTATTTCTATTGGCATAGACTTGCTGTCATTTTATATAAATCTATGCTTTAAAATTAACTTTTTTTTCCATTTCACTCGATATCTTTCCTCATTTTCATAGATGCCCTGTTGCTCACCCCACCCCTCTCTCTTTCCGTATTGATTTTATTTCTTTGTCATGTTTGTCATTTTATGGAAGATTTTTCCATAGTTTCTCCTTGAACAGTGTGGACATGAGAAATGCAACCCCATTTTGTGATAATGCTGGTTTGCAATTAACTTGCCATTGCTGATATACCTCTTCAAAAATATTTACATTGCAGTATTTTTCTTCTTTGAAAGGATGTCGAACAAGTAGTTGACCTTCATTTTAAGATGTTCGCTATCATACCACTTGTTTGATTTAGAAGTATACTCTACTTCATTGCTTGGAAACCTGCACTTTCATAGAAGAAGGCATACCTGCTTGTTAATATACCAGTAAACATGTGAGTGAATATCTGGAGAGAAAAAGTAAATATGCACAATTTCATGAATCAGGCCTACTAGACGCCATATCTAATTCTGAGGATGCTTCCTATAATGATGTCAATACTGTCTTTGAAAGGCTTGCCAATTAGGTAAAGTGCGTCAATCAGATCCTGAAGCCTCAAAAGAGGAGAGAGTGATACTTGTACCAACTATAAAAAGGAAGATTGTAAAGTTGCTCCATGCCTCCAAAGTGATTGGATGGCTACAATTTCCTTGCTTGGGGATTATAATTGTTTTATTGGAAGAAGGTATCACAAAGTATGTGAGAGGGATATGTGTGTGTACATCATCTCCTACCTGCAAGAAGGGCGTTACTGACATAGACGATACAAAGCCTACAGCCTTCTTGCAACAAAGACTCCAGCTGATCTGACATGGCTTGATTGCACATCACCTGTAAAATTTGATTAGCAAAGCAGCTTTTAAGCGTAGGGCTTGATCACATGGCATTCCTTTGGGATGTGCATTTAGATACAAGTGAAAGGTTGGAAATGGGAAGTGACATCCTGTCTCTTTTGTGAGTTTGATCTCCTATTTCCAGGTGAATTAATTTGTCTTGTATTTAAAATTTACTGAGATGTTTCCAGATAGGGGAGCGTAACTAAACTTTTAGATGGGAGATTGCTAATATCTTACCCAACACACAGGCAAAACAAAATTGTTTGCTTCATTCTATGCAACTAGAAATCACCAGTTGAAAGCAAGCACATTGTAGGAGCTGATATTGTTTCTTTTTTTTTGTTTCAACAAAGAAAACTCTGCAACATATTTTCTCTTTCTTTACTGTTTCTTCTGAAGCACATAGTGATATATTTAATGTGTTATGCACAACATAAAAACACACAGAATTGACATAGATGGTATTTCCATTACCAATCAACATTTTGAAGTTTGATGCTAAGTTATTTCATTCTATGATTTCTGCTGCCTGTAGCTAGCAATGTTTATGTATAATTCAAGAATTCCAAGTTTGCTTTTTTGCTTTAGACTCCAAATAAAACATTAACGATGTTCACCCCCACCTCAGAAAGTGTGAACGCACACACGACTATGATAACATGATCTTTATGTTTGTACGCTCCTTCAGCTCTTGTATGTTATATTATACGAGCTTCCTAACTTTACCATGTAATGTTTATCTCTCTCGAGGCTTTGTTTACAAGGTAGCTATTTGCGTCTGAATCTGGCCCCTTATGATATCTGAATATTTGTTCTCTTACTCAATGTAGTCCTCAACCTATCCCTTTTTCCTATTCAGTTTTACAAGTGTGTTCACATAATATTCATTTCTAATATGTATGGTTATGCTGTCACATTGTCTCAATATTTGTAAATGTTAAAATAATCTAAGAATCTTTCATCTCCTATGTTGGAATACAAATATACATGACTTTGTGTCTATGAGTGACAGTGTCATACTTTTATCCATGTTTCACCTCATTTTCTTTTTTCTCCCCCCCCCCCCCCCTCTCAATTTTTCTTTCCCCTTCTCTGGTATTTGTAATTCAACACTTTTTTTTACATTTTTAAAATTTTTATTTCTGTACACCCATCTTCCTTTCTCTTTGTATTTTGTTTTGTCTACATGCATTCTTTTATGAACAGGCACCATCCATTCTTCAGAATAAATGTTTTATACTTCCGTTCAGATGGTTGTCCATTGTCCACTACCACCCCTTTATTATGACAAAGACTAGTTTGATTACCCCCACATACGTAGATAAAAAAGGGGGGCTCAACTTCCCTCCTTACAAAAGTCTTAGACCTGCCATACTCTTCTTCATTCTCCCAGTCCAATATTTTTATGTCAAATATCTTTTCCCTCAATCTTTAAACTTATCATTTCTGTAGAATTAAACCTGATTTTTTAAACTCTGTTTTAAAATCCTAGTCTTATGTTTTTATATCTACATTTACCATTTTAGTATGTGACTATTGCATCTTTTTGACAAAGTCCATTTTGAACCAGTTTGAACCAGTTTTGGGGGTTTTATTTCCTTTTTTTCCATATCATATACTTTTTCTCACTCATACTTATTTCCTGTAAAATATTTTTATCTTATACCTAAATTGTCACATAACATTTATTTTCTTTCATTATTTCTCATCTACAGGTTTCATCTGGTCTGATCTGGAATGCAGCAACTTTTCCCCACCAACACACTTGAGTCTTCTGTGCTCTGATTGGACAGCCAGTATCATCCAAGTATCCTGATTGGCCAATGAAACCTCTGAGCCTGGAGCATATACATACCAGAGCAATATCCAGCCTACAATTTCACTGCCAATAAATCCCACCCTGCAATCAAATCTCCCCTTTTTGCTCAGATTCTCTTGACACTTTTAGAAAAATAAGAAGGAAATGGCCCAGCTGTCCGTTTAGCCCCGATGCAAGGAGTCTGAAATGCGATCCTACCCTTGAGATAGGGATTGGCAAATGTCGCGTGGCCACCGCGCTGGAGTGTGAGTGGCTCAAAACATGAAGCAGCCAAAAGTTTCATTCAACTTGTAAAGGTCACAGGCTTGCAGCAACTGCGTGGATGAGGCTTGGATAAGACAGACGGCACGTTTTTGATCCTAGAAGAGTGTTACGCACAGAAAATATGCCCCTATTGATGAGGAGGTCGGGTAATGTGAGTCGACTCTGCAGGATTGATTGAATGTAGCATCAGCAGCGACGAGAGGTGGATGCGTTCAGAGCTCTTCGTCATTGCTGCAAGCCATCTAGATAATCTTGTTAAAGATATTAATAAATTGGAGAGATAGAAGTAAAAGCAGAAAAAAATATTGAAAATCTTTCGTGGAATTTCATTACCTACTTTCTGCATTCAACCTGGAGCCCTGAATTTGAGATGCAGACTTCATGAAGGATTGCGATGCCCTCCAGGAGAAATTTCAAAATTTGATGCTATTTTAGTTGTGGAAATTCTGATGAAGTGAAAAAAGGAAGATTATGCCAGAAGATAGCAAGTTAAAGGAGAGTATTTGAAATGATTATTATTAGGACGATTGTCACTACTACAGAGAAAGCCCCTTGAAGACTGTCAACAGAGTAAACGTGATTTATCAACACACCACAGTAACCCCATAGGAGGATTGAAAATTTAATTAATTAATGGCTTGGTATCGGAAGCATTTCAACTGATAGTTAATTAGGTAAAGTAGAAGGATAAACAGAGAGATTGCCAATTTGATGTATAGTCCTCACCTTTTACGAATTATCAGTGTCACAATGGCGCGATCCACAAAAGTACGCACAGTGGTGACTGTATTTGTAACAGCCACCATTACATATATGTTAATGCACTCAAACTGTGGAGATAAGACAGAGAATGTACGAATGGTGCCCGTAGAACCTCATGTTCTCTATGATGATGCAAACAACGAATACACATACCACCGAGAAATGCCTCTTATATTCATTGGCGGGATGCCACGGAGTGGCACGACGCTCATGCGTGCAATGTTAGATGCCCACGATGATGTGCGGTGCGGGGAAGAGACCCGTGTTATACCGCGGATACTGAGCATGCGAGCTCAGTGGATACGCTCTTCCAAAGAACATGCAAGACTGCTCGAGGCAGGACTCACAGACAATGTCGTCGACGATGCCATCTCGGCGTTCATGCTTGAAATCATTGCCAAGCACGGGAATCCAGCCCCACGGTTATGCAATAAAGACCCATTTGTCCTCAAATCTATGTTATACCTTCATAAAGTGTTTCCAAATGGGAAGTATCTTCTCATGATAAGAGATGGACGAGCCACCGTGCACTCCATCATCTCACGGAAAGTGACGATAACGGGATTCGACATCACAAACTATCGGGATTGCTTGAAGAAGTGGAATCAGGCAGTTGAGAGCATGTATGACCAGTGCATGAGAGTAGGAAAGCAATTCTGTCTACCAGTCTACTATGAACAGCTTGTTCTACACCCAAAGGAATGGATGGAGAAGATACTAACATTCTTGGATCTCCCTGGGATGAGGCAGTCTTGCATCATGAAGAACACATAGGAAAACCTGGTGGAATCTCATTGTCAAGGTAACAGTATACTTTCAATTATTTTCCAAGAGAGGGGGAGGGGGATATTGGCAGGACAGCACTTGCAGCATGTTCTGAAGAAAAACACAGATTACTTACTAAACTACGTGGAAGGGTACTAAGAAGGGATCCCCTTTCTATTGAGAAGGAATTTAGTCCATTCTGTGGATTCCAATGATATGCATGCCAGCTGTTCTTTGTAAATAGGATAATTCTTAGTTTGGGGAGACATAAATTACTGTTTTTATCTTTATGTTCCTATTTCTGTAAATTTTTCAGTATTGAAAATGTAGTATAAGAATGTTCCTATTTCTGGAAATTGCTGAGTATTTTTATTTTCTTGGCTCTCAGAGTTGGTGGGTATGCTAAATGTTTGCTGTAGTGAGCCCCCCCCATCCCTCATGGAGAATCTTCAGTGGTCAATCACAGTTCCTAACACTTCAGTTCTAACCCTTAGACAAGACCAATATGGGGAGAATTTGAGTTCAAGAAGCATCTTGGGGTAAAAGTTGGGAACTGGTCTATTTCCCCTAATTTGAATGTGCTGAATCCAAGCCCATCGTTGAATTATTTGATAAACTTCTTTGCCACAACTGTTAATTGTACTCAGGAACAAAAACACACATGCTCCCACACCCACACCTGTATATAGAAAGTAATATACTTGCAAGGTTTATTATACATGCCCAATATAAAACACAATGATGCTGATCCTATAATCATGGCAATTACCAAATTCAATGAACCCGTCAGAAAAGAAGGGTTTAGAAGTTAGAAAACCTGTAATCATGCTGGAATTAGATTTCTTGAAATATTCATATTAAAATGTCTTATATATCCTTTATAATTAGATAACAGACCCAATAATCAATTAAACGTATGATTTATGCAGTGTAGTTTATCAATCGGATTTAAGTATCAGTACATTGTTAACATCCTCGTAGCAAAATTATATATTTGATTCATCTCCATCAGAACGGCAATCATGACAGTTAACAAAAGAACAATTTGTAATAAAGGCAAAGGGTCTGTATTACCGGATCACTTACTCGTTTTTTTTTTATCATTACTGATATATTTATTTCCTCTGAGTCAACCATCAAAGTAATAACTGAAAACCACAGCTTCTATCCAATCCTTGCCATCGAAGATTCTTTGCCAAACGATACTGAATACAGAAGAGGAAATGATAAAAATAGGGGGCTAAACACAGATTAGCTCCATGGTAAAACATGGGCAAAACAAGAAGGTTTCCAGCCCAGTCACTGCCCAATGCAGAACAAATTTTCACACTGCGTCCTATGGTTGAAAAGTGCTAGGGATGCCTGATGAAGGTAAGCCAGCATGGAGACAGTTTGCAGAAGTCCAGTCTAGAGGTTATCTGGTCATGGATGATATTTTCCGCACCACATGTAAGACAGTGTCTGATCTCAGCAATTCTGTGAAGCTGGTAATATGCAGATTGGCAGACATGTGATGTGAGTTTCTTCATGCTCATTGTTCTATCAAAGACTACGCCAATATATCTAGCCTTGCATACTGGAGATACATAGCTTCCTCACTTATTAAGACTGGAGTTTTAGTCATAATAATTACGCATATGGAGATGACAGAACAAGATACTTCGCTTTTAATCGTTAGGCTCCAAGAAGTTGACCTTCATCCAACATCGAATCCTCAATGGCAGCACCAACAACAGCAGCTGCACGAACCTCTGTATCTTTAACATTTGGATCAAAAGTGAGGTATTCAGCTGGATGTCATCAGCATATAGAAGTGTACACCAAGACCACATTGCCACATTATAGAGCAAAGAGGAGTGATGTACAGTTTGAGGAACAAGGGACCAAGGACAGACTCCCAAGGAACTCCACAGCGAAAGATAGTAACAGGAGACTGCATGCCAGTGATGAATACAGCTTGTCCTCCTGTTGGCAGTGTAAAGGGAAAGCCATGGGAGTGCAGAATCATCAATTCCAAAACAGACTGTCAGTCTCCCAAGAAGAATGACATGTTCAGTGGTATCAAAAGCGTTTGACAAGTCAAACATAACTTAGGCAACTGTTTTCTTCATAGAAAGAGATCTCCTGGCTCTACGATTCAAATTTAATAATCCATCATCTAAAACTGTAAATATGAATTGATTGATATCATTAAAAAAAAACAATTTATATTTGAAATATAAGCAATTAATAGTGACATTCGCTTGAATACAGATAGGTTCATGAAATTTGTTGAATCACCACCAATGTGCTTTTAAATGCGAAGGCCCTCCCTGCAGGAATTAACCTTTGTATGCAGATGTGAGTGTGGGAGTAGGTGCATCTGTTAATGCCCATGGATGTATACGAATACAAACATGTAAAAATCATTGAAACTTGCTATTTTCTGCCATCGATAATCAATACTTTGACAGATCCCATAACAAAACATGCACGAAACAAAAGGTACAAAATACAAAGAAATACATAAATTCAAAATCAATAAAATACATTAATATTCACTGTGATATTATATTCTAAGGACTGTACAATTATTTTTAATGATGCAAATACTATTTGTACCAAAAAATATAAACATTTGAGCTTAAATTATCAAATTAAAGCATAATGATCCAAAATATGCATAAATTTGCATAATTAATTAGCCGGAAACAAAAATAACAATTTTTCCCGAAAGGTACACTTATGCATGCAGGATTTTGCAGTATTTATGTCTGTGAAAGCGAATATAATTAAAGAACATTGTCAAAATAATATTCTGAATTGTCAATTTGGCAGCCATTTTGTTTATGCAAATTAGGTGGTCGAAACGTGAGAAATTAGCTTGGGAACCGATCCTATCAGATTCAGCATATTTGAATTGTGTGAAATAGTCCGGTTTCCAACTTTTACCCCCAAATGCTTCTTAAAGGTCAAGTCCACCTCATAAAAATGTTGATTTGAATCAATAGAGAAAAATCAGACAAGCACAATGCTGAAAATTTCATCAAAATCGGATGTAAAATAAGAAAGTTATGACATTTCAAAGTTTCGCTTATTTTCAACAAAATAGTTATATGAACGAGCCAGTTACATCCAAATGAGAGAGTTGATGATGTCACTCACTATTTCTTTTGTTTTTTATTGTTTGAATTATACAATATTTCAATTCTTACGAATTTGATGATTAGGACCTCCCTGCCTGAAGCACAAAATGTTAAAATAATGGAATTCCACGTGTTCAAGGAGGAATGAAATATCATTTCACATGACAATGACGAGAAAATCAAAATACTTCATATTTCATATAATAAAATGCAAAAGAAATAGTGAGTGATGTCATCAGTTCCCTCATTTGCATACCGACCGAGATGTGCATATTACTGTTTTGTGAAATGAAGCGAAACTTTAAAATGTCATAACTTTCTTATTTTACATCCGATTTTGATGAAATTTTCAGTGTTATGCTTGTTGAATTTTTCTTTTTTTATTCAAATCAAGTTTTTGTTGGGGTGGACTTGTCCATTAAAGTTTATACATGCCTCTTTTTCCAGAATGGCTCTAGTCTACCTTGCCCCAACCCCAATCCTTACATCATTCCTTACAACAAATCCTATTACAACCCCAACTCTTACCATTGGCTCCATTACACAAAGGTTAGCAATAATTCGCTAAATGAAATTGCCTATTAATTAAGATCATCATTGCATGTGCAATTTAGCCAGTACACTAACGAGGAACCAATAAGGGTTGTTCTTTCAAATTAGCGATTAATTGCTAAGGGCCTTATGTCTTTAGAAGAATTCAGATAGTAACAGTTATAACACTAAGAAATCATCTTGTTACCGTCTGCTTGCATCTTGTTGTCATGGCAAATTATTGTTTTTAATGCAAACACATGTCTCTTGTTTTTCATGGTTATAAGATTGCTTTCATATATAATTCAGGGAAAGATAAAGGGTTGGAAGGGAATGATGTATTGAGGATACTTTTTCAGACGCATTTAGAACATGAAAGCATTGTTTTTGTGGTAATATGGTGTTTTCATTTTCTCACCAAAGTAAGGAAGGATGGAACATAATGTGGATATGTCATGAACATTATTCATTGTTAATAAGCATTCCATTATCATCCAACACCTCCTACAATGGTCTCCTTTTTGAGAATTCATCATTTGGTTACTTGTCTGTCAAGTTTAAAAGCTTGGAAATAAAACTTGAAAGTTATAGGAATTCCATTTTTTAAGTAATTGTAGAGGGACCGAACTACCAATTATATATTTAGTGATCATGCCGTTGTCAAAGTAACAAAGTACTATCCAATTTTCCAAAGAGCATTGACAGATGAAGGGAGGGTGAGAACTCAGGTTGCTTTATTGCACTTTTTATTTAGAAAAACAAGTAGTAAAACTGTAAAAAAGAGGAACAAAAAGAGGGATGGAATTTGTGTGAAGGATATGTCTTGAAACTGGATAGTCTTCTCATTAAAATAAGACATGAATTTTTTTTGTCTTGATTTGTTAAGTGTATCATTCAAAGTGCTCATGTGATCAGCTACAGTACGAAAAAATTGTGCCAATGGCCAAGCACAAAGAAAAAAAAGGAATTGTTAAGCAATTGGGGTTCCTCATTTCAGACAATTAAAGTGACAGGTTATATTCAGAATACTGGCCCTGTAGGGGGTTTCACAAACACTTTAAAGTTGCTCTGAAATTCCTTGTTGTAAGAAGAAAGTGACACATCATTAAATATTTCATATTAATAGGGAGCTTGTATTTTAATAAGATTGTGCTTGAAATATTATGGCAGGCCAGAGGTGAATGCAGAATTATGGAATTCATAGTTTTCATGTACCGGTAATTAATAAGAATGGAATGTAAACTCTTAGGATCACAATCTTTACCAAGAACTAGACTAGTAATCTTAAAGGTAAATGCTAGTTTTGGTAACGATATCAAAATGAGTTCGTACAGAATCAAATGAAATGACCACCAAAGTGTCTGTTTGTATGAATAAAACTCATGTGCCAAAGGATTCTTGAAGAAATTGTGTAATTGCTGAGAAATCAGCAAATAAGCACAGGATTCGGGAAGAGCGTCGAGCCCGACGCTCTAAGCAAAAATTATACATTGTCCCACATGCGCTTATCTGTGTTGGGGATCTTTGGTGTGAACATTTTTCAGCGTAGATTTCAAAAGTGTACCAGATCTAGATCCTTGATGATATACTGACAATTAAGCCTTGTTTTACAGACTTTCTCATGAAATCAGTGTTTACTGCAACTACTGGAATTTCTCTTTAAAATGATATCCATAATTCATAAAATTTGACCTCTTAAGATATTATATTCAAGTATTTTTGTTATTATTTTTATTGTATTGTTATGCAGCTTTATAACATTTTCTATTGATTCTTCTTAAAAGAAAATGCATTTTCCCTCTTGTAAAGTTCATTAGGAGAAGGGAATTGTCCATTCAACTACACTAATATGATCAGCTTACAAGGCAGTTAGCATTGTGTTGTAAAGTGAGCTTAGGAGGATGTCTTTTGAAGCAGAAATTAAATTTACAGCTTGCGTCACGTTTGATCCCGAAGACACTTGACAGACAAATCCATATCGCAATTCAATTATACCAATCGGATTACATCAATGATAGCACACACTTCAAGAAGATCATGGATTAGAATTGAGTGAGAACCATGCGCCCAATGGTTCGTTTAACCATCACGTTTGTAGAATCCAAACATTATTGAATTAATGGCTGCTCTCTGTTCTCTGTCATGAGTACTGTGAAAGGCCAGAAAAGCATTGCACAACTGGGCTTTGTAGGGTGCAACTGTAATCCAAGCTATGTGGGAGAGTTGCACATTGATGCAGATGTTCGAGGTTCGAGCCTCGGTCCACCTTTCGGATGGTGACGTTAAAGGTCGTTCCCAGATGTAAATAATCATACCTGATTGATACACATCTAACAAAACTCAGTTACACACACGCACACTTTTACACCTAAAGCGATAAAAAAGAACTAAATGAAATGTATTCTCAGATATCAGCATGAGCATTGCTTTTATTGTAATATTCCTTTCTTGAATTTGTGCATATGGGTTGGATGTGGATCAAATGCGGCTTGCTTCAAAAGACAGAATTATCCACATTATCTGAGCAGTGCTTGCAGAAGGACTTGATCCACTCTCTATCTCATCTTAGGATTCATGAACAGGATTCTCAAATAATGCAGCTCCTTTACGGTCCAAGGCACTCACAGGCACTGCACTGACTTGCCGTGATGATAAGCCACATTATTTCCTTGCTGCATCCGTAAAACTAATGTCGTAAAACTAATGTCGTAAAACTAATGTCGACTAATTTTTAATTGTGAACTCTGATCTGCATTCAGTCTGGACTTTTTGAGGATGATTGAATGAAAGGGGTATGATAATGTTACCCAATCATTTTGAAAATTTTTGAGGCTTTTTATAAGTTTGTGGGAAGTTGCAATCATGTGCAAAATATCTTGTATCAAATGGATGCACGACCAATTGTGACAGCCTTGCTGTAGGAAACGAGTTGATCATCCTATTTGCAATTTGGGAAAATAGCTTTTAGGATTAGACTGTGGTGTATTAAGAGATAATTCATTCTTGAAGATTGGCTATGAATATTAATATAAAGAAAGAGATTTGTATCAAGCATTAGAAAGATGGATTTAGCTAGATCCAAATGTCTGTCGTCTTTCAGTCTGTCCAATCTTGAAGAATGTTTTAGAGATGTGAATATTTCATATTTGCACATTTGTAGCCAGGATTGATAACATATTTCCTATGTTTATTTCATTTTTCATTCACTGGGCAAATGTTCTCATATATCATCAAAGGTATGATAAAGTAAAGTGTTGGTGATTAGTTTCTTCACACTTCACATTAGTTCACACTTTCTTCCATGTCTGATAAGTACCTTTTTAACTCTTAGTTGCATTGTTTTATGCCCTTTTTTAATGACATCAGTTTTACTATGGTGTAGAGGACATTCTGGTCTCTCAGACGTTTTTTACTCTTTTATGATTTGCATTAATGATACTGTTTAATATAAATCTAATCAATGTTGTGCTTAAAATATTTTTGATAATGGTAAGACTTTCGCAAGCACTTCATCTACATTCATGGAATTTATAAAAAGGACTTGGAACATATCAATCATACTAGTTTTTTCAACAAAATACACTTTCACATGAGGTATCTAGAAGGAAAAGGGGTTGCATATCTAAGATAAAACCGATGATAAAGATGTAAAAAGATGAGGAGTTGCTGCTAACCTTTTTGGCATTCAACATTTAAGGGATAGATCCTCGTTGATCTGGCGCTGCCGGGCCCACGATCAAATAGGCAAAATGAATTTTCAGAATACTTCTATTCTCAGATTTCTATTTCGGAAAATGATGCATCTTTTCCCCTCCTTTTAGGCTGTGTTCAAGTGCCCATATTTTATGATTGAGAAGTAGGTTAAATTGGGTCTGTTCAAACTGTAGTTGCCAGAATAACTATGTAAACAAATTCTCAATCATTTATAAAGTGTCTCTGCCTTGAATGTTTTTTATTGGAACCACATGCATTACACTTGACCATTAATTGATCTTTTGTTTAAAGGTCAAACTCAACAGTGCCAAATTTCACCTCATGTCTCATCAACTGTAATTTGCATGAGCTTTCTTGCAGATAAGACATCACAATACGCATTTATTAATACACGAACATTAATCAGGGTTCATGCTCAGATGAAAATTTGCATGAACGCAGCTTTGACTATGAGGTTAGAGCCTCGTTTGCATGGGATGTAGTGTGTTTTATCAGCACTTGTCCGAATGTTTGCTATCCATTAGAGAGAGTGATGAGAGGAACGACAGACAGATAGAGGTAGGGGAATGCAGTAAAAGGAGAGAAAGGGAATGAAATGATAATATTACCCAGTTGAAATAGAAGAGATGAAAGAAGCCATGGACATTTTTTAATGATAAAATTAGACAAAGAGATGAGAGATGAAAAAGAGTAGTGCCCTTTGTCCACATTCTGGAGCCAGTTCCCAATACTAGTATTGTTAGATTAAGTTTTGGACTTGGAATCAATTCAGCATGACTATGGATGCTCTAAGTGAATTTTGGAAACTGATACGTGGTATTCAAGATTGCTCTCCTTTGTGAACCAGTACACCATCGTGTGTCAAGAATACCGTTTCAAGAAGTGGTCTTCACACGGAAGTATTTGTATTGCATTATGTAGGAAATATTAAATCATTAAAAAGTTACACATCAACCTTTGATCCTCACTGGTGCAGAAATTTTTCCCATAGCAACAAGACCAGTCAAGCTTGCTGTCCAGTTGAAAGTGAACTCTAACTGAGTAATTTCCTAAACTGGTTTGGTGCATTGGTTCAGTGAAAACTGCTTCCCACTGGACTGATTCCGAGAGAGCTAGTTTCATAAAGTGACTGTGAACAAGGTCTCATACAGAGAAAGGGGAGTTAATGCGACTGCACACCTTACGATTGGTCTGCGACCCGATTTCAGAATAAAATTAATTTGATGCTAATATCTAGTCGCAATGACGTCATAGCAGTCGTACGATTGGCTACGATTTGAAACTAATTTGGACTTTACTACATAATAAAGGCTTACAATCTTTCAAAATGGTTATATTAGTATTCTTTCCATTAATTTTAACCTCAAATAAAATGATATGTTCCATTCACATTTTCAGAAAATGAGCAAAATGCGATTTGTTTTAAAATCGGATTGCGTACAGTCGTAAGGTGTGCGGTGGCCTTTAGAGATAGAGAGAAGATTTGAAAGAGAAAGATAGCAAGGACATATGGAGGCTTAGACAGACATAAATTGGGGAATATGAAGAGGTGTGAGGAAATCATATCATCCTGTGAGGACTGATATGCATGATTCGATGGAATGGCGTTGAATGAGACTGAAAGTCTGAAACCCCATACTAGATATGTTATGACAAACGAGGATCATCCTTACCATTCATCAAAGCATCACTGATGAAACCTCATCTTGGTTGCCTTACATCAAAGCATGATATTTACAATGTCAACAATGAGACTTCCAAGAAGGAAGAAAATAATGTATTGAAAAACAAGAGATGCCAAGCCAGCTCACTGTCTTCCTTCTACAGTTCATAGTACAATACAGAAAATAAGCAGCAAAGATATATAGTGAGTGATTGTATTACCGACCGGCCTTGTATTACCAAAAGCGGGCATCATAGCATAGCGTCAGAAAATAATTTCATACGCTCAAAACTTTTCAACATTCTTCCAAAGGGAACTTGAATAGAAAGATGATGAGAAATGGTCAAAAACACATTTTCAAAGTATTAATATTCTAAAAATACCAAAATATGGTTAAAAATTAGCTCATCAGTAATTTTGTTGTTTTCTCAGTTTTTCCCATAGAAAACACACATTCGGTAATACGATACCTTTCAAGTGACCAAAATATTTCACATGCCAAGAGGGGTCCGATTGGAAGCTAATATCATAAAAACGAAAACGATTTTGGCAAAATTTTTACATATTTATATTTTGTAGGTAATTGTGTATTTATGGTGAAAGTTTGGTGAATTTTATGAGAATAATGTGTTTGATATGATTGAATTCATTCATGAAAAGTGTTCGGTAATACGATCCACTACCCTAATACTATTTTATTTTTGGAGACAGTGATACTTATCCTTACGTATTTGCAAATTAAAATAGGCATATTTATCCAAAATGTTTATCATAGAAAAGCTTGTGTTTATTGGGTCACGACTAAGAAGTTTTAAATCAGATTTGAATAAATCCTAGAGAGGCACGCAATGCATTTCAGTCAAATATCTAATCATGTAGTAGACATTACTACTGACAGGACAAATCATCAATCCACTCTCAATTTCAATCCCTTCTGGTTTATTTTTAGACGTGTTTGACGATGTTCTGGGGGGTGATGAGAATTGAGGCCTGGTAATTTCGCAAATTGGGCCTGGTGTCGGCAGTCTTAAGCATTATCCCCTGTGGAAACGTGAATGTTCTGTTGTCTCATTGCTCTTTGCCTTTGTTTTGATATTTGAAATGAGTGGTTTTTTACAACCAGGGCCCTGTTGTCAAAAGAGTTACGATTGATGGACATCAATCACGATCAATCGTAACTCTATGGAAATCCATTAGTGTCATAATTTTTTCTACGAAAAATTTGCACAATGTCCTTTTCATGCAAAGAGAAGCGCAGTGAATTTTCAAAAAAACAATGTATGCATGAATATACATCACAGCTAGAAAATATTTTGAACAAACATGCATAATAGATGTTGACGTTGATGTCCATCCATAGTTGCGATTGATCAGATCAATCATAACTCTTTGCACAACAGGGCCCAGAACTCAATGTGTTGCTTGGATGTGAACTAGAAAAAATATGTACATGACTAGATGAATGGTTTTGGATATTTACTTTAAAAATTGGTGTCTAAGAATACCATTGAACTGTTCCAGTTCCGTGCGTTTGGAGATGTTCATATGGATAGGTCAGAATGATTTACTTTTTAAAGGCAGACATGATATCATCAATAACATTCTGTCTAGAAGTCTTTAAGAATTTGAGATCTGACCATCTATATTTTCTTCTGCAGTGCAGTTTTGAATGCAACAACTCCACTCAACTCTGTCTTTTGCCATTTTAGCATTATGTTGATTGAAAACAGAGTCTGGAACTAAATCTTGGTCGTAAAAAGGGGGTCTCCGGAACTCATTAGATTGTAGGCATAGCAATAGCAGCTAAAAAAAAAAGTGTGCGCGTTTTGCTAGATTCATATCGGGCTAGCGCAAACTTGCTGCAGGTGGGGGGAGTTTTGGTGGCCTGGTGCTATTACTCCGCGCCAATTGAGCTCGCCGCTCCGACCGGCTTATACGTTCATGATGGGCATGCACTGGAATGGGAAATCAGAAATTCAAGGGTTTCCTAAATGGGGGAAAAATAGGAATTTCTATGGCTTTCTGAATTGGTGATGCTCTGGAACAGAAATTTAGGCTGAAAATGGAGGTCTCAACCACGGCACATACGTTTCATACTAAGTACCCTCCCCGGGTCTGTGCCTCCCTCTTGGCTTAGTTCCTCTCCTCCATCATATCAAAAAATATATCATTGCAATCGACTGATGTTAAAAGTCAGTGGTTCTGCAGAACTGCCTTCCAAACCCATCATTTTCTGCAATATACGTGTTTCATTTTTAAAGACATTTTATTTTAAAAGCGACCAATGATAGATTGATAACAGGCTCAGTTTGAACTTGATATCTATGAAAAATATATTTCTATGGTGGAAAAATGTTGATTGTATGCAGCCTTTATCTTAACCCAGTGACTACTACATTCTCAATTGAGCTTAATTTTTCACATGGGCTGAACAGTTGTTGAAAAACTCACCTGATTTAACGTAAGCTTCACTGGTACAACGATGAAGGGGAAAAGCAATTATTACAATTGTTAAATTCAATTTTCAAAAGTGCAATTTTGCATGTAAAAGTGGAGGGATGTTGTTTGAGGGTGTACCAGCAAAATTCACCTGAGAACATGAATAATGGAACAGATGAATGTGATAAGCAGTGAGACTAATGGATTCCAATTTTAGTATGCATTGATATGTGTAGTATAGAATGTTTCAAGTTATTATAGTAGCTATTAGTTTGTCACTCTTATTTTCTTTTGTTTCTTTCTAGTCTTTCCTGTATCTTTTCTTGCCTTCCCTTTTATTTTTTGTTCAATATTTTTCTCTGTAGATGCTTTGCATGCCCCTGTCTGCATATTTCCTTCTCTCATTTTTTTTCTCTCTCTCTGTCTTCCATTTTTTATTGTATGTGTATGATTTCCATTTAGAAATGTTTTACATGCCTCCTTTTTTCAACTTATCATTTCATTTCCCATTCGGTTCTAAATCTTTTGTCTTTTTTCTAACATCTCTGATTTTATCTTTTCTTTCTCACTTGCTCTCTTTCTAAGTTTTGCCCTTCCCTTTCTTTCTCCTATTGCGTGGTTTGCTCCTTTTTTTCTAGTTTTCATTGTTTCTACCCCTATTACTTATACATTCCCCTGCCGTCTCCCTTATTCTCACCCCCTTACATTCTCTCTCTCTCTCTCTCTTTCTTTCTTTCACTCCTCACAATTCCTCACCATGTTATACAATTAACAGCATCCACAAGTAGTTGGAGGGGCCATTTCATGATGGAATAACCTCTCTTCCCCTGAACCCTCACTGTAAATATCCATTTAACACAGAGAATGTGTATGTATTCCAATGAAAGCGATGTTGAGATGGGGCAATATCAGACTACAAATTAGGCTTATGCACGCTTGTCAATATCTATCTGTGAATATGAAGGTCACCGATGATCGTTGAAATGTCATCGAGTGATTTTGTTTATCATTCACTTGAGAAGGTCATGGAACGAACAAAGTACTGAATCCGGACATTGAAAAACATACTTGATTTTGAAGACTCAAGGTCCAATCCTCACACTTTATGAATGATCTTTATTCTTATTTATTCTCAAAAGTATATATATATTTGTTTGAATAGTTAAAGGGTATTTGATGGTTACAGCCAGAGAAGCAGAAGTCATGTATTTGATATGTTCAGTACAAGTAGTAATTATAGAAGTGGCAGTCATAGAAGATTAATAAATGATAATATTGGTCATGAAAGTAGTTGTAGTAGAAATGAACAATGGCAAGTCAGCATCATCAACTGCAGTGTGAGAACATAGGAGGAACAGGAACATTTAATGTAGTAGTAGAAAAATTATTAGAGCAGAGGTAATAGAACTATTCATACACTTGCCAATTAATTGACAATAGAATGAAGGTCACAGTACATGTTATCCGGGCATCATTAATTTCCTGATGGAAGATTGGTGTACTTAGAAATGAGCTCATTAAATCGATTTATTATCATCCAACATCTCTTAGAGGAAGAAAATAGAGGAAGCAAATGTGCACCATATTTTGATAAATATGAAAAAAATACAATTGCCATTTGTACCCTGATTGCTTTGCTCATATCTAATTCGTTATCCAATGTTGAATATTTCATTTCTTCTGTAAACCACCAAAAATACCAAAAAAAAATCTACATCGTAGATCTGTAACCTTGAACCTGCTGCCTTGGAACATTCAAGGATATGATAATTCATACAATAAAATATAACTCTTTGTTACATGGTTTACCATAGTGTTACAACTAGTATCACAAATACAAATTCAGAAACAAAACAGTGTTTGGAATAAAAACAAACAAACATGAATATCCATGTGCTAAAGCAGACATACATTTTTTTTTCATTTTTGTTCTGTCCAAAAGAGGACCAAACTCAACAGTGCAGTCAGTACAGTCAAAACCTTAGAGTGTTACTTTCCAATATATTTTTCTAGTTTGATGTCAGTCCGAGTGTAATTACCATTCACAACCAAACTTTCCTTACCTGTAAAGTTGTTCTGATAAACTTGTCATGAGAGACAATCATTGGACATTCTTTTCAAGCATCCTGAACATATCATGATTATTTCTTCATTGACTGGATTGGTCATAAAAATTATTAATATATCATTTATCAGAATTGACTTCACTTGTTATATTTGCTTTTATTTATCACAGGAAAGAGAAATCAACAGATCAAGTGATAAAGCCTGTCAACCTGGAAGCACTCAGCAAGTGGGTCGGTCATATACCCCCAGATGTAGTCTCAGATATGCCTAACCTTGCCCCTATGCTAAACCGCCTTGGCTACGACCCTTATGCCCGTCAGCCTAAGTATGGTGACCCCGACAGGTTTGTACTCGACAACGAGGAAAAGATCGCCAACAATGCCGCCGGTTTCAACGAAAACCTCAAAAGAGTTTACCGCGAGAAGGAAATAGATCAACAGATTGAAGGGCCTCAGGAAGCTAGGCCCGAACAACATGGACAACCAATGGACAATCAAGATAGGGGTGGCCAAGATCATTTCCCAAGAGCGCCCCCTGTAGATAGGAGAGATCCTAGGCAGTACGCAAGAGACAGGAGGAATAGGAGAAGAGAAGGCCCTTATCCTGTGCCTGCATGATAAAGGGCTTGTAGATTAGTTGTAGCATGTATATATTTATAAATATATTTTAATATTTGGGAATAAACAGAAAGTGCCAATGATTTGCTTTTGAAGAGGACGCTTAGTTGGACTCCTGCCCGTGCAGTTTTAGATTAGATACTTGATAGAAAATAAAAAATGTAGGAATCTTAAACCTCATCATTTGAAATGTTACAGAAAAACTGTGATCCATTTCTGATCCATTTCTGTGTCACGATTTTAGATATGAAGATTATAATGTATTATATTTTTCTTGTGACAAGTTTATTTCCTTTGTCACTGTTCAAAATATGTGCAAAATAAAGAGCCTTGGTTGGTCTATAAGAAATACAGAGAGATTATACAATTTCATTGACATTAAGCTTTAATTTCATAATTAATGCTCTTTAAATCTACAAACTGTCGTTCAAATGAAGTAGATGAAACTGGTCAAACTGATCAACAGATACAAGTTTGCATTCAAGTGATTTTATAAGCTAGAAGCACAATCATAAAATCACAATGTAAAATAGAAAATGGTCATTGTTGGATAGAATTTTTATCAACACTGATTCTCCCTCGTTTCAAGCCCAGTTTGCTTGACCCAAGAAGAAAAGGTGAACTCAAAGTGTATGCAATGTATGTCCAATCAGGTGGGTGTTTCATAAAGCTGTTCTTAAAGTTACGAACGACTTTACGCAGAACTGGAATATGTTCGTAAAGTCATTCGTATCTTATGAACAGCTTTATGAAACACCCCCTTGGTCTCTTATACAATCATAATTAACATCTAAGTTGCATTCAAATAATTTTTACTGACCTCGGCTTGGTAGAATCACTTTTTTAAAACCCACCTTTTTCAGTGACCCATTTGTGCAATTGCTTAAGAGACATTCATTTTTATATTGAACGAAAACTTGCTCGTACACAGCCATTGTTTCAACTGAAAATGATATCTTTGAAAACCGTGTTTCTGAGGTTAAAATGTGTGAATTGATTCGATTGTAGTCTAAGTTAAGCCTTGTCTGGTTGTCAGCATGATATCTCATTTGAGAATAGCAAGCAGTCTTTTAACGGATTAAGATTACAAAGATTAAGTGTTTTTATGTCATATAGCGAACAAAAACTAGGTTATCAGACTGATATGACATGGATGTGTGTGTGTTGTATCTGTAGAAGTAGAAGGACATTATTTGATATCTTGTACAACCCACCTCATAGGCACACTGTAATCAATATGTCCAACATTTAGGGGGCTGTTTTATGAGGCCATTTGTAAGTTAGGCATGATTTTATGAACAAATGGAACACTCTGTTGTGCTAAATCAGATTATTTTAATACCCATCAACTGACATTTAAATATATTTGTAGATAAAGTTTTGTCGTGAACATGCATTTCAATGTCAGAGGTAATCATAATTTGACATATTTGACAAAATTTGATGGGGGGGGGGTAAACTCTGAGGAAATTCAGTGCCACTTTGTGAAAATGTCTTGAAAATTTGTGTAAGTTTATTTCCATGGTAGTATATACCAATCATTTTTAAAATCATGTGTAACATACAGACAGCTGTATAAAGCACTTCTCAGTTTCAATTCACAAACGCTATGGATATAAACATTCAAACAAACAAAAAACATAAAGTAAGGATATAGTGAAATGCTATGTGCTGACTGATTTTTATTTAATTATTGTATTTTAAAATCATGGTCAGGAAGTTTGCATGATGGTTGGATAAATTTACTTTTTAGCACTTGAATCAACTTGCCAAAAGAGACCTTTTTGTGCTGATGATTTTTTTTTTCATTTTCATTGAGAAACAATAGTGGGTTGGGATTTTTTAAGAGTGTTTATGTCCTACCTGTAACTAAATATATACTTTATTGACTGTTTTTGTAAAGAGAATCATTTGTCATTAGTGGCATTGATAGCCCTTTAGCAGGTAGTTAACATTTTGTCCATTCTGTTTCTTTCTTATTTTTGTTTTATCAGTTATTGGTTGATGTAATGTAAACCGTTTTTGTCTCGCCTGCATAGCAGTGTGAGAATATAGGTGCAGCTTTTCGACCGGCGGCGGCATCATCAACATTGAAATCTTAACCAAGGTTAAGTTTTTTTAAATGTTGTCATAACTTAGAAAGTATATGGACCTGGTTAATGAAACTTGGACATAGAGTAAGTATTACTGAACATCCTGTGCAAGTTTCAGGTGACATGACAAAGGTCAAAGGTCATTTAAGTTTAATGAGCTTTGGCCATTTTAGGGGTATTTGTTCGATTGGCTTCATAACTTAAAAAGTTTATGGATCTAGTTCATGAAACATAGACATTAGGGTAAAGTATAAATGATTGCTTTGCATACGTCTTAGGTCATATGCTCATGGTCAAAGGCCATTTTGGGTCATTGGACACAGTACATTATTATCATATGAATGTTCTCTTTTGTGAATAATAGCTGTTTTCAAAGTCAGCACTGCTACTATATCAAATACGTAATGTAGGCGAGACTGCTAGAGGCAGTTTCACTTGTTCATACAATTCAGCTTTCTCCCAGGGAACTTGCTTTCGTAATCGTCAAGGCTGTATGGTGTCTGTGGATACTCCAGTGTATTTTACACAAAGAGAAATTCTTGAGTTATTTCATGGAAAGTAGGCTAAGATACTGTTAGCCCCAGGGAAGCATATATACATGTACGTAAGTGTTAACCTTGAAATATGACAGTCTTAGAGTGGACTAGCATTGTGTTTGTGAAGAGAAAGTGACTGATTAACAAGAAATATGTACATATTTACCTTGAATTTGTTGATATATAAAATGAAATAAAATTTAAATCTATGTTTTCAAGTCCATTAATCTCCTTTAAGAAGATTTTATCTGCCAATCTAGAATCAATAAGTTGTATTTTGTCTTTTTGACATTAAAAAGACCACAAAATAAAAGTTTTTGAATAGTGACTGATGTAGGTTCTGGGCAGTATAACATTTACTGGGTACCGTCTTTTTGAATGAGATATCACATTTTGTTTGAATTTGCACATGTTATTTATTTCTTAAGAGGAACTGGTTTTAAAATTTTGCTTTCAATTTTACAGGGTTACTTTGTTTTGTTTTGCTTTTTGTAGATATAGTTTGGTCCTCCTTGAAATTGAGTTATTTTGATAAAAAAAATATTCATGGTAAAAATATCTGCCATTTTGTATGTGTGTGCACAAACAGATTCAAGGCTGAAAAAAAATTCACATAAATTTCTTGCTTTACTACCTTGTTTTCAATTGGTAGTTGGAATGAATTGACAATCATTTAAAAGGGGACTTTTTTTTAAGAAGGCTAGCCCTGAATATTTGAATGTAGATTTCATAAAAAAAAACTCACAGAAAGTTGTTGTCATTATCACTTGTGTTCTTTGATGATTTTTTATTTTAAATAGGGCAACAAATGCAGACACTGCCCCCCCCCCTTTCCAGCATATATGTCATATAAATATATTTCCACTGCCCATGGAGTAGGCCTGTATGTGATTTTACTGTCTGTTCTGCATCTATTCCTGTCCATTTAATTGCTTTATAAGAACATAATTGACTGCTGATGGCTTCTCAATTGTGGCTTAATTAAATCCAAGCAGAAGATTTTGGGAAAACAAGCAAACGATGCGACATGGACACTCACATTGATATTCCAATTGAGATTGATGATGTAGATCCACTGCAAATAGTATCCATCATCTATTGATCTCTCTCTTTGCTTTATACTCAAATCTAATGTGATAATTGGATGTGACTCTACGGAATTGATATCAGACTATACAGTGTGTACAAAAAGGAGCAACATTATCAAGCATCTTTATAACATTGTTATCAGAATGTAGAATGAAAAATTAGTTTTTATGACATGTTACATGCTCACAATGGTATCAGTTTTGAGATTTTTTTCATATCATACAAAATGTATCCGATAGTTACAATTTGTCATATGACAGTTACCATAGTAACAGAGATCATTGCTTCTCAGCCAATAAAAACCTAGCATTTCAGTGATAATTGTCAGCTCAGACAACTTTCATAGAATGCCCCAGTGAACTCTTTTCTTTTCAAAGTATTTATTGAACACATTCAAAAATTATTTCCTCTATTTTGTTTTGTGATATCATGCATAGGAATTGATTTTTTAAAGACTTTTTATCCTAAATATTAGTGAAAAATAAAAGTGCAGCAAAAACATAAGGTAAACATTTAAACTTGAAGTTGAAGTAAATCTAGTCCAAAAAATGCAATGGAAAAGGAGAGCTTTAATAACACAAAGAATTACGTCTGATGTCATTTTTTTTTTGGGGGGTGGGGTCTGGGTAGAATGAAGATGAAAGAAAAGTAGCATTAGCCAACTTGTTAAACATTCAGTTCATTCTTTAACTAACCTCTCAATATTAATATGAGTACATGAATATGAGGCTTATTTAGTCACCTCTCACCAATGTATGTTAATAACATAGCATTGTGAAGCCAAACAAGATTTGAAGGATTTATTTCCTGATAATCACTTATGCATTTGGAATATATCCATGATACATATTTAAGTTTGTAGGCCTATGGATAGGCATGTTTTTTTCAAATATCAACTATCCCTGCATGCCATTTAAGGGGAGTACAGAGGTCGTTAGGTGGCCAACATTCTCACTGAAATTGTATTACGTGTAGTAGTAATTCATGATTGAGTTTTGGTTTATAGACTTGTTTTTTTCTTGAGGCTAAACATGGTCAGAAATTCATCAAAATGATGCATAAAGTGTGAAGCTCAGAAGCATTGTGTAAACATATTCAAACCACCTACTTCGCCCTGATTTAATACAAAGGATTTAAAATTCCAATTGAATATCAATGTATGACACACATACATGATAATCATAAGAAGTGAACCACTTTGACTTGATGGAAAGCCCATCCCGAGATAACGAAATGTATCAAATTATAGATTGGAAGAGCTCAGTTGGGTGGAAAAATTGAAACCAATTGGTCTTAATTACCCTATTTGTAGTGTAGAGATCAGTGGCTAATAATAAGCTGGATTGCAGTAAATTGGCCTGTTCGAGTTTATACCAGTTGGGCATTCTTTAATGCAAGCCCATTCCATTGGGGATTCTTATGAAGTTGTGACATGTCATTAGGTATGTACAATATTTTGGGAGTGAAATATATGAAGATATTGACTTTCTTTCTTTAACGTCTTTGGAGAGGACAGAGTTTGCATAATTTTAAATCCAATCCCAGAACTATCCCTTGATGTTCAAGATTATGCAATTTGGAATTTATTAATGGAATGAAATGTGTAGTCATTTACCTTTATGTCCACAAAGTATGAAAATAATACATTCCTGAAGTATTATTTTTACCTCAGCTTATGCCATACTTTTATTAATGATATCAAAGTAAGTAAGGGTACAGGGATATTTTACTCCTCATTGTATTCATTGTGTATAAGGTAAATTTAGGTAAGATTTTTTTTCTTTTCCCTTTGTTATCAAATTTAATCAATACAGTCAAAGTTTTTCTACTTTACACAACTTTGCTAAATGAAATGTTAGTTTAGCATTGATTGAAAACATTTTTTTTTCAATTTTCTTTGATTATATGTTGGGCTTACCTAGTTACATTTCATTTTTTTGTCTCACCTGCATTATTTCCATTTATGTCAGATGTAAGTAATACCGACCAGATTGACATGGATTTGCCATGATCATAATTTTGTATATTTCATAGCGGTTGAAATTAAATTGTTAACAGATTGAATTTTTTTGTTCATAGCTTCAGTATTTATTGTTAGTTATTATTGTTAGGTAGATATAGATATTCACATGTTAATATTGCTAGAAGAACTGCACAACTTTGGTATATCAGTATTTTATTTTGAACATGGAATCTACGACCATTTTATATTATTCTTTGAATGCAGTTGAAGCTTGATGTTAGTATTATTTGTGTTCCATTGCTTGTTTTGACCAATACTGTAAAATAAAATAAAAATATATAATTGATTTTTTCTTTTTCTTCATTTTTACTTCATATCTCAAGTCTTGATTTTTTTAAAAAGAGTATTATGACTTTTCATATGAACAAAAAAACAATGAAAATAATTTTTGGAAGTTCCCACAAAGGTCAGACATTCATACTTTGCTCTATTTTTTTTTCTCATTCATATTCAATTTGTTTCAATATTGCCTAGACGTAGGGTATCATCTTCTTTACCCCTTGGATTTCAAAGCTCTTTATACATTTTCCTGAAGTTTCAGAAATGAAATTTTTAATGATTTTCATAGAAGTTTGGATGAATAGAAGGCATTTTAGATCTTTCATTCCCGTAGGTAGGTCTCATTATTGTATTTAAATCAGAAGTTTTTGTGTGACTTAACGTTTTGCAGTATTTTCTGGTTATACTTTTTGTTGTTATTATTAATATGTGACCAAACCAAGTAAGGCTGAAAAGAACATGTGAAATGATAATAGAAATGTTGAAGCTAATGAAAAATTTTGACAGAAATGGATGATTTTCAGCATGTTACTGGACTAAAATAGATCAGGGTTTCATTCCCAATGCTGCATCGTTAAATTTAAATTTTTCTCTTCACATCCAGGGTAAATGGGTATACTCAAGAAAGAAATTTCTTCGGAATATTTGAGTCCTGAAATGGATTTGCTTATGAGCGAGGGTGATTTCCTTTTTAAGGTTATTCAGCACCTTGTACATGGTGGATGTGTGCTCTGTGTGAATATCCAACATTTCATTTGTTACGATTTTAAAAAGCTAGGTAATATTAATTTCTTGTAATGATGTGACTATCAGAGACTTTATGAAAAACATTCTTGCCATTTGCAGGTGTATTTGTTATATTAATTGTCACTAGCTCTCCTGTGATTGACAATTTGCTAAATTTCCATATTTACTAATTTTCACATGCATGTAGATATTTGAAAAAATATTTGCTTTTTTGTGATGAAATTGTACATTTATGTCTACAATGAAATGATTTATTCAATATTTGTAATTAAATGTGAATTCAGAGAAACATTCTATTTTTATGCACTGTGTATGTGTGTTATGAGATGTAATGTTATCTTGCATTGACAATTTGCTGAAGAATATATTCACATCGAATGTTCATTTAATTTCATGTAGATAAAACTAGGAACATATTCAATTTATACACCAAATATTAATTGGATTTCAGACAATTTGATTCATGTTGGATTGCCATTTTTTTTTCTAGAGTATAGTACCAGAACAATTCAGAATGTTCATTTGTTTTTTATTTATCATTTCCCCAATTTTATTTTGATTTTGTGAGTATGTTTCCTTTAGTTTATTCATGTTAACCATACATTGTGTAGCATGTCAGCATTCATTACTGCTACAACTACAAATATCTCCTCATTACAATATTATGACTTTGTCATGAAAAGTGTAAAAAAAATGTTCATATTTGAACAAATACCTGCCCAGAAGGGACAGTTGATAAAGCACTTATTAGAATATTAACAGATTCTTGTTTTTAAATGACAAGGTTTTAAAAACGACTTTTTATTTTGTAATAGACATTTTATTAAGTGTCCCTCTGATAAGTTATCTCTTTGAATTTAAGTAGTCTGTTTTCAGAATATATATTCAATATTTTGCCATTTTGTATGGAAACCTTCCTCATGTCTCATGCCATGCTAACTTACAATAAATTCTATCTGAGGCAAATCTATTAACATGTGAGTTTGTGTAACTTAGTTTTGATATTTTTTGTTTTATTTGAGTTTGATATGAATTGGGTATGGGTTGAGTTTAAATAAGAATTCAGATTAAGTCGATTGAGTGTGAGTTAATAGAGCTTGATTCAAGTAACTGTTGAGTTTTATTTTTATGTTAGTACAGTTTGAGTTGAGTAAAACTTGTAATCTATATGAGTAGAGTTTGAACTGAGTATGATATGATTTAGAGATGGGTCTAGTTGGGTTTAATTTTATTAATGAAATATATTCTGCATTCAGTAGTGTTGCTGTTTTTCAACAAGGTCTCAAATTGAATTAATAATTGAAAATTAACTTTCAGTTTTTGATGCTGCCCCATTTGATGACATGACATGTGCTCCTGCTACAATTGCTCCAGTCTTAATATCTCAGAAGGCATAGGGTTAGTGTAAGGATTGTAATAGAGTTTTTGTTCAAAATAATGTTAAGATTAAGATGAGTGTTTAGTTGGTTTTGGAGAATAGGTTTTATGTTTCACATTATGTGCAGATTTTCCATCGGAGCAATTGTCGCCGGAGCAAATGTCATGGAACCCTTCCAATAATACCATATCAGTGATTTGGTTTTGTATTTAGTCTTCACTTTTTGATATATATGATTAACACTTAAATTTGTCTTAACCATCTCTTACAAGCTATCATTTACAACTCTGGCTTACCTGTAAAGGGTACACTCTGATGATGATGATGGTGATGGTGATGGTGATGATGATGGTGATGATGATGATGATTGTGATGGTGATGATGATGTTGTTGATGATGGTGATGTTGATGATAGTGATAATGGTGATGATGATGGTGATGATGATGATGATGATGGTGATGATGATGATGATGATGATGATGGTGGTGGTGATGAACAGCATTTGTACAGCAATATTTTTCTGTAAAAAAAAGGGTCAAAGTCACTTGCTCCCCAATATGTCACATATTCACACAGTTGCTGGAAACGATATGTCTTTAGATCAGATTTTGAAGGTCTCAGTGTTGTAACAGTCACGGAATTGGATTGGTAGAAAATTCCATAGACGAGCAGCAACTGAAGAATAATCTCTTCATGTTATATTTTCAGCAGGGTACTGCGAGAATTTATTTGGGAAAATATTTAAGATCACAAACTATTTTGTCTGATGAGAAGAAATTCAAAGATGAAACCTGGAGGATGTTTCACAAATATTTCAGTTTGACCAAGTGTCATCCTTATAAGTATCAATATCTCATTGATTTATACGCCATACTGATTTATATGCCAAACAGGACATCCGATTAGTATCACCCGATCAATGGAGTGATGATAATGCATTATATACCACATAAACAGGGAATTTTGATAAGATGTAAATTTTTGTGAAACAACCACCTCCCCCCATCCCTGACAAGGGTGTGTCAATCATTATTTTCTAATATTTAATTATGCAGACAATGTACATGTAAAGTTTACATGTTCAGATTTTATTTTAATGAAATCATGCAGCAAAACCAGGAGAGACACAAAAGAGAACTAATTATTAATTCTTCATCTGCATTGGTGCATTCAGTGCTGGATAAAGTACATTATTTCTATTTAAAAAAAATTAAGTAAGCCCCAAATCAAATATTTTTTAATACTCACCCATTTACATGTATATGACGCCACCAAAACTCCATTTTACCAGCTTGTCAAGAAAATATGACCCCCAACAAAAAAAAAAACAATATGAATTTATGATACAATGAATTATCAAAAAACAATATACACACTAAATATTGTAAAAGTTATGGACTGCAACTCCCCACCAAAAAAAGTAGTTGTATACTATTTTTCATATGAAGACAAACTATGCTTGTATCGTGTTTCTATTATAAAACATGGATTTTGTTGAATAAAAAAGTGACAGTGACGTAAAATTCTCTGACATATTTTACAAAGAGGAAGCAATATATTAACTTCCTGGTAACACTGCAAACAATACCCAATATATCATTTTAATATCATTATATAGTCATATTATACCAGGAATATTAAGTGAAGTGTGAAAACCGATAGGTATATTCGCCAACAAGTCTTCAAACTTTTTATCTACATCCTTTTCACCTTTGTACCTTACTATCTCACTTAACCTGTAATGCGGAGTGGTCGTTTCCCCAGTTCATATTCTAAAGTTTATCCAAACAAGATTGAAGAATAAAATCGTGACTGATTCATTATTACCCATAAAATACATGCTATATATAATGATTTTACTATTTTTAATGCATATCTTTAAATGAATTGACATGTCAACTAAACAATGTTAAAAATGATTAACATCAAGTGTCAAGTGTCATCTTCTTTTCTTCTTCTTCTTCTTCTTTTCTTCTTCTTCTTCTTCTTCTTCTTCCTCTTCTCATATTTTTCCTTTTCTTATCTTTCTCGTTTTTCTCCTTTTATCTTCTTTCCAGTGATATTTATAATAAGCAAACTAAAAAAAGAAAAGAAAGGTATTTGGGTATGTATACCGCTCTGGATTTACCGGGGGGGGGGGGTGGGGAGGCTGTCCCCATTCCAGGTGTCCTACCAATCTGTCATCAAAGCCTGCACGAGGACATCATTTGAATAGTCAAAATACATCAATGACAACGCAGGCATACATTGTTGTTCAATTCATACTCGAATTGAGTTTCAGGTTGAGTAACCTTTAACAATTGAATTATTCACATGCACAACGATATCCCCATATAATCAGGACTGTAGACCGATCAATTCACGAGTTAGACCCCCTTTTGTCAACTTACAGGAAGGTGGGCCCGGGAGGTGGGCATACATTATTTAATGTGTGCTACCACGCCATTTAGATTGGTAGTATATTTTTAATGTGAACGAGTTGCAGCTCTCCAGACGCAAAGTCCTTCACAGTGATAAAGACATGAGCTGTATGTAATAGAGTATGCGTTCAATAGTTCAATGAAGAATAGGTTCTTCAGACACAGGGCTCTCAATCCGCCATCACACTGTACAGAATTCATCTAAATTGGGCATGTAAGTAAAATATATCTTCTCTATTTGTACATTTAGCAAATTCGAGGAAAGTTTCAGAATATATATCAAGAAATCATATGATAAAGCAAAATTAAATGTAGAATCCTTTTACGATTTGAGGAGAAACTGTAGACAAGATACAGATTTTATTACTAAGAACGTGGCTTGGGTGACGACCAATTGTAGCTCATAAATATGCAGTATACAAGCCCCTTCATTCTTTTGCATAATTTTTGAAGGCCAAATTGAAGCATATATATTTTGTTGTATTAAAAAATGGGGACAATTCTGTTGTTTTTTTTAGTATTTTTTAGTATTTTGAATCCAGTGTTATTCTGAAGAACATATTTCTACTTTTATTATTAGTTTGACTTAGGACTCACAATGGAGTCAAACTCGAATCAGCAAATAGGTGGTCAACCATCGCTACCAAAATCAGAACCTCAGGACCAAACACCATCGATACCTCAAAACAAACCATCATCATCACCACCACCACCACCACCATCATCATCTTCATCATCACCACCATCATTAACCAAACCAACATCATCACCACCAGCACCACCACCATCAACATCACCACCACCATCAACATCACTTTCTAAATCATCACCTCCAACTGCACAATCACAACCACAAATCAAGGTTTCATCTCCACCAACACCACCAACAAAAACCTCTCCATCTCCAACACCACCACCAGCACCATCATCATCACCGCCATCATCAACTGCACCATGGATGGATGTCAAGCTCCAGTGGATCCTCATCATCTCTCATTGGATGTTAGTGTTTGGACCTGTTGTATTCATCAAGATGATGATGATAGCGGCCCTCTCCTACTTTGCCTATACCATCCTCACTACCAAACGCACCATGGATACACTGCCAAAGATGTTCAAAGATGATAAGGTAGGAAGCAGATACCCAAATTGGTGTCTTGGAGAAAATTCCATTTTAAATGCTGTATCTGTTTTGAGTCATTTATTTATCACTGTGCATTTCTGCAACATGATATAGTGTTATATGGTTATGGTGTGTGTGAGGGTGTGTGTTTGTGTGGAGGGGGTGTAATGGATGTCCCATTTGTAAACTGATGGCAGCTGCATATAGGTGTGTGGGGGGATGAAGGGAGGGGGCAAATACTTAAAATGCAAATCATATAATGAAGATATAAAATAATTTTGTTAACGCAACAATTTTATACAATCAAAATGTACTGAAATCATTCCTCACCCCTCCCCCTGGGGAAGGTGAGGGTGGGTTAAGATTAAAAAGTGATATATTTTCATTTTGAAAATAGATAGTCAATTAGTCTGATTTTAATATGAACATGTTTCCAGTTTTATTGTGAATTTGACGTAATTCAGTAGACAAGAATTAATGGCATATCATTTGTCAATTAATCAACCTAGATGTCTACCATTTTTCAAACTGGATAACTGGATTGTAAAAATTACTTTACTCCAGAAAGACAAATGTTGAATACATAAAAAGAGGTGATTAATAATATTAAGAAGAACTGATTATTATTTATCGTTACTAATATGTACTATTAATTTCTCCACAAATCTTTAAGAAAATTGTGCAAGGTATACTTCGAAAACTTGTATTCCCTCATAATAATTTACATTTTCACTGATGATATGATATGATACATGTTAAAAAATAGTCCAGAATAGAAGTATTCAGAAATGTGATAAATTTTATTTTCCTCTAGCATTGGACAGAAATAGAATGATAGTAATGATGGGTGAGGTGGTAGTGATAGTGGTGGTTGGTGGTGGTGATGGTGGTGGTGGTGATGATGATGATGATGATGATGATGATGATAATGATGATGATGATGATGATAATGATGATGATGATGATGATTTTGATAATGTAGCTAGGATGATGATCTGTTATTAAGGAGGAGGATGATGATGATGATGGTAGGCCCCTATCAACAATTAAGAAGAAGGTGATAACTAAGAAATTTACGTTTAAAAATCTAATTGACTCATGCCCTCATTTCTTCATTACTTGAATTTACAGGGTACCAAGAAGACCCACTATGATGTCGCTATCGTTGGAGCTGGTCCAGCTGGGTCTACCCTTGCCTATTACCTGGCAAAGTCTGGTCGGAAGGTTCTACTCCTGGAAAAGAAAAAGTTCCCCCGAGACAAATATTGTGGCGATGCAGTCTGTAAGACAGCAGTAGAGATCTTGATGGACATGGGTATCTATGATGATCTTATCAACCAGAAAAAGGCCCATGTGGTAAGAAACTTGAGGATTTATTATCATAAATGAAATCATATTAAAAATTCTTGCAAATCTATATTCCCTCCAAAGTAGAAGATCAGACAATGTTAATTTTTTTCCACAAAAAAGTGCCACCGTTTTATTTTTAGTCTTATTTTCAGTGGTATAAACATAAAATGTTATTGACAAAGGCCTGTATATATCCCGGGATATAACCAAACTTTATTCATTGGTAAACATAACTTATTGACTTATGATCTTATTTACATATTCACTTATTATCATTTCAATAGAAGTAGTAGTAGCAGCAGCAACGACAGCAACAGCAATAGTAATAGTACTAGAGTGGCAAACCTAATTGCATGAGCAGTAGTAGTTAGTACCAATTTCATTATCTTTTCCTAACAGGCAGATAGTGGAGGTCTTGTTAGCCCTGGTGGTTTGAGCTTCATAGGGCGGAGTCTTGAGATCATGGGTGATATCCCAGCAGCCATTGCATGTAAGAGACTCCATCTTGACAATGCTATTGCCATGGCAGCTAAAAAGTGAGTTTACAACCTCTGGTTTCATAAAACTTGTTACTGACAATATATTCAATGAATCTATTCATATTTCCAGTAGCTATTTGAATGACATGATTAGTAGCTTGCAGCGTGTTGTTGATAATAGTAAATATCAAGCAGCCACCAATACAAATCTCTAACCAAGTTTTCTTCACATAATTAGATATGTAAGGTTAAGATTTGTTTACTTACAAATAAGAGGGTGTCTTCCATAATACATATATATTTATAAGTGTTGATGTACATGTGTAAATATTTCAAAATTCTCCAAAAATATTTAAAACTAAAGAAAAAAAAAGAACATAATTTCTATTATCCAGTTTCTAAATTGTCACTGTGATACACATTTGATACTGATTGAATGTAGAGCTACAAGTCCCCTACATAAAAATTTACTAGTATTTAGAAAGTGTCAATTTTTACATTTTGATATTCTATATGCATATATCTGGGAAAAGACTGTTCTTTACAACATGAAAGGTTATTAGTAACATGACTTGCTAAGCAACAAGTGATGTGTGCAAACTAGTTCAAATTAGTTACTAAATTAATTGAATGTTATTATGTTTTCATAGCAAAAAGAAAGTCTATGGAGGACAAAATTTCTAGAATTCTATATAAAATAATAGTTCCACATCTCATTTGGATAGCCACGTTTGATATGCACCATGCATAACATTACCCAAGTGAATACAACATTGCTGTAGATTTATTGCTTCAGTTTTCCCACTGAGAATGGGTTTCACGACCCGAACTAGCCACCTCTAAAGTAGGTTTGCTAGTTGAGCTGACATAAAGATTTTGATTTATTCCCGCCCCACAGAGCCGGGGCGGATTTGAAGGAGAACAGTTCCGTATCGGCCGCTACCCTTGATAAATCAACAGGACTGTGGACCGTGTTTCTGGAGGGTGGGGTGCAGCAGACCTACCAGGCACGTGTTCTAGCCTGCTGTGATGGTGCCCCGTCCACCATGGCTACCAAGCTAGGTATCATTGATACCCCACCCCAGGGATCATGCTCTAGGGCGTATGTAGAGCCGGGGACCCACAGGTTTAAGGCTGATGGTGTGGTGATTTATAACAAAGACATGCTCCCAGGTAATGAAATTTCTTCCAATGTTATAAACTCTGTTCACGAATAGATATATATAATGTTGTACAGTGCTTGGAACAGCAGTTACTAGATGACTGTACACAGGATGATCATCATCCTTAGTGATTGTTGCATATATTGCAAATTGATGTTTAGTCATAAAGATAGCATATTATATGCTGTGGATATTTAATGCAGCTATCAACATGTTGTATATCAAATTGTAAAGGATGTTCTAGCCTTTACAGTCACTACATATTTCAGTGATAGCTTTACATGTGCTTGATTAGTACTCTGCTAAGAATATGGCATTGTGTCAGGACTATTAGGTTAAACTCTACTTTAAATTATCCTGTTTTTATATTAAAAGAACTTGAAAAATCCAATATCATAAATAAATGTAGTATTGTAATTTATTTGATTTATTGGCAGTAAGTAAAATAATCTTGTACATCTTGCAGGATATTCTGCCTTATTCCGCCATCCAAATAACGAGCTTAATTACTGCGTCTACATAATCCCTGGTAATCCTCAAATTGGCAATGATGACCTACCCTATTGGCATGACAACATCATGAAAAATGATCCATACGTCAGCAGAGCACTAGGGGACAAGGCTAAAGTGGAAAGGATGAAAGTTGGTAGGTATTTAAGATAATATGAATCGATATTCAAAAGTTAGTTTAATATTATATGTCTGTTATTTTACATCTGCTTTTGCTGGACTACAATGCCATCATCTTTGTTCTGCAAATTTAAGAAATAAAGGGATGGGAAATTTTTTTTAAAACACGTCAAGCTAGAGGAGAAACAAAATACCCTAAAAGTCTTTTCATGCAAAAATTCTCATTCATTTGGGCTTGAAAAATTATTTTTTTTGCTACCGATCACTGAAGAAATCATGTAATTATTGAATACTTTTATTTTTATTGATTACTTATTTTCTTTAATAACGAAGGTAAACATATATAATGTAATGATTATTAGTTTAATAGCACTAGCCTGTAAAAGAAGAATTATGAAAAGGGCCATTGGAATAAAAAAATTACTGATTCATTGTTCCTATACCTGTGCAAATCTTCACTTTTCAACTGAAAAATTGGAATGCACCGTATAGAAATTCTGATTAACATTCTGATTAGTGTTGCAACTATCAGGCCAAAATTTCCAAGAAATTTGTGCCAATAGACGGTGAAGAGGTTGTGTTTGATATGTCTTTTTATTGGTAAATGACGTACATAGCTATTATGTGGAGTGATCTATATTCATCTCTATTATGTAAACTGATCATGGGTTCATTTTCTTACTGGTACGAGTTAAATGTTTAATCATCTCATGTTACAGCTAGTCTGCGTTTTGGTGGTGTACCTCGTTCCTATGGCAACCAGGTAATTCTTGTCGGAGATGCAGCTGGCATGATTGATCCTATGACAGGTATGTAGCCTTTTTTATAAAGTATGCTCATATTTTGGGAATAGCATTAGATCTTTACTTTAAGACCTCAAATATGAACTAAAGATCTTTCCTTCTCAGATGATTTGTGATTTAAATGTGACATAATGGGAACAGGCACCTTTGAATACTTCTAACAGATAAATCATGGCCCTGTATGGGAAATAAGGGTACTGAAGTACACCCCCCTGCCCCCCCCCCCCATACTTTACTCTTTTCCTTACCCCTATTTAATTTTCTCTAATTTCTTTTTCTTTGATGTTCTTTATTCTCTCCTTTTCCCTTTCTCTCTCCTCCAACCTGCATCTGCCTTTCTGATGTTTTCTGACTCTTTTCAATCTTTCTCTATCTCTCTCTCAAGCTAATTAAAGACCTGGGGGGGGGGGTATTCTGAAAAGTCTCGTAAGTTTCCACTTAAATATCCTTTTAAGTTACCCATTTAATGGAGCGCTAATGTACCTCCAAATTCGTATTCTGAAAACTCTATTAGCGCTCAATTAACTCCCTTTAGGCCACTCCCCTACTGAGCCGAATTAGCCAATAAAATGCGCTCTTACAACTTAAAATTTTCTACTAGCGCGCAGTGTCTCTTCACTTTGTTGCCTTACAGCCTTTTGATTACAGCGCGCGCAGCGCCCGGCTGCTGCAGGTGCGCTGCACCACGATCTTGATAAAAATAATTTTTGCTGAAATGCTAAAGCATTTGCATCGGAGATTAGAGGTTCGTTATGTTGTTGAAATTAACTGTTGTCTTTTCACTTTCTCTCTCATTTATTGTACCTTTGTGCATTTCGATCTCCTTTTTTCGAACGCGTTCTGATTTTCACATCCCCCTATTTGAATCCATTTGTAGCTTTCTTTCTTTTTTTTGCAATATTTTATTTGCCTCCGTCTCGGGGCCATGATAGGGGGTTCTTCTTTAACTTAATTCCTACTTATATTAAAAACTACATACTTTTCATTTATATGAGAAATCTTCTCCAACAAATGGGAATAAACACATTTTAAAAATCAAACAAGCATTATTTACAAAGAAAGCCAAAATTTTATCAAAAAACGTACAAACGTTATGACATTTATAGGTTTTTATAGGTGGGGAAAACGATGGCATCACTCACTATTTTTTTCTTTTGTATATTATTCTATAGGCCTATTCGTTTTAATACTAAAGGGGTCTATGCTTATTTTTTCATTGTCAGAAACAAGGTTTAATTCACCCCTGCACATTGCTGCACTACCGAGATTTGGCAATTTCATTAACGTCAAAAAAGTGTGCAAAAACACATACTAATGAAGCTAATAATAAAAGAAAATATAGAAAAATAAAAGGCATATTTTCCCTATAAGTACACAATTTCTGTCTCCTTTTTCCCCTTTTCTAATTTCTTTATTACCAAATATATTCCCTATTCCTTATGTTACTTGTTTCTATATACCACATTTTCCCCCTTTATTCTATTCCCCTTTTAGCTCTCTCCTTTATTCTCTTCCTTCCTCCTTCCTTCCTCCTAGTATTAAACCGATTTGATGATATTTATACGAAATGAAAGCCACATTTAGCAAGATATGATGAGACTTAATGGACCCCTTATCACCATTATCTTTCCTCACTGGAAAGTCCGCTAATTGAGCGCTATGAGACTTTTCAGAATACCAAGTCTCATAACTACTCAATTAAGTCTTCGCGCGGTCATAACGCGTACTATTGCAAGTGCGCACAACGCAACCCTGCCAAATAAGGAAAGGGGCACTTAAGTGACTTTTCAGAATACCAAAATGCTAATTGAGCACTAATCGACCACTAATTGAGCTTTCAGAATACCGCCCCCGTCCATCTTCCTTATTCTATCTCCTTTATTTGAAGAAGAAACCTTTTATTAAACAAAATGTTTGAATTTAAATTGATGCAGATTGCACCTGTATGTAAAGAAATATAAATTATTTTAACAAAATCATCTTACTCTTGTAACACAGACCAGCAATTATTTTGTAAAGTTATTCTATTATTCAATGAACACAAATATTCCTTAAAAAGGAATTTAATATGGAATTCCAAGTTCAGTACTGAATTCTGATCATAATTTCGTATGAAATGATTTGATCCAATCTTATAATCCATTAAACTGAATGGTAAAGGATGGGAAATGATTACCATCTGAGCTCTCTCAGGCTCACACAGTAATATCAAATGAAAAACACTTATAAATCAAGACCACTTTACAGAACCTAACATGTAAAATGAAAAATATAAGAGAAAAGCCCTGAAAAGTGACATCTCATCTAGAATCCCCTCACACCATCCAAGAATATGATTACAATTATTCATGAACTGATTTTGATCTTATCAATTCATGATGTCCCAAAGGGGAAGGAATCCATCTTGCCATGGATGGCGGACGCTTAGCGGCGACTTTCTTGGAGGAGGCCCTCACTCATGGGAACGTGTCCAGGGAGGCTATGGAGATCTATCATCAGTGCTGGATGGATAAGTTTGGACACGATTTCAAATGGTGAGAAATCACTGTTGCTATGGTAACTAGTTGAATTATGTGAAAACTGGATTTCGGGAAAATATGCATGCAGGCATACATAGCCATTAGCAGCACTCCATGTGAGGAGAATGCACATGAAACAATGCACATGTCATACAATATAAATAATGAAGGGAACCTTCTGGGCCTTGTGATATAGGGAAGTACAAGTACTTTTATTATTGAGTATAATTGTGCACAAAAGTTACAATCATTTGTATATATCAATTGTATCTCTGATGTTATACTCTGAAGTTCTGGAGAGGGTAACGACTATTTTTTTTCGAGCTTTCGCAATTTTGCTTGTCATTTATGAATCATATAAAAAAATAAGATCTACAGCAAAGGATTATTCTATGAATTCATTTTTACTGAACTAGGGGGGGTGGACCAAACTTTCAAACCAAATTCATTTGTGGTTCCTAAATATTTGTGTCTATCTGCAACTCCAATACAGTGAGTGAATTAAATCATAGCTAAATCTTCCACAAGACAACATTGCCTTTGTGTTCAGCTAATCTTCTGTATGGAAATACATGGAAAAAAGTTTTAAAAAGCATGAATATCACATGATCAAATTTTATATTACCTTAAGAACCTGTATTTTTGTGTAGCTTTCCCCTGACAAAAACAAGAAATTCTTGAAGAGTGCAGGGTTTCTTATTGATTACTGTCACATGTAAAATTTTATCATTCTATAACAGGTCATCATATATTAGTCAACTTCAATATAAGTTCCCAATATTACTGGATGCAGCAACAGCAGCTATTCAACGTAAAGGTAACTAATCTTTTACCCTATTATATCATTTCTGCTGTTCGTAATTATAGTATGCAATTGAATTCGGAAATACTATTTCCAAACAGAACATTCACGCTCAGAAAAGCTGAGGAAAGCATCCAGGATCAGATATGAATTGTTTTCTTGCTTGAAAAGTCCAGATTTATGATTTCCTACTTTCCTTGACTACATACATTGTCATGGTGATTTAAAAGCAGCATTGGTTTTTTTGTACATAATGTGACAGGATCCAGTACAACAAAGCAGTTTTTTTAGAAATGAACTTCAGGTTTCCTTAGTGAAAATGTCTCATTGCTTTAAATTATTAATTTCATATTCCATTTCATAAACTTCTAGCTAATAATAATTGTTGACTAGCTCTACAATCTAGGAAAATAAAGTTTCATGTTGTCTAATGGATCGGGATGATGTTCCCCTAAAGGGGATAGAGTCAATAAAATGTAACTGAATAACCCTTCTAAAAATATCAGACAACATACAATGAACATTGTGTGTTTATTTTTCAGCATGAAAAAGTAAAGACAGTTATCCTTTTACATTAAATCCTTCTCAGGTGATTCTTTCATGGCCAAGTGGGCGGACATCATGACCGGTCGAGTTCCAAAGGTCAACCTTCTCAGACCGGAGTTTGTTATTGTTGTTGGTTTTGAACTTGCTTGCCTCCTGTCTCAACGATTACTTGGGTTTGCATCAGGAGATACAAGTCAGGAGCAACAAGCAAAGCAAAAGGAAGAGTGACATAAGGGATCATTATGAACAGAGGAAAATATATTTTGATATTCTATGATTATGATAAAATCACTGTGGAAACAAGAAGTTATGTCCAATGAAATAAAGTCAATCAAACCCTTGCCAAATTTTGTAATTTAGATGTACATGTAGATGAACAATTAGCTTGTCCTGATTTATGTTTAGAAGATGAATATGACATGATTATCGAAGCTTAAATAGCGAAACCCCCAACAAAAATGTATGTTGCCTAGTTTAATAGCTTCACAGCTTACTGGATTTCACTGCGATTTTTTTTATAATTCCTAATTGGTTTGTCTATGCATTAATGGTAGGATTACAAAGGAAAAGATGCCGAGTGGGTTCCTGATCAAATTTGGCTAGTTTTCTAAAGGTGCCTTATGATTTGATTTTCTGTCTTGTTAAATGATCTTTTTAAAACTAATTTTCCCCTAACCATTTCATATTTTGTAAACAAGTTTAAGGAACTTAATTGATAGGGGTTTCCAACTCTGTAAAATTAAGTACAACTTTCCAAACAAGTAAAAGTAATGGCCAAATTGCTTTGCAATTTTCTGTAATTGCACAAGCCAGGAGTCTTCTTATCAAACATACTTTGATGCAAATTGCATTTCTATTTAACCAAAGTTGAGTGAAATAGTTAAAACATTTTTGCAATCTGTTGTCAAAAATATTTTGCCTTTAATTTGGCACCCAATAGTCCTGTCATTTGTGGATCTACTTTGAACATTCGGTATAGTTTGATGAAACACTCAAAGTTGTAAGTCGAATCACAGAGGCAATTAATATTAATTTTCAATTTCTTATTTTTTTACTTTGTTGATGAAAACAAAATAAATGTTTGAAACAGAAAAATTAAAAAGTAGAGCTCAAATATTGATGCTGCTGACTGATTTAGAATAGATTTCTGAAAAAAGATGGATAAATCACAAAGTAAAAAAAAAAGATTCTATTCCTTATACAATTTTCTTTCTCATAAATGTTGAAGATGGAGGGTGAACCTAGAATTAAGTCTGGAGTTAAACCTAGGATTAATTATGAAGATTCAACACATTCTGAAAGATAGATGTTATTACACTCTTACATTGTAAGTGGAGTAAGCATAAGTTATAGTTCAAAAAAATTTTAAACTATATATATATGACCAGAGAATATATGTGAGAGTGTCACCAAAAATGAAATGGTATTGTCAACCTCACTCTTTATTTTGCCTTCTTCCAGCTCCCCTCTTTTCTTTTCTAATTCTTTCTCTCTCTCTTTCTCTTTAACATCATTTGATAAGGACAATATCCCCTTAACCATCTTTTTAAAGAGTTTTGTACTAATAAATCTCCATAATTGTGTTCTGATCTACTTTACCTAGAAAAATCTCTTTATGTGATAGTCAAGATATTCAAAAATAATTAGTAAGAATGACTTGTACATGATACCTGTGTAATAGTTCTTACATTTTGAAGATAGCAAATGGTTTGAAGGTATGCATACACACTCTCAACCAACCCATAGGGTCCACTTTCATTATAACAACAATTCAAAATACCATCTTAAATGAAGTAAAACACATAATGACCCTTTGATGTTGACCACAACAGCATTTATTCAATCATTGTGGCACAATCCTTTGCCTGTAGCACAAGAGATTTGATTATACTTAGAAAACACTTTACATTATTTTTTTTTTAATAATACAAACAATCTCAATTCATATATATCCATATAATGGTAAGAGGAATAAATAATATTTATAAATGAATCATTTCGTTTCCCTGTGAAGAACAGTACAGGAATACATTTTCAAGAAATACGAGTCACTCGTCAAAATGACAAGATATTATAATTACAAAGAAGGCAAGCCCCAAAATATAGACAATAATTCCATAATAAGCAGCTGGAATAGTTACATTTAGGTGGGATAAAATAAAGCAACATAAGATTGGATTTTATAGTAGAATGTAATCATCAAGAGAACATTTGTTCACAAAGAGTAATCAATATTCTGCATTCCTTGGCTTTCCTTCATGAACATGGATAATCAGAAAGATAGCACATATGTTCATACTCTACATACTAAAAAAAAATGTACATATTTCAGAAAAGAAACTAGAGAGTATGTAATCACATGAAATAATTTATAATCACAAAGATAATATCCCAATAAATAAGAAGGAAACTGCAGTTCAATAGGGTAGCATATATGATGTTTCCTATTATTGAATATGGTAAAAATATGATTATATTGGAAGATTTCAAGTTTAGTGTCAAAAGCTGGTATGTGTGTTGGGCCAATTTTCAAACTGGCCACAGCACAAAACTGTAAAGAAGGCTGTTGCTAGAAATCACTACGTGATGAGCTATCAGTAATCTTGTATCATTTTAAAAACTCCCATCAGTGTTGGTGCTATGTTACCTACACCAAACAGGTAATCGAACTGCCTAGAATACATCAATCCTCCTCACACCCTGCCATTCCTCATCTCTGCTTATTGGAAAAAAATAATGATTTGTCAGTCTTTGAAGGATACAGGTTTCATTCATACATTGATGAAATAAGGAGACCTGGGACCCATAACACAAAGCTTATTAATCATCATAGAACATTTTTTTACGATTGATCGTACAACCTATAATGTACAATCAATCGTGAAAATCAGATGTACGATTAATCGCTAACCTTTGTGATATGGGACCCTGGGGTCCGAAACACAAAGCTTAGCAATCGCTGTAGAACATCTTTCTTACTGATTGATTGTATTGACTACAATGTACAATCAATCGTGAAAGTCAGGGGTACGATTAATCACTAACCTTTGTGATATGGGACCAACCTTATGACAAACTGGAACATGGTCAGCCAAGTACATGTTAGCATTAGCTTAAATTGAAATACCTTGATTTTGATAAGAATTTTATTGTTGAACACATTTCCAGGGCAAAAGGTATACATTGTACTTTGCTATTAATGAAAATATTTGTAATAACATTCATAGTTTATGACACAAGAAATCTTGGGATTGGATTTTAGCTCTTAATGGAATTATGCATAACATTACAATTACTTATGAATTGGGTTCCAGGTGCTTTAGTACTTATAGAAATAAATAAACTGACAAAATTTACAATCCAATAAAAAGAATACATATAGTATACTTGATATAAACATATGAACAGATCAAATAATCCATTCACCTTATATACCTTTGGACGGAGAATAACAAGCAACAGAACAGACCATAACCACACAAAATTGTCCTCAGTACCAGCAGAATAACACATAAGCCCATGATTTAACCAAGATTACACATATACCAACAATATAACCATGCATGCAAATGTCATAGATTTCATATGCTGCCAATATATAAGGGACTTGAATGGCTTTTTAGAAGATATTTGGATAATGAAATATTGATTATGAGAGAAAATTGCCAGATTTCTTTGATAAATTCCCAGTTCGAAAGAAGTTCCATTTGCCTATTCTCTGAATAAAGTGCACCATGTTGATGCATGTTAGCTGCAAGATTTCTTTTAATCTTCCCCTAAATTAAATGAATGAATGAATTGATATTTAAAATGAAGTTGTTTTAATATAAAAGAGCATGTATTTATTTTATCTGGCTATTTTTACTATCTCATTGCCATATGAGCCTGTTGTGAATTATTATTGTAATAATGTTGCATATCTAATTTTCTTTTACCTTTGATTACATAACATACACATTTAACCCCAAAAGTTAATATTTCAATCTATAAATAAAATATCTCAAATCTTGAATTCAAAAATTATATTCTAGTACAAAACCCAAAACAATTAAACTGAAAGCACAAAAAAAAATCATTAATAAGAAAAAACAAGCCTAAAAAAATCAGGTTTGAATTATAAATAGAAATGCTCTTAAGCATTATATTACAAATTTATTTACACTTAGTTTTAATATGAAAAATGTCAGCTATAAAGTTGTGAATTTGGTTTAAAATGAGCAACATTTCATTTATGTACATATTTACAGTAATAATATAGTATGTACTTCAGGTGACCTATATTTGCACACTTATAATACAATTAATCAATTTGAATTTCTAGCATTTCATTTTTTCAATAAGTTAATTCTTAACATCATAAATGGAAGCATTGAACCAAACAATACTAGAATACAACTATGAACACAGTGGCTGCAAACATGAGATTAAACACCTTCAAGGGAGTACATTTGCAAAAAAAATTGCAGATATAATAATGCAGAACAAAACTGTGTCCTAAAAGAAGGCATAGTGTAAAAATATAGAAATTACTGTTAATAATTACAGTAAAAATCAAGCAAAATAAAATGGAATGCCTTAATAAAAGGAAATTAATCATCACACAGGCACTTGTAAATTCATTTAAGATACTCCTGAATAATCCGTCTTATATGGCATGTACTAAGTACTGAGCTCAAAGACAAAGTAATATTCATTTGATGAATGTCAACTGTGTGAAAAGTCCTGTTATTTATATGAATATTAAAAGGGATGTTCAATCTAGCATGAAGTCGTTTTCATAGAAGCAGAAAAACAGAAGAAATGCATGGTTGAATATTTGGTGAATATTTATCCAAGAAAAAATCTATCAGAGATTTACAAAGTTATGGACTTAAAAGAGTCTTTTTTTAATAAATATATCACATGCGAACAGCTCCCCAATTGGTAATGTGATGCAAATTACATAAAGTGTGATTTTTTGTCTCCAAAAAAAGAGAATGATTTTAGCTGTGCATTCATTATATCATCAGATCACAAGAAAATGGTGAGAACGTGCATTGTCTAAAGGAACTTATGAAAGTTAAATCCCTGCGTCATTATAAAACAAGTGCATTGTATTTCAGCATATTCAAGATTTATCTTACCCTAGCAACATTGCCCAAAGGCATGTTCATCCTGAATTTACCATATAATGAGTTGCACATTAAATTCATTTAGATGAGGAAAAGATATATAAAAACTAAAATGATACCAACCAACACTTATTGTTCAGAAGATCATATTAATCCAATGGATAAGAGGCTTTTATGACAATAATAACCAACTGGAATGAAATCATCAATGTAAAGTTTAGTTATCGCTGCTTTCAAGAAATATCTTCAACTGTTTATTGGGTTTGGAAATTGTATCCTGAGAAGTTAAAATTAAAAGATCCACAAAAACGTTTTTTCGTAGAGAACTAATTTTGAATTGTTTCATATCTATTATTCATATAAAAGAATATAAATCACAGACCCAATTTTGAAACCAAGTGTCAAGTCAGAAAATGTTTTTTTAAAACACCCATAGATTTTTTTTCAAATTGGTTAAAATGCAATGGAGAGTGAGATCTTTGGCTTGTGAAATGTTGACCTATATAAAATTTGTTGGCAACTATGCAGCTCATGGAAACATGTTATTGAGCACTTATTTTATCTCTGTGGTTGTTTGTCTTTGGTAGTGTCTGAGGGCACATATTTTTTTTACATAATCACCAATATTTACCACCATAGGTAACATATAAAATGCAGTAACATGCTTCTTTTTTCATCACACTCATAGTTTCACATGAATAATCATTCCTTTCTTAGCCACAAGTTGACCTTAATTCTTACAAATTGCTCATGAATCACTCCAAGGAATTGTTAACAGAGCTAGTCTTAAAGAGCATTTGCCACACTATCAACACCATCTTGAAGAAATCATGCAAGCGATTCAATACTGTTCATATTTGTGTTTCAACGGAGGATGGGTATGTGTAAGTCATATTTTGCACACAATGTACAACAATACATCATCTGTAATAAGAGTGTTATCTTTGCTAGCAAGGGGAAGACTGGAATACCCTCTGGCCAACAATCTTCCGTTCCCCATCTTTGGTCATTACCGTGTGATCCCTCGGTGAGGCTAGAGGTGAGCGGATGCCTCCATTCATCAACGGTCTGTTTGGGGACTGAGGTGTACGTGGGGACATGGTGAGACCTAGACTGTCTGTTGAAGCATTACTGTCCAGGCTTCCTTGTCTGGCAGTGGCAAGCTGTCGGGGCGGTGTCTGCCTGTTTGCAGACCCTGCTGTTGGTACATGTATCACGCTTTGAATGGAGGATGTGGATGAGTAGAGGCTACTGTTAGTACTGAGGGCGCTGCCGGGTCGTCTACCAATATTCTGACCTGATGAAAGCTGGGTGGATGGTGAACTGCTGGAGTGATCTGAAGTATTATTGGGACTTGGATTAAGATTCTTTTGGCGTGACAGCATGACTTGTTTGTAGTCTGGTGGTGAAGAGTAGCTGATAGGCTTGGTTAGTGGCAAGGTAGACTTGTTATGAATGGAATGACTGTTGTATGGTGGGGTCTGATGGCTGCTGTCAGGATCACTAGAGATAGAACTACGAGGGTAATCTGAACTCTTGTCACTACTATCACTAGTCCTTGATTCTCTTGGATGACTATTATTGGGTCTATATGGTATTGGTCCAAAAGTAGTTCTTGTGGGACCATTAATAGAGTTGGTCCCTTGTGGATTAAATCCATTAGTCGTATGAGGAATGCTACCATTTGGCTTGGAATGGGTGCTTTGGTTATTAGCTGTCAAATTACGAGACTTGTCAAAGAGAGGTTTAGCTTTGATAGGAGGCGGAGGCTTCCTACCCGCCTTCTCCAATCGTCCAACCAATGAAGTGGTAGGAGCCGACATGCTCTCTGCATTAGCTGTATGATGCTGTATCTTACTCTCCACCACTGTTGCAGAAACAGGATTATTAACCTGAGCAGCACTTTTATTGCTAGTGGCAGCGCTGTTGTTATTGTTGCTGGAAGTACTGTTGAATTTGGTCTCTTGTTCCAAGGGGCTAGCTCGATCCTGGCTGCTGTTCCTACGAAGCTTCTCCCTGTTGTGCTGGAGATCAGAATATTGCTGCATGCGTTCTACAGCAGTCATGTGCTTCATGGTGTCCTTCAGAATCTTCATGGCAATGTTCTCATGACCAAGGGTCTGCAGAGGTGATGTCCTGCTTTTTTGCCTGGCACCCTTAGTAGTACTATCAACACTGTCAGTGCTACTTTGTCGTCTTGCCCTTCCAGCTACGGCTGATTTTCCTGATGGGCTGTTGCCCCTGCTACTATTCTTTGAAGTCTGTCCCAGACTGGTCGCAGCTGCATTTGGCAAGAAGACATCTCCTGGTGATGGTGACCTACTGGGCCTGTTTACTACAGGCTTCCCTCTGGCTGTCGGACTCATCCGTCTCAAAGCAGCAAGAGTATAGCCACGCTCACTGACAATGTCATCAGTCTCATCAATGAATGCAGGATTAACTGTCCCTGCAACAGGTGAATTTGTGCCTCCAATCAACGATTCTCTGGATGACCTCTGAGAACTAATGGACACGGGACTTTCAGCCTTCAATGTCAGTGGCGGTGGCACCGATTCAGGACTAAAGGCATTCTCATCCTGCAGGAAGGCCAAGACCTCTTGAGGAATACCTAGATGACCCAACCGCTTATCACTCTTGTTGCTATCACTCTCCTTCCGCCCTTCAGGAATAGGAGGTGGACTTGGAGACACAGGTGACAACTCTGGATTGTGCAAACCCATTGAACTCATGCTAGTATTGGAGAAATCTCCTCTCCAGTTATGCGCCTTTGGGGTGGATGTTGTTGCATGAAGGTGATTCTGTCTGCCTTCCTTGACACTTCTCATCATGGATCTCGATGAAACCTTAGGGGGTTTGGACACCGGCACATCTCCTGATTTTAGGGAGTGACTGGAGATGATTGATGTCCCTGACATGGCTGACATAGAGAACCCAGACATACCAGACATTGAGGTACCTGATGTCTCAGAGTTCAAGCTCTCCATCGAGGAGAAACTCTCCAAGGGCAGGGTCTTAGGAGCTTCTGACGGATCTGTAGAGGTAGAAAAAGATGAAATCTTCAATCAACACACAATTCTTCAAAGTTCAAAATTTTTTAATCTTGCTTACGACTAACAAAAAATATTGATATTTTTTTAATGTGATATATATCTTAGCACCAGTTGACCAAGACAACATTAAAAGCTAATCTTGATCCTGCATACAACAGCAGTTATCAATGGTGACCAGTTCATACCTACTGAATGATACATGCTGACCACTGACATGATATTGATTAGCCTTGCACATATTACCTTCTTGTCAACACATCACAACGCCAAATATCATGCTTAAGTATAGTTGTACAAGTAACATTCTAAAATGTCTATTTTTAAAGATGACATACTGAAAACGTGCTAGATACAGCAAAATATGTTATGTGCATATTGAATTCTGAATGTTGCAGTTCATTCATCAATGACAGGTTGTTGGAAACTTTGTCATTTCGATCCAAAGATAACCATTGATATACATAAAAACGTATTCATGAATGAACTAACTACTAAGCTTGATAATGTAAAGCTAATTATGAACTAGTCGACGTATACAATTTGTGACAGAGATGGTTTCTGTGATAAGATTAAGAATGAATATACTTTAATGGGTACTTACTAAAGATAGCCAGTAAACCCTGTAAGGTGTAATGGATGAATCTTCTACTGACTTGCTTCCTTGTGATGAGAAGAACTTCCTCTGGTCCCATGTCTATCACATCAAACCCTGCACAAGATATGAAAGAAATTTAGAGATTCATTCTAACATAATTGCCAAAAACATGCTTTGAGTGAAAGCAATTGAAATACTCGGTCAATTCTGGTACACAGTTCATGTCTTTGTTTAATAATCTTGGGGTTTTAGATACCCATTGAGAATGCAGTATCAAACTATTTTGAATATCCTTATTGGCAGGTAAAGAGGTTTTTGTGCAATCATCATGAACTGTACTGAAGTATAATGTAATGATTTTGGGGGTGGTAACATTAATAGATAAGCTTGATATTTACATATTATAAGTTTTTTTCTATACTGCTTGCCATGGGTACACAACTACTCTGTTTCTGTTTCTGGTAACTCCCGCAGGAACTCGGCAGGACAGCGTTTTGCTGGTAAACGCCAAGCTGGTACATAACCAATTACCTAGGAAACATTTTACGTCTAGGTTAATCAGTCATGGTGGCTGGGACCTTATATAGACGACAGATATTAATCTAGGGCCTTTTTTCAAAGTGGAGACAATGGCATAGTGGGGATTTGAACTCACAACCTTGCGATTATGAGTCCAATGCTCTAACCAATGGACCATGCAACTCTTGATTGTACAACTAATCAACTTTACTATGTATTCTAGTGTGGGATATTCATTGTGCATGATTCTACTAGGTTGGACTTGATGTCAAAGAGCCTCTCAGTCATACTGACTGAAGTATAATATCAAGTTCATAATTGAATTTGACTTAAGTAAATTTCTAAAACAAATAAATATTGATATTTAAATGGATCCAAGTACTGAGTTGAATATTGGCTCAGGGGAGTAAAGATTTTAGGTCCTCTTAGAGGGACCCGGTCACATGATGATGAGACCACTATTCTACCAACTGAGCTATTGTGCCTCCTGTTTAGTTAAGTAATCTGGGGTGGAGGCCAGACTGGAGTTCAATGGCATTAGGCCACTGTAGAAAACCATCTACCTCGGAGTGTGTGCAAGTGGCTAAACCTGAAGCCAAGGTGGGCCTGACGTTAAGGCGAAGGCTGGCTTAGACTAAATTCCTGCTGATAATGTATAAAGTGCCAAATGAGCAGAACCTCTGTCATACTAATCATGTTAATTGATCAACAAACACGACCTCACCTAATGAAGATAGGAGTTCATGACACCCCGGTGTCTGCCACAGCTTGACATTGACTGGTAGCTGCATACCCCCTTCTCCGTCTCTACTGTACTTAGACTGCACATGCTGGAGCTATGGACAGGATAGAATGAGAAAGGGTTACCATTACATAATCCATCCAAGAACATACTCTGTGATATACATTGATTTCTAGTATTGTTATATTCATTTTATTGCCATTTATTTTTGCTGAAAGAAATAACAATATTACTCACAAACTTGTAGGAGTAAAGTATGGATATGGTCATGATGGCATAAGGATATTTTGAAATTTGTAGTTTGCAACAAGCTTAACATGGCATATTTTTAGAAATAGTATAGAAATGGCATTGGTATATTAGTACTGTTTGGTAAAGAAAAAAAAATCATTTAATGGCAATCTTGGGCAAATCGCAGGTAAGCACACTGCACATGTTTCCATACAATACCATATTTTGGAGCATAATCTAAAAGAATGATTTTCTTTACCTGATCAAAAAATCAAAATGGTGTATATGCATTGAATACTTTTTTACCTCAAAATATTATGTACAATGGTAAATTTCAAAATTTGTAATCATTGAAATAAATGGGTCACAGGTGCATACCTGTATTTCAGAGCAATTTATATGATTGGATAATGTGGAGTTAAACAAGCATCAACACACAAAATAAGCTAATAAGCTAAAATACACAAAGTGCAAATTACATGCTCTTTGAACCCAAGGGTGATGTTTCATACTAATAAAGCAGGCAGGTGCATTACTTCACAACACACTTTCTCCATCTCGACTACATTTTGCGCAGGTCCTGGGGACTTTGAATAGCTAGGAATGTGCAAGCTTCTATTCTAAAAGGTGCTTCGAGTTAGGGGTGTGCTTTCATGTACACAAAGCAAGCGGGTGCAATCTGATCACGACACTGTCTCTGTCCCCCTCTACAACCATGTTGTTTTCACTCTTCCTGAGGACTTTGAATAGTTAGTGATGTATAAGCTCTTTACTCTAAAAGGTGCTTTGTGCAGTTGCATGTACAAATTCAAATACACAAAGCAAGTGGGTGAACTGTGATGGCACTCTCTCCTTTGAATTTCAACATGTGCAAGATGCTACTCTATTTTGTGGCTCTTTTGTTAAGAGTGCGTGCAATCATGCATTTAAAGCAAGCAGGTGGATCACAACACACTCTCTACTACCATGTGTTTCTGCACTGTTCCAGGGGATTCTAGATAGCTAGGGATGTGTAAGCTACTGGCTTCAAGCACAGGACTCTCTCCCCTATGCTCCCGTCTCAGCTTCTCCAGCTCAATGAGCAATGTTCCCAGCTGCTCGGACGATATGGAGAGGCATGGGGGCGGGGCATGATGAGCAAATGGGTACATGCATGAGGGTGGGGTGGGGAGAAATACATTGATAGGAAAAATACAGGTGAATGAATGAATGAAAACAAAGGAAATGCACAATGCCGTTGGTATAAAAATAAATAGAGATAAAAAAAACCCATTAAAATGGAAATGAGCAGGAAAAATTAGATAGTCCATATTAAAAGGAAACTAACAAATTCTCCTCACAAGTGATGCCAGACCAAATATGAATAATTTATTGATGGAAGGGGGATGCCAAATGTCAGAATCAAATAACTGAACCAGGGGAATGAAACTGATTTTTCCACATGACATGATATAAAATGAAAGTATGAAATCCATCTTACCAACAAGTTGAAATCATTAACAAATAATGCATGCATGTTTCAAATGATAGATGACCACATGAGACAATGGAACCAATGAGTTGTATATAAAAATGAATGATTTGACAAATGAAACAATATAGATAGGATAAGATATCCAACAGAATACCATTTCAAATCACATATAATACAAATCTGCCAACCTTTAACAAGTAAAAATAGTAATCTAGAAGCTCCAAAGTCATAATTCTGAAATAAAAGTCATAATTTCATACATGCCATGCGGTATTATAAATTTTTTAGAAGCGGTAATTTATAGAACAGATGCCAGATGCACAATGCACATTAATGTTTAGTTTTGCCAACCCTACAGGATGGTTGTCATGAATTTTTATCCAGGTGCTACATGACCTTTTTTCAAGCACTAGCTTGCCTAGTCAGGCAAGTAAATTTAGCTACTGCGCGTATTACTACCGTGTATATTAAATGTGTACATACCTATTCTCACTCAAAAGTATACTAATTGAGGTCAAAAGCATAATGGCGTAATTTGACATGACTTTTTCTTAACAGTTGGCAGCTCTGTATATATATTAAATATATTCTGCTCAATTAGGCATATCTTGAGAACATAAAGACACACACTGATAAAGTAAAGTGAATGGGATGGATAGAAAGAATTACTGTATTTATATATATTAAGTATATTCTGCTCAATTAGGCATATCTTGAGAACATAAAGATACACACTGATAAAGTAAAGTGAATGGGATGGATAGAAAGAATTACTGTATTTACCATTTCAATGATTTCCAATGCTGCCTCAGGGAATGGAAGAAGCTTGGATATAGCCAAGTTGGTTTGGTTTGTCAGTCCTGAAAAATTGAAAAGTACAAAATCTCAACTATTGAGAAGGTTGCACATTGAAATTAACAGATACCATACATTGACCCTATCTATTGACTACCCAATTTAAAATGCAGTAATATGTATACCCTTGTTTCATACATGACCAAAAGAAAGAAGTTGGAAACTTGGGAATAGCAACGTCAAAGTCCTGTTAGAGTTCTGTTCACTTTTACAACTCCAATTTCGTAGCAGGCAATGCAGCAATTAATTTCAGCTTGTATACTGGTACATACATGTAGAGTGCACATCAGTGTAGACAACCTCCTGATTTATAGCAAGTTTTTAATTTTCATAAACAAGCTGAGAAGCTAACAGTTTTTAAAATAAAAAAACAGTAGCCAAATCTACTGATTTTTATCAAAGTCTATTCTCTTCACTCATTGTGTCTGCATAGGAACCATGATATTTGCTCTCAGCTACAATGATTCCAAGAACTTATAACATTTATCAGTGAAAATCACATACAAATTGCTTCTTGAAAAACACCCAGCACTGTACACCAAGTATCACAGTTATGGAAGGGTAAATGACTTACCTAGCAAAGCCTGGAGACTGGAGCTTGCTTGTAGCAGCCTGTCCCCTGGATCTGACTGAGGGAAGAAAACAGATGGAGGGATGGATGAAGAGATCTCTTCTTCAAACCTGAAGCCAACAGACTTGAGGAGCTCCTGCCAACCTCGGACTGGCCCTACTCTCTTGGTGATGCTAAGCTGTGTGGTGTACATGGGATTGGTCTGACCGCGGTTGATGCGCTGCAGAGACTTCTCGATCTAGAGACAAAGAAGGGGAGACGTGTTGATCTCATAAGAATAGGTGCACCAATATAAAGGAGGGAAAGAATGAAGGATTGGAATATAGAGAGTTACAAGAGAGGACATGGAAAGAAGGAAGATTTGACATAGACAGGCAAAGAAAGGAAAGAAAGACATTTCATGAGAAAAGTAGGTTGATAATGTTTGGAAGAACAAAAATAAAGAAACAAAGTCAAATGTCAGACAAGATGTACAGGTTACAAAAAAAATAAGAAAACTAAAATACTGAAAAAGGTTGAAAAAATTAAATATATTGTGGAGAAAGAGAGAAATGGTTATTGAAAAACAGAGGTCACACCAGAGAATTGATTTTTTTAAAAATGAAGGACTTATAAAGGGATGAGAGAAAAAATATAAGAAAAAGATAGTAAATGAAACAGTTCTGTCAAGTTAAGACAACAGGCTACACAAATACATTTACAACTAGATATTCAAAGAGATTACTTACCAGATGAAGCAGAACTCTGAGGGCATCTCTGCACTTTGAAGGTGTGGTTAGGATATCACCTAGGGCATTACCAAACATGGCACTCTTGTTGCTCAACCTAGCATCACATCCAACGAGAGCAAACCCTGCCCAGTTGGATGGATGAGCAAACTGCTTCACCTCCCTGACGCTCTTCATGGCCTCAGCTACGGCCAGACTGGCCTTGCTACCACCAAGGAGCTTGTCATAGAGAGCTCTGATGAAGACTTGAACCGCTGACTCTGGCATGGACCATAGAGGAACCAAGACGCTCTGGGCACCTGCAGCAAGGAACGATCGGGCCAGACCAATGACAGAGTCCGAAGTGATGCGGGCACCGCCACGCCCCTCGTTGCCATATGGACTGAGGACCACCAACTTGGCTGTGAGATGGAGATCCAGAATGTCAGCTGCTGTTAGGAGGAAGTCACTTAATGAAGGGATGTCAGGACGGGATCCATTCCGGGCATGAGGCTCGGGACTGTTCATGTCATTCAGGTCCAGCTGCTCAGGTGAGTTGGGATTATTGGCACTGAGGTGGGAATAAACAGAGAGAGAACTTGGTTTTACCCCCAAGAAATACCAGTTTATATCATAGTATAATTACAGATTTCCATAATACATTTACACTGTTGTCTTTCATAATTCTTCTTTGTATTTCAAATATGGCTCTACCAAAGGCTTGCCTACTATGGTATTTGTTACATCTATGACAAAAATATCAGTGGTATTCTCCAATCTATCAAGAATGATAATGGAAATATGCCGAAACCTCAAATTTGCTGCACACATAAAGTCTAAAAAGTAACGACTCAACATTCATTACCTTGATCAACCTTCTTTACAACATTCAGATGTTACCTAATGATAGCTGTAATGTTGCATAAGTAATGAATCTACCTTGTTAGATGGATAGGAGAGGCACTCTGTATGTGGGTGGGATCTTTGGGTGACAGCACCAGAGCTGAAAGCTTCCAAGAAACATGGGTCGCAAAATGGAGGCACTCTGCACTCTCAATGCCACGAAGCACCCCCTCTTTGGTAGCCGAGGCACCAGTCAGGGATTTGACTCCCAAAAGTTCTGACACTGTTGATGCCTCCTATTTGTGAGAAAGAAAACAAAGTGAAGGTGGTTATTCTTACACAAAACATATTTGGTATTTTCTGTAATATCAAAATATCTAAATGATAGTTTTACCAAGGGGGAAAACCCACATCATTACAAGCTAATAACCACTAATCAATTCATTCATTTTCCTATAATTTGCTCTCAGTCATCTCTGACATTACTGCTGCAACTCATTTTGGCATCTATAGAATATGTTTTCTTCTACAGCTGTTGATTATGTCACTAAGATCATTAGATTTTTATTTCACAATTCTATATTATTGACTAGAACATGTAAAAAAGATTTAAAAAGACTAAATCCCCCTGTCAACAATCAAACTTTACTGTGTATAAAGTTTACTGATAGCACAGGTTATAATTATGCTCTACTAACATACATACAACAAGAAGAAAGTTTGCATTATTTTATAACATTCATGAAAGTCTTGGGGTAGACCTTTGACCTTTAGATCAATTTCCATGACAACGAGTACATCACCCCCAACTTGAGCTGAAACCCGACCAGGATGTAGATAGAATGAAGAATCAGATTTCTAGATTTAACGACTCTCGAAGGAACAATCATCATAAATGCAACCATTTTTACCTCAAATAAACAATGTCCCTTGACTGTAATAATTTAATGTGTGATTCCAGTAAGAGGCCATGTGACGGTGAAGAATTTTATAACTTGTCAAAAATCTTCAGTCACTTTTTCATTCACTCTACCCCCTTGATAGTTTGATATGAATAAAAATAATTATGTTGTCTCAAATACATTAAGCTGCATGTATATTTTCTGAATCATTTCTGTAGATGAGAATAACACTATTTAATGACACAGCATTGCCTTAAAAACACAAAATTATGATTCATACCTAAACTAATTTACCCCCCTGCACCAATCACTATTCCAACTTGTTACCAGATAATATGAATGTGTAAGCTCTTAAAGAGTAGTGATGTGGAGAATACGAAATGAAAATGTTTTTCAGGATAAATTTTGCAATTTTATATGAATATATATTTTGCTCAGGTGCAAGAATAAAACCTTTTCCCAAACATGCAATCAACTGAAAATTAACGGATGCTGAAAGTGCCTTAGTAAGACAAATAATAACATCTCTGAGAGAGTGCACTAGATATATAAGATATTTGAATATATGAAATATTCACAAATAATCACCATTTCAGAACTCAACAGCTACTGTGAGATTTTCATATCAGATCATTAACCCTTGACATGGGCTTTAGTTGAGCTTTAAGGTTTTCATCCTTTGAACCACACTAGTAATTTATTACTATAAGATATTTTTCTTCTTCAGGTTATTAGATAAAACTGAATTATCAACATCAAAATCCCACATGTTTATGTGAAAACCACGATGAAACATTAACAAGGTATTCCATTACTACTGTGTTGTACAGAAATGGTACAAATCTGTCATTTTAATATCCATTACCAAATAACATACAAAACTAGAAAAACAGTAGAAAATCTGACCTGTTCAGACCCAGCCATTCCACTCCATCCCCACTTGTCGATAACGCTGGGAGGAAGTTTGGGATTGGCAACAATGAGGGCAGGCTGCATGCCACTGCTAGTTGGAGTTCGCTGCTCCCAGTACAAGTTGAGGTTCAATGCGCGGAGCGAGGGGACCATCCGAACATTGAAGCGCTCATGGAAAGATTCAGTGGAGGAACCTCCCTTCAAGATGGAGAAAGGCACTAAATACAGGTCTCCTGATTAAAGAATTGAAAATGAAAACAATAAAGGTGACATAAAAGTGTATTAAGTATTATTAAAGGCACGTACAAACTGCTCTGCTAAAGTGTAATTATACTGCATTATTGAAAAACACAATAGAGTATTATTAGAAAAAGTGAAAAGTGCTAAATAAATAAGTGACATATCAAGCAATCATTTTCATCATTATCAAATGTACAGCTAGTATGATGATGGTGATAATGACAAAAATAATGCAGAAAATGTGTGAGTACGATGGCCATGATTATATTCAATTAGATTTCCATCCTTAACAAAGGTTAGAAAGAGTCGGATTGTTGAAAATAGATTTAAAAAAATAATTTTGTATATATTGCCTGGAGTCATAAGCCTAAAGAAAAGGTATAGTAGATATCCAATAATCTTTGATAATAAAAGAAAAGTCCAATACTAACCTTCTAGCACCAACACCAGGTCTGTTCTGGGTGTATCAGGTCCATTTGGCTGTGGTAATGCATCTTCTAATGGTGCAATCAAGACATCATAAAGCGCCCTCAATGGAGGTTTACCAGACCATGACTTGTGCCTAAGAAGCTTGTTGGCAGCTTCCCGTCTGGCGATGCTTCCATTGAGGCTTCCTAGCCCACCACTTAGCTGACTCGCCAGGCTAGCTATGCTTCGGGAAGAGCTATTGATGATGTTATTGCGGTTTGTGAGGCGGAGGAAGCCACTACGGTCTGAATCTAGTTTGGCAGATAGCTCTTCCAAGTGCTGTTGCAGAAGTTCATCAGCCTCTGACTCTGTCTCACTGGTGATGTCCCCGTTGTAATGGATGTGGGTGTCCACCCCAAGGGCCTCCCGGGCATGACTGATGTACTGCTCCAAAAGGGCGGTGCAGGAATAGGAAATGCCATTAGTCAAGTTCAGAGAAGGCAGAGAGGTAGTGGATGAGGCAGTAGAGGATTGGTCATCAGGCTTGGTGTCCTTGTCAATGTGGGCCAAGTCACAATCATGGAACTTCACAATTCCTGAAGACCAAAAAAAAATAATATGAACATAAGTGAAAATTTCTAATAATAATAATAATATACAGTAAGCATAGTGACACATAAAAATGTATATCATGACAAGCATAGGGACATAAACATGAAAGTTTGTTTCCAAATTGTATCAATGTAGAATCTTTCTATGGGACTTATGTTGACTGTCAACATGTTCTATTGCTGGAGGTAGGTGGTGAAGTAAGCCAGTTTTCAGTGATATCTTTAAGCTAAACGTGGTCAGTCACCACCCCATTCTCTGACATCTGGAAATGTATTACATTCTGAAATTATCAACAATGACATTGTAGAAACGTGTTAAGAAAAAAAATCTTAAATAAAAGGATCTCACCATCAGTTGGATTCATTAGCCAGCTGTACAGATGACCATCTGCAATAGAAAAGTAGAGGATGTGAGCGCTCTGTCTGCTGACAAGATCCTGTATCTGATCATTGGTCATTAGAGTGGTGTCTAGAGGAACTGTCTCATTCCCACTCTGTCTTTCCATCAGAAGGTCCACAAACGCTCTTGTTCGTCCTCGTTCTGCAACTGCCAAAGCTTCATCTGCACGGTCAAGTGCAACCAAGACACGCTGAAGAGCCTGATAAGAGGCAGACTGGGCATCAAAGAGTGAGATCTTGTATTCACCACTTCCATGGGCATCACGTCGGATTTCCTCAAAAATCTCAGCAGCGCGGTAGAGCTCATGTTGTGCATCCTCAAGTTTTGAGATGGACCAGAGAGCAAGACCAAGCCGGTGTCTGATCTTAGCCTCGTCCTCTTTGCGTCCAAGCTGGTTCGCAATCTGCAATCCTTGCTTGAAGTAGGTGACACTTTGAGAGTGGTTGCCCAGGGCATGGTGGACCCTACCAAGGCTAGCATAGGCCAAGGTTTTAGCTACTCTATCATTTACCTGGGCGGCTATACTAAGATGCTGTTCTTGGTAAACGATTGCTTTCTGGTAGTTACCCAGAGATTCATGGGTCACTCCTAGATTACCAAAGGCTCTTCCCTGACAAGAAAGGTTACTGGTTTCCTCTGCAATCTTCAAGTCATCCTCATGAAACTCAAGAGCCTTCTCAAACTCTCCCATTTGCTGGTAAACACCACCAAGTCCACAAGCTGCATCAGCCTGTCCTGCTTTGTCATTTGCTTCAAGGGTTATCCTCATTTGGTTTTCTAGACATGATATTGCTTGCTCAAAGTTACCCATGAGGCTATGTAAGCAACCAAGTTCCCCATAGGCTGATGCTTTGGCTGTAGCAGAGTTTGTCTCATGTGCTAAGAGTAGACGTTTTTCATAACAGAATGAGGCTTGTTGGAGATTACCTAGTGATCGATGGACATTTCCTAGACCATGATAAGCTTTGTCCTGCTCTTCTAGATTTCTTATACTTTGTGCTATGAGAAGATATTGTTCATAACATTTTACAGCTTCTTCTAAATCATTCAGTGCTTCATAGCACTCTGCTAAATTTGCAAAAGCACTTGCACGATTCTGAAGCACCATATTGCCACCTAATTGTTCCAGAGCTCCAAGTTGTTCCTCAAAGTAACCCAGAGCATCTTCAAAGAGGTTCATATTCATTTTGGTTATACCTAGATTGCCATAGGCTTGTGCTTGAATGGGTCCATCATTAAGCTCTCGCGCTCTTTCCAGTTGTTCCTCGTAACATTTGAAAGCATCCAAATATTTTCCTAATGAAGTATGCACAGCACCTAAGTGACTATGAGCCTTACATTCTCCTTTAAGATCATTAAGTTCCTGGTACAGCTGCAGCTCTTGTGTGTGGTGTGCCAGTGCTTTGTCAAAGTGTTTCAGTTTCCTCTGAGCAGCACCTAATGCACCAAATGCTGTAGCTTCAAGTGCCTTGTTGCTGACCACTTTTGCGAGTTGTAACTGCTGCTCATAGAATCTCACAGCCCCATCTGTATCCTTTTTAGCCATATAGATATCCCCAAGGTTACCCAAAGCCCTGAACTTGCCAGGAGCATTCTTGACCTGCTGAGTGATTGTCAAGAAGCACTTCTGGCAATCTTCTGCCCTTTCAAAGTTACCTAACGTCCTGTAAGCAAGACCTAGATTGCAATAGGCCCTTCCCATCCATACCTTGTCCTTCTGGTCCCTTGCTAGCAGAAGATCTTTCTCATAGTATTGTACTGCGGCCTTATAATTTCCTAATGAGTAGAGAGCATACCCTAGATTATGGTAAGCTTTTCCTTGTCCTTCTAGATCTTTGACCTCTTTGGCTAATGCGAGGTATCTCTCATAGAAAGGAATGGCTTGTTGAAATTCTCCTTTAGAACTAAAATAGTTACCAAGGTTGCTCAATGCTCTTGCCTCACTTGCTTTGTCTTTTAGTTCACCAGCTATTGATAAATGGCTCTGATAATGCTCCATGGCTTTGTCCTTCATGTTCATAGCCTGATAGGCAACAGCAAGATTACCATGGGTGCATGCTTCCGCTCCCCTATCATTTACTTCACGTGAGATGGTCAGTTCTTGTTTGTGATACTTGATGGCTTGTTCATGCTGGTTCAAGGCACTGTACGCATTGCCCATGTTACCATATGCACGTCCCATGCTTGCTCTGTCGTTCATTTCCGTTGCTATGTTCATATGTGCTTTGTGCCACTTCAAGGCTGTGTCATACTGTCCCTGCTGCTGATACACTATCCCCAAGTTGGAACAGGCCCTCGCTTCCATGACCTTGTCTTTGGTGCTGAGTGCTATATTGAGTTGCTGTTCATGGCACTGCTTACCTGTGTTCAGATCCCCTGAACACCTGGCAGCATGTCCAAGTCCTGCATAGGCCCTTGCTTCCATTGCACGATTCTCATGTTCCTTCGCAATTGACAGCACCTCATTGTGATAATGAGATGCCTTCTCAAAGTTCCTCTGATAATGAAAAGCACTTCCTAAATTACTGTATGCTCTCGCTTCCTCAGTTCTATTCTCCAGCTGTTTAGCAATGTCCAAGTGCTGTTTGTGGCATTCCAATGCCTTGTCAAAATCTCCTAGTGCAAGCTGGACAGCGCCAACATTTCCAATCTCCCGAGCTTCAAACTGTTTGTCATTGAGTTGTCGTGCCAGAGTGACACATTGCTTGTGTGTTGTGAGTGCATTGGGGAAGTCTCCAATCGCTGAGTATACATGACCTGAGTTACAAAAAAATAAAGTAAGGTAAGGCATTATTTTCTGCAAGACTTCCAAACATAGTACCAATGTTTTACAGTTCTTTAAACAATAGCAGAAACTTGAAAACGGAATGAAATACACATTATATAGCACATCAATTAAAATGAAAAAACAAGGTTAAGTTCAATTCATTTCAATTTCAATTTATTTGTCTATGATATGAAATATATACATAGAAATGTTTTCTCCTCTGGCTTATATAAATATAAAATTAGACATAAAAATTGTACCCAGGAGATGACCATTAATACAAGGAATTAAACATAACTTGCACTCATGGACATGGAAATATGAATAACAAAACTACATAATGTTAGAAGAGGCCTATGGCCCATCATGTGGTTAGTCAAGAAAGGTGAGAACTGGAGCAAGAAGAAATACCTGTGACACAAATTGAAGACTCTAAAAGAACTATAAACCTCTCCAGGACCCCATCCCACATTATGAAAGACACCTCCATACCTTTCCCATCCTCGATAACATCTCCATCACTCTACCATCCACATTTAAATTCATTTTTGAGCTGGTCAGAATTGAATCAGATATAATCATGGAAATTGTCACTTAAAACTGGTGCAATCTATAAAATACTACATTTCGTTTACTTAAGGGAAATGGAAAGTTTGTTTCAGGATACCCAATTCATAATGAAGCTGATACGTGACAGTACATATCTCATGCCAATATGTGATTTAAATGTAAATGTGCCCTAGCTTTAAAATGAAGGTCATTTTATTTAATTTGGGTTGGCAACCACACAAGCTTTCAAGTGGTCAGGCTGTGCAATCCAAAAATGTATTATTCCTACAAATAGTGAAATTTATTGCCTTCACATTTGATGAATCTTCCACACATAGCAGGTTCATTTCATGAATAATTCCTTACACTGTTATACTGATTATAGCTATTGCTTCTCTTTGAATAACCCCATGCCTATATTCATAACTTGATAATGAAGATTGAACATTGTATAATGAATGCAACAGTAAGCACATATGTGTGGCAATAAAGTAATCAATATCAGTGTATCTTATCCGTAGATATTTTGAAAAAGGATGGGAACAGGAGAGAGTAAAGAATGGTAAAAAGTGAAGAATTTGTAAAATACGAAAAAAAAATGTCAAAGAAAAGATGATTAGAGGGAGGTATCACAATCGAAAGAGGAATAAAACAGGAATGGATTAATGATAAGGAAAGAGAAGAGACTATGGAGACCATAGTGACAAAGCAAAAGGAAAATGCAAATTGAAGACAGAGTGAATGAAGAGAAAAAGTGACAATGTAAAAAGGCAAAAAATAAAAGAAAAAAAGAGGAATGGGGAGGAAGATAAAGGATATAAGTGGAGGAAGGTAGGAAAGAGAGAATAGCAGAGAACATAACAAATTTTGTATTTGAAAAGACAAAAGAGAAGAAGGATATGAAAAAGGAGATGAAGTTGAAAGAGATAAGGAAATGTATGGAGAAAAGGAGCTACTAGAAAAGAGGAAAGACTGAGGAAGGGAAGAAAAAATAAATTAGGAATGAACGACTACTTACCTAAACTACTGAGTGCTGATGCTGCTACATTGCGATCTTTCTGCTTCATAGCGAGATAGAGTTGAAAGTGATGGTGAGTTAAGGCTTCCTTGTAGTTACCCTGAGAGAAGTATGCTGCTCCCAGGTTTCCATGAGCCCTACATTCACCTACATGGTCACCTGGTTGGGAAAGAAGTAGCAGAAAAATTTGTAAAAATTTGTATACTGTCACTGGTGTGAAGAAACAAACTATTGATAATTGGCTAATAAACACAGCGGAATAATAATCAAGCTGAGAATTAATGAATTATACATTATTATTTTCAATTAATTGAAGCAAAATAAAAACCCAAATAAATTATCTCAATAAAACAAGTTCAAATAAAGAGGAATTTTACTGACAGAATTGGCTACCTGGCAAAGCATCTCTAAAGAACATTCTGACTGCAATGGAGTCAGCAAGTAGCCCTTCCCATACACATAGACATAAATGTTACGAATGATTTAGTCAAATGATAATTATTTCTGAGAATTGATGTTGATTTTGCTCTTGCAAAAAAGAGAGTCTACCCACAAAGCACCTCTATACTGGTATAAATCAGTTGGACTTTACTTACTGAGTGATTTTGCAACTGATAGGTCTTGGTGCATGTATGAGATAGCCTTGTCAGTGTTTCCTAGACCCCAGTGAGCACTACTCAATGCTGAGAAGACAGATCCTCGTAGCTTCAGACTACTTGTACCTGTAAGATCAAAGAAAGTGGAAGTCTTTGTAAGAAATTGTACAAAAATTGCTTGACTTATCATACCTGTTTAACCTGATTACATGCAATACTCAACAAATGGAAACATCTTAGCTCTCTTTTTATCCTCATACACAAAAATGTGAATTTGTTGGACTGATATTTACCTTAATATTGAATTAATTCCAGTATATTTTTATTTTTCCCTCTTACATTAGCCCTTAGAATATTAAAAGTGTTTTTCATTTGTTTATTTTTTTCTTATAGCTCCCAATATTTTGAATATAATTTCATATCTTGAATGACAGCCTGGCCCTGAATTTATTACAACCCCTCTCAAGTTGTTTATATTCTTTCCCTTTACAACTCTTACATCTTCTTCCACTCCATTATAAACTAAATTTCTTATTTTTGTGTTTTTCCTACCTTTAATATTCATATTCCTTGTTCAGAATTCAGTCTTTCAACCACTTTTTAAATGCACTTATACTTATTCCTCTCGGTTCCATTCTGTGCCCCCCCCCCCACACCCTCAATCCAAGAGCTCTCAACTTGAAGGCCTAAAGCTCATTAGTCACCAATACACTTCAGCCTTTTAACTAGAGCATCAAGTACAAAAGGGAGACCCAGCTGCAAGTTTCAACAGTCTTCATGATAAGTTTGTATGTTAGCACTGGTTTTAAGCCCTTCATGGTTTGAACATTCATGCCACATGGACAGTGCAATGAACTTCTCCAGCTAAAAGCTGAAATTTTTAATTTGTAAATTCTTATTAAACAAGAGAAATGGACATTATAAACTTTCCAATCTTTGAAAAGACAACATAATAGGTTTGATAGTCCATTAATTTCCTAATGTGTATTCAGTGATTGAAAATTATATTCTCTTTGAATTAAAAGATTCAATATTGTTTTGTCCATTTATACTGAATTGGGATGAATCCAAACAGAGCCAACTGACTATACCAGAATCTACATGTAAATGAATTCATCAAAGTCAGCTGGCTCTTGTAAGTTGTGTGAGGATTTGAGAGAAAACAGTGGGTCTGAAGAGGATTTCACTGGTCTGAAGCATGAAATGTGAAGTAGCACAGTGCTTTGATGCTTACCGCTAGCCCTAAGTCATATCATCACTCAAGATTGATTAATTAATTTACATGGAGGCTAAGCTCCCATCTGAATTCACGGTCTAATTATGCCTCAATAGAACTATAGGGGATAAGCTCCCAAACAAGGCATACAAATGATTATATAGAAATACAAGAAGAAAATTTTATCTCTCATAAAGGATTTTTAGCATTTATGCCTTGAAAATGGAAGAGATAGAGGGGGGACTAGAGGATAAAGAAAGAGAATGATTAATCATAGAGAACAAGAGATAGCAGGGAGGGGAGGGAGAGAGAAGAGAGTGTGATTTCAGGAGAGACAAGAGAAAAGCCAACAATAGCATGATATAGTGAGAGGCAGCAAGAGAGATGGTAGAAGCAGAAAAGACAATTAGATAAATCATATATGATAAAAAGGTAAAAGATGAAGGTCCCTGGTATGTACAGTTTACCCAAGGAAGTTCATGTGCACTATATCCATCATGACGTTCTATTTGCATAGGCCCTTGTCTGTCTTGATAGGTGTGAAAACAGAGGCTTAGGGGATGATGCATGGAGGAGACAAAAAGGTGTCTGGAGCTGGGATGGGATGACTCTGATGGTCATCGCCATGACGATGGTGATGCAAACCCACGGCCAACATCACCCTTGAATATTCATAAATGTGTATGTGATGGGGAATGAACCAGGATCGAACATATATGAGGGTCTAATTTGATTTCAATGATCTAAAGTTGCATTCAAGTGACAAGTTTATCTAAAAGATTTACAATTCTTAAACATATTTATTAGAAAACATGGCTACTTTCAAATAAAAATTCATGGGGGCTATTTTGCAACTTATGGGAGTAGATTTTTTTGGTATTCATTTAGAAAACCTTATATTCTACTTTTTTACATTTTCAGAGATTAATAACCATCAGCCATTGTGCATCTTTATTTCTCTGTAAATATTGGGAACACAAACATGAAGCAACAATAAAGGGATGCTTTTAAGTTCAATGCCAGAATCATACTTTATACATATGAACACACTTTTGGGGGTAAAGGGAATATAAACACAAACTAGAATCATGATTATAATGTTATGTGTTTGTGCACTCTTATTTGGTGTGAACACATCCTAATATGATTTACATAACATAATAACCACTAGCAGTTTATAATATGTGTGTTCTAAATAATTTCTCTCCATGTTGTGTCTATAACTATCCTCCAGTTACACTCATCAATTTGGCAATAAAGAATGATGGACTTCAATTATTTCAGAAAATGAAAAATGATTCCAATTCATGATGGAGGACAGCAAGGTTACTTTAAAAGACAGAATTATACGAGCTACATCACGATATGAAATATATCAATTTCACCACCAATGAGATGAACCCACAAGGAGCAGTCTGTCTGTTTATGGCAACTAATGAGGGATACTTTTTATTGCAAATGTGGAAATATAGAAATTCATTTTAATGAGGAAAGTGGAGGGTTTAGCAGTAAATCATACATGATGTGATACAATATGCGATCCCCTTGGGTAATCATCAGATCCTGAAATCATCAAAAAAGAAACTAGAACACCAACATAATATTTTGACGTATCATTGAAGAAAATTTTCTTGACAGGCATGTCTGTGAGTACAATTTTGTTATGAATAAATCATTATTGATGCAGACTTGGCCAGTAAAGTTCTTTCATTATGATTTAAGTTTCTTTGCAATTAATGGAAATTAAATTACATGTAGCCTAATTTGTTTATTTAACTTATAAGGGGAAAAAACAGATGTGTGAGGGAAATAGCATATTTCAAACTACAAGCATTTCACTTTAATTAGTCAGAAGTTGATTAGAATTATATCTAAAATGTTTTTTTTTTCAATTGGATCCCATTACTGATATATATCCTCCATAATGATAAAAACATAAATCATGACCCTAAAAATTATTCATCACTGTAAACTTGATTGGTATAAACCCTCCAACTAAAAGTATTAGCCGTAGCCCATAAGAAAAATCAAATGAGTCCAAGGGCTTACAAAATCAAAGAATATTTTGAAGATAAAAAAGAAATATGGAGTAGGCCAAGGGCATGCACCATTAGAATAAATATGGGCCATTAGGTAATAACACTAGATTCAATTCAACAGATGGTATGTGAAGTAAGACAATGCATGCATTTAGAATATGATATGCTCTGATAGCTGATAATGAAAATAAATTGATATAGGAGCTTTGCTCTCATTTCTTTCAAACCGCTTTCCCTCGGGAGTACGGCTGTATTCATCTTTGAATAATTCTCAGTTCTTTTCAAACACACTCTATTCTTCAAATATGGGTATGTTAATTGTAGATTTTCCATGCTGTCTTGTCTATAAGCCTAATGAAAGTGAGAATTAGAGATGATAAAAAAAATGCTTGTAGAATTCCTGTGTGAAAAACGCCGGTCAGACTTATGCAAAGGTACTTTAGATAGGAATATCGTCTCTTACCGATCTTGAGCGCAGACTCTAGAACAACCAATGAGGATGCATGATAGCCAGCAGCAAGGAGCTCTTGACCAATCACAGAGATGATTACAAAGGGACTCTTATCCAGGTTCATAGACACAAGCTGCTTGTAGGTTGGTTCGAAGTTGTCTGAATTAAGATTGGAGAGAAAAGTAATGATGTTGGATTAGAACAAAAAAACAATTCCTGATGCTCCAAGCTAATCATCAATTTGCGTGCATATAGTGATTATGATGTGAAGGAAATAGATGCAAATGTGTTTTATTGGATTAATTGACTGATTTTACATCAAAAGTAAATGCAATTGTTTTTCCTTGTTTATAGCAAACCCATCTGAGACGTGGAATGGTAAAGAATGTGCTCAAAGGGTTATCTTGAATAAAACTAAAATCCCATTATTGAAATAAGTATATGATTATCCCCAAAATGGCATATCAACCATTAGCATTTTAGATTTAAGAAATACATCACATATGAGAAATAACATGAGATGGTATTGTTTGCAGTGGCTGCTCCCACCAAGAAGCAAAAAAAAAATGTTAATTATTTTTGCCTATTTACCATTTTGAATACACAGCAAAAATTTTACCTGTAGAATATTATTGAATGACACTTTCATATAACAAAATATTGGCAAAAGGTCAAACAAAAACTATAAATTCAAAAAAAGAGAAAAAAATCCAAAACAACAGGAACTATTCATTCATACTCTTTAATTCTAACGATTCTAACGAAACATAAACATTTGATATCCTTTTTTTTTCTATTTTAATTTTTTTTTGTAAGAAATATAATCATTATCTAGCCTACAGATATTTTTCTGCTTGCCCTGTTGAATCTATAATCACCCTCCACTGGCTATGCAGTTTCATTCCAATCTGGAGAAAGTACTACATCTCGTTTATTCTCAAGCTCTTCTCTTCTCCAGGGGAAAGAAAACTCAAGAAAATTCTATGAATTGTGGTAATATCCCACAAATCCTCCACAAACCACTAAAATATAGTGACTTTATGATTTTCATTTCACTCTAGCGGTTTTCATTTTTCATTTATTGGAGAGATTGCCAGAAGGAGAATGCAGTTTTAAGAGAGAAAGAGAAATAAATATCACTTTTGAGAAAACCAAGATATCCATAATTTAAGAAATGGAATGCCAGGATCAGAATCTTTATGTATATTCTTGAGTGTATGGCAGAAAGGCACAAAGTGTATTCTCCAAAATTGAGAATTGAAATTTCTATTTCAAATTTGTAATATTGGAAATATTTAACAGGTATGGGTTTTCCTTACCAATTAAAATGGTCATGTGCAATGTCAGTGACAAGACTTAAAGTGATTATAAAGATTTTTTAGTGGACTTTCTGATATGAAAAAAAATGTGAATTTTACTCCTTTCTTTTACTTTTAAAATAAACTTAGTCAGAAGAGTTATTCAAAATCAAAGTCAATTTCTGAAAGTACATGCAAAGTCATATGCTGTTCATTGTCTTCTACTTAGGAGATAATAGACAGTTTTAGATACAAGACAAAACTTGCTGTGATGTGGTTGTTTTGCAAACTATTGAAATGGTTTTGGACAGTAATACTGCTCCTTGTGTTTTTGCATTGCCCATAATGCATGCCAATATTGTGAGCCAATCAAACTCATCACCCAGATTACATCACAAATCTGAAATTGCCTTATATCCTATATATAGCATTTCATGGCAGAGAACGATCACATACAAATATTACCCTTTTCAAAAACCTATCCTCCAATTAGCCGCCTAAGAGTAATGCGGATAATTCAATAAAAATTGCGTTCATAAACTCCGTAAATAAGCCGCATTATTTTTACGAGCGCCCGTCCTGAAAAAGGCGGATAATCGCCATGACAACTGTTACGCCCCCTCCGATGCGGTTGTGTTGGAAAAGGGTGACCTTGTGACCGCACCATGGCAATTATCCGCATTATTTGGAAATGCGTTCATAAACTCAAAATCTTATCCCGATGCCGCTATTATGCGGATAATAGCAGCATCAGAGTAATGCGGATAACTCTTGTCCTCCTCCAATTTTACGACCAAATTATGCTGCTATTAGCCGCCTAATTCATTTTAATTGGGTTTATGAAAGGGGTATATGTCCAATCAGCATCTCATCTTTTCAGAACTGAAAGGACATTGATTGTATATGACTTAACATCCCTGTGTATATAGGCCCAATACAAATACACCGTGTATATTTAGACATGCATTCTTTTTTATCGCACTTCCCTCTTCAGTGTTTGCTGCACAAGTCCCATAAATCAACTCCATAAATGTCCAATGGCTCATGAATTAAACAATTCAACCATAATTTTTCCCCAACAGAAAGCATCTTTTTATAGTTATAAATTTTTGAACATATGACCCCTGGTAACGGAGTTTGGGTCTTCTTTGATGGCATTTCCCCCCACTCCCCTCATGAGGCTCATAGCTTTACAGTTTTTATTGATGATAAATGGCCGAGTTGACATTAAAATAGGTTCATAATAAATTCAAAAGTGCATGGACTGCCTTAAAAACACTTTAACTCTGAATTTTTCAGACAAAAGTAATATCAAGCAACAAGTGTAGAACAATGACTGTGCTATACAGTGCGTCCCAGAAAAGAAAAAACGAAACAGAGATTTATTAGAATACAATAGACAAATGACCTACCAATGTAAAGCTTAGAATCTCCTCTTTTATCTGATATTACTTAGATTGTTCCTCATTCACGCATGAGTGAGCAAAAACAATTTGAAGAAAGGATACCAAAAACTCATTTGGCGGGGAGTATCTGGGTTTCAAAAAGAAAACCACATTTTTAAAAAGTTTAATATCTGCTTTTTAATTTGATACATCAATTACAGAAAATGGTCAAGAAATAACAAAGTTCTGATTTTTAAATCTTCTTCCTATCTATACTGATTAGTAAATCTTCTTCCTATCTATACTTTAGTGGATCTTGTTTATGTCTGTTACTTATGAAAAAGGAATTCTGTAAATTCATGACAAATTTCATAACAGCATTTCTTTCTGAAAATGAAAAATGCATTATGCAGAGAAATAATTGTATATGTGTTTCAACACCAAATTAAATTGTAATTTCTTTCTGGGTATGAAAAATGCGTGTTGTAAACTACATAGTTTCAGAAGTATAGAAAGCTCATATGACTTGGATATTGTTTGTGTAAGTTGCAGTGCTTGGCAACTGACTCTATTCCGTATCCGTGGCATGTATCACCTTACATGTAGATTTGCCCAATCATTCGGCTAGCTTGGGGACAGATCAACAAATAATTTGATTGCCTGTGACACTGTTATTATTAAAAGTGAGGGGAGTTGTAATGACGAATGAAGTCATAGCTGAGAGTGAGAGAAAGGAATTGTACAGTAAGGTACATCCAGAGCATTCCTGTGATCACTAAATATAAAACATGAAAATAATTTTGCTTCATTCATCAGAGTTGTAAAATATTATCATTCAATTTTCGAGGGGGTTAGAAAAATAAACCTAAGGAAAGAGGGGGGAACAAATTGCACGAAACAAGAGAATGACCGTGCAATGCAATGAAGTGATGAAATATGTATTTGAGAAGGATTGAAAAAAAGAACATGGAGAAAAGAGTGAAGAAAGGAGAAAGCAAATTGGGCATGGAGAAACACCACTTGGAGATGGAAGTGAACTTGATCAAATGCAATTTCATTCCCTTTCATGTTGACATTACCTACAGGCATACATTAAACTAATCCATCAAATGAGTATGATGAATACACTTTTTGTATCTAGAACATGATGGGTTTCATGCAAAACAGTCCTTACTGCTCTTGCTGATACATACATGTAGAGCACTAAATACCTTCTGGCAGTAACATGATGAACATTCTACTCTTTGTTTGTGATCTATTATTTCCACTCTCCCACTGCCATCTGCTTGTACATATGCACGACTATTTCACTCATGATATGATGCTCGTGTTAGGTTTTTAATCTTCCTACATTGGTTCGCTCACATTTATCTTTAAAATGCTACATTTAAATCACACATTTTTTGTAAGCAATCCCTTCTGTTTTTACTCCCTTCACTATTATGCAATGCTTAACATAATTCATGTTAATTCATTATCAAACTACCCCTCAGTCTATTTGTAGTCCATCTGACATAATTATTCTCTCTGTTAACATCTATTCATGTTATGGAGATATGTTCCTATCTGTATTTTTTTTTAACTCTCCGTACATCGACTATTTTTTTTGTCAATCAATCCATCAATTCCTACCTATGTCTTCATGTGAAAATTGTTCAAATCTCTCTCTCCCTCTATTTGCATCTTTGTTGACCCCCCACACACACCTCCCCACCCTTTCTGACATTCTCTCACACCTTGTAGTTCACGTGACCAATTCCTCACCCCCCCCCCCCCCCCCCCCCGCGATCAGAAATTCATTCAATACGATTGAACCAACCTCCATATATATTGAGCTGTGACAAATTTTGACTTGGAGACTCTGAATTTGAACTTTGCCTGCATTTTGGTGTCATCTACCTACAAACCCAATTTTTTTTTTGATCATGCGGTAAAGAACTCGCATATTTAATTAGCTCTGACTTTTGACCTGCAGACTCCGAATTCAAACTTAGCCTGTATTTTGCTGACATCTACCTACGCACCAAAATTGTCAAAAATCCATTATAAATATTTTTCAAGTTATAGCGCGGAAACCAAGTGGGGAGACTGACAGACAGGGGCAATGTTAAATACCCCTTAAGGACTTGACTTCGTCTGGGGGGAGGGCATAAAAATCTTCAGCAGTAAGCTCAGAGACTGCCTTTCAGTAAGTATATCATTCCTATACATATCACTGTATGCAATCTGGACCAGGTGTGACTTTGGTCACAGACCTCACTCATATCATGTAGCTGGTTTAATGTGAAATTACAATCCATCTTTCACCATGCAGCAAACAATGTTCCCTCACTAGTGTGTAACATCAATTTTCTTTTGCAAATATTTTCATCATAGTTTAATTTTAGATATGCTCTGGATGTACCTTAATAATTTTTGCATGCAGATTTTGGTTTTGAGAGATTACTAAAAATCAGACTTTGATTTTAATTTGTGTGTCATAAGTTTAAGAAAATGTTCCTGTGGATTTCTAATATCAATAAATCAAATAAAGAATAAGACTAAACTTTAAAAGAATAACAAATATGTATATTGCCATGTTCTAAAGTAAAACTGATAACATTTTTTTTTCTTCCATAGATATTTATTTCATTTCTTTTAAAATCAAACATTTGTCAAAAATTTCTAAAAGTTAATTTTCACATTCAATACAAAGTAATATTTTCTCTATTGGCAAGGGGACTGTGTATAGATACTCAAAATGAGAAATTACAATTAATCATATTTTGTTTATGAAAAGATTATCCTTTTCAGATATGTGAGTAAGTAGGTTTTGCCTGTATTAATGCATAGTTACCTTTGAGTGGTGACTTGACTGCTGCTTCCACAAGACCAGCCAGGAGTTGAAGGCTCTTGGGATCCTGAGCAAGACCGGAAGCAAACGCTGCCAACGCATCGGCATGGCGACCAAGACATTGCAGGGCCACACCCTGACGATAATAGGCCTGGATAATGACAGACAAAAAAGAGGAAATCTGGTTATAGAGGGAATTATTCAACATTCTTATTAATGAATAAATATAATTTGTAATATGCCCAAGCATCATGTAGGTCTAAGTATCTGAGTGATCATCTTCATCAAGGAGATATGCTTCTTTCCTGGTGGCTTTCCTGCATCCCAATCCACATTTTAAAAATAAATATGAAGATTTAGTGATGAAGTGAAGATTCCTACTAAAAGATACCATCCTACTTAATAAGTAAATATCACTTCACTGAAAATTCATTTACTAGGGAGTGTTTCGTACAGAGAATCAATGTACAATCAAAGTACTTATAAACAGGCTATTTGAGGTAAATAAATATTGAAGGACAATTGAATGAATATTAGAAAATCAAAACAGACACCATGGACATGGAGTGTCCTGATAATTAACATATGGCCATATTACTCTGAAATGGTGGCGTACATGTAATGTAGCATGTCTCTCTTCATGATGTAAATACAATTTTGAATCGGAGGACATTACTATGACACCCAAAGTACAGGAAGATTGTAGTCCCCAATCATCCTAAATAGTAATTTTTAAAAGAAATGACTATACATAATGCTGACCAATTGTTTTTTAAGGGTCATTAAATCTTGTATATTGTCTTACAGCATGCCTTTGCCATGGCAACTACAGGGTGACTCCAGTATCAATTTGCAATGAGAATAAAAACTAGAACTATCACTAAAGGGGATTAATACCTCCGCCGTATGCGTTACCATGGCAACAGTTTCCAACACATGGAAAAATATGTCTTGCCTAGTTTTACCATAAGATCAATGTGTGAGCTAAATATGAGAATTGGTTGAAAACTGATGAAGTAATTTGAAATGCAAGATATTTTGTCATAATATGGGAACACAATTTCTGACACATACAAAAAGTGTCTTGCACATCTTTACTCAAACACCAGTATGTGTGCCAAGTTTCATGAGAATTGGTTAAAAACTGAGGATGTAGTTAGATGCACGAGATTTGCAACGGACCGTATTTGGTGGATGTATAATAAAAGAAAACCACTGGGCTAAAGCTCCTTGCATTATTGTATGTTGGGGGAAATGAGCAAGATGGTTCCACAGCAAAAAGCAAGAAGTTGATTTAGCATCCCTATGTCATAATAATATAATAGAAATATTTTTTTACTAAAATCCTTAAATACTACATAAAAGAAAAAAATCAGGGTTGTTCAAGACAATGATTGAAAAAAAATCATTATTTCACTCAAAAATCTTGATTGAAAAATGGGGGGGGGGGTGGGGGTTACCTCTTATGCAATTTTGCTCTGAAATTACACCAAGCTATTATAGAATAATTGATCTACACAGGAAAACATTTAGAATTCAGGCCTGATAATAAATACTACATTTTCAGAACCTGTACAAGTTGGATTACTATCTATTCTTATCATGGCGTCATCTCTTTAATGACAGAATGACAGAGACAAGACATTGGTCTGAATTCAGATGAGGTTGTCTTGGAGTGTTCTCTTTATGTTATCACAGCAGACACCATCTCTATCAAGATTGAATAATGTTGAGGAGATGTTGACCTGAAATCGAAGGGCACTGTTGGGACAGGTCTACTTAATAGAATTGAATTGCAAGCAAATTGAACCCCTGTCTTGCTTTAATCTAATCCCAAATAGGACTGATTGGTTACAAGAAGAAGGTCTTATCTCTCATGTGTTATCTGTCAACTGATGACTGAAGGAAATGTCTAAATTTGGTCAACACAGTGTATACCTCTGTGACCATCATAATGAATGATCATGAAAGGAACTATTTAAAATGTCAATTTTTTATAGTAATTCATTAATATAGTACTTCATTTCTTAACCTAGCATGACTGGAAAAAAATATGTCTATCTATCTCACACCATTTGTTCTTGCATGTCCCTACTCATTAATCAAAACTGACCGAAAAGAAATAAAATGATCAACAACTCCTTATATGACAAACTCCATGATTTTATGCCATCTACACATTGCATCAAAATTTATCAGCAATAACTGTTATTGACTTTTAAAAAAAATCCTAAGCATTGAAGCGGCCATTTTAATCAGTACTTAATCTCCTGCAGAGTGATGACCACAGATATTTTATCACTACCAAGATGACCTCGCTTGACCATCTCATCATCACAGAAGCTGTCCATCATTATTCCTCTGATATGAAAGCTGTTTGCCATACATGTGCAAAAATACTGGAACCAAAAATGGCTAATACTAAACACCCAGATTTTTTCCCTCTTAGAACTAATGACTAAGCGTGGGAAATTCCTGAATACAAATAAAAAGCATCATATGAGTTCACTTTGGTGTTATCATGAGTGGAGAATAAAAAAAGGGGCATTAGGCATAAAAGAAATTAATGCCTTTTTTTACTCTCAGTATAGTTTCTAATCGCCATTCTCAAGCTATATGTCTACACAGGCAGGTGCTGGTGTAAACAATGCATGAACAACACACACATAAAAGGGGGACAATAGATAAAACTTTGTAATAATCGATAAGTCACGTTCAGTCGTAGGGTTTATCTTTGTTAGAATCGTGTCAGGGCATTGAGTAAAGCTCACTGAATACATAATGAAAGTTGAGAACAGGGGAGAAAGAGATACACAAAGTTAACGGGGGCATTGACACTACAGTAAATCTATTTCTGATCTTGTCAACTTAATTAACATGAATTAGCACAGATACATGTACAGTATGACCATATGAAACGACCGTGATTGTGATAATTTTGTCTTACTTGACACCTTATTTATAAATAAGTTCAAATATTGAAAAGAATCATTTATAATTCCCCTTTTCATCTTTATTTTCATTATACATATTCATAGATAACAATCAAGTCAAATAAGATGTAAAACAACAAAAACTTTCAGGGTCATTTTCACTAAACATTTAAGTCACATATCAAGAGAGATATACCATTTGAACATTAATGACAAATCACTCCTCTTTTCATGGTTAATTTTTAAAACAAAAAAGTATTCATTACAAAATTAGATTTCATTTCTACATTAAGGAAAGCATTAATTGAAAGTAAATGCAGAAACAAAGCTACTAAACTTTCAATACAATGTCTACATACATGTTCAACAATACTATTTAACTTTAATGATTTATTAAAAGATTTCTTCAAGACATGATTCTATAGCATTTGATGAAAAATGGAACAGTGTAAAAGCCTCCTGGAAGACTAAAAGTCTATAAAAGCATCATGAGGCTTTGCATTTATCAGATGGGGGAGTCTTTGCCATCCTTGGCAGGGGGTAACAAGTTCATCAATGAATTGACAATGATGCGTACTACAATACTATAAATAATGACCTCTAGAGAATGGGACTACATGTCAAAATCGATGTGAAGCATATTGATTGAAAAAAAAACCTAGCAATGTTAAAAAAGACACCAACGAGACTTGATTTGCAGGGATACATATAAATAATGTAGCAATGTTCTAAAGCAACTGAGCTCAAAGAGACGCCAATGAGACTTAATTTGAAGGGATACATTTTATCCATAAAAGACCATTGTAAAATGCTGACTTTTCCATGGGGATATGATCATGTATCACATCGGGGGCCCGTTGCATAAAACTTTTTACCTGAGAAAACTCAGGTTGTTTTTACAAGATTTTTTGCCCTGTGTTAAAGTCAATTGCAGAAATCAGACTAACCTTAGTTTTCAGTCTTTACCAGAGTTTTCTCAGGTAAAAAGTTTTATGCAACAGGCTCCAGGTACTCTTTAAATGTCAAAAGTGCAAATAAAGGACTTTTTCATAAATCAGCTCATGTACTAGATGGTGCTATGAGAGGATGAAACTGTATTGGACACTGACTTTAAGGACAAGTCCACCCCAACAAAAAGTTGATTTGAAATAAGGAGAAAAATCCAACAAGCAAAACACAAAAAATGTCATCAAAATCGGATGTAAAATAAGAAAGTTATGACATTTTAAAGTTTCGCTCAATTTCACAAAACAGTTATATGCACATCCTGGTTGGTATGCAAATTGGCAGACTGATGACGTCACACACTCACTATTTCTTTTGTATTTTATTATATGAAATATTCTAATTTAAATGAAAAAAAGTTTTATTTCTCCCTGAACATGTGGAATTACTATCATTTTAACAATTTATGGTTAGGTTAAGTTGGTCCTTATTGTCAAATCTGTAAAAATTGAAACATTGTATTATTCAAACAATAAAAAACAAAAGAAATAGTGAGTGACGGACATCATTGTCTCTCTCATTTGCATATCGCTGAGTTGTGCATTTAACTGTTTTGTGAAAAATAAGCGAAACGTAAAAATGTCATAACCTTCTTATTTTACATCCGATTTCGATGAAATTTGCAGCGTTGTGTTTGATTTTTCTCCATCGATTCAAATCAACAATTTTCTGGGGTGGACTTGACCTTTAAAGAAACAACTATGTTGCTGTGTTACTAGAGCTGGGAAAAAACACACTTCTACATGAAGGCAATACATGGAACAGCAGATTTTTTTGTACAGATGTACTGGTATACAACATTGCATTTTAATGTTAAGAGGAGACAAAATATTTAATGCATATCAAGCTGTTATAAGCAGACTAATCTCAAGTTCTCAGACAGATTCAATAAATATAATACAGATGTTTTTTTTGGGGGGGGGAGGTCTGACCTCATTATCTGTAGAAATTACAATAACGTTGTGCAATACAGACAAGAATATTTACTCATAAAGCCAGGCTAGTTATTCAGGGCACATTCATATTTGCATAGACCCTCCATTAGATGCCTCAATCAATACCTACATTACATTAACATCTAAATAAAACAACATAATCTAATAAACAATGGATCCATTTAATCAATGGCATGTTCGTTCAATAAAGTAATGTAATCATGATTGATTCATGTTGATTCGGATATCACAAATTATTCATAGGACTTTTTTGCCACAAAATATGTTCTACCCCTTAAGGATATAATTATCTCGTCATAAAGTTGGAATGTAGTATTCTTGCTCGGTAGGAAAAAAAAATGATTACTAGTCGGCATAGCAAATTAAGTACTGACTCTATCTTGTTCAAGTGATATTTTATTACATTCAAAATTCATATCATGAAATATTGATAATTTCACCACTGTTTTAATCACATAAAATAGTGCTCCTCTATATATTAATATTGGAGAAACCCAAGTATGTGCAAGTAGGAGAGTCAAGCCAGTTAATAGAATTTTTCAGAAGAACCTCATATCAGTTTATTTCTTTGTGCTTAAAGTGCCACCAAAGTGGATTACTTTTGCATGTGTTAAAGTAGTTGAGATCTTATTTTGATCAGATGCAGGGATCTCTTTAATACTTCACATTAATTGCTACTTCGATCATGACATAATCATAGTTTTATCCTTCACTACCCGCCAACCTTCCAAATAAATACATAAAATAGAAATGTAAACCCTTTCCTTCTGCTTCTTTATTGTACTTCACTTTTTGAATAAAAAATACCCTCACTTAAATTTCTCACTTTGAGTTCAGAAGAAGGGAAGAAATATAAAATTAGCAACCTTCTTGATCTGAACAAGTAATTTTCATTTTTACAAACTTATTACTGCTGAATCCTAATACAATAGGCCTACATTAAAACAAAATCCCCTTTTTAGTTTCCTTTTTCTTGCAACAAGTGGTGTTCTAGAGTAACTCAACATATTTGACGCTCCTAGCCTCAAATAAATTACAGAGTTTAGGATTTCCAACATAAGAACACTGTCTGTAGGTAAGTGCTCCTTAATTGGGATTGGATGACCAAGTTGGCAACACCTCAAGATAATTTTTTCTCTTCCAGATTTTCAGCAATTTCCCTCAAACAGTAATGGAAGATATCAAGAATCACAAGAGATAGCTTTAGTTTCAGTCATTTAGGCAATAGGGTACAATGCTCAATATTAATAGTGTTACTTGTGATACTGAGTCTTTCTAAGTTGTACTTGCCACCTTCATCATAAACCAATGTACATTGCCTGACTTCATGGGGGAGTGATGTGACTTACTATTAAAACCATTATTACAATATAACACAATCAAATATTGTGATAAGAATGAGATTATTATCAGTACAATGAATATTAGCAAAACTTTTCATCTTTTTTTTTTTTTGGAAAGGAGGGATAAAGAAATATGAGACTATTATCAATGCAAATTAAAGCCTTTTTCAATCTGTGAGGGGTATTGGGGTAATGTAAAAAAAAACTCCCTGTTTTTTTCCTTTTTAAACAGGATAATGGAGTGTAAGGGACAGGTATGTTTCAAAAAAATAATGACCAAGGAAATATATGAACAATAATTAGTCCTTGGCCGGCTTTAGTGCAATAAAGGTTTCAGAACAGACAAACAGATAATTGTGAATACGATATCCCCCAGACAGGAATCTGGAAAGCAATTACCAAATTAAATTCTGATACAATCTCATGCTTTTCACCTCTCAATAAAACTCAATAATAACTCATTTATACCTCATGATCAGGGAGGTATTGTTAGTGAATGACTAATAATTACAGGTGCGAGCAAGCCTATAGCACAGGTGTGTACATTTCATCTCTATATGCAATAGAAGTCAAATTATGGATTTTGATATGAAGATATACTACAAAAGCATTTAAACCTGGTTGTGGGATAGGCATATTGAATATATCAGCCCCCAGTGGGCTAATGTTTTCTGGGGAGTGAAAAGATTTCAAGTGCCGATCACTTTGTGGGGCTTTGTTGTTCAGGAGATTTGGGAGAATTACTTTTGATACGAGTCATTACACGGTAAACGGACTAGGTGACCTGACCAAGATGAATGTAAATACTGGAATTATTGAACGAGTGAGTTCGAAGCTAGGATCTTAGTTCAGTTAAGTTGAATTGGTTTTACAATGTCATTTTGAAAAGTAATATTTTGTCTGCAAGAAGGTCCTTATTGTTTTGTCACAGCAGTAATTAAAACCAAATTATTTTGTCTCTTTACAGCAAAGCAAGTATTTTTATGACTTACTTAAAAGTATTACAATTAAGACATTCTGGCAGACAGATAATTTGCATCTGTGTACAAATTTTAAAAACTTTGAGATAAATGCTTGAAATAAGCTTTAAAAACTATAAAATATTACTCTAATACACAGCAAAGTACTTGCTTATACAAAGTGGTGCACCTAAACCCAAACTAAAATGTTTAACATTTTCAAAAGATTGTTTGCTATATTAATTTTAATATACAGTGTACAAATTTTATTTCTAATAGATTTGTTAAAAAACCTAAAGGTATCTGAGAGTTCAATAGGTCTTTAACCATGAATTGGAAATTTAAGTCCAAATATATTTCAACCATGATTCTTATTTCCATTTAAAAAAAACACTTATACACTGGGTAGAATGAAATAACAAAACTCTATATAGATGCATAAAAATAACCTTCCAAATTTCCTTCCATTTTATAGAAAATATCAGCAAAGAATAAAAGCATAATTGTCATGCACATAATTCCATATGAATTAAATTGTGTCCTTGAGAACAAAAGAATGATGAAAATAGAATTGTCCAAATATGAGTTATTCTCAGAAATGGAATTGCAAATTCCAGAGGGAGTTTTCATGCATATGTCTACAAAGCAACTGGAATAAATCATGAATATTAATACTTGATTTCTCTTACCCTATCTAACCACAAGATTAAGGTTTCATCATTTTTTCTTGCATGAATACAAATTGAAAATACAATATTCTGAATGATTGAAACCATATTCCTTGTAAATGATGCTGGAATTTGAGTTCCAAATCAAATTGAGAAATGGGAAGGGGTTGTACGACAAGGGGTGAGGTCATGAGAATGGAGGAAAGTGAGGTGGGGAAGGGGGCAAGAGAAAGAGAAAATTAAGAGAGAGGGAGAGTGAGTGAGGAAAGAGAATGGTGTATGGGGTGAGAAAGAAGACAGAGAGATGAAGTAGGGGGGTTGGAGAAAACAAGAAAAGTAGGATAGACATGAAATATCACTGACAAGAGTTGAAAATGAGGTGTGTGTGTGTGAGAGAGAGGGAAGGGGGGGCAAGAGAGAGCTGGATGAAAAAAGAGAACTGGAAGTGGAATGACCAGGGAAACACAAAAAGTTTTTGAGTGTTGATTGATCATATGTGATTAACAAACCGGACATGAAGTGAGTGGGTACTCATTTGTTGTTAGTGTCGTGTACACCATCAGGCCCTGATACTACTACAAATGAGTTCGACATTAAGAGAAAAGTCAATTGGAAGTAGAACACGATACCCGCTTACATGAGTAGATGAAACAGCTTTGGCATCCATTTACAGCAAACATGCTGAATGTGGTTGGTTCTAATTAGTTTAGCAATACATGGATGGAGAATTGAGCTAACTTAATTAGAACGGTAAACTTCAGTAGAAAACATATGGAAAGTTTTCCCATCGTTTTCTACACTTTTTTTATTAATACAAGTATAGATACAGTTGAAATTTAAAGCACCTACAATTCAAAAATTAAGTTATTTGAATAGACCTCTTGTCCAAAACTCCAATTCGTCTAAATTAAACCAAAACCCCTATAATTACAAGCACCTTTGTGATGCAAAGGTCATGTAGCATAAAGCATGTCAAGAGACAAAGATGTGTCTTTCTTTTTTGTGGATTACATTATCATTCTTTCTCACTAATAATTAAAAAACTTAAAATGATCACAAATACGAATTTACCTTTTTCGCTGGCTGCCATTTCATCATGCTTGTGTATCAGAAGCCTCCTCACTAGAATTCTGTTATCGCAAACCATTTGCAACTATGGCAGACTGGCATTAATAAAAAGGATCCTTTCTCCAAGAGTACATTTCTCAAAACAAAATATATTTCCCAGTCATCTCTGAAGAATTCTGGATAGAAATTTCTTTCATGCTGTATCAGAAAACATCATCACGGACGAAGTGCACACAGCTTAACACTTGTTATCTGGTTTATCAAAATTATGTGATGTAAGGAAAATGATATGCACTTTTATGGGAATAAATTACATAAAACATTACAGAATTAACATCATCCAATCTGTTAATAAAAATGAAGCTTGATTTGAGTAAATCCAAAATATATTTCCATCTGCAGCTTCACAATCAATACAGACACTAAGTAATACACCAGCGATCAAAACGTAATAGGAGTCCTTACGAGAATACTCTCAAAATAAACTCCTGTCAAAGAAGTATACACATGTCTCACTAAATTCCATAACTTGTAGATGTTGATGCAGTGACTAGGAACATTATCTACTGGAAGATGACTTCCTAGGAACATTCAGCAGTGATGCGTTGCAAGCAATACAGATATGAGAAAAAATCCAATGTGTACGTGAGAAATTAAAAAAACTTCCTCCACCTGACTGCACTAATAAAAGAAAGCATCAGTGTCATTCATTTATACAACCTTCCTCTAATGAAGAATCTCATATAGTACAAGGATTCAATAATATGGGTCTATTATGAAGAGAAAAGACAAATCTGTAATCCGCTATCTATGCTTTCATCCGATGCTGGTGACACTGTCAACGTGATGATCCAATAAAAGGAGGAGGAAAAATATTGCACACAATACACTCAGTTGAGCGAAAGACTGAATGAAAGAAGCGTGAATAGGTCGCCGTGCCGATGTATCAATCAGAGTATTATTGTCTCAGCTCCGAGGGGCTCGTTGTAGCTCCTATGATTCCCTGGACTGCTATGCTCTCCTTTCTGCTCAGTTTCCCACCAGTGCTCTATTCTGTGCTAATTCACACGCTGCCTCAAGAGGTGCTGCATGGTGCGATGATAGCAATGCATGTGTTGAATGCTTTAAATCTCCCTCTCTCACTCACCCAATTGCTCAGTCCACATGTATTGTATTAAGGATGCTGCAAGCCTCTGTCTTTAGTTCACCTCCTGCCCCCCCCCCCTCCTTTTTCTCTGCCCATGTAGTTGGTTTTGTTCTGTATTGCACATTTTCAACCAATCTTGTTCATTTCTTGCCCCTTTCTCTTTCCTTCTCTCTCTCTTCAAAGGATTAAGCTGGTCTCTGTCTTTCATCCCTATGTTGTGTATGTGCGTGGGTGAGTGTGTGTGTGTTTGTTTTTTATGCTCTCTTTCCTTCTCTCTTTCTCTCCCTCTCTCCATCTCCTGAAACCCTAGGTGCTTGTTTAGAGGCTTGTGTTGCTCCGCTCTGTGGCACAGCCCCCAAGTGAGTAAAATGACTTTCCACTTTCTTCTAGATGACCTCAAGAGGCCAGCATCAATCAACAGTTACAGAATACCTCAAGAGCAGGTCATCAAGCAGATCTGACACACCTTCTTTTGATGCTAGCATGGACCTAGGCAAAGCTTAGATCCTTCTCTTAAATATTTGTTTCTTTCTCTCTTTCTTCATCTCTTCTTCTTTATCTCTGTCACTCTCATTCCCATCTCATTTCCCTTCTGATTGTGTGAAGAGGACTATGGAAGCAGGAGACCGTCAAAAACACGGATATACGTCGTGTCGTAATTCAATTTACTACACGACGTAAATAATTACGTAGTGTAGCAATTCGAATTACTACACGACGTAAATAATTACGTAGTGTAGTAATTCGAATTACTACACGACGTAATTCCGAATTACTGCCCAACGATTTAATGTCATGACGTTAAATGAATTAGTGTCGCTACATCAAATAATTAAGGTCGTGTAGTAATTCGAATTACTACACGACGTAAATAATTACGTAGTGTAGTAATTCCAATTACTACACTACCTAAATAATAACGTCGTGTAGTAAATAATTACTACACGACGTAATTCCGAATTACTGCTCAACGATTTAACGTCATGACGTTAAATGAATTAGTGTAGTGACGTTAAATCAGCCAATGAGACCGTTCGTTATATGAGCGCAATGCGAAGAGCTGAGACTACAGAGTATTGTACAGGAACGTACCGGCAGGAAGTTAGTTGGATGTTCGACATTTGATATTCAAACTGTGAAGTTGGTTTGATATTCAGGTTCGATATTCAAACGCCTGTGAAGCTGGACCAATATTGCCACGGACCCGATCCGCATAGTACTGCCCCCCCCCCAAAAAAAAAAAAAAAATCTTCTACAACCGAGAACAATAGGAAATGATAAAACGAAAGAAAGGAAAGAAAGATGAAAGATACATTATTTTATGCATACCATGTCAAAATAAATCTCAAAGTTAAGGTGTTTTTTTTCTCGCTGGCTCGAGACTTATTACGAAGCAAATTTTTGCTGCATGCGCCATTGTGTGCCCCCTCTTTTTGTTCTTATCACGCATTGAGCTTCGCCCTAATGCTCGGGGCACAATCATAAAACATCCTGTTCATAATGATATGACCCCTCCGTTCTCCCTTCTCTTTCTCTCCCGTTCCCCCTCCTTTTTTCCAATCTCCCCCTTTCGCTTCTCTCTCTCCTATTATGTATTATCTCTCCTTGTTTGTTTTACTCTATCCACTGGCGGCACCAAGAGATTAGTCAGGAACGTGGTTCCCCATGCTTGAAATATTCCGTTTTGTTAATTTTAGCCCCCCGTTAATGTGCATGCACCGGGTAACCGAGTCAAGTTCTACAAGTTAGGGTAGGTGGTTACACCGGATAGACCGTCGGGATATTCCTGGGGGCCCCTTGGAAAAAAATAAACAAAATGCGATAAATAGCCCTTTATTCCTTTAATTTTGTTAATTTGAGCCCCCTAAATGTGCATGCACCGGGTCAAACTAGTGTTTATATGGTTGCCCGAGTCGATTTCTACAAGTTAAGATACGTGTTACCCCGGCTAGGCCGTCGGGGTATCCCTGGGGGCCCCTCGAAAAAAAAAATTCTTGCCCTTTTATTCACTGACGTTTGTCCCCTAAATGTCCTCGTTCTTGGGCACGCCAGTGTTGTTATGGTTGCCCGAGACGTGCTGCACCTGTAAAACCCCTTAGCTTTCAAAACCCCTGAATATATTTGAATATCGAATGTTGGTCCAGCTTCACAGGCGTTTGAATATCGAACCTGAATATCAAACCAACTTCACAGTTTGAATATCAAATGTCGAACATCCAACTAACTTCCTGCCGGTACGTTCCTGTACAATACTCTGTAGTCTCAGCTCTTCGCATTGCGCTCATATAACGAACGGTCTCATTGGTTGATTTAACGTCACTACACTAATTCATTTAACGTCATGACGTTAAATCGTTGAGCAGTAATTCGGAATTACGTCGTGTAGTAATTATTTACTACACGACGTAATTATTTAGGTAGTGTAGTAATTGGAATTACTACACTACGTAATTATTTACGTCGTGTAGTAATTCGAATTACTACACGACCTTAATTATTTGATGTAGCGACACTAATTCATTTAACGTCATGACATTAAATCGTTGGGCAGTAATTCGGAATTACGTCGTGTAGTAATTCGAATTACTACACTACGTAATTATTTACGTCGTGTAGTAATTCGAATTGCTACACTACGTAATTATTTACGTCGTGTAGTAAATTGAATTACGACACGACGTATATCCGTGTTTTTGACGGTCTCCTGCTTCCATAGAGGCCAGTCTGCAAATGGGACAAATTAACCTCATTTGCTTCCAGTTTCTAACAATTCTGGCCGCTGAGCATTCTCAGAAGATGGTTTCAGACCGCCTCGAAGTTCGTCAGATCCAGGTATTTTCTGATCGGGAAATTTAACCCAATCATAAAATACCAGGTAATTTTTGATGTGTGAAAGCAAATTATATGTAATTTTCCCTGTAAGAAAAAATACCCGCTATATAGTATGTACTTGTCAAAATTATGAGAACGCAGGGATTTTCCAAGGTCGCAGGTAGTTTGGCAGTGTGAAAGCAAATTATGAGAACTTTTAGCCCAGAGTGTAGTTGCCCATGCAGAACAGGTGATTTTGAATCTCGCGCCTTGCTTGCTTATCAGCATGCTCGAAACTTCAGGAACTTATCCCAAACATATAGGTTTCAGGCGGTGTGGATGCGAGAATAATTAACAGGTATTTTACAGCCTGAAAAAGTTCTTGTAATTTAACAGGAATTCTTGTGATCAAGGCGGTTTAAAACACCTAGACAGAGTTAGCGCCACTGTCAATGGTTGATGTGTTCTTGCTAGCAGGAGATGGATACGTTGAGGTGTCAGGCACTCAGGGAGATGGAGAGGTGCGCTGTTCAGAATACTCCTGGCGACACAAAACACTTTGGACTCTCTGAATGGATGACATAAAACACACTATCTGTTTGCAAATACACCAAAGTTGGGACTTGAATGAAGAATGGGTATCGGGTTAGTCTTCATTATTATACACCTTTCAAATATGAAAATGAATCACTTTATTTCTCTACCTATTTAACCTTTAGAAGCTAAATAACTGATCAAATTGAAACAAGTACTGAAACACTTCAAGAACAGCCCCTTGCTCAATGTCAGTGGATTTAAAAGCTAGATGGTTCCATTTGACACATGGCTGAATAAAACAACTACACATTCCTGCTTGAAGTTTTATAACAAAACTCTTCAGCCAATAAAAGAGTTTGACTAATAAAGTGGCTCCAGTCGACAAACAGCCGCCATTATTATAAAAAGACAATTCATCAAAACAGCATAAAAATTGTTAAAGAAGACAAGAAAAACTAGTGAAAAAACAAGACAGAATTTAAATCGATGTGAGGAATTTTGTAAAGAGAGATCTTCAGGAGTCACACAAAACTGCTTCAATTTACAGGTAGAAAATTGCATGTGAGTAGAAAATAATAATGTCAGCTGACTTGAGATGTGGGCTGACTTTTAACATTGAGGTGATTTTGAACCTTGATCACTGATTATATAGTCTAAGGACCTTTTTTTTTAAACAAAATATTTATTATCTTTTCAGGACTTTTAGACTGAATTCATGTTCAACTACAAGATTTAAAGTAAAGGATCAATAATCAACCAAAATTGGACAAGGGTCAACTTTTCATCAAGCATTTCTTGATTCCATTCCAAAAAAATATATAGATAAATTTTCTGAAGTGCGATGTCCTACAGGTTACAACGACCCTTAGCCAAAAATAGGTGGTTTCAGACCGCCTCGAAGTTCGCCAGTTCCAGGTATTCTCTGATCGGGAAATTTACCCCGATCAGAAAATACCAGGTATTTTGGTAATGTGAAAGCAAACTACGCGTAATCTCCCGAAAGAAAATACCCGCTAAATAGTAGGTACTTGGCGAAATTACGAGAACTTTCGTGGGGATTTTTCCAAGGTCGCAGGTATTTTGGCGATGTGAAAGCAAATTACGGGAACTTTTATCCCAGCGTGTCGTTGGGCGCGGCGGCGTGGGTGGCTGCTGGGCTAGTGATTTTGAATCTCCCGCCCTGCCTGCTTATCAGACCACGCTGCGCATGCTCGTAACTTCGGGAACTTATCCCGAAGGATGTGTTTCGGGGCGGTGTGAATGCAGGAATAATTAACGGGTATTTTTTAGCCTTAAAAAGTTCTCGTAATTTAACGGGGATTCTTGTGATCGAGGCGGTTTGAAACCGCCTTATGTTAACTCGGTCATAAACAGAAACATGATCTCAACTTGAAACTCTCTATACAGATTTTGCTACATACCATGCATAGTTTTAAAAAAATATACAAATTGCCAAGAGTCAGGTCTGAAAGTCAGTCACATGACTCTTACAACAATAGAAACAGATGCATGTAAAATCATCTGAAAGGTATACCAACAAAGTCTTGGGATTTTCTTTAATCAGTTACTGTGTTTACATGCTGCATTGGCTCGCAGTGCAGAACTAAAAGTCGATGCAGAATATGCTTTTGGGTTATCTTGCATCGCATTTATACATGCTGTCACAGCTTGTGGGGCAAAAACCTGAAATGATCTGTGCACTAACAATATACGTCATAAAGACAATGCTGGATCCGGATGCTTACAAGTACGCCATAATAGTAAAGCAATTGAAACGCGCGCTAATCGCCTATGCAGCGTTTACACGTAGAAAAAAGCTGATTCTGCATCGGCTCACGGTTCTGATCCTCTTACTTTGGCGGTGAAAATTGCCGATTCTGCACCGAGAGCCGATGCAAGTTAATCACATTTACAAGCAACCCAAAAGCCGATTCTACATCAGCTTTTGGTTCTGCACCGCGAGCCGATGCAACGTGTAAACACAGTAATTGAGAGACAGTAAAGTACTTCTCAGGAATAAAATGCTCATGCCTGTACCTCTATTCATAACATTTGTTACCAACTGCAAAGGCTAAACTGAATTGAATGTCAACCAATCAAATGCAGCTTGTAACTGACATTGACAAGAACTTCTAATCGATGTGTATGTGTGTACAACGCAAAATGAGACAACTTTGTACAGCCAAGAACAGCCATCTTGAAATTTAGAATCTGCTGATGATAGATCAGGATAAAGTAAAATGATGGGTACTACATCATTCTAAGAACCAATGTGACCCCAACACATGCTTCATTCAGATATGGGCAAAATACATGTTACCACAGAGTGCATAAGAAACAATAATGATAGAACTCTACCAAATGTATTACTGCTGATGAACTAAAGGACATGTAGCAGAAAAATAGTCTGATAGCAAACACAGCTCAAATGCCTCAAAATAATAAATATTTTATGAAGTTGCCGTTGATGCCCAAACTGAAAATCTTTCTGCAACAATCCTCAGCTGTATCACAACTACTGACACAATCCTTAAGTATTTCAATAAATTTCTCTTCTGGGTAAGGGAAAGTACAAGTTACATCAAGTTTGGGGTTTCGAGTGACTAGCAGAGTATTGAACTAATGACCTTCTTATTCCTAGGTAAGTGCCTAAACAACATGAATGGAACAAGGATACAAAAAAGTCACACAACCTCGTGCCACTGACTCATGTGACAAAGTATAGTAAATACTTGTAATTTCAATGCATAATTTCAACAGTGGGAACAGTTGCAATGGGTCACAGGTAAGATGATACAATTTTAAGTTCTTTGTGTATCCATAGTGGCAAGGATGCAATGATAATGAGCATAAGAGATAATTAGCAGAGGTACACAAGGTTAAACACAACAATTACACAACATCTCCACAGGGAGTTAGAGGAGAACAAAGGAGAACATTTGTAAACAACCCTTGAATTAACAGAGAAAAAAAAATATAATTCACTATGTTTGAAGAACTTCCTGAAATAAGACAAGGGCAGAGTTGTGAGTCTATAGGGAGGGATAGTAATGCCTTGGGTAGATTATTTAGTATCGACCTATCACTCCTACACTGGTCTGTTGTTCCTTGTAATGTTTGGTCTTGTCTATAACCTAAGGGTTAGTGGTTGAAGATCATCAAGGAAGAGAAAGAGCACAAAAATATACACATTGAGACAGAGAGCGAAAGACAACAAAGGAAAGAGAAGGAAAGTGTGAGAAGAGGGGATTCGGAGGTAGAGAGGAACAATAAGAGATAGGGGATTAGGGGAAGGTAGAAGAAACATATTAATATTACAGACATAAAGAAAGAAAGGGATGAGACAGAGAAAGAGAGAAAAGTGGGAAGAGTGAGATGTGGAGGGGTGAAGGTGAGGGGAATAGGAATCATAAAAGAAAGAATGAGTAACAATCAACTGAAATAAATGGGAAATGGCAAACTGTAAAGAAAAAATAATCATGTAGAATAATAAATAGAATGTAAAAGCCCAATGCAGAGAATGTAGATGAAAAACATGTATCAATAAAAAGAAACCACAAGGAGACATAGACATAGACAACGATCAATACTGGGCCTATCTTATGAGCTTTTAAAGATATAAAGGAATAAAAATGGACATATGAATAGGAGACACAGCTAAGGCAGTATGAGAGCTGTAGAATGGCAATCAATACCAAAGAGATACTGAAAGCTGTTCTTTTCATGGCTATTGAATCAACAGACATTTGTAGTATGGTTAGAGTATGGTTAGCATCTCTAATATGGAAGCATGAAATTCATGTTGGTAAGCAAACTGTAATGCATTCCAATTCAGACATTAGTATACTGACTTTTTATACCAACATAAGTACAGTTTTATGCCTTAGTAAAGTCAATGATATAAGAAATTAAAGAAAATACAAGAAATAAAAGTTGTGAAAGTGCTAAGAGCATCACCCAAAACAAATATTTAAGTGCATGTATAGGAGTAATGATCTTACTGGGAGGATTGCATGTATAGCATTTATGCAGTGATTGCCCAATTACAGATTGTAAAATTATTATATGATTGATACAACCATAATAGCTGTTGCTCGGAAGCATATCGCCCCCCCCCCACAAGTAGCACTGCGTACAAATATCAACTTACAAAACATACAAATTTTAAAAAAATAATCTAGCTCAATGTTTAGCGAAATTTCTATAAAAGAATAATGAAATGCATAAGCTGATTGATGTTTGACATATAACTGAAAAATAAATCATATTATCTGTTAAGTAACTCCTCTACTTCACTAAAATTGGGAAATACTACACAAGCTAACTGTTAAAAACATATCAACACATCAGAGTTGTCAGAATATACCTGAAAATATATACACCCTCCCACCACGTTTTTTTTTTTGCAAAAATAAATATGCGAAACATACCTATAATGGAGAAAAATAACCGAACGACCTTGACACAGATTGGATTGGTACCAAAAATATTGCTACAAATCATGACAATTTGTCAGCTACTCTGAATCAATCATAAAGTTTTGTGCAGACTTTGTTTGAAGTGTGAACAAACAGTACTTCCTTCACACTTCATAATTTGTAGAACATATAAACCTGGTTTTGATCTAGGTATTTACCTAAATTGTCGTGAAAATATGCCTGAAGTGTGTTGGCTTTATAAAAAAAGAAAAAGCATTCAATTATCAAATACATTTAGTAGTGATCAAACACCAATCTTTGAAATGTACCTGCACTTTGGTTAAAAGTGATGTAGTTTTTTATGCTTGCAAAAATGATTAATGCCTTAGGCAGCATCAAAGTATTTCCCATGGAGGTAGATCTTCAGGGGGAAAATTATACATAGGCTTATGAGAAAAAATATGTGATATTTGCTTCATAAAGTCGGAGTATGTGTACAGAAAGACAAATCCAACACATCTAGATCATCTTTCTCCATCATCTACCAACATTCAATACCTAGCTAGCTTGCCATCCATCCCCTCCCTCCCATGATAATATTGAAAGAAAAACGCATGAAATTGAGAAGGCTCAAATATGTTTTGCCAATCTATAATTGGTTGCTTTCTCCCAAGCTTATTTTTCTGAGAATGTTGATATCTCAGAAAATCTTCATGAACCACTTGAAAATGCTCAAGGAAAATATTCAAAGCATGGAAATCAGTTTATATCTCAAATTAAATAAGAAGAAAATGAAAGAGCATTAGTCAGATTTTTGTTTCTCAACAATTCAATTTGCAATTAGTTTTCAGCATCTTCACAAGCTTGACTGACTGTTGATCACATGCAAAACCATTCAGACAATTTCTTTCAAAACTCAGGAAAGAAGTCTTGAAAATAAATGAATATGGCAATAGAAAAGCACTCCAAAAGATAGCGTTCTGCTCATCTTTGAAACACAATCGTAATCGCAATTCCCACCGGATTAGCTCATGAGGGTTTAGCTGACGTCTGTAACGAGATTGGGGCAAAAGGGAGCCCTCGCTTGAGAGCAATGGTGGCTGTCTCGTACTCCCCAAAGGAATATTGAAATACAAATGTCTTGGAGGAATGGGACATAAATCAGAGGGGAAAATACAGGGAATGTTTCCTAAGAGGTTCTTCAAGATCGTTTGGTATTTGAAGATGCTTTTGACTTTCATTAGCGTAAAATCTACAATTCTAGTAAAGGTGTTTTCCTCACTTTTGCTGCTTCTCACTTAAATTTCAATTTGCTGTGTTAAGCTTTCATTGATATTAACATTTGCTTTGAAGCTTCAAAAATATTTTAAAAATATCTCTATTGCAAAGCATAATCTTCTTATTATTATCTCAATATGGATTGAAGTTTTCCATTATCTCTGGTACTTGTAAGCAGATTTACATCTTAAAAGGGAAAATGACATGGCTTTTTTGTTTGTGATACACAAGTGTTGACAAAAATTATTATTTGCAGGATAATGAGAGCATGGCAGCAAAAGAGGAAAATGAGGACAGAAATATTATGAATAAAACCTTGATCACACTATCAACAGTATAAAAATCAAATGAAAGGAAAACATGAATACATACAATCACAGGCTGGAAATGGTTACCAATTAAGGTTACATGTATGAAATGAGATGACTAGATAGGTCATATTGCGTTTTACAGATAATGACACTTTGTGGCTCTTGATCACGAATCCATTGCTGAATAATAGGGTGCCATGCACTTGTACGCATTCAACTAATCCTATCAAACTGATTTCCTTTGGTTGACTATACATGTAATCCTTAATCAGGGGTAAATAAAAGTGACTATTAAAGAGATTCATACTGTTCTGCTTTCTGCAGAAAGGTTTTTAGTGTCATGAATTCGCAGAGACAGAAGGGCTACATAAGAGAAGCTGAGGGTTAGTTGAGACCATGTACTTCAGACCTGATAAACACATAGCCTAATTAGTTATATATAACATTCTAGTTCTAACAGACAATTTGTATCTCTTGTTAAAACTAAATTGAGTCTATGAATTATGATGAAAAAGATCTTGTTTTGATAAAACAAGAATAATTTCTAAACAGAAGTGCAAGATGAGTCTGGAAATTGGATGTTGGAGTGTGAGTGTGTGAGTACAGTTAAACTGGGTTTTCAAAAGCAATGCATAACTACTGTAAACCAAATATGTGTTGTGATGTTGAATATTTCACGAAGCAAGAGTCAAGCATGCAGTCTCCAAAACAATAATTATTTCTTGACATTGAATTTCAAAGAAGATTGGACAGAAGCAAACTTTTTAGCACACTTTTTTCATTTCAAATGTTTTTTTCTTTGAATGTAGAATACAATTTCTACCAAAATATTCATTCTTTTTTGTTTTGAATGTGTAAACCGATTTTGTTGTGCTTTTGAAAGTATTGCTATCTTGCTTTTGATATTTTTCTTCATCATACATGTAAGTTATTTTTGTTTTGTTAATGATTGTAAAAAGTGAAATTTAGCAACCACATTGGAAAAATATATATTTTTCAAAGCTCATTAAGAGCCAAATCTGATCATTTTCGGTATTAAAAATCGGACAAGGCAAAAGTAGCAATACATGTAACCAACACCCCATTTTTTGTTTTTAGATACAGAAATACTGATATTCCATACTTTTCTTCATTTTCCTCTATCATAGTGATTCATTCATTCAACCTGCAAATGCAGAGGAAACACTCATCAACGATATACATGACTTGTATTGCAAGTGCATAATTCATAACTAGTGAAGATGGCCACAAAAAGCATGTAACTAATACTATTTCTCTTCATACTTCATATCTTCTACATAATGTACCTTTCACAATTTCTTGGTTGTCATATACTTTAAATTTCATGACTAATACCAATAACTATTTTTTGTGTGCAAACCTAGTGCTACTTTATTTCAATATAGCACCAACAAACATAAGGAAATTAAAAAAAAGATACACACAAGAGTGGACCATCAAAGATTTACTTTGCGCTCTAGTTGTACTTGGCAGTTCTGACTGATTCTGATTCTAGCAAATTACCATGAATATTGTAATCATGTTGCATGTGGTTTTATCATACCAAGGAATCTACAAGTAGAGGATGGAATGAGTGTATTCCTGTATCCCGTAAAAATCAAGATTGTAAGAAATAAATGAATCATGATATACATGTAAAACATATCATGCAGTAAAAAGGTTTTAACTTGAAAGACGCAACTAAAAATAGTCTTTGACAACAGAAAATATAAAAGCTACTTATAGACGGAAAGACTAATTTACAAGGTTTAATCATTTTTCAATAACTTGATTACTTCTTACACTCTAAAAAATGAAGTGCTAATCTAGCTCTAAAAGAGCGTGTGTAGTGACTGCACTTCGAAGTGCTGATTTGTCTTGTTCAAATTTGAACTAGACAAATCAGCACTCCGAAGTGCAGTCACTATACACGCTCTTTAAGAGCTAAATTAGCACTTCATTTTTTAGATTGTACAAAAAAATATAGAATTGGTTTTACAACCAGATAAAACAATCTGAATGTTAACATCAATGATATCCATAATTCAAGAATACTTTACTTAAGGTTGACTCAGAATAATTAACACTTTCATGAGGTGAACGACTCGTACATTTTGACGATTTTCTGTTTTTCTTTCCCTTCCTCATGCTCACATTGGCAACTTCATCATCCATCTTAATGCAGTTCGGTTCTAACTTCCCTACAGTATGTATCATTAGCATATTGTCCCTATCAACAACCCCCCCCCCCCACCCTCAGAAAAACTACCTGCGATCCTTCATCTTGAGGGTGTTGTTGTTCCTAAAATGAAATGCTGAAACACATTTCTTGCAGAAACAGAGGCCATTTAAAAAGGAAAAAATGAAAATATTATTCAGACATGATACATGAGCCATCAAGCTGCGAGTGTAAGTGCCCAAGGAGGAATTCAAAGGAAGAGAGAGAGAGAGAATACACAAGGGGCGATTCACACTTTTAATCTTACCAGGGAACTTCCCTGCTGATCTAACCAAAGTGTGAAAAGGGATTTACCTCAAAGAGAATATGAGTATATGAACTCAGGGTGATTTTGCACTTGAGGGAATGATTCACAGTTATGAACAGGGGATTAATTCACATTTGTCATTTACCTAATGAGTAAATCGTATAAATTGCTCATGGAGGGATTGCATGGAAAGAATCTATTTTGAAAAGGGTTAGTTCACAAGTAAGATTTAAACAGGATGATAGTGAGAAAGAAATAGAGTTCATTGCATTAATAGACCCAAAAAATTGCAAACTTTGATAAAACCTTTTCTTTATTGCATCTTAACTTAATCATAACAATAAAATGATATCAAAATTTTTAATAACATTTCATTATAGAAGTATATGGAGAAAATCTTTACTCCAGCTTTTCTGAGATCTAATATTGAAGGATGACTTTCCTCCTTCATCTCAAGCAAAAAAAAACACAAAAAAGCCCACAAAATCATCACATTGCAATCTTCTTGCAAAATTAAGTGTGAACGCAGCCATGGTGGATCCCTTGTAATGCCAGAGTATCTGATGTATATTTCGTATTCATCATTTTTGTACTCCATTCATTCACCACTCTCTCCTAAACGGCTACAAAGATCCTCACACTGTTATCCATGCCTCCATACTTGGTGTGGATAATTGGGTGTAGATGTATGCATAAGTGGAGTAAGATGATGACTGCCAAAGATCCCTGTAGAATTGCTTGACTTATCTCACATGCATATTAGAGATGAATTACCCCAAGATTTGATCCACATTTTTTTAGACTGGGCTCAGTGACTCAACCAGGCTCAGTCACTTTTTTGTTGTCAGTGTATCATCCTATCTCTCTGGATATAATTAAAAGCATCGGTGGAAAAATTGCAATCTTACTTTTTTTCATACCTCCATGCCTTCACTTCTTTTTTTTGGCAGTCGTTTATGAGATGAAAAGAGGTCACAGGGACATTTATAAGAATAATAATATAGTTTGGACATTTGCGTCCATGCAGTTTGTGAGTAGCACGTAAACCACAAGAAATCTTAGGATTTTAACCCTAAAACTGAAGAGAGAGATGTGTTTGTCCTCACAAAACCATCTCACAAGCTTATGAATGAGTTTGAAATAAATATATAAAGGCCAGCTACAGTTTTACAGAGACCTCAAAACAAATGCACACACTTTTGCAGACATATCTTCATACTAAAATTCAATATGCCCCATTTAATAAAAATTTGCTGTCAACACTCTACAAGTAATGGTATGTTAGTTAACTCATGTGAATCTACCCTAACCGATATTAAAGCAAGATAAAAATGCCAATATAATTTCATTGGGTGTATTCTGATGCACATTTCAGGTTATATCTACTATAATTGTCTGGCATACCATGAAGATGAGCTGGCATTGTCTATGGTCAGATAAACACTAATTGGGCTCTTGCATTACACTAATGTGATCCATAATAGACGACTTGTTTGACATGCACTTCAATCTTCTACAGCCTGCCATTTATCAATCAATATCCAAGGATCAGAATGAGGAAGACAGATAGACACATCCATGTACAGACAGATATCATCAGAGAAAGAGAGACAGACAACAAGACAGAGAAAGGACAGACAAGAAAAAGAAAGAAACAGAGAATGAACAGAAGAGATATAGAGATGGCAGAAAGCTAATTAGTGAGAATGAAGAGATAAAATATCAAGGTATGAAGTGAAAGAAAGAGAGAGAGAGAAAGAGAGATCAAACCAATATTGCAGTGTGTATATTAAAAACAATATTGATTTCAAAAACATCTAATTACTTTTTCATATCCTGACATTGCAGATTTCATTTCACTTTTTAAATAAACAAAAAAGAACAGAATGTTATTAGTTTTACCTTCATATTTTAGACTGGATCAATAAAAATCTTAATACAAGGGGGTGCTTTTGTTTGCTTCTCATTAATGAGGCATCCAGTAAAAACAAAAGGGTAATTATGTATCGAATATCATGCAAATTTGCCAGTCAGACATTGAATGGAGGATACGATTTCATTAGATGTATAAGTAGATGGCAAAGTATGACAACTATACTATGTAAGGTCAAACAGCATTTGCTATTTAAGATAGGTTAACAAAATAATAAAACAATTATAAAGATTGTAATATGTTGTGAAAATTTTCATTGTTACTTAAAAATTGTAAAACAAGCAGTGCATCCCAAACATATATTGAGAAAGTAAAACAGAAATTCTTGTGAGTGGCACATACAGTATCTAAAGGAAGATTGTCCCCAATCATCTAAAATAATAAAACTTTGAGAGTAAAATGATGCCAAATAAGGATGCCATACTTAAAAGCTTAAATAAGCCCTTCACTAGATGTGGCAGTGCACTTCTCAGCCAGGTTAAGATTGAGTCATATCACGGACTGACATTATAAGAAAGGAGAGATCGACCTGAAGGGGACCGAGTCTTGGGGCATCCTTGTCACGCCACATCGGCCGACATATCAGGGTTAATGGGACGGTTAGGAGAGGAATGTGAGCTGGGCTGTAAGTCAATGGGACAAAGATAGGAGGAGACGAGTGGGTGTCCGGTGGCTAGCGCATCCGCTTCCTGAACAATGGGGTTGGGATCCCTGGCTCGAAGCGTGGCATATAGTGCCGCAAGGTGAGATACATGTCTGAATGAATTGCATTAGTAATGACAATGTTACAGTATTTGAGCCTTGAAAGTAATAATGGAGGAGAGAAGTTTGCATCAATTTATATTTTAGACTAGAAAAGTTAGGTGAATTTTCATTGCAATTCCCAATCCCCACTCCCTACACAAATATAGAAAGAAATGGCATTTTTTTAAAATACAAAATCTTGCACATTCTGAGGAAGAGAACCAGTAGGCCTAATTCAAGAGCTTGACTGTGCACTCATTTGGTAAAATGAAGTAAAATTCCAGATACTAAATGTAATTTCATTTATACCTTAAGTGATTATCTTTCAAAATCTTACAAGTTATTCTACAATGAGGTCAAATCAATAATCAACACAGCACAAACAGCTTCTCACAGCGACATCTGAAGTTCTCTTGGAATTCAGACCGAAAACAAAAAGCACCCCTTTTTTTAATTTTCAGATGAAATTCAAGACAAATGTCTAAAAGCAAACAGAAATTAGGTCAGAATCTAGGCCATCTATGTCCATGTGGCTCGTCTGAGTGAAAAGCAGTACGAAAATGGAAAAAGCGAGAAAGCACTTTTTTCATGCAGGGTCAGTCGCTGTTGACAGTGAATCAGGTATTATCTTGCCAATGTGTATGTGCTATTTGCACTATTTTCACAGTTTTGAGAAAGGATTTGGTTTCACCATTGGCCTGATTGAAAATGGATTTTCTACACCACTGAGATGGTGTGAGTACATGTGTGCTTGTGTTTGTGTTGCTAAGCTGAGCAAATAGGAGTCTGTTTCACAAAAATAATCATGGTAAAGTTTTACGTTCATGAACACCACATCCCATTTATATAACACAGCACTCTATGAGTTCGCAGAGAAAAACAAAACTTTCCCCAATAAAAACAAAAATTTTTTATTAAAGAAATTTTTTCTTGATTCTAAGCCATATCTGGTTGACAAATTTCATATCTTCATCTGAAAGCACCATTTGGTAATAACCAGAAGGGATGGTGCTAGCTGTATACCTCATATCATTTTCTTTAATGCCTTTCTAGTTCTAGGCAGGTATCCATGTCTAATATTTTTTTTCACTGAAGAGACGGCACATGCAAGATTGAAAATAGTATGTTCACATCTTCTGCCGAAAGCAGTATCTGATTTAGAGTAAAAGGACATTGAAAGGTTACATATACGGTTGTTACATCTTTCTGGTCATGGAAGTATAAATTTGGAATAACGCTCAATATTCAGTGATAAAAAGGGTGCCTCCAACCACATCAGAAGATTTTTACCTCAAAAGAAAAGTGATGTTGATGGCAGGTGAAAATGGCGTTGAAAACAAATGTACCTGCTTCATCCACTAGTATAATCTGCCGTGCAAAACCACAAAGATTTTAGTTAGCCTGAATGGTAATATCAGAAGGGCCTTGACATGGTTTAAAAGGATCTATTTTGATATATCAAACAAAGAGAGACTGAAGCTTTATAATTTGCTTATATGAGCATTCACTTAATATTTGAACTAAAATATTCAAATTAAAAACAGACTACATGTAAGTTTTAGAAAAAATGATAGCTCATGACCTAGCCAACACTATGAACAATATTGAATATGAATGTTGGAGTTCATCCTTTTTTTTACATTCCTGTCCTTGCATAACCTTAGCAAAACATCTGTCATGTCCATGAAAATGGTGCTTTACATTCGAAGTGAAAACAAATGACACAGAAAAGAAAAAGTACAAAAAGTCAAGTTGTAAGAAAGAGTTGGGTCTGCCTTTCTTAGATAGCTCTCTATCCATACAATATACAAACCAACTTCCTATATCACTCCAGTTCATACTCCACAAAATAATGAATCATTACCATCAATTCAGGCCAAACAAAAGAGTGTTTGCAAACTTGGCCAACACCAAATAGTCAAGTTAAGCACTTGTTTGCAGTCCCATTCTATTACTTTGATGTTAGGTGTGGGGACCTATCAAGCACACCACTAAGAGGGACAATAACGGCTTTGTGTGCAATAAGGAAGGATGTTAATAGGTTGAATAGCCAGTTTATTGCTTTTGTCTGAGAGCTGAGAGTGACAGATTTAGTATAAAGGGCTGTGTTAATGCTTTTTCAATGAGGCTTTTTGATAAATTCTGGTGATTAGCAGTAACACATTGACAGTGTATTAGAGCATGACAGTGCCAGTAAGATAATGTACAATCTCCTTTGATTTACCCACAATAGAGCAATTTACAGCATTCCAATGAATCATTACATGATTGTGTATTTCTTGTTTGATTTTCATTGCAACAAGTCATCCAGGAGTCAGTGCTATTAATTACAATTCATAAATCCCATTTTATTTTTCATTTTTAATGGTTAATAATAAATTGGAACAGGAATAAGGAGGGAAAACTACACATCTTTCCATATTTTATTATAAATATCCCAGAATATTTTGGTATTCGACGGAAGACATCAAGGCAAAATAAAAATCCCCAATAATTCTGAATATTTTCAAAGTTAGATTCAGAGATGCTTTGATTGAAAAGTTACACCATTCAACATTTTCATTCCTTCCAGCGAAGTCATTATGAATGTCCCTCATATATCTGCCTTGGTTTTAACATGCAACTTGATTCCCAGGTCATTCTCACATATTTACAGTAAATATAGATTACACACCACCAATCATGATTAATTGCTTGGTGCCAGCTTCTACTCAAGTAACTGACTCAACATCATCCTATCAAGAGAGAGGGGAAGGGAGGGGAGGATTTTAAAAAATAATAATACGACTCCACTACTGTTTTCTCTCTGCCTTCATTCCTTTCTCCCTCCTTTTCTCCCCCTATCTCACTCTCTTTCTTTCTACCATGTTCTCTCTTCTTTTATTCTGTCTTGTATTTCCACTTTGACCGCTCCTCTTTCTCCCCTTATGTCATTATGATAGGTTATACATTGAATTTACCTTTGAATAATTCATATATTTTTTGTAATACTTGCCCATGTTATTGTATGTTGTATTGTTTTTATATGTCTGTATATATCATGTATATTGTTAAGTGAATGTAATTCAACATGTTGGCTGCTATTTTCAGTGTATTTTGAAATAAAACATTAAAAACAATTAAATAAAATATATTTTAAACAATGGTCTGTCCTCTTCTGAACTTATAAGATACATGTAATTGAATACTAAAGTTTTGCAGTATCAAAACTTCATCAAAGTCATTGAAAATTATTGAAATTGGAAATCAGATTATAATCTTTGCAATATTCCAACATCATTCAAAATCAAGACAACATCTCCATTGCCATTTTCTCCAACCAGAGAAGATGAGAGCTCTTCAGGGATGAAGAACTACGAGAATGAACTTGAAACATTATCCAATCTCTTTCCTTCATATCAACAAGTGAAGATGACAAGGATGCATCGAATCACAAGAATAAACCTCAACAAACACACTCAACTTTGGCAGTATGAATAACAATATACAGAAAATGCAGAGGGTGAATTCAAACAAATGATTGTGATTCAAACAACCAAATGATCCGAAATTTCTAAATAGATTTGAAATTGATGAATTCCTATACAATAATAAGAACAAATATTCACATGGTCTGTTATATGTAGCTTCTTTAAGTACCAACTAACCTCAATACCTGGAATCTATTCCTCGCACATATTGACGGTTGCTGAATTGGCATGACCAATCAGTTTAAGATATTGGAAATCAACCATCACTTTAAAAGTGCACACAGGAATAGGCAGTAGGCCTATAAATGTATATTCTACTTCTACCACACTATAGTGAAAGGCATGATTATGCAAGAATACAGAAGCACACCTTCAAAACATGAATCACAGCTGATGAAAACAAGAACAAAACCATCATGACCATTGTAAGACAAGAAAGAAAAAAACAATCACTAAAAACCTTGGTCGGGGAGATGATTTTCGGGGCTCAGCTCAAGTAATTTTGAAACATAATCCATGTCACAATCCTCTCCTGACAAACAGAGAGAGTAAAACTTGACATTGCAGATTGATCAATAGCCAAGAGAAAATCAGCTAGGATATCAAAGACATGCAAAGAAAGGAAACAAAATCCGAGATCTTCGTTGCCGAAGTCAAAGTAGAGTAGGGAGAGGAATGAGATATGATGCACATGAACAAAACATCCATGATCATAGTAAGCTGTAAACATCTTTCCAGGGTAAAATAAGAATAAGCAAAATACTGAAATCAATATATTTTCTTTATCACAAGTCAGGATAAACTCATACATGGAGAAAACAATCAAGTAATGTACATACATGTATCATTTTTTCAAACCTGAGTAAGAGTTCTTCAGATGTAAATCCAACTCTCTGAACTTGAAAACTGAATCATAACAGCTATCAGAAAGATCTTAACTATGTCTAATCAAATTGATGCATAACGATCCCGTAAAGTGTGTTTTCATGTCTTTACAGCTTAGATTTGATTCGTTGAAACCCATATTCAGAAACAATGAAAATAAAGTGAATCACAAAATTTGATATTTTCTGGGCAAATTGTCTTTAAAGCAAATTTCAATGCAAAATTCTGGACCACATCTTCATAATGTCTTTCCTTCATCACATCATAAACGTAAGCAATGATTTAAACACAAACAACTAATGTAACTGTAGATATCAATGATTAAATAGACAGACTATGGTCATTATGAAAGAACTTGAAGAAATTTCTATAATAAAAGAAACACAAGATTGGAAATTACATGTACATTTCTGTAATTGCTTTTGAGAGCAAGATTAAATAAAGTTCCCTCTAATATTCTACAATTTGCTCAAATAATCACTTAAATAAATGTATACAAACAGAGGATAACAGAGACAAAACAATAGAGACTACTCAACTTTCCCTTTTGATTTCATATTCTTAATATGAAACCCTTCAAGAGCTAAACAAAAGTATATCATTGTAAAATCTCCTTCAAGCGTTTTTGTAGGAATTACTGACAAAGGATACAATTATGAATGAATGAAGGAATTGCAAGGTGTCCGATTAGCGATGATTTACTGTGCTGGGCTGGCTAAATAGGATTGCGGACTCTAATCAGATTTTCTCCCAATGTCTCAGTGAAGCACCCCTGAGGTGACAGACACTTATTCCAATTATATTCCATCATGGCATTGTTGTTCTCAGTTTCCTAAATTCCAATGAAAGCAGTATAGTCATTGGAGAAGAATTGACCACAAATCTGTGCAGTTTTCTTTGCATTCATATCATTCATGCAGTAATGTACATGACTCTTTGGCAAGGCAGTTGTTTGCATCTTCCTCTCTGCATCCAAGCATTCAGGTTCTTTCACATTCTAACATAGAAAACTGCAGTTTTGTAGTCATATTCAATGTTCACATCAATCATCACCATATCCATACAGTATAGAACATTGTACATATGTACACCGTAGGCTGCATTTCAATGACGAAACTACAAAACTAATTTTTATTTTCACCAAATAATAAAAATCAGAATAAGAATCTGATGGAGACTGTATCATTTTTTGAATTTGAAATTAAAACATTCCTCTAGAAAACTTCATGATTAAGCTGGTTACAAAACTTGCAAATTGTAGTCTCCCATGAGGTCCTTTAGTAGTAAAAATGTTGCATATTGTCCGATTGATATACTTTGCAGTTTTAGTTTACTGTACAAAATGCATGAAGTTCTGAGGTTAACATCTCATGAAGATAGCAGCAGTAGATGTACACAAACACGATCACTTCCAATGGTCAAAGCATTCCTCAAAGTATACTTTTCTTATCGGAGAATGTAATCTGTTGGTTGGCAAACAACAAATAATATCTTTTATTTTCCAATATGAAAGTGTTTCAGAGTATGTATCACTTGGAGATGCACAGACAGACAAGACATTTTTTATTCTCGAGCACAATTCCTCTCATCCAAAAAGCATTTAAGATATCCCATGACATGGAGCATAATGGCATCTTCTAGACATGTCTTACACGCGTGAGAATTGCAGAATCTTCTTACAGCTGCTTGAAAGCCGAAGAATCATTTAAATGGGTCCACCCAAACACACCGAGATGTAAGCCATACCACCTGTTGGTTCAAGAAGAACAGAACTGTTCTAAAGCATTCACTGTCCCATCTTATTGATGATCATTGACTGACTGGGCTCTGGGCTTTGTGTCTGGTCACTCAACTGTAGTTCCAACTCTCACTCAATCGTTGGCCCTGTCTCCAGTTCAAATCCATCCAATATTGGCAGATACAGTGGTAGACTTGGTACGAACCAGTTTTGTCCATAGACACTTTCACCACTCTAGAGCAAAAAGTGAAGAGGAATTCTTACTAACTGCAGCCTTTGACCAATGGGACTTGAAGATTCTGATGCTGACTTGGTACTGAACCATTTTTGTCCCAAGACACCATCACCACTCCAGAGCAAATGATGAAGAGAATATCTACTTAATGCTACCTTTGACCAATGGGATTTAAAGATTCTTGTTCACACCATTGGAGCATCAAAGCTTCTCCCTTATAACAAAAACATGAACAGACTAAATTGCAACAGAATAGTAGTTCTGCAAACATTGCATGCCTGTAGGAATAATTCTCATGTAAAAGCTCCCATGCCATGTTTGGGTGAAGGAAGGATTTTAGGAACACTGGACAAAGGACTCTATGGATTTTTAAGTTAAGCCTTTGAGTACTAATGCTATGGTACATAGACCTAAGTTTTCCCATCTAACTTTGTAATGATAAAACTCTTTTTTGATTGGCCAATGTCTTAACCTCTTTTCCTTTAATCCCTGATGGGTGCAGATCAATATAATCCACCATCTAGTTTCATCTATACAGCCATGGGGGATGCCACACAAGATCTTAATTGATTGATAATGTACTAAAGACTACAAGAAATAAAGTACCAATAAGGGGTTTGACATTGATCCCATAGAGGGGAAGTTCATTAAGGTAGTCAGATAAAGAAAAAAAACTTAGGTTGGTATAAACTATGCTGAGAATGTAACAGCTGACAACCCAATACGAAGTGGATGGGGGGTAGGCCTATACAGATACTACAAAGAACAATATCAGCATACATGCTTTCATATAAAAGTATTGCAATGATTCTGATAAAGTGATGTCTTGAAATACAGCAGAATGTACAAGAGTGAGAGTGTGAGGGAGGAATTGGAAGAAAAGACTCCCTTCTTATTCTTTCATTAAAATTGACCTTAAAAAAGGCTCTAAAATTGATTTTTTTTTGTATAATTTCCAACTTTTTGACTAGTACTTACATTGGACCTTTTCCCTCTTCACATTCCTAAGAAAGAGGTTTGGAATGGACGACCATGCCAAATCATGATGATTTTTACACATTTTGTAAAACATACTATCAACTAATCAGCATTGTTCTTAAAGTTTGCAATTGATTACATATTCCTGTGAAAAAAGAGTCCTGAAGTTGCACCATTTTAATTTCTACACCTCTTTACGCAAGTTCTGTGCAAATTGATTGATTTTAAGGTTTGCAGTACAGAACAAGAAAGAAATCAAACACATAAAACATAACAAGATAAAGATGGCAAGATCCATTCAATACTCTCCTTAAATCTATGCTGCTCCCTAAAATCTAACAGTCCACACTGAATCCTATTTTAATTACAAATCTGTCGGCTTGAGGGGGATAAGGAAATATGATAAGGTTCACAAAAATCAGGGTTTCTTCATCTCTCATTTGCATTTGATCATTCCTCGGGCAAGACAGAATGTCACAGGGAAATTATGGTCAGAGGGTATGATATGTAGAGTGCATGTGAAAATGAGCATAGACTTTAGGGATTGGATGACATCTGGTGAGGGATAAACATCATTTTTTTAAATGAAGAATTCCTTATTTTCTAATCATTTCATTAGAACTTGATGGCCCAATCTATATTTTCTATTTATACAAACAATACAATTAAAATCAAAGGGAAAGGGTAAATTGGTGCCAAACATTTAAAGCTGGAATGTAAATCACTTTTAACTCTAGATGAATGAATGTGGGATTCTGACAATAATACATATCATTAAATAAAAAAATATATATATATAAACTGTATCATTAATAAAGGACCATTTTCAGAGGAAATAGCTATCCTGTTAACCAATTATACAAATATACTGGTAACTAAATCTTGAATTAAAATGCAGGTCAGTGTTGGGCATATTTCATCCCCTTCATGCTGTATTGAATGTGACTTCCGACAGTGCAATTTTGCTAGACAAGTAGGCCTACCAAGAGAATTCAGGGAGAAAGTTACTGCCAAGAACCTGTTTGCTACACCTGGGTGAAGTCGTGAAGACAATCACTGGGATATCAGTTGAATGTAGGTACATGTATATAAACTAGCATCACAAAGTATGACAGTGCGTATTGCCATCACATTCTCCATAATACTTTCCAAAAATGTATTGATCAGAGTTCAGAAGGGCTAAATTCTTCATTGTTTGTTCGTTTAGATCCCAAGTCTGACTCACGCAAGCAGGTATTTGACTGAACATATTTGTCGGGTTTTAGCTAAAGCCATGCAATGACAGGACAGGGATCAACAGATCAATACAGCAGGTCACCTACTTTGACTTTTATCATGTGACGGTGATACTAGGAGACAGATAACTAAAGGCAAACTCAAAGACAAAGGGAGAAAGAAAAAGACAGGTTGAAAAATACAGAGACAAACATACATGCCCACACAGGATGACCAATAGAAAGTTAGTAAGGGAGCGACAGAGAACTAAAAATCTACAAAAAGAAAATATCTGATGGACTCAATAATAGATTGAAGAATGGAGCAATGATATCCAAAATGCATTTTGTATTAATCATGTTCATATTACAAAATATTGGTCTGCTGTTATTTTCAAGTTTATGTATAATTTTCATACTCTCACTATCAATGGCTATCTGAACAAAGTAAACCATGGTTTTAAGTCCAGGTTATGGGGTGAGCAAAAGCAGGTCAATAATACTGGCAAGTGGCTGAGCAGTGTATGGAGTTTGGAATCTGAACTGTTTTATGAAGCAAAAGATATTAGTACTTATTCAGTTAACAATCAACAAAAAATATCTGATAATCACATCATAATACTACAGTTTTAATCAATACAAAGAAGAATATCCCTATTATCAATTTATTATCATATTCAAACATGAAGCTCCATTCTAAGACTCGCAGCATCATCTGAAAATGGCTTACGGCCTTCTAAATATTTCACATTTTAGCACTACAAAGTGAAAGTAAACCTCTTACATTTGCACTTCACTGTTTTCCTACAAAATACAGACCTCCAAGAACAAACTGAGAAGACAAACAAATGGTTTCCTTTCAAAAATAGTGAGTCCAAGGAAAAATCTTTCTTCAAAATGACAAGAGTGTGTAAGTCAGGACATGTATGTATGTGTGTATTAATATCAAACTCTTCATTTCATTTCTCCTTCAAAAAAGTAATGAAAAGGAATTTTGTGGCATTTTCTATGAAAATCAGCATGGGCAAAATGACCACATGGACTGTGGTAACAAATACAAAGACCTCCTCAAAGTAGTTATGAAAATTCTCAATTCACCAAAAATGTAAAATTGTGTAGAATTGAACTCAAAAATTCAAATTGGAAGGTTTCATATGAATTTAAAAAAAAAGAATAATCAAGTTTGAGATATGTTTTACTTCTGTTTTTTTTTATTACTTTAATAACCACTTCTCCATGTCCTGTTATAAGTAATAAACTAACATCTGATTCAGACACCTAAATCCACATTTCAGTCTACAATCTAATTGAAGTCTGTCAGGTTTGTAGCATGCCTGTAGCTAGGAAACCAATCTAACCAATTGATCTCCACAACCGACCATTACACAGGACTATAATAGCATCATAAACCAATCAGACTGTAATTAAAAATGACCATTAGCCATTAGGCTCCAATTAATGACTGTACTCACTTCAATTCCACTGGAAGATATAGAGCATTTTACAGTGGTATCATTAATGCCTTTCGTGTGTGTTCCAGATGATGAGTCAAAAGCAATAAGACAGATACAAGTTGAAAACGGCAAAACAGTAACTTTAAATTATATTTTTTTAAAAGCAATAAGTGAAAATTAAACCTACTCCTTAGAAATGGCAGCATTTTTTTCTTGGTTTGGAAACTGGAGTAATTTGTTTGTGTATTGTAATAAATTCAAATTATTTTTTTTCTGTAAATTAAGAGCTACAACTTGGCAAATTAACCAAAGATAAATGATATATTCTGAATAAACTGCCCTTATAAAAGAGATAAAAAAATAGAGAAAAATCTATATCTTGACTACAAATCTAAACCAGTAAAACGTGCTGCAATATATCATACTACCTTGCCTTTATATATTATATACATGTGCATGAACAATAATCTAGATATGAAATCTATTTCATAGTACATCAAACAAATAACACAATATTCTCAATAAAAATCAATACAAGTCGGCCATAAAATTGTTTTCTCCTGAGGCACAAATTTTCTTTGGCAAGAGTGACTTCAGGTGATTTATACAAAACTCTTTCATTTCATCTTAAATAAACGCCAGTGTCAGACAAGTTCAAAAAGTCACAAAATGTCAAGAAGCACTTCTCCTTAAAGGTGCTGAATTCCACCTTTATAAAGAGTAACACTGTAGTGCAAGGCAATGCAATGATTTGCTCAACTATCCATGTGCATGCAATGAGCAGTGTAGGCCCTACACTCTAATTCAATAAGAAAATCCATGAGATATGAAAAGATACAATCAAATCATGGCATGTAAAAAACATAAAAGAATAAAGGCATTCAGTTTTTTGATAGCATACAAATTTATCACTATGTCACTTGGCAATTTTGGAAATCGGAATTCAGGGGTGTTTTTCAATACAAAAAAGTAGTTCCCAATCCTCAGAGAGTGCTCAAATTAAAATTAAAGCAAAGAAAATTACTGTGAAAAAAGTATGGAATCAGTATTAATTGCAAATTATATTAATTATTTTCAGCTCTAATTTGAATACAATTTATTCTATATGAACCGTTTTTCCTAAATCCCCGTGGATTTAATTTAATGCCCTCTTACAAAATGCTTTTATTTCATGGTGGTAAAGAACAATTTTTAGAATATTTTCTCCCATGTACATGGAAAAATAACTTCTCGAATCCTAAATTCCTTTAGATGATGGACAAGATGAAACCTATGAGGTCCAAGAATAGTTTGACAGCCTCTTGTAAAAATAAGCAGCAGCCTATGGCGTGACATTGGACAAAGTTCAAATTCACTCTTATGCCTCTGAAAACATCCATAGGCACGTCATCATATACATGTAAATCATAATCATTGCATGGAGCAAGGTATACTTTTAGGGTGTCACAGAGTTAAAAATAAATCTTCAAACCTATAACATTTTGTTTCGATTGTTCTGGAATCTGTTTCAATTTGATGTTAGCAAATACCAATTATTGTCTTGCAATAAGAAGATAATTATTCGCTGATTAAAAACACACATAAGTCAGATGTTTGCATACATTTTTTCTTGGAAAGATTTAGAAACAGGGTTTCTGTTGGCTATAAAACATAGTATTAAATTTTATCTTTCAGATTGATTTCATGAGATGGGTAGATTGACAGTGTACCATGTAGGCCTATATAGATGGAAGGACAAATATACAAACTTTTCCATAAATAAGTTTTATAAATTCCATGTTTTTTGTAAAACATGTGTATCAAACATTCAAAGACTGATAATCTTCATCATTTTAGGCCCAATGTAAACATGTAGAAGAAAAACATCCACATTGCTTCATATCCACTGAGACAACTTGCATCTGTAGAGGGAGGCAGACACAATTGTTATGAAAAGTGAATCAACTTTACTTCTCGAACTCTGAGCTCCTGAAACTGATCTGACTAAAGTTGAAAAGCATTAAACTGATGCAAATGGTTTAATGACTTCATGACTACAAATAAAACAATTTGGACACCTTGGAGCCAATGGGGGGGATCAGGAGAGGTTAATACCTTATTCACTGAGGTAGTACAATTTAAACATTAAAATCTAATAATATCTTCTGTTTGGGATACACAACAAATTTGATCTGCCGATCAAAATTGAATATATTATGTGATAAGCATATCTACATTTTTTTATCGATCATTCAACAAACTGCATTGGAGATTGTTTGGAAACGTAGTGAAATAAAATCAATGCAAGAAAGAACTCAACTGACACACCTATAGGGCACACATGAGTATTACAGACCCCATTCACAAACGTGTTATATCATAGCTCATCAAAAAATCATTAAAATTCAATCCCTCGATAGATTTTGCTTTAATTCACTGACATTAGTCACAATTAACAGTACATTAAGACTTGATATGTTAATCAGGTACTTGTCCAGCTCAATCAAAAGTTAAATGGCCTGAAATAAGACTAACCATAATTTCGGCCAGTTCGTTGCCAGAAAAACCAGAACTGCATTGTGGGTAATAACGATTAAAATGAAATACAAAAATGCAGTCTAGCCTCCCCAAACGCCTTAATTATGAAAGAGTATGAACGTAGCATTTTCTCTATCGTTTTTCTTTTGATATACAAACATTTAATCTATTTTTAATGAATTATTTTAATCAATAAAGTCATGTGATCTTTACTTACGCCTGTCCGGCATGCTTTGCGCGCGGTTGAATTACTCTCATGTGCCCTATACTGTGGGTCAAATGACGAAAAGTTGAAAATTTTGGTCTCAAAAGAAAGAGTGGGTTCTCCTGAAGAGATTGATACCTTGCATTCAATACCTAATCTGACTAAACGTGTTAAAAGAAAAGAAAACGTCTCATTAGACACCCCTCATTTTAATGTAAAAATGCATTGTTCCATTCATATATTTTGTGCACTTCCTATGGTATTGCAGCTACAAGTTCTACTTGCTTGATGTCCATCAATGGGCTAAATATGTATTGTGTGGATTTACAACTTTTTGTTTACATGTTTAATTTCGTTCGAGGTGATTTATTACCTATGTATTCGCATAAGAATAAATAAAGTAAATAAAAGAAAATTGATAACAAACAAAGAATGTAAGCATTTCTTTTGCCCATTTCGCCTCTCTTCCCTATTATAACCGTTAATTTGGAGGAAGAAGGGGGGGGGGTGTTATAGGCATCAACCCCGCCCTGCTTACAAGCCAGGAGGATGGGGGTATGTACCCCGACTCAGCACCACCCCCCCCCCTCCTGTAGCTTTCAACGAAGTGAATAGTATTCAAGTGCGCAATCTGTTTTACATCTGACTGAGACAAGTTTAGGTATTTTAATGTTTTGTTCATCTTTCTTTCTCTGTGTGCTCTAAATATTGAAAATAAGAATCCTGATGATAATTAGAAGTTATTTATCATCTTGAGGTTCCTACTTGTTTCATTTCACACTCTCAAACCAACCAGATCTGATCTCCTATTGGCAGTAGAAACTCGCATTTCTGCATGATAAATGATAATAAGCATTGAATATACATTTGAAAGCGTCATTTCAGCATCGTAGTCGATAAATGCACTAAATGCCGAGTTACATACTTATCAAATGTTGTTAAACATAACCTATCACTTTGCATGAAACTGTTTGAAGCATTCTCACCACCGATTTCTAGCAGACGACGCCCAGCCATAGCAACGACAGTGTAGAAGTGTAGTCGCGTTATAGGGCACACATGAGTATTACAGACCCCCATTCACTAACGTGTTATATCATAGCTCATCAAAAAATCATTAAAATTCAATCCCTCGATAGATTTTGCTTTAATTCACTGACATTAGTCACAATTAACAGTACATTAAGACTTGATATGTTAATCAGGTACTTGTCCAGCTCAATCAAAAGTTAAATGGCCTGAAATAAGACTAACCATAATTTCGGCCAGTTCGTTGCCAGAAAAACCAGAACTGCATTGTGGGTAATAACGATTAAAATGAAATACAAAAATGCAGTCTAGCCTCCCCAAACGCCTTAATTATGAAAGAGTATGAACGTAGCATTTTCTCTATCGTTTTTCTTTTGATATACAAACATTTAATCTATTTTTAATGAATTATTTTAATCAATAAAGTCATGTGATCTTTACTTACGCCTGTCCGGCATGCTTTGCGCGCGGTTGAATTACTCTCATGTGCCCTTTACCACTCAGATTTGCACTTTATCAAACAATGGACATAGAGGGCAGTCTTTCATAATTGCCCTGCTGACATTGAGTGACAGAGGGGTAGTGCTATGCAAGCAAGCACTTGAACTTGAATGAATGTAAAGACTCTTCCATCAATCTACCATCATTCAAAGCCAAGTTCTTACTGAGAAATAACGTGATCAAGAGAGACAAGACTAACAGACATTTATTAGATGATAAACATCCAAGTTATTGATCACAAATATTCACCAAAATACTATATACATGTTTTGAAAACTACTTAATGCATCTCATATTTTCTTCTTCTTACTTTGATATTAATTCAATGAAAATAGAGGGCACACTTTACTTTCAAGGTGGTGAATTATTACCCTTGGCAGTCTTTAAATGGAAAGACGTCATCAAGATATTTGCATTCATACGTCATTGGATTTATGACTTATAATATATATTATTAAATTCGTCAGTCAAATGTCCACAATTACAACAGGAATGTTGAATTTATAATGAACTTGTACTACTTCAATACCTACAGCCATGTCTCAATGAAACTGAAGAGCACGCTGGCTCCACTAGTCTGGGCAATCGTCAGATTGACAATAGTGACTGACCTAAAAATGATAGAATCCCTCGGGTTTGTTTAGAATGAATGGGAAAAACATGATGAGGGTTAATTTGGTGATAGTTCAGTGAACTTTCATTGTTAGAAGTTACAGCCAATTGCAAGAGTTATGAATTCCTTTTGTATAAACATGATTAGGTGGAGGATTAATACATTTTGAAAACCAGATTGTATTTAGACCTATCATGGTTTATCCAAAGCAGGTCCACTTTTGATTGTAAGATTAAGCCAAAAAGGCCAAAAATATTTTTAAGTTTTTTTTTCTAATGTCAATGATGCAGACTTCAATAATTGCACATAAATAAGTGCAATAAGAATATAATGACAGATACTTAACCCTTTGCCTGCTGATGTTGCAATCTCGCACATTCGTATAATTAAATTCAACCATCGTAATAATTTTCTCCCCTACCTTCAAAATAGATAAGCTAATTAAAAGAAATTGTTCTTGGAAAATATCTATATATTAATAAGTATCAATGGCGCAATATGGAAATTTTGAATTAAAGAGAATGACCTGGGGAGCGTTTCATGAAAGGACTTGTCAGACGTTTTATCCGACAAGTCCTGTTTTATCCGACAGTTACTATAGTAACACTGCTTCTCAACCAATCAGAATCCAGGAAAGTTGTCAGATCTGACAACTTGTCGGACGAAAATATTGATGAAACGCCCCCCTGGAAACAATTGTCATTATTATCCCCCAAAATTAATTCAGCATTCAAAGAGAAATCCTTTACTCAAAAACAGACCCCCCAAAAAAATAAGGAAGTGGAAGAGAAAAGAGAAAGTGTACAGAAGTAGAATTTCTTGATTAAAAGGTTGAACAACTTTGAAAAATCAATATTCCATCCATCGATCTGTTTTACATGCTTACGCCCTATTGTCTGTTGAGACCCTTTTGACCGTTATTTAACGCTCTAATCCCTCTTGCAGATCTGATCCATAGCCTCCATTGCAATAAGTTCGATGGCCGAGCTTTAGTGATTACAAGGTCTTCACAGAAGAACAAGATAATCATTAAATTCCATTTGTAAAACGATTGTACATGTAAACAGGGGAAAGATTCCAATGAGATGTTGGATGGGTTTGAGGTGGACATGAATGAGAGAAGATTCCAATAATCAGCTGGCTGAACAGAACTCTTCTCCTCAACTAAACAGTGAATCTCCTACCAACTATAGGCCAATGCCATTATTAATTTATTACTATTATTTATTCGGCAAAATGGAAATTACATGGAGAATGCGTACAATTCAAAGATCAAAGAATGGACAATATATAATAGAAAGACAGACTACCAACTAGAAGTCGAAATGCCAGGGAATAAATAGTTAACAGAATAACTGTGACAATAAGCCAGGAACTACATGATTTGTACAGATCTTGAGATGGTTATGCAAAGTATTGGTCAAATTCAGAGTTTACTCCTGTTGCAAACTTGCACCTGTGTAGATCAGGATAGATTTCCCTAATCAGAAATTACCAGGTATCTTGCGTTGAGTGGGTCTGAAATAACCTATATTTGCAAAACACTTTACAAAAGGCAACTATTTGATCAAGTTTTGTAACAATTACATATTCATGTTACCTCAAGCAGGGATTATATTCTCATTAGGAGAACTACACTGTATGGAGCAGAGAAGGAACACTTGTAAAAATCAATATGAATTTAAAATAGAGACTCAATAAAACTGTTAAAGGAAAAGGGTTCTTAAACAATTATTTTTTGTTCAAAAACTTTCTTGTATTTCATGGATTAACAGTAATCATACTTTACTGTATATGTAGGTTAAAATATAATTCTATTTTACATGCCACTTCTATAATTTCCTAAGATTTTCATGGTTTATTGCTCATAAAATCTATCTTTAAAAAAAGAAGGAAAAACCCTGTTACATTGAACAAGGGCAAGTACAAGTGAATATCTTGATTCAGTAATTATCACACACTTCTGAATTTGAAAATAGCCTGCTACTTATTTTTTTTTAATAGGCTAACCTGCAATTAATTTTGTATAGGCTGTTTGAGCTATAGTACTTAACTTGTCATGTACTGGCAAGTTATTTGACACTAGTAATCAATGATACACTAGGCATATTATTTAAATGCAAGTAACATGCAATAAAACAGATTGAAACATTCATATAGTATATATTTCATTCATAAAAATTATGGCTACCATGTGCACTCTGAGGGATTGTGACAAATTTATCATAAGAAATTTATCAAGATTAAGATGAACTATCAAAAAAAAATCCCAAGCACTTGTGTGGTTTTAGCGCAAGAATATCAAGATGAGTGGGCACATTGCATATCATTCCGTTCCTATCTCACAAATACTCATCATTATATCCCTTGAATAGATAAAATTATGACAGGGTTAAGCTTTCCATTAATCAAAAGTTGACTATGAATGGGTTTTGTTAATGAATATCATGCATGCTATGTAGATAGAATGTGATGGTGGACTGGAAGAAGGTGAAGGACCTTTCATTTCATGAGGGCCAACACCTGTCAACCTGTAATGTCTGTATTTTTCTTTATCTAAGGATTGATTCCTGCATATGCTGGAGCTTAGAAGGATATTCAACAAAGATACATATTTTTTTAAGTAAAAGAAATGTAAAAGGAATAAATCACAAACTTTCTTTGCACGAATGTTTTTTTTTTCTTTTTATGGACATATGGTCATCAAGGATAAAATTGCTCTTTTCTTTTCTCCAAAAAATATGGATGGTAACTGTTGAATAGAACTACATGTGGTCTGGCAGAAATTGAACATTACAAAATCGTTTAAAGTTCTTGTCTATCTTTCTTGTTATTCATACATCTTACGGTAAGTAACAGTCAGGGGGTCTAACTTAAGAACCCTCTTAGATGACCAATGAAGTTTCATCTATTCTTGTGCCTCAATTCACAGAGGAGTCACTCTTCTTCATCAGTCTTTGTTAAAGGACATCTTAAGAACCATGTATGCAAACAACCTTGCACAAACAGTGGGGTATCTCAACAATGTCATTTGAATCTTATTCAAGATGTATAGAAGACAAAGCCTTTCTGGTCATGTGTATTCAAGTTTCACAAGTAAATACTAGAAACAGTTAGTGGTACTCTTTTTTTTTAATGTTATCAATGAAGGGAAGGAAACAATTCTTAGTAAGGTATTCCAGTATAATCATCCTACAACATGAAAATAGAAGTTGTTTTATGCATTTCTGAATACATATTGTATAAATTATTTTCATGTAGCAGAATTGATACATCCTCAAAGAGGTATTATTTTCATATAACCTATACAAGCACTAAATGTTAAGTTTGATTTAAATTAGCTTTACCAACTTTTTGACAATTTGAATGTTGTTCAAATTTAGCTGTGAGAAATGCACCTCCACCAGTTGATAAAATGTATTTAAAAACAAAATACCAACCTGAGCACGTTCCCAGATGGGCCTAAAGATGGCAAGACATCTTTCATAGTAAGCCTCATCCTCATCCATCCTGTAATCATACCAACTATTATCCTCTTCCAATTCTCTATCATCCTGTTCCACATCATCATCTTCCTTCTCCTCCTCCTCTTCCTCTTCATCCCAATCATCGCAACTCTCTGTAGCGACACGTTCTATCCATATTCTCCTGGCACTCATCCTCCCCGAGGTCAGGTGGTCTTTAAGCAATCCTCAAGCACAAGTCATTGTCAATTGCAGCGTCTGTCCTTGACACTGAACATGTAATTTTAACCTACTCACATTTCAAAATACATTGCTCATTGGAGAATAGAACTGAACAGAATTGATGTCAGCATTCCCCTTGGTGCATCAATATGCTCTGAATAAAACAATACCAACGAGATAAGATCAGATGAGATAAAATTGATGCCAGATAGAATGGAAGAGACAAGAATTGATGAGGTAGGTGTGACAAGCTTTAAATCAATACTTCAAGTCTTCGTACTTTGGGGTGTCAATTCTTCAGCGATTCACAGTTGCAAAAATAAAGACAGAAATTATTCCAGATGGTACATTGTTTTCCTTTTTAGTACACGATGAGAAAAAAGTTTCTCTGGTTGAAATATTCAGCATTCCCCAATGCACCTTTGACAATGACTTTGATCGCTACATCCAGAAGAGCATTTATCTTCAATGTAGCTCCTTTTGGGTTTCATCCACTTTCTAGGTGAATCAATGGTATCCAAAACTTTATGAAATCAAAGTAATTTTGACTCCAAACATTATGTAAGTTGCATACCACATCCCTTCAAAGTATTCATGTTTCTCATCAATCCTGTTCTTATCCATCAAGGTAATCTGATCGGCGATTGCAAAATGTCTTCTGAGCACTTTCATCTCATTCCAAGAAGGCTTGAGTCACTCAAAACCATGGATCCTTGTGCATTACATCCAAGCTAAGATCACTGACCAGAATACAAGAACCACAGAGGAAGAAGTAACATGCATGAAGCATAGTCTGCTCCATTTCATCATGGTCTCTTAGTATTTGTTTTCTTCTTTGTTGCCTTCCAAAAAAGCGAAGACAGTGGTATTTGCTCAGTCCATACAAGTTGACTCACTGATTTGTTTCATTGGTCATCAGGATGACCCAGACCTATCACAACCTGCTCTTCATCTATCATCTTTCATTGATGCCATATAAAAAAAGAGTAAAGCTCAAGTCAAGAAAGATAATTGTAGCACACAATGAGATGGAATTTTCTTGTTGTTGGACTTCCTCTACTTATTTGATTCACCAGCTCATGAAGGAATACTATACAATTATGCATCAATTTCACAAATATGCAGCCATTAATTCATTATGCAACTGGGTCAGGCAGATGTGTTTTTATCGCAGATATTCCTATGGTATAAATAAATCACAAAATATGTATGGAATTTTCCAAAGTCTGCTATTCACTGAAAATTTATAATGAGTTAACATTGCATATCTCCATGATCCTTTAGTTGCAGTTCAGACCACGATCGGATGTATTACCACACAGTCGAGTTACAGATGTACGAATCATGTCTGATAAAAGTTACAGTTAACTGCATGCAATTGAAAACAACTATCATCATTAGTGGAGCGTAATCTTTTGTAACTCCTGTTTAGAGCTACAAGGGGAGAACACATTCACATATAGTACATGACCCCACTGAAACGCATGAACTCTAATCACCTCAAAGAACATGAAAAAGGTCACTTTATATTCCTCGTAACGTAGACCTCAAATTAGGCTCAGTATCGGATGTCCTTGGTACAAACAAAATGCCTCGAAAATAATCCATTGTACCTCGGCATGAAACATGTGACAAAATTACCAGCAATGTAATGAGGTATTAAATGAATGCTCTAAGATTAAGCTTTAACCTTTTCTGTGGAACGCAATGTTCAATCATGTTCAAAATTTTATTGCGTTTGGATTACACAATGACACTGAATGGCCCGAGTGATGCGAGGGGCATCATATGTGAGACTTTGCTTTCACAGATATGCATCTCCTATCAGCCAGAACTAAGCCCTAAATCTAAAATAAAATATTATAATTTTTGTTATCTTTCACCCCCCCCCTTTATTTCTCTTACCTCTGCAACCAATTTGCAAATAATAGATTGGTAAATTCATAACTTCAGTTGTTCAATCTTAATGACCGTTTTCTTTGAGGGCAAAAATTTGCCGGGGGCTGTTTAGACTTTGTTGAAAGCTAATGTCATTCAATTTCATTAGTTAGAAATGAATAGCAGGTTAACTGGAGTGGATAGATTTTATAGCTATCACAACAAATCAACAAAGCTTTCACGAATTTGGTACACTTTTGGCAGAGAACGTGTGCGGTTTAATAGCCATTTCAGTTTAAAATACAAATAATGTGGGAAGTATTTCCTTTTTTTTCCAGCAGCTATCTATACATCCTACAATTGGCAATGTGTGATGTGATTGTAGATATATTGAGCATCATGAAATGTATCTTAATTGATCATCTTTACTGATTAATCTTGTGAATTAGAAAAACAGAAATCAATATCTGTCGTCATCATTCATTTATTTTGATGGATGGAACTTCATAGAAAATAGCAATACCTACTTGATTTATCAAACTTGTGCAATATTTTTTTACTGGATCAGAATCGAATCCCTTTCCATAAGACATTAACAGTTTTAGACACTAAAACAATACTCTACTTGAGAGTTATTATATTCCAAAGGCTGCATCCTAAAGTTTGGAGCCGTGGACCACAAATATTTTTTTCTTCTCTATATTATGGTGAAATATTGGCAAAAATGGGATAAAACTTGAAGAAGTTTACATTCAAGATAAAACAATTAAGATAACTCAGGACTGCCCCCAAGAATAAATGATAATAAAGAATTAACCTATATATGTACCTATTAATCAAACTTTATCTTTTCTTTTAATACTGCTACAAGGAAACATGTTTAGAAATTTCCTAAAAACTAATGCAACTGGAATATTTCCATGATGAAGATTTAAATTTCAATCATGTAGAAAAGGCAAATAATAAATCCTTATTTGTTTTAATAATAATAAATTCCTTCATGTTTTCTATAAAGCACTGATAAGCCTTTTCTTTTCTCTTTCTTGTTTATGCAGCATTTTGTAGAGTTGAATGACATCTTTTTTTATCTTCTTAGATATTAAAATGACCCATGTTTCACTTGCACACAAGCATTATATTTATTCTTCAAATAAGGAAGATGAGAAAATATACTTGTAGAACTTGGAATCCTTCATGGAAATACAATCTAGTGTGCATTTGCATCAAAGGAACTATCTGAAAAGCTTGTGCCTTTTTCATGAAGTGTCTACCAACTTGTGACCTAAAATAGAATAGTGCCCTCAACAGTGAAAACATTATAGTGTAAAGAAAAAGGTCATTATTAATATGCACCCTCCGTTGGTAAATACACAGGGATATATAATCTCATTTCCTTTTATTTTTCTCTCTCTCTCTCTTCGGCTTTTCTTTTTATTGTTTTTCTTTTAAACTGCTACATCATATTCTCTGAAGAAAGGAAAATAATAAATAGCATGTATATCTGCATTCACTTCATAATTGATAAATATGTATTGTGATTTCATATCAATTCTAACTCACAAAAATAATGCATATACAATTTTGTTTTAAGATTTGAAGCATATAGGGTACCCTCAAACAATATTTTATGATATGAATTGAAACCAATCAGACAAAATTCTTGATGGACAAACTTGTTTATCTTTCTCTCAATTTCCTCCATTTTCATAGACCTTGATCTGAATGAACCATTCCCAGGAAGATTTCTGAAATTGAATCTTTATCTCCAAATCAAAGATATATATTTGAGGCTCCAACCTTTTCAAAACCAGCTAACGGGACCAAGATTTGGCATCTTACATTTCCAATCCATAGATCCAAGTGGTTACTGTTCTCAAAACTCCTTGGAAGTGTTTTCTCAGGCATTGACACCAAGTAAATCTTTTGCTTTTAAACAATATTCATACCTCAGGTTACTTGCCAGGGAAATGGATCTGTATAAACCAAGGAGTAGGATAAGAACCATTCTGTGTCTCTGTGAGCAAAGATTATCAAGACATGATCAATGACGAAACTATATACATGTACAATCCAATACGATAACTCATCATTTTTTTTCTCAACATAATATTGAGTTTTTCGCTGATTGTTACATACATGTACAAAGTGTATGGATGCAAAATTTGCCAAATCATAGAAACAATTACAATCTTTTGCAATAATAAGTTATATATTTCATATTCAATCAAACAATGGCCAATGCTCAAGATAAACTTTTCAAACAATACAGTTAGGCCTTTTTTTTATAAGGTTGATTAAAACAATGATAACTTAACTACAAATAAATGACTCATTCTAAATTGATCACCACCGCAATTGACTTTAACCAAATTGCTCATTATCAGAAATTCTTTCCACAATTTTCCTTCAATCTTGTGCCCTCATCCCAAATGCTTATTTACTATTTTAGAAGTTAAGCAAACTTGTGTAATGCCCTGCAAACCATTCAAATCCACCCCTCCACCTTTGACTTGCTAATTTGATTATTTATTTATTTGGGTGTAGTACGAGTACATCTTGGTTTCTAAATAGTTTGCAGAGGCTACAAATCCTACTATAAAATTAAGTGATCTGTTTACTTTACTAATGGTTATTACCCAGTTGTCCAGAATTAAGAGATGACTGATAGTTTGCAGGACCTACACTAAAAGTAGGTGCTCTGTGTACTTTTCCTAATAGTAGGGAGACTGGTTGTCAGGAAGTAGGTATACATGTACTTAACAAGCAACTGAAGAATGCGATTATCATTTTGTTGAGAGTAGGTTCTTCTTGTCTTGATTTCATGTCAAATGAACAATTTAAAACAATGGATTTACAAAGTCATTCTAGCCTATTTTTTTGATCTGTATTCTGTTTGAATTTCACCAATTCCAGCATCATAGGGAGAATAAACCATTGGCTGTTAGAACCTTATCTATTTGATTGCTTTTATATTTTATTAAATCAATTTTCATTGAAAGGGGTTGAATTGCATGTTTGTAAAATAGTTGAAAAAACATGAAATTCATCACTATGTACACAAATATGAAATACTGCCCTCTCTGGCCAAATACAGGACAGGGAAAGGCAAACTGGATATTTTCAGAGGTATGTTACAACAAAGATCAGACTTTTTCTCATATTCCATTTTATGAACCACAGGTTTCGATATGAATGTTTCAATGAAAGAAAATTGTTAGGTATCTGATACAACAAAAACATTCAGTTCTGAGGGTATTTCATGACAAGGAAATGAAATTTAAATCAAAGATTGATTGCAATAAAGGTCAGAGACAAGAAATCAGACAGGTCTGTAATTTTATTGGCAAAATCTGTGTCATTTCTAGAGGGAACAATCTTTCTCACCATATGGGCAATTCCCTGATATGGGCATGGCTTTGTTGTTTATGAGGAAAGAAGTGGTTATAACCTCACAGTAAGTTTAAGGATATGTGTGGCTCTGGTCACATAAATTTAGTATAGAAGAAATTGTTTAAAAGATAACATATAATACTCTCCCTACAAACCTATGCAAAGAATGGGAAAAGTCTCATATTATTAGTTCACCTTTTAAACTCCGCATTTCCCTTTCACATCGTTTCCCTGCAACATAAAACTTCATCAAATTACATTACAAGTGACTGCACTCTCAAAAGGGGTAAGAAACTCAAAGTACACTTCATCAACACCACAGCCACCACCTACCAGGCTTCCAACACAGATCCCCCAATCTCCTATCCTCCTAACTTACGTACTAAGTAATTGAGCATTAACCCTGCCCGCCACAACACAACATACCCAATACATTCGAACCATTAAGTATGTTCTTCTGACTCAGTGTGGAAGAAGTGGAGGGGTTTGGGTGACCCCTGCATGCTTGCACGTCGGAAAAGGCGAAATCTGATCAAAGGTAGAAATTTAGACATGAAGTCATTCAACAGGTTCAGGAGTAAGAAGGGCACAGAGGAGGGGCCACAGGGGGTCAGGACTGTGCCCTGCGGTGGAAATGGTGGTGGTAGTGATACCGATAGTGGTACTGGTGGTGGTGACAAAGGCTATGGATATGGAAATGGCAACATACAGCTGAGATCTTGTAAAAGTTAAAGCAATGATGCATGATTTCTTAAGTAGCGTGACAATAAGCTGTCACTCATCAACCATGTTTAGGAGGATGTATTTAGGCTGTGTTCAGTACCATGAAAACCTCAAAAAGAAAAACATATAATAAAATGAGAAAAATGTCCAAAATACAGTTATGAATTGACAAAAAAGTTGATAGACAAAATCCAAAGAGACTTTACACAAGCTAGAATATTAAGCATATGATGGATATCACTACCAAAATTATTACTGATAAGATGTTCAAGATTCTAATTTTTTTATCAAAAATCACAAATATTCCAAAAAACTTCAAAATTTCAAGACACATTGGCTGACAATTTTTTTTCTTTACACAGCTTTAAAGATATTTGCCATATATGCAATACAATGTGCAAGAAAGGTAAGGCACAATTTCAAAAGCAGCTTTCCAATTCTTGATTGTACATGTAGTTGTAAATGCAATACTTTGTTTATTTACTTGCATAGAAAAAGGACGACATTACATTAAAGGCTCAACAACTAGTGGGAGCATACATCGCTAAAACATTGGACGCATAAACTGAATGAAGAATGGGTAGCAAGTTGACAATTTTTTTTCAAGTTCTCAGGAGAAATTTATTTGAAAAGTCATTTGTCACATTTGAAATTCATCAATTATCTTTTACAGATGGACTTGACGACAGATTTAATTTGATGCCCCAGTTGCCCTCTGTAGCCGATAAGCCTCCAATTTGAAAATACCATAAACCTATCAGAGATGTTTTCTGAGTTTGTGGAATGCAGAGATGTTGTTATACATTTATTTTTTGACAAGAGTGGATCAGAAAAGTGAGGTTTCACAAACAAAACATACTTTGGGGAATGGATTGTTTTAGGGAGTTTGAGGATAAAGGAAATTAAGTAGAGTTCTATGACAATTTATATTTTTCTATAGACCAATTCTTCTTTACTTATAATCTCTCTAACCATATTTCCTTCTGTTCTTATTCAAGATTTTTTTCTAATGTGCTCCAATGTTATCTCTCAGGTGGTATACACTAACCCTCTCCCAATGTTTGCCCTCTTATCTTTTCACCCCTTTTCCACCCCCTCCCCCTTTATCAATGTCTAGCCCTTCTTCTCATTTTCAAATTTCAAATTTCTGACTCTAAATTCCCCTTTTGTTTATTTTTCTGTTTCTTTGAGTGTTTTTTTTTCTTCATCATTTTGAAACATCTTTTTTTCATTCAACAGAATCAGGGTTAGGAAATTTTTGTTTATTAGGAGCTATTTTTGACCACATTGGGATGAATGCTGAGTTTTGGGGGCTATTTTCTTTCTTTTCAAGGGCTACTTTTTGGCCCAATGAGTAATTATGCTTTAAAAAAAAATATCCAATTATTTTGCTGTATGCAGAATATTAATTTTCTGAATCTAATATTGCATGTGGCAAATATTGGGGCAAATTTAGAAAAGATGGTCACCCCAAAGCATTCAGTTTTGCAAATATTAGGGGCGACTTTGGCCATCATGAGGGAAAAATTGCCTGTCACCCTTATTTAGTTCCTATGCTGATTAGAATTAATGCCACACATTTTTCATATACTCCAGAACTCTTTCTTCGATATTATGAAATGATGTATGAGGTACATCTCCAATGGTGTCAATTTTTCACATACTGAGGAGTCTTCCACATGAAAATGATGGAAGAGATGGGGATTCCTACTTTGACTGGGGAGTTAAATACAATGTGATCTTCATGTGTTGACAGGCTTACGATCCCAATAGGATCCACCTAACATACAGGTTTAAAACCATTGGGAGGGTGGTTTATGTGCAAATCTGGAATTTATTGGTCCAATTTCTCCATGTTTGTTGTCCGTGATATTGCCTACTTTGTAGAACTCAGAAAGCAACAAGTGTAGGTGAGGAGTAGATGCAAACCTTTCAATCAATAGCAGAAAGCCTTATTTAATCTGTTGAGAGACAAAAGGATGTAAATCGTATTTCTTTATACAAACTTAATGTCCTTTTAACTGGAACAGAAGACATGTTTGCTACAATTTTTCAAAACATTGAACAGTCATTCTTTTGTTCAATATAGATGAAAACAAATACAAGTACATGTACTGTCATTGACAAAGTTACTTTTTGACATTCAAAGGCAAAAGCAATAACCCGTGATGAGTAAAATATTGTTTGTTTTAATATTTTCCTTATTCCTTTCATTCATACTTATGCACCTATTTATTGGGTGACGGCGACATTTGCTCTGGTCTTAATATCTCAGAAGGCATAGGATTTAAATTTGTTAGGGATTGGGGATAACATGTTGGAGGAAATATTTCTAATTGAAAAACAAGAAAATAAAGTGTAAATGTTCTCATAATTTCAATGTGCAAAAATTATCAATACTATATGTGCTACATTATATCACTATTACATGTACATTAATAAGAGTACTTAATTTTTTTATCAATTGCTCATTTTTTCATTTATTATAATTAGGGCCTACCATACTTTTGTGTAGAATTTACAATATTAACATTTGAGAGGATTTTTTTTAGTTAGCTTTTTTACTATCCAACGTCTCTCCTCATTTATTCAGTCTTCATATATTTTCTACAACTCTTTTTTTCAACCCCCATCAGAATGAAATTGATGCAGCACCAGAGATGTCTTTCAACATCTCCCATCATAAACTACTTAAATGGAAGTTGTTATTGTTGCTGTGCACCCTCCATTTTGCAAAGTATGATAACGTTTCACCTTTGGTTCAAGAGGTCTAGATAACAAAAGGTTTGAAAGGTATCTGAAAACTATGATGCACTTTTATTAAAACCTACCTTATACTGTGAAGGTTAATTCTTACAACTTGCCTTCAGAATTTTTCTGAGTTGAATAACCCTTCTTTATACATCTGTATATGGATACGTTTCGGGTATACATAAAATATTTCTGTAAAAATGAATTTAATCAAATGAATTATGAATGTTTAAAACTACAAATTGAATATATTGAATTCTGATATAAATTATAAATAAAAGTACCATGGGAGAGTGAAATAGCACATCTCGCCTCTCCGAATCCCTCTGCTTCAAAAGATGAATAATTAATTTGTGCTTATTTGTTTATTTATAATACAAGTAGTCCCTATTTTGACCATTATTGATGTATCAATTTTCAAGATCAATTTTTGATGTAGGCCTATGGAACATCAGGATAAATACTTGATGCATTATTTTGTGCATTCATACCTGATCATAGAAGATAAAGTACTTGAAGCAAGAAGACTCCATTAAAAGGGAATGTGCATTCTTTTTGTCTCACCTAAAAAGCTCTTGTACTTGTATTTTTTCCTTTCACACTTCAAGAATCCAAACAACCTTGGAGAAATCCCTGTGACAGTCATTGTAGTATTTCTAAAAAAATCTACCAATTTGCTAAGATTTCTTTTAGGGATATTGCAAGTTCTTTGCTTTAATCCGTTGGAGATTGAGCATGCATATCTGCGGAAACTGTGTGGAAAAGCATAGTCAGCTAGTCTTTAATGGATTAATTTCAGGTATCTTACACAATTACATTGGTGTAAAAACACCTAATATTAATTACGAGACATTGGATGTTATTTTTGGAGTATACAATGCACCAGTAACTACTTGAAGTGGGTAACGATATATATAGATTGCCTGCCAATCAAAATCGTTAGGATGTCAATTTCACAGAGTGCCACTAAATTTTACTGGTGTCTATAACTACATCCTTACTATTGCTAACCAACCATTTTTACAGTATAGGACATTTCTCCAGGGAAGGGTACATTTCAAATGTTTATTGGAAAGTCATTTACACCTTTCCACATGGGAATTCATGCATGAAAAAAAAATTTATTTAGACAGTTACTGCTGCATAGAGTAAAGAAAGATAAGTGAGTGTGTTTAACAATTTAATTTGTATCCAATATTCCATCTGTCTGTGTTTCGGGGTGAAACTTTACAGTCGTTTTGACGGTGAAATGACACATTTCTCTGACAACAACATTTGTAGTCAGTAATGCGTATTAGTTTTGCTTTCTATCGGGGCATGACAGCAAAAGCAGCACGGTTACATTAAAAACATTTGGTAGGAATGTGATATAACTTCAAAACTTTAGTCTTTGAATTCATACTTCTGAGAACACTCCTTGTTGAATATTCTATAAAATAAAATGTGAAAAGTTCAGGTTTTTAAGTTTAAATGATAAAAAAAAATTGTTGGATCTTCCAAAAGAAAAAATTAAACAGAGGCAGATGAAATGTCTAAATAGACCCCATTAAGCAAAAAATAGCCTCCTAAATTTATTTGGGTTCAATACAACAGGTAATTGGGATGAAAAATAGCAGAAAGTAGCTCCCATAACAGAGAATGATAATCTTTCACTGGGTCTTTCGCAAAAAGATTATCTACATTTAAACAATATTCAGTTGAAAAGAACAATGTAGCCTACATGTAGATTTCTATCTTTTAATACGAGTATGGAAGCAACATCTAAAACACTGATAGAGGAGACCATATATCAGACGGATCAGTTTGATTTTTTGACACTGACAAGGATGGCCTACGTGCAAATGTAAACATGAATCTCACACATGTGCTGCATTCTTCCAGAATTTACCAATTACCCTAGAATCAACTTGATATGAAAATGATTTCACCCAGATCGTCTCTTCCGAAAGAGCCGACATCGCTGCCGGAGAGTTCTGAAGAGTTCGGGGGCCACAACTAACTACTCCCAGATCACTGCATGCCAGCAGCTCATTCAGGATTCGGGGGAGCACATGCATCCCCTCCAAGAAACAAAAAAGGCACAGTAATGTGAAAAGAGGGGTCAGAGGTCGTATGTCATCCAGCGAGAATGGAAAATGTCTGTGAAAACATGAAGTGGGAAGGAAGAAGCTCAGATTCAGCACGTAAGCACACACTGATGAATGCTACAGGAATGGGAGATCTTTTTAGGCCATTGTGAACCCAACATTGTTAGGAGATAAAAGACGAGAGAGAAAAAAAATATGATGCATTCTTTGTATCTGGGTTTTGATTAAAGGGAGGCTTTTTCTTAAAATACATGGGATTAAATTATTCCACTTGGCATTCACTGATGAAGCCCTCATTCTTTGCAACACATTGTATTCTACAAAGGGAAATTCCTTGGGGGTTTTCGCCAATATTGACTGATAACATCTTGCATGCTGCAGTTGAACTTGATATCGTGGTTATACTTATAGAAATCTTGACACTCCAACTTGATACACTATTGATCTAAATGCACACTTGTTATATTGAAAAATAAAGAAAATGCCAACAGGACCAAACAGATTAGTAAATATTTGATCATGGGCTAAACCCCATTAAGTCTTTGATTTTTCTTCCACAAATGTGTACCTTTTCAGTAACTTTGCAAATACTATTCAAATATTTTTTAAACTAGGTGTTGCAGGTTCACAAAAGTGCTATTTCTTCACAAGAAATCTCTTTGATGTAAGCCGGCAGCAGTAATACCAATATAGATGTCATCTAAATAGCCCCTGCACCACCATTAACTAAAAAAAACTTTACACTTTGAAGTAACATGTTTCAATGTCCAAGCTGGTTCCGTTAAAATCAAAAGCACTTTACAAGCAGCATAAATTGATTACAAACAAACATAAATCTACCTCCAATGAAATGTATTCTTGTGATTTGATCTCAAATTTTCAATAGACATATATGGGCACCATTTTCACTTCCTTTAGGTTTTTTTGTTTTTAAATTCATTTTGGAATTCTTGATGTGCATATTTCTATCAGTTCATCAAGAAGTAAACCCAAACACTATAAATCATGGATCTGAACAAAATCTCAATTCACCTTCACGGTCTATACCATTGCGGGGAATGATTTTACTTCTCAAACTTGATTTTTAAACAGTATAGGCTATTTTGAGAAATTCAGTAAAGTTCTGTACAGTGTCATGTTTGAAAAAAAATCCACTGCAACACCCACTGTAGCAGAGTTATCAACCTTGAAAAGGGCAAATCAAATATTTTCTGTCAACAAGTGGAATGCCTCTGGCCGTCTCACCTGCATCACGCGGTTCAATATAGCAGCAGTGCTGACTTTGAAAACTACTCTAACTTGCACAAGATGTTCAGTGATACATGGTTACTCTTATGTCCACTTTTTATGAACTAGACCAATAAACTTACAGAGATATGATGGTTATTCAACACAAAACCCCAACATGGCCAAAGTTCATTGACCTTACATGACCTTTGACCTTGATCATGTAACCTGAAACTCGCACAGGATGTTCAGTGATACTTGATTACTCTTATGTACAAGTTTCATGAATCAGATCCATAAAATTTTAAAGTTATGATGGTAATTCAACAGATACACCCAATTCGGCCAAAGTTCATTGACCTTTGACCTTGGTCATGTGACCTGAAATGCGCACAGGATGTTCAGTGATACTTGATTACTCTAATGTCCAAGTTTAACGAACTAGACCAATAAACTTTCAAAGTTATGATGGTAATTCAACAGATACCCCCGATTCGGCCAAAGTTCATTGACCCTATTAAAATGACCTTTGACCTTAATCATGAGACCTGAAACTTGCACAAAATGTTCAGTGATGCTTGATTACTATTATGTCCAAGTTTCATGAATCAGATCCATAAATATTCAAAGTTATGATGGGAATTCAACAGATACCCCCAATTCGGCCAAAGTTCATTGACCCTAAATGACCTTTGACCTTGGTCATGTGACGTGAAACTAATGCAGGATGTTCAGTGATACTTGATTAACATTATGTCCAAGTTTCATGAACTAGGTCCATATATTTTCTAAGTTATGATGACATTTCAAAAACTTAACCTCAGGTTAAGATTTTGATGTTGATTCCTCCAACATGGTCTAAGTTCATTGACCCTAAGGCCTAAATGACCTTTGACCTTGGTCATGTGACATGAAACTCTCATAGGATGTTCAGTAATACTTGATTAACCTTATGGCCAAGTTTCATGAACTAGGTCCATATACTTTCTAAGTTATGATGTCATTTCAAAAACTTAACCTCAGGTTAAGATTTGATGTTGACGCCGCCGCCGTCGGAAAAGCGGCGCCTATAGTCTCACTCTGCTATGCAGGTGAGACAAAAATTATCATTATTCCATCAAAACATTTCCCCCCTTTCCTCTTAATGCCTGAAATCATACTTTTTAGACACTCTTTCAGTCATACATTCCAATCATATACTGTTTGGCAGCCATGATCAAGAAGAGATACCAGGGATGCTTTTCCTTGTATCTTATAAGAAAGTGGAAAAACAGAGCATGGGGCTAATAATTTATACCCCTTCAAACAGCTAACATTCAAGTCCTGATATTGTGTCTTCTTCAAACATTGGCACCATTGCTTGCCCATAAAAACCCTTGGGGGCCTTTATCCCATTTTTTTTATTTGGCATTTTTTGCCCCAACACCTAACAGTAGAAGAAAGCAACTTTACATGTATATAAAAGGAATTGGATAGCAACTCCTCAATTCACCACCCCCCCCCCCTCCCCCCCACAAAATAATGAAATAAATAAAAACATTCAAAAATTTAATAAAAAGATTTTTTGAACTATAAAAATCATATCCACAAATATCTGTTTCGTTAAATAAATAGATTGAATACCATAGGTACATGTACTTCAGAAAGAGGTCTCTGCTTAATATTAAGCCCACAACAATGTCAAATTTATTGACCATCAAAACCAGAAGAGATATTTTATTGCTATGATATGAAGCCATTAAACTTGAATTTCCTCTCTTGATAAGAAACAATAAAATGACCAATATACCAACTGTCTGGGGAGTTTACCATAAATCAAAATAAGTACAGCATTGACAGATGTATACCACCTGTATAACTAGAACTGAATAAATAACAGTTTTCAGGTTAGAACTTTCTCTGAGCATTCCAGATCTCATAGCAAAAACTGAAAAAAAAATAAATGCATGAACTATATACAATAGGCTTAAATATTTTTATATCATGATATATTTTTATATCATAATATATACACTACATGATACATGAATTTGGATGTTGCAATGTCTGGAGCCATGTATAAATACATAACTGTGAATATACCTGTAGATGGGATCCTACAAGAGGAAGAAAATCACTAGCTGTTCTCACGATCTTGAACAATAAAAAAAAGCAAAACAACTAACTGTATTTTGATCATTTTGGGAATGCAAATGTTTATTCTGGTAACCCTCAAATATTCAAGGTAGAAATGCCCACACATGTGACTTCTATAGAGCTTCCTGGAGAATGCAGATTTGTTTACTTATGGAGAAGAACAACAAAAACATTCAAAATTGTGAATCTAAAGATAATTGTAAAAATAGTTTAATATTCAGATCTAGAGATCTGCAAATGAGATAAGATAGTAACAGTGAGATTATAGGGTGCCTACTGGTCCCATGGAACTGGCATGACTGATCCCCACAAGTTCAAAATTACATGGGTAGCTTATAAATAAGAAAATAAATCATTCTTGTAAACTAAATTTGTCTTATTGGGATTTATAAGAGATTTCGATTCACTTGGCCTACATCCTTGTTTGGCTGTGTGTATCAAATGTCATAACAAGATTAATTCTAAGGTTGCAATGTGTATACAAGGGACTACAAGCATTCACAAATTGTAAATAAAATAATACATATTAAATCTTTTGTAGAAAAGGATTCAAGAAACAGAAGATGTGACCTTGAATAATCTCATTCGAAATGTACATGTAATTTTATAATCACTGATTTTGACATGCATACATGTATTTTTCTTTTTACAGCAATAAAATCTGATAAAAATTGCAAAAATGTACAATTTTCCCATAAAATCATCATGGGAATAGACAATTTTCTCATGCACAGAAATATGAATGCATTATATCAGCAGAACTACATGTAATGACAAAATAAATGAATGAAATGATGAAAAAAGGCTAGATTTTGGAAAGATCTGTTGCTTTCCCAAGGATAATCTAGCCAGATAATCTCATGTAGTGTGTACATATAGAATAAAGCAATAACGATCTGCAAACTTGGTGCATGTAAATGATTTATCTATGGAACTGCCACTAGTCTCTCCTCATTTACTCTAAGGACTTTTAAAATCTAATATGAAATCCGACAATGTCAGCAGTGTAAATGTAGTAAGAACCACCTACAATATACAGGACATGTATTCAATTTGATGAAAGAGGCATGTCATGTACCTTTGAAGTAATCCCACGAAGACAAAATGCTCATTCTTTTTATCCAATCCCCAGGTGTAAAATGTACAATTTTAGAAAATCAATTCAAATACCTTCTGATTGAAAAGAACGCAAGGTTAAAAAATTGCAAATTTTCCCATAAAATCAAGTGATAAGTAAATGTTCTCATGGTTTTGAAAGGTGTGAAATAGATTGAATGAAAACAAAAATGTAAGTGATGAAAATAAAGATTAAACAGAAAACAATACTTCCACGATTATTGAGAGAAATTTATTCTTGGGGCAGAATGATGACCAAGAATGAATAATTTTGGAATGATCTGTAGAGTTCCCAAGGATAATCTATTCTGATAATCTAATGAACAGAATCAATGCAATGCTCATTCAGTCAATGTGGCAAATATTATTTTAAAAAATACTTTCAAATGCAAATGAATTCTCATCCACAGGAGCATGATCATTTCAAAATTGTCTTTAGGTAATCCTGACACTGTATCAACTTGAGGTATCTTGAGGAACTCCTGACACTGTATCAAGTTTTGTATACTGGTATAATGTAAATGTAAACCATGTTGTCCATTCATAGTCTCAGATCTTGCTTACAGAAAATATATAGCACATTAATAAAACTGTCACACCATCTACAAGTTGTTTAAACTTTTTAGTAGTTGTTTAAACTGTTTAAACAGTAGTTGTTGAGTGAGTCTTAGCAACTTACTTAAAATTTTAAAAGGCATTTTTACAATGTAGCAGGTAATCAAATCCCAAATTTTTGTAGGGGGGGGGCTTAAATTTGGTAATCAAGTCATCATTTGTTTATCAGTTGTAACAGGTAAGCTCAGAACTTGGCACTTATCAGCCTTCTATTATTACCCTCAATAAATACCCGGAGACCTTACCATGATATCAAGTTCAATATAAATTTGAAGAATATAGAAATAATAGATTAAAAAACTCCCAGACAGAAAATTTGAATTTAACCATTCAAAATATTTCTAATATATATATATATATATGGCTGTCTAGCTACATGTATTGTCCCATAGCATTTTATGGAAATGAGTTGGTTTATTAAATACATGTACCTCAAGGCCAAAATTTGATGTGAATCTGGCAAAGAGGTGATCCAGTTTGAACAAAGGCCAACTTTCATGTAAAATGTAAATACAATGTTTTCTGGTCAGCCCAAAGTTAGTTCTAAAACTTGTTCATTTTCATAGATTTTGACACTGTGAATTTCTTATGTTCTTTATTTCATCGGCACCGGTGGACCGAGCGACTAAACTCTGGCCTGGTATGTGTACTTATCATGCTTATGACTGTACTGTATATTCAGAGCCAAACAATTTTACAATTTCCAGTGCTCTTCTCCTTACAAAGATTCACAAATCAAAAACATGGCAAATAGCAGGGCGCGACAAACCCGCTTGCCCGCTTGCCCGGGGCAAGTGAAAATGACGTGCGGGCAAGCACTTCTCAAAGTCAATTGCCCGATCGGGCAAGTAGTTGTTGCGTCTTTTTTTTTGTACCGTACCTCGTTTTCCATAAATCATCCAAAATCCACACTCAAAATCATGCTTAAGCCTAAAAAATAGCGAGTAGTGCAGTTTCAAATTCCGAAATTGCGTTATTTTTTCTGTACCATGTATTTCCATACATGGCACCAGCAGGTATGAAAAAAATCAACGCAATGGCCGGGAAACAGTTGAATGTAGTATAGGGGTCCATTATGACTACCACCATGTGCAATTTCTAATGCACATTTTCCCTCCTTCCGATATGACGATTCTGTGATAAAATAATAAGAATTACACAGGAAATAAATCACAGAGTCTAGTAACCTCGCATTGGTGAGTTGTCATTCGGCTTTGCTTTTCAAAACGGCCTATTTAGTATTAACATCCAAAATAACTTGCCGTATTTGTTAATTATAACTTAAAATTCATTTGTTTCCCTTTTTGAGGGGATGAGGTAAATATCAGACAATAAATCACCAAACAAAGCTCCATCTATTTTACAAGGCCGGCGGGAGGCTCACACACGTGCGCATACTAGCTAGCCAGTCTGAGCTCTGTCTCTCTGCCAGAGCTCTGGGGGACAATTCGCTCAGTAAAGGCCTCAATGATGGTGATTTTCTGTTTCAGACAGAGTTTACATTTCGGGTATATTATTCAAAATTTCCTACAAAGTTTGATGATTTCTTCATTGTCATGTATATTTAAGTTATTGATGAATACATTCTCACCAAATTTAGACTCCCCCATAGAGAAATGCAATTTTCGTAGAAGTCTGCGTTTTCAAAGAACTTCAGGAAAAGTTAGGGTATGTGGGCCTTTATTACATGGCCGAGTACAGGTTATTGTACTGGAATAGGCGAAGTAGAAATTAGATATTGAATTCATTTATATCAACTCAAGTTCAACTCACAGTCACACCCACACAAACACGCACACACACACACCCACGATTCTAAGCATAGTGAAAAAAATTGCTTAAAAATCATACAATATTAAACAATGTTAGTAATAATTCATTAATAAGTGAACAGGTATTCCTCAAAATAGAAAAAAAAGTAGCATGTGAAAACACGTAGATAAAATTATTGATCGAGTGGAACATCATAAAATGATGAAGAAAAGACTTGATGGTTTCCAACTAATTTTTTTTTTTAAATCAAGGAAATATGGAAAATAAATGACCATTTCATGGATTTAAAGATGCAAAATGTGAAATTTTAGCCATTCCACTTTTGATGATAAAATAATTTTTTCCCAATCAATAAAGAGCTGAACATTTTTCACTGGCTTTCTTTATAGTTTCCAACTATACATGAAAGCAATTCTAAGGAAATATGGTATGCAGGTAGCCATTTCATGGATTTAAAGATGCAAAATATGAAATTTTAGCAACTTTTGTTGAAGGGTTTTTTAAAACCTTAAATACCCATAAAATATCGATTTTTTTTCTCCAAAATAAACGTAAAGACTCAGGCCTACGTTGCTGAAAATATCCTTTTCAATGTGTGTTCTTTTATACTGAACATGATTCTCAATTGTTATTTTGTATACCTTAATAAAAATAAGAGTAGTGCCGTCATAATGAAAAAATTATTTAAAAAATTGGGCAAGCAGTTTTTTCTATCGGGCAAGCAAATTTTTTCATCACTTGCCCAACAGGGCAAGTGACGAAAAAAAATTTTGTAGAGGCCTGAATAGCTCAAAATTATCAATCTATTTTGGAGCCAAACAATTTTATAATTTTCAATGCTTCCTCCAAACAACGATTCTCAAATCAAAAACATCTCAAATGTATTATCAATATTCTATTGATCTATTTATAAAAGCCCAAGCTTGGCATCAGCCCTGAATGCCGCATAAATCAATGAAGGTGTTCTACACTACAGCATCCGAACAAAACAAACGTTTCTGCTTCTCCTTCAAACAAAAATCTCACTTGAATTAAAAAGAATTTCTGATGTGAAATAATCAATAGCTTTGGGGGGCTTTCTGATGTAGATAAGCACAATTAGGGGGATCTTACGCTCATTTACTATTGACTTTTTGTTTCATAGGTGTGTTAATGCCATACAGGGTCATTGATCCAATTTGAAGTAAATAATGTCAATTGTTTCGATATCATCAGCTGCCTTGAAAAATGTAGCCTTATTCTCCTTTATTTATTGATTATAAAATTCCATAAAATCAATTGTATGTAGCCTCTGTAGTTTCTGCAGCTGTAATATAAAGTAAAAGCTTATTTCACTTTATATTTTTTGTGTGAAATATACAGTATACTAAACATAAAGTGTAATCTTTGCATGTCTTTCAATTGAATATTTCTGAAAGTAGGACAGTAGGTATTGATTATTTTGTTCCTGAGTTGTGTAGTTATGCTTTTAATGTATCAGTGCCTGTCTCTTTTACCACACAGAGACGAACAAAACTGTTCCAATATACGTGTACAGGCATCTCCTCACAAGGCAAATATGGAAATGCACCTGTTTCGTACTTCTGAATAAATATTATATATTCAATTACCGGTATATTCTATCAACAGCTCAAAAGTGCAAACAAAATATTTCATTACAACTGTATCTATTTTAGTTAGGCCTATCAATCAAAAGTATAACTCAAGGTCAAAATGCACTGCGTGTCACACTAGCATTTATATATACATTGCCCTTTGTAACTATTATAAATCAAATATTCCATGAAGTATCACATTCTTTTAATGTATTTCACACCTCATCTGTGGTATATTGACAAAGCTATCACTTCAGCAAAGCTCAAGGAACTTTTTGGTCTTTCACAATCTCAGATTGTAGCAAATTTGCACAAAGAGGTACAAACTTAAATAATTTTTTTGTCAACAATGTCAGTGGCTATCACTTTGAAATATACTATTTGAAGTTGGTCTCAATGAATTTTTTACTATGTACCAGAAGGTGTTGAAATAGACAAGGAAGATCTACCGTACTCAATTTTTATATTTTTTCTGACTACTTAATTCAACAGTGGTATCACATCTCATAAATATGTACCATATTAGACGCAATCTTGTTTATTCATTGGTGAGGTGAGCCCACCCCCTCCCTTTATTTTATTTACAAGACAATAAAAAAAGCTCTTGAATAAAGTAAATGAAACAGGGTCTAGGTCAACTTAATGTAGCCACACAACAACAATGATAGAATAAAATCACATTATATTTTGTCCCAGGTGAGCTTTATAAACAAATCAGCACAAATATGAAACAAAGCCCCAAACACAGAAAGAAAGTTGCTAAAAGCTTTATGTACATTTAAAGACCACTGATTGTCCACAAGAAAGTTTGTATTGTAATTGACAACAGTTCAAACCTTTTGGTGGCCAAAGTTCTAAGGAAAATCAGTAACTGCAATAAGATACACGAAACTGAATAAAATGTTCTCATTATTTATGTATGAGGAATTGTTTGCAGATTTCATGGGTAACTCTAAACTTGAAAAGTGTAGACGGTGCATACTCTGTATTCAAATTTTGTCAGACCAATGACTCCACGCCAAGACTACATGTTAACAATCGTTTCTGTATGGTTGTTGTTGTGGGTTTTTTTAAGATTTCATATTAATCAATTAGGGAATGAAAGAAAATAAACAAATCTCACAATATTTATAAATAATTCAAAAAGATTCTAAATTGAAATGATGTAGATGCAACTAAAATTCAGAGGGAAAGGCACTTTAGCATGTATGAAAAAAAAGAGCAACCTGCAAGCATAAACTTAAAATGTACAGTGCTACTATTTCAGTTTTAAGATCATTATCATGTGTTCTGTAGTTGTATTGTTGCTAAAAATGACTTTAGACATATCCGAAGATGAATCAAACGTACTATAGGTATGTCAACAGAAAATGATGTGATCAACATGCACTTTACTCCTCTTTTGTCATTTCAGATCTACATGTTACTCTAAAACTTGTGATATGCTTAGGCAAATAATCATAAAATTACTTAATTTGATTCAAACTATCAATTGAAATGCCTTTTCTCTGAATAAGTTTGATAATGAACCTATTTCTCCTACACAACCTACTTGACTCTGGATATACCTTGACTGCCCTTCTTACGAAACAAAGGGAGAGAGGGAGAAAGAGACAAAGATCTAGCAAGCCAGTACAGTACTTGTGAGGGAGTCCCCTTTAGGCGAAGGGTCATTACCAAGGCAACATATATAAACTCTGCTCAATATGTGTTCAATTTTTTATGAGCAGTGGCAGAGGGCTGTCGCTTCTGGCACAAGTCTGTACCAATGGATTCCGAACGGGGTCACATGCTTGCCGCTACTGTAACTTTGTATGGGGTGGAGTTCTAGACCGGGCAATTTGATTATGACGAAAGGGAGTCTATTGTGAAATGTTTGAACAAATATATTTATGGATGCTTGTGTCAACATTCTGAAGGTGTGGAATTTCAGTGATTCAGTCGAAGACTATGGAATAAAAAGTAAAGTTTGAAAATGAGACAATCAAAGGCAGTGTCAGATGTACATGTACATGTAGATACAGAGCCATAAAGATCTAGTTTGCAGAAAAGGCAAGGGAACATTGTTCTAGATGAATTGCAGCTCTTGAGATTTATGTGTATTATTTGAATCCAATTGGCCACAGGGGATATCCTATGAGTTATTGCGAGCATACATGTAGATCAGAAAGTAGTAAAGATACATATTGTCTTAAAACATTTTGAACTTGGCCTTTTTCGTTATCAAAACAGATACACATGTTTGTTTTTACCCCATATGCTCTCTCTCTCCCTACAAATAGAAATCAGCATGAATCAAAAGACCTAGTTATGGAATAAGTGAGGTAGTTAGGCTTGTCACTAATATACCACCTGTCATTTCAACCATCAAATAGGTTTAATGCACAGTATGAAGGTGTCAAAGTTCATTTGTGATTGCTGTGATATTGGAGCTAAAAATAAGCACTGCTGCCATATCTTAATATGCTCTCATGTTGTCACAGACAAGTGATCCAATAAATGCAGAATCCTGAGTTTTTTTAACCATTAAGTTCAATCATTTGTTTATCTAGTTTAAACTGAGTTGACCATTGAAATAAGAAACAGATGAACCTCTTGCAAAGATGAGAAGAAAAACATCTAAATGTAGTTACATGTAGCCGCAGTCCTCATTTGATGAGCTAAAACTTAAGAAATTGAAGGAAGTCATACTTGGCACGGTGGTCAGTGTTTAAAGATCCCTCCTCATCAACAGAAGGTTCAATCCTGGCTGATTCATATAGAAGATGTATGAAAGTGGGCCCTTCTGCCTTCTTGCCAGGCACTCAACTTGTTACACAGGGCCTGTTGCGAAAAAAGCAGCTTACAACTGAAGTGGCTACCCTGAGAAAAGAATTGTTATGAAATATTCTTACTTTGGCCACTTTGTTTAAGTATATGATTGGCTGATTCATATAGAAGATGTATGAAGGTGGGCCCTACTTCCTTCTTGCCAGGCACTTGGCCTGTTACACAGTGCCTCCTGCGAAAGAGCAGCTTACAACTGAAGTGGCTACCCTGGGAAAAAAATTGTTATGAAATATTCTTACCTTTGGCCACTTTGGATTTAGTTCCCTTGCCTTGATCGCATCCGTGAGTGCCCTCTCATAATCTTTCAACTTCACATGCGCTGCCGAGCGGTTACTGTACAATATATGATTGGCCGGATCGAGGTCCAGTGCTTCAGTGTAGAGGCGTATGGCTCGCTGGAAGTCTGCGTTCTGACACGCTTCGTTACTCTGCCGCACTTTCTCTTGGAAGAGGGCCCTCTTGTCCGAAATGGGCAGGCGGACGTTAGCCGCCGCCATTGTCGAGGTGGGGATGTTCAGTGCAGATGTGGTCGATGTGGCAGCAATGCTTGGAAGACTGGTGTTGCTATTGCTGTTGGAGCTGTTGTTAGACTCTCTACTGGTGGTACTAACATCATCTTGGGTCTCACTAGAGGATTTCTGAATGACAAGAGATAAAATAAAAATTGGACTGACTTAGTTAAATACAACTTCATTTCAAAGCAGAAAAACACATAAAAGTTTAATACAATAAGCTTGAACCCCGACTCCCAGATCAATCTATATTAAAGGCGCTGTAAACTTGACACCAAAATAGTGAAATGGACAAAACATTTGTGTGAGCACAAACATCAATCTGTTCCTCTTTCACTGCGAACTGCTCCACTATATTTGGACATCATTCACACATGCTGAGGGTATACATATATGTACTTCCACATATACAAGTGTGACATATGCTTATAAATAAATCTTATGATAGTTAATAATAATCCTTCAACTCCACAACATATTTTCTCCACTGAAAGTGACAGTTGACAGGGAAGGTTTTCTTTCTCTTGTGAAATTTCATTATCCAAACTTCCTCACTTTCTGAATGTCTGGAACATGACTATTTTCAAAGTAAGATTTTATTCCCGATAAAAGTTTTCAGACATTACAATGGTAAAGCATGAAATATTGCTCCCTATTATAATTTGGAGAAACGTAAATTTTTTTTGTGATGTGTTCATTTATAGCTCATCAAACATAAAGAACTACATGCAAATATTGAAATCGTGGGGTACATTAAACCTGGAAGTACTTTGATCATCAAGTGTTCTAGTACATGTGGGAGTTACACTTACAGTGTACATAATAAATATATTATATTTTTCACACACTAATTTTTGTTTTCCCTTTTTTTCTCTGCCACCTCCTCCTCTCTCACCCCACCCTCTTTTGCCTTTTTATAATTTACCCCCAAATATTACAGGTTTATTTGTGAAGCTAAAAATAGCATACAACATTCATGCTACATCCTCTCACCATAAATTATCTGACATGGTAAATCAAAGGGTTCCCTTTCAAACCTGCAGTCTGAATTCATGCTACAATTTGCTAGAAAGATTTTTTTGGAAGCTTTTTTTTCTAGATGTGTATATTTAAACTTTCTCCACCCCATATGATTATTTTGATCGTAGATTACAATGATCACTAAATACTAGCAATCAGGGAATTGTTCTATTAGAAATCGATGAATCAATTATGTATAAAATTTAAAGTTTGTTTTAAGTTTGTTAATTCATCAACACAATGTCTGTTTTAGTGTGCACATTCACATAAACTCAAGAATATTGCATCTTGCTGCTTGCAGGCCTACATTATTTTGTGAATGCAATTGGAATTGATAGTTGACACCATTACCAGTCTCATGATAGCTGTGGAAATGATCTAAAAATGCGTTCAACAGAATCCAATGAAATTATTCTCTTGATACAAGAGAATAAAAAAATGTGTCAAGTGACACTGGAAGAAATTGTATAATTGCTGGAAAATAACAAAATTTTAAATGTTGGGTCTTCTTCCAAGCAATAATGATACACTGTCCCATATGTGCTGTGTTGGCAATCTTCAGTATGATCATTTTTAGGCTAAGATTTCATGATTTAACGAAGTTTGGTTTATGTATTATTAAAATGTACCAGATTGTTATACATGTAGCTCAATGATTTTAAAGCCTTTCTCATGAAGTAAAATTGTTTCCTGCATCTACATTCTTTTCGCTTCCAATCAGCAACACTTCCTCAATCTTTAACACATCTTTTGCATTTTCAATGTAATTTCACTCAAATTAGGAGTAATTCATTCCAATCATACACGTAGGTCTAATGTACAATGTACTTAAAAGTACAAACTACATGTGTAGTGTCCATTAGCTCCCCTCTTCCATCAGTATTAAAATAACTGTAGAAAGCATCAATCTTCTACAAAACAAAATCTCAGAAAGTACATTGCAACATAAAAATCATGCGGCCAAACATGACAGTTAACCATCGTAATACAAAAGTGCAGCCAGCCCCATGCAAGGGTTCAAAATCGACGACGGAAAATACTTAAGACAATCTATCTAAATCAATAGCGAATGAAACATGAATTGCAATTTGCCATCTTTGCGTCCCAGCCCAGACCATGAGATTCCCTCCCAAGTTCACAGCTTCCATCAAACAATTTAGATTTCCGCTGTCAGCAATAAACTCTAATCAATGGATCACTCTCCCATGTGCCTGCACTCTTCGTTCTCAATCAGCGATATGACAAGGAACTGTCTGGACGATTCCTCATCTTTTGTAACATTAGAGTCATTCAGACAAGATGAAAATGATATCTGCATCACAATGTCAGTCACATGATAGTGACCAACACAATGAATTCTCTTCTAGACCATTTGAGAAGTAAACTCTATTCAAACAAGAAGTTTTAAGACAACTTTTCAGCTGAAGTGTCTCTGCACTCTTTTCTCAACATCTGTGAAAGCTATTTATAAAATAAAATGAAGTTTTCCTTTTATTTTTAGTGTATATCATATAGTGAACCCACCAGAAAATGAGCAAATCTAAAGTGTTTGAGTTCTGCCATATTTTAGATATTTAACTGAAGTCAGCTGATAAAATATGACATACAATAAATTCTGTTTCTCTGGGCTCGCCGATCATGTTGTGAGGCTGGGGAAAAAAGTGTGAAAATTATAGTAAACTTTGAAGTCAATTTTCTCTGATATGGGATTGCACCATTGTATGTGTAATATGTCGGTTCGTATGACCGCCGACGGTATACATGTACATTTATGTCCATGAAAGTCACTTAATAAATGCCCCCAAATAAACGACAACCAAATCAATTTTCATAATTACTTAAAAAGGAAAAAGAGTCCTAAAATAAAGTCTTAATCACAAAGTTAGCATCCTTATAATCAACAAGATTGATAGGGTTCAAAAACATAAGGGAAAATTCTAATCATCTTTCAAAAGTACATTCCTGATTGCTGCATGTTTCTTTCTGTGTGAATGCTTCCATTACAACATTTACACCAAAGTGCTGCAATGAGGAGAACATTTTCTACAGTCTGCTCTAAAATACATCATAATCAAATTGATTACAAGGCACGCATAAAGACCCACTTTTCTTCATTTGACAATTACACTGTTCTGTGTAGATGAAATTGACATCCATTTTCTACAGACTTGTATCTTGTATGCTTGAATCAGTATGCCAACTTTTGGAAATCAGAATTAGGGAGGATTTGCAACAGCCACCAAATTATGTGCGCGTAGCGCACATCTCGAGCGCGGAGCGCTCGACCCTTGCGGCCGGGGTCCAGGGTTTCTGGGTTCTGGGTTTCTAGATGCTCTCTGGTGCAATCTGACCCTTATTTTGGGGCATTTCACATGTTTTGAAATAAATATTGTTCCCACTGTTTTAACATAAAAAATATCAAATATGCATTTTCACATGTAAACAAGTGGAATGCCTCTGGCCGTCTCACCTGCATCACGCAGTTCAATATACATGTAGCAGCAGTGCTGACTTTGAAAACTACTCTAACTCGCACAAGATGTTCAGTGATACATGGTTACTCTTATGTCCACTTTTTATGAACTAGACCAATAAACTTACAGAGATATGATGGTTATTCAACAAAAAAACCCAACATGGCCAAAGTTCATTGACCTTACATGACCTTTGACCTTGATCATGTGACCTGAAACTCGAACAGGATGTTCAGTGATACTTGATTACTCTTATGTACAAGTTTCATGAATCAGATCCATAAACTTTCAAAGTTATGATGGTAATTCAACAGATACACCCAGTTCGGCCAAAGTTCATTGACCTTTGACCTTGGCCATGTGACCTGAAATGCGCACAGGATGTTCAGTGATACTTGATTACTCTAATGTCCAAGTTTAATGAACTAGACCAATAAACTTTCAAAGTTATGATGGTAATTCAACAGATACCCCCGATTCGGCCAAAGTTCATTGACCCTAAATGACCTTTGACCTTAATCATGAGACCTCAAACTTGCACAAAATTTTCAGTGATGCTTGATTACTATTATGTCCAAGTTTCATGAATCAGATCCATAAACTTTCAAAGTTATGAGGGAAATCAACAGATATCCCCAATTTGGCCAAAATTCATTGACCCTAAATGACCTTTGACCTTGGTCATGTGACATGAACCTCATGTAGGATGTTCAGTGATACTTGATTAACCTTATGTCCAAGTTTCATGAACTAGGTCCATATATTTTCTAAGTTATGATGACATTTCAAAAACTTAACCTCGGGTTAAGATTTCGATGTTGATTCCTCCAACATGGTCTAAGTTTATTGACCCTAAATGACCTTTGACCTTGGTCATGTGACATGAAACTCTAATAGGATGTTCAGTAATACTTTAACCTCAGGTTAAGATTTGATGTTGACGCCGCCGCCGCCGTCGGGAAAGCGGCGCCTATAGTCTCACTTTGCTTCGCAGGTGAGACAAAAAAAACCAGGGGACAAATGAAGTACCTGTTCAACAACAATAGTAAGGAATAACTAGAATTTAATTCGTCATGCGGACGAATTAGGTGGTCTGTCATGATTTTTCATTCAGATTCGGCTAATGTATAAAATGAATAATTTAGATATGATTGATAATCTTGATTCTAGACATCCTAAGAATAAATTTTGACCATTGCTCAATGTGATTATTAATGTTTCCCATAGACTTTACACGTAAGCAATTTTGAGAATTACAATTCCAATATTGCAAGTGAAAAACGGGCATGATCCCGGCATCTGATCAAAAAGTGGAGGGCACATTACCGAAAGCCCAGAATCTCAGCTATAACATATTAAAAGCTCCGGCAAAACTGACAAGAAGAAATGGAGATATGGCTCACGAAATAGAGGAATGTCGAATCTAGTTTTGAGAAAAAGTCATGTCCCATAGAGATTACACACAAAATACATGTGATATGAAAAAAAACAATTATAATCTGTTTTATCTTGCTAAATTTTAACTTTCATACCTTTTAATTATCACAAAGGATCATGTAAGAGGTGGCAAAAAGAAAAAAAAATGAAAAAAAAAATCATCTTTTCTACCCCAGGAATCGAACCTCCGCCCTCGAGAAAGCAAGTCAAATGCGTTATCCATTGAGCCACGATATTCCCCATAGAGATTACATGTAAGCAATTTTGAGAATTACAATTCCAATTTTGCAAGTGAAATACGGACATGATCCCGGCATCTGATCAAAAAATGAAGGGCACACTTCCGATAGCACAGAATCTCAGCTACAACATGTTAAAAGCTCAAGGAAAGCTGACAAGAAAAAATGGAGATATGGCTCACGAAATAGAGGAATGTCAAATCTAGTTTTGGGAAAAAGTCATGTCCCATAGAGATTACACGCAAAATGAGGAAAAATGATATGCCTCTTTTCATCGCTGTTTTACGCAATGATGCGTTTCTCAAAACGAATATTCATGTTAACTGAGGAGAAAGAGTACATTCTAAACTACAACATATCAAAATCTGGGCGAAAACCAATGTATATTCGAGAAGTTACAAACAAATTTGCATAAATTTGATGACGTCATTTTTGAATAAATGAAATTTTTAGTTTAGGCGCCATTTTGATGACGTCACGAGATAATTTAGGGACGATGGTTACATGAAATCAAATCTACAACTCATAATCTATCGATATATGAAAAAAAAGTTGGGGGTCAATGGACTATTTAAAGAGCTACAGTGAATTTACAATAGGCATGTTTTTGCCCATATATGGCCTATAGTGAGAGCTCGCGCGCACACGTGCTGCAAAGTTTAACGGGTGTTAATTTCGTTATTAATGGTTGTAGAAGGTTGATCAAGGTATCAAATTGCTCAGAATTTTATTAGCAATGCAATGATATTAAAAGAAACGGTTTTTCTGCGTTGCGTTAAGGTGTAACATTTTAAGCATTTCAAAAATTTGCGCGCGCGCACGTATGCGCGCGCGCAAATTTTTGAAATGCTTAAAATGCCCTGAAACGTACCCAAAAAAATTTATAGGTCATTTGGACGATTTTTTTACCTTTGACGCGCGCGTACGCGCGCGTCATGACCTCTACATGACCTTTGATGACATTGACATTTGACCCTTGACATGAAGTTAATGTCATGTAAATATTGTTAATTTTTGACAATTGATAATGAAGATATGATCAAATGAAGAATTTTACAAAATGGCGCGTAGATGACGTCATCATGATCATATGACCTTGAAAAGCTTATTTTGCCGTCTCTATGATAGATTCTATATATGACGAAAAAATCAGCAAAATTGATTCAGCCAATTTCGAGAAAAGTTGGCGACAAAAAATAGGTACCATGAATAAAGAAATAAAGAAATAAAGAAAATTCTGACGAAATCAAGAGGTGATCTGTCGTAGACAGACCACCTAATTATCACTATCGGCTATAGGCAGGTTGTGTTCCACTATAAATCCAGTAAAGAAAAGCTCAGCACTGGTCCCTTGCTTTGTGAAAAACTGCTATGTAGGTGAGACAAAAATCATGAAAACCTACAAAGCAGAATATAAAAAGGGAGGAGGGGGAATGTACAATGGTGTACCTAGGATTTTCCACAGGGGGGGTTGGCAAAACCGTCCGCCAAAAAATTTGACAAGCAAAAAAATAATAAATAAATAGGTCTGCAATCACAAATAAAAGGATATTGTACCAGAAAAAAAGGGGGCAAATTGCATGGGTTGTGACTCGGGCAGACTGCCCCCCCCCCCCCATGTAGCACTACACGATGTACATTAGTCAGAGAGAAAAACTGTACATTCTGGGGAATGTTTCATCAACATTCTGGCCCGACAAGTTGTTGGATCTGATATCTTTGAAATCTTTCCTTTATTCTGATTGGCTGAGAAGCACTGTAACTATGGTAACTGTCAGATAAAATGGGACTTGTCAGATAAAACGTCTGATATGTCCTTTCATGAAATGCTCCCCAGTCTGATTTCAACTAGGGAGCACTTCATAATTTTGATTTGCACTCGTTTATTTTGTCACAGCCAATTAGATGCAAGGATTTGCAGTAGCTTGTAACAATAATCAAACTATTTGTTTCAAGAAATGCTCCCCAGATTGAAAATATTTTTGGTTCAGGAATTATGAAATAACCTATGTAATGTTTTTTTTTTTACGAAATGCATGTACACGAACATGTAGGCCTATATACATGTACAATCATATTGCTGGAGAACAAGTTGTGCTCATGAAGGCAAGCCAAACATTCCTGGGGATATTTTTAGAGTACTGTATACTGTATGTAGTTTATAAAATGAATGCTTCAGAGTTGACAATTCTCCTCATAAATTATTGCTACACTACCAAATTCAGTATTGAAGAAGAGTTTGGTGGAATCAAATACATATCCCCAGGCAATGTTTTCCGTCAACAAACAACCAGTTTCTAAAAATCATACATGTACATAGGGGAAGGATAGTCTAAGGAGAAGACTTTATAAAAAAATAATAATCTGTATCTTCACATGTAGTTCTAGGAAATGTTACAAATTAAACTTGATATAGATCAATTGATTTGTTATTGAAGCAGTCCCTCCATTCATACAAACAGTACATGGAAATATGTTCCTGGCATCACAAAGCAATCCATCCTCACCCTACAGATGCTATTCTTTTTGTTTAGAATAAAAACATGTTTTGTATAGCAGTGTTTGGACTTTCATAAAAGTAGGACATGGAACATTTGGTTGCAATATACTGTACATGTACATGTAGTTGGGAACCCCAAAATCTTGAAATGTTAATCAAGTTTGCAATGTAAAATTATTTCTTATAATCACAGCAATAAAATGATGATTTACCTGTTCAAAGGTACCCTGTAGCTAAACTTGAGGGGCTTGAAAATGCCCTTTAAAGGGGAAAGGATAGAAAAAATGTGAATGCAAAGGCAAATCTATGATGATTCATTTTGAGAGCCAAGACCATTCCTTACCTTACCAAGAGCAAAGACCTACTATAAACTCTTCAAGGAATGTCAATGACTCTCTACATGGTTTGATGATGAGCAGGTGAAAGCCTTCTTGACCATTTCCTGTCACCAATCGACAAATTCCTTTTTTCTCATCTTCATCACCTGTCTTCATGCTTGGATTGGAATCATTAATAATAGTACATGTTACGTCTTTTCATTGCACAAGCAATGCATTTTCATAATGCTGCATTCAAATTCCTTTGCAATATTGAATAAAGATAGAAAACACCTTTTCAGTCACAATTTAAAGAATAGAGTAAAAAGTTGGATGATAAAAATAATAAATAGCAACACTTTTATATAACTAGCATGCACAGAATAAAGCACATGTTGTCATAAAAAAAATCATCACTTTTTGAGGTTACTCAACCTTCTTCATGGTAAACGTGAAATTAGTTACCCGTTAGAGTTATTCTCTGGTATATTTCAAGCTTTTATTTTATTGTGTATCAGTCGGGGGGGGGGGGGCGCTCACATAAACTGGTGTTACGGGAACATGCCGCTGTGATGACCCCCTTTTTTCAGACCTAACTTTCAGTTCTTTAGATACTCCGAGTGACAAAAGTTCAGTTCAGGAGCCGCCCTGCCCCGTTCGCAAGACCCCCGTTAAAAGACATCTCAAATCCCCAACACTGTCAGTGTGAGCATTGCATGCGACTATGCCCTCACAGATTCACTATGCACCATATCTTTACCGACAGTGCTGCGATCCCGTTCCGTAGACCATTTTTTCGCACCGCCCGGTATATATTTAATTCCCAAGGCCCCATATTTTACCCTTGTAGTCAGTTCCTTAGACCCCCATTTCAGAGTTTTGTGAGGCACACACCCATCAAAAATAATTTGAGTGCCCCCCCCCCCATTTTCATTTGCATGAATATTCTGTTACAATGAATGGCAAACTTTTATAACTAGCCAATTCTGTTCTTACAAGTAGGCCTACTTGTAAATGTGTAGACCTAATTATACACTATGCTCGGATTTTGAACATTTAGACATGTCTTGTTCTGGTAAGTTCTTCAACATAAACCTCTACCATTATGCATTTCAAGTCTTCCTATTCTTTATTCTATCACAATACAATCAAGAATGTGTCATAACATTCCATTTCACACCCCTCCCTGTAAATTTCAAAGTACATTTCACAGTCCCACTCATATAAACTTTTGCAAGTGATCTCTGCATTAATACAATGTACATTACAATGTACCATGCAAGCGCTTCAATGCACACTGGGGTTTGGGGCTATTCAAACTGAGGTAACGCTTTTATGCTATACAAAACAGCTTTAACTGTCCCCCATTTCATCCCATAGAAAAACCTGTCCCCCTCTCCCCTATTGTTTGGTCCAAGGTTTTAAGCTCATCCACTGTTTACACACACAGCACAGTTCTAAAACATCTCATTAAAGGGGACGCATGCAAATGAGTGGTCGTTTTCGGTTGGTCAATATGGAGTGTCCACTACTATGGGCTTTCACTGGGGGTGACCATTGTCACAAGAGCCCCTGGACACAATGCAGTGTTGTTTCTAGGACTGAGTTGCAGGGGGCTTGGAACCTTCTTAGGGGAAGACCTGGAACTGTTTCAGCATACTGTGCAGTTAGAGATAACTCTTAATTCAAGTGCCTTCTATACCATAGCTGGGATGATTGGATCAGAAAAAGGGAACTCTTGCCCTGATTTCATACAAGAAAACTCACATTTATAACTGTAACTAAACGGTGATCAAATTTTACAGGTCGTGTTTGTAGCATCATGCTCAAAATAGGGCAATTTCCGTAATTGGTCTATGTAACTTCTGTTACATTTTGCATCCTAGCACATAAGCGTAATTCTTGAAATAGGCAAATGTACAGGCAGAAAAACTCTTCAATTACAATAAGACTACATTGTATGTTGTATAATCAACAGATTATATGATTCCAGACCTCACCTGAAGGTATAATTATGTTCTTACACCAGCATGAACATTCTATAATCAAATAGACATCAATGTTATTCTTTCAATATTACTTAATTTCATATTTGTTTTAAAAATTCATCACATTTACATTGTATATTGAAAAGTTATTATAACATTTGTCTCCTCATTTCAGCCTACATGTACTTTTATTTCTGACATTCCTCCTATGTACCTTTCTCATTCTATATACCTCTTTCTATCTGTAGATATATTGAAATTTTAATCATTCTTCAGTGGCCACTTTTTCTGTATTTCTTGGGTGGCCTAGAAGTATATATTTGAACAACAAATACATTTATTTCAAGCCTTCTAATAAGCAATACCAGCACATTGTAACATGCCAACTATTAACAGTAAGAGGGTACATTTCCAAATGTCTGCAACAATATTTGTCAAGTAAGGCAGCTGGGGGCCATGGATTAGGTCTGAAACTAATATAAAAGGACTTTGGTTTACTTAGATTAAAGCAACACAAAAGGGAACTTCTGTGCTATGAAATATGATAACGTTGAATGCTGTAGCAGCGTTATTAATGGGGAATGACTATTGTGCATTGGTTTCTTATGCATATATGGACATGTACAAAATGTAATGCATGAACAAAAGATTGTATTGTGCTATGTCATAAGCCTATATGTCTGTAATCTAATTATACATACATGTAGCTGTACAGCAATTGTTTACACAATACCATTTTGCAGTACATGTAAAGATTCAGTTTTTTTCTTCTTCTTGTGATATGTATCTGAAGGATACAGGGAAAAAAATTGTAGGGGATGAATGTCTTTTCTGTAGATAGTTCCCAGATAGTCTAACATTAGCCCAGTCTATGAAAATACATGTATGTAAGCAGCATGTCAAATGTAGAAATTAAATTTGCAATACCTGAACATGATTAAGGTTGCACAAACCTTTCAAATAAACAAAAAGTCTGCACTTGTAGAATACTAGTTAGCTCAAGCCTCTCAGACACAACTTGCCAAAGTGACAGAGCCATAAAATCTTTATGGTCAGGTATCTGATATTTTATAGCTATTTGATCACCCAAAGGTCAACAAGGCCAGGGTTACTATCAGTCTGTCCATGTCCTGAGTTGACCCTGTGTTTTCTTTTACAATCTCTGCACAGAAGTGATTTCACACCCACCATACATGTACCATTAAAAATACTAGTACCTGCTATTTTGTGAATAGAATTTCTACCCCATCCAATATACACGTACAGGGAATAATTATCCTGGTATCGCATTACAATTTGCTCCACTTTTTTTAAAGAATAAAGACTGCTACATTGTATACATAAAGTCTTTTGTATAGCATATTTTTACATAGGACTGTACATTACTTACATGTAGTTGAGAGCTTTTCTCTTATGACCAAAATATGCTATTCAAATTTGTAAAGAAAAATCATTCTGATATAGGATAATTACAACTCTAAAAATGCAGAGATTTCTCACAAAGTTTACAGTGATTTTATGCAGAGTGAAAGCTAGTTCTGATAATATTTTGATGTGAGGCAAAACTGATGTGCATTACTGAACTTGGTCTGGGATTGCAAGATTTATCTTGTTATTTACACATGCTTCATCATTTGCATACAAAATAAACATAAAAGTTGCAGCCCTTAAATATCAAATTTTAAAAGGCAATGCAACCTTTCAGAAGGGCACATTTTTAGGCTATAAAAATGGGTAAATCTAATACCCCTTTCATAAACTCAATTAAAATGAATTAGGCGGCTAATAGCAGCATAATTTGGTCGTAAAATTGGAGGAGGACAAGAGTTATCCGCATTACTCTGATGCTGCTATTATCCGCATAATAGCAGCATCGGGATAAGATTTTGAGTTTATGAACGCATTTCCAAATAATGCGGATAATTGCCATGGTGCGGTCACAAGGTCACCCTTTTCCAACACAACCGCATCGGAGGGGGCGTGTCCAGTTGTCATGGCGATTATCCGCCTTTTTCAGGACGGGCGGTCGTAAAAATAATGCGGCTTATTTTCGGAGTTTATGAACGCAATTTTTGCTGAATTATCCGCATTACTCTTAGGCGGCTAATTGGAGGACAGGTTTATGAAAAGGGTATAAGGGGGAAATGGTACTAACAATGTCCAAGGCCAGTGCAGGAGGCATTGAAGCCAAACAGTTGGACATACAATATGGCCTTGGACAGCCTTGCATTAATTCAGCTCTGGCTGGGACATTTAATTAACATTTTTATCCTATAGGCCTAAATAGTCATATTTGACGATTTTCCTTGATTTTTATTGGCTGAGAAGCAATAGTACAATGGTAACATTTGGATACACATACATGTACACATAAAAATAAATGTAGCCCCTCATTTCATGATTACCACTCCCTCCTCCTTCCCCAACACATATTTCTGAGTCCTACATGTACATGTACATGTACATGTGTAGCTAAGCTAAAATTTAAATCATTTTGTTTCTATTGAAGGTTATTAATAATTAACATAGTAATACAAAAAAATGGCATAACCCATTGCACACATTTCTATTCTCAAGTACCAGTACAAGATCTGTACACCTGTATGCAATATACATGTAGTTTAAGACTGACAATAATTCAGGCAGAATAGCCTATTCAGTACTGTTCATTTCAAGCCTTCATGCATGCAATGTAGCAGCCATAGAATAGCCTAATGAGATGTATTAGTTTCAAATGACTAAATGCTGTAATTTGAAAAAAACTTGTTGGAATCCCACATAATTCAGGAAAACATTTGACATATTTCACCCATGCACACATTAGGGTTATCACTCGGCTTCTTGTACGGTACTTCATAGTACACTCTGTGTATACAAGCATACATGTACATTATACATACAGTATCCTGATTAAAAAAAAAACAGGGGAGGGGCAAAAACATCTGTCATCTAAAATGTGAAAAATAGCAAAATAAATGTCTTTTCATAAGAACATCTGCAACATCTTTGTAGAGAGAATGTAGGAAAATTCAAGATCCGAAAGAAAGGGAGGCGCGATAGCTCAGTCGGTAGAGCGGGGATTCGTATTCCGGTGACCCGGGTTCGATTCCCGCTTGGTGCGCTAGTGCCCTTTGGTAAGGCATTGATCATCAGTACCAGGTCCTTCGGAGGGGACTTTAAGCCGTTGATCCTCTGGTTGCTTGCTTACAAGCATTCATGCTTTCTTAGCAATCAGGTAAAAAAAATCACCACCAAAAGCTTTCTAGTTTTCTACAATTAGCTTAAAGCTTGCAAGAAGATCAATTCCTTAAAAGCAAGTCCATTGACTTGAACAAAAGAGGAAAGTCAAACAAGCTTAACACTGAAAATTTCATCAAAATAAAATGTAAAATAAGAAAGATATGACACTTTAAAATATCACAAAACAGTTTATTTTCCACATTCCAATCAGTATGCAAATGTAGGACATTCCAAGAAACCCAATAATGTCTCTCTCACTATTCATCTTGTATTTTATGATATGAAATATTCAAATTTCAATGTGAATTTTTAACTTCTTATCCCTGAAAATGTGGAATTTCCATTGTTGAAACCTATATAGTGATTCAATAAATATTTTCCTTAATTGTCAAATCAGCAAGAAATAAAATATTTAATTATTTAAAACACAAAAGAATTAGTGACACCATTGACTCTCATTTTCATATAACTGTTTTTTACAAACACAAAATTTGCGAAAATTGAACAAAACTTTGAAATGACACAACTTTCTTTACAGTTTACATCTCTGTTTGTGATTACATTTTGACTTAATAGTTTTGCACTTGGTCACCAAATTATACCTTAATATTTAATATATGAAAAATAATTCTCTTATTGAAATAACCTTTTAAATTCATAAATAATCAACAAATGACATGCAGACCCTATCAAATTTACATTTTGAAAACAGTTAAATAAAAAACAGTAAAAACTACAGATATTTATGTTTGAATATTTGGGCTGAGCTTAAATCTAACAATCACAATTATATTTCTTTGCAAATTATTAGCCTTTCCCTTCATATTCACTACCACCTATATGTATTTGTTTACTTGGCAAGTATTTCCAACTTTGGAATGCTGACTCTGATAACCATCTCCAAATGGTCTTACATGAATGACTCTTTAACAAACACTCTGAAACCTCATCATCATTTTGTTTACTCACTGTCTACCGATATTGTACGCCTTCCCAGTGCCATGTCAAATGCTTGGTCCCACATGAATTATTTAGTGCTGGCAATCGTGAATCAGGTATTATGCCAAATGTGTGACTACAAACAAATTCCTTTCATATGACCCATGAAAGAAACCATATTCATTTTGCCGACCCTGCAATTAGTACCATCATTTTTTAAGGGATTAAAAAATTAAGAGTGCCTTGACTTCAGGCCCATGCCAATTATCTGAGAAATAAAGTGTGTCACCTCAAATGATATTCAGTCCTGGGAGTGACAATTGAAAGGGTTACACGCTGTGTGTCAAAGGTCAAATACAGAGCCATGGATAGGGAGCGTCAATCGTTTGTCAGTTGAGGAGCACACAAAGGAGTTATTGAATAGAAGGATTAGCAAGGGTGTTGATTTGAAATGAAGGACTTGGGTGGAAATAGGAACCAGAGGGAGGGATGCCCTAATGATCTTGGGAATGAAAACTGTTAGGGCAAGCTTCATTGGTGCCAAATGAAACATGGAAACTTTTCTTTCAGAGTAACAAATTTGGCTTGAACTTTCTTTTTTTATACAATATGCCAACCACACAATATTTTCATACGACTATCAGACACATACATGTACATGTATAATAGTCTGACATAAGAATTTCTTTTTACATGTACATGAATGCAATGCTCTCTCTTGAAAAGAAGTACAGCTGCCCACAAGAGGAATGTGCTCCTTACAGGACATTATAAATAAAGCAAGGAGTTTGGGGGAGGTACATGTATCTCCATGCATAAAGTATTTAATGAGAAGTTCATATAAATTTCGCATTGAAAGTCAACAAAGCTACACATGTACTAGTATTTAAAGCTACATGTATCAGTCTTGCATGGACAAAACTAACCTTCTCCACATCTGCATTGGGTCAGTATTTCTAATCCATCCATAGCCCATGCATGTACATGACAAATATCACACTTATTACCAACAATAAAATAATTAATGAATTTGATATTCTTTAAAAGCACCTTTGGGATTCTCTGAGCAGAAAATGCTCTTACACGTGTAAATAGGAATTTAATAATTCATGGTTTCCTAGTTTTACAGCGCTTTTAAACTTGAATACCTAATATAACAAACTTCTTTAAGATTAATGGCAAAGATATCAGCCTAACACCTTCCACCAACACTCAATGAAGTCTTTTTCACATTCATTAATCTACTTACAAAAAAAAACTTTGGGATAATGTGAAGCTACAAGAAAATTTGGGTAACTAAATCAGCAAGGAGCTAAGAGCAAAGCAGGATTACTTGCTAACCTAAAATATGCTTTTCACACTAAGGTATCTTATCCCTGTAAATATCCTTAACCCTGGACTATCCTCAATCCCATACTATCTTTTGGGGTTTCAGACAGCCCCACCCCAGCTTACTGCACAGCTAATGAATACTGATGGGTTTTGCCACACAAAACCTACATGTATTTAATATGAACTTTCAACTTAAGTGATTGGCTCCACTTTCCTTATTAAACCAGGTTTGGTGTCAGACTATAAATGTAAAGCTCTTATTGTACCACTGCAAGAAGTCAGCTGACCCAACTTTTTACCACACCCGGATCCTACAGTACTATTTGCCACACTAGCCTACTTTAGTAAAATGTAGTCCGATTATCTGATACAAAAGCAAGCTATTAATTGACCCCAGAAATTTGGTAGGTCAAATATTGTTCACATTTTTTTCCATGTTGGTATTAAATGTGCTGACATTTGGCAATTACAGAAAATAAAAGCCCCCACAGTAATATATCCAAGGGGTAAGATTAAGCTAAACCATGGACCTACTATAGAACCTAGCAGATCTTACCACCAGCTCCTGATTGGATGAAATCGGGAACGGTATCACATGAATACTGTTCCACTTTCAATAACCCTTACACCCCTTTATAGTTATCTGGTTGAAAAGTCATCTCTTTGCAATTTAAACAATTAAACTTGCTAAGTGTGAACAGTTTTTGAAAGAAACCCCTCCATGGACTTCTGCTCGACAGGTACAAAATATTTATAATTTATGCGTCTCCATGCTCCTCTATCGCATTAAACTTGCATGAAGCCCACGCGTGGGGTTCTCTGCTGTTTCTTCCATAATCTTACCCCAGAGGATTTGGGCCAATTTGTCATTACACAGAGATAGGCAATGAATGCAATTAGCTTTAATAATGAAGTCAGGTCCCTGGGTGTTTCAAAATGCCATCTGCACTGTTTGGCAAAAGATAAAAAGATCTTTCTTGAAAGTATCAAGATGTTCATGACACTGGAAATGGAGATTGAATTAGTGGAATGATTTTGACATCTTGAGCAACCAGACTGCAATGTCATTATCACCAAGAAATTGAAAGGCAATGGAAAAACCAGAACTTGATGTTTCATTAACTTAGAATCAAACCATACCTCAAGTGTGTACTTTGCAACATGAGCAGGTTCATGTTTGGAATAAAATAAAAGTATAAAGAAAAGTTTAAATGTTTAAATGAATAGCAAGTTGTTTTTTTATTTGTCAATTGTCAATGTCAACCACATCAGAAGGGTGAATCTCTATAAATTTGCATTTACAATGTATTCAAATTGTCATTTAATGTGACACTACAGCAATGGGTCAGAGGCCTACAAATGTACATGTACATGGATAGTTAAGGATCAACTTGGTTTATGTTCGGACATTTGGTTATCAATAAAAATAGGAAAGAAAATACTGGAATCTAAATGCTTAAATACAAAGAAATGCAAGTTTTTTGTCTTTAAATTATACATACATGTAGGTGGTCCTACTGTTCTTGTAGTTGTGCAGGTTTGAATATACATGTACATGTACCTTGATTGTAGAAATACTTGTCTTGAGGCATTGTACATTCAGTAATTTTATGTAGATTTTTTTATCACAAATCCAATGAAAAAATCTTGATTACAAAATGAAAACCAAAAAATAAATAACAACATCTGGTCAAAAAATGAGTCTTGGGTAATAAAGTACTAGTACAGTACACAACTTTCAAACAATTTTTTTTCTTGTGTAATAAAATACTTTTTTTTCTTATATGTAGCTAAAATTCCATAAAAGACTAAAATTACTGAATATTAAATGGATGTACACTACAACTACAAGTAAAGATGTGTATCGGAAACTGGTAGTCATTCAAAAATATAAACAGTAAAACTTTGTTGCCAAGTAAATGAAAATATTTTTACCACATATCAATTGTGGTCTTGCACACAAAATTTACATAACCTATATGCTGTATTCATATACATGTACATAGCCTTCATGTGCCATTCATACATGTACATGTATGTACGCATCATTGCATACTCAATTTTAACTACAGTCCAGTGTAATGACATCACGAACCACATCTCCAAAGCCAATATTGATTTCTGTATACACTCTTTCATCCAAACAAGATTTCCCCTCCCAAAACAATGAACGTCAGTCGCATGTATAATTCCAAATTCCAAATGAGTTAACATTCACTGGACCACATAATCACTTGGGGTATAACACATACGGTATGCACTTGTACAGTGTAAATGATTGTTGTACATACATGTATGCAATAAATGTGGATATTTCATCCCCTATTCTACTTGTAACAATAACAAAAACCAGACACATGCACAAATGTTTCATAAATAATGTACTAGGGTGCATGTAACTTTGCATGTAATCAAATCCAATGTGCCATCAATGCTGAAATATCTTCTCAGATAAATTGTTATGTACTATTTTACTTGCACAAGAACTTGTAACCAGACCTGCTTGTGACTGAGAAAGTGACAAAACGTCAATGAATTCCAAGATCTGGGGGATTTCTCCAGATGTACATGTACATGAAATACAACCTGGCAGCTGGATTGGTCTTTGATTGATATTTCATGTAACATGCACTGGCACACTCTGTCATTCTTAATATTACCAAGCGATATGACAAGGATGAACTTCACGGAACACGGAATGGCAATAACCGCAAAATTATGAGACCAAACATTAATTTTTTCTCGCTCTGAGTGATGAAACAATAACCAGCTGAAAACCAGAAAGGATAAATGTGAATGGAAGGGGTATTTTATTGTCTCTGGGTGTCACTCAGTACATTTTTTCAGCAAAGAAAATGGGTACTATTTCTCAAATGGACAAGCTCTCACGGAAGTGTCAGCACTGATTGTAAACATCTTGTATCATACAGGTTTAGGGACTTAAGAAGTTATATTGGATGAACTTGCAATTGAGGTTAAAACTTCCACATCCATTATAATCATCATCGCTCAATTCATTGAAGAAATCTCTCACATTGGGCGTAAATGTCCACACATACTTTTACTCTCGCTCCTCAGCACACAGAAAAATTGTCTTTGTCAATTTTGGGTTGCAGTGATCCCAACGTGGTTCACTGCCTCATGCACAGGAACCCTTTACCAGTAACTCTTGGTGATTACTTATTTTAACCATGGACCGACCATGTTTTAACAAAATAATAATCTCCAAAATTCAAGTCAAAAGGATTTTAGTAGGTAAACAATATCTAAACATCATGCATTGTACAGTGTATCTCAAGTCATCAACATCATTATTTTAAGGTGAAAGTCAATGAAAAAAAGAACATGACAATCTCCAATACTCCTACATGTACATGTAGTTTGTGAAAATATTCTATTTTGCTTTATACTGTACACTGTATGGCTACTGAGACATACATGTACTACAATAATAAAATTCAACATTCACAACTTTTAAACCTAGAGATGTACAGGTGTACCCTCAGGGATATTTTGTACATCTACAGTCCATAAATGATATCATTCCGGAGCACCTCAATTTAAAGACAAAAAGAAACAATAATTCAATAACAAGTGGAATGCCTCTGGCCGTCTCACCTGCATCACGCGGTTCAATATAGCAGCAGTGCTGACTTTGAATACTACTCTAACTCGCACAAGATGTTCAGTGATACATGGTTACTCTTATGTCCACTTGTTATGAACTAGACCAATAAACTTACAGAGATATGATGGTTATTCAACAAAAAACCCCAACATGGCCAAAGTTTATTGACCTTACATGACCTTTGACCTTGATCATGTGACCTGAAACTCGCACAAAATTTTCAGTGATGCTTGATTACTATTATGTCCAAGTTTCATGAATCAGATCCATAAACTTTCAAAGTTATGATGGGAATTCAACAGATATCCCCAATTCGGCCAAAGTTCATTGACCCTAAATGACCTTTGACCTTGGTCATGTGACGTGAAACTCATGCAGAATATTCAGCGATACTTGATTAACCTTATGTCCAAGTTTCATGAACTAGGTCCATATATTTTCTAAGTTATGATGACATTTCAAAAACTTAACCTCAGGTTAAGATTTCGATGTTGATTCCTCCAACATGGTCTAAGTTCATTGACCCTAAATGACCTTTGACCTTGGTCATGTGACATGAAACTCTAGTAGGATGTTCAGTGATACTTGATTACTCTTATGTACAAGTTTCATGAATCAGATCCATAAACTTTCAAAGTTATGATGGTAATTCAACAGATACACCCAATTCGGCCAAAGTTCATTGACCTTTGACCTTGGTCATGTGACCTGAAACGCGCACAGGATGTTCAGTGATACTTGATTACTCTAATGTCCAAGTTTAATGAACTAGACCAATAAACTTTTAAAGTTATGATGGTAATTCAACAGATAACCCCGATTCGGCAAAAGTTCATTGACCCTAAATGACCTTTGACCTTAATCATGAGACCTGAAACTTGCACAAAATTTTCAGTGATGCTTGATTACTATTGTGTCCAAGTTTCATGAATCAGATCCATAAACTTTCAAAGTTATGATGGGAATTCAACAGATATCCCCAATTCGGCCAAAGTTCATTGACCCTAAATGACCTTTGACCTTGGTCATGTGACGTGAAACTCATGCAGAATGTTCAGCGATACTTGATTAACCTTATGTCCAAGTTTCATGAACTAGGTCCATATATTTTCTAAGTTATGATGACATTTCAAAAACTTAACCTCAGGTTAAGATTTCGATGTTGATTCCTCCAACATGGTCTAAGTTCATTGACCCTAAATGACCTTTGACCTTGGTCATGTGACATGAAACTCTAGTAGGATATTCAGTAATACTTGATTAACCTTATGGCCAAGTTTTATTAACTAGGTCTATATACTTTCTAAGTTATGACGTCATTTCAAAAACTTAACCTCAGGTTAAGATTTGATGTTGACGCCGCCGCCGTCGGAAAAGCGGCGCCTATAGTCTCACTTTGCTTCGCAGGTGAGACAAAAAGTATAGGTATAAAAAAATATACAGTATCACCATAGAGCTATTAAAGGGGAAGTTCACCCTGAAGAAAACTTTGTTGTAAAAATAGCAGAAAAAATAGTAAAAAATATTGGTGAAGGTTTGAGGAAAATCCGTTAAAGAGTAAGAAAGTTATTAGAGTTCAAAATTTTGGATTTGTGACGTCATAAACGAGCAGCTGCCCCATGTGTTATATATTATAAAATGTATAATTTTCAAATTTTGTATGGTTCCTGATGACTTAATTTTGTTTTCTTTTCATGATCGGGTGTGAAATGATTTGTCTATTGATATACAAAAGTTACAGTGAAAACCATTTTCAATTTTCTGAGAAAATGACATTTCATTGATTTTTTACCATTCGCTATGTAGGAATGCTGCTCGCATATGATGTCACAAATCAAATAATTGAAATTCTAATAACTTTTTAATTATTTGATGAATTTTTCTCAAACCTTCGGCAATATTTTTTATTATTTTTTCTGCTATTTTTACAATAAACTTTTTGTCAGGGTGAACTTCCCCTTTAATGGTATCACATTCTAGATATTCTATGTACATGCACATGTACTGTAGATAACAGTACATGTACCGTACATAAAATGTACCTGTATTCTTCCATATGCATCTGGTTCTTATTTTCTTTGTTCCAGCATTCCTTTCTCATCTTTTTTTGTTCAAAATGACAGGCTATGAGGTTGGTATAATCAATCACCCTGTACGTGATAATAAAACCATCGTTTTCCCCATAATAATAAAGTTCAAGTAATCCAACAATTGGCTATATTTTGTCTATCAAGGATGTGATATCATGGACGGTTCTTGTCTACAATAGGGTCGACACTATCACAAAATCAACTTTCTTTTTAAAAAAATATAGAAAAACAGCACCACTGGTCATGTGACTGCAGTATACGGTACAGGCTAAGACCTACAATAAATGTACATGTGCATGTAATGATACATGGATGTGTATACTGTAACAAAACTTATACATGTATATTCAACTTTTACCACAAATTATTTTCCTCACAGTTTCTTTATGCTGATCTTATTTTGTACATGTACACTGTATGTCGCTGATTAAACAGGGTACATGTATATACAGTACATGTAGTTGCTACTCATTGCTTTGCTTTTTTATTTTCAAACAATCTTTTTGATCAGAGATTTTGCCATTTACATGTAATGTTAACTCATTAGTAAATTTTCTAAGATTTCCAACGACAACATTGAAATCTAGGTATACATGTTTGATTGTGTGTGATGAGAGCATGACTCTTCAGTCTTCAAATGAACTATTATAGCCAATACGAGTAACATGAACAGTAAACACTGAGAGTCAGACTTTGTACTTTGTTGCACAATTCTTCCAGACACAGTTGATGCCTACCAAAATATTGATGCATTCAAGGCAAACATTTGATCTGTCTTATCTTATGTTATCTAAAGCCCATACCACCTTTTGTACAGTCAAGCTCAGAAGCTAGGAATGCTACCATGTTCCCCACACATACCTAAGATTGGCAAGTGTTCAGGTACATGTACATGTAAATCCAGTCAAGTCTAATTTACATTCAGGGAATTGTTAGAGAGAGACTTTTACTGACAAAATAGTGCATATCATCATCATTAAAGAGAAATTCCAGTAGTTGCAGTAAACACTGATTTCATGAGAAAGTCTGTAAAACAAGACTTAATTGTCACTATATTTTTTGTATCATCGAGGACCTACATGTACATGTAGATCTGGTACAGTTACATTAACTGAACTTTGTGATATCTTGAAATCTACGCTGAAAAATGTTCACATCGAAGATCCCCAACACAGATAAGCGCACATGGGACAATGTATAATTATTGCTTAGAGCGTCGGGCCCGACGCCCTAACCGAATCCTGTGCTTATTTGCTGATTTCTCAGCAATTACACAATTTCTTCCAGAATCCTTTGGCAAATGCGTTTCATTTATACAAACAGACACTTTCGTGGTCATTTCATTGGATTCTGTACGAACTCATTTTGATATCGTTACCAAAACTAGCATTTACCTTTAAGCACCCCCACCCCCAACACACAAAAAATAATAATTGTAAATACATAAAAGAAACATACTAATACTACTGCTTCTGCTTTAAAGATAGATAGATAGATAGATAGGTAGATGATAGATAGATAGATAGATGATAGATAGATAGATAGATGTAGATAGATAGATAGATAGATAGAAGAAATTTTTAGACACATTTTGTGAATAGAATGTAGAAAAAATGTAGAATCTACACAACATGTAATACATTTTCAACTGTTGATTGATGCATGATGACCATATTATATATCTTTAAAGAAAGATGGATAGATAGACAGATAGATAGATAGATAGATAGATACATGTAGATAGATAGATAGATAGAAGAAATTTTTAGACACATTTTGTGAATAGAATGTAGAAAAAATGTAGAATCTACACAACATGTAATACATTTTCAACTGTTGATTGATGCATGATGACCATATTACACTCCACCATCACAGCATCAATAATACAATTAAAGTGGCATACATAAACACCTACAAGTAGCACAATTGGTTGCAATGACTCATTATTACAGAAACTTAAATCACCCACAGAACAGTTCAAGGTAGCCAAAACAAACATAATCCTTTGTCCTTCTTCAGTTCCCAGCTTGAGTTCAAGTCTTGGAATTTCTTGATTGAATATCAGAGGGAAGGTGAGCTTTAACAAATATTCAGAGGTGCAAAATTGCACATGATACACTTTAAACAACATTTTACTTGCTAGTATTTCCTTTTTAAGACTGTCATGTGAACTTCTGACAGTTTTTAAAGGAAGATGGCTGACAATTTTCACGGGTCATATTCATCATGAGTAATGTGCAAAAAATAATTTGCAGCTACATGTAGAAATATACATGTATTTTATCTTTAATGCTTTGCTTTTAATACTGGGATTATTTATTATTTATAAAAATTAATTGCACATTACAGGACATTGTAGCAACTCAACTAAATCACTGCCCAAATGATCCCTCACCATCCCTACTCCCAACAAACTACATTGTAGAAAATTTAACTACTGGTACTACATTGTACATGTATCTGCATGTCGCAAATTGAAGATATTGGAAAGTATACCCCGGAAATACTTTGTGAATTTTACATTAATTGAAAACTTTAAAGCCTTGCATCAATCAAAAATACATTGGAATATTAACATGAACATGCACATGTAGGCCAAGTTCAGTGATTTTCAAGGCAGAATTTATTTACATGTAGGTTCATAACACAAAAATTTGATTTTAAAAAAATATATATCACAGACAACATATACATACTGTACTATGTACATGTAAGATCAAATCATCAAAGTGCCATTATCATATTTTTGCCTTGCAATACATACATTGTACAATTGGGAGATATCTGTCAGGTTTCGTTCAGTCACTACATGTATATTCTTTTGCAAATTATTAGCACAAAATAAGAATATTTAGAATACAGCAGGCCTATTTTAATCATCAAAATTACAATACATTCCTTCCATTATGAATGGTAAATTTGGTTAATAACTAGGCTTAGCACACATGTAGCAAATACACAAGTGTGTTAATTCAACAATTTTTCCCCTACATGTATGTGATCAAGGCTTCTGCAAGACTGCATCCGATTACAGTGCTCAAGTTTTTAATTCAAGGAATTTTCCCTTCAAAATATCCATCAGCACCTACATGAACATTAAAGGTTAAAGATGAATTCCAGTTTTGGTAACGATCTCAAAATGACTTTTTACAGAATCTAATATAATGACCACCCAAGTGTCAGTTTGTATGAATAAAAAATATGTGCCAAAGGATTCTGGAAGAAATTGTGTAATTACTGAGAAATAAGCAAAATAAGCGTAGATTCGGTCACTTCCGTAGGGTCTTTATTCCAGCAATAATAATACACTGTCCCATGTGTTGGTGATCTTCAGTGTGAATGTTTTTCAGCGTAGATTTTAAGATTTCACAAAGTTCAGTTTATGTAACTGTACCAGATCTAGATCCTCGATGATATGCTGACAATTAAGCCTGGTTTTACAGACTTTCTCATGAAATCAGTGTTTACTGCAACTACATGTACTGGCATTTCTCTTTAAATATGAGACATGCACATCCCATTTAAACATAGAAAGATGTTCATTAAAAAATCCAACTAAAAATGGTGGAAAAACAATTTTTTTTTAGCATTTCATGTGAAGACCTCAAAATGCAGCCTTTTTTTTAAATATCCTGAATTGTTTGTAAAGTGAATGGGTGTGCAGACATGGGGCACCATTGTTTTATTCAATCTGAAAATGACTGGCTGAGATATTCTCCAAGAAAATTATACTCTGATGAGATTTTTGGCACACATACATGTATGGTACTCATAATACAAGGAACATCATCAACTGAAAATTTTCTTGAAATCAAAGAAAAATCATGATTAATAATAATCTAAGTTGTTACACATGTACATGTAGGTGCACAGAAATGGGGACCCCCCCCCCCCCTTCAGACTTACATGTAGGCCTACTGTAACATATTGACTTTATAATCATTAGAATCTAAAATTTTACATGTTTGATCTAGAAAGTAGAATAGTATAACCTTGTACCGGTACATGTATAATGTGTGAGTGGAATAGACCCAGATCTAGGCCTACATGTAACTTGTAAGTACATGTACATGTAAGAGTCTAGCTCAGCTAAGTACATGTAAGTGACAATGCCACGTACATTGTATGTAAAAAAAAATGAAATAGAGTTTGAGTCTTGATCAACATTTGTACTTTGTTGTGTGTTTGACAGGTCGTACATGTATCCACACAATCAATTTCAAACATCCATTTTGAAAATTTTGCAAGAAAAAGATTTTCTACAATTTTAGTATAAAGTCTACAAAGTGTTAGGCAATAATAGAGAACATATGCTGAATTTGCTGATTACAATTTTCCAATTCATTGTTTTTGTTTAATCCAAAGATAAAAGAGGAGGCTTCGATAAGTGTCCAGACACCCAACCCCCTAGTAGTAGTATAGTGAGTGATTGTATTACCGACCGGCCTTGTATTACCGAACGCGAGCATCATATGCATCAGAAAATAATCAAATACGCTCAAACCTTTGCAACTTCCTCCCAAAGGCAACTTAAATAGAAAAATTATGAAAAATTATCATAAACACAATTTCGAAGTCTTTATATCCTCAAAACAATAAAATATGGTCAAAATAGCTCATCAGTGACTTTGTTGTTTTCCCAACTTTTCCCATAGAAAACACACGTTCGGTAATACGATACCTTTTCAAGTGACCAAAATTTTCACTTGCGAAGAGGGGTCCGATTGGAAGCTGATGTCGTAAAAATGAAAAACAATTTCGGCAAAATTTCTGCATATTTATATTTTGTAGGTATTTGTGTATTTATGGTGAAAGTTTGGTGAATTTTATTGGAATAATGTGTTTGATATGATCAAATTCATGAAAAGTGTTCGGTAATACGATCCACTACCATACAGTCAAACAAGGCTTCAAAGGTAAACTTACAATCATGTAAGTTAAAAGCCAAACAATTACAACAGACATTGATCTGACATTTATAATTATGAGCTAAAGAAACTGATAAGTACGAGGTGAAAAGGTTACTTAGATTAGAGACTCAGAATCAGAACTCATGACACGTACACTCTGATTTGTCTCAATCTTGGGAAACTATAAATCAGGAAGCAACGGAACGCGATACACACCCGACGACCAGCGCCTGAGCTACCCCTCTCACAGCCCGAAGCCAGCCCGTTGCAAAGATAGCTACCGCCTCTCTCAGTTTCAAAAGAACAAACAGAACGACTTCATGTTGGACGTATAAAAATCATTATCTTACCTTGCCCCTCTTCCTCCTGTCTCTTATTTTCTCCATTTTATTCCTGATAGTATTCCATACTGATGGATGTCCGAGAAAAGCATTCAAAATCCGAGAAATCCGACACCGAGCTTAGCTAGCCTTGCTGGGCATTTTCGTTGTGAAGCGTCAATAAGGACGCCATTTTGAATCATTGCCTTCAGCACGCTCTTCCAGACTGAATTAACTCCCTCTGGAAGATTTTCAAATATCATTTTAAAAAGTAGGCCAAAACCAGGCCAAAACATTCTTGTCAACATCAAAATTTTATTTATTCTATTTTCATTGATTAATTATATCACATCCAGTTATTAGGATGTTTAGTGTGAATGATAAATTTATGAACATTTTGGCATTGGAGGTTCATACAATGTCTGCGATTAGGCGACTCGAGCTTCTATAGAAAGAGCGCACGATAAAAAAACTCTTTCGGAACATCTCGCTCTTGTCAAAAGGTTTTCCTTTCTTCACGTCACGAAAGAAGTTTGACAATAGTTGTTTGCCAACAAAACATAATGAACTGATACACTCGGATGCATTCAGTTGTTTCTTCAATTGGATTTGAACCGTCTTCTTTTATCTCAAGAGCGGTCTTGGTTAAATCCTATTGACGATTTTCTAATTTATACGAAAATGGTATTCTTCAGTTGGCGCCATACTCGTGAGACAACAAACATTAATTCTGTGGCACCACTATAAGTCTTATTATTTCTTCATGATGATACCATTCTAATTATATAACGCAGATACTGGAAAGTTTTCACCCCTTTCTGCGTGTATATCGTGATATTCATGTGATATTTTTAGAAATGAATATGGCTATGAACATTGCTGTAACTACGGGGGCACGTGCCCCCCCCCCAAAAAAAAAAACTATTTGTTTTCTTATGTTACTACATAAAATTATATTTTTATCATACTTTTGTGAATAATTTGTCTCCCTTATAATGAAATAAGTTGCAGCAATAAATATCTAATGCACTTAATCGTTGTCAATCCAATATTTATAGTTATTAGAGGAAAATTTTTGAATAAACCTAATTTCATATAATAAAATACAAAAGAACAAGTGGGGAAGTGGCGTCATCAGCCAACCTAATGAATATTCATGACGATTGTTTTCACAAAATATTGCTATACTTTAAAATTCAATGACTTTGTTATTTCTTATCCGATTTTGATGAAATTTTCAGCATTTTGCTCAGTGAATTCTATTCTATTTGTTAAGCTATAAATACTTTCAGCCTGGACCATCCCTTTAAATACCTGATATCGGCCTCGCCAAAAGAGGTTTTTTTTTAATTCATTTGAAGAGGCCCATCATTAAAGGACAGGTCCACCCCAACAAAAACTTGATTTGAATAAAAAGAGAAAAATTCAACAAGCATAACACTGAAAATTTCATCAAAATCGGATGTAAAATAAGAAAGTTATAGCATTTTAAAGTTTCGCTTATTTTCAACAAAATAGTTATATGAAGGAGCCAGTTGCATCCAAATGAGAGAGTTGATGACATCACTCACTCACTATTTCTTTTGTATTTTATTATATGAAATATGAAATATTTTTATTTTCTCGTCATTGTCATGTGAAATGAAGTTTCATTCCTCCCTGAACAGGTGGAATTCCATTATTTTAACATTTTGTGCTTCAGGCAAGGAGGTCCTAATCGTCAAATTCGTAAAAATTGACATATTGTATAATTCAAACAATAAAAAAACAAAAGAAATAGTGAGTGAGTGACATCATCGACTCTCTCATTTGGATGTAACTGGCTCGTTCGTATAACTATTTTGTTGAAAATAAGCGAAACTTTGAAATGTCATAACTTTCTTATTTTACATCCGATTTTGATGAAATTTTCAGCATTGTGCTTGTCTGATTTTTTTCTATTGATTCAAGTCAAATTTTTTTTCTGAGGTGGACTTGACCTTTAACATGCCTCCTTATGCCCCTCCCCACTCCCCTTTTCTGTCACTTGGCCTTATAATTTTCATATAGGTGAATGCCTGTAGGCCTATCTGTCTACTCTAGAAACATTCCATAACGTATATGCCTTAATATCACTGAGGCCTTGTGTCGACAAACTACCCCCCCCCCCCCACCAGGCAGAGGAAGGCCTATAATGATACCCCAGTATAGGAGAATATTATCAGCTTTGGAAAACCTTTGGTTTGGGAGCTTAAATTTTATCCCCCCCCAAAAAAAAAATAAAAAAATAAGAAAAAAAAAAAATAAAGGCTTTTCCCACGAAATGTCGTTCAATTCGGTTAAATTTCTGCCATTTATCATTTGGTTGCCTATGGAAAATAACACACTCAGCACACACAAGGAAAATCTTCCCAGGACCATGTCCAATCATAAAGCTAATAACATGTTCTAACTCCATCATGTCCACGATCGACCGTTCAATTTATCGACGAAAACCATTTTACAAAGCGCATCCCCTAAAAAAGGGCTGAATTGCCTATTCTGACTTGTTTTTCTTTCTTTCTTCTTTACTACCAATTTGTCTCCCCTATTTACCAATTTCAACTGTTCAATGTTATATCAAAATACGTATCAGAAACATAATTATGACTAAAAGACAATCTCGGAATACTATGGGGGCAGCATCTTCGTCGCAGACTCATTGAGTCATCCCCATTTTTTTAATTGTTCCAACATGACTCAATTTTTTGGGGTGTTCCTATCTTTAAAGAATAATAATTTAAAAAAATATTATTAATACACATTTCAGTGATTTCACAACCTCCATAAAAGACTGCAAGGGAGAGAAGGGGGGGGGAGGAATAAAATTATACATTATGTCAGTATAATATATAGTCAGTAGACAAATATGATTATGGTGTCAGCTTTTGTTGTTATATTTCTGTTCACTTTGCAAATTATGACCGTTTAAATAAATTATTTTAAACTATTGTTTCGTTTCAGCTAATAATGACTGATCTCAACAAATCATTGAACATTGCATGATATTGTATAGCTTGATACAGTTACAACGGTAGAGAGCGCTATACAAAAAAGCGAACTGAACGCTTGAATGGCTGCGCTGCCGATGTTTACCATTGGCATTTGAAGAGCTTGATTCCAAATATAAAGTTATGCATTCATATTTTTAGGTATATTATTGTGAATACAAGTTCACATCGTCAGAGCAAAGTTTTATGAGAATAACAAAATTTTACTTTTTTGTGTGGGATTTAGCTCCTTTTGGAATAAAATATCCAAAAGTCATCGCCCTTAGAAAAGATGAAATCCTATCATTTTTCCTTTTTTTTTTATTTCAATGAATAAACATCAGAAATTATGTAAATTTTACTCCGCCAGTAATGTTTATGTGTTTCCTGTTTAATTTTGAAAATTAAACATGTCTAAATTGGCGAAAATGGACGTTCAACTAAGGTTTTATTTCAAAAGGAACTAAATCCATGGAAAATAAAAAAAAATCAATAAATTATTAACTATTGATATTAAATGCTTAATCTAAGATGACAGCACTATCATATGTAATAATACCAAAATAAAACAGCTGTCGATTAGGAAGAGGAGTGAATTAAAAAAAAATGATTTACAGAAAAACGCTAAAAGTGGATTTACCTCCTTTTGAAACAAAACTCTTAATTTGGGGATGTTTGCGACAATAATTGACAAGAAAATTATAAAGTAAAGATAAGAAGGGGAAGCAGTGCCATAACTAGAAAATCTCGTCAGGAAGGACACACAGTACGTACAATAAAAAAAAATAAAACTAAAACTCATAAACGTGACCATAATTTGCGGAAGCACTTCCTAGTTCAATTCTGACAAAGAAAAAACCTTGATCTGACCTCCTTCCTCTGCCCCCGATACTTTTTAGAGGGGGAGAGAGGGAGAGAGAGAGAGAGAGAGAGGGGGGGGGGGAGAGATGGGGAGGAGGGACATGAAGAAAACCCGTGCACTTGTACTTTTCATTACTGGCTAGCAAAATGGGAGGGGGGAGGGGCCTTGGGGCCATGAAGAATCCTCGCAAATTTTCACGACCCCCATAAAAAATCTGATAATTATGTGAAAATCTACCACAAAAATAAATTTTCATCGAAATACAAAAGAAAATTTATCTTTTGCTTTGCTCGCTCATACCTTTTTTTTCATCGAAATTTTGCCATGCCTGGCCCCTCAACATTTTTTTGGCATCATTTGCGACCGCTGTTCTTAAGGAGAAGAAACCAGTATTTTTTTTCGAACCCCAGCATGCACAACCTATTCACGACTCAACCCATAAAGAGGCAATTGATTGATATTTTTTATTTTATTTACTTGTCTGGAGAATCGTATCTATGTACTACCACGACAAGAAAAGAAGTTTCTTTAGATTGTAAGATGTAGAAGATGAGATGAGAGAAAATATAAGAGAGAACATTAAAGAGAGGAGAGAGGTAGAGAGGGAGGGAGAGAACGGGGGTCCCGGACCGGGGTACACTGTAAAAACGCTGTTTCAAATTTTAAGGACGTTGTTTATGCCCGTCACTCTAACATTACAAACAAGTTGTTTAATCTTTTTGGAATTGGTTAAACCTTTCTTAAACAACCTGTTTCAATCATTAAATAAAAGATGTTAGAGCGACGGGTTTAAACAACGTGCATCAAATTTTAAACAGCTTTTTTTTATTAATTAGACACACAGAAAGAAAAAGAAAGAGAGAGACCTATAACTGTGATTGTCAACAACGACTTTTGGAAATAAATTTAAGAGGGGGGGGGGGGTGAAGAAGATAATGATAAAAAGAAGACCTCCGAAATAATGTTTGATAGTGTCATCGTCCTCACATTCATTATATTGTTATTATTTTTTGGGTCCTGAAAATATCTAATGAATGCCCTTATATTGATGGGCAAATCCGCTGCGGCTCCTTTGAAGTTTTTGTCCCATCTTGGATTAATGCTCGCATTTTGATTTAACAATAAGCATTGATTTATATTCCATCTAAATCGTAAAGTTGTTTTTGTTCTGTATTTATGCTTTACAAAATGTGGAGATATATCAACACTAAAGACCGACAAGTTATTTTGATTGGTTAAATATATACATATTGATAGTTAGCTAATTGCCCCGAGTTGGAATTTTGGACATACGATTATGGGAGCAACCTACTATGAAATTTTTCGTCCAAGACGATGGTTGATCTCTTTAGGATTTATTGTTTTGTTAAACTTCCAACGTGAAAATCTTGAGGAAATGTGAATCTGGATTTATGCTGGATTTCAAGAGGAAGGAATATATCTCATTACAGGTATGCATATCGCATAAAAAAGATGTTAGATTTTTATCAATGCCATGCAAAAAAGGCAAATTTAAACACAGAAATAAAACTGGGAGTATTAAGATATAGGCGATTATTTATGCAAGATGATAAATCTGCATGCCTAGTTATATACTACTACTACTAATGCTCCTGCTGATACTACTACTACTACTACTACTACTACTACTACTACTACTACTACTACTACTACTACTACTACTACTACTACTACTACTACTACTACTACTACTACTACTACTACTACTACTACTACTACTACTACTACTACTCCTACTACTCCTACTACTCCTACTACTCCTACTACTCCTACTACTCCTACTACTCCTACTACTACTACTACTACTACTACTACTACTACTACTACTACTACTTATTCTACTACCACTACTGCTGCTGCTACCACTATACTGTCATACAAAGTACCATGATTTTTTGTTTAATAGTTTATAAGAAACAAGGGGAGGAAAATCAAAATTGTCACCACTAGCGTACCTACGGGGGAGGGGCAGTCTGCCCCCCCCCCTGACGAGCCACAACCCATGCAAAGGACGTATCCCTCCCCCCCTGACGAGCCACAACCCATGCAAAGGACGTATCCCTGCCCCCCCCCCCTGTTGAGCTTGAAAAACCTTTTTTGCCCCCCCCCCTGACGAGCTTGAAGACCTTTATTGCCCCCTAATGAGCTTGAAGACCTTTTTTTTTTTTCCTTGTCATTTTTTTTTTTCGGGTACGAAATCCTTTATTTGTGATTGAAGACATCTTTTTTTGCTTGTCAAATTTTTTGGCGGACGTTTTTGCCCCCCCCTGTGGAAAATCCTAGGTACGCCACTGATTGTCACATAACAACACCTGCCCTTGGCCCTGGACCAAGAAATTACAATTTTTGTTGATTTTTACCACAGTTTATATGGTATTTACCAATACATTGGTTATTTTAAAAACATTAAAGGTCAAGATCATCCCAACCAAAAATTGATTTGAATAGAGGGATTCAAACAAGCACCACAATGAAAATTAAAAACTCTTATTGTTCTCAGAACAGTTATATGCACAACACAGTGATATGCAGATGAGTGTCAAATAGGTCACTCACTCATTATTTCGTTTGTATCTTATTTTCTGAATTATACAATTGTCACATTTTGGAGATTTAACAATAAGGAGCCTGGTCATAAAATCGCAATAGATTCCAACTTTACAGTGTCAATGCCACATGTTCAGGAAGGAATCAACCTTGTTTCACACAATAATAAAAATTACAAATTTCATGAAAAAAGGAGAGTGGATAAAGTCATCATACATTCTCTTATTTCCATACTGACTAGGATGTGCTTATAATTGTAAAAAAAATCAAACAAAACAACTTTCTAACTTGCATCAGACTTGGACAATTTTTTTTTCTATTATGCTTGTTTGATTTTTTTTATAATATTTATTCAAATCAACATTTTGCTTGGGGTGGACTTGATCTTTAACTTATCTAACGAGACACGACACTTCACTGTTGCAGTCATATGAATGGTATCAAATAAGAGGATTATGCTGTGCCTGAATGAAAAAAAAAAGGAATCTAGTAGGCCTACTTCCTCCATTCTGGGGCTATGTCAGTGTGTGTGTGTGTGTGTGTGGGGGGGGGGTGGAGCAAGACAATATAAAGGCAATATCATTTTTTTCCTTAACTGAATTACAGGGGTAACATACTGCCACACAACCCATGGACCCGTCTTACAAAGAGTTGAGATTGATCCAATCAATCGCAACTATGGAAAGCCAGCAAAGTCAACATTAAATGCATGTGTATTTTAAAAAAATTATAGATATGAATGTTTATCAAAAAATTCATTGATTTCTTGACAAATTGGTGTGTTCTCCTTTGATTATAAAGGACAGTTTGCAAATTTCTTGTAGAAAATTTTTTGACACTGATGGATTTCCATAGAGTTACGACTGATCCAATCAATCATAACTATGGAAATCCAATGTCATAATTTTTTCTACAAGAAATTTGCAAACTGTCCTACATGGGGCTAGGCGCGGATCCAGGATTTTGTGGGGAGGGGGGCCCAAATTCGATCTGATTTTGGCGCCCCTGTGTACTTTCCGGAAAAATGGCGGCCCCTCCCTCCCCAAGGCAATCATAAGTGCCTTAAATGCATGTTAAATTATATTATTTCATAGGCACATAAAGAAGAGGCAATTGAATAATGATTTTATAATGATGTGTTCATGAATAAATGTAATATCACTTAGTTCTTCTGGGTACTCCCATTTTTCTTTTCTACTTTTTGTTTCAGGGCTTGAAAAATCCTGCGGGGATGACGCCCCTGTATCGCAGCGTATGAACACTGCTAGTGCAATAACTAAATTGCATATTCTGCATGAAAGAAAATTTGTTTTATTTTGGGTAATATATTATTGAAAAGATATACACGTGTTTGGACCGTGGGTCACGGCATGGGGGGGGCACCAGCAAAATTTTCGAGTCACTTAGGGAGCGCGCTCAGTTGCCAGGTATACTGGCCTAATAGAGACATTTTAAAGACATACAGTGCCATTAAACGGATATGTATCTCACTGATTGAATAATGCGAGCGCGAAGCGCGAGCTGAAAATTTTTGATATTCAGACCTAAAAAAGGGACATTACAAGCAATTTTTTGTATTCATAATACGTACCTGTCTCGCTAAACAAACAATGCGAGCGCGAAGCGCGAGCTCAAATTTTTGTATATGTTGACCCCAAACAGGGACATTTTAAGGACTCTATTTTAGAAATCCATGAAGAGTATACATATCTCAGCATAGTCATTTAATGCTAGTGCCATCCTTTGCTGATTTTGTTAGAATTGCATCTAAACACATTAAGCCCTTTTGTAGTCATTGTAATCATGATAATCATACGCATCTCACTAATGAAATACTGCGAGCGCGAAGAGCGAGCTGAAAATTTAAGAACTTCAGACCTGAAGAGGGGCATTTTATAAGGCCTGTAAGGCTGATTTTTTTTGTATATATTGACCCCAAACATGGATATTTTAAGGACTATTTTTTTTTAGGAATCCATTAAGAGTATATCACCATAGTTATCTAATGCGAGTGCCAAGCGCTTTCTGATTTTGTTAGAATTACATATAAACACATGAAGCACATTTTGTTGTCATAGTCATACGCATCTTACTAATCGAATGCTGCGAGCGCGAAGCGCGAGCTGAAAATTTAGGAAACTCACACCTGAAGAGGGGCATTCTAAGGGTTGTTTGCAGGAATTCACTAAGACCGTACATATTTCACTAACCAAATGATGCGAGCGCGAAGCGCGAGCTGAAAATTTTTTATTTTGAGATAAGAAATATGGACACTTTAAGGACTGATTTTAGGAATTCATGAAGAGCAGACATCTCACCAATCAACTACTGTGAATTTTAGCACGTACAGGAAAGTTTTATATTAAGACATTAAAATAGGGCAATAACTTTAAGTGGTCATGAAAAAGAAGAAAATTTCACTACATAAAACAATAATAACTCGAATTGCGAGGAAGTATATTTGGCGTACAAATATTGATTTGAAAACGGGAGGCTTTAATACAAAAGGATTATAATTTTTTTTTTTCATTTTCATTTATTGGTTTTTGCAACACTTTTTCATAAACACATGAACAATGAAAATACAATAATAATATACGTATAACTGACAAGCAAAACATTGAACATAATTGCATTTTCTATTAATATATATCGATTGTTAGAAGGTTGCAGGGGTTACCACTATAAGCTAAGCTTGACTGCGTGGCAGCCCCAGAAAACAATAATTATTATTCATCCAACATATCTTAACGTAAGGGTGCAAGTGCAAAATGACGGGGGGGGGCGCTTGGTCCTCACAATGTATTTTTTTATTTTGATTCTTGGTTGTTGTTTTTTTCTTGTTTTGGAAATTATGTGTTTCATTAGATAAAGAGAAAGAGCAATTTTGAAATTAACTCTCTGAATATTTATTCAATAATGTTTTAATACCTTTTTTAAAGGGAGAAATGAATCTTAACTGTTTGAGTGAATCTGGCAATGTATTCCATATGTCAGGCCCATGATGTCTAAGTGTTTTATGTGCTAATAGTGTTCTAGGATTGTCTATGTGAATATTCTGACATGTCCGTGTTGGGCATGAATGTAAGTTGCTATTATATGAAAAGAAATCGGTAAACACAGGAGGAAGCAGTTTGTAATGATATTTATACATAAAAATAGCTCTTTGTATAGTATATATATCATATATCTTATACGTTTTTAGACGATCCTAACAGTCTTCTTTTGTAATAAAAGTAAATGTTCAAGGTTAGTTTTACTGCAGTTTCAAAACAGTAAGTTGTCTTGTCAATCCTATTCGACAAACATTGGCTCTTCCGCTCTTGCAACAATCATATCATGTATCAAAAGGTTATGTATCTTATAATCTTGCTCAAATTGTATATACTCCAAATAGATTTATAAAAGAAACTGAATGCGTGTAAACGGTGTAAATAAAACAAATATAAGATACTAAAGATAAATATGCTGTAAAAATATATTGACAATGTCTATATGAATATGAAAACAATGCTCTTAAGTTCGCATCATTTTGGACGATAAGTTCTTATCTCTCTCTTTCATACAATACAAGTGAAACATGAATTCCAAGGTCCCATGCATCTTGCATACATCAACTATTTCAAGATGTAACAATAAATGTAAATGATAGCAATGCAGTTTAGGCCTGAGTAAATCCACGTAATAGTTTCAGTTGAATTCGTTTTAAAAAATTACAACGTGATTTCCCACTGTAGGTTGGAAACGAAAAGGTGTCGTTCATAATCTAGCTGTCTTTTACGCAAAATATAGGAACGATATAAACCATAGGGTTATTTCAGTTATTTGAGTATTTGACGATTCGTCAAAAAAAAAAAAAAACGCATCCGAAACTTTCACCATTACAATGAAAGTTCATTTATTCCCTTACATATTGCAAGTAAACTTCAACATTTCTGTAAATGATTAATGTATCCATACACAATTAAGTTTACATTGTGGTATACTGCACAACCTATTTCAGAATATGATATGCGTTGTGGTATGAATGTCTACCCAGCTAGAACATGCAACCTTTACTAGTAACTAGTGACTATACTACTAGACCGATTTTTACTCAAACGGCTTTCCAATAGAGAAATAACAAGAGAACATTCACCTAGGAATAGAAATCCTCATTTGTTCTGATAAATATCAAGAGTATCAGTACAAAATGTAAACAGTGTCAGTATAAAATGTAATTTGAAATTAACAGAAATGTCAAATAAAATCGGTTATTCAATCTGCTCAGATTAAATAATAATATAATTGTTGGCCGTGTACTCCATTCACCGTCCAATTGAAACATAGGACCTATATATAATATTATATTCCACTTGTTAACATTATATTTTCCAATCCGTTTGGGATTAGTGACTTAAGTGTTGCAAGTAATATAAAAACAGCAGTTAAAATCAGACGCTTCTGATACATTTGTCAAAGTGCAGAGTGCTTCCCTTCACACAAGAAGAATTCACAACTCTTATCCATATTTTGTTTCTTAGCCTTTAATAAACAAGAGCGACTTTTGTTAGGAATAGAGTTATGGAGTGCTCAGCTCGTGAAGCTCAAGAATTACTCATTAAAACAATGACGAATTGCCTACGTGCCCCTACTAAAACATGTTACAAAAGCCGCTAGGACAGAACATAATTTTTGTCTCGCCTACATAGCAGAGCGAGACAATAATATTTTCCATATTTTCCCCGATCGGCCGCTAGAAGATGATTTTTGTTTGTTTCTTTGAAGGGTGTAGTCCAATCCTTCTTAGCTTTATTCTTTAATCAACATAAATATCTAATAATCTTTATTTTATAATGCAAGCGCGAAGCGCGAGCAAATCTTCTTAAAATTGTATGTATTTTTTCCTAAAATTTGAACATTCTGAAAAAAAGATGGGCCTGCAATAATTACTACGAATGCGTAATTAATTTCATACACTTTTTTGTTAATGTCTGATTTGCCAGATGACTAGAAAATGAGGTTTGATGTAATATAGTGACAAATGATTAGTGGAAGCGCCGTATTTTAGCGGTTCTGACTCTCGTCTTGTAATCAGAGGGTCGTGTGTTCGAATCCCACCATGGCCTAGCGCCCTTTGGCAAGGCGTCAATCCACACTTTGCCATACTCACCCAGGTGCTAATTGGGTACCGGTAGGAAACAATCGTCGTTGTGGTTGGTTTAGCAAGTTTGCGCCTAACAGGCTGCTTGGAATGCTATGAATCCAGTGACCGGGTAATAATAATTGTGAAGCGCTTTGAACAGTCGTAGATTGATAAAGCGCTATATAAATGCCAATTATTATTCTAAGAAATTGATAATAATTCAATTTTACCATAAGAAATATAAGTTATGATATATTTTGAGCTCTTTGGAGAATTTCGTAGAAAAAAATCGCCCGACCCCGGAGTATTTTTTTCCTTGCTATTATCGTATGTATCAAATGTCACTCAATTTTCATTATGTTCAGGGTTCTTAGTTGATCATAAAACAATTATTAAAAAGATGCATCTCATTGCTATAATTATCTGCTCACAATGTCTTCCTATGTTGTTGGTTTGAAAGTAGCAAAATATGGCAAACTATTTATTGTTGGGCATTCAGGCATTAAACCAAAATTTGAAGTTTTTGCCCACAACACACATTTCAACAATCAAATAATGCGAGCGCGAGATGAAAAATTCTGACATTTCTACATAAAGAATGAAAAACTTTAATCAATGTTTGTATTCATGAACATGATAGCTTATAACTAAACGATTGATGCGAGCGCGAAGCGCCAGCGGAAAAATTATAGTTTTAGACCTAGAACGGGACACTCTATTTATGTTTTGTAAATCATGAAAAGGATGAGTAAGTGGGGACCTTTCTACATTAATAATGCGAGCGCAAAGCGCGAGCAGAAAATGTTTGAATAAGTTTTGAACTGATCGAAAAGTGCCTTTCAAGGAATGCTTGTACATAGCCCTGAAGATGTTACATATTTCAACAATCAAATATTGCGAGCGCGAAGCGCGAGCAAAAAAAACCAAGATTTAGACCTAGAACGGAACACTCTATTCATGTTGTGTAAATCATGAAAGGGTTGAGAAGGGGAGAGGGGATCTTCCTACATTAATAATTCGAGCACAAAATTTTTGATATTGTGATCTGAAACTGGATAATGAACATGCGCGCGCGTGTTTCAGATTTAGACCTAGAATCTAAGCATTCTAAATTCATCTTTTATCATGAAAATAAAAGCACAAAATATTTGATATTCCGATCTGAAAAAGGGGTTCAATTTCAAGTTTATATTTCAAACACTTTGTAGGAAAATTGTAAGGTGGATATAAATCGCACTTAATAGAGAGCTGATATTTTTAATTATTACTTTGAGTTTGAGACATAAGACCGTAACATCCTTAAACCATGTTATCATATAAATATGATGACTATATCATCTTCTCATTCATCTTGCTAAGCGCGAGATTAAACAAAAGGGACAATTTAATAATTAAATTGATATATTATTTATCAATGCATAATGAGGGAGCGGAATCTGATGATATCATGGTGTGAACACTGTACATTTCAAACACTTATTCATTATGAATATGATGTATCAGTAATCAGTTGATATATTTTTAACCATTAATGCGAGCGCAAATCGCGAGCCGAAATTTTTAATAAACTGTCATGAACAGGGGATTTTAAGTAGTGTGTTATATAATCAATATTGAGACATACATAACCCGCCAATCAAAATGCAAGCATGGCAGTGCTAGCTGATAAAATCAGACCTGAGAATGGATATTTTGAAAACTTTATGGAATACATACAAATAATAGGTACCTGATAAATAAAAAATTGCGAGCGAGGAGCGCGAGCGGTAATTGTTAACATTCAGACCATAAAACTGACATTCTTACAGGGCACTTTTTAAAAATCAATTTGTAAATCGCACATATTAATGAAAGTTCGATTTCCGAGGAGAAATATTTTTTGTATATTGACTTCCAAACTTGATATTTAAGGCTCCATGTTGAACAAGATATGTGAATCACTTAACAGGCAATGCAAGCGCGAAGCGCCAGCGAAAATTGTATATACATTGTAGTGACATAAAATATTTTTTTCCAAGTCTTCTTCTCATCTTATTTAATTCAGTCGTCTTCATCCTCTTCTTTTTTATCTTTTCTTTTCCTTCCTTTTTTTCTGTCTCCTTTTTTGGCTCCGCAAATAGGGGGGGGGGGGGGGGGGGGGGGGGGGCTCGGGTCCCTCGGCCCCCACCTGGATCCGCCTATGTAATTTAGGGTCAATGCAGGCCTGGCCGCCTGGGTCAATGAACTTAGAAAATGTTGGGAGAATCAACATCGAAATCTTACCAAAATTTGCTGGCCATGGTACTTGAGAACTTTGTAGTTATCCCGACCTGCAACTAGCTACACGGCGGGTCATTGCTTGCTTGTTATTGGTGTTGAACGTGACGATATTAACATGTGCTTTGAAACCTATGCAATTATAGGTATATGGCTTAAAAAGAATGCAACTTGTATAACTTTTCTAGTTGCATTCTTTTTAAGCCATACCCATGCACAATTTCAGCGCCCCCTAGTTCGAACATCAATTTGGCGCCCCTAGTTCGAACATTCAATCGGCGCCCCCCGATGTCGAACATAAATTTTGCGCCCCTACGTCGAACATCGATTTGGCCTCCCTAGGTCGAACATCAATTCGGCGCCCCAGTTGGAACATCAAATTAGCGCCCTTAGTTCGAATATCAATTTGGCGCCCCTATATGTAGGTCCAACATCAATTTGGCGCCCCTAGTTCGAATATCGATTCGGCACCCCTACATGTAGGTCGCTCATCAATTCGCCCCCCCCGTTCGAACATTAATTCGGCCCCCAGTTCGAACATCATTTTGGCATCCCTTTTAACTCAATTTGCCTTCCCTAGTTCAAATATTATTTCGCCCCTCCCCTAGCTCAAGTATCAATTTGGCGCCCCCCGAGTTCGAACATCAATTTGGCGCAACCCCCCTACTTTGAACATCGATTTGGCTTCCCTAGGTCGAACATAAATTCTGCGCCCCAGTTGGAATATCAAATTGGCGTCCCTAGTTCGAATATCAATTTGGCGCCCCCTAGTTCAAACATCAATGTGGTGCCCCTAGTTCGAACGTCAATTCGCCGCCCCCTCTAGTTCGAACATCAATTCGGCGCCCCCCCTAGCTCGAACATCGATTCGCCCCCCCCCCCCCCCCCCCAGTTCGAGTATCAATTTGGTGTCCCCTAGTTCCAACATCAATTCTGAGACCCCTAGTTCGAGTATCAATTTGGCGCCCCTAGTTCAAACATCGATTCGCCCCCCCCCCTAGTTCGAGTATAAATCTGGCGCCCCCAGTTCGAACATCATTTTAACATCCCTTCGAACATCATTTTGGCGCCCTCCTAGTTCAAATATCAATTCGGGGCCACTACATGTAGGTCCAACATCAATTTCGTGCCCCTAGTTCGAATATCATTTCGCCCCCCCTCGCTCCATTATCAATTTGGCGCCCCTAGTTCCAACATCAATTTGGCGCCCCTAGTTCGAATATCATTTCGGCCCCCCCTCGCTCGAGTATCAATTTGGCGCCCCCTAGTTCCAACATCAATTTGGCGCCCCTAGTTCGAATATCATTTCGCCCCCCCCCGTTCGAACATCGATTCGGCCCCCAGTTCGAACATCATTTTGACATTCCTTCGAACATCGCGCTCTTTTGGTTCAACATCAGTTTCTTTCTGCTTCTTCCTCTTTTTTTCTTCTCGTCCTTCCCCTCTCTCCTTTCCTTTTCCCTCTTCCTCTTTTTTCTTCCCCCTCTTCCCTCCTTTTTCTTCTCCTCCTTTCCCCTTTTCTTCCCCTTCTCTCCTTTTCCCTCTTTTTCTTCCCCTCTCTTCCTCTTTCTTCTCTTTCTTTCCCCTCTTCTCCTTTTTTCTTCTTTTCTTTTTCCCCCTCTTCTTTTTTCTTCTTTTCTTTCCCCTCTTCTTTTTTCCCCCCTCTTTTTTCTTCTCTTCTTTCCTCCCTCTCTCCTTTTCTTTTCCCTCTTCCTCTTTTTTCTTCCCCTCTCCCTCCCCTCCCTTTTTTCTTTCTCTTTTTCCTCTCTCTCTTTTTCTTCTCCTCCTTTCCCTCTTTCTTTCCCCCTTCCTCTCCCTTTTCCTTCCCCCTCTTTTTTTCTCCTCTTCTTCCTTCCCCCTCTCTCTCTTCCCCTTTCTCTCTCTTCTCTTCTTTCCTTCTTCTTCCTCTCTTTTTTTTTCTCCTTTTCCTTTCCCCCTCTCCCCCCTTTTCCTCTCCTTTTTTATTCCCTTCTTCCCCCTCTTCCTTTCTTCTTTTCTTTCCCCTCATTTTTTCTCTTTCCTTCCCTCTATTCTTTTTTAGCCGAAGGTGGGGGGGGGGGCAAAGGCCCCCTCGGCCCCCCCCATGGATCTGCGCCTGCATGGGGCACTGATCTATCTGCTTATACTCTTCCTTCTTCCCTTTTCTTGTTCTTCACTAATTTGTATTAGGGGCATATGCCCCATACACCTCCATCCCTGCCTCTACTACATATGCCACAATGAATAAACTTGAGACACATAAATCAAAACACATAACTTACATTTATAGTTGCTTTTAATAAATGAAAATATATTAAAAAATATACATCATATCTATGTATTTAAAAGGAATACTAACAGACATTAAAGGGTATATATCAACAACACAATTCCTTTTTGCTAAAGAAAGAATACATATATGTACTTGTACATGATATGGCCAAATAACAATCTCTTCAGACAGAACCCTTGATACTGAGCAGAAGATGTTAGTAACTTGTATATATTATGCTTCAGATTTAATATTTGCTTTAAACTTTGAGAGAAAATACACAATATTTGTTTGTGTTTTATTCATTTTTATTTTTTTCTATGTTACATTGCCCATTCATATATTTCTAAGAAAAAGGGAAATGATTACTATAAAATCAGACAAAATTTATTGAGTGTCAATTTATATTCATTCATATTTTAAGGTTAAACTTTACAAGAAATGCAGTAATGGGATCATTAACTTGATTTTCCTAATGTACATTTGCGATGCATTTATATATTGATATCATTAAAGAAAAATTCAAACATTCTATATTAAGCAGACAAAATTTATTGAGTGTCAATTTATATTCATTCATATTTTAAGGTTAAACTTTACAAGAAATGCAGTAATGGGATCATTAACTTGATTTTCCTAATGTACATTTGCGATGCATTTATATATTGATATCATTAAAGAAAAATTCAAACATTCTATATTAAACATGCATAGGAAGGCAAAAATGTGCCATCTTCACCAGGTTTTCTCACTAAGTAAGAGGGCGATAAAGTTTAAATGCATACAAATATCTTTCAAGGGGAAGTTCACCCTGACAAACAGTTTGTTGTAAAAATAGCAGACAAAAAAAATATTGCTGAAGGTTTGAGATAAATCCATATAAGAATGAAAAAGTCATTAGAATTTTTTTGATTTGTGATGTCATATGGAAGCAACTTTCCTACATATCATATGGTAAATAATCAATGAAATGTCATTTTCTCAGAAAATTCAAAATGTTTTTTTTTATTGTACATTTAGTTTATTAATAGACAAATCAATTCACATCCATTCCTTAAAGAAAAAGTCATCAGGAACCATTAACAAATTGAAATTTATGCATTTTATATTACATAACAAATGGGGCAGCTGCTTTTTGGGACGTCATCATGTCACATATCCAAAACTTAAAATTCTATTCTTTAATGGATTTTCCTCAAACTTTCACCAATATTTGTCATTATTTTTTTGCCATTTTTACGACAAAAATTTCTTCAGGGTGAACTAACGCTTTCAATCTCTTTTTAAAATGAGTTCATAGAACCAAAATTATTTGGGAATTCAAATAATAATAATCCGCTTTTATATAGCGCTTAATCAGAATGACATGTCTAAATTACTTTACAGATATATTATTACCCCGGTCATCTGATTCAATCAGTCATTCTTGCTTACAATGTGTGCACATCCTCCACTCCCTGGGCAGCATTCCAGTCAGTCGCCGGTGAGGCGCACACACTACTGGATAAGCTACAATACAATGACTTTCACAACCTACCAGGTACCCATTTAGCACCTGGGTCGAAAGTGGCAAAGTGTGGATTAAAAACTTGCCAAAAGACGTCAGATTGCGACCCTCTGATTACAAGGCGAGAGTCAAAACCACTAAACCACGACTCCTCCACATACTACATTCTTTTCCAAAAATTAAGAAAAAGTCAATTTGTATTTGTTTTTTTGCTTCCATTTTATCAATGGATTATATACATGTATCCAGTGGTAGATTGGAGCCCCCTCCCCCTCCTATCCCTGTATGATCGATCTGCCACTTTAATGAATTTAGGAAAGACACTGCCCCTCCTGGATATGTGATAACCTATTCATTTTTTTTTTAGCAAATAGAACTATTTTTGCTAACATATAATCTTTGTGTCTTATTTTGCTTGTCAATTCTTGTTTTGTGAATTAATTGATTTCTTGCCAACAGGGGTCTGTTGCACAAAACTTTTTACCTGAGAAAACTCTGGTAAAAACTGAAAACTAAGGTTAGTCTTATTTCTGCCATTGACTTTAACACAGGGCAAAATCTCTGGTAAAACTAAAAACAACCTGAGTTTTCTCAGGTAAAAAGTTTTATGCAACGGGCCCCTGGAATATTTATTTTTCCACGGGGAGGGGGTACAAAATGGTCTAATTCTGCCCCCTTCATCCCCCTGATAATCTCCTAGACCTGCTACATTTATATTTGAATCCTTACTTGTATGGCATTCAAGCTATTGCATATTCATACTGACCCTATTTGGAGAATATTTTTATTACCAGTTGGTTAGAAGTTATCAAGCTGCACAAGGTTAATATCTTCAGCAAATCATATGAAATATATTCTCTGAAGAAGAATGAGCATTCTCCCATAATCTCATTTTTGCTTTGAGGCTCACACGATGGTGTTTTCCTAACAGCAATTTCTGTCATTCTTTAACCCGATGTTGTTATCATAACAACGATTCATGCTATTCTTCAAAGTGCTTACGAAGCAAAACAAATTAATCCGGAGTGATTGAATTTGATAAATTTGGCTTAAAGGCAAATTAAAAGGCGTTAATAAAGGAAAGAAGTGGCATGAAGTCATTTTTCTCTGTGACTATTTTTTTTGTGTGCACGTAATCCCATGCCACCAGATAAATAAAAACTGAAAACTTTTGAAATGTCTATTCCGGAACATTTGACAAATGAAAAGAAGTCGCATGCATTTGGTTGTGTGCCTGAAAAGACCCTAACCAATACATCCTAATGATATTAAAGGTAACTTCATTCCACAGAAATGAAACATGGCATCCACAGCTTTTCAAGTAATGTCAATAATATCATCAGCAAACCATAACATATAATAAATTAATATGGTTATAAGAATAGAAAGAAACCCCTAAAATATTTTGATAACTTTTAGTGAAAAAAAATCTTAAAATCATCAGAAAAGGGCAAAAATATGTACATCGAGAAGGAAAATGAGAAGAAAACATTGTGGTGTTTCAATGACTGATTAATGAATTAATGATTCATTATGAATACAATTCATCCAGATTTCCTCCTGAATTTCACAATAAGGATAAAGAGCATTTCAAAATCTTCCACCTTGTGGTATTGACTTTAATATCTCAACTCTCTTTAATAATATCTGGGGTAGATGATTTATATAATTCTTAAACGATACATGCGTAAACAGTAAAGTCGTTAGTCATGGAAAATGATTTCCTCTATATTTTTGCTTAAGAAAGATAGTCACGTCTTTCGCTCATTAGTCCGTACCCTACGGCGAAATCTTTGTTACTTCGTAAATGATAAATGATTTAGATACGTGCAAATACATGCCGCAGATATGGAGTATCCAAACCGTATTTAAACACAGGGCAAAAACATATGTTAACACAAATAAGCAGCATGTTCATCTGATATCTTAACACAGATCAATATGAAGAAGTAAAAGTCAATGTATTTCTTAAAATTCCATAATATTCCCCTTGTAACCAACTTGCAACCACCCAAAACTTGCCATTTATTTCTGTTAGTACAACCAAAGTGGATATCAAAATGACAGTGTGTTGCACTTATTTAATGTACACACATAGTACACAGTAAAATACACTTATTTTGTGCATAATCCAGATATTGGTAATGCTTGTTTTGACTCTATACATCAAACTTATTAGCTTGAAAGACGTGTTTGATAGCTTGCTATGATTTAAAATGTGACTTACTTTTGACGAATAGTACATAGCATGATTTTTAGTACATGGAATATAATTACCAATAATGCATAGTTGCAAGTGTGTTGGGGGATATGTAGCGCACTTGAGGACATCCATTATATCAATGCATGGTTGCGAGGATGCACAGAATTAGATCATCCACATTCAACTTGCATACACATTCCCTATTGGCTACATTCTTGGATCCGTTTCATAATATGATTTACCGGTAATGGATTCATATGCATCACACTGCCGTCACATGTAAAGGTTATGTAATAAAATATTTGTGATGAAATCAACACACTGTAGATTCCTGGTAGAATATCTGACAATCATTCTGCACAGTGTAATATCAGGTAACATATTACACAAATGAATGAAATGATAAGACAGTACTTGAAGTTATTCCCAATGCCTCTGGAATTGCAATAGCATATTATTTGCTTTCAGCCTACAAAATAGGACCCTTCGCTTGCAGAAAATTATCTGTAGACACCAATCAAATGGCTATGAAGACAGTACTGGTATGCTCCAACTAGTCATGTAAGATTTCGTCCTTAATCAAACATCTACAGAAAACATATATTGTCACTTTCAGGATCCAAGCAGTGGGGTGCTATGTCAGAATAACTTCAGACAGAGCTTCATCTTCATTAGATCCTGAACCTCACAGGTGTTGTTGCCATAGTGACGTGTAAATAGTTCCAGGGCTCTGTCTATAGCTTCCGTTGCTGGAGCAACCTCCTCGCTATTAAAAAAAAATAGACACAACCAATGACATCATTTACATAATATTTGACTTAATATGAAACTAAAATTGAAAACAATAGATTATTTATTACATGAACGAAATGCAAAACTGCATCCAAGAAGTCTACGATGGGCAGGTTGAAGATCATGTATTGATATGTGTATTCGATTGCAAGGATATAATTTGTATTGGTTAATTATACTTTATACCTTTTCATAATCTAAAACAATTCACTGTGTCTTTGTGACATGGTTTGATGTCTGAAATGCTGAAGTTTATGTTGACAGAACTATAACCTTTTTTGCTGCTATATTTAAACGAGAGCAAAGGTTTTATTTTATCATTGTAGATATATTCACTATTCTTTCTTCTTTGTATACTGACTACTGAATGTTGAATAATCTTCAACAAAGAAAAATCAAATGGGTAATTCCCACACAACAAGTATTAAAAATAAAATAATGTAGATTCTACCTCTACACTAATTAAAGTCTCTTTACTTAACTTTAATTGAACTTTTCAAAAATACAATATGCTTGTTTTATTCTTTATTTTGTCTGTTAATTCAATAATTGATATTCACTACTATTTTATATGACACTCCTTGTAAACTAGTTCATATTAAAATATCATTCAGGAGGTGCAATATACATTTTCCACTCCCTTCTAATGAATTATGTACTGAAGTATGTACCGCTTTTCATACCGGGCTCTTCATACGCAAAACTAACAATGACGCGTCATTATGTTTGCATGATTGATTATAATCCTTGCGCATAACAGAAAAAAATTGCACACAAAAGAGGTTTAAAAAACAGGGATAATTTGGAGGAAGAAAAAAAAATGATAGCAAATAACAACAGAGTGCGGCACCCACAAACAACTCCGCATTTTCGTGACAATGTTGGAGTCACCCTCAGTAACTAACAACCCAAACCACACACTTATGAACATTCCATTTCAAAACTCGACATTCACCTCATTTCTTTTGCTAAGCAGTGACCTATAATCCCTTAATCTGTTATGATTGTTAATATTTCATCTCTCCTCCTCCCCGATTAATAATTGATTAGCCAACAACACGTTATATAGACTGGTGTATTTTATATTTCCAACCAAGCTTGGAGCTGAATGGGCATACATTAAAATGGGATGCATTGAAAGTGAGGTTTATGAGCTGTTTTCTGCAAAAGATGAACTAGAAAGTATACCACTGTCCTGCAATGCCCTTCCTGCATGGCTCAAAAAGGTAAAACTGAGATAAAACACTCCACTTTGAAAGAAATAAGCAAGTCTGCGGATTATGGTTGGAAACCAACGATACACCCTACCGTTGAGTATTGTCTCTAAAAATTGGAATACAGTTTTTTTTCAGGAATTAGATAAACAACATTCTTTCCTTAGTTTAGCTTGACACAAACAGGAAGAGGTATTCATAAAGAATAAGGCAGGATATAGATTACATTTTGCATGAATCTTCTCCCGTTAAATAAATCAACAATTTAGAGCGTGATTAATGATCTGAATATTGTAATGTCTGAAGATTTTGGATAATGATGAGGTTCGAACACGCTATCATTCAACTTTGATTGTCATTGCAAATGCATTAATGCACACCCAATATTTGATAAGCTCTTTATACGTTAAATCTATAACCTATTATTATAATATTACCAGAAGAAAACCTAGATCACCTGGTAAAAAAGTAACTTCAAGATTGATCTTCCTAACAATGGCAAAAAGAGCTAGGGTTAAAAACAAGACATTTTTCTCAAAAACAAAATGAAGATCTGATCAACTTCATGAAAAAAAAATACAAATGGCAGTTTTACAACCCAATCCAGAAAGCTCCTCTTCTGGGGATAATTCTGAATGATGCAATTTCACATACCAAACACAGATGGCAAGACCACATTTCAGAATGGCATTAGTATATTATCATTGTCACATGAATATCCCCTGATCTGCGCAGCCGCGAGTAGCCCTGAAGTCATGGATTAGAGCATCATGACCCCTTGCACGTGCTTGATATACTGCGGTAGAGCTTCAATGAGAGAACATTCCGCTGATTGGATGTTATAAAAACAAACGCAAATGGTGCCGCCCAATTTTCACCCCCTTTACAACATCAATGAGTTCATTGGCTTTGAACATGAATTGCCTGCAGGGAACATTGACTAAAGACTGTGGGTGAAAGACGCCTCTACCGCTCTCATGTGAGAACATTGCTGGTTTGCAAATGAATAGCACCTCCAAGAGAACTTCAATGGCGATGAAACAGGGAGGTCGATTATACCAATGGAGCATGGAGATGCACCGCAGGTCAAACGATAATATCAGAGATAGGGTTCATGACCCCCTCCACTGGAAACCATGGATGGGAAAAGCAGTCTAATTTGTGAAAGGTTAAGTTAAGGTGAAGAACAAGACAAAACACCAATGGATCCTGTGAAAAACCTGTAAGCAATAAACGAGAAACTAATATAGTATAGCTATCTATTAATTGTATAGCTATCAGACTAATGTGTCACGTTAATCAATTCCAAGTGTGGTAATAATAATAAAATGAATTCAAACAAAATCCAACAAAAATGACCATCAAAGTACTTGTATTTACCAAGAATTCATAAAGGTCATATGAAAATGGGCAATCAATGAGTAATTGCAGAGCAATTTAGTTTTAGTCTAGTTTTCATGATTCAACAGAGTTTGACTCATCAAACTATTCCAGAAATAACTAATTCTAAGGTATGGTTACAATTTGCCATGACTGTAAAATATTTCTCCTGAAAATATTATATTGTATACTGTAATAACCCAAGTAATCAACAATTTCTTTGTGTTTAAGCGCATGTATTTTTTTTGTCTTTAAACTTGTGGCTTGCAACCATAAAATCACTAATAATAGCCAAGTTGATACTGTCTTGGATTTTTAGGGAGATGATTCCATAACACACTATCACTTTAAAACCTTTCAGAAACAGAACATAGAGGGCATGCGACCTCATAACACGATAGTGCATATTTGTGACATTTTAACGGATGTGCCCTAATTGCAGCAATACCCCCAATGTGTATAATTGCTAAAAACAGATTTTTTCCTATTGTACCTAAAGTAGATGGCTTTCAAATCAGTACATGATTATTTCTACAATGCGGGACATGCACGTATAGCGACGTTGTATGTGATTTGCCGCGACAATGCGATGCTGACCTACAAACATCGCCGCACACCAGGGAACGGATTCAGAGCGCAAAAAGGAGATTGTGACTCTAGATAACAAATGGGAATTGTTCATTTTCATTTCCATTAAATGGAAAGTGTGTCAGAGTACTTCTATAGTTGTATTAATAAATTAAGAATAATTAGGAAGGTTTTTGGTGCACAAAGTTACCTTGAACTGTACTATAAGCACGTATAGTGACGTTGTCTGTGATTTGCCGCAACAATGTAATGTTGACCTACAAACATTGCCACCATCTGGTGAGCGGATTCAGAGCGCAAAAAGGAGATTGTGACTTTAGATAACAAATGGGAATTGTTCATGTTCATTTCCATTAAATAGAAAGTGTGTCACAGTTGTATCAATATATTAAGAATAATTAGGAAGGTTTTTGGTGCACAAAGCAACCTTGAACTGTACTATATCTAATTCATGCTTTGAAAGATAATATTTTTCCCATCCTTTTTCACCTGATCAACTGTAAAATGGAAACAAAAATAGATGTATAATTACCTACGACTCCTGAGAATGGCTTGCACTGAACATAGTCACAATGAAATGTCTGTCCTATAAATACAATTTATTTCAAAAGATGAAATTTCCCTTGAATCCTCTCCAAAAAAATAAGAGAGATAAATGTAAAGAAAGGAAACCAATGTAAAAGAAAAAGAGACAAAGGCAATAAAGATAAATAGAGGGAAAGAGAAGGATTACCCATTGAAGTATATCTGTGCCAGCTTGTAGAGTTCATTAGCTACCTCTATAGAATCCCTGCCATATTTCCATTCAATCATTGGGATTGACTTGGTTAACCATGAACCAGCTTCTTTGAACTCATCTAGAAACCCAATACAAATATCCAACACAGAATAAAACATTAAAGACACAAAAATTATGAAATAAATATGAATCATAAATAAATCTCATAGTAGAGGAAAGGAAATAGTTAAAAAGACCCATTTTAAGGAGCATCTTGCTTTTTTTTATTTAAGATACAAATTTTCAATCAACCAATTAGATGCGATAATTTCAGTAGTTTATAACAATTGTCAAGGACTAAATGACACAATTCATCTTTACATATTTCCAAGATCATATGTGTCTTCAGAGGAGATAACTGGGTTTCTCAGTCAAGACGCAGAAGAGACTTACATAGACCCAAAAATATGAGAGAATGGCTCTAAACAAAATGGTGTCTCAACTATAATTACCAATACTGTAAAAACAATTTCTTAAATCTGAAATTTCAGTGAAAAATGGCATAACTGAGAACTTTCGCTTTCAAAAAATGTTTTAGATGTCATACAACTGTAATGAATCATAGAGAGAAAAAAAATTAAGCGAGAAATATTGAATGGCAATATCACATTGATAAACTAATTTTAACTATGATTAATTTTTTGCGAAATTATTATTTTTGGTTTTATTGAAAATACATTATTTAATTCCGAGATGACATACATACCCAGCATAGCGTGACATTTGGCCATGAAGTCATATGCCTCGGCTAGTTTCATGTCAGGTGTCACGACGATTTGCTCTAACTCTTCGATGCAGCATTTTGTTCTTGAAACAACATCTGTAAATAGAAGATTTATTTTTCTATATTTTTCTACAAACAGGTGGTCAAAGCTTCTGACCAGGGGCCCATTGCAGAAAAAGTTGTGACTCAAAATATCTTGGGCAACTTGATTTTCAGCCAGTGAAGCACCCGTATTCGTGACTTGCGCTTGATATTTTGACTTGCATTTTAACGCAATTCTTTCTACAACAGGCCCCAGGTTTCTAATCAGATTACTAGATTTTTTTTCATGTGGAAAATTTTCTAGAGTGAAAAATGTCAGAAGAGGGGATTAAAATAGGTCATGTATCACATGACTTAGTGACTGATCATATGATTGGATGTCATGATTATTTGCAGAAGATAGTCAATGCATTCAATTTTAAAGATTTGGGAATCAAAAATGATACCAAGATTATGGCATGAATCAGAGAGAGGAACAGGATTACCGGCAATGAAGATGGAGTCTATGTTAAGTTTACTTAATTGAGATTCGGAGCCAAAAAGCAGGAACTCACATTTACTGTGGTTCACTTGCAGTGAATTTGATTTCATCCAGGTGTCAAAAGCAGAAATGCAATTTTCCAAAATGTGCAAAGCTTGGAAAGCTTGAATTTGGTCCGGTGGAAAAGAGACAAAAACTGTATATCATCGGCATAAATATGGTAATGAACAGGGTGATTTTTTAAAATATGGCAAAGACAGAGTAGGTAAACAATAAAGAATTCTTTTTAATAAAGATTAAGATCATAATCATTTGGTTCTCACCTCTCATTAGTGCTTTGTCGCCCTCTACTGCTGAGAATTCATGTACTAACTCAGATATCTTAGTCATAGCTTGTGTTGCCATCTGTATTGGAAATTAGAAATCATATAAAATCAAGGGCAATATACTGTTGATGCTAAATTGTTTTCTCGCAAATAACATTCCCATTTTGAAGACTATTATTGACCACAAAAGGAAATTCAATTATAGTAACTAGATACTGGAAGAGCCGTGGTGTATTGGTTCTGACTCTCCTCTTGTAAACAGAGGGTCGTGTGTTCGAATCCCACCGCGGTCTAGCATCCTTTAGCAGGCCTTAATCCACACTTTGCCACTCTCGACCCAGGTGCTAAATGGGTACCCAGTAGGATGCGAAAGATATTGTATGTTTGATTTTGCCAGCGTTATAATGTGGCTGCGATGAATGCAAGGAATGCTCCCCAGGGAGTGGAAATTGTGCACTTTTCGTGCTTGATTGAAATGAATCCAATGACCGGGGTAATAATATGTTGTAACGCACTTTGGGCCTTTCTGGGAAAAGCGCTTTATAAAAATTGGCTATTATAATCATTATAATTAGATGTTGTTGAACTACTTTTTAATATCATTACTGTTATCATCATCATCATTATGTCAATATCATTGAGTCATCATGCCACCACCATGATCAATAAAATCATTATATTCAATATTCAAAATTTTTGTTTTCATGGTTGTCATTAACACCTTCGCCAAACTACCGGTACTGTACTGCTGTTTATATCATCTAATAAAACCTGCCTTCTAACACACTCGGTTAGTGGGTTTGGTTTTATTGTGCATGATCTCTAATGAAGAAATAGTTCAGAGTACATATGTACATATCTGGGTATGGTATTACCAAACATAGTAGTTAATATAGAGTTGATTGTACAATTAATTGCACCTAATGATCAATGCAATAAAAAAAAATTAGTGATACAATTAATAACAAAGCTGTGTGATATAAAGCCCTTATGTGTCCGTTTTCTTGCTTACCGTCAATAATGTCACCAAATCAAATCTCACATTACACGGTCCACACATACTTGTCTCGAAGTTGAGTTGATGACCGCATTGAGGACATTTGATGCGGACACCCCTCTCTTTCTCGCTAGATTTGGGATGAGACTTGCAAGCTCTGCAGCAGCATGTGAAGCAGTACTGCTTTAAGAGCGCCTCCTGCCTGTCCGATGATGTCATGTGACCGACCTGAGGTCCTGAGGGTTAAAGTGGAAGACAGTGAAACAATTTGTCTATGAAGAAAGATTCTGTGCCTTGCTAGAGTACTTTTCATTGATCTCTTTCTTGTAGAGATTTCATAATGCAATATCAATAGTTTGAGTGAAAAAAATTGTAACATATGTGTACCAAGTTTGGAAATTAAACCAATGATTTCAAATTCTTCTGGGGATTTGAGCATAATAAATTAATCAGTGAAGTATACATTTTTTTTCTGTAGTAGAATTCATGTAGTTTTCAAGGTAGAATATAAAGCACATAATGGCCCTTTTCTGTAATGAGACATACTATCAATTCCTACACAATGTGAATGTATGAGGCATTATATGGTATCTTTCTTCAGCCTAACTATAGAAAGATAGCCCACTCCAATCATCTAAGAAGTGATAGTTTGCTATATGTGGCCATATTCTGAACTCTGGCTTCTGCTTAACAATGAGCTAAATCAGCAGTTTCACCATTGATAGCCACACGTGGCACAAATCTCCTAATTTATTAGCTCTTTTGACATATAACTCATTATAAACTATTGCAATCATTCCTAGAATATTTTTTTTTCTTATCAAAGACCCAAATAGGAAATAAATAACCTCCAGTGAAAATAAAATATAAAAAAAATATTTTCAGCTTTCCATAATTTTAACACAAATTTAGACCATGACTTAATTTGAACTAAAATGAAGAATTTGAGAAATTGTCTTCACATACATAAGTTTGTTTGCTTATTATTCAAAGTGAATGAGAAATTTTGTTTAAAGACTGTCTCTGAATTAGCATACTACTTGATTGATCTAACAGATACTAAGTGTTCTTGTAATAGAATAAGAGGAAGGACTGTCTATTGAAGTTGAATGTTTTTTTTTTCATATATATCCGTTCGAATTTGGTGAAATTTGGCTGAGAAGACATGCTTTGCACTCTTTTAAAAAAAAATGTTTTAAGAAAAGGGCGACTTATTCAGAATTGACAGTAATTAAAAAGTCAGTAAAATCAAGAAATCTACAAGCCTGTCAAGGACTAACCATAACAATGTTGTATTTCATCACCACATCTGATCATCTCTGTAGCTCTAACACTTATGATATCTTTTCTGAAACTGATAGTAAATAATAAAGGAAAAGGTGAATGTTTTTCAAAAATATGTTTATAAGTTCAAAAGTATACAATACCTGTTTAACCCTAATGCTCCCGGGGGGGGGCATTATGGCCCCCCCCCTCGACAATTTTCGCGATATATCTGCCGCATAAAATTTTTTGACCTCGCTGCTCACTGACTTTTTACTTTCAAGTCACGCGCAAATTTTGAGACCAAATTTGTGATGCCCGGGTACGCGGTTACGACATTACGCAACATTATGTAAGTGCATGTCAGACCCCAATTGCTCAAAAACGTGATTTCATGTACAAATCCAATGCAAATTGTGTATTTAGCCAAAATTCATAAATGTATCATTATTTCTACTTTTACTGATCAAACTTAATAAATTTTGCCATATTTATGATCAAAATTAAGTCTGGCACGATTTCCATTGAAAAAAGAATAAAAAACAAAAAGTAAAAGAACTAAGAAATAAATAAGAAATTTAAAAAACAATAAAATACATAAGAAATCGCTCTTGGTACCAGAATTTTTTTAATTGACAAATGTTAGGAATGCTATAAAGAATATTTTCACCAATAAATAGCTTTCTAGGAGCTTTATTTAGTGAATCAGAGCAAAAAGTATGATTTCATGAATAAATTAGCATAATTAATTCATACAAAATACAAATATATGAATTTAGTGAAATTTACCAATGCAACTGCATGGATTACACCATTCTCTACCATCATGCAAATTTTCGTTGTGATCGCGCAATCCGCGGCTGAGATCTTAAGGGGGGCTATAATGCCCCCCCCCCCGGTAATGACAAGAATCAAAATACCCCGGGAGATTTAGGGTTAAAGCATGGTATCTATCTAAAGCTAAAATTAATCAGGATATGTCATTACAACTCTACCACTTAATGCTTCTTTTCAGCGGGGACATAGGTTGCTGAAAAATTATCTTTAGGTATCCAGGTCTTGGTCAAATTCATAAAAACGACATTGGAAACAGAACAGCCTGATATAGATCACCTCAATATACTACACTTCACACAATTCTGGGCTTGGTCATATTAGCAATTGATCAAGAATCAATAGATAGTTTAAAGGACAAGTCCACCCACCAAAAGTTAATTGGAATAAAAAGAGAAAAATCCAAAAAGCACAATGCTGAAAATTTCATCAAAGTTGGATGTAAAATAAGAAAGTTTTGACATTTTTGAATTTCGCGTAATTTCACAAAATAGTTAAATGCACATCCTAGTCGGTATGCAAATGAGGGAACTGATGACATCACTCACTATTTCTTTTGTATTTTATTATATGAAATATTCAAATTTTCTCCCATTGTCCTGTGAAACAAAGTTTTATTTTGCCCTAAACATGTGGAGTTACTATCGTTTAACATTTTATGGTTCAGTCAGGTTGGTCCTTAGTGTCAAATTTTTAAAAATTGAAATATTGTATAATTCAAATAATAAAAAAAAAACAAAAGAAACAGTGAGTGAGGGACATCATCGATTCTCTCATTTGCATGTGACTGAATTGTGCATATAACTTTTTTGTGAAAAAAAAACAAAACTTTAAAATGTCATAACTTTATTTTTCATCCAATTTTGATGAGATTTTCAGCATTATGCTTCTCTTATTTTTCTCTATTGATTAAAATAAAAAAATTTCTGAGATGGACTTGACCTTTAAAAGAGACCAACTCATATGGAGTAAATAATTGAGATCAATCTCAAAATTCCAACTGATTTTAATAAATTACCACTCTTTGACTTGACACTGGTTACAAAAACAAGCTTTAAAAATGACGATCATTCACCTGGCAATGACGTTTGGTTGACAAGCATGGTTCATCAAGCTCACTGTCGGGTAGACCGCCGTCGCTATCCGTACCTGCGATATCTCCTCTATAATCCCAGTTGACTTTGCTGCTGTGTTTCCTTTCTCAGGTGACCGCACATGGGTGATAGCATGGGAGTTTGATTTCAGTTGTCTGGTGTGAAGTAGAAGGAGCGATGCCAACTCCGTGATGATCTCATCTTTAGAGATGGTTTCGCAGATTTCTGGTAGGACTAGCTTTGAGTAGAAGCACTTGGCAAGCAAAATGGAAGTCTGTTGCATGGAGGAGTAAGAGGAAAATGAAGGATTAAGTTCAATGTCTACACAGCAGGTGTTAGTTTTTACACAAAGCCACAACACTGAACTATAAATGATGCTGGTTTTAGGACTGACCTTGTTAGGTGTTGAGGTATCACTTCAATACACCCATAATCATTGTTATGCATCATATACATTTCTGGAAAATTACAAAATCTATGTTTTCAGCCATCTCTCATAATGTGTCTTCAAGATTTCCTCCATGAGAGGACACTGAAGGCCAGCGTCTAAAGCATTTTCTTCAATGAACTTACCACATTCATTGGTACCCCCACAAGGGTGTGTCCTCTCTAAAACCCTTTTTACCCTGTACACCAATGACTGTATGTCAACTTACCCATCTACTCACATACTTAAATATGCAGATGACACAGTCATATTTGGATTAATTGAAAATGAAAAAAAAATGTATTACAGGGAAACTACCTCTATCTTTGAATATTGGTGTACCATATTTTTCGGATATAAACTGCATCCGTGTATTAACTGCACCCCAAAATCGGGAGTCTAAAAAAAAAAATTGGCAAACCGAGTTTAGTAATCATTTGGATGAGCAAATTTAACTAGCAAGATGTTAACAGACCAAAAGATATATTACTAATTTTTGTATTTTAAAAAATGGTTACTTCATTCTTTAACTTTATTTTTCAAAGAATATAAATTATTTCTTTGTAGAATAAAGAAAAAAAGGCAATGAAATGGCAGTATTGTATATCAAACTTATGGTCTGAAAACGGAAAAAGAAAACAAATATGTTGAGAGAAAGTGAGGGGAAAAAATGAAGAATAGAGGACATTTTTTATTGCCTGTTATCTAACTGATTACGATCGATTACGATTACATGCCTATTGTAAAGCATTTTCAATGCACTTTTTAGGTGTAAAAAATAAGTTTTCATTACAAAAACCAGCATTTTTTAAGGAAAAGGTGACCATAAAAATGGCATTTTTTATATCAAAATTATGGTATAAAAGGGGAAGTTTTTTTTTTTTAAATATTGAGGGAAAACGAGAGAAATAGAGAATAAAGGACAATATTTATTGCCTTTTTAATAACCAATTACGATTACATGCCTATCGAAGAGCATTTCCCATGCAATTTTAGTTGAAAAAAAAATTTCATCACAAAACAATCAGGTTTTTTTTTTTTACATTTTTAAATTAATAGTAGTTAAACAAGTAATATAAACCTATCTTTACAAAGAAGATTTTCCAAAGAAAACTAGGCAAAATATACTCCCCGTTTTTAGTAACCAACAAATAATTATACATTAAATATCCTGTATAATTGTTGGTACATAAGCAATTGATGACACCGACAAAACAAAGTCAATTTTCCAAACAAAATTTGTTGTTTCTTTGTATAAACCCCAAACATTATTTCATGAGTATAAAGAGGGAAAAAAGGCGCGGTTTATACACCGGAAAATACAGTAATGCAAACTGTGTACTTGTTAGCTCCAAGAAGACAAAAGAAATCATGTGTAAAAAATACTCAACTTTCCAACCTGAATTGTACGGTACCATTCTAAATAATAGCAGAGACATATTGAACATAACAGTTGCAAGTCTGATTCAGAGAAGATTACATAAAAATGCATTATAATTTAGGAATATGTCTGGTGATAGAAACTAGTCCCACATATCACATCCTCACCACAGCATACTGTATAAGCTCTTCATGTGAATGATTAAACCAATGTGCTTCAAGACCATGGATGGATTCATAAGTAACTTTGCCATGTTCAACAAAATCTGATGAGGGAGTCTGCGATGAGGTCGATGACGACAATGTTGATGATTTTGAAGATGACTTTGAGCAAGATGGTGTCTTGGAATTGTTGATGTGTTGGGAGAGTGCTTTTGTCCCAGCAGTGATGAGGATACGCAGACTAAGTTGGCTGAACAAGCTCACCTGTAACAAATATGGAAGATCATTGGTGGTGCACTTAAGGTACTGTTTTATGGTGTTTTCCCATAGTGAAAGGGAATCCTTTGGTTGGAAATAAGATATCTCCAAATCAATGGAGTAATAAATTTCATGATATCACAAAGGTTTAATAGGTTTAATGAGAAATAAAAAAAAATAAAAAAATTTAATACAGAGAAAAAATGTCTTAACATACAAATGCTAATCCAGGAATGAGTGACCCAAACATTGTCAATGCAAAGTAATAGAGACCTGTTTCAGAAAACTGTTTTAAACCCAAAAGTTTTCATACTTATAACAATCTTCCAAAATCATTCTGAGTGTCTTATTTTTTTCAGACTTGGCATCTTTGATTATGCAACTAGATATTTAAACTCTTGGAATAGATTTGATTCCTTTGAAACTTTTATGAACTTTTCCCTGATCTTTACCTGCTGGAGAAGTTCCTTGGTCCCACACTCAACAGAGTGATACTGACTCAAACAAGCTGCTCTGCATTCAGAACTACAGTACCTAGCATAAGTGCAGCTGGGACACCTAAAATAAGGTAAAATAGGAAACATTAAGAGAGTACAGAAAAGTCCCTGACAAAAGACCCTAACTAGGCTGGGCTATTTTGGTAGCTCATAGAGCCAAAGGGAGATTTATAATTTTATTAATACCCATTACTAAAGCCCTCAGATAGGAGTTCAAGACATCAGTGGTCTGGGTGTTTACTTTAAAAGCATACATTTTTAGCTCAAAGGGAGAGATAGCAATATGTACTAAACATTCTATTTCATTGAATAAATTGTGACAAAATACCAATAAGTGTACATGATTTATATTTGTAAGAAGTAGAGTTTCTTGTAGTATTTCACAGATTCTGTGGTAGAATACAATATTTTTATGTGGAAGAAGAATCATTCATGCCATTCTGATGATTAAGGTAAATGTTTCAATAAATTTGGTGAAATTTTACTAGGAAAAAAAGGAGAAAATATTGCTTCCAGACCAGATCAAAACTACAGGCAATTATTGTGTTGGGGGCAATGCAAAAAGCTCTTAAATTTTCCTGAAAAGTCCTTGTTGTATCTTATATCAATCTCCCTCAACTATCTTGACTAACTTCACATAAAGCAACTTGCTTACGGGATTGGTGAGCATGGCATAAAACAGTGATGACAGTAGGAATTTTCTTCTTCTTTTAAGATGATGGCAGCATATGGCTTATCCTTGATGAGTAGTTCCCCGGCTTCTATGTCTCTGGTTGCCTGAAATAAAAAATAAAATACACATGAAACAAAGTGAGATTCATTTTATCAGAATTCTCATTTTCTTTTTTTTTCTCATTCAAACTGGTAAAAAATATATAATACACTGTAATGAATGACACTAGCTAAAAATTAGCGGAATGGAGGTGTTATTTGAGTAATCGAGGAAATACTGATTTACTAGTGGCTTGACACAGTACATGTAATCCTCAAGATCTCAATATCATTCAATACAAATGACCCATCTAATGTGAATCTTTTATTTAATGAATTTACTGTTTTTGTGCAAGTAGCGTGATTTTAAAAGAGAGACAAGCACAATTTGTGCTGGGATACCAATCCTCTTGGAGAAAAATTCATGATTTGGTGCACTCATATATTCATTGCATTTCACCACAACATAGCACATCTTGTATGGAGAAATTATAACCAACATGTACATTTTTTATGTTCTTACCTCTAGGTATCGACCCTTTTCTTTCTGATGTTTAGCAATGATTGCTGTTGATGCATTTGCCAATCTGGAGGATATTTGTGAGATCTCTTCATGTGATTCATCACTAAGATTAAAGGGCAATGAAAGGAGCTGATCTTCCACTCTGAAATCATAGCAACACAAGAGAGATGTGTAAATAAATTTGTTGAGGAATTCTAGTGCAATGAAGACGAGGTAGGACCAAATCTATAATACATTTCAAAATATGTAATCTACTAATGATAAACTATGAAAAATATGTCTATGGCTACATAACACCAAAATTAATGTTCATTAGGGTTTTTGAAATAACTATACTCTTTGAATGATAGTGTATTCAGCAATACCAGGAGATGAAAATGATCTTGATTGGCCATTGATATTTGTGATTGATCACAAACCTTTGTGATATATGTTCCTGAAGTGCATTTTATGCAGAATTGCATTGCAATGGACTGGTGGTAGCTGAAAAGAAACAGTAGATTAACCTACTCAATGCTAGATTCTCTAATACCCATTTCTCCAATCAAACACTTTAAACATTTTAAAAGGAAACTCCAAGATCCCTTGATACCAAGAATAAAAATTGAATGTAGGATGATTTTTATGCTTATTTAACTTGAGTATCATTAACCAATAAGCATATGAATAAACTGTACAATAAATGTTTGAATGTTCTGTTACAGGCCCATTTTGAAGGAAACATGAAAACAATTATTGTGAGTTCTTAATACCTTATTTTAGAAAAATGTACACTGCTAACATATGAAACAAATAAAAAGTTAAAATGTTTGGGCCATACATTTGTGGGTAGTACTACAGGCGCGGTGGATCCAGTCGGATTAGAAAAAGTTTTGATGCAGACTTTTGTGCAAAGACAATATAGCCCCTAAATTGGTATTGTATCTAATCCAGCTTGATCCGCACCTGGTACCATACATAGTTAAAAGTGACTCACAGCAAACAGAGTAAATTTCTGGTCATTTCAGAGATTCAAATATGTTACAGGAATTATTAGGTACATTACTATTTTTTGTTTTTTCCTGTTTTTTATAACTCCTGAAGAAACTCGGCAGGTCAGGATTTTTGCTGGTAAACGCCAAGCTGGTATATAATATAACCAATTACCTAGGAAACATTTTACATCTAGGTTAATCAGTCATAGTGGCTGACCTTATAGACAACAGATATTACTCTCAGGCCTTTTTATCAAAGTGGAGACAATGGTAGAGTAGGGATTCCAACTCACAACCTTGCGATATGAGTCCAATACTCTAACCACTGGACCACACAACCCTACTACAATCAATATTTCCAAGTCACTTTGCATCAGCATATTCCACAAGAGTATCTAATATATACAGAGAATCATGTTCATCCTTCAAGAACAAGGGTCTTAAGGATGTATCATGTCACTACTATAATCCTGTTAGTCACACTTACGAAGGGTTGGTGCTCTCCTGTAGTAAAGTCTTTACCTCTGTGCAGGAAGAACAGAAACACACAAGAAAAAAAATGAAATAGTATTGTTATTCATAAACTGTTACCCAGTAAATTTTATTTATGGTTCAGTGGAACATTATCACAATCTCAATCTCAATGAACAATCCCTTTTATACACAACATGAAAAGCTATTCTGGAGAGAAAAAAATTGAGGACTCCCCCCCCTTCGACAAATATTTGTCCAAGTAATAGGACTATATCTCACTTACTTAAGGGATAAATAAAACTAAGACTTGTTTACATATTCTGTATACAAACATGAAAAAGTTAATCAAAATTGTCACATTTATCTTAGTTATTTTTGTAGGATTCATTTTCATTTTGATGAAAATTATTTTCATGCCATTATTTCACGCTATTAACATCAACACTAAAAACCAAAGACTTAATACAAAGCTTTCAAGCAATACCTTGTTTCCTTTTGCTTTCTCCAACAACACATTCAAGGCATTGCAGAGCCTTCAAGAATTCTGTTAGGTAAACAGAAACAATGTTTAATGATTAATCCGAATGAAACATAATACACACAAAACACATCAACCAGATTTGATATAATACAAATTTACAAGGAAAAGTTCTATTAATTCTGCCTAAGTTGATTTTTAATAAATTAAATAATTGCCTTAGTCAAGATTATTTTTCAGACCAGAACAAGCAAAGCATTTAAGTCAAACAGATAAACAGCTTTGACTTTGGCAGATTCATGTGCATCAAACCAAAAGAAGTATTTGGATTATTCACCAGATCAAACATTAAAAAAAACTTTTATTTCAGATCATACTGTGAATTATCATTTAAATTGATATAATAAATATTTGTAGCATGTGAATGTAGATGGAGAGATGGGCTCCTAGCTTCAAACAATACCACCATTGGTCTGTCACAAACTTAAAATTACATATAAGCATGAATTTCATTAAATGAGCAAGAAAGAGAGAAAAATATTTCATGTTACAATGCCAATTGTTTTAATTACATTACTAAATCTATTTGGTGTACTCTAAATTTGAATAATTTGTAAATGAAAAATTCATTTTCTGACTTGCATTAGAAAAGTTAACATTATTCCTACCTTCTTCTGCTTCTTCAAAGCATCTCAATTTTAAGAAGCACTGTCCCTTTCTTTGGAGCACCTTGTAGTGTTTATCAGTTGGGTATCCCTGCGCTATTGCTTCATCTATATCCTGGATACAAGCCTGCAAAGAGTGACAACAGTAGGAGGAAATTATTTGTTTAGAGGGTCATGGGTCTAATCTTAAGCTATGAATGATGCTGATTTTCTTGAAGAAATTGATTGTGCTGTTCTAAACCAGATGAGGTCAAAGGTTATCTGACAATGAATAAAATTGGTAGTGGTGTTGATATTTTTCCTGACTGCTAAAAAAAAAAAAAAAATTGTTGTTAGTAAGCAATCAGAGGATCAATTGCTGGGTTGCCAGATTGCAAAACATTGCTTTATCAGCTAAGCTCTTGCGCCACTACATCAAAGTGGTGTTTGGCATGAGTGACTGTTTGAATTTATATGGGATACTGACTATGGGACAATTGGTGATACACTTGCTTTACAACCAAACTTTATGTGTTTAGTGTATGTAATGTGTATAAATTGTCATATTCCAGACCATACCTTGTAACGGCCGAGGTGAAAGAGGGCAGCAGACCGGTTTGCATGAGCCAATGCTAATGTATCTGATCCATCATGAGGAGCAATCTGAACACTCTGTAATAACAGTAAAAGTAAGAGGGCAATTAAACCTCTTGTAACAAAGTATGAATAAAAGAGAGAATAAATTCTTATAAGGTTGCACAAATAAATTGCATAAATTAAGTTTGCTTGCAGAAGTGCTGAGTTGTAACAGTCTAGATCCAGAAGCTTGACAATGACAATTAAAAAATATAAGTACAGAGTACAGTACTTTTGTTTGTACACTAAAAGAACAAAAAGACAGGCTACTTGATACAGAAAGACCAGAAAGACATGAAATATTTAATTGTTATATCAAATGTTATCACAAGTCATCAATAACTATCATATAATATTATCAGTGAGATATACTGAAAGTACTGCAAACTACTGTATGATGTCTTTGACTTCAATTTATTAATTCTCATGATAGATAGACAGGAGTGGCCTTACCTTTGTATAACATTCTAAAGCCCTTTTATAATCCTTCTTCTGGAAGAGCCTGTTACCCTTTTGTCTATTGTCCTCAGCAGCTGACGTCGATTTCAACCTCGACCTTGGAAGCTTGAAACATCTTTTGATACTTTCAATATAGTGTTCAATGCTGGAATCCCTGAAAAGAATGAGTAATAAAATATTACATTTTCTGTTAAACCATGGCTATGTATTGACTGCACCCCAAACTTTTATATAAATTTTGGATGATAGAGAGGAAATCTTCATACAATGTCAATTTCATTCAGCAAGAGATTCAAATGCATTGCACTCAACATAGGTGAAATTAATGGGTACCTCCGCAGTAACTAAGATTCGTAGCTGTCATAAAAAATAATAATTTCCAGTCAATATTGAAATTTATTATTCAATAAATAATAATTTTAATCTAGGAATTGTTCTTCAAAACGGCACTTCGTAACATAGCTCATCGAAGCTATGTCATATCGAAGCAATTCAAGGGTCAAACCTATGGTATTTGCAGTGTTTACTATTGGATACACGACATCTGTCTTGTAGGAAACCTCTCATTTTTCTATGGGGGGGGGGGGGAACAATCATACCTTTATACGTATTAGGTGTATAAAGGTACGGTATGTAATTCAATAAATTTTAGTTTAAAATAGGATTTCTAGTTCTAATGTTAACCGTGAAGGGAAATACCTTCTTATTTTGATAGTTTGCTAGGCACAGTCCCATATGCATGTCTAGGCTCCGTGATGACAATATCAAAATCATAAAAAATATCATCACAGAGTCCTGTACTAGATCTATCCTTTTACAATGTAGACTATTTTCTTCTCCTTTTACTTATCATGAATTATTCGTCTTTATATTAATTTTGTCTTTCTCTCTTTTGATTTTCATAATTCTCCTTAGTTTCCTCCTTTTGTCTCAACTTAAAGGAGAATGAAACCTTTAGTACAAGATACCTTGTGTAAAAATAGAAAAATTAAAGAAACAGATCAACGAAAGTTTGAGAAAAATCAGACAAAAAATGAGGTTATGAGCATTCAAATATTGCGATCACTAATGCTATATGGAGATCCTCAATGCGACAAAGATGTGTGATGTCACCTGTGAACAACTCTACCCATTACTTTAGTATATATTTCACTTACATTGCCTCTTTTATCACATCTATCCGTAGATCATATATTCTTTCTATAGGAGGGCATGTAATACAGATTTTTAAAGAATATATTATGGATAGAGAGTTTGTATCACCATAACAAGAAAAAGCAAAAAGTGACATTTTTGGGGTATTTTATAGTTCATCAACTTTCTTATCATTTGTCCGATTTTTCTCAACTTTGGTTGATCTGTTTCTTTGATTTTTCTTTTTTCACACAAGCTATCTGGTTTCATTCTCCTTTATGCGCAGGGACCAGGTTCACAATAAATCTTGAAGGTTCTTGTAGTTTTACACCGCTGTCGTTGATAATTATATAGCATTTAAGCTCGCTAACCCTAAGCCAAAGCAAATAAACTTAGAAAGCCTCTCAACTCGATATCGCTTATATTATTGCATCACATCACAAATTTACACGCGTGGGACTACACAATAATAGAGTGCGTTACGTCGTTATTTAACTAATGTTTAAATGATACTTGCACCCCTTGCACATCTCACCTCCAGTTGACTACTTTCATTCCTACGTCAATAACATCCTTGTCGAGTTCAAATGTATTCTGAATGCAATACTTTTCTTTCGAAGACTGACTTTTCCAAAGTTCACTTGCGATGTTAAGAAATTCTGGAAAGTTGAAAGCAGCCCCCATCGTCAGTTGCCAACCTCGCTTCCAGAATCATGATACTGCTTATTGGACGTTTTAAAAGAAGTTTTTAAAAAGCCTCCTTGGGCTTAGTCGAGGATCTGCAAATTGCATGGCATATGGTGAATTAGGAAGAGTCAGTTTGCATTATACTATTGAAAAGCGTATGATAAATTTTTGGGCTAGGATTCGTCAAAGTGTAAATGGAAAATCTAATTTGTCAAGTATGATTTATAGGCTTTTGCGTCAACTTCATGATAGGGAATCACCATGGATAGTAAAAGTAAAAGACATTTTGGATAGATGTGGGGTGTCTAACCTGTGGAGTGTTGAGAATATGGTCTTGGACGTTAAATGGGTTAAGTCAACTGTGAGTCTCAGATTGGATGATATTGCCAAACAGGAATGGAATACTGAAATTAATAGAAATGGTTTATGCATGAATTATAGGATATTCAAACAAGAATTTAGTGAAGTTAGATTTTGACTCGACCAAAAAAGTGGAAGGGGTGTGCCGTGGGTGAGACAAAAAACGGGGGCCTTGGAGAGGCTTTACAATGTTCTATTAATTGGTTATAAAGAAATCGCAAAATCTGGGCCGAGTTTTTCCTTTCTGGATTCGATCGTAGTTTTTGTGTGTGTTATGTTTACATCTTTTGATTATGCTCAGAAACCTTTATATTAAGACGCCATGTTGGTCTAATTGATATGGCAAGTCTTCATGATTATGTTTTTTTCAAGCTAGTTTACTCGTGCAGTGACTCTATCCCTATACGTGTCTTCTAATTTTTTTTCACACCAAAGAGTATGAAAACACAAGTAGGACCTATGTGCCTTAATGAGCTCATTAAATCGACAATCCACTTGAAAATAGCAGTGTCACGGGGACACTCATGCACTCGGCCAGTTTTTTTTTATCATTGACCCGGTTCTCAAACAAGAACAATCGTCTTGATACGGCTTCGATTTTAAACCAATATTTTGTTTATTTGTTGTGGACAAACAAATAGGTAGGTTAAGAGGGATGTGCATGAGCTCACAGCGGGGCTCGCGGACTATAATTATTTTCCACCAGATATTATTTGAAGAGGAAAATCGAGTAACAAAACGGGAAGGAGGGGTGGGAGGCGCTATAAGACCCACTCCCGATCCATGCCAGGTAGTATAGCAACTGATTTGCTATAATTGTAAAAATAAATAAAATAAGGGATTGGGACTTCCTATTTCTTTATTAACAATCCCCTCTGCTGTGTACATGATAGATGTAAAACGGTTACTATCATACCAACATATGCCAAAGGATCACATCACGCAGGGGCCGCGGACGAGAGGGGCATGGGGGGCAGCTTTAGCCCCCCCCCTCTTTTTCCAAAACCATGTACAAAAACGTAAAAATTACCGTACGATTGCGATTTTTTTGCATGGTCAGCCCCCCTTTCACTTTTGGCTCAGTCCTTCCCCACTTTGAAAATCGTTTTGCGGCCCCTGTGTTGTGTGTGTGTGTCCGAGGGTTGTGTGCAAGTTGTTAGGTCCTCACAAGTTGATGGCAGAATTTATTGACTTAATCATTTATAACATTTAAGTATACAACGACAAGAGAGTTGTTTATTATCAATGCAACGATTATACACTGGAAGTAAACTATATGAGTTAGGTATGCACAGCATATTAATTAAACGGAGATTTAAAAAACTGAAATATATGCAACGTATACATTGTAAAACATAAAAATAGTATTTTGTAGGACTATATACCGATTGTACCATGTTCATTCCGGAGAGAACTTGATGAATTAGTGGACGCCCCGGTAACCCCCCCCCCACCCCCGTACTCCTGGAGTGGGATCACTACCGGTGTATATGATTCCCTCTGTAGACCCCGCTCCTAGTTTACACACACAAAGGCCAAAACAAATATAGGTATAAAGAGTTCTGCAAACTCCAATTCCTGGACGGCACGATATACAAAATCAATAGAAGGGAGAGAACACACAAAATGACATCACCCCATGTCGAGTCATATCAAGCATAATACCGCAGCCACACTAGTGAAACAAAGACCACATCAAACATAACCCATTGTATTGTAAGGAGTAAATAATGGACGGGATAATCGATTGGACTGTCATAGGATTTGCGGTGTGACTGCGCGGTGATTGGTCTTTATTAGTCACGTCGAGACATTCATTGTTTTTCCCGGTCATTGTCTCATTTGCTTACTGGAAGCCAGACTTGAAGTACAAAGCATCGGACGGTGAAGTGATCTAAAACTGGATGAAGAAAGATCATTCGGATTTCCTACATTACCAGACATACACCAGGCTTCTGATAATACTCTAAAGTGCTGTGCTATAGTAACTTGATCATGATACTTGAAAGCGTATACTGACTGGAATATATATATATAAAACAGGCGGTAAGCGAAGGATGCATGCATCCATCCCCGCAATGGAGAGCTCATAGTACATTGTGAAGTCTACGCCATTTTGTGAAACGATAAAGGTAACTTGATGTAGAATGATTATAATGATGTTGGTGTTTAGCATGTGTTTGTTTTGTTTCTTTTGGTAGTCAACACGATAGATATCGTGTGTGTATTAATTCTTAACATAAATATATTTTCTTCATCTTCTCTCGGTCACTCGGCGCCATCTCCTCTCCATCATGGTGTGTTGCCTTGGCTGTTTCTCGCATTTTTCAAAATAAACGTAATAATTTTATGATTTCCTTTTATATTTATCATCATCACGGTTGTGATGATGTAAGGATTATTCTGATCATTAAAATACCCATCACTCTTCTCATGCGTCAATGAAATTTGCGTTAGGATAGTCATATGGAGCTATACTAGCTAATGCTGCCGTGATACAGTTTATTATAACACGGTGATCCATATATGCAATGTCTGCTGTATACAGGAGGATTTGCCATTACACATCGCTTTCAATGTCAAGAGGTCCTCTGGAGTTCAGTTTACATTTGCCTTCCTCTAAAGCTTCATCTCACGTTTCATACACGGCGCGGTTGTGATGAGAACAATGCATTCAATTTTATAACTGCACCCCTCTCTTGCTTTTTCTGCTCTCTTTTCTTCTCTGTATCTATCTCTCTCACGGGACCCCCCTCTCTTTGTCCCCAGGTCCCTCCCCCTCTCTCTCTTCGTTTTCTTCCCTACATCTCTGCTCTCACTTTTTTATAAATACATTTTCTCATTACAACCCTCTTTCACTTCTGATTTCGGCATTGCACGTGAGAAGGAAATAATACCAATCGTGATACTGAATATTATAGCAGTTGCAATCCAGGTAACAGCTTGTAAATGACTATCGTTTTGGCATGGAAGGCTTTGGAAGCTGATACCATGTTTCGAGGTACAAAGTTAAAACAGACGAGTTACAGTCCGTGACCTCTGCATTCCTTTGAGGTTGCAGACATTGTAGTATTACGTCTGGAAAATGAATTATTCTATCATAACTTGTTTAAACCATACGCGTTATGCGTGATTCAATGAGATTCTTAGAAAACAAGAGTATCATCGGTTTTGATCTACATTGAGAACTCCACAAATGTAATTATGGCATCTTGACTCTTTCAAGAACCCAAAATGGATTGTTTAAGACGTTTGTAGCAGTGGTAACACTTCATAACTAACTTAAATGTTCCTTGAAAAATCGGGCTTATGTTTAATATAAGACACGCAATGATCCTAAATCTGTTTAAAGGCTCCTTTAATAATATTTTGTATAATTATAGCCTCATATTCCATTGCTAAGTACATGAATGACATACATTAAGGCATAGTGTATGTCACAGTTTTATGCTTGTAACATTATCCGTCAAACCTCAAAGAAGAAGGAAGTTGTAGTCTTCTGACACAGAAAAGCAGATTGCAACCGGATCCTTTAATCAATCATTTGACGTTCACTATATAGGCCTACGTTTAGAAACCAATAAAAAGTACATGAATTCAAGATTGTATTGTTCTAAAAAATTCAAAATTCAAACACAGTAATTCGCTTTACAAAAAAGTACAATGATAGATAATGACAATAATTTGATTGATTTCATATAATTCAAGGTATTGCCGTATTGAAACGAATTTCTATGGACTCCTACGCTTTCAGAATTGGTCGGTAGGCAAGCTCGTCCCAACTATTCAGCAAGAAAAAAGCACTAAATTATCAATCTGCGATTTGTTTAAAGAAGGTATGTTCATTACAACAACCGACGTAATGTATTTTAGGAGTATAGGGTAATCAGAAACTGAAGTATATGACTTTTACGTTTGTTTTGTAATTTGTATAAACATAACTTCTCTTGCTTTTATTCTCTCCAGGTTGACCCATCAATGAGGAAGAAAGACTAACCAATCTCTCAAGATGTATAGCTTCAATTATATCCTACTCCTCGGTTCAATATTCCTTCTAAATCTCGTTACTCTTTCATACGGTAAGGAAAAATATATTCTGTTGGTTTATCCATTCATTTTGTTATCAAAAGGTGATTCCACATTCAAGTATACATGTATTGATAGAATATTGTGAAATTAAAACATTCATTGCTTTCACTATTCTACCCTGTCGACTTATATACAACTCTTCCTTGTCGTTTATTTGGTTTTGTAACCATAGTTTTGATTTACGTTTATTAATGTTTAGAAACCTATTATGCAAAATCTTTTCAAAACTAAACAGACTCTGCATGAACAGCATGCTGAGAAATATTTTTATTAATGATAAGTTTAAACACCTATATGCTTTCATTAATCATTTACCAAAGTCTTGACAGTGTAATCTTTCGGATCACGCACCTTCTTATGCATTATTCTTAATTCGTGAATTGTCATGTGATGGTTTGTATTGAAAGATAACCAGTTTGCATATAAGGAAGTTATATATTAACAGCTCCAGGTAGATTCATACAACATCAGATAAACTAGGTCGGACTTTGAACATCTTGATGGAGGCAATGATGTATGGGCAAATTATGTATAAGATTTAACAATTAAGTCTTAGTGCTGGTCGGACAAACGGGTATGCTAACAAACTAAGGAGGTTTGTAACTTATATGGAAGGGTGTTTGGACCATATAGGTATACGAAAAAAAAAAGAGAAGAGAGATAATAAAAAGTCAGAAAGATGAATTACATTTAGATTTATGAGTAGATTGATTACTATGATGATTGACCATATTACGTAAACCTATGTATACCCTGACATACGCGTCCAATGATTTTCTTCTGAAATTGCTATGATATAGATAATGCGAGCGCTGGGGGCGAGTAAAATGAGCCTATATTATATGTTCTCTTTATCAGAATATTATATACATTTAGGTTCCAAACTTGCAAAATGCGCTTGCTTTTTTGCTATTCTGTGTATATAGGCCTGTAATTTTTGTTGGACTATAATAGATATATGACAATGGAATAGCTTGAATCAGTTGTATTATTGATTATAGAATCAGTTGTATTATTGATCCAAGGTGATGTGTTAATGCTATTATTGTCCACTCTTTTATACCTATAAGAATTAGTCTACAAACACACCTGCATTTTGATAACAACGATTGCAGTGAATGACAAAAAAATGTCGAAGTTTTGTCAAAATTCACGTCTGGGTCATTTCTAAATGAGGATGTAATGATAATACAGTGGCCGATGAGCCAAAAAATTTGAGAGGAAAAAAAATTGCATATCAGGCCAAATTTTTAGCTCCTCTGTACAATCAATAGACTTATACTCATTACGAAAACAATTGAACATAAATTAGTCTTGGCATATATTCAATTATACAGTTATGTGTTTTACGAGGGAAGTATTTCGGCTAAATCATTATTCATAAGATAATCTATATCTTGATCAAAAGAGGCAGGAAAGAAATGAGGCATGCGGGAAGTTGAATGTTTGGTTAGTTTAAAGGAGGAAGTAACAAATTCCATCATTCAAAATGAGGGAGGAGGGAAAATATGAATCTGATGGATAATAAATGAGAAATAAAAAGAAAACGATGATTTAGAGTAAAATGAAATTCGTCAGCAAAGATAGATAGCTAATTTTTCATATGATGGACGGGTTGGGTTTGTTATAATCTGTATATTCAGCCAAATCTTTCCCGCCATTTCCTGATGCCAATTTTTCCCTTTCTATGCCGTATTGGCATTATGCAGTAGGGGACAAGGGCCAAAAGTTTTTAAGTTCTTATCAACCCTCACCCCCCCCCCAAAAAAAAAAAAATATCCAGGCCAAAACGTACATCCATCCCTCCAAATTCGATTTAAGAATGGCGAAAGTACTACTAAACTTCCTTGGTCACTTCGGATCATTAATACAGTAGTCTGAATTCGATGTTGTATCATAGAATAGGCATACTGGATCATGATTACCATGATTGCTGAACTCATACGACCCATACAAAGGAAACGTCTATTTCCTTTGAGGTCGATAGATGGAATAACATTCTGACATCAACAGATCAAGTTGTTCTGAACTTCAGGCTTCATAAAGTATCCATGTTATGTTTTTTGCGCATGGTTATATATTTTTTTAATATCCTGTAAGGCCTAACAATTCATTGACGTGTCTGTATTCTGAAGTTATTCCATTGCTTTTTACTTACACAGAACGGCCTACGTTGTATAACAGTGTTGGTCTTGCTGCAGTGATGGCTTACAAAAATTTCCACATGTCCTATTTTGATTTCGGGTCGACGATCATGAATGCAAATTGATTTTAGGAATTGTCTGATCTATTGAAGGGGTAGTTCCTGATCTATTCGATTTAGATATCTGGATCCCACGTTAAAGAACCTGGATCAACTGATTTTTATAGGGTTTTAAGGACAGCTTTTTTAAGCATGAGTTATTTTACCTATAAATTATCAATGCGAGGGGGGGGGGTGACGACAAACGACACCGTGTTGCATAAATTGAATAATGTTGTTGAAATGAATAACAAGGGTAACCAGACCCCTCTTTTTTTCTTTTAGGTTCTTTTGCTTCCCTTTCTTGGGGGTCCACTACTTGCAAATCACAAGGATGGTCGTTCCCGTCCATATACACCGCTTGCTGGGTGCGCCCTTATAGATTGTGAATGACACAAAGGATGAGTATAAACGATGAGTAATATAAATTTGTTTTTATTTCATTCTGTTTTAGGACAAACACCAGATGAAGAGCAAGACGATGGAGCCACGACCAGGAAAAGACCCATCCTCAGAAAAATCATAATTTTAGTTGGTCTTGCGATTGGTTTTGCTGCTCTATGTTGGGCTTTACATAAAGCATACAAGGCTTGCCGTCGATGGTCCCAGAAGAGACGTAGGATGATAGGACGCAAGGAATTTGACGCCATGATGGCAGACCTGGAAAAACAGGAGATAAATTTTAACACGTCAGATCAAAAAGATCAAACACAAGAGCCATCAGATAGAGCCAATGGCAAATATATGCCTTTAAACAACGCCATTCCGGAAGAAGAACCTTTGATGACTTCTGATGATGAGGTATCTCACGAGAGGGCGTCCCAACATGTAACAGAAAGTGACTCTAAAAAGACAGAGAAAGGAGAAGCATCGACGCCACTTTTGAGTGATGTTCCATTCGATCCTTCAGGGACTCAAACACTAAATTTGAGTGAGCAAGTCGTTGGAGAAAATGACCTTGAGTCCTCAACCTCAAGGCCACAAGGAGAAAGAGAAACACAAGCTTAGTGGAAAAGGCTGTAAATGGTTGCCAAAATGTGAAATCAACAGAAAAATAGAAACAGAAAAGAAACATTTCACGATTTTCATACCCGACCAGATGCATATCGATTGGTGTTATATTTTGTTATACTTTATTCCACCGTGCCACATTACTTCAGTACAAATTAGATCCCAGGAAGTAATTCTTTTACTGGACAACTCTTGTGTACTATTTGATTGACTTATATTTTGGACAATGTTAAACTAACCAGATTTTAGGATGAGAACTTTGCCACACAAACTGGCAAATTATATTAGTACCTTGAAACAGCGCTTTTGCTGGAAGAAAAGATCTGTCTGAAAGCAAAGAAATCACGTGTGGATGATCATATAAATCTATTATATTTTCATATTGTCATTTGTATGTATAATGTGACAGAACTCAGTCCCTCCCCATCATAGTACTCTTTCAATCAAGCCACATCGTATTTTGCACTTTATAAGAAACACTTGATGCACTTAATAGAAACGGTCCGATCATAATTTTGAAACCATCTCAGTTATCTGAATATTGGGATCGTCGCAGAAAGAAAGAAATCACGTGTGCGAGCTTCTGATTGCTTCAAAAATCAAGTTTCCTTGATTTTTGTAAGAGGTGTGGTCAATTACAGCTCTATTAGGCATTAGCAACTGACACCATATACGATCATTTAATCCAAATATGTCTATAAGATGTACACTTGTAAAGAGAAAGTCTAAAAAGAGTATCAAAATTTGAGAATATAGGCCTAGCTGCTGTAAGATGATGTTCAGACTTATCCACAACTATATTCTTTATTGTAATAATTCTCTTCTAAAAAGTATTGGAATGCAATTTAAATTGATGCATGGGGGAAACACAAGCAGTGATGGAATTTTTCACACAAAAAAAAACCTTATCTCACAAAAAACGACAAACACAATTATACACGATTACTGGTGTTAGTATGTAGCCAAAACTGAAACAGTATTATCTTGAAAATTGAATTAATCTAGTACTGGCTAAAAGTGGCCATGGTCATAATAAGGAGGTGTTTATAACTCTAGTAATTTCTCTAGAACAAAATATGTCCTAAAAATGGTACTTATTTGTAGTTAGTAATGTCTTTGGAGGAGAATATTAAGTTGTTGAATCGTCACTTGGTGTAACCAATCCAGTGCCCAGTTCATCTGAGCAGCTTGGTCTCAATTCAATCATATTACCCCCCCCCCCCCCTACATAAAAAGTTTTGGTACCTTTGTCATCCACTGGTAACACCCTCCTGGAATCCTAGATTTTCATTGGCTGTTAAGTATTATAACCAGCATGGTAGAACAGTATCGTCTATCTTATTATAGCAGTTTAGTTGAAGTTGCATGCAGTGAGTAATAGAGACGATTAAAAAAACTCTGTAGACGGGTTGAAAAAGACAATTTGATCACTGAAACTAAATAGATTGAATACCAAGTGATACCAAAATAGTGATAAGTTCAATTTTATAATAGACTAAATGGTTTATCGATAAAATATTGTTGCATGCATATAGACCATGGATGAACTGGTGTTCTACCAAATCGTTATTAGGACAATGGTCACAATTATGTTTCTCATTTCATTCGAAAATTCATATTATTGTCATAATTTAAAAAAGGCTAGAAATTGCAAAATCCTTAAATCTTTGCGAGCATTCCTTCTTTACTGGCATTATGTAATTGCTTCTATACCAAATATAATAATGTGATCATGAAGTGTTTTCTCATCATTCCTGTCGAATGTTTTGTATCATCTCGTGTGCTTTTCATCACCGTCAAAAGCATTTTTCTGACTAAGTGTGATTGTATATAATGATTGCCTAATTATCATGCCATAGATTAAGTTGATTACTAAGTAATTTTTATATTTGTATATGATGTGGAATGTTGAAATGCAGAATTTATTGAATTTGGAAATAAAATTGTCCGATTTTTCATTCCATTGAATCGACGGCCTTTCAGTGTCATTCTGTTCACTTACTTATACCTCGGTCACATTTGCTCTTTACGGCGGCCGTACGGCGAGTCGAAAACAGCCGTTTTATTCATTTTTATTTAAACCAAATGCACCTATATGTATTGTAGCTAATACAAAAATGGTAAAACGGCTGTTTTCGACACGCCGTACGGCCGCCGTAGAACAAAATGTGACCGAGTTATTAATACCATGGTCACATTTGTTCTACGGCGGCCGTACGGCGAGTCGAAAACAGCCGTTTTATTCATTTTTATTCAAACCACCTATGTTTAGATGGTACAAAAATGTTAAAACGGCTGTTTTCGACACGCCGTATGGCCGCCGTAGAACAATGTGACCGATGGTATAACTTCGCTGATTTTTTTTCCGATCAGTAATACACGGGGATTGGTGGCACTTAACCCTCAATTCCCTTAACCAAGGTTACAAAAAGGAGAAAATGAAACGTAAGAATAAAAAAAAATCGTTTAATATTTTCATTATTTTGAATATCATATAAATTAAGATTTAACACACAAAAAAGGAGATTCCTAAATTTTCGCATGCTCGCATCTTTTTAGAGAGTTGGCCCACGTCATGGTCGCCCCTCAAAATGTTCTACTCACAACGCAACTGGTTTGAATAATATTTATCTATTCAGTATCTTAATAAATTCAAGACTTAGATGTAATACGGACATCCGGGACGGACATAGACAATTAATGGATACCTACTTACTATCAGTGAAAGAATTTTTCATCAAACATTCACGCATGCAGCTCTTTGAACTGATGGGCCAAATTATTAGTAGCTCTCTGGGTTTCACCCACATTACGATTTAAAAAGGAAATTCTGATGATGGAATTTATTTTTTAATGTGCTCGTAGGCTTACAATCATCACTATTTTCCTTGTTCTGTATTTGGAACCATTAAAGGTCCTTTAAAAATGTCAAAGAACGCAGAAAGGGGTTCCGAACAGGGTTGGCCTTTACAACCGATCTATAAAACGGGAATTTTTACAAAACACTTTAAAAAAAATCAATTCGTAAATCAAACAAAATAATGAAAGCTTGATGTCTGTGCTAAAATGTTTTTTGTATACTGACTGCAAAACATTTAAGCTCCATCTCAACCTATTGAGCAAGATTCTTACCTCATCAAACATGCAATGCGAGCGCGAAGAGCGAGTGAAAATTTAACATGTTTAATATTATTAATTTTATTTCATTTTTTATTTTCCAAGGCTTCTCCTTACCTTATTTTGTTCACTCCTCTTTCTCCTCTCTTTCCCCATCTTTTCCCCCTCCCTTTTAACCCTTCATTTTTTTCTTTTCCCATTTTTTAATATTTTGTTTTGCTTCATGGTCAATAGGGGGGGGGGGCGGGCCCCTCGCCCCCTGGATCCGCCTATGCACCCAACCACCCCACCCCCTCGGCCCCAGTACATAGAATTAAATCCACAAAATGTATTAAGGTACTCTTGAATGAAAGTGGTTGCATGAAGAAAATAAAAATTACTACTTTCAAATTCAGAGGCAGATCTTTTACAGATATTGCCATTGGTTTTAGGTCTATGTAAATATATTTTTCTCGTTTCGTAGAGGGTAAGGACAGTGGCGGATCCGGGGGGGGGGGCACATCCGGCCCGTAACCCCCCCCCCCATTGAGAGGAACACAATAGTGGAATATGTATATGCATAGGCTACTGAAGACCCTTTTTGGGGTTATCAAAACTGGATCCTCCCTGGGTAATGAGAAGCACTTATGTGAAATACATTTTTTTAATATGTGTCAAAATAATAATTATACATAAATTATGTATATTGTGTCTTCTGAATTGTGTCCCAACCCAGAAAAAGGTTTATATCTGAATAGGGGTAAATTTTCAAAATTATTCTTCCAGCTCTATTTTGAATTGATTTAAATTGGTTTGAAACCAGTCAGCTTTATTCACTTCTGTTTAGTCAATAGTGATTAGGATCCCAACAAATTTGTTATCAAAAGAAACAGAAAGAATTACTCTATCTGAAAAAAGACAAATTTGATCTCCATCCTTAAATAAAGTGTAATTTAAAAGTGTAAATATTTTACTATCAACAGACAAAATGAACGGTATGAGGGTCAAACGGGGCATTCCCTTCCAAATAATCCTTTCTTCTGATAAAATTTCATTGATGGAAGTACTTATTCTTTTCTTTGCGAAATAACTTTTAAACCTATGTAATTAAAAAAAAAGCTTCCGGATACCGAACTGACAATGTAGGTAGAGCGTCCGTCTCACAACCGGGAGGCCCGGCCAAGAGGTCGGGAGTTCAAACCTCCGTCAGCCGCATCAGACCAAAAGTCGATAAAAGATGGGAGTCGGTGCTATATACGCTTGTTTGGTGTTCAATGGTTTTAGAGAAAGAGCACCATCGATCTGGCGCTGCACAGGGGCTGATGATCCAATGATCATTAGGCAATATAATTTGTCAAGTATTTTCTTTTCAGATTTCAATTTCGAACAATAAAATGTGCAATTTAATTTGTTTAATGTCGATAGGGGGGGGGGGTTGTAGTGTTTATTGGGCAAACTTAGCAAGGAGGACCTGATTTTGCTATCCGCGAGGGCATCAAAGAGAGATGCCAAATGTCATCTTTATGCATGAAATGTTTGTTGAATATAACAATGATATTTTTTTATTATCAATGATAATAATAATAATAGGCATGTATATAGCGCCACCTATATCTAGAAATAATCAATTCCGAGGTGCATGTCATTATTAATATTTTTTTACCCCGGCTTTAGCTCAGTATTCAAGGAATTAATCCTGCCGGGTAACCATTCACGGATGCACGTCACCTGTGTTGAGTAGAGCACAATGTGGGTAAATTTCTTGCTGAAGGAAAACACCATGGCTGGGATCCACATCCCTCTTATTGAAATACAAGAGTCGTAATATAACTACTAGACCAAGGCACCCCCAATATAACTCACCCGTTTTCAGAGGCGTATAATGAGCCAAACTTTCAGGCAAAATTTATAAAAAGTTGGGAGCGAACGAAAAATTTCAAAATTTTAATACAAAAATAAAATTTTGTGATAATTTTTTTACACAATAGGCCTATTCAGAAAATAATATCATCAGTGGCGTAACTACGGGGGGGCATGGGGGGGCACGTGCCCCCCCAATCGGCTGACCAAAAAAAAAAGGGGAAAAGGAGAAAAAGAGGGAGAAAGGAAGAGTAACGTAGTGGGAAAGAAATTATTATTCAATCTAATGGTATATTACATTATAATCATGTTATGCTATATTACATAGGAAACATTATCATAAATCTATGAAACATAATTTGCTCAGGTCCTATGTAGTCATTGTTCCTGGTGCTCGCATTGTCTGTTTAGAGAGATATATAAACCTGTTGTACGAAAAACTCCCGTTTCAAGTCAACATACACCAAATATATTATTGTTTTATGTAGTGACATATGGTTCTTTTTTAATGATTACTTAAAATGATTGCCCCATGTTAAGGTCTTAATATAAAACATTTCCTGTCCGCGATTACGTTCGTATCAGTGGATTGGTGAGATAAGTCTGCTCTCCGTGAATTCCTAAAGTCATTCCTTAAAATGTCCCTTTTTCTGATCTGAATATCAAAAATTTTCAGCTCGCGCTTCGCGCTCGCATCATTTGATTGCTGAGATGCGCATTTTTATTTATGATTACAATGACTACAAGTGCTTCCTTGAAAATGTCTATATTAGGTCAGTATACCTGACAGCTGAGCGCGCTTCGCGCGCTCGATCACTAAGTGACTCAAAATTTTTGCTGGTGCCCCCCCAATGCTGTGACCCACGGTACGCCACTGAATATCATATTTCAGCCCTAACTTTCTCTTTCGTTTCCCCCCTTTTTTGGGAGAGGAGGGCGATCGCCCCAAGCCCCACCAATCCGAACGCCCACTCTGAGTACGTTTTTGTTTCTTCTGTTCTGTGTGCGCGTGACACTTGCCCGGGATATTAGGGTCGATGTGATATACTGACCCTAATTTTGGTCATTGCAGGCAAGATAAAATCACTTTGGAAAGAGAAATGCAATAAGAAAGATCATATCAAAAGAAAAAAAGGTCAATGATTTATAAAACCGCAAAACTTTCTTTTCAGGTAAGACTTTTTTTCCAAATAATTATTTGGGCAAGTGAAATAGCTTTTTGGGCAAGTATATTAATTCCAACTTTTTGAAATTTACTTGTCCGACTGGGCAAGTACTCCTTAAAAGTTATGTAGCACCCTGCCCTTATGGGCCAAAAAGTGACCCACAACGAACAACAACAACGGCCGAAAAAGAAAATGAATGAAAAACAAAGAAACTTTTCATGATATAAAAAACACATAGGCCCCTAAATAGGAATCAAATTCAGGGATGAAAATATGCCGATTAAAAATGTGCTACTTCACGGAGAATATATTTCATATTGAAAAAAGGGGGCATTATTTTCCCTCTGGCTTTTTCCCTGCCACCCCTGTACGCGTGGACAAAGCAGTGAATCGAACCGCGTACCGTATTTCCAAACATGTAGGGGTATACCCCTACATTTTTGGAAATGAGGTTGCGCAGCAGCCGGTATTTCAGCCTGTACTACGTCAAATACTTGTCGAAGTCCGAGTCTAGTCTTTCGAGGCAACGAAAGGTGAGTTTGTTCTTAAAATTTCACCTTTTACAATTTATGTTATAATTTCAAAATATTTGAATGTGGTGTTTTTTATGATGCGTGTAATATTCTATGTTAACTTCTTTTTAATACCGTGTAAAAGCGTTCAGAAATGCGAATGAGTACTAACGGATAATTGACGAGTGAAAATGGAACGGGGCTGGGCCGCGACGGGGCGCGGCCGGGGCCCGGCTACGGGATAGCTGTGAGTACGAGTTAGCTGAGAGACTCGATTAAGATATTCAATATTACTTAGCAGTGCCAGTGGCCCGTGCACACGCCGAATAGGGGCAAGAGTTCCATATGCAACAGTGTTGAAATTACTTTTTATTTTTAGGGAGCCATTTAGAAAGATAAAGGAGAGCCATTTTTCATTTTACGAGAGCTATTTTCAGTTTTTGAGAGCCATTTAAAAAAAAAAGATTCAGTGCATGGTTTCGCATAGACCAAAAGCTTCGGTCTCTGTTATGTTGGTTGTTCAGCTGAACTCCGTTGGCTTCACTCACCAAATACAGAGACCGAAGTTCTTGCGCGATCTGTACAGGGGACTCAATGGCCATATGTTTATGTACTTAAGATCGGATAAAACGGGAAAGTGAATTTGCGCTACGGCCGAGGTAAGTCACTGTTTTTGTTTCTTTTAACTTTATTTTTCTCTGTTTTTTGGCAATTAATGCCAAGAGGGAACATCAATTTGCAATTTGGTAACGTTAATTTTCAAAATTTTTATTCATTAAAGACAAAAATTGAAGAGCCCCGACGGAGGGATTTTGCATTGCAAGTCCCCTAATGGTGGCAGCACGATAGCGAGCCGTCTGTGTACGAGGAGAAATGAAAAAAAATGTTAAAAAACTCCTCGAAACAGTCGGCTGCCAGCTGTCTAGGTTTCGCATCGCAGTTTTTCCTGCAGTGCTTGTTTACAAATTTAGTTAATGTTAAACATTATTTATTTAATTGCTATTTAGTTTTTCTTCATTGTTAATTGTTGAATTATTATTTATTTTATTTTTGTCCATTTACATGTAGATCTAATGTTTGTTTGTATCTCATTACGGTACTTAGTATTATATACAATGAACGTCCTAACTTCTTTTTAATAAAATACAATTTTGTCCATCAAATTGAAAAGGATGAAGTTTATCAAATTTGAACAGAATTTGTATTCATAGGAATCCTTTTCATAAATACTTATTGACTAAAACTCACTTGAAATTATTTTATGAAATATTGAATGCATCACAACCTGACAGCTAATGTCACTATGTCAACAATTTCTCAATCTATGCTATGCTATGCCTACGCTAGCGCAGCTCAGCCACTGAACATAGCACAGCTCTCAGTCATTCATCACCACAACACACAGCTAAGAAAACTCACAGTCAATCATCACTGCTACAGAGGCGGGTATGAAACTGCATTAGCACCAATACATGTATACACTCGAGCACTGACTGTTACTCACCAAAATTCCCCACAGAAAATCCTAATTTCAGTCTGAAAATTGCGGGATCTGCGCCAAATTTCCAGAGCACCAAGTGGCTTAGTTCAGATTTGAGAAGTGGAGTCTCCAAAAATTACTATGAAGTAAAAAAAAATATGATTTTCTTCAGAGTTCGCAATCTTATTATCTTGCGAATTTAGGATTGTATCTTATAAGATTAATTCAATAGTCAATAGAAAAGGAAATATTTTGCTATATAAGTTAGGGCATGACCTGGTGCTGCGCAGTGTTTTGAAAAAAAGTACAAGGGATATCGAGAGTTAGAAACTCGATACACATTTTTCTGAAGCGCTGTGCCTGTGGTTCTAAAAAAATCCACTCGGTTAGAAGTCAGAATGCGACGATGCATGAAAGTAAAAATTGTAGCTGCGCTGGTCTGGCTGTCTGACTACTAAAATGCAGTCATAATTGGGAGACAGGACGGGCGCGGACGGGAGTGATTTTCATGTTGGGAGTCGCTCGGTACCTGGCAGTTTTAGGTAGTTGTGAGAGCGATTCCAAAGCACACGAGGGTGGAATCGCTCGTCGCCCCCGTGTATTTTCAACCCTGATACCTGCAGCATGAATAAGGTTCAGAATAATACATAGATCTATTCTATTCTAGCCCTAAATAATATGGGGGTGGAATAGGTCTACATAGCTCTACTGAATTATGGCTGTATTCCATCAAATTTTGAGCTAACCCAGTTGCAGGGAGCTCCGGCCGTGAAGCAGGGCGGAGCCCAGGACTTGTCCGTGTAATACTAGGTGGACATATGGTCTCCAAAATGGGGTTGAATGGGGTATCGATAGCACTCAAAATAAAATGGGAAATGCACATTGCACTTAGACCTACCTCAATTATATGGATGAAGTCATGAAGGTCTATCGTGAGACACAGAATCCTGACATCGAGGCACATACTGGACCCTCAAAAAAGGAAAAGTTAGACGTCTGTGGTATTCGTTCTTGGTATCGATCGGCCACTTTGTCTTCAATTTTGACAGAATGAGAAGGAACGAGTCTCACCTTTTCCTTTTTTGAGGGTCCAGTTTGTGCATGCCTCGATGTCAGGATTCTGTGTCTCACGATAGACCTTCATCCAAATAATCAAGGTAAGTGCATAATTTATATTTTCCCCTTTTATTTTGAGTGCTATTGCGACCCCATTCCACCCCATTTTGGAGAGCATAGTCCACCTAGTATTACATGAATTTATTTTCAGTGGCATTACTTGTTTAAATAGATGGGGTTTATAGAGTTGTGTCTTAGGAAAAATATATTTAGTCCAGACTTAAATAACAATGAAAATAGAATCCCTCAATCTTCTCATTTTATATCATTCATACCATTGGTTTTGTTATGTTTTTTTAAAAAAAGAAATGTGAATATTTGTTTAAACAATATGTATAATTTTTATATATATTGAAAACATTGAGTGGGGTCCACACTAAATAAAGGGCCATTTAATCTCGATAAGACATGTGCCAGGTCTTAAGCAAGTGTAAATGCCCTCAAGTATTTTTCAATGTTTTTTTATCTAATAGATTGCACATTTATACTTTTTTATTTGAAAATCCTGATTACACAAAATAAATTTAGTTAGTTTTGCATTTTCTTTTTGGTTTAATTGGTATGTTTAATGTTTATATTTAACTATTTCTTTCAGTTGGTATAAAATGTTAAAAGTCTTAACTTTTATCAGGATTCTTTTCAATCTTATGATCTGTCAGTCCTGTCATCACTAACAACACTGCTTAAGAACTAATTCTACAGGTCACGGTCACCTCCCGCCATTCATTAAAAAAAAAAACACTCCTCATTTCTAAAACCTTGAACTGACTTCAGCTTATTCGGTCACCACACTGATGAAAGATGAGCTGCTTTATATGTTTGTTTACTACAGAATCAAGACATCATTCTACTTGCAGATTTACAAATCATTTAAGATTATTTGTCCATTAATTTCTGAAGTCTTTTTGATGACAACTGAAAAGAAATAAATGAGGAGATAGCAATATATTGATTTATGATTGTCTTGTCATCCATATTCAATGGTGATGTAATTTAATCAATCATTTTGACCAAGAGTGTACTGAGTCCAATCTAAGTACATTTACATGTATGTATTCATCAATAATACATGTGAATAACCATCTTTGCTGAAGCTAAGTATACATTTCATTTTGCAAACTGGATCTAATAATTACAGTGTACTCTCATTTTCTTGTGGTCTGTTGAATCATATCTCAGTGTCAACAACATATTTTCATGCACTCAAGCATGTACAAGTACACTGTACATGTGTATGGTGAGAACAGGATATTCTCCATTATGAGCTTGAATATTTCTTGACAATTATCTTTTAACTGCAGGTATTTAAGCAAATACCATGCTTCGTTTGCATTCCGATATTTATTATGACACTACACAAAGTGCGGCATTCCAATGTTACCTACCCAACTATAGACCTTTGTTCTGAATATTTTCTTTTGAGTGTGAGCATAAAAAACAGGTTTTTACCAATTTTTCTTGAAAATCTGGTACACATTTAATGTCTATGAAATCAAATGTGATGACAAACATGTATGGTGTGTGTCAAAGTATTCTTTATAGTTAATTTGCCTTAGAAGCAGACATTCTATAGTATGTCAGTAAATATCCTCATTGAAAAATACATGTATTATGACATGATAAAATGAATTACAATGTATTGTGAACTGTCAGAAGAAATTGTGCACGATACGAGTTTCTACAGGAACAATCACAATTTCAAACAAATCACATTCTCCTGAGGACGACAAGAACACACTCGACGAAACATCGAGTTTAGGTTGTCCTTTTCAGGACCAACACTTGCCCAAGAAAGATACATGGTGTACCGTGAAACCTACTACACTTTAAATCACAAACAAGTTGTAGACTTTACTTTTGAAGTATCAAACTGTAGTCAAGTTAGAATCCTTTAGTGTATCTATTTTCATTAAATTCATGTTTTATGAAGGGATGATATGATACTGACATTGCTCCATAGATATCTCAGTAAATATGACTAGAATTACATGTACATAGGGCTTACTGAATTAACTCTGAAGGGGTGAGGAATCTATAAGGCAAGGCTCCACATTAACTTTTTTTGGTGGTGGCCCATTCGGGCCACCAAAACCTTCAAATAATTTTTTTTGGGTGGCCCATTAGTAAAGTTTGGTGGCCCGAAATATATAAAGAAAAACATTAATTTAAAATGAATAAAACAAATTGAAATATTCTGAAGTCAGTAACACGTACCACTATTCTTTGTACATCTTGTATGTAAATCGTGCTTGCTGTTATTTTACTTTGCTTATTTTGTGGTAATATATAAATTGTTCTATCATTGTAAATATGAAATGATTGAAAGAGAATAAAAGAATTGTATTGTTTCCAGGTTGTGGACTTTTAATCTCCGTATCGACACACACTCATAATGGTAAAGTAAATAAATAGTGCATATAGCAAACTCAGATAGATTTACAAAACAATTATTTTTCCTTTCTTCCTTTTTGATCATAAAACCTAGATTATGCAGGCCCCAAATCCAGTTTATTTTCTCTTTTCCAGCATATTATAGCAGGAGAAAATCACAGAAAAATATGCTGCAGAATTAGAACAATGTGTAAAAGGGGGAAATAAACAAAAAAAAACTGAAAAAAGAAATCAAAAATTGTAAAAAAAATGAATAAGTGAAATAAAACAAAAGAAAAAATGAAGAAAGAAAAAACAAAGAACAGGAAAAAAATGAATGAGACAAAATTATCAAAAAATGGGGAAAATTATGATTATTATTCAGTAGAAACATGTTCTTTAATCAGGCATATTCAATGGGAGGGGGTATAAATGGTTTAATCACTGTAAAAAAAAATGAAAGAAAAAAAATGAGAAAACGGCAAAAATTATCTGGAAAAAACAGTGAGAAAATTCCTTCCCTATATTTGACAAAATGATGGAAAAATTCACATTTCATATCAATGAAATGCCTTCCCAAAGTATTTACTTCCTTAAGAGTGGTTTAAGAAGTCATTTGTAAACAAGAAAGAAAGAAGCTGCCTATTTATTTTTGGCTAGAAGAGACACAGCTTCGAAATAAACCAAATATCAACATACATACAAATGCACATACGGGACTGTGATGTACTCACCTATGTGTTTTATGTTAGTATTAATGCATTTGGAAATCGGTCTTTTTGAGTCAAAAGAGAGGTCATAATTCCTCCTTTTAATGCTTGCAGATAATCAGGTTTCAGTAATACGGACTGTAGAAGGGCATTTCATTGGTGTAAAATGTGACTTTGACGTAGATTTTCAGAGTTCTGGGGAAGATTTCTTAGCAGTAACATTTCGTATCGCAGCTCCCTGAGTTTGAATTGAATAGTCTGCTCGCGCACAGCTAGCTAGCTAGCTGCAGTGGTTTCATGCACGCAAAGCTCAGCCAGACAGCTGGCGTGGCCGTCTGAATAATAGTTACTGTATGCTAGCGGTAGGCCTACATACTGTCATGACTATGCAATCTTTGTGTGTGTGTATTTGTGTGTAGATTAACAAAAAAGGCGCATGACGAATTGGCTTGCAATTTGAACTGTAGAAAGTTGATAAATACATGCAAAATCGGGAGAAAAATTGCGCTACTTTGAAAATTATTGGTTGCCCGATTCGGGCCACCAAAACTTAACATTTTTTCAATAATGGTTGCCCGAGATGAATTTTTGGTGGCCCTGGGCCACCGGGCCACCGCTAATGTCGAGCGTTGTATAAGGAGAGGAAAGCAGAGAGAAAAGGTTTTAAAACATGCATTGTAAATTGTCTTTGTGATTTCCACAGTTCCTTTTAACGTTTTGACAATTCAATATCGGTTGATTTACTTCAACAAATCCTTTTCAAATACCTGTTTTTACTTCTTTTCTTTCCATTCTTAAAAGTCAAAGCAAATTGTCCGCTGCATTGATTTTTGCACATCAAGGTCACATCATTTGCCTGTGTGACTCATGCTGTTCATCCACCAGCACCAGTGATTTCAGTGCTTTGCAGGAATGCTGTATTGATGTTTCTTTGGTCAGGTTGTCTCAAACAATTGTAGCCCTAAGATCCACCTGAAAAAAAGTGCCAAAGTTGACATTGCCACACAGAGCGTACAAAAGATCGATAGTTGTGATAAAAAATGCTGTTGTTATATCATTTTGTTTGGAAATGTATGAAGGATTGGCAAATGAGTGTCCCACTTAATACTTGAATTTCATTTGAAAGGATCCCCATAGACTATCAATCTTCAACTTGTGCAAGTACACCATCTTCAGTAAAGGAAGTGCTTGTAGCCCATGGACATTGATACTATGTTTACCAAAACTTGTCATGGTTACATGCTATGAATAGGAGAGGAGAGTTCACTTCCGAAATTCCAGGTATATACATGTACAGTACTGGCCATTACCTGACACTTTGGACAGGAGATTTTTTGTATAAATTTGATATTGTTTACATCAACAGACATTTTCCACAGAAAGTAATTAGATATTTCCTTCACAATCTTTATGCGGTTGATGTTCTTCCTATTGAAAGCCTATACACTGTATAAATCCAGTTCAATTGTGGTTTTAATGTTTCATTCCGAGTTCAACTGTCACTTCTATGTTACATACCGGCAGGTCTACTACATGTAGGCCTATGTCTTAGGTCGGCCGGTGGAAAACAGACACATGGCTATTTTGCATTGCCGTCAAAATGAGAGTTACATGTACATGCACATATAGGCTATATTTAATTCTGTATATAGTGTAAATACATTTGTGTTACAGTGTTTATATCTATATAATTTTATAGAATTTTGCTGATTATTTTACTCTATTTGTGTTTTGATAGGGGGTCTACATTTTACAAGCTCTGCTTTTTAGTAGGCCCCTCCACTTTTTTCATTTGATTGCTACGTTTCAATCCTGCATATGTTATGCATTTTTTTCATTGTAGACATGACTACGAAATGTACTTTGATGATTGTGGAATATGAACATACCAATGAACAAATATTATGAGTTTCATGTCTAGGCCTACATGTACATGTAAATAAATTCATTATCAAGTATTCTGTTCATTGTTTAACCTAATTTATGTACATGTACTGGTAGGAGGTTCATATCTCTGCATTCTGGATTTTGTCACTCACTGTCCGAGGATCCTCAAGACAGAAGCATGTCTCCCAGGGTCCTGAGATCCTGCTGCTAGATCTGTGTCCTGTTACATCATGGATGGACCTTGTCATTGATGACATGCAAGTCAGTCAAGACTGCCTAGGATTTGTGTGGCATTAGTCAGCTCAAGGATGTAGGCCCCTTGACTTATTCTTAATCAGGCAGCTGACAAGTCATGATATGGTCATGATATGCAAAGTCCAAATGTGAAACTCATGCCAACAAATGACCGGGAGCGTTGTATGGGTATTTTTTTTCCTGATGACGATGTGACGAGGTGCTCTATTAACTTTGAATTAAATGGTTGTTGCACTGGACTGTATTATGTATTTCTATGGAAAATGTTCAGTGTTCATATACCTTTTTCAAGTATATTGATTTCACAATATGAAGAGTTTGGTTCCGAAAGGTTCTACTTGTACAATGTCCATAGATGTATTTTTGGTACTTGTCAGAAAAAATATTGAAACTCAGTTCCCCTCATATTTTTAACAGACATGTATAGAAATGTGAGGTCATTATACATGTGTCTGTAGGGATGCTTGCATTGTAGGCCTACTACATATTCCACTTATTGCTTTCAAATTAATGTTAATAGGCCTATTATTTAAATACATGTATGCACAGACTCAATTTGACACTTTAACAAATCATGTCTGGGGCTGGTAGAAGCCCCAGTACATGTAAACTGCAGTCTCACTACTTCAGACTCGGCATTATGTACTATGCAAAAACAAAGATCTGTGCCTACATCCTAATTTCTTCCATGAATTAATATGTGTTACCATTTTATTATACCAATACCTCAGTTTTTGTCTCACCTGCATAGCAGAGTGAGACAATAGGCGCCGCTTTTCCGACGGCGGCGGCGTCAACATCAAATCTTAACCTAAGGTTAAGTTTTTGAAATGACATCATAACTTATATAGTATATGGACCTAGTTCATGAAACTTGGCCATAAGGTTAATCAAGTATTACTGAACATCCTATTAGAGTTTCATGTCACATGACCAAGGTCAAAGGTCATTTAGGATCAATGAACTTAGACCATGTTGGAGGAATCAACCTCAAAATCTTAACCTGAGGTTAAGTTTTTTAAATGTCATTATAGCTTAGAAAATATATGGACCTAGTTCATGAAACTTGGACATAAGGTTAATCAAGTATCACTGAACATCCTGCATGAGTTTTATGTCACATGATTAAGGTCAAAGGTCATTTAGAATTTTAGGGTCAATGAACTTTGGCCGAATTGGGGGTATCTGTTGAATTCCCATCATAACTTTGAAAGTTTATTGATCTAATTCATGAAACTTAGACATAATAATTATCAAGCATCCCTGAACATTTTTGCAAGTTTCAGGTCTCATGATTAAGGTCAAAGGTCATTCAGGGTCAATGAACTGTGGCCAAATTGGGGGTATCTGTTGAATTACCATCATAACTTTGAAAGTTTATTGGTCTAGTTTGTTAAACTTGGACATTAGAGTAATCAAGTATCACTGAACATCCTGTGCGCATTTCAGGTCACATGACCAAGGTCAAAGGTCAATAAACTTTGGCCGAATTAGGTGTATCTGTTGAATTACCATCATAACTTTGAAAGTTTATGGATCTGATTCATGAAACTTGGACATAAGAGTAATCATGTATCACTGAATATCCTGTGCGAGTTTCAGGTCACATGATCAAGGTCAAACGTCATGTAAGATCAATGAACTTTGGCCATGTTGGGGTTTTTTGTTGAATAACCATCATATCTCTGTAAGTTTATTGGTCTAGTTCATAAAAAGTGGACATAACCATGTATCACCGAGGAGAAGCTCCTTGGTATCACTGAACATCTTGTGCGAGTTAGAGTAGTTTTCAAAGTCAGCACTGCTGCTATATTGAATTGCGTGATGCAGGTGAGACGGCCAGAGGCATTCCACTTGTCATTAAAAGTGAATGTACAGTGTAGTAGGCCTTACCTTTTGGAACAGAGCTTGCCATACAAGTTTCCTGCAATAATTCTAAGTCAAATGTAAAAGTATTTTTAAGATTATTTCTTTACATCAGAAATTGAATTTTTTCCACTTCTTTTTCTACCTCTCCCCCTGCAGATTGACCTGTATATTCCAGTGTATTTTTAACTCCGACTACAGATCAGGTAGGTTTAAGTTTTGTTTCTCAATTGTGAATGTATAGGCCTACTGCATGTAGGTTTAGATTGATGTAATAAGCCCGGGGGGCCACTTACATTGACGAGTGGATACCATGCGCGACCAAAAAAAACACGTAAAAAGGATGTCTTTTTCACGAAAGGGCACGTTACGCACGTAACGTGATAAGGGTGTCAAAAACACAAAAATAATGAAAAAAGGGTATCTATTTCGCTAAAAAAATTATGTGTTTAGGGTCGAATTTGCAGGGATGATAAAACAAAATTAAAATGTTTTATAAAGAATGTCCTTTTTGCCCCAACACTTCGTGTTTAGAGTCCGATTTGCGCGAGGTGTAGAAGCTGGGGTAGTACTAAACCAAATAAGGTAAAGCCGACGACCGAAGGACCCGTAACAATAAAACATTCTTGTACTTGTTTAGGGGTTCATTTCAGGGAATATTTGCCAAGAGTATCGTTTAGTTTCCAATACTTGTTAAGGGTAGGGTTTCACTCGCCAATACTTGTTAAGGGGTGCATTTTCAGAATATGGAAATTACGTGTTTAGGGTAATTTTCGAGACCCCATGGTCGCGCATGGTATCCACTCGTGAATGGAAGTGGCCCCCCCCGGGGTAATAAGTCATTTTGTACGAGGAAAGGGGGGGGGTGTTGATAAAAAGAGAAAATTATTTACATCAAAGTCCACCATAGGCAATGTCTTTGGAGAAAATGGGAGTTGGGAGGAAGCTACATGGATGCCATTACCGGATTTACACATGGTAGTTCATTTGGTTGGAAAACTGAGAGGAATAGGTGCCATTGGGGTAGACTGCTTGACTGTGCAAGGTTTCTGTATTCTTGCTGGGGTGAACTAAAAATAACTCCTTTATTGTTAGTGAATAAACAATGCTTAACAGTCAACCCTATTCATGTAACAAACCATGGGCATTGCAGAATTACTTACTAAAAATAGCATCGACTTGTAGCATTTAAGTGGTGACAGCGAAGATGACCATTTATGTTATTAATTTAAAAAAATCTGGTTGAAATCAGATGTACACACACGTATACATGTATATACAGTAATTAAATAATTGATAGGAATTTGATTTATTCTGAAACTGTGCAGAAAAAATAGAAGTGCTAATTAAAACAAGAAGTGAAGAGGCTGTACATACAGTGAAATATTGGCAATATTTGTGTCTGAAGATAGAAAAGTAATAAGTGACAAATTTTTCAAAGATTTTATACATTTTTCATAAGTTTATTCTGTCAGGTCATAATTAATCTTTTTCAAACTTGTATTTTGGGTTTGTGTAAAAAAACATATGAACATGTATAGAAATACTCTAATAATCGTATCTTACTTTTCTCCATTTTCCATTATATGGCTCATTAATGCTTGTAAGATCAATATTAATACTAATCTTGCTAATTTGGTATGAAAACAACTTTCTGTGTAAAAGTAAAATTTGACATTTCCACACTCAAACTATGTGACATGTGAAAATTGTCAGCTTGCCCTAATAACAAACAGTAAGAAAAGGGGAACCTAGCAAACTGTTATGAAGTGAAAAAAACTTATTTTTTTGGTGTGCTCATTGGAGCTGTTGACAAGGGGTATAGAGTGTAATATGTCAGATGTGACCAAAGTAGTGATTTAAAATACAAAGAGGAATCAGAATTCTTTTTTGTGTTTGCAGAACAGCAATAGAGGACTTACTTATACCAGGGGCATACTTAAACACAGTGTTTACTTTGTGACTTGCTTATGGGGTGTAAGAATATTTTCAGGGGTTTAAATTGATCCATTGGTCTGCATTTTGTGACTAGTTTACTCTTTCAGATCAGTGCTTAACAATAGCATGGATAAAATGCATGTTCCATCAGTACATGAGCAAAAAATATAGGCCTACATATGTATCACATACCAGGGTGTATTAGCAACAATGCATGGGCATTTCATTGTATGCTGAAACGAGCCTGCTGAATTGAGTGTATTATAAGCATGTCAATTCAAGAAATAGTTTTCAACCATTTGCTAATACATCCCTGACATGTATTGATGAGGTTTTTTCTTTTGCATTCAAAAACATTCATTGACAGCATGAATGATGAAGCCCTAGCCAAGTTAACATAAGATCCTTGTGTCACTTTTGGATTTATGTTTGCACTATTCCCTTTTCCTAATATTTATTTTACTGATATAATAAATGTACATATTTGTACATGGATGTTTTTATTTGTTCAGTCTGGGTATGAAAAATAAATACATGTACATTTTGATCATTCAGGCCATGAAATAAAAATAGAAAGCTGACAAGCAATCTGAACATACAATCTGCAAAGTTCAGTCAGTGGGTACACACATTACAACATTTTTTTTGTATACTTCAATACTTAAATGTTTGTATAAATTTGATAAATAGAGCCTCAATAAAACATATACAAGAAAAATGTGATAAAGTGCTCTTTTTTAGTTCATCTACATTCTGTTCATTCATACATTTGAAAGCTTTTAACTATAATTGGTCTGCATTGCTTTTGTAGATAGAAGTGGAGAATGTCACATGATGACTATTAAGTATGTGTATGTACATGACACAATTCAATTGTTTATGAATGTTTACAATTATCTAGCATTCTCTATTGTTTATTAATTGACATACATCCATTCATTGCCAAATGCCATGAGTGTTTTAGGGTATGTTACCTCTTCATAATTGTACATGGTCTAATGAGTAGCTAATGATTCATGTCACTCTGTGACAGCATTGCACTCCTGTGCCAACCCTGAAATTTGTAACGTGTCAGATTAAATTATCCTAAATAGGTCATGATACTATTCTACAAAATGCTCCTACATCCTTCCCAACTCCCAAGTCAATGCTTATTTTTACTTTAAACAGCTGCTACATTTTAGGCTATTCTAAAACTCACAGCATTTTTACTAGACTTGTTTAAAATACATCAGCCAAAGTTTTCACATTATTTCTGTTGTACTGTAGTGAAACGTTAGCAGTTATTTTCAACATTTTGAGTAGAGCACTCATCCAGGTCATGAAAAAATACCAAATATTTCTACCTCCATCTTTATAGACCATGAATCTTTAATTTGATTTTCCACAAGAAAATTGGCCCAATATAGAGAATAAAAAGGAGTGCTTTCTTGGTTTTCTTGAAGGTCAGATTGAATTAAATCGGATTAAAAGCATTCATGTTTTTTTTGTCAAGAAAAGCTTGTCACTTATCGGTACTGGTAATTTTCTTTGGGTGGGGGTCATTGTGGTAATCACAATCATTTGGCAAATGTCAAATGTTCAAAATTGATGAGAAGTCATTTAAATTCTAAAGGTAAAGTAGATAAAAGGTACATCTATGAACATTTTGGCCCTTCAAGAAAGCTTCAAGCTATAATGCAGATCAATGTTGGTAATCTAAAAAGGGAATTAGAAACTATTCATGCTTGCTTATTTTTGCTGGCCTACATTTGAAATTATATGAGTGTCAGAATTTTTATTCAAGAAAAGAAACTTTTCAAGGCTCTTACATCTACACCATATAAAAAAAACCCCCCAAAAATGAATTGCTTGTTATTATACAATTAATTATCTTTCCCATTCGCAGTCATAGTATGTAATCATCAATCTTGAATTAAAAAATAGGCTTCTGAAGAAAACTATGAGCCTTTAAAAAGTTGTAGACAAGTTTCAAGTTACAAGGACAAGAAAACAATGGACAATCAGTTGTATTGTGATTTCATTCTAAAAGTTTCAACCTTAAAAGTGGTAATTTTTCCAATTTTGATATATCACATGCAGCGCTTAGCAACATTGTATAAACATTGCAACACTATATAAATGTACATATCTTGAAAGATTAGGGTCCCTTGGGGTCAAGTTGTGCACTCCTTTATTACGATCAATGAAGTATAAATTCTATTTCAGCAAAGTATGTTATAAGATAAGTAGTACTCACGAGTCACAACATATTCCTTTTTAGTATTTTAGCAGACTGAAAGAAAGTACTTTGAGTGGTCAAAGTGACATTTGTTTACACACTTGGTTAAAACTGCAACAGTATCACATATATATGTAGGCCCCACACATCAAATATCAGTCTGCCTTTGTTTATGTATTTTACCTTCAATGCCACCATGTCATTCCATTGAAACCTGACACTTCAACAAGTACTTTCTCTCTTTCTCTGTTGTTTAAAGTAGAAATATATTGAAAATCGTAAAACTGGAGAATCATATATCACAATAAAGGAGAAAATAAGGAGAACACGATGGTGTACATCATTTATCATGGAGACGGATGAAACTCAGTTAATTGATAGTTTAAAGTTCTCTCTCTGAATGCTTCAAACACGCAGAATTACGTCCGCGAAATTGGGGATTTTTTTATGACGTCACTGTCTGTACGAGAGGCGTGATTGGCTCTCCCACGTGAAGCTCCACTTGCATGCAAAACCTGTTGCAAGGGTACATTTTCTCCACATTGTCACTGAATACTTCGATCCCGAAATGATCGAAAGAAAACCCAGAATTTTATCTAGATTTGGATTTTCAAATTGATGATTTTGAGATGAAGAGAATGATGATGAAGTGAAACAACACAGTGCCGTAGTTGGAGGTAAATTGGGGGAATTACGCCGATGATGATGATGATGAAAATTCAACTTGCAACACAATCACAAGTAAAGTCATGTACATACCGATTCGCTACCAATTCATGCTGCTGGAAGTGCTAGCTACACCGCGCGGGCCAAATTGAATTCATGCTGAACATGAATAACCACATCCAGACAGTCTATCATAGGAAGGAAAATGATATAACTGTACTTACAAACAAGTGAATAATCCGAACCTGAAGGCAAATCAACTCAACGAATAGTACCAGACGATATGGCATATGCACTGACGATAAACTTCATGTGGCTGGATATTGTCACTCGTTCTGTTAGATGTAACTTTTATCTCATTAATTTGACAAAATTACGAAACTCGGGGAATTATTATTCTATATAAAAATATAGTAACATCTCTTATCATTTTTTGAATTACGATAAAACCTGTTTTGAAGGAAAACGTTGAGGTAAATTAAAATTAGATGTAAAAGATCATCCCATCATGCGTAGCATTATGTGATCGTAAACAAACCATCACAACAACACATGCCGTATTGTTTGCTCGCCTTGGCTGAGACTGAGAGAATAGATCTATGCACAGCTCTCAATCAGCAAGGAAGGAATACGTGCATGTTTGCGATGGTTTGTTTGCAATGACATACAAGCTACGCATGTTGGGGGGGGATTTAAAAGTAATTTTAGTTTATCTCAACGTTTTCCTTCAAAAGAGGTTTTATCGTAATACAAAAAATAATAAGAGATGTTACTATATTTTTATATATATAAATAATTCCCCGAGTTTCGTAATTTTGTCAAATTAATGAGTTACAAATTACATCTAACAGAACGAGTGACAATCTATCCCAGCCACATGAAGTTTATCGTCGGTGCATATCGTCTGCTGCTATTCGTTGAGTTGATTTGCTTTCAGGTTAATTCGGATTATTCACTTGTTTGTAAGTACAGTTATATCATTATTTTCCTTCTTATGATAGACTCTCTCTGGATGTGGTTATTCATTTTCATGGATTTAATTTGGCCCGCGCGGTGTATGTATAGCTACCACTTGTAGCAGCAGCTGCATGAGTTGGTAGCGAATCGGCATGTACATGACTTGTGATCGTCAGGCAAGTTGAATTTTCATCATAATCATCGGCATTGTTCCCCCATTATTTACCTCCAACTACCTCACTGTGTTGTTCACTTCATCATCATTCTCTTCATCTTTAAAATCATCAATTTGAAAATCCAAATCTAGATAAAATTCTGGGTTTTCTGTCATTTCGTGATAGAAGTATTCAGTGACAGTGTGGAGAAAACGTACCCACGCAACAGGTTTTGCATGCAAGTGGAGCTTCACGTGGGAGAGCCAATCACGCCTCTCGTACAGACAGTGACGTCATCAAATTCCAGTCAATTCAGAGACTGATGCGAGGCATATTTCGGAGGGGCATTTTAGCGTTTTTTAATCGGCGATTTTCACCTTTTTGTATTATTTTCGGTATTTTTGAATGACCCACTGATGATCCCCACATCATTACCTTTCCATTGATATATAATAAGACCACATTCATAATCAATATATTTCTCCTTTAACAATGGGCTGAGGTGGTCTCGTTCTCTAAAACAGAATTTATCGTGAACTAACACTTAAAAACTCTTTTCATACTCACCTCATTAAAAAGATGATGGATTTTGCCAGTATAAGATAAAATTACTTGCAATTTCCCCCTCTAAATATAGTATAGTTAATACATTTAATTTTGAAAATTACAGGATCATTTGCAGGGATTCTTGAATGTCACTTATTTTTGCAGTGTGAAGAGAATCACAAGAACTATACTTCCATTACAACCATGTTGCCATCAATAATCTGGACCGATGATAACAAGTCTCCTCTTTTTCTGATTTTGATCTTCTCTCTATAGGTTATTGTTGCTGGTTGTGAATGTAGAAAATCATGCTTTGGTATTTTTAGGCCTGAATAAGATCTTGCTACATACTTCTGTAATCGGGAGGATGTTAATATGCCCAAGTTCTTTATGACATCACCAAATTGGATAGGAAAAAATCTGAATTTTTTAATAAGATCAGCACCTCATAAAACATGTTAAATACATTTACAATCAATCTCAACATTAATATCAATAAAGGTAAAGGATCTATGGCAACCCTTGAAGTAGAGTCACAGTTGATAATAAGATTAATTTGTCTATTTCATTACATGTAGATGTACAGGGTCTAATAGTGTAAAAGATACAGTGTATGGCAAACCATACAAAACGGCCCAAATTTGGTAATTTCTTGTGCCAAGAACTGTAAAAAAAAGTCATAACATTCTTCTATATTGTGTTCTGATGGTAGGCACAAAAGCCAGTTCCTCTGCACCGTTTAGGCATCTGGAGCACATCAAATGGTGAAGATATTGCTGATGATTTATGATTTGTCACCCCAGTCTCAAATGAAATCAGACTGGTCCTAAGGATTACCCTTCCTTTTGAACTCCAGCCAAAAAACTAACCTTCAGCTTGGAACCCAGTTCTTCAAAAAATTCCCCAATAAACCTTGGGAGGGGGGACTGCTGTAGAGGAAGCTATTTAAAGTAAGTCAGAGATCTTATATTAAGATTTTGTGTCATAGTTGATGGCTCTACTCCAGGCACAATGAATTTGTATGTAAATCAGGGAAAAGATACATGGGGTTTTGCAGTAATCTTCCCCCCCTGAAATTGCGCAAATGAGCCCTGAAAACTGATATAGGAGCCCTAGACAATCTCCATTCACTGCAATGTTAAAGGCAAACTGTTAATTCAAATTGCAGATTCAGGTTGTAACAGTAAGATGTGAAAAGTATACCGTGTTTACACATTGACTCTGCTCGCGTGTTGAATCCGCGAGCCGGGTTGAACACTCGGAGAAGGGATCAGAGATCGCGTTTATACGTACATATATTATACGTACATATAAAAAGGCAAATTATGACGTCGCAAATTAAACGCGGGAAATTCACTGCCGGAATCGAATCTTGTCCGTGCGAAAAACAACAATGCCAAAAGTGAAAGCGTGCGCAGTGACCTGGTCAAGAGAGTTCGACACGGCTTTCTGTTTACACACGAAAAAATTGCCGAGTCTGACTCTGCTCGCGGGTTGAAACCTACGATTTTGGCGGATCAAAAAAGCCGTGTTCGACACGGCTCGAGGATCACACTGATCGCGTTTACACAGCATAAAATTGCCGTGTTGAGCACGGCTCGCGTGTCGAACCCCCGAGCTGTGTCACTGTGTAAACACGGTAGTAGTGTAGTCCCCGAAAAATTGGAAAAATGATTTTTGCCTGTATTACATATTTGTATGTTTGTATGCCTTTAATATGTTGAATTACTCTCATTCGTTGGTTTTGCTTTAAATGTCAATGACATATTTTGTATTATAAAGACTTTATCTTAATTTGTTATTTTGACATTATAGGCCCTACATAAAATTGATAAATTTTGACTGCATATGAGAAGAGGAAAAAAGCCTAGCCGCTATGAACATATATGCCAACCCAGTTTGGCCATATTGATATTATGCGAAGCAGTGAAATCATTCTTATGAACAAAAACATATTTCATCAAGTTCATTCTTTGTTACAATGCATTCGAGGTTGCCTCTTTTGTCAGTCTCGATGAAGCTCCTCAAGTCATTCACCCTGACACATATCTTTTTGATAGCTGTGACCCAATTCTTGGAGGTCAGGTTTTCTGTCAAAGTTGAAAATAATCAGAAAGATTTATGATGATGAGACAATGACTGAGTACCTTCTGCCAAAGGGTTTTCCATTGTTTTACTCACATATTCCTCTTTTATGGATAGTGGGAAGAAAATAGAAAAATGGGGTTGTACACCACATACAAAGTAGATATACACTGCACATATATGTATTCATCTGTTATTGTGCAAACAAATTAATGACAGTGAGAACAATATATTAGTAGATCAATTTGGTTGTGGTTAGAATGCCTTAAAAGGCAGGTATAAATCTTTGTGGAAACTCACTCAGGTAAACACACGTTTTAAATTGCACGATTTGCCACAAAGCAGGAGGTTCCATACAGACTTGTTTTTCAGCAGAAGGAAACGGAGCTGTCGGATGGCAGACTGTTTATAGCCGATTGGTTTCTCATTTCTTTTTATCAAGCTGACTACTTTATAACAGGAGATCTCTATGCATTTATGATATCCATTGTACAAAAGTATGTAAGTATATTGTACATGTAACTCTACATTTACAGACTTGTTTGTAGATTGCACAGTATAATAATGTAGGCTATGTATCTATACTATTTAGAATAGAAAGTTTAATTTGAGGGCCAGGTAAATTTTTTTCATGTTCAGCATTTACTCAGAATGTCCTCTACACATCTAGTGTTTGCAAATTTACTTTTTTAAATGTAAATGTTCATTATATTGCAGAGTTGCGATCTTAGTGTTAAAGCTTTAATACCTATTGATTGTAATTTGATCAGGGTTTGTCTGCCATTCATTCCACTGATCCCTTTTTTCTTCTTCTTTTTGTCAGTCTCAGTTATGTGAATAAAAAACCTGGAGATTTTATTTCTTACTCTCAATTTTGTGTATAGTTGTATACTACTTTTGATTCCTCGGTGTTTGGACATGAATATTGAATGACCAGTTCATTGTCCAGTCTACCATTGACTTTTATCCTTTCCTATAAAACTGGCGAGACACATAAGTGGGAGACAGACGAAAGCCCATTTGGTTGAAGTACTTCCTTTGAAAACACAGATATGAAAAACATACAGGTAGAGATATTCAAGTAGATAGCTGGAATATATTTGCAATTTTGTGTGCATCCAATTGTTGCTTGTTTTTATGATGATGTATAGCAGCGTCTCATACCCACCCAATTAAAAAAGTGGTAGTTTGCAGATTTAGCAGCAAAGTTTTTGTAATATCCACCAAAGAAACTTTTCTCCAAGGTCACTCACAGGGACATTTGCAGTGTGTAAGCAAAATAAAAACATTTTTGTGAGGCAAGAAGAATGTGCATCATATGCTGTTGGAATGAATGTTTTATTGCAGGTTCATAACTACAAAAACATCTTGTGCAATGTCATTCAGGCAGTTGTGAATGCAGAAAATAATTCTTTGGTATTTTCAGGCCTAAACAAGTTTCAATTTTATAGGTAATTTTGCAATTGTGTAGGTGTGAACTGACTTAATATTCTGGCAGAATTTTATTCCAAACAATGGACAGTTCTACTACTTTTATTTGATGATAGAGCCAGTAGGTTTTTACAATTATTTACAAAGTATACTACAAACTGTTAATTGGAAAATTTATAATTATTGTGAAAGAAATGTATAAATGAGAAAATGAAAGAATCAAAGAATATGTGTCACATCACCCTCATGTACATTCATACATGTACATGATGAATATCCCTGGCTTCCGTACACTATTTTAGTAGCCTCCACAAAAACAAAATTGCCTAGCAATTACAAACATTGAGGTCAAAATATGTTTGTACAGCATTAATAAGTGTTTGCATAATATCAGATCTAAAGGGAAATGTGTGGTAGGCTAATGAAAGCTCCCCCAATATTATTGTATTTAAGCCTACATTGTATCATCTTAGAACATTTGTTGTTACAAAATGTATGATGAATAGTTTTAATTTTAGATATTTATATTTTGATGTCAGAGTTTGACGCAATGGATTTAAAGTACCCATGTTATCCATGAGAGTGAATGTACTTTTCCCAATATCTGGTAATGTGACCATGATGGGCCATAAATAATTGTTATGGTCCATGCATTTGGAATAAACTCCCCAATGAAATTAAGTACTCAACAACAATTACGTCATTTAAATCTATATTAAAAAGAATATAAGTATAAATGAATATGCAAAACAATTTGTATTCTTTCTCCTTGCCGAAATCTCATACATACCGCCCCACCCTCCTTGTACATGTATGTTTGCTGGTTTGTTGATTCCGTATGTGCATTTTTTTGTTCATTGTTATCATCATACATTTAAATTAATTTGATGTACTGGGAACTACTACTCACAAGTTTTTATAAGCTTTCTGGAGTTTTGATTTTCTCTGATATTATTTATCATTCCTGTATGTACATATATATATTTCTTTTGTGCTGAGAAAATAAATTTATTGAAATGAACTGAACTGGTAAGCTAGCCTCTAACTTGTGTTACATTACATGAGGTATCTTTAATTCCAAACTTCCCTTAAATCGAGGGGAGTGAAAGTACTCCACCCAGTAGCTGCTGGGACAGGAAAGAATGTCAGAATCTAAAATTTCCCCGGGATCAACTCGAAATATGTCAATTATGATTCCATAAATAGCCAACGGGCATGGAAGGGTGGAAATATGAGGAAAATGATGATGGGAGAACCTAAGGATTAGTTTTGAAATCTAGACAGCTGTAGGTCTGTTGGGGGTTTTAAAATGAAAAGTAAAGGCTTACTTGTGTAGGGTAGGCCTCTGATATATGTTTGTTTGGTTTCCTTGACAGTAATTAAAATAGAAATATAGGTACATCATGTACACACAATGTATAGAACATTGTCATTGAAAGTTAAAACTGGTAGTAAAATGCAAGTGTTTGTAAATTCCTATACATGTATGTGCATAATGCCAATTTAGGTATTTTTTTTCATTATGGAGTGGTTTAGAGTCCTGGGGGTAGGGGGGGGGCACTCTATGATACTTTATGCAGGGTGCTACATAAGCACTTGCCCGATTGCCCGGGGCAAGTAAAGTTAGAGTCAGGTACAGTGTAAGTATTTTGAAGTAAACTTGCCCAAATTGGGCAAGTGAAATTCTCACAGTAGAATGACCAAAAATTCGGGTCGATATGATATTGATCCAAAGTTGGGTCATGGCAGGCAAGATAAAATCACTTTGGAAAAAGAAATGCAATAACAAGGTAGATCAGTTCATGTCAAAAGAGAGAAAAGGTCAACGGTTTATAATACTGCAAAACTTTTTATTGAAGAGTTAAAACTATTTTTCAAGGATTTTTTCGGGCAAGTATATTTCAAATATTTAAAATTAACTTGCTGGACTGGGCAAGTGCTTTTAAAAAGTTATGTAGCACCCTGCTTTATGGTGACTTTACACTGTATTCCAGGGTGAAGTAGAAAATCGGAAGGGGGGGGGGCCTGGAAGTAAACCTCGATCTTAAAATGGGGATCTCTAGAATACTCTGGGAAAGTAAGATTGATGAATGTGCAATGCTCTGGAATGTAGTACATTGGGCAAGAGTAAAGTGCAGTATACATTAGCACACGCTTTAGACATGTACATTATGCATATCGTACCAGCGCGGCAAGTCATATGCTGACCATAGAGATTTATCATATTGATGTGAGTGAAAGTGCAACTAATTGTGAATAATGCCCTGGGTTTTTTTCTGACTGGGGTTAAATAAAATTTTTGTAGTCTGTTAACGTGAGGCCCTACTCATATTAACTGGTATTTGGGGCATTTCAGTGCCAATAGCTAACTTTTTTTGTTTCTAGCCCTTCTCTCTTTTCTTCCTCCCAGCACATATACATGTACATGTATGTAAAAAAATAAAAAAATTACATCTTTTATAGTTGCCCCAGTGAGGTATACATGTATGTCACCTCTGTTGGAAAAAAAGAACAGAGTTCTCTGTGCTTTGGCAACTTGGTGCAGGTGTGCTAACTTGCATTGCAAACTCTGATATTGATGGGTCAGTAATGGGTCACAATTTTTCCTGAGTGATATGAAAATAATCAGGTTTGACACTAGGGAGTCCCATGGATGACTAACGCTATATAGACTTTGCTCAAGACTGAGAGAGAATTTATTAAGTTTTGGTGTATTTTTCATAGTTAGGGAAAGTATGTTTCCTAATAGGATATGCTGCTCTCAACATTGTGTTTGTTTCTTGAGTTGGTCTACCAGCTCCATTTTTTTTCCACCTATAGCATTCCAAACACTCTATACTATTTAGCCAATGAGCCAAAGTCATTGAATAGGGTTGAGAGTGAAAAAACAGTTGTATACTATTTCAAGAAAAGGTCACAATTTTTCTTTTCATTACTATTTATTTAATTCAAGAGAACTGTATGTGATTTTCTGGGAATGAGCTTTTTGGGAAGTGATGCAACTAACCTACCTTGGGGCAACCAGAAGTCCAGAATGTTGACTTCTCAATACCTAATTGTTCGTATGAACATGTTTGGTTGTCTTTGATTGCCAGCATTGTTATCTTGACAATTAGAGCTAATACTGGTGGGTTTAACAGACAGGCAGATTTCAGCCCATTGCGATACCCAACTTGCCTCTATTGGCTGCATTATGATCGTAGACCTCCATGGCCTGACACATAACCGCTTGCAAGTGAATTTTCCTCAAAACACATTGTCAATGACTTGAAAAGCAGCCATGGTTTTAATTCCTTCCAACTGTGAGCTGCAGAGTAATTCCTCTTATTGCTAGGTTCCTTTACTCGTGCCATAGGGAGGTCTAGCTCCAGCTCTGTAAATGGATTAGGTGAACAGCACTTAGCTGTTAAGCCACTTGCATTGCACTTGCACTTCAACCTTGGAGATACTATGCTTTAGTACATACTGGTTTAGTTTGCCATTGTAGTGAGTATTCTGATCATGTATTCTGATAAATATAAATTGTTTTAATGTGTGGGTTTTGAGTTTTATAATATCAGCTATTTGGCATTGTGTATTACCGGTAGGTGAGGACATCTAAATTTATGCCTACATTTGTGTAAATCAATTTATAATCCAGGAATAATTGTTATGACCCATTTAATACATTTATGTACTCACATATCATTTTGTGTAAGAGATTCTCAAATTTAAGTATAAAACTCTGAATCTATTATAGGCCATATATATAAAGCACTTGGCACTTTTGTATTTTCCTTTCATTTATCAAACATTTTTGTTTTGTCTTATCCCAGCCACCCCCCCCCCCTCTCTCCGTTCATGTTGATCTACATGTATTATGTTTCAGGGCCAGCAAGTGTGTACAGTATAATGAATTTCGTTCAAGACTTTGTTATGCTTTTAATATTATACAGGATTTTTTTCAGGCACATATATAGGCCTACATTGAATTGTGATGTACATACGTAGGAGGGGTGATTCCTCCATGTCGCATCAGAACTCTGAATCATCAAACACAGACCCATAGACTAGAGATCAATATTGAATAATTGGTGCTAATTATGTGAATCTGAATGATATGAACCCTTGGTTAGCAAAACAGAAGCCTACATGTAGTGGTACTTGAGGTGGAACTCACCATGTTTGGCATAACAACCAAATTACATATAGATCATGAGTGGGCTTTTTCACTAGTCCAACATCAGAATTCTTAACATTTCTAGGTACATGCAGTTTTCCTTCATTTATATATTATATTTCATTCAAAAAAGGAGTCTTTGAAAGCTTTAACTTTGTGTATTGTTGTTAAACCCAGTATATTAAACCTTGAAATCTGTTTAAGAGACCTCCCATTTTAGGTTTTGTGAAGCATACCTCCATCAAATATAACTTGAGTGCACCCCCTCCTGGCTTTGACCTCCTTTTCAAACATTCTTTATACATGTAGATATATTCATATTTCTTTATAATAATAATAATAGTGTATATTTGTAGAGCACACACACAATCAGTAGACACTCATGGCGCTAGCCAAGCAACAGTTCTCTTTTACAATGTGAAAATTAGATTTTATAGCAATTTATTTAAATACTACACAAGAACCATGGACAAGTACAATGTAAGAATAATAATTTCACAATCTATACATGTGCATGAAAAAGGAAAGTGTATTGAATACATGGTCTGTATCGTACCCTCGAAATCCTCTATGTATTCCAGCATGTCTTCCCATTTTAGTCGAAATCAAGCCTGATAATCCTCTTTTCCATTTTTGGCAAGATTTGAGCTAGATGTGTTGTATCTCTTTGAAATTGTATAGAGTTAAAATCTTTTATAGGTCAGATTAGAGAAGGCCATGAATACAATAGAAAGAACAATTGCCAGATTGTCAGTGTTGCATATAATGGCAATCCCTAATCCTGAAAGAGGTTTTATCGATTGTTATCCCCAGAATTTTGTTGAATCTGCATTAAGTTTGATCTATCTATCCATCCAGTATGCAGAAATAAAGGTACATGTGGTACGTTTAGAGACAGTGTAGAAATATGCATTCATTTCTATGCATAACTTTTATCAATGAAATAATTACACATTGGTGAAAAAGTGCATGTACACTGTGCATCATTACAGGTTCAAGGAATAGTTGATGAATGTGTTTAACCACCCCCCATTGTCATGGAGTTGATATTGGATGTATTAAACAGAGTTCAAATGCACATTGCAAGAACTGCATCATTTTGCATTCATGCCAACACATGTAGGTTGAATGACAAAATATGGATTGACTCATTACATTGTAGGCCTACATAAATAGGGGAAATAATCTTCACCAAGAAGTTTGTAATGTGAAACATTTAGTGATTTCTTATCACCGGATGCAATCTCTTTTGGTGATTCAGAGTGGTAAACATTGCTGATATTCATATTGATTAGCTTGTAACACATGACACGATATAGCAAACAAGCAAACATTACCCGGCTCAGCTGAGAAATTAGATTGTGCATACATGTACGCAGCATACCATACCTTGTACAACATAATTCACTTTCACTTTTGCTTCTGATATATACATTGCATATATGCTAATGTTCTTTAATCTCTCAAGCAATGCAATATTAATGGCTAGGCAAGCTTCATGTACGTGTAGCTAATGATGGTACATCATCATGTGATGGTTCTACATGACAAAAAAAAGGTTTTTAATGTTTGTGGTATGTTTATAAGCCTGCAATCATTGAATGAAAATTCTAGGGAAGTATTGTTGGCATGTTAGGTATATGTTGTTCCTTGGTAGCCTATCGTTTCACCCAGGCACTGTTTTCATAAAGCATCATCTGTGATTTTTCACTGACTATATTTTCTGAACCAATCATGCAAGGATTTCAGGAGCTTATATTGGTTGTGATGGAAAATAACTGACCATTTTACACTCCCCTGATATTCATGTATTTCACCCTCTTTGGTTTTCTTTCCCTCCTCACCCTGACGAACAGTTTGCTGTAAAATAGCAGAAAAAATCATAAAATCATTGGGAAGGTTTGAGGAAAATCCATCAAACATTTAGAAAGTTTCTAGAATTTAAAGCTTTTGATTTGTGATGTCATATACATGTACATACATGTACGAGCAGCCTCATATGTTATGTAATAAAAAATGCATGAATTTCAAATTTCTAATGGTTCCTGATGTCTCATTGTTTTATTTCTTTCCAGGAGTGTGTGTGACATAATTTTTCTTTTAAGCCATTTACATTTTTTTGAGAAAAGGACATATCATTGATTTTTACCATACAATATGTGGGAAAGCTGCTCATATCTGATGTCACAAATAAAAAAAAATTAAACTTCTAGTAACTTTTTTATGTTATTGATTTTCCTTAAACCTTCATTTTTTCAGTTATTTTTACAATGAACTTTTTTTGTCAGGGTGAACTTCCCCTTTAACTGCAGATTTACATGTATAGCAAGCATCCCCCATGATAAGGTTTTCTATCTCAAATGCTTGCAACTCCTGTTCATTTTGCCACTATCTTCTCGTCATCTCTGCCTCCCTCTCTTTGTTTATCCATAGTGTACCTTTGTCTCGAGTTGCTTGTCTGTCTGCCTGTTTGCGTGAAATTGTTCTCCATCAGCTTGAGATCACTTAGAGTTGAGATTATATTTGCCGACTGTATGTAGCCCTATTCACCCTCCTTAAGATTCAAGAAACCTTCCCTATTGCCATCATCCCAAGTTTGGAGAATCTCCAGAACATGACCTGGAGCATATGCATTTTGGGCTGTATGTTTGAATAGCAGAGGATGGTACATTATGATGAATGAATTATCCTGGTTCCAAACACTGAGTGTGTTTTCACTTGAAGCTGGATAGTGCACCAAATATTGCACTATTTTGTTTTTATAAAGAAGTTGACCCAGAATTGTCTTGAAGTTCTTGAAGAATATCTGTGTATGAATGCGTATATCAGAAGATTACTTGCCTTATTATGTATAAAGCAATAGGAGTTTCTTACTATTATTTAAATTGATTTCTGAATCTCGCTGCACACTACCAGATCTCTTGCAGTCCACTTTTTCATAGAAATTGTAATAGCCGTGGAAGTGAATACTCCAACCTATAGGCCTAATATCGTAACAATCAAAGTTTGTAATAGTGATATGACCACTCAAATAAAAATTCCAGCCTGATTTTAGCTTTCTTGTGAAAATGAAAACAAATTAAATTCCAATTATAGTGACGTTATCGACTGGGAATTGAAGCCAATATCAACTTTAATCAACCACAAGGCTTGCAGCAAAGCAGACTGATTTTAGTATTTCTAGAACAATGCCAAACTTCAAATAATAATTTTTGTCTCACCTGCGAAGCAAAGTGAGACTATAGGCGCCGCTTTTCCGATGGCGGCGGCGGCGGCGTCAACATCAAATCTTAACCTGAGGTTAAGTTTTTGAAATGACGTCATAACTTAGAAAGTATATGGACCTAGTTAATAAAACTTGGCCATAAGGTTAATCAAGTATTACTGAACATCCTATTAGAGTTTCATGTCACATGACCAAGGTCAAAGGTCATTTAGGGTCAATGAACTTAGACCATGTTGGAGGGATCAACATCAAAATCTTAACCTGAGGTTAAGTTTTTGAAATGTCATCATAACTTAGAAAATATATGGACCTAGTTCATGAAACTTGGACATAAGGTTAATCAAGTATCACTGAACATCCTGCATGAGTTTCACGTCACATGACCAAGGTCAAAGGTCATTTAGGGTCAATGAACTTTGGCCGAATTGGGGATATCTGTTGAATTCCCATCATAACTTTGAAAGTTTATGGATCTGATTCATGAAACTTGGACATAATAGTAATCAAGCATTACTGAACATTTTGTGCAAGTTTCAGTTCTCATGATTAGGGTCAAAGGTCATTTAGGGTCAATGAACTTTGGCCGAATCGGGGGTATCTGTTGAATTACCATCATAACTTTGAAAGTTTATTGGTCTAGTTCATTAAACTTGGACATTAGAGTAATTAAGTATCACTGAACATCCTGTGCGCGTTTCAGGTCACATACCAAGGTCAAAGGTCAATGAACTTTGGCCGAATTGGGTGTATCTGTTGAATTACCATCCTAACTTTGAAAGTTTATGGATCTGATTCATGAAACTTGTACATAAGAGTAATCAAGTATCACTGAACATCCTGTTCGAGTTTCAGGTCACATGATCAAGGTCAAAGGTCATGTAAGGTCAATGAACTTTGGCCATGTTGGGGTTTTTTGTTGAATAACCATCATATCTCTGTAAGTTTATTGGTCTAGTTCATAAAAAGTGGACATAAGAGTAATCACGTATCACTGAACATCTTGTGCGAGTTAGAGTAGTATTCAAAGTCAGCACTGCTGCTATATTGAACCGCGTGATGCAGGTGAGACGGCCAGAGGCATTCCACTTGTCCTGCTTTGGACTTTCACATTTAATGCAAAATGTGATTCTTTACAACATTTTTACAGCATTTTGGGTTGTGTAGTTTGCGCCTGGTTTTAGATTTTATATTGTAGCTGCATAATGTGAATTCTTGTAAATACGATATCATAAATCAGGATGAAAACTGTGAAATGGTCTGAAATATTCTTCATTACAAACAGTTTTTGTAATACATGTATTTACTGGGATGGAAATAATTAGATGATTTGAAAACTCAGGCTAATGGAGATGGGCATATTAGAGAGACTGTCTAAATTAAGACATCTCCTGGGGAATTAGTTAACCTTTTCTTCTTTGGCCTGATCCTCAGGATATGAGTGTCTGTGTGTAGTTAACAGGTGAATCCAGGGACTCAAGCCCATCAAAATGTTATGGCAGTGATTGAATGCGACAAGCGTTAAATCGATGACATTAGCTATCATAATACTATCTCATTAGAAAAAAGAGTCATGTAAAGCCATTGATTAAATTTATAAGATTTGAGAATACATGTAATATGTTGCTTTATATGCTGAGTAATAAAGTAGATTCATTGTGGTATGAATCTAAAATTGGGAAATCAGTGTTCTACTGTTTCAAAATAACTATTGACTATTGTGGACAAGATCTGCAGCTCCTGGAAAACAGATTGAAATAATATGCAAAAATACTTTATAATCCTGTGATGCGATAACCACTGGGCATTGTGTCCCACATACATATATTCATTGAGAGTGTTTGGAAAGTACTGAATTCTCAAGATGAAAGTGAAACCACGTTAAAAGTACTCAATTATTCAGGGAGTCTGTGTTAATAACAGCTTGTTGTTCTCTTTAGTTTTGATAACAATGATAATGAAATCATTCACCTCACCCCTGGGAGTATATAGAGACTAAGCATAATTAATTATGATTTCTGGTGGGTGTTTCATAAAGCTTTTTGTAAGTCAAAAGTGACTTAGAGAATGACTGGTGATCCTTTCTTAGGAGATTAAATCAGCACAAATGAGAATTTGAAATTTTGCAGTATATCATTTATCGTGAGAAAGGATCACCAGTCATTCATAAAGCCACTTGTAACTTTATTATGAACAGATTTCTGAAATACCCACCTGGGCACCTAGGAGGTGTTTCATTAACATTTGGTTTTGAGAGGCACGCGTGTCTGATGGTTACAACGGTAGCCATCTGATATGAAAACTTTTCAGTTTTAACTTTCATGAAATGGTCCCTTGATCTGATTTATATATGAAAAAAGAAGTAATAATTAGATCTTCTATATTAATGCTTCCAATTATTTGGGTATATTCATAAAGTTGTATTAAATAATTTGACTAAAAACAATGCAGTGAAGTCATCCTTTTGAAATATCAAAGGCTTCTTGGTCCCAATGGCAATAATGCTGGTTACTTATCACTTTAATATTCAATTTTCCTTACATGCATGCATGCATATTTTTATACCCTGTGTATTCACTTTGAAGAGTAAATTCTCCCTCCACATTTGTTCAATATTGACTTATTCTATTTTGGCTTTGATCTTGGTTAATTATCTTTTCACTCCTTTCTGCTGGAGAAGATGGCCCCTTTTTTTATTGGAAGTTAAGAATCTGATTGAAACTACTGGTTAGTTATCACATCAAAACAGTGATATTGGTGTTGACACATGAAATTCTATTCCTGACAAAAAAGAACTTGCATTACAAAATTTGCTTAAGGATATTCAAACCAGGAGTAACAAACATAGCTTGTGTCCTGATGAATTTCTGTCCTTCACATTGTAAAATGCCATTTCATATTTGACTTTAACGCAGAGCATCTACAGTGTATGTGACCAGAAGCACATTTATACCCATGAGTCTTAGGATCAGGTTAGCTAAGTGTGTGGTACTTAACGGGAGAAAATCAATTCCACCAGAGAAGAAATTGCTCATTATTTTCTGCCTGTGACTGTACAAATTTGTACCTTGAATCTTGTCCCTCTAGAGCTTATCAAAATGGCAGGCTCTCAATGCTAATCAGAAATTCAATTAGAAAATTATTTTCACCCATGGGATCTTTAGCCCAGTGCCCAGTTTTATTTTCCTGAGCTCTGCTAACATGAATCATGCATTAAATGTTACCAGGTATTAGATTGAAGAGTTACAAAGAGATGCATTAGAGAACTGTAACAGAGGAGTGGGCATGTTTTTTCAAATGATTTTTGTGAGGAATATATTAGAATTAAACTGTCTGGGTTTTTTTACAATTCATTTTGCGAATCAAAAATGAATTGCATCTCTTAAAGTGAGGGATGGATTTCATTTAAAAAGTTCTTATTCATTGCAGGTTTTCATTCTTACTGCTGTTTATTTGCAAAAGACTGCGCAGGTGATATCTTAATTTTCATTGGATGCTGTATATTCTCTTGATTGTATTGATATCTAACATCGATATGTAAATACATTGATTTGAAAATTTTTCTTTTTCAAAAAATCATTGACTTGTAAAATCACTTCTATTTATAGATATTTGCCATTTATTTTTTTCTTTTCTGCAGGACATCAGAGGAAACCATGCAGAGCAGATGTTAAAGATGTTGAAAATGCAGATGTAGACTAGAAGGAAAGGGGATTATTGACAATTGTCTTCTATCAGGGCATTGTGAAGGTAGGCACCAATGCAGACCACTTCATCAACCATGACTCAAGCACCGTTGAAGAACGATGCAAACCAGCAGGGCTGGAATGAGATCCAGGAGTTACTCCAGCAGACCCAGCAGGAAAACAACTTCATGAGACAACAGATGGAGATCCTGCGCCATGAGAACCGCATCCTCAAAGATCGCATGAAGAGCATCGATTCGGAGACACAGGCCTCCAAAACGGACAGCGAGAAGGCAATTCTTCTGGGATTGGAAGGTAGCTCCAGTCTAGAGGAACGTGTACAAGGTGCTGGAGCAGAAGGTGTAGAGGAAGCTTCCACAAGGGATTCATCGTACGTCATAGCAGATAATAATGCAGAGCTTGTTTTACCAGGCTTTCCATCGTCATCATCAGATGGATCAGTGGTTCTTCCTGATGAGCCATCAAACTTGTCTGATGGCAATTGGGATATTCTGAGCAGTGATGGAGAAGGATCAATGGCAAACCTACATGACAGGATCCTTCAGATGGAGGAAAACCATTACACTGTCAATGAGGAGTTGCAAGCAACTCTTCAAGAACTCAAAGACCTTCAGGATCAGGTGACAGACCTCACTTTAGACACAGATAAGCTTGGTGAGGAGAAGTCAATGATCATAGAAGCATTATACAGACAAATGTCCAAAACGGAGAAACTGAATATGGTAATACAGCATTTCAAAGCTATATGCGATGAGCACAAAATAGAATATGATTTAGAGGAATTGAATGAATGTGTGCCTTCTCCAAGAACTGCTGTGTCAGACCAAGCTACAGGGATGGCCAGAAGCAAAGAAGAGCAGGAGAAACTAACTGATCTCCTAAAGGAACACAATAATGAGATTCAGTCAGAAGTTGAGAAGCTCAAATACCAACTCTTGGAAATGGAGAGCATGCTTAGAAGTGCCCTGGCTGCAAGGCAATCACTTGAACAAGAGATAACTGTATTTAAGGGAAAGTTATCGAGTTTGGAAGTTGAGCGAGAGAAGGGGGAAACTCTTTTGAGGGCTGAAAAGGACAAACTGAATCAGCTTTTTCGGTATTCAGATCCAAAGGGTAGCTTAAACCTTCCCCAGTTGTTGGAAGATGCAAGACTTAAAAAGGACACAGCAGAATCTAGGTGTGAAGAGCTTGCACGTGCCTTGGAAGAAAGCAATAACCATGCTGAGAAACTTCAAGAAGAGCTTGAGAGAATAGAGGATGAGTATGAATCAAGTAAGAATCAGTTTGAAGAACAGGTGGAGAGGTATCAGGCAATGATTCGTGAGTTTGACTCTGAGAAGGCAGATTTAGAAACAGAGGTTATAAATCTCAAGGAAACAGTGATAGAGTTGGAGGAGACTGTTGAGCGACAAGAATATGACAAGCAGCAGCATCTAAGCACTATTGCTGACCTTAACCAAGCAGTACAGACATTGCGAGAAGAGAAGCAAAATATTGGTAGGGATCTAGTTGACTTGAAGCGTACAAGCGCTCGAGATTCAGAAGAATGGGTGCAGTTCCAGCGGGATTTGCAGAAGGCTGTGGTGATTGCCAACGATTACCGCAATGAAGCTCAGAATGAGGTGAAAATGCTAGAGAAGGACAAAGCAGAGCTTCGGGACCAGATCAAAAGCTTATCCGCTGAAGTAGAGAGACTGCGTAAGATTGAAAGGATGCATAAACCTCCAACCCCAACCACTCCTGCCCCTCCCCGGAACACTCCTACAGAGAATGAGATCCGTCAGAGGATGCAAGCTATTATGAAATCCTCAGAAAAGGACATTGTCCGCGGTAGCACTTCTCGTAAAACTCTCAGCAATGGGAAAGTTTCTGTGAAGAATATTATTAAGAACCTTGAAAGCAATGCTGGTGCAGATGCACCAAAGACTCCATCAAGCCCTACCTCTCCTGTTTCAATGAACTTCTCCAACGCCAGGCCTCCAATGGAGAGGAGGAACACCACAATAGCAATAACTAAGAGCATGAACTCTAAACCTCAGTACACACGAAGAGCTACCACTACCATCATCTCTACACATGATGCTCAGAAGCTGTCTATGAGTTCCTCCAATCGAGCAATTGATGACAGCATGATAGGGCGCTCCAGGTCTCAACCAGGGAATCGTAATGAAGCACGCCAGATGATTGGAGATGCCCTTTCCAGGAATAGAGAATTTTCAACCAGACGGTCTATGAGCAGAGATAACAGTGAGTCCCCCACCTCAAGAAGGGCTAAATCACTCTGCAATGAACCCATCTCATCTGGGCGCAGATCATCATCATCATCTTTAAGGGACTGTGATTCACCCACTCCAAGAGACTCGGTAGGCAACCAGTCACCAACTGCCAAGAAGACAACGTAAGTATGCATCTGTTATCGTTTTTTTTTTTAAAGTAATTTTGCCATCCAATGGTAACTACCATGGTAACGCTGATCAACAGCCAATCAAAATCAAGGATTCCATGGTAGTTAACCTAATGTTACCTTTCATGCAACAGGCCCTGGTATGTGACTTTATAGCACTCCAAATTATGAAACTGCTTTCCATCATTAATTTAGCTGTGGTAAAACTGACTCTATTTAAGGCCATTTATTTTTTCACTGTCTGAAAGACTAGTATGCAATATATAAAGCGGGAAAATAGCTTTGAAAATTGTCAGTTTTACCACAAATATGATGTAACGTCCATTATTGTGTGATTTTCAATAGTCCTTTGAGCATCATGTTTATGACTTATGACTCATGCGTTTTGAAAATGGTGTTGGGTAAATTAATATGTAAAGCTGTGTTCTACTTTTCATTTTCTTCAACTAATCATACTGATGTTCTTTCTTTTTATTCTTTTATTCTGCAGGGATGGTATAGATAAGAAAGACCCTTTGTCTATGTTGGTCAAGTCAGAAGGAGGTGGTTCCAAGAGGAATGCCTTACTCAAATGGTGCCAGGCTAGGGCACATGGCTATAAGGTGAGATGATGGTATGGCTTGGATGGTTAAAGGACAAATGGTTGTTTGGCGGATGAGCCTGCAACATTTAAAAGATTTAATTTTAATTCATAAGGGTTGGTAGGAATTGTCATCTTGAATTTCAAACATTATTGTTGAATACTTTTTAATTTTTGTTTTATTATTTTTAAAATTTGATTCAATTTTATTTTATTTATTTATTCAATATATATATTTTTTTTTTTGGGGGGGAGGGGGGAATTGTGTGGATATAAGTTGTCTATACAAGAATTTTTTAATTGAGCTTTGAATTATGCTGAGATATGCATCCACCTTGCTGTCGAACATATTTACAAGTTGTTTTCTGACGTGCATCACCCAGGATTTGTGATTGATCTGAATCAACCATAAGTCCTCCATTCGGTATCCAGTTTGCAGTCTTCTCTTTCTATTTTATTTAGAAAGTTGCAGTTAATATAGTTTTTTATGTGCTGTGATTAATGTTACGGTATATAATATGCTTTAGGATGGATTTTAGAATAATCTCTCTTTAATCCTTCCCAATCTGCTTGTAAAGAAATGTTTCCTAGCAGAGACACTATTATAGAAAGATTTACCATTATGTAGAAAGTACATAATGGCACAGAACTATTAAGGAAGATTGCAATTGTGCAATAGTGTATAATACATAAATTCTATAAAGTTGGAATAGCTATTATGTTGGGAGTACTTTGTAGGATATAAACCATAAAGTGAGTAGATAATAGCGTATAAACTTAAAATGGGGTCTGCTATTATAATCTAAGACAAGGTATTGGTATGCGGCTCTTAGAAGCAAGAGTATCATGCAATTATAGCACATTATTACCTTATGCTTTATTGTATATTACAGAATGAGATTTCTTTTATATGACATTATAATTGTCTCATAGCACAAAAATTGTTCAATTGGCATATTCCCATAATGCTCCAGGAGATATATTGATCGCAAATAACCTCCATTTTATTTCCGTCATCCTCTCCTCAGGGTGTAGAAGTGACGAACTTCAGTAGCAGTTGGAATGATGGTCTTGCCTTCTGTGCTATTATACACAGCTACATGCCTGAAGCAATACCATGGAATGAACTCAACAATCAAGACAAGGTAAAGACTCCACTTACAGAGTTTAGGTTGACCAGCATTGATGAAAATTTTGGAGCTAAAAAGAGAAAAGGGGATTAAAGACCCTTCGATATGTTACTGGACACATTGGCCTGTATTCTGAACTGGGGTTAAAATTGAACCCTTGTTTTAAAATTGTGGTTAAACTATGGAGAGCCAATTGGGGCACAAATACCCAACAGTACACATCCAATCGATTAACTCATATGACACCCAAATTGTTCATAATAATTTGGGAATAATACATTTTGTATTGTGAAGTATTTTGTCTTCATAATGAAAGCAAAATATCAATCATAAGAAATATACAATAGAAACATAATTTTTTTTATTTTTTTGCTCCCCATAATTTTAGCACAGAGTTAGACCATGGTCTGTAAAGTTAAACCTGACTTCAGAATACAAGCCATTGACATCTTTTATTAATTTTTTCTTTTCCAACAAGTTGCATTTCTTCATTCACTGAGATTATTATCAGCCGTTATATGTGCCTTATCCTGACCATGATCAGGATAAGCTAAATTTAGCTTCAGTTGATTTTCTTTTCTTATGAGATTACAAGACCCACATCACACAAATCCACTGAGATATTAGCATGTATTCAAGCATTTAACTCTAGCTGCTCTGGCAACCAAGCAAGTTATTGTTACATTGACTATATTTCTCTATTAGTCATTTCACCCTCAAACTTTTTGAGAAATCATAGGTAATGCACTGTGCCCAATGACATGAAAATAACTATTGATTATACAACTGACTCTGATGGCTGATTACTCATTCTGATCAATGAAATAAATCATTTATTAAATCAGTCTTATGATCAATTACCATGCTAGAGCCCATGAATTCAAATTACTGTCAGTAACTCTCAGTTGATAGAAGGGATGGAGATGGGTTGGAGTATAGTTGATATGTGCAATTATTACACTGTACCCTATTTGTATTCATTGATAGGTGACACTGCAACAATTGCTTTGGGCTTTTAATAGTCCAAAGATGTAGGGTTAGGGTTTATATTAGGTTTAGGGTAGGGTATAGTGTTAAATCCACGGTTGAAGTTAGTCGTTTGATTAGTGTGTGGATTTGTAACGGAGCAATTGACATTGAACCCATTGATAAGCCTCTTCCTGCTCACATTTTGCAGATTTAGGCATTAGATTGTTTAAGTAGCCCCTCTAAAATAAAATGTCATTTTTTTTGCCTGGTCAGATGTTTTACGGTTGGCTACCCTTGGTTAAATCATAGACTTAAACCACATTGGTTTTAATGTAGTATACCTTTGTTATATGGGTGTTGGAAACTAGTCAAGTGAAATCATCCCTTGCATTTCATTCTAACTTTCTTTTAATCCCTGAAAGCTGTGTTCAGACGTTATGCAATAAAGCTCAGAAAAATTGTCATTTGGTGAAACGAATCACCCCACTTGTGTTGATAATGCATATGACTTCAAACAAGTCTCTAATGAGTGTGACGTTAGTCCACACTGGTGCAGACAAACTCATTACACATATTGTTATAACTAGGGCTGAATCAAAATGTTAATAGATTTCCAGATAACTGCCCCTCAAACACCTTATGCAATTTTGTGAAACACACTTTAAACGTTATGGATAAAGGGAGGAAAAAAATTGAATTGACCAAATGTTCCCTAAACACATTTTGTACAGCTTTGAAATGAAATCCTAATGTATATGTAAATCAGAATAAATTCCATTTGAATTGAAAATACAGATAAACTGTCTTAGATTTGACTCTTTTATTCAAGTCAAACAGCTAAATGATGTCCCCTACCTCTGCAATCAACATCTTTGTTGCCTTATATGATCACATTGATATGTACACAAAAATGAAGCTGAGCTTTGTCGTGTCATGTCTAGGTAGCTTACTATAATCTCTCAGAGACTTTGAAATGAAACCATTCTTCATGTTTCATTTTATGACCTTGCTATAAATCCCTAATGGGCTGTACCTCTGCTATTCTGTATCTTCCTGTTCCTCTCTAAGATATCAATCTCTTCTCTTGATCACTTCCATCACTGCTAACTCCCAGCTGCATCCCTTTCTAGAAAATAATATGTGAAATTCATGTAAGGGAAAACTTTAAAGTGAGGAGTATTACAGATGTTTCTCTGTAATGAGGTTTCTGATATGTTGATAAACATATTGCAGCCATACGTTGATGATGCATGCTTGGTAGGTGTTGTTCATTAAGAGTGTAGCTTTCCTTTTGATTTTTTTTTACTTTAAAATATCATGCAGTAAACAGCCTTCTTGCTATCTCCCATGGACTAGACTTGTTATCTCCCATCTTCCCATTCCCCCATGATATTTTAATGTTTTAATGTTCTTATCTCATTTCACAAATGGCTGTTTCTCTATTTTACAGAGCTTCAGACAAGCACTCAGTTTTAGTGTAAAGTGGCATATTACATAAATAAAGAGCTTCAGACAAACACTCATCAATTTATTGTAAAGTGGTGTATTACATAAATAAAGAGCTTCAGACAAACACTCATCAATTTTAGTGTAAAGTGGTGTATTACATAAATAAAGAGCTTCAGACAAACACTCATCAATTTTAGTGTAAAGTGGTGTAGTACATAAATAAACATGGGTGATACTCTGCCATTTTCCTTTTGATTGATGGTAGTCTCTCTTTCATCTTTTCAGAAAAGGAACTTTACTGTGGCCTTCAAAGCGGGAGAGTCAATAGGGATATCATCCATTTTGGTAAGAAAGTTTTCCTGAAGAATGAATATGAAATGGTTTGATATATAATTGGCTTGGGAAGGATATATCAACACTATTAATGAATTTTTATATAATTTGAGATACTTTAGGAGACCATATGACAGGATTTAGGAGAAAAAATGCCCATTGGCACATGACCACATGGTCGTCTATTTATATACGCATGGAAGCAAATCCCAGTTTGAACTGCGTCACACTTTAAGATGGTCACACTTAAAGGTTGGTGCAAAGATATTGGGAAAAAATATATCTGATAAATTCTTTTGATAACCCATTACATTGATGCCTAACACGTGAAAAAAAAACATACATGTCATTTTAATTAACATTGTATCCTTTTTCTTTTCTTTCCCTGTTTTAGGACATTGATGACATGGTAAAGTTAGAGAGGCCAGACTGGAAGTCTGTCATGACTTATGTCACAGCCCTGTACAAGTATTTTGAGACGTAGCCATGCTGTATGGTAGAAGAAAGGATCACCAGTCTGTTCATGACATCCCTAGCTTTTGATTTCATGTTCATAAAGGTTCTTGAATATAGGCCTCCGGTACTGTACTGATGGTGAATATTCAGACCTATTCTCTGTGATAAATTGATACCGACACAATCACTTAGTGGCGATTGCAATTTTAAGGATATGAGCAAGATCACTGCATTGTCCTCAGAAAGGATACCAGTCTGTCATAACAGAGTCGCAGCATTATACCCTCATTCTAGACAACGTCCTGAAGAAGCACAAATAATGGTCAGCTATTCATCATGATCATCGCAGCATTTTATGTAGATTTGCAGAAACAGGGTTCTGAGCTCCGTAACACAAAGATTAGCGATCAATCGCTAAATGAAATAGCCTATCAAGATCTTTGTTGCATGCACACTTTGCTCAGTAGACTGAATAGGAACCAATCAGAATTGCTCTTTCAAATTAGCGATTAATCGCTAACCTTTGTGTTACGGGCCCCAGGTGTATTTGAAGGCAACAGCTAAAATTGAAACCCAAGACCTTATTAAGGGCTTATAAAAGGTTGAAAATGAAGGTGTGTTATTTTTCTTGGTTGTAATCATATGCAAGAATAATGCATCATGAAAGTGAGCAGCTTTATCATATACAAACAATCTGTATATGATATATTAATTTGTTCTGTGGTATTAGTATCTAGTACAATAATTTTGGAAGAAGATAATTTTCGGCATCACATCTGAGCAACTCCATAGATACATCCAACCCCCAGGGCCTTCCTGAAATGAACTTTTTTCAGGAACTTTGTGCTTCATGAGAAAAGATGTAATCCTCTTCAATAATCATGGCTTGGTATGTTCATAGATTGAAGTATAGAATTGAGCCAAATAGGTATCAGACATACTAAAACATTGATCATTTTATGGAATTGCCCATCTTCTTTGTCAAGTTTCCTTTGTCTTTTATGTCAGCAAAACAAAAGAAAAAATCCTTCTGTAGCAGTGATGTATGTTGTATCTAGCTATATAGGTTTCTGATGAACAGGGAACTGTATTTCATGAATGAAAATAATTTCCATATCAGGTCTCAAGTGACCCAAGTACAAATTTTTTCAGATGATATTAGTTGTTATGACACAACAGGTAATTAAGGCTGAAGTCTTTTGATGTAATTGTGTTCTAATGGAGTCTGTAGAGTGTAGAAGTATGTATTCATTGAGTTTTTAATGGATTTTTGTCTGTAGAGAGTATTTGATGGTAATTCATAATGGGGGATCGATGCATAATTTCATATCAATGTGAGCATTACTAAATCATTTAAAAACTAGTTTCTGGAAAGATGATTTGCACTGGTATAGCATTCTATGCAAAAGTGTGCTTGGGGGAAAAAAGAACTATGGATGGGTGATAAGACCATAGTTTGAACTTGACCTTTTTTGTGAATAAAACCTTTGTTTGACCCATCACTGGAGTTTATTGTAAATGTATTTGAAAGAAAATGTATTCAAGTTTCATGTAAATTCTGTGTATTTGCTGCATAGGGTTTCTTGGCAAATCACTTTTTGTACAAAAATGTTATTTAAAATTTTGATCTCCTACGTGTGCATTGAATTTGCTGGCCTGTTTTGATAATTACCTGTTATATTTTATTTTGACTATAGGATTTGTACTTAGTCTGTGTGATTTCTTTTTAGTCTTGAATGCATTTCCAAGATTGATGTTTAATGTAAAAGTTATTCATATTTATTTATAGTATTATTCTGGTGTGTTGTGACATTGTTTAAAATTTTCAGTCTTATTTTAGATCCTACCAACAAGGCCCGAAACTCCAGTTTTGATTAGAACTTACATTATCAAGATAGGGTATGCTATGTCAGACAAACTGAAGTATTAGTAGGAAAGGTATACTTAGCCTTTTGACAAGGCCTCGCGACTTGGCTCTATTCCTCGTGAAGTAGTGGCTGAGATGAGACTAGTGGCCGACGAAGAGTATTGGCGATACCCTAGTGAGTACGAGCAACTTTATAGAGTTGCGAGGCCATATGGAATCTGGTGAAGATGTGAATATATGAATTATTCATGAGCATGCTGATGCACTAATTGCACTGTAGGTGTCTATGATGATGTCATGGGATCGGGTTCGTTCACTTCTGTGGCACGGGGTCATACAGGGTTCATTGATGCGAACAATATGCTCGCTGATTGGCCGCTACCTCTCAGGTAGCGATTGCGATTCAGAAACAATGGTTAACAAAAAAAATATCCAAATCAGGTTCCTAAAGGCCCTGTGACCAAGCTCGAAATCCTTGCACTCACTCAGCTTTTTTAAAATAGTCTTTATTCCAGTCAGTAGGTATGTGATATAAATACCACAACAGACACATTGTCTTGCTTAAAGGCTAAGTTATAATAGAATTATTAATTTTTTAACACAGACTGGAACAGTCTCCTACAGCAACAGTGCTATTTTTATAGGGTAGGCATTCTGTATGTTTCTATATTACAGCACAAATGAAAAAAAAATGGTTTCAAGCTCTTCATTTACCACTATTAAGTGTGCTCCTTGTGTCAATCCGTTATTTATTTTATTATTTCAATCTGTTGAAGACTGAGCCTGCATATATGAGGGCTGGCGTCTATGGAAAACATGTGTTACATGTATAAAAAGATCATGCGGCCTCCAATTGGTCAAAGACTGAGGTTAGAAAAATACCTGTTTTTATTTTTTATATTTGTCTTACCAAACTCCTATCTTCCAGATAATTCCTTTTATCATTCCACTTTTGAGAGATTTGCATTCCCTCATTTTGAATGTTTATTTTATGCACTTCCATTTACAGGACAAAGAATTTTGAAAAAAAAAAACACCCACACATTCCTTATGTGTCTCAATCTAATCTTTTCTCCTTTTTAGTTTGATCAAACAAATTAGTTGGATTTCTTTGCTATATTACATGTAGCTCTATGATTGGGTCTGGGATAAACCAGTCACTTATGTGTAAAGTACTTTGTTTGATTTGTATACGGTAAAGTCAGTTTTCAAAACAAGTTTAGTAAACATCATGTAACAGTTATATAAAGAAGCCATTTTATGAAAACACAAAATACTTGAAGTCTCACAGGAATAATTGACTTATTGATGGTTTATTTATTTTGTGTTTGAAATACAAAAAGGTAATAACTGATGTGCTTGTAGTTATAGAAATTTTTATTTAAAAACATATTCAAATGAGAAAATGTTGACATTTCAGGCTGCCTAGTGTATTCTCTACTGCCTCAAACTATTGAAAGTAGTTTCATTTTACAATTAGTTGTGGTTTATAACTTGTGTCTCTGATTTACTTTTTTAGCATTGCTGGTTCAAATATATCTTGCTGATCTTGGATTTTGGAAAGCAATATTTCTTCAAAAGCAGTGTATCACAATGTATTACATTGTGTCATGAAGCATCTGTCTGCCTGTACATGAATGTGTGTATCATATTTGTGTTGTTAAGAAAGTCTAGGTTTCATCTGTGTGTGACATAGATTTGTAACAAGTTGAAAAAAAAATGCCTATGCAAAGTTTGTAAGTGTACCGGTATTCCATGCATTAACAACAGAGGGCAGTATTTGTCCAGTGTTTGTGACTTGAGCACGACTATTGCCTTGTTATCACATACTCTGTTCAGTATGTGTAGTGGATGGTGCCTCTGTAAGAATCATCATATCATATAAAGAATGTATGTATTTGTCATCCAGAGTTTAGTGGGGCTTTGTTAATTGGGGTTTGATTCTTCTTTCTTTAAGCGAGATTCTAGTGGTCTTAATTGTGAGCAATAATTTTGAGAGAAGTCACGGAAAGTCAAGGTGAACTTTAACCATATATCATGGATCTAGACCTACATGATAAGCAGTATAGTGCTTAAGCTGTTTCTCCCACTCTCTCTTTGTGTCCCCCCTCTCCTATATTTTCCCTCTCGTCTCTTTAGATGTAATAACTAGGAACCAACTGTTTTTCCTTGTTTGACGTCACTGCCTGCTCTTAATAAGTCTATGCACTTGTTTGCACAATTTTGTTCCTGAGAAGTGATATATATATATGTGTGTGTGTGTAAAGAATAATACAGGTTTATAAAGCATGTTTAATCCTTGCATAGCAATGTTTCAAAATAGAATATAAAGAAGTCACAATGATGTTGATATGAGGGTTAAATCTTTAGAAGAGAAAAGCTAACTAATATCATTGAGTTTATATTCATTGAAAAATACTACGGCGATTGTCAGCTGTTTCAATGTCAATCATTTGTCTAGAGCAAATGTAATAATTTTAGCTTCCGTGTAATGTAAGTATGTATTTGACAAAGCCCTCTGGCTGAAGTTGTGTTTAAATTATTTTCAAGATTATTTGAAGTTTCCCTTTGACATGTTAACAGATACTATATTACACTATCAATGTATGAATAAGATTAAGAATGAATTATTACTTTAATATTCCTGTGTCTTTCCAATTAATTTATTCTACTTCTTATCCAGATATTAATTAACTACTGAATCTCATGTACACATTGGATTACCAAGTGTAGTAGTATATCTTCAACAAAAATATGTACACATTTTGACATACACTACCAGTCACCTGACTCACAACTACCTGCTAAAACCAGAGAACAATAGATTTGATTCACTTAATCTATTGTTTGCTGGTTTTAAAGGGGAAGTTCACCCTGAAAAAAAGTTTATTGTAAAAATAGCAGCAAAAATGATAAAAAATATTGCCGAAGGTTTGAGAAAAATTCATCAAATAATTATAAAAAGTTATTAGAATTTCAATTATTTGATTTGTGACGTCATATGCGAGCAGCATTCCTACATAGCGAATGGTAAAAAATCAATGAAATGTCATTTTCTCAGAAAATTGAAAATGGTTTTTACTGTAACTTTTGTATATCAATAGACAAATCATTTCACACCCGATCATGAAAAGAAAACAAAATTAAGTCATCAGGAACCATACAAAATTTGAAATTCATACATTTTGTATTACATAACACATGGGGCAGCTGCTCGTTTATGACGTCACAAATCCAAAATTTTGAACTCTAATAACTTTCTTACTCTTTAACGGATTTTCCTCAAACCTTCACCAATATTTTTTACTATTTTTTCTGCTGTTTTCACAACAAAGGTTTCTTCAGGGTGAACTTCCCCTTTAATAGGTAATAGCGAGTCAAAGAATTGTGACTGGTGGTGTAATGCAATCACTGCTAAATGTTATTCACAAGTACATGTATTTATATAGTTTTAAAGCACACATTATTCACTATGTCTCCTTGATGAAAGTGATTTGATAATATTTAACAGAAAAGTAATTGAGTATAACTTGTATTCATATTTATAGAATGTAGACCTTAAAAGCATGTGCTGTCTTCACAATTCTATCAAGTTGCAGCACATTGTATGGCAAAGTGTGTTACTAGGGTTGGTGTTTTTTTTTGCTGCAGCATAGTATTACTTTGGCAAGGAAACTTTATTTAGTGAGTTTTCATTTTGTAAGTTTGATAAACTTCCAAACTTCTATTTCGGTAAAACACAACACTATTTTATTTTCAGTTTTCTGTTCCAATATTGTCGTCTGTGATTCATTCCACAACATTTGTGCAAATGCATATTAGATAGCGCATTCCAAAAACAACTATTCCAAACGCTACTTTGCAGTCATGACCAAATCAACATATCTGTGAACATTATTTGTAATCGATTCCATTTGCTCCTAGAACCTTTGCAGCCTCCTACAGAAAAGAACCAAATATGACCCCTGACCCTAATTCTCACATTGCTCTGAACCCTACCACAATCCTAATTCTAAATTAAGAGAAATTAGTGGTTAGCGATAAGCAACTGTTGCAAGAGAAAATGATCCATTACTTTGTTACATCATTTGTCACATATTTTTGGCCATTCTTGATGTATGTGTTTTGAGTATTTATAGATGTGTGTCAAGTAGGTGTGATTGTTTATTAAATCTTGAACTGACCTTTAATGTATTTCCCTAGATTGTTACCATGACATTTTATTTCTTTTTGTACATCATATTTTTGTAATATTTGCTGCAAGAGATGCCCCCATAAAAATAGAATTATGGCACAATTATTGCATTAGAGGATCTGCAAGAATTGTCTTTTTTCGCTCTCTTCCCCAAAGAAGAATAGGCCTATAACCACTTTAGAAGAGCCCCTTGGGTGCATGTTAAATATTGTTATGCAATAATGCAAGGAATTTTATTAACGAACTGTTCACAAAAATGTGGGTAAGTAAAGCAGTGTAGATATGTTAATATTGTATCTGTGAAATGGTGAATAGTTGAAAGCAAATGACCCATCACTTTCAGTTTGTTTTAACTGTACAATATACTGGCATTCTTCCTTTTTTAAATTAAAGCACAAGTTGATATTCAGGGTTGTTGGTGTTTTGCTATGCTGTATACCTGTAATTAATAATTGCAGAGAGATTAAATTTGCCTGCAAAAGCTGTTTTGAGGATTAAAGTTATGTTGATAGTGGTTGTATTGCTTATTGTATGCAAAAAATATATGGCGAGAAGATTCCATTTCAAAATAAATAGATTGGAATATCAAATACAAATTTGTGCTTGTCATGATTGGAAATGTTTGTGTTGAGGTTATTTTGATTGCATTAGCATGCTTAAGATGTGTTCCAAATTTAAATGGCAACATGAATCATGATTGAAAACGTGATTACAAAATGCATGTAATGAGAAATAAAGAGTGTGTTCAATGACCTTCATTCCCGGTCATAGAAGTAAAGTATTACAACTTCAGGAGCCTAATCAAATGATTAGCTTTCATTGGTGTTGCACATAGTCATTATGATTGAGTTTTGGAGCTATCACATTTTCTTTCTCATCTCTCTGTCACACATTAGTGCTCTAGAGGGATTTAAGTTCCAGGATGGGAAACTTTAAGTTGGTTAACAGTGAAAGAAATAAATCAACCAACCAATCAAATTTTTACTGCATATGAGGGCATGCTATCTCACTCCATGCTATTGGCTTTCACGATATTGATTCTGTAAATGAAATGCGATGCAACCAAAACGCAGGGACTGTTTCCCAGGAGTGTGCATGTTACACTTCCCAAGTATAGAGGTTTTCATCATTTCATGATGGAGAACAACATAATAGGATACTTAATCTTTTGACTAAAAACAATGAAGTTCGATGCACAATTTACTGTTGGCTGTTTGTGGGATACCTCTATTGACGGGGACATTCTTTGTAGATTGGTTTCCGTTGTTATCAGTCCTCTAATTTAGGTGACTGATATGGCAATGGGTTACATGTACTTACAGAGTAGCCACTACATGTGCTATCTCATCTTGCTTAATACCGTGTTTACACAGTGACACGGCTCGGGGGTTCGACACGCGAGCCGTGCTCAACACGGCAATTTTATGCTGTGTAAACGCGATCAGTGTGATCCGCGAGCCGTGTCGAACACGGCTTTTTTGATCCGCCAAAATCGTAGGTTTCAACCCGCGAGCTGAGTCAGACTCGACAATTTTTTCGTGTGTAAACAGAAAGCAGTGTCGAACTCTCTTGACCAGGTCACTGCGCGCGCTTTCACTTTTGGCATTGTTGTTGTTCGCACGGACAAGATTCGATTCCGGCGGTGAATTTCCCGCGTTTAATTTGCGACGTCATAATTCTTCTTCCGTTCGAGATCCGCGAGCCGTGTTGAACTCGCATTTTATATGTACGTATAAACGCGATCTCTGATCCCTTCTTCGCAGTGTTCAACCCGGCTCGCGGATTCAACACCCGAGCCGAGTCAATGTGTAAACATGGTATTAGTATCATTGACCATGGTTTACTGGCAGTTTTTCACACCAATAATCCTCCCCAAATCATAGTCATTGGTAAGAAAATTACTGAGGCAAGATGAGGAGGTATTGATGGTGGCAACCACTGTTTGTAGGCCCGCTGCATTAGATGTCCAATGTTTTAGCAAGACAGCAAAACTTAGTGTAGCTGCAGCAAATCTCCACCTTCCTAATGAAATTAAAATAGCTACCTTCATAAAACTCTTTTCACCACAAATAAAACTGCAGAAAAAACCCAAATATTCTTAACTTTGAAACATTTAATATAAATTTTCCTTGGGAGACAACGATTTCTTTCTTTTAACAGTATCTCATAATACTTCCATTGAGAACAACATTTTACTTTCACATACGGCACATGTTTTACATGCATATAAATCAATTCAAACCAATAATAGACCACAGAGCTTTACAGAGGACATACACTGCTTGAGAAACAGCTAAAATCAGTTCTTAAGAGCTGGAGACCAAAGGAATCTCACAAGATTGACTTCATCCCTCTTAAAATCGATCTTAGCTCTTTGTGACTAACCCACCTGAAAGTGCGATTATATCTGACAGGCAAGTGCTCAATGAGAGCCACTTTTCTCATAATATGATCTGAGCTCTCAACTGTTTTTGGAATTAAAAGATAACATAATAAACAAACAAGATAGCCATGATCAAGGTTCTTTGACATCAAAATTAAATCATTCTTCACCCAGGTGCATTATAGGAGGCTTGAAATGGTTAGGTAACAACATACATGTTGTGTAGCTATTTGTTTAAAAACTACTGTTCCCTCTTGACAACGAAACAAATTCAGCATTATATAGAATGATTATTGAACTTGTAATAAATGTACATGTACAGTATTATTTCGACAAGATTTCTTTGTATTGAAAATAATATATTACCACTGCATGAATAACATGTAATAGCCCTTCATCGTCATTTACAAGGCAAGATTTTTGACACAAGCATTACATGTTTTTAAGCATTAAAATGCACTTGAAGAAAATAAGAATTTCAATTGAGATGTGGTCATTTTGTCAAATACTTTTAGTAAAATCCTATAACAACCAAATCTGGTAGATCTGGTGTGTTAATATTCTTGTGCCTTTGAACATTTACATGTACCGATCAGATAAGAAAATGTAAAATTCAATGAGAAATTGGTAAACAATAACATTTTACATTCAACATGTATATACACATAGCTATAATAATAATAGCCAATTTTTATAAAGCGCTTTTCCCAGAATGGCCCAAAGTGCGTTACAGCATATTATTACCCCGGTCATTGGATTCATTTCAATCAAGCACGAAAGTGCACAATTTCCACTCCCTGGGGAGCATTCCTTGCATTTATTGCAGCCACATTATGGCGCTGGCAAAATCAAACATACAATATCTTTCGCATCCTAGCTATGAAGTTTAAGTAATGTTTGAAAGGAAACAACTGGTTTCAAAAAAAAATTGACAGTTATCACTTTTACTGTTAATGAATTCCCACATGCCTGAAGTCAACTTCATCCCAATCTTCATGATTAAAAAGAGCTTGAAATTAGGCAGAAATTATAAATGTTACTATCAAATAGAAATAGAATTATAAGGAAATCTCTTGATTTTAAATATATTTTTCAAAACGGACGCAAGGCCTGTGGCCGTCTAGCCCGCATTATATGATTCAATATAGCAACGTGCTGACTTTGAAAACAACTAAGATGAATGATTACTCACAAAAAATACAATTTTAACAATTAAAGTTCATTGACACTAAATGGCCACTGACCTTGATCATGTGACCCGACACTCATGCAAAATGATTAGTGATACCTGATTACAATATTTTGTTTAATAAAAGCAAAAAAAATATGTGTATCTTAAATCATCACAGATATTGCAAGGTACATGTAGGCCAATTACCAGTGCTATAAATATACTGTATAGACTCATTGCACAAATGTTGACCCCAAAAAAGAGAAAATGAAAAACAATATTCTATTAGAAAACACACTTGGATTGAAATGAACCTGTGGAATTAATCCAAATTGTGATGATAAATAAAAATTCAAATCCAAGATCATGTAAAAAACGCTTTGTGTTTACTGTTACAAAATAAATTGAAGTATCGGCTAAATCAAAATATTTTTTTCCACAAGGATACAAACAATGTTTTTGGCCCATTGTTATGAAATAATAGTGAAACAATGCACATCCTAACAGAACTTCATTGATATGCACTAAGAGTCACAAAGTTAAGAAATATAAGATCCAGAATAAACTACATGGTTTTAAAAGATGAGAAATAAAAATACTCATCTACTACTCAGAGAAGTACCCCCATCAACATAGATTAACATCTAGTGATAAAGTTCTTAGTGTTTTATATTCATAAATATACATGTATCTTTAACTTCAATGAACAGTGTTGTCACTTAATAACTGATCATGAAAATAAAATAGATTGGGTTCATGTCAAAATTAATATATATGATTTTTGTCTGAAAAAGGGTACCTTTGGATACTCCTAATAATAACAGTAATATTATAAGGCATTTATATAGTGCCATCTATCTAGAAATATTCTATTCCAAGGCGCATTGTTATTATTATTACCCCAGCTTTAGCTCAAGCTGCCTTTCAGTGCTCATGCATTCAAGGAATTAATCCTGCCAGGTACCCATTCACCTCATCTGGGTTGAGTGCATCACAATGTGGATAAATTTCTTGCTGAAGAAAATTACGCCATGTCTGGGACTCAAACCCACGACCCTCTGTTTCAAAGTCAGAAAACTTATCAACTGGGCCACACTCCTACTCTTCCATCTAAATCAAGATTAGCGACATTGCAGTCCTGTCTAATGAAAGTAACCACAGTACACTCACTGAATGACATAACAGGTAATTCAATACACTGATGCTTGCAAGCATGTACATGTAACCTTGATATTGTTAGACCTTTCAAGTATAATTTATACATATTTGTCAAATCTAGATGGAATGTAAGATTCATGAATTTATAAAGCAATATATTACCTCTGGCTCTAAGTACATGTACACTTATAAACCCTTTGAGGGATATATGAATAACACTTGTAAATTAAAGTAGATTGAATTTTTCTGTCACAATCACATACAAACAATTAAGACCGCAATTAAGTACCTAATTAATATTTCTAATAGATAATATTCTGAAAATTTAATCTGGCTAATGATGATACATTTCACACAGAACAAATCAATTTTATAACTAAACTTCAAATTAAAAACACATTTTCTTTCCAAATATTTTACTTTTATTTTGCTGTATCTATAGTTTAATTTAAACAAATCCTGTCTTGCCCTAATTACAATCTGCTATTATCATACTACAAGAACCATTTTCAGTTGTGTTACATTCAGAGTAATACTTTCTTAACCTCAAGGCCCTGTTCCTGAAATAAGTTTCATATTCATTAAAAGCTTGCATAAAAAGATCGCATTACCGTACCTCATTATGCACCAAGATTTTTAAATCACACATACATGTACTCAATAACCCCCAATTGCAAGAAAAAACATTTACAAATAAAAATTACTAACAGATTTTGACATCAATCTGATTTGGATTTTCTTGTATACTTTCTTTCCCTCCTTTCTGAATTCCACCTGATTAAATTGATGAATAACAGGGCTCCATTCACCACGTACGTTGATATACAGACAATACAGGCATCCTCCAACACGAACATGAGAATATACGCAAGATAGAAGCAACCAGCGACAGATACTACTGATGTTAACAGAAGGAGAATTGATGCCGAGTAACTGAAGATTGTGGCTGTTGAGGTACAAAAATACGGGTAATAATTAAAAAAGTAATCATTTTCATTGACTGAAAAATATATGTAACCAAAGGGGGGAAAATGTGATTCTTGTTTATCACAGTGTATACATGTACATGTAGTACATGTCTCATGTGGACATCAATGGTTTACCACTTAATACCAAAACAAAGTATTTGCATGAGGGTCATGGATCTTAAATGCTTCAAAATAACAATGAAAGCTTGACATTACAATCCAAAAATTATCATCTTACTTCTTTCAACAACAAAAAAATAATTCATATATTGATCTTAAGAATCACATTATGTGAAATCCAATTATACTGATAAAAAAAGGTGTATTCCATGTAAATAAATAAATGCATTTCAGGTGTGTTTGAAGAGTGCAATCTCAATTCAGTTCCCCAGTGTATTAATGCACATTTACAATATGCACTAGTTAAGTCTATTTTTTCAAGCATTCATTTGAACAGGTCATATTATTGCCAACTAATGTCAATGACTGATGATCCATGTGCATCTGTTTGATATGTTGGATAGGATTCTTACTTCAATGGTTCAACACACCCAATGGCACTTTAAAGTCATTTTGACAAGACTTTGATTTTTAATACATTAATATTTTTCTGGCTAATCCAAGCAGGTTAATAATCATATTTCTATACAAAGACAACGGTTGCAACAAAATATTTCCCAATCACACCACCTTCTATGTACTTTGTATCTCAAGACAAGAAGTGTTTGTTATCACAGACAGAATGGATTTAAGGTCAAAGATTAATGACTAATTGGAGCTGACAGATAACAGACAAAACTGTCTAAAGTACTACAAGTGTACCTGTCTTATTAGTAATCCCTTTGAATAACTTCAATGTATTGTCATTTAAACCATATTTTTTTAAATCCCAAACAACAAGCATTGGTATAGCCTTTTTACATGTATAAAATGTAATGAATTACTTTATGAACAGAATATACATGTAATTTTACCCAACAATAACACAAGCAGTCTTTTGCATCTCCACATTTCAGACCACCAACACTAAATATTCAGTCCTAGGAGGTTTTAAGTGGCCTTTTGGATGAAGATATGCAAAGTTCTACAAATTTCTCACATGAAATGAATCTAGATTTGTCAAAAGTGATAGTAATAATAATAAATAATCAGTTGTTACTAATATGAGTCAGAAGAACAATCACTCAGTTCAAGGTAAAATATGAATACTAATCAGACGCAACCAACCTGAAATATAGAAACAGATCAATTGATAACTTGACATTCACACTGTGACAGGTCAGAAATGGAACTGTTACTTACCCAGAGCAATTTGAAGACAATAAAAGATTATTCCATACACAGAGTTGGGTTGGTTAAGAATGTTATCTTCTCCTAGAATCTGTCCAACAATGCCAAATCCTTTGCCATATCTGAAAAATGAAAAGTAACAATATTGAATAAAAAGTACAGCACAGGCATGTAAAAAGAAAAATTAAAAGAATCAGATTGCCTCCAGTCAGCTTACACAAGAGATCCAGATGCGGATGTGATGTAAAAGCCACTTCGATTTGGCAAGATTGAAAGATTAGCACACTCCCCGATCACACTTGGGCAGTTCCACGATTACGGAGTGCCATTCAGAAGCAAGTTTTTAGCATTCAAACAAAGATATCACACATATTTAAGAAGTTATTTGCAAAAAATGGTACCTGACAGTACCGTAAGGGCACTACATGTAGTATTCAACCCAGCATAATTCAAAGATTTTGACATATTTCCGAAAGTATTTAGAAATGGGGAATTTATCTTAATTTCATACCGTTGTTATTTCCAGGGTAATCTGTTGTCGGTATTTTCTTTATCAATCTGTCGACTGTATGCGCGGAGGATCGAATTATGCGGCGATGGCCTTTTGCACTGAATGGCACTAGTATTCAACCTAGTGAGGATAGATAGCAAATTTCAAAAGGGTTTAGATTGCTAAATCAGATCTAGATCTATGTAAGTCTCTGGCTTTGATTAATTGCCTGTTTGGTCTCATCTCAAATGGTCTAGTCCATAGTCGGATGGGACAAAGGCAGATTGAGACAGGGCCATCTTTCATCGCTAGGTTGAATACTAGTGCCGACGGATTGAATACTAGTACCAAAAATCATCACCGTATAATTCGATCGCCCGCGCACACAGTTGACTGGTTGAAGAAAAAAATTACGGAAAAAGAATAACCAGCATTTGCTCTTGGAAATAAGACGGGTCTGAAATTCAGGTAAATTCTATATTTCTATAAATATGAGGAAACTCTCCAAACGGGTTGAATACTAGTGCCCTTATGGTAGTTGCTGAAACCCACTTTTCAAAATAAATAACATTTGTTATTTTGATCCACTGAATTAAAGATATGAATATTCATAAACATGGTTACAGAGTGACGTAAAATGGACATGCATATTTGAGGAGAAAACATATTGCTCAAACTTTGTGAACTTAAAACAGCTGGAACGGCGTATAAACTGAGAATATGCGAAGCTTTGGAGCGAATTTCTTTCTTCTTTATTTACGATAAGAAGAAAATGCTATGCTTTTGGAGCAGCTTTCTTTGTACATTGTACTTTTTCTCAATAAGGCAAAAATACAATGCCTTGGATTTTTGGAATGGAAATTGGAGTGTAAAAATGGGGGTCCCCTCTGCGGCACATAGCCACTATGCATTATATACTGAGTGCCCCCCCCCCCTTGCTCATTTTTGCCTTGCCTCGCATCTCCCCTCCTCTTTCCTAACCAACATTGGGCAACAACACTCTCCATTTATTTTTAAGAATTTTACTTCTTTGCCTAAACCATTTTCCCCCTATTCTTAGATCCTCTATCCTGATTCTTAATCCTAACTTACCCATCATTATCAATCAATATTTTCTATCAAACTTTTCTTTGACACGCCTACTAGCTTTTAAACTAAAACTTTAAAAGGCTTTGTTAGTTACATGATCATGTGTATGTACGTTAACAATTCATGTCATCACAAAGAAACCAATGTATGGGACCGAGGTAACTTACTTTGAAGTGAACACCTTTGAGCAACTGATGGTTCCGCTTAAATCACACATTGCCTTGAAATCAGGATTATGTTCTTTGCTCAGCTCCACATATAGTGCATAAAATGACAAAATAATTCCAACTATACATAATATTGTCCTTAAAGTAGGAAAATCCGTGCGAACAAGTGTCACCATGATTGAAAAGTTCAGTCGACAGCCACGTAAAAAAAGAAGTGAATGACATAAGAGCGTAACTTGAAGAGATGCTGCAATGTGTGTGTGTGTTTTGCACTGATCTCTCCCCTAACTGGATATGCTGGGAGGGTCCTTTGTTTGAAGCCCGCGAGTTCTATTGTCCGCCATACCAGTTCCCCCAAAAGGAACGCGATCGCTCCATTAGCATGTGCATTGTGAGCGATACGCTAGCTGTCTGCACACTGAAGCACTCATTGCTTTTTATACAAAACTTCATATATTTAAGGTGCCAGAATTCGCAATTTTCTTGAAACCATGGTACTTTCTCAGTATACAATTCGGAAACATAATTTTGAAGGGGTTGGTGTTTTTCTCACCTACGGAAGAATGGATGAAATCCTTGACTTGTATTTTGGAGGTTTTCCAAATAACCATCTTAGGATCGATATGGCGAGGACTTTCTAGGTTATGAAGGCTTATAACACTGGGCTTGAACCCCCCCCCCTTAATTTAAGTCTACACCACCCCCCCCCCAAAAAAAAAAAAATCAAACAAGTGTAACACCGAAAAATTCATCGTTTTCAAACGTTGAAAATGTAACTTTCATATTTTATTTCTGATTTTGATTAAATTTTGAGCATTATTGTGTGTTTTTCTCTCTATTCAAATAATCATTTTCATGAGGTGGACTCGCCCTTTAAAGAACAAGTCCACACCCAACAAAAACTTGATTTGATTAAAAAGAAAAAAATTCAACAAGCATAACCCTGAAAATTTCATCAAAATCGGATGTAATATGAAAGTTATGGCAGTTTAAAGTTTCGCTTCATTTCACAAAACAGTTATATGCACATCTCGGTTGGTATTCCATTATTTTAACATTTTGTGCTTCCGGCAAGGAGGTCCTAAACGTCAAATTCGTAAAAATTGAAATATTGTATAATTCAAACTATAAAACATAAAATAAATAGTGAGTAAAATCATCGACTCTCTCATTTGGATGTAACTGGCTCATTCATATCACTATTTTTTTTTAATAAGCGAAACTTTGAAATGTCATAACTTTTTATTTTACATCAGATTTTAATGAAATTTTCAGCATTGTGCTTGTCTGATTTTTCTCTTTTGATTCAAATCAACATTTTTCTGAGGTGGACTTGACCTTCTCTCTCTCTCTTTCCTTCTGTCACATCGATCGACCCTCTTCAATTATCCTCTACCCAGTTTGTTCATATACACTGTAGGCAGCGGAAGCGGGGGGGGGGGGTTCCTGTACCCCTAAATTTTAGGTGGGGGACAGACCCCCCAAAATTTATGTTGACAACTTTTTTTTTGTTCTATTTGCTTGTCAATTTTTTTCCTGCATCCCCTTTAAATTCAGGTGGACCCCCCTGAAATCGTTGTGGTCCGCCCTGAAATTCTGGTTGATAACCCTTTTTTGATGCTTGTCAGATTATTTCTTTTGTTTTGCATCCCTTCCTAAATTTTGGGTCGATAACCTTTTTTTGCTTGTCAGATTATTTTCATTGCGTCACCCCCTAAATTTCTGGTTGATATAACCCCCCCCCTTTTTTTTGCTCCACCGAGACATTTTTTCTTTGAAGACATTCGGCATAAGTTCTGTGAAATTTCTGAAGTCTGTTAATCCGTCTCTGTAGCTTAATGTCTTTTTTACGTACTTAAAAAAAAGAGTTCTTGGAAAAAATAATTCGATCTATTGTTGACAGAGAAATATCACAAATTCACACGCCACAAGTTACGTAAGCCCCCTAAAGTCCTAGTCATATACCGTACATGTACCTATAGCTTGTAATTTTCACAAATAAAAGATAAATAATTTTCAGAATACCTTGTAGATCCAGTCCTTGTCCCAAAAATCAGTCTATTTCGGTCAGGATCTATGCTTGCAAAAAATATTTTTTTAACTCCTCCGAAACGGCAGATTTTCAATCTTAACTTAAGTTTCACAATACATGCTATACACGGTCAGTATTTTCGTGTCTCAGTCGTGATATTCTTCTGTCCAAACATGATTGATAAACTCATAAAACTTGGTGACATTTGTGAATATTAATAAACTGAATATTCATTTGAATCATGGTTTGAATTCATCACGCTTCCAGAGAAATCACAACAATCGATAACCCCCCCCCCCCCGGTTTTAAAGTTTTGGAAACTTGCTCTGGTAATTTAGAATTACCACACATGTATTTGAGCACATGGGACTACATAAAGTCTACAACTATGCAGTTCACCAGCTTGTCTTATCTGTGAAAAGTAATCCCATTTTCTCTGTTTCCACGGTCGTCACAATAAGTGCAATTATACGTGGCACAGTACGACATCTTAAACTTTGTATCAGGTATAAATTCACATTGAAAAGTGCTGTTATAAGAGTTGATTTGGTAAGTATAATTAAGAATTGACACTATTGCCGTGTACCAGACTCTACTCCGATTTTGGCTTTTTGGGGGAACTCGGCGTGCGGAGGTACCAACTTCCGGTGCTTCAACACGGAATAGGCCAATCAGCGTTATTGTTCCCATCCAGGTAGGGGAGAGATCAGTGGTGTTTTGCACTGATCTGAATACTCTTTGGGCCCGTTGCAGAAAGAGTTGCAATCAATCGTAACTCTAAAAATCAGGCGTACTTGATTTTCAACCAATCAACAGCGCGCATTTGGGACTTCTGATTGATTTTTTGACTTGCGTATAAACGCAACTCTTTCTGCAACGGACCCCTGATCAGTAGTTTGTTGAAAACGACAAGACTATATTGAGCATAAATTAAAACGAGGTCTTTTTAATTGGTAGCATTGGAAGGAAGAAAATGCAGGAGATATAACAAGGAAGATTGATTATGGAAGTGACAATACTCTTGTCCGACTCCTACTGACATGAGCCGCACTTGAACTTGAATTTTATTATCCAAAAAAACAATTACAGCATAAAACCAAGATCAAAGAAGTATAATGAATTATGAAATATAATAGTTTAGATTATAGTAGGAACAAGAAAATAACTTGAATGCTAGTTGGGTCTGGTACCTTTAATTGCTGCAAATACATGTTTTGATGAAGAAAAAAAAGATTACTGAATTATACACTATGTGCGCAAATTATTAAAGTTGAATATACTATTGACATAACAAATGAAACTTATATTGTAATAGTAAGAATGGATTGACGATTATACATACAAAATGATGTACATGTATATACACAATAATCTCATACGGTCGATCGCCATTCATCCATCCATTGATTCATTCATTCATTCATTCATTCACTCACTCATTCACTCTCCTCACTCACTCACTCACTCACTGTCACTCACTCATTGACTCATTTATTCATTCACTCATTGATTGATTCATTCATCCATTCATTCATTCACTCACTCACTAACTTATTCATTCATTTATTCATTCATTCATTCATTCAGCTGTTCATTCATTCAAGTGTTCTTCCGAAAGAAAAGACATATGGCTTTGATTTAATACCCATATATATAGATTTACAATTTTTCTTTGGTTGTTTTAACTTTTGGAATGTACAAGTTGTGTTTTTGTTGTTGTTGTTGTCTTGTTTGATATTTATTTTGAATAAAAGAGTAATACTGAATCATTGCTGGGCATATATACAGGGGCGGCGGAGCGAAGTTGAAAGTGGGGGCGGGGCACAGGTAAAAGCCGGGCACCTTTTCTTTCGAAAAGGGCATTATCTTAAAACAAAGAAGAAAATGCTTCTTTACCCCACTTCACATGACTGATGAAACTAGGCACTAATAATAATAAAAGGATATTTCTTGCAATTATTTTTTAAAGTAGCAGTGGTGTAATGAGCCAAAATTTTGAGGGGCTATTATATTGCATAGCACATAAAATCTACAAAAGTTGCAAGCGAGCGAAGTGAGTGCCAGTGAGTGAACAAAAATTTCTACATTAGTACAAAAATCAAATTTTGTGATAGATTTTGACATAGTATATTAAACAAATAATATCATATTTCACCATTCTCTCCTTTTTTTTCCTTTTCTCTTTTTTTCCTTGGTCGTGAAACTTTTGGGACAAGATCCCCCGGACCCCCCCAAAAAAAATCTGTACGCCAGTGAAAAGGAGTATAACATTTATAAATTAAGGATGCACTTGCAGAACTTCGGGAGTGCATGTATACGGAAAGGGTGGTTGTTAAGGACAAAATTACTCATCTACATGTAGTATGAAGAACGGCCGGGCAAAGGGGCACTCGTTAACACATAAAACGGCCGGGTCCTTCTGAGGTGAAAGGGGCACAGAGGCACGTTTGTATAACGTTTGTACTTTTCATGGGTAAAAAGGGGGCACTGATATACGAGAAAGGTAGGCAAAGGGACACTTATAACGTCATATAGTTCTCAGGTATATGAAAGAGTCACAGAACCATGTTAATAAAGGGCACTTTTCTTGGGTAAAAAATGGTCACTGATTCGGGAAAGCTATATGACACTTACAAGGAGGCAAGGGAGCGCTCACACATATAAGACTGGTCCATCTCAGGTGAAAAGGGCATGCATGCACAGTATACACGTTCGTGAGAGAGCATTTTTCTTGCATAAAAACCGGGCAGGTTTCCGTGCTTCAAAAAGTGGGGGCCTGAGGGGGCACTGCATTGCATGTGCCCCCGCCCCCGTGGATCGCCGCCCGGCCCTGGCCCATTATCATTCCATGTTCATGTATTTGGAATCCATTAATTTTGCCTCCATTTCTTATTTCGAATATCCAAGATAGTTGAAAGAAATCAAATAAACCTAAGGGGAAAAAATTGTTGCAATCATATGAAGCGGCGCCCGAACTCACAATTATCCCCGCTTATGGGACATATCATTGCGATAACATGTATGAAAATCGCTTTGGCACCACCAGATCTAAAATCCCCAACATTTTCTCATCCCCATAATATATTTTTTAATTAATTTCGAATAACTGAATTTCGTCAATTTTCACATTTCTAAAATAACATTTCGCTCTATTTTCCCCTTTTTGTGTGCGATATGTGTGAAATTCGCTTGTTTTTCTAACATGGACCTACTACGGTGTTACCATTCATGTGTGGGAAGATAGCGTGATAAAGCCATCGCCGATAATCTACGTTCTCTAGCGGCAGCTGGTATAGCCCGTAGCCGACCGGCCAGGCCAGCCAGCCCATGGCGCTGGCATGAACTGCGCGCGATGATGCGATCGATGACTGAGCTAGCTGCTCGCGCTCTAGCTGAGATGAGCTGAGTGAAATGTTCAGCCTCTGCTAGGTCGAGGACTGTCGCATCTTCAGTATTCTCTGTAAAAGTAAAAGTAGCTTTATAAACATTTGACTGTATACTGGATTGAGTGGTGACATGCCAATTGATTGTTACTCCAATCCACGGAGTGAAATGTAAAAACACGGTTGTTACATCTACTTTCTAAACTTATATTTGCCGAAAGGAAGAGGCGATTGCAACATCGCAACCACGCCGAGACTCCTGGCTGGCAGGATTGATAAGGTTCGCTGGTGGTGATGTACCGGTATGCAGTTTAGCTGACGAATACAATACAACTCACCGGTTACAGACACAGAAACTGAAATGGTAAATTATAATATTTTTCTAAATATTTTTCTTGATATTAAATCTAGCGTTTGATTATTTGAAGGATTATCTTAAGTTCTTATTGAAAATATCAAAATTCCCAAATTGATAAAAAAAATTTGATGATTTTGATCTAAACTATAAAGACTTAACGTTAAACGTTAAACAACATACATAAATAACAAGTCAGAACTAAAAGAGTTCTAACAAAGTTAGATCAAACTTTGTAATGTTAGAACCAGGGTTCAGGCCTTCTGGATCTTAAAGGACAAGTCCACCCCCCAAAAAGTTGATTTGAATAAAAAGAGAAAATTCCAAGCATAACACTGAAAAATTTCATCAAAATCGGATGTAAAATAAGAAAGTTATGACATTTTAAAGTTTTGCTTAATTTCACAAAACAGTTTAGGCACATCCTTGCTTGTATGCAAATACAAGCAAGGAGACTATGACATCATCAACTCACTATTTCTTTTGTATTTTATGATATGAAATATTCTAATTTTCTCCTCATTGTCAAGTGATACAACAATTAATTGTAAACTCAGGCATAACAGGCCTAAATAATTTCCCATAGACTCATGTTAAAATGGCACTCTAAAAAAAAATTCATAAAAAATATAGAGGAAATTTGAGGGTTGATTGTTTACTACCATTGGATAGGATATATGTCTGACAATATCTGACTAGAGAAGAGTATCTCAACCGGCTCATTTTAAAAATAAATTGGCATTTATGAAGACTAAACCTGACAGGATCAAATATTCATATCAAATATTTATAGGCGTAGATATTCATATCTGAATGGTATGCACCTTAAAACCCAAGATAGCAACAACAACAAATTCATCACTTGAGAGAGTAATATGGCCCTAATTCTTCCGCCAGTAAAAAAAAATAGTTCTAAAGTGGTGATATATCTTTCCAATTTAGAAAAATGAAGTTCATGAGGTACCTTCCCTAGAATCAGTGTTTACAAGATTGTCAGTCATATTCATTCAATTTTGTCAATTAGCAATATCAAATTTAAAAATTGAGAATGGGTTGGCTCGAATGAATATCTTTAGCCTGCCAGTTGTAATTAGGCCCGTGTAACCCTCAGTCAGCAGCTTTCTGCAGAGAAATATCAGGGACCTCTCAGGCTCTCAAGACAAAAGTGTCGTGCTACAAAGCACTTGTCCTTCCAGTACTGGAGTATGCTGCTGTGGTATGGGATCCATTTTAATACCCAGAGGAACATCTCAAAACTGGAAATGGTTCAACGCTGTGACACCCGATTTTGGAGATTTTGATGTACCAGCAGTGTATCAGAAATGCTAAAGCAACTCCAGTGGGCTACACTTCAGGAAAGAAGAGCCAGCATGGTCGACTGCATCACTAACAAGCATATTGTCAATTGACATCCCGGATGACCAGTTTATTCCATCAACTGGACCATGTACACTTGGAAATCCTGATAAGTTCCAAATCTTATATGCCAGTATTGCCAGAGCACAAATATATCAAAAGACATTCTTTCCTGATGCTATCAGAATATAGAACTCACACCCAGCAAAGATAGTCCACACCACCTCTCTCATGTTTTTCAAGCAGGAGGTGCAGCAAAGGAGGCTTCGTTAAGACCTCTTCTGTTTTTAACCGCACATAGTTTTGTAGAGATTTTGACTTGCACTATTCATCTGGGCACTTGACAAGGACAATTAATACGATGATATGCCAACGGTAGTCTGTAGGCTACTCTACAGGAAGAAGAAAAGAACTGTCCAACCATGAACATCATATCCAATATTATTGTTGTTTTTACATTGATACCCTGATCTAATTTACAAATACTACATGACGGAAACTAAGTTAATTCCATGGTCATTTGATTGGGTTCTGTAAAAAGTTATCTCATTTTGAAATCATTTCCACAACTGGTAGATACAGGTATTTGTAAAACCAACAGGAGTCTTAGTTTCCCTCCATTGACAATAAATGCCAGTTGTGATCTACATAACAATAGGCCCTAGCCTACATGTATATGTATGATGGCAATTAACCATGATTTTAAGACTTTAAAAAAGTTTCTCTGTTTGCTGCAACTACCTTATTTTACCTTTAAATAGCAGTTATTATGTGTATTATACATTGAAATGATATCATATTGTAATACAAGTAGATAAAGGAATTGGAAAGAAATATTCCTTTAGAGAGAGATAAGAGAAAGAATAAATGGATGAAATTAAGTAAGGCTGGAAAGAAATTGAATTAGTAAACTGTAAGAAAATAGAGGGGAACCGGGGCCGTGACTAGGTCTATACATGTAGAGATAGAAATCGGGGGGGGGGGGGGGGGGGATTCAAATATATTGCTGTACACATGCGTGACCCAAAAACGCATTTACAGGGGTGATTTTTCAGTTTTGGACGTGGGCCGCACTTGCACTCATTAAGAGTATCAAAAACATACTTAGGGTATTTTTTTTCAAGACGAGCCAATGTATTTAGGTTTTTTTTCCCAAGCCTTTTCCTCGTTTCTGAAAAGTGTTCAGGTTCTTCCTGATGGGGGTCATCCAATACCTAGCATCTATTTAAGCTTCTTGTTAGCAAGTAGACAAAACTTGTTTAGGGGTCTTATTCTGGTGACCACTTGTTTAGGGGCCAAAATGTGTAAATGAAGCCCGCGAAAAACTTGTTTAGGGGGTTATTTTGCGCACAGAGATAAACTTGTTTAGGGAGTGTTTGGAAATAATGTGGTGACGCATGTGTACAGCAATGCATTTGACTATTTGACTGGACCCCCCCCCCCCCCAATAGATATTGATGTAGAAGTGGGCATGGTGCAGGGGAGAAGTGAGACAAGGGGCCCGTTGCAGAAAGAGTTGCAATCGATCGCAACTCTAAAAATCATGCGCAACTTGATTTTCAACCAATCAACAGCGCGCATTTGGGACTTGCGTTTGATTTTTTGACTTGCGTTTAAACGCAACTCTTTCTGCAACAGGCCCCAGATATAATGTAATTAACAGTAAATACAAAAGAAATAGAAGAATTGATCTGAAATCAGACATATAATAAGAGCTAACCATTATAGACCTAGAATTTAGATAGGTAAGTGTACAACCATGTACCTTAAATGAATTGTGTACAGTAGACTAGCTGTTTCAATTCAATGGGTGAGAGGGCCTTCAGAACACAAGGCATTATAGGCTGTAACATTCAGACCCTTATAACTCAAGTGAAGGGTTTTCACAACTGCAGACTGTACATGCAGTTTAAGTCTGTCATGGAGTGTGAGATCATCATCAGGGAGTTTTTCCTTCCTGCTTCATGTCAACGAAGAATTCAGAAATGAAGCTTAAATTTATTTTAACACCATCCCTCTTCCCTTCTGTATCACATCACAATAACAGTTTCCTTGTTGTTTCCAAACAATTCAATAGAGGAACATTGGTTTGAATAAAAGCCCCCAATTTGGATATCTGAAAATGGTGTAACTATTCATGTATATCTTTTCTAAAATTCTCTTGCTGTGATATCATCTACAGAAAGTATTTAGGAAAAGTAAAATATCTGAAATAATTTTGTTTCAACTTGGGTTCTTGTAATGGTCATTCAATTCATTTAAATTAGATTTTGAAAAAGACTTAATTTTGTGAAATAAGCCATTATAGATTGAAAAGATCAATTGTAATAATTGCATTCATTTTTTGTTACTGAATATAAACTGCCACCCTTATTACATTGTGTCTTTCTTTATTATGTGCTCATCAATATTCCCCTTTTTATTTAATGTCCCTCTATCTCTCATGACTGTAATGCACAACTGCAGGCTGGAAGAAATTAAGTACTGAATTTCACCAATCTATCGCTTGTAGATAACGTACATCATGAAAATATTTATTCAGCCACTTTTCAACTCTGTTTTTATTCTCTGAGCTTGAATGTTTACCCAGAAATATTGATTTTATTCCCTGGTGTCTCCCATTTTTCTAGGACTGAAATTTCTGTGGGTGCTTGTTTTCGTACATGTATGAAGCATTGGAATGAACTTTGTGTATATATGCATTATGAAGAGAGCCTAGTTTTCCAACACATTATATGCCAGGTGTGAGAGACAACTCACTCTCGTAAGTCTCATGTTCTTGCCCTTTAAAAAATGATACAGGTTGGCTGTATCATATTTACTTTTATTAGTAATACTAGATAGTATCTGCATAGTCAATCTGCAAATGTTCATATTGACTGTAATTTTTTTTACAATGTAATATAGTTTTGACTGTATATTGACTACATTTTTCCAGTCCAACTGCTGAGGCCTGAACATATCTCAACTTGATATTCCATCCCATATTATTGTAATATTACATAGCCAGAGTTATAGCTCTAATTACTTTGTAAATTGAGGTTAATGGGCTCGTGATTGAGGAGGGGGAGGGGATGGCCAATGGAGATATGGAAGAAGCAAGTGGATGAGAAGAATAGGGTTGAGTTGAGGATGGAAGATGTACTGAATCAGGCAAAGTGAAGGAAGGAGGTGAGGGCCACTGCTGCAAGTGCGAGATGAATCTAGCCAACACCCCTCATCCATTCAGTAATAAAACCAAAGTAGGCCTACTGCCGGGGGGGGGGGGGGCACTTACATCGACGAGTGGATACCATGCGCGACCCAAAAAGCACGTAAAAAGGATTTCTTTTTCAAGATAGGGCATGTTACATACATAATCAAAAATGCTAAAATAATGGAAAAAGGGTATCTATTTTCGCTAGGAAAGCTACGTGTTTAGGGTCAAATTTGCGAGGGTGTAAAAAAGTGTTTTATATAAGGATGTACTTTTGGCCCCAAGAGTCAACACTACGTGTTTAGAGTAGATGATTTGCGCAAGATGTGGGAGGTGGGGCTGCAGGCTGCACTAAACCCAATGATGTAGGTGAAGGTAAAACCGACGACCGAAATCCGTGTCATAACAATACAAATATCGCTGTGCTTGTTTAGGGGGTCAATTCAGGGAATACTTGCCGAGGATATCGTTTTGTTTCCAATACTTGTTAAGGGTAGGGTTTCACACGCCAATACTTGTTAAGGGGTGCATTTTCAGAATATGGAAAATACGTGTTTAAGGTGCGTTTCGAGACCCCATGGTCACTCATGGTATCCACTCATCAATGGCCTACTGTCTGAATGAACATATAGTGTACCCTTGTGCCTTTTCTTTTACTTTTTAGGCTTGTATCTTAAGTGTAAACATTAAAAAACCTTGCACATAATCAAAATAATGAGTGTAGAATTGCTTGAATACGAAAAATGGAAATGTCGGGGGGGGGGGGAAGAGTTGGTACGGTTGGTTACTGACTGTTCAACATGTATGTACATGGGACAATCCATAGTACTTTGTATGATCTAAGAACTGCAATGATTAAAGCACACTACATGTACAGGGTCAAAACCTGAAACGAATTGTGGTTAAAATATTTCAGTGGTTTTCAAACTCAAGGACCTAGAGGTCACATAACCACTGCGACAGTATTTGTTCATAGAAAATCAACAGAAAGTGATATATTTACTTTTATATGGCATTTTTCCAGCCATTAATATTTAAATTCAAATATAGCACCGTCTCTCAGTTCTGTTTTTATTTTTATTTAAAGTAACCCTTTGAGCACTTGATTTAGATATTTAGTAATTGGATATTAGAAGGCTACTGATAAAGATTTTATCCAGAAATTTTCAGCCATGATTGAGAATGTGTAAACAAGACAAAAATACTCAGATATTTCTATCTTGATCAGGCACCTGATCCCCAGACCTGATCAAATTAAATTCTTATGTAAAATCAGTAAATTTATCCAATAAATCACATTTTTTAATCTTTCTTTCACACCACAATGTTTTGGGGGAACATGCATATTTAATAATATAAACTAGTAATGGTAAAAAAAGGAATAGTAGTGTGCACCTTTTTTTTGGGGGGGGGGATTTACCAAAAGTTTAAAGGAAACTTAGTTTTTGGTTATGTTTATTTGTGAACTGATAAGAGTGTAAGAAATACACTGTAGATCAGAGTGTAGGCTTTGATTAAAATGGAATATAATCAAGGAAATCAAAGGGAGACACATCTTAACAATCAAGGAAGAAGGGACAGACATCTTTTTAAATGTTGATGAAAATAAATGACTGATACAGGTCTGGGTCCCATTTCATAAAGAAGTCTTAAACATGGTAGTACTTAACAAATGCACAATTTCAGTAACAAATTTACTATCAGCCAATCAGATCAAATGATTTCAGTAGCTTTAAACAGTTATTGTACATTTTGGTTATTTTAACAAGTTTATGAAACAGACCCCTGATGCTCTTAACGATAAAAGTATATTCTATCAGAAGCAGGCTGTGTAATGAGTTTTATCACTTTTATGACACTTTGTTGGCAAGTGAGGCAACCAACCTGTCTATTACTCAAGTTAATAATTAACCAGATCTAACTACACAACATATTAGACAAATTGGAGGTTGGTGGTGAAAAACAAAAGGGTACTGATCTGTACATATGTATTGTACAGTCTAAAGTTGAGCTGCCTCTTCATTCAGTCAAGTGTACAAATTTCTGTTAAAAAAATGTGAAGACAGTGTATAGAGCTAATTGATCAGGTGAATATCAAGCAACATAATTTTCAAAGTCCAAGGACAAAATGAATCCAGTTCTTTTCAATGTTTGGTAAGTTGAAAGCAAATTTATCTATCTTTCTCAATAAAAAAATGTAGATATCTACACTAGAAGAATTTGGTGACTACACTAGAATAATTTGGTGACTACCAAATATACAGATGTGTTTTCATTAATTTTGGTATTGAAAACAAACTTTACTGTACTTTTATACAGTCAGGAAATTTTATGTATTCAGTTGAAGATTCTTGTTGTATCAGTCTGCATGTTTAGTTCTTTCACAGATCGAGTATTATATTGGCATTGTATTTTCTGTTACCTTGAATATTGGACTTTGTCCATGCTGGCACATTTCAAAATAGGGATTTTCATATTTCCTAAATTGTTCGCATATGGGTTGCCAGAGCATCCTTTTTTCCATGAAGTCAAGGCAATATTCTTTAGCAAAATACTCGGCTCGTAAGTCGTGAAAAATGCATAAGGTTGTATTGCTGTGTTTAGTGGCTTACCAACTTTCGATTGGTATATGATTTCAGTTTTTGGTCTGATCTGGGTCTTTAATATCTAGGCAATTAATTATCCATTGAAATTTAGTTTCCATGTTTGTTTATAAACTTATGACTCATTAAAACTGATTCTATTTTTTCAATTGTAAGTTTTGGTTGTGTTTGCACATGTAAGCATTGCAGATGTACATTGAAAATTCAATGCTCAAATTTATGACTCATTAAAACTGATTCTCATTTTCTTTTGTTTGCTTTCTGCTTTTGAAAGTTGTGGTTGTACATGTACATGTAGGCATAAAAGAAGAGCTGATAATTTAGTAAGTTTTAGTCATTATATTCAATTTGCCATGCATTGTCATCTTCTTTTCTCATATTTTCTATTTTTTTCTGTCTATTCTTTAATATATCCAATGCTAAAGGCCTGGTCACACCGCCCGAGCGTTGTTGGAGCGGTCGTGGAGCGGTAGGGAGAGAGGGTCGAATTTCGCTCACAAAATTGGGGAAAAAATCTGAAAAAAAAACAATCGAAATTGAAAATGGTGAACGGTAGCGAGCGGTGATTATTTTTTTCTCTCCGCTCCACGACCGCTCCCACAACTTGGGCGGTGTGACCATAAACTGTTATCAGGGTTGTGTCAAGATTTACAGGTATTCATTTTTTATTCTCTAGATTTATACTGTCCTGAATTGTGTTTGGATTCAGGCTCAGCATGCATTCTGTAGATGAAATAATAAAAAAAAATCAAATTGCCAAAAACCCTCAATGTATTTTATATTTGTTTAATACATGTACCTGACTTCTGAAGCCTTCAGGCAGGGAGATTTGGCTGGATTAATATAGTTTCCGCTGAACCATCAATCTGCCTTTTTCTCTTTTTTTTCCAACAATGAAATTTTTGCCAAAAATCCTGGAAACTCTCACTTTGTCAATTTAATCATTTTGTTTTTCACATTCCTGCCCTGTGTATAGAGGCATAAAGATACATGTATGGGGAAAGTCAGGTGTTCAAGCAGACCTGCTCAGTTTATGTTTGTTGTTCAGAATGAGATTGCAATGGCCAATATGAAGCAGAGAAGGTTGTACTTGTACACTATAGGGCAGAAATCAATGACATGAACTAAAAGAATGAAGGTTTCCATATTTTTTTTCTCCTTCATTTATCGTGCATTGAGGTAATTGCTCAATTTTCTTTTCGTATGGTAAGCCCTTCCTTTCCAGCCAGCAACGGGACTGGGTAAACATTGGAACTTGACAGGGATGCTGTTGCCATGGTGATAAATTGATAGGCCTCAATTATTGATGCTGGTTAATAAATGAATTGGCCTGGAATTTGAAAAGTTGAATTATAAGTTGTCCTTGGTATTCCTGGCATTTGCTTTGTAAAAGTGAAAAGAGCATAGATAATGGAACGTTTATATGAAATATGAATAAGTTTTGTTGAGTTTAATCCATTCAATACAAAATTTGTTACTTGAAATTGCTTATGGACTGATATGCCCAAGGGGGTTATCTGGTATTTGCTCCTGATGTACAATTTCTCTGAGGATAAGATTTAAAGGGCCCGATTGACCAATAATGCGATCTCTTATCGACTAACTACTGTAGTCCTAAAATTTACTGTTTAACTGTATGTACAGTAAGTATTGAATAGATTGGTCTATGATTTTATTTGTATTGAGAAACTAACAATTTGTTTAGAAGAAAAGTACAGAATTTACTTCTTTTGCTATTTTTTGTGGTATGAATGCATTCTGAAATATATAAGTGTGATTCAAGCTGGCCTAGACTGCAGTCACTATACTACTGAAAATGTCGCACTATGGGTTAGGAATGTGGCCAGGTTTTAGTAGCTGAGGATTTGAGATGGTGCAAAGCTAAACTAGGCTACAGGTCCATATTGGCTTTTTAAAAGAGTTTGGTTCAGGCTAATTTGATATGAGGACTTTGGTCAAAGTTAGAATGAGCTAGCCAAGATATGTAAATCATGTGCCTTAAGTTTCGGCTTCTGTACATGTACATGATATGTAATTATGTATACATACCACTTGATACAACTTTTGAAAAGTAATGTGAATTATAATTAAACAAAAAACGCTATATAGTTAATATTTTATGGTGAAAATGTTGTATGATGGGTATTCATGAATATCTAAGTATTAAAGATTGCTGTGGCAAAGGGGTTTGCTTTAAACTTGCACTCATTAAACATTATTCAGGATGAATTTTTTCTACCAAAGAACCTTGTTTTAGTATTGCCCTTGGTGACTGGTAATGAAATAGAAGTCAACATGTTTGTCCTTCAGAAATTCATTTTCCACTCGTTTAACATCAGTCATGTTTTATGTCAAGGAAGCAATTTGGTCAATTACTGATGATGCTGAAAGGGAGTTGCCATGGTGATGAATAGATTTGTGCACCTGCTAAGGGAAAAGACCTGTAGGTTGTGTCCTGTACATGTAATTAATGTTTTCACAAACTGTAAATCACATATTTTGTAGAACAGAATTAAAAGGAATAGCCTTATGTTGTGTTTCTATGAATGTGAATTAAACAATGTAGAATTTATGATGTGGGGAACTCTTAGATGTTGAAATTTTGACTCATAACTTGAAAATTATTTTATTATGTAATTATTTGTGATTATCCCATTGAGAAACCAGGAATGGTAAAATGCATTAGTCTGGCTTTAATCCACAATGTTTAGTCTTCTTGAAGGCGTTCAAAAATCAATGGTGCATGTATATGTTCCAAGGATTAGTCAAGACTCAGGAATGATGTCTTTTGTGTCCAAAAGACCCTGCTTTTTAGCCAATACAAAAAACGTTTCCATTGAATAAGTTTGATGTCACAAATATTTAACCCCATGGAGATACATGTATGCTGTAAGTGAAAGACATTGTCAACTCAGTACTCCATTCCATTGTTTATTATTGTCCCGGGGGGAGTCAAATAAATTAAATAAATTGCTGTACACATGCATGACCAAATTGTTCCAAACACCCCTTAAACAAGTTTTTCTCTGTGTGCAAATAACCCCCTAAATAGGGTTTTCCGCAGGCTTTACTTACACATTTTGGCCCCTAAACAAGTTGTCGCTAGAATATGACCCCAAGGAAAAAGCTTGGAGAAGAAACATAACTTGAATATGTTTAGCTAGTCTTAAAAAAAATCTGTGGAAAAAAATTACTCTAAATACATTTGACCCTGCGATTGACCAGTCTTTCAAAACAACCCTTTCTTTGAAAACGGGTGTTTTTTATACCCTTAATGAGTGCACGTGCGGTCCGCGGCCAAAACTGAAAAGACACGCCTTTAAACGTGTTTTTTTTGTCACGAATGTGTACAGCAATATATTTGACTGCTCCCCCCCCCCCGGATAATTGTAATTATCAATATCATTATTGGCTGGTTCACCAGAGTGAGGTAGATGTCCTCTGCATGCTGTGATTGATCTTTCCAAGATAAGTTCACTTTCCAATCCCCAACTTTAACGATAATGTGCAATGCGCGTGGATATTGATGTCACAGTTATCTCTTTTGAGGAAACAAGCGTTGGATGTTATCATCTCAGTATTCTGACCAGAGATAAGTCTTCCACATCCAGAGGTATTCCTTTCTTGTTAGTCTTGATACAAACACTTGGGATGAAATCATGTACTGAGGTTTTCCTGATTAAATCGAGAATCATCATTTGCACATATGAGATGGGTATGTGGAATGTAATGAATGAGAATTAATTTTTGCATCAGCCAAATCGAATAACAATGTACTACTGTATGTAGTATTGATCAACTTTGATAAATGTATTTTGAGACATGATAATGTACTTTGAGACCAACTCTAAAAAGCAACTGATTTGAGTGATTTTACAATTTGAGTCGACGTTTCTGTACAGATATATTTGTTGGAAGTATTCATTTTGAAAAAAAAGTTGTGAACGGCAAGAGCAGATATTCCCTTTTCTTTCATTTTATGACTATTATCAACCAGACCTCAAAAAGTCTTTACCAGGTGGGTCTGAATGGGAAGACTTTACATCTTTATCCTTTGGTATTTCCACCAATAACACTCTATGCCAATTAGCAAAGCAACGTTCATCTGTATCCACTACTAATCGCTAAGAGTGACTGCTTTACTATTGCTGCTTCGGAAGTGAAGCAGCATGTGTTATGTGTTTGTATTTCAGATTCTGAATTTGGAGCGTTGCTTGAAATACATGTAATACCAGTTGCTAGCTGACAAATTGTTTTAAGAGGATTTTGATGCATCAGAGTTAATTGCTGCATTAAGTCTATGGATATTCTATTTCTAAACATGTTTGAGTTTAATATTGTGAAGGATTTTTCAGTGTTGGTAAGTTATCATTGCTGTCTTGCTTTAAACTGTAATTAGAGAATAGAGCCATTTTACATTTATTGTGATACATTAGAAATAAGCCTTGTGGTTGAGGTAAGAGATAATTCAACCTAATGATAATAATTTTAATAACACAATTCTTGTATAGTATCACATTAAGATATAAGACCCCTCTTTGCTTTCAAAGGACTTGGATATTATTACCCTGGCTTTTGCCTTTTACAGCACAGAAGCATTATTTTCCAGGAATAGATTTTTGAGAGGTACCTATTTACCTCACCTGGGTGGAGTGCAGCACAATGTGGATCAATTTCTTGCAAAGAAAATTATGCCAATGGTTGGGATTTGAACCCACGACCATCTTTTAAAGTCAGAAGACTAATCAACTTGGCCACAATGCTCCACATAAAAGATGAATCATAATTTTTTTTACTGAATCCTCAATGAATAATCATGTATCTACTGAGAATCACAAGGTCTTTACAGTACTAAGATCATTGTATGAGCAGTTAATCTGCAATAGTCTGGTTAGGTATTAAAAAAATCACTGTAGTCGTTTCAATATCAGGATCAGAACAGTTTTTCTGACTGGATCCCTGCCCCCTCCAAAAAAAAAATACTTTAGATGTGATAATTCATCACTGTCATTTTTAATATGCACTTATGTGAAACTCTCCAGACATTCTGACTACAAGAATAAGTTAATATCTTACTTGGATTTCAGAGATAAATCAGTGCTGTTTGATAATGTTTGCTATCAAGCAAAACAAAATTGATAGATAAATGAGAATAGGAGATAATGGAACTTAGTTTTTGGTTCTTCTGATTTGATGATGGTATTGTACATTCAAATTTCTGGCTGAAATGAGGAGCTCTTCATTCTCTCTTCCAATCTATGTTTGTCTGCTGGTGTCTGTTTGTTAACTCCCTATCTCTCTCTTTCTCTCTCTCTCTCTGTCTGCCTGCCAATCTCATCCCTTTTCCATTATCACCTTTCTCCATTCTCTTTCTTCCTCTTTCTCTCTGATACTAAAATTTGATTTTGAAATGAATTTGATTTTATTTGAACTTATAAAGGGAGTTTAAACCCAAAGACATTGTTTACTTAATCCTTGCATGTAAATTGCAACAGGACATCTTAAAAAATAGGTATAAGTAGTTTTCTTAAGACAATTTAATTCAGTATGGACTGAAGGCAAACAGACTGAATATCTTGGCTTTCAAGAGTCAGTGGCCTCTTGATATTTCTATCTCTTGATGGATTTCAGAGGAGCCTTGTTGTAAGCTACTGAAATCCTTTGCCTGTTATTGGCTCAGAGTTAGAATGCTTGACAAGATGCTACATGAAACAGTTCCAGGTCATTAGTGGCCATTTGGTGATTGTCACATATGATCCATTAAGGAGCGGTGACAATCCTTGATTCAGCTTAACCTTGCCATGATTGAAGCTGCCAGCTAAAGTGATGAGCTTTTGAGTGCCCCTATGTTTCTTGATGTCTACAATTGTGGCTACCTCTGTGTTACAAGGCCTCCGCCTCTGGGCAGGGATACATGTATCTGTCAGTATGATGTTCGTCATTTTTAGTTGGTTCAAGAGCAAAATCGGGAACTACATGTATCTGATCATTCCAAGGTATAAACTCTGGATAGAGACTTTTTTACGCTTGTCACTCCCATTATATTTACAAATAGATACTATCATACTGACTTGCATTCAACTTTTGGTTAGAGAATCATTTTTTTTACCTGCTCTGAAAATTTAATAGCTTGATATCGACTATCATGTTGAAACTGTTGACTGTCTTGGCCATCAGAAATATGGAAGAAAATTAATGTTGTCTTGCTGTACACTGTGTTTGGCTTAGAAAATATTCATCTGAAAGACATGCAAGTAATGTCATTGTATTCTTAATACTTACCTTTATGCTAACTGTAACTTCTTTTCTTTCCTTCTTCATTTTACAGTTTTTGATATTTTTGGCTATTTTTAGGTTTAAAAGGAAAACTTAAATATTCTAAAATTGTCTTTCCCATTATACACAATAATTGTATTTCAAAAATTATTGCAGAAAAGGTAATTTTTGTTAGCCCATTGAAAACTGGCTGTTTGGCTGATTGTGCTAGGACAGGGATATTCAATAGAATCAGGTGGGTGTTTCATAAAGCTGTTCGTAAGTTAAGAGTGACTTTAAAATTAAAGATAAATTCCAGTATTGGTAACGATCTCAAAATGATTTTTTACTGAATCTAATATAATGACCACCCAAGTGTCTGTTTGTATGAATAAAAAATATGCACCAAAGGATTCTGGAAGAAAATGTGTAATTACTGAGAAATAAGCAAAAAAAGCGCGGATTTGGTCACTTCCGTCGGGTCTTTATTCCAGCAATAATAATACACTGTCCCACGTGTGCCTATCTGTGTTGGTGATCTTCAGTGTGAACATTTTTCAGCGTAGATTTCACAAAGTTCAGTTTATGTAAACTGTACCAGATCTAGATCCTTGATGATATACTGACAAGCCTGGTTTTACAGACTTTCTCATGAAATCGGTGTTTACTGCAACTACTGGCATTTCTCTTAAAGAACGACTGGTGATCCTTTCTTGTGGAAAATGGTATATTCATTGGCGATGGTTAAGCGCGTAAGAAAGGTTCACCAGTCGTTCTTAAAGTCGCTCTTAACTTACGAACAGCTTTATGAAACGGCCCCCTGGTCTGCATCTATGTGGGTTCAGTCTCCAAATGGCTCACCTCCATGAGTTTACACCTTTTCATCTTCAGAATACTGCAAAGCTTTTTTGCATTGTTTTTTATAGACAAGTACAGTATCCATGATGCTTAGGATCTAGTCTGGAAGCACAGACTCATATTTGATACTTTAACCAATTATACCATCTCTAGAGTGATTAGACACCAAAGGCTCTGTCATTAGTAGAGCCTGCCCCAGTGCATAGTGAATCTAGTCTCACTACTTCAGGCTCTGCATTATGCACAGTGTGAATTGTGAAAAACAAGGGTCTGAGCCTGCAGACTACTTAGGACTATTGTACAAGGAAACTGCCACACCTTAATGTTTCAGGAATCATGACTAACATTAATTAGTTTCAATGAACATTGTTAATGACTTGGAGTATAAAACAGGATGACCTACTTATTGAGATTCTAATCTTAGATTCTAATTTGAAAATCTTGTATCACTTTAATAAATACTTCATAGCTCTGAACATTTGGAAAGATGTAAAGCAGTAACCAGTATTTTTGATTGATCAGAATCTAACTGGCTGTTGAAAGTTTGATAAACCATGGATAATCCTATAGCTTACTTTGAAAAAAAAAATCACACAATTATATTACTTCAAACAAACTCATATTTAATTCACTTACTTATACCAAACGAGTTCAAAAATTCATGAAGTGGTATTAGAAACACTGTATAAATACATGTATATAAATAGATTGTGTTCAGAAAGACAATACAGCTTTGCTTTTGAAGAAAATGAACAATTTTTTTTTAAATCAAAGGTTCAACTTTCACTTATAATGGTTTTGGATTTGATAAGTAAAGAAACATTGTCCTTCAGGTGTTTTTCATCATTATTTTGATCAAGATGGAACATTGCCTTCTCTTTTTTATTTTTGTTTTGTGAAGTTTTCTTGTAATTATACTTGTTACGTGTTATCTTAGTAAACACCTTAGGCTAGATTGAAATTATTATATCAGTTGATATTTCATTACCAAAATATCATTGTACAGGGCTCTCTCGAAAAGCAGTTTTTATGTACATGTACTGAAGAGACCACCCTGTCTAAAGAAAACAGAAATAAATAAATAAGTAAATTAAATGCATTTGTTAACGGATTGAATGCCAGTAAACTTTACCAATCTATTTGATTGATTTATTATGAATCTATGTGATACAACACAGTATTCTGCCCTAAGGGTGGAATTGAAATGGCCATACCCATCTCTAGTCATGAATTCATATTAATTCATGTTCTGAAAATAACTTCTATACTGTTTTCAAGGCTGTTTTGTAAGTGCATTTGTTAATGTAATGAGTGTAAGAGTAAAAAAAAATCAGATTTTGATGATGCAGTTCCTGGGGGAATACTTTCTATTTCAGTCTCAGGATCTAAAATAATCAATATTAGAAAGTTGGATAATGATCTTAGAATTTCTGTGATGATTTTGTTTTTCAAATATCAGAATAAGGATAAGTATACAATTTGCTGCATTTTTTCCCAATATCAATCCCCACCCATAGGAAGGGGTCGATGTGAAGCAGGGCATACAGGGGTAGGCCTACCATCTTTTATTCCTTTGGATGCCTGTTTGTGCAATTTGTGTTAAGTAATGATCAGTATTACATGGTCCAGTTCCGATAATGGACAAAAGAGCAAATGCCCTATGGGCAGCAACATCTCTCATACATCATCTTTTTCATCTCTACTTGCATGGCAGATTGGAAATGCTGTGAATCAGTATTCTTAAATACATTTATGATGATACATTCTTTTTTAGTTCATTGTTTCTTTTCTCTATCCATTTTTCTCTAAAAATTTTCTCTTGTAGTTGCTTCATTTTATAGTATTTCAAAGACTTTTCTCTCTTATTTTCTCCCATCTTTTCTGTTTTTTATTTCATCTTTCCTTGTTATCTTTCTTCTTGGCTTCTTTATTTAAGATTAGCATATCCTTGTGTTTGTTTCTTCTCCTTATTATCCCATTCCCTGTATCATTGTCTGATCATATACACTACTCTGTCATATCCCTTCATTGTAAAGGTCAGCAGTCATGCAGGTAACAAGGTAGATACACTTTTCTATCTTCTCATCCATCACAGTCTTGAGCAAATTCATCAAATACGTCATCACCTCTTTCTTTTCCAGTGCTTGTCTGTTATCCTGTTGTATTCCTTCGAAGGTATAACAATTTTAGTCTTGTTTGTACGACACAGTCATTTCTGACTGAATTGTAGGAAGAAATATGACTAGACATACCAATTGCACCCAGTTGATTACTGATTTGTGTAATTTTTTTTAGAATTTAAACTGTAGAGGTTTGTGAAACTGTGATTAGGGGATTAGTCGTTGTTCAGTTGATTACTGATTTGTTTAATTTTTTTTAGAATTTAAACTAGAGGTTTGTGAAACTGTGATTAGGGGATTAGTCCCTGATACAAGGTCCCAAATATCAAATCAATATAATTTGACAAGAAGTTGATAAATTTACATTTGCCGCTCCTAACTCGGGCATGAGCTGTATCATTTAGGTTGATTTGCCCTGCCTGCATGATAAGTAGTTTGAAAACGGCGAAGAAAAAAATTCCCCAGCAAAATTCGAAGGGGAATTTGCTCTGTATTATGATATTTTTAGTGCATTTTCAGCCTGTAAAATAATGCTTTTATGATAAATATCATTAGTAATAACAAGTATGTTCAAAGGTATTTAACTCTGGATTGATCGGATCGCTCATATAGCATGGCCTTCCACATTTAGCCATGGAAATAACAGCTAGCGCGGAATCTCAGTTCAAGGGATTTTGGGGAGAAAAATTTAACCTTTGATGTTCTCTGGTTTGCTTTCATACTGGCCATTTCATTGGCATTTGATAGGGAAACCATTTCGACAGGGAAGTTCTCCACCTCTCAAGGTGGAGAAGTTTTTCTGTTTACCTTTCATACTGGACACTTTCCCCTTCGCTGGCGAACTTTGCTGTATGAAACGGGTGTATTAAAAAGGAGAATGTGAATACATTCAGAGGCGTCGATCCTGGGGGGCAGGGGGGGGGCGATCGCCCCACCAATGAAAATATTTGGGGGGGGGCAAACATCATTTTGCCCCCAAATAATTCCGGATATGGCAAAAAAAATCAAGATTGTAAGGTTCAGCAAGCGGCGAGAATGAAATACACAACTCGTTCTTTATTTAAAATCGTGCTCAAAATGCCCGCTTTTCTGATTGGAATATAAAAATTTCAGCTCGCGCTTTGCGCTCGCATCATTTCTGTAGCAAAAACCCATACTTCTCATGATTAAATAGGTGAATGCAAATGTCCCATTTTCACTTTAAAGCCTCAAAAGAACTCCTGCTTCGATTTGCATTCATCTTTTCTTGGATATATATCTTGTTCTTTATCAAAAACGTCTATTAAACTGTTATTCTTTTCAAATCGAAAAATCAAAATTTTCAGCTCACGCTTCGCGCTCGCATCTATTCTTTTAGATACCAATCTTAATCATTGGTACCAGAAATGCTTAGAATATCAAGCTTTCAGGTCAGAATATAAAGAAATTTTAGCTCACTCTCGGCACTCGTACTATCTGTGTAGTGAGATACATGTATGTATCCTCCTCATGAGTTACTACAAACAGTTCTAAACAGGCACGCTTTCCCTGCCAGTATACAAAAAAAAAAATCAGCTCGCGCTTCGCGCTCGCATTAATTTGTTGGTGAGATACGTGTCTGTGTGTCATGAGTCATATATATCTATCTATATATATATATATGTGTGTGTGTGTCTTGTACGATCCAGCGCCTTTGGAACGTCAATGATTTTGCCCCCCCATCTGAAAAATGGATCGACGCCCCTGAATACATTGTATGATGGATTGTGATAGTGACTAGTGATAAAAATTCTTTTTAATATGCCCAGATGTTCATGACTGTGATTAATTTATTTCCACATTTCATTTAAAAGCAACAAAGGTAGCACATTTTTATTGTAAAGTGTTTCAAGTTGTTAAGCGCATGACCACCCATTGAAACACAAAAATGTGACCTTTGTAGACAGATGGCGGCCATTTTGTTCTTACATACATAATCTACCTACATGTCACTATTGGCAGGTTGCTGCAAAAAGAGAGGTGGTTGCTAACAGGTATGATGTATATAAAACCTGTTACATATTTTCGTCAGCATTGAAACTTTCTTATTTTGCATATCTTGATTGATTGAATCAAGATAAGAAAAAAATCAGTTTCACATTCCAGTTAAGATTTGCCCCTTTAATGCCACCTTTCGCCCTGCCTTCTATGATAGACTACGTGAATCTTTCCAGTCTAACGAACCTTCTTTGCCAATCTGCTATTCTCATTAAATTGACTTCTCTTTTCATGCCGAGAAAGCCTCACATGCAAGCCTTACAAGCAAGTGTCTTGCCCCATTCACATGATAACACTAATATGATTGTATACATTTGACTCTTAATTAAGTGTGAATGCAGTTTATTGAAAATTAAAACTTTTTTGAGCCTTGGTCAGCTACTTTTGAGACAACCACTCTACTATAAATCCTCCAGTATCGATAGAGGCCACAATTCTCGTGTTATTAATACACCAGCTCGGGATCTATACAGGGAGCAACAAAAAAAGTAAGTCCCCCCTAAATCAAATTGCTGTAACTTTTGAACCGAATTAGTTTGAGATATGATATTTCATAGGTGGTTTTCAGCACTCATTAAGCAAACCCCGAGGAAAAATGACATCGATCGGTTGAGTCATGCATGAGTAATTAAAGATTGAATTAAAAATGACCATTTTTAAAAGTCACAAGAGTCGTTTTTCAGTTTGTTCAAATACAAAGTTGGGCAAAAGTTGTTTTCAGGTGAATTTTATTGTGTTATGCTGTTTTACTATCCATCATTCAACCACTTCAGACCAGATTTTGATATCGTATGTTCATGGTTGAGTGAACACAATGTATTGCAGGGCTGCGGAAGCGGGGGGGTGGGCTTCAGCCCCAACTTTTTTCCAAAAGCATGTACAAAAATGTAAAAATGACCACACGATTTTTATTTTTTTGCATGATCAGCCCCCCCCCCTCACTTTTGGCCCAGTCTCCCCCCCCACTTTGAAAACCGTTCAGCGGCCCCTGAATTGTGAAGTATCATCATAGGGGTTTATGGTAGTATCCTCTACAACTTGTTAAATCATGTTAAAATTTTGAAAATGTTGGTGGCTTCCCCGATTATAGGCCCCTTCCCCTATTTTAAAATTCTGGATCTACCACTGATTTGTCCATACATTCAACTGATCCTGAGAAATTGTTAGGAAAAGAATACATTTATGCAGTATAAAGAATATTAATTCCTAAGTTTTCGATTGTGCTCGCTCAACCATGAAAATGTTTAAAATTCGGAAAGTATGTGGTGATAGAAATGATGGATGATAAAAACAACAGCAATTAAAGTCACATTTGAAACCGAATTTGCCCCCAATAATCACTTTATTATCCTTTAAAATGCGTCTGTGACATTGAAAATACCAATTTTCCCACTTTGATGCGTGCTCACTCATCCATAAATAAACGAATCGATTTCATTTTTGCACAGAATTTCGCCCATAGGTTGATAAACATTACTGCCAAAAGACATTGCTAAAGATAGCCTTAAAAAAAAGTTCCACCATATTGAATAAGGGGTTACTTGTTCGTAAACATATGCACCCATTATGTACACAAGTCTATGAGAGAGGAAGTCAAAATTTTGAAATGAGGGTTTGTTTCATGGACGGTTTTTGTTACTTCTGCCAACAGTTATTTCATGAAACTTCGCACATGGCTTCAGAGTAACACTATCCAAAAGGTGCGCACACCAAAATAACCATTCGATGCGGCACAGAGTGGGGCCAAGGCCTTGAACTTTCTTCTCATTTGCATAATTTTCGAGTATTGTGTGCTCACTGATGCATTAAACATCGGGATTTTCACAAAAATTAAATCAAATGAACTATGCAAGGAGGTTTGTGACAGATATCCATAGTTACAAATTGCATTTTTTCCAATAACGTAAAAAATAGCTAATCACATTCCACATGTTCATTCAAGCGTGAATGTTTAATTTAAAGCCTTTAAATCATTGAAGCATGTTGATTGATCATGAACACAACGAAAAAGTTGAGAAAAGATCATTTTCAGTTACCAAAATGAAACAATACTTGCCTATGATATTTGAAAATCGTATTTTTTGTTTTCAATAAATGTTCATTGAACCGTGAAACGATGAATACTGTTGAAGAAACTCTTCCCAAAAATAACTGTCATCATATTCAATCATTTTTATTGATAGAAACCTGTAAAATATCCAATTATAGCAAATTCGGACTGGTGTTTATTCAACCGTGAAATTTAGCCAAAAAAGTTGTATTGTCTTTTAGAAAGTACCTTTTATAAGCCTTCTGACTATTTTTCATGATGAGAATGTGGAATTAGTTCCAATAAAATGGAATCAAAGTCATGATATTTGGCTTGTGACTTTTGAAAAGTGACATTTTTGCCTTCTGACGGTGCTCACTGAAGCATGACGTAAAATACGTCCATAACATTTACTCAGAGGGTAGCTTATAAAATTACCTACACGCTCATGTAAAGATATATTAAAAACTCGAATTGGTTTGGAAATTATTGATGTTTGTTTAAGGGGGGACTTACTTTTTTGTTGTGTATAAGGGAGCACCAGAGAAGTGTTAAACATTACCAGTTTAGAAGCAAATGGATGTTTCAACACTGTTAGGTGTAGTTTAAACACGTATCTGGTGTTAACCCAAAGCCCAACTGGTGCTGCTACAACACTTCTCTGGTGTAGCTACCTGGTTGGTGTTAATGGTGTTTCCTCAGTGCACCATTAAGGTTACATGCATTAGAAGTTAGCTCTTGTAAGAATTCATCATACTTATCCAGTCTATTGGAACACGCATCCTGAAAGGGCATTCTTCTATCAGCTTGGTTGTGAATCCAGGACCTTCATGTTATGAGAGAGATCTCCCCTACCACTGCGCCATCTTGCTTGCAGCAGACCCATTGAATATCCAAATTTTAATTAAAATTTCTTCTTTCTGGTTCCATTTCTTCACTAAAAACAGGCCAAGATTCAGCTCTCTTTTTTATACAAAAATAAGTTCATGATGTCCATAATTTGAAAGGATGCATGTATGTATGCCTCTATGTAAGAATTTTCTTGTGTTATTAAATTCACATCCAAAATTCTAAATGCAATACAGATTGTGTATTCTGTCAAACAGCAATTCAGAGCACATTTGCATCAATTTTTCCTTTATGAGCTCTTCTGATTGATTACAAATTTAATCTATATTTATTTAGAATACAGATTTATATTCAAATGTGAATTCTTACATCTCTGAGATAATTCCTGAAAGAAATGAATATTTTCACTATACAACATCAATATGAAATGGGGTAAAACATAACCTTCCAATTTTATGCTGTGGTGTGAAAGAGGCTGACTTCCCTTGAAGTTCAGTCATCCTCGGTTCCTGGTGCAGTTCACACTCCATGGCCTTTGGTGATATTACAAATTGCATAATTTTCTGGGTATATGCGCAGACATACCCGGCATATATGAGGAAGATAAGGGCAGTCCAATATTGTTCTAATCTGGTTGTGTGTGTGCTTATCGTATCCCAGGGGTGCGGTGTATTATTGAGTTTGGATTCAGATTATGTCGTATCTCCCTATTCCTGACGAGACATGATGAATGCTAATTACGCATAGCATGGAATCATGTATTATCATAATTACGTGTAGACAACGTAAAAATGCATGTTCTGATTTAATAAAGTGATAAAAGAAGAAAGTGATTAAAAAAGGATTAATTGTAACTTCTAAAGCTTGCCCATATTATACTGGGTTTGCATCATCTTTGTGTCGACAAGCCAACATACATTTTTACACCATAAGGACCATGGAAGTCCAATATAGTTCTAAGCTGGATTTATAAATTCTCATCATATCCTTGTGATGCTGTATTCTAACCTTTGCATCATTCTACCCCCCTTCTTGAATATCAGATTAAATTGTTTTATGGTTTTCTAGGATAAAACTTAAGGGCTAAGCTGGATTATGAAAAGTTGCATGAATTTCATAGAAAATGCACTTGATTAGATTTCTTTAGTTGGAATATAGACTTTGTGAGATATGAATAGGAGTTCATATCTTATGAAGATAGTGAATGGTATGTATAATTTCTTTTTTCTTCTTCTCCCCCTCCTATTTTTTCAGCCAAAATTGTCAATTCTTCCTTCACACCATTCTTAATTTCATTGGTGCTTTTTATAATATCTTTCCTTTCAACTTCACACCCTCTTATTCTCCTTGTGTCATACATAATTCTCTTTGTTTAATTCTATACAGTATCAAAATTGATAGCAAACCCTTCCATCAAACCAAATCCTCAAGGTGTTTCTACTTAATGCACTATATATCATTCTATAATCTTTCAATCTAGGACAGAGTTTAATGTAGGGGTTCATAATGTTTTTCCTTCTTTCTTTTTTTGTTATCTCACCTCCTCCTGAGTTCTCTTGATTCATTTATTTGATCTATTCTTCTGGTTACCTTATCTTCATGCAGCATTCTCCATGTTGCTTTTTTTTGTCTTATTAAAAACTAGACACTCTTCCGCCTCCAGCATTCCTCTATTTTAAACCTATATCAAACCTATGCCTTCCAACCTTTCACCTCTTTTCTTTTTTCTTTTTTTTTGTCTTCTCATCCTCTTTTGTCTCTCCTCCTTTGCTCCTTCTCATTCTTTCTTTCTTTCTTCTCCTTTTTCATTATACTTTTCACAATTCTATACTCTTAATATCCTTTCTGCTACGTTTTATCTACCTCTCATGCTTTAGCTTCTCATCTGAAAGAAGACTATCCCATGAAAACCCCTATCCTCCAGGCCCTTCTTCTTCTGTTTTGTTTTCATGTGCAATGATTTCTTTTATCAATAAAACCTGGGCAGGGTTGCTGTCTCTCCAAGTGACACGTGTGTTTTTGCAGGTGGCACTTTCCGATTTCCTTTCCATGCATAAAACATGAATATATGGAACTGAGGGTGTGAAAACTAGGCAACTTTTTCATGGTGATGCTGCAAAGAAGATGGTGATATAGGCTATTTTACATATTTCATCTAAACAATATGTTAGATTAATATCATGGATGACTGAGATAACAATAAATATCTTGGAAAGGAAAAATAAACTTTTTAAAGATGCAACTTTTGATAATTTTTTAAAGAGTAATTTAGTAGAATCCTGTTGATGTCAGCATGTTGGAGATGTAACTGGAAAAATTATCTCAGTTTGTATTATATGTCCAAGCTATAAGTATTCAAATAAAAAAGTCCATAATTCAGACAGCAGCCTATTTTGAAAAAATGAACAAAAAATATAAAATTCAATGTGGAGATCTTTTTATTTTCCCATAGTACTATTTAATTTTGGATGTCATTTGACTTCATAGTGAACTGAATTTGGTTAATCTTGAAACCTTCTTCCTTTTTGATTAAGGGAATGGATAAAACATAATTTGTAATAATTGTTGATAACCATAAATGTTTGAATAAAAGATATATCTTTTCCTTATTCTTTTGTAGGATTTCAAGATCTCAGTGGGTGTATGACTGTTAGATTTGAGAAATTCCTAAACAAAATTTCATGCATACTTATTTGAAGACACCAGTCAATATTGAATCTCTACATACTTCTTGATGCATTGACCATAATTAGAGCCACGGTGCAGGCGCACATGGGTAAATGTCATATTGCTCACGATTGATTATTGGAGCATTTTACAGAACTACAGAGGGGGATGACCCACTTCTGTCCGCTCATTCCCTGTAGGGGCCAGTCGTGTGTTATGTCTTTTATCCTTGATGGGCAACCCTCTTGCCCTAAATGGAAGGATTTGACATTTTTAGCCCCCCAAGGGAAAGTTCATTAGAAACATCCTATAAAGTGGACCCATTTTTTTGAAGATTGCTATCAGGTTGATTAGCAAATTGCATATTATGCATAATGAATAAATAATAAATTATCTTATTGACTTTTTTCCCCCTTTGTGTCAGGTTGTTTGCATGTCCCTCCTTGTATATTTTTTTTCTGTTCACACTATATCTTGTTTTAAATGTAATTCCTCCTTGACTTTAACCTTACCTATTTGATTGTTTTGATCTTGTTCACGACCTTACATAAACAATTGATTATGTTTGCAATGTCATGTTTTTCTTTATTTGTTACTTTCCTTTTTATTCTCCTCCCCCTTTCTATATGCAATACTTCTTCAGTACATTTCGCTTATCAGTCTTTGTTTATTAGTTAAGACTGGTCACTATGATGCAATATAAGGAGATAATTTTGTATCATATAGTTGTGTATCAAAATGAATACTATAAAAGTATGTATGTATATGCCAACTGGGCTTTTATGCCAAAGTTATATAAGTAGTACAGTGAAGATTCATGTGATCTGATTTTGATTTGTTTTCCTCTCTCTTTATAAATGAAACAGAACCTCTTCTCTACTTTCTTGAAGTGGTCTCCCTCAAACCACTTCACAAATCAGAAGATTGCTTTGCTAGCATTCTCATCACCATCTCCTTAACTGGTTTTAAGAACCACTTCAAGTGGTTTTGTTGCTATGGGAATGCTGTCGTTAGGGTCTCATACTTTGTGCACAAACTGGTTTTCAAACTGGTTTAAGAAAGTAGATGAGAACGGGGTCACTGATCACTGTATACATGTGTATGTACATTCATATAAACGGATTCTCAATAACAAGGAAGCAACTACTTCAGACTTCCTCCATTTCCTTTCAACCTGTTGTGTGTACAAACATGACATTGACCAAGGTAAACATATGCAAGGGTGAATGTTCACTTCTGAATGCATGAGGTCACTCTTAATTTTAGTCATTGAGGTATTCAGCTTTATACGTCATCAATCCAGCACTTATATATGCTGCAAATACTTTGAAAATACTAATTCCTGATTACTCTTTGATAGAATTAACCTTTGGTGACTTAGGTAAATTTTGTAAGTACTTCATTATTATGTGCAAACTCATTTTTTCCGAGGACTGTCAAAGACTGGAACCATCTCCCCTCCTCAGTTATATCCCAACCATCCTGAGGAACCTTTAAGTCAGCACTCCAAAAAACCCTAAAACCGGAACCTTAAGTTGGTGACCGTACACGACACACCTCCAGTTTAAACACCTTTATTGCGTCTTTTGGAGGATTCCTACCAAGTACCAAGTACAGTGCTCACTGCTGGAAGTAGAATGTTATTTCTTGTATCAGCCAACCACATTTACTGCTTCATTTCTTTGTATATCGATATTAATCTACCGTTGTTGGTGAAGAATATTATTGTAAAGTGCTAGGATACTTCTGAGAAAGTAAGTGATAAGTGCTATATGAGGAAGTATAATAATATGATTTATTATTAGATATGAATAGATTCTTGATCACTTAAGGGTTTTATTTTTCTCCTCTAGTGTTCTTTCCGGACATATCCTTTTTAAAAAATTATTGGTACTTAAATCAAACAGGATATGGTCAGGGTATTTTCTGGATAATTTATGTACAGTGTGTATCAGATATGTGTAACAGATTTGAATCTAAATATAAAACAAAAGAAAGAGTATTCATATCCTTGCTAATAATTTGAGTTGTAGTTTAAACCATTGGAGATTTAATATGTAAGTATGATATATTTCATGTTGAAGTCTATTGAAAATATGTGCTATAGACCAATGAAATAAAAAATGGGATGAAAGTTTTATCAGTCTTGTCAACATTTAATATTTGATCCATAGACACTATGGATAATCTTAGCCTATAACTTGATTTCATTTATCGGAGTACACAAACAGTTTATTTTTGCTGTTTACTGGAAATGGCAAGGAAATTGAAAATATTGTAAGAACAATCTAAGTGACAAAAGATGATCATACGTTGGAGTTCAGATTATTCTTACTTTGTGGGTAAGCAACCGCTTTTGATTCTCATATCATTATCACTGTATTTCGTTGTCGGGAATTCAGAAGTCAAAGGTCAAAACCCAGGAGTGAAAAAAAAACATGGCTGCCATATACCCCGTGAAATGACTGGGAAATGAATAGTGACTTCATTTGTGAGATGGAGAACTTGAATTTGGACTGGACATCACTTAATTAATTTACCTTTCTAATTAATAAAATAAATGATATCCCCCTCCTAAATCACCCAAGCAAAGTTATAGAAACCATTAACTAATTACACTTCTTTCCACTGTTTAGACACAGAAACTGTACAGAGTAGACAGTGTGTATCATTAAATTCAGGCTCTTTCAAAACCATCCTGATTAGATTGTTGTTGATTCAGCAATCAAGGTCATATTGTCTCTGATGTTCAGTCAAATGTTTCATTTCTATTCAGCTTGGAAAACCATTAATGAGCTGTGTGTAGTGTGAGCTAATGAAATGATATGGTCATGATCAGGACTCAAGGTTATCCATGTAATCATGATATGGTATGAATTTACCTATCTTGATAACCTTGGCCTCAAAGAATAAAATACCAATTCTGTTTAAAAATACAATGATGGACTTTTTCACTAGATGAAAACCAAATACATAATTCTTAGACTTCCTTGTGGAGCACCTGTAGTAAAATAGTGTTCTCCAGAAAATATTTTGGGTGCTTTTTAATATTAAAGCACGAGCCTGGAGTTAACTTATTGTTTGTGGGCTATTTCAATTGTTAAAAATCAATTACGAGTGCCAAATTCTTGGATTGTTTGCAGGATGCTAGTCCCAAAAGATGGCACACTACGTGTATGTTTTATCCACATCTTCTTTTGCATGAGATTTGAACCAATTCATCATCGTCATGTATAAGCATTACATTGTTCTCGCTAGGCCGCACTTCATATAGAAAGTGTAAGCTTTAGCATTATAAAAGCATGCAGTTAAAAACAGAGTTTCATTCTTTACTGACTTATGCTGCAGTCACATTTCCCCTCCAGCATCCACACAACGAATTGAAAATAGACATTTTACCGATTTCTATAGGAACTACACGCAAGAAGCTGGTACAAAAATGACTGTTTTCAACTCGCCGTACAGCCATCATAGGTGGAATATGGCTGAGCCATTAAGGACCAATTACATACACGTAGTATCCTAGCGTTATGGCACAGATTTATGAATTTCATGATATCACTAAAGCTCAGGTTATTCACCCTCCATTGATATCTTTGTTACCCCAATTTGAAGTGTAAAGTTGGTTTGTAATTCCGTGGGGTTTAATATTAATTAATGTAAAATGGGAATGACCATAGAGTCAAAGGCTATTTCCTTCTAAACAAGTTCATGAACCAGCCTTGTTTACATTTCTTATGGCTCATTCAGTTGTCCCATCTCTTTCAAGTATTCTACTCTTTTTCTGTTCTTAAGGGATTGCAATTGGATGCATTATTCCTGATACCAACTGTTGCAATTGTAATCTCTGGGAGAACAGATCTGCTGGTGGGATACTCATATGATGAAGGTGACTTGTTTTACCTTATATATACATATAGTGTGCAAGACATATTTTGAGTCAGTCTACATTGTGAAGTGATTGAGAGAACATCACAACTTGTGCTACATCTTATCAGTCATGCTACCTTAATGAAATAAAGTCATTATAACTGAACTACGTGAATTTTTGCAGAATTATTTTGAACTCCAAAACATCAACCAGGCATGTACAGAATGTAACACTATTTTCCATCTACCTAATACCTCGCAAGGTTGATTAATCGTATTCATCTCTTCTATCGTTTCTATCCCTCATTCTGCAGGTATGCTGAACTGAAGCTTGAGGCATTGTCTATCGCTGATTTTTTTGAAATGATATGGTGTCCCCAGGCGATGAGATGATGATGGGAGATGGTCTAGGTACCTTGATTGTTGAGGACCAGTCCTTCTTTAACCAACACTCTAACATGGAAGTCATCCTCTTCATGCTGGCTTTCTTTGCCTATATGGTCCTCTATGTGGTCTATCAGCCAAAGAAGGATGGGGAACAAAAAGAGAACCCAAGGAGGGTGCGCAGGACTGAGTCACGCTACCGCAGGACTAGGATCTTTGACGTCTTGGGCCTGTCGTTGGACCAGTGCAATAGCTTCCGTGCTTTCCTAGATCGGTTTTCAACCTACGAGGAGGTGGCCCGGGCTATCAAACTTGCAGGGATTACAAGGAGTGATATGATTATCGGCGTGGACTTCAGTGCCAGTAATGAGTGGCAGGGGCGTAAATCTTACAAATTTGGTCACAACTTACATGACATTTCAAATGGGAAGACGTTCAATCCTTACCAGCGGGTATTATCAATCATAGGATCTACGTTAGAGCAGTTTGACTCGGATCATATGATCCCTGTTTATGGTTTCGGGGACAAAATAACGCGGGATGAAGCCGTCTTTCCATTCAAGGAGACGGGGCTACCCTGTGTTGGGTTCATTGATGTCTTAGAAAAATACCATAAGGTGGCAAGAACGGTAGAACTTGGAGGCCCAACAAGTTTTGAACCTATCATTAGGAAAGCAATAGAAATAGTTCAAGATAAGCAGTCGTACCATCTGCTCCTGATTATCACTGATGGACAAATCAAAGATGCAGAAAGGACTGGGAAGGCTATTGTGGAGGCTTCCAATCATCCAATCAGCATCATTGTCATCGGTGTCGGTGATGGACCGTGGGATGAGATGGAGAACTATGATGATAACCTCCCACAGAGAAAATTTGACAATTTTCAGTTTGTCAACTTCCATCAGGTCTGCAGCAAGGCAAAGTACGCAGAGACTGCATTTGCACTTCATGCACTCATGGAAGTACCGGACCAATATCAAGCAATTTGTTCATTAGGATACCTGACTAATGGAATACCTCCACTCACAGACAACAATGATAATACAAAGAAACTGAAATAGCCTTATATTAAAAGTGTACTATGTCTTTTGTACTAACTTGCTATTAAATTGAAGTATTTTCCTCTCCTAATATTTGTGGAGACATATTCATATGTTGTTAATTGTTAATGTGATCTTTCATATATTTTGAATGCATACATGTATTTGCTAAAGTGGTAGAGCCTTGGCTGTAAGCGCTTTACAATGTATCGAGTTTCTTTTCTTATACTTTTCCCTTTTTCCTTTTTAATGTACCATTAGGACTTTCAGATGCAGCAAAGCTTGGATAAATCTCTCAAATGCTTTAGTAGAATGTGTACATTATTTGGACAAATAAAGTCTAAGAAAGTTAGTGAAATATGTAGTGTCTTTACTTTTTAATGCAACTTTGGACGATGGCATTTTTACATCTATTGAGGCGATATATACAACCCTGTAGGAATGTCAGAACTGGGCTTTACTATGTGACAATGGGCCTCTGCATCAATGTGATTGAAATTATGGTAACAATAATACCCCCCAAAATAGTGTATCTGTACTATGATGTGTTAATTGGCAATAACTTCATATTAAACATACATTTGAATGAATGAAAAGAATTAATGTTTCTTTTACGTGCAGGTATTGTTTTATAAACTTCTTGCCTCAAAGTGGACTACCAAGCTTTTTTTTCTTCTTCCTGGTCTTAAAAACAAAAGAATAGTCTGAATTCTTACCAGGCAATTTTAGAATATGGAATCAAATATCAATATTTGCAACATATTTCTTTTCTCATCTCTTGAAATATAAATTACATACTGGTAGTCGGGTTTTCAAATGGACATGTGATATCCATCAGAGAGCACTCTTATAATGAATGCCTCATCCGTAATCTTTCAAAAATGACATTTCAAATGAATAATTTTGTCCTTGATGTGTGATGTTTTGAAAGTGCAATGAAAAGTTTTCTTTCCTTTTGAGATCTTCTCAAATGATTGGATGATGCCAAATAATGAATATGTATGCATAGAATGTAGGTTTGATCATAAATTACTATTTTGTTTCATTGCTTGCTGATTTGAAGTACGGTACTTTCTTTATTGTGTAGATTTACCTTTATTCATTATGCTGATCGGTATTACGTTCCATGTAGTTTGCTTATTTAGGGTTTGCGTTACTCTCTTCCTTACATTTTCTCCTTTTTCTTTTACCACTTGCTTCTACTTATCTTTGGGATGTGTTTTTAACACAATTCTTACACATGAATGTATATCATGTTAGATTCAAACCCACTACCAGGGTGACAGGTGGATGTATTTCTCCAAGCACAAGCAATGTTTATGTCTTTCAATGATGATGTTCAAACTTTCCATATTTTGCACTATTGTCTAAAACTCTTCTATTTTTACTGAATCTCTTGTGTAATTGAATGTTATTGTTTATCATTCCATCATTTAAAAGGGTTTCCAATAGTATCGATATTTTGAATAATAAGTTCTTCTGAAAACATTCCATTATGTGTAAATATTAGATAGTGAGGATAACAGATTTATACCCGATATTCTTTTTCCCCTCTAAATATGAGGTAGATTGTTTTGCTCCAAGTATGCATGTATACTAACATTTACCGAGTAATTAAAATTTATGTAGCCTTTTGTACAGTTTTTCAAGTCACTGCTTTTATGATTTTATTAAAGCTTGAAATTATTTTGAATGTATAGATGTATCTTTTTGTTCTACACCTGGTTGTTCTGCAAACAAGACTTAATGAGAAAATACTTATTAACTCATTCAATACATTATCAACTCATAATTTGATGATATGAAATATGTCCTTTATAAAATAAGTTAATTATTTACTGAATGGATGATGACAAAACATTTCACTTGATCTTCATTCAAAATATTTATCAGTGTTTAGTCATAATTGAACCTTTTTATTAATTGCACTATTACTTGAATTGAAAAAAAAATGATCTAAAAAAGGCAAAAGAACTATTGTTAGACCTAAAGAAGTTCAGTTATATATTGTGACTTGTGTGTGTTTTAGTTATTTCTCATTTTCTTTGAACCAATTTAAGTTTTATGAACAAAAGTAGACATATTTCTTTTCAATTACAGTGTCTGTGATATGTATGAAGAAACCAATGGTTGAAGTAACACCTGCATGCATGGAAGTATGCTTTTACAATCTGCACTTTGATATATTAGATTCCTAAGATATATCCATAAATTCATTGACTTCTTGATATTTGGTGTGATCTCCCTTGTTAACAAGGACATTTTTCAAATTTCCTTTAGAAAAAAATTAGGACACTGATGGATTTTCATAGAGTTACGATTGATTGGATCAATCCTCACTCTTTGGAAGACGGGACCCTGAAGTGTGAGTGGTTCATGGAGCAGCTTCTATAGATCTCAAAATGTCAAAGTTATGATCATAGCATTGGCAGCTCATGTTACTACTTTTAATACACATGTTAGGCTCTGTGAATCTACACATTAATCATCTGTAGTAGCTCCATGCTTTAATCATATTATGCACAGACAGCCTGAATGAAACCAAGTTAAAAACCAGGAATAAAGTGTATACTCATATATTTGTAGAGTAACATATATGTGTAGAACAGCTTTGATTCGTGATTCCGGGAAACTAGCCACAGACCTCTGACACCAATTTTACTCTTGTCGACTTTTTCATCCTGTCGGGGAATAATTTGTAAACATATATAGATACTTTTTTTAGTAAAAAAAGTGAAAAAAAAGTTGAATATAAATGTTTTGAATACATTAATAACAATGATGATTTGAGTTATGCATTAAACTAAAGGCTACTATTTAAAATGATTTTATGAAATGAAAAAAAACTACGCCCCCCCCAATTGCTGGATAGCCAGCTATCTCCATTCCTCAATTCTATTCATATTATTTTTTCACAGTTAACTTGCATAAATGCATGGTAATGGTATATAGTCACAAAACAGATTTACAAGCTGTTAATTAGTCACTGATGGTTTGAGTTATGCGCAAACGAAGATAGGATGGTTAATAATTATCAATATACTAATTGCTGTCACACATTTATGGCAATGGCTGATGCCCGTAAGGTTTAAAGTCACTTAAAAATGCTAACAATGCCATTGATGCGTTACTGATTCAAGAGTACAGATGACCTTAAATCATGATATTAGAGAGGAGTGTTTGTGTCTGAGTTTCCATGGTGACGGTCAATATTCCCTCTCCGCATCTTGGACAGGGTTGTTTAATGAGTTGGAAGAGCCGGGAAGTAGCTTCTAGCGCTTCAGACAGTCTAGCAATTGGCTGTCACATATAGTATTGTATAGATTGAGACAGCTTAAATTCTTGTTGCAAATGAAAGTTCTCTCTAAGTCTTAAGAAACTATGATAACTGATAGGAAGTGAAATGATAGAGATCTTATGTCTGTACTGACCCGAGTCCCATCTTCCCTGTGCCACCCCCCCCCCCCCACTGGACCTTTGTGTTTTGACCATGTAAGCTAAAATATCATAGCTACCACTCTTCAATTATTCTGCTGTATATCCTCTATCATTCCACTCCAAGTGATTCTTGGATTTTTATTTTTTAGTTATGTTCAATATTTTATGTAAATCTATTTTTGTAACAGATAATGTTTAATGACATTGAAATACTTGTAATCTTGGTGATAATTGGGTTCATAACATTCCCAAATTATACACATTCATGCATATATGACTTAACAGGTATTTCATTACCTGTTCACAAATGGTGTATTGTTTGGTGACTCTTAGTATGTATGGTTTATGTTTAACAGTAGTTGTGTCAGTTTAATATATTTATCACCCATAGGCAACAGAACTATACCCCAAGCTCTTTGTATTCTTCTATTACGTGTCTTCATAATGAAAACATTGATACTGATACTTTATCATGATATATTTTTATTGTTTATTTCTTTCCTTTCGTTTTGAAAGTCATGATCAGTGAAATTGATTTAATAAAATATGGAAAACTATGCCTTCCTATATAAGAAAACGTGTTAAAGTTTGTTTTTAGTGAAGTTTATGCAATAAAGTGGATTTTTATCCAAATGATGTTACTTTTAGTCATATACCCCCAACTCTCTCTCTCTCTTGTTCTCACTACAGAAGTATTTGGGTTTTCATTCACTCCCTTGCTATCCCACATCTCTTTTCTTTTTCCTTCTCTCTCTTTTCCTGTTTAACCATTTCTTTCACCTTTTGCAATTTGAATCTATACACTACTTGTCTCCCTTTCTCTTCTCCACCCCTCCCCCCTCTCCTCTCTCTCTCTCTTTGTACTCCTCTCTAGACTCTTCATATTTACTCACGTTCTCCACTCCATCAATAATTATGCATGTCGTCATTGATTAATCAGTGCATTGATTAAAGTATGTTAGTTGGACCGAGAGCTAAAATAGAGCTTGCTTTGTTAAACGCCATGTAATCCTTAAAATTCCTCTTTTAACATTCATCAAGTCATTTACAAAAACCATTTGATGAAATGTACGCTTTTGTCTACAGTAGGAATATTTGGAGATTGGTTTTAAAATCGAAGCCATTTGACTGATTGGATCGAACAATAGGACAAAAAACCATCAGTCTATTAAGGCTTTCAACAAATCAACTTGCGATGAAGCAATGATGATGGAGTTGTATTTGCTGGGTTGTTCAGGTATGACAGACGATGAGGAAAGAATGGCTAGGGTTCTACAAGGGTTGGAATCCAATCAATGATTTTGTTTGACTCATTGATGTGCGGTCTTGTTTGAATCACAATTGCAATAGATACAGGTTTCCATTCGTTGGAAATTCATCTTCTTTCCTTTTCAACTTCATACCACTCTCTTTACCGTTCATGATATGTATGGTCTAGAAGATATATTTTTTGTTATCTTTAATAATAATGTATTAACTTAATAGTTAAAATGTCGAGGACCAACAGCCCCTTTTGATTAACTATTTCGATAGATTGTTATAACAGGCAATAATAGAGAATTTGAGACTTATCATTCCTTACTTGCTGCAGTAATCCTGAAATGCAAGTTCAATGGAAGCTATATGCCAAAAAATACCAATAACATTAATCGAACAGTGGATTATGTTCTTATTAAGGAGTGCGGATATGCAGCCAATGGTTTGCTTTTGTGTGAACGCATACGATTAGGGTTCGGGGAATTTTTTAGTGATAGTGTGAGAATGATTATTGGTAATTAAGTAGAGGTAATACATACGGAAACCGGACATGAATATTTCATGGTTTGTCGAGAACAATTAAACCAAGGAGTCAAGCACATGGGTGTTACCTTTTCGATTTTGTTTGGAGAAAAATCTCGTGGGATTATTGTTCTAAAAATGTTCGTATTGTGTAGCAAATTGGCGATACCATAAAGGATTAAAATGAAATGTATCAGGGTAAGTCGTCGTTTGGTGGTCTCGCTATAGCTATAAAGGACATGTGTATAATGATTTTGTTGTTAGAGCCTTGGTGGTGCCGGTGGTGGTGGTTGTGATGATGAGGAGGAGGATATTAATGACGATGATATTGATGTTGATGGTGGTGGAGGTGATGATCGATGATGTTGATGGTGGGGATGACGATGGCGATTGTGTTAGTAATGATAATTGTGGCTGTCGTCGCGATGATCATGACAAACCAGAATAATGAATGGAAAGGAATTTATCAAGTTATTTTCATGTAGTGTAGTATTAACCACTTGCATCGAGTAATTCCATATTTTACATGTTCAAACGTTTTTTTTTTGTCGTGATAAAAATGTTACTTTCGTTAATTTAATCTAAAGTAAACCTGCCATTTTGCTTTTCATATTGCTTTAACGTGAACAATCCTTAGTAACAAAAATCTTGTACACTAATCCCTCGGATTGAGAAGGAAATATTGATTCATATTTTATAGACACCAGATAATATCAGACGTTTGGGCTGTAATATGATTGAAAGTGTGTTTTCACGTGATGGTATATTTGATTATGATTTGATTGCCAGGGTCGATTTCCGGCGATCGATTATCTTTTCCCGGGGAGAAAGAAGGAGTGTTTGAAATAGGGAGGTGGTGGAAAGAGAGGCAGAGACAGATAGAAAGAGAGAGATGGGGGGGGGGGTGAGTATTAGCCCCCCCAAAAAAAAAAGAAGAAGACTGATGATAATAATAATTTTTGAAAAAAAATCATATTCTGTTGTTGCATACGATTATTACCAGGGAGACGAAACGTTATCCACTTTACTTTTATAGTGACAGTAAAATCCAATTATGACTGCCCGGATGCCTTCGATTAAAAAAGGGGGGTGAGAGAGGGAAAATGTATAGAGGAGAGAGTGAGGGAGAATGATAGAAAGGTAGATAGATAGATGGATGGATGGATGGATGGATGGACAGACAGTCGGACAAACTGACAGACAGATAGAAAGATAGATAGATAGATAAATAGATAGATATTGGAGAGGGGATGAGTGATGAAATGAATAAGGAAAGAGGAGAGAGAAAGAGGGAAATAGAGAGGGGAGGAGAGAGAGAGAGAGAATAGGAGTGAGATAGACAGACAGGGGTAAAAGCGTAAGTAGAAGGTGGGCTATAGAGATTCTTGGTGTGTTGGTATATCGACCGAATCCTAGCGACGAGATCGAATGGGTAAATAACATGGGTTCATCATCGAGAACCAGAATTGAGTCGACAAGACACATTTCCCCCTCCCTTTAGAATGACACCAAACAGTTCAGTTTTGCATTTCATAACATTGACAATTACATGTCTCAAGCACCAGAATATGTTATGCGGTGAAAAAATTGTTTGATATACAATCTGCAGCTAAATGTTTGTTACATCTCGTAGCTTATTGTTGAAAAAGTCCAATTAGTAATCACATGATGTACAAACTGCAGGTAAAACGTTTTTTTCCCTAAAATCTCGCAGCTTTATTGTTGAAAAGTCTTATAAAATAATCACACAACAAAATATGGTGAGGGGGTAAAGAAGTATGTTTTATTTGTGATTAACGTATAATGGTAAAGTCATTGCACAAAACATGATTAAAAGCATATTATTGTTATCAAGTGCAAATTGCAGATGAATCATACAAAGATTAGTATTTCATGTAGGTAATTGCGGCGGCATAATGTCGAAAAGTTAAAAAATAGTAATTGCTAGTGATTAATTCGAGGCAGCAGAAAGGATCGACTGTCTTTAAAAAAACAGACATCATGAGAGCTTTGTTTAGAGATTTGACGTAATATTCCAAAAGTATTTTCATATTTCACCATCTTCCCTTCCAATTTCCTCTTTTTTTCTTCTTTTTCTTATTTCTCAGTCGTGGAACTCTTAATTTAGGGGTATGATGCCTAACCCCCATATGTATATCTGTAGTTTGTATTTTGTATTTGTAGTGTGTTACGTAATGACGAATTTACACATGTAAGTGCAAAGGCAGTTGAATTGTGATTAAAATTGAAATTAAGAATCCCGCTGTCATGACGTGATTTTAATGAATGTATTTCAAACAAAAAGTTTGCTAAATTCTTAAATCCCCTGAAAAATAAAAGGCTATTCGAAACTCTAAATAAGTCTTAATGTATATCCTTGATTGACTTTTCACTTCTCGTTTAGATTAATGTTTCTTTCATTATACATGCTAGACTTGACTAATGGCCAACATACATACCAAACATCTCTTGGAGTACCCTTTTCAAATAACGACATGATAGGTATATCCCATGAGCCAGTTACAATATGATCAGTGTCACTGTAATTGTTACACACGCACTGGTGAAGTCCTCAATGTTCTCCACTCGACCCATCCAATGGTCGCAGTCACACCGATGAATTGACACCACTGTTATCATTTATTATCAATGATATACCATCGGTTAGTATGGAATAGATTCTGTAAGTGTGACTGAAACCATAAGGCCTAATAGCCTTACAATTCACAGCTGTAATTAAAACATTGGGCTTTATATTATGTTTGCGAGATTGATAAGAGAAACATGTATTAACACGTGTTATCTTCTCTTGATGTGAACACACCGATGGTATATGCATCATTATACCGAGGATCTCTTTATGCTTTATATTGTGTAGGAGGGTGAAAGGGGGCGAAATAGACAAAATATTAGGGTGACCAACAGTTAACTTTTTTCTTACTAAAAAAATTATAAATGATGATATGCAGAAAATAGGCGTAATATACTGTATACACGTCCCAAGACTCCTGCAACACTTCCTATCAATAGTCCATTTCTTTTTTTTCTTCCTTCATTTTTTCATCTTTTTTTTTCTTTTTTATCAATCGAAATAATCATGAGGAGTAGTTGTCCATTCCTATGGCCTCATGAGTGGAACCATCCCTGGCAGAGCAAGCCAGAACTCACACTTATAAGGCAGTGCCATGCACTGTATAGTATATCCTCTTTATAGGCATGGTAAACGAAATCATACTGCAAATAAAACGATAAGTTTACAGAATGAAAAAGGCACTGAAAATGAGCTTCAATAATAATTTCCATTTGTGTTTCAAAAAGTGAGAATACAATACATATTTTAAATTATTATGATTGCAGTTATTGAAGATAGTGACGTTTAAAATGCATGAAGAACCTTTTCGACGCTCGTCAATATTTTGGCGCGATTCTTCTAATACATCTACATCTGCATGCATGCACTGCACTTTTTGTTTGGTAAAAAAGAAAAGAGCACCAGAAGGGGGTAACATGAGATGAGATATGTTGCCAATCCAATTATGGTTTCAAGCCGCTGTCTGGCTTGGTCTTTATCCACTTGAGATATAAGTCGCGCGGCCCGCATTCAATTTTAAGAGAAGGGACAGAGTTTCAACTGCGCTCTAATATTTTGTGGTCCATGGTTGGATCGTCTAATCGCATTTCTCTCACGTGCAGTCTTGATTATATAATTTCCGGTTTGACAATGTTATCTATTGCCCACAATACTATTCTAATCTAATCTCGTATGAAACTGCCAGAAATTATTCTAAAGTTTACAGAGATGATGTTTAGCATAATATGTTATCTTTGCATTTTAATAACGGTATTCTTTTTTTTTTTGGGGGGGGGGCAGCTGTTGACAAGTTGAGAAATTGATTCTGTTTTGTTGTTGTACCCATTAGTAAAAAAAATGACTTTTTTTCCACCAGAGGCAGTCGTCGTTTCTACTTCACCTTTCCATTTTATTTGTGTCATATTAGGTTCTAATTGGTTCGTTTCTTTTAAATCTAAATCTAAATGTAATAATTATTTTGCATATACAAGGGCAATTATGAAACATTTTTTTCTCTCCGCTGTATAAATATTTTAGAAATATTAGGGTATTGCCCATGTTGTTTTGTATTGAATCAGTATTCAGTAAAGTTAAATTGAAATTAATTAAAATCGATCATGGAGGAAAAAGACAATGGTTCAACGCTGGACATGGAAAATCAGAACACAAGATGGCGCTATAAGAATTCTGATAGATGGAGTGATCGAAGGGCACAGGAGCAATAGCAACGTTGAAATAGAGGACAAACGGTCATTTGATGAAATAAGCACACAGAGATGTGGGTGGATTTGATGATAGATTTGATGTTATAGATCTTCCTTCATTTGATATTCAATCGTCTAAAAAGGTGATAAGGACTCTCTTTTCTCCTTGATAAATTGTATTTTTCTGTTGGAATAGACTGACAGGTTACAATAAATAGAACTCCCCTTCCACTTCCAGCTCAAAGATTAACACACACTTCTAGTTATTAATGATGCATAGCTAGGTCCCTCCCAAACAAGCCTTCACTCTTAGTTATTCGATGTGTGATTCTTACAGTCTTTGACACTTCCCTCACGCTATTAATTCATTGCACTTTTGAAACACTCTAAATACCCCTGTCCCCTAGTCGACTATTTTTCCTCCCCACCTAGTCCTATTTTACTCTCACAGAGGCAACATTCATTGGTACACAACTAGTCAGATAGAAAATTATAACATTATACTGGGAATGTTTGTAACAAATTAGTATACAAAATATGTTCATGAGTGCAATGGACAGAATACTGTATCAGGTGAGTTTTATACGACACCTAAAAATAATCCTTGCCATTTGTCATTTGAATGCAAAGCGCATTCAATGCGAACACGGTCTGTTGATAGTCGCATCCATACAAACACGTGCACTGCAATCATAAATGTTTCTATGTGTACTGCTGGTGGTCTTGGCGACACATGCAATGGACAAAACCAAGGATAAAACCGTATGGATCCAAAATTGCACTGATGTTGTCAATGTAAAGTGGGGTGAATGATCGACATCAAACAAGCTATCAAATGACAAGGATCTATGTAGGTGTCATATAACAATGGCTGTTATCCAAGATAAGAGATGAAGATGGTATATGCAAACTCTTTAAGACTTGAGAAGGGAGTGAAATGTAATGGTTGTTTTATAGACTTAAAAAATTCATACCAGTTCTGGAAGAAGAGAATGATAGAGAAAGAGAAATAGAGAGAGAAAAAAAGATGAAGGCTTATACAAACAATAACAAACATCACTTATATCATTTGAGATATGAATGACTGAGTCATTTTACATTTTATTGATATTTCTCATTATCACCTTACAGGTTTGTGCTCATATTTCACAATGACACCAGACTGCATGTATACAGCGTTTCACTAATTACACAAATGCTTCAAGATTTACAACAAAATCCTCCATTTCAATCACAGTCTCACTTGACTGTGCTCATTAGACATTAAGCCATTATATATGTCAATAATTCTTCCAAAATAAAGCAATATATTGCAATGAGAATACATTTCTTATTCAAATTCAATTATCCATTGCTTTAAGCTCCACAATAGCTTCAAGATTCTAAAATATACACACATCATATTACTGACCAAAACATTATCGAACAAGGAAATTAATGACTAATTTCAAATACAGCTGATCTCATAAAACCAACAAATAAAGAGGTCTACAATGTCCTAAATTTATATATTCTTTACTCACTTTTTTTTCAATATTCTTTTACTTTTTAAAACATATATCACAAAATATGAGGGAAGACTCGGTAAACACATAACGTAAATATCAATATAAATATCAAGTTTTTCTAATCATATTCTTGGCATTATTCTAGGAATATAATGTAACCACATACAGTATGCTGCTATGTCAGATTAGATTTGTAATGACTTTTCAAAATAGAGAAAATATAATGTAATGCCAACACAGAAGGTATACATGTACATTTCATCAGACAATTTCATCATCTTTCTCAAGTTCCTGTTTCACTTTCCACGTAATTATTATCCTTCTTTTTTACTATATTTGTTGCATTCGATATGAAAATTATTTGACATTGTGTTGCATTAACTTACGGTAATATTACACTGGTCACAGACCCCTTAGTCCCATCTCCACATAATTAAAAACATGTATGCTCGTATATGTATTTCTGAAAATGCATCATTCATTTGTCCATTTCATGCAAAATAAATGAATTAATGAGATATTTGCAACAAGAGATAATAGGTTTTGAGCAATGTAGAATTCACACTACTTCCGCTACTCCAAAAACACAGTTTCTAATGTGATCTATCATTAGAGTCAGAATGTACAAGACTTTCAGGTTTCCTTTTTTTGTTGGGGTGCATTTTATTTACATCTACATTCAACAAATATCCTTTGGTTGCCATACATTTAGGTGAGGTAAATACAAGTTTTAAACACATGCTTTAGTCTGCAACATTCTCAAGAAATTGAGCCAATAGAATTTCAAAGTATTCATTCTATCTCAATAAGTAAAATTCATTGCTAGGAATAATCCTAGCAAATTAATTTTAGTTAATGCGACAGAAAATTAAAGTTTTTGTGCCATGTGAAGTAAAGAGATACAACCTATCTTGACATCAACTGAAACATGCAAGTCTGGAGTATATGGTGTACTATGCACTTACAACTGATATACATCAGAAGATTAATACTCATACATCATTTGAAAAAATAAAAGGACATGAAACCTCTAAATAACATGGATTACACTTTTGGATATGTAATTCAAAGTCAGGGAAATAATCAGTACAATACCTTAATAAAGTCAGAAGCATAGTCTTTCTTTTCATCAATGAGTTGATGAATGTTAATTCATTGCTAAAAACTGATATTATTTTCATTTCAGAGGTAGATAAAGGAAAGTGTCTTTGTATTTGGATGAAACATTGACAAGGTTATAGAAAAATGATAGAAATTTGATAAATTGTAATTCATTGCACTTTTAGCAGGAGGACCGCTCAGGACCCTAAATGCTGAAAACCCCATGAAAAATTCCCCCAAATAGCCTTAAAACATTTCCTGTTGCAGTTGGTGACAATGTCTGAATGATTACTGGTCACCTGATGCAATCCAGTGAAAGTGGCAACAACATGTGGATGACACGATACTGATCACCACTTGATACTGATAGTGCTATCTATCATGTGTAGGGATAATGTCTGAAAGCACTCATAGATGACTGATTCAAAATGAAAGAAGTAGAAGTGCTGATCTAATATAATGGACAATATAGCAATTGTTAAACAAGTTTGGCTACAATAAACAGACATGCAATGACAAAATCATGCACTTTGTGCAATAAAATTCTTACCTCTATCTCGTGACTCAATGGCCCGTATTCTGAAGTCGGGTTTAACTTAAACTCAGGTTTAAAGTTGTGGTTTAAGTATGGAAGGCCAAAAATATCAAAATTTCATCAAATTGTATGTTTCTTATGTTTACTGTGCTATTTCCTGATTCATCGATGATGAAGACAATCATTTATTTATACTTTCTACACAATTAGTAAATGATATGAGAACCGAATGAGCTGAAGTATGATATCCTAACTGTTAGTGATTATGTGACAATTGGCTGTCCATACTTAAACCACAACTTTAAACCTGAGTTTAAGTTACACCCGACTTCAGAATACGGGCCTATGCCTTTATATTTTAATTCAACATTAAGTTGAATTGAGTTGCATACAATAAGCACTCTTTTGAGGATTATATTAATAATGTCAACATTGTCAGGCGTAGTTAATAAGTGCAATCTTATCATAAGGTTTTAAATTGTTTCTATTGTACAGCCGTATATGATTTGCATTTCCCCCTGAAAAGTGCTGGTAAAAAAAACAATCATGAGTGAAATATTTAAGAATATATTAGCAGATAAATAAAAACAATACCTTAAATGAAAACTACATTTGGAATGTGTTAAAGAGACCCAACAACAAGAATCATGCTGTTTACATTTAGCCTTATATAATGATTAAGGGTCAAATATATAACCTATAAAGATAATTATTAGTTTACATTTCCACACTTATATATCAACAAACATATTTAATGAAATTTTTTTCCATTACCTTACAACAAACATTTACCACAATAATTTTTTTTCGTTTACAGAAACAAAATTAATTAGAAATAATCAGTGGGATACTTTTTATACCTCACAAAATTAATGAAAGAGACTCGAAGAAACTTAACATCCTGAAATTCCTTGAAAACAAAATAAAGTCCAGTACCATTCAATAGAAAATTGGACCTGTACAATTTGTGCCTTTTAAAGTACAACTTACATGACAGGGCTCACACACAATCAACTAAAACATGAGGAAATTCACATGGACAAAAGATTGAGTAATTCTAAATTAGAGATTGTGCACAACCCCTTCTACCACCACTAATCATGTACAGTTACACATGTAGACTACACAAAGAAAATGTGCAGTATCATGCATTTGAAATCTATACCTTTCTGATTATTATTCCCTCAATGTGAACACACTCATCAATCTCAATGATCCTTTCAATAATGATGTCAATAGAGCATTACACTCTGAACAATACAATTTAAGTTCTACACAATCTGACAGCTAAACTATAATTTACCTTTACCCATCCAATATTCACATTCTTTTCTTTTCATACATTTCTCTGGCAGTCAATTCTTGTCCAAGTAGACCTGCTAGGGAAGAACCAGGACTTGGTCTTTATTCTGTAGGCCAGGCCTTGTTGAGGACCTTCACCACTTCCTCATAGATTACAAAGACCAGTGCGACATCCAGACACACACGGGACAAGCGAGGGAGTGTTCCCTTGTAGAAACTATAAAATTGAAAACCAAAAAAATTATGATTAATGGTAAGCAAATCTAGATTACAATTTGAAATAATCATATACTAGTAATGGGAATAAATGATGACTAGTATCCACTTTGTTGTTTTCAAAGAATTTAAAACTACCTATCATGTTAAAAAATTAGTAGCTGTATGAAAAAACATAATATCAGGATCAATACACAAAAGAAACAAACAAATTCTATTAAATTGATGGTAACAAAGTCATGTTGTATTCAATTTGCATTACAGGTACACACTATTTTAGAGAATCAGTCATTCTCTAGTCTTAGGTGTTACATTAATTAGAATTCAATATACAAATGAATTCTCATGAATTAAGAATATATTGCAGATGGTTAGGCAGCAAATGCTGTATGCACCATTGCACTATATATTTCACATATAAAACATTGTAAGTAAATTAATTTCAAGATGGGAAAATCCTGAGTCTTGCGGTAAATTGATTAGATTTTAAAAATCTTAATTCAAAACTGTGTATAAGACTTACCTTTCAACTGGGTACAGTCATATTTCCACATGCAAAGAAACTGTTTCATATGGTATTAAATACATATCACTAAGTGAAAATTTTGTGAAACTTTTCTCATTAAGTTCCAGAAAATGTAAGCAACTTGAAATAGTCATCTTTATCATATACAGTAGCTTATTAAAGAAGGATTCAACTTACGCTTTGGCCCCTTCATATTTCCAGATTTTTACTGCACAGTCCCATGTATTCTTGTATTTGTGTGCATCCAGACCCTAAAACAAACATAATGATTAAAACAATTAGATTTCTACATGAAATATTACTTGATATACATCAAATACAAAGAGGGAGATTGAAACAAGTAAAGTATGTGGTAAATGTCATAGATGATGATGGGATACAGCCAAGCAAATTCTTCTTTCAAATGATTTGTTTGAGAGAAATGAAAGATCTCTATGAAAATATCATACCTGATCAGTCTATAATGCAATTTCAATGCTAGTCAATGAGCTTTCACATAATAGTATAACCCCTATCCATTTATTAACAAAAGAAGGAGAACTTGTTTAAAATAATTTTTTTTATCATAGCTTCATGTGGAACCCCCCAATTTTGTATTTCTTCTAAGACATCATTTGAACTCGAATGACTTCATGCTAACGAGACAAAATAAACCTGAGTGTGCATGATAAAGTGAACTAATTTTAACCAAAACAATTGATGATAGCATGATAAAAGTATAAATAGAAGGGATTAAAGTCTATGAAGCTATGAATATCCGTCTCCAGGTGATAAGTCAATGATAAGTGATAAAGAACAATGTGAGTGAAACTTGGCTTCCATCAACATATCAAATAAACAAGTAATGGTGTTTCAATAAACATTACAATTTTCTACAACTCTACAATTACCAAATATCAAAATTCAAAGCAGACACTAGGAGTGTCTACAAAAACAAAACTTGAAAAATAAAAGCATAATTTCCTTTCACACAGTACATTGTTTTATATTCAAAGGATAGAATTTCCTCATCTGTAAAAAAATAGATATATGATCTCATGAAATGGAACATGGTCTAACATCAATTGCATTGGGCTAAAATGCAATCATACAACATATGGGTAGATTTAGCATTACAATGATTTTTTTTTAAAATCAAGAATTGAGTGTAAACATACTACCTGGACCCTGTTTTATACAGATTTGTGATTAATCCAATCAATCTTAACCATGTAAAGCCATCAATACCATAATACCATATGACCTCAGACTGCAGCATAACATGCAGGTCCCCCAAGTCCATCTACCATCCAAGTTTGGTTGAAAAGCAACTTACGGTTGTGGAGTTATGTGTCATTACAGGTTTGTGACGGACGGACGGACAACATTTGGATCCCTAAGTCTCGCCTTCACCTCTGGTGGGCGAGACAAAAATGATTCAGAATACATTTCCTATATGAGGTATCTTGGTATTGATGGATCTCCATAGTAAAGATTAATAGGTCCAATTGTTTCTCTATGGTCTATTGAATCCATGGTTTATGCAGATATCCTGTATAAATTACGCTTATTTTTAAATTTTAATACCGCGTATATAAAAAATGTCCAATGCTGATCCCCGCTTTTGTCACAGTGCGCCAAATTGACGCCTGTTACTATGGTTAGATATGCTATTTTATTCATGAGTCCACTGTTTGAAGAGTGGACTCATTAATTCAAAACAGTGGACTCATGAATAAAACAACGTGGATAACCACGGCAACTGGCGTCAATTTGGCGCATCATGACAAAAGTGCGCATCAGCATTGGACATTTTTTATATACGCGGTATTAAAAATAAGCGTAATTTATACAGGAAATCTGCATAAACCATGGACTCGACCAGGGGTTTTCAAAACCACCTTCTGGCCTATGTGTACAAACACTCCTAGATACTGACCTGCATACGGGTCTTGATGACATCCAAGGGCGTGTTACCAAACACACTAGCAGCCCCTGCAAGACCTCCAAAGCAGGCAGTGATCAGAGGGTTAATGTACTTGTTGGGGTCATCACCGCGGTACCATTCCCTGAGTGAGTCCATGACAAAGAAACGGATGGCCTGGTTGCTACCCTGCTTCATGATGGTGGCTGAGAGTCCCTGGTATGTACCACGGAGACCTGAAAAGAGGTGAAAGAGGAACATATATAGATGAAAACAGTTTGTTATAAAATAAATTGCATAATTTCTGTTAATCGTTCCTTCAATTCATGGAAAAAAATGATGCATATAGTTAAATATCATTGTTAAATATTTCGACTTTTCATATCCTCATACCCCACATACTAATATGATCCTTTAATTATGTTATGATTTTCAAGTGCAAGGAATGGTCCTGTATATTGCACCTAGACAAGAATATTCCATTGCATCCAGCAGCAATTACAAGCAATCAAAGTCCTGAGCTTCTAAAATCTACTTTGTGGTCTTGATATTTCTTGATGATATTATGAACATAACACTGGAAATACCTTGAACAGTAACTTGTGGAATATCCACTGAATCACCAATGGCTTTAACAAACCTTGGTAAATGCCTGAAACTTATATTAAGACAGTCTCTCTGATTCCATGTGAGGAAACTCTTGAACTTTGGCTTGGTGCAAGGTCATTCAGAAACACTAAAAATCCTCTTGAAAACAATATTAACCACTGGTACCTACCTTGAGTCTTGACAATCTCCCTGAGTCCATGGAAGAAGCCCTTGTACTGTGGCTTGGCTGAAGTCTGGTCGTTGATAAACTTGACTTTGACAGTTTCCATGGGAGTGACGGCCAGAATGGCTTCACTCACTCCTGCACCTAGACCGCACACAAGACTACCTGCCTTGCTTAGGGTGCCATTGTGGCTATCACGCCATCTTGTTTTCAAGGCCTCATTTGCTCCAAATCTGATGGGAATGATGAAGAAATACAGAAAAGATTATTCATATGGATATATGTTAGAATTTTAACCAAAAAGAAAAGTAAATGATGGTAGATCTCTCTGATTTTCACAAAATGACTTAAAGTAAAAAAACCACCTCACTTTGTGTTGTTACATGTAAAAACCTGCAAACAATAGTGAATTCAGGTCTTGAAGTCAATATTAAGTCTTGTCGTTAATTGCAAATTTATATTACTGATCGCTGACCTGCTTCTTGCAATAGAAAGACAAACATCATTTGGTTAAGTTTGAATTGATCTTTCACCGGATTTGCAATTAAAATCGAGGAAATAATCACAACCAAATTTTCTTGGTACATCCCTCATATCATTATCAGTCATGAAATACTGTATGATTTAAAATCCCTCATATCAGACATGTTATATCATTCTAAAGACTTTATAATTTGCTATAAATCTGAAAGCAATTGTCAAGAAGAAGAGATGCAATGCAGTTGATCTGTAAACTTATCAGACACCATCAAACACTGCATAAATAGGCCATTTTGAATATTCCAATTTGGAATAGCCATGATGTTTGGGATTTGAAATGAAAACTTCAGACTTTGACAAAGGTGAAAATAAAACACTTAAAATTTCAGCTGGTACAAAATTCACCATCTATGTGTTAAAGCAAACAAACAAAAAATTCCATCAATATCCTGTCTAAAATGTCATGATTCTGAATAAAATGGTAAATATAAATTAATACCAGGATATTCAGCAACTGGTTTTCTTATCCATATCCTATTCACACATTTTCTCATTTTATGATTTTCAGTTGGAAGCTCCAAAGGATTTTAAGACTTGAGATTCTCATGTCATGGGAAAAGACGATTAAAGCTCTCATGAAAATTTCACTTGAACTCTTGCAAAGTATGCATACATGTATTCTACACAATTCAAACTGGGATTCTAACAAATCTCAAATGTTTGCTACAAAAATGTATCCAGGCTTATCATCTACTAGTATCTCCTACATACAAAAAAAAGAAGAAAGAAATTGGGTCACTGTTCTCCTTTTAAAATTAAAAATATATGGCTTGAAAGATTATATAGCTTAGAAGGAAATTGAAGGTCTGATTCTCTCCCATGGCACAGATTCGTGAATGTGCATTTGAAGCTACTGACAGATCAAGATAAATGAATTCAATATTAAGCAGAGTTGGAATTAATGTCTTAATAAAGCTTGGGAGATAACATCACATACTTGTCCAAACGGACAAATTGCTCTTAATACATTGTAAAGGTTGATTGAGTAATTTATTTGAATGTCACTGAGCATCTCCAAGAGATTTTAGTAATGTAGTATAAGCTTGATAAAAATACCATGATAGATTAAGTATCAAAAGAGAATTACAGATGTTGAAATAGATTTAATTTGTTTTCAGAAAGACTCACAATGATGTCATTATGGTAATTACCAATGAAACCTTCATTCATTTAATGTGGGTACTGGGTAGGGCTGGTACTGAGTTCTATTATCATGGCAGTTACTATAAAGGGTCCGAGGTCTTTCAAGTAATAATTAGAAATGGTATTAAGAATAACACATTTGCTTTACACATTCAAGAACTAAACCTCATCACATAATTTTCAAAATATTTGTTGTAATTCTTCTTGCATATTTACCAACAGATGAAAATGTACAAAAATGTGTTTACTATCAATAACAGTACAATTAAAACATTTCAAGTTCTACTCAATGATGATCATGAAAACCAATAAAACAAACAAGTACAAAAACCACTAGTATCAATTAAAAATATTGTGGACAATCAGAATTTTCTCTATTGGAATTTCCCATTCAGACAACGAAGGTGTATGATTGGACTACAGTGTATAGCACAAGGTCCACGTCAAACACATTTGCTGTAAATGCCTAAAGTACACACTTGAATTTGGATAATATTTACAAGTCAGCAAACATAGCAAACATGACATGTATGCCTTGATTGATTTACAGCATAATCCAGCTGATGAGAATAGCCAACTTTGCCTGGGAAATCAATACAACCTTCACAGAAATTAGATAACCCTGCACCGTCATTATAATTCAAACTATATATTTGAGCTTGTACACAAATTTTAGTTTACATGGTGAGTTGAGAGAATAATGAAATGCCCAAGTACATGCACAATTCCTTATGAGTTATGTGTAGTATATTTTGTTGCAGGAAACAGATTCCTATTGTTCACAGCATGAGAAAATTAAAGAATTTTATAAAGGAAAAAAAAAGAAAAGGGTAGAAAAAAATTAAAGAAAAAGGACAAGATGGGGGAAAGATATAGAATTGTATGTGAGAGCTATGAATCGAGGATATCACCTCAATTTAGTATTTACAGTATAAAACTATTGTAATCTAAATATGATTTTCTTCACAAATCGGCAATTTTAATTAATCGAGAAAGAGTATATTTTTTAGAAGTATACTTTGAATTTCAGCTTAAAATTGGAAGACTAAAAACATCTTTGGTTCTCCAAATTTAATCCAATAATCACATTGTAGATTTTGATCCCTGAGTACCATGATTGATTCATTTTTCTTTCATTTTCCAAAAGGTTTATATATTCAACAAGTTATGCAGCATGCATGGTGAATAGTAGTATGGTATTTTGTAATGTGATTACTAGTGTGTCCATGTAGGCCTACCTGTATATGTATCCAGAAAAGAATAAAGAGACAAATATTGAAAAGTTTGATAAAAAGGGAATAAAGAAAAAAAAAGGTATGAAAAAATAGTGAAACGTATGAAGGCAGAAGCCATTTAGAAATTGGCATTTTCATTTACCGAATCCTGCAGTTTTTCAGCCTACAATGCATGTAGCACTTTAAGGGTTAAAAACTTGAAAATTTGCCAGCTGCCTCAGTCCAAATCTAACCTGTTTGTTTGCATTATACTTCAACACCATCCTATTTCTGTGCTCGTCAGAGTATTCGCTGCTCCCCTCTTGCAAGCTCACCGCATGCATTGTTGAACATTCTCAAACATGCTCAAGTGGACAGCCCGCATCCTAAAAAGCCACATACTATGTAAATGATAGCAACGTGGAATATACTGCTCTGACATTTACATTGGTAATAATGCTGGTAGATAGGGTTCGTGGGTGTGGAGTGGGGAGGGAGTGTATTGGGTGCAATGAAAGTTTGTTGACATATAAATGGAGGTTTATATGAATGGGATGTATGCAGAGCCAAGGAAAGGCTAGGGCATCATCTTACTGATGAAGACATTGTAAAGCTCGAAGATAGTTTTGATGAAGGGCTCACGTATGGGTCATTGCTGTTGAATAGCAACTGACCATAATGCAATATGAGAATGCCAAAATTTCTACTTGGAAATGTCAAAATTTTAATAAACTCAGAGGAAGATAATCGGATACTGGAATATTATAATATTGGCCCCATTGCATTAAGAGTTACTATTATGGTAACTTTGCCACTCAATATTAACTACCATGGTAACAATGCTAATCAGCCAATCAAAATCAAGGATTCCAAGAAAGATACCATTGGATGGCAAAGTTATAATAGTAACTATTATGCAACAAGGCCCTGGACTTAGTGTAGCTTTAATACAGGATGGAAAATAATTCTTGGATAACATGCAAAACAAATATTTTATGGATATATAGTGAGCTACATGCAGGTAATAAAGAGAAGATAGCAACATGCAGGTACGGTACACATATATTGCTATCAAAAGAAAGAATACAACAAGAAATACAGAGGGGGTAGAAATAAGAGAAAGAGAGAGACATAGAGAGAGAAGTGAGAGGAAGTGATGGGGTGAAGAGTGCAGACAGACCCCGGGGGGGGGGGGGGCACTTACATTGACGAGTGGATACCATGTGCGACCAAAAAAAAACGTAAAAAGGATTTCCTTTTCATGATAGGGCACGTTACGTACGTAACGTGATAAAGGTGTCAAAAACACGAAAATAATGAATAAAGGGTATCTATTTCGCTAGGAAAATTACGTGTTTAGGGTCGAATTTGCAGGGAAACAAAATTTTTTTTATAAAGGATGGCCTTTTTGCCCCAACACTACGTGTTTAGAGTCCTATTTGTGCGAGGTGTAGGTGGGGTCGTACTAAACCAAATAAGGCAAAGCTGACGACCGAAGGACCCGTTACAATAAAACATTCCTGTACTTGTTTAGGGGTTCATTTCAGGGAATATTTGCCAAGAGTATCGTTTTGTTTCAAATAATTGTTAAGGGTAGGGTTTTAACACGCCAATACTTGCTAAGGGGTTCATTTTCAGAATATGGAAATTACATGTTTAGGGTGCTTTTCTAGACCCCATGGTCGCGCATGGTATCCACTCGTGAATGGAGGTGGCCCCCCCGGGAGACAGACAAGCAAGGAGAGTAGCGATATGGTGGTAATTATAATCAACTCAACATATCAAAATAGATCACTCAAAACCACTTTCAAAATCAAAGTATATTTACAAGTACACCTAAAATCATAAATACATAAGCAATACCAACCTTACAGCTGACTTTGGTATAGACCCATATATAAGGGGGCTAAGACCCCTGTATAGCCCCCTGACTCCATGCTCCTGGACGGTAAGCTTGACGCAGTGTATAGGGCCACGATACAGAGGTTTGGCAGCCCTCTCATCCAACTGGAGTTGGGTCTTAACATATTCCGTTGGGAAAGTGATGCAGATCTCGATTCCACCAGCGATACCACCTACAAATGAAAAAAAACCAGAAGGATGATGAGATGGAGTTGACTGCATAATTGTGCAGCTGGCTTATTTGAGATAATCATACAAATAGGTGAGTTTCAATATTATATGTTTGAAGAAGAAATTCAACCCAACAAGATTGATCAAATGCTTTTGGCTTATACTTTTCTATTGAAAACTCAATATAAAAACTTTGAAATGAAATGCTCTATCAGTTCACTGAATACTGACCACGGGGGGCCACTTCCACTGACGAGTGGATACCATGCGCGACCACGGGGTCTCGAAAAGCACCCTAAACACATAATTTCCATATTCTGAAAATGCACCCCTTAACAAGAATTGGCGTGTGAAACCCTATCCTTAACAAGTATTGGAAACAAAACGATACTCTTGGCAAATATTCCCTGAAATGAACCCCTAAACAAGTATAGGAATATTTTATTGTTGTGTCACGGGTCCTTCGGTCGTCGGTTTTACCTTTACACATCATTTGGTTTAGTACGACCCCACCTTCCACACCTCGCGCAAATCGGACTCTAAACACGTAGTGTTGGGACAAAAAGGACATCCTTTATAAAACATTTTAATTTTGTTTTATCATCCCCGCAAATTTGACCCTAAACACGTAACTTTTCTAGCGAAATAGATACCCTTTTTCATTATTTTTGTGTATCACGTTATGTACGTAACGTGCCCTATCTTGAAAAAGACATCCTTTTACATGTTTTTTTGGTCGCGCATGGTATCCACTCGTCAATGTAAGTGGCCCCCCTGCTGGGATACTGACAATCATGTAAATGATCAAGCTCATTTCAAAACATTATTATTTATTAAAGATTATGGGAAAACTAATTCTAAGTTCTTTTACATCAAAGGTGAAAAAAAATTGACTAAAAGCATAAATGATCATCGTTATGATATGTGTGCTTTAGAACTGAACTAATTCTATCCGATTTACAAAGTTCATTTTTCATATTGCAAAGAAGAGGATATTGTTGATTATTTTTTTAAAGTGCAGTAGGTTCAGGCTACGTTTAAATATTTCTGTTTATAGCAATTAACTGTTTTTTTCTTTCAGCACAATGCTCTCCACATACACAGAGTACCCATCTGTCTGCTCCTGTGATGGGACTGAAAATTGAAAAGTGTGCTCACTGCTCAGTATTTGTTGTTTGGTTTAATAAACTTGGTCAAATACAACATTCTGAGAACGTGGAGTGGTATAGTGGAGAGGGGAAGGGTTGACAGGTTGTTCCGGAATGAGAATATTTGACTGTGTTGAGTAAGAGCAAAATGATGAGAGAGAATTGAATTGATGAGGGGTGAGTCTGGTAACTCTGGTTAGGTTGCATCTAGGATCAAAGTGAAATTACTGAATGCTTGTTCATCCTTCATCCACTCTTGTGTAATCTTTTTTTTCCTTTTATAAATCTTTCTATAAAATACTTTGGTATAAACAATAAAGATATAGTCATCAGTTTTATCAATATTCAGGTGTATGAACAAAATAAGCAAAACATTCTAAGTTTATGCATTGTCTGTTATGTTGGAATGGATCAATCACTTCAGAAGTTGATCCTCCTTATGATAAATAGCAAAATCCAAAAAGACTGAATAATGACAAATCAATTACATCTTTTCCTTTACTACTACTAGTTTTAATCTTCTACCATAATATACTACATGTACCTTCATTCAATTTCCCAAATCATACATAAAAACTTTTAAGATCAGCCATGCATGGTTGTGTGAATCAACTCCCAGTAGCATCAAAGGGTCACACAATGAGATTAGACACACCCCACTGGACACACCCCTTTTCTAATTTGCATGTGAAAGGGAAACAGTGATGCAGCAATCCTGGAAAAGGTCCCTCTCTAAATTGACCATAAAATCTATGGCCAAAGCTCATCTCATATGCTGCTTATATTTGTCTGATCGATAACTTTTCTTCCAAAGAGGCTCTTCCAATTTACAAAATGGAAACATACAGAATAACAGGGACAGGACAGAGATATTTTTTTTAAGCCAAATGTATCATATGTACATGTAGTATGAGTAGCACTTTACGAAAATTCTGAAAATAGACAACTTTCGTTCTAATTTGTTAAAGGTCAAGTCCATCTCAGGAAAATGTTTAATTTGAATCAGTATGCTGAAAATTCATCAAAATTGGATGTAAAATAATCAAAGTTTTGCTTACTTTCACACAATATTTATATGCACAATTTAGTCACATGAAATGAGAAAATCAATGATGTCCCTCACTTTATATTTCTTTTGTTTTTTTATTGTTTGAATTTTTAATTTCTACAGATTTGACAATAAGGACCAACTTAACTGAACCATAAATTGATAATTCCGCTTTGCAGATATTGATAATTCCGCATATTCAGGGAGAAATAAATTTTTTTTTTCATTGGACAATGAGGAGAATATTAGAAATTTTATATTTGAAATAATAAAATACAAAAGAAATAGTGAGTGGGCACCGTCATCAGTCTGCTCATTTGCATACCAACTAGAATATAACTGTTTTAAAAAATCACGCGAAACTTATAAATGCCATAACTTTCTTAAATAACATCTGATTTTGATGAAATTTTCAGTGTTATGCTTGCTGGATTTTTCTCTTTTTATTCAAATAAACCTTTTGTTGGGGTGGACTTGTCCTTTAATAACGTAATTAACCTCATTTATCTCATTGCAATATCCGTTCAGTTTAAAGGGATAGCTTACGGTATATCAAACATTGCTTTGAGAAGTATGAAAGGAACTGCCTAAATACAATTTGTTTAAAAGTTGCACAATCGATAAAAACAAATGTTTGCTTTCATTATAGTACCAGGTTGTATTTCCTACAGAAACTGTAGGTATAATACCAGCATATATGAAATTACTTCCTGGACCATCAAGAGGTAGCATATACATATATATCAAAAATTTACTAGAACGGATATGCAACACAATGCAAAGTAAACATAAAACATAACATAATGTTACTAAGTCAAAGTCAAAACATGGTACACTGCTGCTCATGCAGTACATCAAGAAATGATCATAGACATAGGTAATACCCAGGAGGTAATAAAACAAATTATCTGATCCCGGCCATAGAATTATGTAGCTCACAATGATAACCTGAAAACCTGTTTAAACATGAGTAATTTGTAACATTCAATGCTCTTTAATATACTGGCCCATAAAAAGAATAGCCCATATACAGCCACTAAAACAACGTAAATTTACAGCATACATGTACATGCAGAAACATTGATTCTCGATCGACATATCTTCTTAAATCTCAAAATAGGATAAAATTTATTTTAAAAAATGTATTACATAAATATTGACAATTTTGGGAGGTGTCTGTGTGTGTAGTATAGCATAAAAATGCTTACAAATTTCAAAATGAATGTACATGTACAATGTATGTACGCACTACATAGGGAGGTGATATAAATACTCTCAGATTTTTAGATCCTACAATGTAAAGCTCTGTTTAATCTTCAGTCTAGTGTTACATTGTGTCAAGGGTTTCTAGATTTATGAGAATTCATTTGTTTACTCTGACAAATCATAAAGCGTACATATATAAATCGAGTAGTGTAGTCATGTTTCTTCCAGGCTTACTGCAAACACAATTAGCTATACCACAAGGTGACATTCAAGTCAAGGGTGAATTGAACTTTGATACAGGTCTCTGGTCTTTCTGCATGACTGACCTGGGAAATTTTCCATTCATAAAAATGCTAGTTGTATTCTGTACATGAATTTAGTTTTGATTTTATGTCCATTTACCAATAGATGGTATTTACATATAGGCCTATATAGCTCTATATAGTCTTATACAAATTGAGATAATTTGAAGAAGGAAAAGAAGTAAAAAAGGGTTGGTTGCTAACTGTTCAACAGGTTTTCACACTAATATACTGATCTACAGATTTTTTTGTTTTCTCTAGTTTACTTTCTTTCCCCGTAGCTCTTCAATTGTACAGTACCTTTAAATAGGTGTGTGTGTGGGGGGGGGGGTGTTAAAATGTCATGCACCTAACTCATACACATCCCACTTGGCAGAGCATACCAGTATCTGTATCACTTCAATTTTCCACTTGTACCAGAGCGACACTTTCTGGCGTAAAATCAGTAATTGGATTTAGTGCACAGACAGGCACGAGAGCTAATCAATTACATTCACCTCAGCTCAAGAGTATAAACACACATTCCCTTACATTGCTGGTGGTGTTGAAAGAGATAAGCTTTAAATCATGGAGCTAACAGAGAGATAATAGCTCTATGTTTAAATCAAAAGGTCACTATCATGGCACATCATATTATTTTGCTTTTTTCACCATTTATGTGATACATCACTGTACTGAATTCAATCTAGTACAAGCAAAACAGCATTGTGCTGATTAAATTTAATGTAATTTTAGCTTACATTATTAGAAATATGAATGAAATTTTTTAAAATATGAATTCTGAAAAGCACCAAGAAGATGACTACATATGATATCTGTAATATAGCATTGCGGATTTAACTCTTAAGTTTGCTTGCACATTCAATATGCATAAGTTTTTAAACATGTTTTCTTTTTTAATAAGTAAATACTACATGTAGTATGTACATATATGTGTTTCTGCAATTTTCCTGCTAACATAAGAACTAAAATCCCATAAGGATCAAATCAATACATGGTGCCATTATAAATGCAGCCTATAAGTACATTACATTTGAATCTCTCTTTTTTTTAGATTTTTTTTTTTGTGGTGTGGAGTTAACATTATGAGATCAAGTATGTAATGTACATGCAAGCTTTCAAGGACTCATTCATATTGTTTTATGATTTCCCTACGTGGAATTTGCTGGTACCAAAACAGATAGACCCGGGAGATGGACTTCCTAAATGTGTTTCACTGGTTGAAGGTACAGGTAGGCATGCATGATACTTGCAACGCTAATTAACACCTTCATTATCATGAATGTACATACTACTGGAACAATGGCTGGGTTAAGATAACAAGTGGAATGCCTCTGGCTGTCTCACCTGCATCACGCAGTTCAATATAGCAGCAGTGCTGACTTTGAAAACTACTCTAACTCGCACAAGATGTTCAGTGATACATGGTTACTCTTATGTCCACTTTTTATGAACTAGACCAATAAACTTACAGAGATATGATGGTTTTTCAACAAAAAACCCCAACATGGCCAAAGTTCATTGACCTTACATGACGTTTGACCATGATCATGCGACCTGAAACTCGCGCAGGATGTTCAGTGATACTTGATTACTCTTATGTCCAAGTTTCATGAATCAGATCCATAAACTTTCAAAGTTATGACGGTAATTCAACAGATACACCCAATTCGACTAAAGTTCATTGACCTTTGACCTTGGTCATGTGACCTAAAATGTGCACAGGATGTTCAGTGATACTTGAATACTCATGTCCAAGATTTATGAACTAGACCAACATACTTTCAAAGTTATGATGGTAATTCAACAAATACCCCCAATTCGGCCAAAATTCATTGACCCTAAATGACCTTTGACCTTGATCATGTGACCTGAAACTTGCACAGGATGTTCAGTGATACTTGATTACTATTATGTCCAAGTTTCATGAATCAGATCCAAAAACTTTTAAAGTTTGATTGTAATTCAACAGATACCCCCAAATCGGCCAAAGTTCATTGACCCTTAATGACCTTTGACCTTGGTCATGTGACGTGATACTTGATTAACCTTATGTCCAAGTTTCATGAACTAGGTCCATATACTTTCTAAGTTATGATGTCATTTCAAAAACTTAACCTCAGGTTAAGATTTGATGTTGACGCCGCCGCCGTCGGGAAAAGCGGCGCCTATAGTCTCACTCTGCTATGCAGGTAAGACAAAAACTGACATCAAATCATATGTTTGATTTTTAAACTCACACAGAAAACTGTATGATTTTCGGATTTTAAATGAAGAAAATAGAAAATGCACACTTCTAAACAAAGACAAATTGGAATATATGCCAAATGGAGTAGGCCTCCATAAAGACCATGGACCTACATGTACTGGTTGGTCAATGATAAACCTGACTGAAACTGCACTGCAATTCCCAATTTCCTGATTTTATTCAGTTTCTGGCTTTGAGTTGATTTCACAGTTAACTTAGGATAATAATATCCTAGTACTCATAATCTGAGGGGGGGGGGGCACTTTCAATGATGAGTGGATACCATGCGCGACCCCAAAAACATGTAAAAAGGATGTCTTTTTCAAGATAGTGCATGGTACGTACGTAACATAATAGTGGTGTCAAACAGTCTAAAACACTAAAATAATGAAAAAAAGGTACCTTTTCGCTGGGAAAGCTATGCGTTTATGGTCAAATTTGCGAGGGTACAAAAAAATTGAGACTAAAATATTTTATATCGATGTACCTTTTGCCCAAACAGTCAACACTATGTGTTAGATTACAATTTGCGTGAGGTGGGGCCGTACTAAACCCAATGATGTAGGTACAGGTAAAACCGACGACCGATGTCCATGAAATAACAATTTAAATATCACTCTGACTTGTTTAGGGGTTCCATTCAGGAAATACTTGCCAAGAGTATCGTTTGGTTTCCAAAACTTGAAAATGGTAGGATTTCACACGCCAATACTTTAGGTTTAGGGTGCTTTTCAAGACCCCATGGACGCGCATGGTATCCACTCGTCAATGGAAGTGATCCCCCCCCTAATAACTAATAGTTACTCATTCTTTATTTGTTTCTTAAACTAATCATAATGTATCAATGGAAAACGGTAAATGATTAAAAAATTTTTAAGGTAAGGGCTCTATCAATGAAAATAATGGCGAAACATCAGCAAATTTTGTTACCTTTTGCATCCGCTCTGAAAAAATTTGACCTTCTCAACAAGCATCAAGAATAGTTTGCAAGTGGAAGTCTCAAAGTAAGTAAAATGTGATACAAACCAAATTTACGGCATTTTAAACTCCATCTGATATAATTATGTTACCTTTGTCTGCTTGATTTCTTTTATAAGCATTGCAAAACAATCGTGCGCAAATTAAGGTCACACTTTTCGACACTTTTTCAGCCGAGTGCGCAATAGTCGATCACCATGGAATTTTGAGATCGCGATACCAGTGAAACCCTTGACCTACTCTATAATTACGTCAAGCGAATTTGACTTTAGGATCTTACCTAGTTCTGTTTGGAATTCATGATTTTGATTAATTTTGTGTGAGAAATTTTTGATTGAAAATTGACATATTCATGATGATTTTTAAAATGTGCGCAAATTATTATGGTCACATCATTCAGAATCATCTTCTATTTTGTTCTCTATAATATTAATATTTCCTAGCATTTTGTACTAAAAATTGATAAAACTTCACTTGTAAATTATTCCAAATGTCTTTCTAAATTGATCGTCCGAACACACAACAATTGGCATATATGACTGGGTATTCTTATTCATTGAAACCAATCGATACTGAATCCAAATTGAAAGTAGATAATTCAACCAGTGTTCATAACTGGAATTAATTAGACATCAATTCACAATTGGTCTTCAATTTGTCCCCCCACTGAATTCTACTACACAGCACTATTCACTCCATACATGTCATAGGTACTGTGTGTGAACTTAATGTAGATCTCTAGATGACTTGCCTGCGAGAATGGCTTTGCCAGGGTGGGTCTTCTTGCCTCCTGTTCTCGGGGCGGCAGCAGCAAGTGCAAGGGGTCTTGGACGTCCAAATGGACCCACGGTGCCTCCCCTTTCATTCAAACGAAGCTCTGGATTATTTGGTAGCGAGCTCATGATTAGAGACAAGAATGGAATCCTGTGAAATGAAAAATAAAGTTTTTCAAGTGCTAAAAGTTCAGCCCCAGATATCAGACTCAGCAGCGGTCGAGTGCAGTGGAGTACGAAAAGAGCGAACGAACAGCACGGGCCACGGCGCGGATATCGGCAGATATGGCAGTCACATCGCGTGAGCTGTTTTTGCCATATCGAATTGTGTTTATGAACTACGTCATGGGGGTGTGAGCGGTCAAAGGTCAAAAATAGCAGACGGTTTATATTTCTCGCATTATCTCGTGTCAAAATATCGTATTCTCAGAGAAAAATATGACGTATGCGGAAGTAATCGTAAGAAAAAAATGGAATGATCCATTAATTTAAGAGGGAGGACATAAACTAAGTTCAGAAAAATAAATTAAAATTTTAATTTAATTCAACCTCGAATGAAAGAAAAATTACAACAATTACAACTATTTGCAATATGTAATCATTAGAAGATATTTTAGTTTCAAAAATACACAAAAAATATTTACCTCTTAAACGTATTTTGTTCTTCTTGTTACCTTTTTATCAGTGCATATATCTGTTGCTATGCCGTCGCACATAAACAGCTGTGCAGTGGCTAGTTTGTGTACTATCTCTATTTACACGCTTTATTTTCCGTGTGCATATTAACCGCGCCATTCATTCTCTACATGCACCAGCACTGACCAGGCTAGGCCACGAAATATTTCGTCAGATTTCCATATTATTGGATTGACCACTTGAATAATTAGGAATCCAAAGCAGGGTTGAAAGAAGGACGACTAGATCTAATTGTGAGTATTTATAATTCAAAATGTGATCGGTTCATTATTCTAAAAAAGTAAAATCTCACGAAGTCAAACTCAAACTAAGACTAAAAACATGAAAAAACAATTCATTGTCTTCACGACTTCAGACTTCAATCTGTTCTTAGACTTAGTCCAGTCTAGAGAGTGACGTGAAGTCTGACTCTGAAAACCGACTGAGACTGATGAGTGATTGTTGGCATCAACATAAAGACAACTTGATTAAACCATAAGATGTTAAACAATGGTATGGTGAGACTACCACATGTCGACCACCTCTTTTGAAAACGACCACCTTGCGCACGTTAAAACTATTCATTGCGTATTACAAACGATACGCGCGGGAGAGTAGGAGCAGTGTCCATAGAAACGGTAAGAATAGATTTTACGAGAAAAAAAAGAAGCAACAAAAAGTAAAAATTTAGTAGAATTAATCAAAATTTATTGACCAGACCCTAACCCCGCTGAAAAACCAAGAAATCCGATAGGAAACGGCTTTTGAACAAATATCCGTCGTCGAATCATGTGCCGGAGCTCGCAATGGAAGAAGTGAGACGATCATTTAGCATGTTGACATCATAGAACTGATTTGGAAGAGTAAAAATTGACGACAAGAATTGGCCGTATCGCGGGTGGTTGGTTTCAAAAGATGGGTGCAAATGAGCAAATGTAAAATCGTCGTATTCGTTGTTCGTCGATATATACGCGGACTGAATCGGAGTCGTTGTGCGAAATATGGGAATCTGATCTGCTTAATTTTCTGCACAAATGAGACGAAAACTGGGTAAAATTGATGAATATTTTCGCAGATACGATGCTTAGAAGATTAGGTGGTCGATAAGGGGTAATTCCACTGCATGGTCAGGGAGAAATAAAACTTTGTTACACAGTAGGATGGGGGTCGGTTGTCCGGACACTTTATATTTTTGAAGCCTCTTTTTTGTCTTTGCCTTTGGATTACACTAAAAATATTAATTAAGTAGTTGTAATCATTTTCTATTTTGTTCTTTATGATATTTACTAACATTTTGTACTAAAATTGATGAAACTTCGCATGTAAATTTTTCAAAATGACTTTCTAAAATTTGATCGTCCGTACACATGACCTGTCCGGACACACAACAACTGGGTATACAATGGGGAGAAAATTAGAATATTTCATATAATAAAACACAAAAGAAATAACGTTAGTGATGACGTCATCAGTTCCCGGCCTCATTTGCAAACAAACTGGTAGTGGTACCTGTATGTGCAGGTTAGTTTGTTACTGTTTTGTGAAATTAAGTGAAACTTAGAAATGTCATAACTTATTTTACATCCGACTTTGATGAAATTTTCAGCCTTATGGTTGTTGGATTTTCTCTTTATTCAAATCAACTTTTTCTTGAGGTGGACTTGTCCTTTAAGTACCGGTATGGTAGTGGTAGTAATTTTATTTGTTCGATCCTATGGAATCTCTTTATTTTTCAGATACCAAGTTCATCGGCTAAACTACCAAGAGAAATTCAAAGAATCAAGATGTCAAAACTTATTCAAGCACCCCAGCGTTTCACTCATGGAGAATGGAACTATTCTAACCATGCAAACTACAACAGTGCTGAGAAGCAGCGAGCCAGTGCAGAACGTTTGATAGATGAGAGCAACCGACTACTTGATGAAACAGAGGAAGCTACAAAGAAAACTCAGAGGGATGTCAACAAGAAATTCGGTAATTTAAAACTTAAGTTACCAGTAATCTACATGTAGCTAGACCAAGTGGAATCTTATTTAGGTCTTTTGATCTAGTCTGATTAAGGTTATAATTGGTATGATGTAGGTTATTAGTAGAAAGCCAAGACCTCCAGTGCAGATGGATTTTTTTTTTTTGGGGGGGGGAGTAAGATCTTAAAATGGAAATAGGCTTAGCAGATAAACTTTTGACTTCAATATTCAGTAGATAAGAAAGTCACTTAATAGAAAAAAAGTGCCATCAAATTATCTTTAACTGAAGGAATGAAAAGTTGAATATACATATACTTTGTACATAAATACTAAAGTTGGATCTTTAGTTCTATACTTGAGGATATTTAATGCCCTCTCTAAATTTTGATTGAATTTTCTTATAAAAAGGCCCTTCAAAAAAAGTATCTCACAACTTTAGTGATTGCCTATCCTTGAAATATTATTTCTTTCCTTATGCAGTTGTGTTATTGTAGGGACCCCAACCAGAAATGATTCTTTCATGTCAAATTGAAAAGTACAAGATTCCACTCAAACACATTTTATCAGTTCTAGGACACACACATTCATATAACATACATACATGTAGATTGTAGATGTAGTGTTAATCTGGATTAGTTACATTGCGAAATAATGTCTGGTCCTGATTTATGATAGTTTTCAATATTTTGTAGTGATTGTTTCATTGAAATAATTAAAAAACTTTCCCATAATTATTTCTAACAGAGCAAAGATTGGATGATGTTACATACTGGAAGGATGAGCTTGAAAGAAAACTCAAGGACAGTAAAGATGAGATTGAAATGCTGCTGGCTTACAAAACAAGATTACAAAATGCCCTCGAAGCCTGCAAGGAGCCATTAGACATTGTCAACAAATGTCTAAATTACAGGTATGTCCAGAAATATTCAGAGATTGAAATAATGGATTACTCATTAACTTCATTGCCCTACATGTACCATCTGATCTGAAATACATTGCATGATATTTATCAGTCATCAGTAGTCAGGGTTGTAGGCTTCTTGATCAACCTGTGAATTTGCTTCTTTATTTTATCTACAGGGATCATGTTTTGTAGGATTTGTCAATCCAAACTTTAAAGGGTGTTCTTTTTCAGGAATGTATTTTCTAAATAATAAATAAATTATAAAAAAATTATGAAAATGATCTGAAATAATGATGGAAAATGATAATAAAAAATGAAAAATATAGGTAGTCCAGCTACATTGTAGATCTCGGGTATCAGACCTTCATTTTTGAGGAGCGCGATTGTGCTGGCGCTCCTACCGCGCTCCTAAAAAAATGAGAAAAAAAATCACCCTCCTAAAAGAAAAGAAAATTTTAGTTGAAAACTATCAGAAAAATGAAGAATATTCACCTCTTTCCCGACTCTGATTTGAACTTGGTAAATATTGTAGTCCCATACAATGTATGTAGATTTTCATGGGAACACCATGGAAGTCTACATGTTTTTTTTTTTTTTTTTTTGCAGGAGCACGATATTGATCAATGATGTTTTGTAAACGTATTGACCCAGGCCTAGTTTCACCACAGATTAATTAATAGCTACGCAGCTATTGCATATACGATGTTACGAAAAATCTAAAATTTATCATACACGTATTGTATTGAATTGATTTGAGCTCCTCAAAGAGAGCGATTCTGAGGAGCTCAATTGAGCTCCTTTAAAAAAATAAGGAGAGCGATTTATTGAGCTCCACAAAATTATAAACGTGAAGGACTGGGGTAATAATATGTTAAGCAGGGCCCGCTGAGAGAACAGTATTCGGAACTGAAGTGGCTACCAGGGGTAAATGTGACATTATTATTATATGATTATTTCCAGAGAGGGTCGTGTTGCCATTGACCTTGTCCATGACGATGTCGAAAAGAATCTCCTCAAGGAGCGTGAGGTCATACGGGGTGTGATGGCGCTCTTACAGAAGACCCTTGATGAGATCACAGAACAAATCCGCATCATGAGGTCACGTCGTTACTACCTGGAGAAGGATCTCACTGATAAGTTTGGTGCCCTCAACATTGATGAGAATTGTCGTGAACTCCGTGATGACAACTCCAAGATCCAGTTCAAAGATGGAGTTGCTAAGATTGAAACAAAGTGAGTGTCCTTTGGTAGCATATGAGGGAATCAGGTGATTTCTCTCACCATCATTATAGCACAATTGCCCCTAAAATTCTCAAAATTCAATACATTGAAGTGATTACATTTGTTAGAACCACCATAAGATCTGCCACTAACAAATTCAATAATGTTTAGAAAATCAATATTCCACATGGGTTAGAACTTAACTGCAAAATTGCTAGTTGTGAAAAAAAGTAACCTTTGAAATGAAAGAAATTTCCCCTAAAATATGAATTGTTTCCTACCCTGTCCTTTGGTATTCTGAGCCCCATTTTATGAACTTCGTATCAGTTGCAGGTTGCAAGCTAGTGGTATATGCAACTAAAATTGTGTGATTTGAATTTTTGGTAGAATTTTAGGTTTGTGCTTACATTGTTTTTTGTATTTTGTCCATTTTCATTTTTATCTGAGTAAATGACGATTTTGACCAATAAATGTTACCTATTCAATCTAAGAATTCACTATATGAAAACTTTTATTTTTTCTTGTTAAATACCAATTTTTTTCTACCTACATAATGCACAATCACGCCTTTTTTGGATGAAATTTTAAATGGAAAGAAATATGCTGAGGGGTACGAAGAAGGAAAAGACCCTCTTTCATTTAACATGGTCATGCATGTAATTTATTTGCATGGCTTTTTTTTCTGCACTTAAACAGCAATGTAATGTACAATTTGCAATGTAACTTCTCCTAGTACATGTATAAGAATGATGTCAGTCACACGATCATTCCAATCCTAATCACTTGAATTATATTTTCATTTATGAAAAATTATTTCTTCTTGTATTACCAGTTCTGTCACACCAGAAGATTGGCAGTCTTTCTCCAATGAAAACATCCTGAAGGCTGAACGTGATCGTAAGAATAGTGCTGATCTACGGGCTGTTGTTGATAGTCTCCTGAACACAACAGCTAATGATATGCAACAACAGGTTGACGATACTAATCTAGCTTTCAGTAAAAGGATCAGGGAGACAGATGTGACCAAGGGAAAGCTTGAGACTCATTTAGCCAAGGTAAGCATTATATTCCCCTGCATTTGTTATACATTGTATTTAGGTCCAGTTGTGTGTCACTTAGAGCAATTTTTTTACTATGAAATTGAAAAAGATACAAGTATGAACAATTCACTATGGAAGTAACAAAAACTGCAGGTGTGCATATTGTAGTTATTGTTGTTCAGTTTTACATAAATATTTTGTGTAAAATGTATTGTACTGTAAATACTTGTTTGTATAAATGATAAAATAAAACATATTTGATAGTTTTTCAAATTTTTTGCAGAGCAGGAATGAACCTCGTGTTCAACTCGTACAACGTACTATCGGATGGCATCTATACATAAGTAGTTGGGAACAGTCTTGTGCTAGAGCCCTGGGGGGCAGCAAGGATAGTATTTCATAAATCGCATCTCGCTGTTTTGTTAGGTAATGCAATAGCTTTGTAAGCTTCCTTGAGTTGTGATGCATTTGAATTTTATTCATTTCTTCTTTACCCTGGCAGGTTGAAGGTCAGATCAGAGAGATGGAAGAAAACATACAGAAACTTCAGAAGGGCGTTGATGACAAGATGGGACCTAAGAAGCTTTCAGAGACCCGTCTTGATGCTCGCACCACCCGTCCCAATGTGGAGCTGTGTCGGGATCCTGTGCAATACCGCCTCATTGGCGAAGTCACCGAGATCAACACCAACATTGAGCGTCTCCAGGCAACTCTCGCACAGGCAGAATCAGAGCTAAAAGGTCTTATTAGGAACCAGCTTAACCTCCAAGAGGACATCGACATCAAGTCACGATCTCTGAACATTGACGACACGCAGTGTATGACCCTCAGGCGAAGCATCAACGTCAAGAGATATTAATGAGGCCCGAAATGTGTGTAGAAAATAAAGTAGTCAATTTACATGGAAGTGGAGAGTAGCCTGCAGTGTTTGACTTTCTGGTGAAGCAAAAAAGGTCACAGAGACATTATTAATAGCAGATACTATGTACATGCTTTGCCAAAAGTATACTGTTCAGGGTGAAACTAATAGTGATGACTGAACAGGAAACAAAGGTGTAACAATGAAATATCTGAACTCTCATTGCAGTCTTCTCATTATGTGGATCTAGATTCTTATTGAAACATTGAATTGTAAGAAAGGTTACATGTATCTCTGTATAGTGTGATAAAGTTACAATTATGATATCAAATTCAATTCACTCAAATTGAAGGAATTACTTTTTTTCTTATGTAAACATTTTGCAAACTTAACTCAGCAAACAGATACAGATATACCCTTTTCATCTCTATCTTTGCTGTAAGGAGGAATGGTTACATAAACATGTTTTCTCATATTGACAACAGCTGACATCTATATTGCTTACATGTACATGCATTTTGATATGTAGATGATTCTATGTACATGTAGTTGATAAATTATAATAAAAACTCTTTGAAAATAAAAATCATATCTATTATTATTCTATTTGCTGCAAGAGCGACAATATCTATTATCTTTAAAATAAGTTAAATGTTTAAGACAATGAAAAAAATTTTTTTTTTTTAAATAACAATGAAAAATAACAACACTTTCCTTGAAATTAGAGCTGCATATTGTGTTGTTACTCCAGCAAGGATTTAGTCTTGTTAAAAACATTTTTCCATCCATATATGAATTGAGTGGGGTTATTATCACTGTTAAATTTGAAAGGAAATGTATATATTCATCCTTTTTTTAAGAAAAATCATGGAAATGGATTAAGTTTTTGTATATTCTATTTCTCTCTTCCTCATTTTATTCATGAAATATTAAAGAGAATATGAAGATCACAAGAAAATGAAATTATTCAAAAATCCTTTGTTATATAACCTCTCATTTCTGTGATTAAATGTATGTGTATCTTTGTGAATTAAACTTGTACATAAATGTGATATAAAATAAACCTATTGGAAATTTAATTATGTCTGATATTTTACTCATTGAGTCTTATTGTAGATCAACATACTATTTTGGTCTGAAAATGCTTTAGACTGTGGAGATTATGAAAGGTTGACCTACATCGATGTTACTGTATCTCAAATTATATTGCTTAGGGCCACTTGGTCTGATAACACTTCTGGGGCCCGTTGCAGAAAGAGTTGCGTTTAAACGCAAGCCAAAAAATCAATCGCAAGTCCCAAATGCGCGCTGTTGATTGGTTGAAAATGAAGTTGCGCATGATTTTTAGAGTTGCGATTGATTGCAACTCTTTCTGCAACGGGCCCCTGATCTAATACCACGTGATATGTAGATCACTAAACACAACAGTTAAACCTTATTTGGTATATTGGTCCAAACATTACTTGGTTTACCGATTTGGGCTAATTATTTTTTCATTTATTGATCAAATGGTCTAAATGCCACTCTCTCTACTAAGTTTTTATTGACCATTCAGGCCGTGAATAATACATCTCAACAAATTTTGTCCACTACATTGGTCTGACATTACACAGTAACAGTGTTGTGAGTCCATTTAGGTGAAATACAAAATGAGAATAGCTTAACTAGAATTGAAAGAAAAAGAGTGAAACAAAAATGACAATTGGCACTCAGACCACTATAACCAATTTGGTCTTCTTACCATTGAGATCCAATCTACACCCTCATACCACTTTAAAATGTCATTTCATCTAAAAATCTAATATTTAAATGGTCGTAGTTTTCTTCATTTGACCTGCGACGGAAAATAGTCTTTCTTCAAACAAAGAAATGAAAACTAATTTCAAACAAGTACAAGTATTACTTGTGTCATTGACAGATTTTTATCATATTTAATACCATATTTGATTAATATTAAATTCACATTTCATACAATATAACATCGAGCGAGAGCATTAAGTGTAAACCATCTCATAAAACAATTCAAATAATCTTGTCACATAATTAAAGACATGCACATCATATATGGTTCCAGAATACAAAAGCTCTCATTCCCAATACCAGATTCAACAAAAGCAAGAATCAGTTTTGTACCAATCACCCTCAAAATAAATATGGACTATTCAAAACAAAATTTTAATCAAAAATACCAGAACTTCTTAAAAATGAAAGCATACAACTTATGCAGTAAAGATGATTGCTGTTCTTAAACATCTTCAAGTTATCATCATTGCATAAAAACCTTCTTGTATGCCATGATAAATACATCCCTGTGATTAAGCATGGATAATTTACTTTCTCTAACAAAAAACAAAAATCTTAAATTAAATAGACATTTAATTAACAAATCAGAGATTTGTTAATGCAACCGTTCTTCAATATTCTGTATGTGAGTTGCATACAGTACATTGATCATTACTAGGTAAACAAGTGGAATGCCTCTGGCCGTTTCACCTGCATCATGCGATTCAACATAGCAGCAGTGCTGACTTTGAAAACGACTTTAACTCTCACAAGATGTTCAGTGATACTTGGTTACTCTTATTTCCACGTTTTATGAACTAGACCAATACACTTACAGAGATAGGATGGTAATTCAACAAATACCCCCAATGTGGCCAAAATTCATTGACCTCACATGACCTTGATCATGTGACCTGAAACTTGCACAGGATATTCAGTGATACTTGATTACTCTTATGTCCAAGTTTCAAAAGTCAGATCAATAAACTTGCAAAGTTATGATGGTAATTCAACAGATACCCCCATTATGGCCAAAGTTCATTGACCTTTGACCTTGGTCATGTGACCTAAAATGCGCACAGGATGTTCAGTGATACTTGATTACTCTTATGTCCAAGTTTTATGAACTAGACCAACATACTTTCGAAGTTATGATGGTAATTCAACAAATACCCCCAATTCGGCCAAAGTTTATTGACCCTAAATGACCTTTGACCTTGATCATGTGACCTGAAACTTGCACAGGATGTTCAGTGATACTTGATTACTATTATGTCCAAGTTTAATGAACTAGGTCCATATATTTTCTAAGTTATGATGACATTTCAAAAACTTAATCTCAGGTTAAGATTTTGATGTTGATTCCCCAACATGGTCTAAGTTCATTGACCCTAAATGACCTTTGACCTTGGTCATGTGACATGAAACTCTAATAGGATGTTCAGTAATACTTGATTAACCTTATGGCCAAGTTTCATGAACTAGGTCCATATACTTTCTAAGTTATGATGTCATTTCAAAAAATTAACCTCAGGTTAAAGTGATTGGTTAACATTGGTTTGACTTTCAAAAATTCTGAGCTAGAAGGTCACACTTGTCACTTGTGTCTGTGATATGTTACAAAAATGAAGCCCAGAAAAAATTGCGGTCGAAAATAATCATTTAGTTCTTCAAAAATCGAAATATAAAGTGACCGGAAACACCATCTTAATTTCATCCCATACACTTATGTGTACTATTTAGGTGTCTATAAGACGTCTATTTACAAAATCGGTGTTTGCATTGTAGTTTTAGCATTTCATTCGCAATAATGGTTATTTTAAGGGTTTATTAGTTCTAATACATGCACGTGTACACATGTTTCATCTTGGTTTGAGAATTTTGTAAATCGGCTGCTCACAAAGTTAAACAATACCTTTAAGATTTGATGTTGACGCCGCCGCCGCCGGAAAAGCGGCGCCTATAGTCTCACTCTGCTATGCAGGTGAGACAATAAAAACTACATGGATTCTTGACATGCAGCCAAATTTAAGCATTTGCAATTATGAACCTAACATTCCTAATAAATTAACAGAATTATTTATATCCATCCAGGTACTCAAACAAAATTTTTGATGCAATACATTACTTTTTTCTATTTCGTGCAAGAACACTATCGGGCTGAATACCACAGGAATTTTGCTAGTAAATATGTAACAATTATACATAATAGAAGGAAATGTAGTATATGCAAAGTATAATAAAAACTGAACTAAATTGAATAAGAGACCGTTGTTCAGTTTTTCTAAAATATCACTAAGTAACTGTCAAACATGCTTTAAAGTAGCACAAGGAATGACTGAATACATCTCTACAAAATATAAAACCAAAATTATGGCAAGGTAAAAAGTATTGATAGAAATATATAAAGTAGCATATTAAGCACCAAATTTAAACCTATATAGTAAAAAAAATGTTTAATGAAAAACAGAATGAAATAAACAATAATTGAAACTTTAAAAGGCACAAATTTTGTAAATTGAGTTTCCAAAATCTTTTCATGTTATTTAGAATTCATTGAGAAACAAGTTCATTGCAAAATATTGCTTCCCAGATGCCCTTACAATTTAGCCATGACTAAAAGCCACTGAGATTTTCTAGCCCAAATACTGTGTGCAGTCTAATTCATGGATTTTTGTATGCAGCTCTCAGTTAACCCAAGTCAATGTCTTATATAAATTTGGTGATTCCTCAATCTTTAGCATATATACTCTTCAGAGCATTATTATCAATACTCCCAATCACTTTGGGCCTGCTTCTTCCATAATTCAATCTCATGACCGGAACCGACGTTTCACTTTAACATCACATTTTGTCAGGTAGACTGAGTGGTTTTAGATAATATGTGTACAAGGCAATCGCAACTCTTTGTACAACAGGTCCCAGGAGAGCCAAATGGCCATTTATACTGTTTATAGATTGATATAAAGGCTAATTTACTTTCAATGTGTGTGTGTGTCATTGTGATGGGCTTGCTTCACTTTCTGCATGATCTGCCTTATACTGCCTGATGTAGTGAATGACTTCAAAAGCAACCTGGGTAAAAAAGAAATGAAAGAGTAAAATATTAAATAGAGGTAAATAGGTTGGGAAGAGAAACTGTTGACACCATCACCATCATCAATTGTCATCACTATTCCAAGCTTAATCCTTCACCTCCATATATCATTGTGATAATACTCCCTAAAACCTCCTCTCTTCATCATTATTACCATCACAATCACTAGAGTGCACTGTTTTCCTTGATACAGAAAACAAAATATAATGGAATTCAGGATGAGCATGGAATTTACAGAAAAACAAATGCTTTTTGATGCAAAGAAAAAAATGGAATTATAATCATGACTATCAAAGCTGAATCCAAGTAATCATAACCATGCACACGTATGATCAGTGTCTAGCATGTGTTTGCCAAGCTCTCTCTGAATAGAAACTTGTGTTTTTCCCCGCATTTTCACAATCTAAAATTGCTCTTTCAGCATGTCACCAAAGAACACATAACACATTTTTTAAACACCAAAGAGCACAAAATTGGCATTTCACAAAATAGGAATCTGGGGTCTGTATTTTGGGCCCTCATTTTCTGCCAGAAATGTTAACTTTTCAGAGTCCATATTTGAATTGTTTTAAGACAGATATATGGCACCATATCATAATCATCATCGACAGCAGCATCATTACCATCATCACCACCATCATCATCATCATCACCATCATCATCATCATCATCATCATCACAACCACCACCATCATTGTCATCATCATCATATCTACCCTCCTCCTCTTCCTCGTTATCATCATCATTGCTACTTTCACCATCATTACCATATCGACCTCTATTACCACTTTATCATCTCATCTTACCTCAACCATGATGAGAACTATGATCATCCATTCCAATCGATGTGAGTGTCTATCTTCTAGATGGGATCTCATTAAATCTACCAACTCTGTGCAATGGTTCAACTTTTCATTCATTACCTGGGTTAGACAAAAAAGGTTTGAAAATCCTGAAAATAGTATGCTTCATATATGGTGCTGAGGATGGCACAACAAAAAGGAAAAAGTACTTCAGTTTCATTCACATTGATGAGTGATAAGACAGGTCATTCACAAACTTCAAAACATTTTCATCACTCTTCTATCTACCCATGATGCAGAATCTTCTCATTTTAAGAAATCTGACTTTTAGAAGGAGGCAAATGCAGTGTAAAGGAAGATCAGGTTTTTAGAAGGAGAATGCAGCGTTAAGGAAAAGGAGATTCTAAAACATGTTAAAGGTTCTTAAACATACAGTATCAAATTGAACAAGAGGCACAAGTTAAATAATAAATATTGTTCTGCCATTTCCTGCTCCCCCCCAAAAAAAAATGCCAGGCCAGCATTCATCTAACAAGGATGTGCAATGATTTTTTTACAAACAATCTGGAAAGCCAGTGAAACAACAAACTTGTGATATAGAAAGCATATGTCCAATGATAGTAGTCTTGACTGGTGATGGATAATATGTATACTTATTGACTCATTATTTGAATTATTATATTCTTGTCTTTCATAAGGGAAAGAATTTTAGATGATTCATAAACACATGTACTTTTGGGTTAATGTGAACAAGCCTACACTGTGGACTAGAGATTGAATAATAGGGCTTGCAGTCAGATTTCACCTGAAAATTATTACGTCTCTATTCTCAACACAAACATCAAACAAACAAAAAAAAAATAGAGGGAAGAAAATCTTCTTCTTGTTGACTCACATTTGTTCTCCTTGATATACTGAGAAACTGGCACATCTTGTTGTAGATAAGTTCAAGTTCTTCCCTATCCCAGTAGAAGTCTGGTGAGATCAGGAGATCAGAGGAGAGGTTGATACGATGACGAAGACCAAATAGCTCACCAGTCTTCTTCATTACTTCTTCACGAGACAGCTTAACCCCCTTGCCAAGCTTCATGTTCTGTTGATGAGAGATGAAGGGTGTTGGAGGTTCATGAGTGATCAGGGGAGGACATAGAAAAAACTCTTCTGAGGAATTATCTGATCATGTATACAGAAAAAATTAACTGGTGTGCAATAGTCAATTGTTACAATAAGATATGCGGTTATAGAGTGAGAAATATAAAGGATCACAGTATTAACATATTCATACTTATAGATCACTGAAAAAGATTCATCTGATTGGTGTAATGATATTCTTATTCACAATCTAAAATTTTAGCTGTTTTGGGAAACATTCTTTTAACTTGACCACAAAAATATAACCTCCTTGAATGCTTACCAAACACACACACAAAAATTTGTGATTGCGAGATAATTGTTTTTCTTATGTCACATTTATATAATTGTATAAAATGTAAAATCATTGAAGTCCGGTGGCTGTACTGATCAATATCTTGGAGGATAATTATGGGTAGGATATCTTCATGTCAAATGGTAAATTATATTATAAAGAATGTTTCTCCTTACATTTTTATAACACAGAGCATGAAAACAAAACTGCCATAAAATCAATATTGCATAAGATTTATACTAATAGATGACAACAACTGATTTAATCTAAATTGGTCAAAACACAAAATAGAAAGGCCTATTAAATATTTGATATTTTAACTAATGTAAGATTGACTACATCAAATCCTTCAAAATCTTACATCAGGAATGTTTTCAATGGAAGCCACAAACTGATCCAGAGAGTATTCCCAAATAGCCAGCTTTACTGGAGAAAAAACAAGAGAAAATGAAAAGAGCAAAAGTATCAATAATATGTCACATTTGTAGAGCACATAAGTCTTAATATAACATCTCTAACAGAGAGCGGTGTTGGCTCAGTCGGTAACGCGTCTGCCCGTCGAACCAAAGATCGTGGGTTCGAGTCCACCCCGGACGGATGACTGAAGCCAGTGCATTGTGTGTAAACGTCTCTCCCATGTATCATAGCTGCAAGCTATGTTACAATGGAAAACACTCCGTCCCTCGGATAGGACGTTAAATGGAGGCCCCATGTAGAGGAGAGTCACCACCTTTGCACGTTAAGAACCCATTGCACTATTCGTGTAAGAGTAGGGGGAAACCCCGGTGTAGTGGTCCACCTGCATTCCCCCCCAATCAGTTATATCGGGAGGAGAGACCTGCGGGTCACAGTGATTCAGTTCGATTTTCGCCTACCAGGCACAGGTGACACCAAATAAATAATAATCTCTTTAATCTTCTAAAGGACCTTAATTACCTTCGCTAGATAAATTAAGTAACTTTTGTTCTCAAAATTTTGGTAACCAGATATCTTTATAGAATATCATCCATCACATAATTTTCAACACCATTAAATCCAATGATAACTACCATAGTAGCAATGCTAAACAGCAAATAAAAAATGCCATAGAAGTTGCTACAGGAATGGAAAACTGTCATAATATTAACTTTTATTGAAAAGGGTCATATATTATTTTCATTCATATGAACCTTTATTTCTATTTGACAGGGTTGGAAAGATTACTAGAAGCAAAATAATGGCAAGCTGTAAGTGATCAATACAAATTAATAATTCCATAACAATCATTCCTGTCATAATTATTCTGAGTAAAAAAAAATCTTTTAAGCAAAGCTGAAAAATTACTTTAAAACCCAACTCTAAATCTGATCATAATCCTCATATCATTATTAACCGAACACTGTATCATAACCATAACCAAAAGCTTATATCTCTGCAAATTAAGACAGGAGTAATTTCAGCAGGAGCACATGTCAGGTCACAATTCTACCTTGGCCTTGAGGATTACAGCGTTGGCCTAAGCCTAGGCTACAGCATTTCAGTCCTCATCTGATTAACCAAAACCCTATCCCTTCCCTAATTCTAATATCTTACAACTCAGCTAACCTGATAATGCCATGGCATTGGAGAAGGCAAACTTCTCCAGTGCTGTCTCAGTTGTTGACCTTGAGCTATCTAACTGTATATCTCCCTTCACAAGACTGGTGGCTGAACTGATTTGGAATAAAAAAAAAAATGAACAGACATTAATAATACCATTTATTTCAAAATTCACAGGGAAAAAAAGTAAACACCCACCCCACAGCGGTAATGATTGCTAGTAATACCTTTAAAAGTCATTGAATATTGTCCCTAGAATATGCTGAACTGACACAAAGAAATGTATGCAAAGAGAATTCCAAGTGTTATTGTATATTCATAAAAAAAGCAAACAGTTGAATAGAAAATTTAATTATTAGGTGAGTTTAAAAGCATCAAAGAGTCAGAATAGCTCCATAACAGGAATATTTATGTATACCCCTGGATGGTAGTTATATTATGTGCATCAAAATAAAAGGGGTACTGATTAGTCAACCCTTCTCACCACAAGTTCCACACTCATTTTATAACAAGAGTAGTGTGTTCACTCTTACTACTATTTTGAAACATAGGGGTGCTTCATAAAACTTGTTTGTATAAAATTACTTAAGACTTCAGCAATGATTGGAATATTTTGTGCTATATGAGAAGAGAAACCATACATTTTTCCTGGTGTTTGACTTAATGGGACTCAGTCACTCAGATTCCTTATAATCCTCTTTGAATTAATAATGAATATTGTGAAGAAAGGCTTGTTGACAACAAGAATTTCAATTTACAAAGATCATATTCCAATTTCAATTGATGGCAAGTTGCATGGTTGATAATTTTATTAAGAACATTATAAGAACATATTCAACTTGTCTGCATAGCTGCAGCTTCATCTTCATGTAACGACCCCAGGTGCTCCAAAAGAATCTGATTAAATACAATATCTGGGAGGTGTATATACCATGGTAACCTACGAACATTGACCTGTAATTCTAGGCAGACTAGGTTCTACTTCACAGAACTACCTAGATTTGTATATATCTCACAGCAATTCATGTAAACTATGTGGCCCAAATTCACAAAGGTTTTGAATCTATGGCTTAAACTATTGTTTATGGCAATTTTACTCAATTAATTCAATGCATGTTATTGAGAAAGAGTCTTATAATGAATGCAAGTTTTTGTTAGAAGTTGCTACATTCATGCTTGTTGAGTTGACAGTTTTTTTTCTGTAAATCAATTTTCATCATTAAAAAATAGATCCAAAACATATCAACAAACAAATTTAGCATTCTGTAAAAGAATATTCATCATTGGACCCTTTCTTAATATATGCTATAAATGAATCATATAAATGGAATAAAATTTGCATTTGGTTTGAGACCACAGCACAGGCATAAAACTGTGATGTCATGCTATTTATTCAAGTGGGGGATGAAATAGATCAACCCCCTGAACAATACTTGTGATGCAAGGACTTATGCCAGTGGACCACGGAATTCTAAACAAACGTGAAATTGGGCATATGACACACTTTCCATAATCTTTTTTTGAGAAGTTGGACTTATGTCCATTGTATGAACTTACTCATGATAACCAAAGTTCATTTGTTCATTCTCCCAGTTTACCAGTGCTACCTCGTAGGGTTGGTGTTGATGACGACCCACAATCCTCATTACTAGTTTGATCTGTAAATTGGCCAAAATACTAATACATTGTACTTATGGCAAATTATAAATATCCTGAACAATATTGTTAATGTCAAAAGTTTACTACAAAATCGATTGTAAAAACAGGCATAAAAATAACTATTTAAAAATATATTCACCACGGTATCTTTAAATAGAAGAATTTTTGCTGCCTTTACATACCTTAATAATAATAACGGTATATTTACCCAGGGTAGCCACTTCAGTTCCGAAAAATGTTCTCCCAGCAGGCCCTGCTATTATTATCACCCCGGCTATTCTAGGCTACCAATTCAGGTGCACATAGCTTTTTGAGGAATTACTTCCTGCCGGTACCTATTTACCTCACCTGGGTCGAGTGCAGCACACTGTGGATAAATTCCTTATTAAAGGAAATTACACCATGGCTTGGATTTGAACCCACGACCCTCTGTTTCAAAGTCCAGAGACTAATCAACTGGGCCATGGCACTCCTTGTTCTTAAGCAAACTCCAAAGCATTACTACACACCCAATTTTATTAAAAAAACAGAATTGCTGCAACAAAAATTGACTTTTATTATTTCTGACTTTTGCATGCTCTGGAATTATGGAAAGTATAATGTGAGGGTGAAAAGTAACATTTATTACCGAAAATGTTTCTGTATAGGCCTATAATGTACCTGTAATATCATTAAGTATATAATCTTCAACAAGGTAGCAAAAGAAACAGAATGAGAAAACAATATAGTTGTCAATTTTCACTAAAATTTTGCATTTGCAGACATACAGTACTGTAATTTATTTCAATGCTGCTGAGCAGTGCTGTTGTTGTTAATAGCGCTTAGGGAAACCAGGGGCGGTATTCTGAACATTGTCTTTTCTCCATATATTATCTTATCTCAGAGATATGACAAAATCGGTATTCTGGTGGATGTCATAACTTTTGTCACAAAAATTGTCATAAATTTTGTCTCTTTTCTTTAGCGCGTAGCAAAAATATGCGGCTTTAAATGCGCGTAATCCTTTTATACAAGCAAAAGATATGACAAAAGTTATGACAGGGGGGTAGCAGTCATAAATTTTGTCATATCTTTTAGTACCAAATATCCCGATACCCTGCCGACTGAATGTCAAGCAAATAATTATATTATTTAGATTAGATTGTGGTATTAGTTTCACTCATCTTCCATGACAATTTTCAAAATTATTTTTTCATGCTACAATTAGTTAGGCCCTACATATTTCTCCTCCTTTTTTCTCTATTTTCCTTACTTTTCTACTTCTCCTCTAAAATCCTTCACAGCTCCCTGTCTCTCTTTGTAATTAAGCGCATCAATATACGCGTAGTTGCGCGATGCCAGCAACTGTTTTGGGGATACGCCCTACCTGCCACGGGGCTTTCCTATTGGCTAGAAGGGCTCCAACTGGGAACTAACAATGATTTTGATTGGTTTGCTTCCGAAAAGATGGGTGGGAACTTTGAGAGATATGACAGGGAAAAGACAATGTTCAGAATACCGATTTGTGACAATCATAGCGGTGTCACATCTCGGAGAGAAATGACAAAATTTATGACAAAAGTTATGACAGAGTTCCAGAATACCACCCGTGTCTGGTTCAATTTACCTCTGGATCTGGAACATTCCAGAAGACAACTGACCCTTCCCTGAAGAAGAACATTTCACCCGGCTCATCAACCTCCTGCCCCTTGTAGTAGTCATCTGATAACTGCACATGAAGGATGTCATGGGCATCTATAAAATGAAGGAAAGATTAATATAATTAATGTGCTGCACTCTACCCAGGTGAAGTAAATGTATACTTAGTATGGTTTAGCGCCTACATGTATCATGGAAGCTAGCCATGGATAGCTGGGAAGATTATAACATGTATTGTATAATACAGTTCAAACCTATCTGGAGAATTCTGGACAAAGTTCGAAGTTTCTGATAAGGGCTGGGGATATGATACAAATATTCCAAATATTTGACCAGAGTCCAGTTCATCCCCAACCTGCCCAAACCATTTCCAATTATATTGGAATACTCATCACATAATGAAATGACAAGTGATTTAGACATTAAAATATGTTAATTATCATTGCATAATAAAAATATCATATCATCATAGGAAATATATCAGATGAAAGTCCTTTAAAATCATCTTAAAGCCACTTGGCCCTGTCAGTCATGGCCTATCTGGATTGCTTTAGAGGCAAAAAGTATATATTCTAATCCTATATCATTTTTATACGCATCTGAAATATTCATTTTTACCAATGTTGCAATGTATATTTCTAGAATATTGCAATCTAGTCATACCTTGTGGCATTTCAGCAAGAACAAACTTGTTGTTCTGTATCTGCAGGTCGTAACTCAGATGTTCCAAATTGTATTCTTCTGCTGTAGTAAATGCTGTACATAGATAAGCATTCTAGAAAGGGAAACATGAATATAAATTTTTAAGATCATTTAAATTTCAATTCAAGCCAACTCATTTCATTCATTCGACCATCAAAGGTGGGAGGGGTGACCATGGTCCAGGGGCCCGTTTCATAAAGGACTTGCAACTGTTGTAACTTTGCCATTATGGCAACTACCATGGTAACCTTAATTTTGATTGGCTGCTGAGCCCTGTTGCCATGGTAGTAGCCATTATGACAAAGTTACGATTGCAAGTCCTTTATGAAACAGGCCCCTAAATTTCCATGTCACCTCCAACCCTAAAAAGTAAACAAAGCAAATGACAATTAAAAAATTGTTGACCATTTGGCGACTTGATTGTGTGTTTTCTCGTCAATTCTAGAAGAGAACAAATTTTTTTTTTTTTTTTTTTGGGGGGGGCTGATCACTATTTTGGTAAGAGTTCTTTCAAGGAGACAAATATTGACCCATTCTTTAAACAACAAATTTTTAGCAAAGTGAATCCCTGTCAAAAATGTAAAGCCTTGAAATATATAACAGCCATCATGAGTTTGTTAAAATTAGTATAAAAAGTTTCACATGGTTTTGAAAACAATATCTTTCAATAGGATTTTTAACAAAATGTATAAAAAAAGAGACAAAGAAATCGTTCATATTTCAAAATTAAACAACATGAGATACCGTAATGGAATTTCAAAAGAGAAATTTATTAGAGAAAGTGAGTAAAATTTACAAGGATGAAATTAAGATAACAGAAAACAAAGAAGAGAGCCATTAAGGTCACAAAAACCATCATCTCACCCTCTCTGCTGCTTTGTCGAACCTTGATGGTTTTTTGGTTCTTGGGCGTGGCACCTTGGACACCTTCCTACTATTCCTCTCCCCTCTCTCTTTGATGGTGGAGGAGGAGGTTGGAGAGGTTGTCCTGAATACGACAGGTTTCTCCAACCAGGCATCAGAAGATTTAAACCGTAGACCTTTTGAGCACCTATCAGCCAATATTGATGTAGATCTCCCGGCCACGTGTAATGGATTTTGATAATAGAGATAGTGCACAGTTCTGCTCGTATTTTTCGACTGTCCTTTTGAATGCCATGGTCTCCTCAGTGGAAAGACTATTCCATGATGATATCTGATGAATTGGAGTGCATTTGACTGAATATTCTGAAATTTATTTCCAGCTGCAAGGTCTTTCTCTAGTCTACCAAAAACGTTCACTGCTTTCATAGGTAGTGTTTTCCCAAATAGTCTACGCCATAAATTCATTGATGACATGCTGACCACCTTTTGTCTTTAGAAAATTAGAAGAATCTTTAAAAAAAATCAGTCTGTGGGGGTGGTGTAGCTCTCTCTGGCTAAAAATAAAAGAAAACTCTAAAAACTATTTTACAAATAAAAAGAAGACACTTAGTTCCAGTTCCAAGTTCAGGATTCTAGGGTGGATGGACTCTAAGCCAGGGCCTAACAATTCAATCAATAGATCATTTACGATGCAGGTCTACAATTTTTGGTATATAAAATGCTGTCTTCACTGACTTCAGACTTCACTTAACTTGAATTTTTGAAATAACAATTCAAAAACCAAATTCCTATTTTCATGTCATGCCATGGTCCCCAAACTTGACTTGGTCCCTTGCTTCTGCTTTGTTTGTCTGTTTCTCTGATGAAGTGATGATCATCTGTAGATCTATTCTATTTCTAGTCAAGAACCTTTCAGCAAATTCAGGCCTACTTAATTTAATTGGTTCCCAAAGGAGGCAAATAACAGACAGTACACACTGCCACACCAGCTAATCAGATCCTGTCCACATGTGTCTCTTCGCCTCCCGGCCCCTTCCAGGTCTTGCACTGATCATACAGTATACAGGGCTGTCAATGCGGTAATCAAGGCGGTACATGATGCAAGGATTGATGAGGTAGTGAGCGTTCCATAGAATACATTTCATTTATGAAAGGAGGCTCTGTAAGTTGGCTTTATCCAACTCTATGGGCAGATCTAATTCGATGATAATTTAGAATCATATAAAAGAAAAAAAAATCACTCACACAATGACTTCATTCAATCGAAATGTTGCCTTGGGTACGGAATTGTATATTTTTCTATGTAAAAATATTAAATTCTACAAACGCTTTACAACGGCGTGTCATACAAAAGGATTATAATTGTAAACAATCGCACGTGTTTTGGCGCTTTTGGCTCTCAAAACGACGCGAAGAAACATGGAAAACATCCCAAGAAAATGCGCGGTGTGTGAAGAGAAGCAGTATAAATACAGATGTCCAAAGTGCAGAATATTGTAGTAAGTGACTGACTGATTTTGTAAGTTTTTGCGATTGACTTTGCCTGAAGATGTTAAAATGGGAGAGGGCGCCACCGTCGGACGTAACTTCTGGGAGCTCCGGCCTAAAGTTGTAAATATTCACTTAAATCTTGTCAATCCTGTTATCTTTTTATATTTTGTTGACATATATTCAAATTTAATGATTAATTCTATGCTCTGTTGTATATATTTTTTGTCATGTCTTGCTAAAAAGTAGGAAATAAGGGCCTCCCCTCGACCACTAAAACACCAATAGCAAACCCATGTAGAACTGTGTATTGCGTATGTATGTGTATGGACAACCAGTGGTATGGCGTTGAGAACTGTACGGTCACCCTATCCATCTATTTGTCTGCAGTTCATTGTAGCTGTTGCTTTTCTATATGCATCCTACCTACCTAATCCCAAGAACTGTAAGACATATGAACCTACAACTCTCACTTCAGTGTCTGTCATTGTGAATCATGGGAAACTGAGCAGGTTGATGTCAATGTCGATAGATATCTCTTCTTCACAAATACGACATCGTAAACATCTCTGTTTGACAACAATATTACTATTACTGGCTGGGGACATTCAAACCAATCCAGGGCCGAAGTCAACTCCAGTGTACCCTTGTGGATTCTGTGAACGCCCAGTTACGTGGTCCCAGCTTGCTGTCTGCTGTTGTAATTGTAGTATATGGTACCACAAGTCCTGTGAAGGATTAAATACGCAGGATATGTCACACTTAGGACATGATAGTGTAGTGTGGCATTGTTACAAATGTGATAGCATCAATGTGGACAACTTTACATTCAACCACTTCGAGCTTGAAACATCTAACACTTTTTACCTACTCTCGCCAGCTGCAACAAGTTCAGTGGACTCATTTGCATCTGATGATCTGGATAAGCTTTACCCAGTCAACGAGAGCAGTCCAAAGTCGCCTAAAGGCAAAAGAAGAGAGAAAAGGAACTCCATTGAAAAGGGTACGAGTAGCACATCGTCCTTGACATCGCAAGAATCTAGTCGTAGCTCTCCGATCCATCCCAAAAAGACTAACTTGAGGGTGCTTACTGTAAACTGTTGCAGCATCAGGAGTAATCGATCGGAATTCACCGCAGCCATGGATTATGTGAAACCAGACATCATTTGCGGCACCGAATCATGGCTAAGTGGCATTAAGCCAGGGAAAGATCCGACGGATGATGCAATAAAGTCCAGTGAAGTCTTCCCGGACTCCCACTTTTTCCACAGGAATGATCGTGAAACTGCTGGAGGAGGAGTCTTTGTCGGCATCAACAGAACTATGACATCTGATTGTAAGCCTGACTTAATCACTGATTGTGAAGTCATCTGGACTAAAGTAAAACTCCAAGGAGGTGCGAACAGGGATTTATATTGTGGTTCATTCTACATGCCTCATCGTGATTTACGACACCTAAATCAGCTACATGCTTCCCTGGGTCGGGTACTTAACTCAAAAACAGGGAAACATATTATTCTTGCAGGAGACTTTAATTGCCCCGATATAGATTGGGACAATCTTTGTGTTCGACCAGGAGCATCCGATAGAGATGTACAGCAGGCGTTGATTGATATCTCTGTGGAATATGGCCTTACTCAAGTCCACAATCAACCTACTAGACAAGACAATATATTGGATTTGATCTTTACAAATAACCCTTCTGTGGTCAAGTCTTCTTCAAGTATTCCTGGTATCAGTGATCATGCCATGGTGGTTACTGATTTTGACATCCTACCAAGCATCACCAAATACCACAAGAGAAAGTGTTTCTTGTTCAAAAAGGCAGACTGGAATAAAATAAGAGATGAGATGTCAAAGTTATCTGATGAAATTTCTCGTCAAGTAGAGTTAGACGGCAATATTGATGTTATCTGGACTCTCTTCAAAACATCCCTCATGAAAGTGGTAGATAAAAACATACCATCAAAGATGAGAAGTGGTAGGAAATCTCTTCCATGGTTCTGCCACTCGTTGAAACGCATGGTAAAAAGGAAGGCTAGACTCTACAAGAAGGCTAAAGACCCCAGAAGGACTTCCAACAAAGCTGAAGATTGGGAGAAGTACAAGTGTTTCCAGCGTACTTGTAAGAAGGCCTTTAAGAAGGCAGAGGAGGAGCATGTAACATCATCAATTGTTCAAGGCCTTGAAGAAAATAACCCGAAACCATTTTGGCGCTATATAGCATCAAAACGCCAAGACAGAACAGGGCTACCCCCACTCAAGAATGCTGGAAACCTTATCCATGAAAGTAAAGCCAAGGCTCAGTTGTTAGTTAAGGAATTCAAATCTGTATTTTCAAGAGGAACTTATGCTCCACCTGAATTGAATAATCCATGCAGAAGAAAGATCTCTCCACTGCACATCACCGTAAATGGAGTTGAGAAGTTGCTATCAAGGATAAATGCTTCCAAAGCGTCGGGTCCTGATCTCATCCCAAACACGGTACTTAAAGAATGTGCAAGGGAACTGGCTCCAGGTTTGCGAGATTTTTTCCAGTTATCAGTTGATCTAGGCAGAGTACCATCCGACTGGAAGAAGGCACATGTTACACCAGTCTTTAAGAAAGGTGATGTACACTCAACTGGAAATTATCGACCAGTCTCCCTCACATCAGTGATCTGCAAACAACTTGAGCATATCATCTGTAAGCACCTCTTCAAACATCTACAAGAAAACAATATCTTGTCTTCTCTCAACCATGGGTTCAGGTCTGGCCATTCAACTGAAACTCAACTACTGACCACAGTACACGATCTCCTTCTTGCCCATGACAAGAGAGTACAGTCAGACGTCATCATACTAGACTTTGCAAAGGCGTTTGATACAGTGCCTCACTCTCTACTCCTACACAAACTAGCGAACTATGGGATAGATGGCTCGATACACAAGTGGCTCACATCCTTCCTAACACACAGGGAGATGACGGTTGTAGTTGATGGAGAGCATTCCGACCCAGAAGAAGTAACATCAGGAGTGCCGCAGGGGACAGTGCTCGGGCCCTTGTTATTTCTATGCCACATCAACGACCTCCCTGATGTCGTCCAGTCACAGGTTCGCTTATTCGCAGATGACTGTGTGCTGTATAGGCAGATTAAGTCTCAACGAGACCATCATAAGCTGCAGCAGGACCTTACTGCATTAGAAAGCTGGGCATCCACCTGGGGAATGAGGTTCAATGCTAACAAGTGCCAAGTTATGAGTATAAATGCCAAAACCTCATACTTCTACACCATAAATGACAGTATACTCAAACATGTATCTCAACATTCATATCTTGGAGTAACACTAGCCGACAATCTGAAATGGTCACCCCAGATCAACAAAGCTGTGAGGAAGGCAAACTCTGTCCTTGCTTTACTCAGAAGGAATCTAAGTTTCTGCCCACAGAATTGCAAACGCACAGCATACATTGCACTAGTCAGATCTATCCTGGAATATGGTGCATGTGTCTGGGATCCCTATCTTCAGAAGGACATTCAATGTCTGGAGAAAACACAGCGTAGAGCAGTATGGTTCATCTGTGGCGACTACAGCTCTCGAGAACCAGGCTCGATTACCAAGATGAGAGAGAATCTCAACCTGCCTACTCTTGCCTCAAGACGCCAAGTCCTGAAACTTACATCCTACTTCAAAGTGGTCGAGGGGTTGGTTCCTGCCCTTCCTGTTGATAAATTTCTTATTAAAGCAAGACCCAAACGTAATATCAAAGCTAAGAAATTTGTAAACTTTGATGCTACTAATGTGGTAGAGAAACAAGTTACAAATAATTCCAAGTGTTTCTCAATAAGACATTGTAACACAGAGCAGTTAAGAAATTCTTTTTTTGTGAATACAACGTTGGCCTGGAATCAACTCCCTAACGAAGTTGTCAGCAGTACATCACCAGAGGTGTTTAAAGCCAAGATCGAGGAAAGCCACCTACGTTTCGACTAGACTCATTTGCGCCCTCTCCTAACCCGGTGCATTATACCTAACGGTCCTGCACTGTACTACATCCAGATCCAGATCCAGATTTCGGTCCCGTGTGTTTAGATTTGCGTTGGTAAAACAAAAGAAGTGCTTCTGTCATTTGTCAGTGTCAAGATCAGAAGATCTCTCTCTCCAGCTGTAAGGAATTGGAACCAAAGATCCCGTTGTTGTTGTTTTTGTTGTTGTGACGCATACACTCGCCTGTGTATATGTGTTTTTGGAATGGGGTATGTAATTTCAGTACCATTGTTTATAACTTAATTTTATTTTAAGCCAAAACGACTGAGATACTCAAATATATTTATTCACATTCAAGATATTAATGATGTATTAATGATGCATGTTATTTTGTGAGTGAAGCAAGATAGCAGTCAAATTCCAATTAACATCATCATGACAATGAAAAGTATCATAATTTCTCTCATTTTTTTCAGTTGCTCAGTACCCTGTTTCAAAGAGCACAAATCAGAAGGTAAGTTTAACTTTAATAATGCTTTTTTTTTTTTTTTTTTTTTTTAAATTTTTTTTTTAATTTTTTTTTTTAATTATGTGTTTTATTGGTATTCAAAATCACATATAATCACAATATTTACAGGTAATTGGAATGATTTGAAACAGATCAAAATCAGTAAAATTCTTGGCTTTGTAATTATAAAATCATGAACATTATCTTGACAGGCACAGTTTCATATTTGATTGCAAATCTTTGTTCTTTCTATTGTTATATTTCTATACACAACAAAAAAAGTAAGTCCCCCCTAAATCAAATTGCTGTAACTTTTGAACCGAATCAGTTTGAGATATGATATTTCATGGGTGGTTTTCTACACTCATTAAGCAACTCCTGGAAAAAAATGAGATTGATCGGCTGAGTCATGCATGAGTAATTAAAGATTGAATTAAAAATGACCATTTTTGAAAGTCACAAGTCATTTTTAAGATTGTGCAAATACAAAGTTGGGCAAAAATTGTTTTTAGGTGAATTTTATGGTGTTATGCTGTTTTACTATCCATCATTTAACCACTTCAGACCAAATTTTTGATATCGTATATGTTCATGGTTGAGTGAGCACAATGTATTGCAGGGGCCGCAGAAGCGGGGGGGGGGGGGGCTGGGGGCCCCCCAGTTTTTTCAAAAAGCAAGTACAAAAATGTAATACGATTTTGATTTTTGGCATGGCCAGCCCCCCCCTCCCACTTTGAAAACTGCTCTGCGGCCCCTGTATTGTGACATATCATCATAGGGGTTTTTGGTAGTATCTTCTACAACTTGTTAGATCATATTAAAATTTGAAAAAAGTTGATGGCTCCCCCGATTATAGGCCCCTCCCCCATTTAAAATTTTGGATCCACCACTGATCTGTCCATACATTCAACTGATCCTGAGAAATTGTTAGGAATAGAATACATTTATCCAGTATAAAGAGTATTCATTCCTAAGTTTTCGAATGTGCTCGCTCAACCATGAAAATGGTCAAAGTTCGGAAAGTTTTTGGTGATAGAAATGATGTATGATAAAACAACAGCAATTAAAGACACATTTGAAACCAAATTTGCCCCCAATATTCACTTTATTACCCTTTAAAATGAGTCTGTGACATTGAAAATACCAATTTTCCCACTTTGATGCGTGCTCACTCATCCATAAATTAACAAATCGATTTCATTTTTGCACAGAATTATGCCCATAGGTTGATAAACATTACTGCCAAACGACATTGCTAAAGACAGCCTTGAAAAAAAGTTCCACCATATTGAATAAGGGATTACGTATGCTTAAACATATGCACCCATAATGTACACACGTCTATGAGAGAGGAAGTCAAAATTTTAACAAATATGAAATGAGGGTTTGTTTCATGGACGGTTTTTGTTACTTCTGCCAACAGTTATTTCATGAAACTTCGCATATGGCTTCAGAGTCACACTATCCAAAAGGTGCGCACACCAAAATAACCATTCGATACGGTACAGAGTGGGGCCAAGGCCTTGAACTTTCTTCTCATTTGCATAATTTTCGAATATTGTGTGCTCACTGATGCATTAAACATCGGGATTTTCATGAAAATCAAATCAAATGAACTGTGCAAGGAGTTTTGTGACAGATATCCACAGTTACAAATTGCATTTTTTCCAATAACGTAAAAAATAGCTAATCACATTCCACATGTTCATTCAAGCGTAAATGTTTAATTTGACACCTTTGAATCATTGAAGCATGTTAATTAGTCATGAACATAACGAAAAAGTTGAGAAAAGATCATTTTCAGTAACCAAAATGAAGCAATACTTGCCTACGATATTTGAAAATCACATTTTTTGTTTCCAATAGATGTTCATTGAACCGTGAAACGATGAATATTGTTGAATATAGTCTTCCCAAAAATAACTGTCATCATATTCTGGCATTTTTATTGATAGAAATGTGTAAAAATCCATTTATAGCAAATTTGGACTTGAGTTTATTCAACCGTGAAATTTAGCTTAAAAAGTTGTATCGTCTTTTAGAAAGTACCTTTTACAAGCCTTCTGACTATTTTTCATGATGAGAATGTGGAATTAGTTCCAATCAAATGGAATCAAAGTCATGATATTTTGCTTGTGACTTTTGAAAAGTGACATTTTTGCCTTCTGATGATGCTCACTGAAACATGACGTAAGATACATCCACAAAATTTACTCAGAGGGTAGCTTATAAAATTACCTACACGCTCATGTAAAAATATATCAAAAACTCTCATTGGTTTGGAAATTATTGATGTTTGTTTAGGGGGGGACTTACTTTTTTTGTTGTGTATATCTGTTCAACCAAATTTAAGTTATGATTTTGCCATGTAAAGAAAAGATATGTGGCTGATACAAGTTGTATATAATTGATTTCATTAATAACCATGTTTTGCAAGTATGTTATTAGATGCAATGTATATGGGGCTGTAATAGTCATTACCAAGTGTTATTTCTAACATTATTTATCCCTCAGGGTCTTGTGAAAAGGAAAGTCTGACGCCCAGTACTGGTGGAGGTCCTATAAAAGAAGAAATCGTAAGAGGTACTAATACAAGTATATAATATATTATCTTTCCTTAGAGAAAAATGTATTGTCACTTTTTAGGAATAAAGATTTTAATTCAGATTGTACAAATTGAAGTTTAAAATGAATTTTTATATGGATTTATAGTTTTACTCATTAGAAGTTGTTCATCACATCAAACCAATGGAATGTGGCATTAATTAATTATTAATTTCTTATGTTAATTGCCAGCAGTATGTAAATATTTTTTAATGATATAGACCCATCAATCAAAATTAAAATTTGCTTCTATGTTTTGAAAAGGACCAGGCTGTTTATTTTTTGTGTGGGTTTTTTGTGGAGAGGTCGTGGTAAACCCCAACTCATCTTAAACTGATATATTTATCTTTGCAGAAGATGGAGAAATTTCAGAAGGTGATGAGGACATGAACAAAGAATCCACTCCAGATGAACTTTCACAAAAACAGCTCAATAAACTGGGTAATCATTGCTTAATTTGCCCTTTTCTATCTTTATATTGTTTCAGAATTCTGATTTTCTCAGATTATCCATGCTCTCATTGTTATTTTCAAGCATTTAAAGAGCTTGCCCTGCATTAGAAAACTAACACTTGTCTCTCTTCAAAGATAGTAAATGTTATCTTATTAGTTTGCAGTGGAATATTGCATGTCTTGCTCAGTTAACAAGAATGGATTAAAGTGAATATGGATACTTGTTCTTCAGGTCATCGGGCTTCGTAACACCAAGATTAGCGATTAATTGCTAATTTGAAAGATGGATTCTGATTGGTTCCAAGTCAGTCTACTGAGCAAATTGGGCATGCAATAGCGATCCTGATAGGCCATTTTATTTAGCGATTAATTGCTAATCTTTGTATTACAGGACCCTTATGTCCCAAATAGGATTCATTGGTAGACCAGCAGCACCATGATTGATGCTGCTGAGTAGGGCTATCCTCCTGTTTTCATTTTGTTAATTTCACGTTATTTTGTATTTATTGTTATTTGTTTTAATTTAATTCAATTCAATTCAGTAGTACCATTGACCTATGTAGTCTCATACCTCTACATATTTCTACATTTTCCTTCTATTTTTTTCTGTTCCAGATGAATCAGACACAGTGAAAGATCTGCTTCAGAATCCCCATTTGAGGGTACTTATTACACAGCTGGATCAAGCCAAGGAAAAGGATAAAGCCATAGAACATGTCATGCAGGAACCTATTTTTGTGGAGTTTGCAGATGCCTGCCTTGCAGCAACAATAGGACAGGATCAAGATACAATTTCAGATAGATGATGATTTATTTTTTCAGTTTATATAATTTACAAAAATAATAGAAATAGCAGCAAGAGTTGGAGTCGGCATGGTGGAGCTTTCAGTTGCTGACCTGTAAAAATAAACAGGAGTACTGATTCTAAGATTGAACTTCAGAAAAAACTGTTTCAAAATTATTGAGAAATATCGCTTATAATGCACCATACATGTAAATGTATTTATGAGACTTCACAAAAAAAGTGCTGCCCAAAAATTTATGTAGTCATAGAAGCATAAATTTAACGAACTGATATATTGAATCCGAATTGGAGCTGCATGGGTTTTATACAGTAAAGAGAGTGGGTGCATTCTTTACACCCTGTGACTTCACAGATTTTTCACATTTCTGTAGAATTTTCTCAAGAGATCATATTTGGCAAATCTTTCTTCAGTTATTTTGATGTTATTTCATTTATGTAATTTAGGTCATGATTAAACCAATGAAATATACTTTTACAACTTTGATTAAATTTGATACTTTAGTTTTCATTTGAAAATGAAAAGGATGCACTTGAAATAATGAAGAGAAGATAATATTCTGGGGGAAGTATTGAATTATTAGTTTTGAGCCATTTGTTCATTAGGTTGATCCCCAAAAAATGTGTTCATTATGAAAGCAACTCATTTTAAGCGTTTCACATCTGTTGCTGCATATTCACTACAAATGCTTGCCATTGTTATATAGAGACATAGAAAAAATGTGACATTGCATTGTAATGCTTTGTGATTTTTCAATTATCAGTGAATGAATTATTATTTTTTTAATTGCTTTCTTATATGAACATTTGGCTAGGTCATGAAATCGTTCTAACTTTCCCCCATACTTAGAATCTCTTAAATTAGTAGTATTTGAAATGCTTTAGGTGATAATATACACAAAACCCCTGACTAATGTGTGATGTTTCAGAAGTAATTCCTAAATTAATTCTAGTGATATAAATTGCTGATCCGCAGCCGTCCATTGATTGGTGTAAGTCGAGTAAAGCGACGTGCAAAGCTAACCTTTAATGACTTAAGAGAACATATTTAAAATTGTATTTAAGAGAAAATACAAGTCAACAACAAGCATTGTTTGTCGCCAAAACTTCTACAGCGCATTGTGCGACAAACAAAAGAAAAGGCTTATTGCATTTATAACCCTTTTAGAAATCCTTTATCAAAGTGAAGGTGTCAGTCCTTTGTTAGAGCTGGACAATGGTTAGTCATATTGAACAAAGACTAAGGTCTTAAGTTTATGAGAAGCCAAAAACAATAAAAATGTATTGACATTGTATGCTTCTAATGTTTATTGTGTCCTTTTTTTCAGTATATTTTGTCCCTTTTCCATTGTAAATGGAAAAAAACTACTTTTGTTATTATTCCCAAACAGCTATTAATTAATTGAGCACCAAATGTGCTGTCAGCCTGAATTTCTGCTGTTTGAGATTTTTGACACAGTTGGCTTTTCCATAGTTAGAACTTTCAGCCAGAGCTTGAATCAAACTTCAGAATACAGGCCTGGGATTTTCATTGTTAACAATAATTGCAAACACATATGTTCAGGTAATATTTTTTAGAACAAATTTAAATAGAGTGAAAGACCTGTCAGTGTTTTTTTCAAGTAGAAAGGTAAATGGAAGCAAACTTGGAACAGAATTGGAGAAGAGAGGCAAAAGTTGAAGAGAAAGAAGAATGGGAGAGAAAAGATAAGATAGGAATGAACTTGAAACAAAGGAAAATACATTGTACCCAGTGAGCAAGAGAGATTTACTTTCAATACTTTATTTATGAACTACATGAGTTTTACTTTCATCCCATGTGTCTGCTAAACGTCCAAGAGATAGACTACTAAAATCTTGCGTACAAGGATCTTTATGGTTGCTTGACATAGCCACTATTTAAATCATACTCTTGGTTTCATGTCTATTGTTTAAAAAAAAATAAAAATTGTTTGGTTTAAAATAGAGGATGAATTGACTACAGTATCAGTGGCGTAGCTACGGGGGTGGGGGGGGGCACGTGCCCCCCTGAAATTTGGTGTGCCCCCCTGAAAAAATTGGCAGAGCAAAAAATAAAAAGGGAGAAAGAAGAAAAGAAAAAGAAGAATAAAGACAGAAAAAAGAGGAAAATAAGGGGAGGACGGCGAGTGAATGAAATAAAGTGATGGGAAGACTTGAAAAAAAAATTTCATGTTACTCTATAAAACTTTTGTTTGCGCTTCGCGCCAGAATTGCCTGTTCGATGAGATTCATATCTTGCTCAATAGGCTGATATGGAGCAAGTTTTGAAGTCAATATACAAAACATATTTTAGTTCGGAAATCGTGCTTTCATTATTTTTTTTTCATTTACAAATTTAAGTGCCCTGTAAAATGTTCGTTTTATGGTCTATATATCTGCATTTTAAGCTCTCGCTGCGTGGTCACATTGTTTGATTTGCAAAGTTCATATTGTCTACGTGTATTCCATAATGTTCCATAAACAAATGTATTCAGAATGCCCAGATTCTAGGTCTAAATCTAAAACATGCGCGATAGCCTGCATGTTCTTTATTTAAAATGTACTTGAATTATCCAGTTTCACATCAGAATATCAATAATTGTCTGCTCACGCTTCACGATCTCATTATTAATGATACCCAATTAACTATATATCCTATTTATGATTTACAAAATATGAATAGAGTGTCCCGCTTTTAGGTCTAAAATCTCAATTTTCTTCCTCTCGCATCAATTGTTTAGTTGCATACCTATCCCATTTATTAATACAAAAAGTTCTTAGAATTACCATTTTTTAGTTCGGAATATCAAAAAAGTTTGCTCGCGCTTCGCGCTCGCATTATTGAAATGTATACCGTCTTCGTGGGTAACTGTAAGCAGTCCTTATAACAGGTCCCTTTTTGACAATGCAAGAACAGTTCATAAAAAAATTCTGCTCGCGCTTGGCGTTCGCAGTAACCATCTCGTTACATACGAATCTTGTTCAGGATCACATATAACATTGCTCAGAATATTAAATTTTCAGGAAAAGAAATATATGAAATTAAAAAAAATCACTCGCGCTTCGCGCTCGCACTTTTTATAAGGCTTATTCATGTTTATGTTGTTTTATAAGAATAAAACTAAGAAGTGACTGATCGGGGAAAATATAAGTTAAGATAATTTCGGGCCCCGTCCCCTATTGGCGAAAGTCGGATCCGCCCTTGTGACATATACACAAACACCGGAAAAAAGGCCGGTGCCCCCCCCCCCCCGAAAAAGCAAGGACCCCAGTCCCCCCCCCCCAGGAAAAAAATCCTAGCTACGCCACTGTACAGTATCAAGAGCATATTATGAGTGTACTTAAATTGAATGTGAACTTAATTCAAGCCAAAACAAAGTTATATTAATTTATATAGATCTATAAGTAAATTATGAGAGTTTATATCAATATTTTCTACTTCCTTGCTTCAATTATATCTTCCGACCTTGGAGTTCTCTAATGTCATTTACACATTGTGCAAAAAAAATGTAGGCCTCAAACTAGGGCAATCAGATCGTTATAACATTAGGGGTTTTTAAGGATAAGAATGTACCCGCTTTGTACCAGACTGTTTTAAGCCCATGTGACGAGCCGATGACTAGACTTGTGTTTTAAACAGGTGATTCAACAAAAACAATTTTTTTGATGACACTACATGTATATAAACTTTCTCTTGCGCTCGCATTGCATATTCGATGAGATACATATCTGCTCAATAAATAGGCTAATATGGAGCTTAAAATATCAAGTTTTGAAGTCAATATACAAAACATTTTTCAGCTCGAACATCGAACTTTCTCATTTTGTTTGATTAAAATTCATTTTCAAAAAGTGCTCTTTAAAATGTCCGTTTTAAGTACCATTATTTACTGCTCGCGCTGTGCGCTTGCATTTGATTTATCAAATACATATTCTCTTCATGTATTTCATAAAGTTCTCAAAATATCCCTTTCAGGTCTGATTGTCAGCGCTGCGCACTCGCATTTTGATTAGTAATGTATACCTCTAGAGTAATTTTATAACAAACTCTTTAAAATACCCTTTTCATGACAGTTTAATATACAGTGCGTCCCAGAAAAAAAACGAAACCGAGATTAAGCGATGATTTATCATAACTTAATCACAAATACAATAGACAAATGACCTACCAATATAAAGCTTAGAATCTCCTCTTTCATTTGATATTACTTAGATTATTCCCCATTCACACATGACTGAGCAGAAACAATTTGAAGAAAGGATACCAAAAACTCATTTGGCGGGGGTATCTGAATTTCAAAAAGATAATGACATGCCTGAAAAGTTCAATATCTGCTCTTTTATTTGATACCTTAATCACAAAAAATGGTCAAGAAGTAAAAAAGTTATGTTCCCTCGAAACAATGCTTGTATTTCCACAATTTCATAGTTCGCATCATTTATTAAGTGCGATCTACATCCACTTCACAATTTTCCTACACAGTGCTTGAATTAGTGCTTAGATTGACACCTTTTCAGATCGGAATACCAAATATTTTCAATTTGCGCTTCGCGCTTGCATATTGATTTTTATGATTTAAAAAAATAGAACGCCAAGATTCTAAGTAAAAAACTTGTGCACGCGTGTTAATTGAGACTCACATTTTTTTTCTTTATTTAAAACATGCTTAAATTACCCAGTTTCGGATCAGAATATGAAAAAACTCTGTTCGCGCTTGGCGCTCGCATCATTATTGTAGTAACATACCCAATTACCCATCTTTCTTATGATTTACAAAACATGAGAGTGTCCCGCTTTTAGGTCAAACTCTCATTTTCGTCCTCTCGCGCTTCGCGCTCGTATTGTTTAGATATGTTCCTATCCTGTTCATAATTGCGAAAAAGTGCGCAGAATGTCATTGTTTCAGGTCGGAATGTCAAAACATTTCTGCTCTTGCTTCGTGCTCGCAGTAATTGTATAGTTACATACACACGTACATACATTGCAAAGAATGTTCAATTTTCAGGACAAAATGCATGAGATTTCCCCAAAAATATATTTATATAGAAGTGACTACCCCTACAAAGAACTAAACAAACCCAACTCTGAGCGGCCGATCGGGGAAAATATGGATAAAAATCAATTTCGCCCCTTCCCCTAATGGCGAAAGCTAGATCCGCCCCTGCACATAGAATATCAAACCAGCATGGAATGCTTTGTCAATGAGCGGTATGTTTTTTCTTTCTAGTGATTTTGGAATGTATTGCACTTGAGATTCTTATCTTCTCGAACACGTCCCTGATTACAGCTACTGAGGGGCTGTCACACTTGCTTGGACAAAGTCCCCAACCAGCGGATGCCGACGTACGAATGGGAAGCCGGTTATGATCATCCAATACCTTTTCTTGTTATCAATCATTGCCACGTGTTAACAGGTCAAGATAATTTCTTGATATTACAAAAGTAATTCTCGATATAAAACATTGAATTTTTTTTTTGATGACCAGAATGAAACTCCTGGAATGGGCTGGTATGGACTAATGATGTCACGGCATGCCATATAATATGATGGCTTAATTAATCGTCAAGGTGTGACAGCCACTTCAATAATTGAATGAAATCAGCTGTAGGTACACACGTATAGAAAAAAAACATAAAATTAATCTGAATTCGACGGCGGTATGTCGAAAATGCACATTTGCATTTGAATTCTGGGCTGCAATTATCTTCATTCTATCGTTTGAACATTCCAGCAAAAATTCTTCTTCAAATCTGAATGAAAACCTTTAATGAATTCAGCTGCCAAGCATATACGATCAACGTGTTATAAGGGATTAAATGTCAGAAATAGACCAGTTCGTACTTACTTCATGGACAATTTTGGTCAAATGACCTTTCATTTCTTTTATTATGATAGGCAGATTTTAAAGCAAGATATTGCGTAAGCTTGCCTTACATAGCAGGATGAAGAAATTGAATAGACCAGGTGACTAGAATAGCATCCCAATGAACGCTTTATGAAGGTATCTGTTGCATTCCTACTTTGAATGCATATCATAGCATGTTGCACAATGTACTTGGCAAACTAAAATACCATCGTGGACGCATTGTTGTTTTTTGTGGATGTAAATGAAGACCACAATTCCAAAGAATATATGAATAATCAAGACATCAAAGTTGGTGCTTTTCTCATTAGATTTTAACCTACCATGTCACTTTAGTACAAATGACCTTCCTCTGATCATGCGTAGAATCTTTTGATCATGCGCAGAAAGGAACTACGAACTGGCCTATATGCCTGCATACATTATTTTGTTGCTATGTCGACCAGAGGGGGCGAATGTCCCCTGTTCTTTTTCAAGTAATGAATTGAATTTAAAAAAGAAGGGCGGAGGAGATGGAAGGGAAGACAGAAGATCATAACTAAGAACCGTTTTGTATCGTTTAGCCCTCTCCCTATTTTTCAATTGAGAAAAAATGACATCAACTTTTGCCCCCCTCCCCGCGGAAAAATTATGTCGCCGCCCCATGTCGGAGAGATGGTGTCAAGCTGGGGAATCAGGCGTAACCATGTATCATTGCAAATTCTTGCTATAGAACTAAATGCAAATGCTGTACATATAGGCCTAAATTACGTGGAAATTAACATAGCAACAAGCATCTTATAATTCTGCAGTGTACGTTGCCACTTTCACAATTAACTGCATGACACATTTGGCTACAATTGAACGGCATAGTTCACCATTAAATTAGTTTAGTTGAAGTCGTTTAAACATGTTGAATATTCAAAGTATGCATGCCATTGTTACAATTGAACAAAAAAAGGCTTGCCTCATTTGCATTGATTCTGAGCAGTAGGGGTATAAATAGAAGGGATGTTCTTCTTATCGGCACACCTTGTCACCACTGCGGCTTACCGGAACGTTTCTCTGCGTCTCGCCTTTCACCGTCAAACATCCAGCCATGAAGTCTTTCGTCTTTATCTTGGCCGTTCTCGTCGGGGCAGTTGTCGCAAAACCGAAGACGATCTCTCCTGATGACCTGAAGCAACAGAACAAGGACATCTCGTCTAAAGAGTACCTTAAACGGGTCTTCCAGCACTCTGTGGTCTCTTACGTCGGAAGTGACGCCCAGGACATCGTCGAGAAGCTACAAGATCTTGGACTTCATGAGGCAGCGACCATCGCCAAGCAGGTAGATCTGAAGCAGATCATCCGAGACAACGGCATTCGTAAGTTGAATCATTACTGTGCTACTCTGCTGCAAGGGTTATATTCTAATGCCATACGAGCTATCCCGAAGAAACAAACATTCCAGAGTCTTTACTCTTTCAAGAAGGACAGTACTAAATTAAAGTGCTTTAAATGATAATTTTCACTCTGTGTATACTAACCCATGGCCAGCAGCTTTATACAATTTGGAACTTTTAAATTATTTCGAGCTTTATCTGGTAAACACTGGCGTACCTAGGATTTTCCAAAGGGGGAGGATTTTTATTTCGTCCGAGAAATAAAATTTGACAAGGAAAAAGTCTTCAACCAAAAAAGGTCTTCATGTTCAAAAGAGGGGACGTACGTCTGTTTTCATTGCATTTTACATTACATTATTAATTTGGCTTCTCAAAGGGGGATATGTCCCCTGCGTGAGTTGTGACTCGTCAGGGGAGGGCGGTCTGCCCCCCCCCCGTTAGGAACGCTAGTGCTGGTAAACCATTTACACGTAAATGTTCGGAAAATTTATTCCATATTACTCAATTTTGATATTGCAGGCTTTTTTTTCTTCATATTTTCCAGCACCCATCACGTTGTGCATGCCCAGTGACAAGGCTGTCGAGAAATGGAGGCAGGAGCTCCCCGAAAGACAGATGCCAGAGAGGGAGATCTTGAAGAATCTGGTCAAGGCTTGGATCATTCCAAAAAGGGTCATGTCATCCGAGGTCACAAATAACCAGAAGATTGAGAGCTTGAATGGCGCTAAACTGAGATTCAACATCTACAGAGACAGAGATGACGTCAAGGTAATTATTCAACCGATCAAATGGTACTCCTTAATTCCTAAATTCAAAAGCTCTCCTGTCCCCATTAGCTCCTAGCAATGGGTCAAACTATTTAGGGAATTTTTTTTTTGAAGACTAGCCAAACGTGTTTAGGTTCCCATGAATATAGTTTGTCTATTTAAGCTTACTGTTGGCAAGTATAACTTGTTTACGGGTTATTCTGACGCCAACTTGTTTGGGGCCAAAAATGTCTAAATGAAGCCCGCTAAAAACATGTTTCGGGGTTATTTTACACACGGAGAAAAACCTCGTTTAGGGGGCGTTTCGAAATAATTTGGTCACGCATGTTTATACAGCAATACATTTGACCGCTGGGTAGTATAAGAGCTGTAATCTTGATACAGCAGAGTTTTGTAAGGATCTTAAGATAAATCACGAAATTTTATGAATCTTGAACATGTTTTAGGTTATCACCATTAACGGGGCTCGCATCGTTGACGCCGATAGGGAATTCACCAAAGAAGTCATCCAGGTAGTCGACAAGGTTATATATCCACTTCCGATTGGTAACGTCATCGAAGCCTTGAATGGTAATAAAGCCTTCTCCGTCATAGTCGATCTCCTGAAGCAAGCCGGAATCGTACAAGAACTCGGTAAGTTGGCTGTGGAGTCTGGCTTGAGTATAATGAAAGCTGATCACATTGATAATCCTTATGTGACGTCGATTGATGACAACGGTGTAAAGTATAACGGTTATTTGTAATTTTAGTATTATGTTGTAAATGCAGAGATTATAAACGATAACCATATTGATGGTTCATTACTTAAGGATTAAACATGATCTTGGCTTCACTGATGCGTCAAATTTTCCCGTTCCATTTTAGAATCTGATCCCATCACGGTTATTGTACCAACTAACGACGCCTTCCAAGCTCTCCCATCCGGTGTCCTAGACGACCTCAAACGCGACACCGACAAACTCCGTAACCTGCTTAGATACCACGTGATCTCTGACGTCAGATATTCTATCTCCTTGACGTCTGGACAGCGCATTCGTGCTTCACAGGGGGATGAAATTTCGGTCTACAGAAGTACAAATGGTAATACCTCGGTCACATTTGATCTACGTCGAGCCGATCGATAACGGCCGTTAACTTTTTTTTCATCGACTACAGGTGTTTTGGGCAGAAATTAATAAAACGGCTGGTTTCGACTCGCCGTAGAGCAAATGTGACCGAAATATGAAGAGCTCACTTGCAAGGGGTTAGGTCCATTTTTCATCAAATCTAATTTTTAATGTATAGATCTTTAGTAGCTCTATAAGATGATACCAAAGAAAAGTTTAAAATTCCTATCAAAGAGTGAACTAACATGGCAAAGAAAAACCACTTTTTTTCAAAAGGGGTTAATTCCATTTCAGTTACTTGCAAAAGGGGTTAGGTCCACACAGAATATTTTTGGAAAAAGAATATAAAAATATGAAGACAGGAAGGTTTCTTTTATACCCATTTTCATGTTCTCATGGAAGGTATGAAAATGTAGTTTCGCATAAGAATGTTGCAGTATGAGAGAATTAAAAGAACTTTCTGGAGTGGACCTAACCCCTTGTGCAACGAAATTCTTCTGAAACTCTGTAAAAAGGGGTTAGGTTCATTTTTCAAAAATTATTTTCTTTAAAAGGATATCCAACTTGCAAAAGCATAGAATATCATTTCTATATTCTTATATCTGTTTCGTCTACAATTTTATTATTTATTTTCAATTCACTGTTTTCTTTTTTTTCCAGACCAAATTGTACTGAACGTGCAGAATGAGCAGTCGGAATCTCCAATTGTGATCTCACGGGATATCCCTACCACCAACGGAGTCATCCAAGTAGTCGACCGGGTTCTTCTCCCGCCTGAAAAACACTACGTTCTTGTTTAACCAGATCAGACTGCTGATACGCACATTCAATATTGATTGAATACTTTTGCATTTCAATTAAATTCTCTTCTATCCATAAAAATAATAAGAATATTTTGTTTTCAATAGTCTGTACTTTGCATTAATGATTATACGAAGTGAGGGTGATGAGAGTAATGTTAAGAACTAGAGCAAAAGTTAGCGAATATAGAAAAAACGGATGTGTGTGTTTTGATCCTTTTGATACGGGTATATATGTGAGATGTTAGTGTTACGTGTCTGTATAATTTGGTGTTAAAAACTTTTCTTGCTTTCATTTCTCCTCGTGTTCCTTCATGTTTTTATTCACTACCCTCTTGCTTTAACATTCCTCGCCTTTCTCTTCTCATTTGTTTTCTCTTCTCCCCTCTCTCCGCCCTTCCGCCTTTCTCTCCATGCACCCTTCCGTCTTTCTATTCACCCCCTCGCCTTTCTTTCGGCCTTTCTCTTTGCCCTTTTCCGCCTCTCCACCCTTCCGCCTTTCTCTTCACCCCTCGCCTACCTTTTTGCCTTTCTCGCCACCCTTCCGCCTTTCTCTCCTCGCCCTTCCCCCTTTATCTCCACCCTTCCACCTCTCTCTCTCTCGTGATTTCCTCTCCCCCTCCTCGTCGTGAGCTCCCATTTTTCTTGTGCCGATTCCCCCTTCGTGTCTTTCTCTTGCCTCGGTGGCGTCAACATGTTTGGAGAGGAAAGTATTATCCACACCCTCATCTTTTTACCACCTCTCTTTCTATACCCTTTTATCAAATTGGCAAAGCCGATCTCCTAATATTTATATAAAAGTTAGGTCCTACCTTAAATTCTTGCTCGCCAGAGGATCCAGCCGCTCAGGTAAATTTCACAAATCCAGTGACAAGAAATATATACACTTCACAATTTCAAATAGATTAGAAAAAAGGGACAGACGTCACAAAATGTCTCGCGAAGTAATGAGCTCATTAAGTATGCAGAGAATATAAACTTCAAAGGAGTGGAAGTGACGGTATGAAGTAAGAATTGAAAAAGATAGAGAAATGAGTATAAAATGATCCTCCACAAGATTTGCATGGTTCGATCCTCACTAGCAGCTGGATGAGATGGTCAGCATGAGTGGTTAGGACGAAGGCAGAGAGTAGAGTGATGATGTGGTAGAGAAAACAAGTTGTTTTTACCAACATCAGAAAAGGTGAAACAAAGAAATAAGCGCCAAAAAGGGGGGCAAAACACAGTTGAGAAGAACAAAGAAGAGAGAAGCAGACTGTGAGAAAAGTAAACATGCAAGCATCTCTGTAGTGATGAAGTATACCTGCAAGTTCATTGCAATAAACAAGGAACAATGAAAGGATGTTTGCTCCAAGTCTAGGACAAAAGAAAGGTTGTTTCTTAATATAAGAATGTGTTTGCCAAGTAGATTTGGGCAGGAAATGAGTTGCCTTGTTCTGTGCAAGTAAAGTATAGTACATTGCACATGGCAGAAACAAGTTAGAATACAGATATGAAATTGGAAATAAAATAAAGAATTTATATACATGAACAGAATATTGAAAATATATACAAGAAAAGAATATATAGATATATAAAAAGATATAGTCAAGTCACTACAGTAGCTCCCCCCTAGATTTGTACCGAATAGAAATGTAGTAACAAATCGACAAGGGAAAGTAAAAGGGAACTTGACTATATAAAACAAGAAAATAAAAGGACTGGAAACATTAGTGAATCGTGAGACATGTTTCACCCGTCTCCGAAAAATTGAACGTACTTGGCAGGAAACCTCACATGGCGACCAGAACGGGTCTTACGAATTTCGGGAGGCGTATGCTTGTCATCAGAATCCCCTGCCAAGTCCGTGGAGTTGGATTGTTGATGAACTTGGTCAGGTGGATTTTGATGAGAAGATGAAGGAGTGATAACATCCTGCTCGATGAAAGCCGGTTTCAGTCTGTCGACACTGACATTTTCACGTTTACCATTATAATCAATGGTGAAAAACTTGTCAGTACGACGAATGACTCGGAAGGGTCCTCTGTATGGAGGCTGCAATGGCTTTGTAACAGCATCATCTCTTAGAAAGATGTGAGATGAAGAATGGAGTTCAGGATGTACCTGTGTTCTAGTTTGCTGTTTACGAGTAGGAGTGGGATGTAATTCCCGCATCATTCTCTTTAGTCTGTGGGCATAGTTAGATGGATCATCAGCAGCGTCGAATTGTGAAGGAGCTACAAATTGTGCAGGTAGAGTGACTGTAGTCCCAAACACAAGTTCTGCTGCAGAGCATCCAATGTCAGCCTTGATTGCTGTGCGTATACCCAGCAAGACTAAAGGGAGTGACTCAGTCCAACGGACCTTGTTATGAGCTTTGAGAGAAGCTTTTAGTTGGCGATGAAAACGCTCCACTAAACCATTTGCGGCAGGATGGTATGCTGTTGTGCGGATGCGTTTAGTGCCAAGGAGGTTGGTGAGTGCGAGAAAAAGTGCTGACTCAAATTGCCTACCTCTGTCTGTTGTGATGGTAGTAGGTGCGCCAAACACTGCTACCCACCTGGCCACAAATGCACGTGCTACCGTCTCCGCAGTGATGTCTGGGATAGGGATAGCTTCAGGCCATCTAGTGTAGCGATCAACACAAGTGAGAAGATAATTGTTGCCCTCTGATGAAGGAAGCGGGCCAACGAGGTCAATGTGCACATGAGAGAAGCGTGCATCAGGTGAAGTGAAAGTACCAAGTGGTGCTTTGGTGTGTCGATGTACTTTACACTTTTGACACTCGAGACATGATTTGGCCCATTTTCTGACATCAGCGTTGATGCTAGGCCAAACAAAGCGTTCTGTAATGAGCTTTTGAGTAGCTTTGATTCCTGGATGAGAAAGTCCATGAAGGGAATCAAAGATAGCTCTTCTGTGTTTGACTGGAACTAGAGGCCTGGCAGTACCAGTTGATATATCGCACAGAACAGTAGTGGTAGAACCTGGGAGAGCAATTGACTTGAGTTGAAGTGAGGAGTCTTTCACCTCAGTTTCATCTTCCTGATCTCTTGCGATGGCCGCAAAGTCTATTATGGAGGACGAATCAACTCTGTCAATATACAGACGAGAGAGGGCGTCTGCTGCTGTGTTCGCCTTACCTGAAATGTGCTGTATATCAGATGTGAACTGCGAAATGAAATCGAGTTGCCGGATTTCTCGTGGCGAATGCCTATCCGGTTTCGACTTGAGTGCATGAGTAAGAGGTTTGTGGTCAGTGTAGATAGTAAATGACCTACCTTCAAGGAGATGACGGAAGTGCTTGATGCCCAGATATGCTGCAAGCAACTCCCTACCAAAAGTGCTGTATTTGGTCTCAGCTGGTTGTAACCTCTTAGAGAAGAAAGCCAGAGGTTGCCAAACTCCATCCACTTGTTGTTGGATGGCTCCCCCAACTCCTACGTCAGATGCGTCGACTAGTAGGCATAAGGGAACATCAGTGCGAGGGTGCACAAGAACAGTAGAATTAGCCAACTGATCTTTAGCATGATTGAAAGCAAGAAGCTCTTTCTCTCCCAGATCAATTGGCATGTTCTTTTTTGTTCTGTTTTTCAACAGATCAGTCAGAGGTTGCAGCACTTCTGCACAATGAGGAATGAATCGCCTGTAGAAGTTGACCAATCCCAGGAATTCTCGAAGTTTGGTAAGTGAAGTAGGGGCGGGAAAATCACGGATGATTTTCACTTTGTCGCTAAGAGGTCGGATTCCGGTGGTGTCCACCATATGTCCGAGGAAAGATAGTGATGAAGCACCAAACTGACATTTCGAGGGATTGACAATGATGCCATACTCCTGCAGGCGATCGAATAGCAGACGGAGATGTGTCTCATGTTCATCCTTAGAGGAACTGGCTACCAGTATATCATCAAGATAAACATAGACAAATGGGAGGCCGCGAATGACGGTGTCCATCAATCGCTGGAATGTTTGGGCTGCATTCCGAAGGCCGAATGGCATTCGAACGAATTCGAATAAGCCAAATGGAGTGGTCACGGCAGTCTTGTGAATGTCGCTAGGCTCGACTGGGATCTGATGATATGCCCTAACGAGGTCAATTTTTGAAAAAATTGTCTTACCTGCAAGAGTTGAAGAGAAATCTTGTAAGTGTGGGATAGGGTATCGATCCGGGACCGTGCGAGCGTTGAGCAAGCGATAATCACCACAAGGCCGCCAGTCCCCTGGCGTTTTCTTGGGAACCATGTGCAATGGACTTGACCAGTTACTCTCAGATTGTCGGATAATGCCAAGTTCAAGCATGTGCTCGAACTCTGCCTGGGCAATTCTCTGACGATCTGGAGCAAGACGGCGAGGGCGCGCTGCCGCGGGCGGGCCTCGAGTTGGGATGTGATGCGTGGTAGTATGTTTCACTTCCGAGTGCTTGTAAACCGGTCGTGTGATATCCGGATATTGACGGAGAATGGAGTGAAACCGCTCCGATGAGTCATGTTGCATGAACATACATCGGGCTAATAGTACCAGTATATGAGCCACATCCCTGGACTGTAAGAGTGGTTGTGGTGTCTATCAATCGGCGGTGTTTGATATCCACCAACAGTCCAAATTGGTCAAGAAAATCGGCACCCAAAATCGGCGTGGGTATATCTGTCACAACAAATATCCAGCGGAAAACACGCCGTAAACCGAGATCAAGTGTGAAAGACTTTTGTCCGAAGGTCTTGATCGGCGATCGATTTACAGCCTGCAGTTGGATATTTGTTGCGTCAACCCTAGCCGGTTTCCCCAATTTTGAATGAGGGAAAATGCTCACCTCAGCACCTGTGTCGACGAGAAAGCGTGTACCAGTGTACTTGTCGTTGACAAAGAAAAGGCGACTGGGTTGGGTGCTGCCAAGGGGGTTAGTCGCCGCTATTCCTTGGCGGGACCGTTTCCCTGGGCTTGCTTTGAGAAAGAACAAGGACTAATGCACTTTTGAGCACTACTCACCTGCACCTGCATGCTGCTCACTGCGATGCGGGCTGCGCGAAACTGACTGTGGGCGTTTGCTTGAGTCTTTCGACTTGCGCTGTCGACTGCGACCTCTCTGGTTTTCCAGCATGGAGCAGGTTAATGCTTGAACCTGCATTGTGAGCTGGGCAACCTGCGCAGATAGTTGGTCGACTGTAGTTTCATGCGTGGGGAGTGGAGGAAACATTAGGGATAGTCATGTTGTAGGAGTAAGAAAAAAAATTGAGAAGTAGAAAGGAAACAGAAATAGCAAAGTGAGAAGCGAGAATAGCGAATTAAGTGAGAGCTGGAGAGGAAGCAAAAATGGCGAAATAAATAGAAGGCGATAAAAGAAAATTAAGGATTCAGGATCACGTCGGGATCACCAGTTTAGGAAATTGGCAAAGCCGATCTCCTAATATTTATATAAAAGTTAGGTCCTACCTTAAATTCTTGCTCGCCAGAGGATCCAGCCGCTCAGGTAAATTTCACAAATCCAGTGACAAGAAATATATACACTTCACAATTTCAAATAGATTAGAAAAAAGGGACAGACGTCACAAAATGTCTCGCGAAGTAATGAGCTCATTAAGTATGCAGAGAATATAAACTTCAAAGGAGTGGAAGTGACGGTATGAAGTAAGAATTGAAAAAGATAGAGAAATGAGTATAAAATGATCCTCCACAAGATTTGGTTCGATCCTCACTAGCAGCTGGATGAGATGGTCAGCATGAGTGGTTAGGACGAAGGCAGAGAGTAGAGTGATGATGTGGTAGAGAAAACAAGTTGTTTTTACCAACATCAGAAAAGGTGAAACAAAAAAATAAGCGCCAAAAAGGGGGGCAAAACACAGTTGAGAAGAACAAAGAAGAGAGAAGCAGACTGTGAGAAAAGTAAACATGCAAGCATCTCTGTAGTGATGAAGTATACCTGCAAGTTCATTGCAATAAACAAGGAACAATGAAAGGATGTTTGCTCCAAGTCTAGGACAAAAGAAAGGTTGTTTCTTAATATAAGAATGTGTTTGCCAAGTAGATTTGGGCAGGAAATGAGTTGCCTTGTTCTATGCAAGTAAAGTATAGTACATTGCACATGGCAGAAACAAGTTAGAATACAGATATGAAATTGGAAATAAAAGAAAGAATTTATATACATGAACAGAATATTGAAAATATATACAAGAAAAGAATATATAGATATATAAAAAGATATAGTCAAGTCACTATACCCTCCTTCTTGCCCTTCTCTTATTTCCAATGATCCTTTATTGAATTTAAAAAAATTATTAATCGTATGCGATTTAAAAATCATAAAGTTATTGAACACCTCATTCTAGAGTGAATTTTGATTTTCATCCATGATAAAAAAAATGATATGGGCAACCTACATTTCCTTCAATATAAACGGATAAGTGACATGGTGTTTTAAAATCTAATGAGATAAGCACCAACTTTGATGTCTTTATTATTCATATATTCTTTTGAATTGTCGTTTTCATTTACATCCACAAAAAACAATGCTTCCACGAACGACTGGTATTTCACAGTTTGTCAAGTACAATGTGCAACATGCTAAGACATTCAAAGTAGGAATGCAACAAATACCTTCATTAAGTGTTCATTGGTGTGCTATTCTAGTCACCTGGTCTATTAAATTTCTTCATCCTGCTATGTAAGGCAAGCTTACGTAAAATCTTGCTTTGAAATCTGCCTATCACGATGAAAGAAATGAAAGGTCATTTGACCAAAATTGCCCATGAAGTAACTACGAACTGGTCTATTGCCACCCGCATAAATAGCTATCGTACCTTTCACAGGGAACGCAACATCACAAGCCCCGCCCCTCTCTCCTGTTACTTTCGCTTTTCCTTATCCTCTCCTTTTCATTTTCGCTTTTCCCATCCTTCTTGCTTTTCTTTTGTCTTTCTTCCCCCTTCTGCCCTTTCCCGTCTTGTCTTTCTCCCTTAGGACGAGGGGGGGGGGGGCAATCGAGCTGAGGCACTTTAGGGACTTTAGCTCACCACTTTTTGTCAATTGTAATTTGCCTTACACGTACTATTTCTGTTTTCCATCGGTGGATTTAAGCCCACGCGGTGAAGCAAAGTCACGTGGACAGTAATGCTTTGAGAAGGCGCCGCTGTGACCTGTACGTGCTTCACTTGATGATGGTAATGGCATCACAAGCAGGCCACATTCTATTGACAAGAAATTATTTGGATTTCATCCCAGATTTATTTGTGGGTCAAGACGCACCCACTAACAAATCCAACGTTCTCTGATTGCCTGTTTTTTTTACGTCAAACTTTGGAACTCCGTTATATTGAAAGTCTTAGTAGGATGAAGCATAAAGGATCCAATGCGGAGGAGTTGATTTCTGTCGAGCACGTGGAAAAACATGTGCCCTGTATTTATTGAACTAATCACAATAAACTCACTGTTCTAGTGAGGCACATCAGTTTCACTCTCCATATGCATATCATTTACTGATTACTCCTCTATATTCAATTAGAACTCGATTTATCTGGTTTAATGTTGAATTACTGAACATTGGAAGAAATATATAGTCAATTTGACAGGTCACAATTACAAATGTTTATCTCCAAGGTTATTTAAAGAAGTAACTGCGGAGTGAATTGACCTAAAATCAATGAACTCGTGTTTGGTTATTTACGGGATTGGTTTTGGAGATCTTTTTAGGGTGTAGAGCGGATTAGTTATTTGGTATATAGCTACAGTATATTGTATTCAATTTCACAATTAGATTTCCGAGATATTCAAGACCTTTCAATGCTTTCGTCACCACACTTGGAAATTAAATGACATATGTGTGGTAACTGGTTTATAAGTTCATGTGAAATGTGAACGTAAACAAGTTAGTTGAAACACCACTTGAAATAATCACAAGGAATTTTGAAATCGATCGAAGCATGGAAATTACATAACTTAACGACCATGTTTCTTAACACTGCTTGGAAAAAAATTCTAAACCATTAACATTATGGTCAAGGTATTTAATTGATATACTCTCATTCAATGAAAAGGAAAATGGGGAAAATAAAATGAAAATGCATTTGAAAATCAATGGACATACCCTGTAACGATTAATGTTACCTTTTAAATGGCAATTCACAAATAATTCCGTTAATGATAATTATAGTCAGTATACTAGTAAAATTAATATTTGATCAAAGTAAGAGTTATATTGTGTTTAGGACCATTAACAAGCAAATGAATGGACAATCAAAAGGAAGAAATTCTATAAAAGTTTAAATTCTTGATGGGTGCATGAGTTTGAGTGTGCAAATAGATGTAAATAATATTCACATATATTTTATTTTACTTATCATGCTTGAATACACTGAAACATGTATACAAGTTAATACTAAATGAAATGAACTTTCAGTGCTCAATGCACATTCTTTATTCTGCACATCATCAAGGTAACTTGGGTAGATCGCGACCGTCTTTCAATGCACGAACGCTATCATATTTAAGAATCAAGAAACATAAAACACACTTATTGGGTGGGGAATGGGCCAATCACAATTTGCCATGTGATCTATTTTATTACATATATTTCAATATGTCCGTCTGAAGCAAAATTTGTCATATAAGTTATGCTCATTTTGTTGAAAGAATTATGAATAAAAAAATCAAATGCGATGAATTGATGATTGATTATGATAAAGATGGTGATAATATCGATGAGGGCAATAAAATGATAATAATTGAAATGATATTAATAATGAAGGGAAAGAAGGAAAAACATGACAATCATTCAGCATCGCAACCACTTTTCAAACTGTCTTAACATCTATAGATTTCTAACTTTACATTACATGTACAAAACCCTGAATAACGATACAATTAACGCCATGCTGAAAGCTGGCTGCAGCGAGCTTGTTGCATAAGCTTGTAGCAGTATATTTATTGCACCCAAAACTGAACTATAGTTTATATCAGGACTTAATCTTTAAACACAAAGAAAGAAATAAGATGAACTTTATATTTGCAGACATGATGATAGCTGCGTTACCGAATAAACCAGTTAGAATGACCTGTTAACAGACCTATTACATGACTCAAAATTCAAGCCACCCACACTTCAAAATAAATACCAAATGAAAGAATAAAGGTATGTTTTCGACCCAAAAGTTGTCATTGAAATCAACCGAGGAGTTTGTCTTATTTGTAAATTCAGTTTACTTGCAGAAGGATTGTTTTTTTTAAAGAATAGTGTATTTCAGCGACCGACAATTCTCTCCCCCTATGGATTATTGACCGAGAGAAACTTCATCAGGAATTGAATCAAATTTGGAAGTAGTCTGTGGTATGTAGCTGTTCGATGATACGTTGTTTAAAATAAATTCACTTGAATTATCCGAAATTTGAGAAATTTGTCGAATGTGATGTTACAATTTTTGGGCTAATGCTTTTATACATATTGTATAATTAACAAAGTTATAGAGACCAGTTTTTCTTGTCGGGATGACCGAGTATATAGAATTTCTCTAGGGATGGTTGGAAATGAAGGGAGTTGGGGAAAAGCATTTGGTCAGTATTGCTCAGACTGTATCATGACCAAATAGCTACAAGTTGTTTCATATCTTTACCGGTCGGGACCTTGTCTGAGCCAGGGTGAGTGGGGGTGCGAGTGTGTGAGGGTGTGTTTGTAGGAGCGAGAGCAAGAGATGTATGTGATCATATGTCTTGCGTGTGTGTGTGTGTGTGAGTGTGTGTGCTTTAATGGTGAGGGTGAGTCTGTCAATAAGAGTGTTGCGGGCTGCAATTTTGCACTGTTATTATTTTTTTTAAAATCTATTTCTCCTCTCGTAGCAATTTTGAATTGCAACCCGTGTTGTAGACCCTATTCTGATGCGGTAAATTAATACTGATTAATATGTCCACACCTCGCATGGAAAAGCAACATGTTATCACGTTATGCTATGCATATATAGGTCTTTGAAGCAAAATGAATCGAAGAGCTATGATATCATGCTGAATTTTATTTCGTTTTCGGCAAATATTTCCTTTTAATCATCATATATTTTGAGGTTTACATAGATGGTCAGGGTTTGGTTTATTTTCCTAGTATATATCGTTAGGGTTTGTAAATAATCATAGACATTTGTAATTGTTGTTACAACTAGTTATTTTCAGTTTATGTAATCGATTTACGGTGAATTAAGAAGTTGAATAAATTGTGTGTGTGTGTGTATGTGTATACGTGGGTGCCTATTGTGTGTCTTTTATTTTGCGTGTATAGGAACTCTCTAAATGCAAAAAAAAATCCACAATGACACTTCTCGTAGAGTAAAGCTTGGGACATATCCTCAGAGTACATTAATATAGCTCCTTCTGGAGAGAAATGTGCATTTTTTCTTAGAGACTTTCACTCCCAAAAGAGTTAAAATCCACTCCCAAACGATGCAAATCTCACTCCAAAAGGACTGGTCCCTCGTCTCACTCCGAGCGGAGTGTGACTATGTATTTACTGGTGTTATTGTGTTGTGTTTCCTCGCTTCAACTATGGCTCGAAAGGGCACTGCATGATTTCTATATACCTTTCTACATGTATATAGTGCTGAAACTTTGTATTGATTGATTTTTATATCAATAGCATATTGTGTTTATTTCCAGTCAAAATTACTATTTTGATTGCCCAATTAACATGACTGACTAGTGATTATTCACATGTTTATTGATAATTGACAATGAAATGAAGATAAACCTTATTCTTTTTAAATCTAAAAATCTGAAATGATTATTGATTACAACTAGTGATAATTTACATATTTTGGTCGAATATTATATTTCGGGCAGCAATTGAAATATACAACGAAGTTGTGTCTTTTTCTGTATTTAAAAATGATTATTCATTTTGGGTCATCCAATTAGACTAAGACGAAAACATCTCGTCTTGCGACAACTAATACACATCTGATAAACTTCCCCAATTCTGAACTGAATTCCTTGTCTTTTTAGATAACTGATTGCACTTCCAAAGATTACACTAACAGAAAATTAGAGTTAAAATGACTAGATCATTCAGCTACGGATTGATTCAATCCAATTCATCGAGTATTTGGTATATATAGCGCTCGCCTTACCTCTATACACGTACATGTCATGTTGCCTCCAATGAAATTTATGCTAGTCAGAAATCACTGTGATCTAGTCAGATATGACTAACATATCGGTTGCATCTATCTGACTCTTTCACCTAGTAATTTTAACTAGTTTGTTTAGGACTATAGCCTAATATATGACACTGACTAAATCCGACGAATATTGCTGGTCTTATTTTTTTAAGTATTTATATTTTCCAATCATTTTCCTCCTGTGGTATCAGTACCGTCTAAAGTTAAAAAGAGGAACATTTCTTAGGGATACTACAGCTGGTGACGCCCCGATTCGTTCCATTTTACCTTCTATCGTTTTCAGTTTATGATATAGGAATACCCAAACGATTTCCCACAAGTTTAGTGTTTCATAGATATAGCCACTACAATTCAATTTGTTATTCCCATAAGAATAAGCTAATTCGTGGACAACTCAATTTTTCAACTTAACTTCGTGCTTCGTGGGAAGGAATTAAATAACCAAATTATTCTATATGAATTGAGGAAATGCATTTTTCTTTAAGTGGTTTCTCTTGCGTCAAAGTTTGATATTAAGTGAATTTATACTGCAGTACTTTTGTATTTTCAAAGCATACATAACTGGATTCAGTATGCAGTAGTTACTGCTGTATACGAAGCATGAAACAGAGGAACATCACTGCTGTCTGTGAACCCATCTATTAACATGAATAATCGATTTGGCAAATCTGTAATATAAATGGCTCTGCTTTTGGAATAAGCATGGCGCCCTCTTATGCATGCAATAAATGCTAGGAAGAAAATAGTTTTTTAATGATTCTAATATATAACCGATTGTGTATTTTGGTGTATTTATTACTAAGGATTTTTTATTTCAAAATATATGCAATTCATAAATACATCTCATTCATTTTTGGATAGTAATAAAATCATGCAAAGGGAAAATCTCTCTTTTTAATTGGTAGTTCTGTGTTATAGGGTTGTATAATATGCTGTCAATGAAATCGTCATTGAAGAGATTAAACGAAAATAGATTAATAAATATGGATAGATTCTCAATAAAATGAAAACTAATTTGGCCATTTTACCTTAAAAATCCTTAATACACGGTTGATCAGCTAAAAATTGTTTTCAGGGTTTTTGCTGAATAGGAATAGTTTATTTTGGAGCGGTTATATATAGGTCTCGAGTTTCAGATTAAGGTATACCACTTTCAAAATGAATTGTGATAGTACACTTTTCAGTTCCTTTTATTGAATTAGAAAGAATGACGTACACTTACTCAATCAAATAGATAAAGGGTGTGATGTCTACACTATCAGCCATGTTTACTTGGTAAATTAATTTAGAATGGATATCTTTATCGTTTGTCTCATGTCGCCAGCAGCTGCACGCGATTATCTAAGAAACGATGTCAACAAATATTGATAGTACGGCTCTACAATCTATATACAAGCAACCTTTTCAAAGGTTACTTTCACATTCCAAATAACCTTTAAAGGTTATTTGATTTTATCAATATTTTACCAACATTTCCAGGTTTCATCACGAAATTTCGATATAATGTACAATGTGATATGTTTTGATACATGCGTGAAGAAGAACAACAAAGTCCCAATTATTGATGACACTCATATTTAATATTATAATTCTTATTATTATGAGTTGTGATATAATTATTAACAATTTTGAATAGGCTAATTACAGAGCAAAGACATTGAACTTTTGGAATAAGGTTGTGATTTCTGTGCAAATACACTCAAAATGCAATAGACCTAATTCGCTCCCTAATCACTCGTCTAAGGGTGAGACCAGTTTTGGAGTGAACAAGAAATCTTTCCAGGGAAACTGTGCATATGTTGGACATTTTCACTCCAAAAAGAGCTAAAATTTGCTCTCAAAAGATGCAAATCTCATTTCGAAATTTCTGGTCCTTGATAACATTCTGAGATGATTGAGTGTGATTAGGGATTTAAGTCTTTTTCATTGAGTGTGTGTATCAATGATAGCATAATTCATTTTAAATATTGTTATTGAGTGAAATTGCGCCCTCTAGTATTCATTTTACATCCCTAGTGAATCGTCCCATCCAATATGCTTTTCATAAACATATAGAACCTCCAAACCTTGAAAACTTTTACCGTTTTATTGCCCATTCGAATCTGACGTGAGAAATGATTGAATTATTGTTCCCATTATTTTTTTTCATAAATTAAATCGTCTACAGATATTCTAAGTCGTGCCCAGTACTCATCTCTCCATTCTTACACTGCAAATCCCAAATGCGGAACAAAATATCCTCGATTTTTAATATGCATGCCCTAAATGAAATCCTACCAAAGAACTAAAAAGGACGAACGCAAATATTCACCCGCAAGAAAGAATTGTTCAATTCAGCCCATTTTACCATAAGCACCGTTTCCTATATGGTCATTATTCATTAATATACTGACATCAACATTTTATGTTTATACTATAAAGTTGGAACAAGCAACTATTTATCTCATGGCCCCACATTTTTTTTTCACTTGTCTTTGCTTCCAATTTTCAATCACGCGACTGCACACGAGGTGTTGGTTTCTTTCAGACCACGTGTGGGTGTTTGATGAAAGGAAATTCTATGTATTTTTAAAATACATCGATCTAGAGGTTTTTAAATCATTTTTCTTCATCACTTTTCTTTCTTCATTACCCTTAAGCCCTTGTAAAAGCGATAGCTTCGGTTTAACTTACTCTAGGCTCATATAATTTGGTGTGTATGATACTAGCATGAATCCCAGGAAGCCTATTGATTTTGAGGTCAAGAGATCAAAGGTTAAAGTCACAGTGAGATATTTTCATCTTACTCTTCTGAAGTAATTTAAAACGCGATAACTTAGGTTTACTAAACCGAAGCTCATTTAATTTGGTGTGTATGATACTAGCATTGATCAGACGAAGCCTATTGATTTTGAGGTCAAAAAGTAAAAGGTCAAGTCGCCACCTTCCACTTTTATTGCTTGACCAATAACTCCATTTTCCGCGTTTCAGGCGAGCGTAATTATGTGCTCGCCCCAGCGACACTCTTGTTAATAACAATGATGATGATGATGATGATAACGATGATAATAATAATAACAATAAAATAATGATAATAATAATAATGATAATAGTATGCAACGTAGCGCTTAATACAACATTTCGAAGCAACTACATACTATTACCTGTAGCTTTATGACAATACCGAGTAATCTGATCAGATCATTAATTGATAAATGTCCTGGACAAAATTATCTTTCCTTTCTTTTTTATTTTCTTCTGAAATAAATGTAATATAGTTAAAAGGAAATATTACGCACTTATTTTTATGACCAAACTATGCTATTTTACGGTTAAATATTTTGATTCATCATGTTGATCCAGTCTTCAGATTTACAACATCTATTTTCTTTCTGAAAGTCACATCTGTATCCTGTTTATATATCCCAGCAAGCAGAACAGCTATTTGTCGATAAATATTATTTCTATACGGTCTTTTCTGGAATTCATTGTTACCTTTGAGAGTATTAAGAAGGAATTCATTTAGACAATACAAGTTGCATTCATTTGTCATATGGATGATACATAATCGAAGACTTACAATAATTTTCTACATCTCTCTTCCTTACTTTCCCTTCGTCTTATTGTAATTTTGTAGAGATTCGTCTTGTTTTGCATCGTCACGTCCCGTTATGTCTTATCTTGGGTGTTTTTGATATTGTATTTTCCTGACTTCTTGTTTGTACGTGAGTACATTTGAAATCATAAATATTCTGGTCAGTAGCTCTTTCTTCATTTAAGATAAAAGAAATTGTTTGATTAGATATTACTGAGCTGCGAGGTCCCATTTGTCACATGTGTCTTTGATATGTTGTAAACATTATCCCTAGAAAAGAAAATTGCACCAGAAAATCGTAATATAGTTTTTACAAAGTGACCCAAAACACCATGGCAATTTCATTGCATATCACTAACTTGTATTACATTGATCTTTTCAGGAGATCAATAAAATTATGATGATTTTTTCAGTAATAGATATCTTTCAGGTGTCTCCACAAATTTGATTTTTCCATCCTTGATTTCGTTTTAAATCCCCCTTTCGTTCGAGCAATATTAATGCACGATACACATTAAAGTTCGTGATGTTTGAAAAAAAACCCAAAATAGTTCTTTGCAATGTTAACCGATGTCTTTAACGACATAGGTAGATGTGTTTTCAGAATTAGTAAATGTGTCCGAATTGATATAGTTAGATAGAATTGGATGGAGGGGGAGAGAATGAGGACTTCTTGTTATCAGTCTGTGGATCCATTTATTTAATTAAAATGGGATTATAGTACTTTTCTTCGCGAAAAGCCAACGTCTCCCAGAGTGCATCATTTGCAAATAATATCACTAAACATGGCGAAACATGAACATTAAGAGAAAGGGGAAAATTGGAATGGGGTAGAGAATTGGAAAAAGAAAATCTTTTGTTTTGGTTAATGCTAATATTATATCTAATGAGCGTGAGTGTCCGTCTCTGCGCGTTTGTGATTGTTTTACTGATTGATGTACATGCGATGTTGGAAGTTTTATCCGGGTGTATGTATGCAGGGTGGAACCTGAGGAAGGTGTCCATAATGTTCTGTTCAAAGATACGTGGATTTATAATGTTTGTGCGTGTGAGGGTATACGTACCACTATAAAGGAAATGACTGAAGTATAGGCCTATTATATCTATTACAATATTATTGTCATGAAGTACATTAAAACTATGGGGGAGTTGAAATACGAAAGGTTTGTATCCTCGTGTGTAAAGCATGTTTGTGTTAGATTATGTGGGTTATAGGTATGTGGTGGTTAGTGTAAGGGTGTGTGTGTGTGTGTGATGAAACAGTGAAAAACGAGTGATAAAGAGAGATGGGAGATTAAAAATGTGTTGCTGTACGTGGGGTGGGTGTGTGTTTTTTTTGTGTGTGTACGTGTTAAAGTGCGGTAATGTTTGCAAGCACGATAGACATCTTCAAGCCTTAAGTGATAAATTAACCATCATTCCAGACACCGGGCCATTAGCGCACATATTTACTGAAACGTTGGAACATGCAGTAAATAAAGATGAAATGAGAGAGCAATAGCCAAAGACACGGTGAGAGTTTGAATTGGGGGAGATGGGGGATTGATTTCAACATTATGCATATGCTATTGTTAATTGTACTATTATCACCCTAATTTGTAAGTGAAATAGCAAAATACGCTAATTTTAGCTTAGGCCTTACGACTTGAGCTTATCAAACTTTTGTAGTAAATCCTGAAAATGTAGAGATGATAAGACGAGATAGAGTGGAGAGATTAAGAAGATGAGGGGTATAATTGAATATCATTACTTGGTAGCTAAATTTATCTTTTCATCAAACATCCTATGTCCTAGTTTACATTAAAAGCACACCAATTCCAATACTTGACGTAGGTAACTTCTCTGGTAAGTGTTCATAAAATTAAACTTGCCCTTATTTTTTTCCTTTTGCTCCCTATAAAGAGGCTCCCTGAATGCATCCCCTCCCCTGATAAATGGAAGGAAAGGGAGCACCAGACATACAGAGACAGAAAGACTAGCAAATGTTTGCACATCTGATCTTCTTCTGTCGCATTTTAAGGCTAAAAAATCCTCGCTGTTTCCCTTTCTCATTACGCGTGCCAAAATGTTTGCCTAATTCAAACTGCGAGCATTTTTAGTGTCATCAGTCCAAATTTATTTTTGAATGTCGGGGTGACACTTAGCGCAAGAACCAGAAGATGAAGGAAGCCTTTTGGTTTGTTGAGACGAATAGAACACGACATCTTTCGAGAGAAGACGGGCTTGAAAATAGCTTTCATTCATTCAATCAAATTTTATATCGATTTATATAGTTTATATCGATTTCCAATATCATGTCTTGGTTTAGCCCTGTTCACATCGTGTACACTGTATCCAGGGGTGTGTTCACAGTGTGTACACTATATCCAGTGGTGTGTTCACAGTGTGTACACTACATCCAGGGGTGTGTTCACAGTGTGTACACTATATCCAGTGGTGTGTTCACAGTGTGTACACTATATCCAGGGGTGAGTTCACAGTGTGTACACTATATTCAGGGGTGTGTTCACAGTGTGTACACTACATCCAGTGGTGTGTTCACAGTGTGTACACTATATCCAGGGGTGTGTTCACAGTGTGTACACTATATCCAGGGGTGAGTTCACAGTGTGTACACTATATTCAGGGATGTGTTCACATCGTGTACACTGTAACCAGGGGTGTGTTCACAGTGTGTACACTACATCCAGTGGTGTGTTTACAGTGTGTACACTATACCCAGGGGTTGTGTTCACAGTTTGTACACTAAAAAATATTGGGTAAAATCTAAACCAGCAAGAGGGTGATTATTATGCCCAACCAATTAGGGACAGTATTTTACCCCTTACCCAATGCGGGAAGCATATTGTCCAGCACGGTTGAAAAAAAATAGAATGGGCAAAATTTTCATCACACCAGATAAATAAAAAAAATGCCCAAAACAAAAGGCCAATGTTGGTTGGGCATTTGCATGAATTAATTATCATATTTTTTTCGTAATACATGTAGATGAATCTGAAACTGGTCTAGTGAATCGAGATTATTCGCATTCGAAACTTGGTCCCTTGACTTTCTCTGAACTTTGACTTGTCCCAAGTTATCTCTAGTTAGGAATGTATTCTTCAAAAGATGGTTATCTGATTCAGGTGTGAATAGGGTTTTGGGGGACGAATGATGGATGGCCATTTCCCATAACGAGTCTATTCATCTGATAATAAATTAAGAAAAAAAAAACGTGAAAGAACCGAGGATTCTAAAAAGTTCCATTGTGATTCCCCTTTGTATTGCTTCCCGTGGTACATGAAAACACAAAGACAATGATTGATGTATGATGGTGATCAACAAAATTAAGGGATGAAAAAATGATACTGAAGTGAAAGAGAGAGATCGAGGGAAAGAGAGAGAGAGAGGGGGGGGGGACAGGTTAGATAATACATTAAAACATGTAGAGAATGGGTCAAGTGTTCACCAAAAGATGAAAAAATTAAAAGGGAAGAAAGTGACATTTGATAAGCATTGACGTAATCAATTTTGTGCGTGGTAATACGGAGTACGGAGGTAGTCTGCTGGGCAAACCCTTCACTCGAAATAAGGGTCTGTATGTGCAGCCTACTCATGCCTTGTGTACTGAAGGCTCTCTCGATTGGCACAGCAAGTTTTGTATGTGCTAGTCTTTGCGTGGAGGCACACTTGTTGATCAAAGTTCCAATGAGGGTCTGTGCCTGCAGACTAGTACGGAGGTGTGTATGGAGGTGCGTGTAGCGGGGAAGGGTTTCTACGTGATAGAAACTGAAGATTGTTCAAATATTAAATTTTAAACAGCATTCTACATTAGAAAATATTCGTTTAGATTTCAAAAGGTCAAATTTTACTCCTCAATTTATGTGCCACTTCTCTTTTATGTCAGAAGATGCATTTGATAAGAAATACACTCAAGTTATTAAAATGTACGAGAGAACAAACATGTTTCAACATGATGGTACTGAATCCATAATGTCTTCTTAATGGGCAGTTTTCGCTGCTTTGATAGGTGTATCTGTCATTGAATATGATCAGATTCACCTTAAAAACTAACCCCTCTGTGGTAAGCATCGGCGTTCTATGCTGGGGTCCCGGTTTCGATTCCTGGCAGATATATTTTTTCGGCCTCACGAAGTTTCAAAAAGGGGGGATAGCTCTGGAAAACATTGCTTAATGTTACGTCAACCATTGTTTTCTATTCCCATTGAGTTAAAACGTATTTAAATCAAATATGCATGGCCGTATGCAGACAGTATTCGTTGGGGGCAGCACGCGTAAACTTTATTGAAAAAAAAATCATAAGCGAACGAGCTTGTCATTGGGGCGCTTTTGCCTATTTTAAAGTGGAATCGAAGGATTTTTTTGGGCATACTTTTGGCGAATTTTGTGAAATTTTTTAGTTAAACATGTACTGGGGGAGGGGGTAACTGTCCCCTGCTGCGTACGGCCATGCATTATGTGTGGCTATGTGTTCTATATGAAGCTTGATTTCTCGAAATTTGTTTCGCAGGCATTTTTATAATTTTTACATATCGTTACGCATTCCTTATCTATTACTGGTATCTTCTTTTATTTCATTTTGAATTTAATAAAAAATTATGATCGGTTCGAACATTATTAAAAACAATTATACTTGTAGGACAATTAGGTAGATTATAAATTCTAAAATGTAAGTTAGTATACAAATACTTTTGATTGGTTACAATTCTGATTGTGGCAATTAAAACTTATAGCTTGTAGGATGTATATTGATCTACTAATGGATGTGGATAATTAGGATGTATATATTGACATGATTATAAAATATCAACAATCCGAAACGTCTGGACCTACGCAGCATTCTGACTTGTAGGTTGTGAATTATAGGAAATACATATTGTGGAAATTGACTTATCTTCGGATGTTAATGGAATTATTATTGTTATATTAAAAACTATTACCTTCTCTGCATCAACTACGACTATCTGTACTTTTATACTGACATTGAGACCTAAAGTAATATTCTTATTTTTAATGGAATACAATAATGTTGTCTCCGTATGATGCATGGATGTATGTCTATGTGTGAGTGCGAGAGGTTGATACGTGTGTGGGTGTGGGTATGCAAGGGTGGGTGTGTGTGTTCCTTTTCTATTTTTTTTAATCTGCACAGTGACAATTCTAATTAGTTTACATTAGCAACAATTTAGTTCAAAGTAATAGTCAATAATTACACACATGAACACACACCCACACACGCAATTAAAATGACGAAAAATAACAAAAAACCTTTAGCAATACTCTCTTTGCGAAAGGGACATCCAACCCTTACACAATATTGAATTTGCTGTCCAGTGTCATTTAAAAGTAGTTCAGTTTATGAAGGTAATTTTGATGATTGATGGGAAACAAATACCCTGGTGATATTCTTCACCGATCATCATCGTGATATTGGGTCGCAATATTGCACTAATGATAATCATCTAAAGTACCCCTATCATCAAAGTATTGCGAGCGGGGCGTTGTGTGTGTGTGTAGGACAAAGATTGGATATTCATGCGACCACGAAATTCATAGTGTGGTCGATCACGGCGATATCCTCCCGTCCGCGCAGTATACAAACTCTATCCATATCTCGTTAAAAATATATACACTTATAAGTCGCTTCGTACTTCGTGCAGTTGCCATGGCAAGGCTGTAGCGACGCGTCCGTTGCTAAGCACGTGTGCTATGCCCCTAATAAAAAGGGAATGAGGCGCCGCCGACACCAAAGAAGTCAGGCAGTATATGATACAGTATTGATGTTTGTTCGATAATCGATGTGTTCGTTGTGCTACAATATAATAACTATACAGTGTGTATAAAGAAAGGTTTCCACTTTAAAAAAATCCTGTATAATTATACATTTGTAATATCCTGAAGATTTTTCCACATTTTAACATTGGTACAGATCCATTTCAGCATATGACGATGTAACTGTCGAAAAATATTTCCGCTTGAGTGAGCACGACTTACTTTTGAAAAGTTAATGAAAAATAATTTGCGCAGAACTTTGAAATAGCTATGCGAACAAAAGTAGACCTTAATCATGAAGAACACGTTGAATTTAATTAGTAAAATTGATTTGAAGATATCTTCTACCTTTTCCATTCCCAAAGCACTTCGAAGAATGCGTTGCGCCCCACCCCATTTTCCCACACACCGAGGCCATCGTGACGATATTTGCTTTACACTGAGCTGTGATTTACATGAAATGGCTTAGGCTTGATTTTCATTTTTTTAATCATTTTCAAGTTGGAAAAAGTGTGGGGAAATAAGTATTAGATGGAAAAATGAAATGTAAACCCACTTTGAATTATAAAAACTGCTGGAGATGTCCGATATAAACTTTTGTTCAGATTTAGTTATGTCCTCAGATCCAGCTGGCACAAAAAGGGTTGTGCTTAATAAGTGTTGAAATTTCAATTTGGGTGGCAAAATTGTTACAAAATTCTTAAATGTATCCATTTAATACAATTGACAAAAAGTGCAATGGGAAATGTATGAGAAATGTTTCGCAGGGTAAGGTTGATTTCGCCCTGTCCCCTTGACACAGCGTGAAAACGAGTATTTCTGCGCAAACAGATTTCTGCGAGCATTATAAAAATGGACAGTGCTCACTCAAGTGTAACATTCTGTCAAAACTTTTACCTTCATTGGATAGATAAGACCCCAACCCAAGATTACATGTGAAAACATTACCCACATGTTCTATATTTTTTAATTCCCAGGGCTTTTTCAAAGTGTAAACTTTTTTTTGATACGCACTGTATATATGTTGTTTTTTCCTTTCAATATTGTTGGTTGGATTTGTCATGCTTGTACTGTTTTATTGCACAGCCTTAAAGTTTATGGAACCAATAAACGTGGATTCGAAACTATACTTAAACGTATTATGTCATTTCCTTCATTATAATTTTATATTTCCTGCCTCTGAACAACCATCAACAAATTGAATTATCAAAGAGCCATGCATTTTCTATCTCACTGGTATTGTATTCTCGACTACAGAATATTCTATTCATTAATCATGAGATTGATAACCGATGTGACAGGTTTGGCTTGTAGGTGTACATACTCGTGAGTATGATTAATCATCATTATCTTCGAGAAAATGATTTTTCGTCACCCCCGGGTCCACATAAAATAGGCCCGAAGAGAAAAATGAAAAATCATGACAGCTTCCCATTGTGATATTTTTCATCCTTCGACATCCATCTAGGTTCTATGATATATTGTATATTCTTGAATTCGACATTCACTTAACATAATGTCCCCTGTCATGATTATGGCACTGTCATACAAATTAAACCGGCTCCAAAGCAACCTGTGATGTTCCATTGGATATATATTGTAGATCAGGTTTGATTCTGTTTCATTATCATCACTGCCATCATCTTATCACCATCATGATTTTCATCAACATCATCATCATCGTCATCATCACCTTTAACACCATCATAGTCATTATCATCACCATCACCATCATCATCATTATCATCACCATCCTCCTCATCATCATCACCATCATTATCATCACCATCCTCCTCCTCCTCCTTCTCATCATCATCACCATCATTACCACCACCATCATCATCATCATCATCGTCATCTTTATCATCATCACCAGCATCATCATCATCATCATCCTTATCATCATCACCATCATCATCGTCATTATCGCCATCATCATCGTCATTATCGCCATCATCATCGTCATCATTATCATCATCATTTTAATCATGAATATGATCATCATCACCATTATCATCCGCATCATCATCATTACAAAATCATTGAAATATGATACCAATACTGAAAAAAAATCTAAAGAAAAGCAAGCGATTATATAGAATGTCAAGAAATTTGATTTATTTGTCATTCTCACGTGATATACAAGCAAGTAGAAAATAAAGGGAAAATCATTTGCATTCCTGGAATGTCAAATATGAACAAGACAGCACAAAAGAGGCACTTTCTTTCATCAGTCATGATGAACAAAATTAGAAATAAAGCAAGCGATAAATATATAACACCCATAGATAGACCTGCTTTAAATTTGTAAGCCGATAGCCCTTAAAATTTACTGGTCTATCTCGAACTCTCTCATGTTCCTTTGGGAACGTAATCAATCTTAAGACAAAGGATGTCCCATCAATCACAAGTTGATTGGACTAAACGGATATACACGAACTGATTGTATAATAAACCCCTCGACTACAACCGTTTCCAGATCAGTGTCACAAACATAATATTATACTCGGTTTATACTTACAAAGCTGTACCTAGTTTTCATAGTTAAAGGCTAAATCTCGGGTTGAAATAATGGTTAGCAAAAATGTCAAAGTAAAATTAAAATCTTTTTGATCACTTTAAACCGGACTACTAGGCTTACAATATTGATTACATAATATCGCACGAATGATTATATATAATCATTATTCATATAATCAAACGGAAAAAGTAATCTATGTTAAGCTTTGTGTAGTGGTGTCCTGATTTCATATTAAAATGGTAAAGAAATATACTATTCCAAAGTACTTTTGAATATTGGATGTCCTAACAATGAACAATATTCAAAGCACATGTCAAAACACGAAATTTACAATCACCGTGGGGTATTGTTATATTTGATATTATACTCTTTATCGTAAATCTTTATAGCTTTGGTCGTAATCTTGGATGAAATATGGCTTTTTAGCATATTCGTATAAAGTCTGTTTGTCTGCTTGCGAGCTACCAAATTTGAAGAACAAAGTTTCTTGTCACATGCATTTAAAGAAAGTGGGACTATACCAAGTTTATTGACTCAATGATAAGTTATTGTATTAAAAAAATATTATTCTACGTCTATTTTGCAACTCTAGCTAATGCCATTTAAATTAATAAATTTTGAATCCTACAGGCTCGGCATAATCTAGTTGTTTGTTACCACGTGCAAATTTTGCAAAAAGTTAGTTGCAAGACATTACTGCATAAAGGAGCAGTTGTCACCGATCATATTGGCGCCTATAGCGATAGAGAGTTTAATCGGAGAGGATAGTTACTTTTCCTTCTGTAAAACCCTGGTAACAATTCAACCTTTTATTACTTAATTACCATCAAATATTGATGCGACATTCACCGACTTTGCATATATAATGAACTCTTCATCTCATTTTTAATTTTACGATAAGGACGGAGTTTCATTGGCTTTTGGGAAAGGCGTAAAATAAAATGCATGGAAAGTGATGAAAATAAAATAATCCATTACAGAATGATTCATCATAACATTCAAAGTAATATATACAGCCACAGACAAGGTGAAGGCATCATCAATTCCATAATAATTTACATATCATTTGCTATCATTCTTATATGTATTGCTTTATTTTTAAAAGACAAGATAAGAATATTTGATTTCAATTATTATTGAAATGACTTACAAAGGACATATCAAGTCATCTAGCAAAGCCTAAACGTTATATCTTACAACCCCTTAAAACAATATCAACATCATTAGCCCATTGTAAACTTTGAAAACAAATAATTTTACTCACTATACCGCTCCTGTCATCTCTGAATATATGAAATGACTAGATAAAGCAATTTTAGTAATCAATTAGATCGCAAGGCTCTTCCACTAAATTGTGCAAATCGTGTTATAAAATTTACTAGTATTCTAGTTTTTAATATATGGTAATTTTGACTGGAATCATGACAATTTGACCGGGACAACTCTTAAAAATGGGGAGATTCTGGATTAGTTAAAACCATTTTATATAGTACATTATAATCTAGCTATTTTGACTAGAAATGTGCAAAATGAGATAGGAAAGGATTCAATCCTCTCAAGGTTCGATGATAACTTCAATTCAACAAAAACTTTGTCAATTTTGACTGGAATCATGCTAGATCTGGAAATCTTGTGAAGATAAGGAACGAGACATATTGTTTTTTTTTTACTGTGCATACGATGTAAACTGAGAGTTACCAACCACTTTTTGCGATATCATAAATTAACACATAATATATACATTATCATGTTTCATTGCACGTTATCTCAAACACGCAATCCAAATAAATATTCAATAAGATCACGCAACAAGTCAGGTTCGTTGCTATGTCAGTATATAACTATATTTTGTTCTGAGTTCTTGAAGCCCCAGATAAGAAACTACCATGAAACAACGTCCATACCCCATTGGTATAACAAAAAAACTTTTGTAAATAATTTTTTTTACGAGGAGGATAGGCCTATATCCTCTTTTAGATGCATCATCGGATATCAAAACGATGTCTTAATATTATAAATTTTAGACGTGAAGAAAACATAATATCCATACTTCCTAAATCAATATACCAAACCAATTTTATATAAATACGTTTAAATAACCACTTAAATATAAAAAAGAATGCATACAATGTGCATACAACGATGCATAAATCCTATATCAATAGGAGATACAAGCTAATACAGTTACCAGCCCCTCATCAGTCTGATTAGAATTTTGTCATTTCTTATTTTTGAAAAAAAAATCAAATAATAATTGACAATTTAATCACATTCTGACTCAAGAACATTACATTTGTTGATCACTGTGAATTCCTATGAAAAGTGCACGTGTCATCCTTTAAGAGCTTTAATGATTAGTCATTATTGCAAATTATGAATTAAAAAAAACAAATGAGCGAAAACTATGAAGCAGCTCTCTGATCGCAAGTGACGTATTCTTCTTTGATCTTTTGATGCGAGTAATACTTTAAGCATTATTATGATGAACCTTAGTGTTATATAATAGGCACTTATAACTATATAGCGCACATATCCACCCGTACACAACTAACATTACATAGGTGGCGATTATGTTCAGTTTTGTGCGAACGGGCCTCACTTCAATGCTGTCGGGAGAGAAAGTCACGGAAATTAATTTTGCAATCAAACTAATGTATTTGCCAATCCCAAAGTTGAACCTATGCCATTAAGTATATTGTTTGGTGATTCGTGCAAATATTGTGCCACCTTACGACACGATTTCCCCATTGCCCTATGTGGGTAGGTCATATGGGTACAACCAGTATAGTGGGATACTCTTCCACTCTCCAGCCTAGGCAGTGGAGGTTAAGTCCAAACCATTTCGTATCTATTGGGAGAAAAACTCCAAAACAGGTTTCAAAAAATACTTTATAATTATGAACAAGAGGTGTAATCATCTCATACGTGAAGTTCTGTAATACTCATTACCATTTTGATTCATCTTTTTTAAAACATTATGATTTTTATGAGTGATTTGTCTGAGTCCTACACAGTAAAAAAAATTATACAATGCTGTTTACTATATGAACCTTACAGTAATTGTTTAAACAGTTTAAACAACTATTTAAATCTTAAGCAACAAAGTTTAATTTTCATTATCTAATTGTCAATAAATTAAACATGATTGTTTAAACGGTTAAACAAATACTGTAAGGTTCATACAGTAAACAGCGTTGTATAAAATCTTAAACAGCGATTTTACTGTGTATGTTAGAGCACACTTTCCTTTTCTTACCGGGCTGTAGACATGTATCTCAATAAAGCGTTTAATTCGATCCCAATAAAAAAAATCAATAGGCCTACTTAATAAATACACAGAGTATGTGAAAGTTACTCTCCCTCTTATTATATGAATGTTTGTCAACAAATTTTCTTGTTTTGTGATTTGTTTACATATATACTTTCTATTTATTTTCGTAATAAGTTTATGATTTTTTTTATCTGATATTGCTGTTTTAGCATTTTTTTCTAATGCTCCAAGCTATGAAAAAAATGCTCAGTATATGCCAAAACATGACAAAGTACGCTATGAGTTGACACACCAGGGTTTAATTTTTTCCCCACATGAATTGTAATTATAACGATAATATTTCTAACCTTTCTGAGCAGTGATTGAAGAAATTGTATAGAAAATTATGGAAAATGTTCTGTACAAGGTCCCTTGTTATGCAGTTATCTTCAATGAAAGAACAATTATTGTGATTAGACTCTCTAAAATTAATATTTCCCTTTCAAACTATCCAATGAAATCAAGGGGAAAACCTATCATTTCAAAGTTGAATAAAGTACGCTTTTGATTGTTTTTGTCATTTCTTTTGTATCGCTAGGATTTTGTAAGTGGCCTTGTATTGTATTTGTTATCGATCAAAAGGGTACAGAAAGCAGTACTTTATGATCCTATAGTTCGTGTTATACAACGTTTTTAATAGCAGAACAATTATTTCGGAAGGAATAATCCAAGGATTTTGATCACCAATAAAAAGCATAAAATTACTCTGTGGGGGTATGACAATTGTTCGCCATGGTGGTTGTTTTTTTATTTTCTTGGTGATTTTTTTTATTTCTCATTAAATGTCAATACCTGTGCCAGTTAAAAAATGACATAATCACGGAATGAATTTCTGTCATTATTCCATTGTAGGAGGAGCAGAGGAAATTGCAATGTGAACTACTTTATATTTTTTCAGATTAAAAAAACCTGAATTTGATTTCTCAGAGCAGATCTCATCAAATCGAAGGATGTGGTCTGAGGCTACGATGTATCAAGATGCTTGAAGGACGTCATACAGCTTCCTTCTCTTTATGTAATCATTACTATTTTCAATGAATAAACGAATACAACGAAATGAAATGTGAATTTAACAAAGGTATATACAGGGTAAGTGCATCCAACAAGAAAGTGTCAAATATCTTTGACCAGCAATTAAAATGGGACACACAGACTGCAAAAGTAAGCAAACTCATTAATTTTGGGGCCGTATTTGACATTGTCTTAGTGAGGCTATAGCTTGAATTGATCTATATACCAATCAATTATTATTCATCCTATTTTTTTATGCTGACGTAGTGCGCGATTCTAGTACTATAAGGATATAGGGATATAGTACCCAAAAAGCAGTGAGAAATGTAGCCAATGAGAGAAGATAGTTCTATCTCCAATACCATGGTAACATAATTATACTTTATCATGTCGGAGTAAGGGGAGGAGCTGGAACATTTTGATAATCCTTTCTCTCTATTCTTTTTTTTTGCTACATATTTTACATATCTTATCGTGAAGAAACCGATCTATATATCTCCTTCTTTCAATCCAAGTGCTCTTTGGTAAACTTTTTTTTTTAGATTTCGAGATTCTTTACATCATTGTACACCTTAAATACCAAATTGACCAACTGTTGTTTTAGGTATAGGCTTACTGCCATTTCTAAGCTAACCTCCGATAAAATTCTTGAAACCATCCATCCCCTTAACAAAGTCCACCTCCACAAAATAGTTAATTGCTATTGACGTAAGTATCCTTGGATTTTTAAAACGGCTTCTGCGATTAAAATTGTCATATTCAAGATAAACAAATGGAAACGTTTATACTTATCATTATGAAAAATAAGTTCACAAAAAAGAAAAACATAAAAAAGAGGAATTGTCGCAGAAATATTTTAACATGCCTTCAAACCTGGTGATGATATACGTCGTTTACCCTCTTCTACGGTATACATAATTCTGAACATTCACTCTCTAATACCTTCAACCGTATAATGTTTAATTGAAAAAAACTGTAGAGAGGATAAACTACACATGTCAAATGATATAAAAACGTGTATGATTGATATGACATCTAGATGCGCTATACGGAGACGGGCAAAGGATGGGATTGGGGCTTCAGCCTCCCCTCTTTTTCTCTCTCTCTTCTTTTTCTTTTTTTAATACAGTAACCATGTACAAGATGTGAAAATTATCAGAAAATGTGATTTTATGCATGTTTACTTCCCCCACAATATTTTAATTTGTTCAGTGGTCCCTAATCTAAATACGAGCTGATGTTTTTTTAATCTGCAACATCATCATGGCATATGACTAATTTTGACCTATTTTCAGTTTCAGCGTTCGAAATTCCACACAGAAAAAACTGTGGTGTTAACCGGTGTTCATAGAGGACCACACCAGTTAATTTACACCGGTGTTAAATTGGTGGTGTTAGTTTTACACCTATATGTGTTATTACAACACCTTTTGCTGTTACATTTACACTCTTTAGTGTTATGTTTAATCTCTAGGGTGTTAATTTTAACACTTCAGGGTGTGGTCCTCTATTAACACCAATTGGTGTTAGTTTTAACACCGCAGTTTTTACAGTGCACCCGGTATGCATTCGGGTGCCACTTTTCGATTTCTAACGAAGCGATGGCGGTATTTACAATGGAAGGTGCAAGTACCACCATTAAGGATGGGGTATCACCTGAAAAAACGTAAACGCAATCATTATACAAAGACATTGCATTCGGGCATTGCATAAATGTGAATACTATATGAAACTGCATGGATATTCTCATAATAAAACTCAAAGGATTTGGTTTGAGATAGCTTTCTGTCATATTAACATGATTACTTGTTGGAAAAATTTGCTCCAATTACATTACTCCTCCTCTTCCCCTTTCTCTATTTATTATTGATTATGTCGTTACTTCGTTACTACGATCACCGATGCTTTGCTGTTATGCTCAGGGACTGCGGAACGGTTTTAAAAATGAAGCCCGTAACACAAAGCTTATCAATGATCATAGAACAAAGTTTCATGATTGATTGCGTTGACTACAATTCACAATCAATTGTATAAATCAAGGGTACGATCAACCCTTATGCTTTGTGTTAAGGAGCCCTGGTGTATAATTTTTCCCGGTCATGTTTACGTTCTTGTACACGATTTTGGAAAAAAAAACCTGGCCCCTGGTGTTTTATTGCTTGGTGTAAAAGGGATACTAATGGCATAGTTAAATTCATCCCTATCTGTTGTATACTGCCGTATGAATTTTTAAAGAACTGCGGGAAATATCACTAACAACACACAAAAATAGAACGTAAAGAGTGAATCTTTTGACTATGTTTATGTCAATAAAACTATTAGATTTTAGTTTTCTTCTCAAAAAACAAAATTCCAATTTCAGCATTTTACACGTACTGCGGTGTGCATTGTCATTCAAACAGCATGCAGTGCGGTAAAACAACGAAGAGAATAATTATTAAATACTAGATTATCTTAGATCGCTTCGATCTGAACTTTTATCACGTACTACTTGTATTCATCAGAGGATTGATTTTGAATAGAAATCGAGATTAACATTACGATCACATACACACTTTTTCGCCGTTATGAAACCATAGGCATGATGAAATAAGAAAAGGTTTATCTTTTATAATGTGATCCTCGGCGTGATGTAATGTGGTTGCGCAAATATTTCTTCCCTCTACCGAGCACTTAAGATGTCACGGTGAGAAATAATCTCAATATTTCTTTATTACATTAGGATGTAAATAGATTCATCAAAACAGGGCATAGAAAACACTGAAAACATACTACCAACAGGGAATTTGAATAATGGTAAAATCGGCCTACATGTATTATATTTCCCAAATTGGTGTATGTCATTGGTATATGGACTGGTTATCAATATCTCAACTGAATACTAAATATTCATCCCATTGTCATTAACAGAAAACTTATGTAATGTCGGCTAAAAACGCAAAGGGAAGTATGCAAATTAAGATGGGCACGTTTCAATATTTATGTGTCTGTTTTTCAAATTTTAATCTCCCTGATACCGTTTAACTTACTCTCAACATGGTGGAATACTTTTCTTATAAAATTATCATGGCACAATTTATTTTTATCAACTTTGCCTGAATGTATTTGTTTTGTTACTTTTGTACTTAATAAAAACCATTTATATCATTTACCTACCTATCTATCTATTTAGTAGTTCTTTTCTCATTTTGTCATTTTTAGTTTTGCAAGATATGAAAAGTAGAAATGATCATTCAGTGATTTGTCACGATTCATTATAATCAATTGCAAGTCAAAAAACTGATGTGTGTGTATTCGTACAAGACGCAAAATAGAGACTCTATGGTAACACGACTTCGGTATATACGCATGCGCAGTGGCGTAATGAGCCAAAAATTTGGGGCCACATGGTGCATGTCTGTGGGGCAAGCTCTTTAAAGTCGTATTTTTTGCCTTTTTAAGATGAAAATCTCATTTTTGTGATAGATTTTAACATAATATTCAACAAATAATGTCATATTATTTTTACCTTTTCCTTTTCTATTCCTTCCTTGTCTCCCCCAATGGTTTCGGACCTGTATGTGTGCACCATTAGTACGTATTCAACTCTATGGTGTGCACATTCATGATGGGTGAGTGCGCATGAGTAAGAAAGATGGGTTCTGTTAATACTGTCAACTTCCCTTATTTCTACCAATTTGATTATTCGAAGGGAAACACGATATTGTGCAAAGATCAAACTCCTAATCACATATAGACTGTATTTTCTTCAAAATGAAAATCGTGCATCCACAATATTCACTCTAATCGTAATCAGATGAAAGTAGGTCGACACACCATGTGAAATTATTTGGTTGTCAACGATTCTAATCAACCACTGTTCTCTCCCAAGATTCATAATTAGGCTTTCAATTGCCTCAGCATCATGCATGATCGGCACATTTGAATGCTAATTGACCATTGCCACGGGCATGATGGAGATGTCTGGGATGCTATAACCCGATTTCTCACCAATCAAGGGATCATTGTACCCAGCAAAAATACAAAGTCGATGGGTAAAAGATAAGGACGCAATTATCATCTTACGTGTAGTCGAAAATACGGTGTATTCGTCAGATTCATTGTGTATTTATCGCAACAACGACAAATTGTCGAAAAAACATGTAATATATACCTACCCTGATTAATATTAACAAAGACAAAGCTACGAAAGTTCAAATGAAATAAAATGATAAATACATGGGCGTAATTTGTTTACATATTGAGAAGCTTGATGATGGCAGACTACATAATAATCTATTTGATAAGAAAGACTTAATCAGTTAATCGCTATCATTGAATATGATCTTATTAAAAAATAAAACTCCATACATCTATTCAGATTATCCACCGATTTTAAAATCTTTTGTAGCAACAACCCACTTTAAATTCAAATTAGTGATACGAAAAAGCCTATTGTTCGAGGCAAGGCTAATCAATTCAGTGCGATCCTGGGTTTATAATTATAGATTCTCTCGAGAATGCAACACTGTATTATGCGATCGCAATGTATCTAGACGAGTCAAGGCTGCTTGTAATACCAAAAATAATACGGAATTGCAATTATGATGTATAAATATTTGACAGGACCCTCTCGCTGTAATTGCAATAGCAACTACGCGTACTTTCTGTTGTAAGCGTATATAGCTGGGGCTCGGGAGTTATAGGCGGCTCCATTTATTATTGATGCTGATCTTTTTTTTTCAGAATGTGAATGGTTCTGGGCTTTTAACTAATCTTTTTGAATTTTCAGCCTATGAAATAATTCCGGTTAATTGTTCTTTGTGTCAGTAATACAGGGATTTCTGTACCTTTTTGCTACAGTTGATTTTAATTCACTTTTTTCTAATCTGTCAACAGAAAAAATGACTGAATCAAATCGAGTGTTATCATACTGAAATGAGTGCTCGTACTACGCGCTAACTGACTTTTACATTTTTTTTACAATTACATCCCGTGTATTTTACCAGTCACAAATTAACTAGACAGGATAAAATGCCCTACCTCATGAAAATGTTTCAATATGAATGCAGAATCGTTGCAAATTCATAATTGATTTATACAATAGACCTAGATACTCAAGGACTTTTTTGTAGTGTAACCATTCCAGTATATGATATCCTGAATCTCTCGTTGCTATGGTAAAACAATTAGAGGTCTGTTGAATTGGCGCGAAAGTTCCAATCACATAAACTGTTAGAAACAATTACAAGACTCAAACTTTATAATAATCTTTAAAATGGCAGTAACAACGTTAGAAAGAAGGCAACATTGAGAGGAAATACAAAATGGGATATATTTAGCATTAATTACAATTAATACAATTTTGTTAAAAATGTCAATTCTTCGCTGTTAGCATGATGGGTTTACTTCTAGACAATAAAAGTAATTTTTAGATTCTGTCAGAGATAGTAGATAAACTAAACTCAGAACTTGTCTGCCTTGTTTTCAAGAACAAAACACTCCTGCCATGCCTGAAAAAATAATCTAAGAATAAAAATAACCTTTTTATAGAAGATTCTGGAGGCGAACTCTCTGATAGGGCTTCCTAGGAAAGCTTCTGAATCAGGAAACGAAAAGAGAAAGTCCTAGCAGATATACTGCTATACACAACATCCATTACCCTGGGCCAAGGCCCATTTACAGTGAGTCCATCTTAATAATTAAGAACCCATTCATACAAAATCAGATGTTACGTTTCCATGACAACTAAAAGAATCAGAATTGGAATATGCACAGACTGGGAACTTAATGGGCTTGCAATATTCTGTTACTACTATTGGCAGGGTTGTAAAATAACATCCCCATATAGGCAGCGCAATTAGATATCAATTTGCTGGATGTAAATGAGTACTAATGAACCTTACCATCCTAAGATGAAACCGTCCATCCGATTATCTAACGTGTCTACACTCTAAAAAAAAAGTTTACCCAATATTGGATAAAAATGGAACAGGCATGTTGGTTAAAAAAGATAACAAATATTTTATACATTTTACGCAATGTTGCGTTCAAATAGCAAAAAATGTGGTGAATAAAATACCCGGCAAACATGCTTGTTGCCTGTCTACCCAATATTGGGTAATTTTTACTCAGTCTTTATAGAGTGCAGTATGCATTAGATTTATCCGGATAAAGACTAATTATGCTCAGTCGGTTCGACTTACTTACACCCTACGGCCAATATCCAACAGAAGTTAATGATTTTTCAGGCTACGGCGTTGTTTTCTTATAAATTGAAGTAGTGTAATGAAATCATGTTATGTTTACTCAGATCGTATATCGCTTACAATAACCTCTCAAAGTAATAGAATCCTTCATAATCTCCACATTGCAATCTGCCGTCCTTGTTGCCGATACATCACAGGTTTATTCATTTCATAATTACAACTCTGATATTTCTCACCAATAATCTACCTCTCCCCCACTCACTGCTTCTATGAACTTGTTCACCTTTACAGCCAAACTTGTGGATCATTACTGACGGACCTTTACTCAATCAGCTAATCAGATGCAAGGATTGACTTTTAAGTCAAATTGTCATAAGTTTGATAAGAATATTATTGTTAATATTATATAAACCCCAAAATATTCACAGTGTGATGCTGTAATCAATTACGAAGTGAGGTGAACTCGTGCGTATGTGGTATGTACCATATTAAAAGGATAATTTTAGATATAATAACAAAGCTTGGACTTGGCATCCTGCAGATTAGCCAGAGGATTTCCGGACATAGCAACATTAGATGTAAGCAAAGAGTAAGCTTACATTACACGTAGTGTTGTTATCATTGAAAATAGGTCAATGCATTGGTATAAAAAATGTAATAAAGAAAAGAGTTGATACCTCATTAAGACGTTTCAAGATAAGAACATCCATTATTGATACTAAGCCCAAGTACATGTAGGTCGACCTAATTGGTATACCTTTTCTTGCCTTTATTGGATTAATACTAATAATGCAATCCCATAAGAAATTGAATGATTTCGTGGGCATCACAAACTTTTGCTTTTTATCGATGAAAACTCGCAAATGAAAAGATGAATACTTCTTACCAAAACACTACCATGATTACGTGCATAATTCGGTGTAATAGACAGAATATTTCAAGCATGATCAAGAAGAAAACTTGATGATACTTGATAACAGATGCAAATTGAAAAACTTTTCAGTGATAACTTACAGTCCTTTATTTTCAAATAGTGAAGTAATGTTGTACAAAATAATATGACAGTTTAAAAATGCTGATGACGTCTTGCTGCGGTGACATATAATTTGATTGCATTATCTACAAATGTAAAGAGGTGAAAGACATTCATAATCTCCAGAAGGCTTTAGGGTTGCCTCGGGACGACAAAGATCAGATCGTCGCTCACAGCTTAACTCGCACTACATTATTCCCTATCCTTCGTCGGATTTACTTCACCCATTCATAATTGTGCTTCCAATGGAGAACATCACCGAATATCAAAGAAACAAAAGCTTCAGTGATGCTCCTTACTGTGGTAGTTTGCCACGACAATGAGCTGAATTTACATCACATTGCATTATGCATTCCATCGTTTATGCGTTTCCCGAAACAAACTATCCTCAAGGTGATTATAAGATTAACCGTACATTAAAAAACAAAGAACTCTAATCTCTTCGATCAACTGTTGTCTCCTGGTGTCTTATGCCATCCATATCGCTCGTGCGTCTCCACGATGGCGCGAAAACTGACCTCAGCCTCTTGTTTGTTGAATGGGACCTCAGTACGAAACCCAGACTGCACGATTCGACCGTCCCCCGCTATTAGCGTCGCACCAAGCTGCATGATGACGGCGTCGATGGTGTAGGAACTAGACCACCCTTGCGGAGTGAGCAGTTCCATGCAGATGGCACCACCATCAAGAACATAACCGTATTCGACATGTGGGCTGACAACGCGGACGAACGGTGGGGAAAAGGGGAAGTTGTCAGGGAAGGTCATATTGAACAGGATGTACTCGAAGTTGTGCTTTTTCATGTCCTTGTGTAGAGCCGATTTTGGATCGACGTGAAACAATTTGATATTCCAATCGGCCAGGCTATCATTGACTAACTCCACCTCGTATGGTGGTCCTGTTAGTTTCTCATTAGTCATGAAGCCACCATCTGATAATGCTTTTTTGACTGCCTCTGCCCCTTCCAGTGATTGGCTTTCACTATTCTCTTTCGTGTCATCTACCGTAGATGTGGAACAACTAGCTGCAGCTTCTGTGTCACTTTCAGATTTATTGTTACATTCCTTTGCAGAATCATCTTCTTTGTCGGTTTTATTTTCACTGCTCTCTAGTTTTGCTTCAGAATTTTCTTCTACCAATTCACTCTTCTCACCGTCTTTGGTGTGAACTTCCTCTTTCAATACATCTTTATTTTGGTCTACATCTAAGTTTTCATTTGCACGTCGTTCATTTTCCTCCGATTCCATTTTCCTTGCATCCTCGGTAATTTTCGTCACCGCTTTGAATTCTTTCATGAGCCTTCTCATCCTGACATTACTAACGTATGCTTTGCTGGGCTGTGGAATCCTCATTAATGTCTCTGTTGATAATACCCTAGTGCCGTCCGCAACATTGTATTTGAGTTCCTCCGTGCTTGCTTCTTTATCATCCGAGGTGGATACTGTTCCCGGCAGCTCGGCTTTATCCCGGAGAGCATCCCCGTAGCCATGAACATCGTCCCCTGCTCCCGAGATCGAAAATATGGTAAGGCTCCCGTTTCGAGTGATTGTCACCGAATCTTCCACCCCACTCGTACTCATCTGTCCACCTTGATTGTTTTTGTGGCGTTTCCTGGCCAAGGCTCTAACCTTGGATCTGGCACTTCTTCGCCCACTGACGTTTTCCAGTGGGAGGCACGGGCATAGGTATTTACCAATAAATTCGGCCATTGTAAGTTGGTGTGTGTGCTCCCTGGTTGTCTTGCACAGACGTTTTAAGTCAAACAGCATAAAATAATGGCATCCATAATTATTGAACCGTACTCAACAGTCCACACGACTCTGCCAACTTACACACTTCACCACCAATGTAGTATCCTTACAAAAATGTAGAAATATCACATCTTTGATATCACGTATAAAAGATGCTCACGACTGGATTCACAATAAAACTGTCTTAAGGATGATAGACTAGAATCTGTTTTTCGTGTCAGTAGTAAATTCTGCATGACTTAATTCACCAAACTTATGGGCGCTTAAAAGTGTTTTGTGGTATAAGCGAATCGATGAGGAGTAAAAAACAAAATGTCGATTGAAGTTTTTATGGCCTCACTTGGCAATATATACTCCGATCCAAGTTATGTACTCGGTGAAGGAGGACAAACTCCGTGCACTTACTTCAACCACCAGTTGCGTTATGAGGTTTGAGGGGCTTATATCTCGTGTCACGTGAGATTTGCGAGTCGCACGCACGCAGAGAGTGGATTGATGTGATGCACGCATGCTCCACATATCTGCGTTAGGATGGTCGCTTGTGAATTCATCGGTTTTGGGTTTCGGCAAGACATTTAGAAGAGAATGATTCAGTGTGCTGAATGCTGTAGGGGTGTGTTATTATAGCCCAAACGTAGGTGGAGCTAACAGTATAGTAAGGATCGAGTCTCGAGGATCGAGACCAAACGTTTTACTTAATTAGAAAAGGGAAACATTTAATGATTGCACTTTCATTTCCATTTTGACCAATGCCACTCACAGTTTTGGCACTTACAATGATTGCACGATGAATAAAATAATTCCTTACCGACTTGAAACGCACCAATCATCAAGATTGCAATATTTCAAACAATTACTTATAATACGCAGAGGTGTTGATATGGTTTTGGAGGTCGAATATGAATATAACATATTAAATGTCCAGGTGTTTGGGGTGTGCGTGAGAATGTGTTGGTGTGGTGAGGGAGGGTGGGTGTGTATGTGTGAGTGCGTAACATTCACGTGTAATCTCGAGTGTATGTCTGTACGTGTTGAGATTGATAAAGGTATTAAAAAATACTATGCAACAAAATTACATTACAGCATTGATTTTAATCGTTATGTGTATAATCATATTTAGATGTCTTATCACGCAATAACCTCGCAGAAGTCAATGTAAATCATATATTGTCTTCTCTGTATTTGCCCTCCCTCTCTGTCGCTCTTTCTCTCCCTCTCTATCTATTTATAAACTTCTCCTCCTTCCTTTTGCTCTCTTTCCATTCATCTATCTACCCATTCTCGTCAATCATTAATAGCGCTCTCTTCACTTTGTTTCTCATTTAAACTTTATACTTTCAACGCTCACCATGCATGTGAGAACCTCGAATGTTTTTTTTTTTATTTTGGTGTAGATCAATTATACAAAGCTTAAACAAATATTGAAGATACCAGAAAATATTAAAAAAACGATCATTCAAATTATAGAATAAAAGCGTCTGATATGTTAAGAATTAAAGGTTGACGAGTATGTAATAGATGACCCAATCCAATAACCACCAATCCTTAAAGAAAAAAAAACTTCGAAAACATGATCACTTAATGCTTGCCTCCTAATTATTTTTTTTCAAAACAGATTTTCTGTAGAAGATAAATGTCATAATGACTTTGAAAAATAATTCGAAATAATAATAAAACCCATTGAATTCATTCGGTGCCATATTGGGGTCAAGTGTGTGTTTAAGGACCATTCTTCTTCACAACTCTTATAACTCTTATGTCGTTCATTATGATAAAATAAAAACATTGCGTGCTCCCGTCTGCCATTTAAAGACTTATTGTCAATTGAATGAATGATTGTGTTGATAATAGTGTGGCTAGTTAATCATGATCATCAAGAGGTCACAATTTTCTTGATTGTGATATGATCCATGACACTTAAGGTTTACACATCGAGTATGAAGAGTTTGAAATTTCAATGCCAGAATCTAGTTACATCTTTACTATGTATCTGTCCGTTGACGTACAGTCACCAGCATCTGGTTGTCGCGTACGTTTGAATCCTGGGGGCCGTTTCATAAAGATGTTCGTAGAGTAAGTTAAGAGCGACTTTAAGAACGACAGGTGAACCTTCCTTGCACGCTTAAACCATCGCCAATGAATCTACCATTTTCTACAAGAAAGGATCACCAGTCGTTCTCAAAGTCGCTCTTAACTTACGAACAACTTTATAAAACACCCACCAGGATAGATCTAGTTACACAGAAAATTAGTCAATATTCATTTAAGACACGACGTTTTGTGTGAAAACATCGCTTATGTTTGGCATCAGTTTTTTTTATTGGTCTGATGGATCCAGTATTAAAGAATTTGGTCTCTAATTGAAGTATTGATTTCACCCATTTTAAAGCAAATACGAACCAGGACCCCTCAAGTCATCAACTATTCATATCTGGACACATTCCTAATCCATAATGCATCATTCTTAGCAGTGTAATATTGTAATGTAACCCACTTCAATGGTAACACACTAATTGTCTACCGAGTACCTATAAATAAGTACTCTTCCTGTAGAGAAATTTTAACTTCTCTGTGCAAATGAAATTATTGGCTAATTCGTTCTCTAAATTATTAATTGTTATTAGAAAAATACATGTTAAGACTAGCCATTTTTATGCAGACAGTCCACCACACACATGTCGCCCGCACTTCAATGAGTAGAGTCAAACTGTCAAATATTGGGATATGTCTTCCAGAAAATATGTTTCAGTTTTCTTTGACGCACGTTAAAATTTTGATGACAAATGTGAATAATTTGACTGATATTTAGTGTCCTAAAACAGATCCTCCATTAAATTACCAGGACCGGACATCCCTAATGGGAATATGGACGTCTCTTGAGGTCCCCAGTTCTCATTCCTTCGTTGACGCACCGTCTAATAATCTATCGCTTTAATGCTACCGGTGTTCGGTAAAAACATAATCCCCTTTAAATTAAAGAGTTTGTCTGCCAATGGCGGCTTTCCTATAACATGGCATGCGATGTCATGTGAACCAAAAAATCACTGCATTCCCCATAATCAGATAATCATGGATATTGATATGGTTTGAGATAGAAGTCGTGTTTTATAACATGTGTTCGAGTGGGCGATTGAAAAACCGTGGAGCAAGGTGTGAATCTAGATGTGATAGCGTAAGCGTGTATGTGGGTGTGTGTGTGAGGTGTTTGCGCGTGTGTGGGTTGGGATGGACTTATGGTGACAATTTTGTGTAGCAGAATAACTGGCGACTCCCGACAGAGTGAGGACGTTCCCAGTCAGGATAGCCTTTCAAATCAATCATCATCACATTTCATCTCACTTCAAAAGTTAAAATGGTCTTTGCATACTTTAACAAACACCCATCTCATCTGTGTCATGAGTATAGATAGCGTCTCCATTTTTGTGTTGATCATATCCGAAAATGAGCACGGTTAGTGAATACAATTTTTTAATCGAGTGTATGACATCGTATATGCACACACACACAGACCTACACGCACCGTCTAATTTTTAGTCCAGAAAAATAGCCGATTTGGGGTGGGGGGCAACCTCAAACAAATTGCAAGAGAATTTTTTTCACCGCTATGCTTTTCTCTTAAGTCCCCAAAATGACATACTAAAAGTCCCAGTGGTAAGATATAACACTGGGAACGTTTAATGCTTTGATCATAATTTTTAAAAGTGCTATGATCAGACAAGTTTTTGTACTACTATTAATAATCATGAAAAGTTCTCACGATGGCCGCCATTTTGGATCTATGAAAATTAGACGTCTTTCCACCACTTGGATTTTTCTAGAGTTATGTCGTTTGGGAGACTTCATGGAAATGCATTGCGGTGAAAAACATCTGTTGCAATTTGTTTGATGTCAAACCTTATTTTTCCTGTATTATTTGTAGATAAAAGATAAATAGGTCCCCACAGACATTTGGCCATGCCCATGGTAGGGTGTTTAGATGCCTGAAAAATAATGTCATATGTGTGATTGTGTGGTTTGTTTTAGTAGGGTCCCTGGTTTAAGTGTGTTCTGGATTGTTAACGATAAAAAGTCTACATTTAACTATATACTTCCAATTATATGAGGAAACTTTAGGTGCGAATAATTTTTGAATTTATAATTCGATTGCATAAATGTCAGAAATATGTCGGGATGGAGTCCTTGGATTTGAATCTCTGTGTAGGTCCGCTCAAAGATAGGCCCACCCATGGCAGACTATAGACACAGATCTTTATCTTTCCGTTTATTAGGTATTTTATATATATTTTTTTTTTTGAGGGGGGGGGGGCTATTGGAAGATAAGCGAAATCTTTTTCTTGGGGACGAATTGGGATGAATTACATTTGTGCTTGATCGACTTTCATATTTTCAAAATCTCGAAATTCAGTTTAGCTTTCACCTATCGACATATTTTTTTATATACTATTATACTACATTATTATTGCTGAACACTATACACTAATGCTTCAGTCTACATACGTTTTTTTTTATATTGATCAAAGAAATTCTAATGTTTCACTTTACATTTCATTTAAGAAAAAGCTACAGAAAATAAGGAGAATCTTAATAATTATTTAGACACAGAGTACCTGAAAAATTGTAATGTTTCATAAGAAGCAATTTCAAAGAAAAATATGACGACATAAACATTGGTTGCTTTCATTAATCCATGAAGACACTTAAGGGACTAATTAGGAAGTATAGACTTCCTGACCATGGATTTCACTGGATGGACATGACTTGTTTGACGAAATTTATGTTTTCTCATAAAACTCATGATTCATCATTATATTATGGTTGATTTGTTTACGAAATATTTTATTGTGATCGCATTCAATGCACAAAATACTTTCATGAAAGTGAGTCCCGCTATAACATGAACTACAATACATAATTAAAGGTTAATTCATCCCAGAAAATCTTGATTTGAATCAATAGAGATAAATCAGGCGAGCATATCTAACACTGAAAATTTAATCAAAATCGGATGTAAAATAAGAAAGTTATGACATTTCAAAGTTTCGCTAAAAAAATATTTCAAGTTTTACAGATTTTGCAAATGCACAACTCGGTGACGTGCAAATGAGTCGGTGATATCGCTCACTCACTATTTCTTTTTTTTGAATTGTTTGAATAATATAATATTTCAATTTTTACAAATCTAACATTGAGTACCTATACTTTACTGAAACATATAAGTCACTTAAACGGTGGTGATTCCACATGTTCAAGGAGGAATAGAACTTTGTTTCACAGAACAATGAGGAGAAAATTGGAGTATTTTATAATTTCATGTAAAAAAATATAGAAATAGTTAGAGGATGAGGTCATCAGTCCTTTCATATACCGACCAGAATGTACATGTAACTGTTTTGTAAAATTAAGGGAAACTTAAAGATATAACATTTTTTCATTTTACTTCCGATTTTCATGAAATTTTTGTATGATGCTGGTTGGATTTTTATCTTTTCATTTAAATCAACTTCTTGTACTTAAATTTTAATAATAACAAATTAATTATACGTCACTAATTATTAGTAGAGACCTTTTTTTTTAAGAATATAGATCTAATATGGTACTCAATAACCCTGTATAGCTTATGATCTTAGGAACGTTACAAACTTCTGTATGTCAGTAGCTCAGAGCCTACAGACATACAAGCCTCGTTCAGACGTATTTTTCTCATCTAGAACCAGACCTAGGCTATTTTGGTCTGAGGAAACCAAGTCGGAGTAAAGTAGAAGTCCCCGTCTGGACAGAGTTACTCCTACCTTCCTTCGACCAACACACTCCCAGAATCTTAAACCACGCATGATAAAGATTATACTCTGCCTATGAACTAACGTCTGACAGAGGCAAAGTTCAGTTTGAAAGAACAAATATCTCTGATATTTCACCGAGTCAAGAAGCAACGATGCATGAGTATATAGAATAGCATCATATTTGAAAGGGATGATATATCATTACCGTTGATCATCATGCTACGATGGTAACTGGATCTCCTGTCGAGGATTGTCTGACAATACCAACGGACGCAATGCGATAATTCATGCATGTGCGTCAAAATGTGACGATGTAGCACTTCCAAACAGTGACGTAATTCAGAATAGGCATTGTGGCTTTGGGATAATTGACGATAGATTCATTTTCAAATGGATTTGGTAACCTCGGTAGAGGCTTGATTTTGATTTAAAATATTTATATATAATGTTATTCAGCTGCAGCTGTTAATAACTATTTCCTTTCCATTCATTTTGGCGATTATGTACAGCTAGGCCTATTGTTTCGCACAATATCGTTTACTTACACCATACTAGATCAGCAGTTGGTGCCGAAAATGTAGCTCGACTCTTTCTTTACGTACTTAAAACTACTTATAGGTAATTCTGTGCGATTTTTTTCGCAGAATTAGAAAATCGACAAAAATGATAACACGGCATTTGGAAAAATTAAGAACAACGATGATGATAGAATAATTAATATTAAATGATAAACAAAATGAAATATTTTGAAACATATCTTCATTTGCATCTCATTAGATAGTACTACATTCTGCAAATTTAATCATACTCTTATCATTTCTGAGTAAATTTGGTTTTAGCACTGCCATCGCGTAAATAAAATCTTGCAATTTTCTGTAGACGTCATTGAAAAATAATAACTTTATAACTAGCTATATACCTTCATGATATTAATAACCAAAATATATGTCACCTACAATAAATTGTTATTGCTCTGCAATCATTATATACCACGGACCAGAAAATGAAATATTGAAAGCGATGTAGATTTCATGTACTGTAGTCTATTTCTCACCAAAGCGTTTATCCACATTTGCCACACTCTCCACCCAGGTGTAGTAAATTGGTATCTAGTAAGAAAGAATTAATTGACTGCTGGAGCATTTCATCAGCCATTCTAAAGTCATAGTAGCATCTGCACTGCTTAAAAACATATTAAATGCTACACAAATTTTGAGTATTGATATATTGAATATTATCATTATCATTTACCGTCATTATCATTATTGTTATCATTATTATTGTTATTATTAATATTGATATTATTATTGTTGTTATTATTATTATCATTATTACTACTAGTACTACTACTACTATTATTATTACAATACCCTTTTCATTCAATAGACAGAGTGGTTCTCAACACACTGGCAGACTCAAAATTCAATCTAGTGCAATGGCTTACACAATAAAAAAGTATCGTAATAATGTCCACGAATTGAAAATGATGCCATCTCAAATATCACTTCATGAGTATATGATCATTGTATTCTAAGCCCCCAAGCAGTAACACTACTCCTCGTTTAGATCAGTTTTACCTCTTTATTTGATTATAGATGCCTATACCAGAACAAAACATTACATAAATGGTTTTCCTTTGTGTTTTGTGTATTTAAAATATGTAAAGGTACGCACCGCTAATGACAGAACGTTATTTATCTCGGTTATTGACAGATGACTTACTATAATAAATAATTTTGTAGGGTCGTGCCAAGAATAGAATGTGAGTTTGGGGAATTCATTTTGAAGATGCCGGAAATATATCAAATAAGACATTTTAATTGATATGAATGACAAAATAGAAGATTATGTACAACAAATTTCACATCAGTATAGCATAGGAATTGTGTAGTAAATGATTGTCAATTAATAAAAGCAAGAAAGACAGGGTTGGGGCGAAAATAAGGACGTTTGGAAGCAAGTGATTACTTAAGCCCCTTTCACAATTGACATACGACCATTTGCGACCTTTTGGTCGTGCGACAGGCTGCAACAGGCATCAATCGCTGGTCATCTCATAAGATCGCACAAAGGCTTTCACAGTTGCAACAGCTGTCGTACAACAAAAACAACCAAAAAACCCCGTTGCACGAGTGAGTCGCATATGATCTTATTGTGCTCGTGCGATCACATGCGAGTGTTGCACGAGGGATTGCGAGTGGAACAGTCACATACATGCGAATGAAACGGTAGTGCAATGTTGTAAGCCGTTGCGATCGGTCTTGCAACAGTCTTATGGCCCATATATTATCGCACCCAGTCGCAAGACAGGTCTCTGTACATGTAGGTCGCTAGCACATGTGCAAGTGTTGTGCGACCTCCAGTCAAGTAAATGCGACTACTTAGTTGTACCACCTCTCGCACCAAGTCGTACAACGTTGAACAACACTCGCACGATGATCGCCCGACCGATGGTACGACCCCGGGTACGGCCTGATGCGAGTGAATCGATCGCATTTGATTGCGTTCGGATTTTGAACATGTTCAAAGTTCAGATGTGACCAGTAACGACCACCTCGAATTCGTGCGACCGTCTACAACGACTGAGAGTGCTCGCAAGACACCAAGAGATCGATCGAGCAACAACAAGAAAAATGTGTTGCAGGCGGTCGTAAACTGGTCGGACGTCAATTGTGAAAGGGGCTGAACGGTCGCATACATGCGAATGCAACGGTAGTGGAATGTTGTAAGCCGTAATTTCGATCGGTCTTGCAACAGTCTTATATTATCGCACCCAGTCGCAAGACTGGTCTCTGTAGGTCTCTAGCACATATGCAAGTGTTGTACGACCTCCAGTAGACTAAATGCGACTATACTTAGTTGTGCCACCTCTCGCACCAAGTCGTACAACGTTGAACAACACTCACACGATGATCGCCCGACCGATGGTACGACCTGATGCGAGTGAATCAATCGTATTTGATCGCGTTTTGATTTTGAACATGTTCAAAGTTCAGATGCGACCAGTCACGACCACCTCCAACCACCTCGAGTTCGTGCGATAGTCTACAACGACTGCGAGTGCTCGCAAGACACCAAGGAATAGATGGTGCAACAACAAGAAAAAAATGTTGCAGGCGGTCGTAAACAGGTCGCATGTCAATTGTGAAAGAGGCTTAACATACACTGCTCGAGGATTTATCCTTAAAACAAACGAAGTTCCTGCAGCAGAGTCTCGAGAACACCTGCAATCTTACCAGATTGCGTAATCTTACAGGAAATTGGTATTTGGTGTATGGAATCTTACAAATTTCCTTGAATAAAACAACCTTTTCCCCTTTTTAAACATACCTGTTCTGTTAAATTGCAGAAAAAAATCCTGCAGAAAAAAATCCTGCTTTATAAATTTACAGAATGATTCTGTTATTGCTTTCTGCAAAATCTTCTCCCCCCCGTTAAATCAGATTTTTTTTAACAGTGTACGCTAGTATAAAATCAACAGAATTATTTAGGTTTAATGTATTTTATAATTATGTTCTATGACATCCTTTGCCTTCACCATCCACTTGAATCCTTGATTCAAGGAAATAAATGAAATGGAAAGGCTTATTGTGAAATCTCTAGATCTTATGGGTTCGTTTAACATTAACCTTTCGGGATAGTAGCGCGTTGAACCTATAGGGGGATAGAAGGACATTGGCCATCTCTCATTCGCAGACGACTCATTAGTGTACACGCGTCATCGGGTGGTGTGAAAAAAAAATCTCCAAAAAGACCAGTCCTCGTTATCAAGAAATTTACAACTGGTCTACGGAACAAAATGAGGCTACAGAATGAAAACATATATTTCATTTCTCCTTTTATGATAAGACTTTAACATTGATTAAAATTATTAAAATAAAAATGATACGCATAATGTTGATAAAGATTGTGATATCAATGCTATAATTTCTTGTTGGAAATGGTATGATCATTAAATTACTTCTTTTTTAATATCTTATTTGGTATATTCTATGTGTTTTATTCTTCAATCAAGTTTCACTTTCATTCAATAGTTCAAATCAAAGAACACGAACATAAACAGTATTCATGCGCTTTATACTGTTTTATAAAACTACTTAGTGTAGCTTTTTTAAAGGTTCAATGAACATGGTCATGTGAATCATACTATTGCATTCTATATTTAAAAAATTGTACAGACCGGCTTACACTCTCCATTATGAGTTTCTTTTTGAAACTTTGAATTTCAATGAACCCCACACTTGGCTTGCATCGTTACGTTCTGTTCATAGAACAGACTCTATGTTGCCCGCCCCCCCCCCCCACTCCGACATTTCACCCGGAGATTTCTTCAAAAAGAGGTGTTATTCTTTGGAGTCCTGAGAAATTTAAAAAGAAATAGAGGGTTCCCACAAGCAGCCATATCGGAGGACAAACATTAAAAACCTGCATGTGCATCAGATTGCTATTGTTTTGTCCTCCACCATGACATCAGGGAACCTCTATTGTAATGACAGCTTACCTAAGATGAAGGGGGTGGGGAGGTTGTCTGTCTTGTCTTGAGGGTTGGAATGAGAGCTCACCTGAGATAGGGGGTACATTGAGCAGTGTTCCGGATTTAGGGGGTCTACAAGGAAAAAAAGGCCCGCGAAAAGGGGGTTCCGACATTTTGGCAGGCATGAGATGGGGGGGGGGGTGTGCTTTCAAAGGGAGGGAACGAGCATATGTGTGTACCCTAAATAACACTGAGTGGGGGCTATGTTGTAAGAATGTCATAAAAATTCCGAAGGTGAACTGCGGAAGCCTTGCTGTAAGTGTATCAGAGATTGAGCAAGGTATTTGTTCTCCGAGCTGCAGTGAGGAAAGTTCATATCTTACTAAGATCATTCTTACATGTCTTGGAGTCCCGTTTGGAGTGGTTAAAATTAGTTTCCGTTTTATCTATTCGGTTCAAATATCTTTGGTGAGACCTTAATATAGATTTGCTTTATGACTTTGTTCTATTGGGATGGGCTAATTTAATAATATATATTTTATTAGAGAATAAAGAGACTTTAATAAAGACAACAAAATACCTAAAACCTTTTCATTTTAAAAGAACTTCTATGTGCCTCTCTATAATGAAGTAAATGTTTTCATATGAGATTCTTCATATATTTGATCCATTATCGGTCGTTACAAGACTAACATTCTCATCTAATACACGTGATCAGTGTTACGCGTGATCGGATTCTTTGCATTACAACAAACGTGACAATGAACGAGTTTTCTAAAAATAATGGATTCATCTGAATCTTGCAGGTTAAACCTTTTGTGTATGTTTGTTTCTTTGTTTGGGTTGTTTTTCAGTTGGTTTAATTCAACGTTTTACTTTGGGAATATACCCAAGAACATAATCGTAAAGCGTTGTTGAAGGACTTTTATTCATATAGGGAAAAAGATAAAGCAGTGGCTTCTATTTTTGAGAAACCCGCAGCGATTTTCGTTTTCACGTTGGGGTATTAACTGCGGTTCACCTGTGCACAGCGTTTTACAGACCGTAAAAAGCAATGACTGATCACTGCATGCACGCCACGAGGTCTGTCAACATCCCACAGGACGAATATTCGTGCGATGCTTGATCAGTGGTTTTCCCGCCACAATTCTTATCGTCTGCTGTATGTGGGTGGAAACGAAGCGCCGATGAACAGTCCGCTCGCCACAGAATGTCAAATTTCTCGGTGGTGGAGATACTAGCATTATACTAGTAGACCGGCAATGGTTAGTCTTCGTAAACGAAAAGGGGGCGCACAATGAACTCACCCTTCTCTTCTATAGGACTGAATAAAATTCCATAGTAGGAGAAAGAGACGGACAAACAGGATACATTTCAGGCAACTATTACAATATGCCTATATTGTATATTTGATATGTTAAATAATGCATCTCGATGTATTTATTCTATGAATTAGTAGGCCTATATGGTAGGTTGATTTTTTCAGTTTCCACTGTATCACAATTTCAGACAATCTCATCAATCATAGTGCGTCATTGAACCACAACATGCACAAGGAACTTCAATGTTTTCCCCGTTCTTAAGCTATCAGAATATGGCATTATTTAAAAGGGATAATAAAGGGAAAAGAAATAGACCATGATTGAATGATGCATGATTAGTAAAGGAGGTACGTCATTTAGTGGCGCATGCTTGCGAACGTAGCATATTTGAGATTTCGCCAAGTTTGTAAAAGGTTGCAAGATAGCTCGTAAACGGTTTTCTGTCATTTTTTTTTCTTGTCGCAAAGAATTTTTGAACATGTTCAATATTTCTTAGCTAAGATACATTTTCCCGCAAATATAGTTGTTAGCGTTCGCAAAACAGACATTAAGCATTTGCCAAACTTGACCAGTCATGTCCCCTGTATAGAATAGACCAACTGATATGCGAACATTTATATTTTCCGCTTTAAAGCAGTTCGCAAATAAACATTAACCTAATGAATTAGTTAGAGTTTGCAACACTCGTCAGAAAGTAGGCGAATTCAAAATTAGCAACGTTCGTAAGCAATCAGCGCTGAGTGAGATACTCTCTTAAAGCCAGGATACCAAGAGCGAATTCTCCCGAATAAATTCGGACGATTCTACCAGAATATGCCCTGACTCGGATGGATTGTGTGGATTCGGAACCTATTCGTATCTGATTCGGGGAGCTCTCCGAATCAGAGTACACGTATTCGGGAGTATTGGGGAGTATTATGTTTTCCCTCCCCGAATGCGAGAAAATTCGGGAGGGATTGGGACCATTCGTGCAGGGATTCGGCTCGTTTTGAAGTGTCCAAAACCAGCCAAACACCATCCAACATAACCTTTATCTATCCAGAAAAAAGGCCTACAGCGTTTCGGGAAAGGGAACCAGGTCTATGTTTAAAATTGGTGAGATTGACCCGTTTCTAAACAAGATTTGACTATCCGAGCACGTATTTTCATTGCATATCAATCAATGACAGTATTAATGGACCCTCGTATCAAAAACACACTTCATGCCCTTTTCCCCAATTTTCTGTAACATTACACGGCGAGCGAGGATCGAATATATTCATGCGAGGTATCCATATGATTGAGAATCCTGTATGCAATATTCATTTTGGTATAACACCTTCTTCACTGGTAGTTATAATTTAGTTTCATGTTTCTCGTTATAATTTGAATTAGGTCAGTCAATGAATACGTTTCATAATTTTGCAATATACTTGCCTCTAGCAAGAGCTTTGCGACAGTCAATCCGACAGGAACGCTCTATAATAAGTCACGCGCCAAAAATGTTTTTTTCAATGTTTATGCATGGAGATACAAAGTCCGTGGCTTAGCATTGCAACTCTTTTGTTCTGTCGTGTAACAACAGAATATAATTTCCACCTACCATGATGATCAACATCCTCCTTACTCCTAATGCTTGTCTTTCAAATAAAATGGCTTTATCTTTTGAAGCGGGATGGTATTTTTTCCTTTCACATAAAGTGTAAACAGAATTAGAAATCCAAACGAAACTCTGCGTGAATCGCAGGATTGGTATCGTCTGCAGCACACTGAACAGCACGTGTTGTGCACATGTTTCATGTCGAGATTTGTCTACATGTCACTATCAGCTTCCATCGAATTCAAGTATGAAATCGTTTGACAGATCGGAATAATAAATTGCCTCAAGTTCCCTGGACAGGATTCGTCATCGGCAGTCTTGATATAAGATTAATTCATTTTCGCTGCTCTAATGCGATCAAAATTAATGATGAAATTTGTAAGGAAAGTGGATGAAGAAAATTGAGCCTAAAACTTGCGAGAAGCTAGCAGGCGATCATCGAGTTATCTAATAATGATAGAGGGTATACGCAGATCAAATCGGAAAAAGGAAGTTTATCAACTTCATAATGCTTATTATATTCAATATAACTTCATGATTTGTAATTTCCGATCAAGCGAAACATAAAAACAGCAGGAAACTTAAAAACAGTTGACCTTGCTCCCGAAGCATGAGAGATACAATCAATTCACCTCAAGGGCGGGGTGGGGTGGGGCCGGGGAATTTCCTTGGGTGGGGCTAAAGGCCTAAAGGGGTCCTTTCCACATGGATTGCTCATCCATCCGTACTAAGATATGAACTCTAAATGACGTAATCTAATCAAAACTTCGTGACCGAGTAACGTATGAGGAAAGCACACCGAGGTGTCACGGACAGAGAAATCCACTAATTTCTGAGTCCCCAAAATTGGAGTGAACAGTAAATAAAATCAACTAATTTGAATCCCTTGTCATTTGAAAATATGTAATTCAAGAGTAGGACATAAACCAAATAGGTTCACATAAACTGATGATGTTCCTAACCGGCGCATTCCTGTAACCCAATTTGCAACCCTATAAGCATGATAAGGCTAAGGTCACGAACCCCCCAAATTAGCATGCCCATGCAGTGACCGGGCGGCGAGTTGTTTTTTTTAGCCTATTTCGCCCGGGCACTGAGCGGCAGCCGCACCACCGGTTTTGGGGGCATCGCTCGGTCGCCGCTCAAGATTTAGCGCGAAGTTAAAATTCTGGCGGCGCCTTCTCACTTTTCACTCGCCGTACTAATTACGCTTGGTGCTCGGGTGGTCGCCGTTCGGGCGTCAAATGAAATCGAGCAGTCGCTGTCGAACGATTTAGGTCAAAATTGAAAGGCTATCGAGCGGTCAATGATCTCGGGGCGAATTTAATATCGGCCGGGCGATTACTTAAAACGGGTCGGTGGGAGACGTACCTCCCGGAAATCGGTGGGTTGTTAGCCGATCGATGTTAAACCTCGCGTTAAACAGAAAAGTTCCCCGATGTGATCCAGATTTGGCCTTGACAGGCGGGCCGAGAGGGCACTGCTTGGCCATCGATAAATCTTTACAGCTCGCTCGACTTTTGCAAAAATCGTTGGGCGATGCCAAAATTGAAGCGACGCCCGAGGAGGCTAATAATCGGGCGGTCTGTGCTGCGCCAGCGGGGCGGCGGAGCGAAGTTGAAAGTGGGTGTGCGCAGGAAGAAAAGGACACCCTTTCTTTCGAAAAGGGCACTATCTTAAACAAGGGTGTATGCAAAAAATAATTTTCCGCTGGGGGCAGCATGCGTAAACCTTTAGGGAAAAAACTCAAAAGCGAGTGGGGGAAAGCGACCGAGCATATCATTTAGGAGCTTTTGCATTTTGTAAAGGAAAATTGATGGATTTTGTGCATACTTTTGGTAAATTTCGTGAAATCTGCAATAAAAACAAGTTTGTTTGTTTGTTGTTTTTTTTGGGGGGGAGAACTGCATACGGCCATGACCTTAAAACAAAGAAAATTACTTATCTACCCCACAAACATGACCCATGAACATTAAGGCACGTAGGATTATCTATAAAAAAAATCATTCATTATGCACTTGCAGAAGGAAGCAGAACCGTGCTAAATAAAGAAACCGGGCTCTCCTCGAGCACAAAAGAGTCTTTCATGACAACTTATAATATAAAGAACAGTATGAGAAGGCAAAGGGGCACTCGTTAACACATGAGAAAGGGGCACAGAACACGTTTGTGAGGTGCGCTTTTCTTGACACAGTAATATTTTTTACCACACATTGCACACAATCCTGTAGCCTAATATGGTCAATCATCATTGTGATACGATACACAACTCATTCATTAAAAGATCGCCGGGTAAAACGAAAACAGTGATGCAGAAAGAATATAATAGAATGGCAAACCCATTAATTAAAACGTGATTACATTGAAAGCATGTTGGGCAAGAAGATGTCTCGTGAATCGGCACGTTTTTAGTGTTTGTGACTGTCATAGCACGCGCCAAAAGTTGATCTTTATCCATCACATTACTAATTGATTTTTTTAAAGACGGTTTTTGTTTCAGAGTTTCTTATTGTGGTAAACGGTTGTTGAGTGAAAGCCCCGGGGAAAGATAACTTCTAATCTTAAAATAACCAGGGCTGGTAATGATAAATCCATAAATTCTATAACAAATACATATTATCCAATAAAATTGTATTAATTTAGTAGCTTAAACAGTAATGTAGTTATTGAAGTATCAAATGACTTTTTCATTTATATTTATTTATTACGTTTTATTATTCTATACTGCAGGATGGGCCTGATCAGTTTTTGAATAAACAAATGCTTTACAATTCAAGGCGCCCTGAGGTTTTATAAACATCCTTTAACACGAAAATATACCATAACATCATAAACTACATATGACATCATGAACTTTATCTAAAACAATTTACAACGTAAATCAGCAAAAATCGAGAGTGGATAAATCTAGAAAATATATACATGTTAAGTAATACTAAATTATGTGACTCATCATGAAAGGCTTTACCTAGAATTATGTTTTAAAAATCTAAACAGGGATGTACTTGATTGAGAATTTATACGAGGAGTCCCTTAAACAAACTGGCTCCGACACAGGACAAAAAAATTCTTTTAAATTCGATTCTTGCGCAGGGAAGTTGGAGGGGGCAATTTGTAGAATATAGCGGGTCCTATATTTTTTGGGGTTCGTTCACATATCATATCAATGATTCAAGATAAGTCGGTATAAGATTGTTTAGTATTTAAAAAACAAGAACACAATATTGATATTTAATGCATTGCTTAAATGGTTGCCATTTCAGTGTGTGTAATAAGGAGCTATCCATTCCATTCCAATAATAGTCTTTACTCAACATCATTCTGGCATATCTATTTTGGAGTTTTGTTTCTTACTCAAATGAGTTTTTGCACAGCTTCCCTAAGATGTACCAAAATAATCAATAAAAGGAAAAATCAAGGCAAAGTACAAATTTTTCATAATTAAAAAAAAGTAAATGCGTATATTCCTTCGTATACAACCAGTTGCCTGAGATATTTTACAAACAATAAAAACATGTTTACACCAAATCAAACCTAAGTCGAGCATAACACCGAAGTATTTGAACTTCTTTACATATTCCAAAGGTATGTTTCTAAAGTTATTGAAAAAACATTATTTTCTTTTTTTTTTCATATCACCAAATGCCATGAACTTCATCTTTTGTTGAAGCAACGAAGGAATGAAAAAAAGACTAAGCTTACCAAAAATATACTGTACATGATTTGGTTTAGAAAGATTTTTGACAGGATTATTGAGAAATTATAAATAATAATGACATTTTATGTAGCCAGGGTAACCACTTCAATTAGGGAACTACCCTACGATGTCTAACAGTGAGCCCTGCATAACATTATTGTTATCTTTCCCCAATCTAAACGCTGATCGCATAGCAAGAAGGTAAAGTGCTATTTTTAGAAGTCTTTGGTTATTTTAACCTTAGAGGTAAGCGAAACTTTTACCATTTTCGTGCCAGCTGGATCTCAGCACAAAACAATAAACAAAAGTGTTTATTTTGTAATGTATAGGGAGAGTGAGGGAGCTCATTGGCGCTCTAGGGAGTGTTTGGGCAAGGAAACGGGTTCAGAGGTAAAATATATTTTCAAATTGATCCTGTTATCTAAAGTCCATGTACTCTTTATGAATAATGTCTTCTTTTATCCATACATCTATTTAAGCACTTTGGGCAAATCATTTTCACAATCTTTTAAAAATAAGTGGTGCTCACTCGAGAGGAAAGATCTACAGACAGTCATACCGTCATTCGCTTAAATGGGCCTATAACAATGTACACACTAAGAAATGTTTGAACCCTATATAATGAAGCACTTGTACCAATCTTTAGGGGTGTAATCTTGCACCCTAAGTGGCAAAAGGTGAAAAAATGCACCTTTTTATCATTAAATGCACCAAGAAATGCTCGCTTGCACCCTAATAGGTGCAAATATGAACCTGTTAAGGTGCATACTCGACATTAAAAAGGGTTCAAATTTGAACTTTTATCACATTGTTCAATTTCTCATCCTATAGGGTACTTAACATAGCTAAATGCACCCTCAAATGAGCATAATTACACTCATTAGCACTTGTACCAACCAGAAGGGTTCAAATTTGATCCCCTATTTCTTAGTGTGTATAAACGTGGAAAAAACTGCAGGATATTACAGATAAATAATTTTATATGATTATTTTTAAGTGTGAACTGTATCATTTTGGATCGCGCACTGTATAAATGAAACAAAATAGATCAACTAATCATTAATACAGGATATTGTTGCCTAAATTTAATTTCATTGATTATTTGTTGAACTGTAATGATCATTGACCGACCTATAAACGTATTCGGTATGACTTGAAATGTTCATCTGCCATGCTATCTGCCCAAAACAAGAGAAAGTAAATTAAGATGTATGGATTCATTCATTAGACGCAAGAGCAAAGGTAATAATGACGTGCATGCCGTGACAAAAAACGTAAACGTCGACTTTAAAACACATATGAAAATGAAAGAGAATTCGCGGTTTGTGAGCAGTTATCTATGTTTGTATAGGCCGAACATGTATCATAATATTGATATAATATAGATATCATACAAAACTGTTGTGAAAAAGTTTTGATTTGAGAAAAATTTCATGCAATAGCGTCAGTACTTCTCAGTTTAATTTCCATATCCACATGTTTTATGTTCTATTGTTTATTTGATGTAACATAGTGATTTATAAAAACAAACTAGACCTTAGTTAAAACAATAATAATATCGGTAAAAACGAGCATCTACTTTAAAAGTGAAAAAGGTGAAAATGTGAATTTGATTAATATGAACGCGGACTTTTCTAATCAAATCATTTTTCCTAACATTCAAACTTGATGCATACTTTTCACACAAAAGTGTTTTTGACGAACTGAAAGTAATATGTCAGAGGCTTGCCAGACATAGCAACACGAAATATATGCAAACTGGGTTTCATGTATTGTAGTTAATTCTTTAAAGTATAGGTCGGACTACCTCTTGGTTCATTCTCCAACATCCATAAATTTGAATCGCTGATTGGCTACGCATTTTCAAACAAATACGGTACCTTAGTAACCAGCCGACTCATATAAGCAACATTGACAGAACATGACATCCACTTGGACTATAGCTGCTGTCAGGTTATGCTCTTCCAAACTGAACAATTACTATAATTGAAAAATACTTTATTGTTCTTTTTTGTGTGTGTTATTCATGATCGTGCACTGATGGTGCATATCTATTTCAAATTGACATTTTCCACAGTAGCGCGAGATGAGAAAATGTCATGAATACAATCATGCGAGTGGAGCTAGTGCACTGATGTGACGCATGTTCCCCCGTATGACTTTTCAAAATTGTTGGGTATATACTTAGGGGTGATGTTCTACTTCTACTTTAGAACTTGGAAAGATACACTACTCTTTCATTGGTCTTGAACTTTACTTAAGGAAATTTTCTCGATCAAGAAAATGTTTGTTTTCAGTTTTATCAACCTGCAGGCCAAAAGTGATTTAAAAAACCCAAATCATAATAGCCCATGCACTTTCATTGAGTCCGGACTGAATTACAAGTTATAAGTCAATCTAGTAAAGATTAAACAATTTTCATGATGATATCGATCTACTAATATTACTTGTCATTTTTACCTCTGCCATAATTTCATCTGCAGATTTTATCTCTGCTATTTTTACATCTGCCAATTTTATCCCTGCAATTTTTAGCCCTGTCATATACCTTGCAATTTTTGCCTGGCACTACCGAGGTTGACAGCTTGCAATGTTACATTAGCGACTGATTCATGGACTGATTATTGGTTGCAATCATTTGATAAGTTTTGTGTGACAGGGTTATGATAAAACAAATGCAATTCACACAATGCAACCACTTCACTAATGCTTACTTGACTATATAACATACAAAATGTATAAATTATTGTGACGGAGAGAACGCCGCCTTATAATCATGGACCCTTATAGCGTATATTGCAAACTGAACCTGTAGCAAAGCACCATAAGAATAAAAAAATATTGATTTCCATTAACATGCAGGCTAATTAGGCTAAATCCACGGATCTAAAAGAAAAGCAATGCTCTAATGGAATTGGCACTTGACATTTTTAAGTTTGCATGATGATGACACCCATGACACATTGTAATGTATAAAGGGAAATGTGTTCTTGTTTTGCACGTGTCCTTTATTCGCGGATGGAAGTATAAATTATTTAAAAACGTAATATCGATTATCATGACTCTCTTCTGCGAAATATGGTCACACTCTATCATCCGGCCCCACTTTTCTGTGCAACAATACGCGCACTCGTCGATCTGCATATAAATCGCGAACTGGCAAAAACCTAGACAGATCAAACTTCGAGCGATTTGCAGTGCAAGGCCTTCTCGTTTTTTTTTGGTTTTTTTTTGGGGGGGAGGGGGTGGCTATTGACCTTCCCCCAATATTTCATCAAATTGGTATTTTTTTTCAAATCCTTGATTGATTGATTGATTGAATTTATTTTTTCTTCATTTCAAACAAAATGACAAAGTAGGAACAATACAGAATATGAAAAACAAAAATTAAAAAAAGGGAACTCACTGGAAAGCTTCGCTTGTTTATGTGAGTCCCCTGAAATAAATAACTGATTAAAATTATCAAATACAAATAGAAATTAAAAATGTTCAATAGAATATTTCAAGAATACTAATGGGTCAAGCTTCGTATGTTTATACACTATACAAAAAGTAATACAATCAAGACAATATATTCAAACACATGGTAAACAAATTATATAAGATAATATTTTCAAAATGGAATTTCTTATAAAATCGGGTCGATGTGTTACTTTTTACACGCCAAATTCATTACAAAATTAATTCTATATATATTTTTAAATAGCGATTTCGGGGCTCACGTGCTCGCTTCACATGGTTCTTCAAACATTGTGGAACACATTCTATCATAATTATTTCCCCACTGTCTTAGTCTGAAACTCGAAGAAAGGTATCAATAATAATAATGAAACGTTTTTGTATAGCGCAAAATACATAAGCAAAGTTGCATGTCTCTAAGCGCTTTTTAGAAAAGGAGTGGAGATGAAGGGGAGAGCACCGGGTTCTTTCAATGCCTATACTCAACCGATATAGGCCTGTTTTGGGTTGTTCTTTAAACTCACGTAAGTAATGAATCTTGATAATTTCGATATGTTTTCAATACTGCTGTGTGACGTCATATCCTATCAATCGTATAAGAAATGAACCCATATATATTCTGTTGTGTAACATCAGCTTGATTAAAGACCACCTCCATCCTAACAATATGTTTATTTGAATTGAGGAAATATAGGCCTGATTTTTGGTTGTTTCATACGTAAATAATGAATCTTAATAATTTCGATATGTTTTCAACACTGCTGTGTGACGTCATCATTTCATTTCACTGACCAAGCAGCTATACCCTATCAATCGTATAAGAAATTAATCCATATATTAAGTTGTGTAACATCAGCTTGATTAAAGATCACGTCCATCCTAACAATATGTTTATTTGAATTGAGGAAAATAAGACATATAGAACACTGATAATTTCATCAAAATCGGTACAAGAAAGTTATGCTTAATTAAAAAAAAGACTATATATGCACAACACGGGTAATGAGAGAGTCAATATATATGACTCCAACATTCACTGTTTAATATTTGTTTGGGTCTCTCATATAACAATACATAAGTTAAATCATATTTACTTCCAATAAAGACTATTTCAAATGTTCAAGTATAGTGACATTATATGGTTTACTACATAGAGGTGAAAATGGATATGATAAGATACAAAAGATACAAGATAGATAAGATACAAAATAATGAGTGTGTGGTATCATCATAATCATCTCCCTCAATTTCATAAATTTTTCATGGATTGTATTGTGCTTGTTTGGTTTGTCTCTATTCGAATCAACTTGAGACTAAGGTGAATTTGTCCTTTAATCAAGCTGACTTTACATAAGACAATTAAAATTATATGGATTCAAATCGGCTTCTTATCTGGAAGTTCAATATTATTATGTCACACGAAATCATTATACGCCATTGCATTTATTGTATTTATGCATAAATCTGGTTAGGATACAGTAGTAATACCGTGTCATAGGTTCAGATATACCATAAATTTCTGAGAATTGACCATTGCAATTTTGAAATTATTGTAGATATTTACTGATTCTCTGTGGGTTATACCTGGTTTGTGGGGTTTTTAAACTTGTTTTTGTTGCGATAATTTACCTAGTAAGGACATGGGGAATATTTGGTTCTTATTTCATGCTTTTATTAATTTTAATCACAGTATAACTCACCAATAATTCAGTTAAATTTAGCAAAGCTCTGTGTTGCATGTAGACCAGTCCTGACTCCTGCGGTGGGAATTAAGCCATTGTTAAGGATTAATGTCTTTCTCTTATTTGAGATGTATACTGGCTCTGAAAATATCAGTATTTACATATTATTAATCAAATCCCCTGCTATCACCACTACCCAATATTAGGGGTACGTTGTGAAAGCTATTTGGGGGTACTTTAGAAAGTAAATTCTGTTGAGTATTTCACAGACTTGCAATGAACAGAGATCCATACATCAGTAGAAGAGATCATATGCTAAAACTCTCTGTACCACAAGCAACGATTGATGCATACAAATTTTCATATATTATCCCCGTACCATTCGTATCTGGAACCACCTACCAGCTAAAGCAGTTACTGCCCCATCAGTTGCTGTCTTCCGGGGGGCTGCCCTTCCTGTCATCAGAGGGTTAAAGCCTCCTGTAGGTTCCAGAATGCTGTAAGCACTAGGAGCATGATTTTTACTCGCACTTCACCAATTTTATTGTAAATAGAATTCCAACAAAATTGTCTGCACCGTCACCTTCTGTCACATCCCATCCCAGTTTAGCTTGGAAGAGCTGCTTGAGGGATTATTCCTTCAAGGTTCAAGGTTTTAAGATCCGTGGTACTGTCAAATGACACTCGATACACATTTATTTTAACCACAGATGATAAGCAAGATAACTAATAATGGCTTTGTAATGAAATAATATCAAAATGATAACAGATTTTACACCACTGTGAGAGATCTTGGTTTCCTTTCAACCTTCTTTTCACAGTGAAAAAATAAAGCACGTTGTTTAAATCTGTCATCAATTGTTTAAACTTTTAAACACCTTGTTTAAAAAGTTTTAACAGTTGTTTGAAAAGTTTAAAAAGTAATTGTTTAAACAGAGTGACGGGCTTAAACAACGTGCTTAAAATTTCAAACAGCGTTTTTACAGTGTATTCAAATCCTACTCATGCATGATCCTCTCCATTTTTACGTGAGATGTCTTAACATCCTTTCTTATATCGATTTTGAGAAAATACATCCCTAATTAAAGGGATACTCCGGGCTGAAAAAATAAACAGAGTAAACACTTACAGAGTTAAATGCTGAAAATTTCATCAAATTCTGATAACAAATATTAAAGCTATTTAATTTTAAAGTTTAGCAATAATTATATTGTAGAATCAGTTATACGCTGGTCGTCATGGAAATGATGACGTCACTTCCCCACTTTTCTTTTCCTCATGACTTGTTACTACATGAAATTATATAATTGTTTCATTTTTCCGTAATGTGTAAATGATATGTCTCCCTTATAATGAAATAAGTTACAGTACTAAATATCTACTGCACTAAATATTATAAATCCATTTTTTTTAGCTTTTGGAGAAAATAATTTGAATAAACCCAATTTCTTACAATAAAATACAAAACAACAAGTGGGATAAGACATCATCAGCTTGCTCATTGAATATTCATGAAGACATGCATGCCTATGATGCAAATATTTGAAATGCCATAACTTTGTTATTCTTTGTCCGATTTTGATCAAATATCCATTGTTTTGATGGTCTGATTTTTCTCTATCTGTTCAAATCTTATTATTTTCAGCCTGGAATATCCCTTTAAGACCCTAACAGTCAAACATCTTACCAGCAGACCAGTCAAAAAAGGAATTCTCTGAACTCACATAGCCGTTTTAGTGTAAGTATAGTTCTTTCAAAAGCATATCCAGTGACAGTATTTCGATTAAGTTTTGTTTGAATGCATGCGTCATTTTCTAGTTATCGGAAGAATTATTTTCATTTATGATAATAATCGACCATCAACATCAAATATGACTAATTTAGAAGTATAGATTAAAAACCATCAACAACGAGATGATCATTACAGTGTGGGCAATTTTGTAAATGGATAAGATATGAACATGGGTGCCAAATGCAAATGCAATTCATCCCCATTTAGATAATTGATTGATGAATTATTCAGAATATCCTCAAAAAGAAGGAAACCTTGGAATATTATTGGTGATTCATCATAGAAACATTGCAATGGGCAAGTAATTCAATGAATTATTCATATGTAGATTTTATTACTTTCTATTGTCATACTATATACCATCGTTACAATGAATAGACGATGAAAGTACACATCGTAAATCTATTTGAACTCTAGAAAACGTGTATTTTCCAATATACCGAGGCGACAGAAATAACAGGATGATATATTGACTGTTATGAACTTCAAAGTCAACAGGATAGGTACAAAATAGATAAGCCTATATACAAGAAGAAAAAAACAACCGAAATTATTTTGTACAAGAAGAGTTTTTGTGAAAGGCCGAAAGGCCTTCATTGGCCTTTCACAATGAGCAATTTGTTTACCTTACATGTTTATATTTACTTCGGACTTTACTTTCAAACACTTCATATAGCTCTCATGTTGTGTGCTTTAACATTGTTAAAAATATAATCATGAACCTATGGGACCAACAAATTAATAAATTAAGATGGATTTGTGTTTTATTGAATTAAATTGAATACATACTGTATGTTTACTTACATCTGGAAACAATTTAAATGATATTACATAAAAGCTTGTCAGAGGTGCGAGACAAACCTCTGACATACTAGCCTCGTTCAGACATGGGATCCCAGTCTGAGTAAAATTATATTATGAATGCAGTATAATTCCAAATATATTTATGTTATCACAACCCATACGTAGGCTGTTTTGGTCGGAGGAAGGGTCAGAGTAGTGCCCGTCTGGACAGAGTTACTCCGCGGACCTTTCACCGATCAAGATACTGGTTTCCAATACTATCTCGGTCGGAGGAAGGTCGGAGTAATTCTGTCCAGACTGGCACTACTCCGACCTTTCCTTCGACCCTTCCTTCGACTAAAACAGCCTTCGTTTGGATCGTGATAAGATAAGATAACCATGCATGTCATAATAATTTTACTCGGATCCTACGTCTGAACGAGCCTACTGTATAGCAACAAACTTTTTGAAGGGAAATGTGGGTTAATTTATTGAACTCGTCTGAATTGAATTGAAATTAATTGAATTCACTTGAATTGAACTGAATTGAGCTGAACTTAATTAGATTGAAGTGGAATTGATCTAAACTAATTCAACAGAATAAACTAAATTGAATTGAAATTTAATTGAGTTGCAGGCGCGGTTATAGACTAAAAGTTTTTTGTTAGTTAGTTTTCGGGGGGGGGGGGGGCTTGAGAATTTTCGACGTTGGTTTATTCAGTACAATGAAATGGCCTGTTGTGGGTAGCCTAATACTGACTTAGCAGTTAGTTCCCCCCCCCCTCCTCTAAAAAATTATAATATGCAAGGGAGCCTAGAGACCGAGCGAAAAAAATATCACATTTTCAAAGTATACTTGAGAATTTGTCATCTATAACATGCATCGGGTCCTGATGGGTGTTATAATATAGATGAGGGGATTTAACAATAGGGTGGGGGGGGGGTAGGACTGGTTATCAGGAAATAGGTTTGTGTTGTTACTCTCTCCAGGCGTTTTTAAGAGCCTTCTTTGAGCAAACAAGGTGTAATAGAACATGGTAGGGAATGGGGTTCAAATGTTAATGGCACCCCTTAAATATATTATGAGGCAACGTTGACCAGGTAGAAAGATTGTGAAGTGAAACCTCGCATTTGGAACACTTTATGAACGTCTAAATAAATGTACATTAATCGTTAAATTACTAAATAAGATACTCAACATGCATGTAGGCTGCAAAAAATACGACCCTATTAATGATCACTGCCCTGTATTAGTCTGCAGGCACAGACCCTCATTGGAACTTTGATCAACAAGTGTGCCTCCACGCAAAGACTAGCACATACAAAACTTGCTGTTCAGCCTTCAGTACACAAGGCATGAGTAGGCTGCTTTCAGACCCTTATTTCGAGTGAAGTGTTTGCCCAGCAGACTAGCCCTGTATGGCACAAGAACTCTACATTTATTGTAGAGAATAGAGTTAAATCATTCTCTATCGCCATGAAAATATTGGGGATGCTGCAAACATATCGATTTGCCCTACCCAATTTTGACAAAATGAAAAAAAAAATCCAATGCCAAATGTAAATGCAATGCAAAAATGTGTTTGAAAAAACATCCGAAAGCGCTATAAAATCATCTAGGTTGACATAAATATACTATTAATAAAATTGTTAATTTTTCGGCGTGCTTCACATGCAAAACTATATTATAATTTGGCACGCAGAGTGCGCCGAAAATTTTGGATATTGTCTCTACCCCATCTCGCCGTTTGAAATACGTATCGCCACTCCTGACTCTAAACTATATAGGCCCTATGATTTAACTAACTTTAGTCTCAGTCATGGAGTATATAGCGACAGAGCCATTTTCTAAAAAAAAAATATCCTAAAGAATGACAAAAATTTGAAGAGCTTTTGAAAAAACACGGACAGGTCTAAAGTTAAAACGTCAATTTTATGGCATTAGTATTGTTATATTCTTGGTGGGTGATTATATAGGAAGGTTACTACACACTTAAAATGTTGGGCAACATAATGTCCACTGTGTTGGGTAATGTATAAAATTATGTTGGGTAAAAAGATATATTCTGGGAAATTATTATCCAATTGAGCAAATTTATTACCCAATTATTAGTTTCTATTACCCAATTTGGACAGATTTTAACCAATAGTTTAAGGGTGTAGTAATTAAAAAAAAGTTGCAAGGCAGTCTTCTATATTACAGGAGATTATTGACATATTCGGACTAACAACCACATACGGTTAGCAGAGGCACAAAAAATATAGAAGGACAAACGAGGACCCCTTCCAAATTGCAGGCTCATCCCCAATGATCAGCTGATAATATATTCTTGAGTATAGGACAAAATTAAATTCATGTAATAAAAAAACCCACTTAATTAGCAATGCTTGGCACAATGAATCGACATTTGTATTGCATTTCGATGCCTCTCGGCCCCCAAAAGGGAATATTCGATTAACGGTATCGATATTACATTCATTAATTCATTCAGTTTACTTAGCTGTTACGTTATGTAATACTTCCTAATTGCTTTAGTTGCATACCGTAGTCGTTGGAAATTTATTTTTTTGTATGATTTTGGATATGTCTCTGTCCTGATACAATTTATCTACTATGTTTTCTAATTGTATATCATGTTATTTGATTTGTGTATTCACAGTTGTAATTAATTTCTTATATTATTTTGTATGATATCTTCTAGAATATGTATGTATGAATTTCATTTGAAGTCAATGAATAAGGATTATTACAAAACAAAAGATAATACGTCTCCTCACGTAGAAGGCAATTTTGATTGGTATTACTTAAGAAAGCGATTTGAACTTTCATGTATTCAGCGATATTTTGATTTAATTTCTGCTCTCCCAATTAAATTATTATTGGTAATTTTACAAACTTTTCAATGATTATATTTTGAATTCGTTCCAGTTAATGTTAGCAAGTAAAAGTATAATAATGAAAGAGCACGAAATGGAAAAATGATGATTACACCGAAAAAATAACAGAGGGGCTATTCCACGGTTACTCACGTTACATTTGGAGACACCTTGACTCATACTTGGAGCTGTAACTCCATTATTATTGATAGGAACTAAACATCTCCTTATCACAACAAAGTACACAGTCTGACTATCCTTTGTATAAAAACAAAACTTGGGAAATTTTATCATGCTCCTGGCAAATCTTTGGAATGTGTCGGTTACTCACGTTACATGATTTGGACATGCATGAAATGAAAAGTCGACATAAGTGAAAAGTCTCCTCATACAAGGCTTTTATGAAAGTTGATTATATCCATTTCAAAGAAGTATATTAGGGAGACAAACTTTGTATATAATTAAAAAAATAAAGAACACATGGTTTTTACTTGGGGTGCAGATAATATGGTTACTCACGTTACGGTTACTCACGTTACATTTTGTCCATGTATGGTTAACAACACACATGTCATTAAAAATTAAATAATGTGTGTAAAATTCATTGCTAGGAACATCAAAAAGAGATTTTATACCAAAAATTGGAACAATTGGAGCTTTATTAGGGAGTAGGAGGAAAAGTATGATTTCGCTTACTATGCATAAATTAGCATAATCGCTTGATACCAATTTGCATGAAATAAATAACTGTATAGTATTGTAGATTATGTCCAAGACAACCTGCACGCAAATTTTCGGCGTGATCGTGCGGCCAAACGGGCCGAGATCTCTAGGGGGGCCTGGGAGCCCCCCCTGGGCTATATCAACTCCCAAAATACCCCGGCCTAGATAGGGTTACAGGTAAGGGCATTCAATGTGTTGTTCGAACACTCTTTAAAGTTTGGTTAATCGAAACCAAGTCTTACTAATGCACTCTCGCATTTTGAATACTTCTAATATTCAATTTTGTGTGTGATTGTATGACCACTGATATTTTGATGAACAAAGAGTCACATCAAAGAGGCGTACCCTCATTTTGCTTTTAATAAATCAAAAATAACTTCGCAACTCACCATGAGACTTAAACTTGACATCCCACAGAAAATGTTACCTAACTGAATAATTTCTACTGGTTACTCACATTACATGATGCTTACTCACGTTACAAAGTTACTCACGTTTCAGTTTTTCTTCATAATTTTTATAAAAAAAATTGTACTTTTTAATGATTTTGATAGTCATCACTGTGTCAAGGATTTTTTGAAGGAAGAGAATTTAAAATCCCATCAATTAACTGTGAAGAATTTTTCTCTCAGAAAAAAAGTCAGTTTTTTCGGTTACTCACGTTACATCACCTGAGCAGGTTGCATTATTCATTTTTGAATGAGTACTACAAATTTACTTAAAAAGCTGTTGTGTATTTTAAGTAATTTGACTCTTCTAAGCTTCAGCAATATATCATAGTGGTATGTTGTTGCAATAACAAAATGGTAATAAGGCATATTTCATTTTTCACTATTTTTCTTGTATTTTGGTACAGAATGGAAGACACAACTTTTGACCATTTTTTTCCAAAGTATACATATGAAACTAAACTATTTCTTGTTCCTGAAACTATCATGTATGAAGGACTGAAAGTATTAAACAATTCAAGAAAATATTGAATTTGAATTTTTAAGCTCATGTCCACCAACCTGTGGAATTGCCCAGTCTAGATAAAGAGAGGAGACAGATAAATAGGTAAAATGCATAAAGAACAAGAAAGAGAGAAAGGGGGATGGAGAAAGATATTGTTATAGAAAGATATCAAAGGGGGTGATAACAAAAGAGGGAAGACAGAGAAACTAAAATAGACTACGAATAAAATGAAACAATGTAGGCATGTAGTATTTAATTTCATATCGTGAAGAATCAATTCAATTAATCTTGAAAAATGCTAAGTTGACACCTCTTTTTTCACTTTCCAAAGAACAAAATGTTGATTAAATTTACTATGTTCATGTTCGTTATTGTACAGGTGTAAAGTGATATCCGATGCATGGGCTCTTTTCGAAATTAATATCCATTATTCATATGTGTTGTTTTATTGTATGCTTCACTGACAAAAACAATAATTTCATCCTCTATTGGTGTCCTCATTACTTTGCGTGTATAATCACTGAGCGAGACAGGATACCCCATTAAGTTAATGAAATTGGTCGCAAATAAGGATATCTTTTGTTTAGTTATAGGAGAGGAGGGAAAAGGAGTATCGAACCAAAGAAAAACTCCAATGGGCGACAGCCAAGGGCGTCGGTAGGTCTAGGGTAAATTACAAGGAATATAGCAACAATTAAGGGTGAGATTTTCTTTTTCAGTTTGTCTATTCACTTATTTAATTCCTATTTTTATTTGTTTATTTATTAATTATTCAATCTTTATCCTTCTACTTCTGTTACTATTTTATTTATCTTTTATTTTCCATTCAATTTCATTAATTTATTTATTTAACTAAAATTTACATACATATACATATATTTTTTTTTTTTGGGGGGGGCGGGGTGCTGTCCACCCTTCTGGTATGAACAAAATTGAATGCATTAAATGGTAAAACGTCGGGAGGAAGGTTAGAAACAAAGATGTGTCGTATAATAATTCTAAACCTAAACAGTTGCATGTACAGTGTGGAAATAAAAACTGACAGTTACCATTTATTAGTTTTTCATTTGTAATACACTTCAAATGGTTTGTTGGGCAGGTAGTAGGGAGGGGGGGGGGATCTTGTCCCCTTGATACACCACTAAATCTTATAATGAGAGGCATGCCTCTTGGTACTCTTGGCATGATTATATTATACATGTAAATGAATATAAAGACACTCTGAAAACACAAGCAAAAGCAAAAAAATGAATTTAAGGATTTTATTTCATTACAAAACATACTTTATGGCATAATCATCATATATGTACATGGCTCTGAGTTAAAATGTTAATACATTCAGGGAATGAATGATCAGGCACTGTCTGAGAATGGTTTTAATTTTCAAATGCAGGAAAAATTATTTTTTGTTTATCTAAAGCCCTGACAAATGATAGTTACAATTAAAACTTATTTCAATAAAATCCAAACCCTTGAAAGACTCCAACATTCATATATTTTTATGTTAACTGTCAATGATTTATATTTTTATGATTCAATCATTCCCATATTCAAGAGTTGAAAGAAAAAAAAAGAGAAAGAAATATGTGTATTGTGGTATTGTCAGTGATGCAACCACTGTAGATTGTCTTGAGCAATAAAAGCCAAAATAAAAAAATGCATTTGTATTCTGATATTAAAACAAAATATAAAATCATTACAAATATATGCAAAAAGGCACTGAAGATGACTGACTACCTTTCTGAAAGTTACATCCAAAGTAACAATGAGCATATGGGATAATAATCACAACGTTGTAAGAAATTGTCCAAACTCCTTAATTTTTCTTGTTATTAGGAGAGAATTTGGCAAGTTGCTATTTCTAAGACATTTTTAAGTTTTACAATACACCTCCAAAATCTTATGAAAATAATCAACAAGGCAAAAGCGATTTTGTGTCTCGCCCACTTATGAAAATAACCATAAGTTTCGTGATTTGCGAGGGCACGCAACAGAACTGTATTGAAACTTCATTGTGAAATGACTTGGATGGAATAACACTGAAAATGACCTTTGACCTTACCATGTGACCTCCGACTGCAGCATATCATGCAGGTCCCCCAAGTCCATCTACCATCCAAGTTTGGTTGAAAAGTGACCTACGTTTGCAGAGTTAGGTGTCATAAGAAAGTCTTGCATGTAAACTTTAACGTTGACCTGAAAATGACCTTTGACCTTAACATGCAGGTCTCTCATGTCCATCTACCATCTAAGTTTGGTTGAAAAGTGACTTACGGTTGCGGAGTTAAGTGTCATATTAAAGAGAGTCTTGCATGTAAACTTTACATAGACTGCAACAAAACATGCAGGTACCCCAAGTCCATCTACCATCCAAGTTTGGTTGAAAAGTGACTTACAGTTGTGGAGTTATGTGTCATTAGGTTTGTGACGGACAGACGACATTTGGATCCCTAAGTCTCGCCTTCACCTTTGGTGGGCAAGACAAAAAGGTCACAAATTATTCACCCAGTTTTAGGGATGATAAACTTGTTAAAGTTAAATAAACTGATTTTAAAAGCCCAATACAGATTGATGGCAGAGGCCTCCATCCTGGGGGGGCAGGGGGGGGCGATCGCCCCACCAATGAAAATATTGGGGGGAGGGCAAACATATCGTTTTGCCCCCCCAATAATAATGCATGTGCAAAAAATAAAATAAGATTGTAATGTTACACAGAAATCAGCAAGCGAGATTGAGATACACAACTTGCTCCTTATCTAAAACCGTGCTCAAAAAGTCCGCTTTTCATGTTGGAATACCAAAAAAATTTCAGCTCGCATGAGCTCGCATCATTTATGTAACAAAACCCATACTTTACATGATTAAATAGGTGAAAAGAATGTCCTGTTCTCAGTTCTAGACCTCGAAAGAACTCTCACTTCGATGTGCAATAATCTTTTGTTGAATATATATCTTGTTCTTTATTAAAAACGTCCATTAAACTCACCTTTTTTCAGATCGAAATATCAAAATTTTCAGCTCGCGCTTCGCGCTCACATCAATTTGCTGGTGAGATTTGTGTCTCTTTCTCATGAATCATATATATATATATATAAATATGTGTGTGTGTGTGAGTTTGTGTGATCGAGCGCCTTTGGAAAGTTGATTCATGATTTTGCCCCCCCAATCTGAAAAATGGATCGACGCCCCTGATTGATGGTTAAACTAGGCTAAAGAAAAAAAAGTGCTGCTTTAAAAAATGTTAGCAACATAAGACAGACTTTTCATACACAAATGGCAATATTTACTGCATGCAATGTGTCTTAATTATCAAATGGCTAAGGAAGAAACAATAACTAAGGAATCCATGTCGAATTCCCAAGAAATGTAATATGTAAGGTTACACTTATCTTCATTCTAAATTAAATCTTACATTCAAGTTTGTAAATTGCATTACATTGCAATGAAATGCACAAGTAGCTTGATAAATACTGTATCAACATTGCACATGTTGGTTGCACAACTATTAAATGTCTACTGAATAAGTGTTTGGTTGAGAGATGGCAAGATTCTTTAATTATTACATCACTATAGACCATGTTCTTATGTTAAATCAAATTCTCAATCAGTTTAAAGTGGGTCAGCTGAAGTTGAAAATGATACACTCGATTTGCAATCAATTGCAAGAATTACACTTGATCAAACATACCTTTTTCTTGCACAGCTATTGATAAGTCTGCAGACACAGACCCTGATTGAAACTTTGATCAACAAGTGATCAATGCAAAGACTAGCACATACAAAACTTGCTGTTTCAATGCAGGAGGGCTTTCAGTACACAAGACATGAGTAGGCTACACATTCAGACCCTGAACTCGAGTAAAGGGTTTGCACAGCAGACTAACCATTGATTAGTCCACTAGAACCAATGATGCAATGCACCCACAAATCTTTTGTGTTCATTGTTGTATTATTTGAAATATCAAATATATCAAGTGCTTACTCCAATAATGTCAATCTTGATTTGATTCTACAAGAAATGTATAAAATCACAATTACTATAGTTGTGAGTCAGTAAAACCTATATCACTACATCTGTATAAATTGACATATTTCATAAGACATAATAAATGTCAAATTTATAGCAGGTATGTGACATCATTGACTTACTCATTTGAGTACAGGCCAGGATTTGCATATGAATATTTTTATTTTAAATAAGCAAAACTTTAGAACTCCGTAACTTCTTATCTTACATCAAAATTTGAAGAGAAAAAAATCATGGTTACACTTGTTTCATTTTCTTTTCAGGTAATCAGATCAATCTGTGGAGGTTGACTTGGCCTTTGATGAAAACTTGCAATACCTACATGATACATAAGGCTGTTCTTTAAGTTATGTAGGGCTTTACCCATAAATGAATGGAGCATGTTTTTGAGATGATATACCAGTACTACAAATTTCCCCTAATGTTTCAACAAAGAGTGAGTATTGAATTTCCTATAACCCCACTCAAATTCCAACCAAAAATAATATTTGCATTTACCACCTTTTTAATGACAATCATTTAATCTACAGCAATCACATTTCAAATTCAGCTGAAAGAAATCAATATGACCAAGAATCTGATTTAGCAATCAAGAATATACATGACTTTATAAGTTAAATGTAACTTACTAACAGCTTTAAAGAAATACACTGGCCAAATTTCAATTGATTCAATAGTGGGACATAGAGCTTTCATGCAATAATCAGAATAATATAAGTTCCTACTCTCAGTTAGTGAACTAGGGGCAGATCCAGGTGGTTTAGACCATTTAATGGGCCATACTTTTTTTGCAAAATGGTAAGCCTCTCAAAAGAACTGTGTCTTATCAGGCTGGACCAGCCACTGAATGACTGACCTGGAACTCAAATGATGCTACTCAACAAAAGAGAGAAGTTTGGTCAAGATTAGGTGGAAATTTTAGGTCATAGACAGATCTCCTTCTAGATGAGGACTCAAGAAGAAATCTGATGCAAAGATATTACCATAGGAGTAATGGTCGAAAAACTACCCCTCATTGCCTCATTCTGGCACCAATATCTGAAGAGGTGGTCATGTGACCTGGGCCACATGAGTTAGTCACCTGACTAAGGTATGGTGGAATCATCTGGCTGGTTTGGGTTGGTTGCCAAAGAAAGCCCAGACACATATAGCTCCAGAAAATATCAAGGCACTCCTGGTAATGAGAGAAAAAAAACACCATCAACTTTGCTGCCACAATTATCATGACATGGTCATGCTAAACTATTATAAGAAGTAATGAAATACAAAATCCCCACAATTTCATGATATTGAACTATTCTGTTTCTCTTGGAAAGTATATGAATACACATCTTAACTGTCCTATATTACCTATAAACACATTCATGTAAGTGAAAAGTACATTTTTAGCAAGCTGTCAAACTGAAAAAAATTATGGTGAGTTATGTCGTATGGACAAAAAATCTTAATGACCAAGCAAGGTGTTGGAGGCTGCTTCATTCATGCTCATCAAATCAATTTTTCCTTTATGTATCTGCTTTTTCATTTTTAAATATATGTTAATATTGAAATAGAGAATACACTAGATGACTTACCACAGTCCCATCCTAACACGTTTGCTGTGGTGTAAGGGGCTGTACTTGACAACTGAAAGAGTGTCATGTTCTTTGAAAGCTCTCATGATATCTTTGCATCTGTAAATCAGAGATTGTGGAAAGACAACAATACACAATGGGTGATTAGATGTTTAGTGTTGGAAGCACAATTCAGGTTGACTTCTACAATTCTGATATCTAATGCGACTTCAGAAAAATGATTCATTATTGATAGCTAAATACCTAGTGACATTTGTCCCAGGACCTGGTGGGTGTTTCATAACGCTGTTCGTAAGTTAAGAGCCACTTTAAGAACGACTAGTGATCCTTTCTTGTTGTAAATGGTATATTGAATGGGCAATGGTTTAGCGCGTAAGAAGGGTTCACCAGTCGTTCTTAAAGTCGCTCTTAACTTACGAACAGATTTATGAAACGGCCCCCAGCATTATTTCAAATTTGGTGTTTTGCTGATATAAACACCAGCATCAAAGGGTCAGAACCTAATTTGAAATTAGGCTCATGTCTTATATCACCTTATTTCAAACAGTGACAATAAGAAATAATATCTAGGAATGTTTCATAGGCTTTACGAATGGTTTGAATATGAAATGTTACATATGCTACATATTGTACAGGCAGAATAGTAATCATAGAAAAAAGTATGGGAGAGGAGGAAGAGGGGTTAAGGAAGAGAGGGGGGAGGGGGGAGAGGAAAGGGGAGGAATAAAGGGAGAAGGGGTGGTAAGTAGTAATAGCAGTAACAGTATAAGTAGATGAGGTAAAAGTATTTACAATGATGGTAGAAATACTAATACTTATGGATTATCTATCAAGTGATATTCTTCATAATCTGAGATACACAATCTCATAAATCCCAGCAATGATATCTAAGAGGAACTTTGACTGATATGTAAGCAAGAATCAATATATCACCAATTGCATAATGAAGAGATAAGGATAAATACACTGCACACCCACCCTCCAAATGTTGCTACAGCTAATAGAGCATGTCTTCTGTCAATAACCTGAACATCGACTGAGCTGTAAGAACCAAATATGTGCGCAAGCTGAAAAAAAAAAGAGAAAAAAACACAACAATTTTAGCGAACTTAACTGGCTGTAAATTTATTTTCATTGTTTCACTGCTAAATATCAAAATGTACTCAACTACTGATGAGCAATTCTTGAAGATGAGTAATGAACTTTATCATTTAACTCAATCTAAATTAAAAATGCAACGGTAATACCACCTAATTTCAATGTAAATTGGTATTTCGCATTGAATTTTCCTTTCTGTCCTTCAAAGTCATGCATTGCTAAGGAAAACAAAATATTGCCCAGTTTCAGAAATGAAAACACATTCAATTTTTGACCACTAACGAACTATAGGACAATTTCCTAATAAAAACAACTTTTGTGTAAATCTGATCCTAATCTGATTTCATTCTTACTTCATTCATAAATATTTACCTTTTCTCATATGAACTAGAAACAGACAAAAATCATTTCAGGAGCGTACCACATATTTAGAATTGGACATAGGCCATAGCTTTATGTGCTAATAAATTACCTTAACCCCATCCAATGACTGAGTTAGTTTCTTAGATGTTACATGAAGCCACTGTGGTCTCCTGCTCGGTGGGTCTGAACCTGAGAGATTCTTGAGAAAACAATTTTAAGACAAAAAAATATGTCATGAAAGAGAGTATGTTTTAAAAGGTCATGAAACCCTGCAAAGAACCACCACATCTATAGATCTATTTCCATCTCTTAATGCTCGTCTCATGATTTCGCATTGATAGGCTAGAAACAGTCTGAGCCTTTGATCATGGCCTCTTGCTTTATAGAGTACAGGTATCTGCTATCAATAAGGTAGAACCCAATCAAAGGCTGTCTTCCAAGACGCATATATTAACAATGGACAATGCAGATATTAGAGCCCATTGTTTTGATTGGTCAAAGGATGTAATTACATGCCCCAGTACATGAATATTCATTTATTACTCCACTAACAACAAACTTGCATCAAATCGTCATAAAATTAGTTCAGGAAGCCATAAAAAGAAGACTATGTGCTTTAAACCGGTTCACATATATAAGAATGGAAATGGTTACTGAAATACCAACATGACAAATATCTTGACACTTAACTTTTTACCTGTTCTTTGCCCTGTATCTATAGTTTAATTAGACTGAAGTGTATCTCTATGGCAAACTGTGTACAAAAGTTAAAATCAATAGTGGATAAAAAAAAAATGTATTTCTTACATTACACCATCTACTTTGTATTTAATTCTCTTGCTGCATTTGTATATTTTGAACATTGTAATTTTGTTGTTTTTTAAAATGGTTAAATCAATAAATGAAATGAAATGAAATCTTGTCTTTAATTGGCACAGTTTACAGTGTTGTTTTCAAAGATTGTTTGACAAGTCAATTGGGATGATCGATCACCTTATCATGTCATTAAAGTTTGCAACATTCAAATACATACATATGAAAAATGATGCTGGCCTGAGTTTCTATTATATCAATTTGCGCTTATTCTCCAGATGGGAATACATAATGCATGTTTGATTCACACAATTTACAATAACATACAAGTATCATGTACAGAGTTAATACATTGACATTGTATTGTAAAGCAAAGCAAGTTCTGACTATTAACCTGGTGTGTATTTCACAAAGCTGTTCGTAAGTTAAGAGCGTCTTTAAGAACGACCGGTGATCATTTCTTGTGGTAAAGAGTTAATACCAAAATGTTCATTGGCAATGGTTTAGCGCATGAGAAAAGATTACCAGTTGTTCTTAAAGTCAATCTTAACTTACAAACAGCTTTATGAAACGGACCCTAGATAAATAAACTCACCACATGGTTTACAGCAGCTCTGATGATGTTGACCTTATCCTTGTAATCTTTTAGCTTCCAAACATATTCTCTGAAGTCAAGAGGTCGACTTGCCATGACTCTACAAACAAGACAAGGGTTTGCAAGCAATATCAGGGATATGTTTCATGAAACATCCCAGGCCAAATAACACAAAGCACAGCAACTGCTTGTAAAGTTGATTCGTACGGTTGATTATGCATTAGGATCAAAGTAAGCAATTGTCAAAATCAACCTTATGATCAAGAGCAAAGCTTTGTGATAAAAGGCACTGGTCAATGCTTTATCACTTACAAATCAGGTAGATGTGTCATAAAGCTTTTTGTAAGTTACAAGAGACTTTACGAATGACTTCACTTCTTAGGAGCTAAATCAACATCGATGAAAATCTGGTGTTCGTATATCATTTACCACAAAAAAAGGATCACCAGTCATTCTTAAAATCGCTCGTAACTTACGAACAGCTTTATGAAACACCCACCTGATGTAAGGAATTCAGTAGCTTATAACAATCACAGGTGAAAATACTAAGAAATCACTTTGTGAGAGGCTCTCCAGATGAAGAGGGGATGATATAAGTGATTATTACCAAAATGCTAAAGACTTGTTGACTTTATGTAAATGGGATAACACATATTTTGATTTCAGTTTCAATTCAAAGTTTTATATTCTCTTTTCACATAATTTCAGATTTATGAAGGCTCATCACATTCACAGCTTAATATGTTATGAATCCAAAGAAAAAAATTGAGACTCATCTATCCAAATTGATCTCAACTATGAAATGGCAAATGCGACATCTACAGCAAGGCCAGCTATGTTACAAAAAAGGAGTGAGTTGATTGGTCAAACAGATGATTCATCACTTAAGTTAAGAGCTTTATGACCTTGATCTACATAGTAAGTTTTGGGATGCAGGCTTTCAATAGTTGTAATTGATTTGAATCAGTGATTTTCATAAGATACATGCAGTCTCCTGATCCACAAGATATTCTGCACTATGTAATTGCAGCTGTATGACCCCTGCTGACCCCCTACTCTAAGAGGATGTTTGAATCCATCTTTTATGCAATGCTGAAGGGGTAATATATGTTATTCTTTTCTGTCATCCAAATTTCATCCATCACTGATATAAAGTTATAGATTTTATATTAGCTTAAATGGGAGACATGAATAATGTAACATTTGGAGCTTGCTTACTTGATATCCTTGGCAGTAATGTAATGTGCTAGCCTCAGAAAAACTGCAATTCAAATGAAAAGTGAAATATACATCATAAATTTAGATATAAACACACACACACATTTAAATTGTTTGGGACAATATTGAAATAAAATTTTGCTGAGAGCCTTGGAGCAATTAGAATATACATAACATAGAACACTCTAAAATTAACTACAGAGCAAATGAAACATTTCACTGGGGCCTTCTAAGAAACAAAAATGATTTGTTATTGATTATTTTAGAATGGGCATACAGGTGGACAGCAGGATTGCTGCCGAGTGATCCAAAATTGTTTTGAAAAAGTGGCAGAAGTTCAAAAAAGTATAAACCCAACCCCAAGGAAATGGTGGTCCCCAAAAAAGAAAAAAAAGAAAAAAAAAACACAGCTCTGAATTTGAATATTTGAATTTTAAAAGAAAGAAAAAAAAAACGTGAGATCTCTCTCAATAACATAAAAGATGTAAACCTATCTGTAAACAAGTGGAATGCCTCTGGCCGTCTCACCTGCATCACGCGGTTCAATATAGCAGCAGTGCTGACTTTGCATACTACTCTAACTCGCACAAGATGTTCAGTGATACATGGTTACTCTTATGTCCTCTTTTTATGAACTAGACCAATAAACTTACAGAGATATGATGGTTATTCAACAAAAAACCCCAACATGGCCAAAGTTCATTGACCTTACATGACCTTTGACCTTGATCATGTGACCTGAAACTGGAACAGGATGTTCAGTGATACTTGATTACTCTTATGTACAAGTTTCATGAATCAGATCCATAAACTTTCAAAGTTATGATGGTAATTCAACAGATACACCCAATTCGGCTAAAGTTCATTGACCTTGGACATGTGACCTGAAACTGGAACAGGATGTTCAGTGATACTTGATTACTCTTATGTACAAGTTTCATGAATCAGATCCATAAACTTTCAAAGTTATGATGGTAATTCAACAGATACCCCCAATTCGGCCAAAGTTCATTGACCCTAAATGACCTTTGACCTTAATCATGAGACCTGAAACTTGCACAAAATGTTCAGTGATGCTTGATTACTATTATGTCCAAGTTTCATGAATCAGATCCATAAACTTTCAAAGTTATGATGGGAATTCAACAGATATCCCCAATTCGGCCAAAGTTCATTGACCCTAAATGACCTTTGACCTTGGTCATGTGACGTGAAACTCATGCAGGATGTTCAGTGATACTTGATTAACCTTATGTCCAAGTTTCATGAACTTGGTCCATATATTTTCTAAGTTATGATGACATTTCAAAAACTTAACCTCAGGTTAAGATTTCGATGTTGATTCCTCCAACATGGTCTAAGTTATACTAAATAGGTTCATTATTGCGGATTGAAATAATCGCTAGAGGGTATTCATTTGTCTCGCAATCTACTATGGTCAACAAGGAAATTCGTGATCACTCTCGCAAAAAGTGTTCACTGGCTTTCTAGGAAATTCGTGATCACTCTCGCAAAAAGTGTTCACTAGCTTACAAGTTCACGAGCTTTCGAGTGCCGCTGCAACTCTTTATCAAGTGACACGGATTGTCCGATATCGTACTGTATTTATACTAACCTCCAAGACCGTACGCACAAACGCGAGAACAATAGGTGGGCACTGATCCGTTGTGTGATTGGTCAGGAGTTATGCAAATAAGCCGGGGGTATATGTAAATACGCCGTGGGTCGGCAATATGCAAATGAGACCAAAATTGGCGGGCTCGCTAGTTTCCCGTGGGCGGGGGTTGACTGGCTGAGCGGTCCCTCGATCGGGGCCGGGAACGATCGGGTCGGCGTGCACTGCCAGGTAAGGGGGTATTGTGCTGTCGGATGGTTCGCATCCAGAAATCGGGGATGTCGATCCCGCTGTCTCTGTTGAAATTGTTAGGACAAAGACGTATACTAATAGCCTCCTTAATCCTGCGTGTATACCAATGTCTTTCTTTGGCAATGCAATGTACACCCTCCCAATCTGGGTGGTGTTGCTTCTCCCAAGCATGTTCTGCCAAGCATTGACCCTAAATGACCTTTGACCTTGGTCATGAGACATGAAACTCTAATAGGATGTTCAGTAATACTTGATTAACCTTATGGCCAAGTTTTATTAACTAGGTCCATATACTTTCTAAGTTATGATGTCATTTCAAAAACTTAACCTCAGGTTAAGATTTGATGTTGACGCCGCCGCCGCCGTCGGAAAAGCGGCGCCTATAGTCTCACTTTGCTTCGCAGGTGAGACAAAAAGGGGATGGGCAATTAGTCATGCTCAAATCATTTAATTTTCAAATCTGAAGAAACCTGGCAGCCATAATTATAAACATTGGAGATGGACTTGATGGGAAAATTACAAGGGTATAATTTCTTTAGATGGAGAGTAATATTTTTACATGTCAGATATAGGCCTGAATTCACAAAGGTGGTTTTGAAAACCCAGTGGAGTCCATGGTTTATGCAGATTTCCTGTACAAAATTACGCTTAATATACAGCATATGTTGGAAAATGTCCAATGCCAATGCACGCATTTGCCACAGTGCACCAAATTGATGGCATGTTGCCGTGGTTATCCACTGTTTTGAATAATGAGTCCACTCTTCATACAGTGGACTCATGAATAAAATAGCACATCTTACCATGGAAACAGGCATCAATTAGGGGCACTGTGACAAAAGCGTGCATCAGCAATGGAGATTTTTCACGGTAAATTAAGCATAATTTATGCAGGAAATCTGCATAAAATATGGGTTCAACCGTGGGTCTTCAAAAACCACTTTTGTGAATTCAGGACTTTGTGTTCCATGGAGGATGAAGTTTCACATTTAGAAAATTGTTTCACATGGAGAGTTATAATTTTGCGTCAAGTGCAATATTGTCACATGGAGAATAAGAGTTTAACATGGAGAGGGTTACATTTTCACATTGATGGTAGATAGATACACTTACCATATCCAGCTGCATATGCATCATAACCTGCTTCATGCAAGACACCACCGTCCACTGTAATCACAAAGAGGAGAAGAAGTAGAATTATAATCAAATGCAGGATTGATATTTGCAAGTTTGTTAAAACAAAATTTTTGTACACAGAAAATATGGATGATAAATATCCTATCATTATGAGTACCAGAGATGCCATACGAATTGACAAAAAGAAGGAAAATTATCTGCGATTGGCTTTTCAAACATGAAACATATTTCAATGTGACTGAAATATATTGATAAGTAGGTATGCCTAATCTTCATAGAGAAAACATCAGAAGACTACGTTATGAATATGAAATGGAATATTCAATAAATAAGCACACCAACACATATTTTCTACTTGCTACTGTACGAATCATTTGTGTCATGACTGCCATCCCCTTAGAACTATCTGAACAACCTTTACTCAGACTTTAATACATCTTTGTAAAACACCCTCCCCACTGATCTACAAATGTACATATTTACATGCAATAAGAGTCACTCATAAAATGTTCATCATGGAATTAACATAATTCAAGTAACGTCTTTAACTCAAATTAGTGATTGAAATTTATTAGTTTTCACTAATCAGAAGTGATTGACTGATGCTAGAGATCAAACAAACAACATAGATAGGCCTACTCTTAAAATCTTACCATATTTGTCAAACCTTTCCCCATGGAAGATATGAGGAGAATGAAGAACAATCAGTGTTCCTTCTTTCCTGTACCAAAAATTAAAAACAAAACAAATAATTTTAGTATGGTGCATGTAACATGGATTGTTAATATTCCCCATTTCAGTCCAAAATGTCATGAATATTATTAAAGATCCATTTATATATGTTATTTAGATCTACTTTATACCCAGGCCATTGGATTCTGGCCTGTTGACATGTAATATATGCATTATCTCCACTCCGTGAAGAGTATTCCAGCAGAAAAAAAAATCATGTCTCATAAACCATGAAAAATAAATAGTCTGCTCATTTATCAAATTATGAAAAGATTGTTTTTCTATTTTTGACACATTATCCATATTCTTATTATGTACCAAATTCTGTAATATAGCTTCCCGATGCAATGATTATTTGACAAAATGATACCATTCGATGCCATTACTAAATTGCATGTTAAAGAAAATGCTAGACCTCAAGTTTGTTTGCACCTTGAACAATGTACATAGTCAATGTATCAAATTGCATCTAGAAGTAAATATGCATTGAGGAATGAATATTAGAAATCTGATCCTGTACTCACGATGAAAGGTTTTCAAGCAAGCAACCTAGACTTGTGTTTTGGACCTGGAGGCCAGCATCAATTAGATTCTGCAGGCAAAGCAAAAATTAGCCTGTTAATTCTTATGAACAGCTTACCACTTGGGTTGCGATGATATAGCAATCAACTAAATTACATTACTTTTGTTTGTTGCACTACTGCTACTGCCACCATAACATAGATTAATAAAATACAATAAGGTCTTCAAAAACGAAAACTGCTCTTTTTTTAACCCACTCTTAACATCACGTCATGTGGAATGATTATTATTATCGTTATTATTAATATTATCATAATCATTATTATTATTATCATCATTACTATCATTATTTTTGTCATCATCATCATCATTATCATCATCATTATTATTATTGTTATTAATCATTTTTTTTATCTTTTTTAATTGATTATTTTCTATTTTAAGGGGAGGGGGTTCTTTACCTTTCTCATTTCATATGACAGGTACTTTGTGTCAAACACTTTAGGAAACAACTCATGAAGTTGGGCCTTGAATGATGAATAACTACCTGAAAATAAAGAAAAATATATTTAGACACTTGCTATATAATAAGATTCATAATATAACATGTTTAAATCACAGGGGTCTGTGACTCAATAGATAGATTCGTTGACATGAGAGTATGCTAAATTCATCATATATTCAGAAATCCTGTTACAATCATAAAGACTAGACAGTTACAGCTGTGGCAATATTTCATAAACCTTGTGACCTATGGCATAGGTACAAGTGACATTTACAAGCTGCAGGTATAATCTACTGGAATTGTGCCATTTGATTGGATAAGAGCATATTTAGAAAATAACTTTAAAACTGTGACGTGTGAGAATGAGCATCGACAGAAGTTCTTACGTGGTAAAGGTCGGTGGAACTTCTCGTAAAACAGCATCAGATCGGTGAGTAGATTGTGACCTATAATGGGCTAAAGAGTGAAAAGACAGGACTATTAAACAAAAAGAACAGAACAAAACATGTAATGATACTTTTTAAAATACTAATAAACAGAATTACCAATGCAACCAGGCCTCAGAACAAAAAGAACTTCACACTATCACTCAATGCAACATTTATATTATATTGGATTGCTCAGAATGGAATACCAGAAATATTCCAAGAGTTTGGGCAAATATTAGCCCTAAGAGTGGAATATTCCTGGTATGATTGTACACCAGGATAAGAAAAAATATAACTACCACAAAACTCATCCATCCCTCTAAAGGCTGCATATATCCCGCTTATAAATTATTGTTTACCAAAAAATCATTTCCAAAATGAAAATGGTATAAAGTAATAGCTAACCTATCGAGGGAAATATTCTGAATACCTCAACCTACCTTTTCACTTTCAACAAGGGCACGGAATACTTCTGTAAACCCCAACAGTTTATCAACAATCCTAACAACACACAAAAAAGAAAATTGTAATAATTCAATTGAATATTCATTTCATTTATCATTTCAAGTCATACTTATGATTTTAGACCATAACTACTAAATTATTTTTAACTTTAGAATTGAGTTTGACATCTCACATTATATATAACTGACAAAATGAATGGCCTTTCAGTGCATAGAGAATAGGAGTAGTGCAAAGGGGTGGAAAAAGCGTATGGTAAAAAGGAACTGTATCTATCATCATCATCATCATCATCATCATCATCATCACATATCACCATGATCATCACCAACATGATAATCAATACCCTCATCCCGATCATCATCACAATTATCACAAATAATTTAAACTCTATCAATATAACTTTACTACTCAAAAACAATTTCAATGATAATTAAATGTACTTATCATATGAATAGGATTAAAAATCTTAGTAGAATTTTGTTCTTTACCTGTTTGCTAATTTGACTTGGTCCTCCTCCAACCTATCCCTGTTTTCAGCTGCCATTACTTTCACCTTCAGCTGAATGAAAACAAGAGAAAAGAAAAATCTATTTGAGTTTAAATCTTTGTCATTTAACAGTTACTTGTTTGACTCACTTTGAATTTGAGCCTTAATCAATTTACCAGATTTATTAATATGAGAACAGGCATCATCATCGAAGGTATCTTCTTTTGTCTTGTAACTTGCATAAAATACATGAACTATAAAAAAAAGACAAAATCATCCTGATCAAAATCAGTGCAAAGTCAGAGTCAAAACATATTTCTTCCGACTTCGTTATGGCTTCCTTCTGGTCAGAATCTAGTATTCCGATAAAACTGGAATAATGGAGTTTTATGCTCCCCACAACTAAAATTTAGTTTTCTATTAGTATATTAAACAAAAGAATTCCAAGCGTTAAAGAATTATAAAGAAGTATGAAAGTATTGGTCTGTCATATTTCTTCATTTTTTTCTCCAAAGTAAACATTGTCTGTAATATATTCGGAATATCAACATTTTCACTCTAAGAAAGACTCATAAGCATCAATAGTGCTGCTGACACTTGTTCCATCGGAACACAGAAATGCATAAAATGTAACTGGAATCTTATAGAATTGGTCAAATTCTAGAGTGCCAGCACAATGGACACAGGCCTTTAAAAAATAGGCCTTTATGAGGTGCTTACTTGCGTGGTGTTGACATCAAAGCGAGTGTTGAGAATAGGAAAGGATTCTTGAATAACAAGCTGCAACAGAAGACCATCTAGTTCTGCAAATAACCAATGAAAACAAAATAAAGGAATATTTGCATGGAACTATGATGATGGAATTGTGTGAAATGTATGTATAGTGAACATTCCTCAAATCTAGACTCAGTAAAATAGATTCCAAGAGACAAGTTATGATCCATAATCTGACAGAAAAAATGTCCATGTCCAAAACATCTCATTGCATACTCACATCAAATCTAATGGGAATTAGACCAACTGGTTCTGGAACAAATAGCTATTATACATTGTTTGGAAAATAATTATAATGTAAGGCCACTTTCCTCCTAAGCTCCTACATGGTATGGTTTAATGAATTATTTCTCAAGTTGTATAGAGCAAACAATTGTAGTTATCATATGTCACCAATCCATAGGCTATTAAAGAGAGAAAGTCCACATCTGTGAATACAATTAAAAAAAATATTTGCAAGGAGCAAGCATGATGTGTTATACGATGGTAAACTTCGTGCAATGCTCAACATATGGTTTATGATCCATCACAGACTTGAAGTGCAATCATTATTACATCACAATGGCAGTTCAAATCATAAGCAATGCAGGTCTCACTATCTCACACTTGTAACTTTTCTATAACTTACATCTACTGTATATGGGATTTGCAAGCACATAAACATGGGTACAGAGATTGTTGCAATATACAATGGTCATTATGTTTTATAACCATATAATGAATTGGCAATGGCTAGAAGATCAAATCTTGACCAACAAGAAACTTTCCACCCAATGGTGTGTCTTCTGTAAAGTGATATGGAGAATAAATAAAGACTGCCTGTTATAAAATACACATGTTTGTTATAAAAGAGGCATTCCTTCTTCTAACCTTCATATTGTCCAACCGTAAGTTCACCTCCTGTGTCTGCTTCAGATAACCATTCAGAGATGCTTGTTAGTGCCTCTCTCTGCAGATCTTCATCCATATACCTACAGAAATAATTTACTAGAAGGCTATGTTCTGGTAATTTTCATCATGATTTCAGCATTTCAAAAGTTAGTCAGTAAAAAGATAGCATGCCATATTCATCCAAAACTACTTCTTTTGTGACAAATTGCAAATACCACAACACAATTATGGACCATTTCTATAAAAAAAAATCTATCCTGTAACATGCCTTAAGCCCTCAATAGAATTATAATACATATAAGCAAAACCCGACTTCAGATTAAATCTGCCAACAAATAAATTCTTAATGGCAATGTTTTTCTTGTTATAAAATGAAAGTGGCACCACAAAATAATTTATTCAGTAAGAACTAGTTATGCAAATATAACAATGAAAATAATTAAGTAACAATAGGAATTCCCAAATTATGACCATGTTTACCTTGCAAGTTGAACAGGTTTGGTTTGTGCTTGTTTTCTCAGTTCATCTTCTTGATCTCTTGTAAGGTAACTCAGACCTTCATAGAAAAGCTGACAATATGAGAACGAAAAGAACACTAGAACAAAGGGAATACAATTCCTCTCTCACCCAAGGAACTCCCTCCCATCATCTCTTTGTGAAATGACCATTCTGGAGCACTTCAAAACTTCACTCTACACTCTCATTTTCCATCAGACACTCAAATGCTAATTTTCTCAGGATCAGCCTGCTCTCTTCTGATTTTTTTAAAAAAGAGAATGTTCAATAGTCGGTGAGTTTTCCCTTATTTCAACTACTTTGTCAGCTGGAATGAAAATGGGTACATGCATTGGTGCTAAATCGTCATATTTAAACACAACTGATATTGGTGTGAGCAAAATTGGTTAAGAAGCAGCTAAAAATATCAGACATAAAATTAACCTAGTGAGTGGGTATCGTTCAAGGAACCACTCACGTGTAGATCCAATGTGATGACAATTTACGCACCCACAAACATGTGCAGTTAAGTGTATTTTTAGTGTGGAGCTACCCTGGGAATGATCATAGCTTGCACAGACAGTGACGGTTGAAATGTGATCATTTGAAATATCTTATTAAACAGTCATTTGAAAATGTGGGTGGAAAATAAAAGATCTCTTGAAGGATATCCTTAGTTTAAGATTGACAATAAGAGACTAGCAATTTTGGAACAGATTTCATCCAGATTAACATTTAGCAAACACTACTTGATATAAAAAGTCCAAAGAGATATGATCGGTGGAGTGTTAAAATCTTGTATCTCAAAATTCAAACATTTTTAGGGTAGTTCTGCAAAAGCTTGATTTTAGAATTGACATAAATAAGAACCTTTTTAAATTTCTAGATCAATGGTTTTAACACCCAGTGATGATATGGAACCATGCAAATGCTGTGAATTATTATTAATATTCCACAAGCTGGTATTTGACACAAAAACCATTTGGCCAACAGTATCAGCACTGTTTCACAAAACAATGAACCCATTGACTACTGCATTCTGAAATTTCCAAAGGCTAATTACAGGATTGTCCATTTCCAGAAGGCAAAAGGTTGATAGCGACTTGTAGTTAAGAATATGTGCATATTACTTGGCATGTAATATGCAGTAGCACCTGTCACCTGAACATGATGTGGCCAATTTGACGATGTAATATAACACAGAACGTAGGGATTTAGGCGTGAATTATAGTTCTACTGGAATCTTTGTGAAAAATAAATCAGATAGAGCTGCCAAATGGGATATTCATCAATTCAGGAAGAATTCACTGAGGACTTTGGGAAGTCCATTTTCAATCACACAAAATACAATGTAAATCAGTATGTTGATTATGACGGAGCCTTTACAGTGCCATCAACTTGACGACATGGCGAGATACGATATCTCGCCAAGTCGACTTATGAAAAGTTATATGTCAGCATAGCAAGATATGAAGTGTCCAAGGCCCAGGGAGAGTCCAAATATCTCGCCAAGTTGACATATAACTTGACATATAACTTTTTATAAGTCGACTTGGCAAGATAAAATATCTTGCCATGTTGACATATAACTTTTTATGAGTCGACATGGCAAGATAACGTATCTTGCCATGTCGACATATGACTTTTTATAAGTCGACTTGGCAAGATAACATATCTCGCCAAGTCGTCAAGTCGATGGCACTTTAAAGGCTCCGCAGATTGTTTCTAGTTATTCAATTCAAAATATTGTCAATTTTTCAGTCTTTCCGACAACAAGGGAGATTTGGCAGCTCTGAATTACAAGCACTATTATGTTGTACTTGTACATAATGATCTCACCTTATTAAAGTTGAAGTTATATTTGCAAAGGAACTCGATACTTGATGCCTGAAAATCAGAATAAATCACAAAGACATAGTCAGCATTAATAACCCTTAAGTGTCATTTCATCTTTAAATAAACCTTTGTTTAGTATTACACCAACGAGTGAAAACATTAAAAGGATACTATTAAGATGACCTACCTCCATCTTGCTCTAAACTTCTTGGAAAATTGTTAATCTTCTTCTTCTTCTGTTTCCAGAAGAAGAAGAAGAAGATTAACAATTTTCCAAGAAGTTTGTAATCTCAGTCTAGGTGGGAGTGGGAATCTGACACTCTAATAAATTATTTATTTATCTTTAAATCCTTATCATGTGGCATTGGTATAGAACATATTGAACTGTGATTTAGCCAAGGTTAGATATTTTACCTTTGATGAATTTTCATCTGCAACAGATAAAAAGTATTATACCAAGTTACATGTACCTACTGTTGATAATAATAATAAATGGCTTTTACATAGCACTTTATCAATCTATGACTGCTCAAAACCCTTCACAATTATTATTACCAGGTCATTGGATTCATATCTTTTCTAGCAGCCTGTTAGGCACTGTCTTCCTAAACCAACCACAATGATGGTTGTTTCCTACCGGTACCCAATTAGCACTTGGGTAAGAGTGGCAAAGTGTGGACTGATGCCTTGCCAAAGGATGCTAGGTCATGGTGAGATTCAAACACATGACTCTCTGATTGTTATCAGATGGTGCTTGTACAAAACCTATTTGAATTATGAATAAAGTGGTCAAGGGTTAAATACCTGGCATGTAAATCTGGAATCCACAGAGGATATACTCCTTGGAAAGAGATGAAAGTTATATGTGTGTGCTTCATACCTAGACAAAAAACAAAAGAATACAAAATGAACATTATCAGGGTCCATTTTCAAAAACTTTCACTGGTCTATAGATATCACTTTATAATTGTGTAATGCATTCAATGAAGTTTACGATCCTAATGAGAATATATGAATATCTATACTTGTTTAATTATATTCTTAGCTTTCAGGAAAATAGCCTGAGGGGCCTGTTAATACAAGCCCTCCATCACTAAATATAATTACATCCAAATCATCTGTTCAGCTAAGAAATTGCTTCATAAGAATTAAGTAAAAAGAACTCTAGCAAGTGCAGCAGAATATATTCCACATAAATATATATACACTTTACACATTTGTTTATTAATACTACCATTCATCTATAAAAAAAAATGTCTACCAATACTACCAAGGAGGTGTTTTGTAAACCTGTTATTAAGTTACACATCATTTTTACACAAACCAGTTACTTGTTTTAACATGTAGGTTTCATATAAGATTCTCAATCTCTGATTACCAATACAAGGAAAGGTTGACATAAGACTTGTTTACATCTGAGTGAAAGTTTATAATTTGTCCATTGATGAATTGAGGTTAAAGGAAATTAACTCCCACTTTGATATGAAACGGGGGGAAATATGGAATCTTATTAAGTACTAGAACAGGACACCAGTTGTAGATGATTTGTGATCAGCTGTATGAAACTACATTCAGTATACATGAACATACTTACTCATTCTTATTTGGTACTTTGACAAATGCAGATATTCCTTTGAAATCAAAATAGAGAGAGAGGGAAAATGAAAATAACAATGTCATGTCACAATTTACAGAAGTTGAGTGTTTTTCATAATTTGTTCATTTCAGTCTTCAGTCTGATTTTTTTTTTTTTGGGGGGGAAATTATCTCCTCTCATTGTTGTAAAAATCATGCTCTGACATATTTCTTAAGATCAGCAAATTACATTATCACTAAAGAAAAAAAGATCACTCACTCTCTTTCTCATTATCTGGTCAAGGCTCCACACTAACGTTTTTTCTTGATGGCCCGAATGGTCCATCAAAATGATAAATTTCACAATCTTGGTGGCCTGCAAGGCGAATTTGGTGTTCCTAAAACAATAGAAAACATTACAATTTGTCAACACTTTGGTAGCCCAACTGGACCACCAAATGTGGGCTTTTGCAGAACTTTGGTGGCTCTACACTCATTTTTTTGTTGCCCCGGGGCACAGCTAATGTCGAGCCCTGTCTGGTAATTATGTCTAATAGGCTACCTGCCAACCCCCCCTCTCTCTCTCTCTCTTCCATGTCATTTGCACCTCACCTAGCTGGCAGATGGTATACTGCATGGCCATTCTCCTAAGCTTCTCATATCGCTGAGCTGGGGTGTCAAACAGGCTGTTGATATCACCCTGTGTTGCATGAAGACCAGTGAATTCAGTATCAATGGCTGCATTAATGAGAAAAAGAAAAGAAATAAGGATAATCAATTCATTAGAACTCGGCATCCAAGCACGTTGAAGATTGTCTGCCATACCAGCACTGAAAAGTTTTCCTTCTATATAGTAGTAGAGTAGTTACAGAACAGTGCAGTACTTCAGAATCAAGATTTCACTGCACTTGTCAGACTGATGTGATCATTTACTCATATAGCAATGCTGATAATTTTCATGAAACACTAGCATCTGTTTTTGGCCCAGAGTCTAGAGCTGAGCTACTGAAGACTCTGAGCCGAGTGCAAAATTTGTCAGTGAACACTACCGTAAGGGCACTAGTATTCAACCCGTTTGGAGAGTTTCCTCAAATATATAGAAACATAGAATTTACCTGAATTTCAGACCCGTCTTATTTCTAAGAGCAAATGCTGGTTATTCTTTTTCCGTTATTTTTTTCTTCAACCAGTCGACTGTGTGCGCGGGCGATCGAATTATACGGCGACGGTTTTTTGCACTAGTATTCAACCTAGCGATGAAAGATGGTCCTGTCTCTCAATCTGCCCTTGTCCCATCCGACTATGGACTAGACCATTTGAGATGAGACCAAACAGGGAATTAATCAAAGCCAGATACTTACATAGATCTAAATCTAATTTAGCAATATAAACCCTTTTGAGATTTGCTATCTATCCTCACTAGGTTGAATACTAGTGCAATTCAGTGCAAAAGGCCATCGGCGCATAATTCGATCCTACGCGCATACAGTCGACAGATTGATAAAGAAAATACCGACAACAGATTACCCTGGAAATAACAAAGGTATGAAAGTAAGATAGTTTCCATATTTCTTAATATTTTTGGAAATACCTGGTATGTCAAAATCTTTGAATTATGCCGGGTTGAATACTAGTGCCCTTACGGTACTACAACTGAGATGGTTCATGACACACTTAAGCGCACCTACTTGGTGGTCACCAGCTTAAATACAGCTCTATTTAATAATTTATGAAACTTGCTTAAACATACCAAAACTGGTCTTGGTTGATCATTTATTTATCAAAACGCCCTTAACTTTGCAAGTTCCAAAGGATTTGCTTCTCAAAAACTGACAGAAATTGGAAGGCTAATTCCAATCTTGATTTGTCTTCCGCTTGGCGACAGCACGCAAATCGCGCGATTTGCGTGCTGTCGCCAAGTGGAAGACAAAGAAATCAAGATGGCGACGTAAACACGGCCGTAAGCTCTTCCCATCTTTTCATAACAAATCTCTCGTTTTTTTAATGAATTCTTCTTTAAAAATGAAATCAATATCGAAGAAATGTTGGAAATGGAAGTTGGACCCTTTGTTCATGTTTTAGGGCTAGACCTTTTAGAGGGATCGAGAGTAGAATTCTCAGGGGCGAAAGTTTCTGGTTTTGTACCCGTATGTGGGGTAGGTAGGGGTCCCAGGCGTTAGTGGGGAGTGACCATAAGTACAGTATATGACTTTCACTCCCCAAAACGCCCCAGGCTAGTTGGACCCCATGTACATGTTTTAGGGCTAGGTAGGCATTAAAGGGGAAGTTCACCCTGACAAAAAGTTTATTGTAAAAATAGCAGAAAAACTAATAAAAAATATTGCCGAAGGTTTGAGAAAAATTCATCAAATAATTAAAAAGTTATTAGAATTTCAATTATTTGATTTGTGACGTCATATGCGAGCAGCATTCATACATAGCGAATGGTAAAAAATCAAAGAAATTTCATTTTCTCAGAAAATTAAAAATGGTTTTCATTGTACCTTTTATATATCAATAGACAAATCATTTCACACCCGATCATGAATAGAAAACAAAATTAAGTCATCAGGAACCATAAAAAAATTGAAATTCATGCATTTTATATTACATAATACATGGGGCAACTGCTCGTTTATGACGTCACAAATCCAAAACTTTGAACTCTAATAACTTTCTTACTTTTTAACGGATTTTCCTCAAACCTTCACCAATATTTTTTACTAATTTTTCTGCTATTTTTACAACAAAGTTTTTTTCAGGGTGAACTTCCCCTTTAACCCAGGGATCTCCGGACCGCGATCAGCTGTTTTTGTTGTGAATCATAACAAAATGGCCGATCGAGACTGGGGTAGAAGGAGAGAACTTTTCGGTATTTTGAGGTTCCAGTCTGTGCATCGATGTCAGGATTCTACCACTCTTTAGTCCTTCATCCATATAATCGATGTTAGTGCATAATTTCCATTTTCACAATCTATCTTGCTCGATATTTTGACCATAATCTACCCTTGTCCCGTGAGTATGGGTAAATACACGGTAAACTCCTGGGTTAGGTAGGCCTCCCGGTGGGGCCACTTCCATTCACGAGTGGATACCATGCGCGACCATGGGGTCTCGAAAAGCACCCTAAACACGTAATTTCCATATTCTGAAAATGCACCCCTTAACAAGTATTGGCGTGTGAAACCTTACCCTTAACAAGTATTGGAAACAAAACGATACTCTTGGCAAATATTCCCTGAAATGAACCCCTAAACAAGTACAGGAATGTTTTATTGTTATACGGGTCCTTTGGTTGTCGGCTTTATACCACTTGGCCTGGTTAAGTACGACCCCACCTACACCTCGCACAAATAGGACTCTAAACACGTAGTGTTGGGGCAAAAAGGACATCCTTTATAAAACATTTTAATTTTGTTTTATCATCCCCGCAAATTCGACCCTAAACACGTAAATTTCCTAGCGAAATAGATACCCTTTTTTCATTATTTCTGTGTTTTTGACACCCTTTTCACGTTACGTACGCAACGTGCCCTATTGTGAAAAGGACATCCTTTTTACGCGTTTTTTTGGTTGTGCATGGTATCCACTCGTCAATGTAAGTGGCCCCCCCCCGGGTAGGCCTAGATCTTTTTTACTTTTAGAGGGAAAGTAGAATTCTCGGGGGCGAAAGTTTCTGGTTTTGTACCCGTACGTGGGGGAATATAGGTAGGGGTCCCAGGCGTCAGTGGGGAGTGACCATATGTACAGTATATGACTTTCACTCCCCAGACGCTTCCAGGCTAGGCTAGGGCTGCCGCAGGTCTCACGGGCCTAATCACTAGTGGCAGGCCCTAGATATTCATTCGAGCCAACCCATTGCTATTTTTTTTATTTTGATATGGCTGATTGACAAAGTGTATGCATATGATTGTCCATCTAACACTGATTCTAATTTTGGTAATTACTGAACTTCCTTTTCCCTAATTGGGAAGAAATATCACCAATTTTGGACTATATTTTGACTGGCGGAAGGATTACGGCTATTTTGCTGTTTAAGTTGATGAATCTGCTCCCCCCGACGGTGTCTTCAAACACGCCAATTTATTTTCAAAATGAGCCGGTCGAGGGACCCTTTTCTGGTCAGATATGGATTGCCAGATATAAATCCTATCCACTGGTAGTAAACATTCGACCCCCGAATTTCATCCTTATTTTTTATGAATTTTTTAAAGTGCCAATTTAACACATGAGTCTATGGGGAATGAATTAGGCCTGTGAGACCTATAGGTAACCTTGACCATAGCCTATTACATGGGGAATTCCTTAGTGGATGAAATACCTGCCCAACTCTTCAGTAGCAGATTGTTTTTCTAGTAGACATGTTTCAATCATCAAGAGGTCCAAAAACTGAACTTCATGGCTATACAAGGCTACATAGGGGGTACTACAGGTACAATGTAACAAGTTGTTATTAGTAACTAACTCTGTGTTTGTGTACCTAGGCTAGGCTGTGTAGGCTGTGCGTGTGTTGTGCACTGGGTTGCTTGCATGTTGTCGTGTGTTTTCGTATACCGACGAGCGCTGCTGTAAATCGTGTATTGCACCCATCACGAGATAAAGTACACATTAGATAGGCCTTGCATCAATTGCGCTTGTGAAATTGGTTCATGGGGAAGGGAATGAGAAGAAAAAACTTTAGAATTTGGCTGAAGAGTGATGGATTCAAGAGGGAGGGGGGGGGGGGGGGGGGGGAGAAAAGCATAGTTAGTATGTGGGGGGGGGGACTGAGAATGAGTTCTTCTGCTATCTTGTTCAACTTTTACTGACTTCTAGCCAGACTAGCCCCCATCCATTTAGAATACAAGCCATCTAACCCCCTGTCTCTTTCTCTTACACCCTGGCTTGGGCCCTTGTCATAGGAAGATGTGAATGTATAGTATGCTTGTATGTTGATTCTCATTTCTTTTTATACCTAGGGATACCTAGGGAAGTTTCTGAATGTAGGCATGTTATGCCTCTGTATTCAGTTCTAGGTTTTTCCTCCTCAAGATGGCTGGCTCACTTCCGGGAACAGGGCTTTCGTAGTCATATTTTATTGGCTCATTTTTCCAGCATCTATCCAGGGCAGCTTCAAAACTGTGCACACTTGGGGCAGTGACAACATCATTATTTAGGCTGTTCCATGTCTTACGTATTCTAACATAAAAAGAATTCCTATATTTTGGGGTCTTTGTCCTTGGTATGAACAATTTTTTACTGTGACCCCTGGTATGTTCACTATATTTTTCTTCTAGATTAAGTTTTGTACATTGATCATAACTATTAAAGTGTTTATATGTTTCAATCATATCACCCCTAACTCTTCGATACGCCAGAGTTGGGATTTTTAACCGTTTAAGTCGCTGTGGATAGGAAAGCTTCCTTAATTCAGGGACTAATTTTGTTGCCCTTCTTTGTACGTTCTCTAATGCATGTATATGTTTCTTCAGTATAGGGTTCCACACAGCATGGGCATACTCAACTTGTGGTCGGACAAGCGACTTATATAACAGAGCAAAATTATTTTTGTCAAGATAAACAAAAGTTCGTCTGATCAAGCCCATAAGCCTGTTGGCCTTGTTTATTTTTGATTGCATGTGTTCTTCAAAGCTGAGTTTATCATCAATTACAACACCCAAGTCCCTTTCGGAGGTGACATGTTCAAGCGCATCATTCATTAATGTGTATGGAAAAGCGTCTTGCGTGTTACCAATAGAGAGTACACTACATTTCTTGGGGTTGAATTTCAGCAGCCATTTTTCTGACCAGCATTTCAGATGGTCAAGATCTCTCTGGAGTGAATTGCAATCATTCTGATCTCTTATAAACTTGAATAGCTTGGTATCATCAGCAAAAAGATAAACATTACTTTCAGTAACAACGTCTGGAAGATCATTGATGTATAACAAAAATAACACAGGGCCAAGGACACTCCCTTGCGGAATTCCGCTTTCTACATGACCCCAACTTGAGAACTCGCCATTCACACACACCCTCTGTCTCCTTCCAACAAGGAATGCCTCGATCCAACTAACCACATGTTCATTTATACCAAAACTACAGACCTTTTCAAGCAGTCGACGGTGAGGTACCTTGTCAAAGGCCTTCATAAAATCTAAATAGATTACATCAATTGTACCCCTTTCTTCAAGAGCTTTAGACCACTCATCAACGACATTAAGCAACTGCAGCATAGTAGAACGACCAGGCAAAAACCCATACTGCCTATCACTAAAAAATCCATTTGAATTCATATGATCAAGGATCTCATTGCGTAAAATGGATTCCAAAAGTTTACAAGCTATACATGTGAGGCTTATCGGCCTATAATTTGATGGAAGCGATCTATCACCTTTTTTAAAAACAGCACTCACATTGGCAGATTTCCAGTCACAGGGAACAACACCTTTCTGTAAAGAGGTCTTATAAATGATACTCAAAGGTAGAGCAATTGCCGGAGCTACTTCACGTAAAGTCCTAGGATGGAACCCATCTGGCCCTGGAGACTTAAAAACATCAAGTTTGGAAAGCAAAGAAAGAACACTATCTTCATTTACCACAATTTCACCAAAATCTTCAACTACATTGTGCTGAGAAGGTGTAGGTATATCACCAGGAGGCTCAGTGGTATAAACTGTAGAAAAATAATTTAGTAAAATGTCTGCTTTATCGCGATCTCCCTCAACAAGTTCAGCTGTTTGTGGATTCCTAAGAGATGCCACTCCAGTTCTAATTTTTGTTTTGAAATGCGCATATTGCCAAAATTTCTTTGGATTCAATTTACCGTAACTGCCTTAGCGATATTTTTTTCATAGTTTTTCTGGAGTCGTCTAGTAGCTGTTTTGACCCTATTACGAAGCCTGTTATAAGTCTTCTTCTTGCTTTCTGTTTTATCTCTAAGATAACGCTCCCAACTCCTATGTTTTTTCTTTATTAGTAAAAGAGTATCTTTATCTATGGGGAAATCACCTTTCTTGCCCCACGATTGTGTTCTAGATATTGTTCTTGCTGGAATGTACTTGTCCTGAGCAGCTTTCAATTTACCTTTGAAAATGCACCATTGCCTTTCGACATCATTACCTGCAGATGCAAAGAGAGTACGCCAGTCTAATGAAGCCAAGGCTTCCCTCATATCAACAAAATTAGCTTTGTCGTAAAGAAATACTTTTTTCATGTTACTGTTATTGTTATGTAATTAAACTCATGTGAATCTGGTATTTATATTGTGGGCAGATCTTGAATCCAGATATGCACACTATTCATATCTACAATTTGCATTATAGGATTTGGGCCCTACATTGCATCCATTGTTGAGCTACATATACCGGTAGGCATGTAGGATGTATGTAAATCCATAGGGCACTAGACATTAGAAGTAACATTAGAAATGGTCATTACATAACACATCTGTATATTTCATGCATTTCTTTGTGATAAAGTGAGTGTACAGATGTTAAAGAAAAGCCAGGAAGGTAAATTAAAAAGAAACCTTCATGTGCCATACATTACAGGTCTCACGGGCCTAATCACTAGTGGCAGGCCCTAGATATTCATTCGAGCCAACCCATTGCTATTTTTTTTATTTTGATATGGCTGATTGACAGTGTATGCAAATGATTGTCCATCTAACACTGATTCTATTTTTGGTAATTACTGAACTTCCTTTTCCCTAATTGGGAAGAAATATCACCAATTTTGGACTATATTTTGACTGGCGGAAGGATTACGGCTATTTTGCTGTTTAAAGGGGAAGTTCACCCTGAAGAAAACTTTGTTGTAAAAATAGCAGAAAAAATAGTAAAAAATATTGGTGAAGGTTTGAGGAAAATCCGTTAAAGAGTAAGAAAGTTATTAGAGTTCAAAATTTTGGATTTGTGACGTCATAAACGAGCAGCTGCCCCATGTGTTATGTAATATAAAATGCATCAAATTTTGAATGGTTCCTGATGACTTAATTTTATTTTCTATTCATGATCGGGTGTGAAATGATTGGTCTATTGATATAAAAAAAGGTACAGTGAAAACCATTTTCAATTTTCTGAGAAAATTACATTTCATTTATTTTTTACCATTCGCTATGTAGGAATGCTGCTCGCAATTGACGTCACAAATCAAATAATTGAAATTCTAATAACTTTTTAATTATTTGATGAATTTCTCTCAAACCTTCGGCAATATTTTTTCTGCTATTTTTACAATAAACTTTTTGTCAGGGTGAACTTCCCCTTTAAGTTGATGAATCTGCTCCCCCCGACGGTGTCTTCAAACACGCCAATTTATTTTTAAAATGAGCCGGTCGAGGGACCCTTTTCTGGTCAGATATGGATTGCCAGATATAAATCCTATCCACTGGTAGTAAACATTCGACCCCCGAATTTCATCCTTATTTTTTATGAATTTTTTAAAGTGCCAATTTAACACATGAGTCTATGGGGAATGAATTAGGCCTGTGAGACCCGCAGTAAATTCCTCCCCAACTTGGTCTCTTTGCTAACTAATACATCTAGATCCACACGTGGGACCGATCCAAACAAAACCTAGCCAGGTCAAATGCGTAGGCTCGGCCAAAACTTATACCGGTAGGCCCCCTACCAATTTATTTTGTAACTCAGTAATTACAAGAATATCGTACCAACGAAACAGCTCTCTTGAATACTTTCAAAGATATTCCTTGACTCAAAGTTGTAATTGGTTCGATTGATTTCCATTTTTGTCGAAACTTGACTGGTTTTCTCTCTCGGCTCCGAACTCAGTCGATACGATTCTGCGCTAGCGCGGCGCGGGGCGCGCGTGTGCGCCTAGGCTAGCTAGCACTGTACTGATCAGTGCTAGTACATATGCTAGCTAGTCGAGTTTTACATTTTTCTATTGTTGGAGTTGAGCTGAGTCGATCTCTCAAACCATAGACACGTCTTTAAACTTCGATTCCCACATTCCTGCCTCATCGAAGAGCTATAGACACTGCAGTATATAGTATAGTGAGTAGGGTTACGCCGTAGATGAAGTATATTTTTGTATCGTTATTAACGCAATTTATTGTATGTTTCTGGTTTTAAATTTCGCTCTCTCCCTTTGCATATTCTCTCTGAGTCATGATGACGCAAAATGCTATATGTGGGACCACATTCCAAGCTCAATCCAAAAACAATGCATAATTGCAATGCAAGTGAAATCGGGAGGGGGGTAACCGGGGGCCCGTTTCTCAACACCGTCATAAGTCTAACTTCTTGACTAAATCGGAGATAGTGAGCTACTTGTCCGCTAACCGTTTCACGAAGCCCTCTTTACCAAGATCGGGTACAACAACCTCACTAAACATTTGCTAAATATTTATCATGTTTATGATACCTCCGAACCTGTCATAACTTCTTTCTTGATGACGTAGTGGCATCACGTGGGTAGACTATGACATGCAAAAGTGCCGAGAAATTTGAAAATTATAATCTTACGTAATGTTGAAATTACATCCCCAAAACAAGTGGGATAATTGCATTCAATGATCATTGTAATACAAAGTAACTATGAAAACTGTTGGTAAAACTCCACAAAACTATTCATTTTGAAATAGTAAAATAATTTAATCGATAAAAATTATACCACGTCAGGCCATCCATAACTGGACTTGTATTTGTCGTTTTCAGACCCTATTGACATTTGGATAAATTCTAATCTCTAATTTATGCATAGAATTTGTCAATTCGTAAGATCGGTATCAAAGATTTATTTTAAAAAATGTTATTTCGATGATGTTTGGAATCGTAAAACATTGTATAATTATCATAATTTTACAAATAAAACCGTTATGGTTTACTTTCGTAAACTACTAAAATTGGATATCCCGGGGGTACCCATCTCAACGTCCACATGTGATTTTTTAGTCATGAAATAAATTATTCATAATTCAATTTTTCAGCAATTGAATGCCCCAGTCTTCATGGTCTAAGTATGTATGATGCATAATTTACTTGTGCTATTATTTTTAAAAGATGTAATTCCCAATTCATCACAATATTTGCAATTTTGTCATAATTTTTCTTTTTGAAAATTATGCTATTTTGTGACTAAGGCTACGTCTCATCTGCACTTTTTACCGATAGTATCGATATCAAGGTATTTTAGTTAGGAAGCCTTTCGTGAAACAGGTTTAGTAAGATTGGAACTAACTCCGTGGTTTGTGGATAAAGATATGACTAACTTGTCCATGTGTTGAGAAACGGGCCCCAGTTGGCTCCTGGCCTAGCCAGGCAGCTTCTTGAGAGTAAAATCATTTACTAATGTAGGCTTACTCTCAATGAAACTTAGACAGCTGGCAGACGTCTGTTTCGAGGAGTTTAACTTTTTTTCTCCTCGTACACAGACGGCTCGCTATCGTGCAGCCACCATTTTTGGCATTAGGGGACTTGCAATGCAAAATCCCCCCGTCGGGGCTCTTCAATTTTTGTCTTTAATGAATAAAAATTTTGAAAATTAACACGACCAAAATGCAAATTTATATTCCCTCTTGGGCTTGGCATTAATTGCCCCAAAACGGAGAAAAATGAAGTTAAAAGGAACAAAAACAGTGACTTACCTAGTCTTGAGGACGCAATGATGATGATTTATATATATTGATATGAATTATTTATGATCACGAAATAAATTCTAATATTTGTTAAATAAGATTTTTTATCTCTAAATTGTTCGTTGAGACGGCATTGCTTTCCGGAAGTACGTCATACATAAGCGGTTCAAGGGTCAACGCTATTGTATTTCCGTTGTTTACATGTGGAACGAGGGGTCTACGCGGCATCAGTTAGGTAAGAAATCTTCATTTTTTTACATTTTTAAATAGTAATATTTAAAACCTTCCTACGCATTAGGCGTAGGAAGGTGTAAGAATTAATAAAATTAAATGAATGCCCTTGACTTCGGTTTAAAAGGATGGATTTTTTGGGGGAATCCATCTTTGTTTTGGTCGTTCGCTGAAGGCACTATGGAGAGAGTGTCAAGACGTCAATGATGAAGAAATATATGACATATCTAAAAAAATCATCATCATTGCGTCCTCAAGACTAGACTTACCTCGGCTGTCGCGCAAATTCACTTCCCCGTTTTATCCGTTCTTAAGTACATAAACATATGGCCATTGAGTCCCCTGTACAGATCGCGCTAGAACTTCGGTCTCTGTATGTGGTGAGTGAAGCCAACGGAGTTCAGGGGCCCGTTTCTCAACACCTGGACAAGTTAGTCATATCTTTATCCACAAACCACGGAGTTAGTTCCAATCTTACTAAACCTGTTTTACGAAAGGCTTCCTAACTAAAATACCTTTTGTGCCGACGTCGATATGATTTCTTTCTTCTTTTTCTCGATAAGAAGAAAATGCTATGATTTGGAGCGGCTTTCTTTGTTCTTTTTCTCAATAAGACAAAAGAACAACCAAGAATATAATAATAATACCAACATGCTTATATAGCGCATATCACTGCCAAATGCATCCCTATGCGCTTAATTGGATATTATTACCCTGGCTTTAGCCTCGCAGAGACTGAAGCTTTCGGTCTAGGGATTTTTGTGCCTTTCATGTATATGTGGATACCAAAAAAATCGAAACTTTTGCCCCCTGTCCCAGGATTTTTACTCAGTCTTTCCCAGTCATTGCTAGCCTGTCTGGAGGCTTCTGGAGAGTAAAAGTAGTATTACTAACGTAGGCTTACTCTCCATGGAGCCTGGGTTGGCATACATGTACCATTGCTCTTCACGCACCAACGAATTGGGCAACAGCAATGTTGTGCCAAAATACTAGTTATTTTTATTTTTTTTAGCCCAAACTTGTGTACGTGGGCTACAATATTGGTTGGCAACTTTGGGCCAAAAATGGTTAGTTTTTTTCATAAATTGATGTTTAAATTCATTAAGATATTAAGAGTAGAGGAGCATTTACTTACATTTGTTGTTGCCATCTTTGATATCGTAGCCAAAGATAATAGACGCGTATAGAGGGCTACAATATCATAAGCAGTGCCAACTAACATTAAAAAAAATACTTGTGTCGGCCGATAAATATCATGAATGAATCATAAAATATCATGAAGTGATTTCATGATGTTTATTAGCCGATGCAAGTATTTTATAATTAAAGAAAAGAAAGTAGTTGACCGTCCTCACGCGCATCTATTTTTGCCGCCGCATGAAATTTTTAAATATTTACTTTGCTAAATCCGATATCGCCGTAACTGCGATAAAGAAAAAATTTCTGGTTTGGTTTTTTATGGGTAATTTTGAAAATGTGATCATAAATTAGTGAGAAAGTAAAGTTTGTAAATTCGGAATATATCACAGATTTCTTCATTTATAGTGCATTTTCGGAGACCCCGCTTTCTGAAACTGAACTAATCTGTCACGTGCTTTGGAAATATAGTGCAGATAAATCAATTTTGATGGCGTAATTTTTATTTCATCAGGGATTTTTGGTGATTGATAGCGCCTGTACTTCGGTGTATGTTGAGGTGATTGACTGTGACTGTGTTGGGTTTGCATACGTGTGTTAGGGTGATGTGATTGACTGCTGGCACGATATGTGAAACAAATAATTATATTCTATTGATTGCAAAATCAGGTGAGATTCGTGGTATGCAAACCACCTTATTCCATAGGCGGATCCAGGGGGGTGGGGCGAGGAGCCCGGGCCCCCCCCTATTGGCGGAGCAAAAAAAAATTTAAAAAGGGTGGAGAAAGAAAAAAAGAAAAAGAAGGAGAAAGACAGACTGAGGTAAAAGAAGAGGAAAAAATAAGAGGAGGGAAACAAGTGAATAAAATGATTTTAAAAAATATTTTATGTCACTATATGAAATTTTCGCTCGCGTTTTGCGCTCACATTGCAGATGCACATTTTGCTCAATAGGCTGATATGTAGCTTAAAATATCAAGTTTTGAAGTCAATATACAAAGCATACATGTATTTCATTTCGGACATCGAGCTTTCATTATTTTGTTTGATTTACAAATTTTGTCTTTGTTTATTCCATAAGATTCTTTATATACTCCCTTTTATGAAAGTTTATCAAAAAATTTGTCTTGTGATTTGTGCTCGCATTAATTTTTACAAATACATCAACTCATGAATCCTATTCATGATTACAAAAGGTCATTTTCAAACAAAAGTGGACATGGGGGTGAAAATTAAAACTTGCTAGAAATCATTAGGCATCAATGTTTTTTGAAACTAGACATCTTAAAGTATACTTTTCCATTTCATTTACATAAAAGTATTAATTATGTCTTGAGATACAGTGAATTTTATGCAAGGGAAATTAAATGTTACAAAATGTTGATTTTTGCATTAAAATTCACATATTGCCTATCACAATATAAAATTTGTATTAGAAGCACATTTGTTGGCAAGATACAAGCTGTGTATTGTATCTAACTCCTAAATAGCAAAAAAAAATTCTGTGAAGTGTTTTTCTGAAAAAAATTGGGTTTCGAAGTTTTCAAAACTGGTTGTCGTGTCACTCACGTTTTAAATGCAAAAAGTTTTCTAGAGCTGTGTATTCTGAAAATTAATTTATCCCAGTACTGGAGCAAATACAGTTTATCTGTACCTTATTGTATATAAAGTAACTTGGTCCAATGTGTTAAGGTAAAGCTAAAATTAACTGTTAAAGTTGTGTCGTGTCACTCACAATGTCGTGTCACTCACGAAATGTCGTGTCACTCACAGTATTATAATGTGTATAAAAAAGGACATCCAGTAATTTTTGAAGCGTTTTACCATGGATACAGTCAAAATGTTGTTCCTGACATCATTTAGGCCTATTTTAGGCTAATAATTTCCTCCATCTTCCTAATTTTACTCCTTTTTATGGAAATATTGAATTTGACATTGAGTTCATCTATTTTCTCTCCTCTCCGTGGTTGCCTTGGTTTAAAAAATCCTGACAATTTTCCATTGGTTTGAAGACTCGGATCCTAATTCATATTTTGGTGAATGTACTGTGATTAAGAATATAACAACATAATCAATCAACACAAAATTATGAATGTATCAAGAGAAAAACCACTATACTTTAGCAATGGACATGTGCATATTTACAATGCATAAAGGGTTGGTGATGGTGATGTTTCAAGTCATACCTAGGTATTACTCGAACATTCACTGTCTCCATTTACAGAAATGAGCAGAAAGTTCACCTTTCTTTTGAGCAATGTTATTTCTTTGTTATACTCATAGAGCTTTAGAAAAGTCAGGGATCCTTTTTTGAAATTTGCAGAAATTTAGTGGTAAAGTAGTGTACATGAGATAAGAGATCACCATGAACACCAAACATTTTTTCAAATTCAGAAAAGAAAAATATTTTCTTTTCCTTCTGATTGATTAAATCAACCTTTTCATTTGCCATAAAGCTTGTATTCCAGGACATGAAATAAACAAATTTGCAAGAAAACAAACATTTCAGGTGAGAATGTACTGAGATTTGATAGAACATTTTGGATATTGCTTGAAGCAGCTACATGCCAAGTTCAAAATCATTATTTGTTCGGCCACCATTCATACCGCTAGTGATTAACTACATGTAGGGTCTGAACAGCAAACTACCATACATGTAAGTGGGCCGATGTGTGTTCAGAGCAGATTTGCAGTTACACATATTCATTACAACAAAATGATGCATGTTCATGTAGGTCCCAACAAGTCCCAACCGAGACCGCATTTTGATTTGAGCAACTTTGGATGGGTTGCCATGTACCAGTAGATCAATTTTTTTGGGGGGGTACCCTGATAAGAACAGAGCTGGACCTCGAGGGGAAAAGCTATTGAGGTATAAAGGGACCATGCCAGATGATGTTAGCGACTATTGAGAATACCTTTCTTACAAGGAAAAATTATTCCATCCGTTGTGGATGCTGAATTGTAGGAACCTGTAAACTTTCATATACAGATAGGGAGAAAGAGTTAAAGTTTTGAATGATATCAGGCCACAAAAAGCATGTTTGAGTTGATGTCAATGCCAAGACCTTATAACACCTCCTTCAAGTGCCCCCTCCTCTAAAGAGGAGAGTGGTAGAAGCCCTAGTGTGACAATGTGGTATGGTATAGGGAATGTGAGTTGATGGGCAAATATGACCATAAACCAAGAATAAAACATCAGGATGACATATTATGAACTTTAAAGAAAGCAGTTATTATGTAATTAAGCTTGTTTTTTGATTAATGGTATTTTACTTTTCTAGATCATGCAAAAAATACTTTCAATGTTGAGATAAATGTTGTATTTTTGCACTTGTCGTGTCACTCACGTTTTGGATGTCGTGTCACTCACGGTATATAGGAGGGTACCATTTTCCATAGAGAAGGTTTGATTGATTTTGACTATATGTGTTAGATAGGTACACTATTTATGTCCATTTACTGGTACTCACAGTACTCCATGACAATTACTTGGGCACGAATCCAACCATATGTGTTAGTGGTCAGAAACCCATGTCCAAAATTTGTCGTGTCACTCACGCACCGTTTTTTAATCATATCTACTAAACGAATTGTTGAATTCAAATCAAACTCGCAGTGGCCCATGCCAGTCCTACATTGTATATAATATAGTAGTCATGATTGATTCATAACCTTTAAGTTTGAAGATATGAGCCCTTAAACCTCTCCGATTGTCGTGTCACTCACGTTTGAAAATGACCAAAAGTGCTTAAAGTATCCAGTTTTCAGGCCTCAATGTCAACAAATTTCACTCACTCATTAGGCTTATTACATGAATAACTATGATAATACAATTTTCATGAATTCCTAATAACTAAATTGTCCCTTTTTCAGAAAGGAATATCGACAAGTTTCATATAGCATTTAGGAAGAGGAATAGGAAGTCATCATTTTCATATGATTACAAAATGTCCTTTATAGGCCTAGAATGTTCAGGTCCTACATGTAGGTCAAAATGATCATACAAATATCAGATCGTGCTTCACATCCACTTCATAATTCCCCTACACATTGCTTAAGATAGTGCTTAAATTCACCTTTTTCATACCGGATCAAATATTTTCTGCTCGCGCTTCGTGCTCGCATTATCTGTTTTCATGATAAAAAATGAAATGTATTCAGGGCTTGGTAACACAAAGGTTTGCAATGAATTGCAATTATGAAAGAACCGCACTGATTGGTTCCCGGTCAGTATTTTAAACAGAGCTCGCATGCAACAATTATCCTAATTGGTCATTGGTATTAAGCGATTGATTGCAAACCTTTGTGTTACAGAGCCCAGAATACCCAGATTTCTGTCTAACTCTAAAACATGTTTATTGAATATCTTGATCTTTATTCAAAATGTGCTAAAATTATCCAGTTTCAGATCAGAACATCAAAAATTTTCTGCTCGCACTTTGCGCTCGCATCATTAATGTAGGGAAATACCAAATACCCATCCTTTTTCATGATTTACAAAACATGAATAGGGTGTCCAATTTTTAGGTCTGAAATCTCATACCATTAACGATTACAAAAAGTGCTTAGAATGTCAATTTTTTAGGTCGGAATGTCAAAAATTTTAAGCTCGCACTTCACCCTTGTATTATTTAATAGTCAAAATATGCATCGTCTTAATGGCTAACTGCAAAACGTTCTTAACAGGTCCCTTTTTGATCAAGCTTGAACCCATATTAAAAGTTTCTGCTTGTGCTTTGTGCTCGCAGTAATTATCTAGTTACAGAAGCATCTTGTTCAGGTTTACAAACATTGCCCAGAATGTTCAATTTTCAGGACAAATTCACATGAAACTCCCGAAATTTTTAGCTCGCGCTCGCACTATCTAAAGAGGTTTTATGAGATTATTACACTTTTACAGTGTATTTTGTTTTATAAGAATAAAGCTAAGAAATGACTGTTAAGACATGGGCGTTTTGCCCCCTTCAACCCATTTTTCACGACCTAGAAAAAAAAGTAAAGGAAAGAAATATAAGCCTAATTTTTTCCAAGTGTAATGTAAAAATCTATCACAAACTTTGATTTTTGTAATAAAAATGTCAAAATTTTTGTATGCTCGCAACTTCTTGCGCAATACTCTATCGATCCAAGCTCATTTCACCACTGGGACAACCTCTCAAAGAAACAAACAAAAATCAACTATGAGTGGCCGATCGGGGAAAATATGGGTGACAAAAATTTGGGCCCCCCTATTGGCGGAAGCTGGATCTGCCCCTGTTATTCTGCATGATTTTTTTTTTTTTTAGTCGGCAGAATTTCACGTTATAAAACTACAGGTATATCCTGCCTTATTTTCTTGTGAAGTTATTAATGGCACTGGTTATCTCTTTAATTCTGTTAATTTTGATCTTGTGGTCCGAGAATAAGGTGGAGTTTACATTGCTGGTCGTGAACTCATGTTTGGTATACATAGCCGGCTGCATTCTCACGTTTGCTTCGATCATGTATGAGAAAGTTTTGATACAGCCTTAGTTCCGTTTTTTTTACCATTTGTCATTTTAAGGCATATTTTCTAGGCCATTTAAATTATGATAGAAATCATTCTTCCGAAAAGATGACGGTGTTCTCAGAGCACCCCTGCGTATTGTCATATTGATATGAGTGACATTATGACATCATTATCTTTATCTTTTTTTCCAAAAAGATGAGTCAGCATTGTTCACAATTTTCCTTCTTAAAGAATTGGAAATTCAGTTCATTCCTGTTGAAGGGCATGATTGGAAATTGATATGGGATTGCCAATTGGGGAAATATTGAATCAAATGTGGAGTCGATTTTGAATTTGGTTACAAGCTTAGGAGCATGTACCGAACTGAAATGATATTTTTACCAAAATTTTCTTTATTTGATTTTTTCCTTACTTTGATAGGTTTCAGAGCTCTAAACTTATAATTAGATCTTGGTTTATCAAGGAGAATGAGCATGCCTTCATTCACAATGGGGCAGACTGAAAATGAAGATTTCCCTGCATCTGCTAGCACTGCTAGTCAACCTTTGAACTTCGTCCACCAGGACTTCACCCCTAGTAAGGTAGCCAGCCAGAGCCCTCACAAGCAGAAATCACCTGGTAGAGAACAGTCAGGAAGGCCATCGACCCCTTTCCCTGAAAATGAATTACAGTTTGTACCAACTTACAACACCATGGCTCCTGATCAGCCCATTGTCCTTGACAACCAAGGCATTGTGGAAAGCCCCTATTTGGCTTCTGAAGCTTTGGGTGCAACATCAACTTTGAATGAAGCAAACTTATGTCAGACCGGACAATCTGGTGATGTCCTTCACCATCAGCCACACCAACAGCACCCTGGTCCACTGATTTTCTCTCAACAGCAGGCATGGCCTCCGGAGAGTCACAAGCTGTACTACAGCCAAAGTCTGGACTTGGACAGTAATGGCATGCAGAGGACAAACCCCTTCGCGACGGGTCAGAGATCGGCATCCTGCGATGCTTCACATGGTAGCACAACGCCTACATCACCTGTGGAGAAAGAGGAAAGGATTCCCAACTCGGCTGTCAGGAGATCAAGAGTTTGGAAGTATGGTCGGAGGAGCAGTGGGAATCACAGTGATAGGCAGCCATTCACTTTCAGTGTAACTGCTTCTCAGGCAGGGTAGGTTCTGACTTCATGCCATTTGGTATTCTTGCAAGATTCTTGCGTAGGAAGAGGATCAATGATCAAAATATATTTTTCTTCTGATGTATACTTAGAGTTCCTTCCTATAAATGACTGTCTATTCTTAGGTTTTCATGGTACAGTCTGATAAATATAAATAGTTCTTACATTGATATATATATATGTAATGTCATTTGCCATTTTCATCACTTTATGATTGGGATTTTTATATGTTTAATTTGGGCAGGACATTAATACCTGTGACTAGTTGATATGCCTTCTATGTTACATGTATCGTAAGTGACAACATACAGATAATTAAAAACAGTAAATTATTTCTATTATAGCAGGCAAAGACTTGCAAGTTGAGGTTACATTTAAGGCTTTGGATTTCCCTTGTTTGAAAGATTGGTTTTAATTTCTGTTTTGTTTTGGTTATCTTCTAATAACATTGCTTTCTTTTTTAGTGCTGCTATTGGAGGGATCGAACACAGCAGTGCAAGGTTTTTTGGAAAGAGATCAATGTCAAGTTCAAGGCATGATGATGCATGGTGAGTGATCACTTCAGTCTAATTCATTATAATTTCTTTATAAAACGGTCATCATTTATGCTTTGATGTGCTATCATCTCTCACTATAACGCTTACATCTAGAGTATGGTTGCTGTAAAACATACTCATAATTTTCTTGTTCTGTATGAAATGTTCAGAAAACTAAGAAGAAGCTCTAACAGTGGAATTTTATTCTTCCTTTCGAATCTTGGAATGTGTTCAGACCAACTTTGCACTGATAGTGTTGTGTACTGGTATGTGGTTCCTAAGTTATCTACCTGCACGACAGACCGACAATTGCTCCAGATGTGATTTCATGTACTGATTCAATATAAAGTGAATTCAAAAATGTTTTATTGATTTTATAAGTATGGTTTGTAAAAATTAAATTAAAAAATAATGATTCAATCTTGGAAATTATGTCATAAGGAACATGCTATTGGCCATGGGGGGGGGGGTTGACTGAATCAGTCCTTCAGTCTTATAGGAACCAAACCCAATTATCCTAGTCTTTTTAAGGTTCACAGTATACAAATTGAATGATTTTCATCTGAAGATGTAACTCTATCTTTATTCTTTATTTCTGTAGGTCATCAGAGCCTTCAACGAAGCAATTCATTAGTGAGGAGCGCATGACGGCTGAGATGCACAACCTCAGTTTAGATGGTGTTGTTAGGCAACCTTTGGTCCCCCTCCCATCATCATCTACTCCTTCCTCATTGCCTTCATCTGCATCCCCACCTAGCTTTTCTTCTGCACCCAGCATGCACTTCTCTTCAACCAGCGGACAGTGTAACCATGGCAACTCCGATCTGTTGAGGCATCACAGATGTCACCATGATCATAGAACAGGGTCAAGGAGTTATGCTGAGGCAGTGCTTGCTGACATTGAAAGAAGGTAGGATGTCTGTTTTTGAATGTACAATTATTGGGTTTTAACATTGTCTTACCCTTACATATTGCTGCTGGTTAATGCCCTCTAGGACTTTGCATTGACATTGAATTGAGCTTTGTAATATAAATGATAATTTTAGCAGTACTGATTTTTTTTTTTTTACCAAGGATTGATCCCACCAATGACTGATGCACTGTTTACATTATTTTGTAGAATATTGGTTTTGCAGGTGCATGAAAGTAATGCATGTATACCTTATCCATTTTGTTTTTTATTTATGTTTTGTTTTGTTGTTTTTGCTTTTACATTACTCTAACTTTTTAGCTGTCTGGCTCTTCCTTCTGTGCTGTTTCCCAACATTGTTGAATGATAATGAACCAATATAAATACAACATTGATATTGTTTTCATATCCTACTTCTGATATTTATGCATGTCATGTGGCAAATTTTTGTATCCATTTTCAACTGTGTTCATATAATATAACTACACTTATGTTAAAATACAATGTGCCAGACACTACACCTGCTTGACTATAATGGTTTGTACTGACAAGTCTGCCATTTATAAAGGGATCATCTATTTGATCTCAGATTATGGTACTTTATAAACACCTTTTATTCCAACTTTGTAACATTAACATTTGGAAATGTTTTCTCCTTTTCATTTATGTGCTAAATTTCCTTTTATAAAAATGAATTAGCTCAGTGCTTTACTACCTATTGTAATGTACTAGTATTGCTTTTTTTGTAATATGTGAATAAAATAACCACCTCAATGAAATTACAGATTCATTAATTTCTTGTCTTGAATGTTTGTGATAATGATGTTAACCTTAACATTTAATCGCTAAACATATTGTCTTTACATCTTTATCTCAGACTGGATGACGATTCTGATGATGAAGGTGTTGAAGAGGACATGCCACCAAACCAGGGAGATGGTCATCGTCTGGAGATGACCCCTCAGTTGGTGACTGCCCTCAAATCTAAAGGAACGTCCAGTCATGTGCTCCCTCAAGATATAGTCAAGAAAATGTTAGTTTATCATTAGCTGATATAATTATGATGTATACAATATTTGTATGTTACAATGTTTGTTATGTAAATGGTCTGGCTTGAAAGCTATCAGAAACCTTCATAATGTAATTATTGCCATTGCCTACAATACATCCAAACCTCAATCATATTGATGCAGACTGCAGGTAGGGAAATAGGGCTGCAATGTGACTATTAACAAAAATCCATTCCATGTCTTAGATTATTCAATGAATAGGCAATATGAGGTATTGCCTATTCATAAGTTCAATTTAAGTTTATTTTCTCAGTATAAAAATGATTTACAATCAGTGCAGGAATGACAAATAAAATGAGAAAAATAGAAAGCACTGAGAAGTAGTTATTTGTAAATTAAGATGAAACACATGATAGCATTGAATTGAAAAAAATAGAAAAGTTCTTTAAGTATACACAACATCAGCAAACATTTTAAATGGGGGGGGGATTGGTAAATGTAAGATTAAAAGAGGAAATATTTCTTTGCATATTCATCTACATACTTTTTTAAAAACTTAGCTCTAAATAATGCAGTCGAATATTCAATTTTGACTGATTATTCCGACTGTGACGGGCATTATACCTTAATGAACTTTGGAGAAATTTTGTTTTAGCCTTGGAATATTACATCACGTCTCACTTGTAACAAAAGTTTGATTTTAATTTGTTTCAACTGGAGTAGCTCTAAAAAACCAGACTGCATCTCCTAAAGGTTATGAATGGCAACCCTAACTAACAAATTTAACCCCATACATTGTCCCTGATGTTTCATTATTGTACATAGGAAAATTTACTTTTTTTTCCTTATTTATTATGGTTGATGATAATTGTTGGCTACCCAAATAGTGAATACTCTGCATCCCTTAATCTGACATGATAGTTTGTCTAATCCCGCCTTTTTATAGTCTGTTTATATGGTCTCAATGGCAAGGTCTGCCACAACTTTGTTTGACAACAGCTCATCATATTAAGCTTTGATTTCATTGAAACTGTCCACTTTGGATTTTTTTGGTGGAGACCAGTGAAACTAGAAGCATGATTTTGAAACTACAATCCACTGATTTTGAAATCACACTCACACAAAAAAAATTCTGTGACTTCAATTTTTTTCTGGGACTATTGAGGTTGTGTTCAACATGAAAGATATACAACTCTTCCGTTTAAATCAGAAGTAAATTTACAGCATACAGCAAACTACATGTACTAAATAATTGAGGTGGATAATTAGTCGACAGTGCTTTCGGAACAGAGATGTAACAAAATGATCATTCATGTTGGCCATTATGCAGTGAAGAATATTTGGCTGCTGTATTCATATCCTGTCTGGTTAAAATTGACAATACAACAAATATATCTTAACCATGAAACCCTTTGGCATCCTTTCTCCTTGCTACAGAGTTTCATCTCCTTGCATGGATCTAGTGTTATGGAGACCACTGTCCATCATCAATCCAAGGGGAGGCCCAGACCCGTCATCATCATCGGGTCCATCTTCTCCGTCATCTACGGGCTCAGAGCTGACACCTATCATGGAAGTTGAAGTGGAGAGGGAAAGGGCAGAGGCAAGCAGCATGATGCCACAGCCCCAGCCTTACGAGGGGATTCCCCCAGCTGCTAATGACATCATGCAGGAGGAGGTGTTACCTGATTACGATGAAGATATGGATCTCTGAATGTTTCATGTTTATGAACTCACCTGTGCAATTAATCTCAAAGATGTCTGCCATTTTTTCTTTGAATCTCTCTTATTTATTTACTTTGAAAAGTAGTGGCAAAGGTTTTTTCCTTCGGACAATACAAAGACTTGTGTGTATCCTATGGTTCTTTTAAAAGAATGATTGCAACAGAAGCATTGCCATCCCGTTTCACCAATCTTCCAAAAGATATTAGATTTTGTAATCAGTGGGTTAAACTTTGTAGTCTATAATTTCTCTTATTTTCAAGTAACCAAACAATATTGGAACATTTTCATGATTGACTTAAATTTGAAATGTTTGCATATGTATTGCCTAAAATTTTGAAAGCTGCTTCAATATTTTCATCTTGTAATAACTTGTGAATCTTGCTGCATAGATTTTGCTGACTTAAATGTTTGTGCATGTTTGTCCCACACCCCAAATCTGAGTAAGAAATGTATTCAATTTACTACAATAGAAGGTAAAGCAAAATAATTGTATAGTAGATTATACTTTTTCACGCTTTTAACAATGTGTGCCGTTTTATGAGCAGGCAAGTTTGTTACTGGACTAATATGATTTTAAGCCATTCGGAACAGCATCTGCTTAAGTCCTAAACTACTTTGATAGTTCCTGGATCAATACCCAGAATGCAACATTTTGATATGTAGTCTTGTAATGTATACCCTCAAAATGATATCAAATATCTGTTTCTGTTTGCAACATTCATATCATTATATTTTTCCAGGGAACAAAACAAGCTTCCAAGCAATTTTTTTTTTCAGATCAAATGCCTTATTTTTTTTAAAACAGAACTCACAATATGCAGTTATTTGTTAATTATAATAAGGTAAATCAAGATCCAGATTATCTCTAGAGCACATGGCATTTGTTAGGACACTGAATGTTAGGAGATTAAGCTATTTATCAGTGTTTGTCCTTTGTGTGTATAACACAATGCCTAGTGAGATACATAAACCTGTTCGAAAATCCTGTTTTCCTCTATAGAAACTTATCTGTATGGTGCTATGTCTTGTCTTTACATCAGTAGTCTTCTTTGTTAAAAGGCTTCAAAATGAACAATTGAAAGTTATAAGTGGCTTTGTAACCTTCATTTTCAATTTAAAGTGCCCCCCTTGTTACAGTCTTTTGTATTGCAAGAAAATATCGGTAAATTAATATTAAAATAAATTTATTTTAGGTTGTTCACTTTACAAACTAGCTCTTTGGTGTATTTCTGAATTCATGTTCATATATGGTACATGTTTGTTCCTGGAACTGCAAACATCTGTGTTCTTAATGCATCCCGCGACTGAAATCATGATCATAAAACCTTTTTTTTAACTAATGATTTAATGAAGAAAATGAAATGATGCACTGTAATATCCGAGTGGTAGCGTGCTATCTAATCCAAAATGAATGTATGCAGAATTAATTTGTTCACCCTATACCCTTTGTAGACGACTTATTTATTGATGCTAAGACCTAGTTAGTGTCCCAGTAGGTTTAATTTGTGAAGCAAACTGTATGTTAATTCATAACAGCTAAGCTTTGTTGGAATCCTCCCATAAGGGTCCAGTTGCATCATAGCTTATCTTATTGTAGCTTTACCATCTAATGGTGACTGCTAAGGAATCTGATTTTTATTGGTTGTTGAGAATTTGATTATGCAACATGGCTAAGATGTTATCTTGTAATGTGAAAGCGCCAGTGCCAAGTTTCATAAAACATGTCATCAATGACCAGTTCCAATCAGTCATGATTTTCTACTGAAATGATCCCATTCCATTGGCTTAATGCAGTATTTTCAAAGAATCCTAGCATTTTGTTATCGATAAGTTTTATTTAAAGGGAAACCATTACCATGTACAAATAATGCACATTTATGAATGTGTTGTAGCAGTGCAGTGCACTGTATTTACAATATGGGACAAGGATGAGGCATTTGTGACGAGTGCTTTTGCATGATATTGTGAATACTCAAGTTGCTTGCATTTTCACTATCACAAATTTAAAGATGTGTGTTTTTGTGTTCTAAAATGGGTCAGCAGGATGAATTTGTAGTGGAAAGTTTTCCGAATCCCTCCACTTATTCTAGGATCGCACAAAAAAGTCATATCTGCTTTCTATTATGAAAAAGAACGTGTATTTCACATGGGGTCTCACATTTTATGCATTATGGGGAAAGTGATGAAGAGAGTATACTAAGATCAAATTTTCTAATATCTGTGAAATTTATATCTTAATTATGTGATTGGGTTGGGATAGTTATTGGGAATTTCTCCCAGACACAAACCTTTGTAGACTTGCTATGATAATGTACAGTATTTTTGTTGTCATGAAATGACTTTGTATGTATTTTGGTAATAAAATAAATGTTTAATGTGAAAAAAAAGAAGTATTATTCAGATAAAAGCCTGTATGATTTGCCTTTTGATCCATGGGAGACAATTTTCTGAGCATTTATGTTATTTTGCAATGCACTTTTATACCTTTGCCAATCTTCACCCAGGTGTTAAATACATACTTTATGGGATACAGATGTCCATGTAATTAGATCGGCATGAATGAAATGTCAACTTGCTAGAATGCTTCTTAGGGATTAGAGATAGATAATGTCTGTTATCAAAATTGGCAAAAAAGCAAATCAACAAAAAAAGTTAGTTCTGTTAGATTGGAAAACAGCAGTTTATTTACAAGTACAAATCAATACATAACATTTTTCTCTACATCTGAAAAACAAATACACATGTACTATGTACACTTGCAAGATGATTTGATTTGATTTTGCTAGCGATTACAAATCCAGAAGGGAATTGAACTACATCAAGCTTTTCATTGCTCAAAAATAATTTCTGCAACCAGCTCGTATGGTACTATGACAAGCAAGTATTGATTCACTTAGTGGAAAATTGATCAAGGATCATTATCATCAAATCAAAATTACTGGCTTTTTAGTTAATCCCTTCTGTTTTTCAGCCTCCATGATTTGACATTTGGCTCAATCAAAAATTTTGATTAAAAATAATTACATTTATAAGAGACACATTCCCGACAGAAAGTCATATGGGCAAATATTGTAGCTTGTGGAAATGCCATGTCAGTTTCACAGCATTGCACTTTGAGAGTTATTGTTGAGCTCATCACACAAATTTAATAATCAGTTACAGACATAGTGTCATGTCTCTTTGAAAGAAAGTCAAATCCACCCCAATGAAAAGTTGAATTAAAAATAAAAAAAAATAAACTAGCATAATACATTCTCAAAATACAGTTACAACACAGTGATATGCAAATAAGAAAGATGTCATTCAATCACTATTTTTTTTTCAATTTTTGAATTATACAATATTTTCTTTTTTTTGCAGATTTGAGAATACAAAAACTCTTCATTGATTCACATTAGGTTACAACAATGACAAGTGCTTGTGTTAAGAGAGGACTCATCAATATTTCACATTATGAGGAGCGTATCCAATTTATTTGATATAATAAAATAACAAAGAAATGTTAACGTGCATGACAGACATTAATTCTCTCACTTGCATACTAAACACCAGTACTGAGTACACAGAAACGTTATTGCTAACAATACTCTAACAGAGGCCCTGTTACAATCGGTAATGTGGCAGCAATGCCTAATGTTACAACAATGCATTACTTACACATTGAAGTAAATGTTTGACTTCAAAATCCGAAAGATGTAACTGGGCTTACTGTTTGGCTATTCAGTGTTCCTGTGTGGCCAATTTGATTCAAATTAACTTTTTGTTGGGGTGGACTTGTCCTTAAAGCTTGTTCTGATTTGCTCTTCAAATAAACATTTTGTTGGGGTGAACTTGCATTTTAATAGAAACAATAAGTGCAATTTCTCTGCAACTGTTTAATAAAATATTGTAAAATTCATTGTTTCAAACTGGATGCAAAATGAGTCTGATAAATCAGCAAGAACTGTTTTTTATACTGTAAATATGAAAGTTTAATGCTTTTAAACTGTCTGAAGTGTTATGTCCATTATGTGGAATTGCCCATATATAGGAGAGGAGTGACAACTTAGAGCTAGTCTTACAATCTCTTGACCCAGGTTCAATTCCCACTTGGTGTGCTAGTGCTCTTTGGTAAGGTGGCATTTATCTTCAATACCAGGTCCCTCAGAAAGTATTTTGAACCGTTAGTCCTCTGGTTGTGTATTAACAAGCATTCATGCTATTTTAGCAGTCAGGAAGAAACATCATTCATCAAGCCACACATTTTATTCATTTATATGTATTGCCTGCTAATGATTATAAAACCTATAATGCATTGTGCTAAAAAAAAAGCAAGGCAATATTTTGACATGTTGGGTTGGCAAAGGCAAAGCTATATCATAGTACCAGAAATAAAATTGTTGATGTTACAACTCTGCTTGAAATAAAGTACAAAGACTGTTCAAAAATCTTAAATCTTCCTCTCCCCCCAAAATATATAAGGGCCAAGGCAACAACCTCAGCTGTTACCCTTTACAGCACTACAAGTACAAAGCTTGTCAAAAAGTCCTCTGTTTATGCCAAGTATTTTCATCTAGTTTCATGATTCTTCAAGTACCCCTAATGTACATGTACTCCTTCATCTGTACAATCCAATGGCATCAACTCTTGCTGCGCCTGAAAAAATTAATGGAGCCCCTTAAATTATACTATTTTAATCTGCATCAAGTCTTTACTTCCATTCAAGCATTGATATCAAGTTCTAGTATTACTTGAGGTCTTTGTTAATCTGGACCTGCCACTAGAATCACTTTGATGTAGGCTTGTTGCACTCCTGGATCCACCCTTTGAGCTCCTGGATGTGCTTGAACCTCCACTCACAGCTGAGTGCGATGCTGACCTCTTGACAAGGCTATGACCTGGGTATGTACCTGTTCCCGTTCCTGGGATGTCTGAGCTGGAAGCAGAAGATCGAGAGGTCAATGAAGTGCTTGGGGTGGGATCCATGACTGAACCCTTGGGGTTGACCATAGACTTCAGCATCTGTGTGATGGCTATGGGGGAAACATTCATCTTCAAGAGATTCATGATGATCCTGCAATAGAAACAGAATGGCATAACGATTAGGGTTGGGGCTTCTTTTATTTGATAGAGGTTTCAACTTCTTACTTATACCAGTACAGAAATGCACCAGATCGATTTCATAATTCACTGTATTTCTAGTCTTCTTATAAAGTGCGTCCAAGAGTAAGCAAAACCAAGAATTTATCATACTTTATCATAACTAAATCATGACCTATCATTCTAAAGCTTAAAGTCACAGGCAAAAATTCTAAAGGATACAAAAAAAGTCACAAGTAGTCAGTGTTCGAATTTCAAAATAAAAAATCAGATGTCTAAAAAATTCAATATCTACTCTTTAAGAAGATAACTAATTCAAAGAAAATGACAAAGAACACAAAGGTCTGTTTCTTTAAAATAAAGCTTAAAAAATGACACTCCATTTTGTTCAATATCAGCCATGCATCGAGTCTTTTACTGACAATGCGACCTTTAGGGTAGGAAAACCATGAAAAAACATTAGTTGAATGAAATTATGGAACTACAATCATCTGTCAAACATCAAGCCAAAACACGAGCTAAGGGGTGCAGACATCTACATCTGAAGATTGCACAAGCTATACGTTGTTCTTAATTACAAGTATATTTACGTAGGATTTCTGTTTCTTACCTATACACTGCAGGGCTCATCTCAATACCTGCTAGGCAACACAGTTCGTATAACTCCTGTTCATCCTTGTTGAGAGCATCCTTAGCCCTCTTTCCTACTATGGAATACTTGTAGGACTGGCTACTCCGATGAGACGTCATCTGTGCTATGTCAGCTGTCTTGTATGATTCAATAAGGCAAAGTAGAAATGAGACGGAGATTCAGGTCTCGGAATCAGTGCTATGTAATCTCACACTAGGTGGCTACATGTATCTGAAAAATATAAATCATGTATAAAATGGATATTACCAACAAGTACATGTACCCTTGTAAATAACTGATAACACTACAGGGATATGGAGAGGCTAGGATAGGTCACCCCTACCTCGAGCGAAGTTCGTGCAGTCTCCACTTCACTACTGCTACAGTACGCTCGGGTAGGTGGAGCGGAGTGTAGCGGTCGTGGAGTGGAGCCTGCACAAACTTTGCCCGGGCCGAGGTAGGTCATCCTGCCCTAGACAGCTGTTTCTTTATTCGAGGAGTTTTTGAACATTTTTTTATTTCTCTGCACTTGGTAAATGGAGCCAACTGAGTTCAGCAGTACAACCAATGTAGCACAGACGGGCAAGACTTCCATATGTCCCCTCCACTAAAATTGAAAAAAAAAATATGGAGGTGTATCAAGAATTATCTAACATATAAGAGATTAAGAAGGAAAAGTCGGATACATACCAAAATATCGCTTTATTCCGTCAAAAATTCGAGTGTAATTCCCAACGGCATCGGTTTATTTAGTCAGAAAAATAAATACTAGTACCCAATACTCTTGGAGAGTAGACTAGTCGTAATATCGGTTGATAACCGTTATGAAACCCATGGCTTTCAACAATTCCTGCTAGCTCAGTGAGTAAGGCGACAGACTGGAGATGCTTCGTTCTGCAGCGAGAGGTTCGAATCCAAGTTCCCAACAGAAGTAAGAAGAAAACAGAGAAAGACAGAAGGGGGTTTTGGAGAAGTATGATGGTGGGCCCCAAGTCTGCGCACCTAACAATTTGAGTTAAGATTTAACATCGGTTGATAACCGTTATGAAACCCATGGCTTTCAACAATTCCTGCTAGCTCAGTAAGGCGACAGACTGGAGATGCTTCGTTCTGCAGCGAGAGGTTCGAATCCAAGGGCCCGTTTCTCAACACCGTCATAAGTCTAACTTCTTGACTAAATCGGAGTTAGTGAGCTACTTGTCCGCTAACCGTTTCACGAAGCCCCATTTACCAAGATCGGGTACAACAACCTCACTAAATATTTATGACACCTCCGTACCTGTCATAACTTCTTTCTTAATGACGTAGTGGCATCACGTGGGTAGACTATGACATGCAAAAGTGCCGAGAAATTTGAAAATTATGATCTTACGTAATCAATCATAGAGGTTGAAATTACATCCAAAAACAAGTGGGTTAATACATTCAATGATCCTTGTAATACAAAGTAACTATGAAAACTGTTGGTAAAACGCCACAAAACCATTCATTTTGAAATAGTAAAATAATTTAATCGATAGAAATTCTACCACGCCAGGCCATCCATAACTGGACTTGTATTTGTCGTTTTCAGACCCTACTGACATTTGTATAAATTCTAATCTCTAATTTATGCATATAATTTGTCAAATCGTAAGTTTCGGTATCAAAGATTTATAAAAAAATTTAAACTATATTTCGATGATGTTTGGAATCGTAAAACATTATATAATTATCATAATTTTACAAATAAATCCGTTATGGTTTTACTTTCGTAAACTATTAAGATTGGATATCCCGGGGGTACCCATCTCATCGTCCACACGTGATTTTTTAGTCATGAAATAAATTATTCATAATTCCATTTTTCAGCAATTGAATGCCCCAGTCTTCATTGTCTAAGTATGTATGATGCATAATTTACCTGTGCTATTATTTTCAAAAGATTTAATCCCCAATTCATCACAATATTTACAATTTTGTCATAATTTTTCTTTTTGAAAATTATGCTATTTTGTGACTAAGGCTACGTCTCGTCTGCTCTTTTTACCGATAGTATCGATATCAAGGTATTTTAGTTAGGAAGCCTTTCGTGAAACAGGTTTAGTAAGATTGGAACTAACTCCGTGGTTTGTGGATAAAGATATGACTAACTTGTCCATGTGTTGAGAAACGGGCCCCAGGTTCCCAACAGAAGAAAACAGAGAAAGACAGAAGGGGGTTTTGGAGAAGTATGATGGTGGGCCCCAAGTCTGCGCACCTAACAATTTGAGTTAAGATTTAACATGAATTTCTTATTTCACAAAATCTTTTAGTTAATAGTGTACCAAATTTCTCATTAAAAAGTGAAAGGAAATATAGGATTTTCTTGAAAAAACCTCGGGCAGTCATTTTCAGATTGAAAAAAAAAATGGTACGGTACCCCATGTCTGCGCACTCATTCACTTTGCACACGATTCGGAGATTTTGATTACAAACTAAAGCCAAAAAGGCTGCATTTTATTTTTGAGGCCGTCACATGAATTCATTTTTTTCCACCATTTTGAGTCAGATTTTTTTATGAATACCTGTCTATATTATATGTAGTGCATGTGTAAAGTTCGTGCTCGTTGCATATCTTGGGAGACCGCGCAGACATGGGGGAACTGACCATATTTTTTAAAATTAGTGGAGGGGACATATGGAAGTCTTTCCCAGAGACGAAAGCTTTTGGGCAATGAGACCCCCCAGATTTTCATCCCAAGCCAAGGCCAAGAACTCGTCGAAACAGACGGTAATTCAGGATAGGCCCAGGGAGCCCCGGCGCGGCCCTTGATGAAACAGGCCAGAGCTCCCTGCCTGGCGCTAGCTGGGTTAAACAGACGGCTGGTTGCCACTGCCAGCTGCACACCCGTGAACACTAACTTTAGTATTTATTAGACTTCTAGCTCTTGATCCAAATTAATCCTGGACCTGGTGTTACGTACCGTTACCTTAATCAAAGATTTCGAGTTTAAACACGAAGAAAATGGAGAGATTTGAGTTCTACGTTTGAGCTCGTCCGGCCTTGATTTTGTTTTTCAGATTGTCGAGTCAGGTCGTTGCGACAGCTCGGCTGGCTTGCGAATTAATGGTATACGCGTACCGTAACTGGTAAGTCGTTTGTCGATGCCCGGTGCTCCGGGCTAGTTTGGCGACGATCGACCGGTTTGGTACCTATACCAAGGAGCTCCTTGGTGGTTCTGATCGTCTCAATACACTGCTGCGATGCCTCGCCGGTCCGAGTCAGCTCGGCATAAATAAACTGGGAATAAGCAAAAATTCGCTGCTGTTGAAATATGTGAAAAAACAAATACAAGATGAAAGAAAAAGTGAAAATAATTTACATTTTTCTTTAAATAAGCAAATATTCAGTGATATATTGATGCTTGACATAAAAAAGAGAAGGGAAGACAAATCAAAGAGAATCAAACCGTAAAACGGTACTTTCTATTCCGTTCATAGACGAAAAAAAAAGAAAACTATTTGCTGGTCGAATTATTTAGGGACGAATTGTCAAGTTCCGATTAGATGACCCCATCATACGTGTCGTCTCGACCTCATCTTGTGATACACGGATGTTGAATAGGATAGATCCTTTCTCACTATTAACTGCTTGAAATCAAGCAGAATGGCAGAAGCTAAAACTCCTGAGAACTTCCAGGGATGGCTGTATAAATGGACAAATTACATTAAAGGTTACCAGAGACGATGGTTTGTGCTGTCGAACGAGCTCCTCTCGTATTACAGGTTAGTCAATCATGTCAATTTAGCAATGTCAATGAATGGCAATGGCATAGGCTCTATGCAAATTGCAATGCACTTTGCAGCACAAATGTTGTCGGTCATTATTGTAATGTGGTGTCTTTAGATATAACATGTAGGCCAAAGTAAGATCTATATGTAGATCTAGCTGAATGAAGAGTTGGACGTTCCACAGTAAATTGAAATGAAATTTTTATTTTCAGGGTCAGACCAAAAGCTTCAGTCTCTGACTGTATTTTGGACTGTATTGCGGGCATGTCGACCCAGGGACAGTGTATATCGGCGAGGTGGAGAATAAAAGTTCCGATATTCCAAGGAAAATAATCAAATGATGATCAATAAAACAAACTCTGCAGTACATGATTACTTTATTCTAATTATAATTTTAGTATTAAATTGTCAAGAATACTTTTATCTCGATCATATTCAGATAACCTATAAAGTATAGCTGTGACTGTGTTTTTTTTTAGTACTCCATAAATTCTTGAATGTAATTCAGGATCATGGCCAGACATTCTGATATTCTATTAGTGGCCTGGTCCCAAGACTTTAATACTGCAAGCACAAAATAATTCATTAAATAGAAAAAAATGTGAGAAAAGATGAAAGTATGATAAAAAAAATAAGTAAAAAAAATGAAATGAGGAAGGTGACCAGTGAGAGAAGTATAATTAGTAACTGAATGCGATGAAATTCATTGAAGATGCAACTTTTGAAATACTATATTTGTTTTATTAATAAAGCTGCAAAAATGGAATATATATCATTTTTTAAATATCCATCAGCTGCTTCAGACAAAATAAAATTACAGAGAAGTTAGAGGGATCGAACCTTGAAGAATATATATATATGTACATGTATATATATATATATATATTTATATGTGTGTATGTATACTAGCTTATTTTTTTAATTCTTTTTATTTTGTCTCTGGATCTGTGCGATCCTTGAGTCTCACCCCCCCCCATTATAGATCTTGTAATGATCAAACTCGCTCAAAAGCCTGATTTGCAAAGGACTATATTTCCCCCAAAATAACAAAAACTATCTAAATTTTCTAGTTATGGAGATAAATATATTATAGTCTACATATTATGATTCTCGTCAATGTTCTTTAATGGAAATATAGCCTCAGGCTGACAGGCTCTCCTTGGATCACCGGCGTGCTCTTTTCTAAAATCGGTACCCGGTTCATGCTCACTTTTTTCCTAAAAAAAATCTTCCAAAATTTTTATTTAACCCTAGAAAACTTTGAAAATATTGTGAGCATTGAGTTCATACTTTCACTGTGCAATTATGATACAAAGATTGTTGTATAACTCCACATTCAAGTATCCAAAATAATTTCAATACCAAAAAATCAGACTTTTTATTTAAAAAGTCTGGATTTTGAGTGAAACCACACAAAACGTATTAAAGCCGGCTCTGCGATTGCTCCCTTTTCATTCCCATGATCATTTGCAGTGACATATGCCCTCATGCAATGAACACTATTTGCGATAAGGTCTATTCTGTTAAACTGCATCTCGTGGTGTAGTGGTTCTGACTCTCGCCTTGTAAACAGAGGTCGTGTGTTCGAATCCCATTGCGGTCTGGCGTCCTTTGGCAAGGCGTTAATCCACACTTTGCCACTCTCGACCCAGGTGCTAAATGGGTACCTGGTAGGATGTGAAAGTCATTGTAGCTTGTCCAGTATTGTGTGCGCCTCACAGGCGACTGACTGGAATACTCCCCAGGGAGTGGAGGATGTGCACACATTGTGTGCGGGAATGACTGATTGAATCCGATGACCGGGTAATAATATATCTGTAAAGCGCTTAGAAACGTCGTTCCGATGGATTAAGCGCTATATAAAAGCGGATTATTATTATTATTATTATTATTATCTTCATGCATGGTATCATGTGTGCAGCAGGCCAGCTCTGTACTCTGTCTTTTTTTCTGTAGGCTTTGTAAAAGTTTGTATATATATGTGCTCCATGCTACCGCGATCCTGATACATTTTTTCCACACACATTCTTGGTATGGAAAAAAGGGTAATCATGGGCCTAACGCTAGGCTAGGATTTGCTTGTCAGGACGGAGTTTATTAACATCTCATATCATTATTTTATACTTCCTAGAGGAGGGAGTAAATATCAGATGACAAATCTTCAAACAGGTCTTCATCTAAAAACTTAGGAGGTTGCCGGGACTTACTCACTTGAGTGTGATTGGCGCTTGTGCAGTGAGCTAGCCTGTCTAAGCCTCTCTTCCTAGCCAAAAGTCTGGGGGAGCAATCTTTCAGTAAATTTAGCCTGGAGGCTCCTGGAGAGTAAAAATCATTCTGCTATACGTAGGCTTACTCTTCATGGAGCCTGGGACAGGATGCCATTACTTTATGCGCACCAAGTATTTTGGAGACAAGAATGTTGCTCCAAAATACTTGTTTTCTTTAAGGTTTTGAGCCCAAACTTTACCCCCGCACGTACATGTACTAATGGTGCATATTTTGTTCTATGTCCAGCACCTAATAGTAGTAGGCTACATGTATTTAGTGACATCTGAAGAGTTGACACCAGGGTAGGGAAATTATAGTTCTAATAAAATATAACTTAGAATTATATTATGCCACCACAAATCAATCTTCTATGTTTCAAATTGTAAAATCTTTTGCTTCACCAAAATTTGAAACTTCATGTGATTTACTGATTGGACATATTATTGTAAAACCTCTTGGCTCTTCATTATTTGAATGTGAATTTCACAGAACAAATTGTAAGGATTGTCACTGTTATTGTCAACCGATACCGAGATGATCGTCTGTGTGATCGGGGTCGGGGGCGACTGCAAAATGGAAGCTTCTCGCCAAGTGACTTACCGTGATCTTCAGAGATTAATGTTGCTAGATTAAAGGTGTTTTCGTTTTAATTCCTGTCTGATTTCTGGTTATTCCTGTCTGTACTTTTGGATCCCCTTATAGTGGCGCTGCGAGCAGGGTCATTGTGCTATGGAATCGAAGAAATCTAAGGGTTTTCCTGCCTGAAAATGCTACGTACCGTACCTTGCAAGTGAGTTAACCGCTTCACGAAATTTATGTGTGCCCATGTATTGTTTTGTGTGTGAGCTGCCCTATATACATGTAGTGAATTCGCATTTGATACGGCATGAACTTGATGCTGTTTTTTTTGGAGTAGGCCTAGTTGAGAATTTAATAGTGGAAAATGACATGTCAAAGACAGATAAGTTTCTGAAAATTCAGTTCAGGATTGAGTTTGTCATTTTGTAGTGTATGTTTCAGCTCAGACTCAGTTCGATTGGGATGGCTTTCCCGAATACAGAGTAGTCGATACAGATATTAGTTCATGGTCTGAATCTCAAGCTTGGTTGGCTGAGTGAGGTTGTCCTCGCTATTCTTGTTGTTGATTGGGTTTGACAGTTGAACTTGAAGTGGATGTTCATGGAATTTAAGGCCATTTCATTGATCTACGTGTGACCGATGGTCGTTGGACTCTTGTACATGTATATAGGCCCTGGAAACAAAAACAAAAAAAATCTAAATGAATTTGTAAAAAAAAAAAATAAATAAATAAATAAATAAAAAAATAAAAATAAATAAATAAAATCAAGCGGGAAAATAAATTATTAAATGTAGATTTAGTCTAGTGTTAATGAATAAATAAATGAACAAGGAGATAGACCTAGAATGAAATAGAAAAGGAATAGGCTGCAAGTAATTAAGAAACGCGAAATACATGTAAACCTTCCATCAAGGTATTGGCTCATTAAATAGTAATAATAATAAAAATAAAAGTAGGTCCAATAATAATAAATAATAGTAATAATAAAAAGACCATCAATTATAAGTAAACATACTTGAACATGACGGACCGATCAGCGTACCTCAGCCGGTTCACTGCCGAGCACATAGCACATTTGTGTGAACTAAATCACATAGATATCAGTAGTGTCAAAACTAAACAAGAACGTATTGCATGCTTGTGCGATCTGCCAAAGCTGGTTGAGGATGAGCCTCAAGGTGCTGGTGTGGGTATGCAAGACCTCTTGGAGGTCATGAAGCACATGGAGAAGTCCCATTATCAGGAAACTGAAAAACTTTGCCAATCTCTACTGTCAGCTGCACTCAAAAGTTCTGTACAAACTGATCCACCCTTGAAGGGACTACATCAGCTAAGTAGTGATGATGATATTGTGTGCTACCTGAGCACATTTGAGCGACTTGTCCTCCAGACAGGAAAGCCTAAGAGTGATTGGCCAAGATTGTTAGAACCATACCTTACGGGACGGGCCCAACAGGCTTTCCATGCCCTCAGTGCAAAGGAGCAAGAGGACTATGATGAGGTTGTTCTAGCAATCAAGAGGCGCTACCACCTCACCCCTGAGGCATATCGCATAAAGTTTAAAACTGAACATAAGAAAACAAGTGAGACATATGAAGAATTTGCAAATAAATTGCAAGATTACTTCTTAAAATGGATAGAGGTACCCAACAAAATGGTAGAGATGCCCGAAGTTGGAAGGGGATTGAATTTGATTATGATTGACCAGTTTCTAGAAAGGGTGTCAGATGAGGTGCTGCGGCTGAAACTGAGAGAAATTCAAGCCACATCTCTTATTGTACTAGCTCGCAAGGCAGATGAGTTGGTTATTCAGAGAGGAGCGAATGTTTCAAATTCTGGTTCTGGAGGTGACTCCTCCACACGGAGACGGGCAGGTACAGGCAATGCATCAACCGGGCGTAGGTACTTTAATGGTCCTTGTTATCGGTGTGGTCAGCTCGGGCACAGGATTGCTAACTGTCCTGTACCCCCAGGAGTCGAGCCTCAACACTTGGCTGCACAAGGCCCAGATCAGATATCACCACAGAGATGCAATTTTATCTCATGGAACAAAGGTGATGTAACAACAGCAGAGGTTGTTATTGAAGGTCCAGCTGACAAAGTCACAAAGACTAGAGCCCTGTTGGACTCAGGATCAGCAGTGTCCTTGATTACCTCTGATCTGTGTAATGACCTAGGTGTGCAGCTTGTAAGTGAATCAGATGGAGTGTTAGGCATGATAAATGAGACTGAGTTAGTGCCTGAAGGTTTAGCGTCTCTCCAAGTTGGTCTAGGAGGCAGCAGTGCAAACGTTGTTTTTCACGTAGTTAACAAACTGCCAGTACCTGTTCTACTAGGTGTAGATTTTGCCGAAAAGGTGAAGCTTGTCATCGATTTTGGAAGTGGTAGTTTTAGCACCAGTAGCACTGCAGCCGATGAACGGCCAGTCAAGTTTTCCTTGGATGGAGTAACTGATGTGTCACCGGTCAGAGACGAAACTGACGGTCATTCTGGAGCTAAAGGGAAGTTAGAAAAGCTTGATATGAATGAAGTAGAGCAAGAGAAGTTAAATCAGATTTTCCTGGATTTTCCGGATGTATTTGATGAAGAGCCTGGTCATACAGATTTGGCTACCCACAGAATTGATGTTGGGGAGGCCGCTCCCGTCCGTGCTCATCCCTACAAGCTTAGCCCTGAAAAGAGGCAAGCCCTTGATGAGGAGATAGATAGGCTTCTTCAGCTGGGTAAGATTGAACCCTCTGACTCGCCATGGGCAGCTCCTGTAGTTATGGTCCCAAAGAAGAATGGGAAATATAGGATGTGTGTAGACTACAGGAAATTGAACAAAGTGACAAAGGTTGATGCTTTTCCTATGCCTACCGTTGATGACATTTTGAGCTCCCTGCATGGAGCCTCGGTGTTCTCATCACTAGATCTACGCAGTGGATACTGGCAGATGAGAGTTGAGAGTGAGGATATGGAAAAAACTGCCTTTGTTTGCCATAGGGGTCTTTTTCACTTCAAGGTCCTCCCTTTTGGTGTTGTGAATGGTCCTGCGAGTTTTCAGAGGTTAATGTCTAAGGTACTTGAAGGACTGATAGGGCGTAATTGCTACGTCTACTTAGACGACATTGTGTGCTTTTCTCGTGATGTGGAACAACATCTCTATGACCTTCGCGAGATATTTGGTCGCTTACGTGAAGCGGGACTGACCGTGAATGCTGACAAATGTGAGTTCGCCTGTGGAGAAATGAAATATCTTGGCCATGTTGTCAGTGCAGATGGTCTGAAGATGGATCCTGATAAAGTATCCACCATTGTCAACTATCCCCAGCCAGTGTCAGTTAAGGAATTAGAGAGGTTTCTTGGGATGGTGGGGTGGTATCAGAAATTCATTCCTGGTTTCTCGGATCTCGCTGCACCCCTTAACGAGCTCAAGAAGAAAGGAGTTTCTTGGAATTGGACAGCTGGCTGCGTTAGTGCATTTCAGACTCTGAAGGAAAGACTCCTAACAGAGCCAATATTGGGATATCCTGATGAGTACTCCAGGTTTTCTGTACACACCGATGCCAGCGATGTGGGCATTGGTGCGATCCTCACACAATGTCAACAGTCTGGTACGCGAACAATCGCATATGCAAGTCGCTCTCTCTCTGCCGCAGAGAGAAATTACAGTACAACAGAGAAAGAGTGCCTGGCCGTAGTGTGGGCCCTTGAGAAGTGGAGGCCATACGTAGAGGGTAGAGAATGTCGGGTGATAACTGATCACCAAGCTTTGTGCTGGTTGTTCAGAAAGAAAAAACAGAATGGCCGGCTGGCCCGCTGGATCCTGAGGCTTCAGGATTTCAGATTCCAAGTCATATACAGGCCAGGAAAACAACATCATGTGCCAGATGCACTCTCTAGGATCCATAAGGCAGAGGTTGCCCCCATGGTGGGAGTTGTTAGTAAGGCTTTCGTTAACAATGATCATGAAAGTCAAGAGGAGGAGTATTGTGCAGCTAGTGATTGTACTATCCCAGATGATAAGGTGGTTGACTGGATAGAATGTGATGATTGTGATAAGTGGTATCACCAAGTATGTGTTCATATTGACCCACAGGAAGCTAAAGATCTTTAGAGATACTCCTGCCCATCTTGTGCAAATCAGTCACGAATCAGTGAAGGAATTGCAGTTTCCTCGGAATTGACAAAGGCTTCTGTTTTTAGAGCTCAGAGGAATGACCCTATGCTCTTACTAATGATTCAAAGGATTGAGAAGCAGGAGAATAATGGAGATGTGAATCAGACGAGTACGGCTTTCAATTTGAAAGATAGAGTGTTGTATAAGGATGAGTGTTTGGTTATCCCTAAATCACTTCAGAGTGCTGTATTAGCCGAGTGTCATTGCAAGCCCACAGCAGGGCATCTTGGGAGAAGGAAGACTCTTGAAAGGTTGAAGTCCATGAATATTTGGTGGAACGGTATGTCACGATCGGTGAGAAGCTTCATCCGCGGTTGTAAAGTTTGCCTTAAAACCAAACCCTCTTACCAACGACGTCAGGGGAAAATGTTGTCTACTACCTCATTTGGACCATGGGAGAAAGTTGGTGTGGATCTCATGGGGCCTCTCCCAAAGTCATATGCTGGACATGAGTACATCTTGGTGGCTGTCGACCACTTCTCTAAGTTCGTAGAGATTCTACCCTTGAAGTCAGCTAGCAGCCAATCGATGGCTGCTACTCTAGTGAGGGAACTGTTTTGCAGGTATGGACCTCCAAAAGCCTTGTTGTCAGACAACGGTCCCCAGTTCAGGAGCAAGGCTTTGAATGCTGTCTGTGAGTCTTGGGGGATTGAGCAGATCTTCATCACACCCTATCACCCCCAAACCAACTGGGTAGAAAGGGTGAACCGTAACATCAAGGCAATGCTCCAAGCTTACTCTGAAACTGATCATCGCCAATGGGACATTCATCTTGCAGAGTTTGCATTTGCCCTCAACAGCAGTAGCCATGACACTCTTGGGGTGGAACCATCAGTGGTAATGTTTGGACGACGCTTAGCTTCACCTTTGACTAATCGCCTGCAGGTGGAACGAAGCAGGGACATTCCAACACAAGAGGAGATCTCAAACAATCGTCAGAAAACGATCAACAGCTCCAAGCAATATTATGACCAGGGTCGTGATGCGTGCCGCATAGCTGAAGGAGACAAAGTCATGGTTAAGACTTACCCTCTGTCAAATGCAAAGAAAAACTTCTCAGCCAAACTGGCGCCTCGGTGGACTGGGCCGTTTCGCATCCAGGAGAAACTGACCCCAGTCAACTTTCTCGTCTGCAATGAAGCCAACAATAAAGTGACACGCATTGTTCATGTTGACCAACTAAAGAGGTGCTAATTCCTTCAAACTTTGTTTTTTCCACTTTTTGAACAGTTTTGTGAGCCGTACAATTCAGTGGGATCATGAACTTATATGTTTGGATCATTTGTTTTCATGACTGGATCAAGAGCAGACTTGAATTGATTTGGATAGCAACCCGTATTTCCGGATTGGATTTGAACAATGATAGATTTATATTGAAACACTCATATTCAACCACGGACCTTGATAATACGCACGTTTTGCTGGAAAGTTACCTTTGTGAAGTTGTGAACCCTATTAACGACTCAAGATGTGTACCATAAAGTCTTGGACCATTCTAAAAGACAAAATTCTCATCACATGATGTGATTTCTTCATGCATTTTGTTGAGCTTATTAATGCTGTGCTACTTGTCCAGCTTCAGTTAACTATCTGGACTGTGCTTGTGAATGATATCGTGAAAGATTCACTTTTTATTATATACATGTATTGGTTGGATTTGCGAATTTATATACATATGCACCCACACCTTCAAAGGAAAAAAAAACTGAAACAAAAGGAAAACAAACCCAACAAATTACAGTTTCTTTACGCCAGTGTTTTTCTTTGGTGAAGAATATGGAGTTATAACAATTTGACACTTGTTTGTTTTGTTGTTTTGTATTTAGGACTGTTGCTCTTCGAAGTTTTGAGCACTCTGACACATTAAGCTGTGCTGGTGTTAGCACTTTTGGCTCTTTTTTTGGAAAAATTTCTTCATATATTCTTGTTCGAGCTGTTTTGTGCATCAGAGTTAAAAAAAAAAAAAAATACCCAAGGGGTATTTTGGTGGGGGAGAGTGTAAGGATTGTCACTGTTATTGTCAACCGATACCGAGATGATCGTCTGTGTGATCGGGGTCGGGGGCGACTGCAAAATGGAAGCTTCTCGCCAAGTGACTTACCGTGATCTTCAGAGATTAATGTTGCTAGATTAAAGGTGTTTTCGTTTTAATTCCTGTCTGATTTCTGGTTATTCCTGTCTGTACTTTTGGATCCCCTTATAGAATAACAAGATAGATAGTACAGTGTAGGACCCTTCTACAAAATTGATGCTTTAAAAAAAAAAAAAATTATTGATATATGTAACTTTTTTTATTAACTTTGATGACCAGAAAACAGGTACATTTACCTATTGTGTTCTCCTTTGGGAAAAGACATTGTACAAAATTTTATTGATTTAAACATGGAGGGGATTTGATGTGAAAGTGATTTAAACCTGTACATCCTTTTTATATGACACAGAAACCAGGCAGAGATGTCCCACACATGCAGGGGTACCATCAATCTCGCTGGAGCATACATCGATACGGAAGACTCATGTAACTTTGTGATTTCTAGTGGGGCACAGACATTTCATCTGAAAGCAAGCTCTGAGGTGGAACGCCAGCGATGGGTGACTGCCCTGGAGCTGGCGAAGGCCAAGGCTATACAGATGATGGAGGAGGATTCCGGTGAGTCCCTGGTCACTTGTCGTGTTTACATTCATGCACCATGATCAATCTTATAAGATTCCTTTGGAAGTTGTCTCAGTCTCATCACACTGAAGGGGAAGTTCACCTTGGTGTCAAGTTGATTTAAAAAAAAGATCAGAAAATAAAGCACCTGTTCGGTTAAGTGAGAATGAGGACACAATTACACAAATATCACTCTTCAGAAAGTTATTAGAAATTTGGTTCATTTTATTTGTTGTATTCTGGCAACCTTGGTAATCCTCTAATGACTGAAATTATAATGCTCAGTTGAATGAGCTGCCTTCAATAGCTGCACTATAACTTCATTATAGTAGGAATGGGCTATAAATGGGTGATTTTTGGTTTTATTGTGGGAACAGTTTTTTTGTGCTCCTTTTACCTTATCTCAACATGAAATGACAATATTTTTTGTCTCGGGTCAGAGAAAAAAGTGTGCCGGGCCAAAATCCAAAATGGCCGCCAAAACCACCCAAAATCACAGTTTTGGCCACAACTTCTTTTTTTTGGTGGTCTTTTTCTCTGGTTTTGGTGTCTATTCATATGTTTTAGGGGGCAGGCAATTTGTTTTTCCTATAATTAGCACTTTTAAACCATTATTTGTAGAGTTAAAAGGTAATTATACCTAAATTTTTCAATTTTTATAGCCTTTTTCAGACAAATGTAGGTTTTATTGTCCTGGGGTTCTTCGATATAAGATGGTACAAGGTCAACAACAGCAAGCAGCTTCATAGAGCTACATGTATATTGCTTTTATTCCTCTACTGTGGGTTTTACGGATATTTTTGAAATATATCTTATAACATAAAAAAATGTTAATTATCCATAGGGCAATACAGTATACAAGTACTGTTACTGTACATACTTCACTGCATATTTCCATGCATTGACCACCATGACATATGACAAGGCCTGTATATAAACTATAGTGTCATAGAAACAAGCTCTTAAGGTTTAAAATTAGATTGTGAATTGTGAACTTGATTGCTTGTCAGCTGATGTACATGATGAAACCAGCAACGTGAATGCACATAAAATATCACATATCATATACGTACATCACATATCTACATGTAGCCATATCTTCTTCATTTGGAGGCTTTTTTACCTGGTTGTGGTGTCTAACTGGCGTATGTTTATAGGGTCAGGTAACTATATAATCATGGTAATGTTGATCAACAGCCAATCAGAACCAAGGATTCCATGTAAGTTACCATTAAGTTAACATAATGGTAAATTTTTATGCAACGGGACCCAGAATATCTACAGTGTAAATGCCATGATGTGGGGTTAATTACCTTTCTCCGCCCCCTAAATTAGCATATTTGACAAAACATGTCCTCAGTTTCTGAGACAAAGCATATCTTCAATATCTAAGGCATCTAATTCTAAACCTAAGAGCTCATTTCTACATGTATAACACTATAGTTTATACATGCCTTGTCATGGTGGCCAATGCATTTATGCAGTGCAGCATGTACAGTACATTGTATACTGTATAGCCGCTATGGATAATTAACATTTTTTAAATTTAAGATATATTTCATAAATATCCGTAAAATCCTCAGTAGAGGAATAAAAGCAATATAGCTCTATGAAGCTGCTTGCTATTGCTGACCTCGTACCATCTAATATTGAAGAATCCCAGGACGATAAAATCTACTTTTTGGCTGAAAAAAGGCTATAAAAATTGAAAAAAATTAGGTATAATTACCTTTTAACTCTACAAATAATGGTTTAAAAGTATCACTTATAGGAAAAATAAATTGCCTGCTCCCAAATACATATGAATAGACACCAAAACCAAAGAAAAAGACCACCAAATAAAGAAGTTGTGGCCAAAACTGTGGTTTTTGGGTGGTTTTGGCGGCCATTTTGGATTTTGGCCCGGCACACTTTTTTCTCGGACCCAAGACAAAAAGTATTGTCATTTCATGTTGAGATACATTACAAGGAATAAAAAAAAACTGTTCCCATACTGAAATTACAAAAAAAAGTATTTTTGACCCATGTATAGCCCACTCCTAATTATAGTAGTAATAAGATATACATTATACATAGATTTACATTGTACATGTAAGTGCTTACTGATTTTATTTTTACCCCATTCTTCGGATGTACTCTGTCATTATAATAATAATAATAGGTCCATTTATATAGCGCAGTTACTATGTGCATATACTCTACTGCGCTTTGATAATTGGTATCATATTATAACCCCGGCTGTAGCTGAGCCGCCATATTAATAGGCGCTAAAGCGTTCAAGGAAAAATCCTACCGGGTACCCATTCACCTCACCTGGGTCGAGTGCAGCACAATGTGGATAAATTTCTTGCTGAAGGAAATTACGCCATGGCTCCCTGGGAGTATTCCAGTCAATTACCAATGAGACGCTTAATGCTGGACAAGCTATGACTTTCACACCCTACTAGAATTGAGTACCCATTTAACACCTGGATAGGGAGTGGGAAAGGGTGGATTGAAGTCTTGCCAAAGGACGCTAGGCTGCGGAGGGATTCAAACTAAAAATCCTCTACTAACAAGCCGAGAATCAAAACCACTACACCGTGGCTTATCCACATACATGTACATGTACAACATATATTTCATTATAAATACAAAATTTTGGCAAACAATGCGGTTTTCTATAATGGTGAAATAGTTTGAGTGAGGATCATTCAACCTTGCATATTGTACTGTTGAACTCTTGTAAAATTCAGCTGAAGGATACAGGGAGGAAGAAACCTTGCTTTGGAAAGATAATTGTTTTGATCAGGAAGGACTTCATGTGAGTTCATTCTTTAAATCAGCCATTGTCCAGTCAGTCAATGGTTGTTGTACTGTACCTGTAATAGAATGCAACTGCACGGGACATTGCTTGTTGTTCAAGAAGTACTAGTAAATGTGTCTAGAAATGTGACTTTTTAACAGTTTTTGTGCTTTGGTAAACAGGTGAGTTAATAATTTATTGGTTTTTTTATTAATTACTTGATTTTTTCATGTACAGTGTAACTAGATACAATGTAGTAGACCATTTTGTAACCCATTCAATCATTGAATAAAGTACTGTAGGCCTACTATATTCCCTGTGGAATGATAGAGCATCCTGTGTACAGTGTACTATTATCTTCACCATGCAGAGATGACTTGTTTGTATTAGATGCCAGGATGGCGCTAGTGCTTACAGTTAAGAGGTTGCTTATTGCTGCGATTGAACCAGGCTGAATGATTCATTCAATTTTAAAATAATTTTTTCATTGTATTTTGTGCAGTTCTATGAGCAGGGGGCCTTTTCATAAAGCTGTTCTTAAGTTAAGAGTGACTTAAAGATCGACTGGTGATCCTTTCTTGTGGTAAAGGAAATTCACAATTAAATGTTCATTGGTGATTATTTTGTGTGTAGGAAAGGTTTACCAGTTGTTCTTATAGTCGCTCTTATTAAACTTACGAACAGCTTTATGAAACACCCACCTGGCCTTCAAGAAAACTATCAATTCAAAGGCTATTCAAAATAGAGTCATAAAAAAAATTATAATACATGTAGTTTTAAATTGTACATGGACATGATGGCCTATCTATGCAAGACATACTGAAGATACCCCCCCCCAAAAAAATGAAAAAAACTATTAAAAGAGTAAAAAAACAAAAATAAATATAAAATCATAATGAATTGAAATGCTGGATCATTCAAAAAGAATTTTGGTCAGGAAAGTGATTGTTTTTATCTTTGTTTATTAGCAGATTCGTAGGTTTGATTTTAATAAAATGAAGAATAACTGTATTACAATGTGAGAAAGACAGACAAGCTTAAAAAAGGGAGAAGATGAGTGTGAAAGAATGGAATCACTAATTCAAGCATACAGACATGGGTTTAATTACATGTACCAGAGCATGACAGAGTTTGATCAAATGTCCTTATTGATTATGACATATGGATTATGCTGAAATGCTGTCATGTAAAGGCTAGACTTTCATTACTGTACATGGCATGTTTCATTACATGAAAGTTTTCATTCTTGTTACAACTAACTCTGTCTATATATATGCAGCACCTGCATGATTTGTACATGTACATGTACCTGTGTATTACTTTACTTGCTATGATGTCATTAGGGGAGACCTGGATTAGTTGGAACATGGGGTAAGTTGAAACATTGTAATTTTCTTTACGCCTGTAAAATAGATTAATGCGATACTGCCTTCAATTCATTGCTAATAATAATACAACAGTGTTGAATTATTATTGCAATAAATTGAGGGCAACATTACATGTACATAAATTTACTTAACAGGCGTTAAAGAAAATTACAATGTTTCAACTTACCCTATGTTCCAACTGTAACCCCGGTCTCCCCTACTATTAAAACGGAAGCACCATGGTGTAGCAGTTCTGACTCTTGCCTTGTAATCAGATGGTCGTGTGTTTGAATCCCACTATGGCCTAACGTCCTTTGGCAAGGCGTCAATCCACAATTGGCCACTCTCCACCCAGGTGTTCAATGGGTACCTGGTAGGATGCGAAAGCCTATGTACATGTAGTATGCCTAGCAATTGAGTCTTGGACTCTTTGTTAGAATGCTCCCCAGGGAGTGGAGAAGATGCATGTATACACTGTATGCGGGCATGCAAGGATCCGATGACAGGGGTAATAATATATCTGTAAAGCGCTTTAGAAACATCATTCCGATGTGTTACGCGCTACAATGTATACATGTATGTGGAATATTATTATCATTATTAAACCAATACATACATCTACTGGACACAGTAATTTTTTTCCAGTGGTCAATTTTGTTTTAAAAAATAGGCAATCTAGATTGTAGATGAATCTTCAACATTGCATCAATAGCTACATGTATCTTGAAATGGGTGTTGAAATTACATGTACATGTACAGTGTACAAAACAAAAGGCAATAGAGCAGGATTAGTGGGAAGACGGACTTTTAGACCATATGGATCAGGAGTCTTTTTACATGTATTTCCTGTTTAATGCAACCAGCAAAAAAAAAGAAAAGAAAAAAAAGTGAACCCTAGTCACACGGAATGCATGTTCATGTAAATGCTCGGAAAAACATGTTTAGAGCATTAAAAACCATATAAGATACCATAATAGGTTAGCCTGTCTTTAACTGAAATTACTCTATGTAGTACACTACATGAAATCACAATTACAAGCAGGTACTAAATGCATTTGTTTTTCTTTTCAATGTCCTTTGAAATATAAATACTATACATATTTAGCAATGTAATAGTTATATAAAAAAATATTTTTAATTTGGTAGGGTACTCAACATCCCAATTAAAAGTATTTGTTTTTATTTGGATGCATCCACATAAACATCATTTAGAGGTTTTTAGCTAATCCGACCCGAAGGGCAAGATGAGCTTATGCCGTGGCGTGGTGTCCGTCATCCGTCGTCTGTCGTCCGTCCACAATTTCAAAACGCTACTACTTCGCAATTTCAAGTCCGATTTCAATTCTGTTTGCTTTATATGATAGCACTAGTTGGGGCATTCAAAACTTCTACACAGAATTTTGAAATTCATTAAATTTATGCGTATTTTTCAAAATTCACAAAAAATGCTACTTCTTTTTTATTTGTTGACCAATTTTGATTTTTTTGCTTCCATCTGGTAGAACTTCATGAGGTACACCAAACTTCTACACAGAATTTTGAAATTTTGACCAGAACAATTTTTGTGCTAATTCATGCGAAATTAATTTATGCATATTTTTAAAAATTCACATAAAATGCTTCTTTATTTGTTGACCGATTTTGATTTTTTTTCTTCCATCTGGTAGAGCTTTATGAGGTTCACCAATCTTGTATGCAGAATTTTGAAATTTTGACTAGAACAATTTTTATGCTAATTTATTCGAAATTAATTTATTCATATTTCTAAAATTTCACATAAAATGCTTTTTCTTTTTAATTGTTGACCAATTTTTACTTTTTTTCTTCTTCCATCTTGTAGAACTTTATGAGGTTCACCAAACTTCGACACAGATTTTTAAAATTTTCAGTAGAAAATTAATCATGCTAATTTATGCAAAATTTATTCATAAATCACAGAAAATTCCTCTTTTTCTTTATTTGTTAACAGATTTTGATTTTTTTCTTCCATCTGGTAGAGCTGCATGAGGTTCACCAAACTTGTACACAAAATTTTAAAATTTTGTCTGGAAAATTATTCTAATTTATGTAAAATTTATTCATAAATCACAAAAAATGTTTTTTCTTCTTCATTTGTTGATCAATTTCAGTTTTGTTTGCTTTATATAATAGCTCGAGGTGGTGATACAAGATTTAAACAGAATTTTGAAACTCATTGAATCTGCTATTTATTAATATATTTTCAAAACTCACAAAAATTGCTTACTTATTTGTTGATTGAGTTTGGTTATTTTTGTTCCATCTGAGAGCTACATTAGGTTCAAGGTTCTACACAGAGTTCAGAAACTTTGACTAGATAATAATTAATACTTAATTCATATGAAATTTATTCATAGATCACAAAAAAATGCTTCTATGTCATTTCTTCATTAATTTCAATTCTATATCCTCATTTTATGTCACCAATATAATTCACTAAAGTGTCAACTGGACTGAAATTAAAATTGTGTTAAATTGTGTTGCGAGATGCCAGATGAGCTCCACATCATTGATGTGCTAGTTGATAACTTTTAACAGTTTCAGGGGGTTTACCAAAATTTAAGAGATGATTCAAAATGTACACCGTATACCATGGGGGGGGGGGGGGGTAGCTGAATACATTCATTTTTCTCTGTACAAGTTTGCAAGTCTTGACATTGAATACAACACGTGCATGAAGCTGTGAACTCATCAACATGCCATTGAGATTTCTCTGCTTATTTTTTGTCTGTCTGTCAATGTCTGAGAAAACAAACAGTTCAACAACCATGACCATCGCTTGTTTGGTGTTCATGCATCAATCAAATGAAGTTTGATACAGATGAACTACATGTACTCTGTACTCAATCCATATTCCATTCTGTACATGTTAAATGTTTTTCTGTTTGCAATTTGACTAATAACATTGATGTGTGTAGCTTACTTGATTTCAAGAAAGACCTGATGATATGTGTACATGTACATGTATCAAATTTGGATGCTACCAAGTCGACAGACATCAAAAAGCATGTAACAACATTGTAAAATGTCAAAGCTTTGTTGTCATTTTTTATAAGCTCTTACTCTGATGAAAGCCAGTTTTAAGGTCACCTTTGAAAGGCTTTACTTCGTTGATGTGTTAAAAAAAATGTTACGGAGGTGTGAAGTATGAATAGTAAACGTATGCATCAGTGTCATTGCCCCTTCGGTGCTTTGTTGGTCCACCAGTTGGCTGTTGTCAAGTTTGACGTCATTCGAGTTGAGATGAGCTTTACATAATGTCTTTAAGGTGGATGAAGAGGAAAGGTTGTTCTAAGGTTAATGCCATCATTAGCAAATGTCAAAGAAGCTGTAATTTTGAAACTTGGAACATCATGATTTTTAACTCACCTGTACATTGGTTTATATTTTTACTAAGTTTTGAAATTATGGCTTTAATACGCATGGATGATTCTTAAAGAAAAACAGCCTCTCTGAAAAAGTATGAATTATACATGTAAGCTACATATATGCATCAACTTTTATTCCTAAAAATATCCCGGTGACTGAACACATAAATGAACATGTACTATGCAATGAAAAAAAAAACCTTACCCAAAGAAAATCCTAGCTCTAGGAGAACATGGCCTTATTTTTGCTGAGGACTTTACATCATGTGCAAAATGATAGATTGCCAATTCATCTACTGCCATCTTGTACGCCCACCACATGGTCTACCTTCATTTAGTCTAATGCCATTACATCCATTAACATTTTGTCTAACAACCATTTGGTCCAATTATCACTTCTATCTAATCACCATTTTGACTATGACCATTTCGTCTCATAACCAGTATTACCAGTTGGTCTAATATCCATTTCATTTTCATTCATTTTGCACAATTTAACACTTTATAGTCAAATTAGACCAAATGGTATATGGACTATTGGCTATTGGACCAACCGGTTATTTGACGGAATGGCATTAGACTAATGAAAGTAGACCATGTGGTGAGTGGACGAACTGATGGTAGACCAGTCACCATATGATACATTGTAGGAGACCAGTTGGCAATTGGACTAATTGACATAAGACGAATTGGAAATAACCATGCAAGACAACCTAGCAAGAAGGGGCCACAGTATCAACTTGCAATCAGATGTAATTAGGGGTCATAATGGAAGAAATGGAACTAGTGATTGGGGGAATGATTGTAGTGCAACTTTAATATCTTCTTACATGTTAATTGTACATACAACATGTGCATACATGTATCATTAGGTCACTGCTGGGACTAAAACCCGGGTACCCGGGTCCCGCCCGGAAGCCTCGGGTACCCGGTAGAAAAATCAATACCCGATACCCGAAAATTGCTCACCAGTATAACGTACATTTGATTTGTATTGCGTAGTGTAAGACATGATTGTAAACTCATCACAAAAGTACACAAGTCTCGTTTTGAATCTCACCAATTACCCTCGAAATATCCATAAATATACTAGTTTTTCAAGTGATGATGATGTGACTGAGATCGTTCAATCGTCGCCATGTTTCTTTTGCAGCGCAGTGACGTCATCCAGCCACTGCGACGCAAGCCAATTTATGAATGAAAATATAGTAAGCATGCGCATTGCAAGCCCAGCGGCTCCAGCCCCACGCAGTATTCCGTCAAAACAAGTCTGCAATACTCTGTCACCTCGTACCAAAATCGACCTAGAATTCCACTTTCCTTTATTTCATATGAATTATGAAAGGTATTCTCAGAGGATCTGTTTTCTCACTGATACCACGCAGGTAAGCAAATTTTATTACTTCTTGCTTTTCCATCAAAATCTTACGAAGTATCGTCGATGTTGCGTCGTGTTTGTGAGTTTGTAGAATCTATCGCTACGTGAGCAAAGTCAATTGATTTCCGGTTTCGGAGCATACGAGGCGCCAGCCAATCACGTTCTTGATACCATTTTCAGTTCATCATAAACCGAAAATGGTAACACGATCGTGATTGGCTGGCGCATTTGACGCTCCGAAACCCGGAAATCAATTGACTTTGTTCACGTAGCGATAGATTCTACAAACTCACGAACACGATGTAATATCGACGGTACTTTGTACGATTTTGACGGAAAAGCAAGAAGTAATAAAAATTTGCTTACCTGTGCAGTATTGGTGAGAAAACAGATCCTCTGAGAATACCTTTTATAATTCATATAAAATATAGAAAAGTGGAATTCTAGGTCGATTTTGGTACGAGGTGACAGAGTATTGCAGACTTGTTTCGATGGAATACTGCGTGGCGCACGGGAGGCTTGCAATGCGCATGCTTACTATATTTTCATTCATAAATTGGCCTGCATCGCATTGGCTTGATGACGTCACCAATGGGGTTTTTCCACCAGTCATATTTCGAGCGACATGATTTTCGGGTACCCGCCCGAAAATTACCACGGGTACCCGAAGAGAAAAAAACCCGAAAGTCCCAGGCCTACATGTATCATTATGTCACTGCATTGAATACATGTACAGTATGTACATGTACATAGGACATTGAATGATTTACATGAAACAAAAAATTATTGTTTTATGATATTATGTTCACTTCAACTGAATAGCAATGTTTTGTGATACATACATATTTTGATGCTGATTCTGACCATTCTAAAAAGATATTTTTGTAAACATTAAAATTACTGAAAAGTCCACCCCACCAAAAACTCGATTCAACAAGCATAACACTGAAAATTTCATCAAAATCAGATGTAAAATAAGAAAGTTATGGCATTTTAAAGTTTCGCTTCAGTTCACAAAACAGTTATACATGTATGCACATCTCGGTCGGTATGCAAATGAACTGATGACATCACTATTTCTTTTGTATTTTATTATATGAAATATGAAATATTTTTATTTTCTCGTCATTGTCATGTGAAATCAAGTTTCATTCCTCCATGAACATGTGGAATTATTATTTCAACATTATGTGCTTCAGGCAAGGGGGTCCTAATCGTCAAATTCGTAAAAATTGAAATATTGTATAATTCAAACAATGAAAAACAAAAGAATTAGTGAGTGAGTGACATCATCAACTCTCTCATTTGGATGTAACTGGCTAGTTCATATAAATATTTTGTTAAAAATAAGCAAAAACTTTGAAATGTCATAACTTACTTATTTTACATCCGATTTTGATGAAATTCTCAGCTTTGTGCTTGTCTGATTTTCTCTATTGAGTTAAATCAACATTTTTCTGAGGTGGACTTGACCTTTAATAGTACTTTTGTCTAGAGCTATTTCATGTGACAATGTCATAAATTTTGTAGTTTTAATAGGAATGCTTGAGTCTTGTGAGTTTACATGTATAATTTATGAACTACATGTATGTATTGTTTGACCTTGTCAATAATAGACAATACTCTGAAAAATTGCTTCTAAGGTGCCCTGGTTATCCAGGCTTTATTTGTTGTTTACTGCTTTGTTGAAAACTGCTTTCTCTACCAATCGAATGTTTGCCAGGTGGGGGGTGGGGGGTGGGGGAATAATATCCATGTGCCATTCCAAATTTGAAAATACGTGTAAGTGGCTCTGGAACTAAACTTTATTCTTAAAGTGGGTGTCGCCGGAACAACTCTAGCATCAAAGATTGCTCAAAAGCAACTGACCATATTAAAAAATGGGTTCTCTGCAACTACTTTTTGACAGGACTTGCGTCACCATATAAACACGCAGTGGTGCGCGTGTGTCACATTAATATTGATTCTTACGATCAGACTAGCACTAGCTTGCTGTGATTGGAGCGCGGCGCATGGGGCTTCGATTGCCCAGTTGGCTGAATAGTTCATGATAATGGGTGCGCTCCTGGACAAGGAATCACAAATTTGAGGCCAATTGAGGGTCTCCTGAACACAAAATAATTGGAATTTTTAGTTTTCTATTGGTGATGCTGTGGAAAAGTAATTGAAGTTTAAATGGGGGTCTCGACCATCGCACATGTATACATGTAAATGTGGAGAGAGAGTGTGTTACTTCTTTTCTTATACTTCAGTGATTCTGTCGCAAACAGTTTTTTGTCTAGACTTTTTGTTGTTTTTCATGGAAAGGAGATTACTGATCTGATCGTTAAGTATTACAGGTAGTGTATCGGACTATGATTTTGGTCCTCTTTCTTGTCCTGAAGGTTGGTTGAAAGTTGGTAACTACTGCACATATCAGGTACATTTACGATACACGATCTTATGCTAAATGTAGATCTACATACTGTATGTTGAATTTGTAGATTTCCTTTGATTTAGAACGAGAGCCTCACACAAAATTTGGAAAAAGTTGATATTAGCAGTTTTTCCAAGAGTCAGGCAAGTTTCTTGTGAGATGAAAATAGTTCTGATTTAGGTGCAGTGCTCTTGGGAAGCTCTGCTCCCTTGTCAGTTCTACTGACAACTGAAGATGTTCAAGATCAAATGCTGCCTGTGTAGAGTATGAGATGGGAATATACCCTGTCCAGTTTTTCTCAAAGGGAACCATTCTTCAGTGATTTGTGAAAGCTGTGCCAGGAGTAACTATCTTTGGACGGTTTGAAATTTGGTCGATAAGACCTACGTATGTATATGTAAGGGGTGTTTAACAAAGATTTAAAGGTAAATGCCAGTTTTGGTAACGATATCAAAATGAGTTCGTACAGAATCCAGTGAAATGACCACCAAAGTGTCTGTTTGTATAAATAAACATATATGCCGAAGGATTCTGGAAGAAATTGTGTAATTGCTGAGAAATCAGCAAATAAGCACAGGATTCGGGTCAAGCGTCGGACATTCGAAGCAATGATTATACACTCCCACGTGCGCTTATCTGTGTTGGTGATCTTCTGTGTTCTGTGCGAACATTTTTCAGCGTAGATTTCAAGATTTCACAAAGTTCAGTTTATGTAACTGTTCCAGATCTAGATCCTCGATGATATACTGACAATTAAGCCTTGTTTAACAGACTTTCTCATGAAATCAGTGTTTACTGCAACTACTGGCATTTCTCTTGAAGTATGATTTTAAAAACACCAACGCGTATATGATGCTTATGTGACGCGCAATCTTATTGATTAATATTTTGCAATCATGCCTTTTATAACATAGACAACTAGACATTTAAGTGTGACTCTTTTGTACCCTTTTCATAAACCCTTCCTCCAATTAGCCGCCTAAGAGTAATGCGGATAATTCAATAAAGATTGCTTCACAAATTCCAAAAATAAGCCGCATTATTTTTATGAGCGCCCGTCCTGAAAAAGGCGGATAATCGTCATGACAACTGGACACGCCCCCTCCGATGCGGTTGTGTTGGAAAAGGGTGACCTTGTGACCGCACCATGGCAATTATCCGCATTATTTGGAAATGCGTTCATAAACTCAAAATCTTGTCCTGATGCTGCTATTATGCGGATAATAGCATCAAAATAATGCAGATAACTCTGGTCCTCCTCCAATTTTAAGACCAAATTATGCTGCTATTAGCCGCATAATTGGGTTTATGAAAGGGGTATAAGTCAAACAGCCCCCAGGTTGAACATGATGTGTTCCATGCTTCCCATTCCTTTGATGCAAAATCCTGTGTGGATGCCACAAGTTATTGTGGGAATACAGATGAACCGACCTCCATGGTCTATCCAGGGATATGGAACAACTTGCTTCAGGAGGTTCAGGTACATGTATGTACCCAAATCCTATCTTTTTTGTGAAAGGGGAGGGGCTGTTTTTCACAAATAAATTTGAAGTGCGAGTATAATTATCACTACAGTTTAATCAATTTCCAGTTGTGTGTATTATACATGTAGCATTGGTCTATGTTCAATATGTGTCATGTATTTGTACACATATTTTTTTTCTATTGGTCAGTAGATTACTATCCACCAGAATCATTTGCCATAATTATATGTACATACATGTACACATTTTTGTGACCAATTTGCTGGATTCTTTTTTGAACACTGATGATTACCCCACTTGAAATTTAGATTCTTGTTTGTGTTAGCTCTAATTGAAATGCGAATATAGACTTGATAGTTTGAAGAAGCGGGCCCCTACATACATGTACATGTCATCAGTTAAACTTTAAACAATAAGCAGGAAGTTTTAACTGACTTCATCTTGAATTTATGACTTCCTCAGGTACACGTAACCAATGAAATGGAATTATTTGTCTCGTCTTTCGTTGCAAAAACAATGTATTCTTGATGAGCAGCGTACATGTACGTGTACATGCATGTAGAAAACTACTATTTGTCATTTCCTGAACTTTTGGATTATAGGAATTTCTTAATACTTCAATATTCTCCAGGTTAATGTAAACCAAGGGGGTTCAAATTTCATGAGCTACCATAAAAGAGACATGGTACCATTAATGTATGTGTATGGTTCATAAAATTATCACACCAAAATACTATAGCACGAAAAACCACAAATAAAAATAGGTGAAATGTAAGATATATACTATAACATAGATAGGCTCAGATGTTCGTGTGTAGACTCATATTTGACAATTCAACCGATAGGGTCTATATTGAAGACTAGACTCCAAAGACTTTGCCACAGTACGTAGTGAATCTAGTCTCACTAATTCAGACTCTGCGTTATGTACTTATGTGAATTGTGAAAACCAAAAGTCTTTGCCTGCAGACTACTCAGTTGCCTTGGCAATTTTGGTAATTTTATATTACATTTTCAGTTGCATCATAGTGCATACTTTTATACTATACAATGTATCTGTGAGGCTGATTTTTCATAGAATAAGTATTGTAAATTGTATGGCTTCTGAAAAGCATGTTTTCCTGCATGTCATGGGAAATGAGCCACATGAAGATATTGCGTTGTTTTCCACTGTATCATTGATACTCTATAATCAGCAGTGGGCGCCATGCAGGAAGCAGTTTTTGGTGTTTATCTATAATGTTACTGAAGTGTGACCTGACATTGATGTTTACCTGTTGCTTTTTTGGTTGTTGTTGGGAAGGAAACTGTGAATGAATCATTGGTTGAATTGCAACACCACCTCTGATTTTACAGTACCTGAATGTTTCATTGATATGTGGAGTTTTGAAATGCAAATTATACATACATGTAGGCCTACTTACGGTACCTGACTGAGGAGAGGGAACTGGGAAAATAACAGCTTCTTGTGGATTATTGTTTTGTAACATTCTATTGAGTAGATCTGGATAGGTTATGCTGCAGATATTTCAAAACATTCTGGAATGTAACTTTCTGCTTGATTTGGCTGTCAAGTCATCATGCTAGTTGTTGGAATAGTTTTCTGATCTGTCAAAGCTCACCGAGGACCAAGCGAATGAGATCTCTGTGGAATGTGGCATTGCGACGTCGTCATCGCTGCGGCTCATTGGAGTAGTCAGCTGCTTGGCTAATCATGTAATGAGCTCTACCTTTCTCTCCCTCTGTCTGTCTCTCTCTCTTTCTGTACTAAACTTGCACTCTGCCATACCACCACAAGTACTTGTTTACAACGAGAGGGATTAACCGATCTTGTTAACTGCTGGCAATGTTCATGTTCATGCACGCGACCAACTTAACGACGAGGAGCTCGTTTTCGCCGGCTCTATCAGCTCTCGCATGGGAAACTGGCTGATGTGTGCCTCGTGTAGCACCATGGCTGGGGACAGATTATGGCCAGGTAACGTGACGTCAGTTTACTCCTGTAGGGGCTGATCAAGGAAAATTCAAGTCAGAGGAGGGCCTCCTGACTATGCGATAAACTTTTGTTGTTTCTTGTTTGATTCATTTATAACAGTTGCATGCAGATATGATGAAAGATGTACATTTATCAAGTGATGTTTTTGTCAGTGAGCGTATCAAGCCAGTACAGACATATTTTCCGGCTTAGTGCTAAAACTTCCTTGCATACATGTATGTAGCAGCAGATTGCGTGTGGAGTATTGTATTCCATTTTGATTTTTTGTCTAACCATGGTCTAACATAATCATTGATTATTTAGGCTAACATGGATCTCTTTTGACTCCAGCTGTTTGCTGGTGTGGTTATGGAATCTGTTTCAAGGTCATGGTATTCATGCATGAAATTCATGATATCTATTATGAAATATAATCTCCATCTTTCTAGTTTGTTTGTGCTTAGCCCCATGAAAATGAACAGTTTGACATGACTCATTTTGATTATTATCCTGCCATGTCATTCTTGCATGGATAATTTGTTTTCATACAATGTACATGTACATGTAGTTCTGAAAATCTATTTTCTATTTATATTTTCCACGGATATCTATCAAAGCAAAAGAAATAAATATAATATACATGTATCCTGAAAACAGAATGCATCATACTTCTAGAGCCATGAAGAGGTCCACCCTAAAATCAGACTGCCTTGAAGTTCATTATTATTCACTGATCAGGAAATTATCTACCCTGATAAAAAATACTTTTTTGCCAGTGTGAAAGAAAATTACTTTATATATTCCTGAAAGGATATACCTGCTAAATAGTAGGCTCATGTACTTGCTGAAATTACAAGAAATTTTGTAAGTTTTTTTCCAAGGTCATGGGTACATGTATTTAGCAGTGCGAAAGCAAATTATGAGAATTTTCTCATCAGAACAAGCAGTTGGGCATGAAATCTTTGGCCTTGCCTGCTAATTAGATCATAGGCCTACTATACATGTAACTACATGTACCCCTTTCATAAACCCATCCTCCAATTATTCGCCTAAAAGTAATGCGGATAGGTCAATAAAAATTGCATTCACAAACTCCGAAAATAATCCACACTTTTTTTATGAGCGCCCGACCTGAAAAAGGCGGATAATTGTTATGGCAACTGCACACGCCCCGTCCGATTGGGTTGCGTTGGAAAAGGGTGACCTTGTGACCGCACCATGGCAATTATCCGCTTTACTTTGGAAATGCGTTCATAAAGTCAAAATCTAGTCCCGATGCTGCTATTATGTGGATACATGTAAATGCAGCATCGAAATAATGCAGATAACTCTGATCCTCCTCCGATTTTACGACCAAATTATGCGGCTATTATCCGCATAATTGGGTTTATGAAAGGGGTATTACTGAACAAGTTCTTGTAATTGTAATTTAATTGGCATTCAATTGATTGAGGTGGTATGAATGCACCTTGATTTGAATAAATAAATAAAAAAATCATTTGCATTTCCATTCCAGCTGCATTTCCAAAGTAAATTATGCAGCTATTATCTGCATAATTGGGTTTATGAAAGGGGTATTACTGAACAAGTTCTTGTAATTGTAATTTAATTGGCATTCAAGTGATTGAGGTGGTATGAATACACCTTGATTTGAATAAATAACTTGAAAAAAAATCATTTATTGAAATTTTATCAAAATACAAGCCATTTGAAATTTGAAAATGAGTGTGGTATTCAGAAAAAATGCTTTTACATGTAGTCAGCTGCATGTGTGTAATAGCCCACTTAAAAAAATAGTGAATGAAATAACACAGCAATATCATAAATTGCTACAGTTTTCTCAATGACATGTATGTATGCACCTGACCATGATGGAAGCATATTTCAGAGAAGTGCAATATTCTATTGGACATACATGTAACAGGACCGTATGTAAAAAAAAACACATTATTGTATGATTTATTATTTTTTTCCTTCCATTATGGTAAATAGTTTTCACTTTTATGCAATATTTGTTATTCTTATTTGGTATTAGCTACATATTTGTTTATAGCTTCAAAATTATTACTGTTTTATTTCAGCTGGGCTGCCATGGACACTCATACAGTGGCCCAAAGGTATTCCAATTTGATTTTATTAATTTGATTTTATTCAGTTTTTGTTTGTCATTTCATATGGGTGCATAAATTTGAATTAGTTTATTTTCATATCATTTTGATCATTTTTTGTTATAAACACTTTTCATACTGTCTCATGCATGTACATGTATACTGTACATGTAGTCTATTCATTAATCATATTGAGTATTATTCACATTATTGTTATTTTTTTGTTTTTACAATATTTTGTCGAATCGTTTATACCAATTTGATGTGAGCAACATTACTGTCTGAAAAACCAAGAATGTTATCTAGCAATTTCAATTTCCAAGTATACAAGTGATATTTACAGGATCTGTTTGAAGCTACATGTAATTGGTGCATTGGGTACATAGAACAAAGTAAAGTGCAATTTTGCTGTAAGTTGATTTCTTATATTACATACTTGCATTGCATGCATATTTGCTCTTTTCAATCTGAGTGCAATGGGGGGGGGGGCGAAGGTTGAATTTCATATGTTCATTTGGAGGGGTCCCTTTCATTGTTGGACAACTCAATCATGTTTGCATGCTTTCTTTTGATTTGATGGCTTTTAGAAATTAAAAGAAAAAGATTCTTGTCAAATTGAGTACTGAAATAGACAGGTATATAGTCCCATATATTTGATTATTTGTGCCTTTCAAATTCTCTCATTAGGAGTAACTCAACACAGATTTTTTAAAAAAAATTCCTGGGGGGGATTATGAATCCCCTTTGCATTATGAACTTCTGTGCGAGTTTTGATTGAATATTTCGGTCTTGGTTCAAAAGATTATGAAAAATCCCATACGGGTTATTGAACATTGATCAACATTACATGTTGCATATAGCTTGTCAGTTTGGTAGTCCACATGGAAAAATCTTGTAGGCCTATTATAAACCTGTCAATTAACATCAAGGATACATAAAGGCACAAAGTAAACTATGTGTAGGAGTGATGGGCAGAATGCGTTTTCAAAGAGAAACAGAGAGAAAGGGAGAGAAAAACATACTACCCGGCTAAAAGGTTTTGAGCGAGAATGAGAGACACTTAAAGTTAGGCCATTTTCTAAATGTCACATTTACATGGAGCCCAAGCTCAGAATTTATATTCACCATTTTCCAGCAAGAGATCTCCACACACAGTACCGTTCATGTCACCAAAGGAGAACATGGCCATTTCCTCCAACATTTTCAATCATGTTCATAATCTGCACATCTATGTAGGTGGTTATTGAAAATAAATAAGCCCACATTGGCACATTTGACACCCCAGTCAACAATGATATATTATTAGGTATGAATTTTATTCTCTCATTCAGTATGATTTTAAAGATTTATGTCATATTTATGTTGTTTTTCTTCTGGACAGGATGCTATTAATATTTTGAATACATACATTATTTATTTTCTATATTCATATTGTGGATAAAAAGATCTTCCTATAAACCTTGATTTAATATCAAAGTACAGCAATATTCGTACATGTAGGTTGGCAGAATATTTTGGTCACTGCAACGTTAAGAGTAAAACAGAATATCACTCATTCTGTTCTCATGATTTATGAATTAAAGAGTAATGCAATGTAAAAATAAAACTGAAGGATTTTAAAAGAGAAAATAGTATTCTTTCAGCAAGGCTGTGATGAGCTAGTTGCTGATATTACGAGAAACATTTCAAAATTGAAATTTCAGTTAATGATATATGAACACAAAAGAATGCCCTATTACTGCCGGGTTGTGACTTCACAGTATTAGGCAGAACATTTTCACATTGAGAGTAGTCTCCATTTATGTATGCGTGATGGAGGGATGGGGGGGGGGGGGACGCAGTTACTTCCTCCAAATTTGGGAGGGGGTATATGCACTTTGAAAAAAAGAAAAAAAGAACTCACATGCATTAGTAGGTGAAGAACCAACGAAGGGACATGGGGCCGTATTCTGAAAATTTGCCTTATTCTTGTATCATTAGAGTTACAATAAAATCCGTATTCTGAAAATTCTTGTATCTATTCTTGTAAATTTTCTTGTAACTTGTGCTAGGTGCCTATGATGTCAGAGCTAGAATTATGCGTAAAGTTAAAAACAGCGCATAAATATCCCTTTGCGCAAGAGAACATATCAAGATAAAAGGTATTCTGAAAATTCTCTTGTCTTTGCATTCTGTTAACTTCCTTGCAAAATACAAGAAAATTTACAAGAGGTAGGGGGCTATTGTAACTTATTGTTACATGCGATATTTGTCCGTCTGCAGTAATTATTTCTTGCTGCATCCTGCAAGAACATGTTTTACAAAAGGAGACTTTCCAAAGACATTTAATGACGCATTGGTAAACTTTTCAGCAATTAAAAAATGGTGTTGGAGATGATGAATCTTTTCAGAGAAAATATGTCTTTGAGAAGAGCCACGTTGTATTTTTAGCATAAAAGCGCACAAGCAAAATGATTAACGAAAATATATATATATATATAATTTTTTCATTAAAAATTATGTGTCTGTTAAAACCACATCACAAATGATGATATTTTCATTCTTTTTAAAGAATAATTTTTCAAGAATTCATATCCCATAACATATGGAGGAGCTGCTTGTCTATGACATCACAAAATCACAAGTTTAAAACTTCACAATTGTGTTATTTTTTGCTGGATTTTCATCAAGCCATTTTGCTGTTATTAAAACCAACTTATTTAAGATGAACTTCACCTTTATACCTACATGTATCTTGCCTGGGTTTGTAAAGGGGGGGGGGGGGTGTTGTCTGAGTGTAAGTGTTATATTTCTTTTGGTTTGAAGTGATATGGTTTGGGTGTTTTTGTTTGGTGCATTTCTCCAGGTGTATGTATTCTGATTACCGGTTGGCCTGTTAGGCCTACCATTTTTCTTTTGCTTTGAGAATTCATACAAATATAAAGCAGGGATGTAATTACTCATCCCTCTTGCTATTTGAATACCCTGAACATTGAACAATATTCACCATTCTATTTTCATAAGAAGGGGCCAAGTATTCAGTCACCTCCCTGTTAAAGTGTATGAGTGAATCTCCTGAAGAATCCAAAGAGTAATACATAGGCATACAGTAGGGGAAAACTGCAAAGTAAACCCCTTCACTTATCAACTGTCAGCGGTGATAGATTCCAATTTTATTTGAATTAATGCTTTGCCTTTGAGAGTCTCAGAAGTTAAAAATTAACAAATCTCAAGAACTTTCGAGTACAGGTAGATTGATTAATTAGACTGGAGTGATAGTACATGTACGTACATGTAGGTATTACGCGCACATGTACATTTATACCTGATACACTGCTTGTTTAGATCAAAATACTCTTACATATGCCCTTCTGTTTCTTAAAAACTGGTGTACTCTTTTAACTTGACTATTTGCTTGTCATGACATCGTCTGACATACTCAAGCATGCATGTTCATGTACATGTATGGAGTAAATTTTGTCGTGTGTTTCATGATGGCATGTAGTAATTACAGCATAATTAGGTTAGAAGCGTCTGGGACCACTCTGTCTTTAAAGATCACTTTTTTTATTGTCCTATATTACATGTACATGCATAATGGATGTTCTTTTGGGAAGTGTTCAGGTTCTGTATCATTGCAGACTGCATTTTTGAGTGATATAGATAGTGTTTCTGAACCCAACCTCTTTAAATGTACAAGCTCCTTTGAAATCATTGCATATTTGTCATTGTTGTTTTTTTATTGGTGGACCTTGCAAAATTGGTTTGTTTTATACATTTATTTGAATAGTTCATGTTTGTCTTGCCTGCATAGCAGAGCAACACTTTTCCAACGGTGGCAACTTCAAATTAAAATTCTAATATATTCTTCTTAATCTTTGACAGATAGCTTCACCAATATTTTTTTATCGTTATAACATATTTTTCTTTAGGTTGAACTTTCCCTATAATCCCCTTTATGAAAGGCAAGCCAGAAGTTTTGCTAAAGTCCAGGCATGAAAGTTCATGTTGCAGTTGAACGTCGGGACATCATATCGTTGGCATAGAGTTAAAGTGTTTGAAACTGTAGTGATGCATCCGTCAGAACAAAAACAAACACGTCCATTCATATCAATGAAGTTTACCCAATGAATTCTCTCCGGCTGTCTAATACCAATAGTAATGAATATGAAATTTCTTTTATTTTTTCATTTTTGCAGATGATGATGAGAAGATACATCCCCAAGAGACAGACCACAACGAGGTACAAACAACACTCCGCCAACTCACCAGCAAGCTAGAGGACCTGAACACCTGCAACGATCTCATTGTCAAACACGGCGCAGCACTACAGAGGTCACTGTCTGAGTTAGAGACCACAGACGATCCGGCGCAGGCCTCATCCCGTTTGAAGGGGATCAATGAGAGGGCGACACTATTCCGGATAACATCCAACGCCATGATCAATGTAAGTAGAACTGCATGCACATTCATATGAGCCTCATTCCTGTCTGTCCCCCTTGGTAACTATTGTGGGCCTGTGTATCTGTTGTCTGTCCGTGAATCTTTCATTGATTGGAAACCATTGTGATATTGTTCTACACTCTACAGACAGACAGTTAATAACCTTCAAAATATAAATAAATAGTATTGCTCTGTTCTCGATGCAATCACAATGGATATAAATCATGATCATAGCCCAAAGCCACTTGGAAAAAAAGATAAACCAAGATAAAATGAAGAATCACAATTTATATACAAAGATGTAGACATATTCAAATTCTAATGATAGGCATTTACTAACATGGCTTTGATACTCACATTATCAATTTGATTAGAAGAAATAAAAATCACTGGTATTTTAATATTCTTTCATCTTCATTAGATATTGATGTATTATGATACTCGTCAATTTTTTGTATATAGTTTTGTCTCTTGTTCCGTAATTCTTCAGCTTGTTTCGTTAAGGTAAAGTGAAAGTCTATATGTTTTTTTTTTCAAAGAATGTCCTGAAAATCTATTGTAGGCCTGTATCATCTCATGCCCACACCCAAACCCACTCTAAAGACTTCACTACGGCAGAGATATCCTGTGATTATGGTCAAATATCATTGACCTGTCTGAGCTGATGTAATGAAAAGGCTTACTTTCATTGACCTGCTTCTTAAGATCAGTGAAGGATTACAAAAGGCAAGGATCAGCCTCGGGGTAGATTGCCATATTCAAAGATTATATCTATGGGGAAGTCTGTTTTAATAATTCACGGAACTCTCATCCGTCACTCCATCTGCCCAGGTGAGAGGTGTTGTATGCTGCCCTCTTTTGATGGAATGTTTACAATCTATTCAGATTTGTATTCTCGAAGGTCTGTCAATACTTTTTGCAATATACACACAATGCTTGTAAAGATACATTCGCCTCTCTAGAGTATTAGACTCTTTGCTGTTCTATTTCTTTAATGGACAGAGAAACTAATTATTAGGTGGTCTGTCTATGACAGATCACCTATTGATTTCGTCAGAATTTTCTTTATTTCTTTCTTTCTTTATTTATTCTTATCACCTATGTTTGTCGCCAACTTTTCTCCGAATTGGCTGAATCAATTTAGCTGATTTTTTCGTCATATATAGAATCTATCATAGAGACGGCATACTTAGCTTTTCAAGGTCATCTGGTCATGATGACGTCATCTACGCGCCATTTTGTAAAATTCTTCATTTGATCATATCTTCATTATCAATTATCAAAAATTAACAATATTTACATGACATTAACTTAAGGTCAGGGGTCAACTGTCAATGTCATCAAAGGTCATGTAGAGGTCATGACGCGCGCGTACGCGTGCGTCAAAGGTAAAAAAATTCTCTAAATGGCCTATAAAAATTTTTGGGTACGTTTTAGGTCAATTTAAGCATTTCGAAAATTTGCGCGCACACACATATGCGCGCGCGTTTCCGCGCGTAACGCCTTAACGCAACGCAGAAAAACCGTTTCTTTTAATATCATTGCATTGCTAATAAAATTCTGAGCAATTTGATACCTTGATCAACCTTCTACAACCATTAATAACGAAATTAACACCCGTTAAACTTTGCAGCACGTGTGCGCGCGAGCTCTCACTATAGGCCATATATGGGCAAAAACATGCCTATTGTAAATTCACTGTAGCTCTTTAAAAAGTCCGTTGACCCCCAATTTTTTTTTCATATATCGATAGAGTATTAGTTGTAGATTTGATTTCATGTCACCATTGTCCCTAAATTATATCGTGACGTCATCAAATAGGCGCCCAAACTAAAAATTTCATTTTTTTCAAAAATGACGTCATCAAATTTATGCAAATTTGGCTGTAACTTCTCGAATATAGATCATTTTTCGCCCAGATTTCAATATGTTGTAGTTTATAATGTACTCTTTCTCCTCATTTAACATAAATATTCGTTTTGAGAAACGCATCGTTGCGTAAAACAGCGATGAAAAGAGGCATGTCATTTTTCTTCATTTTGCGTGTAATCTCTATGGGACATGACTTTTTCCCAAAACTAGATTCGACATTCCTCTATTTCGTGAGCCATATCTCCATTTTTTCTTGTCAGCTTTCCTTGAGCTTTTAACATATTGTAGCTGAGATTCTGGGCTATCGGAAGTGTGCCCTTCATTTTTTGATCAGATGCCGGGATCATGCCCGTATTTCACTTGCAAAATTGGAATTGTAATTTTCAAAATTGCTTACGTGTAATCTCTATGGGGAATATCGTGGCTCAATGGATAACGCATTTGACTTGCTTTCTCGAGGGCGGAGGTTCGATTCCTGGGGTAGAAAAGATGATTTTTTTTTCATTTTTTTTTTCTTTTTGCCACCTCTTACATGATCCTTTATGATAATTAAAAGGTATGAAAGTTAAAATTTAGCAAGATAAAACAGATTATAATTGTTTTTTTCATATCACATGTATTTTGTGTGTAATCTCTATGGGACATGACTTTTTCTCAAAACTAGATTCGACATTCCTCTATTTCGTGAGCCATATCTCCATTTCTTCTTGTCAGTTTTGCCGGAGCTTTTAATATGTTATAGCTGAGATTCTGGGCTTTCGGTAATGTGCCCTCCACTTTTTGATCAGATGGCGGGATCATGCCCGTTTTTCACTTGCAATATTGGAATTGTAATTCTCAAAATTGCTTACGTGTAAAGTCTATGGGAAACATTAATAATCACATTGAGCAATGGTCAAAATTTATTCTTAGGATGTCTAGAATCAAGATTATCAATCATATCTAAATTATTCATTTTATACATTAGCCGACTCTGAATGAAAAATCATGACAGACCACCTAATTCGTCCGCATGACGAATTAAATTCTAGTTTTCCCTCGTTTTTTTTTCAAGAAGCTATAGTATTGTTATGCTTCATTTCAGATGTGTTCATGAGAATGAATGCCTTAGAAGAAGCAAACATGACATGCATATTTTTATCAAAATGAAACCCTGGAAAAGACAAATGCGTACATGTATATGCTTGGAATGAAGAAGGTAATACGATATGTCTTACATGAGGATAATACTAACAGTTGGCATATACATGTATGGCTGCCATTACAGTTGAAGATACATATACTATGTGGTGGGATATGATGGCACATTTTGAAGTACAATATTGAGGCAAATTCAAGTAAATGTATATAGTGAAAAGAAAAGTGGAGTATGAATGATTCCCATCATCATGAAGAGGTACATGTACTTTGTTATAAAAACCTAGATTTCACTTAGTAATTCAGAGACTCTGATAAGCAGGAGAGACTTTGATAGACAGGAGAATACCACAGTAATAACAATGCACAAAAAAATACAAAGGGAATGTTTTTTATTTATTAAATGTCACCCTATAACTTCACAGCAAAAACTGTGGTGTTAACCGGTGTACATAGACCACACCAGTTATTTTACACCGGTGTTGAATTGGTGGTGTTAGTTTTACACCTATAGGTGTTATTACAACACCTTTTGTTGTTACATTTACACTCTTTGGTGTTACGTTTAATCTCTAGGGTGTAATTTTAACACCTCAGGGTGTGGTCCTCTATCAACACCAATTGGTGTCAGTTTTAACACTGCAGTTTTTACAGTGTTGAGCTTTGATAATCCTCACAACAAAGCATCCCTTTTTTCTCTCTCAGGGGAAGAGAGGATTTTAATACAACATTCAAATAATCTCCACGCTGTTGTATACATATAAGTACAAATAAAAGAGGAAATAATGTGTCATTGGCCTTGTGTACAGGCCTATTATTTCCACTTTGGCAATGATCTGGAGTGGAGAGTAATTGTCATTTTCAAAGAGGAAGTCAGCAATGATCTTGTATTCAATATTTTTCTAGTTTCTCAAAGTGCATGCAATAATATTTTAAAGGTAAAAGGTAAACTTTATTTTAAAGGTAAAAGGTAAACTTTATTTGCAAATCAATTCAAAATATTCAATTCAACTTGCAATCACAAATCAATAGAAAGGTACAATAATAGGTTAAAAAGACAGCAGAAAACATAACAAAAGTACAATTTAACACACGCAAAATGCAGTGTATTTAATTGGAAAATGGTGTATGAGAAAGCCAAGGTATGGCTCGTATGAAATACACCAAAGATATGAATATTTAAGGGAAAGTTCATCCTGACTTTGAGGCTCAACCACTGAGATGAAGATGAAGAAACATATTTACATATACGTTTTGTTTTTATATCATCTTTATAAATTGCTGACAAATTCCTAATTCTTTCACAGTTTATGATGATTGAATAGTTTCTCTCATTTGTCTTGTTTTCATGTAAACCAACTTGATGCCAGGGAGGCTTTGCCTTTAATAACTTCATGTAATGTGATCATTATTGAGCAAGCTGGTGCTCTAATAAATTTGAAGGTAATTCATATCTATGGCAAGATGCTATATATGAAATTTGATCTTTCTATGTGGACGGTGTTTTTTGCACTCTTCGAATTAGGCCCCTAAAGACAAATTTGTTTCTGTAAACCTAAATGCTTTCTGTAGCAATATGTTATATCATATGACAAGTGAGTTATCTCTCCCAGATCTATAAGCTGAATCCACAAAAGTATTATGTGGTTGTCAAATGCACACACATATCATGTGATTATGATAAGCATAGGCCAGAGTTTGTAAGGCACTTGGGATGGATGCTCATATTACCATACCCCCTCATGGTCTTATTAGCTTTCAAGATGATAACTATGCTCATCAGCTGTAGATGGTCCTCTCCTGGTGAATCGTTTACGTCAAAGGATGTTATACCTGCGTGATGTGGGAGAAGCCATCTTGCTTCTTATTCATGACAGGGTTTGGGATGACTTTAGATGTGTGTTGGACTCTGCCTTGCTTGTCAGTTGTCTTGGATGGTAATCCATACTCTTGTTGATGTATTCATTTAGAGGCCCGATGTGTCAGCTTGCAGGCTGGTATAAGGATTTGGAGAGGGCTATGATAGAGGGAGATTATGAGAGAGAAGGAGAGAGAAAGAGGATGTGATGGAGGAAGAATGATAAACAGGCAGACAGAGATGTAGTGGGAGTAAAAACAAAGTGAAGACATTTGGTCCCTTTGCATTTGGTATATAGACATTCAGAAATAAGCAAAGGAGAGAATACGAGGGAGAATGAATTATTTAAAAAGAAAGATAGAGGAGAGATACATGTAAGAGTAACTTGTCACATTGAACTAATACTATGAGTGTGAACGTTATAATATAAATGTGATTTACATGTATATTTCATGGAAGAATACATGGTAATGTTTGAATAAATCATGGATCGATAAAAGAATGATTTCTGTTGATCTTGAGGAAGAAATAAATAGCCTCTTTTGTTGGGTTCACTTTGCACTGCCACAAACCCTTCACTAGGAACCCTTGAATCCACCCACACAGTGTGTGCGTGGGGCCACTTTGCACCGATGTGATCAAATAAACATACATGGTAGGTCCCAACGTGCCCTCCACCTCCACCCGTCATCTCTCCCCTCTCGAATTACCGGCCGCTCTCCCAATTCAAATATGCTTGGGTCCCTAGGAGAATTTATGTAAGCAAGGACTATTGATCTAATGAGCAGGAGTTCGCAAAATTAAAGCTATGTAGCAAGTGGCCATTTAAAAGCTCTTCAGTAACCATAGCTGGATGAAGGAAATGCCTGTGATTACGATAGTTATGATTGCAGCTCTTGCTAACATATTCTGAAATGTTTGGTTTTTTTCACAGAGAGAGGGGTATTCTGCATACATGTATGGATCAAAGATCTTAAATAAAAGAAAATAACTCACTGTTTTCAGTTTTTGTAAAAAGAGACAGTGTCTCACTCTATTTAAAATTCATTTAAACACAGGCATTGTAAATGTTATAAGGCATTAACAGATCATAAATTCCTAAGGAATAAATTGTTCATGTTTTCATCTTACACTCCGGTTGATGCTTCCAGATACCAGACCATGAATAAACAAACAAATCAACATTAGATTTTAAAAATCTCCCTCCATATTGTGTAACGTCCATGCTGACATTTATTTATGTTGATTGATAGGCTTTAATAAGACAAATTTACAGAACATGTATAAAGCAAAGCAATATTACATTTGGGTGGAAAACATCTGACTTCCATTAATGCCAGCCGTTATCTTTAGTAGATATGGATAGACTATATTAATGATTAGAGCAAGTGTAAACAATGATGGAAAAAATATATTCTGAATAACAATTGTTGCATTCCATTTTATTATCTTAACATCATTTTATTCAGCCAGTCATAATAGATGGAAGAATAAACAAAACATATTAAGAACATCAACAGTAAAGAAATAATAGCCACTGCAGCTAACATCTTTCCATTTCGGATGATATATATTAGATATTTACAGTCTCAATAAAACAAATGTTAATAATAAATCAACACTTAATTAAACATCACCCTTAATCTCAGTCATTTATCTTACATCCTATGATTCAAGCTATCTTTGGTAGATGTCAATAGACTTAACAAAAAAAAAATGAATGGGAAAAATAAGATTCCAACACCAAAATCACCCTATGCTTATTGGTACATGTGGATTTTAAGAAGGCAACATTACCAGAGTAAGCAACATTTACCATGAAAGTTGCATTTTACACTTTTTTTTCAGAGCAGTATTTTTATTTTATTTTTAAAGTTCCCACATGTAAATCTTTAAATTGTCTTATTTTTTAAAAGATATATATCCAAAATCATTATGAAATCACATTTCCAAGTGAAGCATTCTGGGGCCCGTAACACAAAGCTTAGCAATGATCGTAGAACAGTTTTCTGTAGTGAGTCGATTCCATTGACTGCAATGTACAATTGAATGAAAATCAAGCGTACAATTAATTGCTAAACTTTGTGTTACGGGCTCCAGGTTTGCTTCCACATGTAGCAGTAGCCAACCTTTGTATAAAAGCAGACATGTTACTGATGATGGCCTTGGAAATTTCAGGAAATCGCACCTTCTCAAAGTACAGCTTTTTTTTAACTTGCGTATTTGTCATACAATTTCATCATGAAGCTTCAATGTGCATTGTTGAGAAACAGTGGGACACTCATCCTGAAAGGGGGGGGGGGGCTATCCATCAAAACCAGACTGGTTCAGATACATTATTCATAAACAATTAATTAAGAATTGGCCAATTTATTACTGCTCTGATTATCAGTGACCATGAAACCTGGAGGCTTGAGATGGGCGCACAGTCTGGAAGAGGAGAAAGAAGCGTAGAAGATGGAGGGATGGTTGGATGCTTAGGGTGGGAGAGAAGATAAAGAAGCGGATGGCTGATGGGATGCTGGGTGTATGATTGGAATAGAAATGATAGTGGAATACTATAAGTAAAACCGTTCACATTAAAGATAAGAGGGAGAAAGAACTATGGGGAGATGAACAAAATAATAAGGGGGGATAGCTTAATGGAGCAAAGTGTATGGACGTCATGCAGAAAATATGGAATGAAGGTGATGAATATGTGTGGGCTGTGGATGAAATGAAGTGAAAGGAAGGAATTAAAGAAATATGGAACTTAGGGAAGAACAGTTTTTCAAATGAAGTTGATTGATGTTGGTCAAAGCAGGGGGGGGGGGGTGACAAGAGTATGGAGGGATAGGGTCATTTATGGGCATGGCAGATTAAGAAAGGAAGATAAAGGAAAGAATCAAAGCCATGCAACTGACAATGAGGGCGAAAAAACAAAATTATGGATAATTTGATGAAGATTTGTTGACGTTGAAGTGGCTATCGTCAATTATTACACGTCTAACTATAGTAGGTGTCTGAGCACGTAGCGAACTCCCCCTCCAGATATGTGCATCTCAAATGAGGATGATTCGTTTGAATAAGCCGTGTCCCACAGCAAGGGTTTGTCACCCTAGAATAAGGTCATATTTGCTACTTGATTGAAAGAATGGGAGATGAGTTTGGAGAAAAGTTTAGAAGAGAGGGAAGAGGGAGTGGATGAAAATATGGTAAACAAAAGATTTTACTTTTATCTAGAGTTATTACCTTTTATCCAGAAGAAGGAAAGGGGTTGAAAAGAAGCAGAAAACAGAAGAAGCAGAAGCAGACAACAAAGAGAAAAAAGGAGAAGATGTAGGAGGAAGAGGTGGTGAAGGTGAATTTTTCTTCAAGCATTTTAATCTTCATCTGAGTGATAAAAAGATAATTTTAAAATCATGATTTAGCAAGCAAAGTCGCGTTGGATGGTAAAATGTCCTTTTTTATGCTTGCCCTTTCAACCTTTAATCTGAATGAAAAAAAACATGGTAAGAAGAAGGTGAGAGTAATTTGCAAGTAAAAGTGCAGGATAGAGAAAATGAATGATTATGCTGAGATTAAAGAGAGCAAATGAGAACGTGCAGCAAGGGAAAGTGAGAAAGAGACTAGGCTGTGGCGCAAATTAAATTTCTCTGATTAGTTTTCATAGATCTGTGACATGTCTCTCAACATCTAACTTTCTTCACCCTGAGTAATAATTGCCCTACTCTTGCTATTTGTCAGAGAGGGAGAGACTGAGAGAGAAGGGTAGTAGTAGAGTTTGAATGTGTTGATTCCTATACTGAAAATGTGTTTTCAGTTTGTCATTTTGATCGAGTGAACATTACATTACTTCAGAAGGATTAGGATTCCTAAAAAGTGTTGGCCAAGAGTTGAGTACCAGCTACTGTACAGTGTACTTCTGATTTTGAAGCTAGAACATGTATGTGATAATACAATTGCAAGATGTTAATTTTTGTTCATATTTTGATAACTTACAGAGAATAGTTTAAAATGAAAGGGACAGTGTGTTAATTATAGATCTCAAAATTTTATATGATAATTAGCACAAAGTAAACTATCAAAGGGTGCAAGTATGTCTAAATTAAATAGGATGGGGAAGAATAAATAAAGTAAATTATAATTAGAACTGATAGTGCGTAATATTCTGTCTGAAAAGAAATTGCAAGTATTACAGAGAGGGAAATAATGAAATGAAAGAGAGCTGGAATAATATTGAGAAAGGAAGCAGGATAAAAAGACAGAAAAAATATGAGAGAATAAAATAGAAAAAAGAAGAGGAAGAAGAGAGATGAATGACTTGCCATGTGTTGAACCACTGATTGCAAAGCCAGTGTTTGTACACAGATCGCCGTGTGCCGGAATTTTCCACCGCATCCTTCATCGGAGCAAAGAGGGCCCCCTTGTGCTTCCTTGTCAGGATCTCCCCATGCATACATCCCTCATAGAAAGCTCACCATCCACCCCCACACACAGAGTGTAAGCAGTCTTGCTCGTTCGGCTCCTACACAACTCTCTTTCATCTCTACTGCTACTTCTTTACGCTTCTGCAACCTTTTATGTCTTCTTTCTTGCTGCAAACTCCACATGCTATAGTGATCGAGCCTCAATTTGCATATTTTTCCCATTTCAGACCCGTTTCTCAATCTCTCCTCGATCTGCCCAGGCCTGCTGTGTTTTCCTTTCTCATATGTATCTGTATCTGTTGGATTATTAAATTTGCTCCTGGCCGCTCTCTCAATTCAGCGAGATGCTCCTACATGCATTTCTTCCTAAGGATATGCAAAACGTTATATGTGACTTGGATATAGGATCTCCTTTGCACACAAACATGCATGTGTGTTGACCCATGTGCTAACTGTATCAAATGCTTTGATGTCCAGTTCTGAAAAATGCATCCTGGATATTAACATGGAGTGATGACACCTCAAAAGTGGGATGATAACTATCCGTTCTGCAACATCCTAAGTGTGTGAATTTTAGTTAAAAATTGCTTTCACCATCACAGTACACCTTTTCATAGCACTTAAAGCAATATTACATTTTATGTGTGACCTTGTACATGGTATAGTATATTCACTCATTATTTTTACCTAATTATTTTCCATGCAAAGACCAAGATTCTAATATCAATGATAGCAACCTGTGGTAATGCGTTTATCAGTTTTGTTTGTGTATTGCTTTGATGACATTGTTATATTGACCACCTGAGTGACCTGGTTCCAGAAGTTCGAATTGGTCAAATTTACATGGAATTAATTGCCCTTGACCGATATGAGTACCGTCTGTTCGTCGGCTTTACAGCATGACACTGATTTGACCGATTTGACCTTCGAATAGAGAGCTCTGCTAGTTACTGCATAGTTTCCAGGAAGTGCACAAACATTAGGTACCTTTGAAATCTCACCACCATCCCATTGACAAGATACTGTTCAGACATCTCACAGATGTAATTTAGCTGGATCAATTGGCAGGATGAAATCATGAGAAATTGTTTCATTTTACCTTTTGAATCGAACATTCTTTCTTATGTGTACAAATCCATCAATAGAACAACATTGTGATTAGTTTTCTGTCAGGATTTGCTTGTTACGTCAAGTGTACCAAGTAACTGAACTTGACTTTGTTCCAGACTACATGTGTTTAGAAAGGTTAATTACTTTGGATTATTGGCTTTCGTATATTTCTGGTGAGTAAAGAAGTTTTACATTTTCTACAGGCAATATGTGTTTTTGCTTGATTGAACTATATTTTGGAGAAGCCCTCTGTTTGAAAACAAAAATGATGTAAATGCCTTGGATCAAGGAGATAGAGTTGATATACATATATCTCCTTGCTTGGATATATTATGTATTCAACTCCATTGTCTTCTTTCTGTAGAATAAGCATGCATGTAGTAAAGTCCACCTTAAAATTGGATTATGGATGTGGGCATGTGCAATCTCCCAAATGCATGCTTTATGGCAGAGACATCAACATGCAACATTTATAAACGCTGTACACGTGATCTGTTCTATCTTATACTCCACTAAGTTCACATCTTTCTTAGATCTTACTTGGAAAATATGATTTTGAATCTATTTCAACTATAGACAGCAGTCATTGCAAAAATCATCATCTGGAACATAAATGTTCTCATATCAACATGTAGAATGCTGGTACAAGTGTCTTAGATTTAATCAACATTGTGCTTCATGTTGTTTATTTTATTATTGTTGGCTTTTCGTAGTTGAATTAGCTTTTGAGTAATTGCAGCTCTTTATATTAAAGAGGGGTCAAATAATATTTTATTATATTTCAAATATTGAATAATTCCAAGTTTATTTGTAATTTCTTAATGAGACCGGAAGGGTAATGTTTTCTCTTCAAATTTTTCAGTCATGCATGAATAAGGCATATTTTGCATCCAATGTTTCTTCATAAGAATGGATTTCTGCCTTATCTTGATGAGTAGAGGGCATGGAGGTTTGGTGGTACTACAAAATTAACTACTGCATTTCAGAATCAATGGAATGAATTTTAGAATACTTAACTAATATAATCAATCAATGATTATAATTAGATTTTTAGTCATCCTGTATGTTTTTAAGATAGAACTACAGGAAGTTGAAGAGTAGTACCATCATGATTGTATTAGACAGTATAATGAAAGTTTTATTATCCTATTAGTAGACATTCAAATCCAATTTTCGTTGTACTCCGCTCGTCCCATTTTCGCCCATTGATTTATATTTGGGATGGGTGTACATGTAGCCACTTTGGCTAATCATATTATGCACTAAATTTAGGTCGCATAATGACTTTGTGACCAGGTAAAGCTGTTTTCATGAGTGTCATTAGGTCACATCTTCAGTTTTGAGCCATATGGGCATTGGTTGACTCATGACTTAATCTGCCCCTTGTAAATCGTTGGCGGTCATCCGAACCGTCGTATCACACATACGAAAGTGCAAACCCATTTCAGAGAAAATCGACATCAAATTTTACTGTAATTTTCACTCTTTAGTTCCCCATGCCTTACAACATATTCATTGCTAGAACAATACATTGTTTGAAAGACCAAGACAATCGCTTGACATTGGTATCTTTGATTTTACACAAAACCAAGGATCAGAGAAAATATTTTCCCTGTACAAAAACGGCATAGGTGATACAACAACCCTGACTGCGATTTCAATGCGCACAGTCAGTCAAAAGGTATCACTTTTTCACGTGCAAAGTCAACGCAGTTTTGATACGACAGTTTGACTGACCGCGCATTTGCACATTACATGCGCGCAGCTGTTGTTTGCTTTGTTACAGTACATGTTTCCTATGGGATTTGTGCATTTATCAACAATTAGCATGGCATTGCCATGAATATCCCCACATATAGATCTCAGAAACTATAATAAATTGCTGCCTAGAAATTTAGTTAGGAATAGAATTGGACTTGCACTTTCATTTTTTGCAAAACTCTCAAAATCAAGTTTTTGACCAAAATTGACTCGGATGAATGCCAACGAAATGACTGATTGACAGCTAGAGCCAAAAGGGCAGTAAATCTTAAGTTTATACAGATTACAGATATTATGCCCCTTTCATTCAATAGAGGATATCATTTACTTGTGCCAACTTGCCCTATGCTTTCTACCAAAATTAAAAACAAAAGCAACATTAATTCTATTAGATAATGACTAAAAAAATGAGTGTGTTCAAGATTTGACCTGATAATGGTTAACAGTATCTAGTATCAGGATGACACATTAAATTTTTTTTAATATTTACCTTCAAAAATCTGTCAATTTTAAATGTGTGATAATGTATTTTTTTATGATATATATTTTTTTGCTCACTCTTGTAATATTAAGCTTATTATACCTCCCTTTCTGATTAACCTGTTAAAAAGATTTCCTATCATTCTAAGTTGTATCAATTGAATGGAGAAATTTGATTTTTTTTCATCCTTTCTGCATGGCTTACGTTGATCTACTCATCCCATCCCAATGTGTTTATATGCATCATTCCCTCCCGAGATTCTACACTACACTAAAGAGCATCTCCCACCTAATATAATTACTGCCTAGATTTGGGTAACATAATGACATTGTAATCTGATCATGTATGTCGCCTAACTAGCTTAGACGATGTAGCATGATTATTTTCATAAATCTTGTTTAGTTCAGGCTCCCATGCTCTCTATGATTAAAATGTAAATGCAAAGAGTTTGATACATTGAGACATTCCACCTTCTTCCTAGCCATAAATTGTAGCAAGAGAAAATGCCTGGTTCAATCTGAATTTTTTTTTTTTAAGAAGTACTATGCCTCAGCCAACCTGAAAAACAATGCAAATCAACAAAATGGTAGTTTACTTGTGGCTTGAAACTCATTACACACACCCCGGCTGAGCCTTTTAACAACAAACTCACCAGTAGACATAGTGTGATATATTTATGTATATGATGGCAAAACTACATGCACAGTGACTGACTTTCAGCGAAAGGAAGTGAAGAAAAGTAGCCCCTCTAATTGAAATATTCTCCATCGAATTCACATTTTTGTCTCTCATTTTATCTTTTGTAGAAAAATTTAGGGAAAATTTGGGAAGGAAATTGTGTATTTATTTACCCTACCCTTCTTTTCTTCACAGGAGTGGTGCCCTCAATTTATCCCATTATTAAGCCAGGTTTGTTCCTGTTATATCAAATGACCTATTTATGCTCTCATAAGAAAATAATTTTTTAGATTTGACCTCTCCAATATGTTATTTTTATTACTTAGTCAAATGAGTGACATGATCACTCTAATCTTGTCCTTTTATTGTAAGACAATTATTGACATGATAAAATTTTGACCTTTTTAGCAAATTAGTAGCACTGCTTACCATTCCACAAATGTGCTGTGGCTATTAATCAGAACCAATGATTTCTGTAGCTTATATTATTTATAAAAACCTGTTAGTAGATGACATAGTTCTGTGAAACAGGAGCCTGATTATACAAGGTCACCTTGACCATCAGATTAAAGAGCAGATGCATTGCCGCGGGATCTAAGCAGAAAGCGGAATCAATACATCTCTATCCAGATACCCATCATGGATCAAAATATTTAGTAGTTGTGTTTTCATTAGCCCAAATTTTCAAATTGACCCGCTTAACCCCAGCTTGTGGAAGCATCATAAGGTGGATCTAGCTCTCGCCATGTTAGGTTTGTGTGTTCATATCCTGCTGCTGCGGCCCAACCTGACTACTACTTGGTCCTTCTTGGTATCCCCTCGATTCATTTTGTTGTTGGGTTTTTTGCTGAAAGTAAGGCATAATGATGAGCCACCTGACGACCTCTTCGGAACGGACCTGTGGAATTATTGTGAATAACGCATATTTTTTATGCATAATGAATAATTCATCGGAGTAATTCTAAGTGGCTCTCTCATGATTTTATCACTACTAAATTTGGGATTGTAGATGACCATTTTCATATCTCATCTTGCATGGATTTATATCGCTTACACACAAGAAGAATATTTTACTGTCACGTGAAGAAACATGCTTTTAAAGGAAAGTTTTGCATATTTTTTCCAAGCATGAATAGGTTTAAACAGTTTCCCTTTCATAATAGCAAATTTACATTATTCATTCTTATATCTGTTTGTTTGCTGATCGTAGCAGAGATTGGAATTCATATTAATGCTAATCAATTCTATCATCGATTGGGAGGCCATAATAGATAGCTTCAGGCACTAAAAGTGAAAAATTTGTAGCATCGTAAGCAATTTATATTAATCTTTTTTATTTTTTTAATAGATAAACTTTAAAGGACATTTATAGCAATGAAGGAAATGTAGCTTATTTGAAGAATATATGGAAAAAAAATGAAAAACCATATTTTATTGTTCGAAATAGACATGAAATGAAATATTCTGAAAATTTGCTTTGCCCAATTGATCGTTGGCCCGGCAGTTGCTGTGCAGCACCAGATGGCAGAGGCTCTATCCCTTTTATCGTTGGAACGCCAAACAGGGTAGCAGCAACTCCCATTTTTTAACATCTTTTGGTCTGATGTGAGCGGGGTATAAACTCCCGACCTCCCGGTTGTGTGACAGATATTTTACCAACTGAGCCATCACACCTGTATAGCTGATAATATGCATGTAGTGATCAGATAAAACTTTAAATAATTATCCTGAATGAGTTAACAAAATGAACATGTTCATATCTTCAGCTGATAGTTGTAAAAGGACTGGTGCCCATATTATCTGAGTGTGTGATTCCACACCCTTACAAATACATTACCAGAGAATATAATTCACATCATTATGTCTTTCATTATCATACACTTTTGTGGTTGCCAAACCAGCTGTATTGACCACCTCTTTTTTTTCATAAAGATTTTATTTGACAAAAGTTGTTCACTTCAGTTATAAATTCTTCTTGATACAGCAGTCATAGCACTTAGTAAAAGACTGTTTTAATGTCTGTATGTTGATAGAAATACTCGTCATTGCACAATGCAATCAATGTTCACCTCTTTCAACAGTAGTTGACAAAGATTTTATCTGTGATTTAGATTTTATAGGATTGATAATGATTATGATGTTATGGCACAGGATAATCAATAAATAATCAGTGATAATCTTCTATACATGATACATCTTACTTTTTTTTACATTATATGGATATAAATTAGACCACATGACTACATTAATCAATACAAATTATAGAAAAACTGACAAATTACATACACACACACATAAAAGAATATTCCGCTATAAAATTCAAGTTTATGTCACTTTAATGATTGTTGTAATCATCCCACATAGGCTAGAAATCTCTATTTTAATACAATTCCAGTCTGTATAAACTTAAAGAAAACAGTTGTAATATCTCCAAAGTCCTTGTCACATGACCTAGTATGTATACCAAGGTAGAAGATAATCAGAGTGGTAATGATCACGCATAACGAAGCAAGAGACATATCCCATGAGCCTCTCTGTTTGTTTGGATGGATGACCTTTGGGGAAAGAGGTCTAATTTGGATGATGTATCTAAGTAGTATTGAGGAGAAAGCATATTGCCTTTGTTTGGGAATGCGATAGCCATTCCAAGTTGATATTGAGAAAAGATGAAAGGAGATGGCACTATTTGTTCAAACCACAATCTATAGCCTACATATCGAGTTTTATACAGATCATACTATGATGAAAGTTTCCAACGTTTTTTTTATTCTGGTCTAGGCTTGCAAGTTGTAGTTTATATTTGGAATTAGAGATATCCTACTCAAATGTTTTTAATCATTCTTCAATTTTGAATCACTATTTTTCATGTTTGTTAAAAAAATAGGCTAATCTGGGGCCCGTTAAAAAAACAATTAGCAACAACAATTATAAGCTTTTGAGATCCTTCTTACCGATTGACTGCTGGTAAATTTGTGATAGAAATTGTGAATTTGTGACTATGATATCAAAGTCTTTATGAGATGGCTCCCAACAACATTCATAGCTAGCTAAATTGCGTAAGGTTGAGAAGAATATATTTTTCAGAGAACGATTGGCATCATAGATGTAAACTTGTAAATAAGAAATGCTTGAGCATTGCCAGAGAAAAATGTCACATGCAAATCTTCAGTAACTGGTCATGTTGTGGTCATGTTGTACAGCTACATGAATTGTATACCTATATTCAAAGAAAAGGAAAAAAATAAGGATACCCCTGGTTAATATTGAACACATTTGCAAAGCATAGTGTGAAAATGCCTGGGAAATCATGAATCAGAGTTGAATTGATTTTTGGTGAGTGGTTTTTGATAGAAAGATTATTGTGATGCTGTTATGTTATATTTTGCTTTAATGCAAAGTACATTACACTTGCACATTACCTTCCCTGTATTGTAGCAAAAGGCCTGCTATTTAGTTCATGTATGCAAACTAAAGGCATCTCCATTGATTTACCTGCATACAAAAAAATCTGGCTCAACATACGATCCTTGCGCTAGATTGAAGGGCTCCCCCATGCTGCTAGTTAATCAATGAAGCCCGTAGCTGCATCTCTGTCATCATGACACGACCAGTGAGCTTGCTTCACTCGCCGGCGCTAAATCAATAAGAGACCCATTGGTAATACTGTTCGGCAACGCTAGCAAGAGATAGAAGGAGAGAGAGTCAGAGAATTGCGCTCGTGGGATACCATCGTTAGAAAAGGAAGCCTGAGGTCAATCGGGTACCAAACGAACATCCTCTTTCCTCCTCTCCCTCTCTTTCCAAGAGCTTCAATTCAGCATCTTCTCCCTGCCCCCTGCATGAGGATGAGGATACAAGGCTGAAGAACGCGGTACATGCCTGGCCTGGTGGGAGAGTGGAGTTTGTGGTTAATTTACGCTCCAGCTGACAAAATTTGGAATAGGTGGGGATATAGCCCATACTCATCAAATTATTATGTTATGTTGGATATGAGTAGGAGTGCTGTGTAAACCCGGGAATTAGTATTAAAGGATATTTCATGAAATTAGGTAATGTATTTTTACAGATATAAGAAGGTGAATAGCATTTTTGCCGTTGCTTACTTTAAAAATCTTGTAAACTAATGCACACTAATTCAATTGTAACTTGTAAACACCTTAAGCATGACCACTGGGTTATGGTTTACAATATAAACCAAGATGATCTCTTGTAGGAAAAATTGCCATAGCCATTATTTATGAATCCTAATTACATGATTTAAAAAAAATATTCATTGTCTGAATTTGACATTTGATGACCAATGTTTAATTCATTAATCCATCATTATTCTCCCATAGGTACTTAGGCCTAATGGGTTCTAATCAAGAATGTTTTTCCAAATATTAAAGCATATATATATATATATATATATATATATATATATATATATATATATATATATATGCGATTCATTTACTCCATAGATTCTCATAGACAGCTATCCCAATCTATATATGCATGTGTGTGAGTTTCATAGAGCATGATTAATCAAGAACCATTGATCAATAACTCTAATAGCTTCACACAATTCAAAAGCAAGATAGCTGTAAATATCGCATTGCCAGCTGAGGCTTATTTGGACACCGGATCATCCTTGTGCTCAACATCATATCCACATGGTGATCAGTTCATATGAAAGCTAATTGGGACCATCACACATTCCCTGTATAATGTCTTTTGAATTGGCCAAATTTATTTTCCTAAACATTAACAATAATTTACAATGTCCAATATCAAATTACATCATGTTTGACTCATATTAACATTTTTTTCATATTGTTGTATTTATCTTTAAAATCAATATTCCAAAAGAGATGTTTATGGTTTAAATACTGACAATGTTGATATATTGGACGTGCGTTTGTTGTGTAATATTTGTTAGCTTCATGACATGTAAAGAGAATTTTGGATCTGAACCTTGGTCTAATAAAGTTACAACCTTCAGTCTGAATATTGGCAAATATATTCAATGTACAGCTCTTCAGTCTGAATATTGGCAAATACATTCAATACACAGCTCTCAAGAACAGCATAGGAATAAATGAAGTTTTGCCACTGAAAAAAAATGTAAAAGGTGAAAATTTGTAGGTCACCATGACAACAGTCATCAGAAATGGATGCATGTACTATCTACAGTAGATTGTATTATAGTCATGGAAGAGAGTTAATGGAAACTTCATTGGACATGGTAAGTGTACTAGCATTGTTGTTCATTTAAAGTGCACCAGAAAAAAGATGGTCTTGTGAAAATCATTTTGATACAACGATTGGCTTGCTTCTTAATACGGTAAGAGACTGTTCTAAAGGATTTCCTCATTGTTTTATAGAGTTATTGGTATCGTATTGCTCAGGAAATTATAGTTTCACTCATATAGGCATTAACTTAGCCGAGAGAGAAAATGGGGGGGGGGGGGGGCAGGTAATACAGAATGAGGATGCATCTACATAATTTACACATGTGATTCAGCATACAGCATTCTTACCTTTTCTTTGATACCATCTTGGCAGATAAAACATATCAGATAGAGACCTGCATAATTCAAAGTGCATCATTTTGATTTTCAGATAGGTTGAAATTCCCCAGTTACATTAAATGCTCACATACTTCCTATGATATCAAGATAATTTCAGACAAGAAAGAAATTTAAAAGAAAAGGGATAGATAGACAGAGGGGGGGGGGGGGTTATGACAATGACTATAATTGGAGGGTGCTCATGTGATACACATACACATGCATTAGTTTTTAGCAAATTGGAAATTAAAAGCGCAATCAAGCAAAGCATTTATGACCTTGTGTTTTTTTTGTCTTCCCCTCATACTGGTGACAGACATGATGCAACTCTCTAATTATTGAAATTAGTTTTATCATGTTGTTGCAAAGGTTATCCCCAGGGGATTTGTCTAGAATGAGGGACATATTATACAGACTGAAATACATTACAATTTGAATTGATGTATTTATTTCCTCTATCTTTATGAACTTGTACTACAACAGTCAAATTTTGGTTTAGGGTGGTATTGCGCTTTATATCAAATTTTTTTAGAAGTATCACTTTTAGACCCAAGACTGGTACATCTTGAACTTTGTAATTGTATACAATGTATGCTAAGTTTATACCAATTTTCCAGCCTATGTTCTTATGATTTTTTGTATTTTGAAGGTCTCAAAATAGTATGTGAACATTACATGCAAAACCTTACAAGTTTATGCATAGTAATTATTCACATAAAGCCAACTTTCAAGCTCACTTTGTGGAAGCGCCATGGTGTAGCGGTTCTGACTCTCACCTTGTAATCAGAGGGTTGTGTGTTCGAATCCCACCATGGCTTAGCGTCCTTTGGCAAGGCGTCAATCCACAATTTGCCACTCTCCACCCAAGTGTTAAATGGGTACCGGGAGGATGTGAAAGCCTATGTACATGTAGTATGCCTAGCAATTGAGTCTTGGAACTCTTGTTGGAATGCTCCCCAGGGAGTGGCAAAGGTGCATAATTTGTATGTGGGCATGCAAGGATCCGATGACCGGGGTAATAATATATCTGTAAAGCACTTAGAGATGTCGTTCAGATGCGTTAAGCGCTTTATAAATGCAGAATATTATTATTATTATTACTTTAATATGTAGCCAGACTTTGAAAGAAAATATGAAATATCTGGAAGAAGTGCCATGTCCCTACTGCAACTTCCTAGATGGGCATTTTCACGGTAACTGACGTTACATGGCACAATTTTATACACTTTTCATCGTGTGTATGATTATATCTTATACAAAAAGCAAACTCCCATCATTTGCTGTTTGTACACACAATGAAAAGTGTATAAAATTATGCCATGTAACGTCAGTTTCCGTGAAAATGCCCTTATGATCAAGTTTCTACCTGGTCTCATTGATATCCTTCAAGGTCTGAGGAAGAGGATCACTGTCTTGAACAAGGCATTCACCCCAATAAAAAACCTGTGTGTGTGTCAATTCTTTGATACTGTTAAAGCTGTTATTTTCGCGGTTTTCGCGAATTGCTGATCAGCCCCACGACACACGAAAATATTGATACATTAAAGGGGAATCCAGCCTTGGCCATACAATGATGTGTAAGGAAGTAGAAAAATAAACTAAACAGAATAGTGAAAGTTTGAAATAAATAGGAAAAGCAATAAGAAAGTTATAGCTGCTTTAAAATTGAGATCACTAATAGTACATAGATTTCAAATTGGCAACTGGGTAAGTAAATTATGACAAGGGGCAAGGACAACTTTCCCATAGGCCATGTACTTTATTATCAGGGATTTGTGGTTTTCTCCTAAGTACCCATTCCCCTGGGGCAGTAATCTAAACATAACCCAGGTAGTATATTGTTTTATATCCTCATGAAAGAAAGATATAATTTTGAATAAAACTTTTGGGAAAAATGACATTTTAGCCATAGTATGTATTGGAGTACATGGAAGAGTAGTCCTTGCCTTACATCACTATGACATCCCATATGTGGCCAATTTGAAGTCTCCATGAGTATAGTGATTACCAATATTTACAACTTTTAAAAATTCATAACTTTCTTGTTGTTTGTCCAATATTGTTCAAACTTTCACTTATCAACTTGTCTGATTTTTTCTTTTTCTTATAAAAACAAGTGTTTATTTGGGTTGGATTCCCCTTTAAGTACCGTAAGTAACGGTGTATTAACCGCACCTTTTTCTCGGCGGGGCAGAAGCAAAAGTCGGGGGTGCGGTTTATACACGGTGACGGGTCTGAGCCAGCCCGCCGTAACCCCTCCCGTACATGTACGATGTCTGCCAGTTCACAACACATCGAGTGGCCGGGCGTAGCCGCCCAGGCAATGTCGTTTAGAGGGGTATGAGCCGCGGGTAATGGGAAGCGATTATTGCAATATTAATTAAATGTTGTCCATAACAAACGCACCCACCTTCATGACACTAATTTTGACTTTATTCTCGATTCAAAGTAGTGAAGTTCCCTGGCGAATTTAAAGAGACGCCAAGCATACTCGGTAATATTGTGTCACCGCTGAGCGAGAGTTGAGTGAGCTTAGAGATTGCGTTGTAATGTGGTTATAGTGCGACTTAAGCTGGCGCTATTCAAAGTCCCGTTTCGCGCCAGCTTGTTTTTTTTCCTTCCTGTTTGCTTTTCACATGATACCATGTAAACCACGCACGAGAGAGACGGCAAGAAGCCGTAAAAAACAAATGGAAAAAAATGCCAATTTCTTTGTTTCTTGAACCTTCCTATAATCCCGTATCCAAAATTCATGCTAAGACATCAAATTTCTGAAAGTGATTGTGAGATTGTGATGCAAGAAATGTGAATGTTTCTTCCTCCTACGCTGGGCCTGGGAAAGACACAGATCATAATTTGATAAGATGTACTGGCATGACTTGTACTGTATCGTAGTTTGCAATGTAATGGCAGTGCTGTGTGTGTACACTGTGACTGTGAGGTGAGCGAGTGTGTAAGTTGCCAATATTGTCGGGACCGTTCTTTCTTTCTAACATTTGTAGATGAATTGATCAAGAACAGCATATATCTGCATACCGGTAATCTCTTTGGATACTTTGAAATCTTAAAAACTTAGATTTTGTTTCTTCGTACCTCAAATATGCATGTAAATGTGGGAAGATTTTTTTTTTTTTTTTTTTTTTTTTAGTCCAAAGTTGGGGGTGCGGTTAATACACCGTTACTTACGGTAATTGGTGCCAATGTCCCCAACAGCAAAGCTTTGCATACTGTGTGGTGAATTTTTTTTTTTTTTTATTATGCTTACCGGTTTTTCAGTCAAATTTGACTATTCAATGTGGGGATATGCACCTATATACATACAAAAGATAAGGTTAAAAAAGTATTGTTACTAATTCAAAAGTTAGCTAGAATTTCACTTTTTATTTCTCAAACAAAATCCGAGCCTAAATTATTCCTAACATATGTTTATCAATATTTATTCACTTACTTCAATATGACAGTGTATTTTCCTTAATTTTATTATTTTTATTGTCATCTGATTGACTCTTAACACGTGTATATTGGCAGCTATTTGCATGCTCATTAATAGTCATGAGTTACATGACCAGAGGTTTTGAAGGTGTAAGATTTTGTTCACATAATTCAACATTTTTGCTCTGAAACAAACTTAAAAAGGAGTTTAACAAAACACAATTTCCAAACATGACACTTACAGATCAAACTGTGACATGATTAATTTTCAGATGTAAAGGTACAAGAAAAGGTGAAATTGATGTAACTTTTTTACACTTTTTTTTTACAGGAACATATTTATGTACATAAGACACGTCAGCATGGGGGTTTTGAGGAGCATATTTTTTCATACGTTTTGCACCATTTTTGCTTTTCTGAAATGTTGAGGAAGTGTTTGGTACATCTTCCGACATCACGGATTCAACAACGTGCAAAAATGTCAGGACCCCTGCGATTCGCGAAAAATTCTGTACGTGAAAATAACAGCTTATAAAGTAGTTTAAAAATTTAATTCACACTCGTTTTAGCTAATCCATGACAGCAGTACATGAATTATTCAAAATGGCTACTGCCCCTGAGTCCCAGTTTTTCAGAGGTCATTTTCCATATGAAAGCACTCTTTGATAGAAATCATAGAATATTCCTCATGTAATGGCAAAACATCTTGTACCTTTTTTGTTAGGTTCTCAATTTGTCTTTCTCTCAAGTTTTTCTTATGTCTGTGTCCTCATTTTACCCTTACTTCTTATCTAGTCTCCGCTTTCATAAGTTTTTGTTTTTGCCCTTTTCTTCCCTTCTATCCTATTCATCTCTCATCCCTTCACATTTATCCACCCCTACTCTTTATTACATGTTTTTCATTAGTTAATTTCTTTCTCACTCCTCTTTTTGATATATCAGATGACCATAATGTCATTTGAACAGTTTAACAAGTTATGTGGAAGTGAAGTAAAAGTCCTGTGGACCCAGGATAAATATCCGTGCAGACGCTCTTTACGTTAACTTATTGTCTTGTTATATTCATGTTCATTTTCAATGCCACTTGTTGAAAATGTCTAATTAAACAAGTATGTGCACAAATAATTAGTGTGGTGTCTGTTTATTATTTTTGCTCTAAATCTTGACTTCAAAGTTCAAGCTTTTGACACTATATACCAACACACATCCCATTTAATTTGCGAATGTTTATTTCTTTCTGTTAATTTTGACCAAAATAATAATAACATTCAATGTCATCCGCTGAAAAGATGTACAAATATACTTTACAGATATTCAATTTTCTGCAGGAAAGTACACAAGTCAGATGTTTGATAAGATGAGGGTAGCTTTTAATAAAATTGATATGATAGCACAAGACACTGCCACTGTCCAAACACATGCTCCCTGTGTACTACACAAACAGCATCTGTTTTGAAACCTAGGCACCGCCACATGAAGTAATCAGCGCCTGCTTTAATTAATCCCAAGTAGCACAGCTTGAATTATTCACTGCGTTTCCATGTGCTGGTGTATACACTAGCTGGAATGCTTACCGGCTACTGCACTTCTATGGCCTTGCATGGCATGGATCTATCATTAATGCACATCCAGTAGACCTACCTCTTTTTTTAAGGCAGTGTATGACAAGGATTAGTTTAGTTAATGAGTATGAGTCATGCTGATAAACTGTGGTCTTGTATGTCATCTAATTATTTCATGATAGAAATGTAGAGAAAGTATATTTACCCTGTCAGTGATAGTGTGAAAAAAATGTATATTCTTTGCATGCAATACTAAATAGGCAGGGTACAACAAAATTACTGGTGTTCACATATAATTGAATATAAAAGAGAATCATTTTAGAAAATGAAGTTTGATCATACCCGCTTTACAGGCAAGTAAATGTTTGCTGTCAAAATAATGTAATCGCACAATAATCTAATAGGTTTTGATTTCAAGTCAAGCACATTGCCAAAATGACTTCACATGTCGTATTTGTGTTTGAAGGGGGTTTTTTTTAACGAAAAAAAAATGCCTCTTTTTTTCAAAAAAAAAGATGCATTGTAAAATGAAATTTTATGGCGCCAAGGTACTAGTATAGGGGTATTATGTCATCGTCGAGAAGCTGTGACTTTCTCTCTTCAAGTTCATCATGATATAAACAATTTTTTGCTTTCTCTTGGGACAATATAAAAATTGTATCTACCCTGTCTTTTCTATTGTTTTCTTTTTTTGGGCCTATTGTTGGCTTATAATAGTTCAATGAAGTTGTTGAAAATGATAAATGAATTCACATTTTAAGTGGAAATTCTGTAGTTCTCGGAATTGAAAACTGCAACAAAAAGAAACCATTTATCTTCAGTACAGAGTGGAAATGAATTTCCCCTTAATGGAAACCCATCTCTGTCAAGTTTGAAGAGATACAACCTCATTTTTTTCATTTATGAATCAATTGACCAGAGATGGCTTTCAGAAAATAAAATTGGCTATCCTTTGTGCCATTTTTTAGGATTAGGTTGATAATTAAGTTCTTTGTCATGTCCTGATGTTTATATGGACATGTGTCTATGTGTGATGCAGGGTTGTATTTTGTATTTTTTTAGATCAGTAAAAATACAACCTTACAATACCTTACCTTATTTGAACATTGTAATTTAAAACTCATTGAAATAGATTGTGGTCACAATATTTTTATTCTCACAAGGATACTTTTCTGAATAAATCAGGATTAGGTTAAATAATAATAGACAATTTTTTTCCTGCAATACTGTAATAATTTTTGTGCAAGCAAAATTATATGCTCCGTGAAAGGTGGATGCAAAATAAATTGCAAAATACCATTATTGTATATTTTCCCTGAAGAAGTGAATCGCTCTTGACACATTACAATATAGTGCCATTATGGAGCCTTTGTGCAGGCTTTTATGCAATATTTCCATGCATGCCAATCATTGGACTAGTATTGATCTAAATAATAGAGCTTGATTGCCCTTCCCCTGCTAAACAATTAATCATCTTTGTAAGATTGGGCACAATGACAGTTGAAAGTCATGTAACTTTGCTATGAATCAATACTTAGCCAGCTCATGCAACATGACACAACATTCATATTCTTGTTGCTCATAATGGGGCCAGGAAGGTGTTTGCTAACAAAGCTGAGTTACTGTTAGTGTAGAATTGGGGGCAAAATCTTTGCATTTTAAGAGAGTAGATATATTTTGTTATCACAATGGCTGTTTGTAGAATTCCAGTGCATCTATGTTCGTAGAGTTATAGTTTACAATTAAAAAAAATATTACATTGTATTTTGAAGAGTAGATTTCTTTTTATATTTAGAAGAAAAAAAAAGAAATTTAGCCTTCATTTAATTACACGATAATTCTAATTTATTGTATTCTGTGGGCAGAAAATATGAAAAATATAAAAGAATAAGAAAAAATAGAAGTATAAAAGTCTTCATTGAATTCAGTTTATTTTGTAGTGCACTTCAGACTCTAAAAAGATAATATAAAATATTTTCCTTCCGTTCAATAGAGAATCTCTGTATTAAGAATCAGGAAGTTATATAGATTTCATGTATATAACAAACAAACATCACATTCACATTAATTGTGTACAAATACCACTTGTAAATTTCTTTTCCATCTGTTTTAGTAGTCATTCTTATTTCTGCTAACATAGTTATGAATTGCCTTTTAATATCACAGGATACTTATCACTGGTTAACAAATTATCTATCTGGATATCTTCTTATATGAAAAAAGATACAATATAATGAAAGACAATCACTTGTTTTCCCCCTAGTTTATATGTTTCATATATTTGTGTTCTGCTAATTTTGGACCCATGATTATCTCTTTGCTATCTTAAATAATGCAATCCTTCAGCTGTTCCTTCATGAAAATTGGGGCTTCTATTTTCAATGTAACAAAACAAACTTTTCAACCATTTTAATCATTATTTATTTAATTTTTGCTATTCAATTTTTTGTTTTATTTATATTGGGGGGATGGGGGGGGGGCAGTCAGTCCATTTTTTCCAGATACCCATACTGTGGACTTTGAGGGGAAATATAGGATCACCAAATTTTATGACCATGTATATTGGGGAAAACTAATATCTTTCATACAAATTTCAATTACCTTTCCATGTATACAGTATACATGCTATATGATTGTTTGTTTTTACTATGAATACTTTTCTATTCTGTATTTATAAATATTCACCAGTATTTAATCTTTCTATAATTTTTTCTACTTTCTACTTTCTTTTCCCCCTCAGGCATGTGCTGATTTTCTTGAGCTTGCCCAGACCCATGGTCGCAAGTGGCAGAAAGCCATTCACTATGAACACACACAGAGGATTCGTCTAGAGGAGACCATCGAAACTCTTGCCAAACAACACAACTCATTAGAGCTTGCTTGCCGTGAAGCCAGCCAGGATAAGACCAAAGGTAAGTGTCACATTTGGGTTTGGTGTTCAGTGTTCTGTGTAATACTCCACACATATCGCAACTTGTATAGCTTGCTTGCCATGAAGCTGGCCAGGATTAAACCAAACTAAGGTTAATGTTCGATGTTCAGTGTTTTGTGTTAGTACAAATATCACAGCTCAGAGCTTGCATACCTTGCAGCCAGCCATGATGAAGACAAAGTTTGGTTTTGTTTCTTTTAGTCTCCAGTGTTTGGTGATATAGGTTTGTCATAGCCCAAATATCACAGCTTACCATGCAGCCAACCGAAAGATGATACCAAACTTCAGTGTTGTGTTTCGATTTGGTGTTCAGTATTTGATGTTTACAGGTGCTTCCTGACCAAGCTGTTCAGTTTCTTTTTATTGTTTCATTTTTGTGAATCCAGCCATGATTTAGGTAAAGGTTTTAGTGTAAGGTGTTAGTTAGATATTCAATATTTGGTTTTCATGAGTATATATCCTGGGAGTGCTGTTGAGTTCTTTTCTATGCTGATATGCTTCCTACGCAGCCAATGGATAACAATATGAGACCATGGGAAGTTCGATTATGATATATATTGATTACTTTTCTGTTTATCTGTATAACTTTGCTCAAAGTCAGAACAAACTCATTCACAAGTTATCATGTCTTCACGCAGGTGTCATGCCCTCTTCAGTATTCTTCATGAAGCTGTACAGATATATGATACACTGTGCTTCAGGGGGGAATGATTTTTCTATAAATGATGAAATGCATCAATATTAAGCATTATATGGAGATGATTCCTAATACAGTGCCGTACACATCTAATCAGCCAAGTATAAGATGTATTTGTATGTGTACTTGGATGCTGAGTTAAGGAAATTCAATGATGTTGTTCCCTTTGCACAACGCGAGTGCCATTAGTAGTCAAGTGCCCTGGAGCAATGGATTTGTGAGTAATGGAAATCAGATTTGTGAATTTGTTTCTTGGAGAGAGGTGGATTTCTTACAGTGTAGTTCTTAAAAATCCTCCCTGTCCTAGTTCTTTTCTCACAAGACGTTAATCCTGTGCAATATTTCATTAGAAAATCAGATACAATATTGTGAATAAGAAATGAAATATTCACCATTTGTCAGGACTGCTACACAGCCATGCTGATAAAATAAAGCTATTGTCTTTAAATAATCCAAGGCATATTTGTAATGTCATTCACACACTCCTTCATTGAAGAAAAGAACACTGAATGATTATGATATCTTTATTCCATGGGCGCATTGTTTGCATTATACATAACAGACATACTAAGGAATTCATATAATTGTCCATCATTTAAACAATGTAATAAATGTAAGATACAGAGTTATTTTAAGATCAATGGTATGAAGATTAACCAAGAGTAGCCTTGTAAGGATGGAATAAAAAAATCTACAAAATTAAATTAAAAATTCTACAAATTGAAATTAATAGTGATAAATCAAGGCTCCTAAAACAGTGAGACATTAGTCTTGAATTAACATGTCCTCTTTCTAACAAAGGGACATAATGAAGAGAAATGAACATATGCTATCATCTGTCAGGTCTAACTTTATTATGGTAGCATACTACCATTTTAAGAAAAAAAGTTATTTTTACCATTGTTATAAGCTACTAAAATCTTTGGCTCAGAATAGATCTGTCAGTGAGAATCATTGACAATTTGAAGCAATCTCTTGTCTGCGTGAACTTGCCATACATGCAAGTTTCACCAATGGAACATCCAAGACGTTTTTTTTAGGATAGTGAATCATTCTTTTACTGAGGTCTTGAGGGGATGAGAACACAAGGGCGAGGGTAATTTTGCATATGGGTGCTCAAGTCAGCGTTTTCAATTCAGAGAACTCTGCCCACTTTGTACTATGAAAGCAAGTTCAAGGATGATACAAGTTCTCAGCGAGGATATAAAAGGTGAAATTCACCTTCATATTTTGATTTTGTGTTGTAAGGTCAGTGGTATTAGCTATTAGGCAAGCATGATACTGATATATATAGGTCTATGGTTATAGGTGTTTTGGTACAGTGAGTAAATTTCTGAGGCATCTCTCAATATATGAAGTTCAAAGCACTGCCCTGATTTTAATCACTCTATATTTAATGCGTTAGGAAGTGATTTCTAAGGCCAAGTAGAAAAGCAGAGTATATTTTCCCGAACTTGAATTAATGAGATAATACAACTCACATTACACTCATCATACTACAACTGCTCCCCTCTCATTCTCCTTCTTCAACACTGCCTGAACAATATTCTGCGTCTTTTCTTACATTTTAACCCAACTTGTTTTCTGACGATCCTTCCCTTTAATGCAGCCGTATAGGTCATCTTGAAGATGGACAGTGGCTAATCAATTATTATAGTGAGCTGCTACTGCTCAAAACTCCCAGGCCAGCTATGCCCTACATAGCACGTACTATACTCTCTCTCTGCTTATCTTCCTCTCATCACTCTCTCTTCTAAATAAGGCCTACTATCTATTCCTCTTTCTATCTCTCACATTACATGTTTCCCTCCTTCTCATTGACTGCTGTTCTCTTCTTAACCTCTCTTTTCTTCCTTAGTTTTTCACACTATCCCATTCTCCCCCTCTGTACATTTCTGTCTATTTGTCTCTCACTCACTCTCTCCCTGTCCCTTTTTCCCTTACACCATTTGCTCTTCATCCCTTTCTCTTTCCCCTCTCCTTATTCTCCACTGGACTCCAGGGGCCCGTAACACAATGCTTAGAAATCATCGTAGAACATTTTTTTCTACCATTGATTGCATTTACTACAATGTACAATTAATTGTGAAAATCAAGCATACGATTAATAGCTAACCTTTGTGTTACAGGACCCAGGTCCACAAAACAAAAGGTTAGCAGTGATCGAAGATTTTTTTTAACGATTGGTTGCATTGACCACTATGTACAATGAATTATCAAAGTCGATCATGCAATCAATCGCTAAGCTTTTTGTCAAGGGGCGCAGTAATTTTCATTTGACTCTTTACATCTCCTGTCTTTCTATCTCTCCTCTTGCCTTCCTTTATCTCCTCTTCCTTTCCCCTCTCCCCTAGGTTCTATCTCTCTCTCCCCCTCTCTTTCAGTATTAATTGCTGATGACGTCAAGCTGAAATGAGCAATGCTCTTGATGCATAGAGAGCAATAGGCTTGCCAATTTACTGTGTGACGACACAAGAGCGTTGCACTCACTATCATATTCCTACGTGTGAAGACTCCCATGAATAAGGACAAACTTCATGAACGCATGCACATTTGTGTTGACAATCCGTTTACCACCATGGATATCATGTTTATCATTGTTATCATAAACATCAATAAGTTTTCTTGATAAGAATCTTCATATTCAAGCATTTTATGTATTCAAGGCACAACCTATCCTACCTTGTCTTGGTTTTATAGTTCATGTATATTTGAGATGTTTCTCATGTTTTCTTTTAAGAAAATCAATCCATCTGATATAATACAATGGAAGCAAAAACACACCCTTGAAGACTTTGAAAGGTATACTCCTATCCTTGTTCTTCCTTAGCCTTGTTATTACCATAGAATCCATATAGAGTTTTATTAGTTTGTTTTTCAATCATGTGCAATGAAATAGATAAGAATGCTGAACACAGCTCATTATAGGTCAATTAGTATTTGTTAGTTCATACATGTAGAAATGACAAGTAAAAAACATGTTTTTGACACAAGTTATCTAATAGTGGTTGTATTTTTATCATACATATATTTTAAGCTTGGGCTATTCAATGAATTGTTATTTTCGTTACAAAAAATATTCCATGAGTTAAGACTTAAGAGTCATGTCCATTCAAACTTGATTTGGAAAATATGTAATCTTCACTCTCATTTTCAATTTATTTCTTTCAATTTTCAGTTAATCAATGTACAAAGCAGAATGAATGTCAAAGGGAATACTTCCAATAGGAAATACTTCAATTAATATAAATAATACCATAAGGAAATGATTGGTATATAGATAAAGCATTGTTGCAATGTACATTTATAAAACAGATTACAATTCATATATGATATTGAGGACCTTATTAAAATGCAGGGCTGGTATTGTTCAGCCCCTTTTAGGCATAACTGGTAGTACTCTAAGGCTAAGCCATTGGTGATTGAAAGAAGAGTGAGATAATTTTGTAATTATCCTAATAAATTTAGAATTTAACAGATACTTGCAATTTATATTCACTGTGCAAAATTGCTCCCATTTAGCTTGGAAGTCAGTTCTGTGTGATCTAATCCAATGTCATAATGATAAATGAAAAATCTCCAATAATTCTCCAATTCCTTAAGTTATTTCTCCAATTTTTTCAAATGACAATAAAACCCAGTAGCAATATAAAGCAAATACTTTTCTCAAGTATTTTTTTTTATTGGAAAGTTAGGTCAGGTGTACATTTACTGCATTGGCTATTTTGACAAAATGTTTAATGTGTTAGATGCCATGAGGTGGTTTCAGATCACCTAGAATTTCATCAGTGCCAGGTATTTTGGCAGTGTCAAAGCAAATTACGCTTAATCTCTCCGAAAGAAAATACCCACTTAATAGTAAGTACTTGTCAAAATTACGAGAACTTTCACAGGGATTTTCCAAGGTCACAGGCATTTCGGCCGTGTGGAAGCAAATTACGGGAATTTTAGCCCAGCTTGTAGTTGGGCGCAGGCACCGTGGGTGGTTCCGAGCTAGTGATTTTGAATCTCGCGCTTTGCTTGCATATCAGACCATACTGCACATGCTCATAACTTCAGGAAGTTAGAATGGTATGTTTCGGGGCAATGTGATGCAGGAATAATTAACAGGGTTTTGTTAGCCTGTAAAAGTTCTAGTAATTTAACAGGGATTCTTGTGATCGAGAGGGTTTGAAACCACCTACGGTTGACTCAGAAAAAAAATCACTCTGGTGTCTCCTATTGATACCAGCTCACTTCACACTACATCCAGGATCTTCCCTTGGATTGTTGGCTAGTCTCTGCAGGAAATCCATTTTTTGTTTTGTTTTTTTGGGCTCAACTATTTAACACCAATGCAGCTGCTCTCACTCTCATACATAATGTATTGCAATGCAGCTTCCAAAATCACTGGATATTCTGTGTGGCTCTTCCGGAAAGTTTGTTTGTGTAAATGGGAAGACTGGAATTTTAGAGGTTAAAAAACAGAGTTTGGGGATATCATTGAATAAATTGTTGTATCGGCTTATCGATCAGTCAACTGAGGATGAGATTTGATATGCAGTAGAAAAATGATGGTTTGGCAACTGGGCCGTTAGGTTGCAATGCCTTTAGTTGATTTTTTTGAGGGGGTTGACATTTTTAATACAAACTTAGTTTTGCCATGCTGTTATTGACTTGCCTATGTACTCAACTTTAAATTTTGATTTTTAATAATTTTAACGTTGAAACTTTGTTCTGCAAATGGAACTTCGTGAAAAAAGAAATAACACTATTTCATAAAAGTGCTTTATTTCATTGCTTTGCAGATGATTTTGATTGCAAGGAATAAACTTTCCATTCAGCTGTTACTTAAATGTAGGTTTTTGATAATTGTACCTGTAAAGTTACTTAGTGATAAAAATCATTGGAGGAGACCAGAACAGGATGCATAAAACAAACAAGAAACCATATATATAGAATCTAGGGAGAGGGCAACCACATTGCGTAGTTCTCAGATAATTTTCTTGTAATATCTAATGATTTTACGAAACAGATTGAATAGGATTGCCATAGCAGATATTAATAATTGACTTCAGCCATGAACCAACCAACTTTATAGCCATGAAAGTCGGTTGAAGGTTATTATTATAGAGAGTACTATTAGATGATTGCTCATATTCCCAATCCTTTGTGAACAGTGATGTAAAGCAAAGCCAATATTATATACTTAGGTATGTATGTGATTTTTCAAGAGCTACTATATTTGTGATTATCATCGCTATAAAATGTATCATCATAGAAATGGAAAAAAATGACTTGTGCAGACTATACAGTTTATAGAGATTAAAAACAAAAATCTTGCCTAATTCTTCTTGGGTGATTTGGATTTATTTCAGGAGGTTGCCATCTGAAACTTATCATTAGAGGGTCCTAGCAATATGACAGGCTATATTTGAAGGGTTAGGAGGTGGTATGATTGTAAATTTCAAAAAAAAAATATTCCAATAAAGTGAGCATGTTAACCCAGTCATATTTAGACTTAGAATTGATGTATGTCAGGGATATTTGTACTACTGGTTTAGTTATTCCTAAAATAATCAGATTGATGAGCAGTTTTTTAATCAGTACTAGGAAATGCACTCTTCCAACAACAAAGGGAGAAAAACAAAGCTGCAAATCAGTGCTTTTGGGGGAATTATTCTTGAATTCAAGATCCCTTAACTAATTACAAAATTTACAATAATATTTTGTTGTTTTGAATCCATCTTGTCTCCTTTTTCTCATCCTATTAAAATATGACATAAAAGCCCTGCAATACAACTTATGGCTGTAGGCTATATCTGACCTCTGTTTACTTTCCATGACAGCCGCTAGTTAGCAGACCTCACGCTTCCTCATTAAGTACACGCTGACGTACAAGCACAATTTAATTTCGCTACCTAATCAACGTACGGTCCTCTCGCGTGGCTAGGCGAGTGCCCAGGCATCATTTCTTTTGTATGATTCTCTGTGTTCTTGTCAAAGAGCTGAGGTGCAGTGGTCTAGTTCATTGATTGAATCAGTCTTATTGATTGAACACATCTATTCTATCTTGCTTGACCATCATGATTAACACCGCTGTATTCTCTTTGAACATATTTGTCATGCGTGATACAGAAAAATATCATCAGTTTAGTGTAATCATACAATTGTCTTTCTTCTTCGAATAATCATACACAAAATATTGTTAAAAATCGCAATTATAGATTTTACTGTTTAAAATTTCTTATGAATGAAGATGTTTTTTGTTGCCTGCAAGAAAGTTGTTAAACCATCTTACAATGCTCTTATGATTTTTTTGCAGGCAAGACTACCATTTTCATGTAAATTTATACAAAAATGTTAGAGTTGAATACGGAAATTGTGTTTTTAAGAATTTCTGGGATATATGCTTCTCCAGCGATATCAACTTACTTTGGTAATATAGAAATTACTACATGTAGATATGTTAATAAGAATGACATCTTCATTTGAGTTAAAGAAGTTTTGTATCATCCTGCTGATGTATTACCATTTGAATCAAACAGGAAATAATTGTTTATACTGTATCTTTTTGTTCGATGGATACTTGGACTTGTTTTGTGCATTCTTTTCATAGAAAAGAAATTTGATATTATTATGCTATGTCTTCCTAAACAAAATATAGAAAACAAGATGGAATGACGAATTGTATTTTTTAAAATATTAGATATTGAACAATGCAAAATTGCACGGAGGACCATTTTTTATTTCAAATCAAGAAAGCTGTTCATCATTCTGTGCAAACAATCATTGGCAGTTCTATAAAACCTACCTGGCAAGTCTTCATGCAATTTTTTTTTTCTAGAGCACGCTTTATGTACAAAAGATTACTGAAGGAAGAAAAATGTGCATTAAAGCATTCACTCAGTGTTATCTTACAGTATCAAATGAATATTGGCGTTCATGATGAGTCATAGAGTTGCAGCATTGAAATGATTTTACAGTCATCTCAGATTCGTGCGGAGTGCAGGCTTTTTGTTGAATAGAGAATGGAACTCTATTCCTTTTTAAAAATTTTGTTTTAGTATGAATTATCATCCCATTGCTTTATGTGATACAACAGTGATACAATCCTTCATTTATCTTTTTTAGAATTTTATTTGTTTTAATTTATTGCTGTTACATCTATCTCCTTTTTCTGTTTATTTTCTCCCCATTCCTTGTCACTCTTTCTCACTTTCCTTTTCTTACCTACCCTTATTATATCCCTGCCTTTCCTCCATCATTGTATGCCTATCCCTCTCTCACTCTACACTCTACACTCCTCTCTCTTTCCCATTCCTTCATCCCCTCTCTCACCGTCCTCTTACCTACCTTTATTATAACATCTCTGCCTTTCTTCCCTCCATCCTTTCATACCTCCCTCCATGCCTATCCCTCTCTCACTTTACAATCCTTCCCACCCCTTCATCCCCTCACTCTTTCTCACCATCCTTCTCTTACCTACCTTTATTATAACATCCCTGCCTTTCTTCCCTCCATCCTTTCATACCTCCCTCCATGCCTATCCCTCTCTCACTCTACAATCCTCCCTCCTACCCTTCCCTTCACCCCCTCACTCTTTCTCACCATCCTCCTTTCTTTCAGTTCCTTCTCCCTCATTTCCTCCTTCTCTTCACTCCACCTCCCTCTCCATTCCCTCGCTCTCTACCCTCTATTACCTCTCATGCTTTGATCAGCTTGTCTCTTTTCTCTTGATCCCTCTCTACTTTTGATCCCTTCTCTGATCCCATTCCCCTCCCCTTTCACTTATTTCTCCCCTCTCCCATTCCCCCTCCAAAGATACAAATTCACTCTCCATATTTTTAGCTTGAGAGTGGATTATATTGAATGTGATATCATTATCAGTATTTGTGCCCCCAGTGTGGTTATTTTGAGATTTGAAAGTTGTACCACACATTTCTTGACTGATCACAGCGATAGCCCATCATAATAAAGAAACACAAAAATGCTACAGAGTAGGAAATCTAAAACCAAAAAGACTACAAATTGGATTATAGTGGGATTTTAATAAGTTACTAAATTTTATTTTGATTTATTTAATAATATTGAGAAATATATAAATTTGTAAAAAATTAAGATACATGGAGTTTATCGCTTTCATGGAATTACATGGACAAAAGAATGTCATCGAAAGTCTGTGTGAAAAAAATCAGTACTTTGATTTTAATAGCACCATCATATGCACCATTTCTGGAGGTAAATTTTTTTAAATAGTATATTCAATATTGTTCTATTGCACAATTTTGGAATTAATTCAATTACATTTTTCTATAAAACCAGAATTGATTTTATATGAATTGTTAATTTGAAGTCTTTATTTAGAGACTACATGAAAAACTAGATCATCATGAAACACTTGAAAATCACTACATGTAGATCATGAGAAAAACACAACAAGGTGATTATGAGACAGAAGGATGTTATATGGTGCTTATCACATCATTAAATTGTGTAATTTTTCTCTTCAAACTGCTTCAGAATTTTGATTGAGTAATGTATTAAATCTGCCCACATAATTACTAAACCCATGCATGACTAGCGATATGTTAAATTCACATTTTCCCATTTTCTTCAGAAATAAAATATGTAGATTGAGTAAAGATACATTATCTGTTTGGTAACTGATATATTCCCAATTTCATGGCTTAAAGGTAAATTTTTATGTTACAAAAACTCCCCCAATTAGAAGGGGAAATATATTTTTTTCATTCAACTTCAAGCACTAGCTCAAAACTAAAATTAATTATCGGGATTTGTGAACTATGCTTCTGTAAGACTTGAGTATTTAATTCTCTTTCCTCGTTCACTATGTCTTATCTTAAAATTTTGTTTCTGATTTATCTTGTATTATTTTTGTCAATGTGTTTTGTACATGATATAAGTGGGAACTTAGAATATGAAAAAATAAGTACTTTGAAACTATTTATTTATATTGGAATTAAATTTTAAATTGGCTTTAAATCAGTAATATAGGCAGACTATGTAGTACCCTGATTGTCATACTATGTACAATTTGTGCCATTTTTTTTAGGAAGAGGAGGTGAACCCAGTTATGATTTGCTGAGTCTAAATGTTACTTCTCAAAGGCCCATATTTTGAAGTCTGTTTAACTGAGACCATGGTCTAACTCTTTGCTAAAATTCAAAAAGTCAAAATTTTTAATATGTTGTATGTTTCTTATGTTTACTGTGCTCTTTCCTGATTCATCGATGTTGAAGACAATCATCTATTTATACTTTCTAGATAATTATGAATGATTTGAGAGCCAAATGAGCTGATGTATGATATCTCTACTGTTAGTGATTTATGTAACAATTGGCTATCCATACTTAAACCACAACTTTAAACCCGAGTTTAAGTTAAATACGACTTCAGAATATGGGCCATTGTGTTTATAGGTTCAGTTATTTGGATAATATTTCTACAGGTATCATTTTTTTAAAATTATTTATGGGCATGATTTTTGTGTATTAGCTTTTAATGGTGGCTTTGATTATATATATTCTGCATGGTCATGGGGAAAAAATATGTTTTTGTACTTTCCGTGTAGGAAGCAAGGGCAGTCCAACTATTTCCTGTCATATTTTGCTCGTCGAGAATATTTTTAACCTCTATAGCACAAGCATCCTGCCTTCATCACATGATTGGAAAAAGATTAAGTGGCTTTTGCGTTGACTTGATCGACAAAGGAAACTAAACTTGAGAGCCATTTCCACTTGTATGCAAGTTTCAGTTGGGAGAGTGTAGAAAAATCGTCTTAGGAAGTAGGCGGCTGGCAGAATGTATTGTGCAATGTGTATACAACGGTTGAGATTTTGATTGTTCATACGTGTCAGTATATTGGATTATTTCTTTTGTTTCTCTTGCCATTTTTCATTTAAGGAAATGAGAATATCACCTCTACTGCTTCAGTTTTATCTTTGACTATTTGCTGATCTGCCTATTTGTGACCGTCTTATGCAGGCCTGTCTTATGTTAGGATTTATTTACATTTAGGAATAAAGAATTATGAGGAATATATATGCTCCTTTAATACTGGATTGTATATTGGTGATACTGTGAACATTTTGCTGGACAGCTTCCAATTTTGTAACAATGAATCATATTCTGAATGTTTGTTTCTAAGCTTTAATATTCATCACATATTTTATGGAATTCGTTTCCTGTATTTTTCTTTCATGACTATTTCCAATGACAGATTGTAATTATTTTTTGTTATCAAATTATGATCATGTACTTTATGTAAGTATGTAAGTGCTTGGTGCATCTTAACTTTGTTTCCAAACAGCAAGTTATTAAATTCTAATAACTTTTCTATAAAGTTCTATAAAATTTTACTGTTAATTTAGTGTATCAAATCAGGAGATAAAGACATCATTGATAATAATGATGATGATGATGAAGAGTATTCATAAAGCCTCTTAATGTGCAAGTTTTCACTACAGAATGATAAATAATATCTCAATTCATTTTATCTTATAGTTAACTCTGACGAAAGCAAGGATGATCATAGCGATGATGACGAGAATGAATTCTTTGATGCCATAGAGCAGTTTCAGTTCACAACCTCTGTTCAGCTGCCAAGAGACAATTCTAATATACATCATAGGTAAACATTATTTCAACAAGATGGGGAAACATTATCAACGAAACCTGTTAAAAAGATGCCCTGATGCCACGGTGATTTTAACTAATGCAGAAAAAACTAGAGAACCATCTCAATGAAATTTCCTTGAAAATCCATCAATGGATAACAGAGTTATGAATTATTAAAATGTTAAGTCTTTGACGTCACTTGTGATTTGTTTTCCAATGTGCTGCGTATATAAATTCCATGAATTGCTTTTTTTTACATTTGGGGTATTGAAATGGATAGACTTTTCCATTGAAGGATTATAGAATATTATGTCTGATTACCATAGTGACCCTCACCTATTTAAAATGTCCTTATTTAGATCAAGCTCCCTAATACCAACTACAGTCCCACATATTCTAAATCACATCATGTATGACTGAATCTATGATATTGACTACAGTCCCATTTGTTCATAATTGTGTCATATTTGAATCAATTTCAGGAGAACACCCAGCGAGGGGAGTGTGGCAAGCACTGAAGCCAGCAGTGGAGAAGAGATGCAGCCGGGGGTTGAGGCAGTCGTCCAGATTAACAAGTTGGATGAGGGAAACAATGTGAGTAATAATCGATTAAATATAATGTACGAAAATGGTTTTTTTTTACAGAGTGGAGAAAATGCATCATTAGTCATAAACACCACCAACACAGATCTATTTAGAACAGTAATGTCACATGTGGATGCCCTATGAGACCAAAATTGTGTCCCCTGGGTACGCGGTTCCGAAATTATGCAACATTTCATAAGTGCATGCAGACCCAAAATTACTCAAAAACGTGAATTTGTGTACAAATCCAATGCAAATAGTGTTTTTAGCCAAAATTCATAAATGTAATCATTATTTTTCCTTTTACTGCTTTAAATCAATTAATTTTATCTTTTTTGTGGTCAAATGAAGTCCTTGAAAATTTCCATTGAAAAAACAATAAAAAAAAGTCGAAAAACAAAGAAATACATTTAGAAATTTAGAAAACAATAGAATACATAAGAAAATAAATGTGATGTTGAAATTTTTAAAAAATAAATTTGATCAGATGCCTATCTAGAGTATGTGAAACAAAAATTAGCATTTCAGGGGCAATATTTTATTTATTAAAGCAAACTTATGATTTTACGCATAAATTAGCATAATTAATGAGAAATTAGATTTTTTGCTGAATTTGATGTTCTAGTTTTGTAGATGCCATGGGTAATGCGTGTGCCAATTTTCGTCGCGATCGCGCGATCGACGGCGGAGATCATAAGGGGGGGGCTGAATCAGCCCCACCCCCCAGTCTTCGTAGGCGTCAAAATAGCACAGTCTATTTAGGGTAAAGCACCCTTATATTGAGCTGGAAGTAGAGTGATCATGCCAATGTGAAGTGTAGAGTGATGTAAGTTTTGTTTCTTTGACAGCTACCACACCGGTTGAAGACACAGCCCAAAGTAGGACCAATGGTGAAACAGAGGCGTAAGAAGATCCCTGAGAAACCTAACCAGAGTCTGAGTCTCTGGAGTATCATCAAGAACTGTATCGGCAAGGAACTATCCAGGATACCCATGCCGGTAAGGATCAGATTGAGGATGACGATGATGAAGATGATGATGATGATGATGGTGATGGTGATGGTGATGATGATGATGATGATGATCGTGATGATGGTGATGATGATGATGATGATGATGATGATAATGGTGGTGATGATGGTGATGATGATGATGATGATGATGATGATGATGAAAGTCTTGATAGTGGTAATGATGTGGACATTGATTATGATGACTTGATAATCATGAATGAAGGCAGATGTGAACTGGAAAAGATGCTATGACAATAATATTGCTTCTTAAAATCTGTATGAATGAAACAGGCAATGATGATCAAAGTTAAAAAGTATGGGGGGGGGGAAGAAATAGAATACATACATGTGAACTGTAGCCTACATCTTTCTCTCTTTCATACTCTAACTTTTGTACAGAGACTTGTTAATTGAATTCAAGGATTGTGCACACATTTTGATACACGTGAAACAAGGGTATTAATGTACAATCGGGATTTAAGGTGTCCCCAAAGTCTTGAATAATCTAAGAATTCCTAATGATCTGAACTTGCCCTACATCTTGCCACCCACTCTCCTGTACGTTCCGCCTTGTGCTTGCATTCCACCAAACCTATCTGCATTTTCAGGTCACTTCTCCCAGTAGGCCAGTTCCCATTATTCCCTACTATCTATAATTCACAGTAAATATTTAAATAGCACACTATTTCGCTGTTCGAGTTGTTATACCCCAAACACAAGGGCAGATTAGGGCTTGTCTGCTGTGCAAATCCTTATGGGTTATAGGTCTGAATATGCAGCCTATGATGCCTTGTGCAGTGAAGGCCCTTTCACAGGTTATGTATATGCTAGTCTTTACATGGAGACACTCGTTGATCAAAGTTCAATCAGGGTCTGTGCCTGCAGACTAGATTGAGGCCAGAGTACATCATCCTACTCAAGAGTTGATAAAAGATGACCTTTTACTTTTTCCTTACTTCTCCCAATTCAAGGAGTTATTAGCCATGTTACATATTCTTTCTAATTACGTTTTTATATGACTTCAGAAGTAGGCCTATAGTTTTTCCCAATTTGTCAGATTCAATCTAGTAGGTCAGTGTTGGTGAGTGCTGCAGAAGAGTTGAGACTTCATTGTGTTCTGATACTTACAGTTAGTGGGCATATCATGATTTTGACTTGTAACTGCTATGGGTGTGCTATTGATATTTTGAGCACCAACTTGTTAACTATAAACCATTTCAGGCTAGTGGGAATGAATATTTGGCAGGCTTAATGCATGGCAACCCAACTCTTGCGGTACATGGTACCGTGGTGTAACTTGAAGAAGACAAATCTGAAGGAGTACTTGGCTTTCAAAGAAGCCGTTTTACAATGCCAACCCTCACTCTGATTTATGCAACACTTCAAATCTCTCATGCAAGGCTGTGCATTCAGTCAGCTTGGTGTAGCTTTGTAATGGACCTGTGTCTCAGCGATTAGTTAAAATAAAGGACTAACACATTCTAAAAAATCTATTCTGTGATATAAGATAGTTCATACCAGTATATATATATTTTAGGGCTCAGTCATTTCATAGGTTCATCGCAAAACTCAGTATAATGTACTCAGTCTCCCCTGGGGTGGAGAATGCGTTGTCATGGGACATGCTAGTACCGGATAATCTTGGCAATCACTTTGAAAATTGTAAATGTAATTTGAACTCTATAAAATAGTACATTTTAGATGTAATTATGTGTTCTTTTCTTGAATACATCAAATCAAAAAACGTCAGAGAAAATATTAGAATCTGCAGATTGTAAGCTTTCATGACGCAGAAGCACAGGAAATCAACCCCAAATGACAGTCAATTGGTTAGTGGTCATCTACCGTCCTATGGTTTGTATGGATTACAAGAGCTTTAGAGAAAGGAAGTCGTAAGTAATTTCAAGGAGCCTTTAGGGATCGATCCTGCATATTCAATGAATGATACTTGAAATTCAGCAGTAGAGAGGGGCTAAAGATCCGCTGCAGCATGGTCAAACTTGTGGATTCCTGTAGACACACCTGAGGGTTTCAAAAATACTTAGATTGGCTTAAATCGCTCTTGTAACTATGACAGACCAGGCCAATGCTGTGACTGGTTGCTTGAATTGGCTACCAGACAATTTATGTAAATTTATCTGAAGACATTAGTTATGTTATACCTATGGTTGTGATAGGGTGATAAGAGTGATTAATGGCATAGATGGCTTGCCATATTTATGTTCAGTTTTCTTTCAGTCATCGTGAGACACCCTTCTTTGCTCCCATCATACAGTAGTTATGTTTGATCCAATCAATCTCAGCTACGATAAGCTATTGGTCATTGATGTTAATTCTTCATCTAGAAGTTGTATGTATTTTTATTTAATTGTAAATAAAATGGAGCATAATGATGGTTCAATACAATGATGTATGTGATATGATGAATATTAGTCATATTTATAAATAATTTTGAATAGACATGTGAATTGTAGATCTGGCATGGTTGAATTTTTCCATAGTTGAGATTGATGGGGTCAATCACAATTCTATGCAAGACACAACCCTGATATTCCCTTTTCCATGCATCTTTTTTTTTTAAAGCACCCCAATTGTTTTTGGTACCATGCATTGTAAAGGAATGATGCTTTAGGTTTGTTACATAAATGGACACAAGAGAAAAGGATATTTATTCTCAGCAGTGGAACTTGTGAATTTGACTTGCCATATCCTTAATTAGCCTATCTTGGAAGTTAAACCACAAAGTTTTGACATCAAACAAATAATTTTAGGGAAATATTTGAAAAAAACAGAAATACAAAAATTTCATAGCAAAGTTCTATATAAGTAAAAACAATGCATAGCACACACGACTGATCTGACATTTTACAGCATAGATCTGAAAAGGTTCAGACAAAATAGGGTTGAAGAGGTTAGGGCTTGTTCAAACATGGTTCAAGGGATTTGAAACAAAATGCTGGCCTGTCTGCAAAATAAAATGGACCAATCAAATTGTTAGTGCAAGTTATGCTGTCATGATTTTGTGTACGCAACATTTGGCATTGTCATTTCACCCAAGAGTTGAGGTCATGTGCATTCATTAACATAAACATAAGTTGCAGGTTTTAGATTTACTAGAATAGGCAGAACCTTTGAGGTATGAATAAATCCTACACTTTCTCCTTATTATATTGAGTAAAATCATAACTAATTTACCAATGTCTTTTCTCTAATTTAGGTCAACTTTAACGAGCCGCTTTCCATGCTCCAGCGGCTGACAGAGGATGTGTTTTACAGCGACCTCCTCAACATGGCTGCCCAGTGTGATGACACCTGCGAGGAGATGGCTTACGTGGCAGCATTCATCACATCAGCTTATGCTGAAACGTCAGTTCGTACGACCAAGCCATTCAATCCCCTCCTTGGAGAGACATTCGAGTGCGATAGGATGGATGACTTAGGGTGGAGAGCAATAAGTGAACAGGTTAGATTAGAAGAGATACAAACTTTCAATTTGATACAACAGTTAATGAAGATGTTTCTTCAGAAATGCCAGTCACATGGCGGTACTGACTCTTGACCAAAGTAATACCGATGACATTTTTTTGGTTGGTTTAGAGTAAGTTTTGTTGATGTGACCCCTCCAGCCTCCTTGGAACAAGTTGGGAGAACTTGACCCCATATTTATCGAAATCATTGCTTTGACTTCTTTGTCTATTGCTGCTTACGCAAGAAGTATATTTTCATTCTTGTTTGTCCATCTTCCAAAATAAATAGGTACCTATAATGTGAAGCTTTATTAGATATTTAGATTATTTATTTAGTTGCTTGTACCACTTACATTAGAGAGTCATATGTGCTTTATAAATGTAATGGAAATATGTCTGGTACATACAGATGATTATAAGAATTCAGTGAACATTATGAAATGATTACTACTGATAAAAAAGGTAAGTTGAAGATGCCTTTTTGTATTTTTTGCCTTCACAATGTTTAATTTGATTGAAACTTGCTCACTCCTATAATTTTAGGTGAGTCACCATCCGCCTGCAGCAGCCTTCCATGTAGAGAGCAAAGACTGGACGCTGTGGATGGAGACCACCATCAGCAGCAAGTTCCGTGGAAAGTACCTCCAGATCTTCCCTCAGGGCACCGCCCATATCTCCTTCAAGAAGTCTGGTAGTCACTACACATATACCAGAGTTACAGTCACCGTCCATAACATCATTGTAGGAAAACTATGGGTTGACCAGGTAAGAATTCTTTTACTAGGATATCCATAGATTTATCATAGCCATGGTTACAGAAATTCATGGTTCTTGTAGGCAGAAGGTTGATAATGAGGTTGATAGTGGTGCTGTTGGTGGTGGTGATTGAATGTGATTGTGATGATTGTGATGGTGGTGATGGTGGTGGTGGTGATGGTGATGATGATGATGATGATGATGATGATGATGATGATGATGATGATGAAGATAGTGGTAATGATGGTGGTGATGGTGATGGTGATGGTGATGGTGGTGGTGTTGGTGGTGGTGATGGTGATGATGATGATGATGATGATGATGATGACATGTTGATGATATTGAATATGATGATTACAATGATGGGGATGTATATGTTCATTATGATAGTGATGACGATGTTTGTTATGATGGTTATGATGATGATGATGGCGATTAAGACTATGATCTGGTAGTGGTAGTAATCATGATGGTATCCTAAAGTTATTAAAAGCAGAATACTAAAAAAAAAACACATGTTGCTATGAAGATACTCTGTAGTGACCTGCCATATTCTTTTCTTGCAGTCTGGTGAATGCGAGCTTCTTAATCATACAACCAAAGATGTCTGTCGACTAAACTTCAAACCCACCAGCTACTTTTCTAGAGATGTCCCAAGGAAGGTAAGCTTGTTTGTCACTACTTCTCTTCAAATAGAACTGTTGTATAGGTGGTGTCTGTTTCACCAATATTACGATATTACGAAAGTTATGTTGGATCACTGCAACATCTAAAGTCCCAATTGTTTTCTTTAGGAGTCCTCTTATATGGTCTATGTGGCAATTAATCAGATGCTACATCTGCACATGGGTTGATTTGTGACCAAGTCAAACCAAAGTCTGACTGAATGGGACTTGCTATCTTGTGTCCGACTGTTTCTATGGTACTCTCAGATAATGGCAACTTGTTGGTGCTGACACTGCTCAAGAACGGTTTTATTTTCCTCTCCTTGTTCAGGTAACTGGTGTAATCATGGATGCCAACAATACAGCCAAATATGTGTTATCAGGGACATGGGATAAGAAGATGGAATGTGCAGAGGTGCAGAACATCACGATAGAGAAATCAGGTCGGGGCAAACCGGTCTATAACTGTGGGGCAACCAAAGTACTCTGGCAGAGGAACCCTCCTATGTAAGTCTTTGCTGGGTCTGAAAATGAATCATCTAATTCTGTATGAAACAGATTCTATTTCAATTGTTCAGTTCATTTGTTCATTTATTTTATAAATTCATAAACATTTACTTTATATACATTTTCCTAAACATTCAACAGTTATGTAACCTATTCTCCATATATGTAGATATATATAACAAATCCTGCTTTTTTAACAGATAATAAAATGGGTTCATTAATTCCTGTGTTAAACCTTGAGAATCCATCTTTATTGTTCAAGTTCATTTGTTTTATGTACTCTTACTTATCCTTAACAAGTCAACATTCAACAATGACTCAATCAATTCACCACAAATTTATTAAATGCCTTTGGTTTTGTCAGTGGGTGATAAAATGAATCCATGAATTTCTTGTGTCCAGCCAAGAGAGTCCATTTCCTGTTCACATTATGTTTATCTGTAAACACTCCCACTGAGCAAATTTTCCCAAAGAACAAACCTCCCAGCTTCATCAGTAGGTTGTCCAATGAAACAATCTTAATTATGTGTTGAACCTTGACAGTCAATGTTGTTGAGTTTGTTACTAACACTCCTTCTACACAGGCCAAACTGTGAGCAGATGTACAACTTCAACGAGCTGGCTGTGACCATGAATGAGCCCGATGATGATGTGGCGCCCACGGACAGCCGGAACAGGCCCGACCAGCGTCTGATGGAGGATGGTTATTGGGATGAGGCCAACCAGGAGAAACTCAGGCTAGAGGACAAGCAAAGGACAAAGAGAAAAAAGAGGGAAGCGGAAGCAGCACTTGCTGCTGAAGCAGGTACAGTTCAACCTTATCACTTCTTGAACCCTCCAACCTTTTTATCAAAACATTTGTAGGTCTGACTATATGTATAACCTCTGCAATGATAAACATTTGATACAGGTTAACCCCTTCACTTCTTGTAACCTGGCAACATGGTCTTCAGACTATTGCAGGTTTGATTTCCTGGACATCCTGTATAGATTAACTTGAATTGATTAAATACAATTCAATCCTCTCTCCTCTTGAGATTAAGAATTAAATTATATGCCAATTCAGCTCAGTATTTAACCTACTGTCCTGATACTTAAAAAAAATTAATTTTTAGAATTCTTGTCTGTATAATAAGCCCCAAACAGATGTAAGATATTTGCATCAACAAAGAAATCACACAATTTTGTTTTGAACTGTAGAAAATACCCTAGTTTTGTTTTATGTGGATAAATTAGGTGTTTCACAAATATGTCAGTGTGACCCAAGATCACACTTAAATTCCTTGTCCCTTGTTGTGTATAACACATCATGACATTGGTAAGATCATGCTGCCACATAGTTATCAAAGAGATTTTGCTCATTGGCACTTATTCATAGCTATCCATCACACTCTGCCCCAGACACTAAATCAAGGTAAGTTTATCACTGAATTTCTGCCCTAATTCACACAAGTATCATTGTGGGAATGTCATTTTCATTCTTTTTTCAATTTTGTTGCATATCCAGGTAAACCATATGAAGGCTACCGACCAGTGTGGTTTGAACGACGGATGGACCAGATCACAAAATCCATGGCATATACATATAAAGGAGACTACTGGAGCAGCAAAGAAAAGCAAGAATGGAACGTTTGCCCAGATATATTTTGATGTGAACTCTGTCAGCCTCTCCTTTTGATTTTTCTTCCTCGTTCGCATAAAACTGATTAGTTGATTATCAGCTGCTGAGAACGACGTGATCCTCCATTTTTAACGGAGTGGTGATGACTTCCTGAGCAGGTTTAACAGCGGATGCTGCATGCCAGAGGACCTGTGCAAGGGGAAATATGAATTCCTTTTGTTCGACGTCATCTTGGAATGCTGGTCTTTAAATGGGCAATTAACGAAACTTGTGAAATGATAATGAGCTTCGTATTTTGAATTAGAGGAATGGTAGAGTGATGCTATAACTGGACCACAATGGCTTCAGATGGTTTTACTAAAAATGAGTTGGATTTTAAAGGATTATTGAGAAATGAAGATATATCTATGTGCATTTGGAGATTTTTTTCTCAGAGATATACTATGTGGAATTATGTGATTATGACTTGGATGTCAAATAGAAGCAGCTTTGGATAATGTGAATGACTCCTATGGAGGGAAAGGATGTATATGACGAAAAACTTTCCGAAGGATGATCTCAAAATGAGTGACGATCGTTCCAATTATATCCTTCCTTTGATGTGAGAGATTAACTTAGTTTAATCTGAAATAAAGATTATATATGGATCATGTTTGTTTGTTTTTTGTCTGTATTACATTGAGTGCATATTGGGTTGCCATTTAGGCACACTCTTGCAAAGCTCAGTGAGTGTATAGGAAGAAGAAATATCTAATGACACCAAATCAGTTTTTTTTTATATGAAGTAAATTCCCTGAATAATTTATGGCTTAGCCATGCACAGGGAATTTTAGAAGTTTATAGATATTTGTAACATTGCATTATGTTGGAAATGATATTGTCCCGATTCTTTCAATATTTGAAGAATACCGTTATGTTGTTAGATCCCCATTACCCCAAGTTAAGTATTCATATTGAATTCTGCCCGATTGTAGTATATGAATCTATTTCTATTTACCATTGCGATTCCATTTTATAAGTACGCTGTGTGAGGCAAATTGTAGTATCCATATTTCACAATTTATTCTGCTGTATACCTTATGGATGTGATATGCTAAATTTTATTGAAGCAGTATTTCATTTTCAAGAGATGTATATGTGTGGATTTGCTTATTATTTGCTTTAAAACGGCAATATTCAAGGTAGACATCAGAAACCAAATATTATTGATATGTTTATATTTTCTATGGAAAAATTAATTTGAAGTAGAGAGAGAGAGGGAGACAGACATAGAGACAAAGAAAAGGGAGTGGAGAGGGGGGATATTAATTGACACAGTAAGTGAATGTGACTCAAGTTTAGCACTGACATACTCACTAATTGTGTGAGAACTGTCAAAGGAAAGCTGCATGCACTAGTTGTTCTTTTGTATCTCTCTCACCCTATTTCTCTTTCTCTCTTTCTCTCCTTGTGTTTTTCATCTCTTCTTTTACCATCCTGTCCATCTTTTTGTATGTGTTTCACTCTCACTATATATATCTATCTTTCCTTCTCCATCGTATCCTCCTCCCCCTCTCTCTATATCTTCACTCTTCTTTTATCTGTTGTAAAGTGATATATTCTGTGAGTGATCTAAGCAAAATGTGCTTTTCATTAAGCATTTGAATTATTTTCTTCATATTGTGCTATTACATGCCTAATACTACTCAAATTCTATATACTTTGCGTTGTGCCATCATCCATAGCATATTTGTGCTTCACATATTTTCTTTCTTTCTTATTTCTTCAATCTCTTTCCCCTTTTATTTCTCAAATCATATAATGACAGTTTTATCAGAGGGTGAAATTCTGAAATTTCATTTCCACAAAATTCATATATTTATGTAACTCTAACAAAGAATAAGATTAAATAGTTATATGAATGTGCAATTTGTATTTGTAATGAAATATGGAAGTTGCATAAATGGAATACAATGTGGATAGAAAATGAATTATGATAAAGGTAGAATTAACTATAAAACATTTCGAGAGTTTGCTAAGAACGTTATAAATTCCATCATACTCTAGCACAAAAATAATCAGTAATGGAGTGTTGAAAGTATGTAACACTGTAAATTCATTTATTTGGAATATAACTTTTGCTACCATTTAACACAATGTTAAATCTCCTTTAGGCCTTTTTCCACTAATCATACTAAATAAAGGATGATTTCATCAAAATATTGTCCAGAATATTAACACAATCTCTTCTAAATTCTCAGCCAGCTTTGTACATTTTTTTTATTTCAGCAATACACATTATTAGATGTATATCAGTTTGTTTTGTTATATATCCTCTTCTTGTGGAATGCCTCCATTTTATTGCTAAGTTTCAATAAAGCATATTCTGACACTTCAATGTTTTGTTGAAGATTATATCATAGCCACTGTGCTAAAGGAAATCCTTACTGGACTGTCAGAAGTTCTTCCTACATGTGTTTGTATACTTTCATGTACATGGTTACTGAAATGTGATTTTAAACACTAATCATTAACTTTACAACATTTGAATCACAAAGATAACAATTTTATTTGAAATGACTTTAGTTTGCTTCTGAACGATTGACAAATCGTTGTCCATAGTTTCTTTCATGCATTCTATTGGTAATGGCTACATTTAAAGATGCAGACCTTGCAGCTGTCCACATAGTATGATTTCAAAGGTGTTGGTGTTTGGTGTTAATGTTTAGCAAGTGAATAAGGCTACTGAGCTGAGCTCATACACCAAATTCAAGTTTAGGAAATGATGGTATGGTGATATATATTCACGGCTCACCTCTGAGTAATGGCATTCACAATACTGGCATCATTTTCAAGTTTGGTGTTAATTTTGTCCAACACCAGCTTTGACACCAATATATTGCCTATTTCATGTTTCATGGCTCCCATACTAAGTGGCATTTCTTCTAGTTTATTTACTGTGTGTGATTTCCTTGATAACCTCAGGATTTGTCTTATAATTCTATTACTTAAATTTTTAGTTGTTAAAACAGTAAACGAAGAGGGGAAGTTCATCCTGACAAAAGTTTATTTAAAATGGAAGTGGAAAACATAACTCATCATCGAGTGATTCAATACACAAATTCTCAACGGGATAAATTTAACCAAAGTAACAGAAGTATTGCTCTTTATTATAAATCAGTTCTATATGGCAATGGTGTATGAATGTACCCTAGGTCCCACAACACAAAGGTTAATTTTTTGCTTGATTTTCATGTTTGATTGTACATTGGAAAGTATGGGTTGAAGTTTCTGAGGTAGTGATTAATCAAAGTTAAACACAAATCGACCACTGATGTGTTGTCCTATTTTATCTCTTTTATTTCATTTTTTTTTTCTTTCTGTATTCCATTGAAAGAGACATTTTTTTCATGGTGAACTTTCCCTCATAGGGTAGAAAATCAAAATGTTAACCTCTGATAAAGGAGAGAAATTAGCACAGTTATAAATATGAGCTACCTGAAGTAACTAGTAAGTACGTGTGGAGCGACGTTACATTATATCTGTTATAAGTTACTGAAATAATGGCATTGATTGGCTGAGAGCAATTTTATCAAAAAGAAATGTATTAACCTGGGCTATTGATAACAAATGATATGATGGAGTGCGGCTGGATGTTATTCAATTCATTGCTGTCTGTCATCAAAATTAAAAGTATTTTACCAAGTTTTTGACTCGGGTTAGATATTTGTCCAAACAAGGCCTGAATATTTTACCTCTCGGTTCAATACACACATTGAAAAACAAGAAATTAAATCGGATCTCTTAATTGGCAAGTAAATGTTTTTTTTTTTTTGTATGAAGTGAACATGATCTGGTTTATATATGATATGACATGTCAGTTGTGCATTATTTTGCATCAAATTATGGTTTGCGATTTAAGCGGTATTTTGGTAATTGATTTGGGGAAATTTCTGAGCCAAGAAAAATGACATTTATTATACTTTGAGTAATAAATTGAATACCACTCCATGTTCAATGAGAATACATATTGGTGAGCAAAGTTACACATTCATGATCTTGAATAGTAGAATTTGAGTGAAGTTGGTTAGCAAGATGCAGTCAAAGACAAGTTTCAAACATTGATTTGGTGCATCCACTTCAATGCTTTTCAGCAAAGGATATGTATACTTTACATGTATATATGCTTCCATTTAAATAAGCTTGAGTGCTGCAGGCCAAAACACCATATCACTGCACATAAAATGTACATGTATGCATAGTTTAATTTGGAAAGAAGAACATTTGTCCTATATTATGGTGTATATCCTAATTTTCGATGTGAAATTCATCATTTTTCCAATTTTCATAAAGAAGTACTGTCAAAGTTCCATTTTGTATATTTTAATAAATTTGACACTGATTTTATTTTTTACTATTCATGTACAAGACTCAAAATGAGTCAAGTGGTTGCTTGGTTTTTGGCATGATAGATTTGGAATTTAAATCTAAAGTAATCCCGATTTACCCTTCCTATTATGAAAAATGTTAGGATTAGGAAAATACGAACCGCCCCCATAGGTTAATTATTGAAGAAAATTTGGAGTTTCTTCATTTATTTACATGATATAGTGTGTTTTTATGAAGAATATATTCCTACCATGTTGATGTAATGTATAAAAAGAAGAGAATAACAGATGAATGTACATGTATTAAATAATTAAAAATATTAATATAAAAAGCTGAGAAATGAGCTGTCTTACTAGTTTTGTTTTGGTTTGTAATATGTGAAGCATCATCAGGGCCCTGTATCACAAGCTTAGCAATAGATTATATCATTGTTATGACTGATTGCATTGATCAGTATGTGCAATCAGTCATGAAATCTGAACATATAATCAATCACAAGGCTTTGTGATAAAGGGTTCAGAACAAGCTCCCAATGAAAATCTTGTTCTCTCTACTTTCATACTGTCTCCTCTCACTCTACTCTTCTATTCATTGTCCTTTCTATCTTTACCCTTCTCAGACCATCTACCCTCCCTCTCTCCTGCACACACCCCTCTCCGATCTCAATTTTTTTCTTCCAAATCTTGTTCACCCTTTTCCTTTCTTCCATCCCTTCCATATATTGGTCATATTAGTTATCAAGTTTACAGGGGTGGGGGGCAGTATTTGCCTTTTCAAACAAGTACGAAATAAAGAATCGAAGCTCTATGGGGTTTCTGTTATATCTGGTACCAACAACGGGTATCGTGTCCTTTTTCATTAACATGGATCTAGAATACCCATTGCAATTTTCAATAAGGTCTAATGCAAATCAGTGTTTCTCTGAAACATGATCTGAGTGGAAGTGTAAACACATCAAGTGTTTCTATGTTTTACCTGCACTCTTTTGAGCCCATATTATAAGTTTTGCATGACCAGTAATTGCATCAAATTACTTTTTTGATCTGCAGTTACCATATGTTCATTCTCCCTTTGAAAATTGAGCCGAAACATGCTCTAGACCCTCTCATTCTTGATGAATTCGCTCATTAATCACAACAATCAAACATAGCACTAGATTTCCCCATTTAGCTCATATCCTTTCATAATTTATTAATATACTGCTTTACATAGAAATATGATTTTTAAAATTCACCCACACAAGACATATATGGCTTTTTGCTTAAATACCAACAAATTCAAAATTGTTAGTCAATACAATCAAACTTACGTAAAATATATCTCTGACTTTATACTCATAATCTACTTCAAAATATATTCCTTGATAAGTAACCCATATAACAAAATCAAAATTAAAATACAAATAATAACATTACTCACAATCCACCATCACATTTCATTTAATTTATGCTATACAAATAAAAAATAATTGACTGAGAAATAAACTGAGAATTCTATCTACAGTATTTCACAAGTCATGGTGCAGCAACGATGCATTCCAAAATACACAACTGCTTATTTCATGAATATTCATTTGTAGCAATAAAAGTAAAATATGAATTTAGACTTCCATGATTAGTCCTTCAGATGTAAACACATAATTGTGGCAAGATTCTTCTCTTAAATTTTGCAGTTAAAATTTCAAATCAAGAAGAACAGTCTACATTATATATCTTTGTGAGAAAATATTTTTTTGCCCAACAAAATTAGGAATGTGTGTTAAAAGGTAATGGAATTTTCTCCAAGCATTTAAGGCACCTTATCAAAAATTGGTGCCACATACGTAAGCAAGATTACTGCTACAAAACCGTTAATCATTTTTCGGAGCAGATTTTGTAATCATGCGACAAAAATGGGTCTCAAGGCTGTGAAACTTACTTCACATTCCATTGACCTTGTACACAAATGATACTGAGCTTTGCCAGTGCATGTGAAGGAGCTATTTTCTTTCAAATATGACTCAGAATATGCATACAGGTAAGTCATAATTATAACATCAAATCAGATGTATCCTGTTTGGGTTGGATGTTCAGCTTTTGATTTTCATCTAAAAAAAAAAGGAAGTTGGTTCAAACTTTAATCATCGATGTAACCTTCTTATAAGACAGGCCAATATCACCAGGTTCTTTAACATAAAGCTTCACTGCTTAATGACAAGGTTGATTTTCAAAATATATTTCAATTACTTTAATCATTATGTGCATCTAATTACACAATCTGAATGACCAATTGCTGAGATTTGTGTTACTCATACATGACAATGTTTAACTGCAAGCATTTTTTTACACATATACCACAAATACAACTAAAAGGCACTACTCACTTCTATATATCCAGCTTTTTCTGTCCTTCATACTTTTTAAATGAATTTCTGCTCATGATTACTATTCAGTTAACCACAAATAATACCTTATTCAAGTAGGAATTACATCAGATGAAGCAATAAAGTTTGAAATCTGAAGTGGCTACCCTGGACAAATATAATGTTATTATTATAAATACCTGGAAGAAATTCTTCCTACCATTTGGAGCGTTAGATTTCATATAAACGAATCTTCTAGTATTGGTATATCAGCCATACTGTGAAATCTAAAGCTCTTTAATTATACACAGAATTTGGGACCTGGTGGAAATTTAAACTTATATCATTCACTCATCCAATAATAATTAGAATCAATCCCCCCTCCCCTTATTGATATGAAATAGAAATTGTTAGTTTGTGTCCATTGTGCATTTCAAAGACGAGATTAATATTATATTCACATATAATATGATAGTAATAATACATGTACATTTATATCATATTATTATATCTATTATGATTATCACCTATACAGGCATTTAATTCACACTATACTGCCACTGAACTTCTTAGTTCTCTATGACCTAGACAAATTGAATACATGATCAGAAGTTATTTCAAAACATTCTTAATAAATATCCTGAGAAATTCACTTTAATACTGACATCAAGCAAAATTTGTCTTAAAAGGATTTTGGCTAATGTCAAAAGAGTTTCACCTGATTTGAAAATGTTATCTTTAATTTACTCAACACTGCCATTATTTAAGGGCAGACATCTTTTATCTTGATATTCCTATACTTCAAAGACATGCTATACTGTTCCCTATACAGTATAACTAATAGGTTTTCATGAGCAAGACTTCAGCTTTGTAAGAAACACTTTTGCAGGAGTGCTAGTTAAACTCAGGTAAAACAGACATTAACCTGTTGATGACAAGCAGAATTGGTTTTGAAATGTAATACATTATAATCTTTATGCAATGGGGCCATGACCATCAATTATTATATCCAACATAGATTAAATCCTCTACCGTGATTGGTTGAAATAGCATCATGTGACCAAATGTATTCTAACTATGATGTAGCATGATCTCACATCTTGATATATTTTTCGCTGACCAATATTCTGATGTCGTTATTTAAGAAAACTGGATATTAGTCGGTGCAGGCACCAATCTGCATTCCGCTGATGGCTTAAGAAAGGTATGTAATTCAATGCAAGTAACCAGACTCTGCAAGCTCAGCGCATAGATGTTAGTTCTAATTTATTATTAGTAGGATACAAGACAAATATATCTGGTGTTTCCTTCAAAAGCATAGTGGGAATTATTAATCCTCGGTTGGACTGGCAATATATAACTATTTTTTTCTTCGGGCTTCAACCCTCGAATAAGACCAACTTTGGATAAATGATTTCCACTATACTTTCTCAAAGCCTGATATATTTGTATACTTTGTCCATGCTTCATTGCATAAAGCAAATTTTCAGGTTGCATGCAAAGAATCCCTCTAAGTACAAAAATAAACAATACATCATTCTTGATCTATCCACCAAAAAAACATATACGAATGATTAAAATTATCTTTTTATAAGATCTCATCATGGCATAGATCGACCAGAGAAAACATATCATTTGGTAATTTCATGATGGTTCTTTAATTTGAAGTAAATTACTTTTCTGGAAATATGTATCTCTGAGTTTCTGAATACAACATAAAACAAAAAACCCTGGTATCTTTTTATTAAAACACATTCATAATACATGTGTTGATTTTTGAGAAACAATTCCTGAACAACAGAAAAGCAATACATACAATTGATGTGGGGTTTTTTTTTGTCCTACATTGAACAAAAAGATATGTGCATCTGGAAATATATTAGAGATGGATAAGGAATAGAGGGGTCCCCATCTAATATTTTATGAAGGCTTGGTAAATAAACCCTGTGTAAAAACAGTGCATTGAGCTAAGCAACAAAGTTTTCTTTCTCACATATTTTTGCAAGTAACAGAGCAAAACAATTGATAATTCCTTAGCTTCAATCGAATCATCACGTTTTTCTCCTGCATACCAAATTGTTAGAAATCCTTATCAAATCATATGCTCTTGTAGCATAATATGTACAAAATTCTTTAGTTTTGCAATGCAGATTCATTTTGCTCTTTTATGTACATATTTTGAGCTCTTTTAATGTATATATTTTGAGGTATTTAAAGGCTTCAAAAGTGAGCTAAGAGTACTTGAACAGCTTCAAACATATTGAAACTTTGTCATTCAAAACTTTAAACTCATACCTCTTTTTTTTATTCCTGCAAATGGATGGCATGCCAAGTAAAGCGAATGAAAAATAGATGATCTTAGAAACACATTTGCATGGTCGTTTTCTTTTCTTTTTCCAGCAAACAGATGGCAATAGTTTGAAAAGCAGCTAAAAAGTTGACGGACTCTGGCTGAGACTTGCATCATGAACCTTTGTTCTTGGGGCTTGAGGTGGTTGACTGCTTGGCCTTGAGTTTGTTGAGAATCACACCAGAAGTGGTTATCAAGTTTCCCAGGAACAGGCAAAAGAATATCAAACTTGCAATAGGTACCTACATAGAAGGAATAAAAATGAAGATAAGTTGTAAACCCAACAGAGCATTATGCTCTTTTACACAGAAAAAAAAATCTTCCACAAAGTCAGGGAAAGCTTTTATTGATACATATTTATTAATTTCTATAAAAATGGAACAAACTAGAAAGATTTTACTTTAATTGATGAGGCATCTTTTTAGCAATCAATTGATATATTTTTTTGCACAAGTTTAATTTGTAACAAAAAAGGGGAATGAATTCATCATCACCATAAATTATGGAAATATATTTGCCATCAACATCAACCTCATCATCAACACCATCATCATCATTACCATTATCATCATTATAATAATCATCATCATCACCATCATCATCACTATCATCATCGTCACCGTCATCATCATCATCGTCACCATCCTCGTCGTTATAACTAAAACCATCACCACTAAATCATTATCATTATCATCATCATCAAAACTATCATCATCAATCAAATCATCAACATTTTCATCTCTATTATCATCACTACAACCACTACTACACCCACAACCACTATCCTCATCACCACAACCACCAACCCACTACCACCACCATCATCACCAGCATCCTCATATTCTTACCATCCATTCATTACACTCAGGATGTTTGGAGATTTGATACAGTGAATATGCATTGTAAAACTGCCAAGTCTGTGGGAGGGAAAAATCAAGAAATAAAAACTATGTATGAAATTTTCTAGCCAAAATAATATCACAATCCATTGATCTACAAACAAAAGCAATAACATCAATGTGTGCTGCACTCAACCCAGGTGAGGTAAATGGGTACCGGCAGGAAGTAATTCCTCAAAAAGCTGTGTGCACCTGAATAGGTAGCCTAGCTTAGCCAGTTAATAATAATAGCAGGGCCCGCTGGGAGAACAGCTTCCGGAACTGAAGTGGCTACCCTTGGTAAATATACCGCTATTATTATTATCATTATTATTAAAGAGACATTTAATAGCTTGTTACCAGCTCGATATGTAATGATATATCTAAAAATAATGTTGCAACCGGGGATTTGAAGTTGTCATCTACCATACTTCTTGCCAGACAGCGACTCTACCATTAGGCCTTTGTTGATCCTTGACACAGATTCAATTAACAAGAAACAAATACTGCTACCTCTGCTTTCCTTATACATTATGTCTTTTAAGTTTACTGAAAGATTGGCAGACTAATAATTACTAATGAAAAGGACAGATTAATACTAGAAACCTGTACTTACATATGCTACAAAGAGAAATGGTAGCAGGAATGTCAACCCTCTCCACATCCAATTCTGAAAACCCTCTGCGGACAAACAAGAAAACACAAAAAGAAAGATTGATTTTACTTCACCAGAAACAAAAATAGAAAACAGAAAATATGGTATGAACAGGAATATTTCTAAACATATTTACATAAACATTATTTGCTGTCCTTCAAAATACACAATGCTCATTCAATTATGATGGAAAATCTACACTTAACACTATTCAAAAGTCAGGCATTGTTTGATAAACATACACTATGTGCATGTTAAGGAGAATATAAGGGGGCTTGTCATAATTAAAAGTTAAACATCATTCAAATTTCTAATTGGCAGTTAAACTACTTCATTCAAATGAAGAAAGATTGTTCAATACTTACCTACAGTGATGTACATGTCACTTTTCTCCCCAAGAGCTCTTAATCTATACAAACATCCACTTTGGTAGTAATACTGCATCAATTGAACAACACCTATATATATGGAAGAGAGGATATACTAGGATTATGGGGGCATGTAGTCGCTGGCGGATCCACAATTAAAATTTGTAATGTAAAAATGCTGTTAAAACATAAGTGTGCTCCCCTTTTCAAAGTGAGGACTTTTCTTCTTTTTTGCCAAATTTCTCCTCGGGAAAATGTGCCCCCCCCCCCTGGAAAATCCTGGACCCGCCGCTGCATGTAGTAGTTCTGACTCTCATCTTTCAGAGGCTTGTGGGTTTGAATGCCAATCATGGCATGTTTTCCTTCAGCAAGACATTTGTCAACATTATGTTACACTCAACCCAGGTAAAGTGAATGGGTACCTGGCAGCACAAGCGAAAGTGAGGGTGAGAGTATTTGTAATTTGTATCCTTTGGCAAAAATCATTTCATAGATCCAACTATCATTATCATTAATTATGATTAAATCAAGTGTTCAAAGTAAAGAAAGGCAATGTTTAAGATACTTTGGTAAAGATCATGTTATTTCATTTTAACCACGATGAAAAATTATATAAAAAATGTGCATTCACATATATACATTGTAGCTGATCCCTGCATTTGGAAATAAAACACAATTAAAATTACACAACAAATCCAAACTTCCAACAAATGGAACACAAAACTACGAACAAAAAAACCCAGGATCTCTTCATTCATTAAGGTATTCTAACAAGTGAGTACATGCACTTACTAAGATATAGAGAGAAGAGCATGAATTGATTCCTGAACATTCGATAGCTGACACTGTCTGGCCAAATCAGTAAGATTGATGTCAAAAGAACAGTCAGGTAATGATGCACTACCCACCAACCTTTTATCCTAAAGGAACAAAAACATAGAAAAAATAGTCTGTATAAAGAGTTTCAAGTATTAATCTGTGGTTCAATTTTTATAGTACGATATAATAACTTTCACTTTCATTATATTTAGTTATGGCAGTGCGCAATTGAAAACAAACCTGCATGGCTGACCTTTCTATTTCAAAGGGGGCCCGTAACACAAAGCTTAGCAATAATTGTAGATCATTTTTCTACGATTGATTGCATTGACTACAATGTACAATCAACTGTGAAAGTCAGCGTACGATTAATTACTAACCTTTGTGTTACGGGACCCAGGTGTAACTTAATACAATTCCTAATACGTTATTCTGAACCATGTTACATGTAATGCACATCCTCCTAGAACAGTATGCCCCCCCCCAGTTCAAGCTAAAGTTTACATCTCAGGGGTTAAGCCCCAAAAGATAGGGGCCTACAGAGCCCCTCCTAGATAATTATCCACAAGTCAATAACAATTGTTTCATGCTGTGTAATTTTTCATTTTTTTGTCATTTTTTTAAAGTCTTGCACAACTTTTGAGACTAATTTGTTTATGCCTGGATACTCAGCTATATTATGTGTGTGTGTGTACACCCAAAATTGCTCAATAAAATGACTTCATGCACTAATCCAATGCAAGAACAAAACACATAAGAAATACACATGATGCAATGTACAGCCATTTCGTGTGATTTTCAGTCCCTCACAGATACAAGACAACCCTCTAAATTCAAAATTTGAGGGGAAACATCCCCCCCCTGGATCGCTGCACATACATGTAGAGTAATTTTCTTGGAATACATGTATGCTAAACATACCTAGATCCATTGTGTCTGAGGATAGATTCTCTGATGACCAAAGTACAGTAGTACCAGACAAGTAGAAAATGATAACAGGCGTCACATATCCTAAAAGAGTGATGAAAAGGTAATCAGATTACGGGTTAAACATAGAACAAAACACATCTCGTACAGATATATGGTATCAAAGTACCATTAGATAAAGTAGAAATTGTAAAATACCCAAGCATGGACACATGTATGGAAGGCTGAAGGATCTTGGCTAAATAAAGAATACCTTTCATTTTCAATTTAATGGAAAAACTGCTTTAGCAAAAAGGTCAATCATCCTGTAAGATTAGAGCATTGATTGAACATTTCATCTTTACATTTTTTTTGCTATGTGTTATAGGCTCTACCTTCAAAGTGCAAGTTTAACAGTAATTAGACTAAGCCCTAAGTTGTAGAAACCAAATTTGTTTGACTTGATAAAGGAGTTAAAATGTAAGATTTCACAGAAACAAGCAAAACAAACAAAAAAGTCAGAAAAACTCTTTTCTTTTCAAATATCCAACAAACTAAAATATATATTTCTTTTGCAATGGCAAATTTAATGTCAATTACTGACAAGTGACAAATATAACTTTATATACAAAATGCACACTGTACTGTACATATATGGAATTTCCAACTTTACATTAATAGCCAACTTGTTGATAACTTATTTCTTTGTTTTATCTGTTTTCTTTTGTTTTGTTGTTTTAATTTGCTATTTTACCCATACATGTATATCCTACAAGCTTGCAGGTACTCATCAAACATGTATATCATGCTAACTGACATACAGAAATAAGACATGAAAAGGGTATTGTGCCATATTTCTATAAAATATCATGTTAAAAGTTCATACATGTATTTCTTGCATGGATCCACAAGTTCTTGATGCCAATAACTATCTACTATTGTGTTTCAGAACACAAACAAAACCTGACAATATCAATGGAAACGCCCTAAAAAAGGCCAGTCACAAAGATAAAAATCATAATTCCATGCAGTAAGCCCCACAATCTCATCATGCTCCAATTGTTTCTTTCATTGTGCTCATGAACTTTACATATACATTCCCTATATTTCAAATGGTAGAATTGCTACAAGATATCATTGCAATTTTCATGTGGACTGTTTTTAAAAATATGTTTCACAGTATACAGAAAACAGCCATTAATTAAAGCAAGACACTTAAATGTTGTTATCGGTGTAAAATAAATAAAAATAATAACATGAGACACAATTTATGTACATTATTTGATTTAGACCCTACTTGAATACTACAAGATAATAACATCAAATTAGGGGACACTGGTCCATTGTTTAAAACAAAAAAATTAAATAAAACAAACACTTTAAGACAGGTCATAACAGTCAAAAGACATGAATAGATTATATGTTTTTGGAATACAGATCAACAGCATTACAAACATAAATTACAGACAAGCTGAACAGATGAACACATACCACTAAAGATGCAACATAACCATAGTATATACTAACCATACAGGTCAAAACACAACAACAGAATAGAACGACTAGACCCGTTCATAATTTTGTTTGCATCTCTATTGCATAAGACTGAAATAACTTAGTCTGCATTGGGAGAATGGCGACAAAATATTCAGATATATGATATAGTTCATCCTTCTATCTTTCATTTTCTCTTTCCTTTTTCTTGGTCATGAAAAAATAATGGGGGAGGGGCAGCGAACACCCCACCAATGTATCTGTACGCCACTGCTTAATGTTAAAGAAAGGAATGATTGAAGAAAGGGATTGGAAACACTTTAACTCCCAACAAAATCAGAATTATAAAAATTATCAGAAACTATCCTCAAATAGGCAGCCAAACTAGTGACCATGCAGAAAACAAATTTTCATTTAAATGAAATGTGAAATAGTAACATATTTAATCAGAGAATCAATATGCATTCCAAATTAAATCTAATGGAAAAATCATGCAACAAACAAGTAAAGAAAATCATTCACAATCCGTCAACCAATTCCAAAATCCTTATACACTGTAATATCCATTTTATCTCAAGATTTATGAAGAGATTTACACCTTTTTAATAATCTAAGGAATGCTGCAAATTGCAAATTTTACATCATAGATAAATTTCATATGCAGGTCTAGCACAATTGTAAAGCATGAAAATGACTGGTCATAAATAAACTGCACATTTCAAATTGATAGTGAGGCATTGGGACCTACTGTATAATAGACTTGTTATTGATTGCAATTTTCTTGCAACAGTCTCTCAGAAGATCCTGGATAGATGATTTTATTATCAATCGATCACCTTCTGGATCTCATTCTCGACAACATAAATGAGAATGCAAGATAACCTCTTCTACACAACATGGCTAACATTTATCATGTGACCTTCAACCTTTTATCAACTATGTATAGGACACTTGGTCTTATCTCTTCAAGCACCTTGTCTTCTCGCTACTCATCTTGGTGCGATGTTCATAGTAGACCTTTTGCGTTTTTCATCCCACGTGAGCTATTAGACTACACCAATGGGGATAAGACCAACTCGTATTTAATAGACATTACAACAAGCAACTACATCTGTATAAGCCAACTGATGCACCAACATAATACTAGAAAATCAGCAATTTTGAGGTATATTGTATCTAAGCAGTATTTCTAGGCCCTGTCTTACAAAGAGTTACGATTGATTCAATCAATCTCATGTATGGAAATCCATCCATACCATAATTTTTTCTAAGTACAGGAAATTAGCTCAATCTCCTTCATAAACAAAGATAACGATGAATGTATGAATATACATCATACAATACATCTAGAAAACATTTTGAGAAAAATTTGCATTTTAGATGTTGATGTTGCTGACCGTCCATAGTTGTGGTTGATTGGATCAATCATAACTCTTTTTAAGACAGGGCCTTGATCATTCATTTGGGAAGGTACATGTATTTCCACCTCTGATTACCCTTTAACTAAACTACATAACCACATTGCATGCAGCATCACATGATCTCGAAGCATTTCACCAGACACTGGGATTGAACTTCACATGTATAATGGAAATGATATTTAACAGGCAGGAAGCACTAACTACACATATGCAGGTACCATCATTAAACTTCGATCTATTATACAGTGAAACCTACTTTCCAGAACAATGCAATCATTCTGTACCAACATTCTTTGATTCTTTAATTACTACTAATCGATACATTCTTCAAAGGATATCACTTGAAGGATGTAAAGAAACATTTCTCTACATGTACATGTACTTCATTATAATGAACATGGGTAGTTGAATATATACCAGAAATTGCAATAAAGTAAAATAACAACCCCTTGCACTTATCCAGGCTATTATAAGTATACCTTCTCTCTGATTTTGGCAAATTTGATACCCTCTTTACTGTATGCAACTATGCGCATAAAACACCCATCCATAAAAAAACTATTCCTTTTACATGCTTTTATGTACAATTGTACAGTGTACATGTATAGTGTTGTCTTGTAATGGCAGTGCCCATCCCACCCCCACTCATTGCCAATTTTCTTATGATCTATTAAAATTGAACTTGCAATTGATTTTAAATTTCTGTCATCTTAGCCTTCAAAAACACTTCCCAGTGTCTTATTAAAAGAAAATGTTTGATTCAGGTTCAAAATTATTGAGATTAATGCAACATTTTGTGAATTCACTGACTTGTCATCAAATTAGCCCCCAAAATGGTCTTGTGAAACACTACCCAATTTATCACCTCACATGATTGGTTGTAAGGTAAAGGTTTCACTGTACAATGACTTATGATGGTTCATACTCGATGCTTACCTGCCTATGCGATTAGGACTGTTCATAGGACTGGGAAATGGATGGAGTAGTAAAAATGATTAAGATTATATATTCATGGAGGCATGAGTAATAATAGGATACATGTTTAGCATATCATGAAGAATTAATATGCATGTCATGATGCATTAGACTAGTATTAATTATGTAGGACTAGAATTGACAAGCTGTGTAGACAAAGCAAAATGATAATTAAAGGTTGGCACTTGAAATATGGATAATATACGTGTACCTCCACCTGTCAATAAGCTACATGTACAATGTTCAAATTTTAGATACATGTACACTTTACAATGTACTGTATATCTCCAAATGAATATCTCTGTTGTTACTATCAAAACAATGAAAAATGCACACACTCACAAAAGTGAATAAAAAAAATCATACATAGGCCCCTATGCATTTTTCTGACAAAAATGGGGATCATTTACACACACAAAATAATTTCAAGAAAAGGGATATGGTTATCAAAAGACACAATATTCATCCACATTCATGAAGATGTGTTGACAACTAATGTAAAACAGATTTTGAATAATATAATCATAACATGAACATGTCTAATGTGGAATTGCGGATGTTGATAGTCATTAATTTGTATACAAAGTAACAGTAAACATTATCAGGAAGCAAATTGTCAGTGATCTTGCATGGCAAAGAGCAAGGTTATCAGTGAACGACAGGTTGCTTCATGAAATGCCCGTCTGGTTACTCCCTTACCACAAAGGTGTAGCTTGATTCAGATCTTCACTGTAACATTTATTTTGATAAAGGATTCTAAATTACACATCTTTCCAGTAAACATTGTAATGTTAATTGTTATACATGTAGATAAGTTGAATAACTGTTTCATAGTAGTTTGTTCAACATTGTACTATCTTGAAATACAGATTTTTTTTCAAACATATTTACTAGAGTGACTCTTTCACCTCCTGTTACCTCGGTGCTCAAGTTTTCATTTAGAATAGATACATATGGTCCTTTAATTCTCAAATTAAATTTAATGGCAGATAACCCCCCCCAACATTTTTTAGAATGAATCTGTAACGCGAAATGTGGTGCTGTGAAGTTCCATGATTTTTTTTCAAAAATGTCTTGGACTTTAAATGTATTTCAGAGAGAAGATCCTTTGATTGTAAATGAAAATTTTTGAGTGAGTTGATATTTAATGCACTTAAAAACAAGAGTGAGAACTTTAAACAAATACCAGCCTTTATCGGAACCCAACAGAGACTATGCGGGATCAGTGACACGTGTTCAAATTTATTTTTTCATACTAAGCACTTTGCAGTTGAATTTCATATGTATACACTGCAATGTAGAAAGCTGATTTGTACTTCTTTGCAAAATGACTTGAGTTAGAAATGGTTATCATTTCGTGTAGAAAATAGATGTAGACACAAGTGTCGCAAAACAGGTACTGCAGGGAAACAGGTAATTCCATGAGGTTAGGTTAAAAAATTACAAGATGTCCATGTAACATACTGTATGTATCAATTCTATTTCAAAGTGAAGATCAATTCAGATGTGAAATGATTTGATATGTCAATGTGAAGGTCTCCAACCACAGAAATTCATATTTCATCTATAAATCTTTTCTGGATTTGTGGTAGCTCAAATAAACTTTTTAGCAATGTATTGTGGACATCACATTCACATGTTATTGGCAACCACTGTCACACTTAATTAGTAAACCTAAGTGGACTTCAGTTTTTTTTTGGTGAAGTTATCATTTGAAGATATTTGCCAAGTTTAACTGAGACATTTTTTGTTCTGGTAAGTAAAAAAAAAATGGACCAAATCTCATAGAATTACCCATACAAAAAAACTTGATGGGTGAAAGTTTGAACACTATCTGACAAATAATAAGAAATGTTAAGATTTTTTTAAAGTTGTGAATATTGGTAATCCCTAGATCCATGGAGACTACAAATTGGCCACATATGTGATGTCACAGTGATGTAAGGCAAGGACTACTCTTTCATGTACTCCAATACATAAAATGGCTAATATGTCATTTTTTCAAATGTTTTACTTCAAATTTTATTTTTCTTTCATGAGGACATAAAACAATATACTACCAGGGTTATATTTAGATTACTGCCCCAGGGGAATGGGCAGTTAGGATAAAACCACAAATCCCTGATAATTAAGTACATGGCCTATGGGAAAGTTGTCCTTGCCTCTTGTCATAATTTACTTACCCAGTTGCCAATTTGAAATCCACATAATCATAGGATTTCAATTTTAAAGCAGCCATAACTTTCTTATTGCTGGTCCGATTTCTTTCAAACTTTCACCATTCTGTTTTATCTATTTTTCTCCTTTCCAACACTACATTTTATGACCAAGGCTGGATTCCCCTTTAAATACCCCATCTTAACAAATTAAAGAGATTAGTACAGATAGGATTGATAATGAAAGAACATTGTATCAAAAGGTTGATTAACTGCAAATCATCTCTATGAAATCTCAGAGAATGGAACATCAGCTAACCTTAATAATTCAGTCATAAATATTATCTCTTTCTGGAAAGTATAAACCTGCTGGAGACTAAAGCATTTTCTATACACCCCAGTCCCCAAAATATAAGATGGCCTGATCTCCAACACATGAAAAAAAGTTAGCTAGAAAAGAATTTTGACATGAAACGAATGTCAAACTGTCAGATGGATTAATGCAGGGGAGATACCAACAGAGATTGTAATTTTCAAAGTGTAAATACCTGTTCTTGATAAAGAATGTGTTGATGGTAGCTCCAACCAGCATAATGATAGAGAGATAGAGCTTGAACTGTTCATACTCTTCCTTGTAAGCAAATCTGATCAAAATTAAATGGAAGAGGTAAAAGAGAATAAGAAAGGGACAAATAAGTTAAAACAATACAGTATAATCAATCAGGCAGGAATGTTGAAAGAATTTCAGATAAGAGTGATTAACATCTTTTAGGTTTGTGACAAATGAAGGCAACTGTGAAATGTGACATTTTCTATGCAACAACAACAACAAATTTATAAATTCAATAATCAAGAATAATTTAAATAACCACAAATAAGGGATCTGTGAAGTTGGAATTTTACTCGGACTGTAGTTTACTTTATTCTCCCACTGCACTCAATGTGACGAGTTCTTTGACCTCAACAATCTAGAAAGATTATACTCTAAACAGTTGACTGTTCTAAACAGAAGAATAATCATTAATGTCATCAATAATATGTACCTGTTTTAAATTTCACTGCATGTAGGGCCTCTGTTTGATTTGGTGAACGAATAGACCAGTTCGTAGTTACTTCATGGACAATTTTTGTCAAATGACCTTTCATTTCTTTCATTATGATAGGCAGATTTTAAAGCAAGATATTACGTAAGCTTGCCCTACATAGCAGGATGAAGAAATTGAATAGACCAGGTGACTAGAATAGCACACCAATGAACACTTTATGAAGGTATTTGTTGCATTCCTACTTTGAATGCATATCATAGCAAGTTGCACAATGTACTTGGCAAACTTTGAAATACCAGTGGACGCATTGTTGTTTTTTGTGGATGTGAATGAAAACCATGTTTCAAAAGAATATATGAATAATCAAGACATCAATGTTGGTGCTTATTTCATTAGATTTTAAACCACCATGTCACTTTAGTACAAATAACCTTCCTCTGCTCATGCGTAGAAACTTTTGATCATGCGCAGAAAGGAACTACGAACTGGCTTATACCACCATTATAATTATGTGCAAGTAAGTATTTGAATAAACATCCAAAGCATTTCATAAGTAAGTTCAATGAGTTAATTTATTTAGTATATCATCAGAACACTTCTCGAACAGAAAAACAATTAAAATTCTTACCTGTCTTTTTTACTCAAGATGGAGACACTGACTGGTCCAAGTGTGGTACTCAAGAAGAAGCTAGAATAAAGTGAAATATAAGCATATCAACTGTATTCCAACGTGCATCAACTGGTGAAGCATGGGAGACAAACTAATCATTGTTGAAGAACTTAACACCAGGGGAAATTCAAATGGGGGCTGTGGGAGATTTAGCCCCAAAAATGCTCAAAAGAAAATTTGGAAACTAAAAAAGAGGGGCCCTGGAAATCCCAATCAACTTCAATAATAAAGCTCTAAATCAAATGTTGCAGATTTAGGCAATCGGTTGTGATAAGTAGCCTCAGAAAATAAAAAAATTTTAAAAAAATTTAGCCGGCAGAACATGGTGTGGGAATGAAAAACATTACCATTATTCAAAATAAGCATTCAAATGTTAGATTTATATCAGTAATGTCCAAAAACTAGGCTATTGATAATCACAACCTAATCCAAATACAATTTTATATTTAAACTTCAATGCAATTGTTGTATTCTCAACTTTAAATTCTTCATATTTACAATAATACAATTAGCATAGCATAATATAATAGCACTTCATTAGTATGTATAAAGATCAATAGAAAAGAAAATAGTAAAAACAAAATCAGAATCGAAAAGGAGAAAGTACCAACCAAAGAAGCAGAGCTTGTTTGAATAAAAAAAGAATCAAGAGTTTGATCTTCTAGATGGTGAGTGCAACACAAAAGGAGTAGTATAGTTCTATTTTCTTTTTAATGATGACAATTGCTGTAAAAAATAAAAAAACATCCATAATGAAGATCTGATTGCAGATGTATGAATCCAATGTTTTTTCCCGGCTTAGGATGCACTTACTAGAAAAAAAATCAAAGAAAAGTTTTCAAACAAACCACAGTGTATACATTCCTGAATGCAATCAAGGCTATGGCTATAGGGACTCCTTTGACTGGCCTCAATGTCCAGCTCATTCTCAATGGCCTGGAAAAATGTTTTGCACCTAAGTTTGCGCCTAACTTAACCAATTCAAGCTGGAGTATGGGACTATGTCCTATAGAAAATTTGTCTTATCCTGAGTATGAGGTATGACAAATAAAAGGCCTACACCTGTCTTACTTGTTGGACCTTGGCAGAGTATCCAGGACTTCACTGCAATTCTTTTTCCTGTCTTCAACCAATTTCTTTAGCTCATTACACTTGGCCTTCTCTTCTCCACTTAGACCTTGGCTTTTCCTGAGAAATAACAACAAATGAAAATAGGGATACAAATGTAAGTTACAGCAGTTCACTTCAGCTTGCAGAATCATTTCATTCCATATTATTTCCAAGGACTGATTATCAAACAAAAACTACATTTAGAAAAATAACTCACAGATTCCAACACAAATAGCAGGCTTTCCCTTAAAGGACACTTATTTTTCTCGGGATGAAAAGGATGACTGAAGATATAAAATAAATAACAAAATATGAAGAAAAACAATACATCAAATCAAAAATATAATTTTTTCATCATAAAAGAGAAAAGGGGATAAAATTTGTTTGAACATAAATTCAGTTGTCTTACTCTTTAATTCCATCTCCAATCTCCTTATATCTCTTCTTTTGATGGCCAACTAAAGTAGCACATTTTTTCTGCATTGACTGAACTTCCTCTAATTTCTCCTTGTACTTCTTATGAAGTTCCTGCAACAAAAAGTAAAAGTACATGTAATAGTTTTCCTTGCTTTCATTAGGAACAAGTGGGCTTGTGTGGAAACAGAAAAATCAAAGAATAAGATCAAAAAGAGTTTGAGAAAAATCAGACAAATAATGAGAAAGCTATGAGCATTTTAATATTGCGATCACTAAATGCTAAAGAGATCCTCCTATTGGCAATGCAACAAAGATGTGTACATGTAATGTCACATGTGAACAACTTTCCCTTTGATGGACTATACCCTTATGGTGATACAAACTCTTCGTCCATAATCAGGCATGAGACAGAGAAATTTGAAAAAAAGAGGAACTTCATGGCCCTCCTGGGGGAGGGTTTGGGAGGGGGGTTTCCCCCTCGCACGTTGGGAAAATTTTGGTATTAAGGTATGCAAAACCCCATTTTGATGCATTCTACAATCAAATTTTACTGTTTTGAAGAGGTTATTTTGTAGATAAATATAGTCACCGTAGCTGACTTTGCAAGCTCAACTTCATGGTCCAACCACTGCCATTTGAACTTGTTGGAGACATCCTTGTCAATATCACTAACACGAGGGTCATTCTTCTCAACAGTCTTCATTTTGTAGTTGAAGAAATTACACCACACACCCTACAAATTCTTGTAAAATCCACGACAAACCAACTCAAATGCTGTACGTCCGTATCACTTGCATTCAATGTAAACAAATGTATACACACGTGCATGCAGAAAGCTGCCAGCTGCATAACCCAGGGAGCTTTTAATTCATTTTTACAATTAATACTGAATATAAAATCCCTCATTGAATATTCGATGCATTGCCTGCTGACATTAGAAAACTCGCCAGAAAATTTAATGCATTTCACAAATTCACGTCACGCCAGCACGGTCAATCACACCATCGTAGCACACATGCAGTTCACCCAACAGAGTCACAAGCACACAGACAATCACCGTAACACACATCTAAGTATAGGCGCTATCACTCACCAAAAAACCATGCTGAAATACATATTATGTCATTAAAATTGATTTATCTGTGCCATACATGTATTTCCAAAGCACGCGACGGATTAGTTCAGATTCAGTAAGCGGGGTCCCCGAAAATGCACTAAAAATGAAGAAATCCGTGATCTTATCCACGTTTGCAAACTTTATTTCCTCGCTAATTTATGATGGTATCTTCAAAATTCCAATAAAAAACCAAATCAGATTTTTTTTTCTTTCTTACAATTACGGCGATATCAGACTTTGCAATTGTTTTTGAAGTTGCGAGAGAGATCCCAGAGTAATCTTGTGAAATTTTTTCGCTATTCAGCAGCCATAAAAATAGTTAATATCGAGAAAATTGATGCTGCAATCAAAAAGGGAAGAGGACGCGGACGATAAAAAACACAATTTTTTTCTTTTTTTTTTTAGAAATAGTAAGTAGCAAAAAATTTCATGCGGCAGCCAAAATTGATGCACGCGAGGACGATTAACTACTTTCTTATTTTACTTGGCCTAATCGTGGTAAGTGCATAATTTCTGTTTTCACAATTCAGTTGGAGAAATATTTAGACCATACATGTAAATCATGCTTGATAATGCATTCTTTGAAAATCTGTATTACATGTACGTTGTGATAGTGATAGTGATTTTTTACCTGATTGGTAAGAAAGCATGAATGCTTGTAAGCAAGCAACCAGAGGACCGACGGCTTAAGGTCCTCTCCGAAGGACCTGGTACAGAGGATTAATGCCTTACAAAAGGGCACTAGCGGACCAAATGGGAATCGAACCCGGGTCACTGGAATACGAATCCCCCGCTCTACCGACTGAGCTATCGCGCGTCCTACATGACCCACTATAAAAAGAATACATGATCTACTGATAGCTGTGATAAAATCTGATAAGGTCTGCAAATTTGATTGATTTTCCGTCACTTGACATATTTTAATGGTGAGGGTGTGCTACTTTGTATTTTGCATTAAATATCAGCTTTGTGAAATGCATTAACTTTAAATAAGTAGAGGAAATGTGAAAATTGAATATGAAAATACAATATAGCACACCCTCACCATTAAAATATGTAAAGTGACGGAAAAATCAACTCAAATTTGCAGACCTTAAACACAGCTCGCCAGCGGTATCAGATTATCAAGATACGTGTTCTCGTTGCAAGGGAACTCACTTTATTTTCTTTTAAATAGAGCTCAAAATGCGTTAGAAATGTCAAATTTTCTGTCAAGAATGTATTGTTTTGTAGAAACATAAAAAAACTTATAGAATTTAATTCATGAAATTTTGAAGAAGAATTCAAGTGGTCGAGTTGTCCGATTCAGAGCCAACCCTGGACAACTCCACTCCTAGTACAAATGAGGTCCAAACATTACATGTATGGACCTCATAGGCGACATCAGTGGAATTGCGGGGTTAGAAATCTTTGAGTACAGGATATTTCGATATTATTTCACAAGTACGCTCTCTATTTCTTTTTTTGGCCAATATTATAATTAAGGATCGTAAATTCATTGTAAGCAACAAAAATAAAATGAAAGATATTAAGGGAAACTTACATTTTGACGACTTTTTCCTGATTTTCTTGGCAGTTGCTCTTCACTTCTGACTCGCGATTGAAGCTGTTATGCAGATCACGTGATACGCTTTCTCGTCAGGTGATCGGTTGGTTATTCTTTTTGCCAGACGTTGATAATGATATATTTCATAACGCTAGCATTCATCGCAAATTCAGGTGAAAGCGATTGGAGTTAACAGCGCAAGCTTTAAATTTTTCAAAAAATAAAGTTTAATTTATTGCATAAGTTTTTCGCCAACATGAAGGATCATTTGGTCCCATATTGGCGTAATGCATAACAACGGGGGGGGGGGGGGGGGGGGGGGGGGGTGTCCCTACCACTTCAACGACTATAGCCAGAAATCATGATTTTTTTTTTCTCTCCTAGCTTTTTTAACCAAAATACCCCCCCCCAAAAAAAAGGGAACTAGTGTTAAAGAGAAAGAGAATTATGATAGAGGAACACAAAATACTTTATTTTTTCAGCTTTTATTTATTCGACTTATAATCCCATAATCAAATATTAAATGGGGCTTCCACAGTTTTTTAAGCGCGGGGGCCACTTACATGAGTGGATACCATATGCGCGACCAAAAAAAAAATCTTTTTCACTATAGGGCACGTTACGTACGCAACGTGATAAGGGTGTCAAAAACACAAAAATAATGAAAAAGGGGTACATCTATTTCGCTAGGAAAATTACGTGTTTAGGGTCGAATTTGAGGGGATGATAAAACAAGATTAAAATGTTTTATAAAGGATGTCCTTGTTTTCCCCAACACCTCGTGTTTAGAGTCCAATTTGCGCAAGGTGTAGAAGCTAGGTGGGGTCGTACTAAGCCAATTAAAGGTAAAAAAGCCGAAGACCGAAGGACCCGTAACAATAAACATTCCTGTACTTGTGCATTTCAGGGAATATTTAAAGAGAATCGTTTTGTTTCCAATTCTTGTCAAGGGTACGGTACACGTCAATACTTGTTAAGGGGTGCATTTTCAGAATCAGGAAATTACGTGTTTAGGGTGCTTTTTGAGACCCCATGATCGCGCATGGTATCCACTCGTGAATGGAAGTGGCCCCCGGCTTTTAAAGTCAATTCATAAAAATATTCCTCCTCGGGATATATATATATATAAATATATATAAATTATTTATGATCACCAAATAAATTTTAATATTTGTTAAATAGATTTTTTATCTCTAAATTGTTCGTTAAGGCGGCATTGCTTTCCGGAAGTACGTCATACATAAGCGGTTCAAGGGTCGACGCTATTGTATTTCCGTTGTTTACATGTGGAACGAGGGGTCTACGCGGCATCAGTTAGGTAAGAAATCTTCATTTTTTTACATTTTTAAATAGTAATATTTAAAACCTCTCTACGCATTAGGCGTAGGAAGGTGTAAGAATTAATAAAATTAAATGAAATCCATTGACTTCGGTTTAAAAAGATGGATTTTTTGGGGAATCCATCTTTGTTTTGGTCCTTCGCTGAAGACACTATGGAGAGAGTGTCAAGACGTCAATGATGAAGAAATGTATGACATATCTAAAAAATCATCATCATTGCGTCCTCAAGACTAAGTGGAGTCCCAGTTTCTTAACACGGGTAAGTATTGCGGTGTCGCCTAGAGTGGACAACTCTACCCGTTCGAATTGTCCAGCGGGTCAGGCTGCCCAGGGTCAGGGCAGGCTATCGCTATCTGGTGGTCGGGCTGTCCCGGTTTCTTGTTATTTTACAACTGAGCTGACAACAATACTCAACAGGGCATTACCGGTCGGCTAAGTTAACGACTATTCTAGTTACTAGTAGGGTTACCAAAAGGAAAATCTAAGTTTTTAAATCTATGTTAAAAAGCATTGAAAAGTACCTCACCTGAATCAGCATACTCAAAAACCCCAAGTGAATGACTTTTGGTATATCAAAGAGATCTAATTATCTGTTAATCTGAGGCTAAATTAGGTCCGAATTGTGACAGTTTTTGTGTACAAATTTGTAGTTGAAATTTCGTCGACACGCATGCACAAAGCTCGGCACTGAACGAGGGATTGTGGGCGTGTCCTTTCTCGCCTCGGCCTATTGTTACCCAAATAACGAAAGTACGTTCATCGTCCCAGTTAGTCTCGGATCCGAGCTTATCCAAATACACAATGATTAAAAAACAACCCAAAAATAAAAAGAAGAGAAAAGAAGAAATAAACGGCTCAAATGCAGTCGTTTGGTGACGGATAGTATGCTCTGACATCTCGCTGATATAAGGATTAGACATGGCATAAGTTTTATGCTATGATAACTAAAGCATGGGGGGGGGGGGCGAGGGCACTCTGACTTTCAAAATTATTAATTCTTTAAACATCTATATCTAGACAAGGGAGGGTCCAGGATTTTCCAAAGGGGGGAGCATTATTATCTACGGCAGTCAAAAAAATTTAGGGGGGGCACCAAAATTTTTGACAAAAAAAGGTTATCAAAGGGGGGGGGGGGCGAAAAAAAAATTTGCCCAAAAAAAGTAACGTCCCCCCATAGGCAGCGGGGGGGGGGGGGGGGGTCGTGCCCCCCCTCTAATTTTGAGGTGGGGGACGATCGCCCCCCTAATTTTTTTGTTGATAACCTTTTCTTTTTTGCTTGTCAATTTTTTTTTCGTGCGTGCCCCCTAAATTCCAGTGGACCCCCCTAAAAAAATCATGTGGTTTCCCCTAAAATTTGTGCTGATAAACTTTTTTTGGGGGATAGGGCTTGTCACTAAAGTTTGGTGCCCCCCCCCTCCCAAAATTTTGCTTTCCGCTGCCAATGGTCCCCACTTGAAATTTAGGGGGATAAGGCCTATGGAGGGCACATTTTCCCGATACAAATTTGATATGCCTTAAAAAATGTTTTTACCAAAAATGGAAAGTCCTTTTGTCCCTAAAAATTGACAAGCAAAAAATAGGGCCAATTAACAAATTACAATTTTGGCTCTCGATAATTATGCCCCTTGGATCCACCAGTAATGTAAGGGGAATTTTTTTTTATAGTTTTGATATGGCTACCTTCTCGGAGGGCGTCCTCGCCGCGGTAGCTGGATAGTGCTGCAAAAGAGTAGGCTTTATACTTCTTTTGCAGCATTAACTGACACTCCGAGACTTATAATTTTACCTTATACTTAAAAAATGAATGATACAAAATAAAACATAAAAACTTGTTTTTAGAGTAATATGATGTAAAAATATATTCAGTCTGGGGCCATTGGCGTAGCAACGGTGGGCCGGGGGCATCTGCCCCCCTGAGATTTGGGGCCCCCTCCCCAGGTCCCCCCCCCAGAAAAAATTGGAAGAGAAAAAAAAGTAAAGAAAAAAGGGAGAAAGAAGAAATAAAAAGGAAAAGAAGTAGAAAGACAGAAGAAAAAAGAAGAGAAAAATAAGGAGGAAGACGAGTGAATGAAATAATGTGAGGGGAAGACTTGCAATTTTTAAAAAATCTTTTCATGTTACTATATAAAATTTTGCTGGCGCTTTGCGCCATAATTGCCTGTTCGATGGGATTCATATCTTTCTCAATAGGCTGATGTGGAGCAAGTTTTGAAGTCAATATGCAACACATATTTTAGCTCGGACATCGAGCTTTCATTATTTTTTTTCATTTACAAATTTAATTGCTCTGTAAAATGTCCGTTTTATGGTCTACATTATCAGCATTTTAAGCTCATGCTGCGTGGTCACATTGTTTGATTTGCCAAGTTCATATTGTCTACGGGTATTCCATAATGTTCATTCCATTCAACAATTCAGAATGCCCAGAATTTAGGTCTGAATATAAAACATGCGCGATAGCGTGCACGTTCTTTATTTAAAATGTACTTAAGTTATTCAGTTTTACATCAGAATATCAATAATTGTCTGCTCACGCTTCACGATCGCATTATTAATGATACCCAATTGACTATATCCTATTTATGACTTACAAAATATGAATAGAGTGTCCCGCTTTTAGGTCTAAAATCTCAGTTATCTTTCTCTCGCGCTTCGCGCTCGCATCAATTGTTTAGTTAAATACCTATCGGCTATCCCATTAATTAATACAAAAAGTGCTCAGAATGATCACGTTTTTTTAGGTCGGAATGTCAAAAAATTTGCTCGCGCTTCGAGCTCGCATTATTGAAATATATACAGTCTTCATGGGTAACTGTAAGCAGTCCTTAACAGGTCTCTTTTCGATAAGGCTAGAACAGTTGATAAAAATTTATGTTCAAGCTTGGGGGTACATACGAATCTTGTAGAGGATCACACATAACATTGCCCAGAAAATTAAATTTCAGGAAAAATACATTAAAGTATAAAAAAAATCGCTCGCGCTTCGCGCTCGCACTTTTATGAGATTATTTTATGTTTATGTTGTTTTATAAGAATAAAACTAACAAGTGACTGATATAGGTGAAGATAATTTCGGGCCCCATCCCCTATTGGCGAAATTCGGATCTCTTGTGGACACATACACACCCCCTGAAAAAGCAAGGACCCTGGAAAAAAATCCTAGCTACACCACTGTCTGGGGCATGGAGACTTGGAACTCTGCCCCATATCACTGTGCTTGCCTCGCTCGATTTGTATCATAAAAAAAAATGTTTCCACATTAAAATACAGATCTAAGTACAATGGCCAGAAATATTAGTACGAATAAGCTAGCAGAATTTGTATCATACCACCCATACAATTGAACGCCAACGAAGGCGTTTCTAAAACCTGTTTGTTTTATCTTACTTTTCCACTAAGATCTATCCCTTTTACGTGTCACATGAAAGTAGTTTTGTGTGCAGATCTAGCGTACCGGTAGGACCACATGCAGTCATTAATAGGTCTCTATTTTTTTCAACAAATGATGTCTCACGCTTTCTTTAAAATTAATAAATTAGAGTCCTTGTATATGGTCCTGGGAAGTGGGGTGCTCGGGTTGTGACCCCCAAGATTTTTTTTTTTAGCTGGTGGTGCGTTTTTTTTGTACACGTACGACAGGGGGAGTGGAGCAAAGTTGAAAGTGGGGAAACAGAAAAGGGGCACTTTTTAGTGATTTTTTAAAGTGGGGGCATTGAGCTCCCACCTATCCCCAGGATCGCCGCCCCTGAACCAGAAGCACCATCCCCTGGAAATCAGTTTAGTATGATATTCGACCAAAATCAACTTATCTTTAGAGAGATAATTTCTTTCCCTTGGCTTTTTTTTCAAAGCCAGCAACCCCTTTAAAAGATATCTCCTCGGGCAATCCTCATGATTATCTAAAAAAATAGTGACGGATGGTATACCTGGTAATCATATTACTAGCAGTGGCGGTATTGCCACCCCCTCCCAGTTTTTTTTTCAAGTAGTTTAAAACAGAAAGAAGAATGACATTGATTTTTGTACCGCATTATATTTCATTAATAATTTCATTGGTAGAAACACACACACAAAATTCAAAATTTCATGTTTAGCCCCTTTTTCAAAACTATTCCGCGGCTCCTTGAAGAATGGAGAGATGGATGAAAGGAGAGAAACAAATAGGATGAAGGGGTTGATTCAGCTTTCGTCAAGGGGGGGGGGCGAATTCTTTTTTCACCCGTATTTTTCCCCAAGCGGCCGCGCGAAGATGATTTATATTTGTTTCTTTGAAGAAATGTTACTTTTTAGCTTTTGTCTTATAAATCAACATAGATATATAACCCTTTTTATTTAGTGCCAGCGCAAAGCGCGAGCTAATTCATTGAAATAATTATTTTTTGATCCACAAACTTTGAAATTTCTGGGCAATGTTTATCATGAAAAAAAAATGTTTATGCAACTAAACAATTACTAAGAACGCAAAGCGCAAGCAGAATTGACATCATATATAGGCACTTTTTGTAACTTAAACAGGATAGGTACGCAACTCAGCAACTGATGCGAAGCGCGATCACAAAATTTGAAGATTTAGACCTAAAAACGAGACATGTCTATTCGTGTCTTTTTACATCATGCAAGGAAAGGATTTTTTGCCCGGGGATTTTTGTATACGTTTCGAACTGATCAAAAAGGTACCTGTTAAGGACTATTTCACTTAATGGAGACGTTACTTCAACAATAAAATAATGCAAGCGCGAAGGGCGAGCCCGGCGATTTTTTTGGACTCTTCTAAATAAAAAATGGAAAATTTAAATCAGTTATTGTGACCATGAACAGGATCGTCGCTATAAAACAATTAATGCGAGCGCCAAGCCCGAGCAGAAAAAAAATCGAGATTTAGACCTAAAAAATGGGACACTCGATTCATGTGTTGTACATCATGAAAAGGATGAGTAATAGGGGTTCCTCCTACATTAAAAATGCGAGCACAAAGCGCTAACATAATTTTGTTTTTCTGAAACTGGATAATAATTATTGAAATACTAACAAGTTGAGTATCTGGATAAACATGCGCGCGCGTGTTTCCGATTTATGCCTACAATCTAGGCATTCTGAATATATATTTAATATACGAAAATCCAAGCGAGCACGAAGCGCGTCCTTAAAATATTTGATATTCCGATCTGAAAAAAGGATAGATTTCAGATCAAGTACTTTGTGAGGTGCATTTGGATCGCACTTAATAAAGAGCTGATATAGATTTGACAAAGGATCGGACCTGAAAGTGATGAATATTTTTCTATTCCTCTTGCTAAGCGCGAGATGAAACAAAATGGACAATTTAACCATTAAAATTAATATCTGATCTATTAATGCCTAACGACTTACCTTTTCAAGCACGCACGCTCAATGCTAACTGATATAAGATTTTGAGAAATTTATGAAATAGGGCCTTCATGAAGAGTGTAGGTAGTCCACAAATGAAATAATGCTCTAGGGCACAGCGTGAGCTAAAAATGTTGATACTCAGATCATAAGACAAATATTTTACAAAGCACTTTTTTATTGATTCGTGATACCTCGGTCAAATTTTTTTCTAAGGCGAGTAGAAAACAGTTGTATTAAACATTTTTTGTGTGTGCCAGCTAAATATTGGTGGTTTCAATAAAAAAGAATGAAATGGCTGTTTCGACTTTCCGCACGGCCGCCGTACAAGCAAATGTGACCGAGGTATAAATAAAAAAAATAATAATGAAAGTTCAATGTTCTATAGCTGACTGTAGAGTATATGTTTTGTATTTTGACTGCAAAGCTTGAAATGTCAAGCTGATATATATCAGCTATTGAGCAATATGTACTCATCGAAAATGAGCAATGCGAGTGCGAAGCGCGAGCGAAAATGTCAATTTTGCATGTTTTTTTTTTAAATCATCAAAGTCTATCCCCTCCCTAATTTTATTCACTTTTCTCCCTCCCATTCCCCTCTTCCTTTTCCCCTCTCTTTTCCTTCTGTTTCTTCTTCCTTTCTTAATTTTTTGGCCAACGGGGTGGGGGGTGACCGGCCCCCTGATCCCTTCTTTGGTAGCGATTGTGAAAGCATTTGAATTATTCACCTCACAGTGCATGTTAAACGGGGAAAATAGGAAATGGCTAATTTTGAAAATCATTAATGTGATGGAGCCCTATTCAAGTTTATTTTCATCTATATACACCTTGACAGGGGCTGATCCAGGATTTTCAAAAGTTGAGGCATTCAATACAAAAAATAAACAAGACCTAGTATACTAGACCCCCCCCCCCTTTAATAGGTGAAATTTGCTAGGAAAAAATCATCAAAAGTTGAAAAATAAGTCCTCACTTGAGAATGAACGACAAAATCCACTAACAAATATTTGATATATTACGGGAGGGGGCACCTTTATTTTTCTCCCCTTTCCTTATTCCTCATCCATTCCATAGGCAGATCCAGGTGCCGGACCCAATTATGGGCGGCGGCACCCCCTCCTACTGGCGGTGCGAAAAATAAAAAGAAAGGTATATCATGCTGTTTTGTTAAAGAAAAAAAAATCGGTTTTTTAACGGCGCCGATCGGGGAGAAAAATTGTAGCCACCCCCCATTAGCAAAATTTTGATCTACACTGGGTATTTGTCTGTCGTACCTCTGAGTAAATGAAACAAAAAAATCAACAAATCACCGTTGCACTATAGTACTAAAATTTTTGCGAGTCTTTATTTTTTAAATATTTTTGTTTATTAATAGTGGAGGTTCGCATCCCGAGAATGTGAAATGAAAAAAAAAAAAAAAAAGTGCACTTAATAGGAAACACTAAACGTCCTTTTCAATTCCAATTAACTTAAAGTCCTTTAAATAAAAAAAAACAAGCATCATTTTTTATACCTTAACTTGTTCATCACGAATACAATGAAACCGATAATTATTTGCTTTGTTTTCGATTAATCTTTATATCATTAATTCACTTAAAATAAAATTCAAACATAAACAGGAAAACAGCACAGAAAATAATATAAAAAATGAATTGCAGTTGTATAAAACATCAGAGAAAATAACATGACAGCTAAATTCTATCTCGACAGGCACACTGTTCATTCGACCATAAAACAATCGCGCTGTTCCACTCTTTGTATACCCACAACTCTATCAGTATTGTTTCATCTTCATATGTCCTCAATGGCAAGGACACCAGCATAATAAATTCACTTCAAATAACATTCATACATACATATACAGGAAAATATCAAAGAAAATAATATAACAAATCAATTGCAGTTGTATAAAACATGGAAGAAAATAACATGGCAGATGAATTTTATCTCGACAGGCACACTAATTCATTCGATCATGAAACGATCGCGCTGTTTCACTCATTGTACACGCGCAACTCTATCTGAATTGTTTCATCTGCAGTGCGGCAAACACTAGCAGTGATGATAAGTGCACAAGTTGCAGTTGGACGTGCGCGGAGAATGAATTAAATTCGGCGGCTGAGTCAAGTCTACAAGTCACCAACGAACTTCACGATAGACCACGCCTACTTGCCGAGGTAACCAACGTTGATTGACGGCCCATTTAGTTTTTTGAGTAGTAGGAAAAAGTGCAGGCATGTATAAACTTCATTTTAATTTGAATTCATTCAAAAAAAGCATTTTTCTTCTAATATAGATGTTTCCAAAATATTCCATGTGTAAAACATAATTTTTAAAACATTTATTGCTATATTTTTGTAATGAAAAAAAGGATTTCTTACGCAACAACAAGTATGATATGTGTGGGCAAGAGAACTACCGTTTTAGTCATAAACCATATTTTTTATGATTTTATTGTGAGCCTACTCAAAGGATTTTCGTTTATTTTTTATGAATTTCTAGACCGTGTTCAACAGCGCCATCTCGAGCTTGCAATAATGCATGCGATCGCACGCATTTTTCTCCATAGCGAATACACGCGACGATAATCGTGGATTTCTCGTGGATTTAACCTCCAAACGTCACTTTCGATACCACATGAAGGTAAGACACTTCATCCCACATTAGTCAAATTTAATATAGACAACAACGAGCCTAAAATTTGTAACTAAGATGAACTAATTTGCTGAGGAAAAGCATTTCAATGCTCATTTTTGCCATCGAGAACAGACGATGGGTGGCAATGCGCACGATTTACGCACTTGCAATTGGCTTTTCATTCGCCCATAGGCTTTTTGCTCATTGGATCAGCCGACCTTTTGGTAACCCTATTACTAGATAGATCTACGAATCAATTGCACACATGCACCTGTGTGTCCTGTGCACACACACACCATGCACACACGACATGTCATTCGGCACAGCATAGCCAGGCAGCCCGCTGAACTTAGTTCAATAGGGCCCGCGGGGATCGCTCTATGGCCCAGCGCGACAAAGCGATCGAGGCAGAACCTGGCCCCGGCGCCGTCTCAGGGCCAGGCGCCGTAGGCGTAGCTCGGACTACCGTACCGGTACCGCCCCGGAAAAAAAATTGATCAGCTGTGTTGTCTTGAGCTAAATTGAAAATTACCTTCATTGATTCATACTCCTTTGCTAAATCGTCCAGTTCTTCGGCGAATCCTGCTATACAAGAATCAGCCATGATCAGTCATTCGGCACAGCATAGCCAGGCAGCCCGCTGAACTTAGTTCAATAGGGCCCGCGGGGATCGCTCTATGGCCCAGCGCGACAAAGCGATCGAGGCAGAGCCTGGCCCCGGCGCCGGCTCAGGGCCAGGCTCCGTAGGCGTAGCTCGGACTACCGTACCGGTACCGCCCCGGAAAAAAAATTGATCAGCTGTGTTGTCTTGAGCTAAATTGAAAATTACCTTCATTGATTCATACTCCTTTGCTAAATCGTCCAGTTCTTCGGCGAATCCTGCTATACAAGAATCAGCCATGATTACCTCTTTCGTGGTAAATTTTAAACAAAAGTGATATCGTTGACGTGGTAATTAGTCAATTTCCTACGGTATCTACCGGCATTCATCGACTGATGCAATGCTATATCCATAGGTCACCTAAAGTATCAGCTGTTAGGTCAGCTAGGCATCCAAAATTTTGAAATGACTCAAATATTTTATTCAAAAATTCGATTTAAGTAATACAAATTAAATAAAAAACTAAAGAAACATAAAATTTATTTATAATACGAAATTTATCATAACTTTATTATCAAATCATTTTCGATTCGGTAATGCAAACACATCTTGTTGAGCGAGCCTGGCCCATCCATGCCTCGGTTCATGCATGACGCGCGTCAGTCGAGTTGAGCGTAAAAATCTGCCCGAGTCTCTCGGCTGTCATGATGACTTGAGGACCGGTGAACCGGCTGTAGAGCAGTGCATGCAGAAGACGGATCGACGTTACCAGTTATTGCGCAACACTTGCGGACATGATCACACTGTACTGGCATTTTGCACTAGGCCTACTCCGTGGCCACGATCTCAAGTTGAGTCTTTGCTTGATGCTACATGTACCTCCATTCCCTGCCTTCATTTCAAGTATTTTTCAGCCAGCTCATCTAAAAAGTAAAATTCAGCACAACGTTAGATCTGACTATATTAAAGTCAGTAACATAAGTTTGGTCTAGCTTTTTAGACAAGAAAAATTGTTATTTCAATTGACGAAAACAGGACACTTCTGACGCTATGTCTGGAACAATTTTCACTCCAACAAATCAGATCCGGTTAACGAATGTTGCCATCGTAAGAATAAAGAAAACTGGTAAAAGATTTGAGATAGCCTGCTACAAGAACAAGGTCATGTCATGGAGAAATAAAGTGTAAGTTCAGTTTCCTTAGTTACGGATGTAGGGCTCCTGTTCATTTGATGCAGTGTCTTTTCCTGAGCTTTTTTTTTATAACGTCCACAAATTTGGACCGATTTTAATGAATGAGCAGATGTAGCTGTAGGATCCTCCAGGGAATGTCCCGGCCCTGCTTCATTTAGGCGGTTACCCTGGTCCATGGGCAAGCAGAAACATCACCATTTTATAACCTACCCCTTTTATTATACTGTTAAATCATTTGTTCTTAAGTTATACTCATTGTAAATACCGTAGTCCATATGTTACTTTTGTTATATAACACTAAGGGGCCCCGTCAACAAGCTGTGCTTCACTGGGGTCCCAAACCTATTTAGTATCATTCCGAGTTCTATGATGTTATGTTTTGTACCACTGTTTGTGTTTGATGTGGTTTTAATAAATACTATACTATACTACTATATGATAACGATATCATGATAACGATGGATGTAGTCGATGAGGATAATCATGATCATGATGACGATGCCTGAATAATGTTCTAGATCTATGTCAGTCATCATAACATAATTGATATTGTCTAGTCTCTCCGTTTATGGCCACAATGAAAGTGTTGATTATTATGGCTTAGTCCTCTCTATGTCTGATATGATATTTGATGAGCTGTTTACTTTTGATATTGAATGAATATCAATGACAGATTAAGTTTGGTGAAGATGTGTGTGAATATCATTATGATTATGGTCAACTCAATCATGGTGATGGTGGTGCCAGAAATTCCCTGAATATATGATGATGATGACTTGGTTTGTTTTTGGTATGATGTTCCTCTAAAATACTCCAAGAACAAAAAAGAATAGTGTTAACTGGAGGTGTGCCGTAGAGTGTGGTCTAGTTTTTGTTAATTATTGGGTCTTTAGTGAGGGCATTTTTGAAAGTTGCTGTTGATGGCTGGTCTACAGTTTCTGGTAGAGTTAGAAGGCCATTCCACTGATTAATAGTTTGGATGAAGAAAGGATTGGCAAATGAGTCTGAGGTTATGTGCTGCTGTTGGAATCGCCGGATGTGTCCTTTTCTGCCTCTTGATGGCTTGGTCTTGATGAAGTTTGATAAAGATTAATCTAACTTCATCAAGCCCAAGCTATCTGATATTTTTTTTTTACTTCAGAATTTTTTAATTCAGGAGAGAAGGGGATTGTATCGAGCTGATCATTAAAAGTTTAACATTAGAACTCTTGGAGTTAGATTTTTTTGCAAGAAAATCGTTTTAGTTTGATAATGCACTGTCCTGTCCTAGCATGTAGCTGAAGGCTGAACTTTGATCGTTTATCAATATAGTCAAATGGTTTATGCAGGAACTTAAGATTATCACTATTTAATATGAAATGAGTTTTGAAAAGAAGTTTCAAATATTCTTAAAATCTAATGAAATAAATATTTTCAAAATTTCTTTTAAACAGAGAGAAGGACATTGATGAGGTTTTACAAACGCATTCAGTATTTGTGAATGTCTCCAAGGGTCAGGTCGCCAAGAGAGAAGATCTTGTCAAAGCTTTTGGAACAGAAGATACCACAGAGATTTGCAAACAAGTAAGTAATTATGTCTTCATTTGTGTAAAGAATCAGTAAATATGATTGTTTCTGTCTTATGTTTAATGTATATTTCTTGCATTTTTCTGTTTTGAAGTCAGAACAGAAGCTTGCAGAATACCCTCCACAACATTGTAGATATACCATGTTAGAAAAAATGCTTAGGCTACATACTGTACATACACATACAATCTGACCAGAAAAATTCTACTTTTTACAAACTACCGAAAAGGTCACAATCAAAACTTCTAAAAGCTAAAATCTTGGATCATCATATCACATTGTTATTCAAAAATGGTTTATATTTCAATTTCATATCTTTTTCTTCTTTTTTTGTGTAGGCCTATATTTTTGCTCCAATGTTGCATTCTGACTAATATGTTACCTGTAAATACTTCAATATTTTAAAAGTTACGGTTGTTGTCAATGATGTATTTTCATATCAATTAACTTGTAAGACATTTATCCTACATCCTCCTTTTGTCCCCACCTCTTTAGATTTTAACCAAGGGTGAACTGCAGGTCTCTGACAAAGAGCGTAGCCAGCAGCTTGAGTCCATGTTCCGTGATATTGCAACAATCGTAGCTGAGAAGTGTGTTAACCCCAACACTAAGAGACCGTATACTGTAGGCATGATAGAAAGAGCAATGAAAGATATACACTATTCAGTTAAACCAAACAGAAGTACAAAGCAACAGGTATGTCCAATAGTGTAGCTTTAATTAGACATTGTCACTGCTGACCTGGGGATGTAACACAAAGCTTGGCATTTGATCATATGGCTGATTTTGATGCTTGATTACATAGATCCTTATGTGCAATCAAGCTTTAAAGTCAAGTGTATGATCAATGACAAAGATTTGTCTTTCAGACCCCTGATTACTTCATTTTGTCCACTAAGGCTATATTGGCCTGGTTTATCTAGCTCGCCTAGGGTTATCTGCGTTAGTCACTTGAGGCCAGCATACCTTGATCAATAATGTTGTTTGTCTCATGATCTAATGGTATGATTGCCCCTCCAACTATTAATTTCCTCCATTTCAATGCATCTTTGGTGTATAACAAGTTTGTCTAACCAGATAGACCAAGTGATTACAACCTAAGAAGGCATTGATGGACATAGCCTATGAACTAGAAATTTAGGGAAAGACTGACTGGCAACTAGAATAGATAGTTAGGAGACAAGTTGGTCATCGGTGAAATGAATTTAAACCATGGAGGTCAGGTAGAATAGTGTGAGACAGCAAGTTTAGACCATGTGTGTAATACAGGTTTAATTAAAGGATTTAGATAATTCAATCAGTGGTATTAGTCAATATGGAAATTTAGCCTAAACGGAATGCAATCTAAATGGGCTTTGATATGCAATATAAATTTGCTAAATATTTATTTAGCAACAAAAAATCTGATCAGCTTCTCATAGAGGGATCCTGCAATTACTATCAATATTATTATTATTGTTGTTATTATTATTAATCTTCACATTCATCATACCGGTATTCAAAGCAATGGGGTATGCAGAAAAGCCTCTTTAAAAAATGCCTTGTTATTTAGCTAGATTTCTGACAAAGAATGCCTATTAGATCATTGATTGTTCTGAAGAAAGTGGGATTCAACAAATTTCTATTCACCTTTGTAAAGATTTATGGGAATGAAATTTTATAGAAAATTTATCAGCATATCTTTGTCATTTTTTTCACTCTGTAAGGCTCTGGAGGTCATCAGGAAACTACGTGAGACTGAGACCATGGCAATAGACCGTGCTCAGATGAGGTTGAGGATTGTTCTTCCGGGGAAAGAAGCCAAGAAGGTGAAGAGCAAATTGATCCAACTCATAGCTACAGTTGAAGAGGAACATTTCAGTGATGGTTTAGAAATGGTAAGTCCATAAGTTTAAATATCTCCCACAGGTATAGGGCATTCATATGGTATAAAATATTCCTCAAATTAGCAATGATTACCTTTTTCCTCCCATTTTAAGAAAAGACAGTTTGAGTGATTAGGGATTAAAATTCAAAAGATAAATTTCTCAATTAATGTATTAAGTGTTTGCATATTGTCATCATGTTGCAAATTTTACAATTTTAGTGATCATTCAAAGTCGGTGTGTCAAATACTTATTAGCAGGAGCTGTACAACATGCTGTTTTGGTGAAAGAATAACAAATTAATACATATTTTCATTTGCTGATCATATTTTAGGTGTAATTGCTAGCATTTAAAAAAACAGAAAATAATAAAGGTGTCAGCACAAAAGGACAGAATGAAATATAGGGACTGTCATGATGCAAAAGAAACTCAGTAAATTTCAAGAAAGAGAAATGTGAACACATATGTTATGATGGATGCCTATATCTATACTGTTCTTTGATACCTAGGGAGTGTTTCGTAAAGTTTTCTTCCACCAAGAAACACATTCTTGGTTCAAAAGGGACAAATTATAAGTGGCATTTCAGGGTAAGACTTTATAATGACATACATTCTGAGTAGAAGAAATAACCAGTTGTCTTACGATGTATGAAACAATGATACTGTTCTTTGATCATAGGTATGCCTAGCTGATCCTGGATGCTACAGAGAGATGGAGGAACTGGTCAAGGAGAGTACCAGAGGGAAGGGGATGGTGGAGGTAGTCAGTCTCAAGGAGGTGGAAGAAGGAGATGAGAGATTAGAATGAAACATCCTCATCACTCTTAACCCATCGACTACTGAACTCTACCATTTCCATGGACATTGTACATGGACCACAAGGTTCTAGTTGGCAATGGGTTAATCTGTGGATGAATGCACCAGTTTTTGCTCCGATCTCCAAGTAGGATTTATGGCAGAGTTGTTGTACAACCAGAGATTCTTTCTTGGTATAACCAGAGTTCGATCTTGGGTTTACAATTGAATGTTGTACAACCGACCCAATTTTAAATGGGTCAATGAATATTTGGTTGCATGGATGAGAATGCATTAACCATCTCGATTTCTAATCATAGGGGATTTTCAGTAAAACCAAAACTTGCTTTCATAGGCCCATATTCTGAACTCTGGTTTCACTTTAAACCATAGTCCAAAGTTATTTTTTTAACAATAGGTATTTTAAGGTGACACCAATCTCTATGATTACATGATCAATTTATCTTCATAGTTTGAATTCATATCTTTAAAAATTGTCATCAAAATATGGGAAGGATCCCAATAAACTAAAAAAGCATAGCAGTGAAAACAAATTCTGGAAACTTAGATTCCCATACTTTTATTTTTAATTAATTTCCGAGACTTAGACCATGATTTTAGTTAAACTGTGGTCCAGAATACTGACCTACAGATTCATTCTTGCATCTGTGATATGTGATATGCACTATACATTAACTGTGCATTGATATTTAAGGCATTATACTTGTACTCACTGTACCTTGTCATGAGAACGGTTGCTGTCAGTACGTGAGAATCTTGGTGTGTATACTGAGCCTTGGCAATATGATGATTTCATCAAAGTTAGTCTTCCTAGACAATGGTACCAGGTGATGTGAAAGAAATTAGAATGCATACTTTATTTATAAAAAATTCAGTCATCTGATCAGAATGTCATAATCCTGCAAGGCTAGTTTACTTGTAGATCAAACAAATTTCTGTTGAACATGCTGCATGGCACTAGGGCAGTGTTTTTGTGAATGGATTTCAGTCTCACTCTACCAATGTTAGTGCTGGTTCTTTAGTCACTCTATAACCATTTGTAGACTGAAGTTTGGTTTGATATTCAAAATTATGCTGTTTATTCAGACATTTAAGTTGTCATATATAGACAATTGAGTAGTTGAGGTTTTAACTCTCAGAAGATTACAGTTTTAACTAATTTTATTGAAACCTGTTGCAGAGCTGCCAAGTAGTACTGATTTTCAGTATTTAGTACTGAAAAAATGAGAATATTACTGATGGTTTCATGCAAAATACTTATTTCTAAAGTTTCAGTTTATGTGTTGTCCTATGCTATTTTCTTGGAAATACTGATTTGCTCACCAAAATACTGATTTTCAGCTTTAGAAATACTAAAATGTTCTTGTTCAGGTTGGCAGCTCTGCTGTTGCTTGCCAGCAGTAAACATGTCAAATGTACTTGTAAAGATACAAGAATTTGAACGAAAAGTTTTGTCTGCAGGAGTTAAAACTTACAAAATTTTGTGAAAAGATGCAACAAAGGATTGGTATACATTCTTTATGCAAAATTCATTTTTTGCCAACAAGTGCCTCTGAAACTGGTCACATTTGCAAATTGTTGAATATCAAAGAAATGTTTGGTTATTTCACAGTAATATTTGATTATTTCAGTTTTCACACATAGAAAGAATGATAAAGTATAACTGTTTTAAGTCCTGTCTGGTTTCTCTTTCTTCTTTAGACTGGTAAGAATATGTTATTTACCCCCTCCCGAGTAAAATATCTCATTTAATTCAAACAGATTTCTGTTGTCTCAAGAGATTTGACTTGGGCAGAGTTGTTTATATTTGTTTGCAAGATACATTGAAAATGGTCTCTTGTATTCTTTGTACCAATTAGATTACTGTGCAATATTATTTCATATCTTACAGGAATGGTGCATGTTAGATGTTTCTGTTTTTTTTAATTGTATTTCTTCACTTGTCTAGATTTAGGCAGGTGGAATACACATTGGAAACTAGGTCACAAACTATGTATGTTATTTCTAATAAATGTTGTTATATGCATGCTGTATGAAAATCAATGTCTACTTATTATACTAGTTATCTGAATATCAAATAGTCAGGCTCATCTAGCAATATCTAACTTGTAGTCAGACTATTTATATATGGTATATGAAAAGAAATTGGTTAAGTCTAAGTGATAACATTAGAAAAATTGGAACATATAGCAAATTTTAAAAGAAATACTGGTTGGAGATGAAATAAGATATTATATATAAATTGGTATTATCATTAGACCAAGTGACGGTTTGTGACATGTTATGGGGTACATGTATATATATCTAATTAAGGATAAAAACGTACAAATAAAACATTTTGACTACTTTTTATGACTGTGTGGCAGCTAGTGTTATTGTTGACTCATGTTGAGAATAATACATGAGCTACCTTGATAATGGTCCTAACCACTTCAACCAACTGTTATTTTTTGTTCTGTTTATTAAAATGCAGTTTGAGAGAGTACTTGGCATGTGTGTGTTCAAGAAAAGAAAGAAAAAGAGGATGAATTGGTGGATGATATCTGTTAACCCTAAAAAGACTGGGGGGGCTGATTCAGCCCCCCCTCAACATTTTTCGCGATAAATCCGCCGCTTGAAATTTTTTTGACCGCGTCGCTCGCTGACTTTTTACTTTCAAGTCTCGCGCAACTTTTGAGCCCAAAATTGTGACCCCCAGGTACGCGGTTCTGAAATTACGCAACATTTCGTAAGTGCATGCAGACCCAAAATTACTCAAAAACGTGAATTTGTGTACAAATCCAATGCAAATAGTGTTTTTAGCCAAAATTCATAAATGTATCATTATTTTTCCTTTTACTTCGTAAAATCAATTAATTTTATCTTTTTTAAGGTCAAAATAAAGTCCCCGAAAATTTCTATTGAAAAAACAATAATAAACAAAAAGTCGAAAAACAGGGAAATACATAAGAAATTTGGAAAACAATAGAATACATAAGAAAATAATTGTGATGTTGAAATCTTTTTTTAATAAATTTGATCAGATGCCTATCTAGAGTGTGTGAAACAAAAATTTGCATTTAAGAGGCATTATTTTATTAATTAGAGCAAACTTAGGATTTTACGCATAAATTAGCATAATTAATGAGCAATGAGATTTTTCGCAGAATTTGATATCATAGTTTTGTAGATTATGCCATGGGTAACGCGCATGCCAATTTTCGTCGTGATCGCGCGATCGACGGCCGAGATCATAAGGGGGGGCTGAATCAGCCCCCCCCCCAGTCTTCTTAGGCGTCGAAATAGCCCAGTCTATTTAGGGTTAAGGCCACCAAATTGCATTTTGCTCATTATCTGAAAATGTGAATGGAACATATCATCTTATTTGAGGTTTGAATTAATTGAAAGAATACTACTTTAACCATTTTGAAAGATTGTAAGCCTTTATTTTGGAGTAAAGGCCAAATTAGTTTCAAAACATAGCTTATCGAACGACTGCTATGTCATTACGACTAGATATTAAATTTGCTTTTAATTTTTAAGGATGATAGCATAGTCAGATTTGAACATAGGTATTCGTACAATGATTTCGAACATTACACAGAAAGATATTCCAAGTCTCAATAATAGCATCGAATTCTACTATGTTTTATTCCAAAATTGAGTCACAGACCAATCGTAAGGTATGCGGTCGCCTTAAGGTGTTCTTGGGAAGTTGGGAAAGGCCAGATTTTAGGAAAATCAAGCATAACAGGTAGAGGAATTATTGGAGCAATAAACAAGATTGGGAAAGATGTTCTACATTCCTGCTTGTGGCAAGTAAGATGGACGCCCTGGGGAGGGGGGCCACTTCCATTGACGAGTGGATACCATGCACGACCAAAAAACACGTAAAAAGGATGTCTTTTCCAAAATAGGGCATGTTACATACGTAACATGATAAGGGTGTCAAAAACACAAAAATAAATGAAAAAAGGGGATCTATTTTGCTAGGAAAGCTGCGTGTTTAGGGTCAAATTTACGGGGATGATAAAACAAAATTAAAATGTTTTATAATGGATGTCCTTTTTGGCCCCAACACTACACATTTAGAGTCCTATTTGCGCGAGATGTGGAAAGTGGGGCTGTACTTAACCAAATGATCTGTAAAGGTAAAACCGGCAACCGACGGACCCGTGACACAACAATAAAATATTGCTGTACTTGTTTAGGGGTTCATTTTAGGGAATACTTGCCAAGAGTATCATTTTGTTTCCAATACTTGTTAAGGGTAGGGTTTCACACGCCAATACTTGATAAGGGGTGCATTTTCAGAATATGGAAAAGACATGTTTAGGGTGCTTTTCGAGACCCATGGTCGCGCATGGCATCCACTTGTCAATGGAAGTGCCCCCCCCCCCCCCCCCCGGATGGACACAACTTTTGTCAAAGTAATGGGCATGTGGTACGTCATTCTCATCAGTATTTCAATTTTTAATGTGCAAGATAATTTTTTTCTAAATTAACAACAGCCCTCACAAGATTCTATCAAAAATACTGGTGTGCATCCTTTTGGATGTAGATGAAGTGGCGTTAGATCAAGTAGCTAGGTATTAGACCAGTGGTTAATATACAAATTGGTTGTAGGTGAGCTAGGATTAGACCATGAGGGATGTGACCAAACAGGAAGACGAGGGATGTGCACCAAGTGGTAATTTACCAAAATAACTTAACCTATTTTTTTCTGAGAAAGGTTTATGTTATGTAAAATCGCATGTGCTGTGCAGGCAAGACAAAAACGATTCCAATTCTACTCACAGCTTTTGTTTTCCAGGAATATTTTTCAGACGATATATGATGCTAAACAGACACCCACCACTTTAAGACAAAGTCCGCACCAACGATGTGATATGGATTAATTCAGAATAAAAAGATTTTTAAAATGTGAATAATTTCAATTTAAGAAAAATAATGATGAAAAGATTTTTCATTACTTGAAGACATCAAATATTGAAAAATTTTAGATTTGTTAAGAAATCGAATTTCTTGGAAAAGAATAAATTTCACAAAGTTTGCATCAAAAGGGAGAAGTGTTTTACAACATCAGCTCCCTCATTTGCATACTGCCTGTGGTGAGCATAATCTTCGGAATTTATTGTAAATAGCAAACTAATTTGTGAATGTTAAATCTTTACAATCCAATTTTTGTTATTTCTGACTTTCATTTCTTGTTACTTTTTATTCAGATCCAATTGTTACTGGGGAGGAGTGTTGATCTTTAAAGGATGTGGTCTTCATTCTCATACCCAATTCACTATCCACTTCACCATTGATATATGTGAACACACAACAAAGGAATCCAATAGACTCAAGTCTGCTTTTCCACAAGTCCATCATCAATCTTCTTTACTCAAATTTTCACCAAAAAGAAAACTGTACACATTTCATAATTGTCTTTGAATTTTTTTGTTAATTTTCTTTTTCATTTAAACACATAACACATAATACATGTGTTCATATAACAAATGCTACTCAGATTGATATACCGATAGCGTCAACATTTCACTATCGTCAAAAAAAGAAACAAGACACAAAACTTGTACTCCTCTTTGCATTTGGAGGAACACACATTAAATATGGGTTACTTCATGCTCTCCTGAAGAACTTGCCCATGTACACACTATGGTATCTGCAAAGAACAACTCCTCGCAGCATTTTGTCTTACAGAGAAATAGAGAAACGTGTTAAAATGTCATCTAGGCCGAGTTGCCAATTAAATTTCACCTTCACAATAATTATCAAATGCAAACGACCTAATTTTGAGGTAATTTGGAATCACCTCATAATGGCTAGAAACAATATTGAATCATTTGCTACATATGTTTAACCTATTCCCATCAGTCAGTTCCCTGCAAATATACCTGATTGAATGAGTCGTAGAAAACCATCAAATCAAAACTGAAAGCAACTTACTGGTTTTTCAAAATAATATCATCTGTTTCAACACTGCACAGGGAACAAAAGCTAACAATAAAATAATCAAGTTTTCAACAACAAAAAATGAAAACAAATTTAAGAATAAAAATACCATTTTTTTCATGACAACAAAGTTGGTCACTTGTGATTTCATTTACTTTAGTTATGAACAACCACAAATTGCCATCGAAAAAATATGGAACTAAAACAACAAAACATCTACAAAGTGACTACATGTATATTCATATCAATTTTTTTTCTCACAATGAAAAAAAAACACTACCATAGGATATTCTAGAACTATACAAACTGATATGATTGATACTATTAGATACTGCCAGTGAAGAAGAGAGGTTTATCTCACAAGTGAGTACATTCTTAGTATAATACTTCTCTAATCAGCCTGCCTTACATGCAATAATGTTATGATTCATTGTACATGCTCATTAATAGAGGAAGGTTGTTAATGATGTAATATTGAGTATCTTCTGCACAGAAACCTTGTTTGCGCTAACAGAGGCCCTGTTGCAACCAGTAATGTTGCAGTGTTGGCTGATGTCACAACAATGCATTATTTATCAAAATGTGACTGGGCTTACTCTCTTTTAGCGCTAAAAATGTTTATGTGCGGCTGTTACTAGTTAGAATATAAATACTGTGAATTTCTTCAAATTTCAATCATACATGTATATGATAGGACCTTAAGCTGTTGTTCACTCTGGGATGCTCCTCAGAATGGAGTCTCAAAGACAGCTCTGCAACATGGGCTCTGTAGCTATAATGTGGCTCCAATAACAAAATCTCTTACACCAACTGAAGAATCCACTATAACATATTGTTATTGGAAAATAATAACCTCAATCGTCATCTAGTTTTTTCAGTCCTTCAGGTCCTGTCATCTACATGTTTCCTTATTTAGAATTTATTGACATCCAATCGCATATCACCAAAAATAAAACAAATTGTTGAATAAAAGGGTAGAGTATTCTTCCTTTTTTATGTTCAATACATGACACAGGAATTTTCTATACAATTCTTCAATATTTCATTAAGTTCATGTTTGCAACTAAAGATTCAATATGTCTGAAACTGTTTGAATACTGGAAGTATGTTTTTTTAAAAAAAAAGGTCCTTTCTGAATGTTACACCCACCATCTGGAATTGCCCCTAATTACTACCATGAAATTGAAAGATATTTTAACTGGATACGTATGCGGTGCTGACAAAAATTACACATAAGAGCCTGTACTAGATTTGACAACCAATAAATGTAACAAAACATCAGCTACTAACAAACAAAATAACTCCAATGAATGAATGATTAATATTTCATATCAAGATATCAATTTTTTCATCTTTGGCATAATCCTATATCATTCAGACTGAAAAATTCTGGGGGCTCAAAATCATCTAAATTTTAGATGATAATAAAAGGATATAGTCCTTGAACACAGATGCAGTCATGTTACTTGAGGGATTTATTTTTTGCTGCTTTCACTAAATTTCAATATCAACTGAATCTGTCAAGTCAGAATACAATTCCCTCTTGCAGCAGCCATATATCAACTCTGGTACAATTCTAATATTTCACTGACACACTAATTACCAATCATTTCCACTGGGAGTTTATATGTTATTATCAATCACTGTCTGAGAGGGTTTCATACTGTTCTGAAAGGATGGGCTTTGGTTCCCTTTCTCGAGACATGGACGAAACTGGCATGGAAGGGGCTGGAACAGGGGACACTCTATGACTGCTGGGGTGCGGTGATGGCACCCTTAGCTGTGGACTGGTCAGTCTATGTGGGTGGGGGTTCATCCCGGACATAAGAGTAAGGGCAGAGTAGGCGTAAGGGTTGCTACCAGCTGGAGGGGCACCAGAGTGATAGTTCTGCTGTGGTTGAGCAGAGGATGCAGAAGATGCAGTTGAGGATGAGGAGGAGGCCATGATGGACTGGACGGGTTGTTGAGAGTTAGTCTGGGGGTTGGATGCATTTGAGAGGCTTTTCTCGTTGCCGCCACGGCCACTGCTTTGAGGCAAACCAGGGTTGGTCGAACTCAGTTCAGAATCTGCCAATGCTTTGGCAGGACTCTTTTCTCTTTGGTTTGCCCTAACGGTCCCTGGAAGCAGTCGCGCCTCTGCCTCATGGCTACTCTCCACCTCATAAGGACCACGGGAATCATCAACATGAAGAACCGACTCTGCTGTGTTGGTGCTCTCGCGGCTAGGATTCCTTGGGGGTGAGGAGCGTGAATTCATTTCCCTGTCCACCAAGTGAGTAAGGTAGTCATCCATCCTCACCTGTGAGTCTATAAGATTGTTGATACTGGTTTGGAGATTGATGGTGTAAGTACCAGGGTGCCTGGATCCAGTACTTGCACCAGGAGATCGATTCCTGACCTCTTTATGAGGTGGGAACCTGGAATGGGCAATGCTATCTACACTCTGTGATGGTTGTTCTAATGATGAACTGCTACTCAAGGATCCTAGACTATTGTGCATGCTATGCTGTGCTTCCCTAGAGGCTGAAGTACCAATCTTTTCCTGACTGCTGGAGCCAGGCATACTCCTAGAGTCTGGTTGTGCTGAGGCATACATGGCCTTCCTATCTATAGAAGTGTCTGGCAATACATCTGGTACTACACCAGAGCTAGGTCGAGGGTCACTGCTTGTTTCAGGAGATTGTCTTCTTTGTCCATGTGGGTGACCTCTAGCATTACTAGAATCTGAGCTCTGTGGTGATGATGTTGGAACTTGCGAGCTGTGGACACGTTCTCTCATTTGTGAAACAGCAAGAGCAGCCACACTACTATCTGGACCATTCACTTCATGCCTGTACTTTGACCATGATGAGGCTACTGGTGAAAGTCTATTGGAATTTTGATTACTACTCCTATAGCTTTCGGATCTAGCTTCAGAGACACCCGACTGTTGGACAGGTTCTGAGTTCATACGAGCCCGCGGTGAACTTTGGTTTGCTCTCTGATCAAAAGGCAATCCTCGAACACTTGCTTCTATGGCTTGAGCGACTGAAGACCCATCTCCACCACCTCTCCATTCTCCACTTAATGCTCTGACATCATTAGAAGGGCGAACGGAAGAGGCTGGGCTCTTGCTTCGAGCATCGTTGGTCGATCCCACCTCACTGTCCTCCGTGCTAGTACGTCCTCTAGGGTTCAAACAATTAGCTGCACCACCATCAGGTGATTCAGTGGTGTCTACTATGACACCATCTGGTCTACTTTGAGTTGGAATTGGACCACCCCGCTTCTGTCCTTGTCCAGGGCTGTAGCCGAGGGATACAATGGAATGGATGTGTTCAGCAAGAGTCATAGTCCTTTTCCCACCATTATCAACCAAACCATTACCCCTGTTTGATAGTGATTGGTCAGCTGATTGTGATGATTCTGCATTTTGTACTGTCCTAACAGGGGAGTCAGCTATAAGAGTTGGAGGTTCAGGAACCTTCTTCTGTTCATCATTCGTTGAAGATGATGGCACAGGCGAGCCTTCACCTCTAATGCTCATGCTCTCTGAGCCCTGATTACTAGCTGACTTATCTGAGCCACTCCCCCCACGAGGAGATGCTTCGTTGACACCCTCCCCTTCCTCGCCAGTTGGTTGATTGATAGATCTTGTTATGATGGCATCAATCAAGTTGGCTGCTGTGAATGTGCTACCCTGTGCTGGGTCCTCCCCTTCCTTCTTCGCTTTTGGCTGGGGCTTGAACAGATAGGCAAAAAGCTTGGAGGCATCTCCAGAATCAGGCAGCTCTTTCAGTTGCTCCTGTTGCTTTTTGTCCAACTCTTGGTAGCGTGGATCAAGTGTAGGATCTTTTGGTAGAGCTTCACGGTTTGCTGAAGATCTGGGAGTGGACTTTCCATCATCGGGAGACGGTCCTTGGAGATGCTGCCTACCTCCTGCTCCACTGGCTGCAGGACTTTGGCTCTGACCTGGTCTAGGTCCTCCACCTCCCCCACCAGGTCCAGGACTAGGGTTGTTATAAGAAGGTCTCCTGCTGTCAGGGTTCAATGATGATGCCTTCTCCTGATGCTTGGACTCTGTGCTGTGCCTGGATTCGGAACTCAGTCTGGACTCTGAACTGGGCACTTTCCTGACATCTATAAATACAGCAAGAGACAAAATAAATCAATAGACATAACTAATCACTACCAAGTAACCTTATCATTGATTTGAATGAAAAGACATTAATAGAAAGACATAAGATTGGCTGTTTCTGTTCACTTTATAGGGCATCACATTTGAATACATACATCAAATCATTATTTTATCAAAATTATTGAATGTTTTATTTGTTTACAGGAACCTACAGAATGATATCTACTTCATAATAAACTTCACAATGGTCAACACAACCAGAGTCAATACCAGGCTATCAACCTGTGGCCATATTCATTTTTGCCACAATCAACCACTGTGATGAGTCTGATGCATAATTTTATGGCCCTATAAATGTCTCCATGAGCTAAGAGCTTTAATTTTCAGATAAGAAATTAAATGCAATTCTGAAATACTCCACAGGCAAATATTTTCAATTTAAGCTCGCCATTCAGTTCTTATTTCACGATTCTGGTGACGTTTTAGTGGGCAGCAATGACAATACAGAGGAGCAGAATTTTTTGTGGTGTTTGGTACACAACATTTAAACCAAAAATAATTTTTCAAAAATCATTTTCTTAAATAGAAATGATTTTGTTAAAATGAAGAAAAATAAGTTTAAGATTCTAAGAGTGGATCTTTCAATACCTTTGTGTGCAGACACAGGAACATCCTGTTCATCAATGATGTATGGCTCTCCTCTGTTACTGGATGATTGCAATCTGCTACTAGCTGCTGGAAAAAAACATGGTGATGGAGAGAAAAATAGAACAACACTGTTTTTAAAAGAATACAAAGATGCAAACGTATTGCTGAAACCATACAAGAAGTATCTAGTATTTAGTAGAGTATTTAAGTCATCCAGTAGCCTGGAACCAAGCGCTATCTGGACAAAGCCAATGGAATCACAGGATTCAGTAGTGATCTTACGAAGATTTGCTGTTGTTTAGATTTAAATCAGGCTCAACCTGAGATTGACCTCAAAATTATTTTGTTTCGTTAAGTGCATTGGGACATGCTTAGCTATCTGTTTTGGGCTATAAAACAAGAGAAAATTATTGCTGTTATCACATTACTGGAAAGGAATTGAGATCAAGCTAAATTTGAGTTTGATTTGTTTATCATACATTGCCAGAGTGTATCCATTGACAGAATCTCAATGAAATACCATCTCATCAAAGTAACTTATGTCTACTCTCAGCAGACGTGACTGGATACAGAGGTCCAAGAGGATGATATGATCACTATTCCTAGGAAGACCTTAACTGTTCTTCTTCCTATAAACTTGTGAGAATAAAACAGGGCCAACATAAACCATTTCATCAATATTTACCATTGGTTCAAATAGACTTACAGATACAATTTAAGTTGATTGTAGCCTATAGGTCACAGGGCCAGATAAAACCCTCAAGAAAAGTGTTCAAAGGATCCAGTAAATGGGCAAACATTAAAAAATGACCCACCTTGTGATGTCTCTGGTCTGTGCCTTTCAGTTCTCTGATCTCTCAGGTCAGGATTAGGAATCCCTGACATGATGCTAGGGGCTGGACGGACAGGAGTACCTCTCATAATGCTACCTGCTACTGGTAGTGATGCCCCCTGGATTGGTGGATGCGCCCCACTGGCTCCAGGACTGCTACCCCTCCCAGACGAGGGTCGGTATTTTTGGCTGCCCCCTTGTTCGCCCCTGATGGAAGGCCAGGGACGGGTTGGATCCCGTTGTGGATGTTGTGGGTGCTGTGGATGATGGGGATTGGCGCCGTGGCCTTGGGGGTACTCGCTTGGCGAGGCCCGCTCTGGCTGGACCAAGGGGGAGGCTGACTTGTTATGCCTGTGGCGAGACTCTGAGTCTGGTGTGAGAGGTGAAGGGTGTGGGCTCTTTGGAGAATGGTGCTGTGTGGTAGCTGGGTTGTGACTGCTAGAGGTGGGTGGATACACCCCTGGTGGTAAGAAGGCATTGGCTGGGAGAGGAGTGCCTGGAGGTAAGCATATAGGAGTGCCCTGAGGGGTCAAATACATGAAGCCTCCCTGTAAAGATAACATAAGATGGCGATCAATAGCAGCATATACATGGCATATGGTAGATATATCAAAGACAAGCTGATGCATTATTTTGATAATGACTGACTAAATATACATATGACACCCATTTATTCAGATTGCACTATTCAAATCTTGGATAAAGCAATCGATGTGACAAAACCTGCAAGCACTACATGTAAAGCTCTATTCAGATTGTTATCCCTAATTTAAAATGGCTTTTTCAGGGGGGATGTCAACTTGACTCCACACTTCTTAGTTAACTAAGTAATTAAGGGTTAACTTTGGTCTTTCTCTGCAGATTTGTTCTAATTACCTGTGATGAGAAACTCTGTCCATACTGCATCATGGAAGCTGCCAAAGCAGGAGGCAACAGCTCAAGGTGACCCGCGGCCGGATGGTGACTCAATGCCGGCGAAAACCGTTTCCCGACCGGTGCTCCCTCCTGGTGTGGTGACATCCTGGTATCCTTGCTATTTGGCGTCGGTGGAAATGGTGGCCGAGACCCCATCTGCTTCGCTGTGGCAAAATCCCCCGCGATGGTCTCCTTCGAGCTACTGTATGCACCCGACTCATACTGGCCCCGGATCATACTGGCAGTGTTCTCACCATAGTGGGCAATGTTACGCGCCATCAGGAGATTGGGGTCGATGGGAGTGGCCATACGATCGTAGTGTATACCTGAAAGGGAAATAAGTTTGAGCCACTCTGTTGTATTGCATGGGATGCAGATACGAGCAATTCAAAATGGTCAAATGAAGGGAAGGAATGAGGGAAACAAGCAAATATAGAGAAAATAAATCAGTCAACATGGAAAGGGTGTCATATGCAGGTGAGTTATGAAAAATCAAACACTTTCAAAAAGCAAACAAATGAAATCCATTTCAAAAACTAACACAGGCTAAAACAGTGGATGGATTTCAATTAAAGAAATATACCAAAGCAGAAAATTATAATCAATAAAGTTTGGAAGAAATTTGGTGGTGATCTAGGTGATATGGTGAGTTGTGCCTTTCAAAACAAGAAGCCAGTCATGATGAGGATGGCATAGCAACATTATACAGGGAAAACACTAACATGGCAGTTCATAACTTTTCAATGTGTGAGAAATATAAAGCATGAGAAATATTCCATAAAAACATGGAACACTGCAGGTATGAAATATAATTCAACATCACTACAAATTCAAATCTCACAGCATGTTTCACAAAAACAAGAAATCTGGTTTAAATATGTAGATAATATCAGATACTTAATATCAGATTAGAAGCCAATATAAGAATGCAACAAATTTACAGTCTTGTCATCATATCTTCTACTTTTTTCCCAATAAATTTGAAGTTGACTCCTAAATATAAAATCATGATGCTTGATATCTTTTCTATTATTCCTTTTTCTTTTCTTTGTCTTTTATTATTTGCTGAATTGAAACATAATGGGAATTGCACTTGTGAAGTTAAAGTGTTGAAGGCTGCAATTAAAAGGGAAAAGATTAGCATGCAAATGGCTGCATCTTCATTCAACGAGCAAATACTCCTTGCACATAAAACGATCCATGCTTGCTAGGGGTCTAGGCTTTGCCAGGAATGTAGTTCTTTGAAGGATTTTCATTTTGTTTACATAAAATTAAAACATGCAGAGTAAATCCAAAATATCACATAATTATGATTATACAAAATAAACATGTGATGGTGAGTGAGAAAACGACTTGGACGAGATACAAAACAAGATGAAAATAAGAAGGAATGGGGTAGTGTAATATAAAAACAGGTAGAAGAAAAGCGGAGAAAATACAAAGAAAGAGAGAGAGAGAGAGAGAGGAGCCATCAGACGACAAGTAATGCTAGCATCATGAGATATGAAAAATGAAAATGGGATGCCCATCAGAAATTGATTCAATGAATAGACACAGACACTTGGTTTGTGATTGGAGGCAAATAGAAATGGATGGAGAGAGTGAAGGCAGGAGCGATACACCAACGGCACCAACAGAGAGAGATAGAGAGACAAAGAAAAGATAAGGTGGGTTGAAAGAGAATTATGGAGTAAATCAACACAGAAATATGATGTGGAACGATAAAATGGGGTAATAAATAAGAATGATGCATTGAAAGAATGGAAAAATAGGCCAGAAAAATGGATCAAAGAAATAATGGAATACAAAAATGAAAAGAAGAAAAGACGGAAAGATAATAGAATGGAAATCTTTAAAAGAAGGCACAAAGATGACTCATAGGGATAAAGGGGGATCAAAATAAACATTGAATGAAAGAAATACAACAGATTAGAATGAAAAGATTGAAATGGAGAGACATGATAGAAATATTGTCTGAATGAAGCAGAGATGCAACAAAATGATTGACAGAGCAAATGGGAGTGACGTGAAATAAGATATGAAAGAGAAGAAAGAGACGAGAGCGAAAGAGACAATCAACTCACCTCTTGCAGCCTGCTGGTCATAAAGGTGTGCTGCAGCTGCACCCCTTGCTTCATAGGCCCTAGCCACAGCCTCCTGGTGTCTGCTGTGTTGTTGCTGCTGTTGCTGCTGTTGATGGTGATACCTTAAGATCTCTTGTTCATAGGATTCCCGTTTGCCTCTAGCATTCTCCTGGGACACAGGAGTACCTGGTGTGTGAACATAGGAGAAGAGCTTAAGAGCTTGTTCAAGGTCAAATTTCTAGAACACAATGTTCATATTATATCATACAGCTCTCGTACTCCCAAACAACTGCAAATTCAAAGTGCACAAGACCAAGAGAGATAATATAAAGATCACATCAGTACAAAGGCAATTTCATAAATTCTTCAACCTCTTTGTTCATCCGACCCATATTTTCCTTTGGAGGCATTCAAACTTTCCATAAGAAATAGAAAACTGAGACAAATAATTTAAGAAAGGTGCTATAAACGTGAAATAAAGAAGGTAGGGCATGAATGTTTCATAGAATTATCCACTTTCTTTTAATCTTTATATTTCACCTTTGCCATGAACTGTTCAGTTTAACCCTATCTAGGCCGGGGTATTTTGGGAGTTCATATGGCCGGGGGGGGGGCCTCCCAGGCCCCCCCCTAAGATCTCGGCCGTCGACCGCGCGATTGCGCCGAAAATTGGCACGCGGGTTGCCTGGGACATAATCTACAAGACTGTATAGTAATTTATTTCATGCGAATCGCTGTTAAGTGATTATGCTAATTTATGTGTAATTAGTATGCGAAATCATACTTTTTCCTCTAACTCCCTAAATAAAGCTCCAAATGTACTAATTTTTGGTATAGAAACTCTTTGTGGTGTTTTTAGCAAGTGCAAGTGAAAAAAATTGCGATATCGAATCATTTTCTTATGTATTTTATTGTTTTTTGAAAATTCTTATGTATTTCTTTGTTTTTTGACCTTTTGTTTTTCATTGTTTTTTGAATGAAATTTGTTGGGGACTCTTCTGTGATCATAAAAAGCATAAAATAAATACATTTAGACCAGCAAAACTAAAAATAATCATACATTTATGAATTTTGGTTGAAAACACAATTTGCATTGACTTTGTACACGAAATCACGTTTTTGAGCAATTTTCGGTCTGACATGCACTTACATAATGTTGCGTAATTTCGGAACCACGTACCCGGGTGACGCAAAGTTGGTCTCAAAAGCTGCGCAAGACTTGAAAGTAAAAAGTCAGCTAGCGGCGCGGTCAAAAAATTTCGCGGGGCAAAAATATTGCGCGATTCGTTGAGGGGGGGGCCTCCGAGGCCCCCCCCCGGCCTAGATAGGGTTAACTTTTTCTTTCCACTAGGTTGTTTACTGAACAGCCCATCTGCAGATATCTCAATTTTAAAAGAGACGTGTAGCATCATATCATACCTTTAATAATGGAACCATCCCTTTCATGTTGGCTGGTCCCAATGGGTGTCCCTCTGGAGATAGATCCAGCTGGATTATTGGGGTGATGATCTCCTGCTGCTCTCCTCATGACAGGTGTTCCCTGGGTGATGGAACCAGTCCCACTCCCAGATGTTTCCTGGTGTCTAGGGGAGGTGGCCTGGGAGGGGTATCCCTTTATCATCCCTGCATAGCTTGAAACAGGTGGCTTCTGTTCATACCTACCATGGTGAGAAAATTTGAATTTGTTGATCAGAATATATATTTACTTCCAAAAATATATAGAAAACCCAGTGCAAATAAATCAGCATGTTTTACCAACAGTCATGATTTTGAACTTTTTTCTGGAAAGAAAATTGACTTTATTCATTTAAACAAATGCATAAAAATCTTTTACAAGTATGATTCCTTACACCATCATCTTATGTTTATCATAATTTAAACAAAACATAAATAAAAGTTCTGAATGAACAAAGTACCCTTAAGTACTGTTCTGATACAGTCACACCAACAAAACTAACTCCAAACTGACCAACGGTTAGCCATTGCATATTAGCATTGGTCAGTTTTGTCCGTGAGACTCTGGCATTGCCATTTATATGTCATACTCACTTTGATGGTGAAGAAGAAACAGCAAAGTTGACTGGAGTACCCTGAGTGATGGATCCTGCGCCTGCACCATGGACCTGACTGAGAACCGATGCCTTCTCTGCTTTGAGGGGTTTCCCCGCAGGGTTATTGATAAGTGGTGGCGGTGGACCAGGAGGGGGAATCCCCTGTTTACCCGGTCGATGCTGCATGGGGTTCCTGCTGGACTGCGAGGTGCTGGGGTGAGGTTGGGAATGTTTGTCACTTGCCGGGACGAGGGCATAGGGAGAATTGGAACGGGGTGGGTATGGCTGACGGGGAGACGCACCCATTGATGATCCTGGTGACTGGAGGTGATGCCTATCCCTCTCTGCCTGCCTGTGAAACTCCTTAGCATAGGCCTCCCCTGTGCGGTAAGCAGCATGCAGGCTATGGGGAGGAGGGGGACCGGCGTTTCCAAAACGAGCCATCATCTCTGAATGACTGCTCCCTATTTCTCCAGGTTCCCTTTCCTGTGACTGATGTTGAGATGTGTGGGATATGTGAGGGGATAGGTAAGGAGAAGTAGTGCCTGGTTGCTGCTGCCCTTGCTGTCTTGAGCTGCTCTCACTAGAGTCAGCATGAGGAGTCTTCCGTGAAGGTGGCTCATACTTGACCTCAATAACGGGAAGCTTCGCATCTCCTGACCCCCCTTGGTTAGGTATAGCTGGCCCCACAGGACTTGGATCATTACCTAATAAAGATTAGATGCATTGTAATCAAAACAGAATAAATATACAACACTAAACTACAAAAAGCATGTTTGGGCAAAAACAAGACAAAGGCTGAGACAATTGCCAAATTTGAAGCTCCATGTTACAAGTAAATATCTTTCTTTCCTCACTTAGCGCTTAATGTTTAATGGACAAAAGAATTCATTTATTTTTTTTCAATTTGAGATCAACTACAGTGTATACAAATTCATCTATTCGTGAGGACATTCCATTCACAACTACATTTTTAAATATTTCTGAGTATAGGACTGCTAAGTCATATTGTGTGAAATAGACATTTTGAAAGTCCTATGACTTAGAAACAACCATTACAAAGAAAATCAATACATATTGCCCAAATAAAACAATGTCAGTAACCTCTATTAGTTGTGATTTTAGTATGGAAAGCATAAAATTACCTAAATGCTTGTCAATGGCTGAATCAATGAGGTCCCTGATATTGTTGACACCTCTGCTATCTCCACCTAGACATTCTGCTATAACTCTCCTGATAGTCCTGCTTCCATGTCCTTCATCTTCCTCCACTTTCACCTTGTCTATCCCACCGCTGCCATTGCCTTTAGAAGATGAGGAATCCACCTGCCTGTTGTTGATCCTGATGCCTTCAGCGCTGAAGAACTTCTTGTCATCACTGGATGTAACCTTGTCACCAGATCCAAGCTTTGGGGGCGTGCTTATCAAGCCTTTACTACCAGGCAGTGCCCTTGATCCAAAGCCTGGATGAAACAGGTCGTCCTGGGCAGTGCCCTCGTCAGCACTACACGTAGCGCTGGAATCGTCGTCTTCGATCACATGGGTCTCTGGCTCCTGCTTTAATCCCTGAGACGGTAGCACTGACACTTGTGATGACGAAGACGATAGGGTGGATGTTGATGCCGGCAAAGGTCCTGAGGTTGCCCCTGCCGATGATGTTGGGGCTGAATCAATAGCCGATTCTGTGACTTCTTCAACCTTCACAGCATTTGCTGAGTCAGGTTCTATTTTAATATCTGGTTTTTCATTCTTTATTTTGTCTGTAAGCAATAGGTTCTTGTCATTGATTCCACCCTGAGACATAGACACACTAGTTGAAGTTGAATGCGACGAGGATAAAACCGTCGTCCCTGCTGAACTCATCGCCGTAACCGGCTTTGAAGTTGAAGTCAATGTATCAGAAATTGTACTAGTTAGTGTTTGATTTTCATCCACTTCCATTTTTTCCACTTTAACTTTGACTTTTCTGGAGTTACTCTCATCGTTTTCACTAGCACTAGCAGTGTCTGAGCTCTCATCATTGTCCGCATCATTCTCTTCATCACTGAAATTTGGAAATTCATCCTCTGATCCTGCCGTCACAGTCGAGGCCATACTTTCGGTTGTTGATACACGATGTTCACGTTCACCCTGAGAAGAAATTCAGAGAGATTCAGGAAATGATCATTCATACTGTGCAATCGTATATTACCTTTTTTCATGTTTACAAAGCTTTTATTCCAATTATGAACTCTGCACATTATTTACATGTAAACTCCATTTGGTTTACTGTAATGAATCAGTGATTAGATAAGAAGTGTAAAAATGCTGATATTCTACACAAATTTGCAATTTTTGTATGATCTACAATCATTGCTGCAAATTTATAGGATAAGAGCTGGTTAGGGATGCCAGTCAGTTTTACTAACTAGACCTGAAGAGAAACAAGGGTGATGTTTCATAGCGATTTACACAAAGGTATAGGAACATTTTCCTAGGTGCTTAGTCAGCTATATAGGGACTGTATCATAAAGCTATTCCTAAGTTGCAAATCGCTGCATGCTGGACTGCTGACCATTCCGTAATATAAATGATATATCCCTATATACAGTGGTGCTAAGAATGTAGTGAACCCCACCAAAAATGCTCTCTTTCATGCTGAGTATGGAATGGAGACAACATTACAATGTTCGGCGAGCCCAGAGACACAGACTTTATAGACTAATATTTTCATCACCTGAGTTCACAATTGAATGCCTAAAACATAGCAGAACTTGAACCCTTGAAATATGTCCATTTTCTGGTAGGGTTCAATAAATTTTTAGCACCACTGTAGCTGACTAAGCACCTAAGAACATGTTCCAGTTGAGCATAAAGTTGTAACTTCTCAAAAACTGACTGTGTAACTTTTTGAAGACTAACTAGCAAACCTTTATTAAAGCCCAATATGTGTTGTAGGATACAAAGCCTGAAACAAGGAGATGTCAGGACCTAAATCAGGCAAAAGGCTGAAGGATGGCATTGAACCTACCTCTTTCTTGTCATGCCGATGATGTTCCTCTAGGATGTGTTCAAGGTGGAAGCGTCTCTTATAGTTGAAATAGAAGTTCTTACATTGAGCTTCTGACTTGGAACCGACCATCTTAGCAATAGCAGGCCAGTCACGTCCATGTTGCCTCAATCCTTGTCAACAAAATAACATCAATAGTACAGATTAACATTTGTATGCTAATTGTAACTATTTTAGGACTGAATATTCAATTGCAATGCCTACTGGTATAAAAATGATTGGGATCAAAAAATAAAAAAAAAATAAAAATGTTTACTTAACACATGTCAAGAAAAGCATGTCTTATCTGCTATTTGAGCTTCTTGATATACTTTGTATTGAAGTTAGCATTCCAAAATGAAAAGCCCAGATTTAATAACAATATGAGCGTATGTTATGTAATTGCATATAGTACCACTAAGTGAAAATATACATCAAGCGAATGGTTGGCTTAATGATCTCAGTAAAGAGCACAGACCTGTTCCAGAAGCTGTTAACTCTACAAATGGATGTATTGTTTCCAGGGATCTAGAGTAATTTATCTGTTATTAATCATTACATTCCAATACTGACAGTCCGCTATGTACATATTACTTGTTCCTATGCCTGATAAGCCTTTGGTCTGCTTTCAGGTTGTCAAGACCTACCCTTGTTTAGATAGTATCACTAAGTCTGAAATCTTAGTTAACAGGTCTACTTAAGATTCCATATACTCGTATCCATTAAAGAGCAAGTCCACCCAAACAAAGCGTTAAATTCAATACAAACCAGAAAATCTCTTTATGCTAAGAGGGATTCCAGTCAGGTTTATTCGCTAGGCATGAAAAGAAGCCAGAACATACTAAAGCCCCCCCCAAAAAAAAAAAAAAAAAATTGTACAAAATAAAGCCAGAAAAAGCTTGGAAAAGTCTGAAAAGGGAAGTTGTCAGATAAAGGCATGGCACATGGCATCTCTGTAAATTAACTTACCTGCTTTAGCAATGCTCATTTCTTCATCCGTCCATCGAGATGATTCTGGACCAAGAGCTGAATTAATAGACGATAGAATTTACTTTTACTACAATATTTCTATCCAAGAATAATAAAAAATTTCATTTTAACATTCATGGTATCATTTATTACTGACAATATCTTAACTAATTTCCAAATAATTCCTGTGTGTTCAACCATCCACGCAAATGGTCCTGTTCAACTCACTCTTAATTTTTAAATGTGCCTCAGTAAATCTCTGACTTACTTTTGCAATAACCTCATTGATCCAAGCAAAAACTTATCATTGATGGCAAAGTATATCATCTACAATACATTTGAAAAAAAAAATAAGTCCAGAAGGGAAAAGGACCCTACTGTAACAAGCCGGCCTGTGCAAATTACTTAATTCTTCAGCTTCCTTTTAATGCAATCTTACCATTGATCGTACAGTTGATAATAACAATAATGATGATAATAGTGAAAACATTTAGTATGTCATGCCAGTAAAAGAGAACTCTCTTGGCAATGGACTAGGAAGATTTGATTAAATTGGCACAGAAGAGCAATGACCCCTTACTTGAAAATGAACAAACTACCACTCTCATAGTCAAATTAAACTGTTCAAATCTTACTTGGATCCAGCTCTTCAGGAGGGGGTGGGGGTAAGAGGGGAACCTCAGGCTCCATACCCTCTGACCCTAACCTCCTTGCTATCCTGTTGAAGCAAGCAGCACAGCATTTAGTGACCTCAACAGCGATACCAAGCTCCTCAGACAACAGCCTCCGTTGGTCCTCAGTGATCTCAAACCACTTGGTAGGTAGGGGTTTTAACCTCCGCACCCGTTTACGGGGAGTTTTACATGTTAGCACTGGACAACGACTGTCAAATAGGAAGACATGAGAATTTGAAAGTTTTAGCTAAGGACTTGTCAGGTATATTTGAAAACTGAAATGCATCTGACAAATACTGGAATAAAATACTATAATAAAACCAAAAAATAAATGAAATGAACTAATAAAATTTAACTGAAACATTGTGAAGATCATCTAAATAAAATCATAGAGAGGTACCTGTGCGTGTTCTACAGGATACAACACAAGAACTTTAAGTGCGACAATACAATTCTTCATCAAAATCTAGAACAAGGAAGGTAAATAATATGAATGATTTCAATAACGTATCACAGCAAGAGTAAAGGTAACTTTTGCCTTTTAACATGCTGAAATGAAAATTTGTTGTCAGTTGTCTTCAACTCATTTTGGGCAAATAAAAGGCAACAAGAAACAATGCAGCATATAAAACACAGGACAAAGAGAAAGATGTCAAATACCTTCTTCTTATGGAACGAAATCTACAGCGGCTGCAGACTCTCATATCAGGCTTGAGGTCACCCTCATTCATCCCAAATAGATCACAGTTAGTCCTGTTGACTGGCCGACTCAGACTGTATGTATCTAAAGGGTTCTTGCACAGGGAACAGTTGTTAGGTGATGCTGGAGGGAGGAACGGGAATATGAGTAAAAGATATGCACACAAATAGATTATTCATATATATGCATAGAAGAGAATATACATTTCATCAGTTAAATTTGACATATAATAGTAAAACAGTATAATTCTCATGCTTACATTCTGAGCCGGCCGCAGCACTCCCGTTCTGAGAGCTTCCACCATCTTTGTCTTCTCCGCCTCCTTTATCTCCAGAACGACTACAAGAAATACATACAAATCATGACTTATTTTTAAGAAATGGGTCAAAGCTGTAGTTCAGATTGTTTTCAAAATAGACAATATGCAATATCATCAGACAATCTCCATTATTATCGCAACCAACCACCATCATTGTCATCACCATCATCAACATCATCATTCTATTCACCATCACTTTTGTAAGGTACAAGAAAATCACCATTAACATCATCAACATCACCACAACAACAATTACCACACCATCATCAACATGAACATCTTACTTGTTACTGGAGTCCTCGTCCTTGTCGTTATCCTTATCATCATCATCCTGGTTCCCCCTCACATTCCCAGAATTCTTCTGAGGGAACCCCCTTCTCCTCTTGGCCTGAGACTTCCTCAGCTGCTGCTTGTAGTTCTCATTCTTCTTGGTCTGGTAGTAGTAGAGCACACAGTCAGAGATGTCCTTGCGCTCTAGGTAAGAAGCAATGAGCAGGAAATTCTTGGGGTGTTGGAGGTACTTCTCCCGGAAGATATCTTTCTCCTCATCCGTCCACAGGTTCATGTGTATCCTGGTCTTGTGCTCGTTCATTGCATCTTCTACCAGGCCTGTAATAAGAAACAGAGAATCTCATGAAAATGGAAAATTTCTAAACACTAGATTCTGTGTTCTTCGGTGACAGGTACAAAACAAGTGTAAATAATGAAAATCATAGAAATACCAAGTTTCAAATTCATATAAATGCACTGCAGTATACATATAAAAGCTTGACAAAAACATATTCATTAAACATAACAAACAGGTTTGATCAGCAGATTTCCACTGATGCATGATTTTATTTATTGGATTTTGCAATGATTTTTGCTGTATTTTTTCAGAATTCAATAGTGCGGGGCTTGAACAATTGTGTTTTCAATGAAATTCTGTTAATTCGATATTATTCCAAAATTCAATGAAATTTTTCCACTTTCTGTATCGCTGAAAACTGGGGACGGTACCTTAAATGAGTTGAACTTTTTTGCAAAACAAGCCAAATCTATGGCTGGCAAATGTTCTGCTATTACCTAAACCCTAAGTAGGGCTAGGGTTGAAACTGCAATGGGATTCGAACCTGGGCCTCATGGCTTACAGTCCAAAAGGGCCGTTCCAATATCTCTAATAAAGTATGCGCCAGTTGTTATTTCTTATTGCTCGATGACTACTCACAGAGCAAAAGGCCTTTACAAGAAACAAGGCACAGGTGACTCACCGTTCCTATTGACGAATTTGACTTTCCTTTGCTCCATGTTATAGAGCATGGGAGGGATGACAGCTAGACTTCGTATGTGCTTCTCATTTGCTTCCTGCTCGTTCAGACCATCAACAATCTCTGCAAGCTCTGCATCACTCCGAGCAATGTTACCCCAATTACTCCTCGTACCAGCCCTGTGGAAGATTGGTAATATATTAATACATATTACATAGCAATATAAATAATTAAGATTTACATAATAGGTAATGAAATGATAAAATGTGAAATTGCCAGACTTTTCACATAAAATTGTAAGATACTGAGAGAGTATTGAGAAATTTCCAAGATGCAGAACAGGAGATCCAGAAATTTGACCAATTTGGTTTTCATTGTTGGCTTTTGCTAATTAGATAAAATCAACAGCACTATCATCTTACCTTGAGAATCTTTCCTGTTGTTCTCTTTGTTTCCTAATCTCGGGAAACTGCTTCTCAAAAAACTCCCTTGCTTTGGCATCCTTTGCTCTGCAGGTATAACATTCAAGTCATTGTGTTGGTTAACAAATGCAATAATATAAGACCGATTGCGAATAGGAAACCCACTGATAAGTTTAAAATTATCATGAAAACTCCACTTTTCACCTGTATCGCAGTGACATGATTTGATATGAAATTATTGTTTAGAAGAGGTTCGTTCTCACAGACTTCAAATAATAAAGTTTATACTTATTTTTCTTCAATAATTTATGAACCAAATGATGGCATCAAGTGCATTATTTCACAACATGAAGGATAGGCATACATAGGTATCCCATTAGATATGGATGATGTTAAATGCACTTTTCAATTGCTTGTCAACAGTCTTGAGCTTCAGGTGGTTTTAAGAAGTACCCTAAGATATACCTATTAATACACATCCATCACCACATGTTTATGAGTGCAATGGACAGAATACTTAATGAGATGAAAGATGAAATGATCCATTCAAAGACGCATAGCCGAGTTGAATGAATCATTCATTTCACTTTTTACCGAATGAAAAATGCTGTCTATTGCACAAATGAAAAGAACATTCATTATTTATATATTTATATTCATATAGTTATATATGACACCTAAAACAGATCCTTGTCATTTGACATTTATGTATTTAATGCAAAAGTGAATTCACTGTGAGGTCTGTTGATTATTGCATACAAGACTATTTTTACGTTTAGTGCTGGTGGTCTTGGCGAGCATGCAATGGACAAATTCGTATGGATCCAAAATTGCACGGATAATGACACCATTGTAAGATGGGCTGAATGATTGACATCAAATGACAAGGATCTATCTAGGCGTTATATCAACAAAATATTTTACCTCCTCTTGGGATTATTTTCTAGCCTTTCCATCTTCTTCTCCCATGCTTCCATGAGCTGACCGTAACGTTGGCACATAAATCCTTCCTGTTAATACAAATATCATAAATGAAATTAATAACAAAATTCAGAATATCAATTCCAGAATTAAAGATTTTAAACTTTTTCAACAAAATTCTTTGAAATATATCTAGAGTCAAAATAATATTTTCAATAATTCTACTTCCAAAGCAAAAAAACTGAAACAGGATTAAAATGGTTTGATTCGATTTAGTTTTTGTTGACTGGTAACTCCAAAGTATTTTTTCTCATGTAATTCAGGTACTACCTTAGACTTTAACATAGCTGACAGTTCTATCAATTCATGATCCTATCAAAAGTTCAAGCTGATTGTAATGTAAATCACATTTAAGAAGGAAACTCGCACAATACACAGTGAAGGAAATTCACAAGAACTCACCCTTGTTTTCCTGGCCTGGTTCTGTTTCCTGAAGTAAAGAATCAGCCTTCGCTTCATCTCCATATTCCTGAAAACAAAACAAAATCAATATTTGTATTGAGTTATTTGCATTTTCATAGGGAACATGGCATAGACATGTCAAAAAGGATACAATTGATGATTCTTTAATTAACATACATTTCATATAGAACCAACTGCACAGGAACCATTAGTAAAGAACCTTTTTTTTATTTCATAGAAAGGAAATATTCTATCAACCAATCACATGCAATGATTTCAGTATCCCATAACATTTGGAAGTGCAAAATCGCTGCCATATTGCTCCACAGGTTGTCCCTGGGATTCAGTAGTTGATGGAAAATAAATCTAAGAAAACTTTATTTCATTGCAGAATAACATCTTCACATTGAAATGATCTCTAATCATCTTTTGTATGGTTTCTCATATTTGTGTTCTCTGACTGCCCAATTGAGAAAATTCATTACTGAATGACATGGGCGAAAAGAGAAATGTATGGATTCATGACAAAGGTAAATAAGTAATGATGATCTTAAATTGTTTTCAAATATATAGGAAGCTGTAGAATATCAGAAAAGTGGTGTGTCTACACTGCCTGGTGGAATTCGCTCTGGCTTTTTCAGCTATGATGAAGCTGTGGAACAAAATTAGAGAGCAATGTCCACACTGCGGAATTCATTCAGGCTTCTTCATCAACCATAAAGGAAAACTATAGAAGATAACGAAGAGTGTCCACACTGCCTGTTTGAATTCATTCAGGCTTCATCATAAATTAGTGTGGTTACTTTGCTAGGAAGAAAAATGGGTTAGGGCTTAGTCTGGCAGATTTAAAACCTTCTATTTGGATGAATACTAAATAAAGATAGACTCTCTGGAGTCCATGCTAAAAGTTTATGAATAATGGAATAGCTTTGGGGTACTTTGCTAAAGTCTGTGGGTCTCTGAAAATATCTCCAAGCATTCCCCTTCCCTTCTCTCTCTTTCTCTCTCCATCTCCATCACTTAGTTAACTATCAATCTTTTCCATTTTCATTTCCTTATTCTAACAATCTTCGGCAAATTCAAGAGATATATTTCAATTTTTCATCTCATAATATTTTATAAAAAGAATGTATATTCCTTTCTTGAAAAAAACTCAAGTTGGATCTTCCCATTTCAACTTCCCTCTCATCCTTTCCTTCAATCTCACCCCCCTCTTTCTCTCTCTTACTCTCTCTGCTCGTCCCATCTTTATGTCTGTCCATCTATCTCTGTCTATCTCTGCTTCTCTCTCCTAATACTTACGTTTTGATGTTCTCTTGGTACTGGGGACTATCCGAGGGCTGGTTATACATGGGCTGTAATGCAAGAAAAAAAAAGGTAATTTATATTTAAGAGACCTATCAGAGACGCCTCCTTGGTTAGACCAAATAAATCTTTTGTGTTGGAGACATCTCCAAGACTTTCATCTATGAGAAGTTGCAGAGACATCTCCTTTGGTGAGATGGGTCTTAAAGAAGGTCAAACATTTTAAAAGTTTCCCCTACATCTCATCAGCTTTTACTGTCTCCTGCACGACTATGTTACGTCTCTGAGTACCGATAGTCTCCTCAGCAGACTTGGATCTTATTTGTCTCTGTAACTGATGGAGATGTCTCATAGATATCGCAGACTTGAACAGTTGCAAAATATTCTTTGAAATATCAAACATATTGATGTTCTTTCGACTCCACAGAGACTCCATAATTTTAAGGAGATGTCTCGGAGACGTTTCTGAGAAGTCCCTACAGCTAGCCAAATCTGGAGTCGCAAAGTTACATTTATTTTTTTTTTATTTGAAATGATAAAATACAACTTACCAGTTCATTCATGGGTCCAAGGTTGTTAAGGACTTTATGTGCTGCTTCAGCCTTTCTCTGGATTAACAAATCAATATAGAATACATCAACACAAAATAAATGCATGTATAAAACCATTTTATGAATGTATCAGAATCTAATCCATTTTCTCCACATCTCTTTATGAGAAATTACATTTACTTGTGATAATGAAGTGAAAATTATTTATATTGTTTATCTGAAAATAGGACAAATCAATCAGTTAGCCTTTAAAATCCCTCTAAAACAGATATATGATTGTCATTACAAAAAACTCCTCTTTTCATGTTACTGACAGGAAGCAAATGATTCTAGTTCATGATAATTTAAGGAACATTCCCCTTATATAATCATTTTCTACTCAAATTCTTAGATAAATTGCAATAAAATAAAAAAGAAATTATCCCTAAGTAGACAGTACAGCCAGAAGAAAAAAAATTGTTATGAATAATACATTTTCTCCAGACAGCATGAAACACATCAATTGTCTACACATGAATGGCATAGTCTCCATAAGCAATTACAATCTTTTTATTCACAAGGGAAATTGTGGTTTTGATGAGCCGTGAGGAGACTTTTAAATATCTGAGAAAGGATCTCCCATCAACCACAAACTCTGGCTAATTAATCTCATTCACCACACTAATATGCAGAAAGCTATTTTCAAATTCTTGCTCGACTCCACTACCCTGAAACTCCCTTTAAAGGTACAAATCAAGACTTTGACATGGTTGTAAAATAAGTTGAACAGTTTATCAATCCACTCACTTTCTTACAATATAAAGAACTAAAAAATGTAAATAAAAGGGAAGGAAATCAATACCAATACAGGCATTTTCATGAAGTTTGGACGTACATGTGAGACTGATTTTTCTTAATTTTCTGGTTCCTATAAAGAAAAGTTGTAAAACTCTTTGTCATAGCTTAAGCTTGAGACTGAAGTGAAGATAAAATGACAGATGGGGATTGGACTCAAGTGCAGAGATGCAAACTACTATCCACTTAACCGTGACTCTTTTAACGGATAACTTTACCTTATTTTCTGCATAGATAATCTGTACTATATTCTGCTGCTTGGGCTCACTACCAGATGCTGGTGATAGAGGTTTATCGGTGTCTCGCGGACGGGCAGCTCTTTGCTCTAGCTCTTGCTGCAAGGGAGTTCAAGGGAAATTACAGTTTAAATTTATCTCCTTTTCACAACTTTCTCTGCCATTATATTCTAATAATTTTCTTAACTCTCTCTTCAAATATTTTTTGTTCTCTATCTACTCTTGAATTCTTTCAAACACTGATCACTGCTTTTTCCACTTCTTCACCTTGGTGATTTGTGAATGTCACCTACAATCTTCCAACAACATTTTCTAAAATCCTCCTTCTCTGTCTTGCTTTCTCTCTCTTACTTTCACCTCCCTTGATCTCATTTATAATGCTTCAGGAGGGCACTTCATGACAGTACTTTGTCAGACATATTATCCAAGTCTCGGTATATATGCGACAGTTACCATAGAAACAGTGCTCAGCAAATCAAAATCGAAGAAAGTTGTCAGATCTGACAACTCGTCGCAGAAAAACGTTAACGAAACGCAACCCAGAATGCTCACCTGTTTTTTCTTGAGCTTTGATATCTGTGACTCCACCTTGGTAATCTCCCTATCAACCTTCTCCATTGACTGCAACAGGCTATCCTTGGTGACCTTATTGGATGGCTCCTGGTCACATGGTGTTGGGGATATATTCTCCACCTTGGGCATGAAAGGGGCCTCCTAAAACAAAGGGAGAAAAGGCATATAATCAGATTGCCATAAATCAATTTCAGTTATTTTGAATCAATAATGTACCCTTTTTTCTAGTTCTATACCTTATTCTTTAAACAACACATGTTTCATGATATAAGTTTTTACTTTATATGACAATGCATACAAACTTTTACAATGAATTCATACAATCACACAATAAATTACACCAGAAGCACGAAATATTCACATTCAATCATAAAACAATTTCTAACAATTCCAAAGCAAACACTTTGGAATTCATATTATGTTTCAAAGATTTTCTTCTTCTTGTTTTTAACTTTAAACTCATCTAAGTAAAGAAATGTGATAGAAATTACCATGTAGAATAAAGATAAAATATCTGTATGGACAGGGTCAATGACTATGTCTAGACTCCTGTAAGTCATACAGTCAATGGTACTCATCTAAGAATGTCTACATCTACAGAAAAATGTACCGGTACTGTTGATCAATACCACTTAAAAATCCCCATTACTGTTCAAAGATATAAAGAGGTTCTGAAAATGAATTGGTAAACATTATCCGTCAAGAATACAGGAGGAACTGCTCTTGAACCTTCTCATTTGATATTCCATCGTAGATTGTGAATGATTTTGTTTGTCGCTGAATGCAAACACTACTGCAGAGAAATATAGTTTCTAGTGGTTCTGGCTCTTAACTTCCAACAAGGAGTCATTGGTTAAACTCCCAATCATGGCATAAAATTTTTAAGCACAAAATTATCCACATCATGCTGCACTCAACCCAGGTAAGGTGAATGTATTCCTGGTATTAAAACCAATTCCTTGACAGCACTGAGCGCTGGTGATGAAGCAGCAGCTAAAGCTGGGGTAGTAGTAGTTTCAATTTGTATTCTCTGGCGCAAAAAGTATACAATAAACCAAACTTTTAATTGTCATTAAAAATAATCCCTTCTAATACTTTCAAAGAGTACACCAAGGAGAATGATACAAATGCAACAGTAGAATGAAGGTTGTCATATAGAAGTAGTAGTAATCATAGTATTAGTAGAAGAAGAAGAGTGGTCCAAGTCAATTGGTGTAGTAGCAGGGCAGTAGCAGTAGTAATAAACAGTAGTAATAGTGGCTGCAGTAGTAGCAGTAGTAGTAGTAGTAGTAATAGTAGTAGTAGTAGTGGTGGTGGTGGTGGTGGTGGTGGTGGTAGTAGTGGTAGTGGTGGTAGTAGTGGTAGTAGTGGTGGTAGTAGTGGTAGTGGTGGTAGTAGTGGTAGTAGTGGTAGTAGTGGTAGTCATAGTCGTAGTCATGGTAGTAGCAGTAGTAGCAGCAGCAGCAGAAGAAGCAGTAGGAGTAAAAGTAATAATAATAATAATAATAATAGCATGTCTCCTTCCACATTATTCCAATTTTAATTCCTTTACTTTCTTCATACTCTCTCCATAAAAGTTTCTTTCATATAACTTTGCATTCTACAACTTAATTTTTAAGTTCTTATTTGCACCCTTACTACTGCATATGTTCTTTAACAGCAGGTGGAATTCAATGTCCCTAACATTCCATAGACTGTGGTTTCTATGACCCAGTACAGATCAAAAGGAAATTTGATTCAATCATCTCTAACTCTCTCTCTCTCTCTGCAAACAATAGGATAAGATATTTGTAACCTTGGGTTATAAATTGCAACTGTGATGAATCAACATATTTTTTGTGTGTCATGAATACAAGGCCAGCTGCAAACCGCAATTCGGACTCTGAATAAATGCCAACTTTCTCACATGTAGCAGAGAAGCACAAGCAACAACATTGAACATTATCCTTGGAATCTTTTGGTTTGAAAAAAATCAAGATGACAAGGAAGACCTCAGATTGAGAGATAATAATACCAACTGGTTTATATAAGGCTGAAATGTCACCTTCCACAAGCTTAAATCATTGAAGAGAAATCAAAGAGACAGGAAAGTGTTCAGAATTCTAAAGTGTTATTCAAGGGCACCAATAAGGATTTGCAAGTCACTCTAATGCTCACAGCTGAAATCTTTTTAGCCATTAGAAAGTTTGAGCATTAAAATAACACTTTGAATCCCTCTTTTAACTGGAACCTCTATGCTTTTCTGCTCTTATAAAGACTGGCAAGAAACATCCAAACACTGTTCACTTTTAGTTTCTGAAAATTTAATCCCCCCCCTCCAAGAAAACAGGAAGAATAACAAATATCAAATAAAAACTATGAACTTAAACCAAAAACACGAAGTAGCTTTCCATGTTTTCTTCCTTCACATTTTGTCTTAACTATTTGTATGAAAAGCATGCATCTATCCCTACAATCGAAAGCAAACACCTTTTATCAACATAAGCTTTGTACGTACAGTACTGTACATCAGTCAGGAGCAAAGCTTAATTTCTACAAAATCAATGGGGAGAAAAATCCTGCACTTCTGGGAAAAGAGAAAGCAGACTTTGATTCAAATTTCCTGTTGGGCTCAAATCCGACAAAGATCGATTTTGGCAGAGCAAAAACATTCCTCACCCTACGGAAACATGACCCGACCCAAGTAGTGCTTCCTGTGTTGAGTCGCAGCCATCATGCTGGCTTTACATTGCATTCTCTTCCTGTGGATGTTCCTGTCCCGAAAGTGCTGCAACCCACCTTGGGTGATACATCCATTGTTTTCTCATACTTTCTCATATGTGGTTTTTTTTTGTATTGTGTTTTTCTACTTGTCCTTGACTTGAGGTTTTCACCATGCCAACAGAATTGAGCTTGAGCTAGGGTGGTAGTCATTTCTAAACTCTGTCATAGTCAAATTATTTCAATAATAACAATATGATATCAGCTGCTTAACCATTTAAAAAAAATCTTCCTGATTAAATTTTACTCTACACATAAGCAGCACTCCAAGAACCATGTTTGCGATTAGTGTTCTGAAACAGCGATCTGACATAGCATTTCAAAAACATTGTCTTCACAATGGAAGCATAAGCACAGCCCAAGTTTCTTGTAATTCCCCCATGCAAAACCTTCCTATCAATCGCACATGAATCATAAATCCCAAATTCATACAAGTCTTTCTATCAATTGCAAAAATTTCAGTTGATTGTTGGTGATTCTTGCTTTGCAATCGATATAAGCTATAGATTTTTCACTTGATTGTAGGATACCCTAGGATGAATACCTTCTTGTTTTCCTGCTGTTGTACTGGTATGACCTGGGGACTGTTACCCAATGGCACAGGACGTACAGGCTTGTGGTCCATATCTCCTATGGTTAAACGTGGGCGTTTTGGTGCCACTGCCTCGGCTGCCGATGCCTGCTGGCTACCAGATGCCCGGACTGGTTCAAACTGCCGATGGTAGACGAGTCCCCTGTAATGGATGAAAAACACCAAATTAAAAGAGAGTGAATTATGAATTAGAAAACAGGAAGCAATTCTGTAAACTAATGATTTCATATTTCTAATGTCATTTCCTTTCACTTCAAACTGTTTCTTGTGTTCATTAAACACCCCTCTTTCTGTTGAAAAATTAAAATTTGTAAAATTACTTGATTTCACAACAGAAATTGATCTGAGAATGTTTTGTCTTGGAAATGTAAGATTGGCTAAATTGGAAACGACATCAAGACTGATCATTATAGGGACAGTATTCTCACTACCAGGCACAAGTCTGAAGTGTAAGAAAATACATACAACTCTATTTAATGCGAGACAACCCAAACCGAAGTTGATAAGCAAAATTCAATTATTAGCAATCCAGACAGCGTGCCTTACAAAAAACATAGGTGCAATTTTAAATGATCATATTCATGAACTCATTATTTCTAGTGTTATGTATAATCCACATCCCCAGATGCTGAAATAAAAAAATATATATATCATTTGGTATTGGTATCATAACATTTCATGAGTAACTTTGAAATATTTTTTTAATTGGCTCATCAGACAGGCAGGTTCACATAAGTTTGAAACTATACATGTTCCTGAGACACTTTTGAATGGTAGGTGCTTTTTGAATAGTTTCAGTTTTTTTGTGTGAACAAGGTTAAACCTTCTTCAGTCCATATTTATTTCCTGTTCATATGAACACAGCCATAGAAAACCTAGAAGGAAACTCAAGACCTCAAGATTTGCAAACACACTCAGACATAAAAATTAATTAAATTTTTCATATTGCCTTCTGTTGAGCAATCAGAAATGTGGTGTTTCAGACTACATGCAGTTCTTCCGCATGTGTAGCACCTCTATAAAGAAGAAAAAAAACATATTTCATCATCATTTATCCCTTCCCACCTAGTTCTTCCCTCTCCCTCTTTCCTTCCTCCCCCATTTCTCATAAATTTCTTGTCAAACTACATAGATTTTGAATCTTAAACAGCTGATCACTTTTTTTTCTTGAAAATACATGAACATTGCAATGTATGTACTTCATTCAAAATGAATACAATGCAGCCTACAGTATGGGAGAGACATATTTTTTTGTGTGTGTTAAACTTCAAGACTGTGGTGTGATTGCTTAAAAAAAGATACAAGCGACCAAAAGATAATTCAAAATTGCAGTAATAAACACTCGTCTATCTGCATTACACATGCATGTAGATCTCATATAGGCTACATACAAATACCACACTTTGAGATTATCATTTGAAGATTCGAAATGTGATATTCCGTATCGGCTCAGCATTATGCTATTGAAATAATTCAAACATTACTTAATTTACAGATAGCTCTCTTTATCATGAAAACGATTGGAACAAATCACACATTGATATTCATGGTTACAATAGTACACTCTTGTTTAAGACTGAAACCTATGAAAATTACAATGTGCACAGCAAACATAGCTTGAAGATATTGGGGTGAAATTAAATGTCATCGGTACACAATAAAATTTGCAAATGTTCACACATGAATTCTTTGTCTACCCTTCAGAAACACTTGCATAATGTGTCTCTCCAGCTACCTCCCTAATCACCCCCCCCCCCCTTCCATCCAACTACATCTCCATAATCATCACTGGTCAATCCTCATCATTCTACAAATTTCATTTCATAAAACCTGAACACCCCTGTATATGTTACTATGGAAACTAAGGACTTATCCATCAGAGGCCATTCATATCTGCCCCGAAATACGCAGGATGAAAAATGCTAATAAAAATGAATAATTGCATCTTGTGTCAGGATTGACTATGAAAAAATGACAAGAAATTGGGAGAAGGGTTGAGAATAAGGAGTAGCAAAACTGGCAATGAATATTTGACATACATGGATGCTACAACTGTCTGGAAGATGCCTTTCATAGTTTTAACATTGTAATTCTTTGCACAGTTAAGATGGTGTGATATTGAAAGCTTATTCACAAATGAGAATTTGCCTGTTTTCTTATACAATAGTAACAAAAAAGAGAACTATTTCATCAAATTTAATAATTTAACAAAATATCTCAATTTTATTTCATCAGCCTGCCAACATTTTTGTCCACTGGCCATATGGTTGGTATCAACTAGAGAATGAATATCAGATTTGTAACCATACACCGAATAAATCTTCAAGATAACAATTGATTTTTGAAGAATCCTACATCCACTTGACTGTCAACATTTAACTATTTCCATCACTAAAATTATGTTTTTCACTGCAGTAATTCTATTGATCTATTTCTTGGAAGTAGATTAAATATCGATACCTAATACTTCAAATGGCACTGATCAGAAGGATGTCCAAAGACTGATTAATTTTCCTCGTGAATAATTCAATAATTATCAAATTTAAAACAACAAGAACAGATTTTTTTTATCAGGTGTATTTTACTCATGGCATTTAAGGTATGGCAAAATGTTGGCCAAAACAAGTATGTTTGTTGAACCCTCACCAGGAGGTAGTCTTATCCAGCCTATGGCCTGCCGTTGTTTAATGTAAATGCACATGAATGCAAACAATTAAAGGGATGGTCCGAGCTGAAAAAATCTATATCTTAATACATATAGTAGAATTCACTGAGCAAAATGACGAAAATTTCATCATAATCAAATAACAAATAATAAAGTTATTGAAGAACAAACAGTCATGAATATTCATTAGGTGGGCTGATGATGTCACTTCTCCACTTTCTGTTTTCTTACATGTTATATAAAATCATATTTTTTCATTATTTCATACTTGTGTGAATAACATGTCTACCTTATAATGAAACAAGTTGCAGCAATAAATATCTAATTCACTAAATCAGTTGTCAATCCATTTTTTCTAGTTCTTGGAGGAAAAAATTTGAATAAACCTAATTTCATATAATAAAATACAAAAGAACAAGTGGGGATGTGACATCATTAGCCCACCTAATGAATATTCATGACGACTGTTTTCACAAAATATTGCTAAACTTTAAAATTCCATAACTTTGTTATTTGTTATCCGATTTTGATGAAGATATTAAGAATCACTGGGTTAATATATCAGAAAGCAGTTGAGCCCAGTACATAAACGTACTCCTTTAATTCTCCCATCAACCCACATTTTTTTGGCAATTTGTCCCATTTCTGGGGTAAGCAACATTTGGTGTCAGACATGGAACCTTGCCTAACATGCCTAAAGATAAAACACTCTAAGAAGATGTTTAAAGTACTAGCCCATTGTTGATGGGTTTAATATTTTGTGATAATTCATGCTGTATTTATTATATTACCTATCTCTGTCCATCTGTCCATGGAACTCTGAGAGAAGGGATGGTCTCCTTCGTATACTAGCCTGGGTGGCTGGATAGTGCAAGTCAGCTCGAGGATCACGAAACTCCATTGGGGACATCTCCTGTAAAATATAAAATGAAGCAAATATTTCAGTGAAATTATTAACAATATATGAATTGTATTTATTTTGAATTGTTTATGTCAAAAGGTAAAAATTATGCATTCATGATTATTCATGTTTAATTGATATTCATCAATCAATTTTCTTTCTTCTTGCTTTCTTTCTAAATTTGTTGTAGTCTACCATTAAGCCTGCTGAAGAGCCATTTGTTTTTGACAAGCCAGGGTTTGTGCTAAAGACTAATGATATATTAGGCCAGTCATGGGATTGCATATTTCAGAAGTACAACTCCTCTGGCCTGAGAAAGGTGTTGATTGATGAGGATCTGATATCATGCCTCATTACCTAGCTCAAACAAGAATGAACCTGAATGTGAAATATGTGGTATGTACTCAAACAAGGCATAACAACATCAATCGATGTGAAGGCCATAGTTTGAGCAACTCTTATTGAAGATGGCGGATCGGCGAAAGTCATTGACTGTTGATAACGATGTCCAAACAACCCCAAAATTATCGATGAAATTTAATTTCACCGTAAAATAATGCTAATTATGTGAAAGGTGAGGATGTATGCATGCTAAATCAGTTTGAAAAATCATTAAATACACCCGCATAGATCCGATTAGAACGGATTCTATTGTGTTGTTGGTACAGTAGCAGATACAAATTTTGGCCAGTGCAAGTGTATGTGCTGTGATTTTGCTATTCAATGTGTAAACGGTATTGTCACTTTTCCGTGTGTACAAAGTCTATGGGGAAACGGAATTTCCATTTTCTGACGTGCTGAAACGGAATTTGAGATTTTCTGAAACGGAAAGGCCATTTTTTTAAAACGGAAAATCACTGTCCCTACATAGAACACACTCCTGCAAGGTACATGAACACTGTACAAAAAATTGTTTTCACTTTAATTTAAGACTGGAAATTTATTAGCGTACCGGAAATTTGTAACGGTACATTTGAATTTGCCCTGAATATTTCATTTGAATAAAAAATGAATAAAATCATCCATTTAGGCCTACATAATTTGTACCATACCACGTCAAGTACAAGTAGGTTCCTCTATGTAGATTAAACATGCAGCACAGAAAAAGCATGTAAAGCCTCAAGAATACATGTGTGGGTGTATCACAGGCCTGGTGTATGAATATCATATACATTTGTATTCTGTTTTATAACATACATGTACATAGAAACACAGACATAGTAACATTGAACTTTCCCTTCTTTATTGCGCACACAACAAATGAACCAGGAAGGAACAAAAGGATATCCTCTTCTTAACCAGGGAACTGAAAGGCCATGTGGAGAAGGGCCATTTCTCTTTCATTCTAATAACATCTATCATTGCCCAGACCTTGGTGGTTTCCACCATTCACTATAGGGCATGTTCACACACATATATTTCGAGCCTTAAACTAAAGGACACAAACAACAAGGATAGGCCTACAATTGTGAATCACCACATTCAAACATTTCAGGAGAGCAAAAAGACTCAAAGGCGTAAAGATTAACATCCAAAAGAAATCATAACCATACAAGTCGCGATCAACTCAAATAAAAACATTAATCAAAAACTGAAAATTTACTCGTGTAATCTAATTGATATTAAAAGCAAGCCTAAACTTGCCTTAACTGCAAATCTTTCTGCAATGTAGATCTCCACATTTATCTGTGTAAGTCTATGGACCATGTTCACATGAATTAAAATTCAAACATCTTGGTTCTGTTTTTTCTGTTTTAACACATATGTAAGTCTTGTAAAACAAATTACAGTAATTTGAGTAAATATCAAAAGCTAATGAAATTATTGTCCTTCATTGGCTAATAGAAATTTATCATAAAAATTTTGCATTTGTTAATGATTAATATGAAAAAAAGGACCCAGGTCATCATAGTTTTGTTTTCAAAAGTAATAAAAGAAATTGAACTTGTCTGTTAATTAAATGATGCTGTATGTTTACAGATGTTATACAGTATCTGAGTTTCATATACCGGTAGTCAGATATAATGTCAATGGAGATGTATTGAACTTGAAGGCACATATCATTCACTTTTTATTGAAATGCTTCACCTAACATGCACATATACCAGCATGTTTCTTCTCATGTCGCAATGAGATAAAAAAGCTTTTATCCAAAAATTAAAATATGGCCATGTTCACATTAAAAAAAATGCATTCACTTCTGAAGTACAATTTTCAAAATGTGAAAATATCTTGAGCCAGGTGTTTGTACTGATCATGTTTACTTTGTTAAAATTTCACCTAACCATTGATTATACACCTTTATATCAATCAGGTTTCTTTACATGAGGTTTCTTGAGTGCAGAATGATGACCTATAAAAGTTTAAAATGTAGCAGTTTTTGTTTACGATAATCAATATAAACCTAGAGACCAAGAGAATGCTCACATTGAGCATTAAAAAATTCTAAAACTCAGAATATATTAAGCAGATGATTTTTTTCATAATCATAACATTTAATGTTGCCTTTGAAGCATTTCCATTCCAGAAGAAATCTACACTAGTTATAATTTTGCCTTTTATATTCAAAGAGTTCCAAATAGGGATATGAGGGTCAATCAGGAGGAAAATTACACAAGGGCTGGGGAGATTTGGCCCCCGAAATTCTCAATACAGCCCTGGAAACTCAAACAGGAGCCCTGGAAAATCCCCATTCATTGTAATGTTAAGGCATCCATTAGTAGCTCCATGGTAAAAGCTTATCCAATGTTAGAGATTTAGGCAAGAAGTAGTGAAAAAAGCCCCCCCCAAAAAAAAAAGTGATAATAATAAGAATGAATGAATGAATGAATAAATAAATGAAATAAATGAATGAATAAATAAATAAATAAATAATTGTTTTACCTGGGGTCAAGTATTAAAGTTCAATCATTCAGGGCATAGCACTGTCCGTTCACACACCTAGAAAGTTAATAAACTTGCCGCAGATGTTTTATATTTTGTTCACACTTAAAAAATTACACTCATCCACAATGCATTTTTTCCCCTCTCATCTATTTGAAGTATTGAATAATATTCGTATCATCTTTCTTTTTTTAAGAAAGAGCAATATACTAATGCCAGGCCTTTAATTTTGTTTGAAAGGAGCATGGCAAAGTCACTTTTCCAGACATACATGTATTTGTATTTACAACATATCGCCAAGAGTCTAGACCAGTTTTTTTTTTTTGGGGGGGAGGGGTTATGGTTCTTTATCTTAAATACTGGAGATCACTTTTGTCATTCACAAAAATCACAAACATGATACTACTTTTTAAAACACTTGTCTTTATCAAATCAAAAACATTAAAATGCCAAAAAATGCAGGTACACGCCTTCATGTACTGTATATGCATTATGCAAATTGTGAAAAAAATCCATGGTCTGAAACTAAAGCTAAGTTCTACATATAGCAACAAAAATGAATCACAAAGAGATTGTTCAGAAACATTCAAAAGTGACTACATGATAAAGAACTGACACTTTTGAAATCTTTATGGAAGTACAGTGACAATAAAAATATTTTCTCCCAATATTTCTAAAGGGGAAGTTCACCCAGAAGAAAACTTTGTTGTAAAAAATAGCAGAAAAAATAGTAAAAAATATTGGTGAAGGTTTGAGGAAAATCCGTTAGAGTAAGAGAGCTATTAGAGTTCAAAGTTTTGGATTTGTGACGTCATAAACGAGCAGCTGCCCCATGTGTTATGTAATATAAAATGCATGAATTTAAAATTTTGTATGGTTCCTGATGACTTAATTTCGTTTTCTATTCATGATCAGGTGTGAAATGATTGATCTATTGATATACAAAAACCATTTTCAATTTTCTGAGAAAATGACATTTCATTAATTTTTTACCATTCGCTATGTAGGCATGCTGCTTGCATATGACGTCACAAATCAAATAATTGAAATTCTAATAACTTTTTCTCAAACCTTCGGCAATATTTTTTATTATTTTTTCTGCTATTTTTACAATAAACTTTTTGTCAGGGTGAACTTCCCCTTTAAGGTGCATGAATCTGAAAGATTAATCAAACATGAATTCTAAAATGGAAATTAAAACTATCAAATATATATGCTTACGTAACTTTTCTTTACATAATGAAATGACTCAAACATACTGAACCATTTTCAATGCTCTTGGAAATACTTTATTTGTAAAATCCTGAATGAAAACATGACAATGTCACATCTTGGTCATTACAACAAATCCAGCTTATTATGGTTTTGCTTTTAAATTTCCCCTTTAAAGCTACCACAGACTCTTGGGCATTGATCCAGACAATAAGCCCTGGGAGTCTTTCTGCTTTTTTTCATTCCCCATCAGTTTCTATTTATAATTCTTGACGGGCACAAATGTCAGCTCGGAACCGTCAGACTGAAACTGAAATACTGGATAGTTTGAATATTACCAACAGCTAGCTTCTTTTATAATGCTTTCCCTGAAGGTGTCACATTATATCATGTGACACCTGAGCAGTATTGAGGGCAATTCAGGTGCTTTTAAAGGTGCTATTCAACATGAAAGTCATTGAAGATTCCGAGAAGACATGTTGTTGCATACCAGTAAAGCTCTTAAAAAAGATTATGTAATTGTGTTCGAACATCCACCCCCTCCCCAAATCAGTATTTCAACATTATTTGATGAGCAAATGTGTAAATTATTTGTAAATTCTTACTTTTTACTTTTGCTATTAAAAGAGAGAGGGATGCCTTTATATCATGTTTTCCTAAGATTATTGAAACCAAACATGTCTGAGAACATTATGCTAATAGTTGCCTCCAGTTCTATCCAAAGCCAACCATGTACGATCCCTGGGGGTACTCATGTTTTTAAATGGAAATGTCATTCCATACATTAAAATCAATACTTCTATACTTTTCCCTTCAACTTGTTCATTCATCAATGCATATTTGTAAACATATGTCTACTTTATTCAGTCAAAACAGAAATTACAGTATCATATCTTCTTGATTTCCATTTAATACTGACAAATTGAAAATGACTCTTACTTTTTATTTATCAATGATGCATGCAAACTCAAACACATACATTGTAGACCAACACATCATAATGGTATTTAGAGAACTTGAAAATTTGATCACTATTTTGTTTTTTAGATATGTATGAAACATCATTTTTCAATTTAAAAAAAAATCAGCAACAAATCATACAAGTAGTCCCACATGTAGAGAGTTCAATGTAGGTAGATAGAGTGTGACATCAACTGGAAATTATCTTTCAGAGTCAAGAAAGGGAATATGAAAATATCCTTAATTTTTGTGATAAGTACCAATAAAAATAATAAAATATGGAAAGTAAATGGCCATTCATAGATGTAAACATTTCATGGATGTAAATATGTAACATTTTCAGCATTTTTGGGGGAAGGATTATTTACCCCCTCCTCCCCCTAAATACCTGTTTAAAACTATAATTTCAAAAATTTTCAAAATAAATGTATAAGACTCAGGCCTACTTCTATAAGGACTAATTCTTATTACCGGTACTCTGAATGCTTGAAATAATAAAGAGGATCTCATCGGTTGAAATAAGACACCCACTGAATGTACTACAGCATCTTAAAATGACTACTCGACCCAGAAACAAAGCTGATTATTTGTCCTCAGGGAAAACGATATTGGTATTAAAAAGGCTACCCTGGATAAACAAATATTCAGGATTGCTTATTATACATGTATTTTCTATTTACACAAACTCAAAGCTAATCATAGGGTGAAGCTAATTTAAACAGCACCAGCTTAAAAGACCTAAACTACATGCATGTACGTACATGTAAAGGTTCTGGATACTAATACTCAGGATGCCACATTTTGATCATGTAGACTTGTAATTGTCTGCTGTTTTCACACCACACAAGTTGCCAAGAAATAAATGTTTTCTTCCATGACATCATGATATTCAAACAAACTTATAATACTTTCAATTATTAAATGGAAAGGTACTAGGCTACATGTAAACTGCATGGGATAAGATTGTGTGCTATCTGGAGATCTTTGGACAGGGAATCTGGATAAATAGTCTGGATAACCACACTTTTCTCTTTTGACATTAAAGCCTGTGTATAGCTTTGGTAAAGGGTCAATAATGTGATTGATAATCGAATATCATCTAATATGACAGTCTTACTGAAGTGTAGAGACCGTTAGATATTTTTCAACTGCACTTCTCTGAGAAAATTTCAAATATTCAAATCTTGGATATATAGCGCCCTCTCTCGGCGATGCTTGTTTTAAATTTAAAAAATGGGCATTCAAGCACTTATCTTATAAATTTAGTGATTAGATATCCAAAAGTTACAGACAAAGAACATGTCTTGAAAGTTTCAGCCCATTCCATGATTTGGAATAGGATTTAATTGAAAGACAAAAACACACAGATATTTTAATTTGATCGGGTGACCCGATCAAGTTAAATTTCCATGTAAAATCGCAAAATTTATCCTGTAAAACACATTTTCATTTCATATCCTCCACATCATAACTGTTATAGGTCATATCCATTCATATTAGCTAGCAATGAATTGGAATAGTGATAGGTGCATTTTGGTGGATTTACCAAAACTATACACAAGCTTTAACAGATAAAGCTGGATGACCTGGCAACAGACTACTAGCAGACAATTTAATCACCAACACCTCTCCACCTGGGGCTAAAGCAATGACATCATTTTGAGGGGAAGTACCTAATGTGAAGAGTCACTAAAACCACAATCTGTGTGTAACATTTATTATTACACCCAAGGTGAGACTCATATTTTTCCCTGATAGACCTGTGTTGCTTCATTTTTATGGACAATTTCTGAGCTTTGAAGTATTATTCCTAACACAGTGTTAAATTGTAAAGTGCTGTGATCAACCAAATGATCAATATTTAAATGCAGGGCCTAAAAGTCTAATTCATTAATATGAAAATTGAATTAGTCAACATAAACTTACTCCCATTTTGAAAATTATATTCAATGTTTTAAATATATAGGCCAACATAAATCATAAGTTCATGCCATTCAAAATTATCAAGAGACCGACAGTATATCTCAACAACCAAAATTGTCAATATACTTGTAAAGCACAACATAAATCAAAGTCTGTAAATTCTTTAAACAAGTTTCTAAAAATGATAATAGTAATACTCAAAAGAGAAAGTTAGTTTCGACACTTCGCATATTCTTAATTTCAATTCATTTTTCGCATCTATTATTCCTATAAAATTAAAAAAGAAAAACAGTGAATAAATGGCTACTTATAAAAGCTTTTTAGTCTTTATACAACACACTGTCAGTTCAGCGTTCAATAATGAATGCCACTAACTGCATACTGACAAGTTGGTTTGTCAAGCTAATGAACATGACATTTTGCAGATAAAGCTCCGGTAGTCTGACATTTAAGAAAAATTGTATTGCACACAAGAAGAAATGTCAGGATGGAGTAAAAATGTAATGGTAATGTAAACAGTCTGATTCATCAGGCTTTAAACATCAAAATACAATAGAATACCAAGAAAGCAGAGAATGGAGAGATAATATTCATTAAAATGTATGTCTAGCCTCTAGGGCTTTCTTCGTAAATTATGATTAAAAAAATAAGTTTTTCACTCCATCATACCAGGGAAGTAACTCCCACTCCCCTGATCATACATGTACATGTTGGCAACTCTGTGTTCAGCAAAATGAAGCTAAAAAAATCAAGCTAATGAAATCTCAATGTATTGGGAAGCATACAAAATCACATATCAAGTAGGCCTTTCCCCTTTCATAATTTTGTGAATAGGGATCAAATGCAGCTTACATGTACATGAATGTCATGAAAATGTTTTGTGAAATTAAGCGAAAATTTTAAATGTCATAACTCTCTTATTTTACATCTGATTTTGATGAAATTTTCAGTGTTATGCTTGTTGGATTTTTCTCTTTTTATTCAAATCAACTTTTTGTTGGGGTGTACTTGTCATTTAAAGGAGGACTTTATCCACACTCCTGCTACTCTCCATCTCATTTTCTAAACTCTAAACAGGATTTGAAACAATACCGCTTATTCTCTGGTCGGTCTTGTTTCAAAAGCACAGGCACTGCACTTACTACTACATTGTATAACAATAAGTTAATATTTCCTTGATGCCTTCTCAAAAAATAAAGTGGAATTCTGAATTTATGAATTCAATTTTACTGCAAAACCACATTATTCTGATCTTTATTCAATCCAGACTGTTTATAGGGGAATTCATGATAGGGGTATTAGAGTTTTATGATCACAAAAAATATGAATGCATTTCCAGAGTAATTGTTACTCTCAAGCCAAATGAATACATGGGGGTAATGTGTAAATACACCCTGAAAATAACCAAAAGACCCCCCCCAAAAAAAAAATTTTCACTCCAATTTTCTTCTTTTACACACAAACTTATTTAAAACTTGTAATTTATAGAACAAAAATCAATAAACTTCATTTCACCTTAATCTCTCTCTTTAAAGCTTTCAGTGACTTCATGAAAGACTCGTGATTCTTACTGCATGTGACCAGGCATCAATTTTTATTTTCACTCTTTCACTCAGACTGAAGAGGTGATGAAAGAATAAAGGAAGTAGCCTCATATCACCATAATTGCCATACTCCAGGATGAAAAAAGACAACTATATTTTGCTGAGCCCCCCCCCCCCACCCTGCATACCATTATTTCTGAATTACTGCGCTCACCAACACAGATGACTAATGAATTTCTATATACATGTACATGTAGTTACATGGTTACCAAAACAAATTCAAGGACTATTCTAGGATTTCCCAGAAATATAATTGAAGATTTCTAAGATTCCACAGATTTCAAAAACAAGAACCTGTATTAGAAAAAACAAATCTTATTGCTACAGATATTGATATATTATCAAATCAGAAACATTTCTGGGGAGAGCACATTTTGAAATTTCAGGATATTACAAGACTTTTTTATTCTATTTTTAGGACTTTTCAGGAGATTCAAGGCTTTCAAGGACCCACAAGAACCCAGTGTTAATACCCCCTATTCTTACAATGTAATTTAAAGGGGAACCCAGCCTTGGCCATTAAATGTTGTGTTGGGAAGGAGAAAAATAAATTAAAGAGAATGGCGAAAGTTTGAAAGAAATCAGACAAGCAATAAGAAAGTTATAGCTGCTTTAAAATTGAGATCACTAATAGTATGTTGATTTCAAATTGGCAACTGGGTAAGTAAATTATGACATGAGGCAAGGACAAATTTCCCATAGGCCATGTACTTTATTATCAGGGATTTGTGGTTTTCTCCTAAGTACAGATTCCCCTGGGGCAGTAATCTTAATATAATCCAGGTAGTATATTGTTTTATGTCCTGATGAAAGAAAATATGATTTAAAATAAAACTTTTTGGGAAAATGACATTTTAGCCATAATATGTATTGGAGTACATGGAAGAGAAGTCCTTGCCTTACATCACTATGACATCCCATATGCGGCCAATTTGAAGTATCCATGGGTAAAGTGATTACCAATATTTACAACTTTAAAAAAATCATAACTTTCTTGTTGTTTGTCCAATATTGTTCAAACTTTCACCTATCAACTTGTCTAATTTTTCTTTTTCTTATAAAAACAAGTTTTTATTTGGGTTGGATTCCCCTTTAACTATTTCATTGTTTGTATTGTTTTAAAAAATAATTGTTTCAGATAACTCATAAACTCATGGTACAGACAACATGGTTCCTTTAAATGCACAGGTGTGTTTCAAAAATGCTTGATTTTTTAATTCAATCATTTGCTCCAGCTGCCCATTGTTGCCAGTTTGAACGATGTGATTAAGCTAATGATTTCACTGGCACCAGACATAAAGGTCAATGACTTTCAATTCATAATGACAAATGCAAACATATTTTGATTGATAATAATCCTCAACAGCCCTATGACCTGACTGTAAATAACTCCTGCCAAGGAAGCAAAATTGATCAGTTGCCAATTCATAAATATTTGCATTTCTCAAGAAAAAGGGGAGACTTGGGTTGTAATGTCACCAAGAATTAACATCACCCACACCAAAATATATTGCACTGAGCTTTCCGTCTAATGCCATCAATTTTCTCTTTCAACTGCAGTTTCTTATCAATTTTCAATCTAAGAAGAATTTTGTGCACATATAGCTTTAACAGACTTTATCATTGCAAGCATTTGCTTTTTCATTAATATAAAACTTTCAATAAAAACCATTTCCATACTTTTAGATTCATTTCCCCTTAATTGTTTGTAATTACAACTTACAACCTCTATGATTTTAATTGTAATCCACCATGATACACATGTCAATATAGTTGTGGCCATTGCAATATTTCTCTAATTATACTGTAGGTAATGCAATTCTTTTATCTGTGTTCTCAACACAAAGCTATAAAAATGAGATCTTCCAAATACAAGGTTATAGTGCTATTGGACAAATTGAATGAACAACCACACTTACCACCCTCTCACACAGTAAAAACAAATTGTAATATGAATGATGATTCCAGTGAAAAATAAGGCTATTGATGAATATTTAGCACATGTGAAACCAAACTAGAAAATGAATAAAATCTCAATGTAGCAATCATCATTACAATGATGATTCAAGATTCACGTGTGAAAAGGCCCATAATTTTTGCCCATCAACTAAAAATAATTCCTGACTGATCCCTTTAAACCAACCCGGACTTTGCCATGTTTGTTGATGTGGAGTTTTAACTTGCTCTGAATACAGGCAAGCTGTCTGGCTGGTTGCCAAGTTGCTGAGCTGTAGAAGGTGAACTCTTGGCATCCCACTGCTATTCATGTTTGCTATCTATTTATCTGGTTTTGACATATGGTTTATAGCCCTACACTGTGCAGTGAGAGCTGCTGGTTTGGAGAAAACATGAACTGGACATTGCTTATGCCTGCAATGATGAAATCTATCAAAGCAGTTGATAGTATCAACCTTTTATATTTCAAATTTGGGCAAGGTATGAAAATTATTCCTTACAATTATCAACTATTGCCACATATTCATAGGTGAAAAAATTTCATAGAATTGCAAAATTCTAACCCTGGTTTATAGGCCTACCTAGATGTATGAAGCCAACAACAAAGTGTAGGAAACGGATATCAAACAAAGTGAAACCGGATCTGTTTTGATACCTAATCTTGATCAAACTGAACATTGATCTACATACCATTAAAGGGGAAGTTCACCCTGAAGAAAACTTTGTTGTAAAAATAGCAGAAAAAATAGTAAAAAATATTGGTGAAGGTTTGAGGAAAATCTGTTAAAGAGTAAGAAAGTTATTAGAGTTCAAAATTTGGGATTTGTGACATCATAAACGAGCAGCTGCCCCATGTGTTATGTAATATAAAATGTATGAATTTCAAATTTTGTATGGTTCCTGATGACTTAATTTTGTTTTCTTTTCATGATCGAGTGTGAAATGATTTGTCTATTGATATACAAAAGTTATGGTGAAAACCATTTTCAATTTTCTGAGAAAATGACATTTCATTGATTTTTTAGCATTCGCTATGTAGGGATGCTGCTCGCATATGACGTCACAAATCAAATAATTGAAATTCTAATAACTTTTTAATTATTTGATGAATTTTTCCCAAACCTCCGGCAATATTTTTTATTATTTTTCCTGCTTTTCTTACAATATACTTTTTGTCAGGGTGAACTTCCCCTTTAATAATCTTCACTTCATATCTGACTGAGTTGCAAGCAGTTAACTTTTTTAAACATTTGGTAGGGATAGGTCAAATGTACAACTGGGGGAGAGGTTCAATCCACTAGATTCTTATGACAATTTTTAATAATAATAATTAATATTCACATTCTGAAGTTGGTTGAAGAACACGTACATGTACGAAATGTTTCTGTTTTGAATTCTGTACAAAACCAATTTCATGCCAAATAGGCACCCTTTATTGCTTTCAATATTAGAGTGAAATCTGCATTTTTTTTCCGTCTGAACAATTAAGGATAAGTTTGATACAAAATAAAGATGCCATCCACACAAACCAATCCAAACCAAAACTATCCAAACACAAATGTGAAAGGGGTATTACAATACTTCATACACACAAGGACTTGATCATGCATGCAGAATTAATCAATGACATCAGCAGATATTACAATAGCTGCTATTGCACACTTTTGCCAGACAAAACAAAACACTCAGTAATGTGGGTCAATATCAATGGACTTTGAGCCTTACACTGTAACTTGAGCAAATACCACTAATGTTATTTCACTATGAAGGAGATAATACAATGCATTTGAGTGGGTGAAAATTGGCATACCAAATGCTTTTCAACAAGAGACATGCCCTAGTTTTAAGTTTATTTAATTTTTCATTCATTTTTTTCTTTAAATAATGAAAATAGATAAATATGATTGATCTTGAAGGTACCTGCAATAAACACTTGATTTCATAAGAAAGTCTATAATCCTACTTGTAAATTAAAATCATTAAATCTAAAAAGCTGAACAGGTAGCACTGTGAGAAGTACAAAAAAAATCCATTGACTGGGATTGTTAAGATTGAAAAGTTAAGCACTTATCAATTACAGCACTCTCAGAACCATGTTTACGATCGGCGTTATGAAACGATGTTTGAAAACGCTGATTTTGTCTACACAATGGAAGCATTAACAAACCCTTTGAATAAGAATGAGAGATTATTACCAAGTAGCCATTATTTAATATAAGGGAGTGGGAAAGAAAACAGTCATTGACAAGGAGTTTAGAAAAGAGGCAGAAAAGAGGGTAGAAAGACAATGTGGTTTATATCAGAACTACACACAGGGTAGATAAAATTAATCCATTTAATATGAATACTAAACAGCTTTAAATCACACAAAATGACTCAACACTGGCGCCGTACCATGCCCAATTGCATAAATTTTACAATTTCACAGTAACATGTTTGATTCTAAAAGAGCTTTATACAAACTGCTAAGTAATCCGACAAGAATCCATTCTATCAAATCGATCTGAATTGTCAATATGCATGTACATGTATCCATTGCGGCATGACAAGTTATCTTTTCCCTGTTTAATTTTATACAGATTGAATATAATGAAGGAAAGAAGTAAGCTGCACTTTAAATGCTGTCTGGAAAAGGTAAGGATATGATAAAATCCTCAATTTCTCCAGTTCCAAAGAATCATTGCAATTCAATCGAACAAAAACAACGAAAGGCGGAGGACATCCCAAAAACCTGACACGTTCTTCTTAATCACAGTACCAGTCAATTCTTTTTATCATTCCCTTCTTCATTGAATCAACAAATATCGATGTGATGGTGCGTGCGCATCTCTGCACCAAATTGTAACTGGCAAGTGCCAATAACACTTTCACAGGCACTGACAGGGGGAATGTAGCCCGGGCAAGGCAGCACATAATATCTGCCTCTCCACAAAAATGCTTTCCGGGTAATTCAATTTTCAACACCACCAAGCAGCCCGAGGTATATTGGGTTACGTCAAATGGAGAAAGGGGATTAAAACCTTGGTGTGGACAGAGTTAAAATGTAGGTCTGGGTCAGCCATGTGACCTGACAAGACAGAATGGGAAGGAACATGAAAAGGTCATGTTCATCAAAGGCCTGCATACACTGGGAGTCCTCTGCCAATGCCCCCCCCCCCTCCCTATCCTTAGTCTCATCTTCACACCCATATTTTACAGCACCTGAAAAACAAAGACTGCAGATCAATGCAGAACAACAAAGAATCATCAGGTTTAAATCTGAAAATTGATGCCCTTTTCATCTCTTAAAACTTATTTAGAACAAATAAAATTAGATCTGAAATGCACTGGAATGATTTCGACTCTGACAATGTAACCTGGCACATGCAGTGTATGCAATCTATATGTAGGCCCACTGTATTACATACAGGGTTATTTCAAAATTTACTGTAGTATATACCTCATTATCCTACATGTTTGCTTTGCATGATTTTTAAAGGGAGCTGTTAACATTTGAACTTAAAATGTTATCCACATATTGAAATTTACCAGCACAAAATACTTTTTGTAAAAGGTCATCAAGAAAAATTGTTTGAAAGTTGTTCAAAATTATCATCTTACATGTATCTACAGGTAACCTGTTAAGAAAGTCAAGAAATGTATCATTCTACTACAGGCAAAAAAAGCAAACGGCACAACAAATGTTAGTAAGGCCATTAGAACACTAACGATCAGTTCCGGGAATAGAACTACATTTCTTCTTGATTACATCAGGAACATAGATTCCAGATGTGACAGGTTCGTTATATGCCTTGTCCATGATTGTGAACATTTGAATGGGAATGGGTACAAAACAAGCAACCATCCAAATTGAAGACACCGTGGGGCCTTAGGGGCCAGGACCAATTTAGTTTCAAAATGAGAGCAGAATCTCCCAGAAGATACTGCCAAGAAAACAAAATGGCATCCTCTGAAACTCTGCCTCTAAATGTCTCATCATTTTAAATTCATTTCCTCCACACATTATGATGAAAAGAGCAAGAGACCTGAATGTAATGATGAAGTATGTGACGATGATCATGTTCAACTCACATCCGTCATTCCTTTTTTTACATTGAACAGGAAATAAAATATTGCAATCTAATTCACTGGTGTTCTCAAAGAAGCATTAGTTGATGGATTGGTGATTTTAGTTGCGGCAACGCCCTAATCTTAACTCTCTATCTCCACTGCTAACTTTATAAAAATGAATTCAATTGATCTTATTGTAAGATTGATGATCTATTGGCAAATGACAACAGGGGAAATTGTCTTTCATTTCCTACAAGACAAAGATATGTGTAATAACTCAAGTAAAGTTTCCAGGTATTGTTAATTACAGCAAGCTAAAAAGTCATTTCAATCTAACAACTAATAATAGAAGATCCGTTGGACAACAACAACAAAATAATAATGGGTGATTTATTACTGGAAACATAAAAAAGCAAATAAAAGGTGAATACAATATTTTATACATGTTGGTGCATGGATATGAAATGTAAATCAATAGCTTTTAATTTTGCAATTATTGTATTCAGCCATTTCATTTCCAATTTATAGTGACATTCAACACAAATGTGAATTTATTCAATCAATACTGTTGAAGCGCAGTAGTGTCTGATAGATCTGCATGTACACGCTTGCTTTCTCCTCATTCCTATTCTGCTTAATTGGGCTTCTAACAATTTTGTTTGATAACAGAAAAAAATAAATAAAAGGTTGGTCTAACATTCTTTGCTGTAATATGGCATCCTCAATATAAATGACCAACCCCCCACCCTTTCAGTAAACATGTCCTTCACAATTTGAATGCATGCATTTTTCATAATCCTTTCCTTTTCAAAGTTTTAGGTGCCTCTGCATAAAAGGATATATACCTCATTCACAGTGCAGAGAATTAAGAAAAAATATTGGAAGTTGTTAGGTACCGATAACAGTAAGGCCGTGTTTATGCTTCCACTTTTGAGGCCAGAATCAGCGTTTCCAAACGTAATTAGTCCAAAACACAGTTGCGTCCATGCTTACTTTCATTTAAACGCTGTTTCAAAACGCCGATTGTAAACTCACAAAAAGGTGCGTTTGTAAACGTCGTTTGACCAGAATCAGGCTTTCTGGGGAAGTATAAAGAGAACCACGATCGTAAACGTGTTTAAATGACGTCATTCGGTACATGCTTCCGGTGAGATGAAAATCTGCGGGCAAATACAGTCGCATTGCCCCATGTTATCTCCACGTAATAACAACACTTGGAAAAAAAAACTTGAAAAAATGCGCGCCCAATTTGACCTCGCTTTCCTGCGAAGCCAGCTGGAGATTGTGATTTCGCCTCTGAAAAGTTAAGCATAAACAGCACTCCTAGAACCACGTTTACGATCGGCGTTTTGAATCGACGTTTGAAAAAGGCTGATTCTGTCCTCGCAATGGAAGCATAAAAACACCCTAAGATGGACCATTTGCACATTTACTGATACTGATTTTTTTTCAGGCTGAATCAAATGGAGGGTAGCCTCAAATATTTGATAATTTATAAGGCCTTGTAAAAAAAATCAGGATGAACAGTAGACAAGCGACCTTTATTTCTTTGTTTTGATTGTAATTCCCATGAAAAATAATCATAAAGTATATATTTTTCTTTCATCCAGTACAAACGAAATTCTTGCTGGTTGCTGGAGACCATAACTTTAATTCATTCAGTTTGAAAAACTTTTTCAGCTCTACATACTGTAGATTGAGTATGTGATGGCTATGGTGTTTCACTGCAGATTCTGCACACAAGGTCTTGAGGGTTCTAGGTTTGTGGATAAAAATAAAATAAGTCACTGGTAATGACTTGACTCCCAAACTACAACAAATATATGTTTGTGACCTTCCTCCTAAATCAAGAGCCAGTGCACCAGGGCTTTCCTTTCATCAAAACTAAATATAGAATTAATGAAGGCTGTTCTCTGCATTCATTGGCAACCTAACCAGAAAGCATACAAAGGGACATCCGCACGGTTGATTGTAAAGGGAATCTGCTGATGGTTCATTTATCTCCAGGGAAGTGGACCTATTCATTTATCTACCAGAGAATAAAGAGCGATGACAAACTATAAATAAAACAATGGATGATGATACAATTTCAAGGCCTCTTTGCAATCTAAAATTTCAGTACTCCATTCATGATGACATGAATTTAGTTTTAATTTGGCTTCAAAGAAGGCCTTTGAAACAAAAACAAAAAACTTTATTAAACAATGAAACATTTAAACTATGAAATCTTTCTTATCCATCAATCTCTTGCATTCAAAAATTTCAAATCAAGTCCAGGTTGTTTCTTCATCCAGATTACAAATAATGTAAATCTTGCATTGTATAAAGCATGAAATAGTGTTATATGCTCAAATTCAATTTTTTCTTGAACCCAAACAAATATTTCGAAAATCACAATAACAGACATTTATTCTAATGAGCATGGCACTGATAAAGCTGAAGTAGCTAATAAATATAGATATAACGTCAGTCAAAAAGGGAAAATGCTAGAGACGAATAAACATAAACACTTGAGACTTGTTCCATTTTTACTAAAAACAACTAATGTACACATGAACAATCTCTGACAGACATTCATGTATGTATTTGCTTGGAGAATTGGTACTCACCGCAACATATCGACCGACGTTGCGTGACTGCGGGTACATTCCTGCAACGTGGGTCTGGCTCATGGTGTAGCCTGGCTGTGTGGTATACAACGTTCCTGCCGTTACATCACGATGCTGGGGGCTCATGGCACGAGGGCGCTTGTATGGCGATATGGCCTCAGGGAGTTGCTGCCCTCCCCCTGGCAACCTAATGAAACATGATTGATATATAGGGAAGGATTAGGAGTCAAAAGAAAAGAAAGTAAAGAAACAGAAGAAACAAAGAGAAGAGAAAAGAAACATTAATGAAAAAAATCATCAAGCTTTATATCCTCTAAAGTGTAAATGTACCTAAAGATGAATTCTCTCACACAAAATCTGATGTTGAATATATCTGTATGCAAGGCTCGACATTAGCAGTGGCCCTGGGCAACCAAAAATGAGCATTGGGCCAACAAAGTTCTTTAAAAGCCAACACTTGGTGGCCCGGTTGTATTATTTCAGGCCACTAAATTTCCTTTGCAGGCCACCAAAATTATGTTATCGATGATTTTGGTGGATCGAACTGGCCCCTAAGAAAAAATGTTAGTGGGGAGCCTTGCTGTATGCAAGTGACTGGGTTGGGTATGTATGAATCCATGTCCTTCAGCCGTTCAGGTAAGAACTAAAGCTGCAAGTCCCACAGAATGCAACATTATGGTCGGTGTAAAATGAATAAAATATATCTATCTAATATATCAATCTGTCTACAATAAAAGGGCATCTGGTGTGAATAATCTGCTTCGGCTGAAAGTGCTCCGTCATATACAAAAAATAACTCTCTTGCAATAAATCAGCCATCCAATCCTCTAATCAATCAACCAGTAACTAGATCACATGATTTCATAGCCACCACCATCTTTGTAAGGAATATGGAAAAAAGTTGGAAATGTGGGGAAACACTATGAAATATACTTAAAGAATATTCTCAGGTGTTGCCCAGGTGTTTCTCAAGTACATTATAGCATTTCCCTGTACCTCCCTGTAGTAATAAGTAATTTTAAGCATTTACAAGTTTTTTCCATAATTTCCAACCTGGGTGGGAGATAGGCCTACCATTGAAAGGCCATCCCAGAAAAAAAAACTTCCAAAAAAATTGTGAAATTTCACATTGTGTAACACATCCAAGAAGTGTTACTCTATTTTCCATTTTCCCCTGAACTTACTTTGATTTGGTTGGAAACTATCAAGAAAATGAAGAATATTCCCTCCTTTCTTGACTCTGAAAAATTGTTTTCAGTTGATGTCACACTAGATCTACTAGATAGTCTACATGAAGGACTCCATACTATACATGTAGCCCCACATGTAGACTTTTATGTCGGTAGATCTAACGATCTTCAATGAGAAAATCTGAATATTTCATATAGTATTTTTACAAAAGAAATAGTGAGTCAGTTCCCTCATTTGCATACCGACTGGGATGTGCATAAAACTCTTTTGTGAAATTAAGCGAAACATTAAGATGTCATAACTTTATTTCACATCCGAATTTGATAAAAATTTTCAGTGTTACCTTGTTGGATTTTTCTTTGTTTATTCAAATCAACTTTTTGTTGCAGTAGACTTGTCCTTTAAACAAAGTGATTAAGTGTGCAATGTACACAGGCAGATCTACAAAATGAATCATGTGAGTGTACTTTAGCAGCACTTTTCACACCGGCTAATTTTGCAGACATATAGGGGAAGAGAAGTACACATGCACCGCTCCCCAGGGCTGATACTAGTTCGTTTTACCAGAGTGAGAGTCATCGGAGATCAGAAGCCCTGATAGAGCGGGGATTACACAGCATTAGAACAGAAGTCAATCTGAAATACAATCTTGCAGCTGAAAGGCTTGGAACATGGAACTCATATCTCTTCAATCACAATATTATCAAAGGCTGGAATATTCAGAGACAAAAATGAAATTCCCTTATCATTGAGTTCTGTAGTGATCGCATGCAGGATGACATTATGAAGGAATGAAGTGCAATTTGAGTGGGACCATACAAGAAGATCCTATAATAGTACTCCTGATAGGATATTGTGTTGTGACCATGAAATGAATATACCATCTCATGAAATATTCATGATTTCATGACTGCTGGACTACACTCGCACAGAATTAATATCACAACATGCAATACATGTACATTACCATCTTGATTAGAGCACAGTCAGCACACCATACATTGAAATGTATGAAATTGAATACATGTGAAAAATATCATCAAAACAGGCCTTGCTCAAGTTGTACCACTCACACATGGAGCATTTAGTTCAGTGTTTGAGGAACTATAGGGTAATACAGGAGACCTCAAAAGGATCAAACCACATATATTTTTGTATTTTTCAGTCGTGGTTCATGCTTCAATATTACACCTTCCTCCCTGAACACAAAAATGAAATAAGGTATCATAAAATAAAATGAATAAACAAGGTGAGTGAAACCATAAAGAAACAATATATACATACACACAAACACACATATATACATATATTATATTACATGAAATATATTTATATACATGTACATTATATTTGAGATAAAGAGTATGGAGAGGGCTGTAGCAAGGTGAATACCAGTCTTCATCAAGCTTTCGGCCACATGCCCCTCATCAAGATCTAAAACAATATAGGCCTACTAATATATATTTGAACACTTTTCAATATTGTTATAATATACTGTATTTTTCATCTTTGTGTATACTTTTTTTAAGCCATTGAAAATTAAATTTCTTTGTATGCATACATTTACCACGAATTTTGAATCTTGAATAAATAGAAAAATTGAGTGTCAACTTCTGTTCAATAAAAAATGCTATAAAATTGATGCTGCTGGTTACATCCAATTGCAAATAAGGTTGTTGTCTTCTGCCAGGCATTTGAGGTTAAAAGGTTTTGAATGTTTTCTCCAGTTAAATTGTGAGTAAACTGGTTTAAAAGAGATAATACATGATGTTCACCAGTTTTTATGTCACAAAATTGTCAAATGTGCAGTGGCTCAGCCCTCTCTTTAAAGGAAAGAGACCCAAAGAGGTCTATTGAAAGCACTTAACGGAAGCTGCGGAGATGGGGCGAAGCAATCCACCCTTGTTTATTCAGCTCTACATTTTATATGGAGGAGGAATTGGAGTTGATTGAACAAAAATATAAGTGTTATTTCAAACCAAATTCATTCATTGCAGTTTACATTCAGTACTCTACGGCTTAAAAAGAAACATAGATACTGCATGTAATGACCAAGGGAAGTATGGTACACTATAATACAAAATGTTATTATTACAAGTCGATTTCAATAATTCATGATGCCCCTCACACATATACATATATATACTTCTACAATTAAGTATCTTCAGAAAGCTCAGCAGCATTACGATGGTAATTCTATTCATTTTAGTAGTAGACATGTACCGGTTTATAAACATGCACTTTGCTCTTCACTGATAAAGATGGTTTTGTCAAAAGAAAGAAAAATGTGCACTGGGCAAATGTTCATATTTACTGTTCACTTTCAGAGCACTTTTCTTTTTATCATTTTATCAAACATATGACATATTCAAGTTGCTTTTAATTGGAGATTACTTTCAAGCTTCCCAAAGCTATAATTTGCAAACCACTGAAAACTGAATGTACATGCTGGTCCCACTATGTCATGTGTGCCAAAGAGTACACATACATGTAAAATACAAATATTTGTTTTGTTACCCATCAAGGGTTTTTGTCAATTACCATTGCAATGTACAACATACAGAGTTTTTAATTTAGCTCACATATAAAGCGCAATGCATAGACTTTGTCAATTTAATCTTTGCTTCACCATGAATCTTATTCTAATAACATAGTTTTTCTTTTATCTTGCACTGATCTGTTTCTTTTTGCAAGTTCTATTTAAATACATGTAAACTAGGGTGGAATTTGACATTTTCAGACAGCATCATTTTAATTCCTTCTTACACACACACACACACACATATATATATATCTATATATATATATATATTTATATATTTAAATAAATCGAGATTTTGAATACAGACCAGATCGGACAGTAATGCACGAGGGTATCATATTCACATTCTGAAACAGATTCAGATTACCATTACTGATTCCTGTTCATCCATTAGCCATTACCAGAAGCCAAATTATCAAAATACAATATGCACTTCCCTGTGGCAACCTCATCCCCAGAAGTGTGCTCTTACAGGTTTTCTGATATGTCCTGGCTCCAGGTGTACAGTATTTGCAGATGTCGATGCACCAAGGGAGAATGCATCACGGGTTTGTACTTTTGATAGAGGGGAGATGGGGAATGAGAATAGTCACGGCTCGCAAATGTTATGCACAGAACATTCACTTAAGGGGGGGGGGAATGCATTTACATGCACATGTAGATGTGATACTATCATGGCTCACAACATTTTATAGCATTCTTCTAGTATTGTAAAACATGTATGCAGGCCTACATATAAAGTATGTACACAAGAAGACATTTCATAAGTCTGTACTTTGATTTTTTTCGGGGGGGGGGGGGGATGTCAAGGTCAGACATCACTGCTGGCAAATCATATGCAAAGTACTCTCACTGCATATGTGTATTATTTTATTCATCAAAGTCATCAAGGCCTAGGGATTTTACTTTAATGGAGGGGAACTACCAAGAACACAACTGACAGATGAACAGTACTTTTACTGTATACTGTATGTGAAGAATAAAAGATGCTCAATAAACTTTGTCATGGGCTTGCACTTTGATGGAGGGGGAATGTGTGGAGTTAGCCATAAATAATCACAGAAGACAAATCTCATCTGCACTGATACTGGATATGTGCACGTTAATAAGAAGCGTGAAAGATGTTCAATCAATCTGTGGTAAACCAATGCATAACCAATGAAATATCATCAATCTAGAATCAAAACCACATGTAATGTCAGAAAATACATTGGGATAGCAGTGTATTTCACACTGTTGGCACACAGCAATGCAATAGCTCACAGAACAAAAAAAAATGAAGCAGAATATACATGTACTGTAATGACATCAAATTTTCAGAGAGATGATGAGGCATGTGTGATTAATAAACTTCATCAGAGTCGGTCACTTTCTGGGAAAATCAGGTGTGCAAATGCATGTACTTGTTATTCTCCGGAATGCGAGAAACAAAACGTTTAGAACTTAAAGGAAATTAAAACCTTTGAAACAAGATAGCTTGTGTGAAAACAGAAAAATCATAGAAACGGTTCAAACAATTGAAAAAAACAGACAAAAAAATGAGAAAGTTATGAGCATTTTAATATTATGATCACTAATGCTAAACTTGGAGATCCTCTTATTGGCAATGCGACAAAGATGTGTGATGTCACTTGTGAACAACTCTCACAGTACTTTTGTATATATTTCACTTTAAACTGCGTCTTTCATTACATCTACAGTAGATCATGTATTCTTTCTATAGGAGGGCATATAATACAAATTTTAAAAGAATACATGTACATCATGGATAAAGAGATTGTATAACCATAAGAAAGAGCAAAAAGAAACATTTTTGGGGCATCTTATAGTCCACCAAAGGGAAAGTTGTTCACATGTGACATCACATATCTTTGCCGCATTGCCAATAGGAGGATTTCCATAGCATTAGTGATCAAAATATTCAAATGCTCATAACTATCTATCATTATTTATCTGATTTTTCTCAAATTTTCTTTGTTCTTATTATTTGATTTTTCTGTTTCCACATAAAGTCCACATGTTCTAAAGGTTTCATTCCCTTTCAAAAAAACTCACCACATCCTGTTACATTTTAAGGAAATAACCAAACCCATATACCACCTTTATGAAAAGTCTCTAAAAGTGAAACATGAACAGACAGGATCTAAGAAAGACATTTCCTCTTTAACTTTCTAAGTCAAAGTAGAAAGAGTACATGTAGGATGAATTCTTTTTAAAGTTTTAATGTAAGTTTGCACTATAAAATCAAGTTTATATGGAGAAGAACACCACAGAATTTGAAGACTACATGTACCATTACTGGCATTAACAGCAAAGTAAAATACATGTAGAAGTTTCTGAACTATTTTTATTTTAATCTTTCAATCTAATAAGCACTGGTATCCTTTGATAAAATATAAACCTACACTAAACTTGTTTGAATGGTTAACATGGTTTAAAGGAAACCAATTCAAGAAAGATGAGAACATGGCCTTTTTTAGGGTAAAAGGAGATTAAAAGAGAAAATTTCCTCATGTGAAATGCTACATTAAGTTTAGAACCTTGCCAAAATGCCTTTGCCATAGCCCTGATGCAAGACAGCTCTTTGTTGACAAATCAACCTGTAGGCATTATGCAGTCCCAGAAGAATATTCTCATGAAGGTAAATATATAAATATTTATATACTACATGTAATCTGAATAATTGCAAGCAAATTAATTGTGAAAATGAAGCTTCAATTAAAATCCAGATCTCAGAAAATGATCGTCAATACCATTTAAAAAATGCAGTAAATTACCAAAGGGAAAATGGTTATAACAACATTTAATGTTTTAACAAAAGTGAACAGACCTCCTGTTGAAATTGCCAATGCTGTGCTGAAGCAAAAATAAATGATTCACTGAAGGAGAGAAGTCTGCAGTCCCCTTCGGACATGTTATTTCTTAATCTGATACTCTAAACTCCCCAAACCCATCCTTTTCCTTCCTTTTCTCTCCTGCTGACCTCCTTTTCCTTCATTCTCCTTCCATCTTCAAAATTTCAACTCCTCTGTTTTGACATCTATCCTTCAATCCATATTAAGCACCGTTTTTTTAAAGGTTTGAATCTGGTTGTATTGCATAAAAAAAATTATTCGGTAATATGTGAGAGGAAAAACAGAGCATGAAGTAGTACAAAAAGAGAAATATATGAAATCTGTGAGAACCCAAATCAAGATTTTTTTCCTTAAAAAAACGGCAGAGTAATATAACTGGTTTTTTTTCGCTTTTCTTTTTTTTAGATGCTATATTTAGGTTTGATTAAAATTGATATACCAATAAGTACATGTACACTTACAGGAACTTTGGGGATTTGTAAACAGAGACAATTTGGTGTGATGACAGTTTATGACAGTTGTTTCTTGTGTACATTCCCCTTTGAAAAAATGTCTTTATTTATAAATTTCATGACATTCCAGTCCAGTCTGAACGAGTAATGAGATACAATGGAAACACTCTCCATCAAGTCTCCTGATGGATAGTCAATGATGACATCATCCTTTATGTAAGGTCAAGGTAAGTCTCCAATGGAGTGCCCTAAATTTTCACCATGAATTGTTTCCTGCTAACTGGATTTTTCAAATGCGGCTAAAAATTACTTAGCATGGTCTAACTCTGCCTGACTTTGCAATGCTTAGTATTGGAGTACAAGGGAGCAAAAAAATATATAAAAGACTAAAGAGGAAGAAAATGGAATAGAGAATAAAGAGTGCAAAAAAAAGAGAGAAATGGGTTAGATGACACAAGGGTAGTCTACATGTATACTACCTCTATTTCAATTGAGAAAAGTAATGTCATCTTTAGGTTGTCTGGGTTTTCATCCTCACCCCCCCCCCCCCTCAAATAATGATGATAATAATAACTGATTAAAAATAATAATTTTTTTTTCCTTCAGAAAAAAAAAATTGTTTAAATGAAGAAAAATTGTAATGCTGTAACTTTTGTTGCAAAATGGTAATAATTACAGGGAAATAGGAATGGGTGGCAGCTTTACTGAAAGTTCTATCCCATTTCATGAGAAGATGTTACAACAAGACAAGAAACATATTTCATTTTGATCGGGCACCAAATTGAATTAAATTCTGATGCTAAATCAGTAAATTCATCCAATAAAACACATTTTTAGTTATTATATTCACATCACAACCATTTGGAGCATTTGAAATGGGAGAGTAGGAGGAATTTACCAAAACTAAAGACAGGCTTAAATGTATTGTGAAAAGTAATAATAAGCATATTATTGTACATGTATTATACATGTTCATGTATATAGCATGCAAGATTTACTCTTAAACCGCCCTGCCCCCTCCCAGCTCCCCCCCCCCAAAAAAATATATATATATAATGTAGGAGTGTACAAAGTTTGCTGTTGGAGATTCGTTATTTCTTACTCGGCATGAGAAACATGTACAAGGAGGATATCAAAAAATAAATAATTCATGATGTGTATTGCTGCAAACCCTTTATGGCCCACGTAAAATGATAGGGTTTTATGTTTGCTACCTGACATGCATTCAATATCATTATTCATATATTTTCCTCTATCTTTATCCATAAATGTACATGTGCATGCGGGGGGGGGGGGGTTCATATTCTTTTGAAAATGTTAAATTACATTTAAAATATGCTTAAAATAAAACTATACAAAGACAGTTGTAGGTAACAACATTTTTTGCAAAATGTACATCTTCAGAAATGACTCTATTTGATGACTGGTCACATTGTTTTCCTTAACATTACATTAAGATGAAGATTATCAATTTAGAATGTACATGTAGAATATAAATAAGGTTTGGTAAATATTCACTAATACATGATGCACATATTAAACTGGAATGGAAAACTCAACCAATTATTCCAGAAATGTTTGCTTTAATGACTGTTGTACATGTATGCCTACCATTCTCCTGGATTCATTTCTAGTGAAAAATGAAAATTGAATGCTACATGTACAGGTATGTGTTGCACACTGTTGTCATTTCTTCCCTATAGACTCTTCAAACAGTTGTTTGACAAACAATGCCATGGTGCAAAAATATTCCATGCCAATAAGAATTAATGCACAAAGTATCTGGGTAGGACTTATCAATTTTTTTTATTGAATCATTCACAAATTACACGAATGTCTTTTATGACTCAATCTTTCATTTCAGCGGACATTCTGACGATACATTTTTAATTCACCCAAACTAAATACAGTACATGTAGGCCTACGCATACAGGCTTTAAACACAAGAATAATTCTTGAAAGCTGTGCTCATTCCTGCATTTTAAACATTTTAGAATTTAGTTGACCTGTTGACAACAACAGCAACTCTCTGGGTATAACACTGGAGTGCAATCATAACAATGGATAAAAATAGCTCCCCCTGAACTATGCAGCAATGACCATGACACATCTATAGGCATTGCCTCCCGCATGTTGATGTATGTACTGTACATTTCCAAATATTAAGATTGAAAGGCTTCTTGGTACATGTTCGTACAATGTACATGGAGGCCAACATCTACAATGCATGTACACCGTCACGTTCAGTCTAAACCAAAACATATGGAATCGTAACATACATGTACACTATACTTGAATAAACATGTATACCTGTAATACAGGAGTCAGAATGGGATAAATACATTGCATAAACATACATGTACATGTAGATGCAATCACAGTGTAGGATTGTTTGTGTATGTAAAACCAAACTGAAGAAAACCATCAATAGTAGTATCTGCTACATGTAGTTAAACAAACATTGATAATCACAGAGTTTACTTTGAAAATATGCAATTATTTTTTTCCAGAAAAAAGATGTCTTTAGAACACCAATAATACAAATTCCTTGGCTTATTTACTTTTCATTTTTTCACCAAGTACAATTACCAACATGATTTCTTGATTTTCAAACCACAATACAGTTGTACAATAAAAAAAAGTATCTATTGTCTTATTTATACAAGAATATTATATTGGATTGCTCAGAATGGAATACCAGAAAGATTCCAAGAGTATGGGAAAATATTCCACAAATCGCAGATGAGTGGAATGTTGGCCTTTAACTAGTGGAATATACTGGTATTCCATATAATAAAGCCATCCAATAGACGGAGGGTGTGTTTATGCTTCCATTGCGAGGACAGAATCAGCGATTTCAAACGTCGATTCAAAACGCCGATCGTAAACGTGGTTCTGGGAGTGCTGTTTATGCTTCACTTTTCAGAGCAAATCATGATCTCCAGCTGGCTTTGCAACGTAAAGCAAGGTCAAATTTGTGCGCGCCTTTTTTCGAAAGTTTTCTTTTCCCGATTGTTGTTATTACGTAGAGATAACATGGAGCAATACGACTGTATTTGCCCGCGGATTTTCATCTCACCGGAAGCATGTACCAAATGACGTCATTTAAACACGTTTACGATCGTGGTTCTGTTTATGCTTCCCCAGAAAGCCTGATTCTGGTCAAACGACTTTTACAAACGCACCTTTTTGTGAGTTTACGATCGGCGTTTTGAAACAGCGTTTAAATGAAAGTAAGCATGGACGCAACCGTGTTTTGGACTAATCACGTTTGGAAACGCTGATTCTGGCCTGAAAAGTGGAAGCATAAACACGGCCTTATTATCATCTACATGTATCCCATCCCCCCCAAAAAAAAAAAAAATAGTTAGGAATTTGACTGAACAAGTCATTATCACTTTTCCATTATGGCATCACTTCATTAGGATCAATTTTGTCGTTGAGATGGGACTTACGCGTAGCTCATTATTACGTCATTGTGCTCTATGCTGCGCATCGCATTGCTTTCATTGTTGTACGCATTGTATATTTCACGCATGCACAGTAGACTGTTGAATATGGTCTCATATTCAATGGCAAATTTTGTACCGGAGCCTACATGTATAGGATATTCGTTGGATTCGGTCCTTTTTAGAGATACCCTCTGATACTGCACTGGCAATTGATGCAGACCAAAATACACGTTTTTAATGCATCGCTAAAAGCTCTATATATGATAATATCATATATTGTATAGCATAATTTGAAGTTTTTAAACAATTCAAATTCCTAACAAAAACCAATGTGCAATACAAATCAATACCAGGGGGTCCTTTCCTTTTTTTGTTTTACATGGTATTTAATATTTTCTTAACATCAAAGCACTGACTAAAACACCCCTACAACAAATCATCAAAACAATAAAAAAAGGATACAAATGGAATTTCTTTCAAATTACAGATCTGGTATTACATGTAGGATGGTTTTAAAACATATTTCAGAGTACAGTGTACATGTATCTAATTTTATGAATTTCATTTCCCACTGAACGTGCTATTCACCCAGTACAAGCATACAATGCACTGCATTATTCATCAAACCTTACCTGTAATACATAGTGAGTTTGTCACGAGGCACGTTCATCGAGAAGCAACAGGTAGGGACTGACAAACGTTTATCACACAAGAGATCTCACATGTAGAGAAAGGCCAGATTCCCATTATGTTTTCATCTCCTCCAACAAACTGCCAAGGCACGGAATCAAATCACACCATTCCAATCTGAAAAACCGTCTCACCCGCAGTCTACAAATCAATAACCCAATGTTCATTGCTGTTTGTTTTTTATTTATCTTTCTCTCTCTCTTAGGCGCTTTTAAACATGCAAGAAAAGTGCGCCCCAATTAAACCACTCTCCCCGTCGTCAGCCGAATAATCTAACACTCCTTTTCTGCAGCCGAGACTATCGTTTTGAGTGAATGCCTTTCAAAATTCAGAAGCACATTTCGGGCTGGAAAAAGAGAGAAAATGTAATTACGCATTTCATAACTACTGAGCAGGATGTGGCATTGGCTAGGGATGAGAAAGAAAGAAAGAGAGAGAAGTCCAAAGAAATGGCTTTACACAGACAGAAGATCTGTAATGAAATGAAAACTAGACATCCATTTTGAGCAGTGGACAAGCCTGCCATACGATATACATTAAAGTCAACGAAGACGGTTTGCAAAAATGAAGTCTGGGCATCCACAGAGTTGAAGCCACAAAATAACGTTATGCATCGTCTAATGAGCATCTCAGCGGACAGAGAGACAGAGAATAAGAGAGAAAGAGAATGCATAAAAGGATGGAGTATTCTCTTTCTCAATCTCTCCTGGTATCTAGGGGTAGAAGTGTATTACACATTGTACCTGATGTACATCGCTATACATACTCCATGTACAATCAAAACTAGCAGTATATCATGCATGAGTATTGTTGTCATTCGTATGCCTGGCTCCTTCCTGCAGACTTATAAAAAATTATTCGTATATGACCCTGCAATTCAATGTCAATTGTTCCATCATGCAGAAATGAACATGTACCAGTATAATTTCTTGCACGTCCTTGTAAATATTACAATACATCTACGATTAGGCAATAATAAGGGTAGAAATAAACCAAAACATATTCAATTTTTTCATACATTGTATTCTCTTTTTTCTGAGTTCATCTAAAAATTTGTTTGCAGTCATCATGAAGGCAGAGTTTAATTTCATTGTAATCGCTTTAGGCCTAATGGGAAAAACACAAGTATTAACTATATTTTTACTGTTGTTTGTCTTAATAGGCCAATGCATTTCTCTTTTGAAATTTAGTTTCTATATTATTTCAATATTTGTATAATCTTTATAGACATTAAATAAATGTTATGCTTTCAATTTTCACCAATTACAGAAATGTCTCAAAACTGAAACATAATGAACATTTCTTCTTTTTTTTATTTCCTTGACCAAAAGTAAAGAGCTAGTTTAAGAACATACCTGTTTATTGTCAGTAGATGCTCAAGGAGCAGCATAATTTTGGTTAATATACATGTAGGTTTATAGACGTTACATACACTTGAATTCTACATACTTCAATTCAGATACACTTTATTTCAGATATACTATTAAAAAAAAAGAACCTGTTGATGAGGTTAATGTTGATGTATGTATTGCAATATTATGTAAACGTTTTTGTACTTGTTCTTGGAAAATAGCAGTGGCATGGTATAGTCTAGTCAATGCAAGAAGATTGTACAGTATTACAAGTAGACAGTATGTCAAGCCAGCAATAATACTTGACCAAATTAACAATCTCAAGCATTGTCAAGATTCATCAAGAGTGGTCTCCAAAACTGTGCCGCTCATTTTCTCCAATAAACTTCTGACCTATACGACTGAAACTGGGCTCTGTAGAAAATCTAATGAAACAAAAAGGATGACGACGTAAGATATTGCCTAAAGAACCTGTTCACCAAGGAAAAAGTCAATGGTGTTGTATCGCAGCCACAGGTACCCTACATTCAAGAAAAACGCAGAACGAGATGTGGTTTATAATAATGTCATCGACTTGCATGCACAGACTACTGTACACCCACTCATCTACATGCAGTCTGCATTTATTATCTACATGTACACGTAAAGGTCACATGTTTTATCGAAGTTATCCTACACCTGTTGGCTTTCATAAAGGAAAGACCAAAAAAAAAAGATGAAAACAATCTCACTTCCTAAACAAGCAAAAATAGTTTATTTGTGACAGTATGCTGCTTTTCAAATGTGAGCTCTTGATCTTGCTGGAAGATATTAAATCTTTCCTTGACATTTAAAAAAGCTATTAATAGAAATCCAGGAATAGGCAACACCTGGTGAAAAGGAATCAGGCATTGTGGCTCAGAGGTAGATCGCCAGCTTCATGAATGAGAGCTTGTGGGTTCGATCCCAGTTTCATGAACTACAATATACTTTCTATAAAGTTATGACAACATTTCAAAAACTTAACCTTGGTTAAGATTTCAATATTGATTCCCCAAAGATGGCCTAAGTTCATTGACCCTAAATGAACTTTGACCTTAATCATGTGACCTGAAACTTAGCAGGATGTTACTTATGTCCAATTTTCATGAACTAGGTCCATTTACTTTTGAAGTTATGACATAAACTTCAAAAACTTAACCTTAGGGTGTGTTTATGCTTCCATAGCGAGGACCGAATCAGCGTTTTCAAACGATGATTCAAAACGCTGATCGTAAACGTGGTTCTGGGTGTGCTGTTTATGCTTAACTTTTAAGAGGTGAAATCACGATCTTCAGCTGGCTTCTCATTGTAATTTTCGTTGAGCAGGAAAGCGAGGTCATAATTGGGCACGCCCTTTTTCAAAGGTTTTTTTTTCCGAGTGTTGTTAAGGGGAAGGTACGTCGACTGTTACAGTGTATGTATTAACATCGAACAATTTCTGATATTTTAGTCATTGCATGGGGCTTCTTGATATAGCCATATAATTTCCACCATGGTGAGGATAATATAAAAAAAGAAAAAAAAAAGGATACAAAATATCTTATTTGTTTATGCTACTGGGACATCTGGCGATATTTCCTCATTATATCTCATGTTCCAGGTTTTTTTTGTGTAAATCCTTCAACATTCATCGTGATGACAAATTGGAAGAGTAATACTACATGTAGTAATAGTACTACACATGTAAAACAAGGTAGATGAGAGGTAATTCCGTGGAGGTAACATGCGACCATAGAGTAATGCGACTGTATTTGCCCGCGGATTTTCATCTCACCGGAAGCATGTACCAAATGACATCATTTAAACACGTTTACGATTGTGGTTCTGTTTATTCTTCCCAAGAAAGCCTGATTCTGGTCAAACGACGTTTATAAACGCACCTTTTTGTGAGTTTACGATCGGCGTTTTGAAACAGCATTTGAATGAAAGTAAGTAAGCATGGACGCAACTGTCTTTTGGACTAATCAGTTTGGAAACGCTGATTCTGGCCTGAAAAGTGGAAGCATAAACACGTCCTGAGTTAAGATTTCAATGCTGACCACCATGCCACCGTCGCCGCTGCCGTAGGAAAAGCAGAGCCTACAAGTACATGTACATATAGTCTTGCTCTGCTATGCAGGATACAAAAAAATCTGCAAAGTTCTGCCTTTATGTCGCGCGCTCAAAGTTCTAGAATAAAGAAGGGTAATAATAATCAAACTACAGTGTGTATCAAAAAAAAGTTGACACTTTGAAAAAATCCTGTAAAATTACACATTTCTAATATTCTGAAGATTTTTCCACATTTTAACATTAGTACAGATCCATTAAAGCAAATGACGATATAACTGTCGAAAAAAAATTCCGCTTGAGTGAGCACCACTTACTTTTGAAAAGTTAGTGAAAAATGATTTGCGCAGAACTTTGAAATAGTTATGCGAATAAAAGTAGAACTTAAACATGAAGAAAAAGTGGAATTTAGCTACTAAAATTGATTTAAAGATATCTTTTAACCTTTTTGACTTGTTTCCTTGCCCACAAACACTTCAAAGTGTGCATTGCGCCCCATCCCACTCCCCCACACACCTAGGCCATCGTGACGATATTAGGTTACACTGAGCCGTGATTTACATGGAATGGCTTAGGCTTTATTTTCATTTTGTTAATCAGTATCGAGCTTGGAAAATGAGTGGAGAAACAAGTATTAAATGATAAATGAAACGTAAACCCACTTTAAATGATAAAAACTTCGTGAAAAAAATGCTGAAGATGTCTGATATAAACTGTTGTTCAGATTCAGTTATGTCCTCAGATCCAGCTTGCACAAAAATGGTAAAGGTTGTGCTTACTAAGTGTTGAAATTTCAATTTGGGTGGCAAAATTGTTACAGAATGCTTGAATGAGTCCGTTTTATTTCAATTGACTAAAAGTGCAAGGGAAATGTATGAGAAATGTTTCGCAGGGCAAGTTTGATTTCGCCCTTCCCCCTTGACACAGCGTGAAAATGAGCATTTCTGCGCAAACAGATTTCTGCGAGCTTTACAAAAATGGACAGCGCTCACTCAGTGTAACATTCTGACAAAACTTTTACTTTCATTGGATAGATGAGACCCAAACCCAAAATTATATGTGAAAAATTTACACACATGTTGTATATTTTTTCATTCCCAGGGCTTTTTCAAAGTGTAAACTTTTTTTTGATACGCACTGTATAAAGAAAAAAATAAGAGAACAATTCACAAGAGCTGAAGTGGTTAACCTATGTAAATTATAAGAATTATTATGTACATGTAAGCACATACCCTGGAAAGATAAAGGCCACCAGAAGATAGGAATTACAAAAATATAAATGTGTAAACAGTTGCCCATGTAAATTAAAAAGATTATAATTGTTTGCCTGATTTATACATGTAAACTACTTCTGACTGAGCCACTTCTTGATTGACAGACTCCACCCAAGGCACCCAGTCACCTCTACATGTATCTACCTCTTAAAATGTAAATAAAACTAAACATAACACAACAAAATTATGTATGTAATGGTTGCCTCACTTGCCTGGCCCTGACACTTTCCAATATACTGTATTCACATGAATGCGTAGCAGTACAGTACCTTAATTATCCAAATTGGAAATTGAATTATTCATACTCATTTAGAATTTAATTTGTTGATGAAAAAGGAATACAGAAAAACTTTCTGTACGTGTACTTCTTTTGACAAGAATATGAGCATCTTGACAAAATGCACAGTAAATTAACAAAACAATGGAATGAGACTCAAAGAGACATTTAATTTCCATTTGTTATCTATGAAAAAAAATGTATTAAAATAAGATAGAATGAGCATCCAGTACATTTACATGAGTGGATCATACCAAGAAATACACACTAAAGGCTATAGATTTACAAAGTACATGTACCTAGCATGAAAATATTGTCATTCTACACAAAGACTATAATGACATTCAAGAAACATTTGTTATGGGTAGCAAATTCATTCAAACAGCAGAAGAAATTCGTATTTGAGGATTATTTAAAAATAATAATTTTTAAAAATCTACTCTGGGGAGAAAAAATAAACAACTGCATGGGTGTAAGTATAAAGAAGGTTTACATGTATTTCATTTTACAAGAAAGATCATGGAAGTGGAAAAGGGATCTAAACTAGATATGAATGAAGTATTTACTGTAATAAACTCTAAGTTCATATGAATTCAGGTTGTAAAAATAAGAACAAATTCTCAATTCTTACTTCCAAAAATAGATACAGTACAAAAGGTGTCTTTGTGTTTTGCAGAATTTTCTTGAGGCTTGTGCTCTGTCTGAAGTTCTAGAATCCTATATTAAATTTCATACTTTACATCTTTGGCTATAAATGGGATTAAATTAGATAGAACATTGCTACCTTCAAGCTCTGATATGGGATGACCCATCTTCTCATGAACCTAACAACGATGCAACAAAGCTTCAATCTACATTACACTATTCATTTGAGCTTTACAATTGAGCTAGATTAAATTATCACTTTGCATTATTTTAGAATCCCAGAAAAAATATAATGGGAAAATCCTATGTGAATGTGAAATCAGCTGGATGTGTGAGTGACTAAAAAAAAGCGCAAATATACTCTGAACATTTTCTGGCTTTGCATGCTTTTCAGAAGTTACATTTTTAGTAAGCCCGGGTTGACTCAAATCAATTTTAAACTGAGGTACACAAAATTTAATTCAAAGTCCGAGCTTTCTCTTCTCATGCAAAGATAATTTATGCTCAATACAGTGTATCTACATGTATTCCCTATAAGTTAAATTTGAAATGTTCGAATGGAAACATCGATTGCGCATTCACGTAGCATCAAATAATCAAATTGTGCTTCTTTTGTCAGCGACAAGATCAAAATGAAAAAAAGGAAAATTACTATTACAAGATTGATACTTCCATATCAGCATAATACTCTGATAATGCACATTCATAACTAAAGAGCTTGATTCCACAGGCAAATGTTCAAATTTAGTTTTCATTCATGAATGATCAGCTTTATGTACATCACAATCAAGTACTCTGCACGGCTGTCAAAAACTGAATTAATGTCAGGATTAATTTTTGAACATCATCAATACAGAAACTTTCCTCACTAATTGTAAAATCAAAATATCAATTCTATGACTATGCAAAGAAAATTATATTTCATACATGTATTTATTCCCATTAATTTGAAGTTTATTTTGATCCAACTATGTTTCTGGCAAGTTTTGTACTCTCCGCTAGTACAGCACTGGTTGACCAGCAAGCATGCCTGTTATATCGGCGATGATGTAGCATGGTTCCGGGAACCATTTCCTAATAGGGGGTGCTGCTTCCGAAAAAAAAGGGACAGCCCCCCCCCCCATAAAAAAAGGTTTCACTCCAAAATGTGGGTGATATTTTGGTCGAATTTATACTTTTAAGCATACCATTACCAACCTGATTTCCAGGGGGCACTGCTTATGGTGTACATATAACATACGCAGCGCCCCCAACAAATCTTGCTTTAGCACTCCTGCTTCCCAGGGTCATGTGATGTAGAGTACAATTAGGTACAGGCCATTGGCGTGATTAAAAATTGGTTGATGTGTGTGACTGTGTGTGCCGGTAAGAACCGAGATCTGTTCAGACTCTGAAGGATTATCATCTTTCATTTTCATATTTTATTCAAAAATATGCTCTCATCTGCATACTTTTTAGATACATGTATTTTTGCAAGAAATAATGAAGTCTATAATTGTAATCATAGAAAATACTTTTTGTTCCACTGGTGTATTAAGCTGTCAAACACCGATTTAAAAAATATTCAATATGACTCAGGCTTCATTTTAAGCACAGACATGATTCATACAATATCAAACCAGGGATATGGAACATTGTTTCTACAGACTACAGTAAGGTTTTACACTTTTTTTTCAAGGAGTGATTCTTGCCCTATCTAAAAAATTTTATTCAACACACTGATGAAACCTATTGTAGCTAGATTTAAAGGTTAAGGTTATTAAGGTACATCCGTACATGCAAATATATTTGCATTTTTAAAAACCCGCTGATGGAGAGTGTCACACGACAATTCACTAGATTTTTATTTTGATCAATTAATTTCTATAACGGTAAACATTAGGCATACATGTACGTGTCTGAGTAGTCTGACTGATATGAAACAAGAACAGTTGATGCACAATCTCCTATAGTCTACATGCCATGTACTACCTACGATCCCTCTTAAGAACCCAGCATTTCTAAATCTTTTTCTTTTTTCATCATAAACTGTAAGTGTAAAACAACCCTGGTTTCATTTCCATAATTGAAACTGATGAGACGCAAAGGAAGCCACAAATTAATTCTGAACAAGAACGGCATTAAATACACTTTCCAATCAAGAACCCTCGGGAACACAAATGGATTAAACTAATGGAGTGAAAGGTTGCTGGGGGTTTTTAGCGTGTACTGTAAGGGGGGGGGGGGAGTTAGACATAACATTAGGTGAATGTTTGCAGTATGTAATGGAATCCCAGGGTGCTAAGAAAGAGGCTAAAAAGCTCAACAGCTTTCTACATGAATCAGGATTAGAGCAGCCACTCTCTAATCTGCTCACCCCTGTTCATACATGTAAGGGCAGCGAGGCAAGACTGGAGGGTCATGTGACTATGTTGCCATGCAAATGAGTCACACTTAGAGATTTGGCTTGGTGCTCTGGCTCCGTCCCGACATCCTTTCCATTGCCGTTTTGCGACTGAGCCAGCAGCTGTCAAGTCTGACTGAGAATCGAGGGCAGCCTTTCAGATCGGGCTGACTGCTGCTGGCATTTGAGTCACAAACCTAGATTACTGACATTCTTAAATTATCCTATTAGAAAAGGAAATTAGATGAAGTCCATCGACAGGTATAAAGACAGTGAAGACCTTTTTTATTTTGTAACATGCATCAGGCAATTTCGAAAAAAGGTGGCAATTTTAAAGTTATTGAATGAAAGCGAAAATCTGAACTTTCACCAAAAACAGTAAATATTCAGACGGAACTATACATAGCTTCGCTTCACATCACCGGGACTATGGACTTTTGATTGAGTTACAAAATAAAAAGAAGGTTGTGAAGCAAATTGCAAGAAATTTTACTTTCTCAAAATTCCATTCAGGGTTAATTTAGATTTAATATGAAAAACAATATGAGCTCATATTCAACGTAATAAAAATACTTATAATTGATATTTGAGTGTTTCTATCTTACATGTACACATGTAGGCCTACATACAGAAAGTGATCCTTTGCCTACAATTTCCCAATCGAGAAACAAGAGAGTACTTACATGTAGACTAAAGAAAATTTTCAGTCAGAAGTAAAAACCTATTTTGGATAACATAGTCTAAAATTTGTTTGACTTGGGTCATTATTAGACTTACAATGGAGTCCACAATTGTATCAATATAAAAATGTACAAAACTGGTAAACGAATATTCTTGAATATCACCGTGAGCCGTGAAGAATGTTATATAATTTCTACAACACTATTTGTTGAACAGGAAAGTATAGGTACAGTCAAATATAGAAAAGTGAAAACAATTTTATTCATTGGCTCTTTGGTTGTAAATTTTGTCAGTGATGTACTAAACATTTTATAGGCCTACATGTACAGTACATGTATATTCAAAGTACATAGGCCTCACTGTACTATTTCCCGCACATATGGTACACAGAAATATGAAATTAATTACTAGTAGTATTCACATTATAAGAACTACATGTACAATAAAAGTTTAAAAAAGAGCTCCGGGTTGTACAAGCTGCCTGCTGCAATATACTACTCTAGAATTCTACTATATGACTCATAGTCACATGACATGATTCTAAAAATAGTAAATGACATATGCAGTAGTTTGCTGCTGTCCCTGGAAAGAGCATATATTAGAATACATGCAAGCGCTTCCACATATACATGTACCTATAATCTACAGGTCCATGGAGGTATGATTTTCTCTCTTACTTCCATGACCATGAACACAGAAATACTGTTTACATATTGCATATGAGATACAATATTAAATGAGAATAATACTGTGTATTAAGAGGCCTTATGAGTGAAAAGAAAGCAATATCCTTTGGAAGTTGGAACAAAAAAAAGCACAAGTAGAGCAATATGACAATCAGTGGATTGTGTACTTTACAGGCCAACATGTACATGTATGTACATGTACAATGTACGTAGTACACATTTACAGTACAGTTTATTCATACACGTACAACGGACTCGCCGACTACATGTACATATAAGTGTGAATCGAAGATGCTTTTAATACTGCATCAGATTTTACATACATTTCTTGATAGCATTCCTATCGACCTACATGTACATGTACATTGTAACTACTTTATTTGGACAGACATAATTAAGTATACATGTGTATACATGTACAGAGGATAGTCCATCATATTTCCTTCAATCACATTTACAAGTAAAATATGATTCCCCGCTCCCTACATTAATACCCCAAGATGGTACAATGACTCCAGTCTAGCAGAGTAAAGTTGCACCCATACAGAACTACACACGTAGTATCGCTCACCACGCCCATATTGCAAAAATATCATTACTGTATACAGGCTATAAAAGAAATTGCAAGAAAACTTAAAGTGAGAAATCCTGTTATACAGCTTTATTTCCATATTCCCTCTTGGTTGACTATTAGGTTTGAAAGATCAGGAGAAAAGTTTTAATATAGATTTTAATAGGATTGCATGTACATGGAGCCCTTTACTTCCCATTGTAATTGTCAGTGTTTAATTTGGTGATATTGAAATTTTCATTTCTGCATTTCTAATAAAAATTGTACTTTTGTACAGTGTACTTCAAGTATGAAGGTACATGTAAGTGAAGGCATATTTCATGTCCACATGTGTATGAGATGTGTTTTGTAATATTTCTAAGACTGCTTCCTACTCTTAATTTTACCTGAATCTATTATTAATATTTTTGTACTTTTCTCTTTGTTTCTTTCTTTCACTGCGCCTTGGGCACTCTGCCGAGTGGATTTGGCGCATTACAAATCCCATATATTATTATCATTATATGAAAGCACAAGTAGCCTTCATGCACATGTCCAAAATCAATAAACATCCCTGGTTCTACAGTTCCCATCCTCTTCATGTTTGAGTTTGACTTTGGAAATTCAACAACAAATTTGACAAAAAATAATAATAACATATGAAAAATAGATTGAATGCAACCTTGTTTGAACTATAAAATGTCATTAAAAGCTTATAAACTTCAAATGGTGAATAGGCATCATAATTACACAATAGGTTTCATTATGGGGGAATGTAATTCAAGTAAGAAGTAGTGAGGTTAGACATTTGTGTACCAAACTGAAAGGCCATAACTACAGTTAGATCTAGAATAGTCCTTCACAATTTAATTTTCTAAAAAAAATTGATGCACCGAATTTGCAAAATCTGCATCGGCGCTCGATGACAACGATCCAACACCGATTTTAAAATTGACTGGACTTGGCTTAAAAACCATGTTTCCAAGGTAAAGAAAAATGGACCCTATTAAATGCTGCTATGCTTGCAAAAAAACAACAACAATACTCATTACACATGCACTCACACTCCAACCCAGTGAGAAGCAATCGTCATGTACATGTAGGGTGATGCTAATGATTCAAAGAAAGAGGAACAGAAAGGGGTAGCAACATATCATTCTCTTGCAATCGAATCATACATGTACATGTCATATTTAAAGCGAAGCCTGTATACAGTAGAAAATATCATTGTAATGTACACAAAAATATTGTATAAATATTGAAAATGTTTTTTTTTCTGTCGTGCATTTTATTTCAACTGTTAACCTAACCTGACTAATAGTATACATGTAGGCCTAAGCCTTACAAGCCAACATGTATTGCTACTTGTTTTGTGTATGTACTATACATGTGCACGAGCACATTTACAAATATCACTAGGCCTTTTCAAAGCAAATGGTTAGAACCAAGATATGTACAAGAATGTTAGGAAAAAAATAGAAGTAAAAAGAATTTTAAAAAGTATGTGTGCTGGAAGATTTTTATACTTTAAATGTAATGTACATTCTATTCTTTTCTTTCAGTCATGTGCTTTATACAGTAGTTTAAAGTGCAGGAGGGAACACCAACCAAGGCTCCACCCCCCCCCCCCTAGTAAAGTGAAGGACTGGATACTGTTGGTCCTACATCAATAGAATCATGTCTGAAGTATGGAGTATCCATGTATATCTCACTGGAATCAATTACTGCTAATGAGGTTTCACAACACATGTATACAAACATGGTTCATCTAAACCCCACTGTACCTGTGTCGTAGTCTGCATACACAGAGAATATTTGTATTTTGATTTAAAAAAACAAGAGGCTCGTCGTCAAAATTTATGAAAGTACAAACGTACATGTAGAGCATCAAACAGTCATAGTAGCTACAGTCTCCCTACAACATAAGTTCATACAATGTGATATTGATCATTTTTACATATAAAATTATGTTAAACATCCAATTAGACAAGGGTTTCTGCTTCAAAAACTAGCACTCATACTTCAACAGTGAATCACTGTCAGCACATAATGATATGCAGACGACATAAGCTGCAGCTCAGTGACCTCCATAAAACTAATATGCCCTGTCTGTCCATACTGCTTGAAGGTATTACACAAACACATACAGAGAATAAAGACCAAGACAACATGTACACTATGCATTGCATCGCATTTTGCATTAATCTACAGTACATGTACATATACACAGTTGGACAAACAACGTTCCATACTGTATATGATGCTCCTCCAATGTGCTTGTACAGGTAATGTATCGCTGGGACTAAAACCCGGGTACCCGGGTCCCGCCCGGAAGCCTCGGGTACCCGGGTAGAAAAATCAATACCCGATACCCGAAAATTACTCACCAGTATAACGTACATTTGATTTGTATCGCGTAGTGTAAGACATGATTGTAAACTCATCACAAAAGTACACAAGTCTCATATTGAATCTCACCAATTACCCTCGAAATATCTACTAGTTTTTCAAGTGATGATGTGACTGAGATCGTTCAATCGTCGCCATGTTTCTTTTGCAGCGCAGTGACGTCATCCAGCCACTGCGACGCGAGCCAATTTATGAATGAAAATATAGTAAGCATGCGCATTGCAAGCCTCAGCCCCACTCAGTATTCCGTCAAAACAAGTTTGCAATACTCTTTCACCTCGTACCAAAATCGACCTAGAATTCCACTTTCCTTTATTTCATATGAATTATGAAAGGTATTCTCAGAGGATCTATTTTCTCACCGCTAGCGCACGGGTAAGCAAATTTTTATTACTTCTTGCTTTTCCGTCAAAATCTTACGAAGTAGCGTCGATGTTGCATCGTGTTTGTGAGTTTGTAGAATCTATCGCTACGTGAACAAAGTCAATTGATTTCCGAGTTTCGGAGCATACGAGGCGCCAGCCAATCACGTTCTTGATACCATTTTCAGTTCATCATAAACCGAAAATGGTAACACGATCGTGATTGGGTGGCGCATTTGACACTCCGAAACCCGGAAATCAATTGACTTTGTTCACGTAGCGATAGATTCTACAAACTCACGAACACGATGTAATATCGACGCTACTTCGTACGATTTTGACGGAAAAGCAAGAAGTGATAAAAATTTGCTTACCTGTGCGCTATCGGTGAGAAAATAGATCCTCTGAGAATACCTTTCATAATTCATATAAAATATTGAAAAGTGGAATTCTAGGTCGATTTTGGTACGAGGTGACAGAGTATTGCAGACTTGTTTCGATGGAATACTGCGTGGCGCACGGGAGGCTTGCAATGCGCATGCTTACTATATTTTCATTCATAAATTAGCTTGCATCGCATTGGCTTGATGACGTCACCAATGGGGTTTTTCCACCAGTCATATTTCGAGCGACATGATTTTCGGGTACCCGGGTACCCGCCCGAAAATTGCCACGGGTACCCGAAGAGAAAAAAACCCGAAAGTCCCAGGCCTAGTGCTTGTACATATGTAATGTATCCATGAGACAAGAAGAACATGTACATGAAGGCCTACATTGTACATGTACATGTACACATACGCGCACATACATGTATCACACAGTAAATGCACACGATGATATGCCTGAGTCAGCCATTTCACATGTTCACTAGCATCTGCTAATTTTTAATCCATTAAGGCATAGGCCTATTGAAGCATCCAGTATGTATGACAGATGTTGAAAAAAAGAGTCCCATTTCATGCATTTTGTTCACATCATGGCCGAGGTACATGTACATGTAGTGCTTGTAAATAGGACTGAACATGTTTTGTAACTTCTGAAGGTTTCCATGGCGAAGAAGATGTGAAGTGGGTTTCACAATGTATCTTTCTTGGACAAATATTGGTCCTGAAAAACCACCCAAATTCGACGTTTTGACTAGTGTGTTCTTGTCATTTGAAATTAGAAAGATATCTATCAAAGGCAACATAATTTCCTTGATTTCTAAATTTCATACAGAACAGATATTGTTTATGAAATTTGTTCAGTTATTCAAATAATACATGTAGGCTATGTTATTGAAAAAAAATTGACAGTGGCTCTCTCTACCAGTAGGCAAAAAAGACACCTCGGACAGACGAACACACAATGTTTGTGCACATGGCTATTGCATCAGAAAGTTCCGAGGCTGCAAATCATAGAGGCAAGCAATCGAATCAACACACAATAACTTCCCTCTTGCAATTTTCTGTTTTTACTCCATCAGATGAGCATACCCATTTTATTATCAAGAGTCAGTGAGAATTTAATTGATCAACGTTCTGCAGTTATACATGTACAAATGATGGTAAATTCATGACTAAAACTTTATCTTGTCTAGTACACTCAATGACAGCAGAGTCTTATAACAGTGCGTCCAAATTTTAAGAATGGTCATCTCTTGAAAATATCACATCACAAAAAGCAAGAGCAAACAAAAATAAACTCAATATATGATTTCCCTATTTCACATGAATGTCAACTTTTTTCCATATTTCTTTGACTGAAAATCATTTTTGGTTGATGTCACACCAGATAAATTTCTGCATGTGGGACTAGAACAGTTCTTCCTTTGGGGTCCTTTTCTCAACATTAATTTAAAAAATGTGTCACAATACCCATTAATGCCTAATAAGAATTCATCTTGAAGGGGATACCATTTTTATGTTTAATGAGAAAAGCTTGGTCAGAATTTTGCATTCTAGTCCCATATCAGTAGACCTAGTTTGATATCAAGATAACTGAAAACAATCTTTCAGTCAAAAAAGGCAGGTATATTCTTAATTGTCTTGATAGTTTCCAATTAAATTACAATATAAATTTCAAGGAAATATAGAAAACAGATTTCATGGATCATTATGGATGTAATTGTAAAAATTTTAAACTACAGAAACTTTTTGGCCCTGGGGAAAAGTATGTTTTGTGGTACCCAGTTGCATACCATTAATGCCTCCACGTACACCAAAAGAGCTAAACAGTGTGCACAGTGACTGGGTGCACAGACAAAAGGCACCATCTTTTTGTTCAATCTGTACATGACTGGCTGAAGTTTTTTCTAAGAAAATCATATAAATGACAGGTTCCAGTGTCATGACAGGCTGATACTTTACAATTTGGAGCCTTATTTTTGTCTTTAGATTACACAAACAATATTACTTCAATAGTTGTAATCTTCTATCTTACGTATTGTTCTCTATAATATTTCACACTTTGTACTATATATTAAGAAAACTTTTCCTGTTAATTTATCCAAATGGATGTTGACACATGACCTGTCCAGACACAACAACTGGGAATAGAATCTATTTCTCTCAAATTTTAATGAGATTTTTGGCAGGGGAGTGTTTCACAAAAGGAATTGTCAGACATTTTATCCAACAAGTCCTGTATTACCTGAAAATGGCCTTACTAGTATCAGTGCTCCTCAGCCAATCAAATTCTAGGAAAGTTGTCAGATCGTTGGATGGAAATATTTATGAAACACTCCCCAGACCAACTCGCAAGATTTTATAATTAAGAATATATACATGTACAATGTGTGGTTGGAACTACCATTATCGACCACCTAATTTTCTAAGCATCATACATGTATCTGCAAAAATATTTATCACTTTTACCAAGTTTTCATCTCATTTGTGCAGAAAATTATTCAGATCAGAATCCCATGTATAGATCGACAACTCGGATTTTATGCACATACATTTGTAGATATCGGCAACCAACAAATGCCATGATTTCAATTTGCTAATTTGCACCCCTTTTTTAGGACTGATCACCTGCCATACACTGATTTTACGGCTGATCTGTCGCGCTGGGAAAATATTTTGACTCTTCCAAGTCAGTTCTCTATGTCATCGCTGGTTAATTGTCTCGCTACTTTCATCACCAGTTCTGGCATGATTCAAAGACTGACGACAGATTTTGTTCTAAAGTTGTTTCCTATCAGATTTCTTGGTATGAACAGCTATTTTGCAGTGGGGTTCGGGTCTTGTCAATACAATTTTGATAAATTCTACAAATTTCCTACCTTCTTATTCCTCTTTTTCTTTCGTAAAATCAATTCTAATCGTTATTATGGACACTGCGCCTACTCTCCCTAGGAAATTTGTAATACGCAATAATCGTAATGTGCACAAGGTGGTCGGTTTCATAAGAGGTGGTCGATATGTTGTGGTCTCACTATATGCTACGCAGTACTCATCGCGCATGCAGTTTTCAATGGCAAATGCATACTCTCTGTGTGGAACTGTGACTGCAGAGCGACGAACGATTCCTATTCAAATTTTTATACAGAGGCAGCAGTAAATTTCTAAAATCCAGAGAAAACCCACAACTGTGTGGAAATTGGAATTACATTCACTTTAAATTCCTATATTATGAACATATTTTAGAAATTGAGGCACAGGAAATACTATTTTTGCATGATAAATCGATAGCATAGCTTTAGGACCCCTTCTACATTGGGCGGCAAAATAAAGAGGTGTTTGGAAAACACAGTGGGATTCTCGTATTTGTGATATTTTCTTCTTGGTTACATGCATGATCTTTAGAATGTTTGCCAAAAATTAGTGAAAGATGATTTGTTCAAATATTAAAATTGGCACAGTTTTTATCATTTGTAAACAAAGTGCGTAGCTTTAGGTTCCCCATCATACATTGTACTGTACTTAGAAACAATTATCAACTGAAAATTTCTTTGGAATATGATGGTGTTCCCTACATGTAAATCTGCGCAACTAACAATTAGAGTTAAGATTTAACATGAATTAATTTTATTTCACAAAATGTTTCAGTTTGATAATGTTCCTTACATGTATATCATTATTATGAGTAAGTTTACCAAATATCTCATAAAAATTTGGAAGAAATACCTCAGGTGGTCATTTTCAAATTGAACCAAATAATGGTACCCCTTATCCGCGCACCAATTCACTTTGCATGCGATTCAGGGATTTTGATGCAAAAGGCTGCATTTTGAGGCCTTCACAAAATGAAATGGCCCAAATTCATTATTTTTCCACCATTTTGAGTCAGATTTTTTAATAAGCATCTTTCTATATACTATATATGTGTTAAGTCTGTGGTCGTCGTGTATCTTCTTTACTAGAATCACGAAGATACATGTACGCATACATGAATGTGCAGATGTAGACTTGGGCCTTTGCCTTTGGGGAAATTGCCATAAAAAGAAATTCAGGTTCAACTTTTAGGTGCGCAGACATGCAAGTACGAGATCCATAAGACTAAAAAAAAACTCTGGAGGGAACTGAGATAATCTGAGATTGTGAGAATGAAAAACTATCGATGCTCGAGCGAGCTAACATTACATGATGAGGCTTAACCCAGCCCAGATCCATCGGCATCGATTCATTTTTTTCATTCATTCACCAATCATCATGATACCAATTCATTGACATTGCTCAAGAGTCAAATTCATGCATGAAGGCTTTGAAGCATACGACAATTTAATCAATTATTAGAATAAATATCAATGGTATGCAAACAGGCATAATTTCAGGATTTTTCAGGAGCCAAATTTAGCTCTTCAGAAGGCAGAACACGACATCCGTGCCCAGCCAGTCCCATAATTTTCCTACACAATCAACAGCACTCGCCCTTTCACCTGCACTCACCGCAAAAATCGCGCACAATCTCAACCAAAACGCCATCGACCTTCTGATTATAATTCCTTATTATTTCAATACTGAAGTGTGAATTACATTATTCGATACACCACATCTATCCTCATATATCATAGATTGGAATGTAATATAAATTGGGTTTGTATAATTTCATTAAATAGGTGTAATTTCTCACCTTTCTGTTGGATGTCTACTAGCCATGACTTATCCTTTCTACCGCCATCTTGCGAAGTTGATGACGTCATAAGTGTAAAAATTATGTGAGGTGTGTATGCTTGGTCGTTCGTCAACGAATGACGAGAGAAGCCATACATTCGCATCAAAAATTCACCATTAATTTTGTCTTAATTATTTATTTGGGTGATTACGTGTATAGTTTGAAATTCATAGATCTTTTTAATGTGAAGTTCGATTAAACTGCATTACTCTGCAATAAGATTTGAATGATTGAAAAAGCCATTCCAGATTTGAACAGGACATTGACTGGGAAGGCTCAGTTAACGGCTTCCATTCTATTCCAGCCATGCCATGCAATGCAATGCGAACTCGGGAGATGCGAGATATCATCAGGTTCTTGCCCGTGCATGTTGTTGCAAATGAAAACAGATATGCTGACATCTTTGTGCCAAAATTTTAGTGCTACTTGCACTTGTAACGTCGAGCATTGAAAAAAAAAACTGCATAAATAAAAAAAGAAATGTCCAAATTTATTCGAATCCTGGGTAGTCCCAACTCCCAATCCAATATTATTTCAATTCAAAACCAAGAAACATTTGATTCCTGTTTATACTCAAAAAAGAAAACCAAAATACATTGTAATAGTGTAGCCGGGGACCCAGTCAAATATATAAGCATGCGTGACCAAAAAAAAAAAACGTGTTTAAATGGGTGGGTTTTTTTCAGTTTTGGACGTGGGCCACGCGTGCACTCTTTAAAGGGATGGTCCGGGCTAAAAATATTTATATCTGAATAATGTAGAATAAAATTCACAGAGCAAACTGCTGAAAATTTCATCAAAATCGGATGACAAATAACCCCGCAAATAACGAAGTTGTTGAATTCTAAAGTTTATCAATATTTTGTGAAAACACTTATATGCACATCGTCATGAATATTCATTAGGTGGGCTGATGATGTCACATCCCCACTTTCCTTTTTCTTATTCTTTTTTCATACAAATGATGTGTCTCCATTATGATGAAATAAGTTGTGGCAATAAAAACTAATGCACTTAATCAGTTAGTTCTTGGTAGAAAAGTTTTGAATATAACCCCAATACAAAAGAATGAAATGGGGATATGACATCATCAGCCCAAATAATGAATATTCATAAGCATAATGGTTAGTCGCGTGCATTTGATTGTCCGAAAGTCCACACACAGCTTCAACACAGGGAACAGTAATTTTCATAAACGTAATATTGCAGAAATCCGCAAAAAATGCCAAAAATTTCCCGGTCATATCAAGGTATGAACAGGATTTTTAATGACTAGGCGCGAGCATTAGGGCTAACCTCTATGCGGCAGTAGCGTGATGAGTAAAAATAAGAAGAGGAAAAAAAGGGGGCACAGTATATAGCGCATGACTTGTAGCAAAAAGTTGCTATAAGCCCGAGCGAGAGAAGCAAGCGAGAAAAAAAATTACCCTTTCATGAGCCTCTAGCTTTGAGAAATTTTAAACATGATCATTTCAGAAAATAACATAATTTAATATCTTCTCTTTTCCTTTTCTTTCTTTTTCCTCCTTTTCATTTTGTTTTTGGTTGTAGAACTTTTTTGGGCCATGGCGCAGACCTCTCCACCTACATGCCAGTGCTATCCGGGTGGGTTCCGGCAGCCCCTGGAACCTCTTTACATTAGGCCGTTTAAACCTTATACAGATCTGCTATTAAAAAAAAACCCTGGGTGTGTATCCTCTACACAACACATTACTTCAACGCAGTTGCACAAAAAACCCAAATATTTTGAGGAGGCACAACATAACAAATTTAGCAAAAAGTTGCTTAATGTAAGCATGATATAAGTCCCAAGCGAGCGAGAAAAAACACCTTTTCGTGGGAATCTAGCTTTAAGATATAATATAGACATGATGTTCAGAAAATAACATCATATCTTACACTTTTCATTTTCTTTAGTTCTTGGTCGTAGAACTTTTTTGGGCAATGGCTCAGACCCTTCTATCTGTATATAGGCTACACCAGTGCTATGCAAAAAAATGAAAATGTCAAATATTTATTGCATTACGAGAAGGTTCCCTGATTTGTGAAATGGGAGAGAGGATCATCCCTCATCAATAATACGTATTGCTGCCAATCCGTCAAATTACTCGTCTACTATCATTTTGGTCTACCATCAATTCTTCCACTATCCACATGGTGTATTTCGTCTACTCACCATTTCGTCTAATAACCAATCGGTCCAATCGCCATTTAGTTCATAATAATACCAAATTTTGGTCTAATTGGAATAAGTGTTAATTGGGCGAAATGAAAGAAAAAAAATTATATTAGACCAAATGGTTTTGAGACGAAATGGTCATAGACGAAGTGATGATTGGACCAAATGGTTATTGGACTAATGATTGTTAGACGAAATGTTGATGGACGGATAATGGCATAGACTATAGAATTTGTGATGAGAGGACGAGTTGGCAATAGACGAATTGGCAATCTACCTATTTATTTATGCCTTTTGAGATACCTTGTCGTCTTTAATTATAAAGCAAATATGTAGGGCCTATTAGTCTTTTGTTAGGACTTCGAAATATATACTCCCTAAAATAACTTATCAATTACAAAACTCAGCCTTTTTAGGCTGATCGGAGAGAGATGGATTAGAATAAGATCCCCTCTTAATTTATCGAGAAATGAAAATTCGATGCTCGCTGGTGATTAACAATAATACAAATACAAGTCATACAAATTAAAAATTGTTATGATGACAATGAATACTTCAAACAAAATGAAATTGTAACTAAATCATTAACTGAACGAGTACTTAATTCAATTGTGAAATGAATAAATTAAATTAATACAATATATTTTAAATTCTATGTAAACCATAGAGATATACTAATATTTAATTAGATTTAGATTTATTTATTTCCGTTCAACATTTTTTTTCAAAATATAATCAAAGTAACAATACATATTCAATATAATTGATAACACAGACAAATCAATGAAATTTCGTAACAAATGTTGAATATGAATTAAACAAAACTACAATTTGTTGCAGTAATTTTATCAATGAAAAGAAAAGGCAAGAAATGAACGGAGGGACTTGCCAAGGAAAGCAAAAGCTTGTAGAGAAGGCAAGCCCCCTAAACTTAGTTTCAATACTGATTATAAACAAACTATATATACAACTCTATACAAAAATCGAGACGGACACAGAAGACAAACTTAAAACAAGTAATCCACAAATATAAAAATAAAAAGAATAAGCGACAACAAAGATAAGAGAAAGTAATTCAAATAATAATAATTACAGTGGTAACACACACACAAAAAAGTACTTACAAAATCATAATAGGGAGGGAAAAGTGGCAAAGGAAAGAAAGGGGGAGATAAGAGAGGTGCAAATAAAAAGTGCAAATGAAAAGAGGAACATGCAGGTGCACGGGTCGTAATGTATTGTATCATGTTGTAGTGTTGTTGTTTTTTTATAAGTAAAGTTTTTACAAATTTATTGGTAGTTAAAGGTTAAGTGATTATGTAGTTTTAGTTTAGTTTATGTGTTAGCTTGACTTGTTGGTGTGGAGTATTGACAAATGAGCATCTTTTTTAAGTTTGCGTTTAAAAATATTAAGGTTTGTAGATTCTTTTAAGCCGTTGGGCAGGGAATTCCAATACACAGGTCCAAAATAGATAAACGAGTTTTTCGCTATAGAATCGCTAATATAGTACGGGTAGGGGGTAGATGATAACAGTTACGTTGTCTCGTTGGGTAATCGTGTAAAGAGGAGTTTTTACAGAACATATTTGAAAAAAATTGGGAGATCATCTTTGTTTACTTTGTACATAAATTGGGCGAGTTGGAAAAGATATAAATCGCTCACTTTAATAATATTATTTTGGAAGAATAGTATATCTGTGTGTGATCTGAATTGGGTTTGAAATTTTTTTCTAAGAGTCTTCTTCTGCAGCAACAGTATTCTTTGTAATTGTGTTTGGATTGCACAACCCCATGCCAAAATGCCATAATTAATGTATGGTAATATTAATGTATGATACAGTGTAAGTAAAGTGTGAGATGGGAGAAATATTTGAGTTTGTTGATAATTCCGATGTTTCTTGAAATTGTTATGCATATATTATTGATGTGTGGTTTCCATGATAGCTTATTATCAATAGTAACCCCAAAAAATCTGGTCTCTGAAACATTTTCAAGAACAATATTGTCAAAAATTATGTTATCAGGAATTGTATTTATTCTGTTACTAAAAAGCATGAAATTCGTCTTTTGTAAGTTAAGTGATAGTTTATTCGCCTTAATCCAGTCAGTGACATGTATAAGTTCTGAGTTTACAATTCTTACAAGTTGGTTTACGTAAACATGAGAAAAGAAAATGTTCGAATCGTCAGCAAACAATACAAATGTTAGTAAAATTGAACTTTTTTTTTTAATGTCATTAATATATGTAATAAAAAGAAGACCACGGTAGGCCTAATCTACCCTGTGGTACTCCACATAAATAGGCAGAGTAGAATTAACATCACAAGATTTCTTACTATCCTCATTCATGTTTAGGTGAGACATGTTACAAAAAAGATCATCTGTTTCATGATTTTTTCTTGCTGTGAGTATAGATTTTGATAAAGATTCTTCATTTCTTTCAAAATTTGCTTTGGATCAGTAATTTCTCGATCTCCTACCTTTTATTTGTCTATAGGGCCTCATATGATTTTTTTCTGGTCGTATGCTAATAATTGTTTAAAATAATTTTCATTGATTTCACTTTCTTCAAACCAATTTAGCGCGCGATCACATCTTTAAGCCAACAACCTTTTGATTTTTCAGTAATTTAATTTCGTTTCTTTTCAGTTCCAAATTTTGCATAATGTCATTATCTGGAGAGATGATTACCCAGATGATTAAAAGTTGTTCGATTTTCTCAATATCTTTCTGTATTTCTGTCAACTTTTCCTTCGGTTTTCTGGGCTTTACCTTTGGTGAATTTCTTTGATATTGCACGAATTTTCATTTTAACGAAGTCCAAAGAGCTCTGACATCTGAAAACTCTTTCTTTCCCTGATCTATGGCAGATTTAATTTCTGCCCTCAAAATGTTGCATATAATCTTTATCAAAACACAAACTATTGTTTAACTTCCAATAAGATAGACCTATAATATTCCTCTGAAATTTATCCTTAAAAAACAAGCCTAAATAAATGACCGAGTGGTCCGAGGCAATGGATGGAACAATCATACATTTTGAAATTCTAACCTACTTTGGATTAAAAGATTAGTCTGTCTGTATGTTGGATCTTATCTGCTTCAAGACTGCTATGCTGCCACCATGCGGGCTAACTATGTTTGCCTAGCTAGCGGATCTAGGAACATTTTTGAGGTAATTTTTGATGAAATTGGAAAGGCCAGACAACCAACTGTTAGCACGCAGGTAACGTTTTTATATAGAACTATAAAGCCTTAGGGGAAATTGACATTGTTACGATCTGTGAATTGGTTACTTTGAAATAAATAATTCAAGAGAATGGTCGAAATTAAGATATAATGGGCAGATAGGGTAAAGTGGAATTGGAATGCGTTGTCCCATACGTTAGTTTCGATGTGTGGTAACCCAGGGAGCCGGAGCCCAGGGCAGGGCCAGGGCCCAGGCCCCGTCTTAAGCCCCAAGGTCACCGCACACCTTACGACCCGACTGGTTGGCGACTGGCTTGTGACCGAGTGAGGGAAGATGTGACTTCACAGCAGTTGTCAGCTTCAGAGTCGCAGACCGGACAGAGACAAGTCGCAAGGAAAATCAGAACTTTAACTAGGATTTGACATGTCGAATCCTTAATGACTGGATCACAAGCTCAATCCAACTTCCAGTCAATCAGACAGCAGAGTTGCACGGCGCGCATATGTCTATGATAAACAACACGCATGCGCAGTAGTAAGCACACTTTCTCAGCTCAGTTGCTATGCCAAAAAGCGCATGCGTGAGTCGCAGATCGGATCGCGAGGTATGCGGTGTCGAGGCTTATGACTACCTTGCGATTCATCTCCCCTCAGTCACAAGCCAGTTGTTTCATTAAAAAAAACAGAATTATGAATACACCTAATGCGTATAAACAAATAAAATTTTAAACTTAATACTATTAATAAGATGAGTTATGAGCAGTTTCTTACCAGACCGATCTCATGCTAGTAACTGCAAAATCTTCCCACGCTGCGTAATACAATGGGCTTGACCATTGACTTGCTTCGTGATGATGTTTCGTAGGTGAGCTATGTCATGAGTCGCCGTTCTAACAATCGAAAAAATTACTATTTAACAAATGATAATTATTTATATAAAGTTTACATTTCATTTTCTAAATAATTACTGATAATAATGGTAATTATTTAACTAAAATGTGAATTTATATAAATATAGATATAGTGTTAGTGCTAACCCTTATGCAATATTCTTGTTTGAAATAATTTTTTTTCTGTACTGTGACTGACTTAATTAAAGACTAAGTAAGTGATAAATGTCAATATTTAATACAATTTTTTTTACCACATCAGTGTGCAAGTGGGGTCATTCAACATTTTGAGCATGTGTTGTTTGTTTATAGATTTGACAAGGCGTGGCTGGTTTCAGGGAGCAAGTTGATAAAGTGTGTTGAACTCATTATATTGTATGTGAGTGAATTCAGAAAAGATGTTGGTGAAAAATCAAGTTATTTGTATAACAAAGTTGCCTTTATTTTATGTTTTATAGTGAACTGGTTTCATTTCAGATGTTTATGTATATTTACTCTTATTGATGTTGCATCATGGGAGATAATTCTGCTGGGGATTTCGGATCATCTTACTATCGATCTCTAGATCCTGTTAAAAACCTCAAGATCAGGTAGGTTTTTATGAAAAGTAATAGATATTTCCTTTCTTTGAAATATTTTTGGTCATTAGATAGTAATTATAATGATATTAATGGCATGTATATGTAGCGAATATGACAATATGTACATGTATGTATACACTGTAATGAAGTGATGCAAGGAAATATTAGTAATGTAACATCAGGCCCTTAGCATTAAACATTTTACTTAAAAAAAAATTCCAGTAAAATATACATTGTATATGTGGAGTGCAGCCAAGGCAAAATAAAACCATTAATAAACTAGATTAACTCTAACTAAGATTTGAGGCTTGAGCAAAGTTGAAACTTATTTCTCAATCACAGTCCAGAAAGTAATCTGTTGAAATATTCAGATTTTTATTGATGCTTATTTCACAAATTAACAGTGCATTTAATTTGTCACATGTCCATTTTACTGTTTCTCACAGAGTGCATTTGAAGAGAGTAACAGGAGCAAGTCTGGTACCTAAGGCCATAGCACCAGGAGGTAATAAGAATGAAGATGGAGCAGAAGGCCAAGAAGGGATACCCTTGAAGACTCTAAGCAAGAAAACCAGTGCTGCTGGAGGAGAAGGGAGCACATCAAAAGAAGGTAAGAAAAAACAAAGTTATAACTGTTGTTTCTGTAGATTGTTTTTATTCTGTTAATGTTATTCGTTAATTCATTTAATGTATTTATTCATTCAAGAATAGATAAAAAAACCCCACAATATTGCTAAAACATTATCATTTACTGGTAATTCACATCAACACTTTTTTTTTTTTGGGGGGGGGGTTTTGACCAATTTTGGCTGAGAATGTAAAATGATTTTTCCATGATCTTCTAAAATTAATAAATTGATTATTGAACTCTATTTCACAAACTGGTTATTATATATGTAAGATGTTGTGTCCCATAGGCTTTATTTTGTTTTCATTCTGTATAACATGTATATCCATATGTTGATGTAACTAGGTTAGTTTTTATGCTCCCGCAGATGAAGTCCGGAGGGGGCATTACACGTTGCCCCTGTCTGTCTGTCCTTTTGTCCGTCTTTCCATCCCCCCACTTAAAATTTGGGTGTGTAGGTAGAGGACACCAAAATACAGGCTAAGTTTGTATTCAGAGTCCGCAGGTCAAAGGTCACAGCTCATTAAATATGCAAGTTGATTTCCGCATAATAACTTATAAAATATTCAACAGATTTAAAAATGTTTGCTTTAAAATATTCAATGGATTAAATTTTTTTTTGGCGTGTAGGTAGATGACACCAAAATACAGGCTAGGTTTGAAATCGGAGACCACAGGTCAAAGGTCACAGCTCATTATATATGCAAGTTGGTTTCTGCATGATAACTTATGAAATATTTCACAGATTCTTTCTTCTAATTTACCTCTGTTTACATAATCCTCATAAATTTCACCATCAACAATGTTGCCATTACCTATATCCTAGCAATCATCACGATAATATCACCAACACCACCATCATTGTCATTATCATCATCAGTTGCAATACCGTCACAATCATCATCATCACCACCACTACCAACTCCACCTGCATCTCCACCACCACCACCTCCACTACTACCACCACCATCATCGTCATCATCAGTGGCAATACCGTCACTATCATCATCATCATCTTTGACATCAGTTTCATCATCATCATCATCATCATCACCACCACTACCACCTCCACCACCACCACTACTACCACCACCATCATCGTCATCATCAGTGGCAATACCGTCACTATCATCATCATCGTCTGACATTAGTTTCATCATCATCATCATCATCTCCACCACTACCACCTCCTCCACCTGCATCTCCACCACCACCACCACCACTGTCATCATCATCATCATCATCAGTGGTAATTCTGTCACTATCATCATCATCGTCTTTGACGTCAGTTTCACTATCACCTCCTCCACCTGGATCTCCACCACCACCACTACTACTACCACCACCCCTCCCGCCACCACTCTACCAATTAATTACATTCTTATACTCTTCTCCAAGCAGAAAAGCCAAACACATCAAATGAGGAGGTTTATGTATTCAGCTGGCAGGAGAAAGTGTTCAGCCGACGGGAGGTGCAGCTATACTCCAATGAGGCATCTTGCGAGTGTCCGCTTGAGCAAAAATACTTCAGTGAAATTAAGGAACAGAAGGCCAAAGGAGGCAGAATAACCAAGCGTCTTTTTACCTATACTGATTATGATAGCTTCACCCATAGGGAAGAGGTAAGACTGGAAGTATCAATGGTAAATTCTGTTATAAGCTACTGAAGTCATGATATGGGCAATTCCACAGGTTGGGACAAATCTGTAACGTGAGTAACCGACACATTCCAAAGATTTGCCAGGAGCATAATAGAATTTCCCAAGTTTTGTTTTTATACAAAGGATAGTCAGACTGTGTACTTTGTTGTGATACGGAGATGTTTAGTTCCTATCAATAATAATGGAGTTACAGCTCCAAGTATGAGTCAAGGTGTCTCCAAATGTAACGTGAGTAACCGTGGAATAGCCCATATGATACTGTAGGAGCTGTTATTTTCGCGGGGGTTTTATTTTCGCGGATTTCGCGAATTGCCGATCGGCCGCGAATTTAACAACACGCGAAAATTTTGACACATTTCTTAGTCAGCGCCAATGCCCCCAACAGCAAAGCTTTGCTATTGAAAATATCCCGCAGAATGAAAGAATTGAGATATGCACCTCTATATGTACAAAAAATAAGGCTTAGAAAGTACAGTTATTGATTCAAAAAGTTAGCTAGAATTTCACTTTTTTTAATTTCTCAAACAAAATCAGGGCCTAAACTATTTTCTAACATTATTTTATCAATATTTATACACTCACTGTAATATTAAAATGTATTTTCCATGAAGCAATTTGATTTTATTGTCATCTGATTGACTCTATACACACGTATTGGTAGCTATTTGCATACTCATTAATATTCATAAGTCACATGACGGGAATATTTTAGGTGAACATTCTGTTCACTAAATTCCACAATTTTGCACTTTTTACCAACTTTTTGAAAAGTGAATCGAACAAAACACAAATTCCAAAGATTGCTTTACCCTATAGATCCTGTGGCATGATGAATTTTTAGATCTAAAGGTTAAAAAAGTGAAATTTAAGCCACTTTTCCACAATTTGTAACTGTTTTTACAGGGACATATTTATGTACAAAAGACATATCAGCACAGTGACTTAGAGGAGTGTAGATATTTCCACATGAATTGCTCTAGTTTTTCTTCTTTGAAATGCTGTGGAAATGTATGGTCATAGAGATGTATATTCTCTATGTGTATGGTACATCTTCCGATCGCGAATTTAACAACCCGCGAAAATGTCGGGACCCCCGCGATTCGCGAAATATTCTGTACGCAAAAATAACAGCTTTTAAAGTAGTTTATTGATATTACCAAGAATTCATTGACTGATAAATGATTTTTTTTTATTGTAGGAAAGTCTTGCAACCACCTCGCCAAATGAGGAAGCTTCGTTTCTCGCAGAGAAGATGAGAAATGTACGGAGAAGAAAGAAGATTGAGAGAAAAAAGAGAGATGTGTGAGTACTTTAAGACCAATTGGTTCTTCTTCCACCTTACTGACAAAGTCAGATTGAATAGCTACTACACTGAAGCCATTTTAGGAAAAACGATATTTTTACTTGGTTATAGTGCTCTATTTTTGATGTAGGGACAGTGATTTTCCGCGATCACGGAAAACGGACGGAATTCACGGAAAAGGCCTTTTGAAACGGAAAGTGGCATTTCAAACGGAAAATCACGGAAAACGTATTTTCCCTCAAAATACACAGAATAGCAACAGAAATTACTCCAAAATAACAACAAAATGAGAATATCAAATGGCCACAAAACCCCAGAAAGCACGATCTCACTTCGCTACAATCATGACAATTCACACATCGTGACTGCTCTCGACATCAGCACACTCGATAGTACCCCGCGATCGTACCCGGCCGGCCGGGTTGAGCTTCACATCGCTTCAGATCGCTCAACTGCACGGTCGTGTGTTGCTGCCCTCTACGTTTGAAGATGTAACAGCACGATATCATGGTCTTTAAATCCAAGTTGGCGGATTGGCGAAAGTCGTTGACTGATGACAACGATGTCCCAAAAAACCCAAAATTATCGATGAAATTTAATTTCACCGTAAGATAATGCTAATCATGTGAAAGGTGAGGATGTATGCATGCTAAATCAGTTTGAAAAATCATTAAATACACCAGCATAGATCCGATTAGAACGGATTCTATTGTGTTGTTGGTACAGTAGCAGATATAAATTTTGGCCAGTGCGAGTGTATGCGCTTTGATTTTGCTATTGAATGTGTAAACGGAATTGTCACTTTTCCGTGTGTACAACGTCTATGGGGAAACGGAATTTCCGTTTTCTGACGTGCTGAAACGGAATTTGAGATTTTCTGAAACGGAAAAGGCCATTTTTTGAAACGGAAAATCACTGTCCCTATTAATGGGTTCTTGGTTCCATTTCATAAGAAATACAATTATGGTTACTTTGCCATTATGGTATACTTTCATGGTAACAGGGCGATCAGAATTCAGGTTTCTATGGTGTGCACCTGAATAGGTAGCCTAGCTTAGTCAGGTAATAAATGATAGCAGGGCCCGCAGGGAAACAGTTTTATGAACTGTAGTGGCTACCCTGGGTGAATATACTGTTATGATTATTATTATGGTAGTTAACATGAAGATAGATAAGGCACTTTAGCAAGAGCTATGTATATTTCCATATTTTTTTGCAGGAATCCCGTCATGAAAGCCCGAAGCATTTTAGCTACCAAAGAAAAAAAAAAGAATAAAAGAAAAGTTGCTTTGAAATATGACATTATGTTGTATAATGGGGCAAACACGGAATATACCAGTAATTACGATTTTACAATTCTTGATTGAAGAAAGTATGTTTACACTGATTCTTTATTTGAAGAATTGTACTACATTTCTCATTCTCTTCACTTTACCATTGAATATGTAGACAAGGTGATCCAATGCTGATGCAAAGGAGGACTAATTTAGTGGTTGAAAGCCCTTCAGAGGAACAGAAAAAGAGTTCTCATGTCATTGATACACCTATAAACACCATGTATATCATGGCTGATCTTGGTATCATGGATAGGTATGTATAATTGCTTATTTAGTGTTTAATTATGTCAGTGCTCATTTTCTAGTGCTATGGTGTGTGATTGTGCAGCAGCAGCAATGGGGGGGGGGGAGTTTAAAATATCCAAGGTCAATGAAAGAGACATTGAATATGACTTCCAAAGCATTGAGGGTCTTGGATTAATTTAAGCTCTACCTGTGTCATGAAGTATGTGGTGTTGGACTTTGATTCTTAATGTGATTTTAGAATTATTCTTACACTAATTAACTTCAGTTGTAAACCACATGAATACCGACAGTGATGTAAAAGCTGATGTACTGTGCCATGTGAGAAAGCATGTCGGACGTGACTTTCCAGAATTAAAAAAAAATGGTTTGTTTGAGATTTTGGAGATTATAAAACCAAATAAAGGTTTGTGCATGTATTTTTAGAATTTAATTTAGATGTGCACTTTAGCATTTTTTCACTTATGAATTCTCTTTTCAGTGAACCCAGAGAAGAAGATGAATGCACTTTGTGTACCATCAAGGTAAGACTATCATCACATCTTAATTGGTGTTGCTTTTGTTATTGCACCAGGTGGATATTGTAGAGGGAGGGAGAGTGGGGAAATGAGAGAGAGAGAGGGAAAGAGAGATATAGTGTGTTTGTGTGAATGTATGGTTGTGCTTATATTTGTGTGAGTTTGTTGGGAAGGGGTACAGACTAACGGGTACAGTGCCCATATATATCAATCTATATTAGATTTAGAACAAAGACAAATCTATTGTAGACCAATGGTATAGTAATCTTTTAAAAATCAGGAAAAAACGAGTACATACTATATAATTTTTGAATAGGCATTGTATAGATATAAAGTAAGTGTGTCCATTTCTATCACAGGTATCTATGGGCGGAGTAATCACCGTATCCCCTGACTTCACTCATCATCGAGAGCCTTATACCATCGTGACTGACACGGGAGGGAGGGATACATTCCAGTACAGTTTGACATTAGCATCTACTGCTATGAGTTCTAAGGAACAAGCCAAGGAGAATAAGATGTACCATGAACTTCTCCAGAGACATACAGACATCATCACAGCTTACGTAGGCCAAGACTTTGAGCAGGTATGGGTCTTCTCTAATAATGCCCTGTTTGCTCCTTTTTTATTTTGTAATTTTCTCTTTGTCAGTAAGTCTTATTTAACATTTTAAAGGCATTTTTAGCTTGAATAGTGAATTAGATAGCATGTTTGACCTGAATAAAAACAAAAGACCCCATAGCATCCTAGTTTTGCTGTTATATTGCTGCTGACCAGCTGAAACATCAACACCTTTTTGGACCTTCCAAAATAGTAAGCTTTAAGTACCGGTAGGCTTGTTGCATTTACAAACTTTATATACCTTTGATGACCTATATTTTATGCTGTATGACGTTACTTTGAGATTGTCTGCTGTTTTTTTGTATACCATACAGGTGCCACCAAGTACATTGAGGTTGTGTATTCTTGGTGAGATAGTATCAGCCAAGAACTTTGAGTATGATGGTCTCTACGTACATTACTTTGTGGAATTACCTAGACGTAAGTTATATGAAATAAATGTTTAATCTTGGTGACTTGTTATCATAACTTCTAAATGGTGGTTTATTGGGGGTTTAACTACTACGCATTCAGCCCCAAGCAAACTAGTATATTGCTTATTTTTCAGTAAAATAATAATAGTACTTGTAATGAATACATATTAATTTCAATAAAATGAATTCTCTCTATTTTTTCTAGTCATTCTCCCAAATAAACTTTGTATTTGTTTCATCTTTTACTTCATGAATTGCCCAGTAATGACAAACTCCAATCAAAGCATTTATTTATTTGCAAAAATCTGATTTTTGGAGGTTTCAGAAAGAACATCTAGATTTTAATATGATGGTATCGAAACCAAAGTCTTTTTTGTCAATGTATACTTTAGACGTGTAAATCATACTATGAGCTGAAGCAGGTGAATAAATGCTAGTTCACCTTGGAATAGATTATTTCTAGATCGATAACATATAAATGTCTAGTATTTCTATTACTAATGTTCTAAACAGGATTGCTACTGCAGTTTGTAATTTTTGCTTTGTCATTATCATTGTTCTTGATCAGATTGGGAAGCTGATAGGGCTCAGATGTTATCTGGAGTAACACAAACCTGTTATACAAAGGAAATTGATAGAGTGAGTATGATAATACTATCTTTTTTATTTCTCTTCTTCTTCTTTTTCTTCTCTTCTTTTTATATGTAGTTAATAATTTACAAACCATTGTGACCTTTTATACATGGTTTTCATGTAACAGTGTCCCTGTATAATGAATTCAATTCAATGATCATTTCTGTTTTTAGTAATGATCAATTCAATTCAATGTTTTTTTTTTCAATTCCAATAGAAATCGGTGCAAAGTATAGAATGAAATAATAACAAATACATTGTACAGTAATAAGGCAGAAAATCTAAGATAAAACAAAAAATAATACAATATCATAATTGGGTGGTCATAAAAACCTATCAAGGTTTGTCAAGATGATCACCCTTATATAACTAAAATAAGTCACATTAAAATTACAAATGTAGTATATATGCTAATTTAAGTGCCAATATGAAATTCAATAATTGAGGTCATTTGATATTTACACAGTGAATATGAAAATGAAAACACATTAAACCAGATAAACCCAACACATAAACACACTAGGGCAATAAAAATCTTTGCTTTCACAATTTATTGATTAAATATAGTCTAAATTTCCTGCTAAAACCATTTGTTTAACTGATTGATCTTATTTCCATTGCAAGATCATTCCAATCAGCTGGAGACTATAGTGTATTATGGAGTATATTTTTTTTATGTTTAAAAAGTAATATTGCACAGAAGTAGCAGCTGAGTTGATAGATATGAAGAAAATTGAATTTCACGAAAAGTTTAGGAGTGTGGGCCAATCTGTAAGAAAATGAACATTTCGAAAACAGTCCAAAACCTCTTATCCGGACATGTTGGGACCAGCAGCAATCCGAATAAGGGATTTATCCGGATCTGGGAGACCCAATATTAAATACATGCAGCTGCCTCCCCAATGGTAGTTGCACGTAGTCTATTGTAGTGAACGTACACAGACAGTATTTCACTGTCAGCCATTGTTGTACTGACTGTAGGCTCACACATGATAGATGGCGCTGTCCGAAATGCAAGACAAGGCCTGAGCAAGACATGGGTTGTGTTTTTCCTGGAAAAAAAGAGAATGTGATAAAATGGTTGCGCTGTGCCCTGATTTACTGGAAAATTATCGTGTCTAAGTTCTTTTGGTGATTTGGGTCAGACAATTGTCATAAAAGATAATGTGTTTGTAGGTAGATGATATTGGAAAATGTATGTATTCAAAGTGAGTTTTCTGATTTTTTTTATTGTAGATTGAAATCTTGGATATTTTTTTTTACGTTCTTTATATGATTATTCCATGCAAGTCTTTTGTCAATTAAAATGCGTAAAAGGTGACTTACACGTTTGATAACTTAATTATTCATTTTAATATTTATTACTTCAATATTTTTTACTCTATTATACCCATGAAATAATATATAGTTTGATTTATCCATATTTAAAAAGACTGTTATAATAAAACCATGAGGTAATGATCACAAAATGAATATTTCAACATAAACAACATGAAAGTTTTTTAATTATAAATGAAAACTTATACTCTTGGAGAAAATTAGTGTATTACATCAGTACAGTATATTCAACATTTGACCTTCCACTAGTCAAATAATCACCTAATGTGAAGCATTATTTCAGACTAGAATGTGCAAAACAAGTGATAATAACATCTTTTAAGTCAAAGTTTGCCTAAGACGAACAGATATCTGTGATCCTTAGAGATTCAACATTAGTAGAGTTACCTGTAATCACCTGTAATGGTTTTCCATCATGAAACTGATTTTTTTTCTAAGCTATAATTGATATCAATAATATCAATGTCGACGATTTGGATGTACTGTTGATTCCCTCAGGAATACACATCCTACTTCAGCCATCCATTTGATATGGAAGTATACTACCAGATGAAAGATTTTACAGAGGAGGACCAGGATACTCTTCCTAAGTGGCCTCAACTATTCCTAGAGGTCCTATCACTAGATTCCTGGCAGAGGTATAGGACTGAAGGCTATGGGTGCATCACTCTACCCCCTAATCCTGGTATGTAGAGGTCATTTAAGCCTTTGTTCATGGTAAACAAGATTGCCTTTGTTCTTCCTGGAGAACTGAATGAACAACAATTGATTCACCATTAAAATCATGAGCCGAACAAAATGTTGACTTTTTAACAGTATAGTGATGCTGATGTACAACCGCTCCATTCCTTTTGAAGTTCTATAATGTATCCCCATATTTCTTCATATGCCTTCATATTCCTTCATATTCCTGCGTGTAATAGGTACCTACTCTTTTGATGTGAACATGTGGCGACCGTTGGGAAGGAGCTCGTATGATGAAATGAGGCGTTTTTTCATTGGTGGATCCCCGGAGCTTGAAGACCCGAGCTATGTGTCGGTACCGCTCACTCACGATGGGAAGGTGCTTAGTCGGTTTGGACTCATGACTGAGACAACAGGGAGTGTGACAGTCAAACTGAATCTCATGCAACAGAGCAGGTAGGGGCTTGATTGGTGATTTCAAGTTTGGTGTTGGTGTCAGTCTTCAGAGCACAATTCAGAATGTCTCCCTTAACTCCTAATGTGGGCTCATAAAAAATGATTCAAATCTTTTTGACAGCTCAATACTAAGCTAGATTCATTTCAGGACTAGCCTCATTTCAAGTTTGGTGTTGTGCTGATGAAAAATATCAGCCCAACACGAACACCAAATGTTGAACACTAAACTTAAAATAATAATCTGTAATAACATACTTATTCACATGTCTTGTATGATACTGATTGCCATCCTTGACACTTGTGGTGTTTCGTATATGATAAAACTATCCCCCCAAAATAATCGAAAATATATATTAATATAAAATAGATATTACAGTGAGACTTTGATCTGTTATCACATAGAGGATTGTTTTGAAGCATACTGTAATCCTTGTGGAATGTGGCAAAATTGCGTGAATGTTCTATAGAGTAGTGGAAAATCATTTATCTTTCTATTGGGTTTAAATCATGAATCTTGTGTAATGATAAAAATGATATATATTTTTAAGCGTTGTTACACATTGTTAAGGATCTAGGAACTATTATGCTATTTGAAATAACTGTATCACTTTGGCTTAGATGTATCAGATGACCTGAAAACTGGACAACTGGTATTCAAACAAATGGATACAAACTGTGTCGCTAACAATTTCAACATTATATTTTCCTTGTGTTTACAGGGCTTTCATGGATCAGACATCAAAACGGAAGAATGTTGGAACTTTGATTGACAAATTAGGGTGAGTTCAGTAGTGAATCACAAAGGGAAAATTAAAGGTATTTTGAGTGTTATCAAGTTTTATATTATTTAAATTTTAAATATAATTTTTATGGTATTTTATGTCAGATATTGTGTTTTCATATTCTTAATTCTTGCATTTCATGGTGCTTGCTCCACTTGTGGCTTGACAAGTTTTTCCTAGATAGCATACACCACAACTGAGAAATAGCATACACCACAACTGAGAAATAAAAAACTGAAGAATCCCAAGCAGAGAGAAGAATAAGGATAAATCAATTGAACTACAACTTAGGTCCCAGAAAAACTGTAGTTTTTAATAAAATATGTAAACCTTTGAAGATGTGCCTACCTTTATAACCAGGATATTATTACACAACTGTATTATTACTATTGTATTGAGGGTGAGTGGAAATACTCTCATTTATTTCTTTCAATAATATATACATGTAAAAACATACAAATATCATACATCATTTTCAACTCTCATAAGCTTTTGAATGTTGAAACTGAAGTTGATATTTTCTTCCCTTGCAGTGGAATGACAATGCAGGCATCCGTAGCAAGTGTCATGGGTAAGTACACTCATTGTCTTAGTCAATCTCTCCTTGTTATCAATGACGTATCATCACATCCAAATACAAACTGCATTTTAAAGGTGCAGTTGAATCTTTGGTGTTAGAATAGAAGGTATTTGATGTGAGATGTGCACTGTTGACTTGTCCATTTTAACAATTTGTTGTAAAGTCTTCATCCCCCATTCCCTTTTGAACTGTACCCGGGTAATAGAAATATCTGTGAAACACTGAGTTGTTCCAATTTATTAAGCACTATAAGGGGATAATCATCAAGATGTTATTATATAAAAGAGCCAAAGAGTTACTGGATTTAGTTATACTACAAAGTGTGGAGTATTAAAGACACAAATGTTTTTATTAACATCAGAAACGATGATTGTAAATTATTTTGCTGATAAGAATAAAGAGAAAAAGGAAACACTAACTTGTAAAACTTTTTTTTTCCAGATTTGTTCCAGAAAGCAAGGAGGAGAATGCAGAATGCCAAGGATACATTAACAAAAATATGAAACTTTATAATGGAACAGTTGAAAACATCTGAAGGAATAATGTTTGAGTGGACATGAACCAAAATATAACCCAGTGTGAAATGGTCTGGAAGAGGATATTTCTTTCCTTGGAAAAGATGGATCCTTTCAGATGACGGTAGAAGAAATGATCATGTTCCAGAGGAAAATTGATAATTGATTACCGGTAGATGTGTATTAAGTTACAAGGAGCATTTTAAAGATGACTCTGAGATGATATTGATGTACATTCAGGTATTAGCATTGGTGTGTTTTGTATGGATCCCTGACTCAAACGACTTCACAGGATGATTACAGCGTTGACAATTTGTCCTGCCTGATATAGATCACATGACCAATAATACTGATAAGAGGAGCGTCGTGGCCCAGTAGATTAGTCTCTTGACTTTGAAACAGAGGGTCGTGGGTTCAAATCCCAGCCATGGCGTAATTTCTTTCAGCAAGGAATTCATCCACAGTGTGCTGCACTCGACCCAGGTGAGGTAAATGGGTACCGGCAGGAAGTAATTCCTCAAAAAGCTGTGTGCACCTGAATAGGTAGCCTAGCTTAGCTGGGTAATGATAATATCAGGGCCTGCTGGGAGAACAGTTTTATGAACTGAAGTGGCAACCCTGGGTAAATATACTGTTATTATTATCGTTATTATAAATACTTGCTTTAAAAAATAAGGCAGCTTAATGATAAAAACCCGAAAAGCTATGCACACTGCATATGCCTTGATGAAAACTACCATATACATTTAAATGCTTTGGTCTGAGCATCTGCCATGGGAGCTGGAGACCGTTGCTCCTTTCCCATATTTAGTTTTCATCGTTACCTGTGAAAGGCAGTACAGTTGGGTTTATTTGTAAGTCTGCCCAGTATTTTTCTTGTGCCAGTAAGTACACAAATACCATTTGTAAAATGTCAATTTAATCAATTTTCTGGTCAAAATAGGTTGAGAACTTGTTTTTTAGTTGAATGCAAGGGAAACCAAGCAGCTGGCTGTATTGTGTGTAATATGAAGTGAATAAAGATGCTGGCTCATCTTGTTGAAATAGGGCACGGGGCACCACTGGTTATTTATTACAAAAAAAAATAATAACCCTAACCCTCGGGGGGGGGGGGGCATGATGGCCCCTTCAACATTTTTTTATTATTTTGAAAAAAAAATATTGAGGGATAGTGAGATTTATTTCAGAGCTTATTTAGTATCACTAATTGAAATAGACGAAAAAACAGAATGTGATCTGATAATGGCAAACTGCCCGTAAGGAAATGTACTTGTATTATTATTATCACTAGTACTGATTCAACTTTAGGTGCAGGGTAAAGTACCACCAAATTTTAAATTTTTCTGATAAAAAATTATTCTATCTTAATTTCAATTATGAATTCAGTTGTGCAATACATTTTTTTTAATTAAAAGAAATAAGAATGTTCTGCGTTCAGAAGTATTTGATATTGCATATTGATGATTACCTGCATCATATTGCAATTGGGAAACCGGTATGTAATAATTATTCAGGCAATATTAATTAATTGGCAATGCGACCAAGATCTGTGATTTCACAATTGTACAACTTCCCATTTGCTCTTTCATCTTCAATCTGTCACAAGATCAGTAGGGGCCCGTCTTACAAAGAGTTGTGATTGATCTGATCAATCACAACTATGGACGGCCAGCAACTTCAACATCTAAAATGCATGAATGTTCAAAATATTTTTTAGATATGACGTAAACTACATAATTTCATCGCTTTCTTGACAATTTGGTGTGTTCGCCTTTGTTTACAAAGGACATTTGAAAACTGTAGAAAAAATTATGACACTGTTGGATTTCCATAGAGTTGCGATTGATTGAATCAATCATAACTCTTTGTAAGATGGGGCCCTGGTATGCTTTTTTAATTAGAGGACATGTAGTACAGGTTTCACTACATCATGGATGAATTGTTTATCCTTTCATTATTTTCAGTGTCCAAAGAGAACAGTTATATAAATGTTACATCATAGATCTTGTTTACTTTACCACTGGGAGAAATAGTGTTCTCAATATTTAAATGCTCAACTCTCTTATCATCTGTCCCAATTTACTTAAACTTTTACTGATCTTATTTGATTTTTTGTCTTTCATTGGCATCATCTTCATCATACCTATAAGAACTACCTTCATCATCACCACCACCATCATCATCACAGAGCTGCCAACCAGTACGTTTTTGCAACCAAAATACGACAGTCCATTTTTTTCTTTAAAAAACACGATTTTGTAAAAAAAATCATCTCTTTTCTCTATTTCATAAAACTTACAAAAATATGGTTATTGGATCAATTTAATTTCAGGTAACTTTTTTTTCAACCATTTTGTTAAAACCAGGGTGGAGATATACACGTTTTGATGCAGTGCGCATTTTAGCTTGCATGCAGCTTGAGCACCGCGATGAGCGTACGCGCAACGCATTTTATTATGAAATAAGGTTTTTTTTAGCACAGAATACAATTTTTCATTCCCAGAGGTTGGCAGGACTGTCATCATCACTATCAATCGTCACCATCACCACCAATTTTCATCATATGAAACATAATTAAATCCATCCAAAAAATAATATCACCTTGAATTCAGACTAATCTTTGTGCCAAAAGTTTATTGTATGCCATGACAAGTATCATCATTTATGGACGTGTATTAGTTTTAAAAAAATCTTTAATCATCGTAGTGTATAGTAGAGGCAAACCCTTCAACCAGCTTTACGCATTAAAGGTTAATCACTGGAATTTACACAGAATCATTCTTAATGACTATAAGGAGCCTAACGAATGCAAAAGAACCCTCACAGGTCAGGAGAATGAATTGACAACAATTCTCAAGACTCCATGTGAGTATTAGCACATGCTCTGTTCACACTTTGTTTACATGGCTTTGTTCTTTCCTTTGTTCCAGACACAATTTTGGTGGAAAGATGACTGGATTGGAAATGCAACCATTCTCTCAGTCCTTGTGCCTTTTTATGTATTAAAGCTCCTAAATGATATATACATTTGGAGGGATTAATGACTGCACACAAAATGCATGTTGCAAGCAATTTAACTTGGGAAAGAAAATGCTTGATGCATTGACATGGAACCATAACTGTACTTCTCTGCTGTCACATTTGATAATTATGGTACTTTCATTTTATAAATGAAAATTGTAAATTATGTAAATAAATTTGAATTTAAGTTACCAAAGGAGAAATGTGATATTGAATAATTTGTGTAATTTCTTTGTCTAATTTCAGGGGGCTCAATTGGTATATCTTAGAATAATAAAACTTGATCTAATTTTTGTTTGGTAGTACATATGAAAAGTGACAAATGATCTTATACAGAATGACAATTGATGTCTAATTCAAGAACACTGATATGTTGACCTAGGGAGTGTTCCATGAATCCTTTTGTTAGTAATGTTTAATGACAAGTTTGCTCTCAGCAAATCTGATGTAAGGATTTCAGTAGCTTATAACAGTTGTCAGTAAAAATCATACTGCCCTGTTTTTGAAACTTTAACAGATTGCAAGAAAATTGCTTTACAGAGTTATTGACGGTACTTACACATCACCACTACCCATCAAGATTGGCACAATGGCAATAACTGTGACATTTGTGAGCTACCATCATCAATATAATTTGGTGCATTTCTTTAGCTAAGGGGCACCCTTAAAAGAAAACCAGCATTTTTTTAAATTTAGATTCCTTTTCAGTGTCCCATTCAGTCCCTTCATTTAATTGCAGATAATCTCTTCTCTCACTGATGATCGCACAAGTCCTTTCATAGCCTATGATGCCCATTAACTTGCAGGATAAAAGATGGCTGAAAAGAAAGGGTCCAATGGATGTGACTGGTCGCTCAGGTACCTTACACCCTACCGAAAATGAACCACCACCACATTCTACCACCAAGATTAGTTCTCAGCTTCTCTACGAGAATAGGCTGGATTTCTTTCACTGGCTATGATGCTCAATCATGGCTGAACAGCCGGTTCTGTGGTATTCATTCATCCATAAACCACTTGATTTCAGATTGTCTCTGAAAATGGCTAGACTCTATCCATCAGCAATGATGGCCGTTCAGTTGCAGGATAAAAGATGGCTGAACAACAGGATCCTCTATGCTTACACAGCCATGGGCTTTACATGGCAGTGAGTTGTGTGGTCTTCGTTCATCCATACACCCCTTGATTTCCAATTGCTATATTACAGGATGTGTTAATAGCCTGGTGTAAAAGAAGGATAGAGAATGAAAATAATCACATAATCATTACTATATATCCTTCAAGTTCATTCATAATTATGTGTGATATGATAAACCTGAAATAGACACACTGTTGATATCTACACAATGAGTACAAACAGAATGAAAGATTGAACTGCCTCAATGGTTCAGTCTCGCTTTGCCTAATTCCATTTGATGTCACGGTGTAATCCACTTGTCTGCTTATGGTTTGTATTCAAATCATTTCGTCTAAAATTTGTCATCTAAATTATCAATTATTTTATCTGATTTCAACCAAGAATATATTCATTTTAACAAATTCCCACCAAATATCACTTACTCATGTGAATAGACAAACTGGAAATTGAAAACTTGGAGCAAGACTAAGTAACTAGATAATTTTTCATAGTAAAACAAAACAACCACTTCTTTAAAAGTAGATTAGACCCAAGTGATCAACAGACCTAATACATTGAGACATTGCAGCACTAGATATTTCTTAATTGGCTAAAAATCTCTGGACTTTGAATCATGAAGACATTAATTCATTTTCAAATCTCACAATGGCACTTACAGTTGGGCTCAAAATTTAGTGAACCCCACCTAACCACAAAATACACTCCTTAATGCTAATCAAGTGATGAATGTCGAAAATTATTGAATGTAATGTTATTACCTGACTTCACAATTAAATATCTAAAACATGGCAGAAATTTAACACTTAAAATGTATTTATTTTTCTGATGGGGTTCTCTAACTTTGGAGCACCACTGTATGTAGCTTAAATCTACATTTGCCACTCTCCACCCAGGTGTTAAATGAGTAAATTCTAGGATGTATGTGGTGGCATTGTATGTAAACATGAACATGAGGTAGGGAAAGTTCACAGCAGTGGGAGCAGTGCACCGAAATACATCACTTAAAATGACTGCATCATTGATTGGGTGGCAAAAGCTTTACCAGATAACATTTCTTATCAGAATAGCCACATAAGTTGTTCATTCAGTAGTCTCTACAAAACAATGTTATCTTTCTCCTCAATTGTAATATATCAAGTGACAGACAAGACAGACAATCCCATTTTTTTCTAGTGTTTAGTTTGACTCAGTAGGACTCAAGTTTAACCCAACATTAAGAACCTCCCATTCACAAGACTGAAATAAGCCACCTCATCCAGTATCATTATTAGAATAAGTTGCTTTATACCATCTCGGCACTAAACACATGTTTACATTGGTACACACCTGTCTTTGAGATTTGACAAGAGATGCTGTTCTACGGAGGTCATCCCGACTGGTGATCCCATCTCTACCATCTGCTCTCAGTTGAATACGTGTGTGAGGTACACTCAACCAGGTCCTGCCTAAAGACGGTTTGGGTTCACCTCTCTCACCTCTCACCATGTTATTACATACCTGCCACAAAAAAGTCAAGCAGCATATGAAATTAATAATAAATGAAGAAATAGAAAAATGGCAGATGATGAGTAATACAATTGTGATAATCGTTATTAATGTAATCATCATGCAATTTCTATCTAATGTATGGTAATTATTGTAACGGATCTTTTTTATGGACATAAAAAATACAAGTATTTGGACTTACAATTACAATGTTTACAAGACATAGAAAATCTTCATTGCATGTACCATATCTTGCTGCTTTCAAACACATTTTTAATGAATATTCTACTTTTTTACAAATGGCTCTTTCCAACCATATTTTTTTTAATAATACACCACGTGCTCTGGCAGCAATAAAGTGTTTTGTAATAAGTAGGCAGGGCCCTGTCTCACAAGGGGCCCGTTGCATAAAACTTTTTACCTGAGAAAACTCGGGTTGTTTTTTACCGGAGTTTTCGCACTGTGTTAAAGTCAATGGCAGAAATCAGACTAACCTTAGTTTACAGTTTTTACCAGAGTTTTCTCAGGTAAAAAAGTTTTATGCAACAGGCCCAAGGAGTTGTGACTGATTTGATCAATCTCAACTATGGAAAATCTATCAATGTCATAATACTTCATGCAATAAAGTATAATGCATAATAAATGTATAATGCAAAGATAATGATGCGTGTACGGGAATACTTCATCCATGTATTTAGAATGCACTTTGTAAAGTAATTCTAGATGTTGGCATCGCTGGTTTTTTATATTTGTGATTGATTGATCAATCGCAATTCTTTATAAGATATGTCCAATTTCTCAACTTACCACAACAGCTATGGAGTAATCAGCAGCAAGAGACTTCAATGACCTTGCCAGATGTACCATCATTCCCTGACCTAGCATCAAAGAAAGATGAAAGAACATAGAATTTTCTCTCTTTACTTCTGAATATTGCACAAAAAGCACATCAAAGACTTGTATTCAGAGAAAAGCTTCATTAAAGGGACTCTGGAAGGGAATGTCATATTGCTGACTTATTCAGACCTGCTGAATGAAATGGCTCATAATTCATCTTTAAACTTATTTGTATGACTTATTAAAAGGTGCAAAGAACCTTGTCCCCAACACGTTAAAATCACAAAATGAAATTGAACTGAAAGCCAACAAAATGACCATCAAATTATTTGTACATTTATTTTCCAAATGATCTTTGTGGAATATGTGTGATTTTGCTCAACGATTAGAAAAAAATACAATGAATTCTTCAAGTAGACAGGTCTATTTTCACGAAGTTATTCTACACATCCCCACTAATGTTTAATTTATGTTGGCAAATTTCAGCATATTTGGTTTACAGCCTAGAGTTCATTATTTAACAATGTCTCATGGATGTAAACTATGTCAGAACTAAAATCATATCCATCATACCAACAAATCATATTTTAAAAATATTTATATAAAAATACTTGGTAATTGCTAACTATGACTCATTATGTTTAGCATAATCAATTTTTTCACCTTCGCTGTGCTTGCCCCCAAGTAGTGGTGCTAAGACGGCTGTGACAGAATCCAAAACCACTAGCTTCAATGAACTATAGAATACATCAGTCCCACTGTCTATGGATGCCTTGATAGACTCTAAAAGGTCAAGGAGGTCATACAGGTCAAAGGTCTTCGCACAGTGTACTTTTTGCAATGCTGCTGCTGTAATCTGGAAAATAGAAAAGGATTGAAATGCAGAAGGGGCCCGTAAAACAAAGCTTAGCAATCACTGTGGAACATTTTTCTACGATTGATTGCATTCACTACAAGGTACGATTAACCGCTAACCTTTTTGTTACGGGCCCAAGGTTTTAAATGTTTGCAGGTAATTGATAAAGGCACAAGAGTAAATGATTTTTGAAGATGATTCACATAAAACTTTAGGACCCCCCACCCAGAGTTCTGTACAACTGTTGCATTTACATTGGTGTACTTGGTAACTGTCACAGGACTTGTAGGATGGTATTCTCACTGTGATGGTTTAGTTGACCCTAGGTTCACTTACACAATGTTTTTAGTGAGTGACATTTGCCACCTCATTCGAGAACAAAATTTCAAACATCAAGGTCAAAAGTTTTTCAAAAGTTACTTTGGATATGAAATGAGAAGAATATGACAATATGGAGATACAATTTATTTAATGTAAGTGTATTGTTTTGTACTTTTTATCTTTCATGAATGTAAAAATAAAGAAATATGAAAGCTTGCGTTCCTCAGAAATGCAGATTTAAATCCTTGTTAGTCTTGGGTGAGACCTGGTACTAGGATCTAGTACTCATTGGCAGATCATTGAGACACACATAAAAGCTTCTGGATGAAAATCTAAATGAGATCATGTTTGTCACTCTTGGTTTTGATGAATGATTTTCATTAGTATTTACGAAATAAAGTGAATGCTGAGCATCTTTGTAACATTAATGTAATGAAAATTAAATGGGGTGGGGTGAACTACTGCAGCAAATAATGCTGAATGACATTTATTCATTTCTCAATTAGATTACTAGGACTTGAAACAAAAAGAAAGAAGGAAAGAAAGAAAGAAAAAATAAGAAAGATACAATCCTTACTATACCTTTTCACTTGTGCTTTTATGAGCAATAATTTCATGAAGTCTACCAGCATCAAACCCACCATTGGTGTCCACATAGAGAACATTCTGTTCAGATGATACAGCTACACATGATGCTAAGGTAAGACAGAACTAAAAAAAAGAAAAAAACAATGATAAAGACAACATGTCAACATGGCCAAAACATATCATTCTGATGAAGGATGTTATTAGGATAATTTGCAATTTATCAAATCAATAGTCAAATGTTTAGTTTTGACTGAATAAAAGCATCAATGGAATTACTTGTTGCTCGGCATAAATGATTTTATTTAATTGCTAATTCAAATAACACTAATACTCATTGGAAGGATGATTCAATATGTTGAATCAAATATTTTCAGTAAAAACAGCTTGGAACAGGAATAGAATAACAATAAGTATTAAAATACCACCAAGGAAAGCTGGGTTTTAAAGTCTATATGAAAAAAACAACTGTTACCATTATTTCATCTGATATCGCACTAATCTATTAAATTTGAGAGAAAGTCTTTGACAAAAGAAGATGGAATGGTGTATTATCAATTTAACTTCTGACAACGTGAAGCAAATCAAATGAGAAACAATGAAAACTAATTGAGAAGACCCAAAATGAAGGTGTTATGCATACTATGAAGACAAAAAAGGTCTAATAAAAGTTCAATACCCTAATTACTTAATAACTCAATTTATACCAGAATTGTTTTGTATATACACAGAAGTAATCAGTTGTAATTTAATTCTGCTTCTTTCCCTTATGATAAAAATATTAATCAAAGATTTTCGTATATAGGGCATAACATATAGGCAATATTGCAATCCCAATTCACTTCAAGAACAGGTGGGGCATTGAGAAAGAAATATGTTTTAAAGAAATAAAAAATATGTCATTTTGTGATTTATACCAATACTAAAAATACATCTTTTTATTCAACTCATTAAACTTGCCAGAGATAAATATTACAGTTCATCTCTCATGAAACAGGCAACTCTCATGAAACAGACAATACTAAAAATACATCTTTTTATTAAACTCATTAAACTTGCCAGAGATAAATATTACAGTTCATCTCTCATGAAACAGACAACTTTGGATCGTCTACTCAACATATTAGTCAGCAATCCTAAGAAAAATATAATTCTCAATAGAATAGCATGTGAAGCATTGTACATTATTTCACTTACCTGTGTTTTGCCAATGGCTGCTTGACCAACAACCTCTGTCACCTCTGAGGTATAGACTCCACTGTCCAGGAGTTTATCAATGCTATAAAAAGTGAAATTATAAATAGAAACCATAAACATAAAATAACTAAGTTCTCCTTACATATGTCCAGTAGTTTATCAATGCTGTAGAAAGTAAAATTTTAAGTTGAAACCATAAACACAAAATAACTAATTTCTCCTTACATATGTCCAGTAGTTTATCAATGCTATAAAAAGTAAAGTTATAAATTGAAATCACAAACACACAAAAAAATCCTCACACAAGTTCTCCTTACATGCTAGTGTACTTTGTGACAAAAAGGATTCAAGAAAATAACATGGGTAGTATTCCAACCATAATTATCAGGAGACATTTAACATAATATATTTTGTAAAATTGTAGCTATGGCTACTTGTTTATTTTTAATGTTTAGACCTGTCTCATCTGTCCTGATAATTATCACATTTTGTACCAGTCAATCAAGACTCCATTTTTTCCTTCTTTTTTTTTTTGGGGGGGGGGTTCAATTCTTCACCCCTCCTAAAATTGGAATCGATTAATCCATCCAGTTCATATAAAAATCTCCAATCTCTGTTTCTAACATTCACTCACCTGTCACAACCTGTTGATAGATATGCAACTGTTGATAGAACCTCATCATACAGATCACTTCCATTGATGGGGAAGGCTGAATACTGGGCCAGGAGCAATCTCCTGATTGATGAGAGGACCTGAAAAAAAGTTTTTAAACAAAAAGAAAAGAAACAAGATTCAGGGAATATAGAAAGTGGCATACCATGTGTATGCAAGCTTGATAGAATCTCATCAGTAAAGACAGCAGTTTTTCAGTACATTAAGAAATTAGAATTTCCATACATGTTTTGATGAAAATAACATTTGGTTCATGATATGTTGCCTCTCATGATAATGTTGACAGTTTTTTTTTAATGTTTCTGACTAAAGTCTGTCTTGAAATGCCAGAGAACCCTGATAAAGTTGCAACTAACTATTCTGCCCTACAACAAACATTCCGTTGCATGCTTTGGACATTGTTGGGCCAGGAAAAGTTTTACATTTTCTCCATTGGAAGCAATTGCAAAAAAAATAACAATAGAAATAATGATGATGAGGAATTTAGGATGATGATAATAATGATAATAACTTTATACATGATACTCGATGTAGTAATCCGTTTGGCAGCTCATACAGGAAGTTATACTGGGATAATCAAACAATAATGGAAATAACAATAATGATGACGATGATGATGGTAATAATAATGAAAAGAATAAGAGGAAGAGGCAGAGAACAAGGAAAAATAAGAAGAATACATCTTGAATGAATAATTTAATATTCATAGCTAATTACACTAAGATTTTGATACAACCAGCAGTGGCAATTGTTTTTAAGTATAGAGTAAAGCTTCATTTTCTCACCTTGTAGGACAGGGAACATTTTTGGGACAACTCTTCTGTATCTGTAGTTACAAAATCAATAACTGTGGGGAAATCAAGATATAAACATTGAAAAATATTAAAATTTTAATCATTGACAGTCATTGTAAAAATTTGTAACTCTCATAATGTATACATGGCAAATATGAAGTTTATAATATGTCAAAGGATTTATAGCCCTATTCGTCTGTATATGGCAGTGAGTCCAAACTTTGCATGTCCATACTTCGCGGACAGTCACTATCTCAAAAACTATTCAATATCTTTAAAATCTGCCATCATCAACATGAAAAGTGACCTTAAATTACCCACTAGCATAATTTCTTTAGGATGAATTCAGTATTCATGGAAATATTGGCAAATTTGTCACCGTTAGCGCCCGTTCCAAAGAAAATCTGTACTCCTCAAAAAGCATCACACTATCACTATTTTGCAAGCAGATATCATCAAATATTTGAGTAAAACGTGGTACTGACATATTCTATACTTAGCATTTCGCCGTCTATCTGATATCTCACCATTTGAGTTTTGCAAAAAACTTTGGTCCGCGAATGTAGATCACACTTTTTCAGAACGGTTTTTCAGCACTGCACCCATTCGTTGATAGGAATAGAATTTTGACTAAATTTGAGATCGCAATGCCAGTGCAGCAAAACCCCTACTCCAAAAGCTTCAGACTCTGTTTATTGGTTGTTCCTCTGAACTCCGTTGGCTCCACTCACCAAAATACAGAGACCGAAGTTCTAGCTCAATCTGTACAGAGATTCAATGGCCATATGCTTATGTATTAAGTTCGAATAAAACAGGGAAGTGAAGTTGCACGACAGCTGAAGTCACTGTTTTTTCCCCTTTAAAGTTAATTTTTTCCTCGTTTTTTGCATTTCAGGCCAAAAATTTGCGAGCCATCGGTGTACAAGGAGAAATAAAAAAAAATGGTTTAAAAACTTCTTGAAGCAGATGGTTGCCAGCTGTCTACGGAACCCCTTGCCTTGACCTACTTCACATTTTTCATCAATAATTTTATAATTTGCGATCTTGCCATTAATTTGGTAGCTTTGAATATAATATATCTAAAATTAGATCTATGTAGACTATTGTTTTTGTATATTAAAAATATGAAAATTTTTTATCGAATTTTAGATCAATATTTTTTAAACTCTAACAGTAGAGGCGCACGGCCAATATGGGAGACTCTCTCCAATAGGGGAGACAATCTCCCACATTGGAGACTTGCTTTGCAAAAGGACAAAAGAAACAACACCAACAAGAGCATGATTTTTTCCACCCAAAATTTTGTCTCACTGAGGTCAGAAGCCCATTTGTTTTGTGTGTGATTGACAACAAAAATCCTTATCAAAACAAAAGTAGACGGTGAATTTTTAAAGTAGACGGTGAAAAGGGGTAATTTTTCATGAGGAATCTGATTATCACATTTTTATTTGCCGCCAAGGTAATCCTTTTGCCGCAAATGTAAACAAAGGAAATTGGTCTCCAAAACTGGAGACTGTCTCTGAAATTGGATACCCAAATTCTTCACAAAAGTCTCTGATATTGGAGATAATCTCCCACATTGGAGACAGTCTCCAATATTGGCCGTGCGCCTCTACTGTCTAAAGTTTGCGAAGTTTGGAATATTCTTCCCATTTGCCAGGGTCAGGAAACCAAACTAAAGATAACTGTTTAACTACTCCTCCGTCCGAAACAGCAGATTTATCTGTCAATGCCATTAGCATTGCATATGACAAATGACATGTCATTGTCACTGTCTGTGATTATTGAACGGTGAAAACGTATACAACACAATGTATACAAAAACCTTACTCGCACAGAATGTAACGAGTGGGACTGATATTTGAAGAAAAACACATCTAATCAATTATCAGTATCATTAAAATCTTACCAGTTTTTACTCCACACATATTCAAACTTTTGAGAACCTCACTGGTCATCGAAGGGCACATCCCGACTTGCAAAATTGGCATGGTTTCAGAGCAATAATAGAAATGAATATAAATAAGCAATTGCTACGAGTTGGCATAAAATAAGAAAATAATCAAAACAGTAAACTCGACTTGGACTGCTAGTCTACGGTTTAAAACCGTTTTAAACATGCATGTCGCGTTAACAACAGACACGTCTTGTCTATAGGGGGTCAATTCAGGTAATAGGGTATTGTTTTGTTTCCAATACTTGTTGAGGGTAGGGTTTCACACGCCTGCACTTGATCGGAGTGCATTTTCAGAAAATGGAAAATACTTGTTTATGGTGCTTTTCGAAACCCCCTGAGGTAGGCGGTATCACTCGTCGGAACTTAATTGTGCCCCGCCCGCCCGCGGCCGCCCCCCCATTGACTGCTACACATCCATGTCCGACAACCTCAGAAATGCATCCTAAATGGCGTACGGTAACTACATTAACTAAATTTGCAACCCTAAATGGCGTAACCAATGAAAAACTGAGCCACCCTGATAAGTGGCGTGAATGCAGGGGAATCCCGGATATATATCGAAATTGTTGATTTGATGACTGATGTTAAATACAACAGGCATAAATTCCATTTATTGAAGTTATTGAAAGTAAGGCCAACATTATGACTCTAATTAAAGGACATGTGCATCTCTTAATTAGCCAATTGGAATAGCCACACTGAGCTCTAAAGTGAAAAAGTGCCTGCCTTGACAATGCAGATCACTATCGTTTTACTAATTTTATCAAAACTTGAAAATAATGTGTTTAAAAATACATAGATTAATAAAACCTGTATCTTCTTTTTATATTTTTTATTGATAACGAAAAATAAATCAATATATGAATCAAACATGAAAAGGACAAAACAACAACAACAACAATTAACAGCATGACCGAATTTCCCTTATACATGTACAATGACAGGTACTCTTCATTCAAGTAATTAAACTTGTATCTTCTTGGTCAGTCCTGCACTCAAACAGGCTGAACGATGAAAAGGATCATGTCATCAGGTAATATTTCCAACCCCAAATGGCGTAATCTAACCAAATTAGCATTACCATCAATGGCGTGAAGAGCTGAGAGAAAAAGCTACTCTAGGCTATTTACCATGCAACAATTTTTTGCCGCCAAAGACGTCGACGACGCCTGAGTGCCTGAAACGGAACCATGTTCGATGCTTTTTCTGGACGTGGGTGCGTAGCAGCTTGGCCATATGTGGAGAGTGACCGCGGGCCGCGCCCCCGGGCCCCCCACGGAAATTTATTTCCATGCCCCCACCCCATCCGTCCGGCATGACTGACAGTATATAAACACCACCTAGTACACCTTTTGTTTGAAATGACAAAATTTAGACAATATATTGACAAAGTTGAAAATGAATTGAGTCGACGAATCTGAATTTTGTTCTATAACGTAATACCCACTAATGCGCATTAGTGGGTATTACGTTATAGAACAAAATAGGTTTGCTGGCCAGTGGCGGGGCGGGGGGGGGGGGGCTGCTGGCCTGTGCCCCCCCTTGAGAGACATAATCAAATTTTGTCATGTGTAAATATACCGTTTTAACTCAAGTACGTGCCCCCCTTTTATGAAAGTGAGGACCTTTTTATTTGCTTGTCAAACCTTCAATTTTAGGTGAAAAACCTTTCTTGGGCCCCTTTTTTGGTCTATATCCACCCCTGAGGGCCCCTGATGCTGGCACACTTGATGTACTCATTCGTAATAGGTCCATGATGTACTATAGGCCCTATATAGCTGCCTTACAGGCCATGCTGACATGTTTTCATCATCTTGTGTTTTGTTCTGTGTAAAACCAGTGAAAAAAAAAGAATTGCAAACCGGAGAGTTCAGTGCTTTTATCAGGGTCTTAGAAATAGACTGGTTTTTAACAGGCGGGGCCAAAATACTCATACGTAATTGGTTGAAAAATTCATGCACGAGCAATGCATGTGGCCCGTGTTTATGATCGATATGCCGATGTTCGTGCTGTGTACGAACGGTATTTTCAGGGATATTTTCCCCCAATTTTATCAACTCGGGCGATTCTAAATCTGCTTCAAATTTCTAAATTTCGTAAGTATTCATGTGAGGAACACGTCTATGGAGTTTCCGAATCGTGAAAATTACGTTTTGTACAAAATTAATTACCTACTCTCAGTGAAATCTTTGCTTGCGAATTGCGTTTGTAAAAATTGTGTTGAACATTGCCTGTTGGATCTTGGATGTGTTTTGAGTGTTACTTTGTCTTCTTGTTTTGTGAGATGAAAGTTTGAAAGCTGTCGTGTTGTGTTCGAATGATATGAAATAGCCGTAGAGAAGTGACGCTCACACCACACTGTGTGACTGAAAAAGGTCCATTTCTTCTGATAAAGTACAGTCCACCGACTGGTGTATTGTCGTTTTCTGTCATGGCCGGGATTAGTATGATTAGACAGCTGGCAGCTGTCTGTTTCGAGGAGTTTTTTTTACCTTTAAAATTTTTTAAAAATTTCTCCTCGTATGATGGGGTGTCCAAACTTCGCGCACTATTCAAAAATATTCATCAGGCTTAATTTTGTTCACAAAATGTTCATAATTTATACAAAACCAATTCAAGAAACAGTTACCACATTGACGGCAAGATCATAAACTATAAAATCATGGACGAAAATGTAAAGTACATGTAGGTCAAGGGGCTTCTATTCCGATCGGCGAATGCGGGCTGTGCTGGAAAACCGTTCAGAAAAAGTGTGACCTAACTTCGCGCACCAAAGCTTTTGTGGAGATTTATTAATAAAACAAAAACTCAAGTTCAAAAAGTGAATATCAGAATGATGACAAAATGCTATGGAATCAGTTAGTACCACATTTAACTCACATTTTTGATGATTTCTGCTTGCAAAATGGTGATATATCGTGATGCTTGTTGATTTCTTCAAAACGGGCGCCAGCGGTGACAAATTTGCTGATCTTTTGCCAATATTTTCATGAATACTGAACTCATCCTAAAGAAACTTTCACCAAAGGGTAATTTTAGGTCGCTTTTCACGTTAATGATATCAGATTTTTAGGATATTGGCTAGTTTTTGAGATAATGACCGTCCGCGAAGTATGGACACACGCGAAGTTTGGACTCACTGCCATACATAGGAGCATGATTAGGGCTTAGGCTGGTTAGGGGGTTAACCCCCAATGGGGCTCATCGGGTTTTGTCTTTATTTTATAAAATTCTGTTTTGGCCTGAAATGCACCAAAACGGGGAAAAATAAAAAAGGAAAAAAACAGTGACTGACTTCGGCTGTCGCACAACTCCCACTCCCTGGTTTATCCGAACATAACACAAACATATGGCTATTGGTTCCTGTTAGGCTGTACAGATTGAGTTAGAACTTCGGTCTCTGTAATTGGTGAGTGGAGCTAATGGAGTTCAGTGGAACAACCAATAACATAACAGAGACCGAAGCTTTTGGTCTAGACCAGGATTAACTCGGGAGTCGACTGTACAAAACTGGGAGACACTCACTGGGGTAGATTGGGGTCTCAATAGTAATCTTGATATTAAAAATGTGGAAACAGAAATTATGCACTTACAACGATTATGTGGATGAAGGTCTATCATGACACACAAATCCTGACATTGAGGCACAGACTGGAACCTAAAAAACCCCTGATAAGTTCTTTCGCGATACCTCTCCTTTTAAAATTCAAAACAAAATGGTCGATTGAGACAGAGGGTATATAGTTATTTATTTTTTTTGAGGTTCCATTCTGTGCCTCTATGTCAGGCTATGTGTGTCACGATAGACCTTCATCCATAACCGCGGTAAGTGCATAATTTCTGTTTCCACATTTTATTAAGATAACTATTACTATTGAGACCCCAATCTTCCCCAGTCCCGTGTCTCCCTCTTTTGCACGGTCGACTCCTGGGCTCTGGCCCAGTTCGCAGGTTACACCAAGATATGCCATATGGTCCGATGAGACTCCATCTGGCTCCGCGCCCGCGGCATCACCTCTGTCAATCATGTCAATAGATTGATGATGGCCATGGGGCTCGTAGTGATGTACCTCATGCTCTAGTGATGTTCGTGTAGAATTATAGGTGTAGCAGTAGGGAAGTGGAGTGGAGCCAAAATGAAATACACTTGAGGTACATGTACATGTAGTGGTGGTGGAACTCCACCAATGCCGAACGCCTTAACTACAGTACAGCCTCTACAGAGAAAAGGGTGCGATTTTGCACCATCTTCAATTAGGTCTAGATCTAATCTTAAATTTTGCATTTTGACGAGAGAAAAAAGAATAAATGATAAAGTCTTAAAGATAAATTTATATGAAATTATACAATCAGCTAATACCACCTTTCTGAAAAATGCATGTATGCTGGAAAACAGCCAATTTTAATGAAAAATGATCATGATCAGCCAGGTTCTTCTTTGATCGCCAGCCTTAGCTGCGCTGATTGCGATTGAGCAATCTAAGAAGAACCTGGCTGGTCCTGATCTGTTTTTCATCAAAATTTGTTTTGTTCCAGCATATTTTTTATAAAGGTGGTAAGCTGATTGTATTTAATATAAATTCATCTTTATAATTTCTTCCCTTTTCCCCCATCAAAAAGCAAAATTTAGGAGTAATCGCACCCTTTTCTCCATAGACGCTGTGAATAGGCGTTAGTGGAGCTCAGAAAATGTTTATAAAAAATCCTCTGAAACAGCAGATTTATCAGTCTAAGCAGTATGGACTACCAGGCAAGCTGGTCAGCTTCCAATTGATTGGTTGATCAAGTCTAAGACTGAGTAGCCAGGACTCCCAAGAGAATAAAAATCATTCAGTATCGTGAGCTTACTCTCCATTAGTCCAGATTGGACCTTGTTGTTTGGAAATGCCCTTTCCCAAAAGCTAACATAGAGGGCACATGTCTCCCAATCTCTAATCAGCGCCAATCCACTCGACCTTGTTGTTTGGAAATGCCCTTTCCCAAAAGCTAACATAGAGGGCACATGTCTCCCAATCTCTAATCAGCGCCAATCCACTCATCTTTGCTCCCCACAAAGATGAGTGGATTGGCGCTGATTAGAGATTGGGAGACATGTGCCCTCTATGTTAGCTTTTGGGAAAGGGCATTTCCAAACAACAAGGTCCAATCTGGACTAACTCTCCATGGAGCCAGGGCATGGGTCAGTATCATCAATTTAGCTGTTGGGCATACTCTAAATGAGACCTTCCACCTCTGAAAAACTTAAAAAAGGGAGATCTAGTCCTAGATCTATTTTCCTTTAATATAAAAAATAAAGTTGAAAGTACTTATCCACACATAACTTATCTAAAAAAGTAAATGGCTAATCTCTCAACATCAGGCATATTTGATTTTTCTCTTTTATTGCAAATCCATTTTTTGTTTGGATAGACTTCCCCTTTAAAGTAGAAATATATTGAAAATCGTAAAACTGGAGAATCATATATCACAATAAAGGAGAAAATAAGGAGAACACGATGGTGTACATCATTTATCATGGAGACGGATGAAACTCAGTTAATTGATAGTTTAAAGTTCTCTCTCTGAATGCTTCAAACACGCAGAATTACGTCCGCGAATTGGGGATTTTTTATGACGTCACTGTCTGTACGAGAGGCGTGATTGGCTCTCCCACGTGAAGCTCCACTTGCATGCAAAACCTGTTGCAAGGGTACATTTTCTCCACATTGTCACTGAATACTTCGATCCCGAAATGATCGAAAGAAAACCCAGAATTTTATCTAGATTTGGATTTTCAAATTGATGATTTTGAGATGAAGAGAATGATGATGAAGTGAAACAACACAGTGCCGTAGTTGGAGGTAAATTGGGGGAATTACGCCGATGATGATGATGATGAAAATTCAACTTGCAACACAATCACAAGTAAAGTCATGTACATACCGATTCGCTACCAATTCATGCTGCTGGAAGTGCTAGCTACACCGCGCGGGCCAAATTGAATTCATGCTGAACATGAATAACCACATCCAGACAGTCTATCATAAGAAGGAAAATGATATAACTGTACTTACAAACAAGTGAATAATCCGAACCTGAAGGCAAATCAACTCAACGAATAGTACCAGACGATATGGCATATGCACTGACGATAAACTTCATGTGGCTGGATAGATTGTCACTCGTTCTGTTAGATGTAACTTTTATCTCATTAATTTGACAAAATTACGAAACTCCGGGAATTATTATTCTATATAAAAATATAGTAACATCTCTTATCATTTTTTGAATTACGATAAAACCTGTTTTGAAGGAAAACGTTGAGGTAAATTAAAATTAGATGTAAAAGATCATCCCATCATGCGTAGCATTATGTGATCGTAAACAAACCATCACAACAACACATGCCGTATTGTTTGCTCGCCTTGGCTGAGACTGAGAGAATAGATCTATGCAGGTGTTGCACAGCTCTCAATCAGCAAGGAAGGAATACGTGCATGTTTGTGATGGTTTGTTTGCAATGACATACAAGCTACGCATGTTGGGGGGGGGGATTTAAAAGTAATTTTAGTTTATCTCAACGTTTTCCTTCAAAAGAGGTTTTATCGTAATACAAAAAATAATAAGAGATGTTACTATATTTTTATATATATAAATAATTCCCCGAGTTTCGTAATTTTGTCAAATTAATGAGTTACAAATTACATCTAACAGAACGAGTGACAATCTATCCCAGGCCCAGCCACATGAAGTTTATCGTCGGTGCATATCGTCTGCTGCTATTCGTTGAGTTGATTTGCTTTCAGGTTAATTCGGATTATTCACTTGTTTGTAAGTACAGTTATATCATTATTTTCCTTCTTATGATAGACTCACCCTGGATGTGGTTATTCATTTTCATGGATTTAATTTGGCCCGCGCGGTGTACGTATAACTACCACTTGTAGCAGCAGCTGCATGAGTTGGTAGCGAATCGGCATGTGACTTGTGATCGTCAGGCAAGTTGAATTTTCATCATAATCATCGGCATTGTTCCCCCATTATTTACCTCCAACTACCTCACTGTGTTGTTCACTTCATCATCATTCTCTTCATCTTTAAAATCATCAATTTGAAAATCCAAATCTAGATAAAATTCTGGGTTTTCTTTCATTTCATGATAGAAGTATTCAGTGACAGTGTGGAGAAAACGTACCCACGCAACAGGTTTTGCATGCAAGTGGAGCTTCACGTGGGAGAGCCAATCACGCCTCTCGTACAGACAGTGACGTCATCAAATTCCAGTCAATTCAGAGACCGATGCGAGGCATATTTCGGAGGGGCATTTTAGCGTTTCTTAATCGGCGATTTTCACCTTTTTGTATTATTTTCGGTATTTTTGAATGACCCACTGATGATCCCCACATCATTACCTTTCCATTGATATATAATAAGACCACATTCATAATCAATATATTTCTCCTTTAAAATATATTTATCCCACAACACCCTGTACACAAAAGTTGTATCATATTTTCAGATAAGAATGTTTTATCAAACTGGCATTGATCTCAAATTTCTGGATACATGTAAGTAGATAGAAATTGAGATAAATTTCCCTTTGAGTTTGAATTAATAATTCTATCACAAGTTTACACCTTTTTATAAGACAGGGCCCTGATTAATTGATATGTTGGATTTAAACAGGCTTTACTCAGTAATTCTAACAAGTATGTACGCATGTAATGGAGTTCTGTTGCAGACAGACAGCCTTTGACATAGGTGGTGAGTGAGCAATTTCTCCAAGCTGCAGACTTGCAGAGTTCATTTGGGTTATATCTTGTCTCCTTGAAGTATTCCTACTCAGACTGGACTAAACTTATTTAATTTACTTCATGTATGGCTGATGAGTCAAGAAGCTAATGTTGCATGCAAACGGATGAAATATTGTAGTATGTCTTGTCTGAATGTGTAGTGTTCAGACACTGTTTTTGCTGAACATACATTTGTACCTATTTAGTCAGGTTATTTGGTTCCTTCAGAACTAGTTAATAGACTCCCAAATTAGAGCAAAAATCAGAGATGATAATCAAAATCAAATATTTGATTGATCAACTGCTAAAATTCATGAAAATAATGACATAAAAGTTAGTCCAGCATGCACATTATGTCAACACTTGATGAACAAAGGACATGATAAAACCATTTAAGCTGTTATCTGAAATTGAACTTAAAGTTAAATTTTGCTTTAATTCTTGTGGGTGCATAGATAAATGTACATGTGTCTGTAGATGCATATATTGAGTAGTCTAATACTGTATGTACAATTTCGTTGAATTATGATTATAGGAAATGCATATAATCCTGCAATGTAGAAATACATCCAAGTAGTATTCAAGGCCTGCTTGATAACATATATTTGTAATGTTTAACATTTACAAACTAATGTTTGTTGTTGTTACTTTGTCCATTCACTTGAACATCATTAAATAATTTATTGAATTGGATGAATATACATGTAAGATTGCCATTTGATATTTTCAAACTATATATATGGAAAAACTGAATTCCCTCCACTTCAAAGAGGTACATGTATAGCAGTATAACCTTTTGACAGAAAAAATTGAACAAATCTGTGTTGTCAGAGTGTTCCTACATGTACCATATTGTTCTATTTAAAAGCAATTTAATGTTCCTACAGTACAGTTATTAACTAACTTCTTTGTAAAGTTAGAAAAAAAATATTAGATCATGTATGAATGAGGACATACAGGTACAGAAAGGCAAATTTGTTTTTATTAAAAAGAGTAATTTTCTGAATTTCATAAATTTGCCAAATTTCTTTCTTGTTAATATTCAATTGTCATGATTGTATCCTGAGTTCCTAATATTTGTGTATTCAGTTTTAGGGAAAATTTCTGATGTTCATATTTTTCATAAATAATATCATTATTGCTTCATTGTACTTACAAATCCTTCCAAATTACTGATAAAAAATTCAAATTTTGCTTTCAAAATGTTATTGTTGTCCTATATTGAGTGAGCACACATGAATATAAACTGCATGGAATAAAGAAATTCTTACAGGGAAGTTTTTGTCAATTGATATGAGGAGCACTTAAAGTTCTACAGCCTGAGTTAAACATTTTGTAGACTGTATTTGAAAACTGTATATTAGGGCCTTAGGGGAACTTGCCTTTATAGACAGTTCAAAGAAATTGATCTGAAACTTGAAGCTTGGCATGTCACTGTCTGTGCCCCAGTTTAATATGATTATAATATGAGGTGACTTCTTTTCATTGCCTTGTGCAGTGCTACTGGGTATGATCAATGCTAACTCGTTTCTATCACCGTCCAAATGTGAGTTGCTTTTTGAAACTGGAACAAATTGTGGCTAGAGTGACCTTTTATGAGATGCAATACGGTTATCTAAATCTTGAATTTTGCAACTTATTCGCTAGAATTTCTTTCTTCAAAATAATTCTCTATTCTACTTTATTTTTACTTTTACTTAATTGTTCTTCTTTATGAATGTGTATATTTTCTTGCAAGATGAGCCTCTTTTATACATGATCGTATTCTCCATGGTGTGCATCAATTAAGTTGTGACTATTTTTCTAAGTTATCATTTGTTTGAAATTGAATCAGATCCCAGATTTATAATTTTTCCTGGGGGGGGGGGGGTGGGATGAACGCTTTTACAAGCAATGGATGTAAAGAAAATTTCTTGATTGAAATCTTTGCAGGTGACAAAAGGCCTACATGTATAATTATCAAGAGGGTGCTTAATCTCGTTTAATGTTCCAATCTAAATTTTCATGATCAATAAAAAATGATATATTAACCACTACATGTATATAAATGATTGCATCATTACCAAACTATATCACATCCTTATTGACAGACAGTGTTTATTAATATCTGTCATCAAGTGATGAACTTTCAGTGATCCATCTCCCTCTCTGTATTGAGAATCTAATCACTGTATGATGACATAACGCTGCATTAGGATATCTACCCAGACTGCTTTGCAGCAACGTGATGTAGTTTGTGTCGTTAGGCCACCCAACACTGCTGGGTGGTGACGTGATTCTGCATTCACTGGAGGTTTCATTTATTTACACTCTTATGACGTGGGTGCATGCTCGGCTGCTCGCCTTTCAAAATAGCATTCATGATATAAATATGGATGGACATGTGACTGCATGATTAAATCACACATGTATCTAAAAGTAGATGAGAATCAGATTATTTTGGCCACAGGGTACATTTAGTTTCCTTTGTTTTTGAGAGCTTGAAAATTGAAATCCTTTGATGCATTTTGATGATGCAGGATAACTATATTTTGTAGCATACTTCTTTTATACTATATACCTGCCAAGTGTTCTTATTGAATTGGAATATTTTTTATCAGGAAAGGCAATTGTTATTTTAACCTGTATCTATTTGTTCTTGTTTCTGTATTTTTTTTAGCAAGTGGAAATTTCATCATTATATTTCATGTCTATCAATGTTAGCAGGTATACTATCAAATCAGGACCCAAAAAAAATCAGCCTCACTCCTCAGACTCTGTCCATATGGTGGTCCAAAATGTATGACATTCCAAAAATTTGTTCTGTATAAAGTAGCACATCCTTTACATAGGATAGATTCCATATGAACTGATGAAAGCAGAAAAAACCTTCCACCTTAATATCATTGATATATGGCCATTTAAATAAGATTAAAACTAAAATAGTGAAAAAGATGCCACAATATCACCTACATGCAAGTGTAGACATAGTGTTACGATATAACAATAGGCCTACATGTGTATGTACGTGTAAGATATGGAAAAGAGCTAGCGTTTTTCTAATTTTCAATATAAATGATATACATGTACATGTAAGCATAGGAAATACAATTTAAGTAAACAAAAATCGGTTTAAAATGAATACAAGCACAATCTATGTGTGTTTACAAATTGCATGCATTTTTAATATGACAAATATTCCTATAAGTTCATATGCGTATACATGTAGTGTATGTCCCACCTTGTACAATGTATCCTACTTATAAATTGCAACATACAAAGTGTGTTTTTTTAATGAGGAGGAATTTTTTGGCAATTGAACTTCCAAGTTGCTTTGCATTTTTGTGCAGGCCTGATGGTAGGCTTATATATTCTTTTGAAAATAAATTAATGAGTTTTAATTAAGATGAGTATTTTTGTGTTTGTTTTATCCATAATAATGATGTCACATGTTTTGCCGAGTTGCCAGCACTTTCAGAGTAGAAAGTTTGTTGACCCTGACCTAATTGGATAAACCCCCAGCATTGTCTAGTCTTTGGCCTCAGACACTGTTGAAGCATGAACAGCATGTCATGGTTACTTTCAATTCTAAGGATGCTCTTGTGTGCATAGTTTATGCATCATATCAAGTATTGAACATAATATTACTGGATGTTTCAGAGTAGATTACAGATAGGCCTACATGTACATAGTCCTTGCTATGTACACTTTCAAAATAATGTGTACATGTACAGTGTAGGCCTATAGTACTTAGGAGTTGTTGGGAGTAAGTTTTCTGGTCTGACATTTACTGAATTTGAAAGAGTATGATTTTAATCAATATTTATATGGAAGGACAAAAATTGGTATTGTGTATGCTCCACATGTATGTCATTGAAATGCAAAAATTGCTATACACCTGTACTATGTACATTTATGTGAACCACGTAAAATGATACATGTACATGTAGGCCTATACACATGTAAAAGTCAATTTAGTCTGATAAAACATACCTGTAGGCTTATAAGTTAAAGCCTGCATTTTTTCCTAAAATGTAGTTTTATTTACATGTAATGTCATTTATTTCAGTAGAGAGAAGATAATACATGTTAAATTGATACCTATTCTTTTCTTGTGTCTTGATTAGTGTTTTAACTTGTATAATACAGCATATTTCAGAAACTTATACTAAATATTTATATTGAATTTTCTGTTATAAGATTTATTTAGGCCTACTGTTAAAATGTGAAAATTGTGTACCCCTTTTGTATGGAATTATACATACAAGGAATTGGAAATGTATGTTATTTCATTTGTGATTGACTCTAGTAGAGTGGTACATTTTAATTGAACAGATGTTTACATGTATTTTCATTGAGTTTGCTTCTGTGTGCATACATGTAGGTTTACTATGGAATAAATCTTGATGTCAGTATACATGTATAAAAAAAATCTTCCGATGCACATGTAAGCCCTACATAATTACACAGTGGTCATATGATAATCATAATATTGATTTAAAAAAAAAGATTTTCCAAGCGTACATGTACATGCATAAAAAATCGTCAGACTTGTTGTATCAATAACTCGTATGTAAATAAAATAAAAGTATTTGTAATTATTGTACAGTATACATGCACATGTTACACAAAGAGTGGTCATTTAATTGTATCAATAGGCAAGAAAAAAAAATTTAATGTTTTTTTTCTTTTTGTTACATATGATAAGACTTAAACTAAAAATGAGGTGGGTTATGGGCCTCAAAATATGGGGAGTAAAAAAAAATCTGATACTTGTGATGACAGCATGTACATGTATATATGCCTGACCATCATGCATGCAGTTCTTGTAATATATTTAGTAAAGTGCCATTTGGCCCTTTTACATGTACCTTCAGGGGCCTACATGTAGATATATGATATGACCATGCTAATGAACAAAGTTGGCAATGTAAATTTTACATACCATAATGAGTTTTCCTCTATATCCAAGTCCATATCTGCAGCTTATGTGTCCCCCCCCCCCGAAGGTCATTTGCTTAGAACATTAGATTACTCTGGGCTTTATTTGTTCTAAGATGTAGGGTTAAGGTTGCAGTGGGGTTAAATGTTCATTATAAATGCTTAAATTGTAAGACTTACAGGAGTTACAACTTCTTCCTGTGCAACTTAACATACCTTTATTTCCAGGTATGTAATTCAATATATTCTGGTGACTTACAGTTGGAAAATCTGAGTCATTATGATTGTTGACTCATACCTTCCATGGGAAGTGTGCTATATCTTGATTTTCACACAGTTGCGTAAATGGTGCTCAGTCAAGTTTAACTGTTCCCCAGAACAGTTTCTTTTATATTTTTCATTATGCTCTGTACATGTACATTCCAGTTTGATATTGTGTGTTTTTGTTTCACCTTTCAATGGTGTGCAAGATGTTTATACTTTGTCAACGAGATTTATGAGGAACTAGAGGAACAAAATTAAAGTTCAGGAAAAATTTGTGCAGGGCCTGCATCTACATGTAGGCCTACTGTACATCGAATATCGGTCCGTCAAGATTACATGTTCACAATCTATACAATGCATTATATTTAGAATTTTTACCAGATTCCTTAAAAAAAAATCAGTTTACATTTTTTGGATACCTGTATTTCAACCACAGAGTAGACCTGTATACTAATACATGTACATGCATGTTTAATACTGGATATTGGTTTACATGTAATTGCACACCTGTGTATTTTACAGTACATGTACATCAGTTTCTTGGTGTATTATATTGCATGGTTCACTGAGAATTGAAGTTTTGTGCCGATTGCTAATAGAGAAAAGACACACCCCCTTTCATGCCCCCTCATTGTTTACATGTACTCTCTGTTATGGGAGTTATGTACTTACATAATGAATAGTGTGCTCATAATACAGACCCTGAAATAGACAATCCCTGCCTAGATGGCATACCAGTGAGTTGAAATTATCCCATACTACAGGCCATTTTATGACAGCAGTTGGGTTGATTGCACCTGTGCTATACATATATTTATGAAATTTATTCATTTCATTTATTCATTCATTTATTTATTCATGAAATACATGAAATTTCTTTCAAGAGAATTGTTTCCCAGGAAGAAATTGGCACAGGTCATTGTTGCATTTTTCATTTTAAAAAAGTAGAAAACATGGTAACATGCACGTGCAAAATGTATGTACACATATACATGTATTTACAAGTGCTGTAATCATGAATAGTCTTGATGAATGGGATTCTGATACTTTTTCAATATTAAACCTTTTGATACTTTTGTAATATTGGATCTTTCAATACTTTTTTTTACATACATGTATCTGAAACTTGCCATGTCTGCATAAATTGCTCTGAAGGTTCTGTTTTGTTGTCACATGTAGGCACACAAGCGTGCATGATACCTAAATGAACTTTGTTCGACAGAATATTGACTGTCATTCTCTTTATCAAATTTTTCCATATCTACAGATTGGAGCTGTTTTCAAGTTCTGTGCTCCTTTCCTTTGGTCAGGGCGGTCGTCCAATAAGCGAGCTGTATTTTCAGAAGATCGGATTCCCATAGAAGTAGGTCAGTTCACCAAGTTCATAAACATCACCTCTACTCACTGCTGACCGAGCCTTCTGTGGAGTTGTGTGCATTGAACTAGGCATGTACTAAGCACGTGATACGAAGGGGACTGTATGGGGATGGTGCAGGGATTGACTATTGACTGCTGTGCGATGAAATAGTATGACTATTGACTGCGGTGCATTGAGATAAGACGGTTACAAAATCACAACTCAATATAGTAAACAGTCAGCACATGGACCTCTGATCGACAGTGTAGTGTTATATCAGACAGGAAGTTTGATTCTAGAAACCCCGTTGGGATTGGATGTTTGGAGTTCATGTGAGGTCATAATTCATTTCAGCATGGAATTGGAAATACCTGGATAATACCCAGGACCAGTTTGAGAATAATTTCAGTGGATTCACCCTTGTACTTGGAGCAGTGTTCATTTGTTTTCAATGAATTTCTTTGTCATGAGAGTGTCGCTTCTCAGATTGTTGAGCTGACTTGGATTCTTTGGAATAGATTTGATCCATAATGATGTTAACATTATATCTTCATGATCTTGCCAGGCATGAAATTTTATTTTCTTGGTGATTTTTATACATCCCTGGACAATTGCCTTTATTGAATTACTATATCAATATTAAGGTGCTGATGCTTTCATTTAATACAAGTTGGACTGTTCCAATGATCAAACTGTATTGGAATAGTTATTATTGTCTGTTGTAGTCGTGTCAATTTTGATCTATTGATCAAATCCAAACTTTAATGCAAGGACTAGGGCCAGTGAGGAAATCATTAAAAGGATTATATTGTAGTAATACAGTGGCTGGTATAATCCAGTTACTATTCTTTGTGTCGCTTCGATGATGACTATAGAGGGCAGTATTGATAATCAGGACGAGACCGACTTTGGCATCGAGTATGACGACGCTTTCTCCAGCAAGTACATAGCCAAGCATATCCTGGGAAGGTAAGTGGAAGATAAATTTGTGTCCATTTCATTTTTTTTTGTGGGTAGCTCTAGGGGAAAATAATGTTAATTTTTTGCCATGATGTATGTAGTTTCACTGTGTTGTGCTGTGCTGTAGCATCTGGCAGAGCTCATTTGAAAAAAATGTTTTTAGTAATAATTAAATATTTTTGTATAGCACACAATAGGCCTACTTGAGCAAAATTGCATGTCTCTAAAGTGTTTTAAACAAGTAGAGATGGAGTAGAGAGCACTGAGGTCCTATTCATTTACAAAATGCTAAACAGAGGAATTATTTACTGGGAAATATATTACTATTTTGGGCAGGGTCCATGAGGCCGAGTGTAACATAACGTTTGTATAGATATCAAAAGTTTTTCTGAGCACTACTAAGCCTAACCATCATTTCAAATTGAAATATATCCACTCTTGAAATCACTGTACAGTGTACATGTAGTCCTTTTTAACCATGTTCAAGACGACTGCATTTGCATGTAGGGTGCATCTTTTGGGCATGTTTTGAAACAGGAAGCAAGGTTTGTTAGATTTATAGGCTGCAGAAAGTAATTTTGAGCTACAATCCTTTATGGGAAGAGCCCTCTATTTCATAATAGGTACATGTAAACAATTGACAAAAGAATTGACTTTGTGCATTTACATATGTTTGTATTCTACAACATATGTCTGTTCATGTAGAATACAGGACAAGACCATACTTCAACCCCCACTCCCCAAAAATGTATTAAACTTATTATCGTGATGGAAAGTGTTCAGACTTCAAATGTAACTTGTGCAGTTTGCCCAAGTTTTGTTTGCAAAAAATTGTATATCTGATAGAGATCTTCCCTCAAAGGCCTTTAATGTATTTGTTAAAACACCCAAGTTCATGCGGTCCTTTTCAAGACTTACAGTGTAAAATGTAAAACATACATGTATATTGCATGTACATGTATGTGGGTCAAGTTATGGTTATATATATTTTTTTCCAGATGATCAGATCCCAAATCAGTTGTCATACAAATATTCTGAGTTAAAATGATGGAGTGCCTATCATTTGAGATGTACATTGTAGGAAAATACATGTACGAATGTACTTATAGGCTTTGTTGTAGGCCTATATTTACCTGAATAGTTGTGATTAGACTGATACTAGATGTATGTACAATACATTGAAGAGTACATGTATGTACATGTATGTGTAGAACATTCTTACCCACATACATCAGAGAACAAAAGTCTCTATGTACCGTACTCCTACATACTTGTCTACGCCCTAAATGTATGGTGATGAGTGAAAAGTAAGCTGCCTTCAGCCCTTTGAATTGAATTTGCACATGATCGGCGGTCCAGGCTTTATGTGCGCACATTCTAACATTTCATGTGCATGTACTTTGTACCATCCACTATTGTATAGAGGCCTAGTATGTTTGATATGCAACAAATAGTCATGAACTTTTCCAACTGACAGTGACAGGCAACTGTATTACACGTGATTGCCAAGTCACATGCTTGATATGATTGGATTCGGTTTGACAAAGGGCAATGGGGTGACGTTTGTGGATCCTAGACAGGGTCTTCACCTCCTGCAAATTTTTTATTCTTTTTAATTTGCATCAATTATGGACTTTTGTTTTGTTTGGGACTCTGGTGTAAATGTTTGATGAATGTTATTTTCATAGATGAGGTACATTGTATGTGTACAGTACTACATGTACATGTACCCCCCCCCCCCCTTTGTCAGTTGACATATTTTGTAGTTCACATAGGGCCTACATGTAGGCGATTTATATTTTGCTTTTGCACACACACACAAAAAACCCAATGTACATTTACAATGTATAATGTATATTCATGTCCCAATAAATAATTTGCAAATACACATGTATAATTTATTTTCAAACAAGTGATTTCTTTCAATTTTCAATACACTATTGTCTGATTTTCTGCATCCCCCACATATGGTTTGGTTTTTGCCGTGATAGAAGCAAATTTTCTCAGCTGTCTCTGTCTTAAAAAGTCATTTTTGTACTTGTAATATAAACCTGTTTTTGGACACTTTCCACAAAAATTGAATAATTTACTTTGAATCAGTAAATAATATTCATGAACTGAGGGAAAATATGAATAGTCTGAAATGAAGACTGTTCAGTGGGTGCATTGAAAGGACATTTCTGCTGGCAAGCAGCCCAAAGTGCTGGGTGTGTTATGAAAGCTAGGATGTCCTTTTCCCCTTTGAGAAAAATATGTACATGTAAACAACTGAAAAGCATAGCACATACATGTATATGGCATGTACTACACTGTAAGCCTAACTGTAACCTGTAATCATGAACTTCTGTTATATGCAAATAAGATGAGCAATTGTTTGATTTTTAATGATTTAAAGGGAAATGTAATTTATTTTGTTAAAAACATATTTGAATTAATAAGGCCCACATGTACCGATATATAGTGAATTTTATAATTTGGAGTGGACGATGATCTCTGTTGACATACTCCTCTTTTCTACTTCTACATAAGAGGGAGAGTAGGGTAAATAAGGCCACCTTTTTAATAATTCCAATTACATCTTTTTAATGTAAAGCAGTAGAAACATGATGAGATGTCTATTACTATATTATCCAGAGTAGCTCAACATTATCTATGAGAAATGTGAAAACTAATCAGCCTGATTTGCATATTAATGAGCCAGAAATATTTCTGTCAGGTGGCCTTATTAGCCCCACCAAAATGGGGCAAATGAGGCCGCCTGATAGTAAAAAAGTTTAGTCAGGTTGATACAATCACTAAACATTTACTAGCAACAGTATTATTAAAGGTCAAGTCCACCCCAGCAAAATGTTGATTTGAATAGATAGAGAAAAATCAAACTACATGTAGCATAACACTGAAAATTTCATCAAAATAAAATGTAAAATAAGAAAGTTATGGCATTTTAAAGTTTCGCTTATTTTTCACAACTCAGTGACATGCAAATGACTCAGTCCATGATGTCCATCACTCACTATTTCTTTGTTTTTTATTGTTTGAATTAGACAATATTTCATTTTTGACAGGTTTGACCATAGGGACCGACTTCACTGAATCATATAGGTAAACAATGCTAATTCCACATGTTCAGGGAGGAATTAATCACTGTTTCACTTGACAATGAGGAGAAAATTTATAGAATTATTTATATTTCATATAATAAAAATAAAATACAAAAGAAATAGTGAGTGGAGGACATCATCAGTCTCCTCATTTGCATATCAACCAGGATGTGCATATACATGTAACTGTTTTGTGAAATTAAGCGAAACTTTAAAATGTCATAACTTTCTTATTTTACATCAGATTTTGATGAAATTTTCAGTGTTCTGCTATTTGGATTTTACTCTTTTTATTCAAATCAATTTTTTGGGTGGACTTGTCATTTAACATTTAGTTATTTACCAAAACACCCTTATTTTAGGATTAGATTCATTTCCTATCCAATATTATGGGGAAAAGAATCTTGGATTGTGTTTCAACTGTCATACATGTAGTTATATTATTGTGTATCTATATGTTTTATTGGTAGGGGACACATACATACATGTATTATAGGCCTGTAATCTGGTTTTGTGCTCCTCCTGACCATGTGCACTGGGCTGTGAGACTTTCTTGCAAAATCTGTGCCAAGGAACTGTCTCAAATACTGCACAAACAGTAGTCCATTTGACCCTATCATTGTAAGGCAGTGAGCTAAAAACTATTAAAGGCAGCTTTATTTACCCCACTCTTCCCTACATGTACCTGATACATGTACATGTATCTCTTCACTTTTACTTTCCATAAATCCCCCAGCAACCCTTTAGTAGTGACAAGTTTCCCATTGCCAATATCTTGTCATGTACTGTACAATCATTGATATGCTCTTATCACATATTTAGCTTTATTAATGAATTATTCATGTACATGCACCTCCTTGGGTGTAACAAGTTTATCTTGGAGGGATCTAAAATTGTTCTTACAAAGTTATAGACCTTGTATCTCTTTGTTGTCAGTGGTGAATATCTGCACTGGTGCTAAATAGTTAGTGAACCCCACCAAAAAAAACAAACATAAATGTATTTGTGTTCAAATTCAGCCATTGTTTTTAGATATTTAATTGTGATGCCAGGTGATGAAATTACAATTTGTATATAGGCTCGCCGAACATTGTGTTTAACACTCGGCATGAAGGAGTGCATTTTCTGGTGGGGTTCACTTTAACTTTTTACCACCAATGTATGTAGTTATGAAGTTACTTTTTTATATAAACTGGCATATGAAATCATGCAATTGAATTATTCAATAATCTCCATGGTCCTACATGTACATGTAGCATACATGTAGCTTGTGCAATTGAAAGTATTATTTTAATTTTTTTCAGGGGAGTAAGCAGCACAGTTCGGCTCTGCTGTGACCGCATCACCAATGAGGAATATGCGGTTAAGATCATTGACATCACCGGCCAGAACCATGGGGGTGACAATCGAGCGGAGGCCATCCAGGAGGAGTATCGTAACGAGGTCTCGGTCTTGAATAAGCTGATTGAGGGAGGACATCCCAATATCAGTAAGTAAATATACACTATTTTTAATGCATAATTTAAAAAGTGTTTTCTTCAGTCAAGAGTTCAGAAATTTTTCTTGATGCTTATTCCTTTTAATTTCTGTTTTCCTTTGTTTGATTTTATATTCTGTTGTTTGATTTTATCTTCTGTTGTTTGATTTTATCTTTTGTTTATTCTTTTTGTTTATTCTACGACATGTAGGCTTATGCTTTTGAGAAAGTTCTGCAAGTTGGAAAGTTTCAAGCAGGTTAATACATGCTCTTGATTCTATTATTCTTCAAGCTCCATGTATTTTTTCCCATTTGTCAGGATAAGACCATACTGTAAATATGATAAGAATTGTAATGTAATAATGAAAGTGAAAAAAAGGGGAACAAATGAAGCTGTATGATTAATGGTCACTTGATTGTAAATGATTGCCAAGATTTTTGCATAGTATGAGTATGGCAAAGAAATAAATACATGGACTGCTATACATGTACATGTATTTCCTGTTTAACTCAATTCATCTCGAGTGTAACAAATCTAGTTGGGAGTTTTGGTATGGACATAATGATCTAATTTTGAACTGAACACACTTTGACCATGACCAGATGCAAGTCTCTACGGCCTGTGGCGAGAGGATATATACATGTACAAATGCACAGATATTATTGTGAATTTGTACTATTGAAAATAGTCAGCTCTTTGTAGTGCAAATATGGTCAATCAATAGCAACGGTCAGTGCTGCTTTGTTATTTGGTTCTCTGTCCACTGACCTGCCTCTGACACACCCACAGATGCTAGTCTAGTGGCACAGACCTTGAATTGATAATTTAGTTGAATATTTTGAGTAAAGTCGTTAGTTTGGTATTTAGTGTTTGATAATTATGATAAGCAATTATTGACATTTTAGCAGGCGTTTCACAAAATACTTATATGATGCTGAACTGTAGATAGAACTGTGACAAATCAGACCGTTGCCTCGCTGGCATTTTCACCAAGTGTGTATGCTCACAGACTACACCGAATGAGAAGCTGGTTGGAGGGCAAACATGTCCTTGCATAAGCATGTCTTATGCAAGGGGCCTGATAATGGGGTCAGACTGAAGTCACGTGTAGCGAGGCATGGTTTCCAGTGGACATTACGAGTGTTTGTCTGGACATGGACAGGTCTAGGTCTATGGGCTGGACAGGTCTCTCAGTGATGTGGCATGGAGTGACTGAATAATAGTCACATCAAGGTCTGTTCATGGATATACCAGTAGCCTTATCTCCTTGCTTAGGACATCATGGGAGTAGGACCATGGGATCTCTAGAGTTTTGAGGATCAAGCCTAGATATGATCATGATGGTGGATTATATCTTGAAAATTGGGAATCAGAAATCAGCATAAAGAGCTAACCCTTACAATGTTTCTAGATGTGTTTTGAGTCTCCATTGGTTCAGTGTATCATACTCCTTTCCAAGGAATGTCATCTTAGAATAGACCCGAAAAGACAGCACTGCAGCATGTGTCATCAACATTTATCAGGATATGTCACTTCTTCGTGGAATTGGATTTATCATGGGTTCATCATGGCAAACAGAAGTGGAATGGAACATTAAATATTAAAATTTATGTTGAGGATTGATGAAATGCTACACATGTATGGAATGTGTAGCCAGGCATTTGTGATCTTATCAGAAAGATAATGCTGCTGATTTTGACCAGTTTCCAGAAAAGGCTTGGACAATAAATCCCATAGATTAATCTTTTCCCCTTTTAATAGAGATTTGGTGAATGATGCTGCCTGCAGTTCATGATGCAGTCCTTTCTCTCATTATCAGGATGATATTAAATGATGAAAGGTACTTCTAGCGCTGTGAAATGTGTGCCTTGTTGCAAGTCAAGATATTAATTTGTGATTTCAGAGCTATCTCTGTACCATTGTATCTACGTGCAAGAATGATCGAATGAACAAAAAAACCCCAGAAAATCACTTACATTGACTACCTTGTCTCTTCAGCTTTCATTAGTTCTGGAATTCTGGATCACCCATGACAATCATTCTGACATTTGATTCTCCTCCAGATGTGGTGCTTCCCATATTGGTCTTGATATTTCAAAAACATTCCATCCATCATCAGTATTACATACATTAGGAACAACTCGCGTCAATACTCATTCCATTCAGTATGGAAGAAGCTGCTTTACTCAGGAGAGAAATGCTCCTTTCTATACTGCATTCGTCCATGCCAAAGTACATGTACAGAAGAAAAAAGTGCCAAGCAACTGTGCCAAAAGCAGCTGATGCAATGATATGCTATCATCTTCATAAGAAATATGCAGAAAAAGAAGATCATCAAAACTTAGGTATAAAAAATAATTAAAAAAAAGCATTATTAGTTAAAATACATTACTACATTAATACTTGATTTTCTTTCAGGGACAATTTTCTTGTTTTTTGACAAATTGTAAACTGTCTTAATTCTGTCTTTAATATTTAATAGGATTTCTGAATTTAAACTACATGTAATTCAATTTAAACTTCATATAGTTTTGTGGATAGAGAGCCTTGACCCTATGTTGGTATTATGAACAATTAAACTCAAATCTATATGAAAGAAATGATCGTACAATACATCACTTTGCTTGTTCCTCAGTGTAAAGATCGACCTGAAAACTTAAAAAAAAAGCATTTTAATGTTTGATCTGAAAACTTCTAACAAGAGCCTTGTTCTGTACATGTTCATTTATGCAACAGATTTTGAATGTTTGGGGTATTTGAGGTATCATAGTTCAGGTTAAAATAGGTTATGGTATCATAATAGTTGTTAATAAGCTAATTTTTTATGTTTTTCTTTAACAATTGATAAAGCTATAATTGCTTGTACTTTAAGAAATTTTTACATTTTGTTATTAAATGAAAATTAGAATTTTATTAAAGAATATCGGTATGTGCTACATATATTTAATTATATATTTTTTTCCTTCTCTTTTCAGTTAACCTTATTGACTTTATTGAGTCTCCAACCTACTTCTTCCTAGTATTTGAACTGTAAGTTTTGAATCTATATTATTTTCACAAAAATAATTTATATGTATGTTTAAGTGCTATATTTTCAAACATGGATGAGAAAGTATCATTGCTTTGCTCTTTAAACTTACCCAATTTATTATACATGTATGTACTTTTTTTTTTTCATCCCCCTCCTGTGAGTACATTTGATTTATAATGATAGTCAAAACAATTTTTAATTTCTGTTTTTATATGGAACTCAGCAGGACAGAATGGTCAGATCATTGCTGGTATAAAGTCAAGCTGGTATATAACCAATAACATACACTGTAGGAAACATTTTATGTCAAATTAATTTAGTTTAGCAGCTGACCTCGTATATGAAAAAAATTTCTCTCAGATCTTTCATTCAAAGTAGAGACAATGGTAGCGTGGGGATTCGAACCCACATCCTAATGGTCACAAGTCAAATGCTCTAAGTCTAACCACTAGATCACACTACTCATTTCACAAGATTTTTTATAATCTCGCAAATAAACATGTAATCTGCTTTTGTTTAGTGTAATGACTAGAAATTCCTTGCTGTTCTCTTCTCACAGATGTCACTCAGGGGAATTATTTGACTATTTGACAGCTGTTATAACCCTGTCTGAGAAGAAGACTAGGTGAGTTACTATGTCTTCAAAGTTCAAATCACCGAACCAGGTTGGCCAAAAAATACTTTTCAAACAATCATTTTGTGATGAGTAGCCTGTCACAATCCTCTACAAATTGCTTGCAATAAGCAGCAATGACAAATCATATCTTACTACTTCCTGGGGGGTGTTTCACAAAGATTTAAGTATGACTTAAAGTCGCACTTACATGTAAATGTCTAGTTGCGCGCAGTATAAAAGGCATGACAGCATGGGTCAGATCATGCCAAGAAGACGCACACTACTGCGTATTGATCAATAAGATTGTGCGTTGCATATCATGTACGCGTCGACATTTAAGTGCGACCTAAGTCATACTTAAATCTTTGTGAAACACCCCCCAGGTCATAAAAAATACATATTAAGCTAAAATATGTACATCTAAATGGTACAAACAGAGACTCCAGCACTCCCCCTTTTGGCGGGAGATCTCCCGCCAAGGCCCTGTTCTCCCGCTTAAGATGAATTTTCTTCCCCTTAAAATGATTTCTCTCTTTCCCAAACACCTTTTTAAAAACTGGAATTAAATTTTCATATCCAAGCCGATTTCAAGGTAAGTAGAGCGTCAAAGCCTGTTCGCAATCTCGTTGATTTAGCGGGCGCGAGTTATCTAGATAGCATCATCCCTCCTCGGCTCTTCTACGTTGCATATACCAAAGAATTGAGAACATGACATGAATTGATGACTATATATCATAAAGTAAAAAGTGAGGAAATCCTTTCATTTTGGTTGGAATACCATGTGAAATAATTAGAGAAGCAGTAAAATTGCTGATAACCAACTTTAATCAATCTTACTCCAGAGATCATCATCAGGGGCCATTTCATAAAGGATTTGCAACTGTTGTAACTTTGCCATTATCATGATTATAGCAGCTACCATGGAAACCTTGATTCTGATTGGCTGCTGGGCCCTAGTCTGCTGGGCAAACCCTTCACTCGAAACAAGGGTCTGAATGTGCAGCCTACTCATGCCTAGCAAGTTTTGTATGTGCTAGTCTTTGCGTGGAGGCACACTAGTTGATCAAAGTTCCAATGAGGGTCTGTGCCTGCAGACTAGCTGGGCCCTGTTACTATGGTAGTTGCCATTGTGGCAAAGTTATGTGCAAGTCCTTAAAAACAGGCCCCAGATGAGACAAGATGGATACAGAAATGTCAAGTTAAGGTGATATAGTAATTAATATGTTTTTACTGATTGATATGAATAAAGATATTGCAAACATGTATGGTTTTGTAGATGCTTATAAATTTCATACGCATGCATTAATAATGATATATGAAAAAATTGATAAAGCCAAAATATATGATTTGATTCATTGAATTGTTATTTATTTAGAGCCATCATATATTGAAAATAAGCCTGAGATAGCACGGGAGAGCATCTAGGACCCTAGAGCGACACCCCGGCCGCAAGGGACTTCGCGCTTGTGATGTGCGCTTCGCGCAAATTAAGCTTAAGTCTCCAGTTTGCTTGGGGATCCAGGCGAGAGAATCTCCAGATCAGAAGGTGCTTGGGGTTGGAGTCTCTGTACAAACCTGAAACTCTAAATTAATAACAATGATGTAATGTTTTGAACTTTCATGGATGGTTCTATTTATATTGGTCACTGCATCAATTTATACATAATTTTAATGACAAAATAGATTCAGATAGTTTTCACATCTACATTTATTTGGCATCCCATTTGACATAATTTCATCTTTGGAAAATTAAGAATAATTGCAAAAAATTGTGCAGCTTTAAAAAGTTTTGGTGTAATCAAGAAGAACATTGGTTTAAACCTCACAATATGCAGGAGTATTTTATACCCTTAATCTATTTAAGAATAGAAGTAAATTTGTTTTCCTGAAAATCCCTTTTTATTTCGTAATAACAAATACCTGTTTTTCCTATACCATGTTTTTGATTTGATAAGGACTTGGACTCCTAAATGTAAATGCAAAATGAGGATACAAAATATGTTTACAAGATGTAAAATATTAAATCTGAGATTCAAGCATGTTTTATATTAGATTACAGTTTCTTTTTTGTAACATCCCTCTTTTGGATGGGCTTTTAATTTTTCCCTGTTTCTTTCAATTTGTGATTAACCAGGGCTATTATGAGGAGTGTTATCAGTGCAGTAGCTTACATTCATAGTCATAACGTTGTACATAGAGATTTAAAGGTAAGCAATTTCATATTGTTTATTGTATTAGTATTATACATGTACTTGTAGTTCCTAAGTTCTAAGTTCTGCATTTTCACATTAAACTCTCAAACAACTAAGTAAAAATGTGATGAAATTACCCAGCATGATGACTAACTGTATTTTGCTGTAATTTTCTTTTGATAGTACTTGAAACTAGTTCTACATATGGTACATCATTTTTGGACAAAACTTTTAATAAAAAAAAGAAGAAAATTGTGATTCTAATCTGTTCCTGCTGAACACCTCGAGCTATGTGAATTACATGTATGTTGAAACAAGTTCCAGAATTACCAACATTTAAACTCACTGCACTAGTGGATACATTTTTAAAATTTAGTTGAAAGTATAGCAGACTTGCATTGTGAAAAAAAATTGTTCTCTCGTTTTTCATAAATTTTAGTGGATGTCATGTTTTAAGAGCAATAAAAGTGCAGATATTGTGAAAATTTAGACAATACACTATGTAGCCATTAAATTTAAGCCAATAATCTATCTGGTTTTTTTTAGCCTGAAAACATCCTATTAGATGCTGATTTGAAGGTGAAAATTTCTGATTTTGGAATGGCAGCTGAACTCACAGAAGGAGTCTACCTCCGAGGCGAGTACCATATTTTATTATAATTTAGATTCTGAGGGTGTTATGTCAATGAGAATTTCTTTGATTTGTAATAAGTAAAAGAATGTGATTTAAAAATCAGCTTGAATACTGTAAGAAACTTGTGTTGGTAGATGTTTGACTTGTGTATAAAAGTAATAAGGGATTTTCACAATTGGTCATTGCTTAACTACTATTTACTTAAAATTGATTATACTTATAAGCATCTTTCACAAAAAAATTGTATTCAGTCCTTGTAAAGTATAGAGTTAAAACTCCAACTTATTTTTTTTTTGTTTTTACCTCGAATAGAGGAGGTTACACAATATATCACATTCAGATCAATAGTCAGTCACTAGATCATAAAACATGTAACAATTGTCACAGTAATAAAAATCATATCTAAGTTTCTTTAAGTTCCCTTTATACATGAATGTTAACAAGCGAAATTCATATTTATTGTTGCTGATTTTCTGTATATTTTGTGATACAATGATAATCTACAATGACTTTTAAACAGAGCTATGCAGTTGTCTTTAGAACATGTGGTAATGAAGTGTGTGCTTTAGAAAATATTGCTTTAATACAGAGGTATTAATAAAAGCTGCAATAAAGTAACAATCTGTAACTACTTATTTTAACAGAACTATGTGGTACTCCAGGGTACATGGCTCCAGAAATGTTAAAGTGCAGTATGGGATTAGAGAACATCTCAAGCTACGGACAGAAGATTGATCTTTGGGCATGTGGGGTCATCATGTACACATTGTAAGTTATCAGATGAACCATGAGCAAGTTTAGTATATTCCTAACTACACTAACTATACAGGGCCTGCGTTGGGGGGGGGGGCGGCTCTGTACAAAAACGTAAAAATTAACATGATTTTGAATTTTTTACATGGTCATCCCCCCCCTCTACTTTTGGCTCAGACCCCTCATTTGAAAACTGTTCCGCGGCCCCTGCTATATATATGTACATTTTTAGATGAATGGATATTGATAATAAAATATACAGGTTACAGGGCTAGCGTATTTCACTTGATCAGGGTATGAATATGTCCTTTCATTATTGAAAATTTTCATTCTTTAGAGTCAACAATTAGGTGGATTTGGTATTATAAAGTATATCTTGATACAACTATTCTTTAATAGTGATGATGAAAGCTATGTGTATGGCCTCTTGTATACAGCTCATATCCCTGGCATTTTAATTGCTGCCAGTAAAAGTATGCCTTTCATATGACCATGCTTACATAGTTTATGTTGACATTGACTTCACTTTGTAGTCTCATTATGACGGGAGTGTACATTTCGCAAATTATGTGACAAAGGCAAAATTGGAAAATCTAATTCAACAAATGACTGAAAGAATGTTACATTTCCCCGATGAGAGCCCAGGGGCCCATCTTACAATGAAACGCAATTATGGAAGGCCAGACTCATCAACATATAAAATTAATGTTCGTTCAAAAAAAATATTATGAAAGACCATTATTCATATATTCACTGTTTTCTTGACAATTCAGGATGCTTCTCTTTGTTTTGAAAGGACAATGAGCAAATTTCCTAGAGAAAAAATTATGACATTGATGGATTTCCATAGACTTGAGATTGATTGGATCAATCCTTACTCTTTTTAAGACAGGGCTCTGATATTACACTTGGTACTAAGTGTAGATCACTGGTTTACATTAAAGCCAGCTAAGGTCATGGATTCAAATTCTGGTCAGGGCTGTGTGATTTCTTTTTCAATGAGTAAAATAAGTTAATAGTATTAGCTGCAATGCATTCCCATTGAAGATCACACTGATCGTGTGAACAACACACAAAGTTTGTCACTCTATAGCAACATTAATAACAATGTTTGGCACGTGAGAATAAGATAATACTTGTAATTGGGGCTTGAATACAGACTTGACTAATAGAGGAAGTGGTTTGTATTTCCTCTGGTTTAGAGAAGACAATGACAAGTCATCTGATAGCTTTATGATCATCATTTTAGGGATTGAAATAGAAATAGATTTAGAATATTTTGTTGGTTGTCCTAGGAGATCTAGGTGGTATATTTAGTTGAACTTTAACAGAAAATGATAGATTCTCATGTTTAACAGGTTTTTGACTGTACAAAGAAAACAAAATGAAAATAAAGTTATTTGTTCCTTGAATGGAATTTTAATTCAGGCAAAATCAAGTTCATGATTGTTGTTTTTATTAAAGTATCACTTGTCATGAAAGGGGGAGGGGATTTCAAACCAGAAGTTCATGTTCATTTCAAATTTTGTATATGAAAGTAGATTAAAGATAGATCATTTGTAATTGAGACAGGAATGAATACAGTGTCGAACATGAAGATGGACATATAGTTCAAGTTCATTTCAAGTTCAAGAATTGACCTTGTGTGTTGTTCAATAGATAGGAAATAACATCAGACAATTGACAGCATGCAGGATATTGTGGTTAAAGACTATTGGTAGATGATATCACATTAAATTTGATAATAGATGCAGTGACTCAAAATATAAAACTTGTTAATCGTTGGGAAATTCATAGAGGACGTGCAAAGATATAATCAAATTATCCAATGCATTCAGAGATGCTAGATGTACATGTAGAAAATTATACCACGTAAATACATGAACATATTAGATGAAGATATAAACATTGAGAGTTTTTTTTTTATAAATTCTTTAAGAGGAGGATCAAGGTTTTTGGGGTGGGGGGTGGTAATTTTTTTTTAAGTACATCTATGCTGGTGTCGGGCAGGTGTGTGTGGGGGGGGGGAGGTATGGGGTAGTTGGTACTAGAAAGACATGTTCAATACTTCAATTTTCATGAAATAGACAAATGTGCTTCCTTTCCCCCATGTCAACTTATCCCCATTCCATTTTTTCCCTCTCTGATCTGTTATATCATTGACTTTGAAAAATACAGTGAAACAGACTGTTCTGATTTGTGGTTTCATCTGGTCTTTTTTCTCTGAAGAATTAGAGGTTGTAGAATGTTTGAGGAACTATTCACATTTCCTTCAAAAAGTTTTCTCCAGACCGTAACATCCTTTTACTCGAGTCTTTTGTTAATTGGGGAAAATCCCTGCAGGGTTTTACGTGAGTTTTATCTGGAATGGGGGGGGTTAGGGGCCTTGGACCCCCCATAAAAGAAATCACAATCAAGAAGATAAAAGGAGAAAAAGAAAGAAAAAGGTGGAATATTAAATTTTTTCTGAATATTATATTAACACCCTTTTTCACAAAGTTAGATTTTTGTATTGTATAGGCACAAATTTCCCTCGTACACTATGTAAAGAATTGCTATTTCTGGCTCCCTCAATTGTGGCTCATTATGCTTATCATTCCAAAATGACTGAATAATAGGATATTACTCTGATTAGTTGTCTCCAAAATAACCATTCACCTTTTTCTCTTTAATCATGATTTGATCACCTTCGTATTTAGTCACAAGCCTGTATACCAGGAACCTTTAGTGTTCGTTTTATTTCCTGAATACCTTGGTCAAATGACGCAGAGTATACCATAAAGGATATGTCATGCCAGTTAGGGTATTATATAAAGCCTTACCTTAGATTGATTCCCACAATTAATAGATCGAAAGCAAAACCGATTAATTGTCTCAAGAAGGTGTCATATTTGTCTGTTGGAAACGATAGCATGGTTAGGAATATTTGTACAGGTAATGTACCATGTGTACATAAGAATATTGTCAATCGATAAAATACTATTTGCTTTTATAGGCAGAAATAGACCAACTAGATGAGGTTTGTACGGGTTAGAGGGTTAATATGATGAGATTATTGAATCTGCACATGTGAGTCATGTTTAATTTTTTGTCCTGACTGTTTTTTTTTTTGTTTTTTTACAAAAAGGTCACATTATAATAGAATGATAGAAGCAAATGATAATGATATTCAAAATGTGCTTGAAAAAACAACTTTCGTAATGACTGCGGCTGACTGGCAGCTCTGATGAAAATCTCAAAACTAATGAGGCATTGATAGATGGGATACTCTGATAACAATATCAGCTAGAGAGCAATTCAAGATAAATTATTGATTTTCAGGGATTCAAAAGTAGGAGTATGCTATCATTAACACACACAATGTTGATTATTTATGTAAGTGGAAATATGATGTAATAATGTTGCAGTATGACATTAATAGTGTTTGTTTTTGTTCAGACTTGTAGGTAGACCACCGTTCTGGCATCGGAAAAAGATGCTTATGTTACGAGCAATCATGGAAGGTAGATACCGCTTTGGTAGTCCAGAATGGGATGATATATCAGACACTCCTAAAGACCTTGTAAGTTTGTATTTAATTGATTTTCAGTATTCTATCTTCATTTCAGTTTTCATGTCTCCATTTTTTACACCTCATTCTCCTCCACCATCTTGCCTTCCTATCTCTCTTTTTTTCTTGTTATGTTTGTAGTTGTGTTGTAAGGTATTTAAAAAATGGATGTAACTAATAAATGCTAGAAATCTTTTAGTCCATTTTGGAAAAAAGGATGTAAATAGAATAAAATATCTAAAGTTCTGTAAATTCAATAAGATAAAAGTTTTATTGATCCGTTCACTTTTTGTATGATTTTTTTTTTCAACAGTTCAACTGAACATGTTCCTCTTCAAATGAATCGATTAATCCTGTAGTAGTACATTTATGTGGTTCATCAGCAGTTGAAAAAGAATATAGATGAAAAATATCACTTGTATTTAAAAAGAAATATTTAAAAAAAGCATTATAGTTAGTTTTATACTGCCTCTTATAGAGGACATTCGGGTCAAATATCAGTCTATTTGGGGGTCATAAGAATTTAGGGCCATTTGTATTTTTGTAAATTTCAGAATGAAACCAAGTCACATTATGTTATAAAAAAATTCAATGACTAGTAATTTCACTAAGGAATTTCTCAATGACAGAATTGTATGTTTTTTTTCCTTTCCAGATATCTAAGTTATTAGTAGTAGATCCTAAGTTAAGACTATCCGCTGAGGAAGCATTGGAACATCCCTTCTTCCAGCAAACAGAGGTGCCTACAGAAACAACATTCAATGCAAGAAGGAAGTTTAAGGTATGAACGTTTTATGATTTTTGAAAAAATGTCATAAATTTTGGTTGGATTGTGATCTTATTAGAAAGCACTATTGATTGATTGAACTGTATTTTTTTTGAAGAACTTATTGTATAGAACATGAAATAAATTATGAGAATGCATCACACTGAAGGATATACTGAAGTATTAAGAGAGTATTATGTACAGATGAATGGAACCAAGCATTACAAAGCTAAAGTGCAGCTTCCTGCACCAAAATGTTTGGCAGATGTTGTGTAAAATGGGGGGAAAAATGTGATTTAAAAGTAATTTATGAAGAACCATAAAGAAAAATGATGCGTACTTAAAAGTGAGTCTTCACTTTGTGAAAATGAATTTGACAAATAGTTATCGGTGCTGTGCCATAATAAATGTGACTTTCTGTAGTCTTTGTATGAAGACATTGTAGTCCTTTTAAAATGTGATCCTAGGTTTTCTTCAAATTGAAAGCTTGATATTTTCATTTTCCTACAGGCTGCATGTCTAGTAGTGTATGGTGTTGTCAGATTGCGTCACTACTTGGGTCAGCGTATTGTCTCACCGCACACTATCCAGGAAAACCCATATGGCATCAAAGCAATCCGCAAGGCCTTGGATGGTTGCGCCTTCAACATCTATCGCCATTGGGTCAAGAAGGGCCAGGGTCAGGACAGGGCAGCTCTCTTTGCAAACAGCCCTAAAATGGACATAAAGAACATGACCACTTCTCTAAGTAGTAGCCAGCAGACCACGCCTACTATAAGTAGATCTTCATCGTTGACTGGCATCATCACATGATGATGGGGATCATCACGCCAGCTTGTTATTGGACAAGGGTTGGCGGTCGTTAATCAAGTATTTTAGGTGATATAGTATGATTATCAGCTCTTCACTGTAGGTGTATTCAAGCTGCTCTGCTCTCCATATTTTGCTTGACTGCTGTGGGGTGTGGACTGTCAAAATGGATTTAACTTCTTTCAACTGGTTGCAACTGGTTTTTGTAGCCTCAACATCTGTTGCACCATAAATGCAGTGTATTAACAACACCCATCTTTCTTCTCATATTTTGTCTTGAATTCTACAATGGAGACTAGTATTTAGGTTATTATTTTTAGTTTGTGTTTATCTGCTTGAAACCGCATCGACCTAAACTAGGTTCACCTGGCTTCAGGTAGCTTCATCTTTCATCATATACCAGTACCTTATACTTACTAAATGCATGGTTGTTTTTCTTTGTTGTTCTCTCTACATACTATGTATGGTTATACCATCACCACTATTCAGGCCAATAAAACAATTAGTTTGAATCCACTAAGAAAACCTCCAAACTTACCTTTGGACTTTTCAAAATTCCGAAGAATTGCCAGTCTGTATCAGACTCTATATAAGAATATTAGTACTTTTTATCAGTGAATGTGAGATATCTGTTTTCATCAAATGGATATTTTTCGGATGATTTTTTTAATTTCTATTTTAATGCCCTATATGTTTAATGCCCTATCTGTTTGATTTACAGCATACTCTGAGCTTATTTAATGCACTAAAAATACTAAGAATGTTATTTAATCATTTGACTTTTTATTTCTTGCCAAATTAAGAAGAAAACAATAGGAGTCTCTTTTTCTATCCACCTATTGAAAGTGAAAATATTCAGAATCAGTTAAACATACCTGAAATGAATCTTATATTAATGTTGAGGCAGTGTATAGTATCCATTGAATATTTCGTTGACAATTTCTTTTTGAACTTGTCATCAATTAAAAATATACAAAGCAATTAATGCAACAATATATAAAAAAAGAAAGAGTCATGAGCTGATATAAGAAATTATTGTACCATAATTTGCAATTTTACGATTCGTGAGATTCTTGCATGCTAGGCATTTTATTTTAGGTGGAAGAAAATTGGCGCTGCAGTTCATATTTTGAAATTCAATTAAATGTTAAGAAAACTTAAAAGAAATAATGATTGGGTTGGTTTTATTTTCATCCCATCCCAAGATCAAGATACGATCATAAAGATTATATTGACTATATGAAGCCAATAAGTCATCATAAGAATGTAATGATTTACCCCCTGTTGGCAGTAGCCAGTCATGATCATTGTTGCATGCTTTAAGTCTGATCATTAACCAATCAGAATTGTTATATCAAATGTGCAATTGATCCCAAAACTTTCAGTTTGGAAGGCTCTGTTGATTATTAACCAATCACAATTGTTATTTCAAATGCGTAGAATGATAAAAGCGGGCCTTTTAAAACAAATGATTTGGGAAGGCTATTCTGCGTGATAGACAGACCTTTTGCTATTATTCTATAATATCCAGTTAGTATGATTTGTATATCATCCTGTTTATTATATCAACTCTCTCTTCAACTACATAGATCTAATAACTAGTAGATATTATTAAAAGCAGATAGATATGTATATTTTTTTTAATTGTATACAACATGGATTGTTACTTTTATTTTTTAGTTATAGTATGAAGCAAAATGTGTGTGAACTAAGTGTATCTTATATCAGGTGGTATTTATAATGTGTGGTCAGTGACACTCTACTAAATGGATGTTTAAGTGGTCAATCAATGTCCTTGTAACAAAGAAAGTAAGTTCAAGGTTCAAAACTCATGGGTTTATACTTTGCATAATGCTTCACATGAGCTGATCGTGGAAATGCTGTGATTTTATCAGAAGGGCAACCATGCTCAAGATATTATTTTTCAATGATGATGTTTTCACTATTTTATTTCTGAGAATAATTTGGATTTGATATATTTCAAGGAAGCAAAGGTTCATCTCATCAGAGCACTATGAAAATTCAAGCTTACTGTAATGGAATCTATTATCTCATCTGATATGATCCCCATGAAAATTCAAGGTTACCGTAATGGGTATATGATCCTGTTTATCATCTAATAAGGGCCCTATGGCTATGTAATCTTATGAAAAAGGATAACATCGTCTGATCAGAGCCCCATGAAAATCCAAGCTTATCGTAAAGGGTAAACATACCTGTCAACATTGCAAGTTCATAAACAGGGACAAAGGATTACCTAAAAAAAAAGGAAATTGCTAACTTTTCTACACTACCCTATGGACAAACTTTCACAAAAATAGGCATACAGGGTCGTTATGGATAACAATTGTTTCCCTGCCCACCCCCCAAAAGAAAAAAAATTGGACTGTCCCCAATTTATTAAGAACAGTTAGCAAGTATGGGTATATTATCTGTTTCTCATCTGATAAGAGCCCTATGAATATCTAGTGTTATTGCATCAGGTATATTGAGTGTATGATCAGAGCCTCATTACATATCGGGTTATTATTAATTTGGTAACGGGTATGTCATTTCGAGCCTCAGGTCCTATTTCTTTGCAGATGATTTCAACTTGCATGGCATTGGATATATATTTCAGAGCAAGTAAGGTTTTTAATCACTGGTTAACCTTAGAACCAAACTGTGACATTGATTGGCTTTAAGATTTGGTTGGTAGGTACAGCATGGATACCTGTAGGCCGTGCCATTGAAAAGGTAGTGCGGAGCAAGAGTTACATGTAACCTGCTACTGTCATATGCTGCACTTTTTTTTACCTGTGTCTGTGTGTGCGCAACAAGGGCATTAAATCTGTGTTGAGTATCATGAAATGTACAGGTTACATGTTCTGCATATGTCATTTATAGCATTGTGATACCATAGTGCTTAAATTCTGTGTATTATGTCTGTTGCCAAATTTGACAACTCGTGTTCACTACAGTTGCTCCAAGCAGATTTCATTTCAATTGATGGTACATAATCCTATTTGGGAAAGTGAAAGCTCGAAAATCATGTTTGTTACTTTCTAGGTTTCTGGTTTTTAAGTTTTATTACATAGAAGTACAATGACTTGTCATGTATTCCTTCCATCCAAATTGCACTTGTTTTGTAGAATCTTCCTGATTATACATTATCTGACGGTCACATGCCAAGCAAGAACAAATCAGATTTGGGGAATGTGAGTCAACTTCAATTTGCAGGAGTTCGATAAGAGAAATTACTTAGACTAATGTTACATTTCATACTGTTATGTTCATTCATGTTACTCATTTTTCCAAATTTAACCCATGGTTTCTTTTTTTTAATTATTTTTTATAATATTCTCATTTTATCTTATTTTATCTCTGATATATGGTGTAATAAAGTTGACCTAAATCAATGAGCAATACAAGTGTGTTATAATCTATGCCAAATACATTTTCAGTATCTTAATTCTTAAAATATTTTGATGTGATGAATGCTTAGTTAAATTATGTTTAATAATAATTTAGCTTTCTTTTGATTCTCTAGGCTCTCCTTGAATATTAAATTGTGTTTTGTTCTTCTATCCTCCCCTTATTGGATCATTCTGTACTAAAGTCGGAAGTACAGATTTCAAATATTGTATGGTGCAGCTGAATCGTATAAAAATCAAATTAATCTTCTTTTTTTATCAAAATGATTTTGAGGAATGAAATAAAAAGGAGCCGCAATAGATATTCTTCATTTGATTATTTTTTTCTGTGTGGGAGGCAGTTTATGTTAAAGACTCAAAGAAAATACATGCTCAGCTAATTTCTTGGTAATTAAAATATATTTGTAAACATGATCATTACTTTTCAAAAGATAGCATTGTCAATTGCACTGCATAGGTTGCTTCCGAAGTCAAATATTTATAATGTAAATAATTAGGGCATGTACCTAAAACTCTTATTTTTGTTTGTATAATTTTTCTCATACGGCGTGTTTCTACAGAGACTCGTTAAATGGTATTGTACAACGCCTACTTAGCGAGTTGTACGCGATCAAATGGGAGGCTGAATGTCATACAATCGTACCGTTGCACACAAGACGTACCATCCAAAATGTACCACTGCACGGCTTTAGGAGGTGACGTCACAATGCGATTTCATTGAATAAGGTGACAATGCGCGTACAGCTCGCTGGCTAAATGCGCAATGCTGTCCAAGATCATGTGCGCTTGTGGGCCCGGCTTGTGGGATTTTGCTTTTCGCTTTCAATATTTTTGCTCCCTTTTTATAGATTACTGGAGGGAAAAACTCTTGTTTTTTCATATTTTCGCTAGATTCCGAGGCGTTGTACAACACAAATAGCGAATATTCTTATTCGTGCAATGGTGCGAGATTTCGCATTCGGTGAAAGAATGAAACGCTCTATTCAACTCGGCTAACGCCTCGTTGAATAGAGCATCTTTCTTTCACCTCATGCGAAATCTCGCACCATCGCACTCATGCCTATTCGCTATTTGTATATTATCCGTGTAATTATCCAGAATTCCAGAAAACTTTTCTATAGAAATAGATGCGATGCGTAAAATACGGTATCTGATAACCACCTCTGAGAGGTGAGTTAATCGGATTATTTGCTCTGTAGACACAGGTTGGTTTAAGGGCGATACGGTTTTGGGTTCTGGAAAAGATGAAACGTTTTTAATGATTCTCTATAGAAACACGCCATTTGGTTTTACAAAAGACTGTAATTATGACTGATGAGACACATAAGTATGTTCTATTATCAGTTCTGTTTCAAAGCAGCTGTATCAAGTCAACTGTTCGTGATAATGTCACTTGTTTTTATTTTGAAATAATGGTGCCTTTGATTTTTGTTTATATTTGAGCTTGGTAATTGGTTACTCCTTGCACATTTGCCTATCTATTAATTGAAATTGTATGCAATTTTGAGAGTATTAAGCTAATGTTTACTAAAAGATTGGGGAAAAGGTTTACTGTTATTACAGTTATGCTTAACTACATTTGTTGTGAACCCTGCAAACCATCCCTTTCAACTTCTGATACTCTGTTCAAAGAGGATGCCAAAATATTCTGTAATATTTTTGTATAATTTTCCAACAGGTTCATACATAGCAAGACACATCACCCCACCATTGCCCATCATACCGATAAATATACATCATATTCATCAAGTAACAGATAATCATCCTATATTGTGCTGATAAACTTATGTTTTCAATTGAAATCAAGAGTCATGTTAAAGAATAATGAAATTATAGATGAATAGCATTCATAAGGAAGTGCTGTCTTTGTATTAGCCACCTATGATGAGGTTCACTAAACACTGGCTTTAGCCCGAGCCGTTTCTTCCAGAGCTTGGTGTATTGAATTGTACTGGTTACCCATTCACCTCACCTAGGTTGCATGCTGCAGCTTAAGGTCATAAGCTTGCTTGCAACTATATATAATATTACACTAATTTATCAGAGATTGAATTGTCTGCAGTTTTTTATTTAAATGAATGCCTCGTATCACTTCGACAGTGCATTAAACAGTTTTGCTGACCTGTGTTGTCACACTATATATGAATGAGGCTTTTCTTTGGTTATGTTGTGGGTTTGGTTTTAGATGGCAATTCAGCTATAAAGTAACTTCATTACTTCAAATGTATAGGATTATCCACATATTCTATCAAGAAAAGGCAGAGGCCTATTACAGAGGCAGTGTGTGATAGCGCTTGATGTTCGTTAAAACAAATTCAGGCGTAAGGTTTTTATGGGCTATGGGGGAAATACTGCACCTGAATGATAATGGTTATATTATAAGTGCCAGATGTGATGCATTTCCTTGTGTATTTTTGTTGTTGTTGTGTTTTTCACAGATGTGGAGTCAATGCAAGGAACAATGTGTATAATGACTGTATGAATATTTATATATGTGGACTATTCCTGTATTTATATGTAAATATTTATTATATTGCAATGAATAAAATAAATTTTTTTGTCCCTGACATTCTTTGTGATACTGCACTTGGATGTATTAGTTTTGTGGACCTTAACAGGTTTTCTAATTAGAAGTCTACTGGTGATAAAATGAGTTTAGTGAAAGAAGCAAGTATTATCAGGATTGCCAAAAAAATGAATGAAATCCAATTGAAATTAATGAGTTATGAAAGTGTGGAAAATAAGATTTCTATGTTAATCTTCAATTGGAAATACAACAGGTACCGGATACGTTAACAATTCATTCGCCATGGATTTTTAGTAACTAAATTCTTTATCAGTAGTAAAAATATTGAAATTGATAGATGGATGGCACTCTTTGAGAGAAAAACATCTTGATTTTTTTTTCTGACTTTACAGAATTTATAATTATGGAACAGATAGGAAGGTATAGTGAATACATCTTTCAAAATTTCATCCATTATCTTTCACCAATCTTAAGATCTTAAAATTGAGGTTGGATATCCCGAAATTATTTATAGATACCGTAACCGTAATTAATTCAAGTTCATAGCTTGTACACCCATAGTCCAATTTAATGAATAAAACTATACAAAGATTATTTTTTAGAATAAATTTATTATCTTTTGTATCAAAATTAAGAAGTCTTACCCCAACAGGAGTTAGGGTCATGATTTATTAGTCAGCCCATCTGTGTGCTTTCAAACATGAATAAAGCACTCTACAATTATTATTTAGCAATTCAATTTAAAAAACAAATGATAACATGTTATTAACAAGAGGATTAAGGGTAAACTTCAGTACTCTTTTCAATATCAAAAATTCAAGGTTCCCCAGTTCCAGTTTGAACAAACATACATGAATGACTCTGTCTTATATCTCCACAGGTATAAATGACCCCCCAAACCCCATTATTCTTGAAGAAAAGTTCTTTTCATTGTATATGAAAAGTTCATGATTCCCCGGTTCCAGTTTGAACAAACATACATGAATGACTGGCTGTCTAATATCTCCACAGGTATAGACAAAAACATTCTTGAAGAATTTTATAAAATAACTTGCTGCTGTTAGAGATAGAATGACCTGCCCCTGATTCTCAGTATCACCTAGATGTCGATGCTGTGATAATCTCCACACTGTCTATATGATCATAACTTGGTTCAGGTCTGTTGGCCCAGAATGTAGAGGGGGCTGTTCGTAGGATGGTGGCAGGGAAGACCTGGAAAGCCATGTCATTGAAGATATCGGTGTACTGGAAACTGTTTCTCAATGGAAACTCACGGTGGAATGGAATAATCTATATGGGAAGACAAAGATAGTGAAGGAGAGTAATAGAATGAGTAAGTGAGAATACAATACAAGCAGCAAGGATGAAGAGAATGTGTGTGTGTGAGAGAGAGAGAGAATGAGAGATAGCATGAGGAAGATCAAAGGAGAGAGAAAGAGAAAAGTAAAGAATAAAAAAAAGGTAGATGGCAAGATGTCGGTGTACTGGAAACTCTTTCTCAATGGAAAGAGGGAGAGGTAGCATCCACAGATTGATAATTCCTGATTTTTGAATAAAAATCAGATGACTTAAAATTCATTGAATGAAAGGCTGTAAGCGCGATGAATTACAGAATTGTAAACACCCTTGAGATTATGATAGTACAGTCATCTCTGCAAAAGTAAATAATCTATCAAACACTGCCTGCATATACTTTACCTTATGAATATAGGGAACTTCCTCTTTTAACAGCTTGTCCGTAAACCTGTCAATATTTTCAAAGAGATAACGATACACATAAAATGAAACCTTATCCATGTGAAAGAAAATAGTTAGAATAACGAAGAGGAACTTCAAACAGGTATGTACAAGAAATAACAATTTCAAGAGAAATTTGAATTTTGTTTCTTATTTTCCCCCCAATTGACATTATTCCGTATTAGTTGATTCCTGTAATCTTCCAATCAAATAATTCATATTTAGCCTTACTTCTATGGAATGTTACTGTTAACTTCACAGTATGCTCAGAATTAATTTGTTTTACAAATATCACTTTAGCAAAACAGACAAAAAATATCCATTCATCCCAAAACTGAGAAAGAAAGAGAGGGAAAGGAAGAGATCAAGAGAAAGTGAGAATAAGAAGGGAGGGGAAGGGGGAAGAGGGGGTGATTTTTTTTACCTTTCTGAGAAGTTATCAAAGCTGTTACCAAGGATGATAATATTTGATAACTCCAAACTCCAGTTTGCCCACAGGAGATTATTATAGAGAGGCTTCCCACAGTGAGGCATGAAGAATAATGTTGGTTGTGAGGACTTTCTTTTTCCTTCCTAATATTGAGTACGAAAGCAAAACACTAGATTTAATTGAACAGGACACTTTATCCAACATACAATCTCTTCTTCTGCTACTGCTCATATTAAAATTACAAACTACTTTAAACATCTAATAGTTCAACTGTCCAAGGATATTATTGGCATAGTTTTATGGGGCTCAGAGATGATCATCAACACTGTGGTCATACCATGACAGTGTATCAGTTAGCATTGACTATTTGACTAAGGTCTACAAACTATTCATAAGAGTAGAGTCCTGAAAGAAAGTCAGAGATGTATCCAAGCTTGGGCGAAGTGAGTGAAATGCAAGGATGACCCAATTTGTACCAAAATATGGGGCAAGTCCATGCAGGGTATGACGGCATTCATCTCACTTTGAACTTGGTAAAGAACAAATTACACAAAACATACAGCTTTTCAATGTACCTTTCACATTGCTACATGTTAAAACAAACCACAATATTCCTTCATTAGTTATGGCTATTAGTGGTACAGTATGTTATGACATCTGTAATAGAGTTACATGTAAGAGGTATATACACTACTACCGGTAATCATTTTGTCTAATAGACTAATTTCAAAGGGTAAGGTTGGGAACACAATTTTTGTTTAGCTCTCCTTGTCATCAATTCACAATTGTGCAACAATAAAAAATACTGAAATAGAAGAAAAGAGCAAGGTTTAATCCCAGACTGCTAAGACCAGGCATGACATTCAATTCTCTGTTGATTAGCCTCAATAACCTTTCAAATTTTCCCATTTAAGCTGTAGTATAGAAATGTGCCTTCTTAGAAAAATGGCCTTGCCGAACAAACTGAAAATGAACAAGATGGTGGATAAACAAGGAAGAAAATGCAAATTAATATTTACCTCATTTTTGTTGATGAGTGAGAATCCTAGTTTTTCAAGGACTTCCTTTTCCACATCTGTGAAGTTTGGGTCATATAAATAACAACTCTTTGGAGATATCTGTGGAAATACAAAAAGTTTATTTCATTTCAAATCTGATATTAAGTGTTAACACAATTTAGAATATTGGAAATAACACTAATATCATTTTGGACCAATATGTTATCAATTCAGCTCATCGAGTTAAACCTTTGTCTGGGTCTGATTTAATTTTCTTGCATTACACATCAGAAGAGGTGTCATGTACATCATTGTTGAGTATAATTGATCAATATAAATAACTATAGAAAGCCAACAATATCATATTTTGTTGGCTAAGTAAAGATGTCCAAGCAAAATAAATGCTCATTCAGCAATGCATCATCAGTTTAAACAATCAGTATATTCCTTAGATTTATCACACTGCATGATGCCTCTTACAAAAAAAATTGTGATGTAAGAAATTTATTTTTTCCAAAGGACAATAATACTGGAGGATTGTAATTGGTCATACCAATGAATTCAGAAGAACCAGCAACGCTAGCTGAAATCTGGCCGTCACACATGATGAAAAGTTACCAAGACCATAGCAAACAATCTGCGTCACTCTCCTGTCCTCTGTAAACCTTGCTTCAGTCAAATCCTCTTCCGGTTTGATCTCTAAACATCCATGCTTTTCAACTCCAACTGTGTCCATATGCCCTTCTTGTGTCAGCTCCACAGTATCATCAAGTAATGCACCTGATTGTGTAGTTTCAGTCTCTGGGATTCTTGAATCCATTGCATTATATGGAGATGTATCTGGCATTTTAGAAGATGCCTGCCCTGTCTTCTCCACTTCATCTTCAATTCTTGCAAAAATCTGTTCATCTGATTTACTTTGACTTGGATCTATGTGTTCTAACAGAGCACTGCTTTCCTGAGTGACATTGCTTCGTGAACCATGATCTCTGCCCTGTGCGTACGAGTCTTCGATGAGGCATTCTTTGATAGGGTGTTCCACCAAAATCTCACTCTGAGGTAATCTGTTTGAATTTTCAAGTTGAACAGTCTGCCAGGTTTCTGAAAAAAGGAAATAGCAGAAATATCATGAAATAGAATGTGGATAACATATATAGAGCTTTTATTAAATGTATGTCAACACAGCTACGGTATTCACCTATGTCATATTTTGTATTTATCTATTCATCTGCTCGAAAAGACATTGTTAAAAATTTGAATAATAAAAAAAGACTTTTCTAGTGCAGGTTTGCTTAAATATTCAAGTGTTTGCACTTAATAAAACCATTGACCTAAATATCATTTACAACAGACTGTAATACATTTTGAAAACTATACCGTATTAACAGAGTAGGGTGCTCACAAGGTAGTTTGCAGGTATAGACTGCTATTCAAACTTTTATCAACAAGTGGGTTTTCACACAAAGGCTAGCACATATAAAACTGGGGGACTTAAGTGCACAAGTCACTGTAGACTTTGCACTCAGACCCCTTGACTCGAGTGAAGGGTTTGCACAGCAGACTACTCACCAAGGTGTATTGCACGGTTTGCACCTGCCGGTCAGATAGTCCACACTTTGATTTTGGTCATCAACAGAAAGACAAGGCAAGACATTTTGACAACTGGGATCACCATCCCCGGGGGGGGGGGGCACTTCCATTGATGAGTGGATACCATGCCCGACCATGGGGTCTCGAAAAGCATCCTAAACACATATTTTCCATCTTCTGAAAATGCACCCCTTAACAAGTATAGAAAACAAAACGATACTCTTGGCAAGTATTCCCTGAAATGAACCCCTTGAAACAAGTACAGCGATACATTGTCATGTACGGGTCCGTCGATCGTCGGTTTTACCTTTACACACCATTTGGTTTCGTACGGCCCCACCTTCCACAACTCGCGCAAATCTGACTCTAAACACGTAGTGTTGGGGCAAAAAGGACATCCTTTATCAAACATTTTAATTTTGTTTTATCATCCCCGAAAATTTGACCCTAAACACGTAGCTTTCCTAGCGAACTAGACACCTTTTCATTATTTTGGTGTTTTTTATACCCTTATCACGTTACATATGTAACATGCCATATCGTGAAAAAGACATCCTCTTTACGTGTTTATTTGGTCGCGCATGGTATCCACTCGTCAATGTAAGTGGCCCCCCGGGCACCATCCTCATTACAAAATCTTAGCCTGGACTTTCGAAGTTTGTTAGTTACTTAAAAATGAAACCAAAGAGAAAATTTACCTTTTAATTCATTGAAAAACCTGCTGATCTGGAGGTCATTCCTAAAGAATATTAAAAAAAGATAACAAAATCATTATTAGATCAATACACTATCATTCAGCCAATTAAAATAATAAAGCAAACCCTTACCATGTTACTAACAAAATGGTTCAGTCTCAGGTTAATATGTGAAGTGGCTCATCTATTTTTAATACAGCTGTGCCAGCCGCGCCTACCCTGCCACCTCAGGTGATGATTCGTGCATGCTCCACTACACTTCACTTTGGCTACACTACAAGAACCATCAGGGTAAATCCATACATCGATTCACAAAAGGTGGGATTTTATGGGAACACGACCTATGATGGAAAAACATGACCTTGCCAAAAATCTATAAGAAGTAATCCCTTGATCTGGTGATCAGCAACTGTTACACTCCTTGCTAATTCTTCTATCAGCCTCAAAATCAGTGATTTGAAGCCCGTATCTGTACCTGATATCTTTGCACATCATAAAAAAGCATTGCTTCTGCAATCGCAAGTATCGCCGCGTCCACCAGCAACACATTCTTGCGATTGCAATATTTTGAAGCGTTGGTGAATTTATAATGTGCAAAGATATTTTGTACGGACTTTCAATTTTGTGACTGATCAGACCCAGAAAGCATAACAGCTCCCTCTACCATCATTCACATTCACTTGTATAGAAGAAAACATGGTTACTAGACAGGAATAACCGTCATTTCTGGGGATTTATTTAACATTTCTCACATTTTACTCCGGGGGGCACTCGACCAAAAAAGTGGTAGGGGTGTGCCACGGGCGAGACAAAAAAATGGGGGCCTTGGAGCGGGTTTATTGTAAAATGAAGGGTCCTGATGCACCTAGCCCGGCGGCACGGCCGCCGAGTGCGCTCACTCAGAGGCGATGGTCAGTCAACACTCTGTGGTTGCTTTTCACCAAAATTGCAGCTTATCGCAGCAGATCAATGCGACCGGGACGACGTAACAAAAAATAGGTGAAGCTTTGGAACGGATTTCTTTATTCTTTTTTTCGATAAGAAAATGCTATACTTTGGAGCAGCTTTCTTTGTTCTTTTTCTCAATAAAGACAAAAATGCTATGCCTTGGAATGAAAATTTGAGTGTAAAAATGGGAGTCCCCTCCATGGCACATACCCACTATGCATTATATACCGAGTGTCCCCCCCCCACCATTTTCTATCATGACCCCATTGCAGTTATTCAGAGGAACAAACAAAATAAAGAGACTGGAACTTTTGGTCCAGACAATAAGTAAAATATAGTTTGCAGATCCATGAAGAACTTTTAAAAGTCTTTTAAGTAGGTTTACACTTCTTTAATTTTGTGTCACTGTTTGAACACAATGGATGATTTCAAGTTCAGTGTTGACCTTTTGGTGTTGGTGTTAAGTCAATTTTTACACGATTATAGCACCAAACATGAAATGAAGATGGTCCTGAAAAGTCACTCCCTAGTTGTTGAGATGTCAATAATGTGATGTGGATCAGTTCTACAAACTCTGATTAAGTTTTGGAGCAAGGGGAAGCAATCCAAATTTCAACACCAAGGCCAACACCGGACTTGAAATGGAGAAGTCTGAATATTCCCATTCACTAAACTTACACACAATGTCGGATTTTCGTAATCAGCGATGGTACATCAATATCGCTCGTCACTGAGAGATTGGACGGATGAAAATGAACGTCCTCTTTGGAAGAATTTAGTTTCTTCTTCTTTCCTCTCTTTCTGGAAACAACACGAAACCCACCGTCCGCGTCCTCCATGACTTAATCATGTTTTGGAATCATGACAAAACCCCGTCCTTTCGTAGTTCTGTGCAAGGATAGGTATATTACTTTGGATTTGTATATTTTTGCCTACGTATTCACCATTCGAAAATACAAGTCATGATAGTTCATTGATGATAGGCAAATCTTTGAAATCATTTTAAATCACATTAAAGCAACTCATGAAGTCATTTGATGCGTAAATGATTAAATTATTTTTATTGAAAACAACAAGTTAGCCTGAAAATTTTCTATCAATAGCGCGCGCTATTGCGTAATCTTTGATTTGTCAACATGAATCGACAGGTTCTGTAGCTGTATTATATCAAAACATTTCACTTGCTGGCGACACAGTCCAGTTTGTGGATAAATCACATCTGCCAAACATAAAAACAGAAGTGTACCTTTACTTTTTATCTGGAAACGTTTGTGATTTTGGTCATAATGGCTGAGAAAATGGTGAAACAAGCACCCGTTGCAGTTCGGCTGACAAGCAGCCGTGCAACTTCTGCAAGTGGATCACGAGGAACGGAGAATGACAAAAACCAACGCCCGAGCTCCTCCGGTGATGGAGAGATGTGTTTCGGTGAAGAGTGGTTGGACGATTGGGAAGATGAGGCAATTTTACATCAGGCAATGGATGAACTAAATGCAAATTTGAAGAGCAATTCAACATCACTTGGTGCAACCTCTCAGACTCAGTCTCTCTTACAAACCAGCATGACCAGTGATGAAACTGGAAAGATTTCAGAGGGTGTTTTGAGAACAATCTGCTCTTGTGAAACTGAAAAGTCTTCAGGTTGTGTGACTGTGTCTGTAAATAATGACACTGTCAATGTCACTGATTTAAGTTTAACAAGAGCAGCAGATGATAAAGATGTAGAGGTTTCCATTGGAAAAGAACAAAATAAAAATGGTAATTGCAAAGAAAATATTTGCCCAAATTGCCAAAGAACAATTAAAAAAAGATCTGATAATGACTTGGCAACCAATGCGTCGCCTTCTAAGAAAGTCAAAGTGGAAGTTGAGGAAAAGACTGACAAGTTTACAATGGATCCACTGAGGCAGTTCAAAGGAAAGTACCTTTGGGTTTCTGACTTGACGGCTCAAGCTTGGTGTGAGAGGCAGCTTCTTTATGATTTCACATTTGAGGGACCAGTGGAGATCTTGGAAACAGAAGCCATGAAAGTTGGCACGGAGATGCACATGAAGAGAGGTTAGCTTCCTTGTCCCTAACAGATCACAATTTTTTTAAAGCTCTAGAACTTTAGAAACCTAAGGTTTAAAAATAATTATGGTATTTCTATCCGTTTACTTAAGGTGGCTCTGTAAGTTTCTGTAGTGTGAAGAAAATTACTTCTTAAGTTGTGCATAAATGTTTGTTTAATCTTCATCTTTTTTAGAATCTTGTTCTTCACAAAGTGTGACATTTTTATCAAAATTTAGGAAATTGTAGTTAACCTCTTCATTCTTTTCAATGCTTCAGTATATGTTTATTTATTCCTATCCGTACTCAGAATTGGAAGTGCATACCATCAAACAGATAGCAGTAAAAACCAAAGAGGACAAATGGGCCATCAAATTCCTGAACATTCTTAGTGCTGTCAATCAACTTTTGCAAGGAGGAGGGGGTGGATTCTCCAGATGTGTTGTCAGGGAGATGCCCATTTTCGGGAAGCCTTTTCAAAGTGGAACTTTTGTGGTAAGTTTATGCCCCAAAAGGCAATGATTATTGAATTCTACTTATTTCATTGATTTTATTGTAAATCTGTCACATTTGAATAATTAATAGCACTACACAATTTTCTACATTTTTGTTCATTCTTTTGGAGTAACATTGTAATTTCACTTAAGCCTAGTTCCAAAATATTTTCGCCCCCTCTGACTATTTCAAGATACAATCATACATTTGCTATTAAACCTTGTAAAATGTTTTGTTTTTAATAGAATTTTCTTTAACCTACCGGTACATGTACCCAAGGTTATCACATAAAATCAGTTGAGAGAATAATCAGAACTGTGTAGTTAAGCTCAATTATTTATTTTCATCCGAGTGGAGTATCAATATTTATTTAGAAGAGTTGCAGAAACAATTTCAGCCATCAACCATCTGAGTGGCTCTTTAATTGGTCCATGTAATTGAATTGAATTATTATATTTAAATATTATTAAGATGCTGATAAGTAAATTTCTGATTGACAGAAAAAAAATTATATTATAATCTTTAATTTCTAGGTTGGTGTGATTGATGAGATCAGATACAATAGTCGGGACCAATTGGAAGTTGTAGAATTCAAGACCAGAGCCAAGTCTAGAACCATTCCATCAGCAGCTCAAAGAAAGGCACACAAACTTCAGGTATTTCATCTACCTTATTCTATGCTAATATATCATATATTCTTATACGAGAATATAAAGTTTTTAAACGTTTAACTTGAGGGGAAGCAGGTTAAATTTTCAATATAGAGAACAAATGCTGGCATGTCAGAATGAATAAAAAAAGGGTTCTTAATATGTGTTCTACTTACATTTTTGTTACAAGGATTCATACAACTCAACTTGTTATGAAACTATTGAATTATGAAATTCATTGTAAATGATTTACAACTTCTGAAAGCTAAATATTTTACACAGCAACTCTATATATATTTTCCAGCTTTTAATAAGTGTTGAGATGAATGCTACAATGTTGTCCACGTGTTCAGAAGTAATAAAATAAGAGATATGTTTTTAGGTAGACTATGTCAATCAAGCAGGCTAACAAATCTGTTTAGTTAAAAATGTTATCGAAATGCTTGAATGTTGACTCATCTATTGTTGATCAAATCATTTATCTTTTGTCTTGGCGTAACCTGTCTGATCTTCCAATTCCAGGTAATGCTATACAAGCAGCTGTTTGACGAGGCAGTCTGTGGTCTTCTGAAGAAGGAAACCATTCTAGAAACAATCGGCCTTGACCCTGAAGCTCAAGTCAATGATGAAATAGCTGCTCATGCCCTCGGGATGGACCTGGTATTACCAAAGTTTGGTGACTACCTAGACACCATGCTAGAACGCTTCCAGTTCCTCTCCAAGATTGACTCCCTTGCTGTAGAGTACTCCTCGCAGGACGACAAGGAACCATTTGCTGTGAATGAATACCCCTTCGATCCTGTCTGGCTCAAGGATAGGTTGGATTACTACAATGCATTCTGGGTAGGTGAGAGGGAGGTGGAAGGGGTCGAATTGGAAGAGGTTTGGAAGTGCAATTTTTGCAATTACAGGGAGGAATGTGACTGGAGACAGAAGATGCATGAGAAGTGTCTCAGTAAGAAGTCTACCAATAAGGTCAAGATAGAGATGACTAAGTGAAATTATATCAGTATGGAGATAAATATGATGCTTAGTTGAGGAGGAGGATTCATGTTTCACAAAGAATTGAGTTGGAATTTCAGTCATTCAGAGATTTCAATATCATACAGCATTAAATTCTTCTTGTAGATAGACTATAAATAGCAAGATTAAATAATTTGAGCATGATTTCATCCAATGTGGTACAAACATACAAGTGGGAATCATGTGGAATCTGTAATCTACATGTACCAACCTGCATCCAAGTTTTAGGGAGTTGACATGGATTGCAAAATTACCATGAATTTACAGAGCATTGAACATGAATTTATACACAATATGAATTGAATTCATCATATTAGTGATAGCCTATCAGTTGACTATATGGTTCATGCATTATGGGTGAAAGTGGGCAAAATGATGTCATAGTCCTGGTTTTAGTAAATGATTTAACATCTAGTGTTAAGGGATTGAAAATCGGGTAGGGTAAATTGTAAATACAACTATACATTGATTTTTGAAATATAAATAACTATTAAACTTTATTTCTTGGTGGTCAGGATTAAGATCATACCCCAAGTTTAAAGTTGTGGACTTCCTAGTCACACATTAAAGACTGGGCATTGGTATCACCACATTGGGTTGTGATGGATTTTAAAATTCTATATGAGGATTTAGAATTAATGTTTTGCTGAAGCCAAAGAGCAATGCCTATTTAAATCATGTTGTGAAAATTCATTCTTTTTTAAAACTGTAGAGAATCAAAGGCCATATAAGTTGGTGCTAAAGCTTTTACCTCAATATGTTTTCCAAATGTTTAAATGGATGGAGAGCTATTTGATTGAAAATCACAAACTAAAATGAAAACAATCTAGATGTATCAACATTTTTATGTGTTAGTTGAATTGAGTTGGATGCATTTTTATGTAAAGGGTTTTTTTTGTAAATAACATAAACAAGCAAAGTTACTGAGTGAGCTTGTCAGATGTACAATTCAGATATAGCCTTAGTATTGAAATGCAATATACAGTATACATGGAAACGAAGGGAAATTAGACAATGAAAATTGATGCAAGTTTAGCTTAAACTAAATGCATTTCTATATGTAAATTTGCGGTTTATTATTTTTACATTATTTGCTATTTTGATCTCTTTGAGAGTCTCTAGTTTCTAGCCTTAATATTTTGGGAAAGGAAGAAAAAGTGGATTTTCTTTAGCTGTATACCAGACTGACTCGTATCAATTACTGTCAAAGAGTAGCTATAGTCATTATCGTCATGGTTAAGCTCATTATTGGAAATGTAAGGGTTAGATTTGGCTCCTGTCCATGAGCAAGACATGTAATTAAAATGCAATTAATGTTGTTAATCTTATATGAAATAAGATGTTTGCTGTTGTAGTATTGTCTTTTATTGTACAAAACAGGAAAACTTCAAATGCTAATTTCGATGGTTGGGAGAAATTTTAAATAGATCGCATTGAAGTAATTAAGTATATTCATGTAAAAAAAATATTATATATCGTAGGTGGAAGCTTGTTATATAGCACATTAATATTTATGACCTTGTGTGAGATAAATTGTGTATATATTAGGAAATTTATACAGAATGTACTTTAGGGAGACCGGGGTTAGTTGGAACATGGGGTAAGTTGAAACATTGTAATTATCTTTAATGCCTGTAAAATAAATTAATGCAATACTGCCCTCAATTTATTGCAATAATAATTCAACACTGTTGTATTATTAATAGCAATAATTTGAGGGCAGTATTGCATAAATTTATTTTACAGGCTTTAAAGAAAATTACAATGTTTCAACTTACCCCATGTTCCAACTAACCCTGGTCTCCCCTACTCTAGGATAGTCATTTTACTGTGTGAAATATCTGCCTTTAATTTTACATGTACCGGGTATACTATTTTAGTATTAAAAGCTGCAATTTTCTATTCTATAATGTAGCATATTGAAATGTCGAAGTTTTTATAAAATTTAGCTGTGAAATAAATTGATACCTTTGGGATAAAAGTGCTTAAATGTGTCTTGTCAAGTGCCTGGTAGGAAATTAAGTGTGTTAATACAGGGATTCAAATGTTTTCACATAATAATCAGAAAATAACGGTGGCCCTCAACATAATACGATATTCGCTAAATAAGCAGTTATAACAGCCAAATTTTGCCGGGGGGCCAGTCAAATATATTGCTGTACACTCGCGTGACCAAAAAAACGCGTTTAAAGGGGTGTTTTTTTAGTTTTGGATGCGATCAGCGCGTGAACTTGTTAAGGGTATAAAAAACACAGATTTTTAAAAATAAGGTGGAATTTTGAAAGACTGGTCAATGGTCAATCACAGGGTCAAACGTATTAAGGGCATGTTTTTTCCCCAAAGCTTTTTTTCTAAGACTAGCCAAACGTGTTTAGGGTATTTTTTTTTACAAGCTTTTTTCCCCTGAGGTTATATTTTGGCGACAATTTGTTTAGGGGCCAAAATGTGTAATTCAAGCCTGCGAAAAACTTGTTCAGGGGGTTATATTTGACTGGCCCCCACCCCCCCCCCGGGAATTTTGCTCTCTCTCTATATATTCAATGCATTAAAATGGGCAAATACATGTATATATATAGGCGAGTATGCCCAAAGTATTAGTTAAAACTCTTGACCCTAGCATTTTTGTTTGACTTAGAAGAATCTGGCTCTAAAAAGTAAGGTTTAAAATCTGTCACTAAATGACAACATCCAGTCAATATTGGTTCATGCACACTTTGATTGGCAAACTATTGAAAACCTTTGTGCTACAGGGCCATGGCTTGAAGGTTGCTTTATCTGTAATTGACTCTTCAACTTATACAGACTTAAATGTATGTGACAGAAAGACTTTCCAATCCTTTATCCTGTGAAATGTTTATTCTGCTGGTGCATGAATTATAATCTGAATAAAACTCTTTTTTTTTCTTTTACAAATGCACAATAAATAACAATGTATACATATATGCAAAGGTGATATCAAATAATTTTTCTCAAATTTATTTAAAGCATAATTGCACAAAATTTCAACTTACACAGCTATAGACATTGTTGTTCTGTCCTAATATAACAAATAAATGCCATGAACACTCAGTATAAAGAGATCTTAGGACCATCTTAAATGAAATCAATTTCAAATATAGAAAGCAAGCTAAACCACAAAACTGCCATCAAAATGTGGTAATAATGGTATAGGCGAGTCTGCCTTGGTTATATCTCTTTAAGATAACAACTTAAGCAAATTTCAATTTCAAGAGGTAAATAAGGTGTGCTTAGTAAGATCTGGTTAAAAAATTGCTTTGACAAAGAGAAGGATGACTTTGCAGACTAAACTGGATGTATATAATAAATTTGAGCCATCAGTATGCTCCTTTCTTTTATCTTACACCTGGATGTATGACAAATTATGGAATTGATGGCTTTCTGTATTTCCTATCTATATGAATTCATGACAAGTCTTCTTAAAGCATAAATAAACCAGTCCCCCCCCCCAACAAAAAAAACCCAATATATTTGTGACTCAGGAAATGAGGTAATCTTAATGGTCCAAAGAAACTAAATATACTGGGTCTCCACTATAAATACACATATTTAAAAAGAAAAAAAATGTACGAGAAACTGACAATGAAAAGTCACATATAATTTGTTTATACTCTTTTGAGTTAACGAATGGAATAGACATTAATGAAAAAAGATGACAAGAAAAATAATATCATAAAAAGTAAAGACTGGAGCATTTCATGAGGCATTTGTCAGAAATTTTTAAGGACAAATATTCTCTCAGCCAAGAAAAGTAAAAATCGCTGACATCAAACATGAAATGCTCTCTTGCAAGCAAAATCTATAAATATTTTCATACCCTCAAATCATGAAAATCTATTCACTATAGATTCTTCTGATACAGAAGTCAAGTTAATTAAACATAGCAATTTACATTGCCAAGAATGGATACAAGAACGTATATTCCACATCCAATATGACTTACATATTGTACATTACAAGACAGAATATTATTAGCAACAATAGTCCTTGTTTCTGATGAATTTTCAGAATAACTGGATGTTTTACACTAATTGTCCTGGAAATAAAACTTCATTTCGTAAACCTTTTGGATGAAATTCAGATATTAAACCTAGGTAAAACTCGAGACTTCAGTCTCCACTTTGATGAAATGCTATGATTAATCTTCATTCCTTGATATCCATGACAAAGATAATTTACCAATTAATTCCTATAAATTCATTTTGTAACCCTTTCTTCTTATTTCACACAAACAAACATTTCAAATTTTCACTGCACCGTTAAAACAATAGGCTATGTACTTGGTGAATGACTTGGCAACTGGCACTTTGTAAAACGTGGCCAAAGGTAACCTTGGGTTTACTTAATCACTGTTATAAGAATAACACACTTTATCTTCATGAAGTCAGTGATTCAATCCAGAAGTCAAATTATTACTAAAAGGGAATTTTGAAAATTAGCAAGTATATCCTTACATACTTTTCATTATTCCCTGACTTTCCAGAAGTACTGGGACTGTACAGAATATTATTCAACAGGTACTAAAATATAATGTTAAACAACCTCATGAAATAAAAAGAACTAAACCAGAAAATGAACTTAACTGGGTTAATAAAAGAGACATTGAAAGAACAGACAAGGAAAAAAAACACATTTTTTTTTACTTGTGGTACCACACTTATAGTAGATACCTTAGTGACATAGTCAAATAAGGACAATGAAAGTTACATGAACTTGGATATATGATACTGTCAATATGTAAAACTTTGGTTCCGCAATGTCATTATTGGTAATTCAATGGTATTTCTAAATGGCCATGTGACGCATTACTTTTGGATTACACTGAAAAGGCAAATTGATCTCAGAGGTTTGAGAGGTATGAGTAAATTGCGAGATCTATGATGAATCCATTATGATGTCAGTATGACATTTGTAAGAAAGTAGAAGACCTAATTATGCAATTTGTATTTGGTCTCTTCCATTACAACCCATCCTAAGACACCAATAAAGCTCTGTGCCTTAAGTTAATATTCTCTTTTAGCATCAGATATCAAAGGTTAATTCTGACTAGTAGGTTCTGCATTATCGCTAACATGCACATATTTAAACTGTAATCATATTGATTAATATCCAATAGAGTGCATCCCATTAGCATCATTAGGCCAATATGCCATGCAATATATATATACCACATCCAAATATAATTTTAGTCACACTGCAATCTTTGTAAGACACCATCTGGTCCTCATAAAATACAAGAAACGTTGACAGTTGGTTATCCAACCAAATCTGGAGTAATAATAACATTGACATCATATTAATAACATGTTAAGCAGGGCCTGCTGGGAGGACAGCAACCTAGCATAATTATATAATTATTATCCAATTGCTTCACCTTTGTGGAAACCATGTCACATTTAAGATGACTGAGTTATCAATGCTTTCATACATGTATTTAAAGCTCCTTTATTTCATCTACTGAAGTGTTCTACATTTATTTTTCAACTTTCTGATCACTGGGTGATCATGGGCTGGCTGGTCCATCATGATAATGTTAGACTGACATCATTGACATTACTTAGTGCAAGTGGCAGACACACTTTCCTCTTTTGCAGGAAATATTTACTATTAAACGTTTCTGACTTCCTGTTGTGATTTTTGTCAAAGTAGGGCAGTACAGAGCGTTTCCAGTGAGGTCATCCTTCATCCATGTTGTAGGGCTGAACCAACAAACAAGTTCATCAAACTGTGATAAATCATTGTTTTTTTTTGGTAGTGCAGAGGTTTCCTACTGTCTTTTACTCCAATATGTCTGCTTGTGATATCACATGGGAACACATTATTGATGTAGCACCATCATATTTTTTTCTTCCCTGATGGTACTTCTTGGGTCTTTACAGTTCCCCCACAACTAGCATTCATAAACAGTTGAGGACAAAAAGAGCCTAGTTCTTGATAGTATAAAATAAGTAAATGACCAATTAGCATTAAATAAATTATACAATCCATGAACTCTTAATCTCATGAAACTCCTTAAACCTTGGAACAACTCTTCCTCTTCATGTCGTATGAATACGTCAATGTGTTCATGGCATGCCAAATGACCAGGAAAATTTGATTTGAATCTGAGACTGCATCAACAGATTCACCTTATATATTATTTTCCTAACCAGCTTTCTTAACTGCATAGCCTTTAAGCCATCAGGCACAATCAACCATGGTGTCTCCAAATCAAGAAGTGAATAGATATTTTAATAAATAGATGCCTATTGTGAGTTTTACATCAATCGTCATCTGAATCAGAGCTATCATTGTCTTCAATATCAGGCATTGGGAATCGTAGCATGGCTGCCAAACCTGTTAGCTGATTGAGTTCTACAAAGAAAAAGAGTAATGGAGGATAAAGATAAGAAATCCTAAACACATTTTCATTTTACCAATAAAAATAAAATGCACTTTCTTTTTATTTGTTCCACATGATTTTTTTACCCTCTTTAGTAGGTAACATTCTCCAGAATGGTCAAATGGATAAGGCTTCTGCTAATTTGCAAACCTATTGCCATTTATTATTGATTCATATATAATTTTGATTATCAAACAACCACTTTATCTGTACAGTCCTATCCGACATTGGACCAACTATACACTCACGATCATTCCCACTCACAATCTTCTAAAAAGTAAATATAGTTTTGAATAAGGACCCTGTGTCATAAAACCTGCAATCAATTTCAAGTTACATTAATTGTTATGAGCTACTGGAACCATGATATATAATTTGCTGATGTGTTTAGAATCCGATTTTCGCGAGGTGTGGGAGGTTGGGCTGTACTATACCCAATGATGTAGGTAAGGGTAAAACCGACGACCGTGACATAATTTATATATATCGCTGTACTTGTTTAGGGGAAAAGGGTTCTCATTTTGTTTTTAATACAAGGGTAGGGTTTCACATGCCAATTAATAGGCCCCCTTGTTAAAGGCAGTTGTTTGTACAACTCATGATATAAATATAATTCATATCATTAGTTGTTTCATATGTCGTGAACAATTCCACAATTATGAAATAAGTTTGTCTGGACATGAATTATTCATTTGTATTGGTCCACATTTTTTGCAGCCAGGCTCCAAAAAAATTCTACCTCTGCAACATTTCCAATTGCCGCATATAACAAAAACTTCCTGTATCCTGTTTCACAATGACTTATGATAATAAATGCCCAATATCTATAATTCATCAGCCAATCAAATTGAATGATTTCAGTAGCTTTGAAATGTTTAAATGCAAATTTGGTATTATAGCAAGTTTTATGAAACTGGCCCCTGAGCTTTGCTGCAAAACTTTGTATCGCCTATCTAAAGGGCTTCATCTCACAAAGAATTGCAATAAATTCAAATTAATGTAGATTTGAGTACTTAAGGGATAGGAACTCTTAGACCTAACGTCATTAAGTTCAAAATATATATATTGCAACTCTTTGTCAGACAGGACCATATTGAAATGTTGAATACTTACGTTCCCCTGAGACATGTAAACTAGAGAAGACCTTAACTTCACCACCATTGTCTCTTACACTCTCTACCAGATCAACATACACACGTCTCTTTGTTACATCAGAGGACCTGTCAATGATATTCAAAACTCCTGTAAATATCCTGCTTGTCGAGGATGAATAAAATGTCTTTTAAAAAAGCCCACAAGTACATTTAACCACACCTTTACTTTTGATATTTCTTGGGCAAGGCCATATTTCAAAAGGGCACATTTTAAAAGAGCACAAAGAGGAAAAGTTAACAAGAGCACAAAAAAAATTCTCCAAGTCCAGTGAAGAAGGCATTGAGACCAATCAATAAGGAATCCAAGGCCATGGCCTTACAGCAATTTAAGCTCTGTGTGAAACCTAACTAAAACAAGATGACCAGCAATATTATCAAAAGATATAGATAAATATCTATACAATAGTGTTACAGATTAGCAAAAGGCACATTTAAGACCTGTATGAAAGACAGAATATATAACACTACTGGAGCTTCAGATAACATGTTATCTTAATTAAGTTAAATGTTAAGGAGAGTGAAACGTCATGCAAATGACTGACTTTACACCATATCCAATGGATTACCTAATCCACATGCCCATGATACAGAGTAGTTATATTTTTTTAGATAAAAAACTGGATTTTGAAAAAGGTATCACTAGACTAATAAATGAACCATTATACAGTAGAGTTAGTGTTTCCATTTCATTTGGAGACACCTTTAACATGATTAGAAAACTAAAAATGTACTTACAATTGAAAACCTTTTCAGTGCAGAATGCTACACTTTCGTAAATGAAACTGGAGACTGAAGCTAAACATTACACTCTCTACCTTGGTGACTTTTAAATTAATTCTTGCATGTCAATTTCATTCTATCCATATTTCATTTTTTCAAAACTATGTAACTGAGTAAAAAAAAATGTATAATTGTTACAAATTTGAGAAATGAAAGTTATCAATTTATCCTAGGTAAAAATTTTCGAACATAACTAAAAGTGGTTTACCCCTTTAAAAATTGATACTACAAGATCTTGCCATCCCAGCTACATTATGCATTTCTATAAATGGCAATATCCTCCAATTTATACCAAATTCCTGTAGATAAATGTTCACATCGTGATAACTATTGGCTGCTTGTTAGGTACATGTATCCACTAATCATATGTTCATGAAGTGTCATTGTTATCTCCACTTCATGCTCAATCTTTATGATAAAAAATGTGATGTCGACACTATTCTAAATATGCTAAATAAAAATTACCTGAATAGTTCATCACTAATAAGCAGTGTTTCTATAGCAAGAGCTTCATTGGCTTGTTGAATCTGGTTCAATCTGAAAAGGGGACATTGATAAAAGATACCATTAAAGAAACCCACAAACTCAAGTATTCTGATGTCAAATACAATTTACGCCGATTCCTAAAGTGAGTGAAGAATTTCAATTAGAGGATTAACAATATTGAGTTCTCTTTCACAAAACAAAATATCAATATGAAAATTGTCCTTATCAAAACAAATGTTGAGATTTCTGTAAATCATAGCAGTAACTTGATAATTCACCAGAAATGACAAGTTTTATGAAACAGGGTCCTAAGCCTTACCCATAGAATGCTCTATCTGGTTCAGTCTGTAGCATTGCATAGAATGTGTCTAAAGCTTTCACTTCCCCTGATGCTTTGGTGTCAGCTAATTTTGAAGTCACTACTGGGTCTGACAGAATTTCTGTAGTGAAGAAAGAGAAAGGGGAATGAGATGGACATGACCACATAGAGACTCATTCAGATATAATACGAGAAAGCTCCGGAACATTTTGGGTACAAGGTCAATGTGATATGTTAAGATGTAAAAGATATCTTCTGCCTGTGCAATATTAAGTTATCCAATCAGATCCCTCATAAAATTGAGCACAAAGTAAACTTTGTCAAAAGTTGTAATATTATTGATGAGCAAACATGAAGTGATTTGAATCACCATATCTATTAGACTATGAATAATGTTGCTGTACATTATATTGCATCGTATCTGAACATCTGAACTTACATGACAAATGAAATAATGGGCAAAATTGGTTCTATACTGATTATAAAACAGTAACTTTTGGAATAACCAGGATTTCTTTCCAGAGCCTTTTATTTTCTACAAATGAAACAACATGAGGGAAGGGGAATCACATACTATAAGCCAGTTTGTAGTTAGCTCATGTGCACCTTTTCTCAAATAACCATTCCATTTTACATTAGTACAAGCATTAACACTTTTCAAATAAACAAGTTACATAATGATCTGAAGTATACATTAATGACCAGTTATAATACAGGAAATCAATTCATATCAAATATTTTCTGTCTGTAAAACAAACCTTTGAGTGCATGTTTGTGACCCGATGATGCATGGACCTGAATAAATCTAGACTTGTTTTCTAGGAGGATCTTGAGATCTTGCTTTATGGCCTGCTGGAACATATATTCACAAAACTGATCCTGGAAAAGATAAAGATAAGAATACAAAGAACATTTTCACATAGTAATGTGATTGATCTAATCAAAATCTGAACCATGGAAAGTTGGCAAAACCATCATCTAGAATATAATTTTCATACAAGAGTATGGGGAAACCCCGGTGCAGTGGTCCACCTGCGATCCCCCAATCTGTTATATGTGGAGAGACCTGTGGGTCATAGTGATTCGGTTCGCTTTTTGCCTCCCAGGTACAGGTGATGCCAAGCAAATAATAATAACATACCCTTTATGTCCTCACAATACAACTATAAATACTTAGTGCATTGACAATGTTTTGATCCAAGTGTGTGATCTTTCTCATAGCTTTCCATGGCTTTCCGTAGTTTACATATTAGCAAATTAATTGAATATTTAGATAAATTACAAACATGCAACTGAAATATTCGATTACAAATCAGTTTCTTGCATCACCCCCTAACCTATTGTCTGTTTGGTCTAATCTCATATTCAACCACCTAAAATCAACAGGAGTTTGTAGGTGACCGTTGGTGTAATTGCCACTTAGCATACTTCAGCTGTATCTGCTTTTCACTTAAGCTATTGATATCCCATTTTGTCTCATATACCCACTTGGATTTCAAATAATAAGATCAAAATTGTGATCAAATGAGTGATCCAAAGATGAAATGGAATATCCAAGAAAAGAGCATGGTAATGAGAATGTTTGAATATAAGACACAAACTGAAATTACCAGAGAAATAGATCAAGATGTCATGATCCCATGTGTGGTACAAAAAGAAAACTAAATAACTGTTATATAATTGTCTGTATTCATTTATATTTTAAATTATATTTTGTAATTTTTTATGTTCTCAAAGAATAAGCTCAATATTTTTTATCTTTTATGTAGCAATTTGAACATTAGACTGAAATTTGGGGTGCCTATATTTTTTTTTTACAAAGTACATCCACTTCAATCATTTCAAAGGGGAACAATATTTCATCAAATATCAAGAAGCTGATTAAGTGCTTACAAAGATAATCAGTTTAGTCTACTTTAATTGATCTACAATTGATGGAGTGACTTTCGAAGTGAACACAATTTCTTACCTTGACAAAGCCAGGACTTCCAATCAAGACACACTTGACAACTGTAAGAGGGGAAAAAAATCATCATTGAAAGACCATATAAAGGATGACAAAACAGCACATTTTCTTGGAATGTATCATATTTCTTGAATCGTGAGTAGATTGTTATATACTTACTATCAAAGTTTATATGTCTAAGTATGCCTTGCATGACAGCATCGTAGAACTTGACAAGTCCCTTGTCATGTTGAGAACAGAATCCTTTCCTTTTTCTTGGGATACCATGTTCTATCTTTGCCCTCACCAATGTCATACTGGGGGTAACCAGACATATATGAGCGAGTCCCTCCTGCATAACGATGGCTCCAACATCCGCACTTTGTGCCGGGTCACAGGCCATGTCTAAAAGGAAAGGAATAGGTAGGGAAGTGGGCTCAGTATATTCGCAAGATATTGATTTGATATAGCATAAAAAGATATCAAACAAAAGGTGTAAATAAGAAAGTCATGACCTTCCAAAGTGTGCTTGATTTTACAAAACATTTATATACACATCCAGGCAGTGATTCATACGACTAATGATGGTACTGATGACGTCATCCTTTCATTAATTATTGTGTATTAGATGAAATAGTTATTTTGCTTGTTGTAATTACTTCCTGAAAATGTGGTATTGCCATTTTTGTAGACACATTTTGTAAGTTATGAACCTTCCGAAAAATCCTATGGAAACTTGGAATGCATGCTAATTTGTGAACAAATTTTAGGCATTACTCCTATAAACATGCTAGTTCTAAATACGTGATCTAATCAGGTGAGAATCGCAACTACCCCAGTAACAATAAACATGGTCTTGTTGGCAGGTTTCACGACGCACTGTCTACCTTTCAAATATAGAGGGCACTGAAACAATTACCTATCCTGTCCAACGCTACTATATCCCATGTCTTCTTGGCAAGGGTGAATTTCCTGTTGAGCTCTAGATCCAGAGTGTGGTAAGCTCCCATCTAATGACAAAGAAGATTGCAACAACGGTAATCATTCTGGCTGAATGAAATTGCATAAGGTAATTAATTACCAGCTTGACATCATCCTCAATACATAATTGTCAAGAAAGGGTTAAATAATCTTCAATAACAATTCAAACTCACTTCAGAACTACAATGAAAATCAAAGAAATCTATGACTCTCAAACAAAATAACCTTGTTGACATAATCGAGGCAGATAATTTGACACCATACTCAAAAAATTTAGATGAGAATATGTTTGGGGGCTGTCAAAACAGATAAGTTTTAAGTAAAATATAACAGATGGCTGCAAGTAGCATTGTCACTATGCAAAAAATAGGTAAGACAGGTTTGAAAGCTTTAATCAAGTTGATATAATAGTGATTCCCAATTGAAGGTCATGTACATTCAGGGATTTCTAACAAACACACTCTGCATTAAACAAAACAAAAAATAAATATTATTTAATTGCCCAATTGATCTCTTTGCTGAATTCATTCCCAATTAAATTTTTTAATCTAAAACGAACAAGCGATTGGAAATCAAGGTCTGATCTGATAACGTTATCCCTAGCCAAATCACATGGTGGGTGTCTCATAAATGTAAGTTATGAATGACTCTATGCATGACTGGTGACATTTTCTTGTGCTATTAAGATATATCCCTACAGCTGACATAGCACCTAAGAACATGTTCCAGTCATGCATAAACTTGTCTTCAACTTTCTGAAAAGCTCTAAGGAACACGCATCTAATCACCTAATACATCCAAACTAACCTTGACATACTGATTTTCTTGTATATTGCGACCTTTGACCCTGAGCATACAAGCCTGTGAGTCAAAGTCAATGTCCTCCACAGAGATGGTAAGGGTTGTCCTGACACGGTTACTAGTACTGCTTCCTGTGGATGACTCGGTAGTCACTTTACGAACCGTTGTGGAGCGAAGGCTATCACCAGGAGCAACAAGGTTGTAGGCATGCCACATGTCTTCAGGGTTTTCTGGGATGAGTGTGAGTTGCCTGCATAGGATGTAAAATCAGTGCAAATTTGTATTATTGAGCATGCAAGAGCCAATGGATCAAACCCTACTCTACATTTGCTGGAAAATTGACATAAACAAAGCATTGCAAAGTAGCAAAATTGAAGAAATTTAGTTTCTTGGTAATTATTCTAAATCATTAAAACACAAAAAAGGTCTGACATAATATGATTGTGAACCACTTGCCCTAGAAATTTAAAACAAAATATACCTTATATACAATTGTCTTCCCCGCTCATACATGACATTCCTTTGGGTTTGCTTGCAGTTCCACATCAGTTCGGAAGTAGATTCAATATCATAGACCTCTGTATTCTCTATACCAATATAGTCTTATAGAAGAAAATCTAATCAAGATGGGAACAGGGAATGCCTTTCCCTCATAATACTCGGGGAGACATAACCCTTCCAAGTATAAATTGAAAATTCCCTCTTACCAAATCCTCAGTATGGTATAGCTATCGACCAATAGATTTGTTGAAAATTGACAGATTTAGCCCTAGGCCTATGGGCTTAAATTTACGAGTCAAGACAAAGACTAGAGAACCAAGCAAGGGCCGATTGCATGAAAGGGTCTTTTGCAAGAACCGTCTTTCATTTGGCCATTTATTATAATGTGCCATGTGAGATTCAAGATTCAAGATTCAAGATATGTTTTATTCAATTTAGCAGCTACGAAGGCTGAATTGACATTGAATTTACAATAAAAACATATAAATTGCACATAAACATGGTAAAATCTCAATTACAATAATAATCTTAATTCAATATAGCCATTATAATTCAAATATACAGTGATAATTCAAATTTCAAAAATAGTGATTCTAATTGCAATACTAATTTCGATTAACCATAATTATTTCACTGAACAATAATGATTCAAAAATAAGAGAAATGATAATTTGAGTGTGTGTGTAAGGAAGCGTTTACAAGTAGAACATAAAGAGGAAAAACGGTTCTGCTGAACACAAAATCGAAAAGGTTCAACATAATGGGAATAATATGGAAGAGGGGAGGGGGGGGTAAAAACTATCTTTCAGCAAATTATTATTTAAGTTTCAAAATAGATGGGGCATTGTTACAAAATAGGATAAAGTCATAATTGGTAAAATTGGCCATTGTTTCGTTCATCTGGTGTTTGTTATACAATGAATATATAATTATTTGAACATACATAGGAAATTGGTAATATTCATCATGGATATAAAAAGGGTAATTAATACATTATAAGATCATTCCGGGAATACATAGGACGTTTAAACTTCATAGAAACACATGTGTTACTCATCTATCATTTAAAAGCCTGATTAGATAGGGCATGGTACTTTTCTTGTATCGTTCTGTGCGGCACTTCGTCAGTCTATATTTCTCGCTATTTCGGAGGGCTCTAAATTCAGATTGTTTGGGGGGTAGCCAGTGAGGAAAGAACTTTTCAAGGGATAGTGCAAATTTCATACACAAAGTGACACGTCTGTCATATAAGGTTGTAAGGCCAGAAGTTGAAAGTGCATTATCATACGAGTAATAATCTTTGCCAAAAATTATACGCAATGCTCTTTTCTGGATAGATTCTATTTGTTTTGATTCATTGGCTGTTATGGACGAGTGCCACACAGGTGCACAGTACTCTAATATGGGTCGTAGATAGCATGTAAAGATAGTTAGTAGGTCTTTTCTAGAGAGGTTGAACTTTTTCAGACTACGAATCATGTACAGTTTTTTACTTGCTCTGGATACGATGTCAGTGATGTGAAGACTCCACTTCAAGTCATTTTGGATTGAGACACCCAACAGTTTTACATGATTTGAATTTTCGATGACTTGATTAGAGATGCTAATTTCTTGTGGCAATGGGGGGTTTCTACCGAAAGACACTTGAAGGGATTGACATTTGCTAGGGTTTAGCTTCATATTAGCGTTTCTACACCAAGTCTCTAGTTCGTGCACAGCGATTGAAATGATGCCAGTGGATGTTGATAGTCGACTCTCTGCCAGTGTAAGATCATCAACGTACTTCCACCTAGGGACCGATGATTCAAGGAGGGCATCATTCACGAGTGCGAGGAAGAGCAAGGGGCCCAATCGTGTCCCTTGAGGGACGCCCGCATGTGTTACTCGCTGGTCTGATAATTCACCACTATACCTCACCCGTTGGGTTCGTTGAGTTAGGAAACTCGACAGCCATGGAATTAGTTCAGGTGTAGCTCCAAGAGAAAGATTTTGCGAATAGCAATGTTGTGATCTACAAGATCAAATGCTTTTGAAAAGTCAGTCAGTACTACTGTTGAGGTATAACCAGGTTTGTCAGCATTGGAATGGAGGAAGTCTAACAAGTTGACAAGGTAGTGCGTGGTAGATGTCTTAGCCCTGTTTCCATATTGATGAGGGTCCAATGTGCCTTCTATGTCTCGGAGTAGCCACTTGCAAACAAATTTCTCAGCAAGTTTTGCAAAATGGCTGGTGAGGGCGATCGGTCTCAGTTTATCAATGGTTGCAGGGGAAGATTTAGGTACAGGCACTATTGTTGACTCTTTCCATTGTTGTGGTACAATACCTTGTTCCAGTGAAGCATTGATTATTTCGCAGATCGGTGTGGAAAGTTCGAGGGCATATTCTCTGATCAAGCGGGTAGAAATGCCGTCTGGACCAGCGCTCTTTCCTACTTGAAGTTTCTGAAGCTCGCGATAGACATCCCATGGTTGTACATGAAAAGGGAATTTCTCTCTTCTTGGGAAGTATGCTGGGAGATTGGATGTTGATAATGAGGGAATCTGTTCAGCAATCTCCAAAAAGCCATCATTAATTTTGTCGGCAATTTCTTTGTCAGTAATGTTTTCGGGGCCACCAGGAATATTGATGACCAATTCACAAGGTTTATTTGATGTCATCAACTTGATATATTTGTACCAAGCTCTAGGATTCTCTCGTTTCAATCGTTGAACTCTATTACTATAGAACTCCCTCTTGGCCGATGTACATTCTCTTAAGATCTGATTGCGGACACTTCTCCAAGCAGGTAGACTCGATTTAAATAGATGCTGTCGACGGGAAATCAAAGATTTTATCCGGGCAGTGATCCATGGCTTATCATCTTGATGCATCCTGACGCTTTTGATGGGAAAATGGGTACTTACAGCCGCATTCAACTCGCTATAAAACTGATCACATTTGATATTTACATCATTACTAGCAAGGGCAGGGGACCAGTCGTGGCTAGTTATCCAGTTGCCAAAGCTACGGATATTAGAATCTTTCATAGGCCGTACTATTTTTTTGTTTGTTTTGTTTGGATGAGATGGTAGGCATTTGGGCTTGAGCAGAATACCACGATGGTCGCTACGTCCAACAGGAGCTACTAAGTCGACAGGTAAGTAGAATTGTTTAAGATTTGTAATAATTTTGTCCAAAACCATGTCGTTCCTTGTGCATTTTAAATGAAATTCGGTCTAACATTAAATGTTAGAGGTCTACCTGGAAACATTTCATTCATCTTTTAAAGTAAACAAAATCTTTGTTTATAAAATGGTGTGATATAAAGCTAGCTATAATTGATTTTAATTTGTTTATCATTAATTCGGAAATATCCCGCAAAAATCTACAGCGCATCATAAAATGTGGGCAACACGAAAGACGGTCCTTGGCCTTGGCTGCACATGCAAACAGCTCAAACGAGATTGGAAAACAGAAAACACCAGGAAATAAATACATGGGAGTGGCATGCGAATTTGCAACAGAACTGCCTAAAGTCGCCCCTGAAATCACCCAAAATCACGCTTTAGGGGCGGCATAAAATCTAGAAGTCACCCCCGAAATAATTGCCGAGCAATAACTGGTTAGGCCGCACATGCTGCGCTGCTAGCTCAGCGGCCCCGGCCAAAGTCGGCTGGAACACACAAGGTCCCTCCTTAACTTTGATAGTGAAAAGTTTCCTTTTTCATTGCATTTTGAAGATACCATCCTAAATTAGATCGTAAACACTGAACAAAATCACACTTTTTTTTAAATATTAGCATATTTTCGGCAACCCCAGTTTTTAAATTTGAACTAAGCCTTCGGTGCTCTAGAATTTTATGCAGCGGATTCCGAAATTTGAAGGCCAAAATAAGGATTTTTAGCGGGATTTTGGTGAGTTAAAGAAGTGCCTCAGAATACATGTACCGTATTGGCGCAATTTCACACCGCCTACTTTGCAGTGATGATTGACTGTGAGCTGTGCTGGGCCGGGTTCAGTGCTGTGGCATGGTTGTGCTGGCATAGCTTAGCTTAATAAAAATATATGTGATTTGTAATGCGCCAAATCCACCCAGCAGAGTGCCCAAGGCGCAGTGAAAGAAGAAAGAAAGAGAAAAAGTACAAATATAATAGTCATACTAATATAGATTCAGGAACAATTAAGAGTAAGACTAAGAGCTAAGCTTGCATGGCTTGTGAAATAAGTTGACATGTTGGCATTTGCTGTCAGGCTGCGATGCATTCAATATTTAATAAAATAATTTTCAAGTGAGAGTTTTTTATCAAATAAACTAAGATTTATAAAAACGATTCCTCGAAGTACAAATTCTCATTTCTGACTCTGTTGATGACATTAAGCCCTATTCAATTTGGACAAAATTGTAAAATTTATTTTAGGTCCATTTAATCTAATACACGAGATACAAAAGTAAACATTAGATCTAAATGAACAACAAGAAATAAGATAATCATTTAACAATTCATATTATTACAATAAAGAAAAAAAATGAAAGGTAAAAATGGAGCCCCAAAACTTAAAGGGGAAGTTCACCCTGAAGAAAACTTTGTTGTAAAAATAGCAGAAAAAATATTGAAAAATATTGGTGAAGGTTTGAGGAAAATCCGTTAAAGAGTAAGAAAGTTATTAGAGTTCAAAGTTTTGGATTTGTGACGTCATAAACGAGCAGCTGCCCCATGTGTTATGTAATATAAAATGCATGAATTTCAAATTCTGTATGGTTCCTGATGACTTAATTTTGTTTTCTATTCGTGATCGGGTGTGAAGTAATTTGTCTATTGATATACAAAAGGTACTGTGAAAACCATTTTCAATTTTCTGAGAAAATGACATTTCATTGATTTTTTACCATTCGCTATGTAGGAATGCTGCTCGCATATGACGTCATAAATCAAATAATTGAAATTCTAATTACTTTTTAATTATTTGATGAATTTTTCTCAAACCTTCGGCAATATTTTTTCTGCTATTTTTACAATAAACTTTTTGTCAGGGTGAACTTCCCCTTTAACAAATGGCAGTGTATACAGCCACACGCGTGTGTCTTTACCATCCAGCCACACGCGTGTGGTTATATCCAGAACACATATCTGTGGATACCGCCACACGCCGCCAGTAAATTACAGTAAAACACGTATGTCTGACCGTCTATATCACGATCAAAATAACCTCATTTCTTCATTAAATTCTTACATTCTAAACCCCTTTGATATCCTTAGATCGTTTCAATTTCATTCTCACCGTCTTCTTTCCTTGCTTTTCTTGTCTTGTTACAAACGGTCATCTGTTTAACAGCAAATTCTCTTTTTCTACTTGTGTCGATTCTGGCTTCCTTCGCGGTGGCAAGACCCATACAGCATTAGCGCAGCGCTAGTATAGTAGACATACACAGTTTGGGTTTCGTACGTATGCGCACATAGCCTAGATTCAGTAGAGAATCGACACAAGTAGAAAAAGTGTGAAAATTTGCTATTTAACAGGCGGCCTTTTGTAACAAGACAAGAAAAGCAAGGAAAGAAGACGGTGAGAATGAAATAGAAACGATTTAAAGAAATCAAAGGGGTTTAGAATGTAAGAATTTAATGAAGAAATGAGGTTATTTTGATCGTGATATAGACGGTCAGACCTACATACCGCGGTACGTGTTTTACTTTTACTGTTATTACTGGCGGCGTGTGGCGGTATCCACAGATAGGTGTTCTGGATATAACCACACGCGTGTGGCTGGATGGTAAAGACACACGCGTGTGGCTGTATACACTGCCTTAAAAAATTGAACTTTGAACTCTCACTCCCAACCCATATTTTTCCCCCTGGATATTCTCTTGACAACATATCCTGTTATAATTCTAAGGCCGAATACATAATAATAGTAATAATAACATAATAATGTGAGTTAGTTGGTGTCAACGCTAACATTAAACTAACAAACATGACTAAACCAACCTAATTTTCTTCAGACAAAAGTGGTCACATCGATTTATACGGGTGGGACTGGGTAACGTAGACTACCGCAAACTAGGACCTCTACTCACCCAGCACCATCCTTTTCGAAGTCTTTGCTGACAAGTTTCATTTTAATTGTTCTTCAAATACAAAATTGTGGAGATTCAGAATGTTCACCTTAAGTAATGAACATTGTTTATATCAATAAAGCAACAAAAGTAGGCGATATGTGAAACTCGTCGTTGCAGCACCATCTCGCAATCCATTCAAAGTACCGGTACGAACAGAGTACCGGCGCGGCGCGATAAATGCCACGTTAATAAACTCAGTCACGTCACGGATGCGCGTTTTTTTTAATGTAGATTTGGCGCGGCTGCTAGCTAGATCCTGCGATAATTTATCTATGGATCGAACGAACGCAGTGAAAATGAGTTTTCAAAATTTTGAAGAGAGGGAACCCCCCCCCCCCCCCCGTTGCATACGGCCATGATCCGGCCATGATCTTAAAACAAAAAGAAAATAAGGCTTACGCTTACTAGTATCTACCCCACTCACATGACTCAAGAAACTTAAAAAAGAGTGGGTTTTCAGGACAAGAACAGGCACCTTATTATGATAATTAGGGGCACTATACACATAAAACAGGTCCTTAATTCTCAGGTGAGACACGAAACACACTCCTGGGGGCACTCTTCTTAGGTAAAAGGGGCACTGATACTAGAAAGGGCATCCACAAGAAGGCAGGGTCAATTGCTAAAGGCATAAAACGGATAAAGATAAAGGGGCAATTAAGGGCACCTACAAGAAGGCTAAGGGGCAATTGCTGACGGCATGAAACGGAGACTTTATAATATTAAAGGGGCACATGACATGTTCATGAGGGCACTTTTCTTGGATGAAAAAGGGCACTGATTCGAAAAAGAGCACTTACAAGAAGACAAGAGAGCACTTGCTCAGACATAAAACGGGTTATCAGGTGAAAGGGGCACAGAACACGCGTTAATGAGGGGGAACAATTTGGTAAAATTTGGCACAGATACGAGATATGGCACTTGCTAACACGTAAAATGGGTTAGTCCTCAGGTGGAAAGGGCACATAACAAGTCCGTGAGGGGGCATTTTTTGAGGAAAAAAATGACACTTACAAAACGAGAAAGGGCCGGCACTTGGTAACACCTGAAACGGGTTGATTTCCGATCAAACGGGCACAGCACAGGTTCGTGAGGGGGGGGGGGTTCTTGCGTAAAAAGGGCACTTTTCAGTGCTTCAAAAGTGGGGGCACTGTGCCCCCGCCCCCAGGATCGTCGCCTCTGTGTTAGCTTACAAGATTAGGTTTACACTGAACTAGACTTGGACGGGAAATTTTTTAACAGTGGCGTAAAACTTAAAGTGAGCCAAAATTTTTGGGGACTTGGCTTATCGGGATTACTTTGCAGGGGCTATGGGGGGTGGGCTGCAGGGCTCTTTTTCCCAAACCGTAAAAAATACCGTCTGATTATGATATTTTGCATGGTCAGCCCCCCACCTTCGGCTCAGCCCCCCCCCCCAATTTCAAAACCGTTCCGTGGCCCCTGTTTGTAATATTGTGGACACATTTTTTTGAAAGATTTGGACATATAAAACCATTTCCCTTTCTTTAGTTCTAACTGCATGGTCGTCCCCCATACGCCAGTGAAGACCGTTTGTAGGAATTCATAAAAAATATATCTATTTTGCTAGAAAAATAAAGAAAAATTGTAATATTCATATGAATAGGACATATACCTGCACTTTTTGAAATAAAACTATAGGACCGGCTGGTATTTCACCACTAAGTAACTAATAATTAATTGTTCTTCAAATACAAAATTGTGGAGATTCAGAATGTTCACCTTAAGTAATGAACATTGCTTATATCAATAAAGCAACAAAAGTAGGCGATATGTGAAATCGTCGTTGCAGCACCATCTCGCAATCCATTCAAAGTACCGGTACGAACAGACCGGCGCGGCGCGATAAATGCCACGTTAATAAACTCAGTCACGTCACGGATGCGCGTTTTTTTTATGTAGATTTGGCGCGGCTGCTAGCTAGATCCTGCGATAATTTATCTATGGATCGAACGAACGCAGTGAAAATGAGTTTTCAAAATTTTGAAGAGAGGGAACCCCCCCCCCGTTGCATACGGCCATGATCCGGCCATGATCTTAAAACAAAAAGAAAATAAGGCTTACGCTTACTAGTATCTACCCCACTCACATGACTCAAGAAACTTAAAAAAGAGTGGGTTTTCAGGACAAGAACAGGCACCTTATTATGATAATTAGGGGCACTATACACATAAAACAGGTCCTTAATTCTCAGGTGAGACACGAAACACACTCCTGGGGGCACTCTTCTTAGGTAAAAGGGGCACTGATACTAGAAAGGGCATCCACAAGAAGGCAGGGTCAATTGCTAAAGGCATAAAACGGATAAAGATAAAGGGGCAATTAAGGGCACCTACAAGAAGGCTAAGGGGCAATTGCTGACGGCATGAAACGGAGACTTTATAATATTAAAGGGGCACATGACATGTTCATGAGGGCACTTTTCTTGGATGAAAAAGGGCACTGATTCGAAAAAGAGCACTTACAAGAAGACAAGAGCGCACTTGCTCAGACATAAAACGGGTTATCAGGTGAAAGGGGCACAGGACACGCGTTAATGAGGGGGGAAAATTTGGTAAAATTTGGCACAGATACGAGATATGGCACTTGCTAACATGTAAAATGGGTTAGTCCTCTGGTGGAAAGGGCACAGAACAAGTCCATGAGGGGGCATTAATTTTTTTAGGAAAAAAAATGACACTTACAAAACGAGAAAGGGCCGGCACTTGGTAACACCTGAAACGGGTTGATTTCCGATCAAACGGGCACAGCACAGGTTCGTGAGGGGGGGGGGGGTTCTTGCGTAAAAAGGGCACTTTTCAGTGCTTCAAAAAGTGGGGGCACTGTGCCCCCGCCCCCAGGATCGTCGCCTCTGTGTTAGCTTTAATACAAGATTAGGTTTACACTGAACTAGACTTGGACGGGAAATTTTTTAACAGTGGCGTAAAACTTAAAGTGAGCCAAAATTTTTAGGGGACTTGGCTTATCGGATAACTTTGCAGGGGCTATGGGGGGGGGGGGGGTGGGCTGCAGGGCTCTTTTTCCCAAACCGTAAAAAATACCGTCTGATTATGATATTTTGCATGGTCAGCCCCCCACCTTCGGCTCAGCCCCCCAAAAAAAATTTCAAAACCGTTCCGTGGCCTCTGTTTGTAATATTGTGAACACATTTTTTTGAAAGATTTGGACATATAAAACCATTTCCCTTTCTTTAGTTCTAACTGCATGGTCGTCCCCCATACGCCAGTGAAGACCGTTTGTAGGAATTCATAAAAAATATATCTATTTTGCTAGAAAAATAAAGAAAAATTGTAATATTCATATGAATGGGACATATACATGCACTTTTTGAAATAAAACTATAGGACCGGCTGGTATTTCACACCACTAAGTAACTAATCAATGGGAGCTGAGTGTTTTGGAGACAATACCAAAACTGTAAGATACATCTTATATGCATTTTGCTCAATCAAGTTTGAACAGGGTGCGCTTATAAGGTTAATTGCAAATGAGTACAAAGATAAGAACACATATGCCATTCTGAATTAATATACTGAAATGAGATCAATATATCCGATTTGACGATTCGTGTTAAAGCAGAAAGAAATTCACCATAACTATATTGATAAGTATATAAGTCAGTATTTTGGACAAGAAACATTATGCTATTCTGGCAACAGTCTTACAAAAAAGTATAGGTCCATGGTTGAGGGTACTTACTTCCCCAAAAAATGTAGTTGCTGAAACAAGACGCTTCAAGGACTCTTATATAATGTTTCATCTTTAACACCCTGCAGCGAAAAACATATCTTGTCTATAAATACTTCAAACCCGGGACTTGAACCTGAACCAATTGAGAATGATCGTCACGTCACCTTTGTGTATCGCCCCTGTTTACTATCATCATAAACTTATTCATTCTTCAGACACTGTCACTTTGCAGGTGATGTCTACCACTGGTGTCGATCCTTGACGACATACTATTCAAGTTGGGGGATGAAACAAAAGGTCATCCCCCTTGAACAATAGATTCGCAACACAAATCGACACCCATGATGATGTCTACTGTTGTTTCATGGATTGGTGTCATGTGAATGGTTGTTTGCATCGATTTATCATCTACTTTGTAATAAGAAGACTGGACACTGGTAGGCCTATATAGGTATGTGAATTCGACTTTACCCCATTTTCTCAGATTTTATTTTTGGAGCAATGCCGTATGCCCGAAATCTGTAGTTTGATTTAACATGAATGGTTCACAGCATGTTGAATTAGAAGCAGACTATTTGACGTGTAAGTTTTCACTTTATTGATGGCACGTCAAGTAAAGTATAAGGCCTACGGGGTGCGTGTGACGATATAAGAAGTTACTTTTTCAGAAGATGTGAACCTGTACTAGAGAGTGAATAGCCAATTCCCAGACTTTAGATTGAATGGGAAATTGCTAAAAAAATTCCATCTATAATCCATTCAGCAGTATAGGAAAAGACTAAAAGAGTGACGAGTTTTACATACAAAATTATTTTCAGTTACTGGAATACCGGGCTGAAATATCGCATGAGGGTAAATCATAATCAATTGATTTCAGATCCGATTCTACTAGGGCCTTAGAAAATATGAACTGCATACATGATTCTATAAATAACTCCTGGTTTGTGACCTCGCAGCATTCGCACGTCGAGGGTAACTGGGCCCGTGTCATCACCATGGAAACAAGAAACCAGCTTGACGATGAATGTGTTATAAGTTCATTCGATGGTCTGATAAGGTATGCAGATACAAGAACAGATGAACAAGGGCAATCATATATAGAAGCATGGGTGGAAATCCCAGGGGCGACATGGGGGGCGTGTCCCCTACCAAAAATAGTAGGGGGACACAATATCAAATGCCCCCTATTATTTTTTGTCTTCTATGATGGAGAAAAATGCATCACTTCACAATCGAAATAATACATGTATTTTGGACTAAATGACTTTACATTCTTGGTGATAACTTTTTTTTTTCTTTTTTTTTGCTTGTCAGATTTTCCAGGCCCTGGTCCCCATACCTTTTGGGATAGATTTCCTCCCATGTATAAAAGGAGCAATTTCTCATAATTCAGAATGCTATAATAAGACATCAATCATAACGGAATCATGATGATTAACACTTAATCAATAAATTGGTGATCTTGGGTCATTGGTCATTTATGGAACGGGGGCCGAGAACGACACGTTCGAATAAAAACTTTTCCATAAAAATGCGTGTGAATTTGATATAGGTTAAATTCATTCATTCATTTGCATTACTTGACGCATCACAACATGCAACAAATGCTTTCAGAAATCCAATCAGACCATATTTTGTAATTTAGATGACATATACTTTCAATCTAGGGGTTAATTTTCATTACTTTAATTCGATTTCATTAGACGGGGAAGCAGGGGCGGATCCAGGTTTTGGGGAAATGGGGGGGGGGGGGCGTTTTGCCGAGGAAAATTGACAAGCAAAAAAAATAAATAAAAGGTCTTTACTGGGCCTATACACGAAAGACCACATCTAGAAGTCAGCTCAAGAAAGAGCCACTAGATTCGTTTGTAAAGATCACAGGAAAACCAGTATAGTGTTTCTCAGATGCTGAAAGTCACTTAAATGGAGATCTCTTGAAGAGAGAAGAGCTATGCAGCTATCTCAAGACTTACATTTTTATATAAATCTGTAAATCACAGTGCTTCAATCCGAACGTTGGTCGATACCTAACAACTCCCCCTCAAAATTCTGTCGGGAGACGGAAATGATCGGTAATCTCTTTCTCCCTATACCAACAACAAAAAATCGGTCGATGATTTGAAGACAAGGCTAAACAAAATTCAGATGCCTACTTTCATTCGGGGGGGGGGGGGGGCACATCATTAATTCAAATTCATCACTACCCACACACGCCTGCAGTAATTATATCCCGATTGAGGAGCTTGCCTGCAGTAACAGGAAGAAGAAGAACAACAACAACAACAATTTTGATTGGCCAATTATATCCGCCACCGGGGGCAGGGCCCGGGGGGCAGGGTAGCATTTCCGCATTCGTAATTTAAAAAATCCCATCATATTCGACCAATCTCGATTTGTTGAAAGTATATCTTATTCCTCAAATATTTTCAACAATAATTCTGTTATCATTATTTATAATCGTCCATTTGTGTCCCCAGCCCCCCGTAGCTACACCACTGTGGGTGAATCTTGCGAGGTATAAGTGTGTGTGCGAGATATAGAAATTCAAAGATTATAATGATAATCGTAATGATTACCCAGAGAGAAGTAAAATTGTGGTGAGTATAAAAAATGACAGGATATAAAACTCATGAATAGAGCTTTACCTCTTAACTATTATTTGTTAATTTTATACTTTAATCAACTTTGCTAATTTTCTGTATTCATTATTTTTCTTATGTTTTCTCTTTTTTTCCCATGATGATAATCTGAAAATGAGATTTTTTTCAATATGAGATTGATTTGATTCAAGTCTATTCAATTTCAATAAGATGCCCTACAAGAGGTGAAATCGGAATCGCCATTCGACTGTAGATATGAAAAAAAAACTCTCCATTAATATAATCACTTAGCCTACACCGGTATGATTAAAAAATATTTAAATGCGAAACTTGTTTAATAGACCTCTCAATTCTTGACTTGGGATAATTGCTATGAAATATATAGATGAAACGATGAAATAAATGAAGTTTCTGGTTAAGGCTATTGCTCTATGCCAGCCTTTCTTCTGTCTTCCTTTTTTATACGAATCTCATTGAAAATTGAATAATGCACCATTCATTGTCTCTTTTGACTCTGGGAATTTAAATATACTAAGCGTGAACATATTATAGATAATGGTTTTGACCCTGATAAATTATAAATAATGATATTTGTCTTGTACATAAAACGATGGTTCAATCGAACGTTCTCATTGGCAACCAATACACCGTGATTGTGTGTCACATCAGCAGGAAAGAGTTGGAAATACACGCTGTCTGCAAACAGATAAGACAATTAACCTGCAATCATTAAGCTAATGTGAATGAGATTTAATGGTATTTACAAACTATCAAAGATCAAACAAATGATAATCACTGCAGGGACTTTTTGTTTCATTAGCCTGACTAGAGGTCATCATTTTAAAAGATAATAATTAGATGGGTTTATATAGCTATTTAGTTCGTATATATAGGAATCAAACCACTTTTGTGATAACATAATTCGCTTCGTGAGGCTCAGAGAACGAGAATTAATGGTAAGAATGATTTCTACATTTCGCTTTGTACTACTTGGTTTGTCAATGTGTGCGTGAAATAATGTGTAAGGTGAGTGTCGGTGAATTAGTGTGTGTAAGGGAGTATGCGTGTATTTAAACTTTTATTTTACACCGGTGTTTTGATATTTTCAGACGCTTCATATAGGCCTATATAGGGTCCTATGTATTGCTCAATTTGTTTCCAACATGATTTTTAGGTGACATTCATTGGCCTCTATCATCGTATAGTATTGAGACATTATCAGTTTGGAATTTGAAAATTAAAGGTTTTTATTTTACTGCCCTTGACGACAGGGCGTGATACTGTATTAATTATAATACGGATTTTTCCTTTCGGTAAAATTATTATTGTTATTATTACTATATTGGGGAGTGGATTTTACTCAAGAAAATTAGGTTACAATAACTCAATGCAATTAAGTAAAACAATCACTAACATAAGTTTGAAAAAAAAACAATGGGGGAATGGACTTTCGTGATTCAAAAGTCCGCTCACCAATCCCCCCTCTAAGTTCGCTAATCATCGAATAGGCTGTTAAATGATTTTAATATAAACCAGACACTTCATTCGTTTTTTTTCTTAAAGTTTTAATACGGCCATATTTAATCAGACTGTAGTTCAAAAGTCAGATATATATTATACAGATATCACGTTTTGTGTTATCATTCAACTTACGCAGTAAAAACATTGCTAAAATTGTTTTCTACAACGCTGTTAAGTATAATGAACTTTACAGTAGTTGTGCAACAGTTTAACTAAGTATTTAAAATCTTAAACAACAAATTGCAATTTTCAATATTTGATCTTCAACAATTCAATGAATAAAGCATTTTTTAATCAGTAAAACACTGCTTTATTCATGTATTAAAAAGAGTTGCATAAAAGTTTAAACAGCATTTTGTCAGTGTCCTATTATTAAATGATCTGCATAATGTGGCATGTTGGCATAATATTGAAAATTTTGAAGTTAATAAAAATTAATGTTGATAAAAATGGACATTAGGCCTACTTTGCGTCTGAAAGTAAATAGGTTGTTTTTTTTAGCCAAGCGTGAAGTGAAACAGATTTGCTTACTACTGTCACAAATAATCACAACCTGAAAGCAGTGCACAACGGGGTTAGTGACACAATTATAATTCTTAAGACAAAATTAGAAGACGATATGGTGATATTTTCCCCAGTGATGTAATGAGCCAGGGGGACACAACTTGCTGGAAAATTTCGCGGGAGAGCAAAAATGTTTACCTTCTGTAAATGAAAATATATATAACTACAGATTTTGACAATGGCATATTATAAAAATGATTTCATCCCATTCCCTTTTCTCGTCTTCTTTTTCTCCGATTTTCTTTTTTTCTATTGCTAATTGGACTTTTGGAGGACCAGTTCCCCAAACTTAAGCCCCTTCCATGACGCGCCAGTGATTTTCACCGAGTATCCTCTACATTCTTATTGAATTTACTTATGCGGTTGTTCTTTTCTCTATGCAGAAATTCTAAACCGAGGCAGAGCATTTCGACTTCCTCTTCTTACATCATGACGGAAAAGTCAAGAAAGCCTCCCAGAATGCCCCGAAATCAAGACGGTCGGAAGCTCAATCGCGCAGACGAATCCAACGCGTCTCCAACGAAAAATGGCGCCTCCAGCAAAACCCTCACTTCTTCGGAGATGCCAAAATTGACGAACACATTATCCGTGCGCACTCGTACGTCATCACTAGATTCGAGTTGTTCGCTGGTGTCTGACACTTCTGTAGCTCTCGATCTTCCATTCAGCGAACCTTCACCAGAACATCTTTCACCTCGAGCTGGAGGAAAGCGCTTAAGTATCGATTCACTAAGTACAGGTAGTTTTCCTAGCAGACGACATAGTGAGGAAAGTGGGGATCGAGTGATTCGTTGGTGGAACAGTGGCGGCATGGGCCCCGGACCAACCAATCCAGGCTGGAGTATGGATAGAAGTCGCCGAAGTAGCAAAAGTTCATGGTAAATACACTGAATGTTTCTCATTTTCATACTAAAAAATCATTCAAAAATAGTAATGAATAAGCACATTGCCAAAAGAAGAATTTGCGGGAAGGGTGGATGGGGGAATAGCCCGTAACAAAATATCCAAAAGGGGTATAGGTGCCCATTTCATAAAGAGTTGCAACTATAGTAATTTTGCCTTAATGTCAATTACATTGGTAACATGGCTCAACTGCCAGTCTCGATCAAGGTTACCATGGTAGTTGGTTGCCATTATGGCTAAATTACAATCGTTGTATTTCTTTATGAAACGGGGCCCCAGATCTTAAGCTTAGTGTGTGTGACTGTGCGTGTTTGCAAATAGTTTATAACTTTAAACCAAAGGATCGTGTGCATGTAAACTTTGTCTTTGAGTGAATTTCTCCGAAACATTTCAATAAAGAATAGACAAGAAAATATTGCTCCAGCTATACCTCCATGATTATTCTCGAATATGAACTATTCTTAAACCTGACTTTAACTTTGAATTGTATTTCAAATACTTGTGTATCGAAAATTTAGCGTGAACCATGTATACCTGAGTTCTTTCCTCATGTTCACATGTTTTCATCATATTTTGTTTTGTTATGTGTATATATTGTATCTACATGTGTGTAAACCAGTGAAAAAAAAAGAATTTCTTTTATGGACAATAAAGTTATTCAATTCAATGTGCTCAAAATACAATTTCTAATAAACACACCTGAAAAAAAAAACAAATTAAAAGACAATAATATGTCTCATAATTTATGATCATTTAAACTAATAATTCTTCTTTATACATATCATGATACAAAGCTAGAACAAAAGAAAACAAGTTACAATTTAAATGAAATATAATATAATAGTAAATGATGTCTGTGAGTCATGATTACATGCCTTCTGAAAAAGGTTGTTTACCCTCGAAACTATTGGATATGCAGTGTTATTCGAACATGATTTTACCAAGAAGAATACTTGAATTATACCTGAACATTATACTTCTAGTATTGACTTCAAAGAATATCACGCCAAGTTGGATTATGAAGTCCGTTATAAGTGTGGCACTCTGGTTAGTTTTTATTTTTCATCGGAAGAACTAGAGGTCATAATAATTTAACATCATTGCACTCAACAAGACAGCAACCTTCATTGTATGTCATGGATGATGGAGAGTTGAGAGAGAGAGAAAGCTTTTTCTTCCAGAGGGAGAGGGAGAGAGAGAGAGGGGGGGGGGGAAGAGTTTGAGAACCTGTGAATGATTCTCTAAAATGGATAAATAATTGTTTCATATCTTAAATAGATTACTGCATAACGCGTGCGACGGAAGGTAATGTTGAAGAGAGAAACAAATCTTTTATAAGAATAATAAACGGAAAGGGAAAGAGCGATGGTAAAACTGAGATAGATAGAGTGCTAGGAAGAAAGGGAGGGGGGGGGGGGAGAGAGAGAGGGGGGGGGATAGGACTGATGTCTATAGTTTAATATCTTCTGAAGATCGTCTTCCCTCACATGTTATGACGCATGCGATAGGTCTTTTTAAAGAAATAATTCCTTCAATGTGAAGACAAGTCATGTCACTGAAAAAGAAGGAAGTTAAACAGGATCAATCAGAGAGTTGGAGGAAAAGAATGAGACAGTGGAAGGGATGTGGGTGTTGGTATATTAGTTTGGCGCAGGCATACGACAGATATTAAGTTGCACAAAATAATAATTTTATGAGAAAAAAAAGGAAAGAGATGGGATATCAGAGTGAGAGTGAGGGGGGGGGGGGGTAGATATAGGCGATGGAACTTTGTAAACCATTTCATATTTTCAATTGAAAGGGACGGTCAGTAATTCTTCTGCGGATGCGACGGGGAGGTCTATTACGAAGAAGCATCTATTCAGATTTATCACCTGTCGCGAAATAACGGGACCAACGAAAAGGGAAGATGGAAATTGAAGGCGCCAAGTATTTCAAAGCGAAAATAAAACACATTTTCGCTTGACCTATAACATGTATACCCACGGCGGTTTGAACTACAATACCTCGATGGCATGATGTCTTTTAATGTATTGTATGGAAATAATGATTTATCTCATTACTGTTCATTTTCTGCACGCGTATAAGAAGATTTAAGGGGAAGCCAACAGAAATTCAGAGCAAATCATTACAAAGGCACCCTTAACAAAAGGAGGAGGAGATGAGAGGCATGGCATTTTCATGAAAAAGAGTGAATAAAACTATTTTAGTTTTTTTCTTACTTGATCTTTGAATTGTTTCGTTTTTAACACTTTTCATCTCATCATTTTATGAAACCGATTTAAAAGATTTTTAAATTGATCTTTTTTAAAAAAAATACCCATATCGGCAGGTATATTTCATAAATAGATGCATGTCCCCCCAAATCATTTTATGTAGGTTTCTTTATGCATTTTCATCTAATATACTTCAGTTAATGTCCTTCTTGATTTCAACTTGCTTAATTTGATATCCCATTTATAAGATTTTTCATGCGATGTGGTTTATTCATCTACTGTTAATAATGGTCAATATCAGTTAAATTTTGTTATGTAAATTGTGAATTAAATGATTTCGATTTCAAATTAAATTCATCGGATCTGAATTGCTCTGTATCTTCTGTTGTATATAATTCATGATAATAATACATGTAATATATTTAGAACGCAGAAACTATTCACTAAAGTATAAAGTTCTACTGCTGCGCTTTACTCCTAAAATGCTTGTTTATAATTTTGCAATGTCGTCACAAACACCCTCAACTTTACCATTATTGTAGGACTAAACTTGCTATAAATTATTAATGATGGTTGCTTTGACCGTATTTTGTATTCTCCGAAATAAATTAGTGTTTTTGGTTTACACTTGTCGTTACCATGTCATGACGTGATGTTGAATTTAAGTTATTATGTCAGTATCATTAAGTATCGTTACACCCATTACTCGCTATTAAGTTAATGGTCGATGCCAACGATTATCGCCACGTCATAAACGCAAAGCACACATCATTTTCGACGTCATCATAATCATGATTATAGGCCGAACTACTGATTGCACCCTAATTGAAGGTGTGGTAGGTAGTCTTTGGTGCGGTGGTTGCGTAAAACGATGGCCTAGGTTCGAATCCTATATATAGTCGGTGGGATCATGTCCTTAATATACCTGGGGGGCGTTTCATGAAAGGACTTGTCAGACGTTTTATCCGACAAGTCCCATTTTATCCGACAGTTACCATAGGAACAGTGCCTCTCAGCCAATCAAAACCATGGAAAGATGTCAGATCTTTGTCGGATGAAAATATTGATGAAACGCTCCCCACATGGGACCTTATATATATGCCGTCTGCAATATGTTTATTCAAAGTTATTGCTTTCGGATTGGTGGTTTTTAAATAGAATAATACCACCATAAAATTGTTAGTCACAGTCAACTGTTCTTTGTGATGATTCATCTTAATATTAGCATGGGCGGGGTTCAGAGAGATAGAGGGAGAGAAACAAAGTGAAAGGGAAATTCATTCCCCGTCCTAATTGTGCCTACCGCGGAGTATTTACATCTAGAACTTCCATTCACGATGAGAGTGATGGAGATTGGGAAGAGGTTGGATCAGGAAACATGTTTTTGTTTTTACAAAATCAATGAAAAAATATTTGTGATCCCGGCCTCCTGGCGACAAGGGTGAGGGGGGGGGGGGGGGTGGTGGGTTGTTAGGAATTTCAGCCTTTTAGCATGCAGCTGATTTGGTTTTATGAACGTTATAGCCTCCAGAAAACCTACATTTTGTATGCATTGATTCAGATCAGTGCTTTGTTCGCTTATTATTGATGTTGATATCTGGTTTTAAATAATATTGAAAAGTGAATCAAGATAAAACAAATATACGAAAAACAAATACAACAGAATTGAAGACTTAAAATCTTACATGGATTGTGTGGCAAAAAATTTCACCCATGACTTATTGCCAAACAAAAATAAGGAATGGAATGGATTCGAATTGGGTCTTTCTTATATAACGAATACAACCGATAACGTTCACTCACATAACTACACAGAACACACACACCCTCACACACCTCCAAACCTTGCAATGGAGAAACTTACAAGTCAAACACGCTCACGCTATCACAAAATGTATGGATATTCGCGAGCAAGTAAAAATCTTGACTGTTGAAAAATGAAAATCAAATTCAGTGACAGATTTTAATGTGATATGCAGAAAATAAGTTCTTGTTTTACTCTTTTCCCTATTTCATCATATCTTCTCTTTTCTTCTTCTTTTCTACTCTTTCGTGTAACTTATTTCTTAAATTTAATTTTATTAATTTATTTATTCATTTAAGTTAAGTTAAAGTATGTATACTATGCACACTCGAAAGAATATTGGGTAAAAATGCTCCATGATTATAATTATGTGTCCAACCAACATTGGGCCTTTCTTTTTGACATATTTATTTATCCAGTGTGATGAAAATTTTGCCCAGTTTAAAGTAATTGTTGCTTATTTTTTAACCTTACTAGACAATAATTTTTATGCTTCCCGCATTAGGTACAGTACTGCCCCAAATTGGTTGGACACATATTACCCCATTGCTGGTTAAAAATGTACCCAATATTTTTTTACAATGTAGTCATTTATTTATTTATATTTATCTATATTAATATTATTAATATCATTATCATTTTGTTTTTGCGCAAGTGCCTCCGTCTACATACGCCATTTGTCCCCAAATATCTCTAGAAATATGCGGAAATCGGCAGAAATTTGTATGAAATTACGAGCGAATGGTAGATACGACCTATTTTTCTCCAAACTCATATCCCCTCCTCTCGGCTTCGATGGATGCAACAAAGCCACATTGAATCAGAGCAACAAATCGAATTTGACTTAGCTATGATAGCAGTGTAACCTTATTAGATATTGATTGATATTTTATTTTGGTCAAAATCAAAGAAGCGATCGATCAAATAAACCTCAGACCCTTCAATATTTTCCAACCACCTATTCAACCAGATCACTGTATGTCATTCGTGCTAACCACAGACAATGCATGATCGTATATATTTCAACACATGCAATGAATTCATCATCATCGTGAGTGATGATGGTGATTTATTCTTGATTAATTTTGCCCCCTGCATGAGTGATGATCATAGATTCATATCTTATTCATGACATGGTTTCACTTGTTCGCTGGAGGATATTGTCACTTGATATTGATTTAGCATTTAATTGAATTGTGATGTAAAGAGTGTACATTTAGAAATAATAAGTAAACTAAAAACGATACTTATTCATACCTTTAGTTTATTTTTTAATCAAGCCTGTATTCAAATGCACTAACATTTTAAGAAAGTGCTGGAAAGATCTCTCAGACCGAAATTTCAGAACCATTTTACAAAATCTGTTTACCTGTTAATTACAGTTGGAGTCAAATGTCACTTAATTGGTGTAAATGATTCATGAATTCCACACCCTTTTAATACACACGCATGCTTGCTAAATTTTAATTTGATACAGATAGTTAAAGGACAAGTCCACCCCAACCAAACGTTGATTTAAATAAAAAGAGAAAAATCCAACAAGCATAACACTAAAAATTTCATCAAAATCGGATGTAAAATAAGAAAGTTATGACATTTGAAAGTTTTGCTTAATTTCACAAAATAGTTATATGTACATCCTGGTCAGTATATGCAAATGAGGAGACTGATGTCATCTACTCACTATTTCTTTTGTATTTTATTATATGAAATATTCTAATTTTCTCCTCATTGTCAAGTGAAACAACAATTAATTCATCCCGAACATGTGGATTTAGCATTGTTTAATAATATATGGTTCAGTCAAGTTGGTCCATATCGTCAAATCTGTAAAAATGAAATATTGTATAATTCAAAGAATAAAAAAAAGAAAGAAATAGTGAGTGAGGGACATCATAGACACAAATGTCTCATTTGAGTTGTGCATATCACTGTTCTGTGAAAAATAAGTGAAACTTTTAATAAAATGCCATAACTTTCTTATTTTACATCTGATTTTGATGCAATTTTCAGCATTATGCTAGTTTTATTTTTCTCTATTTATTCAAATCAACATTTTTCTGGGGTGGACTTGACATTTAAGTGTGATATATTGGAGATATTCATGCTTTCAATAAGGTTATCTGGTTGAAAGGCCTCTGTCGCTCGATCTGCATAAATTCAGTGGGTCTATTAATGGAATCACCCCCCGTCATACCCACCCCACCTTCCCATTGACACAAACTCGAGGGGGCCAGATATGGTAAGATAAGAGATAAGATAAGAATTTCATTTAACTCTATCGACCCCCGATCGGGAGTATGAGAGTCACAAGAAGAACATATTTACAATGACGAATTTGCATTTACATATACAACAATGAATATGAACACATTTACAATTATGAATACAAATGTTTGCATTGTAAAAGTACATGTTGCAAAAGGCTGATACAATTCAAAAGCATGCAGCAACAACAAAACCCACTACATGTAAACTAATATATTATTGTGTTTAGCACAACTACATTGTAAAACACACTGGTCTTGTAACTTTATTATTATCAAGAAGCCTTTCATCAATAAATGATTGAGAGAAGTACAACATTACTATTCTAATGAAGTTTACAAGTCTTTTATTTTTCGAATATGGCACCTCTTATCTACACTAAACAATCTACCCATTTGGTGAGCACAAGGTCTTATAAAATATTATTTGGGTATATGTATACATCTGTATTTCTTTTAGGAAGGAAGAACACACAAATAAATAATGGAACTCATTTCCAACTTCCTTTAGCGAGCATAATGTACATAAATCTTCATTCACTTATTCTAAAGAGAATCGATTGTTATTGACGGGTAACCTATGAGACCTGCATCTGAAATTACACAATGCAGTTGCATCATGCAGTGTCACTTAAAATTAGGAAATATATCTCAAAACCCAATTCTTTTTTAATTTTTCTTAGAATTTGATCAAATACGATTTGACCATGTTGCTGCATGCTAATCTTATTCGGACATATCCTTCAAACGCAACTTCAGAATGGAGCAAAAGTTCTTAAAAGGTGCGAGAGCGTGAAGTAAGCGAGCACATTCTTTTTAATAAAAAAATCTCATTATTAGATCTGATTATTCGGACAATAATGTGTTATTCACACACACACACACGCACACACCCTATCACACACAAACGCACACACCCTCACACATATTTTTTTTTTTAAACAATTTCACACCATGTTACCAATAATGCATATAGCATTTCCATTTATTTGAAAGCAGGATAAAAGAGCATTGTAGATTAAATGCCTTTGCTCACGGGCATAGGTGCCGCGGCCGGGAATCGAACCCCGGACTCTTTCATGTAAAGCCAGGCGCCTTAGACCACTCGGTCACGTCACCTCCATACACACACACACACACACACACACACTCTCTCTCTCTCTTATACTTTTTCTCCTTTTTTTCTTGGTCGTGAAACTTCTTGGGAAGGGGGCATGGCCTCACCCCCATCTGTACGTCTGTAAATACTCCCGTCATGCATGCAATCCAGATCTTGCCCTGAATTGATCATTGATTTTTTTTATTCAATGCCATTTTCGTGATTGGCACAGCTTAATGGCAGTGACTGTATAGAGAAATTAATGAATTTCAAGAACAAGCAACGTCGTTCACTGGTATCAGCTATTTCGCATGAAGATGAAAGTAATTAGCTACATTGGAACGCTAAATGTACTTTCCTTATTATAATAGGCAAGACCTATATTTACTATATACGCGTGGATGTATTATTGGAGATTTTGTTTTCAAGGGGGGCATATCTGTTCATAAGCGCCCGCAGCAAAAAAAAAAAGTTCTTCACTCGACCCCTCCCCATGCACGCTTCCTAGTTCCCCTTTTCCGCCACACCTGCGGCCCTGTTGCATAAAACTTTTTACCTGAGAAAACTCTGGTAAAAACAGAAAACTAAGGTTAGTCTGATTTCTGCCATTGACTTTAACACAGGGCAAAAACTCCGGTAAAAACAACCTGAGTTTTCTCAGGTAAAAAGTTTTATGCAATGGGCCCCTGCTGCCCAGTGGCATAACTACGCCCGATCGGCTGGCGAAAAAAAAAAACGGGGAAAAGGAGGAAAAGAGGAAGAAAGGGAGAGAAACGTAGTGGGAAAGAACAAATTATTGTTCATTATAATGTTATGTTACAAAAAACATTCGTAACTTTATGAAACATAATTTGCTTAGGGCCTATGTCTTCACTGTTCCGGGTGCTCGCATTGTCTGTTTAACGAGATATATAATCCTGTTGTACTAAAACCTCCCATTTTCAGGTCAATATACAGCAAATATATTTCCTCGCACTGCAAATTATTATTGTTTTACGTAGTGACATATGCTTCTTTTTCATGAATACTTAAAGTATAATTGTCCCATTTTTTGTTCTTAATATAGAACATTTCCTGTCCGTGCTTACGTTCGCATTAGTGGATTGGTGAGATATGTCTGCTCTTCATGAATACCTAAAATCAGTCATTAAAATGTCCCTTTTTCTAATCTGAATATCAAAAGTTTTCAGCTTGCGCTTCGCGCTCGCATAAATTGGTTAGTGAAATACGCATGGTATTCGTGAATTCCTACAAACAAGCCTTACAATGCCCGTCTTCAGGTCTGAATTTCCTAAATTTTCAGCTTGCGCTTCGCGCTCGCAATACTTTATTAGTGAGATGCGTATGATAATCATTATAACAATGACTACAGAAAGTGCTTCATGTGTTTATATGTATATAATTCTAACAAAATCAGCATGCACTTGGCACTTGCATTAGATGAATGTGGTGAGATATGTGTACTCTTAATGAATTCCTTTAAAAAATAGTCCTTTAAATATCCGTTTGGGTTCAATATATACATAAATTTCAGCTCGCGCTTAGCGCTCGCATCATTTAGTGAAATACTTATGGTCTTCGTGAACTCCTACAAACAAGCCTTAAAATGTTCCTCTTCAGGTCTAAATTTTGAGCTCGCGCTTCGCGCTCGCCATATTTGATTAGTGAGATGCGTACGTTAATCATGATTACAATGACTAGAATTGCTTCATGTTCGCTTCGCGCTCGCATTGTTTGTTTAGCGAGATAGGTACGTATCATGGATACAAAAATTTGCTTATATAATGTCAATTTTTTTTTACCTTTCAGACCTTTTTATAGGCCTGAATAAAAAAAAGGAAAAAAAAATAAGCTCGCTTCGCGCTCGCATTATGTGATCAGTGTCGAGATACATATCTGTTTAATGACACTGTCCTTAAAATGTCTCTATTAGGTCAGTATACCTGGCAACTGAGCGCTTCTTGCGCTCACTAAATGACTCAAATTTTTGCTGGTGCCCCCTCCCCAATGCCATGACCCACGGTTCGCCACTGCTGCTGCCATAGTCATAAAAAGAGAAGGAAGAGATGACACAAAAAAAGATGAACAAAATATAACAGTAGAAGGACAGGGAAGGAATAGAAAAAAAGATACCAATAGAAAAAAAGGTGACTGGAGAAAACCCGTGATAATCCGAGAAATTTTATCCACCAAAATATTTACTGTCTTATGTTAGACAATGAATTAGAAGGAATATCCAACTATATACTGAATCTGAATTCTGTAGTTCCCCCTGAAAGGCTATATTACTTTATCTTATCTGTTAGACGGTAATAAGGTGTTGGTTTTGAATGGGCCTAATGAAATAACATAGAAATATTCATTGGAGAAAAGAAAACGAATGGTCTTTTTCGCGTCTATGAACGTGTACAAGCAAGCTCCTTGGTACAAGAAAGCACTCCAATTTAATTACATATTGAGTACAATCATGATTATTGCTTGCGTTATATTATAGTGTACTTCACATAGAGTCCATTTTGACGATCCCATAATAAACACTTAGTACTTAGTGCGTGTTTGCACATCATTTTCTCTAATTACCTTTGAACGACGATTAAAAAGAGAACGTTCCTCCCAAAACCTTCGAGGTGCGTCATCATGATATTTTATTGACGCAAGTCATGATCTAGATTTTTAGGGGGTCCAGGCGTCATCAGAGGGGCGATTTTTTAAACACGAATTTCGTAATTAAACTGAGGTGCTTAATTCGGCTCCGATACCATATCAAAATTCTTGTTTACTATACTCGAGGAGTATAAGCATACCTCAAGAAAGAGTAAGCAATTGCCCCCAATCTTCTTATAAACATTTTTTTAAATAGAATTTCCGTTGAAAAGGGGATGTGGTGACAGTGGTTCATCCCTCACCCTATTGTCAGTAGCATATGTAGCGTTTATTTTCAATTGGTCTAATGCCAATTCGTCCAATTACCAACTCGTCTACTATTGGTCCGATCACTTCGTCCACACGTGGTCTAATTGCCATTTCGTCTAATAAAAAGTTGGTTCAATAGCCATTTAGTCCATTTAACAATTTTGGTCTAATGGATTAAGTGTTGATTGGACAAAATCAATCAAAAGAAAATTTGTATTAGACCAACTGGTAATAATATGAGAAGAAATGTTCATGCAAAGACAAAATGGTGATTAGACGAAGTGATTATTGAACCAAATGGTTGTTGGACCAAAATGATTGTAAGATGAAATTTTGATAGACGGAATGGCATTACACTAAATGAAGGCAGACCATGTGATAAGTGGACGAGTTGCCAATAGACGGATTGGTCATTTACCGCATCGTAAGCCTAAAACAGCAGTCGAGAGTTTTGGCCGGAAACCGGGAAAACAGCCGTGAATATAAAGCCAATGATTATTGAAATGGGCGATGTACGTGGGCGATAATTCTCCCATTTATTTCTCATCTTTTCTCTCCCTTTCCCTTTATCAGTGGCGTAACTACGGGGGGGGGGGCATGGGGAGGGGGCATGTGCCCCCCCATTGGCTGACCAAAAAAAAAAACGGGTAAAAGGAGAAAAAGAGGAAGAAAGGAAGAGAAAGTACTGGAAAAGAAGAAATGTTGTTCATGATCTTGTATTAAATTATTATTGTTGTGTTATATAACATAAGAAATATTTTTGTCATAACTCTTTATGAAACATAATTCACTCAGGGCATATGTCTTCATTGTTGCTCGCATTGTCTGTTTAACGAGATATATAACCCTGTTGTACTAAAACCTCCCGTTTTCAAGTCAATTTACACCAAATGTATTTCCTTGCACTTCGAGATATTTTTGCTTTATGTATTCTATTTCACGACTACTTAAAGTGATTTCCCCATTTTAAGGTTTTAATATAAAGCATTTCCTGTCCGTGCTTACGTTCTCATTTGTGGATTGGTGAGATATGTCTGCTTTCCATGAATTCCTAGAATCAATCCTTAAAATGTCCCTTTTTCTGATCTGAATATCAAAAATTTTCAGCTCGCGCTTCGCGCTCGCATCATTTGGTTATTGAAATACGTATGGTCGTAGTGAATTCCTACAAACAAGCCTTAGAATGCCCCTCTTCAGGATTGAATTTCCTAAATTTCAGCTCGCGCTCGCAATATTTGATTAGTGAGATGCGTATAATGATTATTACAATTACTACAAATGCTTAATGCGTATAGATGTAATTCTAACAAAATCAGCAATAGCTTAGCACTCGCATTAGATGACTATGGTGAGATATGTATACTCTTAATAGATTCCTAAGATATAGTCCTTAAAATATCCCTGTTTGAGGTCAATATATATATACACAAAAATTTCAGCTCGCGCTTCGCGCTCGCATTAAATAGTGAGACAGGTACGTATCATGATTACAAAAAATGATTATGATGTCCTTTTTAGGCCTGAATATCCAAAATTTTCAGCTCGCGCTTCGCGCTCGCATCATTTGATCAGTGACATACATATCCATTTAATGGCACTGTCCTTAAAATATCTCTGTAGTGTCAGTATACCTGGCAACTGAGCGCGCTTCGCGCGCTCACTGAGTGGCTCAAAAATTTTGCTGGTGCCCCCCCCAATGCCGTGACCCACGGTACGCCACTGCCCCTTATTATACCAATTCCCCATCTACACCTACCCTAACTTGATGCAACTCATGCAAGCCTATCTAACTTTCCTCTTTTTTTGGGGGGGGGGGGGGGGTGGGTGGGTGTTACCGCCAGTGGGACGGCAATTTCAGATTGAGAAAAGATTATATTAAATCACACGGAAACTGGCTGGAGATGGGACTTTCACTATATATAACCGCTTTAAAATACATGTCATGGATTGAGTTACAACTATATAGGTGGATAAAATAAGCTCCACGTTCACGCAATCACCGTGAAGTGTCATCCTGCGCTTTTGAGTTTTGATCCATTCTAGGAAAAAGAACACGAATGATGACCGATAATCAATCTTGAAACGAAGCCATATATATTTTCATCGGGGAATACACTGAAATATAGGCCTAGGATGTTCATCGACATAATGATTGTGTCCCTCTAAAATTCTCTTTTATGTTGGGTGGGGTTCGTTATATGTTTCTACCCCAGCTTAATTATACTATAAAATAATGACAGGTTGAGATTAATTATTGCCCATGTCAACAGCAGCTTAAATGTGCTTGATGATTAGTTCTGATATTATTTTCGGGTAAAACCGGATAATATCCGGGCTATATGCATGGCTCTTTCTTTCCATCGTTTTATTTCTCCATTGACTGTAACGCCCTGGCTGTGACGGTGTACGCCCAAAAACATGAAATGAATAAAAATAAATAATAATAATAAAAATATCAGGGTCACAGCATGCATGGAGTGTGGGACATTTTTTTAACCGGAGTGAGTCTGATTATTATTTTAACTTTTAATAGATTTAGACATAATATTGAATAAATAACGTAATGAATTTCACCTTAATTTTCTGTTCTTTCGCTCCCTTTCTCTTTTTCTTTTTTTGGGGGCCGGGGGGGGGGGGAGGCCCAGGCGGGGCGAGGCCTCTTTGCCCCCCCCATCTGTAGGCCGCTTATCATGCCCGTACCTATTGTCCCATACAGAGTTATCCTTGAAGGCGGAGAATGTAATAGACTCTTCAGCAGGATAAATAAACAATCATTTTGCTTATTTTGTCCCTGTACAAATGGAAATCTTTTCTATATCCGACGAGCAATAAATTGCCCCATAGAGCTCGAAAATTTGATGAATTCTTTGAATGGCTAAGTATAGGGTACCCAGGCCATGACCTTGATTTGTTTGAGCCAAATTGTGAAAGGAGTTTGAACATTTTAACTTAGACATTGAACGGGAATATAGTCTCATCTCCCTATAACTCATAAGCTTCTTTATGACTAAATCGATTTAAGGACAAAAGAGAAGACGAGATTAACGATTAGGGGGGCTAACCAAAATATCTGCTACAAAAGAAAGGTTTGATATTGGTCCTACTTTGCAGCACAACATCGAAGGCTGGTGTGTGCACACAGGGGGTTCCCGTAGCGTACCTGGAGCAGCATAGCAACGCACGAGAATGGAAATGGGAATGGCTGGTTAGCCATACACACACACGTACGGTACTACGGTAATAAATAATTGTGTGTGTAAAAAAACGTGCGATAATCAAGAGTGCAGTGTTTCAAAGTCAACAATGATAATGGATAACCTTCAGAAAGTTGTTTCTTTGACTTTGTCTTTGGAAAGAAGTTGTTTCATGTGCAATTTTCGTCATTGTCTTAATGGATTCATCGCATTTACCTTGTGATATTTTACTGGAATATGCCAAACGATCATCAGCTCACGATGGATATAAATTTTGATGATTTTGACTATGATGATTCGCCGGGTTCGGACAGTAACTTCATTACCCCCGTTGATACACCTTTGGGAACAGGGAAGAAAGGACAATTCAATTCGAGATATCAAAGTTTTTCGGGGGTATCTCATCAGTCAAGTCGGTGAGGAAAAACATCCGTCTTCCATGTTTGAAAAAAAATGTTATATAAACACGATCAAATGATTTCATTAGTATTTTTAAAATTCAATTTCATTCATAGATTAACAAAACATATTGTAGTTAAATGTTACAACAGTTTCATTTTTTTCAGACTTGGCCTCCTGACGTTTAAAGGGATGGTCCAGGCTGGAAATATTTATATCTCAATAAATAGAGTAAAATTCACAGAGCGAAATGCTGAAAATTTGATCTAAATTTGATAAAAATTAACAAAGTTATTGAATTTTAAAATTTGCATTTTTCCGGTGAAACAGTTCTAGATCTAGGCATGATATTATTAGGTGGGCTGTTGATGTCATATCCCCACTTATTCTTTTATTAGGCCTAGCTAGGTTTATTCAAAAATTTTCTACCAAGAACAGAAGGTCACCATAATGATGAAATAAGTTGCAGCATTGACTTAATCAGTTGTCAATCAAATTTTTCTTGTTCTTCAAGAACTAATAAAACAATTTGATTGACAACTGTTTAAGTTAAATAATGGAGACATATCATTTAATATGAAGGGCAAATAAGCTTCTAGCTTTATGTCTCTACATCCAAGTAATTCAAGTATTACGTAAAATATGAAAACAAAGAAACATTTTTGATTTCATGTAAAAGGAAAGTGGGGATGTGACATCATCAGCCCACCTAATGAATATTTATGACGATGTGTATAAACTGCTTTAAAAACATTGGCCTATTGATAATATTGAAAAATTCAATAACTTGGTTATTTGTTATCTGATTTTGATGAAATTGTCAGCATTTTGCTCTGAATTTTACTCTTATTTATTTAGATATAAATATTTTTCAGCCTGGACCATCCATTTTAAAATAAGAACGTATTCCAAGTGTAGGATGGGTTCTATTGTGCAGCAGCTCTCAATTCTTAATGTCCAGAGTCAACATCTTTTGTTCTGACTTACTTTCTCAACATTCATGACATTTATAATCATCAAGTAGTATAGGCCTAGTACAAACTAGTGAAGGTTTGCTTAGTAATGTTGTCTGACATTTCAAACAATTTATGAAATATTGCTTGAAGTTGAAGGTTTGAATCGCTGCCTGCCTTAACAATCCGCACAAAGGATGTTTGCCAGGTATGTTGTGTGCTTATTTGTAGGGATTTACCTTGAAAATTTAAGGTAAAAGAGGACATGCTATATCCTCCATGTAACTGAGCTTTTTTTAATTCAATGTTTTCTTTTTTCATGAGCAATGTGATTAACAATACAAAAAGGAACAATCACTAAAGCAGTTTAAACTAATTGTGATAAAACTGAGTTCAGTACTTACTACTATGGTCTACAAATGCAGATATGGCAAAAGGAATTGATAGCAACAATATGCATTTTGTTAAAAAAAAAGTATCTTTAAATTATCAGTATTCTGAAAGAATGAAAACAAAAAATATAGATCTAGATAGAGAATAACATGTTGCAAAACTTGAACTTGAATTGTTGTTTGGTGTGGGGTCCTCGACATAAAAAAGTATACAGTAACCTTGAAAATGGCCAGAGAAAGTCTGCAAGATTTTCATGTAAAAATTAATACAGACCTTAGTCATTTACAGTTTGCAGTGGCAGTGTACATGTTTCTACAACAATTCAAGCAAACTGGGATGGATGGGAATCTATACAAGACAGGAGAATTGAGTTTTGTGTCATTAAAGAGATCCATAACATATTCACATTCCCAATAATAATTCAAGAAATCTGACATTTAAATCATCCACACACAAAAAAAATCACATTTTTAAACTGATACACTGTTAGAGCCAACAAAGATTATTCCCTAACTACTTTATAAGGGTCTAATCACAAATATTTCAAGTAAAACTACAAAAATTGTTGCTTTTGGAAAGTTGACGGGAATTACTTGATGGACAGATACATGTAGTAGGCAATTATACTTTAAACAATATCAATCTTTGTTTTAGCCACATTTTTTAGAATTGATTCTGTTTTGATTATTTCCTTGACAATACATTGTTTTTCTTCTTGGATTATGTAGGGGGGGGGGGGGTTGTATGGAAAAGAAAAGAACATTCTTCTTCTAGTTGTTAGTCCTGTCTGCTGTTTAATTAAAAAAATCAAAGACATAATGCCTAGATGTAGTACATTGATCAGCACAGCTCAGATGCCACCAAAATTGTCCCCTCTGGTCAATGAACAAACAGTTTTATGGTTTCTGCAACCTAAGTAATGCAGATGCATTACCCTGCCTGTTTTTCAATAATGATAATATAAGAAGGGATTTGAAGGATAGTTAACGGGTTCCTTTCATATGTGCAGCTCACTTGACAAAAGAACCAAAGAATTGTTTACTACAGGCTAGCTTTAATAAAAGTTTCAATTCAAATTGATGTGCAGAAGCAGATCAAATTATTGTGGTTACTGGTAAGTCTATACAGATGTATTGTACTAACAGTACAAATGCACAGATCTCTGATTTGCTGCTCATTGTTACTTTATGTTGTCATGAAGCCTGAGTGAGGAAAATTTGTTCAGTGGTTTTTCTATGAGTTTTATTGTTTTCATGATGTAGTGTAACATGTACATTTGCCGTGAAGGATTTTTTTTCCATGTTTCATTGAGAATATGATGCATTTTTTTCTACAGTAAAATATATTTTGTTCTTTTTTGTTTTTCTCTATTTCCGCATGTTTTTACAAATTTACATCTTCTTTGTAAGAAGTTGTCTATTTTACTCGGGAAAATTTTGTGATGAGCAAAATTTAGAGAAAGTTTTTGAGTCATTGAAACTTTTGTTTCATTCAAATATAACGCCATGACATAGTATTCAGTCTTCACCCTCCCCTTCAAACAAAAATGAAGAGGATAAACATGAAAACAATCTAATACATTCATGTATGCATTGATTTATTTCTTTGTAACAACAGGAGCACATTAGTTTCAGCATCAGATTCCCAGCTTGATGATGGAGAGATAGAAGATGGGGGTAGTGCAAACGTCAGTGTGGTTGTAAGGTGAGTACACATTATTTCTACAGACTGAAAGAGCCAAATTTTTCATCACCAGTCATTTATTTTGTTTGATATGCAAATTTTACTTTATTGGAGATGAATAATCATGATTAGATTTCTCTATAGGGTATAGTAATTAAAAAAGTATAAGACTTAAAACTATACAAATGAATGTAAAATAAGAAATCAAATACCCTTGGCTTTATGCAAGTAAAGAAGCTGATTATGTTACACACATTTTATGTTAAATGAAAATGAATGAAAGTTAACTTTCTTGCTTTATGTACATGTACTATTTTGTGATGAAATTTTCTGGGTTTCTGTCTGATTCCCCCCTATTTATTCAAATCAACTCTATTCCCCCCTATTTATTCAAATCAACTCTAAAAATGTTCAGGTGGTTGTGACTTACTAATGTTTAATGATTGATTTTGATGTTAAGATAAGACAAAATTAATGGGGTTGGAAATGAAATGAAAGTACATGTAGTTGTAGCTTAAATTGGTAAACTGCAAGTAATTCATTCTTTTGCAAGCATACTGTGTGTCAATTGAAAGTTCTAGTTCTAGAACATTCATAAATCAGCAAGTAAACAGTCATTTACAAGCACAGCAACCTTTTATCATTTTTTTCCAATTATGAGATCTGATTCATGTTCAGAACATTCATACATCAGCATGTAAACAGTCATGTACAAGTACAGCAACCTTTCACCATTTCTTTCCAATTAAATGAGATCTGATTCATGTTTTTTTTCTGTACTTGTTTTGAGAGTTTGGAACAGTTTTGTAATTGACTCATGCACTTTTAAAGAACTGCTTCAGACTTTTTAGCATGCAGATAAATGGTACATGTACATGTAAGTCTCATTTGAAACGAAAGCCGATTATGTTAAGATGGAAAGGAGAAAAAAAAAGGTGGAGTAGGGCTGCTAAAGATAGAAGTCACTTTGGTGAAACCCATGAAGATATCTTTCTGAGATGGCTCTTTTGTCAGTGAAGATGTGTGAAGGCCAATGGAGTGGCACAATACGAATCTTGCTGATTTTTCAGCTGCTCGGTGCGAAGTGTTGATTGATCGCTTCCCTAAATAGAGGCTAGATCGTGAGCAATGAATGAGAATCATCACCTGGCGGTGTGATGGGTGTATTTCATTTTAATTGCTTCACGCGTGGTAGGTAGATAGCCTTTTTTAATTTATGGTTTATCTTTGGGGATCGTAGCTGGCTAAAAATCCATTAGACACTGAAATATACACACCCTGTGCGCTTGATGGACATTGTTTAAATGACTTACTATTTAACACTCCAGTAGTTACATAAAAGAGAGCAAATTGCCTGTGATATAAACACACAATTCAACAATAAACATGACACAAAACGAAGTGTCGATTTTTGTCATTGATTGATTAATGGGGAAACAAAAGGAACTCATGATCAGGATGTGGCAGGAAGTTTTAAGAGATAATTGTTGTGGATTCATACCCTTTTTGATACTAAAAACTCATTGATGAATATGAATGATATCCTCTTTCTTTGTATCACTGTGCCAGTTTTTATAGAAGTTTTGAGATTTCTTAATTATCAAGTCAATTTCTTATTACCAGTAAGCCTATTACATGTAAAATAGAAATATGTGCACTGATATTGTTTGGGCATCTAGAGATTTGATAAGTGATGGATGAATTTTATCTGTTGCAAAAGAGATCCGAAAAACAATTAAAAATGGCATGAAAATCTTAGAATGGTTATGTCAAAGATGATTAATACATGATTACATACATGTATTTCTTTGAATTTATCAAATTGAAATGCAATAAATGACACATTTCCAAGCATTGAAATTTTAATACGTGTATTTAACTAATAATCAATAATTTATTATAAAGCAGCTGTTTTAAATATTCGAAACGGGCTTTGGATTATATAGCTATACATAGATGTATTTCTTGTATATTTCTTGACAGAGTTCGGCCACTCAGTGAGCAGGAAACAAAAAGAGGAGATCGTAATGTGGTCCTTGTACAGAACCCACAAAGTCTCTTGGTAAGTGATACATGTCACCAAAGAAGCCAGAAATTGAATTATTTATTATTTGATTGTGGAAATTAATAGGATCAAAGCAATGCCTGCAATATGAATCATTCAAGCTACATTTATCTTGCAGGTTTATATCTGGTTGTACTTAATCAAATTCAGTATTAAAGGAGATACTGGTAGTCTGGTATGATATTGTATGCTCTATAGTGCAGTAAGAATGACTGATTTGTTCAAAAAAGTGGTTTCTGAAACTTTCTGTGCATTCACGTTTTATTATGAAGTTTCCTTTGAATTATTTAACAATAATTATTATTATTTACTGTCAATGACTGGGACTTCCTTTTTAAATTCACTGAATAAAGGCAGCTTAACAGTGGAGCTGAACTTAGTCTACATGTACATACATTTATGTTTGATGCTGTAGCATACAAATGAAGTAACATAAACATGTACAGCATTTTTTACTTGGTTTTCTTTTGAATGTAATAGTTATATGCTTCTGAAATCATCTGATGTTCATATTGGTTAGGGGCAAATCATTGATGAAAATCACTTGTATGATGCTTGATGAAATGCTTACCAGGGGCCCGTTGCATAAAACAAATTTTACCTGAGAAAACTCAGGTTGTTTTTACCGGAGTTTTTGCCCTGTGTTAAAGTCAATGGCAGAAATCAGACTAACCTTAATTTTCAGTTTTTACCAGAGTTTTCTCAGGTAAAAAGTTTTATGCAACAGGCCCCAGGTGACATTCTTTTCAGTGGGATCAAGATATTGATGTTTTATTTTTTAGTTTGAATTACCATTCTCTTTTTTCCTGTGGTGTTTGTCTCAAAGGTGGAGGGTGATAAAAACAAGCAATTCACCTTTAACCATGTGTTCAGTGGAGAAGCTACGCAGCAGGATGTACTGGATGAGTGTGGTATGAAGAAACTGGTTGACATGGCCCTAGAAGGATACAATTGCACTGCTTTTGCCTATGGCCAGACAGGGTCAGGAAAGACTTTCACTATTACAGGGCCACAGAAATCGGTGAGGGAGGTTAATTCAATTCAATTCAAAATGGTTTATTTAGATAAAAACTTCCATTGCAGCACAGAGCTTTTTACAATATTTCTTCCCCTAAGTTTGAAAGAGTATGATTGATGTTAATTGTTAGCTTATCTTTGTCATATGTTAATATAAATACAATCAATTCTGAAATTCAAAAATGATAATAGTTTGAACAGAGATAAAATCAGACAAAGTGAGCAGTGAAAATGTCATCAGAATCTGATGTGGAATTACAAAATTATGGCTTTTTAAAGTTATCTATTAATTCGGTGAAACTTTTCTATGCATGTCTGTATGATAATGTGCATACCCCAACTTACATGTATTATTTTTATTATATTACTGGTGTATATCAAAGTTTATTCATAAAATTCAGATTTGAAAAATTGGAATTGCTCTAATTCATTTTACAAGGGAGATATATCAATCATCCACACTTGTATGAAAACGTGAAATAATCATGATTTCATGAAATAATAATACAAGAAAAAGGAAAGAGGGGACATAGCATCATCAGCCTATCCATTGCTTATTCATATAATGATTGACATGTACTTCCTTGAAATAATTCATACTACTTCTTAAAAGTTCTGAACCTAAAGTCCTTGGGGTTGAAAGGGACACTCCTTTCTCTTTTTATTGGAGGTACATGCTGTTTTTCTGTTTGCAGTAAGAAATAAATTGTTTTTGTTTTTAAAAATGTACTTGTGAATAACCCTATATTTTTAATTTATTCTTATTCAGGATGGGCTACATTATCAGAATACGAATGCTTGGGGTCTGATTCAACACTCGCTAGTTTACCTTTTTGATATGATCAGACTACGGCCTAAGGTTTCTTTTTTCATCAAGACATCTTATCTAGAGATTTACAATGAACAGGTAAGAAAATTAGCTAAATCTCTTGTGAGGATAGGGAGAAAGAAAGAGAAATATATTGAGTGGGGGTTGTGAAGGAGAGGTTGGGGTAGAAGAAATGAGAGAATGAACAAGAGAGGGAGAGAGGGGAGAGGTGTAGAGATGGAAGGGTGAGACGGGGGGGGGGGGGGGGGAGAAAAAAAGGGAAGGAGAAGAGGATGGACAATTTTGTGGGTTGATCGAGATAAACTTTCTTTTCAGCTATAGATCTAGCCTAACTGCTTGGTCATCCAAAAACAGAAAGATTTAATTGCAATATTGCCTACATAAGGTGTGCATATATGTTGCATGAATTGGATCACATGTAGGTAATGCCATCCCCTTTTACCGTTCACAATTATATAAAAATTAGCTTTTGAACCGAATCTGTCAATAAGGAAAGAACCAGGCAACTAGGGATGAACATACAATGTATATGTGTAGTATATACATTGAATTAGACTGGTATCTGTACTATAGGATTGTAGGTATAGAAGTTTAGATCTATTCTTAATGCATGAAGAATCAGAGTCTTCAAGTTGTCATGGAGTCGTATCAAACAAAAGTAAACCGCTATGAACCAAATTAACCCTCACTTTATACTGTATGCCTAATATATTGCAATTATGTCATGCTTGCATTCCTCCATACAACACCATAGAAAGGAATTGTTTGCAATCAAATGAAATGGACCATAGGCTTTGAATGTATAGGCCCCCTGTATCGGGGATGGAGCATTGTTCTGCTCTCACTGTAACAGTGGATTTGTTGTTAATCTTTCTAGGACTTCTCTGTGTTTTAGAAACAAAAACTTTTGGCATTGTATTTCTTGAGAGATTAAATCTGTAATGCAGTACATCATTTTGAATCTAAAAATGAATGAGCTATGCATTCATTTGAGTTCAGAGATCTAGCTACACCATAGCTACTTTCATTGTTCGAGAAAGAAAGAGATTACTAGATATAATCTTGAATATGCAGTGGACATGTTTTTTTAATTTGGGTGTAAAGTTTAACTTTATTATTACTTTACATGAAGGCTAAAGTGTACCTCGGGGGCAATGGTATTAATACTTGTGTTGAAATCTTTATTCAACAGTGGGTAGAATAATGAAAAAGATAATATTTTACTTACAATGTTATCGGTGTTTTTTATTTCAATAGAAGGGTCAGGATATTTCAACATTTATTGGAGTCTTTATAAAGAGTTGATTTTCACCGACTAATTTATTCATATCCAATCACGTGTGTTTTTTTGAACATTTGTCAGTGATTTATCTTTATGAAATACTAGTATCCTGATCATCAGATACATTATAAATATACTAAAGAAAATTCATGTACATGTATGTACGTACATCCAGAAGATATCACAGGAAAAGAACAAGTTTTCTTTGTAGACTATGGATCAATGTGTGAGGTAAAAAAAAAAAACAACACCAAGAACTATGCAACACTGTGTAGTGTATTACAGTGTACATTGCATTTCATGAGCTGTCTTGTTAGTAGTGCTTACATGTAAGTTAAGTACCTCTATTTGCTCAGCTAACATATCAAGTACAGTACACAATTGGAAGTTGTGTACTTAAAGAAAAAAAGTCTTCTCCTCTGTGTAAATGTGTTAATGGTAAACAATCTAATAGACTTGTTAATACTCAAACCAAACATGTGATCCCTGTAGTGGACTTTATCAGTGATACATTGTGAGTTTATTGTTTAATGTGTTAAGTTCCATCAATGTTTTATTTATTCAAGTATTGTATGGAGGGAAAAGTCAGGGTACAATTTAGTTCTAAAGCCATGATTTTTTATGTTTGCCTTTATATTAGAATGAATCGAGGTCATTGAATATTGATAAACTCAGATAATCATGAAATAATCAGATATAATCACATATAAATATTAAACAAAATATTTGCATGAACTGTGCACTAATACAAATCTTTCATTATCACAAGTACAGAGGACTTTGTATATTACGTTGAGAACTCAAGCTTACATGTACAAATGTATACTTTAAAGCCTCCAAGCTTGATAACTTTAAAATATGAGAATTGTACATAGAATATCAATCCAGCATTTCGATGTTGGAAAAGTGCATTAGCCATTGAAATTAATTAAATTGATTCTTCTAAAAAAAAATGAATTTTAACTTCTACAATGGCAATTTTGTATTTTCTCCTAAAAAGAAGCCTTTAATTAAAAAAAAAGTATAGTGATGGCACATCATTTTTAATTTTTCTAGTAAATGATATTTCAAATTTCTTTTTAAATCATAGGTATAGTATGGCAGATTTACTTGTCTGTGACATCACAAAATAAAAATTGCAAAGATTCATTACTGTTCTTGGTTATTGTTGGTTGTTTTCATCGAACCTCCCTAATATTTTTCTCGAATTTTTCTGTTTTTATTGAAACCAACTTATCTTATCATCAATGTGACTTTTCCCTTTTAAGCTCTATGAAAAATTTGCATTTAAATACCATGCTAGAAAGTACATTACAGTTGTTAGCAAGTTGATTTTCAGCCAATCAGTTTCATGTATTTTATGAATAGTTGTGTTGAAAAGTTAGTGAACCCCACCACAAAATGTACTTCATGCTGAGTGTTGAATGTAGACATTAGACAACAACACTACAATATTCGGTGAGCCCAGAGACACAAACTTTATTGAATGTTATATGTCCAGTAACTTTATATCACTGACTTGATAATTACATATATACACTTTTTAGAATGTGAAAACTTTAAATATATTCATTCCAGTGGGGTTCACTGACTTTTGAGCACCTCTGTATGTAAATGTTCAAGTGCATGGATACTTTATATCACAGGCTCAGTCTAAAAAGAAAAAAAAAAGGTTACAAGCAGAACTGGTAATGATAAGACTAATACACATATGTACATGCTAAAATTTCCTTAACCCCGTACTATAGGTGGGGCTAAATGGCAATTTAGCCCCACCTATAGTATGGGGTTAAGCTTAGCCCACTTTCTTTTTACACAGCATTTTTGCAAAGTGGGCTAACCCCACCTATAGTACGGGATTATTTGGCCCTGCAAAAAAGCAGGGTTATCCCACCAATTGCGGTGCTAAGAGCAATAGTACGGGGTTAAGATTGCATGTGTAAAACGAAAGTGGGCTAAGCTTAACCCCGTACTATAGGTGGGGCTAAATGGCAATTTGGCCCCACCTATAGTACGGGGTTAAGGAAATTGTAGCGTGTGTAAAAAGTGTCCGAGTGAAGTACTCAAAAAACAAAAACCACTAGTCCGGGGTTAGCGAGTTTCTTGTGTGAAAAGCAAGCATTCCTTATCCGAGGTTAGCAATAACAATTTGGCATGTGTGAAAAGGAAAAAAAAATGTGGGGTTAGTCCGGGGTTAAGAAAATCCTGTGTAAAAAGGGCATAATACACATAATTATATAAATGATGTTTTATGCAACAAGTGTCATTACAAATTTTATGCTGAATGCATCTAGAGCTTTCTCTATTCAGAGTTGAAGTGCTAAATGGCAGTTAATCCACAGTAAATACCTAATGGCCATTTTGTAACTGTCTGTGTAAACACACTGAGATTCTTGATCAAGTCTAGAAAATTGGTCTGTATTTGTACAATGGTTTACTCTATTCAGCTTTACCACTGTCAATTCTCCTGTAATTGGCGAGAACAGACTCTGACAAAATACTTTGACTCTTTGATACTTTGAGTTATTGGGATTCATATTGACAAGCTGGATTTAAAGGGATGGCAATACAATTAAAGTAGATGGAGGAAGGTGGTGGAAAACTTTGGAAGGATAACAAAAATGGAAGGAAGAAAAAGAATGGGGAATGAGCCAAGGGAATGGATGGGGCGGAAAGATGAGAGATTTTGTATTTTTGTGGTTCCTTTGTAAAAAATGATTTTGGAATAAGAAATGAGATTGATTTTGCTTTCTCATGAAGTATGGGGTTTATACTCACATGATCATGTAAAGTGAATATTGATAATGCTCTGAATCCAACAGACTGATGTTTGTGATGACATAATAGTAGTACCTACTGTACATTACATGTAGGTCTTGAATTGTGTAAATATGTAGTTTGAATACTTTTTGTTTATGTTGTGCTTCAAAAGATCATACACCTACATGTAATTATCAAAAATAAATTCACATTTAGACTCGAGTTGAATCATGTCTACAACTGATAGTGGTATTTGTTCCAGACTCCTGAGTCTGGAGTGATAGATTGCCAGCAAAGAACTGGTGTGTATTTCTATCTGTGTTAGTATTCAAATGACTTGAACACATGTGTGAATATCTTCCTCCCTTCCCAGGGGTATATGTAGGTTGCTTTGTTTTTGTTGTCAAGGTGATAACAGTCCCTTGGGAGAGTACGTCAAGTTCAGTTTCAGCTCACCCCTGCCAAAACTATAAATCAACTTATAAAGCTGACACAGAAACAGAGTGTGAAAAGTGCTGTTACTCCATGTGTTTGTACTATTTGGATTTTTCTTATTTACACTGGAATATGATTTTACATGTAGCCTAAAGATTGTTCTTACTGTTTGTTGATATATGGATTTTAAAGATTACATACATGTACATGTAGAAGTCTTAGTTATTTTTATTTTCCCTCAATCTATGCATTGAATATTTGCATCAATTTTTTTTCTTTTCTACAGGTTAAAGATCTTCTGAATCTAACTGGTAAAGATTCTTTGCCAGTGAGGTGGTCCAAGGATAAAGGGTTTTATGTTGAGAATCTCTTTGTCATGGAGTGTGAAACACTAGATGACATGTTAGCAGTACTAGAAGAAGGTGAGAACATAGTTGCTTTATAGAAATTACCTTGATATTTGAAGAGCTCTGTTTCAAAAGGTATTGAATCCTCTTTTTATTAAAATAGAAGTATGGATATCAGACTGTTATTCGGGTAGGCTCCTCATTAAGACAAAGGTATGAACTTCAAATTTTCAGAGCAAACATGATGTAGGTGCTTGTATACTGTAAGATTTATAAAAAAAATTGTTCCTGTAAAGGAAAAAAAATAATTGTACTACTTTTTTTAACTGAGTTCTTCATGTGTATCTATATAATACTTGAATGTGCATTAGAGGTTTGGTTGCACTGAAATATATATTCCTTGGAATTCCTTGAAGTTAAGGAATCAGTAGCAAGGCAGGAACAAAAACCAACACTCGCTTTAGTAAGACCACTTTTACTCGCTCTAGGATTTAGCTTACCTTTAAATCAATTATAATGTTTAATTGAAAGCTTAATGAACGAGTTGATGTACATGTAAGTATACAGTCGTGTAAGGGAAATAGATGGAAATGCTTTGTCACGATAGGATTTTATATATGTCATAGCAACAGCAACCAAGGAAAGGTTATTATTAATGTATATGTTTATCAAAATTGGTTTAATCATGTTCATAAGTTCTGTAAGGAAAAAGAGAGTATAATGCGGTATGTAAATGATATAAAGAAGGCAAATAAGATGTGTCCAACATTTATTTTTTCTTATTTGTTTTGCCTCTCCTTATTCGGTATGTCTTTCTGACTCTCTTTCTCTTTCTTTTTCTCTATTTCTTACCCTCCCCTCTCTACATTTCCGGCTCTGTCTCTTGTCTGTCTTTCCTCCATCCTCCTAATTTTGCTCTCTTTCTCTCTCTGTATTTCTTTCTGTCTTTTCCTTTCTGTTTTCCCCACTATTGCTTTTATGTACCTTCTTCCTATAGGTGTGAGTCAAAAGGCAATAGCAACAAACAATGTAAATGAGCATTCTAGTAGAAGTCACACAATTATGTCCATCTCTATAGACTCAGAATTGGTGAGTAATAGATATCTTTGATTATTTAGAAATTTGTAGATTAAGGGTAATATAGTAAAGTATTCTCAATGTGTCATATAGCAGTAGAACTTTGGTAATCAAGAACACAAAATTAAGCCCATAATATTATGTACATTACATAAAATTTTCATTATTCATTTTCAATATTCAGTCAAATCATGGAGGAAGAAATAACATGGTAAAATCATGATTTTGATAAATTCATGTTATTTCCTGTGCTTTTATCCACTTTAGATACATATTCGAAGTTCAATCAATTGTTCTTGTAGTTTGTTTAATTTCCCCTTTAAAATGTTCACGCCTAAGTTCCAAAAAATATCCCTCCTTCATATTTGTATGAATCTAGTGAGAATAAGTAGGCTATTTTGTCAAACAATAAAATGTTGAACATGTTCATACAAAAAAAAATGTGGTCCTTGTAATAATATAAAGAGAAACATTTGTGAGAATCGATTTAGAATTGATTGTATCATTTTGTACATAATATGCCAGTTAGACTTTAATTTTTACAATTTATGTTTAATAGAGGGCTCTGAGATGGTATTATACTGTGTCATGGTTTCAGTTTACAATCCTCTAAGAATTGTAAAGGGACAATTCTTGAAGTGAAGTGGCACATGTAGTGTTTGATTATAGAGTTGCATTATTTTTGGCTTCACTTTTGAACAAAGTACTAAAAATGGCTAGCAATAGCCTGAGAGTTTTATCCCGAGTTTGAAATTTTGAACATTGAAAGAAATAGCATGGTTTAAATCTTAAAAAGTAACTTGAAATATTAAAACCAAAAATTATAAATTGATCGATAAGGTGTGATCATGATTTATTGATTTGAACTTTATTCGATGCCATCTTTGAAAGATATTATTGAAACATTTTTAAGAAATGTGATGGATGAAAGAATGACTCATCACTCATTCTTTACTTTAATAAATCAGTTCCTAAAGAAAATATGTGCATAGCATTAATGTAACGATTTATTAATGAATTTTACTGAATATTACATGTAGTTTCTTCTTGTTGTTGAAAGTGCACGATTTGAAAATGTACCATAACAAGTTCAAGAGCCCAAATCACCCAAACTTACTGTTCAATGTCACTTTGCCTTATATCTAATTTCCACTTGTAGTTACTGGATGAAAACATCAAATCATGACCAGTAGGAAATGTGTTCCCTTTTGTCTTTATGGTGATTTTTTTTTACAGTGGAACTTGTCTTTAAATCCACTCAAGGGAAACAAGATAATTAGTTCCCTAATAATAGTGAGCTTTGTTTTTTCTTCTCAGCCCGATCCTGATGATAGTGATTTATATATAACCAAGCATGGTAAGCTTAGCTTTGTTGATCTGGCTGGTAGTGAGAAGGTGAAGGAGCTGGGTTCATCTTCAGAACTCCTCTCTGAGACTACTAATATCAACAAGAGTCTTCTGACATTAGGTTAGTTACATGTGTAGACTATTATGAAATACAATGATGCTGTTTATATGATGATGTTACCGTTGATGCCAAAGTGTCATTCTGATCAGGTTGTTATCCTTTTTTTGGGGGGGGGGGGGGGGGGGGGGCTATATTTCTCTTTCTTTGTCTGTATGCCTCTTTCTTTTCATTGGTCACACTTTCTCTGTCTACTTCTCTGTTTTTGTAATTTAGTTTGCTTGCCTGGTCCCTGGTAACTTGCAGTGTTTATTTGAATCATAGACCCCTATTACCCATGGGTTGACTTTCAACCTGTGTATAACGGGTCCAACCTCAAAAGGCAGGACCGAGTCCGGCTAGAAAGCACCTCTGACTCAGTCTACCTTTTTATTTGGTTTGAGGCTGGCCTCAAACCAGTGTAACTCCATTTGTTTCTTTGTCTCCCCACTCTCTTTCAGAAAAGAATAATGTATTTTTTGCTCTGAATATATTAAAGGCAAAGTGAATCCTATTTACCCAGCTATATGGCAAGAAAATGATTCACTTTGATAAAAACTTATCAAATATTTTGTAATTTGTAGAGGAATTCTACTTTGCTATGATAAGTTGATTCCTGATGGAGCAATCACTTTGAATAAATCAGAACTATAATGAATGATATTTTTAGTTCTAGGAAACAGGTAGTATAGAAATCTTTAACAATAGCATTCTGAATGGAGCTGGTTAACAAAGACATTGTACAGTACTGAATAATGCAAACAGTCTGTACACCTGGGGCGTTTCATGCAGATAGCTGTGACCACTGAACTATGAAATATGTATTTCATTTGTTGTGGGAGTATCTAGGGATAAAAGACCCCCTTGGTTTCTGAATACAGATGGTATTTGACTTTCCACACAAAGGATAAATATGAAGAATATAATGTAAATGTCAAGTGGCTTATTCCATCGGGGTGAGTCTATTTTTGTGACATACCAGAACTAAAAAACCTTGTCTCATTTAAACGGGGCAAATATCATCCAGTCATCACTTTTATAAAACTAAAAAAATGGCGTCCCACTATAATAATAAAATATCATAATATATCGCAATTACAGACCTGAGAGTCTATGTAAATGAATGTGATTTCCATGTAATGTAGGTTAAAAAATAATTTGAAATGCAAAAACAATTCAGGACAGATTTGAAGATCAAACATAAATAACTTATGTAGGACACCATCCTCACATTGACACATCAGAACATAGCCACATAATATCACATATGAATTGATCTTCACTGTGAATAGAATAATTGATACCTATGTTACATTGAAATCTTGTAATTTTTGGACCCAACCTGATGGAAATACCCAAGTAGATGGTAAGAGTATGGGTATTGCAATCAATTACAAGTCAATTTTAGGTCCCTAAACCAATCATAAGTCTTGCAATATTTTGTCACAATTGCAATAATTTGTCACAATTCAAATTATTGATATTTGCCATTGATTGCAAATAAGTTGAAATATGTGAAGTGCACATGTACATTGATGATGGATGCATACAGTATATATCATAACTGATGATAAAGAGTATGTTTTCTATTTCATGGCCTTTAAAGTGTAACCTGTGTGATGCAAGTAATGTACATTTCCTCTCCTTATGTTATATCCAAGTCATTAATAATATTTCATAACTAATTAGTGAAATGTTAATTGAGGCAATAAATTTGAATGAGACATCCATGAAGTATATGCATCAGACAGTGAGACTTCTAATCCATTTCATTGTTGTTCATTCTTCCTCATGATTGATGATATTGCTACACAGCATTTTGTCATATCTCTTTTATTAAGGTCAACATGATAATGAAAGACCTTTTGATATCATGTTTGAATGATTTTGTTTACAGGTAATTGCATCTCATCACTGAGTGATAATAGAAAGCGATCAGGTCATATCCCGTACCGAGATAGCAAACTTACCAAACTATTAGCTGACAGCTTAGGGGGTACAGGAATCACACTTATGGTAAATAATGTACACTTGCATTTGACTTCTTTTATTATTTTTCACCTAATGATGATATATACATTAAAAACATTGCACCATGATTATAAGATGATTTGAATATCTATGATGGGAGCATTATGAACACATAAATGGCTTGTTGGAAATGATCCAGACAGACAGAACAAACCATGTAAATCACAATAAGTCAAATCTGAGAATAATTACAATGGAAATATGATCACAATCAATGAAAAATGCAGACTATGCAAACTAGATAAGGGAAAATACAGACAATTATGAAGTAAATTGATGAGAAGCCTTTTAATTAATCCTACTAATGTTCATGTGACCAATCCAGTTAATAGAGTTTCAAATTAAGAGGAACTGAAGAATTTAATGAATACCCATGCAATAGATACACATTTCATAAAATTAATAGCTGAGTAGATAGGAGGTTCAGTGCATGAAGTTAGTCTGCATGATTACAGTTTTACCATTGAATGTATCATACAAAGCGAAAGCAGACACCCATTCTTGACCACGAGGTATTTTGTTAATTTCTTCTTTTAGATTGCTTGTATATCACCATCATCTTACTGCCTCTCTGAATCTATCAACACATTAAGATATGCAGTCAGGGCACGCAGGATTAAGAATAAACCTGTTATTCGAATGGTAAGAAAATCAACACCAAAATTTATTAGTGCCCCGAAGGAAGTTGAAACCGTGCGTATGGTGTTAAATCTTTAAATGTTATATTTTGAACAGTGATCAATTGCCTGCTTCCATAGAAAAGAAATAATTTTATCAGTATGCCTTTAGAGTAAAGTATCCCATTTATAATTTTCACCAAAGCGTCTTAATTGATATGCAAATGGCCTTGATAAGTTATGTTAACTCCAGCATATAAAATGAGATTGTTATTGTAGATATTACCAGTTTGAATATTGATGATTTTGACAAATAAAAAAAAAAATTGCAAGAAAAGGTATATATACATATCATTTGTTGAGCCACTGATGACTTTCAGTTTTAAATAGCATTTTTATTTCTAATAGGATCTGGAAGATTAAAGAGTGAAAGCAATTTGTAAGGTGAATAAATTCATGCATCAATACATACTTTTATTATGTACTTTGTATATTATCATAACAAAAATGGTCTTTTCTTGACAGGATCCGAGGGAAAAGCTTATCACAAGTTTAAAACGGGAAGTACGCCTGCTTCGATCTGAAAACCAGTACCTGCGCCAGAGGCTGGAATTCCCTGGTACTGCCCAGCCCTCCTTCAGGCCTCGCCAAGAACCCAACAACAACCAACCCCAGGCCATCCTAAGCAGGGAGGAATCATTGAATGATGGTGATCTGACTCCGGTACCCAATGGGAGGATGGTGGAGGAGCCAAGGATAGAGAGGACAGAGGCTCAGATGGAGGGATCTAAAGGGAGAGGAGGAGGTAGTAGAGGGAAGAAGGATCCGCCTCCTCCACCTCCTCAACCAGTGCAGCAGAGAGATTCAGCTCAGTAAGTACTTATATGTCAGATCAGTGCCCTGTATTTATATATATGATTTGCCACAGACTTACAATTGTATATTCTGTTACAGGGCCAGGTAATAAGTTTTTGAAGAGTGATGTAGTTGTTGCTTTGCATACTAAAGATAGAATGATTTCAATATTTAATTTTTGTCATCTTGAATTCTTGCACTGGCTTCAACAAAAGAAGTACAGCATCAGCATGAGCATTTTCCTTGTCATCATTGTCATCAACACCGTCACAATCAATATCGTCGTTATCATTATTACCAACGTAACAATCGTCATCTTTGTAATATCATTATTATCATTACCTTAATCATCATCATTCTCCCCTTCTCCTTCTTTTCCTCTTCTTACTCCTCTTCCTTGTCATTATTATTATCAATACCATTATCAACAACATTATGTTCTTATTCTCTTAACCACAAGGTCTAAATGAGTTATTTCACCTATTTCTATTCCAGGCCCAAGTCAGCAGCGGATAATAGTTTGTATGAGATGCTTCAGGAGTACATGGTTGAGAATGAGACGCTGAGATCAGAGAATTCAGACCTGCATTCAGTTAAAGAGAAGGCAAGAAGAGAACAGGACTCTGTTGCTAGAGAGAATGACAGACTCCTAAAAAAGCTGGAAGAACTAGAACGGTAAAGCACACATGTCTCTCATTAAAAAAAAATCATTCTCAACAGGCACTTAATAGTCTAATTAAAGGCCGATGTTGATGTACCACTGTTAAACAGAAAGATAAATGAAAGTTAATTTGGAATTCAAATGATTCTGTTTTATCTGAGGTAAAATTGTGGTCAATAAGGATGAACAAAATCTCCACACTTATTTATCAAAATACAACTCACAATGTTACACAAAAGATAGGAATGATTTGTACCTGTCCATACATTTGCCTGTTTGTGACAATTTCTGTTTACAAATGTAGGATATTGTTGCTTAATTTGTTATTTCTTTGTGAGTAGTATATGTTCCTGAATATGTAAACTATGTGGTATCAATATATGTGTGTTCATGAAGAAATATGTAAGCCCCAATAAAGTGTGTTCTGTTCTGTTTGAAGGTGTTAAGACTCAAAAGTCATTTTAATGTTATCGAGCTATTTTCTCTTCTGTTCAGGGTATTCACTACATCACCTTACTCCTTACCAAGCACCTTCAACTCCAGGACATCATCAGGCCAGTCCATTGGTATGCGGGGTAACAACCAGCCCTCCCCACTGGGTCCATTGCAGCAGTCACCACCCCTCAAGACCCAGCGCTCACCCCAGGGCCAGTCTAATGGACTTGATAAAAGGCAGTCTGGGGGAAGTCCTTGGAGACAGGTAGGATCATTAAGTTGATACCTTAGATTGGTTTATTGATCGATTGCACAAGTGATTATTTTATGATTGATTGTATTGATCATTCTAAAAATAGCTATGAACTAATCAAATTAGTTTATGCAAATATGTTGTCATGAGTTCTGGCTTATAATCCACCTTGTATTATCCCTGATGACCATGAAGTTTTCTTGATAGAAGTGGGGATAGAAACAGTCATCTCACTTCTCCTCTGCCTTTACAGCAATCGGGTGAGCTACCTCCGGTGGACAGCATTAAGGGCATCCCAGATAACTACCGATCATCTCAGCAACGTCCACCCATCCAGAGGGATGCTCCGCCCACTCAGCGGTCGTTCCCATCCATGTCTACCCAGCCACCTCACCATCCCCCTCCAACCAACCATAGCTACCCCAGGGCACATACTAATCAGTCAGGTCTGAGCAGTACACATCCACCAATCGGTCATGGCCCTTCCACTCATAGAGGGTCCAAGAAAGGAAGGTAGGCGACTTGAAACCCTTTTTCACAAGGAATCAAGAGTGACCAAGAATCTGTTGCAGAAGAGTTAACTTAAATCAAACACAACATGAATTTTAACCAATGTAATATGTGTATTAGGTATTCGCACATGATATTTTAGCTTCGTTAAAACACAACTCTTTCTTCAACAGGCCCAAGCTGTGGTGGCAGTTTCATCAATTGTATTTCTTGTTGCATGCAATACAGCTTAACATCACCTGCCTTGTAATATCATGCTCAAAGGGAAGGGCTACTGTTTTCGTCATTAGAATTATGCATTGAAAACCAAACATGCTTAGAATAATGCACAACTGTCGATCAAATCAAAGTCTTACAAATCTTAATCTTAGTGACACAGCATCCTATTAGTAACAAATCTTAGTGGTCTATGACAATTTTTCATTTGGCCAATAGAATTTCATTTTGTCAGTAGCTTGTAACTAGCCATTGGTAACGAAGTGTTTAATGCACCCATCTATCCTGCTTCTCTATATATTCAGTGATAGCCGTGTCTCCAACACCAGCCAGAGCTACCCGCCAGCTCCAGGTAGCCTACAGGCCTCCTACACTGGCTCCATGGGACCGCTCCACGAGGATCATCATCAGGCTCCACCTAACGTTGGTAAGAGGGATACCTCTATCTCTGTCAGGACCAGTCTCAGCAACCCTTCAGTCATCAGCAAGCCACAGTCCTCCAAAGCAGATATCTACATTCCTAGTGCGCCCTCTACTGGGTTAACCAAAGGTGAGATGTAAACCAATTCAGTTTGCTCTACCCTCTTTTGAAGAAAAACCTTATTCCTGACAATGTGTCACCCAGAGACAACTGGAGTGAAATTTGTAGTGTTTTTATTCATTGTTTAGCATTATTACTATAGTTACTTTCATTAAAATGTACCTTATGTAAATTAACCACTAATAATAGGACCTTGTATGTCTTTGCAGGGATATGCAGATAAGTTAGTTTGTTTTGATGTAAGGTTATACTTAATTGTATTATGAAGAATATTACTTAGCAGTTAAACTGCTTTTGAAATATTGTCCACTAACTTTGTTTTGTTGGTGGTTATTTTGTATTTACTAGATCTCTCCTGTCTATCGTGCTATCCCATCCTTCATCCATTTTATCTCTATCCTATACAATTGAAGAGAGTACTTTCTCGTCTCATTCGTAAACAGTTGTAATTTCTTTTTTTTTAATCCTTAACTGTCATCCTTGTGCATTAATATGATTTTATAGTAAAAATATAATGATCTCATGTGAATTCCCCAATATGCTATGTCGAAAGTTATCATAATTTTCTTACCCTCCCTCATTTGTTAATACATCTCAGAAACTATTGATCTTAGGTAGATGTAAACGTGTTTACATCCCTCATTTCGGGGGGCTTGAGTAATGTTATTGTAATGATAATTAGTAACATAAATGTTTCCTATTTCCAGCCCGTATTATGTAGTTTCAGGAATTGATTGATATGCCTCAGCCTAATGTAGAAAGTTGCCAAGAGTTGATATGTTTTATGGCCATCTGACCATCTGCCCTGTTTTCATCCTTGCGATATGACATGAGATTTCTTTTTTAACTTTGTTATCTGTAAGCAGAGCTCCTAACCATTTTGAATTTAAAGGAAAGAATCGTCTTAAGATATATTTTACCTTCATTTTTACACACTTGTAGGGATTGCATTTCCTTTCCCTTAACAAAAAATTAAACTCTTGACCCATGTTTCTGTTCAAAAGATTTGGAGGTCTTACAAGAGATTAAAAAAGCCTGGTGATTTGTTTGAAAACTCTGCAGTAGCAATAATTATGTTCAGCCTAAGTAAATTATTGGAAAATTCCTCCATCCTTTTTTTTATCATCCATTCAGACTCTAGTCCTCTGAGAGACTCATCAAATCGTCATGATCTCCAGACTATCGAGGAGACCGGAGCGCAACCATCGTCTACCTTTCGAAACCACCCTCCTCCCAATGGCCAGGCCAACATGGGTGGGAGCCACAGCAATGTTAGTCTCCGTAAACCCCAAAGCAAGCCGGTCTCCACTGCCAATACAGCAGCTACAGGGTACAGCAACAAGTCTAAGAAGAATGCTTGGTCTGGTGCAGGGGGAAGTGGTACAGGTGGTGGAGGGGGAGGAGGAGGTGGTGGTGGTGGTGGTCAGCCAAGTAAAACTGCTACAGGTAAGGATGGATACATCTCTTGTTTTGCCATTCTACTCACATGCCCCCTGCTTGGGGAAGTATAAGTGTCATTGATCTTTGTGTATATCAATACAGAATTTCTTTTTTTTGCGCAGCTATTATTATCTTTTGAATGTATACTATTTCAAGATGGTTCATCTTCTCAAATGAATGTGCATCGTTTACCCAATAACTCAAATGATTTTAACCAAAATTCACATGAAACTGTATACAATGCACAACTTTGTGAGTCATCCAACTCATAAATATATGGATGAAACAAAATGTTTACAGGTACGACAAACGCCTGATTTTGTAATAATATGTATCAAGGCTGATTTACTTTGACTATGAGATAATGAGATTAATTATGAGATCAATTATTAACTTCATATGTCTTTTTTTAATACAACAGCAAGCAGTGTACCTATCAACGTCATTCCCAAGACACCAGCTGTAACTCCACCAGCAGTCAAATACAAGCCTCAGGGTAGCAACAAGATGTTAGCAGCTACTACCAACAATTTAGATATCAACTACAAAGGACCAGACTCTGGTGAGTCAGAAGTGAAATAATAAGCCGTTAATCATTCTCATATGCGAATCATCTTCAAAATATTCAAGATCAATATCATTTTGATTTTGATTTATACTATAGTTTTAATGGAAAATATGTTACCATGTCAAGCTGTTGAAGATGTATCTGTGAAATATTGTCATAAATGTCTTATGTCTTGAAGCGGCTTCTCTTCTTGTTGCTTACAGGTGTATCTATTTTTTTTCCCAGATATCATTGTCAGTACATTTTCAAAATAATAAGATAAGGAGTATTAAAGGAGAATTAAAGGAAAAACATTAATTTTGTGATGTGAAAAAAAAATATTATTGTTCTTGGCGGGATAATGAATATTTTGGTTTTCTTTGTGTCTTTGTAGATTCATTGAAGGATCTGAATCAGAAGTTAAGGGAGGAACTTCAAGCATTGGATGGTGAAATAGAATACATGAAATATGTGAATAAGAACAAACCAAATGCCCCCGCTGGGAAAGGAAAGAGGAGATAGCATCGGAGGATAATTTAGTGAGACTTATCAGAGACTGTGCTCAAATGTCCTTCAGAGCATGTGATGTACTTATTATATGCTGCAAGCCATGAAGGAGACCTTGTTTTCTGGAATTTGGATGTGTCCAAGTATTGCCAGGGATGCGGAAATACGTGTACTGAAGAGGACATTTCAGAGACCGCATTAAGAGCTTCCCAAACTATGGCATCAGAATTTGGGCCTATTGAGTGCGTTGCATACTGGGGAGAAGATGATGAAACTTGCGGCTTCTTATAATGCTCATGTTGGCTATTGTTATCCTTGGGTTCTGCAATTACTACTTTGACTTTTGCATAGCTACCAGTAAGGTGCTTTAGTATTTCAAGTAGTAAGTCCTGCCTGGCACCCAGTCACCTCACCTGTGTAGAGTCTGGCAAATGTCCGCTAGACCATCTTTGAAAGAGATTCCAACTGAATGAATTTCAACTGTAATTGTCAACAGTGCTAAAAGATATTCATCCATATCTGCTTTGGGGGATGTGAGAATGTAGTGTGTCTTGTATATGCATTTTTCCCTCATATGATTCCAGAATTGTTGCAAAAAGACCCACCACCATGCACTGTTGCTTAAATAAACATAATTAGGGGCAATTCAGAGGTAACAGACCTGATATGTTAAAATGAAAGTTAGCAAATTCAGAAATTCAGGAGAATTGAGACAAGATAATTCACTAATTATACCGTAATTACAAAAGTGTGCTACACCTTCATCATTTGCATCAAAAAATTTTTCATCTCAATTCTCATATTCAATAAGCATATTCTTATTCATAAAAGTTATGTTATGCTCTAGTAGGGCAATTTTATGAAAGAGGGTTCATTTTCTTGTAATAAGAGAGACATGTCTCGCATTTATTTATACCAGGCATCCACTGTAATTGATAATATTCATGCAGATGTTTGTGTCTCCTTGTTTCAAGTATGAAAAGTGGAATTTGAATCTACTACATTTTTTTTTTAGACAGGTGCCTCATCTGAGCAAAATTATTAGTTTTTTTTCTTAATTTTTATCTTTCTTGGTATTACTTTTGATAAATTAACCAAAAAAAAATTCGCCTCTTCAAATTAGGAAAAATTTATGTCTACATGTAAGAATTGGTGATATGGTTTATAGCAACTTAGCATTTTACTGATTATAATTTACATGTGTGCAATGATATCGTTAGAAAACCGTCCTATTAAGAGCCAAAATTCCAGAAAATGCTAAAAGTGCTGTGTGCATTTTGTTACTGCAGGTAACTTCTGCTATATATGTTTTATTTTTTGTTTCATCTGTGCATTATAGAATTTTATTCATCATTCTTTGTTCCATTTCTGCCCTGAAATAGTAGAATTTCAATTAATTTAGTTCCGTCCATCATTGCTCTTTAAATTCCACAGGTGGAATGTACATCTATGTCTTTCATTCCATTCATATATGTATGCTACAGAATATATTAGTTACAAAATTTTTCTGTATATGCACATGTACATGTAGCTATTTTAAATATAACTTGTTTTATATTCATTTGCACTGTATCATCTTGAGCTATAAGTAGTATAAGATAGTAATGATGACTTGACATTGCATTTAATGATATCGTTTAATTCATTCATTTCATAATACTCAACCATTATTGTTATGCCACTCCTCTGTATAAATCTAGATATTAGAAGTATCCCCTATGGAGAGGCAACTTCAGTGGCAGCTTTAAACTCTAAACTGTTTTAGGCTAACAACTTTGTACATTTTATAAAGTGCTGAAAATAGTAGACCTGTTAAATTCACCATTCATGTGATTCAAATGAATCAGTAAGAACAATAACAAATCCACATTTTAAGAGATTTATCTTTATATTGCAAAAATATACTCAAATAACTTGCAAATTAATGGCAATGAGAATATGCACTATTATGGATAAAGAAAGTTACTTAGAACATACTGGTATCTGTGCTAAATCAAATCCATTGAAACCACAGAAATCTGTTCAACTGTTGAATTAATATGGGTCCTGTTTCATATACACTTGTTATAATAACAAATGCACAATTTATATAACAAGCTTACTGTTAGCCAATTGAATCAAATGATTTCAGTAGATTTCAACTACTATTACCAATTTGGCATTGTAACAAGTTTTGTGAGACAGACCCCTGGACTGAAAATTACTTAACGTCTAACAAAGGTAAATGTTTGACACCTTTTATATGAGAATGATATTCAATTGCACATTGTATTGATAATAGATTCCACATAATATTGAGGATATTTTTTTTAATATATTCTATATATATTTATGTAAATTGTAGTCAGCAGTAAAAGTAATTGGATTTTGTAAAGGTTATGAATTGGTACCATGTCACACTCTTTCAATTTGCTGCTACATTTAAATTTATAGTTTGCCATTATGATATATTTTCTGAAATATTGTATTTCAAAATTTATTGCCTCCCACCTGAAAACACAAGGAGAGCCACAATGCCATAAATAATTTGAGGATAACAGTGTATTCTGAGTTACTGTTCCATTAAAAAACAAGTGTAATATTGAAAATAAGTGAAATAAACATGTTCTTTATATGTCATCAGATACGTAGTCATCTATATTGCTTTGTTTTATGCACTATAGATCAATAATTAATAAAGATTGATAATGCCTACTTGTGGATATGTATTAACTAAATATACATTATGGAATCTACGGTTACAATCAGAGCTAGAAGTATCATTTATTCCATTTCATATACCTCTTATTTGTATGATATATTGAAAGAATGGCAATGTCATAGCTTCTGAAACACAGCTTACAAGATGTCTTCATTCACAATTTCATGCCAAACATTGCTATACAAAAGTTTAAATAGGTATTACTTCAGATACTGCAAATATAAAACAGGTTGATTTATATAGCATAAGTTGTCGTGAAAAGTTAGTTGATCTTTGGCTATTTTGACTTTTACCACTTTGTCTAATGTCAACATTATCTCATACTGCTATGGCTAAAAGTTTTGGACAAACAACAATTTGGTCAAATATCAGTGTAAAGGTCAAGTCCACCTTAATGAAGATTTGAATCAATTGAGACAATCAAATGAGTAAGCATTGAAAATATCACTGAAACCTGTTTTGAAATAGGATAGTTGTGACATTGAATTATTCTTGTATTTGCACAAGACAGTGATATGCTCATCATGGGGCATATGTGAACGAGGGAACCGATTTTTATATATTTTATTACATGCAATATCAAACATAATTTTTTTTCCTCCAATGTTAAACTTGGGATGATTTCTGCATGGACTATTTAAAATCATCAGAAGTTATCATTTGGTAGAGATCCACTATATGTCCTGTAATAAGGTACAAAGGAATTTTGTGTGTGACATTATTAGCCCCACAGTTGGATACTGAATGAGATGTGCATATCACTATTTTGAGAAAATACCCAGTAAGACAAAAATTTGAAATGCGGTAACTATCCTATTTTATCTGATTTGATAAGACTAAGTTCTATTCCCGGTTGATTTTCCACTACCTGTTCGAATCAACTTGCTGTTTGTTTGGACTTGGTCTGTGAAAATTGTAACTCTGTATTCTCTATGTATTGAAATGCCAAATTAAATAATGTAAAAAAGGTTGAAAATTTATTGGAATTGTCCAACACAGATTCGACTAAGTGGAACTTGGAGTCTCCAAAGCAGTTATGTATGTATATATATCTGAATGAATTTTTAAATATTATTCAACAACATTTCAATAGCCAGTCTTCCGGAGGAGAATGAGAAGTGACAGTCTATCGTCCTAATTCAGCCATAACCAGAGTATTTAAAATGTAATAGGCCAAATTTTTCTGATGCTCATGACATGTACCACTAGTATCCAATATGGAAAAGGCTGAATACATTTCACATATCACTCTAGTTTATGTAGGTAGGCTCTTGATGTCGGTGCCTATTCATTGATTGCATATTATGGGTAATGCAATCAAGAAAAATAAATAAGCTCTACTAACTATTATGTCTATTATTCAGGTAGTTGTTGTTTTTGCTTTATCTGAATTATGCTTGAATTATGGTATGTTTGGGTTTTTGTGCAGTTCTGATTTGTCAAGTTTCCATTAAAATCTCATTGTTTTTTAACTATTCAAAATTTCATTCATCTTAAATGTTGAAAGTAAGCTAGATAGCTCTTTGTGCAATTTGAACCAAATGAGCTTTACTTAAACAAATATATGAATACGGTAGTTTGTTAATAGGTACCAAATATAGTACATCTATTTAAATTTGTATATTTTTAATTTGAGGCATTCCTATCATTTAAGTAAATGTTTTTCTGGGATGAATATGTACCTGTACATCATGTATGTGCAGTGTTAAAATACCAATAAGAATGTAAAATATGTACATACAGAGTGAAACAAGATATTTATATATTTATATTTTGAATTTGTTGGAGAAACAAATGCAAGTGTGTATAGTGTGACATGTACAGTATGTGTAATGTAGATAGGAATATTTTCTCAGAACACTAAATAAATGGCTTGCCAAAGGAAATGAAATACATTTGAACTGTAGTAATTTATTTGATATTTCTCACAAAATATGCCACCAAGCTCTCTAGATATAATTGCACAACTTCACAAAAAAACAAACAAATTCTATCTCTTGTAGAGAAAATGTGTAATGAATGATGTGGTCACATAAATAAAGAGCCCTGCTCTTTTCTATTAAATGAGCTTAAAATTCATGAAAGAATATTTGGGGGAAAGGAGCTTTATCTCATTCAAATTAAATGTGCACATGAAATAATTAGTGACATTAATATAAGCAACACATAAATGTTCATATCAATGAATATGCAAAAATTTTGTTTTCACAAAATTGTTCTGTAAAGTTAGTGAGGGCAAATCTTGATTTTTAATCTGGTGTATATTTCACCATGATTACTATTTCATGATGAAATTACAAATAATACAATAACATTGCTAATTTTTAGAAGAAAACCTTCATATTGTTATTCACATTACAATTTTTGTCAATAATATTGATCAAATGGAGTGATCTGTGTATTACACAGTTTAAGAATACTGAAGGGTATTGTAACATGAAAGATAAAAAATATTAAAATGGGTCATTCTAGGAAACAAATTTAAAATACCTCAGATCATAGAACCTATAATAACTATAAAATTACTATGCATGTGGCGAAAGTTAGCATCGCACACTTGTGGTATTTCAATAAATTTAATGTACATTAACATGTAGGTGCACATTTCGTCGTACGCACTACAAACCGTCCTCTGCGCACTTCGATGCGAAAGTTAATTTTGCAGAAAACGCATTTTAAAAAATGCTTTTTTAAAACCAGCAATAAGTTCAGGTTCCAAAGTTTCATCCTGCATCTTTATATTTTCTTGAAGTTAATTATTTACGCCACAGTGGGCATCGTAACAGAGAGGACAATTCGTGGAATAGATACAGTCCGCTATCGCGCCTCACTATTTCACCACGAGCCGTCCGCTCTGTTACGATGCCCACTGTAGCGTAAATAATTCACTTCAAGAAAATATAAAGGGGTGGAACTTTGGAACCTGAACTATCAAATGAAGACACAGGTAAATAATTTGCTCTCCTTGTAGGTGCACTTATTGCTGGTTTTAAAAAAGCTTTTCTTTAAATGCGTTTTCTGCCAAACTAACTTTCGCATTGAAGTGCGCAGAAAGGACGGTTCGTGGTGCGTACGACGATTTACTTTTCTTCAAAAGTAATATTTTTGGCAATTACTTTCTTAAATACATGATTAATTAATCTGATTATTTAACAAGTATCAGCACTTGAGAATGAACTCCATACTTAGTTGATATTAAGAAAGATCCAAATTGAATTCACAATCACAATACTAACGTCTCCAAATTTTCAAATCATACGAGTTGGTAAAATCAATCTACAAATATGAATTATGAAGTGAAAAAATGATAATCACAAACATACTATTTTACAGTGCATTAGCTTATGATTTATGCAATGATATCAAGGTGACTATATCAAATGAAAACAGGAAATTGATCAAATACTCATTCCTTTTGGCAAGATTCTAACTTGCCCAAGGTACCAATGTTAAACATTAATAATACCCATATATATTAATACCACTGAACATTGTAACTATATGACAAACATGTACATAACTGCAGTAACAATGAAAAAAAAAGTTAATCCCATTCTGTTCTGTACATATTATTATAGTACCTTTAAATACTACAAAATATGAATTAATGCATGGTTGATAACTTCCCATTCTGTAAGGTAATATGATATTCATCTAGCAAATCATATGAAACCAGGAAATTTCATAAAATTAATACCAGAGAGATGAACTAGAAAGGTCATACTTACTTTGAAAAACAACGTAATATATCATGATCAAAACAACATCACACAGCAAACATTGCTGTATTTCAATAATATTAAATCAATATAAGGAAATACTACAATGTCCAGTGTCTCTAAGCTAAACAAGGATGTGCTGGCAAAAATAATTTACAATGTTCTAATTCCTGCCTACACAATTACGTCCTGCATTATTTTCTACACAAAACATGTATTACTCTTTATGGCTTTATATCTGAGTAATACAAGTTGTTGATAATTTTATTCCATACAGAAAATACGACTTTCTTCACTGAACCCAATTGGGAATGTATCTGTGTTTGTATTAATATCAACATCATGAACTTATACACGTACAAATGTATATACCTCACTATGATGGATAGGTGTGGCCTTCAAAGTAACAACATGTAACTAATGAAAATCTCAGATATAATTTCAAATAAATTTGGTTAATAGGCATGTTTTGCTCAGCCTCTGATGAATGGTGAAAGATTAATAAAGAAAAGATCAAAAGTTCCTTTCTATTCAATTTAAGAGAGATTGTGTCGGCTGTTTGTCCTCTTTTTGTGCATCAACCCACTTAGAGTATGCAAAAATCCACATCGGGCCCATCCTCTATTTAACAACCCCCCCCATGAAATCCCTAAATTAGAGCATAAATCAGGAACAGAATCTGTACTTAATGTTTTTTTGTGACAACTGCTTTGACTATCATTGATATACAGTTATGTTTAACTATTTACTGGCTTTTTGATTGAGCTGCAGCCTCCCTCTCTGCAACATCAATGGTGGCCATGTTCCTAGATGCAACAACGAGATGTACACCACTGATCATGGCTTTTACAATCGCAATGGGAGTTGATATATAGAATATCATACGGAAGAGACCCATCGACATCACTGGGGTGACAAATATAAAGGGAGAGAGAGAGGGAAGAAAAAAAGATGTAGAAAATTGAGTTATAAAAAAATAAAAATTGTTCTAAAAAAGTGACACAAATAAAGCACTTATGAATTCCACCTGGGAAATAAATAAAATTTGTTCTATAAAACTGACACAATTTAAAGCATTTATGAATTACACCTGGGAAATAACTAATTTTTTTGTACACCTTACAATCATTTGTAAATCTTACAAAGAGTTACGATTGATTCCATCAACCTCAACTTCAGTGTACATGGAAAACCATCAATGTCATAATTCTTGTCAACAGGAAATTTGCACAATGTCCTCTTTAAACAAAGATAAGCACACTGAATTTTCAAGAAAACAATGAATGTATGAATATACATCATAACTAGAACTTTGTAAGGTGGGACCCAGATGCGCATTTTATCCATTCTCATCAAGCCAAGATGATTTGGGATCATTACAAATTTTGAACCAGAAAACAGACAAGACAGGAAGGGAGTAGGATAGCACTTTTAAATGGTAGATTCTGGCAAGTGGTAAAATGATTTGTGAGCTAGCATTACTATTTTTTTTCAAATGTTATTAGAGAGAATATAAAAAAGCTACATCACATAAGAATGTTCTTGAAATACTGTACTTAAAAAAGCTGTGCTGATCATGCATGCAAGAATACGGTCAGGTGTACTATTAATTAAAGGACAAGTCCACCCCAACAAAAACTTAATTTGAATAAAAAGAGAAAAAATCAACAAGCATAATATTGAAAATTTCATCAAAATTGGATGTAAAATAAGAAAGTTATGGCATTTTAAAGTTTTGCTTATTTTTAACAAAATAGTTATATGAACGAGCCAGTTACATCCAAATGAGAGAGTTGATGACATCACTCACTCACTATTTCTTTTGTATTTTATCATATAACATATTAAACATTTTGATTTTCTCGTTATTGTCATGTAAAATGAAGTTTCATTCCTCCCTAAACACGTGGAATTCCATTATTTTAAAATTTTGTGCTTCAGGCAAGGAGGTCCTAATTGTCAAATTCGTAAAAATTGAAATATTGAATAATTCAAACAATAAAAAAACAAAAGAAATAGTGACATCATCGACTCTCTCATTTAGATTTAACTGGCTCGTTCATATAACTACTTTGTTGAAAAAAAGCGGAACTTTGAAATGTAATAACTTTCTTATTTTACATCCGATTTTGATGAAATTTTCATCATTGTGCTTGTCTGATTTTTCTCTATTGATTCAAATCAACATTTTTCTGAGGTGGACTTGACCTTTAAAACATCTCACATAAGATACATATTTAAGTCCAACTAACTATTTCTCAAGTACTAAAATAGGTTAAAAATTTCTTCAATATCAATATCAAAATCATATGAATGAAACTTAATGTTGCCTTTAAAAATCAAGTCATATATCAAATACAGTAGATAGTCAGTATGGGATGTGATAGCATAAAATATTGATTCAAAAAAAAAAAATTTCCAATACTGCAAAAATAACCATATGGCCAACATCAGTATAACTGGATTATAATTGGTAATAAATCACTATTTTGACCTCTGCAGGAAATGGATTGAATACTTTTGATGAACTGGCAATTAGCACGAGGTATACCATATGACCATTAAGAATAAGTTTTGTCCGCAGAATTGATTGAGCTTCATCGCTATAAATAGTACTGAAGTAATTATTTTGGTCTTTTCATTTTGTCCAATCAAGCCTGAAATTCAGGATACGTTATCATTCATGCCTTCACAGTTCTATGTCAGAATGAAACTGTTCTTATTAGAACCACAGATATTGTTCCAAGCCATTTGTGTTTCTTTCTTATTTCCCTCTTTTCAGATGTCATTCAACATTAACATCATTACTGCATTGCATTGCATTGTAATGTATTGATTTGTACATTGAATTATTCTGCATTTTTTTCATTTCTTATGTTTTATTTATATGTTTTATTTATTTATTTATTTTTATTCTAATTATTTATTACTATTATTATTATTTTTTTTTTTGGGGGGGTTGTTGTTAAGTCTTTAGTTTCCTTTTCGGTAACCCCTACACTTACTTAAATAATTAATTTCATTTCAAATTTCATCTTAGGCTAAATAAATGTGAATCAAATCGAAACTGAAGACATCTACATGTACCCACCATACCATGTACATACATTTAGATTTATTTTAATAATGATGTATGTATACATACCAGTAGGTCCTTCTGTGAAGTACAAAAGGTACATCATGGAATAGAAGAGCTCATTACCTGAGCACATGACAAATAGTACTGGCTGGAAAAAAAACAATGGAAATGAAAATCATAATCATAACTATAGATTAGAGCAGAACAAAAATGGTTACACAAAAAATAAACACTTGCAGTCGACCATTCAGGATTATAAAAGGCAAAATAGAGTTAGTAGAAAGATTTAGAATGTCATTTTATTCTTCCATAATATAACATAACTTTAAAATCATACAATGTATACTGATCAGTCTAAAACATTCATCAATTGATTTCATTGTTACAATCTAAAATTCAATTGCAAAATATTAAATGCTAAATATCTTTGAAATATGTTTTTATTCATATATACACAGGTCAAAACACTTACCCGGTATTTTATAAATTTTGATAATGTACACGAGAATATTAGAAGGACTGATGAACCTGACAATGTAAATTAATGCCTCACCAAAGGGAAGCAACACCATGCCTTAGATTTGAACCATCATCACCAAATTATGAGGCCATCAAGGGGCAGACAAGATTAACCAAAAACAGGAAATAAAGGAGCAAGCAAGCAAGCAAGCAAACAAGCAAAAAATAAAGGAAATAAAAGGGGGTTATCATATTTAATAGGGAATATTTTCCACTTCAAAACAATTTTGAAAAGCATAAAGCATTTTTTTTTTGGGGGGTGGCAGTAGGCTTGTGTGCCTGAGGTCAACTGAATCATAAGAGTACTGGGGGCCGATTGCACGAAAGGGTCTTTGCAAGGACCGTCTTTCGTGTCGCCCATCTTTTATGATACGCCATGTGAAACGCATTTTAAATAAATTACCTGCAAACACATTTCATTCGTCCGTTAAAATTAACAAAATATTTGTTTATAAAATGATGTGATATATCATGAAATTGTATAAAATTTGATTTAGAAGCAAGCTAACGAATCTTATTCTTTATCATAAATTTCAGAAACACCCCGCTTATAGCGTATCATAAAAGATGGGCGACACGAAAGACGGTCCTTGGAAAGACCCTTTCGTGCAATCGGCCCCTGATCAATCAATTTTAAACTACAATCTTACCCTTGATGTATAATAGATGGATAGGATAGGGTTCTCAGATGGATCAATCAACTTATGACTTGTTTTACCTCCCATCAAAGAACTGTAGAAGAGTAAGAATTAAGAGATCAAAGTTAGAAAAAAAACATGAAATTGAATTGGAAACCAAAGAGTAAATATGCAATATTGAACAGGCTGCTAACTGATAATAATATAATAATACTTATCCACCTTATTTGTGCTCAAGGGGCTCCTGTGTAGTCCATTGATTCCGATGCTCACAGCTTTTTGAAGAATTACATCCTGTTGGTTCCCACATACCTCGCCTGGGTTGAGTGTAGCACAATGTGGGTAATTTTTTTGCTGAAGGAAAACAAGCCATGGCTAGGAATTGAAACCACATCCCTCAGATTGAAAGACAAGAGTCTTAACCACTAGACCACAATGCCCCCACAATTGATTGATTCTAAGTACTTTGTTGGTCAATATTGACTTGTGCAGGCTAACATATATGCCCAGGGGGGCCACTTCCATTCACGAGTGGATACCATGCGCGACCATGGGGTCTCGAAAAGCACCCTAAACACGTAATTTCCATATTCTGAAAATGCACCCCTTAACAAGTATTGGCGTGTGAAACCCTACCCTTAACAAGTATTGGAAACAAAACGATACTCTTGACAAATATTCCCTGAAATAAACCCCTAAACAAGTACAGGAATGTTTTATTATCCTTTGGTTGTCGGCTTTACCTTATTTGGTTTAGTACGACCCAACTTCTACACCTCGCGCAAATAGGACTCTAAACACGTAGTGTTGGGGCAAAAGGACATCCTTTATAAAACATTTTAATTTTGTTTTATCATCCCCGCAAATTCGACCCTAAACACGTAATTTTCCTAGCGAAATAGATACCCTTTTTTCATTATTTTTGTGTTTTTGACACCCTTATCACGTTACGTACGTAACGTGCCCTATCGTGAAAAGGACATCCTTTTTACGTGGTATTTTTGTCGCGCATGGTATCCACTCGTCAATGTAAGTGGCCCCCCCGGGCATATATGCTAAATCCATTTTATCTCTTTTCGTTCTCTCACTTTGAAATTCCCTCTTTAACTGATCTGCTCATGACTCTGGAGACTACAAACAGAAATCTCCAAATTTGTTTTTACTCGGTGTCCTAAGAGTGAATTGATGAAAGCCATCTTACCTATGGAGATGCAGCCAATGGCTCGCAATGTCCAGTGCAGCACTCAATTGCAGAAGGACCATATACTCAGGATACAGCACACATAAAGCCATGGTCAAGCACAGAGTAGCACATCGATCGGTTAACTGGTCCAGCATAGCACCAAATTTGGTCCCTAAACCAAAACAAAGAATGGATTGAAATATAAACCTACTGCATACATTGCTCACTGTAATGTATGGGATTATTTGGAAAAAGTATTTGACAATACTGGTCTCCAAATTTGAAATATACAGGTACATTTATTTTTTTCTAAGTTTTACAAATATAGAACACTGAAGATATTCCAAGTTTGTTGAATTCAATCCAATTTTCTTACAATGCATAAAGGGAGTGTCAAGGGTGTATGAATACCATTTCCATAAAATTTTAAAAGAGAGGGATATTGCAAGGTTTTCAGCAAAACTTTACTTTAGAATACTAAAAAGGGAAAGCCCCAAATTGTATTTTTTCCTAGAAATAGGCTCTACTTTCACGTGCATGGTCAAAGACTGCTCTCAACAGCAATAATTCTATAGACCTTCCAACTAGAGCTACAGTATATGATTTTGGGCAAGCATAGGGTCCATAAAAATAATCTAGAAAGGAAACCATCCATCAGTGTTCTCTAATCATTAGTAGCAGAGAACCAAGGTCCCATTCATATCGAATTCTGAGAACGTTGTCCAATCCAAGTTCTTCTTTTGATACAATTTCTGTATCTCACTTGTACATTTTCTTACACACTCCTTCAGGAAATGCCTTTTCTTTCCTATTTTTTTTAAAGCAAAATAATCTGTATTTTGGGATTAGTATTTAAAAGGATGGGAGGCGTGCTTTAGAATAATTCTGTTTTATGTAAAGGTTTAAATTAGTAAGGCATCTCTTCTGAATCATACACATGCCATTATAGGTATTGCCTCATGTAAACAATGCCTGGAAAATCACTTTCCTGCCAGCTGATGGTAACCATCAGCAAATTTTTCCTTGCTGTTCCTAAAAATACCAAACATGTAGGTCTAGCATTTTGCAAAGAAAGTCAGATTTTGATATTCATTCTTTTTTCAAAATATTTAGAGTGGCCATTATTTTTTTTCACATGGGTGGTAGCATGGGTTGAAATACATGACATCAAACAATGAAAGTTGGGTGGGGAAAGGGCGAGACATTAGTTCATCCCCCTGAACGATAGGTTTGTAGCCTGATTTAAGCCAGTGGTTGATAGTACTGTACCATCAGCTGACCGGGAACTGGATTTCCAGACCTTGTTTACAAGAAGTTATCCCTTACGGTGTGCAAATGACATGAATAATTGCTAGGCATCCTGGGGTGTTTCACAAGGATTTCAGTTCTAGAGTTGCACTTCAATGCTGATTCACAATCTTATTGTTTAATATACATGTAGTAGCAGTGTGTATCCTCTTGGCATGTTCTGACCAATGTGGTCATGCCTTTTATAACGTACACATAGGCATTTAAGTGTGGCTCTAAGTCATACTTCACTCTTTGTGAAACACTGCTCACCCAGAGAGTAAACTCAGGCTAGAAAATGATTTTCACTCTTCAAACACCTCCTGGCTAGTCTAACCCACTAGCAGGAAACCTTACCTCTACCCACCCAGATCCCTCACTAACCTTGTTTGAATTTACGAGCATAGTGTCCATCAAATGCATCCAAGAAGGAACCTACGAGGTATAGGAGTGTAGCCAGTTGGTAGCAACTTCTCATGAAGAACAGAGACAAGATGGTGAACAGAATCCGAAAATACCCTGAAGTAAAAATAAAAAGGAAATTTTTGCTGGGTACTAGTTTCATACAAACTTGACAATAAAGAATAACAAGTATCAAGAGGAAGTGAAATAATTCAGATATTTTGAAAATAATCTGATATCAGATTATCTATAAAAAGTATAGTAGCATCATAGAACCTTATTTCTTGAGGAAACTAGCTCTATAAATTTTAGAATAATCAAATGCATCAAATAATAACACTGGCATTTTGCTGCTAGCCTGAATTCAAGTTGTTCCAGTTGATAAGCAAAGATTCAAATGATCCAATATCACATATCAGTGCACTGCTACTGGTGCTACACTGTCTCCTACAACTCTGAAGATTCTTGCAGAATTGTAGTTACCAGGAACAGGCAAGTTAGGTGCAATAAAATGGGTGAACACCCTAATCTTGGATGAATAGTATACAGTGTACATGTAGGCCCATTGACTTTAACATGCATAGGTTGTGACTCTCCTCTGTACACAAGGCCAACATTTCATTTGTGTTCTTTTTTGATGGCAAGACAGTTTTCAACCTATATTCACACTAAATTCCAAATAAACTGATAAAAAGCTTCAAATTGTTAAAAAGAAAATTGATATCTGAGACTAATGTACAGATTGTGTTTGGTATGGTTGGGTTTCTGAAAAGTGTTTGAAAATATGATCTATGACCATGTACATGCATACACACCAAATGTTACAAGGAATCATAAAATAAACAAATGGGCAGTTCCACTGTTGCGGAGTGACATTCAGAAACAAGTTTTTAGCATTCAAACAAAGATATCACCCTCATTTTAAATAGTTATTTGCAAAGAAATGGGACCTGACAGTAGTTGCTGAAACCCACTTTTAAAAATAATAACATTTGTCATTTTGATCCGCTGAATTGAGATATGAATATTCATAATCATGGTTACGGAGTGACGTAAAATGGACATGCATATTTGAGGAGAAAACATATTGCTCGAACTCTGTAAACTTTAAATGGCTATCACAATTTTGAGTTCTTGATTGGATTCTATGTTGTTCTAGCTTTAATATGCTATATTACATTAAAAAATTGGTGTATTTTTTCATTAATTACAACTTAAAACATAAACCCATATCCGGTTATGGAGTGACATCTGAAATATTCACACACAGGCAACGTAAAATGAACTATTCAAAATTTTCTTTTGATATGATGCATAATGATGACCTTCAGAATTCAGATTATCCAAAAGAAAATTTTACAAAACAAGCAATAGTTTTCTGTTAAATTGAAATTAAGTAAAAAACGATATATGTAGTCCCATTTTTAGAATTTTTTGTATGGTTTGGATTCTCCTATGAGATGCGTAAGAAAAAAAAATTGTGTCCAATTACGTTCCACTTTTGTATTTATGAAATCCCATATGAGTTTTATTAGAAAAAATTGATCCAGATTTGAAATAGAGCCGAAATAAATTTTTGGAAAATGTCCATTTTTGCTTGGAATTGCCCAAATGCTAATCTAAAAGTACTCTCAATTGGCCACTGTAAAAGTACAATTTGAAAGGGATAATAACATGATAACATGGTACCTATGTGTCAAACCAAAGTCAAAAATAGGGACTCTGCCTCTGGAACTAAACCTTGGTCCTAAAATGGGACTCTCCGGAACTGATTTGAGATCACTGATTGCTAAAAATGCAATGCTCTGGAACTAACCATATAAAAATTGGGGGTCTCCGGAACTAATATGTCATGTTTTTCACAGGATTGTGTCAACGTTAAAGACAAATACCAGTGCTGTTAACCATCTCAAAATTAGATTGCACCAACCAATCACATTCATGTTACCATGATAAACTGAAAATGGAAGTATGAACATGATTGGTTGGTGTATTTTGTATGGTCAAGCTATGACAGATAGGAACATAACAAAAAACGATCAATGGAACCAACCAGACTGGCTCTTTACAATTTCCCAATTTACATCCCATATATGAAGAAACTGGTATTGAAATGCTGATTTTGTTAAAAATGTTGATTTTCAAATCATAATCACATGCTATTTCTCCATCAAATGGGGGAATTAAGGAGTAATCAAAGAGGGTGCAGAAGCGCATCCTTTTCTCAAAAAATCGATCTGTTCAGCGTTAGTCACCTCAAAATAGCTTCACCATTATTACGATCCCTACATGTATGGCCGATATCTGTTTGTGTAGGAGTAAAAAAAAAATCTGAAAATGTTAAGACTCCTCCGAAAAAGCAGATATATCACTATCATTCTAACTTAAGTCTAGCATTAGAGCTAAACAAAAGTTTAGACTTTATTCTAATCTAAGAGTCTAGACTAGAAATTTGGTGATGAAAGGAAATTTTTTACTTTTTAGGTTAAAAAAAAGGGGTACATCTTTATGCGGCGTGGCATCATACTACTAGTTTTACTAAGTACTCCCCTCCCCCCAGTGAAATAACAGTGCTTCGGTTACTCCAATCACGGAGTCGCTGCTTCCCGAATTCCAAGAGAAGTGGAAACGCCACATATAGTCACGTATTGTATTACCGGACACTATTGTGATTCCGGACGCGCATATAACTGCGTTCGAAAAAACAATTTTGTACCGTAAGACTTCCGCAGTTTAATTTCACAGATCAATTCAAAGAACAAGATTGCAAAAACAAAGCGAAAAAAATCCAACTTTAACCATATTTTTCTCTATGACAGAAAAAGCTTAAAACATCATATAACATAGTTTTGCATTAACAATTTTGATCCCAATTGATCTTATATTCTGATGGAAATACGGACCTGATTTGACGAATTTCACTCTCGTCCGCTCCATCGATCAAATCGTCAACGGCTAGTTCTCAAGTTACCCGGTACCCCGGCCGTGCGCGAGGTTTACCGTGATAGAGAGCCGTCGACAATTGACAGCGCATCGATAAAACTTGATGACTGAGGGTCATGATATGAACGAGCATTAATACTGGAAAGTGCCATGTCGAACGCGCAATTAAAACAAAAAATGAAATTAGTTAGCAAATAGCAAACATAAATTTATTACAAAGATCTGCTCAGAATCGATATATAAGAAAGCAAACAAAAACTTAGAATTTACTCATGATATATCATGAAAAAATCACCAATTTTTTTTTTTACATCATTATAATCAATAATGTTTTTACCCGTCCGGCGCGCATCCGGAATTATGATGTAATTTGTCACGCAGAAAATAATTGTTTTTCGCAGAGGCCAGAGGGGTATGCGGCAAGTGCGGTGCAAAGAAAACAGTTGGAAAATATTAAATAATTTCATCATATTCATAATTTTCACAATATTTGGAATAGCAAGTGATAATTTTTCTTGATTGAATTTCCTCTAGATCTAGTTGTCATTTTTAAAGCCCTGAAATAAAGGTGTCCGGCGATAGGATACACTGCCATACAAAGCAGAGGGCAGCTGCTGCAGCGGGAGGGCCGAGGGCGCGTCGAACAGGCTCAGGAAGTACAGGCCCGCTGGCCGGCTGGGCTTGGCCGTAGGCGGCTGAATGCCTCACTCTGTCTCTGACTCCAGTCTCGTCAGTTGGAGATGGAAATGCTATGTCTAAGAAAACAGATAAACTGATATGAAGTCCTACATACTCCGGAACTAAAACTCACCAATTATGTTAGGTACAAAAAGAAAAATGTTCTCAGCCATCTTTATTTGATATTAAAGTTTACCAGTTTACAATTAAGATCGAGAAAAGAAAGCAGCTTATTTCCAGCTCGACGAATTGCTCTTATTTACAATGGCCGTCTTCTGACACAAGATGGAGCTGGTAAAAAACAACAGTTTTGAGAATGCGGAGAATAATAGATGGTATACGGTGAATGACAATGTCGGTGAAAATGACAAGGATTTATTTACTTGAAGGTCCGCCCCTCCTGGGGGCATGGAGGAATTCCAACAAGTTGTAACAATGGCAAAGTTTTGCGCAACAAAATACAAACAGGGGGAAAATTAAGCATGATCATCATGATATATTAAATATGGGTGTCGATCAGTTGGGAATGACCGACACAGATTAGTTTATTTTGACTTTTTTTTTTTTGGGGGGGGGGAGTATTAAATATCTGAGCTAGACATAGCATAAAAGGCATATTTGATTCAAAGAAACTGCGATTGAGCGAGTAAAAATTTTTAACCTTATTTCACCATGTTTCTCCAATAAATGAACCAGACTGGGTTTTACTTTCCTTTTCATTCTTGAAAATTTCAATTTTTCTTCTTAACTCATTAATGTTCTTAACTCATTTTAAATCATGAACTTGAATAACAGAAACTTACATATATAAAGTGATATTCAAAATGGTGGAAAAAGGGGGGCAGGTCTAGTCCCAAGGTCGGAAATCTCATAGGGGGACAAGGGGTTGGAAAATTTGACAAGCAAAAAAAAAAATAAAGTTATCACCCCAAAAGTAGCGTCATCTCGTCCAAAATACATGTTTTTAGATTTTGAATGTAGGGGGACGTTCAATATTGTGTCCCCCATTTTTAATAGGGCGCTCTATTCAAAATAGGTGACACAACATCGAACGTCCCCCTCATTTGTTTTTTTCTGTGATGAAAAGAAATAGATCATTCCCGGCCCTGTCCCCCTGGGATTTCCACCCATGGCTAGTCCGTCCACTACGTGATTTACCTCTTATTTGGTGAGATTATCAAAGGTTGTGATGGTGTGTTTTCTGGTAGGGTACAGTTCATAAAGAATTTTAAACAAACTCGATTTTGTTTGATCCATGATTAAAGGATGTGGATACTAGCTAGCTGAGCAATTTTTATTGCAAGGAGCAAATATGAAAAGAAAGTAAGAGTTGGAAAGCATGGTAAACTATATAATGGTGAAGAGCGAAAAGGCGGTAAAATGGCTAAAGACCGAGAGAAGATTTAAACCGATATATTTAGTTATAATACGAAAGGGACGTGGGCTGACGGTATAAGATGCACAAAGCAACTATGCTGAAAACTTATCAAAAGCGGATAATTTTTTTGATTTTAAAGTTTAGCAATATTTTGATATATGAATATTCACTAGTTGGGCTGATGAATTAAGATCACGACTTTCATTTTCTTATATTGTTCCATACTCATGTGAATAATGCCTCTCATAATATTATTGCAGCAGTAAATATCTTGCACATATCAATAATCCCGGCATTTCAGTTCTTGGTAGTATAAAATTTTAACAAACGTAATTGCATATAATGAAATAAAAATGAAGTGGGATAAAATATCAATTTGCTCATATTCAGTTTATCCGTCGATTTCTTTTCATTAAATCATATTTTTTTCAGCGCGGAGCATCCCCTAAAATATCTTGACCACGTCTTCGAAGTATAATTAAACAGTGGCGGATCCAAGAGGGGAGCAATTAGAAACAGACACTTGACACTTTATACAATGTCATATAGCTAAATTGTCACTTGCGCTCTCTTAATTTGTGCCCCTCTTCGATCCGTTCCTGACTAAAATACCAGATGTTTTAAAGATGAATTACTATCGGGGCAGGGGATGAAAATAGTAACACTTGGAACTCCATTCTTCCACTCCGATCGATTTTCTTCAATCTATTGCAATGTAAATTGAAGAAAATCGAGACAGCCTTGTATCCTTGTTCTCGACACGTAGCAAACTTTACTACATAAACATACTAGAATGAGGGCCAGAAAATAACACGGTTTTGCAATATAGAAAGGGGTAGTTTTATTTCTGTAATTACACAGAATTATTGAAACAATTTAGAAAATAAAACCCATGTGGACATTGATCGTTTCAGGTCTGATCAGCCTGATGGGTTAAACTAGAACGAAGTGTCTTTGAGGCGGGAGAACGACCCGGTCGACTACATGGATGACTCCGTTGGTGGTAGGGATATCACGCGAAATCACTCGTGGAGCTTCCGACTGCTCACTCTGCTCATTCAGGACAATTTGGTCTGTAACAGGAAAAAAATAAAATACAACTAATTAGTTTTTACAAAGGATGTCGAAATTTTTTTGTAACTTTACCAACAACCCCCCCCCATTAACCAACCTTGGCGATATTTGATATAAAGATGATTGGCAAAATCAGCATTGTCTACAGTGGGCCAAAATTTTTGCGGGAAGAGATCTGGTGTATATGAGGCATGCGAGCGATTGTTATTAACAAAATAAAATTCAGGGTTCGGCAAGAAGTGTCCTTTGTCTCATTGTGTTCCATGAAACAAGAGAGTCATAATAGCTCCATGCCATTGGATATCATAATTATGCGTGACAAAAAAAAACCACGTTACGTACGTAACAAGGGTATCAAAACACTAAAATAATGGGAAAAGGGTATTTCGTTAGGAAAGCTACGTATTTAGGGTCAAATTTACGAGGGTATGAAAAAAAAACTAAAATGTTTTTATAAAGGATGTACTTTTTGCCCCAGCAGTCAACACTATAGGCGTTTAGAGTTTATGTGCGAGTTGCATGGAGCCTTACTAAACCCAATGATATTAGGTAAAACTGACGAACGACGTCCGTGACATTATTAAAGTATCGCTGTACTTGTTTTAGGCGTTCAATTCAGGGAATACCTGCCAAGCGAGAGTATGTTATGTTTCCAATATTTGCTAAGGGTAGGGCTTCACACACCAATAGGGGTGCATTTTTAGAATGTGGAAAATACTTATTTAGGGCGCCTTTGGAGACCCCATGGTCACGCATGGTATCCATTGTCAATGAAAGTAAGTGCCCCCCGGAAAATGTTATTCTATTATGTTTTTTTGAGGGAGGAGGGGGTGGTCGATGTCAAACATGATTACCTTCATTATTGCGGGTGACAGAAATCTCATCCCCCTGTGAAGCACGGATGCGCTGTCCAGACGACAACGAGACAGAATATCTGACGTCAGAAATCACGTGGTATCTGAGCAGGTTACGGAGTTTGTCGTTGTTGCGTTTGAGGTCGTCTAGGACACCAGATGGGAGAGCTTGGAAGGCGTCGTTAGTTGGTACAATAACCGTGATTGGATCAGATTCTGAAATAATAAAAAAAAAATGATGTCGCTCTTTCTTTACGTTTCGTCCAACATGGCACAAATGCGAATTAATGAAAACAGTTTAAAGAGATGGAGAACCATTAAAAACATTCACTTTAAAGCCACAAGAAAAAAAGATTTCTACAGACACTGTAAAAAATATTCGGTAAAATATTTTACCACCACGAGGGTAATGTATCCAACCAATTTTGGGCAAGATTTTACCCAATGCGGGAAGCATATTGTCCAGTAAGGTTAAAAAATAAGCAATTACTTTAGAATGGGCAAAATTTTACACAATATTTTTTAGAGTGTAATTACAGATTTACTGTACAGATACAATTATGAAATATGCTTTTGTAATAACAATTGTTTTATCACTTCATTTTCCCTACTGGAAGCATTACATAATTGACCAACTTATACAGCTCAATTAATGTAAGAATCTGAATAAGGGGAACCTCTCTGCATGTGTACCAAAGAATGAAAAATCCTATTGTTTTATAAGGGATTTTGGTTCAAATATATTTTCATTGGATGCAAACTTACCAAGTTCTTCTTTGAGTCCGGCCTGGCTCACGAGATCGACGATGACGGAGAATGCTTTGTTATCGACCAAAGTCTCTATGACAGTACCAATCGGAAGAGGATAGATGACCTTGTCGACGATCTGGATGATTTCATTGACAGATGTCGTAATGGTGTCAGTGATTCGAGCACCATTGACAGTGGCGACCTGTGAAACAGAAAATTTTTTATAAAAGTTTTGGCTGAACAAAGTCGCATACTATAGGCCTTTCTGATGATACAGTCTTGTCTAATTGCTTTCAAATAATTTTTTGACCAAAAATCGCAAAAAAAACACAGTGAACCACAAGATCGAGCAGATAGAGTTTTGTTCAAAACATTTGAAAAGGATAATTTTTAATGTATTAATATTTGGAAAATAAACCAGTTTTAAGCATAGTAAATTTTCAATGATAAATCGTTCTAGTTTAGTTATAACTACCTCTACCCTTTCGACATCACTGTAGATGTTGAATCTTAGCTTGGCGCCATTCAAGCTCTCCATCTTCTGGTTATTTGTGATCTCGGATGACATGACCCTTTTCGGAACGATCCAAGCCTTAACCAGATTCTTCAAGATCTCCCTCTCTGGCATCTGTCTTCCGGGGAACTCCTGCCTCCACTTCTCGACAGCCTTGTCACTGGGCATGCACAACGTGACGGATGCTAGCGTGGAAAAGTGAGACAATACCAAAATTAGGCGAAAAAATCACGGATTTGATAAAGTGCGTACTTGACACAGCAGAATAAAAGAATAAGGGGTCCCCTGTCTTGTGAAAAGTTTGTTAAAAAAGTTATCTTGCTTTTTCTATCATTTTCAGTCTGGAGTACCCCTTAAGATTTTGCGTAGCTAAATTTAAAAGTATAGGGTAACTTACGAAGGTCACTGTCTCGAAGGATCTGCTTCAGATCTACCTGCTTGGCGATGGTCGCTGCCTCATGAAGTCCAAGATCTTGTAGCTTCTCGACGATGTCCTGGGCGTCACTTCCGACGTAAGAGACCACAGGGTGCTGGAAGACCCGTTTAAGGTACTCTTTAGACGAGATGTCCTTGTTCTGTTGCTTCAGGTCATCAGGAGAGATCGTCTTCGGTTTGGCGACAACTGCCCCGACGAGAACGGCCAAGATAAAGACGAAATACTTCATGACTTGATGTTTGGTGATGCAAGGCAGAGACGCAGAGAGACGTTCGGCAAGCCAGAAATAGTGACGAGGTGTGCCGATAAGAGGAAAATCTTCTGTATTTATACCCTGTAGCTTCCATCTCGAATCCCATGCATTATGCACACTGTGTAGGAATTTTTAATCAAATTCTTCCGAGAGATCAACACATACTTCAGATTTGAACCTGAAGTATTTAAATAGACCTGTTATGAATGTTACCAATCTGAACACCTAGTAACGACTTTATGTAAAAAAAAAAATCATTTAGACCGATATACCGCCGCGGAACCCGAGGTGGGAGGGGGTGATTTTTGTTCGATAAACGTGTACAATAAAAGACGTAAATGATCACCAGAGTGTGATTTTTACCTGCCCTCCCCTATTTGTTGGGCTCAGTCCCCCTGGCTTTCAAAACCTCTATGACCCCCGATACAATGACAGGAACGTAATTGTCTGATAAAACGCGACCAACGGCCGCACCAGGATTATTTTGATGCAAAAAAGGGGAGGGTGGAGCAAGAAGAGGCTACATGCAGGTATATAACACCATATTTTGTCTCAATTGAATGAAATGTATACTTTGGAGAGGTATACAGTCCTATCCTTTTCATGCTCATCTTCTTTCTTTCTTCTCTCAACATTTTCTCCTTTTTCACTATATTTGAAAAATAGGGGACGGTTACCCCTCTGCCCCCTTGCTCCAAACCTGTGTGTTTGATTTTGACAATTCCACATAGACCAGTTTATAGTAACCTCATGGGATGGTTTGCTCAAAATACTTTCAATAAAGATAAGCAGATTTCAAAGCAAGATAATTGTAAGCATGCCTTACATAGCAGGATGTAGAAATTGCATAACCAAGCGACTAGAATAGCGCTTCAATGAACACTTTATAAATGTATTTGCTGCATTTCTACTTGGAATCATAGGCGGCGGAAGCGGGGGGGGGGGGGGACGGGGGGGGGACGTGTCCCCCCTAAATTTGAGGAGGGGGGGGGGGACGGTCCCCCCTAAATTTGTTGTAGATGACCTTTTTTTTTTTTTTTTTTTTTTTTTTTGCTTGTCAATTTACTTTCCTACGTCCCCCCTATAATTTTTGGGTTGAGAACCTTTTTTTTTTTGCTTGTCAAAAAATTTTTGGTTGTCCCCTCCTAAAATTTTTTGCTTCCGCCGCCAATGCTTGGAATGCCTGTATAGGCTATTGCTATTACAATGTACTTGGCCAACCATACAAGTCGATAGAGTGGGCGAATTATTTCTTTCATGAGCAAACAATGTGAATAATAAAGACTTCAAAGTTGGTGCTTATTATCTCATTGAATATTAAGCCACTATGCGTCTTGAGTAAAATTGATCTTCTTCTGATCATGCGCAGAATGGAACTATGAACTGGCTTATTCTGTTTTCTGATAAACAATGATTTTTTATCAAACAATATGATTCCATCCAAATCAATTCAAGTATACCGAAGCATGGTTATACCTCATTTGCTCTACGGCGGCCGTACGGCGAGTCGAAAACAGCAGTTTTATTAATTTCTATTCAAACCACCATTATTATGTAGCTGCATGGTTAAAAAAATGTTAAAACGACTGTTTTCGACTGGCTCGCCATTGAGCAAATGTGACTGAGGTATTACTATTGTGATGCATCGTTTTACTTCACAGATCGAGCTATACCCGTAATATTTAACATGCATGTCTGTACATAAACCTGGAATCCAGGATCATCAGCCTGCATTATATGTTTGATAAGGTTTTGAATAAAATCTTTATCAGAAAATATGGATGAATTTGTATGTTAGTAATCAGTTTAGAAAAGACATTTGCCGCATTCGCCGGCGCATTCGCCATAAAGGATAATCCATTAATTGAAACAGGAATTAAGCAAGTGGCTCATTGCATGCATAATAGAGGTTACCACATTCATTGTTGCTATGTCGGTAATTTTGTAGTTCGTAAGCACTTATAAGTCCAACTTGCTATAATGGACCTTTTTCTTGATGTTTTCAAATTCCGTGAATTTCTTGTACCTCGGTCATATTTGCTCTACGGCGGCCGTACGGCGAGTCAAAAACAGCAGTTTATTTTTATTCAAATCACCTATATGTATAGCTGGTACAAAAAATGTTAAAACACATCTTATTCTGAAATAAAAGGTTGTCCTCGACAACTAAAAGCTTAATTGATATGTGCTCGGTGGGTGCAGGTGAAAGGAATTCCTCGTAACCATTGTAACCATTCCTCGTAACCATCGAAAATTTCGATAAAGACTCAGTATTCAAGATGGTATTCATGTCTCGAAAAAAAGGAAGATAACAAATTGGATTCTATAGCCGATTTGAGAAAAGCTGGGTATATTCGCTAAAAAATAATAGCCACCCTTTTCCCTTTACTCCCTAATATTCACTAATTTAGGAAAAGCACTGAGGCCGGCACTGAGGGTGGGGGTGGGGCTCGCTCCAGCCTCCACCCATGTCGCCTCCCCTGAAAAAGCATGACAACGATCACATAATATTGTAAGGAAATTCCAATGCAATCCTCCTTCGTTTCACCTTTATTTTTAAATACAGAGTATGCCAATTTCATGGTTGTAGTTCAGCTATCCGATAATCTATTATGTGCCCCCAAAGAATTAATCGTATTATGCTCGCTATAGGCCTACGTGTACTTTGAACAAGCATGCCTATATCGTTCTGACAATCGATGTCAGGTATATAGGCCTATTTTTATCGTAATTTAGGTCTGTTTTACTTGGGCATATTGCTCTCGCGGCAATTCCTCAACATAAACCAGCGCTTCAAACCTTCCTTATCCTTATTATCTAACTGGTCACTTTTCTGAGACTACTAAACGAATCCACTGGACTTCTAAACCCCTCAAAAAAGTTTTGCAACTCGGATTTGGGGGATGATATCTTTTTGGTTAATGAAGTATAAAAGATGAAACTGGTATCATTGGAAAGCTGAATTGTTCATCTTTACAATGACATGCCATTTGCTGTGATTATGTAATCATGGAATATGCAATCACCCTGAACATCGAGAAAAGTCAGAAGTGAAATGTTGCAAAATGCATTGATTTCCAACAAGTCTCCATTTCTATAGAATTTCCACCACAGTGAATGCACTCGGTCCATCCTCGAAACAATTGAAATTCGCTATTGCAAACGACGCATTTTGCAACATTTCATGTCTAACATTGCTGCGTATTATCATGTCTGTGTATTTCATGATAACACTAGCATTACAAATGACACATGATTGTAAAGGAGAATAATCATACTTTCTAAAGATATTACTTTTACACATGATGATGGCACATTAAGAAATTTATTAGCACTCAAACTTGCAGTTTGAGTTGCAGAACTCAAACATGACATGGCAACGAATTTTTGCAACATTTCATTTCTTACATTGCTGCATATTTATCATGTCTGTGTTTTTCATGATAACACTAGCATTGCAAATGACACATGATCGTAAAGAAGAATAATCATACTTTCCAATGATACCACTTTTACATATGATGATGGCACACTAAGAAATTTATTAGCACTTAAACTTGAGTTGCGGAACTTTTTTTGAGGGGTTTATATAGGAAGAACAGAGCCATTAAACCAATGGCTATAAATAAAGTGATCCATCCACATCTTTTTTAAGTGTTTATATATTCAATCTTATGTCCTGTACAATGTATTTGTTTTGATTTTTATACGGTAGTTAAAACCAAACCAAAGGCTCCTTATCTTCACGAATTTGAATTAAAAAAACCCAATCATTATAACTCTAAGTCTCTAACCCTCGCCTTTTACGAAATTAGCAGTGGGGCCGCGGAACTTAAGTCCTTTTCAAGAGCAACTGACATGTTCCCAACTTTTGAAACAAGTATACAGTACTTGTACTTCATAACACTGAAGGCATTGTTTTATAGGGCTCTTCCGACAATGCAACGAAAAAGAAATTAGTGTCCGTAAGTGTTGATGGTCGATCCACGGTGGTGGTGTAATTAACGAGATGGAGAATCATATACTCATAAATTATACAGTCCGAAAGTCGATGAATCGAGTATATATAAGTTTTATATTTCTTTATTGTTTGCTTGCAGCTTGATGGGTGCGCACGAGAAAGCTCCCAGTTTTCTTTCTTTCTTTCTTTATTTCTTTCTTTTTTCTTTCTTTCCATCTCCCTTCCTTCCTTCGCAATCCTTGTTTCTTTTCCCATTAGCTCATTCACGCACGCATTATTAACGTCAGAAAGGGAAATGGTACGGGGAAATCCCAGATACAGTTTACGCATGCGCTCATTTGAGAAAGATGGCGGCGCCCACGGGTTCATCAGAGGACGACGTCTTTGGCGATTTGAACCTCTTTGAGGAGTTTTCTTCGACAGCCAGGACAACCGAATGCAAGGAGTCTACTAAGAAGCATCCATGGGAAACAGAAAAGGCTGATCTGGAGGAGGAATTAACGAGACTGAAGCAAGAAAATATCCTTTGTGTTTGATTTCAGCGTGTGTCTTGACTATGTCTGTCTCTGTCTCTGACTCAGTCCGAGTCTTTTCTTTCATGTCACTCGCGTCATTTCCAGCAGTTCGGGCGCTCTCACCTGTACTCTCACCTGTATCTGCACTCTTTACACCAGGGGGGGGGGGGCTGGAGGGGAGAGTTCCCAGTTCCCACTAAACTTAAGAAATAAAAAATCAGGTGCGTGCGACTTCATAATTGTTCATTGAATGAGTGACTTCATTCTGAAATTCTAGCGCGCGCACGCCAACAACAGCACATATTTTCAATTCAATCGGCCGATATGTCCGATGTTTGGGATGAATTAGAAGGGTGTCAAATTTCCTGCCGTGGGGAAACCCTGCAGTGGCCATTGCATTGCAGATTTATTTCCGATAGATTTAACGTTTGTCATATCAGATTTACCTAAAAATCACCTATTTAGAGGAAAAAATTCTGTAGATTCATGTCATCCAACTTCAACATTGGTTCGATCCCTACCAGTATGGAACACCACGACGTACGAACAGCTTGTTTCTTCGTTGCCCTATTTTAACCCTTTTATGAACCGACCACCCGCCCTCTATTGATTATGCACGCATAGTGAATATGGTTCTTTTTTCATTCTTATTCTTGTTCTAAGCTTCTTTTTTTCTTTTTCTTCACTTCCTACTTCTTTTCTTTTCCACTTTCTTCATTTTCTTTTCTTCTTCTTTCTCTTCTTATTTTTTGTCATCTTTTTTCTTCTTTTTTTGTCTTTTTATTATTCTTCTATGTCTCCTTTATTTTTTTCTGCTTCTTTTTTTTCTATTGTTCTTAATGTTATTATTTTCATTATCATTATCATTATTTTTATTATTAGTTTGTCATTTTTGAAAACACATTTATTTTATATATCATCTGTGTCATTATTGTTATCATGCCCATTATTTTTTCTTTAGTATTGTCATTAATAATATTATCATTATAATTATTTTTTAAATATTTTTTATTATTATCACATAATCATGTTATTAATGTGATCGTATTAAATTCAGTCATTCACGCTCCTTTTAAAAAAAAATCAATTGATCTACTAATAATTTTTTGCACATTTACTCAGATAAACACATGCATCAAATCAACCACCTCCACTCACACACACTCATGCTTACACAGGGGCTAACTAGTCACTACTTTGCTGTAACTGTATTTTTTCTTAAAATTTTCACTGCCTTTACGCTCTCCCATTTTCTCTGTTTATATACATGAACATTCAACAACTGAATAGTCTAATGTATTATTCCACATTCATAAAAGTGCTCTCAAGCCATTTACAAATCCTCAAACCACATTCCAATTATCTCTGTCACATAGCTTTCAAACTTAATGAATGATTACTGAACACAATTTTGAAATTCAACTTTTATCTGATGTAGATATATTTGTTGAATTTATTTTTCTTTTTCCCTTTTTCAATGGCAAGGTCACATATATACTTCGTCTTTTCAAAATTTCTGCCTTGCTTGACCCCGTGCAGTACTTTTGATGGACCCAGTGTGTGCGACCCTTGCTGTCGAGAAGATCTCGACGTGGTCTTGAGGAGGGTTAGGGGGTGTTTCTCCCCTTTCTCCTGGACACACAGCATAGATTTTCATCTACATCATCTGTATCGTAGCTGGTCGGTAGATTAACGAAGAGGGGCCTACCTGCTGCTGATGATTGATGATGGCCCTGCCTGACTGTTAGCTTTCTTCTCCTTCCCTTTAGACAGCTTTGCTGTGCTCCTCTCCTCCTCTGCCCTGATTAGCTTGAGAAAGATGTTGTTTTCTGTTTTGCTAACTCCTGAAGCCCTGTAGTATTTCTTGGAGACTGCTCTTTTCTTCTCTGTCACTTCAGGAGGAGAAGGTGTTCTTGATGACAGGAACAAATCTGCTTCACTGGGTGCCTGGTTCGTCCATCCTTGGGCTTCGCCCATGTCACCCATAGGACCAATCTGATGTTTTTCTCCTGAAGAGGTAGTGGATGACTTCGGTGTCACGAGTGTGCTCGTCTTCGACACTTCACCAATCTTAACTGCATTCGGGTCAAGTGGAAAGATCCTTGTTTTCCGGAATGCTGACTTAAGATTCTCTTCCTTGAGAGCTCGAGTGATTTCATATCTCGTTATCACCTGTCCGGGGTTCTTCTGCATGTACAGGGCACACTCTTGATTATATGCTGATTTCATTGCAGAAAAACAGGCGACGTCAAGGGGTTGAGTGATGTATGATGTGTATGCTGGCAGCACAAAGAGAATGACTTGGTTTGCCCTGGCGAAGTCAATGACCGTGGTGCTGATATTGGAGGTGTTGCCATCATACGTGAGCAAGACATGTTCACCATCTTCTCTTGGAGGCAGGGATGACACAAAGTGCACCCAACCTGTCTCTGTGTCATCTTGGACCCAGGTAGTGCACCATCCATCAACTCTTGCATCATCCCCTTGCATTTGAAGACATAGTATGGAGGAAGAGCCATACCAGCTGTGTTACCACAAACCAGGACTGTGGTGTCAATGTGATGTTACTGCATTCGTTCTGGATCCTTGATCTGCACAAACAACCTCCCGCGGCTTATGCTCCGCATTGATGTTGGTTTCTTCAACATTGTAGATGTGGTATGGCTTGTCTCGGAGATCATACTTGTCCATGACCTGATGGAGTTCCTCAAAGTATTTTGAAAGAACAGCTTCTGTTGTTGCTTTTGCCTGACTCATCTGAAGCTTGCTGGGTGCCACAAGACAAAGATCTGGCCATCTTTGCCTAAAGAGATGGTACCAAGTGTCTGATAAAAGTCTTCCCTTGGCCTTTCCCTCTCTTCTTCCAAGTTCATTTGCCATATTGGTCGCTAGATGAATAACCTGTAGAAAAAATAAGCAAAAATTGCAAAGCATAAGAATAATGCATTCATTTTTATTTCAATTTATTCATACATCGCATATATTTTATAAAATCATTGTTTAACATATGATTGAAATAACACAAAACTAATAAATTACCTTGGTTTTAGTCAGACCATAGCCATATGATGAGAGCTTGTGCTGATGCTCAACTAGAGCCCTCTCGTCCTCCTGGGTCAAAATAGAACCCCTTCCAAGATCCATGCTTGATTTGGTTCTTCCCCGTAATCTGTCAAGTAATGTTGTCTTGGGGATTCCATACTTGAGCGCTGCCCTCCTTACGGAGATCCATTTCTTGAGAAAGGCTAGAGCTCTCAAAGTTTTCTCAAGGAAAATTCCTTTGTCGGAAATGCTGGGGTTTGCCTACACAAAAAGAAAAACATTGATAAATGATAAATATTCTGAGAGAAGTCTTTTGTAAATATCATCTAATTAAAATATTTTATTCTGTGAACAGCTGTGACATTCGTCACCCTTATCTCGGCACATTCGACATCCTGTTTTCGACACATTCGTCACCCAAATTCCTTTCTCTAATACAATCAAACTTTTCTCTATTCTCTTATTTAAGTTTTAAATGTTCGATTAATATCATCGATCTTTATTATCATCAATTATATTTATCATCATCAGATATCATTATCATCATCATCATCTATCTTCCTTGAGACGCCTCATAACGTGTATAAAATATACGGCATATGAGCGTAGCTGGCGACATACAGACAGCAGTATGATGTCATCATTAATTTCTGATATTCTGTCGGCTCCAGAACATTCTGCGACGAAAAATGGACAGAAATGTGTTCTAAACGCCTCGATTGCGGATTTACATGTATTAAAGTTCATCGAAAATAACAACATAATAACCGTATATTTTAATAATTCCATAAATTTCTTACCTGTTTCCTCATTTTGCTTGATCAAGTGAGTCTCGTTTTATCAGGTCGCGCATTGCACATGCAATGCGTACTTAAATTATACGCCTAGGAAACCAAGGTAAGAAAGTGGTCGGTTTCAAAAGAGGTGGTCGATATGTAGTGGTCACCAGACATAAGTTTATGTATCACATGCAAGTCCCCCGCCAGTGTGGGTCCCTATAGTTGTGTGGAGGGAGTTGAAGTCGTTTTTGTCTCATATTTTGAACCGTCAGTATTTGGGCACTTTTCTCTATCCGATTTTAGACGAAATTTTCAGTGTTCTGCTAATTTGAGTTTTCTCTTTTCATTCTATTTTTTTCAAATCTACTTTCTGCTTGGCCAAGTTAGGCTGCCTCAGTTGGCCTTGCCCCTTTTCCACACAATGTCAATGCATCAAATTTGATTCATAGGGCGATAAAGCTAACTTGCTAAGAACAGATTAATAGGTGCCATGTCGTACTTTTAACCTGTCTGTTTAATCTTTTTATGGAATTTATTTTTTCTTAACACCAATTCACATCAGAAACTTCAAGCTCAACTAAAAATATGCATACAGTCAAAGTAAGTAGCCCATGAGTAACATTTCCTCACTTCAAAAAATATAAAGAAATGAATTGCCTTTATTAATATTTTCTTATTTAAAGCCAGTATTTAAATGTTTGCCATGTGTGAAGATAAAGGCTTAATTGGGTATGAGTGTAATTTTTGTATTTATAAAAGTTTTATAATGTGGTGACTTTGCTATGGTTCGGTTCTCATAACTATTGTTTATTTTTTTCATAAAGAATGGACAGAAGAGAGAAATCAAAGGGAATTCTCAAAATATTTGATATAAAAATGTAAGTGTTCATGAGTGCAAAATCAAGGTTGAACACTGAAACCAATGAATAGGAACGCCAACTGATGACAAACCAGTGCCGTGTAGTGTAAAAGATAAAATGAAATGTGCAATTAGTAAATCTATGGCAAAGTATACATGTTCAAAAAGTCACTTGTAAATATTAACCTTTTGTGTTATGCTCCTAGGTCAAATATAGTGTTGTGATCATGGATGTGTTGAAAGAGACTCTGAAAATATATGATGTATTTTTTTTTGTCCAGGGGTTACAAGGTATCAGAGGGAACCCAGGATGGTCCTATTGCACAAGTGATTTATATGAATCATGACAAAGTCTGGTGAGAATCTTTCGCTATATATGTCATTCGATACCATAACTAAAGATTGTAATTTCTTTATAGATTGTGTAAGGAATAATGGTGGTGGTGGTGGAAATTTGTATTTATTGATGACGATATTGATCTTGATGCGTATGTGGAGATGAAGATTATTGCGATGATGATTGTGATGATGAGGAGGAGGAGGAGGATGGTAATGGTGGTGGTTTTCATGATGGTGAATGATAAGGATGATGGTGATGAGGAAATGCTGCTGATGATGATGTTCAATATTGGTGATGAAGGTAGTGATGATGTTGGTGGTGTTGGCGATGATAATGAAGATGATGGCTGACCATGAACAATCATGACAAATTTAGCAATGACGATTGAAATGATAAAGGACAACTAATCTATTCATATGCCTTCAAATGATAATGGTGGTATTAATTTACAATGTCATGAATATAATTTGAATATGTTTATGATCATTCTTGTTTTATATGAATGCTATATTGATGACAAAGTAATGAGCAAGGTAACGGTATATATGGTATTGTAGAGCAGAAATTCAGAAATGCACATGTTTAAATTTTCATATTTTAAACAGCAAATACAGACAAGAAATTGAGAAATATTTTGAGCATGTATGCTCAGAGTATTTTGGTCAACAAGCACAACCAATGGGAAAGAAATATGAATACAGCCGACCTCTACCTCAGGTAAATAAATACTTGTTTGTGAAACATTGTTCATTTTCACTTTTAAATTCACACCATATAATAACACCAACAATATGTTAATAGAATTAGAAAGCAAAAATCTACACACTGTCGTTTTGATTTGTTTTAGGTGATTTAGAGTACGAATGAACAAGATATGTAATTTTTCTCAACACAAGTTATGTAGAAAAAGTCTAAGAAAAGGTCCACTCAGAACACAAAATTTCATCTTTGCTGAATATATTAATGTTTGGTATCATTTTGAATATTATGCTAATATTCAAGTAATTTAATTTGAAATTGCATTGATATTGTTTGAAATACCAGTACATGGAAATGATGTAATTGGTATTCTCTGTCTCTTTCTGGCTTTCTTTTTCCACCTTCTCACCTTCTTTCTCCCATTCTCTCTCACCCCCTCTCCATTTCTTACTTCTCCCCCTCACCCCTTTTCTCCTCCACTTCTTTTACAATCCCTCTCTCCTTATTTCACTTCTTTTTTTTTTCTCTCCTTTTGTCTATCTCGTAGTGCTCCTCCATGGTGCTGGGTGAGAACCCTGACCCTGATAACCAGCAAGCCTTCACTGTCACTGGCAATGTGCAATACTACCTCTTATTTTGCCTCGACACGTTAGGGCGCCCTCTTGTGGATGGTAATGTCGAGATGACCGAAGGATGGGAGATACCTCTGTATCCTTAGACTAAGTGCTTTTTTAAGTATTGTTCTGTAATGAATTGTTTATAAAAGTATTTTGATGTTTTAGAGATGCAAATATGTTGGTAACACAAAATCTAAAATAGTGCTTTGAAATAGAGTCATTATGGATGTTTTTTGACTTGCAATTCCCAAAGCATACTGTACATAACAAGGAACAGAAAATAAAGTCAAACAAAGGGAAACAGGAGATAACAAGAGCAAACAAATAAGTATAAGTAATAAAATAATTGATCGAATCAAGTAGATGAAATGTCTTGGTTTGATTGTTTAATTTTGATTGAATGAAAATGCTTTACATCTGAAATGAGGCAGCCTGGTGGCCAACAATAAAGTAGCCGGAAACTGACTGCTTTTTGCTGGTATAATGCCAAGCTGTTATATAATCAATTACATAGAGACATTTTACGTCTAAGTTAATCAGGCATATAGTGGCTTACCTGGTAGACGGCAGAATTACTCTCTGGTCTTTTTATCAAAGTGGAAACAATGACAGAGCAGGGATTTGAACACACAACCTAATGATCATGAATCCAATGTTCTAACCACTTAGACCATACGATCCATTAAATGTTGCGATGACCCCTGTAACATGATGTGATTCTAACTAGTAGAGTCTGGCCAACTGGGTAATGGTTTTACAGTAGGAGTGGGCTATAAATGGGTGATTTTTTTTTAACTGTGGCAACAGTTTATTTGTATTCCTTTTAGCTTATCTCAACATGTAATGAAAATGGTTTTTGTCTCAGGTTCAAGAAAAAAGTGTGCTGGCCTGCTGGGCCAACCCCCCCCCAATCACATTTTTAGTCACTACTTATTTGGCAGTCCTTTTCATGTTGACATACATTACAAGGAACAAATAAAAACTGTTGCCATATTAAAATGATTAAAAAAAGTATTTTTGACCCTTGTATAGCCCACTCCTATTTATATTCACATTATAGTGTTTATTCCTTTGCCCTGTGCTTGCATGACAAAGAAATATTCATTATTTTACACTCTACCCAAACCAGGGCCCTGTAACACAATGCTTAGCAATCGATTGTAGACCAAGTTTTGTGATTGATAGCATTGTCTATGATGTATAATCAATCATAAAAATCAATTGTACCATCAGTGGCAAAGCTTTGTGTAACAGGACCCAGGTTGGCTTGTGCATTCCTTTCTGTTTAGTTTTACTTTATTTCCTGAATCCATTGTTCATCCCAGCTATCCGATCATCTTCCGAGAAGCCTTACCTGTAGATGACAAACCAAGTGCACCATCAAAAGGGTGAATGATTGTTCCATTTTATTTATGCTTAAGAAAATCTCTTCAGCAGCCTCATAAATTTATTCATCTCTCTCTCTCTTAGATGTTGAACTATGAGTTGTGTTTCGATTGATGATATTTGTAGATTCCTTTATCCATTAAGTAATGCAATTTAAACAGTGAATTTGCTTCTAATTCTACTGATTCAGGAAAATAACTTATAAGAAGTGATACATTGTTTTATTTCAAATTCAAACAAGATATTGCAGTTATGCGTTTGTAATAATTTAACTATTACACTGTTATTGAAAATTCTTGTTGTGATTTTTTTTTGATAGGAGACGGCCAAAAGCTTCTTGTTTCAACTGTGGTAATGAGAAACATAGTTTGAGAGAATGCCCAGTGGTAAGTCAAAAATATTCACAGTCATGCATGTATATATACAAAATAGTAATTATGTTTACACAAGTTAGCATTGTAGACAAATTATCTTTATCTGGATAATTCACGAAGGAATAAAATCAATGCCAAATAACAGATAAAGTTCATTTTGATTCCTTAGAATCACTTTAAATAAAAGGGGAAGAGCTATCTGAATCATTTCTAACAAAATCAACTTATCACCAACGGAGACTGGTTTTATTTGTGACTGGTCTGACTTGTGCACAGCTGAGGGTTATGGCTGGAAAGCAGTGAAAGCATAGATCAAATACAGGATGAAAGCTTGATTTTACTACAAATAAGTTCATTATACAATCAACTTATACCAACAGAAATGGATGCAGTACTCTTTGTGCTAACACATGGTTCTGAAAATAATGTCTTTGACGCTAAATTCCAAACAGTTTTCCTCTTTATTTTAGCAAGAATGCAAGGGTATTCCAAAACAGCTGAAACTAATTATTTTAAAAAGTCACAACTAAAACTGAACTGAAATATTTAGTAACTGAAATTTGAGTTCAAATATTTGAATATTTCATTCTTGATTACTCCTATAATTGGTAGTCAAGGTGAGCAAGATTTTTGATAGAAAGTCTTTGAAATCAAGATTGTAATGAAATTAAATTTTCATAAAACCTGTTTAATAGATTTTATTTTGAATTTATCCTGAATGTTTTATACTCTGTTTTTTATTCAGATTGATCATATTTTAAATCAGATTGATTTTAGAATTAACTTGAATTGAAATTGAATTGAATGCACAGGTTGTCGCAACAGGTTTAAACATATAAAGTAAAGAAAATGAAAGATAATCAATATCCCATCTCCCTTTTAGCCTCGTGATCTAGTCCGGATCAGTCAGAATAAGAAACTCTTCATGGATCAGATGTCATCATCCCCTGCAAATACCATCTCAGGAAGACGCTACCATAAGGAAGGTGAAACCAAAGAGACAGAAGACCGCTTCAAAACATTCAAACCAGGTGTCATCAGGTACCTTTTACAATAGAATTGCTGGTTGTTCTTCCAGTTTAAATTGTATAAGATCTGGTAAACAGTAATGCATAATAGATCAATTGGGGAAATCTTTCTTTTTGCATCCTAATATATGTTATGTCACATAGTAAATAATTTGTGCATAGTTCTAACTTTAAAGACATTAACAAATTTAAAAACTTATAAACAGATTTAAACACATTTTTACCCATCAAACAACTTCTTGTAAGGAAGCACTCTAGTCAGAATAAATGTTTGCATATTGTACCCTATATCATGCCCTAGGATTGCACACGAAATGTGATCTAATTGGTGTGTTTATGATATGTATGATAATTAGATACGAAGGGTAAAACCATGGTTAAAAGAATCTCATTGTACCTTTTTTTTAGTGTTCACATGCCAAATGGTGGATGACATTGTAGAGTTGAATTTATAGGAATGACAAAGCTCTCGGATAGCGTGCAAAGTGTACTTATTGTAAGCCATATCTTTGTTTTCCTAACAGTGATGCATTGAGGCAAGCATTAGGTATATCATCTAGTCAGCTTCCTCCTTATATCTATGGTATGAGACGTCTTGGTTACCCACCGGGTCACTATATGGATGCACAGGTTCACAAATCAGATCTAAAGGTTTATAACATCAAAGACACAGGTAAGATCACTTATGAGATATTGTGGGAAGCATGGTATGACGTATAAGATGTTTAGGTTACATGCCAGGTACCCGTTGCATAAAACTTTTGCCATACAAATAAACAAAAACTCTGGCAAACAAACTTATGACATTGAAAATTACACTTTAAAAAACTCTGGCAAAAAGAATTGCCGGAGTTATTTATGGCAAAAGTTTTATGCAACGGGTCTCAGGTGGGTAGTTTGTAAAGCTGTTCTTCAGTTATGAGCAACTTCACTGTTGATCCTACTTGGGATCCTGTCTTGAGGTAACTTATTCGCTCTAAATTTTCATTTGATTACTATTTAGCTCCTAAGAAAGGATCACCAGTTGTTTGTAAGTCGCTTGTAGCTTACAAACCATTTTATGAAACACCCACCGGATCACTGTGGATGCACAGGTTAAAAAATCAGATCTCACTATATATGACATCTTTGTGCCGATACATTTTCTATACATGAAAGTGATGGGGGGGGGGCAGACTGTCACTTTTCAGGTGATCATGATGAAGCTATCGGAGGGAGGCTGGCATAAACACACAGACATATTTTTAGAGGGTTAGAAATTGCATGAGAATATTTTCGCAATCAGTATCCAGATGCTTTTTACACATCAAGTCCTTTTACGCCTTTGGGACCCCTTGCGCGTGCCAATGCACAGCGGCGCACGCACAGTCGCACAAGCGCAGCCCGGCTAGGGCTATACGCTAGTGCACGGCGGTTGTGGCCCCTGCCTGCTGCACTGCATGCACTGCATGCACTGCGCTGTCTTTTCTACTCTCTGTGGGAGTGCTCTATTTGCGTAAACAGGGGTCAAGAATGTATTTGTGTTGGGGTGTGTTTGGGTGTGTGTGTGTTGTGTGGATACGTGTGCATTTATTTATGCCTATATATGGTTTGTGTATTGAGTGAACCCTGCTTATGAGACACACAAACACATCATCTTCATCATTTATTTTTAATCAAGTGCACACATAGTTACCCAGAATTCTTATAGCATTTCCAATTATTTGAATGTAGGATAAAAGAGCACAGTTAATTAAATGCCTTGCATCATGAGGTGGCCGGCGATCGAACCCCGGACTTTCATTTGTGTCCAGTGAGGCGCCCTAGGCTTAGACCACTCGGCCACAGCACCTCCACCTCACAAAATTGCACACACATGACAACCACACACACTCAAAACACTTTTTACTCTTTTGTTTTTCTTTTTTTTTAAACAAGTGCACACATATAGTTACCAAGAATGCGTATAGCATTTCCATTTATTTGAATGTAGGATATAAGAGCACTGATGATTAAATGCCTTGCTCACGTGCATATAAATGCCGTGGCCGGGGATCGAACCCCAGACTTTCATGAGTCTAGTCAGGCGCCTTAGACCACTCTGTCACGGTACTTCCACACATACGCAGACCCACATTCGCACACAACACAAACGCAGAAAGAGAGAGGCACACACCTAAAATTATTAACATTTTAAGCAATGCTTTAATAAGGTACAAAAGCACCTACATCACTCATTTTAGAGCCTAAATGTAGGTCTAGTAAAATTACAAAATTATTCTTAAGTTCCGTTAATGATCATGTAACACATAGAAATAGTTCCCAAAGGGAAACTATGGGAACAATTGTGCATCTAAATACACAACACTTATTTTTTTCTTCCGGAGGCAAACTGAATTAATCGCAATACATGTCACTTCCTATTCCTGACCTAGCAAAACTGCCAGAACACCTGACTACCAACAACGTATTTTCTAAGAATATCACATACACAACACAATAGTATTGCCAAGTGGAATTTCAGATAAATGCTATACTTAAGCAAAAGAAAAGGACATTTTTAAGTATCAGTAGTTCATGTACTCCATGCAATCTATAAGATGAAGCTTAATAAAAATGTATACATGTACAGGTGCAGATCGGGGTGGGGGGGGGGGGGGCGGAAAGATGCACCCCGCAAAATGCCTTAATTTGGAAGCGCTCCCCCCCCTGCCTTTTTTTTTTGGCTTGTCAACAGTTTCTTGAGGCAATTTTTTTTTCTTTGCTTGTAAACTTTAATGGATAATTCCCACCCCCTTAAAAGAATTGAGGATTCGCAGGTGCATATATGATACGTGTATTGAAAGGTCTGTACAGCCACTGCACACTGCATACCTAAAAAGCTTGTGCAATTTTCATAGTTCCATGTTAATTAATATTAAATGGTACTGAATATTTAATTGTCACAATTAATGTTTCCAACTGTACACATTTCTATAAACATTAATGTCCTTTAACATAAATGTAAAATTGTAAAACATAATTCACCCATTCACCCAGAGTTGAAAAATTGCAAGTTCATTTAAAATAACTTTCCATAATTTCTATCTGTATGACTGCACAAATTATACCAAGGTTGTGGGGTAGAACTTCAAATTGTTCCATTCAGTTTCATAGTAATTTTATATAACATTTCAAACACATAAGTCTCAAAAACATAACCAATGGTGGCACCTGAAGTTAAAAATCGGGGGGGGGGGGAGCAAGAATGGGCAAGTGAAAACAAAAATAAAAAACAAACAAGCATACAATTCTGGCAGGGGGGGCAAAGCATCTAACACCCCCCCCCTTCTCCCCCCGGTGCCACCAATGCATTATGTTCACACAAAATTTAGCTGTACTTTCGGGGATCACCTAAAGGAATCCATTACCTACCTTTAAGCATCAGACTTCAAGTGACATGAACGCCTATTATGACCTTCTTGCCCACATTCTGAGCAATGTACATGATAAGTAAGGCACTCTTTACATGTTTGGCCTAGGAAAGAAATTCTATTTTGTTTTTGAATGACCTGTACACATGCTTCAGTATTTCTATGGTTGGTACACCGAAAGAAAAGAGAAGTAATTTTATCATTCAATTTTTCCATCGACTGCTGGCTAAAGTTTGTAAGGTTACCATGCAGATATACAGACTCTGAAAGATGATTCATAAAGATTTGCATGTACTGAGTAACATCTTTAGCCTGAAGTGTTGTGGCATATTTTGATACCCATGACCTTGTTCTGGATTCCAGTGATAGAATATCAACACAATCTGTCTGAAGGAGCTCCATAATGTCTTTGAACTCTTTCCAAAGCCACTTTATATTATCTAATTTAGGGTGCCATGGAATAAGGCTGTTGAAATCGATATGCGTCTGAATCTTATGGTGTTCTGGGCCTGTAAAATCTCGATATTGCTACTGAACCGATTCTTTGCTGATGTAAAATGCCCATGGAATTGAAAGGTCACTAACAAATTTTTCAAAAGCACACATATTCTGGCACTTGGACAGATCAACATGCTTAGAGTTTTTTTTCCAATGTTGTCCCTGTGCCTCAGTATCTGAATCAGCTGTGCCACTAACTGATCTGAAATCCTTAAAAATAGATGCAATACATCAGGAACAACATTGGTTACTGGAATGAACGGTAAAAGTGGTGGTGCAACGCAGCTCATATTTTTTCCCTTTGGTAAAGAACTGTGTTCAGTAATTTCTTCACAAGTACGAGCTCCGTATTTGTTATCAATCATAGACCACTTTTTATCTGTGATACAACGTTCATTACTTGGACATTTGCACCACAAGCAACTGTATTTACTATTGCATGCTCCAATGCCCATGACTTCATTTAGGAACTTGAGATCTGCACCCCAAAAATATTGCAATTGAACAAGTTTTCCATTAACTGAAATATAATTTGTAAAATTGACAACAATAGGTTCAAAAATTTTGCAGAGAAATTTGTATTTTTCAGGCTTTCGAACCATGGCCAGTATATATTCTTCACTTAAATGAAGTCCATAAATAACCCTGAATGTGATATTTACACAATGAATTCTTTTTCCAATCCGTGTACCGTCACCACTAATCTTTACACCAAGTTGATCAGGAACTGGTTCGTCACTGTATGAACAAGACATACGATTGACAACAATTTGTAGTTTTGTTGACAAAGGCTCCCATGCCCCTATCATATCAACATATGTGTGAACAGGGAACATCTGGTCAATTTCCTTTGATTGTCGTTTCACTCTTTTCAAACTGGGAAGGTTACTGAGGCATTTCGAAAGTTTTTGATAATTCCTGTCAGAGATACACAGTTCATCTTTCATGTAAAGTGCCTTATCTATAGAGAGTGTTTGCATTGTTGTCTCCGTTTTACATTTTAGTTCTACTCTGTTCACATAATGTCATATTTGTTACATCAATTTCTAAAGATTCAAGTAAGGAAATAGTTGCTTGCCCCGTTTCTCTGAGGTCACGCTTTACCTTCTTCATGTAAGACTTTGTGTATTTTCTCTTTTGCTGTCCACTTTTTTGTGAAATTTTGATGGCCTTTTTGATAAGCTTTTTAACAAGTCTATTTTTATCCCTTTCCAAACCTTTAATCATTTCTTTGCTTTTCTCAATCTCTGACTCACAAATTTTCCTCCTTTTTCTCTCACTGTTCAGTTCATGTTCAAGTTTTCTTTTTTGTGACCCTAATTTAACATTAAAATAAGAGTCTTTCCACTTTGATAATAACTTTTGGGCAACATATCCACCTTTTCTTCTGTTTGACTTCAACTTGCTCAACATTACCCTGATGCATTTTTGTAATTCATGAACAAAATAACCAAGGTCTACATCAGTGTCTGAAATAAAATGAGACTGTAAAATCTGCCTGACAATGTGCTCAGAAATGGTAGGATCAAAGAATCCATTTTCATCAGTACATTCTGTTAAAACTGTATTGTAAAAATAATTTCGATTTAATGGAAGAAACCATTCCTCTTGATGAACTGAAGCTACTAAGGAAGAAAAAAGACAAAGAAAAAGAACCGAAACAAAAACTGATGAAAGAAAAAGCATAGTTATACCTGCTACAAATGAGTCTACATTTATCAGTTCAAAGGTCTAATATGTTACCGTAATCTTTCACAAACCGTATGGTCAAATTATACCCTCTGTGAATTTGTCTCCTTCTAAATGTGATATTGTAAGACACAAGTGGCCTTCACTCCTGGAGCCATACGCTGAAGGTGTCATAGTTCACTTTTGCATGGTCACCTGCTTTGTTACATATACGTGTATGCCAATCCTTTCCAAACAGTAGTTCAAGTTTGGTGAGCTCACCAATGTGATAGCGGGATCCACGCGAAGACTTGATAAGCCCACCTTCCTTGATGAATCTATGAAATGAAGCTTTTTGAGTAGGAATGCGCAAAGTGACTTCACTGTCTGAGCCTTGTCTGATGTTTAACTGCTCCTGGGTCTAAAAAAGAATAAGGCAGAAAAGGGAAATAAAGAAATGGAAAGTGAACAGACATCTGATGGTCAAGGAGTGATCATACTCAAAGGGCATTATTTTTTTTTATAAGCAAAATGATGTTAACTAGTAAAAAAAAAATGGAACACTAACATTTAAAAAAAATATTTCTCTATTAATTATTATACACATGATGGTATAGACTACTACTTTCACAGCTTCTTTGATATCAATATTTTTGTTATAGAGCTACTTTTCTTATAGAAGCTAGCTGTTAAATTCTGTAAAATTTGCTGCAGCTCAATTATTGCTGCCATCCCCCCCCCGATTGCTTTTTTCCAGACTCCGACTACATGTATACACGAGAATTAAATTTTACTTGTAGATAGCTTATGCCTTAAGGACATTTATGTTGATAGGTCCAAATAAATTGTTTACCTGTATGTAGGTCTGGTGCAGTACGTGAAGATAGAAGCTGTTTTCCTCTTCACTGTCAACACAGAATGGTATTACTTTGTCCACTGCACTTTTTTCTTTTGCGATCCATTGATCATACTTTGTGTGCCACCCTGTCCAGTGTACTTTTATCTGATCTTCCGTCTCTTCAAGGACTTCAAAAGGCCACAGCTTAGAAGTTGACCATTTCTCAGCATTCCCCACTCGAACGTTAAGCTGTTCGCCTTCATGAAGACGGCGATAATCCGTTCGCGGGACTTTGTGCAGCTTCATTCCTGATTCAAAGAAATAATAAAATAGAATGTAATAACTAGATAACAGATCTACATTAGTACTCTTATAGACTGCAAAAAATCATACTCTGGCTCTCTTACTGCGATAACCTGAACCTGCAGCAAACTTTATGTGGACATGGCTAGGCCTAGCCCAAAATCATACTGTTGCTGCCACAAATGTCTCCTAGATCTATTCCTTGAATTTGATAGCCCATTTAGCCTGACAAGGGCATTGTGTGCATGCATGCAGCATTCAACCAGAACCATAACTAGATCTAGATCTACATGCGATCTAGACCGATAATAATTTATTGTCTAACTTTTGATTTACTTATTAATAAATGTAACAACTGAATAACATTAAAAACATAACCCTAAATATGTACATATAATCACAGAATACTCATAGCTATACTCACTACTTATTCAGGGAAGAACTTACAGGAGAAAAGAAACTGTTGCTAACAGGCTTCGAGAAACAGTCAGCTCAGCTCGACAGCTACATACATAGGCTAGGCACCTAGCTATAGGTGCGCTGCAGTGCACTGCATTTTGCAGGCTAGGCCAGCGCAGCATGCAATAGTACGTATTAGTGCGTGCCGGCCCGGCCGCGCCATGCTAGTGATTCATATGATAGAGTTACATTCTCTATGGTGATATGCATATTAGGTACAGTACGCGCCCGGCCCGAATATGACAACTTTTGCCATTGGCTTGTGGTCTGACACATGTTTATTTAAAGCTAAAACGCGAACGCGAAGTTTGACCAATGAACATCATCGTAAAGCTTAGAGAAAACTGCACAATGACTCATGGGAACTAAGCTGTAAGATACCATCAAGCGAAATTGGATCGAGCGGGAAATCGTTTGTGGTGACATAAAGTAGGATTTTACGTTGAGTTTCATCCTATTTTTTATATGAAAGGGATGTTTTTGACCCCAAAACGCGAATGTAATTAACATCTTTGCAAAAATGTCAATTATTTAATGGAAATAATATATCATCAGCATTATATCATTGGAACTACGGATAAAAGTGGGAACTTTTTTCAGGAATGACAAAATGTTAACAAAACATGAAATTTCCAATGGTATTTCCATAGAGTGGTAGACACGCGCAGTTTTTAGTGTCCCATAGGATTCGATATGCAACGCCCCATTTGCTTTGAAAATACAAGTCAATTTACAGTGGACAGCTGGGGGACCGGGGGACAGCTGATCGTATGAAGATTCAGACTGGAAAAAATGTTGCAAATATGTCCTTTTTCCGGAGTCCAGGATGACTCTGCTGTTTTGATTCACTGATTTTCAACAAAGGCTGCTTTGTTATTGAACTATTGACAAAAGAATCTTTGCATTACAGAAAGCGTCTGTGTAGTGATTTCAAAACTGCCCTATTTTCATGGGACAGGGATGGCATTCGCTCATATCATAGGAAATGTTTTACAATTATATTTTATTCAAAATATTTTGAAAGCCTTTAGGAATGCTTCCAATGCAAAATAGAATATTTACTAGTCTAATCTGTAAAAAATTGATAAATTTTGTTTTTGTTAAGATTTCATATTTATTTTGTGAATGTTAAGCCTGTAGAAACAGTCATTGTATCATTCATTCAATGAGGTATTGTTCTATTTTTTTAAATACCAGATGAGGAAGGGGAAGTCCCTAGTGATGGTGAGGATGGCGAAAGTGCACAACCAAGGTTCAACCTCAACAAGCTAATAGATTACCCAGGTTTCAATGTTGATGCTCACCCATCCATTGCAGATGTAAGTGAATTTTGATAATTGGTTTCAAATATTTTGTGTGTTCTTTGTATGGTAATGCAGCAGTGGAAATGCCCATATGAAGCAGCCTTGGAGAAATGTACAAGGTTTTGCACAAATCTTTAGTAAACTCAATCTGTACTGCCATTGATATATCTTGAGTTTTGTAGCTTGATGTTTCAGGACTTGTACATTACCTTATCTAAAGTACAGTGTTTTGCTTTGGGGTAAGAAGAGGCAGACTTAACCACATTCCCATGTAAAGTGTAATATTTTGTTCCCACCAATACAGTTTTAGTGTAGGTTTGAATTGAATACTTGCAACTGTGTAAGAGACCACATTCTCTGTTTCCCTTTGAGTTCAGTTTCTCATTGGAGCATGCAGTATCCATAATATGAGGACAATGAATTATATGAAGATCACCATTTATTTGTCTAATTGGTATTCTTCCTTCTTTGCTTCATTTATCTGGTAAAAGTAGTATGAATGAAAAATTATTGATACGGCATGTATTTCAAGTTGAAAATGTCTGAATTTTCATGTGTAAGCACCATTTTAAGGATGCAATGGCATTGATTCAGATTATATTCATATATTACCAGCCATAGCGTAATTTCCTTCAGCAAGGAATTTATCCACATTACGCTGCACTCAACCCAGGTGGGTGAATGGCTACCTGACAGGATTAATTTCTTGAATGCACTGAGCGCTGAAAGGCAGCTCGAGCTAAAGCCGGGGTAATAATAATAATAAACACTGAACCTTGGAATAGATTATTTCTAGATAGATGGTGCTATAAAAATGCCTATTATCATTATTATTCAGATGATTTACTATTAAAGGAGAGGTACTGATGCATTACAAATCATCTCAGTATTGGTATGTGAAGATTTTTTTTATATGCTGGTGTATTCTGTATGGTTTGGAGTTCTGCATCAAAAGCTAGGGGTCAAATATTAAAACATGGTCCATTGTCCTGTCCTTAAAAACCATGTTAGGAAAACCGGTAGGAAGTAATTCCTTAAGAAGCTGTGTGCGCTGTGAACGCCTAGCTTAGCCGGGTAATATAGGAGCGCCTTGAGCACCTAACAAGGTGGATATGTGTGCAATATAAATACCCTATATTATTATTATGTTATTATGAGGATTGATATGTAGTGGTCCCATTTGCTTGTACTTGCAGGAGTGGCAGAGGTACAACTCTATACCAATGCAGAACAATCAGCGTAAGGAGGTCCTCAAGCTACACCTCACACCTATGGCAGTGGACGAGGATGATATGGTGACGCCTCGAAACAAGCGCAGGAACAGGGATTTCCATGAGAGCAGCAGTCAGAAGAAACGTAGGATAGAGCAGGAAGCGGTGGATATGGATATCAGTACAGAGTATCCAGGTGAGTTTCGTTCTCAAATGTTCTATTAGAAACAAAAATAAACAAACATTGTTTCCTCGCATAACTGACATATTGATATGTTACATTTTAAAATCATTTTGTACCATTTGAAATTATTTTACATTAGAAAACTTTCAACCAAAGAGAATTTTGTTTGAGAATGAGAAATTCTCTCATTCTGTCTAGAAATTTTAGACATGAGAATATTATTTTTAAAGAAATTCAAGACTCAATTTGTTTTTCTTCAGTGGTGTGCACAAATACTCAGTACTGCTTGTGACAAAGTCAATACTCACATATTGACTATTGCTTTGTTTTATTCAGATACCCCTGTGAGAGGCTGGTTTCAACCTCCACTACCACCAACCCCTGAGATAGCCACGCCTCCCCCTTTACCCCCTGGCTCTGCCCCACCCACTCCTATCAGAGACAGCCCATCAGCGTCTAGTCAGGATGACTCGTTACCATGGCAAAGTGCCAATACCAGCCTCTCTGCATCCCGCCAGAACTCTCAAGCATCCTCTCGGTCTACGTCTCCAGACCTAGACCGGCTCATGACGGAACGGAACAAACTTCTCGCGGCCCTGGAGAAAGGTGGGGATAGTGTCTCATCTTCCAGTGATGTCATCGCATCAGGGGTGGATACCACAGAGGAGGAGGAGGAGGATGGTGAAGTGGAAAATGACAAAAGGACTAAGATCACAAATAAGAAGGTTCATTCAAAGGATAGGAAGGAAAATGGTCATGACGGACACATTGAAAGGACAGATGAAGCAGGAGAGTCTAATCCAGACGTTTCGTCCAAGGATTCCCCAGACAGTCCGGAACCGCAAAGCCTGAACAGTAGCAGTCAATGGATCACCTTAGACACGACAGGAGACAGCAGTGTCTTCATGAGCCAGGAGGTGGAGGAGGATGAGACGCCCAACAAGTCTGGTGTTCCTCACAGACGCAACTTCTCTGTCAACATCACACCTCATGACTTTGAAGTTGATGAACCCAAGAAGAAAGGTATCTTTCAGAAACTCTTAGGAATTCTGAAGAGAGATAAGAACTGATCCATATCCATCTGTAGTTTTATGTTTGTTTTAGAAATCAATAACAATTACATTTTTAAGGGAAGTGATCAAACAAGAAGTCAGCAATACTGTTTTTTTTATCTCAGTGATGAACTACCATTGCAATTTGGAAATATGAGATTTTGTAATATTTTTCTGTATCCAAAGCAAGTAGGAATTGTTTGAACTGTCAACCATTTTTGTTTGGGGGATAAAATATTGATTTCCAATGTCAATAAGCGACCAAATGATAATAGTATACATAATCTTTTAACTCAAGCATATTATACATGTGTCCACAAATATCTGAATTGAAGGTTGAAAAAAAACTTCATAATCTATATCACAAAAAAAATAAACTTAAGAAAATGAAAATGGTTTGAAGAGAAAATCTATGAAGTTGTCTTGAATTTGGTCACTTTAATCTATTTATTGGAATGACTTTGTATAGTAATAGAATAGATGTCAAACATTTTAAAAGGAGCTGAGACTAAAGCGACTACTTCATAAATTTAAAGGTCAGGTCTACCCCAGAAAAATGTTGATTTGAATAAATAGAGAAAAATCAAACTAGCATAACGCTGAAAATTTCATCAAAATCGTATTTAGAATAAGAAAGTTATAACATTCTACAATTTCGCTTATTTTTCACAAAACACAACTCAGTGACATGACAGTTGATGATGTCCCTCACTCGATATTTCATTTTTAAAAATTTGGCAATAAGGTCCAACTTTACCAATTCATACAGTATTAAACAATACACCAATTCCACATGTTCAGGAGGAATTAATCATTGTTTCACTTGACATTAAGTAGAAAATTAGAATATTTCATATAATGAAATACAAAAGAAATAGTGAGTGGATGACTTCATCAGTCTCCTCATTTGCATACCTAACAGGATGTGCATATAACTGTTTTGTGAAATTAAGAGAAATTTTAAATTGTCACAACTGTCTTATTTAACATCCGATTTCGATTAAATTTTCAGTGTTATGCTTGTTGGATTTTTCTCTTTTATTCAAATTTTTGTTGCGGTGGACTTGTGCTTTAAACAAAACTTAATGGGGTGATTCTTATTTCAACTTCAATTAAGTAAGTATCACATGTGTTATTATATTCAATAATGTTTTGTTTGTGTGATGTTTGTTACTATGCAGCTATGCTGTATTAAACTTCTATTATTCTTCAAAGAATTGACTTACAAATCCAGGGCAAAACTACTGGTAATATTGGAACAAAAAATTTAGGGGAATTTCTGGGATTTGTAAATTTCTTCTGAAATCCTGTGGAAAACATTAATTTTTGATAATCTGATAATTCAGCTTACGCATGTTCAGTCACATAACTTTTGTTAATTGAGTCACACATAAGTATGAGTATTGGAAATTTTTTAATTCTCAGGCTGTTTCATAAAGCTATTCATAATTTACGTTTTACCCTTGACTGGTGGCACTTTCTTGTGCTAAATGATCCACCCCTGTTTGGCTATGTAGTTTACTTGCACATAAGAACATTTTTCAGTCATGCAGAAAGTCGTGCGTAATTTCATGAACAGCATTATGAAATACCACGCTGGTCTAGAAAGTTGTGGGAAGTTGGGAAATTTTAGAAATCCGACCAATTTCAAAATCACCTTCCAATACTTGACCGAAATACATAATTAATTGCAGATTTTTAAAATTTGTTTTGATAGAAATCTAAGCGTTCATTATCTCTTCTATCCATCAGTAGAAAATGATTTGTGAGTTTCAATATTCATGTATAAGCCAGGATCCTTTTCCATAGCAAAGTGTTTCTCCTTCTATACCCTCATTTTGTGTACCTTTGACCACACATTCGATTGTGGGCAGAATATTCATGCCAGATTAATGTTTGGATCTATGCAGCCATCTCTGTGCAATGCCTTTGTGAAAGTGGGTTTCTTTCATACCTAAATCTCAAATACTGAACCCCTGTTTTATGTTCTACGAAACTGAAGTTTCTCATTCCTTACCTTTAGTTTACTTTATTTTCATTGGCCACCTTAATATCATGAACAATATTGGTAATCACAGTCAATGTTATGTAGGTAAAAACTAAAATGCATAGACTGAAGGAATGTAATTTTAAGATCTCTGTTCATTTATGTTTAGGATTTTGATCATTGCAAATCATTTTTTACAAAGTTATTAAGTAGACTTACATAGCAGCCATTAAGTAAAGTTATACTCCAATTTTTACTTTTATAGCCATTTAAATTGTATTGACAATTTTAAGGATGATCTGTATGATGTGAAATAATGGACATAAGTGGAACTGTGAAGTTCATGTATTTATTGTGTCTTACGATATACATGCATGTGAGAAGATTTCCAGGACAAGTAATTTGTTTTAAAGTGAAATTGTGACATGATCCATATGAAATTTTTATCTGTATTTTATTTTTAAGTGTTATAAGATTGGATGGAATTTACTTGGTGTATAGTGACAAGATTTTATGGACGTGTGATTTTATTCCTATTATTCAGGATCTTTTTTATAGAATAAAATGCTCAGATATTTTGTACAATCTAGACCCATAGCACCAGTGTCTGCTTTTTTGAATGAGAAATGGAATCAAAGCTCATGTATGGATTTCATATTTGATATGTGGAATGAATCATTACGATAATACAAAGCTCATAGGATCAACTGATAAGCTTTGTGTTAAGGGTGCCTTGATTATTATTATTCCCAAACTGTATACACATGAGCAGTGCCACTTGTCTATATAGACCACTGAAGGGAGACAAGAAATGATTACAAGTATTTTCGGTCCCTGTTAAAAAAAACAAATATTAAATGGGTTCAAGAATGTAGACAATAGGGCAATTCCATAAAATAACCTTTTTGTACGTCCGACCCCCATTTTGCTCAAGTCTTACTTCACTTCATAAACTGATCAAGTCATGGTCCTTTGAGAACAATGCAGACTATTAAAAGAACAAGAAATCAGAGACAGAAAATTTCATGAAGGTCCCACATATAGGGGGTCAGACGTAATATTTTATGGAATTGCCCAATAATGAATGCGTATGCAAGTCACAAGTTATGTTTTTTTCTACGCAACCTCCCAGCTTGGCATTTTTTCATTTTCCCCATAGTATGTAAACACCAAGACACCATCTGAAATGCACGTTCCTTCAAAGGAAATGCATGCTGGCGGCACTAACTGAGGTGCACTTATGAGAATCGCCTCTTCATCTGTGCGATCCTCAAAAATTTTTAGGGATTCAAACTCCCTTTCCACTACAAATTTATACTGTCAACCCATTTTATAAAGCAAATAATGCATTGTTGATGTTAGTGGCAATGCAGGTATCTCGAGTATTTGCAACAACATGTAAAAACTCTTGGCGCAAGCGCCTCATACTGTCGCATATTGCAAATACACTGCATCTATATAACACACTCATAAACATGCACTATTTGTATACTATTTATGATAAATGCAATGGCAAAAATGTTATTAACACATTATGCCCTGTATTCTGAAATCAGGTTTAACTTGAATGGTCTAACTCTGTGCTAAAATTATGGAAAGTCAAATATTTCAAAATCTTCCTGACATTGTATGTTTCCCATGTTTACTGTGGTCTTTTTTAACTCGTGAATGATAAATCTATTCTTCCGAAACAGTGAAAAGTGATTTGAGAGCAAAATGAGATGATGCATTGAAATTACACTGTTAGAGATTTATGCCACTATTGGCTATCCATAGTTTTTATTTATGCCACTATTGGCTATCCATTTTTATTTATGCCACTATTGGCTATCCATAGTTTTTATTTATGCCACTATTGGCTATCCATTTACATGTATGCCACTATTGGCTATCCATCCAGCCACAACTTTAAACCAGAGTTTAAATTGAACCCGACTTCAGAATTCGGGCCAATGGACACATGTATGAATATTCAAGGAAAACTGAAGTGGTGATTGGTATAAACAATTGGTCTTATCACCATGTAAAGTACTGGTGCAGATTCATAGATTTTAACCAATTTTTGTCTTCTCTACAAAATAAAACAAAATATACATTTCAATATGTTATACAACTGAGATTTATTGGCAGTTAAATATATAGTCAAAATATAATACATATAATATCATACGCCATAATCGCAAATTCATAATACTTTCATTGCAGGTCTTCAACCTCTTTTCCACACATAATCAAAATGAATTCATACAGATATTAACTTGAACACTGATGTACAGAAATATGTTGGTAATGTTTAAATGATTCTGAGAAGTAGACAACAGAAAGTTTGTAAAATCCATTACTGCTTTGTCTTGTTTGTACCTGTAATTTGAATAGACCAGTTCGTAGTTACTTCATGGGCAATTTTGGTCAAATGACCTTTCATTTCTTTCATCATGATAGGCAGATTTCAAAGCAAGATATTACGTAAGCTTGCCTTACATAGCAGGATGAAGGAATTGAATAGACCAGGTGACCAGAATAGCATACCAATGAACGCTTAATGAAGGTATTTGTTACATTCCTACTTTGAATGCATATCTTAGCACGTTGCACAATGTACTTGACAAACTGTGAAATACTAGTCGTTCGTGGAAGCATTGTTGTTTTTTGTGGATGTAAATGAAAACGACAATTCAAAAGAATATATGAATAATCAAGACATCAAAGTTGGTGCTTATCTCATTAGATTTTAAAGCACCATGTCACTTTAGTGCAAATGACCTTCTGATCATGCGTAGAATCTTTTGATCATGCGCAGAAAGGAACTACGAAATGGCTTATAGTCTTCATTATAGCAGTAAAATTTAAGGAAAAGGAAAAAAAAAGTAAAATGTAATCCTTATTTAAGTGACATCATACTCTGTGATGTGTCTTTTCCTTCCTTCTGTAGGGGTGTCAGATGTATGAGTGTAAAGCAGCAAGGATCAGATTTTTAGGGTCCCAAAAGCCTCAACTTAAAATATGAAGAGCAAGTGAATAGTGCTTAAATACTTTTACAAAAAAAAAAAAATGTTTTCAAATTGAGTACAAACAAATGGGATATACATATATACATTCTTTTAATGAAAAGTGCATGTATGTGGTTTGTAAAGCTATTCTTAAAATAAAGCATAGCTTTGAGGAACAATCTCATACTGATTTATGGACTACACACAGAAGGCAAATTTTCTTGAAAGACAAAAATCAAAGGTAAAACATCTGAAAGTGCATTGTTTGAGAAAATTCTTCTGAGTTGAAACTAATAAAAAATGTGTCACAAAGATGAGGTATGGTATTGAGCTCATAAAAGTAGTGCATGCTCGGAACTAATTGGTATACATCTAAACAGACTATACCCTTACACGAATTGCTACAGAGTTGTCTCTACGATTAAAGCAAATTTATCCAATCATCGGTATGGTAACATTGCTTTAAAAAAATCACATACAAGAGTGCAAGTCTTCATTGCACAAGAAAATCATGGTGAAAAAAAGAAAAACCGAATAACCCCCAAAATCAAATGGGAGAAGCAAGAGTGTCAATACAAAAATAAATGCAAACTTCTCTCATAAAGAAGACCTCAATAAGTTTGTGCTGTATGGAAGACAATGATCAAAAGGAAAAAAAAAATAACGAAAATAAAATAAGATAATGACCAATAAGATTAGCCTATTCACATGCATAGAGTATGAAAAGAATAAAACATCTTGCATTTGACTGTAAATAGTAGAGCTGTATGATGAATGTCAACACTCATAGTGATCTGTACGATATTGTTCGTATGTACACTACTGTCTTTAATAATCTAAAATATATCTGAAAAATAATTCTACAGAAGCATGACAAATACATCTCTTTCTGACACTGGTAATTCATCTCCCGTCATGCACTTACACAAATGTATGCTTTTGAGTGAGAGTGCTGTACCTTATCACTCTGCAGCCATGGGTATACTTGTGTAATTGTAGTGCCACATATTATAACATTCGAAAACAAGAATGGAATAAATGCTCAAAATACATTGTTAGGCAGTTACAAAAAAAAATTGCTACATTAAACTGAATTCAGGTAAATACCTAAGAAGTACAGTGTATATATTTCGGTGAACATGGATATTTTGATAATTTCTTTGTTGAAAATAAGCACATATATAGGCATGTATTAAAGCAAATAATAATCAACTTTCTCTAACACTCTAAATCAATATTCATTTCATGAATGCTCAAATAATTAATAGGAAGCCCAGAGAAATAAATGCATGTTTCTGTTTTGTGGAATCACGTATGATGGCAAAACTTTTGGCAAAACTTAAAGGAAATGAAGGCACTGGATGCTTCAAGGTGCAGAATAAAAGGTGATATGTCTCAAACTTGCTAGAAAAATCAAGAAATTACATTTCATCTTTAATAATAATTACATAAAACAAAATGTGATAAATAACTTAACCACATGGATTCAAATGAAATAAATGAAATTAAAACTGATGTGGTCATTCTATAGCCATTCTCATTGTCTGGAAGCCTGTTAACGCATCAGTTATGCTGGAAGTAACAGTTTGAATACCATAATTGAAAAAAAAATCATCTAGCAATGTGTTATGAAGAGTACTAGAATATCAATGGCATTTCATTCTCTGGCTAAGAAGTAACATGCATGAATTTAATGAAAGAACAGTAATAAAAGTGTCAAAGTAAATAACATAACAAAATAATGATAAAAAAATGAATTACAATAATCAAACATGATGACAAAATGTGTTTACCATATTTTTCTGTAATATAATTTGTTAGATGAGGAAACTGGGAGCTATAAAGAGTTCTTAATGCACCCTGATAACATCACTCACCCATCTATTCATAACAAGTTGAATAATTCTTCATGCAACTGTAGAAATGCTGGTGAAACTTTATCAAAATCAGCTTGTAATTTCAATTGTTATCTTACCGCTGAAAATTGAGGAATATCCCCCTCTAAATCATTGCGACGGCAAAAATGTGTAAATGAAACTTCTTGTCTAAAATAGCATCTTGCTATACAAATGAATAGCCAGCTTCACACAGCCTGAACAAATTTATACACAAACATTGTGGGCCTAATCAATAATTCCCCAAACTAGGTAAAGCTATCTTTTACACATATTGTACATAATTAGTACCAAGGTCAACAAAATAATATCCTGGCAAATTATAATTCTAAGTTTATACCAACATTTAGAAAGGATACACTGGAATGAATGATTAAAAGGACTGAGGATTTTAAGTATCTCTATCATCATAAGCTCCATGCTGCATCCCTGCTTTATCACCCACAAGTCAATAGGAGCATGATTTCAGTCTACACAACAAAACATTATGGCCCATACAAAACCATGGACAATGCAGATTTATTTCATTAACGCGCTGCATTTTAAGCGCACTTAGCCGAAAGCGTGCATTTGATTGGATTTAATATAGTGAACGCAATGAAATAAGCGTAATTATGTTTAAAAATCTGCATAGTCCCTGGTTTTGTACCATGGTACGATTGAAACCTCTTTTGAGAATACCGACCTAAATCTCTCTGTAATATTAATGTAATCTTAAAAAAATAATTGACAACTATTTGTTATTTCAACTGCACTTCTTGAAAGAAAACTTTATAAAAAAGACATTATTCCCTCTTTATCGAATAATTTACACATTTGTAGTCAGAATTATAACCCACTTGTGAAATCAAAGAGTACTTAAAACAAATTAGGGAGTGGTTAGAGTTACTATCACCTTCTGAAAGTTTCATCATCTTCGCTATCTGTGTCTGAAAAATCATGGAATTCCATATTTTTAATGAGAGACTTTTTGTCACCGTTTCTGATTGTTTTTAGCGCAAACTCATCATGGTATTCTTCTGCAAACATTCTGCTTTGATCTAGCTGGTAGAAACCTCTTGTTCGTCTTGCTCTCTGGGCCTTTGTACAACAGCATCGGGAGATACACACCACAGTGAGAAGCACAACAGCAAAGCTCAAAGCTGCAAGAAATAGATACAAAAATTATCATCTTTTAATCTCCACCTTGGACCAGTCTTATTGGCTACAATTCATAAATGTGATTGTGAACAATTTGCATAAGCAAATGGTTTATACAAATTTTGATTAATGAGCGAATGTTGTTAAAGGGTCCAATAATGAGTGAGCTCGTTGTCACAAGGTGCTAAATTTAAGCTTGTTGTTGTAGTGTGAGTCCACTGCATATGTAAATTAATTTACATTAGTAGTGGCCTTAGAGAGGAATTCTCTACATACTAATCTGCATTGGAGCTCACCAAGCATTACTTAAAAGGTAGACTGGGACATTGATGATCTACAAAATACACAAGTGGGGAGGAAATCTTTGACATCATAAGCTTTTTTTCAAGATAAAACTAATAGATAATTCTAGAAACTATAGAGACTAGCAAACTAACAAATCACAAGTGTGGAAAGGAAATTTTTCATCAAACTCACCAATCATTCCTAAGAAGAGGTAGATTGGGAAACCCATGATGGTGCTCTTCTCTGGAAGCTTGAACTTTAGAACCAACACCTCCTGACCATTGACCTCCGCAGGGATGACCTCACTGGAGTGACCTTCAGCACTGGCTGTAATAGAATACTGACCATCAGGAAGGAGAAGCCAGAAGTCACCATGCTGTGATGTCATCACATGGTTCCTATGGATACCACTGATGGTTATTGTAGCGCCCTCTAATGGTTTGTTTTGAGTTGTGGTAACAAAGCCCTGGATTCCACGATGTGCCTGGTTTGGGGAATATTATGAGATTAGAATGAAGGTTATTGCTTGTTTTTATTTATTTAACAAATATTTTCATCTTGTCAATTCTATCATGTTGTATACCTTGTCTACGAATGCAATAATAATAATAATGATATACTGATTTATATACACAGAAACTATGTGCATATATTCTACTGCGCTACAATTAAGAGCTAGTGAAATGCTTGAGAACAGAAAGAACAAAAGAAATGTATGTGAATTATTAGAACAGATAGGTTTTAAGTTTAAGTTTGAACGTTTTTACTGATGGACAGGATCTTATTACATATGGCAAACCATTCCATAATATTGGGGCTGCACAGGCAAAAACACGATCTCCCCAAATTATCTTTGTATTATGGATGTACCTCTGTCCTGGAGTATAGCATTACTATAAATGATAATGAAACATAAGCGGCGTTCACACATACACAGGTAAGAGTGAAATTTGAAATCAATTTTTTTGAATGTTGATTAAGAAATGGATTTCTTTTGCATGTGTGGACATGAATAATGAAGAATTCGCATGATTCAAATTACAATTCAAATTGCAGTTGTTGTTTTTTCCCCTAAAAATGTAATTATTTGCTGTGTGTGAGTATCCTCTTGCGATCTGACAATCATCTTTTTTCTTCATTCAATGATGCACAGCACATAGTTGCTCACAATTGTTAACAAAGTTTTGAGTGTTTGTTCCTAGTGAATCATTTGAATTATTATCCAAATTTCTAACTTCTTTGGTGTATAAATGCAAAGTAAGATTAATGTCTTGTCCAATGAAATTTGTGCTGCCAAAGGACTTGACTCAAATCAAAGTATCTTTTATCCTGGCCAAATACTCATAAAGGCGGAGCAGTCTTTGAAAATAAGGATCACATCTATACCCTTCATGGATAGCAAAAAAATATAATGAATCAATATCTGCCCAATGATAATGATGCTACCCAAGGATTTTGATTAACGTAAGACCTCCATTACATAATCACTTGACTGCGACACCTTAACTGGGATTTGATACCCACCTGTTTAATGGTCTCTATCAGGGCTGGTCTATGTGCCTTCCAAAGGTCCTGGAGTTCTGATGCCTTGGGATACAGACAGCAGCATGTATGGATTGACAGGTCTAAGCAACCAAGGAAGTCATAGGTGAAATCCTAGTGGTGTTGAAGACAAAATGAAAAACAAACTTTAAGATTATGAGAACCAAAGGATAAAGTATTGAGCAAGAAAAAATAATTTGCCTGAAATTACTCTTGCAAGAAACAAATTGTCAGTGATATTAGAATAAAACCATGAAGTAAATTTCTACTTCTGAAAGAATGAAAATTATCCCTCAACTTTTTTTTGTTATGAAAGAGAATATTCTCCAAAGTTGGTGATGTTGGTCTTTACATTTAAAAGGTTAAAAAAATCAATTCCATAGTCATGTGTTGAAAATGCACATGCAAAGAATGAAAATATTTTTGTTAATGGAAGATGAACTTGAACAATTATTTTCTTGAATATAGTACAGATACCAGTTTAGTTTTTAATTCTTATAAATGGTCTTACCTGAATATTATTATCTTGAGCATTCCATTCAGCACCATTTACAATACCATTGGGATAAGACTCCTCTGATAATGGGAGAGAAGAAAAATTAAATGAATTACTCATCTGGTAATTTTGAAGCCAAGCAAACAGATGGATCTATTCAGTAAAGTTTCCTATATGAAATGTCTACTGTGATATATCACATGAAATTTAGCTACTACGATATTGTGAAAATCAAGGCAGGAATTGTGAAAATTATTGGATCTCTATTTTATTTCATCTGTCACAGAAATCAGAATTGGAGTATAAAAGTGAATTACACTGCACACTCCAGACTGCCTTACTGGGCCATAGTTTATACACAATTTACAATAATCACAAGTACATGCAGACCTTTAAAATCAAGACAACTACAAAAGTGAAGATATGATGAAAATACAATATCCATCCCAGATATTTATTACAAGGACCTCTACTGAAACAGAATTTCAAATAAAAATGCTTAGTTTTAAAACATAAGTGCAGGGAGTTTAATACTTCAATAATCTGCAATAATGTTTGATTTGGGCGAAAAAAAAGGAGAAGAGGTTTAATGTGTTGATTTAAACTCCAGCATCTATTTTTTCGGTTGTTCTTGAATGACAATACCAGCTGATGGGTCATCAAATCACCTGCATTTCCAGGACACTGTGGGTTACCAAGGTGCATCGTGGGATGCTTATTAGCATATGCCTTGGCAAGATGCTGGAAGAGTTGGTCATCTGCTGTTTGAATCATATTGCCTCCCCCTGCAAGTAACACACAATAATAAAATAATAATAGATACATTTATGGAGTGCTTTTGATTAAAAAAAAAAAAAGAAACCATGAAAAAACGCAGGTCCAATGTCGTAAAAGGGCATAGTAAAGACATGCACTGATAAAGCTTTTCCTTGGCACCCATGCTAAAGATGGGTTAGTAATTGTAGCACACTGGGAGTGCCGTATCTGAAAGACATGAGTGTAATACAGAAACCTACTTATACAGTTGTTATTGAAGTAGAGGTGATTTACATATCCTTTATAGCTGGATGAACTTTTTAAGTTTTTTGCAAACAACTCAAATAAAATATAGATTAAGGACAAGTTTTCACAGGAATATGACTGATAATAATCCAAACTAAATTATGAAAAAATCCTGTTACACCACTATTCATCATCTAGAATAAGTATTTTAGAGCATAGTGCTACTTACTACTGGCAAATGATGTGCCTTTTTCTCATTGATAAATTGATCATTGTGTTCTTTTCAAGTATTAAAAAAAGCAGTCTTTGGCAAAAAATTGCTAGTTGGTAAAGTTGGTTTTAAATAACTGTAATCCTTCATAAAATGGGGCCTGGGCAGTGTTCAAAAAGCTGTTGGTAAAGTTATGTCTGATTTTATGCATGACTGGAACATATTCTTAGGAGCTAAATCAGTTACACAGGTATATACTGTACTTATATTTTAACAAAAGAAAGGGTCACCAGTCAAGGGATAGCAAACAGCTTTATGAAACAGCCCCCCCCCCCCGGAAAAACTCTTCTGATCAAAAGAAAAGGGGGAAAGAGGATCTTACCTTTCTGAGAGTTATAAGGATAGCGAGCCACCACTGTCCCACCAAAGAGTGAAACACCAAGGGTGAAAGGTCGACTGCTCAGCCAATCAGTAACAGCTCTGGTCTCTGGTTGGACGTCAATTGATGCGTTCATCACATTCACTGGAAAGAAGACAATTCATATGAACAATCTGACATCTACATGGGAATCCCCACAAGTATGCAAAGCTCAACACTGAACAGACTTCATTTGAGTCATGATAAAATTGCAAACCAATCGAGTGCATTAATCAGATTAGTTGAAAATCTCATTGCTTTTGATTACTAGAGTTGTGTTCTATTGGAAAAGAGCTGATAATTGGTAATTCCATGTATTGGTGTCTGTGTTGAGAGTAATATAAACCTGCAGAATTGTGTTATTGAAATCTCTACACCAAGAGATGCTAAATGCTAGCCTCAATTCACATTGAATGTTTTGACTGGTGTGTGTTTGCCCCAACAACACCTGCATTTAACTACACTGTACTAAAAAAATCACCAAATATTAGTCAATGAAAGCTCAAAACCGGACATAGTGGCTCAGCGGTAGAGCACTCGCCTCATGAATGGGAGGTCGTGGGTTCCATCCCCAGCCAAATTATACCATACTTTAAAAAATCAGATCTTCTGCCTTTTTGTCAGGTGCTCGATGTTTTTAGAATGGGGAAGGGAAATAATAACATTATGTTATGCAGGGCCTGCTGGGAGAACAGTACATAAGCAGAAAAATGGCTACCCTGGGTAAATAAGAGTTAATATTTATACCAAGTGATATTGATCCTAACACCAGCCTTGCTCCAGGTTTGGTGTGTATTTTGCCTTAACACCAACACCAGCAATCAACATCAGACTTAAAATAACACAATGTGTGCTCACCCTTATAATCATTTCCCAGTTGCCTTATATGTATAATTAAGATAGAAAGTGCACTATAAATATATTATGAGCTATTATTATTATTCTATTTACACTTTTTCCCTTCAATTTTGGTGAGTGTTTTCCCCAACATCCAAACAACACCAGCATTCAACACCAAACTCAAAATCACCCAATGAGCACTCACCCTGGTAATCATTTTCTAAGTTGATTCCATTTGCATTTGTTTTTCCTTCATCTCCAAAGCATGTTCCTTGTAGTGCTTTAGTCTTCTCTGAGCCATCAGGGTTCATGGTGGGGAGGATATGGATGTGAGTTGTATCTAGGAGCTAAAGAATTAAAATGGAATAAGATATATATCACTTTCAGAAATAAATTGACAGCTCAGATCTACATCACTTAAAGACATAAACGAAGTACACATATACAAATAGTTAGTACAATAAGTTGTATACCCCACATATACAATCATTTTATAATATGAAATGGTTAATAATAAGATTAGCTGTATACCTCATTCATTTCATGTTCATATTTTTTCAGTTTTGACTAGAAATTTGTAAGACTTTAATTTCAGGGTTTAAATCATGAAACATGATAAACTAACATGAAGATAATTAGTTAAAATAAAAAACCTGGAGACAGAACTCAAAAACAAATAACCCATATCAATGAGTTCAATAGCAAGAATTACCCCCACTAATGGGTGTTGATAGGGTGCTTTGTGTCATTAATTCATACTATGGAACTCATTAATGTGGATTTATGTATGATACTATACCTTTGTAATTGCATCATCTTTTCCATAGCTCATCAGTAGATAGTTAGCTAGGGACAATACAAGCTCTCTCCCAACTGGTTCGTTGCCATGGATACTGCCAATGAATTTGACCTCTGGCCTTCCTGGCTGATGACTGCCAGGTTTGTTGCTTAGCTCCAAGACTTGCAATGGTCTCCCTTCAACACTAACACCAATGCTACAGAATATCCCAAAAGAACATTCACATTGTATGAATATACTTTTTGAACAAACTACAAATAACAGACTAGCCCCCTATAAAAACAACAACAATTGCTATATACAAAACACCTTCAAATACTTTCATAACAAATCAGGTGCAAATTGTGTTTGACTGTGCTTTCACAAGTAAGTAAGTGACTAGTTATTGATTTAATATCAATTTAAATTCACAGCTAAATTCAACTATAAAACAACAACTCTTGTTTAATTATTACAGTGAATGCCTTATTATGTCAAATTTCAGCTAGGATAGCTGAATATCGTATCTGTGTATAGCTTATTACGTATTACCATTCAAGGGCAGCCAATACATTTTCTAGTAACAGCTAAGAAATGCTATTAGAGAATGCACAAATACATGGAGCTTAAGTAATTTCTGGATAAGGCAACAATGAATGCAATTACATACCTTTTCAAATGTGTTAGGTGAGGATAAGATGCAGTAAGATTTTTCAACATCTCTGTTGTATCATTATAATGATGGTATGTCATTCCTGGTTCTTTCTCCATTACAAATATAACTTCACTGACCTGGAAAAAATAGAGATGGACACGAACATATTTTGTGAGTCATAATACTAAAACATTTTGAAGTAGTCAAGTTTACCACCTCTTTCAAGTCATTTCAAATAATTTCTTGACACACTTCAATTAAAAGAAAACACACATTGGTTGAAAAAGGATGTCAAGGCATTTTTTTTTTGTTAGTAGAATTGTTGCTTTAATGTTATAGATAATAATTTGGGGTAAGTCTTCATGTTCTCTGAAACTTGCCATTCTGTTTTTGTTGAATATGCTTCAGCAAAAAACAAATCAAAATACACATACACTGTGTGTCATCTAATTTCTGAGCTATCAAAAATATCCAAATAAACCTTTAATTCGGAAAGACAAAGCCAAATTTCTTTCTGGACCAAGACAGGCCTGCATTATATTCAACATACAATGCAGTAGTGTGTAAAGAATTTTAAAGCTACATAATTTGCAGCTAAATTCATAGCACATGTTAAAATGAATGATATAATACACACTCACTGTATTCATAGTTACATGGACATCTTTAGTAAGAGGCATGTAGCCTGGTGCTGATGCGGTAACGCCATGTACTCCGGTAGGCATCATACGTCGGAACATCCCGTCCCCATCAGGGATGAGGACGTGTGTATGGTCTCCGTGGTGAATGACAGCAGAGGGCAATGGGGTTCCATCAGCAGTTTGGATCTTACCACGAATACCTGGGTGTAGAAATGTAATTACAATATTAAAATTCAAGGAATATCTTCAGAAATAATTACAACAGATATTCTAATTTCTTTATTAAGGCTCTAAAAATTGAGATTTCATGAGCTGTATGAAGAAGTATTTTTCAACAATAATATATGATGCCACAGCAATCAAACTTCATATAGTAATCACCAATATCTCCTTTAATACTATATGAAGCTCCTATAAACCATTTTCAGCAGTAATGAGGGGGGGGGGGAATTTTAACAGTAAACACGTCTCCCAAACATGAAAAATGTCCATCTCATTGTGATATCTTTTAAGGTCAGCCCCCCACACTTTGATAAGTGTTCAATTGACCCTGCTTTTCATTTCCATTTATATCATGCAGACACAGATTGAGGATCAAATATATCTTTTTATTTCTCTTCACACTCTTAAGTTCAAACAAAGTTCACCACTCTCCACAGCAAAGTTCAATGCAATCTACAAGATCTTGAAATAAACATCAAAAGAATTTTAATTAAGTAAAAAAAAAATAACCTGCCAATCATTTCATGAAATCAACAACAGTAAGAGGTTAAACAGGTGCATGATGTACATTTGTGAAATGTACACCATGCACCTGTTTCCAAAGTAAATTACTGCATAATTGGAGAGTACATTTCAAACTAAGTAAGGATGTAATCTACTGCCTGTTTGGTATTTCCTGTAAACAACTCCACTTGACACCTGTAATAAGCTAAATTTTAGATGCATACATTCTGAAATAGTCTCCCATCCCTTCTCTTCTGTGACAAACTATCCACATTCAGAGCTCACTGGCAACGTATCCATTGAGACTGCTTTATAGCTAGTCAATATTTTTGCCTTCCCTACTTGAAATCTGAACAGATATTTTTGAGTATTTTTTGATTTTGTAATATTATAAGCATTTTACAAATTCCCAGATTGAATTCATTATTCATATATGTGTTCATATTAATTGTTATAAAACTGCAAAAGCCTCATTATCACCAATGGGAATTGTTGCCAATTTAATTAGCTGACAATTTATATGGGCTAAGGATATTTAAATAAATTCACTTTGCTAATGAGCTATTCCATTAAATATGAACATCCGACCCCCTATATATGGGACCTTCATTAATTTTTCTGTCTTTGATTTCTTTTGTTCTCAAAGGATCATGACTTGGTCAGATTATAAAGTGAAATAAGACTTGAGAAAAATGGGGGTTGGATATACAAAAAGGTTGACCTTTTTATGGAATTTCCCGAATATAGCAGTGAATGATTCATTGGGTATCATCATAAATAACATAATGAATTTATAGAAAAACATGTAAGACAACTTTATAAAAACCCCCCACCTTAGTTGTTTCTAGCAAAAAGACAAACAATATGCGCATAACGAGTGCTATAGTAATAAGCTTTTCAGTTTCACTTATTTATTCCTGTCCTTTACCCCCCCCCCCCCCGAATGATCTCCAAAACATATTACCATATTTTGTCCACATCACTTGCTTCTAAGTCTGTCAAGTCTCTTCATGAAAAGTTAGATTGTACTAACAGGCTTCCCTACTTTTCAAGAAAACAACATTTCCTGATTTTCCCTAATATTTCCCTGATAAAGTTTAGTATAGCTAGAATACCATATAATTGAGAGAACATGAACATTTTATTTTACACTTCCTATATAACCAATCATCTGTAAATTGCATGATAAAAATGACAAGGCAATAGTACTGCAAATAGAAATACTATGATTGTACTTTCAGGCTGAACTGCACATTGTAGGTATATAAATCAAGTGATTACCTTGGTGTGATTTTTCAGTGAATTTCAGGAGTGATTCTAGATTGGTCCTCCATAGGTTCTCAAGCTCCATATGGTCAGGATACTTGCAACATGATATCTGAGCAGTTACCTGCATATGAAAAATAGTAATGATAATAATGGATAACATCAATAATAACAACAGGATAAATGGATTCACCACATAAGGTGATAATAAGTGAACTATACTGAACAAATAAAAAAGCAAATCATTGATGTCTATGTCTACTACTGCATTAAGATATTTATGACATGCTTCAGTTGTACCCCAAATTTGCATACATGCTCATAGGCATAGACATCAAATATATGGACAATTTACTGATATTGTCACATTTATGTCTCTGATGATTAATATTATTGCTGCTGCTACTGTCACTATTACTTCTAGTTATTATAAAACTACTACTACTCTAGTTGGTGCTGCAACTACTACCACTACTTCTATTACTATTATTACTACTACTACTACTACTACTACTACTACTACTACTACTACTACTACTACTACTACTACTACTGCTACTACTACTACTACTACTACTACTACTACTACTACTACTACTACTACTACTACTACTACTACTACTACTACTACTACTACTACCACTACCACTACCACTGCTACTACTGTTGTTGCTGCTGAGCTACTACTACTACTACTTTGATAAATATTATAACAAGATACAATATCAATGATAATAAAAGTACAAAATTATAACAAATAGAAATATATGAATACAATTGAACATTTACCATGAATTCACTTTTCTGAGTATATAAGAAGTCCTGGAGTGTATTCCTTGTGTTTTTCCAATCGGCCCCATTCACTACCCCAGCACCATAGGTATGCCCATTGCACTTCACCCCTCCGCTTAGAATGGAATTGGCTGATGCATATGCATTAGCTATTTCAAAGAACAGCATGTTGTCCTCAGTGGTTGATCCATGATCAGAGTTAGGGTTGTCATAAGGGTACCTGCAGAGAGGGAAAAAATACCAAAACATAAATAAGTAATATTTGTTTTGCATCAAACAAGATGCATCAGTGATTTTAAATGATTTCCCCTTTAAGTTAACGATTCCATTACGAAAATATCCCGTTTGATTCTCGACCTCACTTCGGACTGCAAACTGCGGTTTTATACCCCGATTCGCGTTTGGAAACTTTTCCAACCCCGATAAACCCATCTTGGCCAGGTAATCCCCTTGTCTCGATTTCACCACCACGGGCCAGCTAAATGAGCGTTGAGCCAAGGACGAAATGATAAACAACGCTATGCTATTACGTAAGACTTGTCTGCCTGTAGAAGGATCTTCGGAATGAAATTATTGTATTCGATATTAATCACGTTTTCAAAGGCATATTACATTCAGACATCCAATACTAGTCCATTTTCAATTTCGAACGAAGAAAATCGACCTTGAAATAAGGAAAGTAAGCGAATAAAAATTACGGTATGCTTAGCATGCAAGGACTGCGATGCATGCATAGTTTCTGTCCGTCCAGCAAGAAAATGGGTTCACTCGCGCAATGATACAGTCTTAACGTTCGAAAAATAGAAGTAATGGCATACCAACATACAAAGTATAATAATCATGCTGCTGATATGCACAAAAATATGAAATCATTATTTTTTTACCCCAAAGTCTTATTCATAATTTAAATACAAACTATGCCTGTAACTATTTTTTAATCGCAAACGTATTATTGCACCATACGTGGTTCTCCGGTAAACTGCCCATGTGCGCTGCATCCATTCCACCGTTTGTTTTGGGTCGTTTATACTTTTAGTTTCCACCATTAAATGTCTAACTTAGATATGTTGTGCTAATTTTTTTGTAAGTCTAAATGTTCATCGTTGGAGAGCGAGTTCAGGCGATTGATGAGTTGGGATGATGGAGTGTTGGAAAGATCGATCACGTGTCTTAGTTTACAAAACCGCGTGCCCGTTGAACCCCGATCCCTTCAGTGCCCATTTTTAATATGTTCCCCTTCCTCAAGTACATCTTGTTGAATAATCACTTTTAAAAAAGTTGTTTTTTTGCCCCCCCCCCCTTAGCCCCCTTTTCATAGTGAAAGTTCCTTTGCAGTGTCCTTTTTTATCTTTGATCAAGCGACCCATTTGAACATGCCCATATTTGATTGTGATAAAATCTGTTTTATTTTCTAGTTCAAAATTTATCATTCTGCTAATATGAGGTGATTAAAATTAGCGCCCTGTCCTTTTTGTCGGGAGAAAGAGAGAGAGAGAAATAGAGATGGGGTGGAATTTCCACCCCATCTCTATTTCTCTCTATATATCTTTAACAAGGGCGCCGGAAGCGAGGGGGGCAGGGGGCACTTGCCCCCCCCCCAAATAAATTTTTTGGGGGGCAAAACGAGATTTTGCCCCCCCCCCATGTGCCCCCCTGAAAGTAGAAAAATGATAAATTTTTAAATAATTAAAGGACAAAGTATACGATGAAGGCACTTTTATGCCCAAAAATTGTCATTTCTATTGTCAAAAATGAACAATTTTGCCCCTGACGGAGCAATGACATTATCATAGTAAGCCTGGCGTCTTTTGACGAACAGTTCCTCTGTGAAACATACCTTGAAAAGCCCCTTTTCCATCTTATTACAGTGTGATAACGTTTAACCTTTTAATGAATACATTTCAGACTAAAACCGAATGGCAAGCTAATTTTCTTTAATATCTAAACCTACAAATTATGAAAAAGATGGATATCTTCTTAGATAAATGATTTGATTTTATATATTTCGATCAAAAAAAGTGAAAAAAAATCAAGCACGTTTTGAAATAAAAAGATGGCTGTGTATTTATGCAAAGCGCAAGCGATTTTATTATTTTTATAACATGTCCTGAAAGTTTTCTTTTTTCCCAATTATTCACCTCCCTTCCATCATTCAACTTTCTTCCCGGTCCTATCTTTCTTCTTATTTTTCGCCTCACTTCCGCCGCTTCGCCCCTTGATCTACCTATGATGACCCCTCCCACGGCAGGAATTTTGTTTAAAAATGGAGTATAAGTCTCGTTAATAGAGTGTTTAAAAACAAATTTGGGGGATAAAGCATAGTTAAAGTTCATTGTGAAGGATTAATCATAACTCATTGAAACTATTCTTTATACTGAGTACGCAAACAATGAAAATATTCTCAGTATATTCCAAGTAAATTTGGAATAAAGGGAAAGTGAATTGGATTAACAAAGGTATGATTTTACTGGGTATGGAACATTCTCGTCTAACCGTCTATGCACTAAATTCAGAGGCGATTTTCTTTTTTCATCATTTTTATTAGTTATGAAATTGACAATGGCCATCGATGTCATCAATGTCATCACTCTTTGGCTGGTATATAGGGCTAGATGAGAGTTGGAGAATAGTTGGGCCGGTATGCCTTTTCTTTTCCTAACCAAGTTCTTAACAAAAACTATCTGTTTATATATATTTCGAAATTCGAGGATATAATTTCGATTTGAAATTATGTATTTTTTCCATAATAAAAGAGCACAAATAGTAGGGGGACATTTGATATTATGTACCCCTTTCCAAAATGGTAGGGGGACGCGTCCCCCCTGTCCCCCTGGGATTTCCGCCCATGGTGATGGGGGAGCTTTTGCATTTTCTAGAATAAAATTGAAAGATTTCGTGCACACTTGGGTGAATTTTGCCCTCTCGATCGGTGGCCCCCGGATGCATACGGTCATGCATGTTTGTCATCTTAAAGTCTTTAAAAGGCCTATATTACATTGGTTTAAAACAATAGAGTTTGCAATAAGGCTCGTAATTTGCTGGAACTGCGACCCTGATCATGAAGAAACACCAGTCTGGGTCAGAAGGGAGGAAACAGGATCAAAAAGAACCCCAAGACTGTTTAATTCTCAAGAAATTTATTTTTGAATGCTCTTAGAAACGCAACTTTTACACTCAATTTTTACACCCTCAACCACACCCTCTCCCGCTCGATCGCTTCCGTATCTCACGCTTTCAAAAATATTGTGCCCCCTTCGGGATTTTGCCCCCCCCCCAAAAAAAAAAAAAAAAAAAAAAAAAACTGAAAGTGTTCCGGCACGCCTTGGTGGAAACAAATCTGAAAGAAAACATGAAACCAAGAAAGGTATTTCAGAGGGAGGTTTACCGTATACACAGGCTATAGGCCTACAAAATAAGAACAATAATGGGAGATAAAGAAGATCACCTGCTAATAACGCATGTGAATTAGAAAACGTTCTGAATAGATATGAATAGAACATTGAAATGCTATCCAAACATTGTGATTCATAATGCTGGTCTTTGTATTTTAATGTTCTATGTATAGGCCTACACCTCAGCTTTGAGAAAAGGACATTCATAGGCCTTACTACAGATATGATTGGCAAATGCACGTTCTTTAGAGGTGTAGATCAAAAGGGGGTGGATGAAGAAAATAAGTCTAGAAAGAAAAGAATTAGACAGCCAGACAGAGAGAAAGAAGGAAAGAAAGGAAGGAAGAAAATAAGTCTAGAAAGAAAAGAATTAGACAGCCAGACAGAGAGAAAGAAGGAAAGAAAGGAAGGAAGAAAGAAAGAAAGAAAGAAAGGAAGGAAGAGAGAGAGAAAGAAAGAAAGAAAAAAAGAAAGGAAGGAAGGGAGAGAGAGAAAGAAAGAAAGAAAGAAAGAAAGAAAGAAAGAAGGAAAGAAAGAAAGAAAAAACTTTCTATCAACGCGTGTATACATCCATGGCCATGCGCTCGCCGGAACTACACACATTGCAATCCATCGTGTGTGGCCCCCTGCAATGAGAGTAGATGCTGGGGTGAATTATCTTCGCGGGCCGAGGTCAAGAAACAGGTGTTTCTCTATACTTAAATTTAATCTCTTGAGGGCAATAGGATTTGTATTACTGGGAGAAGATATTTGTTGATAAGGAAAAATGGGGTATACAGCCCTCAAACGAGAGATTTTCGTCATGTCTACATCCTCAGTGCAGAGAAAAATGGTCAATTTTGTTGTTATATTGTTAATGACAATTTTCTGAAGGTGTGAACTTCTGCCCTTAATTTTAGTGTCGCTGTAGTAAAATTGGGTTTGCAAGAGAACTTTGATATATGTTTAATAATCAATGCCCGTAAAAAATAAACAAGATAAATTATTCATACATGTAAATAATAAGGATTTGTTTTGTAACACTTAGAATTAAAAAAACTTATTTTCCATGCCAATTTGGTTTCAGCTAACTTTGACCTCTGAATGACGACATGAAAAGGGGTAGCAGTAAATCAAAAGAAGAAGCAAATAAAGACAAGTGGAATGCCTCTGGCCGTCTCACCTGCATCATGCGATTCAACATAGCAGCAGTGCTGACTTTGAAAACTACTATAACTCGCATAAGATGTTCAGTGATACTTGGTTACTCTTATTTCCACGTTTTATGAACTAGACCAATACACTTACAGAGATAGGATGGTAATTCAACAAATACCCCCAATGTGGCCAAAGTTCATTGACCTCACATGACCTTTGACCTTGATCATGTGACCTGAAACTTGCACAGGATATTCAGTGATACTTGATTACTCTTATGTCCAAGTTTCAAAAGTCAGATCAATAAACTTGCAAAGTTATGATGGTAATTCAACAGATACCCCCATTATGGCCAAAGTTCATTGACCTTTGACCTTGGTCATGTGACCTAAAATGCGCACAGGATGTTCAGTGATACTTGATTACTCTTATGTCCAAGTTTTATGAACTAGACCAACATACTTTCAAAGTTATGATGGTAATTCAACAAATACCCCCATTCGGCCAAAGTTCATTGACCCTAAATGACCTTTGACCTTGATCATGTGACGTGAAACTTATGCAGGATGTTTGGTGATACTTGATTAACCTTATGTCCAAGTTTAATGAACTAGGTCCATATATTTTCTAAGTTATGATGACATTTCAAAAACTTAACCTCAGGTTAAGATTTTGATGTTGATTCCCCCAACATGGTCTGAGTTCATTGACCCTAAATGACCTTTGACCTTGGTCATGTGACATGAAACTCTAATAGGATGTTTAGTAATACTTGATTAACCTTATGGCCAAGTTTCATGAACTAGGTCCATATACTTTCTAAGTTATGATGTCATTTCAAAAACTTAACCTTAGGTTAAGATTTGATGTTGACGCCGCCGCCGTCGGAAAAGCGGGGCCTGTAGTCTCACTCTGCTATGCAGGTGAGACAAAAACCATTCAGAGACTGTCAAAGACTTCCAGTATCAGGTGTAACAGTCACACAGTGAAATCTAAGATACCCTAATACAATTACCAACAAGTCTGAATTTATCTTGAAATTATTTCTCACTGCATCTACACAAGTTAACTTACAAACTTTTCAATATTTTTATACATCTTTTGCAATAAAAGCCAACAGTCTTACCTGACCCACATGCCACTGGATTCAATGGAAAGCACCAAACTGAAATTATGCTCCAAGAACAGATCATGAAGTGCAACTAATTCCGGTCTCTGAGATAACTGTATGGTAGAGCAGAGCAAACAAATCAGTGAACAAAATATACTAATATTACATTTTTCTGAATATATTTATGATAATGTGGCTTATGTTTATAAAAGTAAGCAGCTCAAATTCACAGCAGTAAATTTTAAAGAATGGTCTATACAGACTTTGTGTTTCAATTACCCTTGATGCATACATTTAAAAAGATCACTGTTGTCAAAAGAGGCTTAATCCATAGCAATGTACTACAGTTTACTGAAATTAAGCTTTGAAAACTGTGGAATTAAACCATGAGCTCTAGCTCAAACCACAGTAACAAGCATGAATTTAGTGCACTTTGATATTAATGCCTTGTATTGGAACAGAACTCACCAGTTCCCCATCGGGTCCAAAGCTATTTGGAGTAAAGTCTCCCTCATACATGCTGCCTGTGCAATCTCCCTCATGAGCCAGGCCAAAGCCGTCATAGTCAATAGCTGGGATGATCGTCAAACGGGTACTATTCAGGAGTCTCACAACCCTGTCATCATTGGCATGGTAACCTGTTATTAATAATGCAGATAGAGAAATATGACAATGATATGTAGCAGTTATATAGCACTTAATAAAAGTGTTTCCAAGCACTAAAATGTAAACTGAACTATGTAAACTGGAAAAAAAATTTATTTATGGTTGTGTGTAAGTACAACATATGGGCAGTATTAATAACATGAATTTTAAATAAACTGATAGCTTGACATCACTGCTCAAGTGAACTTGGAGGGTGAATTAATAATCCTACGATTGGATGAATCAGGAATATTGGAGGTAAGATCGCATGTAGTAAGAAAAAACAATCATATCATACAAATGTACATGCTAAGCTTTCAGTTTTTATTGAATAAACCAAATGGTTACTTATGAACTATATATCCATTCCTATCCTAATATTGTAAAATGAGAAGTATTTCTTAGTTTGTTCCCATGTAAATGAATCAAAATATATTAAATGAGTTAACAGTACCTTCTCCTAAATGATGGATGAATCGCCATAGCAACTCCCTGCCAACAGGCTCCTCCCCTCTCAAACCACCAATCAAGGCCACTCTTGGCATGTCAATCACATTATCCATGTTCCTGTACTTTCCCATCTCCACCATCCAGATACTGGCACCTGACCTTGTTTGACCCAAAGTTGAAAGGTCAATGATGTCTGGATACGACCCTTGATACTCCAGCAAAACTCTTGCCAGATCATCGTTGGTGTGGTATCCACTGAAGTTTTGTGGGATGGAGAAGTCATATCGAGCTGCCCATTCATCCAATGGTAGGTCCAATTGACCAGCATCTGACCCGTCTGTTACCAAGGTGAAGTTGACTTGGGTCGCTGGACCAGGGTAGACAATCACTTCTTGGGTTTGCAGTGCGTATCTATATTTGAAAATGTATATGGGTCAAGTTTTGGATCTAGATTGCAGAAACATGTCAACATGCATGGATTAGAAAAGTCCTTCATCCCAAATATCACACTCAATCAGTTAACATTCTATTCATTTTTCATGAATACACATGACTCTTAACTCAAATCTTCCAAATAAGTATAATTGTAATATTAATTGTTGCTAGCAAACGATCCATCAACATACTCTAAATCTGTTCAGAAAACACCTTTTTTATGAAATATTTAAGTTTCCATAATCATCAAGACTTGTCTTTGAAGCAATAATGGCTCAAGTTTTAAGCTGCTAAGTATCTACATGTATATCACAGCTAAAGCATGGACTTATGAAAATAAAAGATTTTTAAAACTATGACTTGACTAACCCTTCAGCATGTGCAGTAATGTTGTAGAAGCCAGGGGTCAAAGGTCGCCAGAAGTCGCCATATTTTGCCGTGCTCACATTGTGATCAATGCCTTCTACAATGATGTGTGCACGTCTTATTCCCTTTCCTGCACGGTTTAACACAAAACCATGTATTCCTCTATGAACCTAGAACAATAATTACATAGAGACGATCAATACTAAAGATTTATGAGGTTAGTGATTAAACATGTACAGCTGTGACTACACTATCTGAATCATGTACAATCCAAAGGAAAGTGACCGAAATTTACAATAATCGATGCAATCATATCTTGTACATTAGTGAAAAAAACATGATCATTGCATTCAAAACTTGAACATATTTTGCTGTGATTCAATTTTCTAGATTTGCTGGGAAAAAGAGAAAAATCAATACAATAGACATCTTTACACATGGTGCAGTACATATCTGTGGAGTTCAATTTTACATATGTTCCTAAACTAAAAATAAATATTGTTTTATAAAAACATGTTAGTTTCACATGGCTTAATCAAGTACCAGTAGATTGATTTAGTTTTCACTGATGTCCCTCACTACACATCCATGTTTTTTTTTTTGTATATAACCTTCATAGAAAGATTTTTGTTATTGAATGTCATTGTAAATATTTCAGCCTACCGCTATTTTTTTCTTAACATCAAATGACTAAAACATAAAAAACGAAAATGTGGAGGGGGGGGGCTGAACGGGCTCCTTGTAATTTTAGGGTTAAAATAAATAATGTAAGCTTACTTCATGCATGAAGCTAAGAAGAGACATTTTATTATCACTCCAATATTGAGGTAGATCAGCAGTGAGGGGAAACTTTACACAGCTCATCTCAACTGTTATCTCCATGGTATTGGTGTTTACATAGTTCCAGTCCTGCATCCCACCTAGGAGGGTTATTATTTGATCAAGAAGAAGAGAAAGAAAAGTCGTCACAACATCTCATCTGCAAGACATTTGGTGGCATTGATTTTACCATGCAATTAAACATATTCACAGGTTCATTTTTGCTGATAAAACTTTACGTTCATCATCCCTCTGCGGTTCATATGAAAGATGCGATATGAGGGTGGAAAACATGCATTCACTGGTGTATTGTTGTTGAAATCTCCATTTTGGTGCAAAGTTAGCTTGTACACTATATTGCAAAGAATTTATACATTTTACCATGTAAGATGTAATGAAATTTTAACACCATCAGATCCACATTAAAATGTATCCTCACGAGAATGAGATATAGTGCCCTTTTTGCATAAAATCTTACTGTCATGGTTACGTTGCAATTATGAGATCTACCATTGGAACCTTGATTCAGAATGGCTGTTGAACCCTGTCACCATGGTAGTTAATATTTAAAGGAAAACTGCCACAGTAGTATTTTATGCCAAAGGTTCAAGATCTTACCATCAACAAGGTACCATTTTGCTCCATTGGTGATACCGCCCTCAAATTTCTCATTGGGATACGAATCAGGGCAAGGGAATCCCTTATACATCATTCCATGTGACTGAAATAAGAAAGATATTTTTGACAAAACAATGTCATACAGCACATACTTTAATTCAAATCAAATTATGTCCCAAACTTTTAGATTTATATCAGGATGTATTGTAAGAACACATGTTTGGCAGTTAGAGTGAATGCCAAACACAAACGGTGATTCAAACTAATATTAATCAGAGAAAACCAAACACATCAATTCCATGGCTGTTTCTGAGGCTTACTTTGATGTTACATCATCAGCACTGTGCTTTTAATGTTGGTCAGCGCTGGTCAGAAGCTTCCAGCACTCAATGGGTGATTTCAAGTACGGTGTCGGCCTTGGTGTTGGTGTTGAAATTTGGATTGCTTCCCCTAGCTCCAAAGCTTATTTAGAGTTTGTAAAAACTGATCCAGATCACATTATTGACATCTCAACAGCTAGTGAGTGACTTTTCGAGACCGTCTTCATTTTATGTTTGGTGTTATAATCGTGTAAAAATTGACCTAACATCAACACCGAAGGTCAACACTGAACTTGAAATCACCCAATGTGATATCACACCCACCTGCTCAGATTCCCAAATGTCAAGGTAATTGATATGAAATTAATATTTCTAACATTTAAGCCCTCAAAATTGACTAGTTTTCATTCCCATGATACCGAAATGTGGGTGATACAATTTACACAACTAAAAAGTCCCTGTTGACAACCTTGATCAATAGCATTTTTTCTTTTAAGAAATGAACGATATCTTACATTAGCAAAGGCTAGAGCTAGCTGCTTGAACATGGCATCATCCGGAGATGCCGAGTACATGGATTCTCGGCTCTCGCTATTACTATCATATGGGTAATTAGCCACGATAGACCCTCCATGAAGACCTGCGGAGATCACAAATGGGTGTTTCTTCGTCCAATCCATGATGGCCTTGGTCTCTGGTTGTATGGTGCCCTCGCTACGACCGAACCGGTCGGGGAAGTTACGATTGAGGTCCACATTACGATGGTTGTTGCGACCAACGATAGATTCTTGGTCACCTGTGATAATGATATTCATTATAATGGAATCGTACTTGCTTGATTTATTTTCAAACATATTTGGTAAAGTTGATATTTGATAAACTTATTACCAGTTTTGTCCTCGAAAAACAAATGAATTCAGTTTCTTGGTCTAAGCTAGGGAAAGGCTATAAAAGGACAAACCTGAGATACTATTATTGCATACAGGTGAAATATACATCTTTATCATAACCATTAGTGCCTTTAGTGGCAACATTATCATTATCTATTAAATTTCTTCCTAAACATCACTTACATTATCACAATCATCATCATCATCATCATCATCGTCTTCATCATCATCATCATCCTCATCCTTATCATCATAGTCATCATCATCATCATCATCTTCAATTCATACCTTCAAATGCTATGGCTTTGCCATCAGGGTTCATGCTTGGGACCAGATGGATCCTTGTGTTGTCCACCAGCCACCTGACCTTGTCCGATGTCTCATAGTTCTCGCATAGGAACTGGATGAGTAGCATCAGCATTTCTCCACCTACAACCTCGTTGCCATGGATACCAGCAACAAACTTCATCTCGGGCTCGCCTGTTTAGAGGGAAGAGGGTAGAACCTTAGGACATGGTGGGATGTCCTTGGTTTACACTCAGGGAAGGGATCGATTTAGAAAACGGGCGATATATGTATGCCTGGAGACGTTCAGACAAAAAATATTCATACCAGATCAGCACAGCTGTACCAAATTAGGTGATTGCTATATATTCATAGATTTATGAGTCTAAACATCCTCATACAAAAAAAACTAGGTTTAGAGCAATGTTTTGCCAAAGATCTTGATAACAAGTCACCACAAACATGTGTCTAAATACATGCTGATAATAGAATGGTAAAATTAGACAAGTTTTAACTTGAGTGCCCCTGCTCTATGGATGAGGACAATGTGTATGGGCAGTGAAGAACAAGACAGTTTTCTTCTGCTAATCAAATTATGCATCTTAACATCTTTAAGGCTGCACAAAAACAAGGTCACATGGTACCTGACTTCCTTATAAACTGATTTTTTTTTTAGTATAAACATTTTGTGTCTGAATAAATTGTATCAAGATTACTGAGTATGACTTTACAGATAATGATAGGCTGACGGAATTACTTGTAAGCTGATGAAATGACTGCAACTTGGTTTCTCCACCAAGAGAACAATGAACATGCAACAACATTCACATGTATCACATAATGTGGACAAAACTCATAGCATGCAACATTCAAAGGGGAAATAATGACACAGACACAGTAACACATAAATAACATGAATATTTTACTCATGACATGCACTCAATCATTTATTCAATCTATCTCCCATCCAGACTCACTACATTGGTTTGTTACATAAACCAATGTCATCAGCACACAATAAATAATCTGCATTCATAAATATTATTATATTCATTACACTGAATTTATACTTACATTCCATGTTAAAAGAACAAATATTAAACATGTCACTTACATACTGTACACAAATCAGAAATCAATTATTCATATCAAGTATTAAAAGCATACTATTGTAATAGCCACAATATAATGATTTATACACACATGTGACAAAACATGAATATCTAAAGTGAATATAATTGAATGAAAATTTGAATACATAAAATAGAGGTGTACATGTAAAAGTTAATCCATATTAATGATCTTCTTGTGGGTAGCCTTATGACAATAGCATTTTTCTACCAATAAAAGCTCAAGACATCTCTATGGTAAATCCTAAGATTGATATTAATATCACTAAGGGCAAACCATAAACTAGTAAGTTATAACTGAATCTGAAAGTAAGATTGCTAAATCCCTCACCTGGCTCATGGAAACCTGGACGATCTGAGATCTCAATGGCCATGATCTGTCTACCCTGCACAGAGTTTCCAATGGAGTAGAGATGTGTAATGTTGGGGTAGCGATCTGTAAAGTCTGTCAGAGCTTCAATCATAGAATCTTGGGTGTGGTGAACGATGGGGACAGGCTCAATGAATCCTGGGAAATAAAGAGAAGAAAACATTAATTAACCCTACAAGTGCATGTATGGAAATATTGCACAAAACTGGCAATTTATCACAAGTCAATTTTAGGTAAGCCCCCCAATAATAAGTAAAAAAAAATGATTGCTGATTTATAAATAACAGTCTCTTGCAGCATTTTTATTTTAATATTGTATGCATAAAATTAATATGTCGTCCGTAAATTATATGAAATACACAGTTTGTAATCCAATGAAAACAGTTTAATGCAGCATCACTTATATGCATATTTCAAGGTACATTATCATGACATACCAAAATCTTGTTAATTCATTTCATCCATTGATTGTTTCAAATATAGATTTTATTAAATTTAGAACCAGCTCAATACAATGATTTTGTAAAATCTTTCTTTACAATAAGCAATTTGGTCACTGGTCTTGAAAATTTGGTGAGTGCATAAGAAAAATTTGTATCCTAATAATATAAGCCTATTCTCTGTTTGGGAAATGGTCTCATACCAACAAGAAAAAAAACGGTTATTTCTATTTTGGTCAGGTACCTGAACAGAATGAACTTTCATATGAACTTGCAATATATATATTCTTATTTCTCATAATCCACACCATACTGTTTGGGGAAGTACATTTCACAAATTGTAGTAATGAATAAATAAGCCAAAACAATGAAAGACACTTTGGTGCAGGGGGGTCTCCAAAACTTAAGAGAGGCTGTATAAAAGGTAGTTGTAGTAAAAATACCAGCATTAGTAGTAAAATATGTTTGCCTTCATAGTAACAACTAATTTTAAGCAAATCATACTTTTAATTTTAAATATTATTTAGAGTTCTCTACGAAGTTGAACACATGAAATTTCAAATTGAACCAGAGTTATATCTTTAAAATAAATGTTGACATGCATTCTTACTTGTTTTGGATCTGAGTCTGAAGTCAACTCTGGTGACTTCACCCTCTGTTACCACCACATCACGAGACATACTAAAATATCTGGAAAGACAGAATAAAAGGATAATTTTTTTTTATTATGATATCAACCAGTGCTACATGCCCCATCACATACACAGATAACAAACAAAACATCCCAGGACATCTGTGAACAAAACAAATGTGGTGAAAGAAGGAAATAATTTCCTTCCTGATACTATCAAATAACATACACACATCATGTAGGCTCCAAAGACCTATTTCCTCAAACATTTTGAAGTTCATACCAAGAATGAACTGCTGAAAATATAAGTTATAGCATATTTAAATTCACTTTATAAATAATTCATCATTCTCATAATGCTTAAAGACCATTTTACATAATTTAAGAAATAGGCAGATGTAGACTGCAGCACATTGGATCTGCATTCGACTTGGTACATTAAATATTCTAAACATGTGTAAGAGTGTGTTCCATGCTGCTTTTCAAATTTTAACAGCAACATGAATCATGATACAAAATGCAATTACAAAAAAAATAACATTGAGACCTTTAAAGGGTAGAAACATATTGAGTACAATATTCAACACTAAGTCAAGGCATAACCACAATTCTAGCTTTCAAACTAAATGTACCAAGGTTAAAAATTCTGAAATTTACATTGACAAACAGGTCTCCATGAAGCATTAGAGGATAAAAAAAAAAATTCCTGGAGACACTTGACCTACCCTTCAGCCTTGACGGTGATATTATATGTATCTGGTAGAAGTAGCCTCCAGTAGTTACCATACTGCACCGATACAACATCATGGTTGATACCTTGGACCGAGATTGTTGCTCCTTCTATACCAGAACCATCAAAACTATCCAAAACAGACCCTTTCACACCAATATGAACCTAAATGGAGAAATACATAAGAACACTGTTAATTGAATGAGATAACCATGCTTATCTGTAAATTGTAATTTTTGTGGTTTTATCATTTTGATGAACCTTCTGAACATCAGAAAAAAATCAATTTCTTTACATAAAGGGTCCTCACGCCAGGAATTATACAATAATATGTGGTACATCACTAAATTGCCATATCTGTAAGCAGATCAGGTACATGTATCATTAAATTTTCATAACCTACTAGAGAACATGCTCATACATGTACGGACACTACCTTAAAATCAAACCAATTAACAATTTAAATGTGCTGTACTTTAAAAAAAATCAACAATTAAACTCTGCCAAAATGATTCACTGATTCCTATGTACTACCTTGGCATCCAAATATAACACAATAAAAGTAAAAAAGTTATGACATTACATATTAAACTACTTGATGTGTTTACACTAGGTATATTGTACTAACTCATAAAGGTCCAGCACTCAATATTTCTCTTTTTTCCTTTTACGAGCATGTTTACTCTTTTCTTTCAATAATTTGTTGCAATGGCCTGAACACTGAGAAAATATAATCAGCAAATAAAGAAGTAAATGCAAACTAGCGGGGGAAGGGGTGGGCTTAAAAATTAATTTTTAGTTCATTGAACATATTAATTATCATAAGCTGCTGGGGTAATTAGTATATTAAGTTAATGTTCAGGAGCATTAAAAAAAAGAAATTAGCTCTCTTATTTATTTCATGAACCATTACTTCCCATAGATTGTGTTCCATAGTTGGGCAATTATTTTGAGGTAATATTTGCTGGTGCTTGGCTGGCTAGCAATTCATTTATTTTCTGCAGACCAACCACTAAGAGAGTTACATCAGTTCACATTCGGATGTTGTCAAATCCATCTCATGTAAATTTTTCAATCTATTTTGTAAAATTTACAAAACAAATGCTCAAGAAGTTTCATCAAAGTTCATTCATTCATAACATGCCGTTACATCTCCTTGTTGCTGAACTTTCAAATAAACTTGGACAAAGCTTAGTGTGTGACTAAAACTCGTGGTGGGTGTCTCGTCAAACAAATTGGTAAAGTCGGTCTTAATTCAATCAAGAGATTGAAGATGGAAAATTTTTAAAGTGAATCAGTTGGAAATTTATATAATGGTTAGAAAATGAAAGTTGAGATGAGACTTGAAAAAAGATGTAATATGAAATTCAGTATTCATTAATAGTTTAATATTTTTAAGTGGGTGCATTGTGGACTAGTGGTTCTGGCTCTCGCCTTTGAAACAGAGGGTCATGGGTTCAAATCATAGTCATGGCATGTTTTTCTTCAGCAAGAAATTTATCCACACTGTGATGCACTCGACCCAGGTGAGGTGAATAGGTACCTGGCAGGAGTAATTCCTTGCATGCACTGAGCACCGGTGATGGTAGCTCGAGTTTAAGCCGAGGGTAATAATAGCAGTGCTTTGTATCCTCTGGCAAAAAGCCCTTTATAAATCCAGCTATTAATTATTATAATTAATTACATGAAGTTCAAATTTAAGCTCCATACTAGCGTTATCTATATATTGTGCGCCATATTTTCATTCCATATTTCCTCCCATTATCCCATATCATCAATTACATTCCATTCCATTCCTTGGAAAACCAAAAATAAGAATTTAATCTTGGAACATTTAATTTTTTTTCAGATTCATTCAGATTTTCAGATTCATTGATTTATTGTCCTCAATGGAAATTCTCTCCATTGGCATTACAAATATACATACATTATTTACAAAGATACTGCACAACAATTCAATAAATATACATGCACACCATAGATGTCATCAGTCATTATATTGTTACATATTTTGTCTTTAAAAGTCTTACAATCACTGGTTGCTTTTACTTTGTGGAACAGGATTACTGCAGTACACTGTACCTTCAAATAATTTGGAGGGACATTTTTCATTGACTGAGGTATTCCATCTAATTTTGTGGGAAATTATGCCAACTGTGAATTGTACCCATACATGACCTATTCTGGAAATCAAATCAAGAACTTTACCTTTCATCAACAGAAAGGGTACCAAGAAAAGGCCAATGCACTCCAAAAGTGATCTTATATACATGTAGATATTATAATGCAGGTTCACATAATGTAAATCACAGAATTCTACAGAATACAACAAAATGACTATCAAGGGTATTGTACCAATTCAATCATGGTAGAATACTGTAATTAATTACTTTTAAAAAATCAATAAAATTCATTCCGCCATCAGATGGGCATTTTTCCAAGGGTGCAGTAACTCAGGTGCATGTTTAGGCATATTTGTCTTTGTATTTTTATTCTCAGCATTATCATTTCATTATTTATGCTGTCGTTTTTTAAATTGTATCATTATTATTATTTTTTTTACTTTTGCTCAAAGCAGTATGGTATCGTGAAAAGAATGTATCATCGATTATCAAAAATACACAATACTAGATATTTCACAGTCAGCTGCACAGTAGGCAGGCATACATAATTTGGTCTATCAAGACAGGGGGTATGCATCTAGAGCATCTATTAATAAAATGATATGATTTATAACAGCTGACAGTGAAAATACACATAGCCTTCTCTGTTGGATAAAAAAGCAACTTAGAAAACATTTATCATATCCTCATGGAAATATCTAAATCCACAAAGCTAAAGGCATGATATGTGTCAGGCAGTGTCAAGGACATCACTTGATTCAGAGTCTTGAGACTTGCCAAATCAAACTCATTTTGCAGCCAATTTGGATACAAATCTTAAAACGTACCATAATAATTGGGAGTAGTTTCAATTTGCTTGAAACTCAACACAATGAAATGATATATATATTTTTCATAGGTTATGAGTTTACAGAAGCACACCAAATCAAATTGAAATGATTTAAAATAAACTACAATGTATATTCTTTCATTATGACAATATTTTGTTATACAATCACTAGAACAAACACACAGTTCTTCCCTGGGAATAATTACATGTGCATTGTATGTTCAATCTTCATGACATATGCATAGTACTCTGCCCTTTTCCTTGCTGCAGAATGTTTGGAAAAGCTTCATAGATTTGAGCAAAACTCTCCACATGCATGTAGGCCTACTTATTTGCTTCTATACAAAAATGAAAGTGATCAGATTTCCCCCAAATAGGAAAGTCAGGTACAAATTTCAGGGAGGGTCTGATTTGTATTCTCAACAGGATTGATAAATTATGCAAGTCCTTCTCTGAAAATACTTGTAAAACAGCTAACCTTTCTGAGTATTTTATTTTATATACATGTACAGTTGAGGCCAAAAGTTTTCATACACCAATAGAATTAAGTGAAATTGTTCAATTGCCAAACATCATAAAATTTACTATACCTTCAGGAATATATACTTACAGTGTACATGACGAATTTGGTATTAAATGAAAGAGCGTATACATTTAGTAAAGCTCTTTCACATGATTGGGATGCCATTGGGATTAAAGTATATTTCAGGTGGAATTTTCTTTGAAAAAAGTAATATTCATTCTAAAATGTATTACATTGTTTGTTATTATATTTTCAAACATTGCTTCATAGAAATACATGTATATGTCAAATCTATGATTTTTATCACATTTTCTACCATATGTCACCACTGAACAAAAACGTGTAATAAGAAATGTTTGTGCTTAGAATAAACTAGCACAAATATGAAATGTTTTGTCAAGTTTTTATTTTTAATTTGTCTAAGATATGAAGATTTTTTTTTTTTGGGGGGGGGAAGGACACCAAAATATTTTGGTTAAATTTTCTTTTGAATTTCCTGGATGTATGTAAACTTCTTTTTATGAAAGAAGTATGTAAACTTCTGGTCTCAACTGAAGATTTAGTCTAGTTTACATCTTGTTTTTTACTTTGAAGTGTTCAGTAATTTGTTTCATAAAAGGTCTCTGTTGCAAATTAATCATGACCAGGTAAAAATATGGAAAGGACAAGTAACATGTTCACAATTTTTTTCTTGAGATGTAGCCAGTTGGCTGCAATGCAGGAGTTCCATGAATTATCTTGACAGAATTCCAAAAAGTTGTCAAACATAACACAAACAAGTAGAGCGCCTCTGGCAGTCTCACCTGCATTAATTACGCCATTCAATACATGTATAGCAGTGCTCAGTGCTGACTTTAGAATCTACTATAAAATACTAATTCACAAAAAACACCATTCATAATGATGATGTAGTACTACATTCACTGACCCTAAATGATATTTGACCATGATCATGTTTTTTTTATCTAAGACTTGTCAGTGATACTTGATTACCCCTACATTATATTCCACATTTCATAAACTATATCTAAACTTTGAAAGTTATGACAGCAATTTGATAATTACCTCCAATACAGCCAAAGTTCATTGACCTTAAATGACCTTCGACCTTTGCCATGTGACCTAAAATTTCTACAGGATATTCAGTGACACTTGATCACTCTTATGTCCAAGTTTTATGAATCAGATCCATAAACTTTCGAGGTTATGATGGTACAGCGTTATTCTAACAAATAACCCCAACTTGGTCAAAGTTCATTGACCCTAAATGACCTTTGACCTTGGTCATGTGACCTGAAACTCAGGCAGGATGTTCAGTAATACTTGATTAACCTTATGTCCAAGATTCTAAACTAGGTCCATATACTTTTTAAGTTATGCTGTCATTTCAAAATGCAGGTGAGGCTAAAAACTCTCTTTGCTGCTCAAAAATTAAAATTCTTTAAATGCTATTGCTGTTTAAAAAGATCTCTTGACGAATAATAATGTAGGCGTTATAGCTAGGTACAGTACAAAGTATTTCAAGACAGACAGAAAACAATAGCTTATCAAGCTACATGTAATTTATGTAAAAGCAAAGAAAGCATTAAATAAGACAATAAAAAAAATATGAAGAGTCTGTCACTTCACTTTGAAGGCCATTCTCACACTAAATTTAGCCAAATATACATGTATATCAGAAAGCTATTTCCTGAAGTTTTTTTCCCCATTGCTTGTACAGCCTTTTTTGGGGGGGGGGGGGGGGGGGTGAGCAGCTAGGGGGTACCCTTCTTTTTCTATGACTTTTTAAAATTTTTGAAATTTACATCCCACAGAACAGATTTTAGATTGTTTCTTTACAACTATATACTCCTTCACTAATATATGAAAATTAATTCAAACATAAAAAGGAATTTAGGTTTTAAAATACTGCATTTTATCATGAGATTACCGGTACATATATGAGGGGAAAAAAAACCCAGAAGCAAAATGTTTTCAAATTCAATATCTATTCACAGCTAAAAGTTATCTAGAGTTCTTGAATTTGGCTTGTTCCATTTTTATAACATGCACTCAGCAGTAGTACTCGGTCAAGTATGTGTACTTTCCAATATCAAACAGTGTCAGCAATTTTGCGGTTTCCACTCGATTTAGATCAGTGCTGTGAGCATATTAAAATGGCTGTGGCTTTTGGATGAAATCAAATATTCTTCTCTGATTCCTGCTCCTGTGTTTGCTTATCACTAGACACACCTGTCTACACTCCAAAAAAGAGGTTTATATTGTACCAACATAAAATGATATAAAAAAAGGGAACCACAGCTTCCAGTAACATGCCATGACCATACTGTAGAATTTACCTGTCCCTTGTATTTATTACATGTAGATTGGGAAATTTGGCAAGATTTACACATTTCCAAAATGAATGAATTCATAAACATGTGTTATGTTTATTCTGTAATGACGACAACAACAACAAATTAATTCACCTACAGTAATGATAACAATGTAGGCTATTTTTAGGAAGAGAAAGCAGTGCATCAGGAACATTCTTACACTGCCAGAAGGAAAATTGAGAAAAGGTTTTACAATATATCTTTTCATTTTCTTCAAATACGAGTAACTTGTGAGTTGACTGGCAAAATCAGGCCTACAGTATGATTTTTTTAAGTCAAGCTGGAGTTAGTTGGTAACTAATAGGCCACATCTATCCCCTGCCATCCCAGCAACCAGTGTAGTTTAATTCATACAGGAAAAAGAATAAAATTTCATTACCCCTGATGACATTTTAGACTTTAGCTTACGTCATGCAATTTTTCCAAACAGTATACGCCCATATTTAAGTGGTTTTACAAGAAAAGGAGGGAATCAACAGCATTACCCACTGATTCACCTTTTTCTCTTGCCTTTTATCTTATGAAATAAAAATATATTCATTTCCCTTTTTACTTATAATCATAGTGAAATATGGTTTGATTTCTCCATCAAGTGGAATTATGTATCTTCTTAATCTACAGTATAGTGATACAATCAAGAGCTATTTAGTCAAAGATAAATTGCCATAATGCCATCAATTACAAATGTACTGTCCTTATGTCAGAAATATGCCTGCAAATTACATCAAGTTGAACATTCATGTAGGCGTACGTGTACTTAAAAAAAAATCACCCTTTAATGGATTAGGTGGTTAATATGTACACAGTGGCGGATCCAGAGGGGGCGCCCCGGGCGCGCGCCCCCCCCTATTTTCGCCGGATTTTTTTTTTTTTTTGGATGGTTATATTTACTGGATTGGTACAATGTAGTCAATTTCAAGGGCTAGATCTAGTCAAAACTATATTTTAACTTACGCTCATGGCCTTTGTGTTCGCACAAATGCACCTCTGTCATACTGCATTGCAATATGTAAATTCCGGAATTCCAGGGCGCGCAAGTCGATTGGTTGGAAAGTTGCACCACTTGTAATCGGGAGTTGCAGTGCAGTGACCAGTGTGAAGATGTTGGATTGGATATCATTTTTTCCCGAAATTTTGTGTTTTTTGTAACATGCGTTTGTCCGTCTTTATGGCAAATACATGTAAATTGTAAGTAACAGATCGCGAGAGAAAGTGTCAACGATGCGAATGATGTCTATCCCCGAGATTATTCTTCACTCAAAGATGAAGCCCTGTATCGGGCGCCACGTGCGCAGCATTATCATTCTGCCTTGGTCATGTACGTTTTCACTGAAATGTATAGGTCAGACATATTTGTATTTAATGTAAACTAACTTTTACACTTTCTGGTAGATTCAGAGGCATATTATCCAGGGCGCCCCAACCATAGGCGGATCCAGGGGAAGGGGCCCGGCCCCCCCCCTATTGGCGGAGCAAAAAAAAGAAAAAAAGGGGAAAAGGAAGGAAAAATGAAAAAAGGAAGAGAGGAGAAAAGAAGGAAGGCAAGCATAAGAGGAGGAAGATGAGTGAATAAAATAAGATAAGGGGAATTAAGACTTGGAAATTTTTTTTTTTTCAATCTTTCATGTCGGGATATAAAATTTTCGCTCGCGCTTTGCGCTCGCATTGCCTTTTAGGTGATATCTTGCTCAATATGGACCTTAAAATATCAAATTCTGAAGTCAATATACAAAACATATTTCAGCTGGGAAATTGAACTTTAATTATTTTGTTTTATTCACAAATTGATTTTTTAAAAGTGTAAAAAATTCTGTTTTATGGTCTGAATATTAACAATTTCTGCTTGCGCTGCGCGCTCGCAAAATTTGATTTGTCAGGTACCTATTATTTTCCTGTATTCCATGAAGTTCTCAAAATATCCCTATTTAGGTCAGATTGTCAAAACGTATCAGCTAGCGCTGCACGCTTGCATTTTGATTAGTGAGTTATGTATATCTCAATATTAATTCTAAAACAAACTACTTAAAATCACCATTTGATGACAATTAATCATAAATTTCTGCTCGCGATTTGCGCTCGCATTGCTAGATTTTAAACTCGTGCATCTTATGCATATTTACAAAAGTGCTTAAATGTCCAATTTTCAGGCCATAATATTAATAGATTTTGCGCTCTCAAGCTTAGGAAGAGAAATAGGAAGATAGTCATCATTTTCTTATGATGACATAATGTCCTTATAGAACATCCCGGTCCTATGTCAAGACTCAAAGTAACAATAATTGAAAATATCAGCTCTGTTTTAACTGTGATCCTTCTTTACCTCACAATTTTTCCACAAAGTGCTTGCAATACAGAGCTTAAAGTGACCCCTTTTCAGATCTGAATATTATATATTTTTAGCTCGCGCTTTGCGCTTGCTTTATTGATTTTCATGGTAAAAAAAAGGTATTTAGAATACCCAAATTCTAGGTCGATATCTATAACACACGTTTATTCAGATACGCACCTTGTTCTCCATTTAAATAATTATCCAGTTTCAGATAACAATAAAAAAATTGTCTGCTCGCGCTTTGTGCTCGCATTATTAATGTATGAAAATTTCCAATAGCTTAACCTTTTCATGATTTACAAAACATGAATAGAGTGTACAGAATTTTTCCGCTCGCGCTTCGCGCTCGCATCAATAATGTTCAGTTTTTGTCTCATCCTTTCCACGATTACAAAAAGTGCTTGAAATTTCCATTATTCAGGTAGAAATGTCAAAAATTTCAGCTCGCGCTTCGCGCTCGCAATATTTGAATGTTGAAATATGTAACGTCTTCATGGCTAAGTTCAAGCAGTCCATAACAAATACGTTTTCGATCAGCTCAAAACGTATATAAAAATTTTCCGCTCGCGCTCTGCGCTCGCATTATTAATGTAAGGAAGATCCCCACTTCCTCATCCTTTTCATGATTTACAAAACTTGAATAGAGTGTCTCGTTCAGTAGGTCTAAATCACGAAATTTTTTGCTCACGCTTCGCGCTCGCACTAATCGTTTAGTTATATACCTATTCTGTTAAGTTACAAAAAGTGCTTAGAATTTCCATTCCTTAGGTAAAAATGTCGCGCTCGCATTATTTGATTTTTAAAAATATGTAACGTCTTCATGGCTAACTGCAAGCAAGTCCTTAACAGTACCTTTTCCATCAGTTCATTTTTGCTCGCGCTTCACGTTCGTAATAATTATTCACTTGCATACACATCTTTTTCAGGATTGCCCAGAATGTTCAAAACTTTTAGAAAAAAGTAAATAAGATTCCCAAAAAAAAAATAGCTCGCGCTTCGCGCTCGCATTATATAAATAATGATTATGGTATTATATATTTATGTTTATTCATAAGAATAAAGCTAAGAAGTGACTAATATGACTACCCCTTTAAAGATACCAAAAATCCCGGCAAATATCATATTCGAGTGGCCGATCGGGGAAAATATGGCTGAAAAAAAAAATTCCGGGCCCCCCTATTGGCGAAGGCTGGATCCGCCCCTGCCCCCAACTAAGTTTCGCCGAAGCAATCATTCCAACAAATTATCAAGGAGCAAAATTGTATATTCTCAATCACCAGTCGACCCCACTCCGCGTTTGCTGTGTATAGGCAGCTATATGTCAGCGTAAGGAGCGAAGATTTTATGTGACGGGGGGGGGGGTGGGGGTTGGGGGGGAGAATAAAAATACTTTCGTGCAAGCAAGTGAAGAGCCTTTGCCAAATGTATGTTTTGAATGACCGCTTATACGGTGTGTGACTGGAAACCAGCTCCTAAATGAGTCAGTATGTGTCTTTTAGTCATGAAGTTACAGTGATTTAAGTGTGCATTTTTCTTCTAAAGGTGCTCTCAAAATACGACTTTTGGACATGATTTTTTGAAAAAGTCTTTGCCGTGGGAGGGGGGTATCCCCCCTCCCACACCCTCCCCCCGCTCGGTCGCTTCGCTCCCTCGCCGCTGGCGCCCCCCCTATTTCAAAATCCTGGATCCGCCCCTGGTACATGTACAAGCTTGTGGAAAGAGCTAATCAATCAGTTATTTAATCAGACATTGCCATGGAGACTGCCATTTTCCTCTTTCAGCATGAATCATAAATTTGTGATTTATAGTCCTTCAGCTGCTTTTAAGTAAAGCTAATGGTCATAGCAGTCAGACAGTAAATCTTGTACATGTATGTATACACAGTGGACATGTACATTATGGACATCACTATCTCCTAAATTTACTTTAATTTTAAATTTTGAATTAGATATAAAATATGTAAACATGTTTATCTTTGTATATTTCATGCTGATCAAGTTTTCGATTAATATGGAGACTGACATCAGTATGACATAAAACAGCCTTTAAAACAATTCAGGGTATGAGAGAGTAATCCATTTCAATAATGATAAACATGAAAACCTTGTAGCTGTCTTTGCCAAAATTTGGCTAGAATATGATTTGATTTCAAAATAAAAACACCCTTACATGTATATTTGGTAGCTAGATTTGCTGATCACTAAAGTCATGACAAATTAACAAACCAATTAATGCAAACATTAAACAACAATCAACCTTCGATTGAGTCAACATGCAACAAATGGCCTACTGAAATAATAACAGCTGTGAGTACTGAAATAATTATGAATTCATATGAAAGATAGCATCTTGCCCTATTCAGTACATGTCCTGGTCGTACGTTCAGAAAACAAACATGTACACTGTAGTTCATGCTTTCATTTCATGGCCATTTGTAAAACCCAACACAGTTTATTGTTCAGTTGCTTAAAAAAAGAAACAAATATAATGTTAGCAGAATACATGATGTCATTGCGTTTTGTCTCACTGTGCCTTTGATAGTGAAGTTCATGGTACAGGAGGCTTATCATTATTATTACTTTGGGGATATGATAAAAAGGACTACTTTCTCTCTTCTGTTTGTGTAAAATGAGACTCCAGACATACCGATTAACAAATATAGATTCAATTGATTTTCATTATCAAATTATACTTTACTGAATACATTGCACATATGAATGAGACAATCAATTCTTTCATAAATTTGCAATTTGAATTTTGCTTTCTTGGAAATAGTATTGTAACTATTTGGCTAGTTTTATTTTACATGAAAGTCAAAATGAATTTTTGTCATCTGAAGGGAATTATCATGGACTTGCCCTTATCAATATTTCATGAAACAATTAGTGATTTATACTGCTCACTGTAAAAACCATTCTATCTAATTGGCTCTGAGCGAATTTGTCTAAAAATTACTTTCAGAGCCAAGATGCGTCAGGAAACACTCCCTTTATACAATCATAATATGCCATCAACATATTAGTACCAGTATACAAATTATTCATTCAAGCTTCCATAAAACATTCAAGCTACATTCAAGTCACAAAGGCAAAAAGAGGATTTTGCCACACTTAAGTACAGACTTCCTGGTGAATGGTGACAAAATACAACCATCTTTTCCTTTAATTCTTGTTCAAACATTAATGCTACATTAAAAATCAAAGAAAAAAAACAGCTCCCATTTCCTTATTATTCCCTGCACAATGCAATATCCAGACAATGCACAATGCATCAGTGAACTCAGTGCCTTACTGCCAACAAGACAGAGTTTCTTTGTTTTGTTGAAAGATCTTCCTACTTTAATGTCACACCTACATGTATATATGTACTACTGATACTACTTCTTGTGCTCAATCAGGAATACAGATTTCTGCTACAGTGACTGTAATCCTGATTAAGCACAGTAGCATAAAAAATCTGTTGAAATGCAAATTTAAATGCAAATCTCAAATCTCTCTGATAATTGTGATTTATAAGAGGGCAAAGGGTATTAAAGCCTTATGGTGAAAATCAGATGTAGCCAATAATATGAACAAATCCAGAAATGATACCAGTATCTTGCAGTCTCACCTACATTTACACGATTCATTGTACATAGCAGCAGTGATAACTTTGAAAACAACTTAACTTTTCTTTAAACATGAATAATTTTTCAGAAAAATACCATTCATTTGATAGTAAAATATTAAGTTTGTTGACCTAAAATGACCTTTGACCTCGATCATATGACTGAAACTCAGGAAAGATGATCAGTAATATCATTTGGTTACCCTTATGTCCAATTTTCATGAAATCGGTCCATATGTATGATCTTTTAAAATTATGACATTTCAAAACTTAACCTTGGTTAAGAAGATTTCAGTGCTGATGATGCCGCAGCCATTGGAAGAGCATCGTCTTCATGTATAGTCCCGCTTGGCTATGCAGGCGATACAAAAAAATGGAATGTTGAATAATACAATGGGAGAACGCATTTATCTTCAAACTCTTTCAAAGAATAAATATTTATTATGTGACTGATACGAAAGGCGATGAGATACATGCATTCTGCATTCTGTGAAATAATTGCTTTTTAATGTCTGACTGGTCTGTATTAGGCAATAGATCTAATTTAAACCTGTATATGGGTGTACCTAAAAATCTGTAAATTTTCTCATCTTCCTAATGCTTACTGGACATTTAGCCCCATGCTCGAATTTAACCAAGAAAATTTTCTTTTTCCTTTTCTTCTTTCTTTTCATCTTCTGTTCATCACTTAAAAAAAACTGAAAGGGGATACAGTTGCATTTACTCCCCTGGTGTAACTTACCATTTCCATATATGCCAGAAGAGCTGGTCTGTTGTCTTCCCATTCCTGTGTAAGTTGACTAACGTGAGGATATTTGCAGCAGGACAGTTCAATTGTGATCTCAAAACAGTTGCTGTTCATATAGTTGAAATCTTGCATCCCACCTTCACAAATAGGAATACAAGGGAGAGTGTTGGCATGAAATCCACTCATTTTGAAAATTAATAAAACTTTAACTCAGTCTGTATACAAAATGAATTAATCCCCCCCAATATCAATTTACGGTACATAAAAATGGCTCTTTTTTTCTTGAAATAAGTTTTTCAATTCTTGCAAGTTGCAATACAAAACATATTTACACTTGGCCAACATGAGGATCTATAGTTTGTTATATTGATTTTAGTGAAACGATTATTATTACATGTACTGTATGTTCCAAACATTTCTTCAACATGGGATCTTCTGCACTAGATGTTAAAATGCTTGGGTAAGATTGAATATGATACCGTAAAAGTCCGTGTGATTCATTATTTTTGAAAAGGCTTATGGAATGAGATTGCGTCTGACAACATAATGGGTCATTGACCCAACCTGCCACTACATGTAAGCCACCCTTTTCCAAGTATAGATTTAAAGTTTGGTCATTGATATAGAATAGTTTGTGTAAAAAAATAGAATACGAAAAAACAGAATGGTTAAATTTAAAATGAAAAAATTTGTATCTTGAAAAGTAGATTGTGACAAGTGGCAACATAATTCTTCTATGTACTTATGTTTTTTTTCCAGCACTTATTATTTCATGCCAGTTATTCAAATATAACACGGATATCTCAGTTTTAAACTTTTATTGTACGATAATACGCCAGTGGCGGACTGTACCAGCCTGGAAGAAGAGTAAAACTTTATATTTTAGTCATTGATATTTTGTGTATTTGAGCAGATGGAGTAACTCATCACCTTCACCTACAGTACATGTATGTTGCTAATGAGGTACACCTAACATGTATATGGTGCAAGCCCGATGTGGTATTGGGATTACCCTTTCTTTGTTACAACTTTCTTTATATTCAAAACTTTCTTTAATAATTGTCTGAATTTGTTTTAATAATATTTCCCCAATCAACTATGAGTTTCCTCTTAAATTATTAAAACAACTTTCAACTGAGGCTGGACCACTTTTTAATGCAGACTTTGCACCTATAGTAGCCCCTTCCCGTCTACAAGTAAAATTGATACTCCTGTTGGTCCAAGTGAGATGGATTATAAAGAAAGAGGTGTGGTGCCTCACCTGGGACATCATACCACTGTGCTCCATTGGTAATCCCTCCAGGAAAACTCTCACTGTAATGAGGACAACCAGGATTAGTATGCATCACCCGATGATTGTTGGAATACACAGTAGCCAACTTCTTGAAGAGTGCATCATCAGGAGACTTGCTGTACCTCCCAGGCTGATTTGGACGATGATTCCGGGTGTCATCGAAAGGATAACTGGCAACAAGGCTTCCTCCGTGCAAGTTAGACGAGAGCACGAACGGATTGCTCTCAATCCATTTCATCATTAGCATGGTCTCCTTCTGACGATTCTTCCATTTATCTGCTGGGTCGGTGTGGAACTGGTCTGGGAAATTACGATTCAAATCAACTCCATTTGCATTTTCCCGTCCTGAAGCAGGACCTTGCCCACTGCATTCTCCTTCATGAGCCATATGAAATCCATCGGGATTCATGGTTGGCATGATATAGATGTTGGTTTCATCCACAATTTTCGTCACTCTCTCATCTTTTCCATAATTCAGGAGCAAGTACTCAATGAGGTAGATGAGAATCTGTCGTCCGATGACTTCATTTCCATGCATATTACCAACATATTTAAACCACGGCTCTTCATTCTCAACAACTCCTGGATTGTCTGTTATTTGCATCACCCATAACTCTTTCCCTTGCACACTCTGCCCAATGCTCGACAAGTTTGTGATTGATGGGTAATCATTAGAATACAACCTAAGAAGGTGGCTCAAATCGTTGTAGGAATGGTAGTACTTTGTATCTATACTGGAGCTCGTCCGTCTGAATCGGGTGCCAACTCTGTCTGTTTCCTCCCCCAGCAGTTCGGCGACGCGACTCAAAGGATGAATCGCAGAAAAGGCCGAACAGAAGGTCAGGATTTGGAGAAGTAATATGAGTAAACAAAATGATTTAGCCAATTTAAAACTACCCATGCCATATCTTGGTGATATAAAATACGTCATCATGATGAATTCATGTCAGGATTATGCACTAAAAAGAATTAAATGCACTATTTCAGTGGCATCCACGCCGGTTTCCGCATCTGGAACTGTCTCGGATGGGAGAGCCACGCAATTATGAAATTAGTTTTGAAGAAAGGAGCTAATCATTTATGATCCGAGCAATATTACAGCAAGTAGTAGATGATATATATTTAGATAGGAAATATTTACGTATTTTCCATTTTTCATACAAACAAGTCAGTCAAGTATCTAAGATATAGCCATGAAGATATTGGAAATCGTAAAAATGTATTTTTTGGAACATTCTCCTTTCACGAGTTAGCAACTATAAGCTTTTCACGAGACTAATCCCTGAGAAACAAGTCATGTGACAAAACAAATCTGGAGCCGCCGCCGGGATCGGGATGTCGAGAAAGTTGACGGTTCGCAGACTTTTTATTGCTGGAATTCTACAGTATGACTTCCGTTTTCTTGTATGTCCCCAACATTATTGGTAAGTTTATGAAACAATTTAGTTCGGTGTCCATTTCAAAAGATATATTATATGAGATCTGATAGGGAAAACAATAAATTTAGTTCAGCCCTTTCAGTTTCATATGCCGTGTTTTGACCGAGTAGGAGTTGCTTGACTCCCCCACAGCTCTGGCGTAGACGCTCTAGCCTCGTATGAATTCGTACTCGTGATTTGGGTACGATATTTGGTTGGGTAGTTGACGTTGTGCTGTTTCACTTCTGTGCGACGTCAACAACCATGACAACCTTTTCGATTTGTGTTGGGTCTATTTAACAGACAACATACAAATACAATTAAAATTGTTTCAACAATTAAACATGTTATGGATAGACCTATAATATTTCCTATTAAGTGTAGACTTAGTAATTTAACTTTAAGAGACATCGATGATCGATCTGACTGTCTGAGAGTGAGTTGATGATGATGATGATAATGATAAATAATGGTAATAATGACAAAATTACATTGCAACAATACCGTAAAGCAACAATAAAGATTAACGTCATAATAATGCCAAAGTAGAGATTTTACTATCTGCTGTTTTGGAGGAGCTTTTTAAAAACATTTTCTGATTTTCTTGTTCACACAGACTGATGTCAGCCATGGGGCTCGTAGTGGTGGAGCTTCGACCGCGCTTTTAAGCGTCTATGGAGAAAAGGGCGAGCTCGATCATCCTCGATTACTGCTTAATTCCCCCTTTTACTGGCAAAAAGGGGCGCAGCAATAAAGAGCAAATGATATTGAATATAATCAGCTAGACAGGAATATTCCTAATAACCTTCGTTTCTGGGGATTTATTTAACAATTTCTGACATTTTGCTATCATCCCCACTCACCGACGGTAGTGTGTTAGTGCTCGAGCCTGTATGCGTAATCAGGACCACCAGTTCAGGTGACTGGGTTTTATCTAGATTTTTATTTTTATATATTATCTTGAACGAAACAACCAAAATACAGAATCTGAAGAGCTCTTTTGGTCTAATGATCAGCTTACCACCTTTCCGAAACATATCCTGGAAAATACTGAATTTTTATGAAAAACATGCAGAATCAGCGAGGTTTTCTTTAATCATTTGCCGTCATATTTGTTATGCAGCCAAGCATATGATTGATATGAATGCACCAGCCAATCACCTTCGTGTTTCTATTGCCAGTTCATGAACAGAAAATAGTAACACAAACGTGATTGGCTGGCATGTCCGTACGCTTAGTTGCATTACAAACATGACAGTGAACGATCAAAGAACCTAATCCTAGATCTGGATGTGTACGATGCAGGGCCCTCCTGGGCATAAACGCATTGGGTGAGAGAGGGCGGAGTGAGGATTAGAAGGTTCTGTCGATGGCCTTCTTGAATGAGCTTGTCGATGTTGAGTTGATGACAGCGTCACTCAGGTGATTACTACTCAATGAAAGTGGATGGGAAGAATGAGTTCCTGTATTGTTCAGTTCGTGCTCTGATTGGATTGTTGCACTTCTGAATGTTAGTCATACAAATTCAGTATTTTCTAGCTTGTATTTCCGAAAACTGGTTAGCTGACTACATTCCCTATTTTTTTTCTCTTTACTATTCCGCTCTTTTTGCCCATCAAAAGTTTGAATTGTGCAGTAATCAGGGGCGGATCCAGCTTTTTAGAAGGGGGGGGATTGGGTGGTATGCGAGGTGTCCCCCTCCCACAGTAGGGAAAATTTTTGAAAATCTGTGTGTGGAAATGGTGTTTTCTTGCATCTAAACCACCACTATTTTTGGTTAATAATAATAATAATAAATGAAATAAATACAAAGAAATAGAATAAAATAAAATTACAAGTGTAAAAAAAAATAAGATTTAAAAAAATTGTCCCCGGATTTTTTTTTTTTTTTTGGGGGGGTTGCAACCCCCCAACCCCCCTCTAGATCCGCTTCTGGTAATCGAGGGTGGGCTAGCGCACCTTTCTCCATAGACGCTGTAGTTAAGTGTGGTCGAACCTCCACCATTTCAAGCCCAATGGCCGTCAACGGTCTATTGATGCAGGGGATGCCGCAGAGCCAGACAAAGTCTTAGCGGAGCATATCCCTGACAGAAATAGACCTATTTATCAGTCTGAGATTATGCTTGAAATGAATTTCAATGACCTGATGAATAATGATTCTATTATTTAGATAGCAGTTTCAAAAAGATAAAAAATTTAATCATAATACTGAATGCTAATATATTCTCCAATACTCTTGTAATTAATTCATTTATAAATTAAGGATGGATTTGTAAATATCCCAGCAATGAATTTATAAGGTATGTGTCAACAATTTGTATTTGTTGCACATTGATTTATGTAGGTTTATTTCCAATTCGTCTAATGCCAGTTTGTCCAATCGCCAACTCGTCTACTATCGTTTGGTCCGCCGTCAGTTCGTCCACTATTCACAAAGTCTGAATGCAAATTTGTATACTCACCATTTTTCTGATAACCAGTTGGTCCAATAGCCATTTAGTCAAAATACTATTTGGTCTAACTGGACTAAGTGTTAATTTTGCAAAATTAATGAAAATGAAATGGATATTAGACCCACTGGTTATCAGATAAAATGGTCATAGACAAAATGATTAGATGAAGTGACGATTGGACCGAATGATTATTGGACCAAATGGTTGTTAGACGGAATGACAGACTAAATGAAAGAAGACCACGTGGTAAGGGGACAAATTGGCAATTTACCATTTATGAATACAGTATATTCTTTTATTTGTTAGGCCTACACTTGGTATTCATGCATGCAAACAAGATGAATATCCAACAAGTTGGACAATATAACAACAATATGAGTATATAAGATTTCCATATGTACCCCTCACCAAAAAAAGGAGGTTTAGACTTGTGATGTACTTTGGTTTCACTCTGAAAATCCTGTTTTTTTTCTGTAACTTGCTCCGGTTGGGATTCAAACTCATCTTATTAATGGCACTGCAGTTAACATCTCTGACCACTATGCCTGTGAGAAAGCGCTGATAGCGGAAGTATTTTGAGAGATTATGAAATGATAGGAATTTTATTTTTCTGACTAAATGCTCATTCCTGTATGAAATTTTGATGGAATAGAGCCATTTATTCTACTTAAATTCCATCCTAAATGTTCTAGATTAGGGCTCAATATAATTTTTCTAAATCTTCTCCATACTTTTTAAAATAAATTTTAGTGGGGGTATAGTATTGAACTCTTACCATATTTGTAGGCCTATAGATGTAACCATGCAGGGAACAATTTTCGTGATCATTTACAGGGTATATTCGTCTGGCCTTGGTCTTCAGTAGTTGTTTCTTCTACTCTACAAATGCTGTAGTCTTCATTAGCCTTTACCTTGCTCAGTCAATACTTGATGGTGAGTTATTGGTTTCTCAAAAGATCTCTTTATAGTTTTGCAAATGATCATACTTTCCAAAGTCATTTACTGCTTGCTTCCTATAAAAAAAGTTGTATTACTTTGTTTTATAATAATGTCTTACATCTAAAGTGCATACAGAGAGCTTACTATTATATTAATAAATCAATATTAATTAATTGTTATTGTTTTCAATCTGAATTCAGAAATTAGCTAGAAAACAAGCCTGGAACCATTTTATTCTGTCAAATGCATGGACCTCTTCTGCTTGTCCACCAGTGACTTTGCTAGACATGTACTATTAGTTCATTTTCAATGCATATAGACTAGGTATTGAAATGAAAGTTTTGCCACTGTCAAGCGATGGTTCTAGACAAAAAGTCATTACCCAGATATTAATGGGTTGGAACTGGAGTCATTGCTGGTGCACAGGCCTTTCAAGTTTAAATTATTACTATTTTACAGTCTGCCATTTGATGCTTTTCATTTGCTGTATGAGATTTGGAATGAGCAGATCATGTGAAATGTTTATTTTATCTCTCTATTTTCAGGATTTGATGGTGCACTGGCAAGAAAGCTGAAACAGACTTCAGCATTTGGTGCCTGGGTATGAGTATATTCCTTTATTATTTTGCCACCATGTTCTTTATTACTTCACCATACTTTATCTCATAGTGTTACTATTTTGTTGAATGAAAAAAATAAATCACTACCATATGGTTTTTAGTATGTACAACAGATGATGAAGGTGGGGCATTTTTGGTTACATTATACTGTATACAAAGAAGCTTTACTTTTTATTTTATTTTCAAGTGAAACCATCCAGAAAATGAATTTGTTTATAAATTTTGATAAGCACGAGATGTATGAATTAATGAAAATGTATAGTTTTGAGACTTTATTATCATAATGAAATTCTATTTTTATTTCACTTATATTTGTTTTATTTTCTTCACTGTCTTTTCTTCTTAGTTTGATGTTGTTATTGACAATCTAGGGCGGGGTATGCTATGGTGCAGATTATTCAAGGTATGTTTTTGTCAATTTTAATAGTGCAAGCATGACTTATATGTATTTTGTTTATTTTGTAAGACACGATTATTCTTCATATGTAATGCTGCTCAGTAGACAAAACTGCATGTCTGCATCAAAAAAGTGTTGAGGAGAGTGAAAAATGTGGCTGTCATATCACTTTAGTATATTCCATGTGATCGGGGGGGGGGGGGGGCTTCCATTGACCAGTGGATATCATGCGCGACCATGTGGTCGCATGTGATAGTCTTCCTGTTTTACCTGGTGCAGTAGCTTAGCCTTTTCAAGATAGTGTCTAGACTGGGCATAAATTTATAGAATATCTTCTCATTGAAGCAAACTACTAGACAGACAAAATCCAGATGTGCAATCTTTCCATTCCAGCAACAGAATGATATAAGTGATTTTAGAATACTACAATGCCCTTTTACAAAGTTAGAATTCATGACTTACAATCCTGAAATAATTGTTAAATATCCTAAACAATATTGCACGATTTCACAAAGTGTCCCCCAAAAGGCTAAAATAAAAAAATGAGGAATTTTTTTGGGGATAATGTTGAAATAGTCTGTCAAATTTATATTAACACAACATTTTTGGCCTTTAATGGTCTCACGCAATGGCTATGCTATCATTGTATTGACAGTTATTAAATCACTGTTTTATTTACCCATTTAAATGGCCAGAGATCAAGAGCAAACTTTTAAGATTTTTTTCTTACTTGTCTCTTGGGATCATGGTTCATGAAAACAATAATGATATGTATCCTTCATCTTTCATGTTATTTTAATCATTCTTTCTTCTCATGTCTTGTTTCAGTGGGGTTACTTCATAGCAGCCATGGAGTGGTTAGTGTTTGTCTGTACACATAGTCTGGGTGCTCAGTGGAAAACAAGTAAAGTTCAAGCACCATGGATTGTTAACAAAGTTATGGAAAAAAGTAAGTCAAACACTTTTGGGGATCTGGGGGCTGTTTCACAAAGATTTAAGTATGACTTAGAGTCGCACTTAAATGCCGACGCGTACATGATATGCAACGCGCGATCTTATTGATAGATACGCAGTAGTGCGCGTCCTCATTACACGATCTGACCAATGCGGTCAAGCCTTTCATACCGTACACAAGTCGGTATTTAAGTGCGACTCTAAGTCATACTTAAATCTTTGTGAAACACCCCCCAGATGATTTTGAAATGGATTCAACGCAATAGCCAGCTTTAGTCTGGGTGATTCCATCATTGAAATGTTCATTGCCCTGAAGGTCAATGTTAGGGCTGAACAGAGAACACAGTATATGTAATGCATTCCTATTCTTATGCTTCCTCATCATCATCATGGCTGCCATCATCAGTCTGACTACCATAAACATTATCATAATCATCGGCAGCATTGACAGCATCAACATCATTATCTAATCTTCATGATGGTGATGATGATGCTGACAAAATGATACTGATATGAAAGTGGTGATAATGACGGATGGCAATTGCAGATCCCGATGACTATGATGATTGCGGAGGTAGTGTGATATTGATTATGATGTATGAGGTAATGATGATTCTGATGTCATCGCCAGTGATTAACAAGATGGTGATGATGATATTAATTACAATATATTTATTCAATTTATTCACATTTCATGTCATCTACCTAGATTTCAAGACACCACTTGGGACATTCACCATTCTAGGTCTATTTGTTCTACCTCTTTGGCTCTATGCACACTATACGGGTGTCCTTGGCAAGACTTTAAGAGTACCCATCTCTGTACAGTATGCTGGTATTGCGTTCCTCAGTACTGGAAGGGCGCTAGCTTTTACAGTTGAGGTAAGACGGTGCTCAGCACCTGGATGCATAGGCGGATCCAGGGGGGCCGGAGGGTCCCGGGGCCCCCCCTATTGGCGGAGTCAAAAAAAAGGAAAAAAAAAGGGAAAAGAAAAGAAAAGAAAAAGGGAAAAGAGAGGAGAAAAGAAGGAAGGCAAGCATGTAAGAGGAGGAAGATGAGTGAATAAAATTAGATAAGGGGAAGACTTGGAAAATATATTTTTTTTTAATCTTTCATGTCGGGATATAAAATTTCGCTCGCGCTTTGCGCTCGCATTGCCTTTTAGGTGATATCTTGCTCAATATGGACCTTAAAATATCAAATTCTGAATTCAATATACAAAACATATTTCAGCTGGGAAATTGAACTTTCATTATTTTGTTTTATTTAAAAATTTTCTGTTTTATGGTCTGAATATTAACAATTTCTGCTTGCGCTGTGCGCTCGCAAATTTTGATTTGTCAGGTACCTATTATTTTCCTGTATTCCATGAAGTTCTCAAAATACCCCTATTTAGGTCAGATTGTCAAAACGTATCAGCTATCGCTGCACGCTCGCATTTTGATTAGTGAGTTGTGCATATCTTAATATTAATTCTAAAACAAACTACTTAAAATCACCATTTGATGACAATTAATCATAAATTTCTGCTCGCGATTTGCGCTCGCATTGATAGATTTTAAACTCATGCATCTTATGCATAATTACAAAAGTGCTTTAAATGTCCAGTTTTCAGGCCATAATATTGATAGATTTCGCGCTCTCATACTTAGGAAGAGAAATAGGAAGATAGTCATCATTTTCTTATGATGACATAATGTCCTTATAGAATATCCTGGTCCTATGTCAAATGTCTTCATGGCTAAGTTCAAGCAGTCCATAATAGATACATTTTCGATCAGCTCAAAACGTATATAAAAATATTCCGCTCGCGCTTTGCGCTTGCATTATTAATGTAAGGAAGATCCCCACTTCCTCATCTTTTTCATGATTTACAAAACTTGAATAGAGTGTCTCATTCATTATAGGTCTAAATCTCGAATTTTTTTGCTCACGCTTCGCGCTCGCACCAATCGTTTAGTTATAAATACCTATTCTGTTAAGTTACAAAAAGTGCTTAGAATTTCCATTCCTTAGGTAAAAATGTCAAAAAATTTCAGCTCCCGCTTCGCGCTCGCATTATTTGATTTTTAAAAAATATGTAACGTCTTCATGGCTAACTGCAAGCAAGTCCTTAACAGTACTTTTTCCATCAGTTCATTTCTGCTCGCGCTTCACGTTTGTAATAATTATTTACTTGCATACACATATTTTTTCAGGATTGGCCAGAATGTTTAAAACTTTAAGAAAAAGTACATAAGATTCCCCCCCAAAAAATAGCTCGCGCTTCACGCTCGCATTACATAAATAAGGATTATGGTATTATATATCTATGTTTATTCATAAGAATAAAGCTAAGAAAATACTAAAAAGACTTCCCCTTCAAAGAATCCAAAAATCCCGGCAAATATCATATTCGAGTGGCCGATCGGGGAAAATATGGCTGAAAAAAAAATCCGGGCCCCCCTATTGGCGAATGCTGGATCCGCCCCTGCCTGGATGTATTCATATTCCATATTGCTTGGGACAACAACTTTAAGTAATTTCTTATTTATCTTGACCAAGATTAAGCTATGCACTTCATATACCAAAAGAGAAAGGCAATTTGTTCTGCACATTATTGTTGTAAAGGATTGGCTTGCTTTGAAGAATATTGATGCGGTTGTGATTCATTTTGTTTTTACTCCTAAATAGGGTTTGTTATAATAAAATGAAAGATAATTGAAGTTAAGAGGTCAGAGAATGATTAGAGACAGACAGTAGAATATTCTTTCTTGATTATGGGCCATAAAAAGGCGATGTGTGTGAGTGGGAGACCACCATGCAAACCTTCAAAGATCATTACTAGATAGTGTTTATAAGTACTTCATTGGTTGATGAACAAGCCGAGAAATTGTTATACAAACGCACTGTGTATCAGCGGGAACCATCAATAGAACTTTGATAGAGGGATATTTATTTTTAGGATATGGTTTCCTATGTATTAGCATTGTGTGATTTGTCCTTCCTCTCTCTAATTTGATTTTTTAGTCCTTCTTTGTCTATTCCCACATACTGTACTTGACGAGGGAGGAAGAAAAGTAGCACATCCAAGACTAACCATAGATAGGACTTACAAACAATGGATAGCTCACAGAATGTGCTACATATTATTTGGAGTAACAAAGATGGAGGACATGCCATTTTGGACTGCATGAGAATCCTCACCAGAAAATGCCAAGCATGCAAAGGTAATTTGAAACGATATGCAATGTATGTGTTATGTCCATGATCTGAACTTATGCATCAATTAAATGAAAACTGCCTTTTTTTAATTTAATATATTTTATTTATGAACACATTATGTATGTTTATTATAAAATGAATATTAAGAAAATACAATGTCCAAACTGGCATTCTTTTTGTGATAGCTTTTATTCAATCAAGTTCATAATTTTTTGTCATATCATCTTTATGAAATATATGAAATGTATATGAAAAAGGAAATATATGTAGTAAAAAATCCAGATTTAAATTCATATAGAAATGTAAAATATATATTACAATCATGTTAATGATGATGATCATAAGTTCTGAAGACTATTATGTTTGGATAAAAATCAAAATTTATGATCACGATTAGGTACGGTAATTCAAAGAGTAATATTCTATATGGACTATTGTAAATAAATGGTTGTTTCTTAAAAGCCATGAAATATTATGCAAATGAGTGAGATTTCTCAGGATCGATAACCACAGATACATGTATATTGTAATGTATGACATGCGATGTGTGCATAAGACTCATTTGAAATCGCTTTATGAATTTCTTTTGCCACCCACCACCCAGATGTGAGATAAAATCTTGGTGGATGCAAAAACTCAAATGTATTTCATTAAGCATAGTAGACAGCAATGTGGCGTCTGACTGATGTATTCCAGAGGGAGTGGTAAATTTGCATGTGTGTGACCATGTAATCCTGAATACAGTGATTGGGTGCAAAATGAACTTATAAATTCTGTCTGTGGAGATATTTTGACCATGGTGTACATGTATGTATATGCATTTAAATCAACCTGTAAAGGTTCAGACAGAGTTTAAGACTATAAATCTTAAATTTAATTCATATTTTGACCGAAATTGTTTGGAAATGTAAAGCATGATCTCACAGACTATAAGACGATGAAATATTATATGAATTGTGAACACAACTTTCTTTTCTTTTAATAAATTTGTGTGCTAATATTAGACTTTTAACAGAAATGTTGAGGATACATCTTTTTGCAATCTCAGACAGTTGTAAAATATCAAAAAAAACGAAGAAATGTATTAATGTGTGTGTGATTTTGATAAACATTCTAATATGCTGATACTGTAGTGTGTAATTCATTCCATGATAATTTGTTAATTGTTCTGTCAAAATAATTATGATATGAAGACAGTTTATAGTTCATTCCATTTCGTTTATTTGTTCTTTCAAGGTGTATAATTTATTTTTTCATTATGAATTTTTATAATTTGTAAGTGTATAAATCATTCCATGTGTTGTTTTTTGTATCAAATTAAGTGCCTAATTGTTTTTCATAAGGTTTTTGTGTGCACATGTTCAGTACTTAAGGTGATTTCTTGACACTTTCAGATCTAGTAAAGTCTCATTCTGATAATTGACGATGGTATACACGTTGGCATAAAATAGCAATCTGAAGGTCTCAACAGGGAGTAGTACCAGTATTTATAAAATGAAAACAAATCTTATTTTTAGTTCTTGCATTGGTTGTTTTGATTTGTTTTAATTATATTTGGAAAAGAAAATAACATTAAAATGTTGAAAACATTAGAGTTTAGAAAGGCTTATCAAAGTGTCTTAAATTATGATGTCTCTGGGAATTGTTTGTATTTTTAGCCAGGAAATTCTGAGCCGATGTTTGAAACTGGTAACTATTGTAATATATTTTCACAATCTCTGTAACTCACCCATGAATTAAATTTATTTAATCTTTTTTTTCCGGGGAGGGTCATTTTCTGGCAATTATGTTTCTTCTCTTATCTGGAGTGATGCTGAGGAAAGAGAACAAGTTCTGTCCAGGTTTCGTATACTTTCATTATGAAAAAAATTAAAAAAAAATAAAAAGGGAAAAAAAATTCAAAAGGAGACCTTTTTAATATAATGGGTTTTTTGCGATCTTATTTTATGTTATGCAATTCAGATATATACTGAAATGTTTAAATGAAGTCAGATGTTCTTTTGTCAGATGCACAAAGCAAGGCACTCAATTGGCTTAGGAGTTGGGATATAGATTTCATTCAACTCTTCTTTGTTTAGTTTTTCTACTGCAATTGTATAGAGAGTGCCACAGTATTCAAATAATGATATATCGCTCAAAAAATATTCATTCCTATATGTCTCAGGATGTATTTTTAGACTGTATTATTTTATTTGGAACATGGATATGGGTAAGAAACCTATTGGAATATAACATGCATCATTTGTACATGTTTTTGAAGAGAACAAAACAGAATTGTTGAAATATTTACAAGAATAGGAATTATATAAAATATTTTACATCAAAGTAACTTTTAGTTACCTTGCAACTCATATATGTTTCTTGCTATTTTGAAACCTAATTGTTACTACTGCATGTGAAACGAAAAGAAAAACAATGGTGTTTACAGTACTGTACAGTAGGTTCCATGGACACCATAATTTTAAGACTAATATGCAAATTTGAGCAGTAAATAATTTTCATATTAGTGATTTTACTATCAAATGAGTGAAATACAAGGCTTTTTAAGTTGAGCTTTGTTTCATCAATTTTTAAGTCAAGTTTGCACATTCTAAGAAATGCTAAATTAAAATAATAATCATAATCATGAAACATTGTATTTCTAGAGCTCTATATAACGATGTATCTAAGAATTTTACAAAAAGTACTGAGTAATATATATTATACAAGATGATTGGCAAAACTAAATAAAAAAATGTACAGTATAAAGTATTACTATATCAACTAAATATTACATACGTATATACTCAGTGTACAAAAGTTGGAAATGCAACATTCAATATGGTACAGATTTGGTGTTCTTATGAACCTTCTTATTTATCTAACTCTATTTAGGTTTTTTATCTTCATGCTTCTGTTCATTCTAATTACAGTAGAATTACACACAATGACTATCTATGTGGACTCTAATAGGAGAAAAATCGTCCATAAGCCCAAGTGCATATTCCCCTGTCTCTGATACATTAAAAAAAAATCATGTTCATGTATATTGATTTTGTTTCAGTTGAGGCTGATTAATGCCAGGAGATATTTTTTTCTTTAACAAGTTTAGGATTAATTGTAAACTGAAATATTTTGTTTACATAGTTCATTTGTTAGCATTTGCTTTGATACCAGAAGTGATCCTTGTAATCTTCTGCTCTGCTTAATTCAAAGATTTTGCTTCCCATTTTTTATATTGCATTAGGATATGTGAATGCTATGTGAATTAAAAGGTTAAAGCAGTCAGATAATCCTGCTATTTGAAATAGAATAAAAATAATGTTTAAAAACACAATTAATTCAAGTGAAGTACCGATACATTCCAGTTCAAACTCCATATATTCAAAACAAGAAAAAGGAAATACCGAACTTCAATATCCCAGAGAGCACAAATACCAATAAATTTGAATAAGAGACACAGATTAATCTTAATGACATTTATAAACTCCCGACTTTTGCAAGGAGATCCAATATTTGCCATTGATACAAAATAACTTGGGTTGGTTGACAGTACCAAGATAATTGTTGCTCCATGAAAAAGGTATGTTCACTGCATAGAGAAAACATACAAAATTTTAGTACAGTGAACTGCTATTACATGTATAAGAGAGCTTCCTTATCAAGTCTTCATGCAGGAAGTGAATATTGTGAGATTTGGAAGTATTTAACCTTTCATGAAATATTTCTTTATTGGTAAGTTCGGGATGTATGAATCATCCATCACCATAAATAAATTAATGCTACACCTTGCTCGCTATTGTCCATTGATAGGAAAAATAGATACATGAACAGATAAATTGCCTGAAAGATTTGTTGCATCCTTGAGCGATTTATCTTAACTATTTATTATTTTGTGTGAACTGTGAATGTTAAATGTACGACGTTGTCTTGTTTTTTGTATATCATTACAAATTAACATTTCATTGATCTTATTCATTGAATTGAAATCGATACCCCTTCCCTATTCCCATTAACTCAGGGAGAAACACTTTAATGGTAACCATGGGTGGATGCAGCATTTAATACTAAAAAAGGTAATAGGTCTCCATCACCACAGTAACGATCAAAAAGACATTTAGACAAGCAAAATCCCCAAACAAGACAAAAATGAAAAATGCTCAACCCTCCCCCTTCCCGATCGTTCGGTACCTTATTAACCATTCCTGAGATCGTTTAATGTTTGTTTTATGTTTGTGTGCTCACTCATCTTAACCTATGAATATGCTTATTCCTCTGAGGCTCTGTGTTGGTATCACTCCCTGAAGAAAAGGGTTCAGATTAATGCCTTGTGTTTGCATCAATTATTAAAATATTATGAAGCTCTCTAAGATATGAACTTAATGTTCTTTGTAAATTTACTTGTATACACTGTTAAAAAAAACCGTGATTTTACAGAAAAGAGAGAGAGAAAATTTTGCAGTAACAAAGCAGTAACAGAATCATTCCGTAAATTCATAAAACATGATTTTTTCTGCAATTTAACGGAACAGGACTGTTTAAAAATGGAAAAAGGGTGTTTTATTGAAGAAAATTTGTAAGATTCCATACATCAAATACCAATTTCCTGTAAGATTACGCAATCTGGTAAGATTACAGGTGTTCTCGAGACTCTGCTGCAGGAATTTCTTTTATTTTAAGGATAAATTTTAAGGACGCTGTCTGATCTATCCTGCTCCTCTTCGTCACCGTCTGCAAACAGCCTGGCCCTGATTCTTACAGTGTAGGAAAGAAGAGTTTAGAGGAAGAATAATTATTAATACGCCAGTCTCCTATTATGGAGACTCAAGGAAATCACAGTGTGCGGAATAATATCAGGATCAGACGGAAGTTCTTGCAAGAGATTAGGGCATGGGGGCAGTTACCAGGAATGCAGGTAGCTTGAGTCGAATTAAAAATCAATATGTAGGCCTAGAGGATTATTGTTATACCCACGCCTTGACAGGAATTAGAATGAATGTGTTCCAAATGATAAGAGAGGTGAATAGTGTGACGGAAATATTTGTAAATTGGCTAGAAATGTTTGGGATGCATGGGGTATGAATAGTTGGTTCTTTTGACGAATGGGCACACATCTTACTCGTATTCAATATGGAGCAGACCTTGAGCATTTCTTTGCCCTGTTCGTTTCTATTCTCATGTTACCAGCATTTCCTGGAGAAATGTGCAGCAGTGGACTGATAAACTTTCCTTCGATTGTGCCGATCAATCCAAAATTCATCATCAGCTCTAACAAATTGATAAGTAAGATTCTGACTTCAGGTAAGATTTGTATTCATCATCACTGTTTTAGTAACTTTATTTCTCGTGCATGGAGTTGTCAGTAAAATATGATTGATCGTGAGAATGGTAGGTTTTAGGCATTTTTTTCAGGACTATATAATGTCATAAAGTGTTAACTTTCCGGGAAAAAATCATTTTCATCGAGTTTATTCAAGTTTACATACTCCTCGTTTTTAACATACTTAACCAAATTCGGTGCGAGAAAACGAAGCAAGTCATGATTGTAAATGATTCTGTAAAACAGCCTATTGTACACCCTCCCCCCTCCAAAAAGGCCTGTCTCATTTGCAAAACGTTATTTAGAATTTCTATTCGTTTTGGTGATTTAACGGGGTGTACATCATGTACATGGCATAGGGCTACGCATACATTCGTAATTCCGAAGCTTCGTAATTCCGAAGGTTCGGTTATTCCGAAGGTTCGTATTTCCGAAGGTTCGTAATTCCGAAGGTTCGTAATTCCGAAGGTTCGTCAATCCGAAAACGAAATAAGGTTCGTAATTCCGAAGGTTCGTTAATCCGAAAACGAAATAAGGCTCGTAATTCCGAAGGTTCGTTAATCCGAAAACAAAATAAGGTTCGTAATTCCGAAGGTTCGTTAATCCGAAAACGAAATAAGGTTCGTAATTCCGAAGGTTCGTTAATCCGAAAACGAAATAAGGTTCGTTAATCCGAAAATTTAATAAGGTTCGTATTTCCGAAAATGAAAATAATTCATTTTGGTAACAAAAACGATGTTGTCATTACAAGATTACACGATATTATGCAATGATAGTAATAACAATCGATGATACATGCGTGTGTTGGGGCCAAAGCATGTATTTCATTAAGATCATAGGCGCCCTGATCAAGCATAAGCTAATTTCGATTTTATCTGAGCAATTGCTGCCTATAAGCAAATGGTTTCAGATGCAGGGGATCAAGTGTGTTGGAAGCGTGCGAGCAACCTCTAGATAATAGGATTTGTATTGGAGGGGATGTCATTTTTAATAACAGCTTCTGCTGGTAATAAAAATAAAAATAATACTAATAATGATCCTTGTGAGATGTTGAAAGCGAATCGCAAGCTCAAACTAGTAGACATTTCATGTAACAAGACGTGAAGTGAGCATTCGGAGCATTTTTTGTAATCGTGAGAAAGATGTGTATCTTTCTAAAGAATTAATGCGAGGGCGAGCTGTAATTTGTTTATATACTGACCTGGGGCCCGTTGCATGAAACTTTCTACCTGAGAAAACTCAGGTTGTTTTTACAGGAGTTTTTGCCCTGTGCTAAAGTCTGTAGCGGAAATCAGACTAACCTTAGTTTTCATTTTTTACCAGAGTTTTCTCAGGTAAAAAGTTTTATGCAACAGGCTTCAGAAAGTAATCTTTTAAGGACTGCATTTAGCGACTCATGAATAGAATATATATCTCACGAACTAAATAATGAGAGCGCGAACCGCAAGCTTAAAATTTGTGATATTCCAACCTGAAAACGGGACATTTCATACTTCTGTTTTGTAACCAGGAATAGAATGAGTTCCTCAATAAACAATACTTGATGCGAGCAAGAAACGTGAGCCAAATTTTTCCGATTTTTCAACCTGAAAACTGGACATTCTAAGCATTCTTGTAAAAAAAAATAATAGCTGGGAGAATAGTTTTCAGAACTGAAGTGGCTTCCCTGGGTAAATAATATCTATATCAATATTATCATTCTAGGCCCACATGAAATTTCCAAAAGTTTGAGCACGTGATTCGCTCGCAACATCTCACAAGGATGCCCTTTTAACAGTAATTGACCAAAAAGGTGAATTTTACATCTTCAAATTTGACTTTTTCCCCCAAACCGCTTGCTCTCTACGCTCGCAGAAATGAACGTAGATATATAACTTTAGTGATCACTTAAAAAATTGTGCTCAATTTAGTTACTACAAAACACACAACCTCTTTACACAGATGATAATCTAATGGTGAAAATATCCGTTTGCACCAAATTGCCCCTATTGGCCCCTTTTTTTGCTTTGCCCCCCCCCCAAAAAAAAACGTTCCGCCGCCATTGGTTAAAACACACATCGTCTTCATGGCTAACTGCAAAAAGTTCTTAAAATGTCCCCTTTAGATCAGGTCGGGAGGGAGGCAGGGGGCATCAAAAATGAAAAAAAAACATGGGAATTAATATTTTCCAAGTTCCTTTTTCAAAAATAAATATGCCGTTTTTCATGTTTTTTCGAAATAAAATACTCTTATTAAAGTATACAAGTTAAGTTTTCAGGCTGGAATATTGAAAATTTTCAGCTTGCGCTTCGCACTCTCATTCGATTGGTGAAATATGCATCCTAAAAAGGTCACTAAATGCTTTCTTTAACAGGTTCCTTTTCTGGTCAGTATGTTTAAGCTCGCGTTTTGCGCTCGTGTTAATTCTTTAGTTAGATGCACATCTTTTTCATGACAGCAGAAATCTGCTCGGATTTTTAAAAACTAATTTTCATTTTTTATTGAAATAACCTAAAGTTTTAATTTGTGATTCACGCTCGCAACACCTCGCAATAATGCCATTTTAAGAATAATTGACCACAAAAAACCTTTGAATTTGCTTTACCAAGCCGCTCGCTCATACTCTCTCCCGAAAAATAAAGCCTAAATATACATTTTGCCATAATAAGAAGTCACTTCAAAAAGGTTTTCTCTACTTAATCACTATCAAACACACAATGACTTCAAGCAGATGATAATCTTAAGGTGAAAATATCACCAAAGTGCCCATTTTGACGTATGAGTTTCATTTTTTGGCTTTACCCCCAACGAAAATTCGTTCGGCCGCCCTTACCTTCCCATCCTCATAATAATTGAACGGCAAAAGTGTCCCCCGCCCCCCTACCCTTGCCTCTGCCTCTGCTTTCCCGGTTTTCATTTTTCGGATTAACGAACCTTATTTTGTTTTCGGATTAACGAACCTTATTTTGTTTTCGGATTAACGAACCTTATTTCGTTTTCGGATTAACGAACCTTCGGAAAACGAACCTTATTTCGTTTTCGGATCAACGAACCTTCGGAACAACGAACCTTTTTTCGTTTTCGGATTAACGAACCTTCGGAACAACGAACCTTATTTCGTTTTCGGATTAACGAACCTTCGGAACAACGAACCTTATTTCGTTTTCGGATTATCGAACCTTCGGAATAACGAATCGTCGGAATTACGCCACAAATGTTCGGATTAACGAACCCTTTTTCGTTTTCGGATTAACGAACATCGAGGTATAGGCAATTTACGTGTTTCGGAATTACGAACCTTCGGAATAAAGAACCTTCGGAATTACGAAGCTTCGGAATTACGAAGTGTAACCTAGGGCTATAGCCTATAGTTCCTTCGACTCCCAATCCAAAGAAACTAACGGGTAGATATTTTTGTATCGTTTCCGTTTAACATGATGAATCATTCGAGCATGAAATTAACACATTTTATTGATGATGTCTAGGGCATGGTCGTTGGTTGAACGTAGAGAAAACGTCTGCTGAAGATTTTTTTCTTCAGAAAAAGTTATAATGAAGATTATTGCTTTGCTGTGCACTTTTATATGTTTGAAGGGTATTCAAATGTTCTCTTTGTCCTGCTATGCGGACGCGATCACCCTTTTCTTGTGGGACCTTCGTTATTTTAGGGGGTCGTTGTTCAACGCTTTCCAAACTTTGCCTTCATTCCTCTTATTAACAAGACTGGGTTTTGTTTTAAGTGATCTATGATAACTCTTGTTATAACTCGTCACTATTTTGGGAAGAATAGACATGTACTTGCGGGTGTTTTTATGCGTAAAATACTTATAAAGCCTTTCTTTGATCGTACGATTTAGTCTTTCTACCACGCTTGCTTTTGCTTCGTTTTCAGTGGTGAAAAATTCTATCCCCCTTTTTGAAAAACGACTGCACTTGACGATTGGTAAATTCTGTCCCTTTATCCGTTTGAATTCGTAAGGGTTGCCGCCCCTCTCTAAAAACCTTTTTTATGGCTTTTACCAAAGCAACCCCCGTTTTATTCTTCAGTGGTACAATCCATGCATATTTTGAAAGGATATCGATAATCGTTAACAGATATCTATGTCCCGCATTGTATCGAGCTAATGGAGAAACATCTACCAAATCCATTTGCCATTGTTCATCAATACTCGTTACAAATACGCGACTCTTTGGAAATTTGCGTCTTATTGGTTTGTGCAGTGTATACGTATCCACCCCCATCAACCATTTTTTAATTTGTTTTCTAGAAAGTTTATGCACGCCATCTGATTTAACAAATTTATATAATCTATCAACCCCTCCAAAACTTGCTTCATGACCCGGGTCAAAATATATCTGTCGCAAATATTCATCCATGACATATGCTCACTCCTCAATGTTTTTTTTTTAAGAAATGATCTTTCATTATTTTCTCTGTTTTATTCTCTTTATAATCATTGTCCTTTTGTGTCGCTAGTTTTTTTTCTTTAGATATATATTATTTCTTTTTATCTCTCGTTCCCTATCTCAATATCACCACACCCCTCTCCCCTCACTATTACTCTTGTTATTTTACTCTATATCTCATTCACATTTGTACTGTCCAAATAAACCCAATTATCATCATCATCATTGTCAACAACAACAACATCATCATCATCATCAACAACATCATCATCATCATCAACAACATCATCATCAACAACAGCAATCGCTACAACTACATTTTTAACAAGCAACATAATACGTTGGCAAATATTTATTTCGTTTCAACAATAAACTTAAATGGTTCGTTTTTATTAAAAAAAAACAAACAAACATGTATTTTCGTTTGTCTTTTCATTCAACATATTGTGCTACATCTTCAGATACATCGCTTGATTATATACTAAATAACACTTTAACATATAACTTAATATTCAACTGACATAAATAAAAGTCAACATAAATATCTATACCATTGTGTTATGCTCTGTACAAAAAATATAAACTACTCAACCTTTTTTCCTGATTATTTCTTGAACGTTTGTCACAAGAAAAAAATTACCTTTCAATTGTATCAATTTAAAATTTGAAGAAAATTACAACACATAAACAACAAACAGTATGTAAATTAAATAATCAAAATACAATTCAACGTAGCTATACATAAATTTTTATACTATTGGCTCATGTTAGTTTTTTTCTTCTTCTTTGTGCTTGTAAATTTCCTAACTCTACTCTTGTCTTTTTAATCTACTGGTCATCGTTATTTAAAAAACCAGGATATATAACAACAAACTAGTGAACTAAATTAACAACAATAAAAATCAGCATAATGTATACAATCCTCAACCACCCCAAAACTTCAATGAATTTTGCCTAATGTAGTTTTTGAATTGTTGATGTTTGACCTCGTTTATTTCTTACTACAGGTACAAGAATGTTCGAATAGGTTAACCCCTATCATTGTATTGTATCAATGTAACATATCCAAAACTCAAAGTTAATATAGGTTATTATATATATATATATATATATATATATATATATATATATATATATATATATATATATATATATATATATATAACAACAAACTTAGACTTTCAAAAATGGATTTCAACCCCTCTACCTAATTAATTTAGATACATAAATGCAGTTTTACTATTCAGTCACGTTAAAATCCATCAAACAATTCAATATAAATTTATCTCACTAAAATACTTTCTACATATCCACCATCCCCTCTCTTGATAAAATCAAATGGACAACAGCATATTTTTTATTTCATTTAAAATGTCTTCTTTCATATAATGGAAAAATGCGAATTCGACCATCTCTGTGGTCAGTAGTTCTTTATCACAATCATACAACAAATCCCAATTATAAATTTCTTAAAAAAAAAATCCTTCTCGTTGGTTGACAAAACGGCGTCCATGAAAAATCGTTCAACCTTTTCCCCCCAGTCTAACCATAAACATTCGAAATGGTATTTTTGAGCAAGACAGTCATTTTGACACCCCTCGCAACTTTCTTGAGCAAGGGTGTGTATTCTCCTGGTTAGTGCAACACGCATTAAAATTAGAATATCAACTGTTAAATGGACGAACCCATTCGCCGAAGGTGGTTCCCTTGCCTCCTGCATCGGTGCTTCATCGTCGTCGTCGTCTCCACTGTACTTCGCTTCTATCAGTATGACGCTGTCTGATCTATCCTGCTCCTCTTCGTCACCGTCTGCAAAGAGCCTGGCCCTGATTCCGTCCAACGAAGCTCGGTTCCTTGGAACAGGGGTACTCGTTCTTTCAGGAGCAAATCCTGCAGGGAGAAATGGACTGTCGTCGTTAATTGTATAGACCCGGCGTAACGGTGATCAGCTGGGGCGTCTCGAGAACTGATGGTGTTGGAGATGGTGGGATCTCGCCTTCCTCCTGCTCTTCCATTAAAGACTTGCTGCCGAGGCACAGTGACAAAATGACAAAGAACCAACTATTTAGCGCTAGCCTTCCACAGCCATTTAAAAAAACATTAACATTAATTTTTACTATTTTGTGGGGCATTACAATTTTTAAAGACACATATTAATTCCTTATTTAAAAAAAAGAGAAAGAGCGAGAAAACGTATGAAACATAATTCAAACTGTTGGATGGATTTTTTTTGTAAAACTACTTCTTTTCTGGATTTTCACATTCACGGAGGGCCTTAGTCACCCTCCCCGCAGCTTTTAATAAAGCTCTCCAATCTTCCGATGTTAGATTAATACCTCTTTTTCCCTCCCCCCTTTTCTGATAATATTCCCTACACTCTTAAAAATGTTGGGTAAAGTACACTGGGTAAATGGAAATTGGGCATAGGTTGGTTAAATCTTTCCCAACTTTTTACTACATACATTTACCCAGCATGTGTCACAAGATATCTGCCTACATAATGGGCAAAAGCGCTGGGTAAATAAGCATTGGGAATAACTTGGCCCTACAATTGGGTAAAACTTCCCCCAACTTTTTACTAAATGCATATCATTCTTAAAAATGTTGGGCAAATTACACTGTGTAAATGAAGATTGGGCATAGGTTGGTTAAAATCCCAGCTTTTTACTGCATGTATTTACCCAGCATATGTCAAAAGATATAATGCGGGGATATAATATGCCTACATAATGAGCAACAAGGTTGGGCAAATGAACCCGACAATCAGGGGGTAAAGCTTTCCCACCTTTTTACTACATGCTAATAAAAGAGAGGAAATCATGCCTACACACTGGATAAACCTAAGAAATGCAAGTTGGGCATATTTTAACTTACAACTAGGAAACTTTCCCTAAATGCATGGGTATAAAACAAGGCGCGTAACCCCCCCCCCAAAAAAAAAAAAGTGGCATACGTTAACTGAGCAAGTTTCCAAATTTCTGCATTGTGGTTAATCATTTACTGAACCGCAATAAACTTGGGCACGCTTTAACCTATTAAAAAGCTGTGAAATGTTCCCCGTTGTGGTTGTAATGCATTTTGCCCACATATTGGGTAACCATCAGACGCAGGTTGGGCATATTTTAGCCTAGACGGGCTAAGTAAATCCAAAATGAAATTTCACAGATCAGTCAGCTCATACTTTAGATTTTTTTTTAATTGGTCATGTTAAACGATGACCCAACCTTATATAGTTTAATAAAAATTAAACCTGCAACTGGGATCGAGTTACCCAAATTCCTACAATCATGACATAGGTAAATACTTAGTTTTTACGCAGAACTGCAATTTGGGCATATTTTAATCTTCAACTCGGTAAATAATTATTCTCCAAAGGCAAATCCTACATACTGAGTAAACATTTACGAGAAAGCACAAATTGGGCATATTTTAATCTGCACTGGTTCAACTTCCCCAAATTTGTCACATGGTTGGTACATTTACATCCTCACGTGTCACGGTACGGTCGCGCGCCAGTCCTGCGAGAAGACCAACCCAGTACAGTGTGTGCAGCGCAGACCAGAGAGCTGAGCGCGCTGTCGATGTCGAGAACACTAAACTGGACTGGCCGACCCGCCTGCAGATGCCAAGCTTGTGTATTCTATCAAGTGTCATCTTGTGTCTTGCAGCCATAATGGACAGTCTTGATGATGTTGATGTGGAAATGTTTGAAATGATTGGAAGTCCTGCCCTTGATATTGACGACTATTTGAAAAAGTGGGGCGTTCAGGAGCTCAGTGAAATTTTTAAGGTCAGTACCGGTACCGGTAACGTGTCGTTAAATTAAACAAACTGGTTAGGCCTAGGGCGGCTAGGCCTAGCCCTAGGCAGCCTAACGACTGCGTCAGATCTAAGTTAGATCTAACCCAGGGAGCTCCCTGGGTTAAGTTAGATCTAGTACTAGTACTGTTGCGTTACTATTATTAGTATTAGCCTAGATCTAACAACAGTCAACAGCACTCAGCAGGCGGGGCCTAACGTTAGGTCCAACAAAGATCAAAAATTGAAGTTTTTATGTGTGTAGTAGGCCTACGGCGATATAGACCTAGTTGAGTTGTCCATTCGTACTGATTATTTTAAGATATCCTTTGAAAATAGGAAAATGGCCAAAACAGACTTTTAATTAAATAGTGGAATTGCTCCCTTGATTTGTGCTAGATCAACAAGTTCCAACATAATTCAAATAACACAATTTTGTCTTTCAAAAGATACCAAACATTAAAAGATTTTTAATGCATAAAGAGGGCCTTTTAATTTGTTCTTGCAATTCATTATGTTTCCTGCACACATGTCCATTATAAATCCTACTTAGATCTAAGATTTAAAGGGGTACTCCAGGCTGGAAAAATTCATACCTAAATAAAGTTTAATTCACTAGGCAAAATGCTGAAAATTTCATCAAAATCTGACAAAAAATAAAAAAGTTAAGAAATTTGTAAGTTTTGTAGTATTTTGGTGAAACAGTTATATGCATGTCTTCATGAATATGCAGTGAGGAAGCTGATGATGTTATATCTCCATCTGTTTTGTATTTTATTACATGAAATTACATTTATTCAAAGTTTGTCCATCAAGAATGAAAATAATAGACAAATGATATAAAGTGTAAGATAATCATTGCTGCAATGAATTTTGTTAAAAGGGGGATATATCATAAACACATATATGGAAATATGAAATAATTGTGATTTTATGTAATAAGATAAGAAAAAGGAAAGTGGGACATGACATCATCCCACCTATTGAATATTCATGACGTGCATTTATCTGTTTTCACAAAATATTGCTAAACTTTAAAATTCAATAATTTTGTTAATTGTCATCCAATTTTGATGAAATTTTCAGCATTTTGATCTGTAAATTTTGCTCTATTTATTTAGCTATGAATTTTTCCAGCCTGGAGTACCCTTTTAATTCTGATTCATGTTTACAACTTACAAGCTGATATGTGTGTCATTGCATAAATGACTTTTATAATCTTGGATATTCATTGGTGTTTATGGATTTTGTATTGTTTCCTAGATCTTTAAACTTTTACTGGTTGCCATGGGCATCAGTTTCCTTTGGGATGGGGGGGGGGGCAACAATTGATTGATTTTCATAACTTTGAGCAAACAAAACTCAACAATATTAGAATCGAAGGGAACTTGCATCCTTGAGTTTTTATTGCTCTTACATGTATTTGAATATCACTCCTGTAACCCAGATGATATATATTAATAAAACGTATGGGCATTATTATAAAAAAAGTAGCTTCTCAAATTATACATCCACTTATTTCCACCTCAGTTACTTATTTCTCTTTTCTTTTCTTTGTTTTAAATTTTATTTTTTATTTTCCTTGCCACCAGACAACGAAATTGACATCCATGTCCTACCAGACCTCGATGAAGATAGCATCAAAGAGCTTATTCCAAAGATGGGGAAGAGAATCAAATTTATCAAAGGATGGAGAGCAGAGGTAAACGTATTTCTTTCAAGTGCTTCAAATGCTTGAAATCTTTTGGAGGAATCCAGTCCCTGTTTTTTCATTTCAAACATTCCCATCAAATTCGGTATGGTCGCAGAGTGCATGTAACATGCTTACAAAATAATTGTAGAAGCAATTTCAACACATTGTGTGGATTCAAGAAACATTTGTTATCTAAACACTGTAGAGAAAGAAATATTAATGGACAAAAAACATAGTTGTAAACAATCAAACACTGGATGTTAGTTTTTCCATATCGTCTATTTTCTTTCTATTTTCTTGTATTGTTTTTCGTTTCATCTCCTTTTGTTCTTTATTTCCCTTCCCTAAATTCTTTATAAGTGTAACTTTCTCCTGAGGGGTGCCATATTGAGGCATACTTTGAGTGTGTTAGGGTATAATGATGGTTATTTTCCCATCATAATTTAGTGTTTGTTCTTTAAGTCAGATTTCAAAGCCAATAATATGCAGTGTACATTAATGTACAGTTCCTAGTTTAGGCCTATATGTGGCAAATAATTGGCCAGCATGCTGCCATTCTGTGAAGCCCTAGTGTCAAATGTATGTACATCATGGTTTATACTTACAATTCCTTGCAAATACACATGATTTTTTTTATTGCATGCTACTGGCAGAAGGGCATAACACTGATTTAAGCAGAAGGGTGTAAGCAATTAATCACCTTTATCTTCAAAATTATATGATACAAATTTTCAAACTAAATTATCATATTTTAACAGAAATAAACAACTTTTATTGCTTACACTTTTCTGCTTAAGTCACACTCTTGTGCTCTTCTGACAGCGGCATGATGATATATACACACTGTTAAATATGGAATTCAGAAACTTCTTTTTTATTCCAATCTCCAGGAGAAAAGACAAACCTAGCATTGGTCCTCCTGCCAGCTATTCTACGTGGAAGGAAAGTTTCTAGGGGTGTGTGCACTGTGCAGGAGACACTTGATGCTTTCATAGATGTTCAGCCCGTAAGTATATTTTAAATCAAATCAACAGCCATTCTAATACCAAACAATGTTTCATAGGTTGGAGATGGAAAAGAGAATTCTGCACTTCATACAAAAAAAAAGAAATGAACTGATCAGGCATACTTTCGTTTTGGCTGTAATCACTTGATTAATATGGATGAAGAAGGGGTACACAATGGGGGCCTTGCAATACAAAATTAATTTTCAACCTTTTCTTGAAATTGCATAGGTAATTTTAAGAAGACCTAGCAATAATCATCCTTCCAGTACAGTTCAGATCTAATTATGTTGCCCCATGTGTGGATGGCTGGTTTGGAGGGGGGGGGGGGGAGTGTTTTTGTAGGGAAAAAAACTGCATGCTTGTTAACAAGGAAAAGGGACTTTAATGTTAACCATGTGAGACACCCCCCCCCGGACAAATTGAAAGCGAACATTGTCTTTTCCTTGCTTATAGATGCAAAGCTGGATAATGTTTAAAATTGGCAGGAGTCATCCTTGATGATCGTGTCGGGCACTTGAACTCGGGGGGGGGGGTGGCATTTAGGAATAGAGGTTTTGTAACTTCTTTAAATCAAAGGCTTGTAATCATGGGTAAGTAAATATTTGAAACCATCATAAATACAGAAAATAAAATATTTATCTTTGTCTCTGCTGCAAAACAGGTGGTGAACATCGAGGAGTATTTGAAGTCTATAGATGGCCAGCAGCGTACCCAACCCTTTGTGATGGCTAGAGGAAGCAAGCTGAAACCATCTCAGACATGCGTAATCATTGAACGACATGCCATCGAGACACCAAGCCTCCTCGCTGCTGTAGATCTCGCGTACAAGACCACATTTGTATTCGATGTTGAATACCAGCAGCATTGCCGCCAAGTGTGGATCTTTCTGCAGAGTGTCGTATATGGCATCGGGGATGAAGGTCCAAACATAACAGTTACTCCTAAAGTTCATGACCTGAGGGCATTTCTTGACACAAAAGACATCATCTAAACTATGAAGCTCAGATAAAAAAAAATCTAGAGACTGTGGAGTCAAACCCAACATTATTTCTATCAGCCTCAATTTCAAGCATATTGTTCATGCACCCAAGGAAAAGGAGGAGACCAAAATGTACTGAACTATACATTTAAACCTTATGTTGTCAACTTCTCTTGCAAGAGCTCTTTGAAATGTGAAAAGCTACCTCTCAGCATTGATGGCAGGAAAATTTGTTTTGAACATGAAGAGACATTTGAATATGAACAGTCTAGGAAAAGTACACTTTCATTTCATGATTTTATATTCCATTAAAAATGGTTATTTGTATTTTAATCGGACTCGAGAAGTAGCACCAAAGAAGCCCTGTATTTAGTTCTGCAAAGATCCAAAAATACTTTTTAAAATGAATATTGACTGATAAATACAGAATTGAGGTTTCTGCAGAAAAGTCACATTTTGTTTTGACAAATCATATGGGCAAGTGCTTTTTGACATTATCATTCCTGTCACAATTTAAGCGGAATTGTTGGGCCCCCAGCAATCTATAAATATAGTTGGGAGTCAAACAAATCTTCCAGTCAATATTTTTCTTTAAAAAGAATTCTTTTAAAAATCTTTGCAGAAGGGTGTGGCCATTATGTGACCACTGACCCATAACTAGCTTCTCACCATCAGCTGTTTGATTCTGCTTATTCAGAAAATATCACAATTTCATGCTAATCATGTATGCTCTGTCTCTAAGTGTCTTCATAATGTGTAATTTGTCTTTGCATATTTATCAAATATTGGAGCATGCACATATAGCAAGCCAAGAAATTAATAATCAGTTCGAGGTATTTTTTACGCCTCAAATCATACAAAATGGTGTAATATCAGAGCGCTACATTTATGAGACCCTTTGCCTTATATCTTGATAATGAAAACTAGAAGGATGCGTACATTACTTTGCTATACTGATTATACTGAAAACATAAACCCCAAATCATTGCATTACCTGCAAAGTATAATGCCTTAAATTTATACAGAAAATTCCTATTGTTACCTTCCTTTGTTCTCTAATAGCTTTTGTCTTGATGAATATATTCTGTCCAAAAGATGCAAACAAAATATTCCATGTACATCTCCATTTCTGATTTTGATATATGAAAATGGACAAGTAAGTCTTTTTGTTTTTGACTTCAACACTTCTATTGCGTTGATCAATAGCTTGACAGTATAAGGATTAGACAACGTACGATTTATGTTGTTTTTGGTTTTCATTGCTAAGTTAAGTATTTGAGCATTGTTATCTCAAGGATCAGTTTGTGTATAAACAAATATACCTGCAATCTATTGTTTAAAGTAATGATTACTTATTTCAGCATCAGATTTTTCAGATTTGGCTGAGTGATTACTAATTTGTGTTAATAGAAACACCATTAATTGTTTTTAACAGCCTGATTGTTAGTCAAAAGTGAGGGAGTTACTGTTGTCTACTTTTTAAAGTGTTATGCATGGAGAAAAACCAATCAAGCAGGCCATATTCAAATGCAATACATCCATTTTGGTAGACATAGAAGGCATTTTCTTGCACCAATGGCTCTGTCTCTTGCATGCATTGGAGGCTGCAGACATATAGACCTCAACACTATATAGATTTGATATTAGCTTAAATGTTTGTTACAAAATTCTTATAAATGGTAGCATACTGGAATATGCTTGATTTCATGTTTGTTTTACATTCACAAGAAAAGATAGGCGTAATGACAAAATATCGTTTTTACCCCAATGATACCTACATGAGACTCTATTAGTTTATCTCTTACTAATGATAATTAGGACGATGTGTAAAATGTTTTCCTAAATACATTCATTGCTTATAATCGAAAACAAGATGGCCATATCACTGCACTACTTGTAAATGTATAATGCAATTGATATATCTTACTAATTGTTACTCTTTGTTGTGTAATTTACTTTCTTATGTTTGAGAATATACACTATTCAAAACATGCGAGCAAACTCTCAACTCTTTTTATTTGAATGTTTTCCTTTTAAAAAACTTTACCCTTGCAGCTAGAGTTTACCCTTAATTTGCAGTTCAATTGTCAGGTTTACCATATAGCCATATATTTGTGATTTTATACAAGGCTGGGTAAAATGTACACCAAACTGGAGTAAAAAGAGATATGAGGTTACCCAGTAGCTTTTTACCCATATAGATTTTGCCCATTAGGGCCTTGGATACATATGAACCCTCATGCTGGGTAAGAGTTGGGTAACGGATGGTAAAACAGGGCGTTGGGTAAATGTATGAGCAATGTCTTACTGGGCAATGAAATTGGGTAATGAATTATGACCAACAGTTTAACCCAGTCTGGTCATTTCCAAATTTAAATGGGTAATAATATGGCAATATCCTTGGTCAATTTGTTGGGTAAATAATTTACCCAACTCCATTACCCAGTCAAAATCTTTATAACCCTTATTATGGTAATAGTTGGGTAAATTTTGTTGGGCAACACGGTTGGGCAATCTTGAAATGGGTAATTAGATGGGCAATGCAGTTTGCTCTATAATGGGTAAATTATGAAATTGGTAAACTTTACCCAAAAGTTGGGTGGATACATAAGTACCCTCATGTTGGGTAAATTTTGGGTAAAATTTTGCCCAATTTTTTTAAGAGTGTAATATTGACGTATGATTTACCACGAAACGTCTTAACCACCACAAATTGGTCTTTTCCCAACTCGTACGCCCCTTTCGTACCATCCTCAAATACATATGGCTTAATAAATGGCTGTTTCCCACTATGGCTATCAGTTGGTTGCTTTGTGCTACTGCACTTGCGACCAGAAGGTCCCTATAATGACAAAATAAATGAATGAATTAATTAAAAAACATCACTCTTTGTCATGAATCTATTTCAATCAGCCATCATTTCTGTTTTTTCTGCATGATTTTCACATTTATTCCATTAAAACTTCAAACAAATCCATAACTCCCATTATACATGTACATAAATCTTCAGGAGGCTGTCTTCTATTGCTAACTATTAATTGAACAATATAATAATAAACTCACCTGCATAACACCATTAACCAAATTGTTTGTTATCTGCTTGATATTGTCTTCAGCATGGACATCGCGGGCTTGATCATTGATTGGTGCCATTGTTTATCGAAATGTATTCTTTGACGGAAGACTTGACTGGATCGTTGTGAGACGTTTGCTCTGGCTCTGGTCACAATGAATATGTGATTCTTTTTCCAAAATATGGTCAGTACTTTTTTTTTCGTTGATGGGTGCCATTCTGATCTTGGCTTAGATACACGGACAGAAGGCTGGTCTGAATCGTTAATACTCCGTTCCTCCTCCTCTATGTAGATGATGATATATGTTAGGTTATCATTCATCTCCTCCTCTTCATTGTCTGTATTTCGAGCGTGGTCCATCGTTTACACGTTCCTATAAACAAGAGTACATGTTAAGGGGTCCATCTTGCAGATATAAATGGACTTCATTCGTTCCTCCCGGCGACTCTGTCATCATTGGTGGTGGTTCTAGGGATACACATGACGACGATGGTGGAGTTATTGGAATCTCCAATCCTTCATCCGTCCTCTTCCGCATGAAAAACATGTTGCTGAGACACAGTTTCTACTTCATCTTTTATTTTTGCTGGTAATATTGCCGAATTTTGGCATAGGTTTGCCCTCGAAGTGTTTTCGTCACCGCAAAACGATCATGGTTCGATCAAAGCACTTTGATGTTGGTGTATCCAACAAATCGTCCGAAGGTTTTGGTAAATTCTTTGCTCCCATTCTGCAGGCACCCTGTATGAATTCAGAGAACCAACTTGTAACACTCATGCATAATAGCAGCCATCGTTTAATTGATGTATAACATATTTGAAATTTATATATAAAAAGAGGCATAACAGGTCGTGTAAAAGTCAGTTTCGAATTCATAACTTAAAAGAGAACCTTCATCAATTAGAATTTTCTCGACACTTCTTTACTTTTTGGCTGTTTTGGGGGTTGATTGTGGTTTGCACTTTTTAATGTCATGGGGAGATTTTGTCACATGTCCTGAAGCTTTAAAACAAAAAAAAAACAGCCGGTCTTCAAATGTCATATTAATTACCCTCCCTTTTTCTTGTTATACTTATCAATATTCATGATATAAACAAAATCCACCACAGAAAATCAACCCCTTCCAAATTCGAATGGCACTTTTGTACGATCCTTTGTTCAATGTTACGATGAATATCGTTAGCATGGAGACGAAATCCAAATTACCCTTAGATAGCTATTGTATTGCATATGCTATTCTCCGAATCTAAAAAAATCGTTTACTTCACATTCAAAGTGAATCATAGAAATCAAAACTATTACGAAAGTGTCATACCTGAAATTCTCATATTACTGCCCACGTGTCATGCTAGTCATTTCCCTTCTTCTATCTTTGGTCTGCTACAAGAGATCTAATATTTTTTTTTATAAAAAGGGAGAAAAAATGTCAGAACTGATATTGCTGCCGGTTGATTGTTTGTGATTCTGTACTTTTCATCTCGTGAAAATGTGAGAAGTTTTCACTCCGAGTAATTTCCTGTTGGATGGTGTTACTTTTTTCCTGGGTAGAGCACCGTCTAGTAAACGTCAGTCAACATTTCAAATTATTCAAACAATTAAAAAATTTTGTGATACACCTTCTTCCAAGAATCTTTTCAATTGTCATTCGTCACAGTTATGAATAATTGTATTTCGTTCGATACACATTATTTAGTCTGTGACTTTCCTCCTAGAATTTCACGTATGACTTTCTGTAACTTGTCTCTCTTGTCATAATTGTACGAGACCCCTCCTCCCAAACCTTACTAGATTTTCAATTTTCTAAATATTTTTCCAAGAAAGTATAATTAATCGATCATGAATTGCTTGTTGATTTGATTTGTATTAGAATAGAAAGTGGTTCGGTCGCAAACATATTTCTTTGAAAAAGGAAATTGAACACTCATAAAGAATCATATTTTGATATAACTCCATGCACGCAACGAGAAAAATATCGACATTTTGGACTAAAACAGTGATAATTAAAAATTTACCTTGAAAGCAGTTTTTGGTCAGTTATGATAGACAGACGAGCTGTGGATTGATCGTCACTTTCGAGGTGATATCTGAAGGAGCATACCACTGCTGCATCACGAGTTGCTGCCTTCATGAGATAGGACGAAGAAATGCCCATGGTCTGCTCCAACACAGGTGTGTACATTCTCTTTTATCCACTAATACAAAGTGCCCTCTCCCCTCCATTGTTACCTCATAACATTTCGTTGCCATGAAACATTTTGTTTACATGTATTCATTTCAGCCAACACATATATCTATAATCCCTTTTCTCCTTTGTACCCCTTACAATATTTTATTTTCATCATTGTTTTACATCAATTGTATCTCGACCCATCCCTGTAAGTTCTTTATCTAAGTACGTGCCCATCTCGCCTAGTGTTTCCTCACAGAAGGTTTCCATGCCATTACCATTGATTCCAGCTCTGTTTAACCCCTATGTTAGCAGCAAACTGTGATACAAGATCATTTTGAAGTGCTTCATATCCCTTTATTTATTTTTTTACTTACATGAACCCTCATTTTAAAACGGAATGTATGTTGTTTCTCCCAGTTGTTATTGGATTGGTAAATATAATTAGAATTCATGTGAATGTGACAGTTTGGATGGAATATTATCAGAAAATAATGAATCATAACGGTTATCATAATAATTGTAGTTGTCAGTTATGTAAAATGAATACTTAGTCATCGTGGTCAAGGCATTCCATATATTATGTGGATATTGTAATTTTTCTGATGGCGTATTTGACGTATTATCTTTCAAAATCAAATTGATTTCTCTATGTATTCTCTAAAAAGGCTGTATAATTTTTTTAGCTCATTGTTTAAGCCCGTCACTCTAAACAACTTTTTAAACAACTTGTTGTTAGAGTGATAGGCCTAAACAAAGTGCTAATTTTTTTAATACTATATGCTCCTGCTGTCCAAATTCGAATAGCATTATAGGAGTATTTTTTTTACTATTTAAATGTCGGTTTAACACATATGCCGAGTTATCAACTGCAAGTAAGAAATGTTAACAGCTTTTGTCGTTTGTAGTCTTTAAATGACATTAAACTTGTCATAATTGGGGAAATATAACTCGTTACGATCCATTTTGGGGTTTGATTTATCAATCGTTCACGCTCATGATTCATTTCTGCACGACATTGTTCATAATTGGGATCTTGTAGTAAGATGTACTTGGTATAATGTCGATAAAATAATGTAGATTTTCTACTGAGTCATTCCTTTGGTATATTCGATGGATTATTTTGGTGATTCATATCCCAATTAACAATTTCATGAATGACTTTGACCTAATTACAAAAGCGTGACCAGGATCTAATTAAGGACATGTATAACAAAATGGCGATCTTGTACTCCATTTTAAAAGCGATTAAATTCTAGTGCCCTTCGATTCAATAGACCATTGAATTCGATTTCATCAAAGAGTTATGTGATCTTAGCCGGTCTACTCGGCTGTTCAACGCTGTTAAATTACTCAGTCAACTTGTTGTCCAATCAGCGAGCCTCGAGCTATTGTTCGGTGAGAAAGGACCGGTAGATAGTGACAGGCCGCGAACCAATCACGGCTCGTCTATATGACTAGTTTGATCACATGATGATCTTGATGTACCAAAATAAAACCTCGGAGAAGGTAGGGCACATGGACCATATTTATATCCCTAAAATTTTAACTGCCTTTTAAGCATGAATTTGCTCCAAGTTAATATATGTGTTGTAATTGCAATTTACAATGTTGAGTGTATACTCATTTAGGATTTTGACTCTAAATTGGTCAATGTGGATGTTAAGGAGTTCCTTTCGTGGAGAATTAATTCAACTTATAGAAATTTCTGGCTTTTCTGATCAAACTTGCGATCCTTTATTTAATGGACGTGAGTCAGAAATTTATATTTGAATTAATTAGTCAAAATTCTCGCATCGGAAAGACTTATGATCTGGTTACAACTTCATTTGATTAGTAACTTCAAACCACAAATCCCCATTAAGGCTTTATCCGGCATGTGAAGAAACTATATCTGAACTACATCAAGTGAAATGCTTTTTTGCTTGCTTTCATTAAAAGGCCTGTTAATCAATGTCTTAATCACATATTTGCGTGTACGTTTTGCACTTGATCTGCTGGAAATTTTATCATAATTTCAAAATTATACTGTACTTGCACTTGATATGAGTAGGTATCACTGGTTTTACTTGGGAGTCATGGACCAAAAAAAGCTCCACGACCAACGAACAAAGCAAGGTAAAAGAAAGAAAATGAGAGTAAAAATTATTAAATGTATTTTTTTCTCATTCTCTTTGTTGGTCGCTCATTTGCTTCTATACGCCATGTCTGGACCCCTTTTTGTTTGCTTTTTTGCTCATTACGCGTAAGATGTGTAAAATTTCTAAGTACGTTTTTTTTTTAAGTAAAAGTTCCATTGTACCGTATCTGAAAGAGTTCCACTGGTTACAAGCAAGTAAATTACTTCATTCAAAATTGAATTTTGTGCAATTATTAATTCACCGGTGTTTCAACAGGGGGAGGGTTACGAGGGCTTGGACCCCCACGACATAGGAAAGGATAAGGAGGAAAATAATGAAAATGAAAGGATAAGGGTGAAATATATCATTTTCCGAACCTACGTTTGTGGGAGAAAACATATATTTTTACCATATTTATGACATCTTTATTTATAATTATTTAATTAAGATATCTTATCTTAATCGTCATTTTTCAGTCAAATAATTTTAAATTGAACTCCATCCCATATTGAATTGTATTTCAATGCAATTAAATTTATCAATACTGCTAATGTAGGATTGAATTCTTGAATTTGTGTTCAGCTAGGTTTGCAGGTAATGCCGTGGACCGTACATCAGGTTCATGCTATACCGTTCTATTGTCTAATGCGTATTGTTACCAACTCACGTTAAATGAGAGAGGATCGTTGAGGGATATGCAGTGACTGGCGAACGACGACCTGTCCTTGAAAAGCATCGAACAATGGCCAAAGATCCTCCTATTGGTCAGACTTTGTGATGGTTGAACTTGACAGATAGAAGCCCGGGATTAGCGGCGTAGGATCAAGATCAGACGGATCTCTGATCTTACCGGCTCATTAAGTCATCATGGCTATTGATATCCAGTGGTAGATGGAAGGATTCATGAACGAGTTTGGTCAGTGAGGATAAATAGCTTTCAAATTCTCGACATAACATCATTTATGCTTTGAGCTTTCACCAGTGCACATCTACTACAACTTAACACTGAACACTATCATTATATTGATCATCATTGCTTCAGCTTTCCGGATATAAGAGTATATCATTAGAACTATATACCTTGGCATCGTCTTGGACTTGAATTAAGTGGAATAATATATTGGCAGCATGGCTTCTCTGACTTCAAAGTACTTACAGGTATGTACACATTGACTTTAATTGTCGTTTCTCTCTTACAATATCAAATATTACTTACTTTTTCCTTTGGTTTCTCAAACAAGCTCAACTAAATGAAACCGTACAATTGTATAATAAATATTAAAAGCGTAGTGCGTTTGATAATGAGTCATGACGTGTAGTTTATGGATATTTCGGTTTCATTAAACTAATTTTGATGTCTCCCTCTTTTTTCTTTCATATCTCAGCTCCCTGATGCTAGCTTGTGTGATATTGGCAAACCAAGTCCATTGGCCATGTTAGCTGCAACCTGTCGAAAGATTGGCACATCACCAGGCGTGTCTTCTCGTCGAGTGTCCAGGATAACTTCACCACAACCACAGCTCACTCCCTTGTCGACGTCCTCGCCTGTTTCTACATCATCGTCCTGTTCGTATCTTCCACCTACTCCACCACCGTCACCACACATGACATCATCATCTCGGGCATTGTCGGTATCACCTCAGCCTACCGAGTTGTCGCCGCTACCTCTCCAATCACTTAGCCCGATCATCCCTGATCATCAGCCATGCTACTATCCTCTATATCAACCTGTTATGCGGTACTCTCCTTACTCTACTACACCTGTATCAAGACCAAGAGTACCACCCTCATCCATGAGCTACCATCTAGCTACCACTCCATACTCATCGTGTACTCCTATGGTTGTACCAGTACCAACATTCAACCACACACTTCATTCATCATCGTCACCACCCATGTTCGGGGTGTACCCTCATCATGATCAACCCATCCATGCTACGATGTCGTCAATGAAGGTCCACCCTACGAGGAATCGACGATCACGCCGAGTGGTAGTCAAGGATGAGGAAGAGGAGATCATCGACGTCGTATCGCTCTGAAGAATATGGACCTTGTTTTGATATGGTACACGTAAATAATATATTTGAGATTTGAAGCCGCTTGTAGCGAATTCATGTCTTTAGTTATAAATAAATCTTTTTGAAAATGCATTTCTTGTCTTAAAAGGACTTTAACTTTGGCGTCGGGCTTTTTGACTTCGAAAGAGTTAAGATGGGTTGCATTTGCTTGTATGTACGAAGTTGATGGAGTAAAATAGTGCAAAGGGGTGGTGGAGGAGAGAGAGAGAGAACGCGAGTGCAAGTGTGTTTGTACGTGAGGGAGGGCCAATCGAGGGACAGCGTGTGTAATGAATAAAAGCTGATAATTGAATGGGTGATACCGACTGCAGACAGGCAAAATGTTGTATCATTTGAAATAGGCCGTAATAACTTTGATCAATTATAGGTCGGTTAATGAGACAGTAGCATAATGATGATTAAAAAAATGAGAAAGGGAGAGAGACAGCGCATGAGGGGACGAGAAGAGGTGGAGAAGCACTGGTTTACAGTTTAAGTGAGACTTCGAGTGAGGGGGGGGGGGGAGTTCAGCAAGAGATTTTGTTTGATACTTGATAAAGAGTGGAAGGTATTTTGAAAAAAAAATCATTCACATCAATAGAAGAATGCCAGTCACTTCTTTCAGTGTTAAGACTCCAGATGGAACTTGATTCCCCCTTTTAAATAATTTCTTTATTGTAAAAATAGCAGGAAAAATATTTTCTATCATTCAGCGTTAACCTCCCCCTTTTAGGATTTGTGTATTTCCCAACATTTGCATCTCTTTCGACTTTTTTTCTCTCATCCTCTTTCCCCTTCTTTTTTCTTCCTTTCTCCTCTTCCCTCTTTTTCCCTTCTCTCTCTCCCCCTCTTTCTTTATTTCGATCTTTCTCTCTTTCTTTCTTTCTTTCTCTCTTTCTTTCTTTCCTTCTTTCTTTCTTTCTTTCTTTCTTCCCGCTCACTCTTTCTTCTTTTCTTCTCTCTTTTCCCCATTTCCCTCTCTTTTTATTCTCTTCCTTTCCCCTCCTTCTTTTCCCCCTTTTTTCTTCTTGTCCCCTTTTCTCTCCTTTTTTTCTTCTCTTCCTTTCCCCCTCTCCCTCTCTCTTTTTTCTCTCTTCCTTTCCCTCTCTTTCTATTTCTTCTCTTTCTTTCCCCTTTTCCTCTCCTTTTTTCTTTCATTTCCCCCTCTTCCTCCCTCTTTTTTTCTTTTTTACCGAGGGGGGGGGGGAGGCCTCCTCGGCCCCTCATTGATCTTCACCTGCATCACATAATGTAATATCTAGTCAGCCAAAAGTTAATATCTTTGACGATTTTTAATTACGGTTTATCATTTTATCTATCAAAGCCTCCTCATCCCCCCCCCCAAAAAAAAATATTCGAGTTTGCCCCTTAAAATAATCACCCGTATATCCTGATGCATATGAACAATACAGTCTCTTACCAATGTCTCTCGGTCTATTGTCCGGTCATCAAGCTGGTCCATCCTTCCTTTCGAATGGAGTCCCATTAGGTCATTGGTCGGGGTCCTGTCACTGTAGACCAGTCTGGACAATGGTCAAAGGTCTTTTGACTGGTCACTCATTGATTGATAAACTTGGTTTAAAGATAATGGGAAATCGGAAAAGATCAGACAACTCTTTGATTCATTGACGTCTTGAAAGTCATTTAGTATCCCTTTAGAATCCTTTTCAAACCGTAAAAACCTTAATAAAGAGCAATTTAGCTAAAGTTATTCGACTTGTAAGTAGAACTGACAGTGAGTACACGTTGTGATGAGGCATAATAGAAAAGTAATCTTTATCCCCGCACCTCTTCCATTTATTTATAATACTCTTTTTTTTTCGTCATTCGAAAAGATTGGCAGTTCAGTTTTTCGTGGATTTGTAAAGAGAGTTCAACATTTTTTGAAGAAGTTTGATTGCTAATGCCTAATGAAGCATACTTTTTGTAAAATTACCAGAAAAATATATATATGTGGCTTCGAGGGAATACTGCATGACAGAAAACACGTCAAAACAATACAAAAGCATCGTTATTATATTTAAAATATTGTCATTATGTGTTCGATGTTTTCGATTGAATATTGCTTCTAGTCGATATTTATTTTTCATTGCCTTATTATGACTATTGCTTTATTACTTTGTGAAACTGAATTGTATCACCTTATTGTTATGTTGCATATATTATCTTGAATGCAGAAATAAATAAAATCAAATCAAATCAAAAAATCAAATCTTAATCTCTGATGAATGAATCTAGTAAAAGTATTATGTAACTTCTCAATCTCAGTGTACAATTCTATATATCGAAAGTAACTAAATCATTTTTCTAGAGTAATTTATTGTGTATTACTTTGGTCGAGAGCCCTAAAATAGACAACATATATTATTTCCTGTCCTACCTGTTAACAGTGTAGACCTATTCATTAATAAGTGTCACCCAGCTGGAGGAGTATTGTCATTCTTTCTATTGTGTTCTTACCTCCATGTCACTATTCAAACCCGAGAGATGACCCTCCGTTATGACTGGCGAACGACCTGTCATTGATAAGCATCGGACAACGGCCAAAGATCCTCCTATTGGTCAGACTTTGTGATAGTTGAACTTGACAGATAGAAGCCCGGGATTAGCGGCGTAAGATCAAGATCAGACGGATCTCTGATCTTACCGGCTCATCAAGTCATCATGGCTATTGATATCCAGTGGTAGATGGAAGGATTCATGAACGAGTTTGGTCAGTGAGGATAAATAGCGATCAAATTCTCGACATAACATCATTTATGCTTTGAGCTTTCACCAGTGCACATCCACTACAACTTAACACTGAACACTATCATTATATTGATCATCATTGCTTCAGCTTACCGGTTATAAGAGTATATCATTATAACTATATACCTTGGCATCGTCTCGGACTTGAATTAAGTGGAATAATATATTGGCAGCATGGCTTCTCTGACTTCAAAGTACTTACAGGTATGTACACGTTGACGTTAATTGCCGTTTCTCTCTTACAATATCAAATATTACTTACTTTTTCCTTTGGTTTCTCAAACAAGCTCAACTAAATGAAACCGTACAATTGTATAATAAATATCAAAAGCGTAGTGTGTTTGATAATGAGTCATGACATGTAGTTTATGGATATTTCGGTTTCATTAAACTAATTTTGATGTCTCCCTCTTTTCTTTCATTTCCCAGCTCCCTGATGCTAGCTCGTGTGATATTGGCAAACCAAGTCCACTGGCCATGTTAGCTGCAACCTGTCGAAAGATTGGCACATCACCAGGCGTGTCTTCTCGTCGAGTGCCGAGGATACCTTCACCACAACCCCAGCTCACTCCCTTGTCGACGACCTCGCCTGTTTCTACACCATCGTCCTGTTCGTATCTTCCACCTACTCCACCACCGTCACCACACATGACATCGTCATCTCGAGCATTGTCGGTATCACCTGAGCCTACCGAGTTGTCACCGCTACCTCTCCGATCAGTTAGCCCGATCATTCCTGGTCATCAGCCATGCTACTATCCTGTATATCAACCTGTTATGCGGTACTCTCCTTACTCTACTACACCTGTATCAAGACCAAGAGTACCACCCTCATCCATGAGCTACCATCTAGCTACCACTCCATACTCATCGTGTACTCCTATGGTTGTACCAGTACCAACATTCAACCACACACTTCATTCATCATCGTCACCACCCATGTTCGGGGTCTACCCTCATCATGATCAACCCATCCATGCTACGATGTCGTCAATGAAGGTCCACCCTACGAGGAATCGACGATCACGCCGAGTGGTAGTCAAGGATGAGGAAGAGGAGATCATCGACGTCGTATCGCTCTGAAGAATATAGACTTTGTTTTGATATGGTACACGTGAATGATACATTTGAGATTTGAAGTCGCTTGTAGCGACATCATGTCTTTTGTTGTGAAATAAATCTATTCGAAAATGAATTTCTTTTCTCAAAAGGTCTATAACTTTGCTGTCAATCTATTTAGCAGGAGCATAGACTGGAACATGACTTCGAAAGAGTTAAGATGGGTGATGGGTTTCATGTGCTTATATGTGCGAAGTTGATGGAGTGAAATAGTGCAAGGAGATGGAGGAAGAGGGAGAGAGAAAGCGAGAGAAAATTTGTTTGTAAGTGAGGGAGGGCCCATAAATAGAGGAACAGAGTACGTAAATGAAAAAGTTGAGATTTAAATGGGTAATGGTTCAGATAAAACATCGATACCGATTCCAGACAAAGTTGTGAAATAGGCCGTAATGTGTGTTAACTTTGATCAATCATGAGTCTGGTTAGTTAGTTAGAAAGTAGCATAATGATAAAGAAATGAGAGAAAGAGAGAGAGAGGCAGAGAGAGAGAGGGGGGGGGGGCAGCACAGAAGGGGAAACACTTATAAATGTGTTTGTATGTGAGGGAGGGCCAATCGAGGGACAGCGTGCGTAATGAATAAAAGCTGATAGTTGAATGGGTGATACCGACTGCAGACAGACAAAATGTTGTGTCATTTGAAATAGGCCGTAATAACTTTGATCAATCATAGGTCGGTTTAGTTAGTGAGACAGTAGCATAATGATGACTAAAGAAATGAGAGAGGGAGAGAGACAGCGCATGAGGGGACGAGAAGAGGTAGACGGAGCACTTGTTTACTTAGTGTGAAAAAAGTTGAAGTGAGACTTCGAGCGGGGGGGGGAGAGTTCAGCAATAGATTTTGTTTGATCCTTGATAAAGAGTGGAAGGTATATTGAAAAAAAAAAACAATTCACATCAATAGAAGAATGCCAGTCATTTCTTTCAGTGTTTAGAATTCAGATGGAACTTGATTTCCCTTTTTTTTAATCATTTCTTTATTGTAAAAATAGCAGGAAAAATATTTTCCATCATTCAGCGTTAACCTACCCTTTTAGGATTTCTGTATTTCCCAACATTTGCACCTCTTTCGACCTTTTTTTCTCATCCCGTTTTCCCTTCTTTTCCTTCCTTTCTCCTCTTCCCCTTTTCCCTTCTCTCTCTCCACTCTTTCTTTCTTTCGATCTTTCTTTCTCTCTTTCTTTCTTTCTTTCTCTTTATTTCTTTCTTTCTATCTTTCTTCCCGCTCACTCTTTCTTCTTTTCTTTCCCCCTCTTCCTCTCTCTTTTTCCCCTTCATTTCCACCTTTTCCTCCCTCTTTTTTATCGACAGGGGGGGGGGGGGGGAACCAAGGCCTCCTCGGCCCCCCATGGGTCTTCACCGGCATCACATAATATAGTATCTAGTCAGCCAAAAGTTTATATCTTTTAAAATGTTCAAATTACGGTTCATCATTTTATCTATTAAAGCCTCCCCACCCCCCCCCCCAGAAAAAAACATTTGAGTTTGCCCCTTAAAATAATCACCCCGTATATCCTGATGCATCTGAACAATACAGTCTCTTACCAATGTCTCTCGGTCTATTGTCCGGTCATCAAGCTGGTCCATCCTTCCTTTCGAATGGAGTCCCATTAGGTAATTGGTCGGGGTCCTGTCACTGTAGACCAGTCTGGACAATGGTCAAAGGTCTTTTGACTGGTCACTCATTGATTGATAAACTTGGTTTAAAGCTAACGGGAAATCGGAAAAGATCAGACAACTCTTTGATTCATTGACGTCTTGAAAGTCATTTAGTATTCATTAAGAATCCTTTTCAAACGGTAAAAACCTTAATAAAGAGTAATTTAGCGAAAGTTATTCGACTGACAGTTAGTACATGTTGTGATGAGGCATGTAGAAAAGTAATCTTTATTCCCCGCACCTCTTCCATTTATTTATAAAATTCGATTTTTTTTCGTCATTCGAAAAGATTGGCAGCTCAGTTTTTCGTGGATTCGTAAAGAAAGTTCATCATTATTTGAAGAAGTTTGATTGCTAATGAAGCATACTTTTTGTAAAATTACAAAAAAATATATGTGGCTTCGAGGGAATACTGCATGACAGAAAACACGTCAAAACAATATAAAAGCATTGGTATTATACTTAATTTAAAATATTGTCATTATGTGTTTGGTCTTAATCTCTGATAAATGAATCTAGTAAAAGTATTATGTAACTTCTCAATCCAAGTGTACAAATTTATATATCGAAAGTAACTAAATCATTTTTCTAGAGTAATTTATTGCGTATTACTTTGGTCGAGAGCCCTAAAATAGACAACATGTATCATTTCCTGTCCAACCTGTTAACAGTGTAGACCTATTCATTAATAAGTGTCCCCCCAGCTGGAGGAGTATTGTCATTCTTTCCATTGTGTTCTTGTCTCCATGTCACTATTCAAACCCGAGCGATGACCCGTCCGTTGTGATTGGTGAACGACCTGTCATTTATAAGCATCGGACAATGGCCGAAGATCCTCCTATTGGTCAGACTTTGTGATGGTTGAACTTGACAGATAGAAGCCCGGGATTAGCGGCGTAGGATCAAGATCAGACGGATCTCTGATCTTACCGGCTCATTAAGTCATCATGGCTATTGATATCCAGTGGTAGATGGAAGGATTCATGAACGAGTGAGGATAAATAGCTTTCAAATTCTCGACATAACATCATTTATGCTTTGAGCTTTCACCAGTGCACAACTACTACAACTAACTTTAAATACTCTCATTATTGGTCATCATTACTTCAGCTTTCAGGTTATAAACGTACAGTATATAAATAGAAGTATATCTCTTGGCATCGTCTTGGACTTGAATTAAGTGGAATAATATATTGGCAGCATGGCTTCTCTGACTTCAAAGTACTTACAGGTATGTACACATTGACTTTAATTGTCGTTTCTCTCTTGCAATATCAAATATTACTTACTTTTTCCTTTGGTTCTCAAACAAGCTCAACTAAATGAAACCGTACAATTGTATAATAAATATTAAAAGCGTATTGTGTTTGATAATGAGTCATGACATGAAGTGTATGGATATTTCGGTATCATGAAACTAATTTTGATTTCTCCCTCTTTTCTTTTATTTCTCAGCTCCCTGATGCTAGCTCGTGTGATATTGGCAAACCAAGTCCACTGGCCATGTTAGCTGCAACCTGTCGAAAGATTGGCACATCACCAGGCGTGTCTTCTCGTCGAGTGTCCAGGATACCTTCACCACAACCACAGCTCACTCCCTTGTCGACGACCTCGCCTGTTTCTACATCATCATCATGTTCGTATCTTCCACCTACTCCACCACCGTCACCACACATGACATCGTCATCTCGAGCATTGTCGGTATCACCTCAGCCTACCGAGTTGTCACCGCCATTACCTCTCCGATCAGTTAGCCCGATCATCTCCGGTCATCAGCCATGCTACTATCCTGTATATCAACCTGTTATGCGGTACTCTCCTTACTCTACTACACCTGTATCAAGACCAAGAGTACCACCCTCATCCATGAGCTACCATCTAGATACCACTCCATACTCATCGTGTACTCCTATGGTTGTACCAGTACCAACATTCAACCACACGCTTCAAACATCATCGTCACCACCCATGTTCGGGGTCTACCCTCATCATGATCAACCTGTCCATGCTACGATGTCGTCAATGAAGGTTCGTTCTACGAGGAATCGACGATCACGCCAAGTGGTAATCAAGGATGAGGAAGAGGAGATCATCGACGTCGTATCGCTCTGAAGAATATGGACTTTTTTTGATATGGTACACGTAAATAATATATTTGAGATTTGAAGCCGCTTGTAGCGAACTCATTTCTTTAGTTATGAATAAATCTTTTTGAAAATGCATTTCTTGTCTTAAAAGGACTTTAACTTTGGCGTCAGGCTTTTTGACTTCGAAAGAGTTCAGATCGGTTTTGCTTGTATGTGCGAAGTTGATGGAGTAAAATAGTGCAAAGAGGTGGTGGAGGAGGAAGATAGAAAGCGAGAGCAAGTGTGTTTGTATATGAGGGAGGGACAATCGAGGGACAGCGTGCGTAATGAACAGAAGCTGATAATTGAATGGGTGATACCGACTGCAGACAGGCAAAATGGTGTGTCATTTGAAATAGGCCGTAATAACTTTGTTCAATCATAGGTCGGTTTAGTTAGTGAGACAGTAGCATAATGATGACTACAGAAATGAGAGAGGGAGAGAGACAGCGCATGAGGGGACGAGAAGAGGTGGACAAAGCACTTAGTGTAAAAGTGAGACTTCGAGTGAGGGGGAGTTCAGCAAGAGATTTTGTTTGATCCTTGATAATGAGTGGAAGGTATTTTGAAAAAAAACATTTACATCAATAGAAGAATGCCAGTCATTTCTTTCAGTGTTTAGAATTCAGATGGAACTTGATTCCCCTTTTTTAGTCATTTCTTTATTGTAAAAATAGTAGAAAAAAATATTTTCCATCATTCAGCGTTAACATTCCTTTCTCCTCTTCTCTCTCTCTCCCTCTCCCTCTTTCTTTCTCTCTCGCTCTCTCTCTTTCTTTCTTTCTTTCTTTCTTCCCGCCCACTCTTTCTTGTCTTCTCTCTTTTCCCCATTCCCCTCTCTTTTTTCTATTCTCTTCTTTTCTCCTCTTTCTTTTTCCCCTTTCTTTTCCCCCTTTTTTCTTCTCCCATCTTCCTTTCCCCTTTCTCTTCTTGTCCTCTTTTTCTCACCTTTTTTCCTTCTCATCCTTTCCCCTATCTTTTTTTTCCTCTCTTCCTTTCCCTCTCTTTCTTTTTCTTCTATTTCTTCCCCCTTTTCCTCTCTCCTTTTTTTCCCGTCATTTCCCCCTCTTCCTCCCTCTTTTTTTCTTTTTTACCGAGGGGGAGGGGGGGGGGGGGGACCAAGGCCTCCTCGGCCCCCATGGATCTTCACCTGCATCACATAATGTAATATCTAGTCAGCCAAAAGTTGATATCTTTGAAGATTTTTAAATTACGGTTTATCATTTTATCTATTAAAGCCTCCCCACCCCCCCCCCAAAAAAAATATTCGAGTTTGCCCCTTAAAATAATCACCCGTATATCCTGATGCATATGAACAATACAGTCTTTTACCAATGTCTCTCGGTCTATTGTCCGGTCATCAAGCTGGTCCATCCTTCCTTTCGAATGGAGTCCCATTAGGTCATTGGTCGGGGTCCTGTCACTGTAGACCAGTCTGGACAATGGTCAAAGGTCTTTTGACTGGTCACTCATTGATTGATAAACTTGGTTTAAAGCTAACGGGAAATCGGAAAAGATCAGACAACTCTTTGATTCATTGACGTCTTGAAAGTCATTTAGTATCCCTTTAGAATCCTTTTCAAACCATAATAACCTTAATAAATAGCAATTTAGCTAAAGTTATTCGACTTGTAAGTAGAACTGACAGTTAGTACATGTTGTGATGAGGCATATAGAAAAGTAATCTTTATTCCCCGCACCTCTTCCATTTATTTATGATACTCGTTTTTTTTTCGTCATTCGAAAAGATTGGCAGTTCAGTTTTTCGTGGATTTTTAAAGAGAGTTCAACATTATTTGAAGAAGTTTGATTGCTAATGAAGCATACTTTTTGTAAAATTACCAGAAAAATAAATTTATATGTGGCTTCGAGGGACTGCTGCATGACAGAAAACACGTCAAAACAATATCAAAGCATCGTTATTATATTTAATTTAAAATATTGTCATTATGTGTTTGATCTTAATCTCTGATAAAAATGAATCTAGTAAAAGTATTATGTAACTTCTCAATCCAAGTGTACAAATTTATATATCGAAAGTAACTAAATCATTTTTCTAGAGTAATTTATTGCGTATTACTTTGGTTGAGAGCCCTAAAATAGACAACATATATCATTTCCTGTCCTACCTGTTAACAGTGTAGACCTATTCATTAATGAGTGTCACCCAGCTGGAGGAGTATTGACATTCTTTCTATTGTGTTCTTACCTCCATGTCACTATTCAAACCCGAAATATGACCCGTCCGTTGCGATTGGTGAACGACCTGTCATTGATAAGTATCGGACAATGGCCAAAGATCCTCCTATTGGTCAGACTTTGTGATAGTTGAACTTGACAAATAGAAGCCCGGGGTTAGCGGCGTAGGATCAAGATCAGACGGATCTCTGATCTTACCGGCTCATTAAGTCATCATGGCTATTGATATCCAGTGGTAGATGGAAGGATTCATGAACGAGTGAGGATAAATAGCTTTCAAATTCTCGACATAACATCATTTATGCTTTGAGCTTTCACCAGTGCACAACTACTACAACTAACACTGAACACTATCATTATATTGATCATCATTGATTCAGCTTTCAGGTTATAAACGTATATAATTAGAAGTATATACCTTGGCATCGTCCTGGACTTGAATTACGTGGAATAATATATTGGCAGCATGGCTTCTCTGACTTCAAAGTACTTACAGGTATGTACACATTGACTTTAATTGTCGTTTCTCTCTTGCAATATCAAATATTACTTACTTTTTCCTTTGGTTCTCAAAAAAGCTCAACTAAATGAAACCGTACAATTGTATAATAAATATTAAAAGCGTATTGTGTTTGATAATGAGTCATGACATGAAGTGTATGGATATTTTCGGTATCATGAAACTAATTTTGATTTCTCCCTCATTTCTTTCATTTCTCAGCTCCCTGATGCTAGCTCGTGTGATATTGGCAAACCAAGTCCACTGGCCATGTTAGCTGCAACCTGTCGAAAGATTGGCACATCACCAGGCGTGTCTTCTCGTCGAGTGTCCAGGATACCTTCACCACAACCCCAGCTCACTCCCTTGCCGACGACCTCGCCTGTTTCTAAATCATCGTCCTGTTCGTATCTTCCACCTACTCCACCATCGTCACCACACATGACATCGTCATCTCCAGCGTTGTCGGTATCACCTCAGCCTACCGAGTTGTCACCGCTACCTCTCCGATCAGTTAGCCCGATCATCTCCGGTCATCAGCCATGCTACTATCCTGTATATCAACCTGTTATGCGGTACTCTCCTTACTCTACTACACCTGTATCAAGACCAAGAGTACCACCCTCATCCATGAGCTACCATCTAGCTACCACTCCATACTCATCGTGTACTCCTATGGTTGTACCAGTACCAACATTCAACCACACGCTTCATACATCATCGTCACCACCCATGTTCGGGGTCTACCCTCATCATGATCAACCTGTCCATGCTACGATGTCGTCAATGAAGGTTCGTTCTACGAGGAATCGACGATCACGCCAAGTGGTAATCAAGGATGAGGAAGAGGAGATCATCGACGTCGTATCGCTCTGAAGAATATGGACTTTGTTTTGATATGGTACACGTAAATAATATATTTGAGATTTGAAGCCGCTTGTAGCGAACTCATGTCTTTAGTTATGAATAAATCTTTTCGAAAATGCATTTCTTGTCTTAAAAGGACTTTAACTTCATCAAACTGTCTGACTTCGATAGAGTTAAGATTGGTGATGGGTTGCATTTGCTTGTATGTGCGAAGTTGATGGAGTAAAATAGTGCAAAGAGGTGGTGGAGGAGGAAGATAGAAAGCGAGAGCAAGTGTGTTTGTATATGAGGGAGGGACAATCGAGGGACAGCGTGCGTAATGAACAGAAGCTGATAATTGAATGGGTGATACCGACTGCAGACAGGCAAAATGGTGTGTCATTTGAAATAGGCCGTAATAACTTTGTTCAATCATAGGTCGGTTTAGTTAGTGAGACAGTAGCATAATGATGACTACAGAAATGAGAGAGGGAGAGAGACAGCGCATGAGGGGACGAGAAGAGGTGGACAAAGCACTTAGTGTGAAAAGTGAGACTTCGAGTGAGGGGGAGTTCAGCAAGAGATTTTGTTTGATCCTTGATAATGAGTGGAAGGTATTTTAAAAAAAAACATTTACATCAATAGAAGAATGCCAGTCATTTCTTTCAGTGTTAAGAATTCAGATGGAACTTGATTCCCCTTTTTTAATCATTTCTTTATTGTAAAAATAGTAGAAAAAAATATTTTCCATCATTAAGCGTTAACCTCCCCTTTTAGGATTTGTGTATTCCCCAACATTTGCATCTCTTTCGACTTTTTTTTTCTTTCATCCTCTTTCCCCTTCTTTTTCATTCCTTTCTCCTCTTCCCTTCTCTCTCTCTCTCCCTCTTTCTTTCCATCTTCCTCTCTCTGTCTCTCTTTCTTTCTTCTTTCTTCCCGCCCACTCTTTCTTGTCTTCTCTCTTTTCCCCATTCCCCTCTCTTTTTTTATATTCTCTTCCTTTCTCCTCTTTCTTTTTCCCCTTTTTTCTTCTCCCGTCTTCCTTTCCCCTTTTCTCTTCTTGTCCACTTTTTCTCACCTTTTTTCCTTCTCTTCCTTTCCCCCTATCTTTTTTTCCTCTCTTCCTTTCCCTCTCTTTCTTTTTCTTCCCCCTTTTCCTCTCTCCTTTTTTTCCTTCATTTCCCCCTCTTCCTTCCGCTTTTTTTCTTTTTTACTGAGGGGGGGGGGGACCAAGGCCTCCTCGGCCCCCATGGATCTTCACCTGCATCACATAATGTAATATCTAGTCAGCCAAAAGTTGATATCTTTGAAGATTTTTAAATTACGGTTTATCATTTTATCTATTAAAGCCTCCCCACCCCCCCCCAAAAAAAAAAATATTCGAGTTTGCCCCTTAAAATAATCACCCGTATATCCTGATGCATATGAACAATACAGTCTTTTACCAATGTCTCTCGGTCTATTGTCCGGTCATCAAGCTGGTCCATCCTTCCTTTCGAATGGAGTCCCATTAGGTCATTGGTCGGGGTCCTGTCACTGTAGACCAGTCTGGACAATGGTCAAAGGTCTTTTGACTGGTCACTCATTGATTGATAAACTTGGTTTAAAGCTAACGGGAAATCGGAAAAGATCAGACAACTCTTTGATTCATTGACGTCTTGAAAGTCATTTAGTATTCATTAAGAATCCTTTTCAAACGGTAAAAACCTTAATAAAGAGTAATTTAGCGAAAGTTATTCGACTTGTAAGTAGAACTGACAGTTAGTACATGTTGTGATGAGGCATATAGAAAAGTAATCTTTATTCCCCGCACCTCTTCCATTTATTTATAATATTCGATTTTTTTCGTCATTCGAAAAGATTGGCAGTTCAGTGTTTCGTGGATTTGTAAAGAGAGTTCAACATTATTTGAAAAAGTTTGATTGCCAATGAAGCATACTTTTTGTAAAATTATCAGAAAAAATATATATATGTGGCTTCGAGGGACTACTGCATGACAGAAAACACGTCAAAACAATATAAAAGCATCGTTATTATACTTAATTTAAAATATTGTCATTATGTGTTTGATCTTAATCTCTGATAAATGAATCTAGTAAAAGTATTATGTAACTTCTCAATCCAAGTGTACAAATTTATATATCGAAAGTAACTAAATCATTTTTCTAGAGTAATTTATTGCGTATTACTTTGGTTGAGAGCCCTAAAATAGACAACATATATCATTTCCTGTCCTACATGTTAACAGTGTAGACCTATTCATTAATGAGTGTCACCCAGCTGGAGGAGTATTGTCATTCTTTCTATTGTGTTCTTACCTCCATGTCACTATTCAAACCCGAGAGATGACCCGTCCGTTGTGATTGGTGAACGACCTGTCATTGATAAGTATCGGACAATGGCCAAAGATCCTCCTATTGGTCAGACTTTGTGATGGTTGAACTTGACAGATAGAAGCCCGGGATTAGCGGCGTAGGATCAAGATCAGACGGATCTCTGATCTTACCGGCTCATTAAGTCATCATGGCTATTGATATCCAGTGGTAGATGGAAGGATTCATGAAGGAGTTTGGTCAGTGAGGATAAATAGCTATCAAATTCTCGACATAACATCATTTATGCTTTGAGCTTTCACCAGTGCACATCTACTACAACTAACACTGAACACTATCATTATATTGATCATCATTGCTTCAGCTTTCAGGTTATAAACGTATATAATTAGAAGTTACACGTGGATAATATATTTGAGATATGAAGTCGCCTGTAGCGAACTCATGTCTTTAGTTTTGAAATAAATCTTTTCGAAAATGTATTTCTTGTCTTAAAAGGACTTTAACTTCGTCAAGCTGTCTGACTTCGATAGAGTTAAGATTGGTGATGGGTTGCATTTGCTTGTTTGTGCGAAGTTGATGGAGTAAAATAGTGCAAAGGGGTGGTGGAGGAGGGAGAGAGAAAGCGAGTGCAAGTGTGTTTGTATGTGAGGGAGGGCCAATCGAGGGACAGAGTGCGTAATGAATAAAAGTTGACAATTAAATGGGTGATGGTTCAGTTGAAGCAGTGATACCGACTGGGGACAGACAAAATATTGTGTCATTTGAAATAATGTGTTAACTTTGATCAATAATGGGTCGGTTTAGGTAGGGAGACAGTAGCATAATGATGATTAAAGAAATGAGAGAGGGAGAAAGATAGCGCATGATGAGACGAGAAGAGGTAGACGAAGCAATGATAAATATTTACTTAGTGTGAAAAAGTTTATATTTTGGGAAAAAAAATCATTCACAGAAATAGAAAAATGCCGGTCACTTATTTCAGTGTTTAGAATTCAGATGGAACTCCTCTTCCCTCTTTTCCCTTCTCTCTCTTTCATTCCTTCTTTCATTCCTTCTTTCTTTCTTTCTTTCTTTCTTTCTTTCATTCTTTCTTCCCTCTCACTCTTTCTTCTTTTATTTTCCACTCATCCTATGGCTCTCTATTGTTTCTTCTCTTCTTTTCCCCCATTCTCTTGTTTTCCCTTCTCTTTTTTCCTCTCTTCCTTTCCTGTCTTTCTCTGTACTTTTCTTCTCTTCCTTCCCCTTTTTCTCTCTCCTTTTTTTCTCTTCATTTCTTCCTCTTCCTTTATCTTTTTTATTTTTTACCGGGGGGGGGGAGCAAGGCCTCCTCGGCCTCCCATGGGTCCGCACCTGCATCACATAATGTAATATCTAGTCAACCAAAAGTTGATATCTTTTTAAAATTACGGTTCATCATTGTATATATCAAAGCCCCCCCCAAAAAAAAAAAAAAAAATCTTCGAGATTGCCCCTTAAAAAATCACCCCGTATATCCTGATGCATCTGAACAATACAGTCTCTTATCAATTTCTCTCGGTCTATTGTCCGGTCATCAAGCTGGTCCATCCTTCTTATAGAATGGAGTCCCATTAGGCCATTGGTCGGTATCCTGTCACTGTAGACAAATCTGGACAAAGGTCAAGGGTCTTTTGATTGGTCAATCATTTGATTGATAAACTTGGTTTAAAGCTAGCGGAAAATCGGAAAGATCAGAAAACTCTTTGATTCATTGTCGTCTTGAAAGTTATTCAGTATTGTTTTCGTATACCTTTAGTATCCCTTTTCAAGCCATTAATTCCTTGATTAAGGGCATATTAGCCATCGTTACTCGTTTTGGAAGAAGAATTGACAGTTGGTGCATGTTGTGATGAGGTATATAGAAATGTAATCTTTATTCTTCGTACCTATTCCATTTTCTCATGATATGCGATTGTTTTCGTTATTCTAAGATATTGACAGTTTAGATTTTCATGGATTTGTAACACATGTGTAAAGAGAGTTTTCTCGTCGAGTGCCGAGGATGCCTTCACCACAACCCCAGCTCACTCCCTCGTCGACTACCTCGCCCGTTTCTACACCATCATCCTGTTTGTATCTTCCACCTACTCCACCACCGTCACCACACCTGACATCGTCATCTCCAGCGTTGTCGGTATCACCTTAGCCTACTGAGTTGTCACCGCTACCTCTCCGATCAGTTAGCCCGATCATCCCTGCCCATCAGCCAAGCTACTATCCTGTATATCAACCTGTTATGCGGTACTCTCCTTACTCTACTACACCTCTATCAAGACCAAGAGTACCACCCTCATCCATGAGCTACCATCTAGCTACCACTCCATACTCATCGTGCACTCCTATGGCTGTACCAGTACCAACATTCAACCACACACTTCAATCATCATCGTCATCACCCATGTTCGGGGTGTACCCTCATCACGATCAGCCCGTCCATGCTACGATGCCGTCAATGAAGGTCCGTCCTACGAGGAATCGACGATCACGCCGAGTAGTATTCAAGTATAAGGAAAAGGAGATCATCGACGTCGTATCGCTCTGAAGAATATAGACTTTGTTTTGATATGGTACACGTGAATTATATATTTAAGATTTGAAGTCGCTTGTAGCGACCTCATGTCTTTAGTTGTGAAATAAATCTATTCGAAAATGCATTTCTTGTCTTAAAAGACATGTGGAGCGTTGTGGCCCAGTGGATTAGTCTTCGGACTTTGAAAAAAGGGTCGTGGGTTCGAATCCCAGCCATGGCGTAATTTCCTTCAGCAAGAAATTTATCCACATTGTGCTGCACTCGACCCAGGTGAGGTGAATGGGAACCGGTAGGAAGTAATTCCTTAAAAAGCTGTCTTTTCTAGAGCCCTCTGTGTATCATTTTATTTATTTTCTGAATGCCCTCATTCACTTTTTTCAGAGAAATGAATGAAGAATCCCATGGTATATGTATATATATATATATATTATATACCATGGACAGAAGAAAAAAAAGAAGAGGAAAAGAAGAGGAGGAAGACGAGTGAATGAAAAATGTGAGGGGAAGACCTGGAAAAAACAAATCTTTCATGTTACTATATAAAATTTTTGCTTCGCGCCAGAATTGCCTGTTCGATGAGATTCATATCTTGCTCAATAGACTGATATGGAGCAAGTTTTGAAGTCAATATACAAAACATATTTTAGCTCAGACATCGAGCTTTCATTATTTTTGTTAATTTACAAACTTATGTGTTCTGTAAAATGTCCGTTTTATGGTCAACATATCAGCATTTTTAAGCTCAGGCCGCATGGTCACGTTGTTTGATTTGCCAAGTTCCTATTGTCTACAAGTATTCCATAATGTTCCATTAAACAACTGTATTCAGAATGCCCATATTCTAGGTCTAAATCTAAAACATACGCGAAAGCTTGCATGTTCTTTGTTTAAAATGTACTTAAGTTATCCAGCTTCACATCAGAATATCAATTTAGTTGTCTGCTCACGCTTCACGATCGCATTATTAATGATGAATAGAGTGTCCCACTTTTAGGACTAAAATCTCAAACGTCTTCCTCTCGCGCTTCGCGCTCTAATTAATTGTTTAGTTACATACCTGTCCCCTTTATTAATACAAAAAGTGCTTAGAATTACCCCTTTTTTAGGTCGGAATGTAAAAAAAATTGCTCGCGCTTCGCGCTCGCATTATTGAAATATATACCGTCTTCATGGTTTTACTAGCTAAATTCCATGTGTTCTTCATGATCAAATTCTACTTTTATCCGCATAACTATTTCAAAGTTCAAATCATTTATCACTAACTTTCTAAAAGAAAGTGGTGCTCACTCAAGCGGAAATACTTGTCGACAGTTTGATCGTCATTTGCTTAAATGGATGGTTGCCGAACGGATTTATCTTCCGTAGCTGATCGTTATTATATTCCCCATACTCGGAACAGCACGTATTTGGGTTCAGGTAAGGTGCGCACTGATATTTTTATGGTGCATTTATCAGCAGGTGGAAGTGTCCACTTTTATCTAAGCATTATTCTATCACGAGCAACTGATCTACACTTGTCTTGTCCGTTCTTGCTGCTACCAGAGGCTTGCAGGTCTCAGGTGAAAAGAAGATTGAACAAAGAAGAAGAAGAAGATCAATGATGACGGCTTCACTTCGTGAAATAATGACGACAATAATCAAGCTGGTATTGGTTGGTATGATCTGCTTTTTTATGAGAGCAGATGCTTCCAAAGAAACGTCTTGCGATGCTTATCAAGGTGAGAATAACTTTTATTTTTTTAATTTGTTTTGGAGACTAAAAGATAAAACAATTTACAACAACTAATGTCATATCTATAAACACGTGATATTACCAAAAAATTGTAGAAATTTTTACAATTTAAGTGGGATCATTAGTGAAAGGTGAAGAAGAAATTCATTCGTGCAAAATTTTTGATATCATAAGCAATTTGTAAAAAGTGTATTTGTGACGTTATGATCGAAGTGGTCTAAGAGCTGTGTCTGATACTACGGCACATCTGTGAAGCCGACTCCATGACCGACATAAGAATCGGTACATTATTACCAATTACTTAAATTGCTGGGTTAAACTTAAATTACTGAAAATGCCGGGTTACTAAATAACCCGGCAAAAACCATGAAATCTGAAGCGAGGACAATAGACCGATCACCATGATCACACCCATGCATCATTTCATACTATAAAAAGTACAAGGTAGGTTAATACACAGTCCGTCATCATAATCCTGGTGAATGGATTGTTCAGTTAATCAAACAAAGATCAAAAGCCCCCCCCAAAAAAAAATACACGATAATTCTATATAGCTTCACGGGCCAATAAAAATGGAATTTATGCCATATAAGACTTAAATCCATGTTTGATGAAATACGACCGATCTCGACACACTCCAGCCTGCTTCTCGAGCTGGAGGTTTATTGTCATGCAGAAAGCTCCCCCGAAATGAATTTGCTCTGGTAATCCTTGCACTTAACATGCTTAAACTGCCCAGCACTGCAGTTGTTATCTGAGAACACCCAAATGAATCTTATTAGCATACAGTTATTCATTTTTAATACTTTTATTTCGTTGTATCACATTCCACAAAATATAAGTGTAATGAACATTCACCCAACTTGAATATAAAAACATTTATACAAAATAACAATTTTTATTAAACAGAGAAAGTGGGAATCCCCCCAAAAGAGGAACCTATTTTTAGCATAGCCTGTAAAACGAAGGTTCCCAGAAAAGATATAAAAGCAGTAACGCAAAAAGGAAGAATAATATGCACATGAAAGAGATCTATAATGATAGCCACTTGAACGATGCATTTAACATACAAACAAGCGAATGTAAAAAAAAAACTTTCAGTCCAATTTGCTTGCTTTGAAAGAACATAATGAGGGCAATTGAACTACACTATTGATGTCTAAACCGTCTCCCAAAAATCTATCTGATGATTGTTGTGTTAAAAATGAACTCAGATCATCTGCAAAAACGAAGAAATTAAAGCAAAGAATGCGGAGTCTGCGGGAGAATTTGTGATGTATAGAATAGATAGTAACGGGCCAAACAGTAACCCAGAGATAACAGTAATAAGTTGGATTCCAGAATTGGAGTTTTTTCTAATTAATAATCATTTCTTAACCACTTCGAGGCCTTTCCATAAATACATATATCTTGAGAATTTATGTAAAAGCATATTAAGGTTGATCTTGTGAAAGACCTTGGATAATTCAGAAAAATACCAGCAACATAGCATTTTCTATTATAGCCTTGTTTACTATATTGCATATATTCACTGACGTAGACAGCAGTGGGCAAGGGGGGGGTCCCTATTCACCCACTTTAAATTGGACTGATCTGATAAATCTGTCCCCTCTTTTCCCCCAAAGACAACGGGGGGGGGGGTAGAAGCACCGTTGCTGTTCAATTGCTATGAGGATATGCAGGCAGGCGCGGTGGAACGTATTTTCGTTTGGGGGAAAGTAAAAAAAGGGCACTTTTTTAAAAGGTCATTTTGGTGACATTTTCACTATAAGATTATCATGTGCATTGCATGAAGTCGTTGTGTATTTTAAAGTCATGTCAGTTGAGCAAAGCATTTTTAAAGTGATTTCTGATGATTATTATAAGATTATATTTAGGCTTTTTTTTACACGGTTTAGAAAAACTGTCAAATCTGAAGTTCTAAACTCGCTTTTTGACAATAATGGGGTTAATTAGGCCCTACTATTTAAAGGGCACCTCTGCGAGATGTTGCGAGCAAATCGCAAGCTCAAACGGTACTTTGGCGATTTCAATAAGAAATGAAAATTAAATATTCCAAGCAGTTCATGTAATTATGAAAAACATGTGTATTTAACGAAAGAATTAACTCCAGCGCGAAGATTGACCTGATGTTTTATATACTGACCAGGAATGGAAGCTTAAAACTTTCATACTGAAAAATTGACATTCAAAACACCTTTATAACTAGAAACAGCATAAGTACATTACTGCATAATAACTAAGGTAAGCGCGAAGCGCAAAAAATGATTTCCTAACATAAAATGTATTATGTTGTACTTCAGAAAGGATATTTAATTTCGAAAGGGGCACATTTCATTTTTAGAAAACGCATTTTTTTCCTACGGGGATATTTTTTAAACATAACTAGCAGGAGCTGTTAAAAATGACACCCCTTTCACAAAAATTAGAAAAAAAATCTCATTATCTGGAGGTAATTCACATGCGAACAATACACAGTCCCCAACATTCTAAATCCATTTGCTCTGGCAGCAATTGCTTAGAAAAATAAAGTATTAAGACGCCAATTCCTGATGCAATAATTCTTTGTCCACCGTAATTATACGCATAATTATGCATCCTCCGTTGAAACTGTTATTGCATAATATCCTATTAATCTTTAATTAAAACACCGTTTTTATTACTAAAATAAATACATTTTATTTTCGGAGAAAACGCACCTTATTCATTTACGGTCTATCGAACCTTTATTTCGTTTTTGGACTAACGAACCTTCGGATTGACGAACATTTATTTCATTTTCGGACTATCGAACCTTTGGATTAATGAACCTTATTTCGTTTTCGGATTAACGAACCTTCCGAGCAACGAACCTTATTTCGTTTTCGGATTAACGAACCTTCGCAATATTTAAACCTTAGGAATAACGAACCTTCGGAATTACGAATGTAACCCAAGACAACACCAACATGAGTCATGCATGTCATGTGTATGAAGGTCATTGATCACAGAACAATTAACAGAAAATATATTAAGAAAAATTCAAGTCATAGTCGCACTTTGATCAATACTGGCCACAATTCTGAAATCAACGTATTACCTGTTATCTCAAGGTTACTGTTTGGCCCGTTGCTATTTATTTTATACACCAACGATTTTCCAGACTCATTCTCTACTTTCATTTCTCCGTTTTTGCATATGATTCTCCATGAAATGGATGCGGAAAAAGGTAATTGCTTCGACACTTCTCGATCTTCTTTCCGTCTTTGATACGGTGAACCACAAAATTTAGTTAAACACACTAATGTATCTTGGTAAAGGGTAAAGCTATCGATTGGTTCACATCATATCTGTCATATCACTCACAAGCTGTTTTGATAAATGGCTGTCCTTCTCATTTCCTACCGCTTACCTGCGGGGTTCCGCGGGGATACGCATTCTGTTCATGATTACCAAAAAGTGCTGAATATAAATATGTTCTAGCTCGCGCTACGCGCTCCCAAAATTTGATCACGTGGCATACATCAAATAGTTTTAACGCTTTGATTTCACATTGAATGTTTATTTAGATATACGCATCTAATAAAAAAGGGCAATTCCTTTTTAAAATATACGAAGAATGTTCCGTTTTCAGGTCATCCCCAAAAAGGTTCAGCTCGCGCTTCGCGCTCCCACCATGGCATTCATATCGTCTTCGGGATACTCCTTCATGTTAGAAAGTGATTAGTTTTCTTTTGGGTCAGTACATACAAAAAAAAAATTAGTTTCCTCTTCAGGCTCGCATTAATTGTCCATTGAGATATATAAAATGTTCTGTATTCAAAAACATGCTTGAACTATCAATTTTTCAGATCGTAAAGTATTTATTTTAGCTCGCTCTTCACGCTCCCATCAATTGTCCTATCCTGTTCATGCTTATTAAATTTTCTGGTCTTTTACTTGAAATTACCAAAACGCTCGCATTATTTATTTAGGCTTTATCAAAATCCTAATCTTGTTTATTAGAAGAAATTTAAAATGTACTTGCAACTTCAGTCTATAGTTAGGCCTACCACCTAAAAACCAGAGTTTATCAGCAAATCTAGTTCTATTATAGTATTAAACCTAATCGAAATGAAACGGCCACCCTTTCAATATACATATCGCTGTTAAGTTTTATATCGTATATGCGATAAAGAAATCTGCTCATAGTTTATTGCTCCCGACATTACTGTAGTTACTTTAATGGGTCTAGCGCTCTGACAAAGTAAAATAATTATGAGATGCCTGCATGTTTCATTTATTAATCTATAAAAATGAATACAATGAAAACGTCTTCGATTGGTGAACAGGGATTCTTCCCCACCACAAGGGGCACTATGAATTTACACAAGACATCCAAATTTTTTTTTTTTAATTAGTAAGATAGTAATATAATGTAATTTTGTAGTCAACGATATTGAAACAGATTGACTAATACTTTGGATATTTTGTAACTTCCGTTTACTTCAACTCGATTTTCAACCCAACTTTTTAGGAAGATGTCCAAGTATAGGTCTCTATTTGTTCTTATTCATTAACCGCTTTTATCATCAGCACTAGTGAATAGACCTTGACAAGATACATCACTTAATACTTTATATGATTGGTAAAATGTAAAGCCGTTTTAATAGAAATCAATTTAGCGCGTTCTTTCATTTTTTTCATTAAGGCCGGGACGGCACTATAGACGTGAGGCAGTCTTTTTTTGTCAAATGAGATTGCTTACCGATACAATCATAGATCAAGGTTCTAAAGGCCTGGTCACACCGCCCGAGTGTTGTTGGAGCGGTCGTGGGGCGGTAGGGAGAGAGGGTCGAATTTCGCTCACAAAATTTGGGGAAAAATCGAAAAAAAAAATCGAAATCGGAAATGGTGAACGATAGCGATCGGTGATGATTTTTTCTCTCCGTTGTTTTTTGTTTTCGATTTTTTCCCCAATTTTGTGAGCGAAATTCGAACCTCTCTCCCTACCGCTCCACAACCGCTCCAACAACGCTCGGGCGGTGTTACTAGGCCTTACATAGGCCTTACAGCGCTAAAAAAGATCCTTAAAGGCGAGAAATAAGATTGCATTGTGTGGTGCGCCTTTTTGAAGGACAGTTCATTATGCTAGTGATTTAATTACAAAGTGTTGTATTGAAAAATGCAAAGCTATCTTCTTTGCCCCCCCCCCCTCCCCGTCATTTCGTGCAAGCGACAAAGTCACCCATCCCATGTCGGTCTTCAGCATGCTAGGCGTAAGCGAGTACTTTACAGGGGCAATTGCTCATCAATATTTATTTGATGTCATAATGAGACAAGGCCTTCAAGGCCTAATGTATATCAGTGAATGATGTTTCTTTTTTTATCATGGTGAACATAATGATTTTTTTGCGGGTGGAAAGCAGTAATGGAAATTAAATAAAAAGGGGCAAGGCTGAAAAAGTAGAAACACTCTGACTGAAATTACAAAGTATAACCTTGCTGGATACATTTAAATTGCTTTGTGTACTGTTGTCATGGCCGAGTATGATGTGGTAACTGTGGATCAGGTGATCAGTGTATCCATTTGCTTTTTCGACATGAAGGAATACATAATATACATGTGGTTATCACATGGTGTTCCATTTACGAAATAAGAAAGACAAACTCTCTCTCTTATGGATAGGCATGTTTGGTAGCCCTGATATTTGGATGTACATGTAGATAATGACGAGGAATGATATGGACATTTATTATTCATGCAAGATTTGAGGCAGTTTAAACATGTTAAAATAGGATACGCACTCTAAACACAAAGGACGGAAATGTTCGAAATGGTTTGAAAAAGGCCGAGGAGTGACAGCGCTTTCCACCTTTTTAAAGCTCACTGTCGATCTCGCGACCCTTTTAAGGGACGATTTACCATTCACACTAATTCTTTTTAGAATGTGAATACATTGAATTGATTGCAATTTAGAGTCTATAGCAAACAACATATAACAGGGATGATTGAATATGTCTCTGTTCCTCAACAAATGCCCTTATTTTGAAAACAGCATGACATTTAATTTGTAAGAAATAGATGAATTTGCAGTAAAAGTTAACAGATACCCACAATCATATCTTAATAGAGATGGAATGAAACTGTACATTTTGCAGGGCTATCGACCTGGGGGTCTATACGATCAGTATTTCTGGTCCGGATCTTGTCCTGATTGGAGATATCTCTGTAGACTGTAGACATCATAGCCGCAGTCGCAATGATTTGCTTTGTTTCTTTTAATTGCACCTTTGTTTTGCCATGTATGTGAACAATTGGCAAACTGAACTGTGAAATAATAAATGAAGAATATAATTGTATCACGGGTCTTTTTATTTTAACCGCATTTCGCAATTTTACGAAATTATATAATATTACACATACGGGAATTTCCGTCTAAATAGAATTAAAATATTGTAAACAGATGTGTTTCTTTTGATTGTTAATAGCTTTCGACCGCTAATCGTTCCCACATCTCATGCCCCGGCATCAACTACTGATTGCTTTATATGTCGTTATAAAAGTCGCGATATTTAACTACAGATAAAGTAATGAGTAATGCCGGAGGTATGGTACATTACATCGGGGAACTATTAGCAGTCAAAACCTTTTAGCAATTTTTAAACTCATTTAAATCTTTGCCTTCCAATCCTCTTGCATTTATGCAGCCATTTCGTTTATATAATATATTTGTACACCATGGGAACCACTTCAGTCATGGCTAGCGGCGTCGTCCTAATAACAATGTTATTAAACTCAACTTGCTTTCAATATGAAGTACACGCATGAAAAATAGAAATATGCATTTGTATACGATAACACACACCTGATTCCTCCTATATGTAGTTGAAATTTTGTTCCAGGAACACCAACCTAAAATGTAAACACAAAACACTACATACAAATACATTTTCAGCTCGCACTTCGCGTTAACATCATTTGCTTAATAAAATACATACGAGCCTTAAATGTCCCTTTTCAGGTCTGAATCGCACTCGCAATGTTTCATCAGTGAGACACGTATCATGTTCATGATCACAATGACTGCACATGGTGCTTCATGTGTTTAGGTTTTCTTCTAACAAAATCAGCAAGTGCTTGGTGCTCGCATTAGATGGCTATGGTGAGATATGTATGATATTCATGAATTCCTGAAAAAAAGTCAAAATATACGAAAATTTCAGCTCGCTCTTCGCGCTCACATAGTTTATTCAGTGAGACAGGTATGTATCATGACGACAAAAAAAAAATGCTTAGGCGTATAATGTCCCTTTTTTAGGTGAGAATATAAAAAATCTTCCGCTCGCTCTTCGCGCTCGCATTATTTGATCATTGAGATGCATATCCGTTTAAAGGCACAGTCCTTATAATGTCTCTATCAGTATACCTGGTAATTCCCATTGCTCTCCATCTCGTCCACTGATCTGTATATTTCAGCTCAATGATTGATATACAGAATTCAGTGGTCTCGCACCTTTCTCCCCCCCTCCTTTTCTCTCTCTCTCCCTCCCTTCATTTTCTATCCCAGATTTACATACTGTATACTTCCATAAACTTCTAGGCCATGAATACCGCGCGAAATGATCTCTAAAAATAAACCTCGAAATTAAAGTAGGCCCATTTAATATAGGAATCAACGTTCAAACACATTCATACTATTCCTATCATGTATTGTATATTAGGTAACTAAGATTGACAATTTATTGAAGTTATGGTACACAATATTTGACAGAGGATCTCGTTAACTTGGACCATATTGATGGATTTGTTTGAAGCGTTGTTGACGCCTTTCCATAATTTTCTTATTTTTATTAGAACAAAGTGCGTCGGGTTTGACTGTCATTTCCATTAAAAAATAATAACTGATTGGATTCGTCGAAAAAATAATATCAGGTTATCAAAGGCTTCTCATCTGTCAGAGGATGATCAATATTAGTTATTGCCTTTTATCACAAAATAAAGAGGTCAGTGATCGTCAGTATAGAGAGTTGGTAAATGACATGATCATCGAGTAATATCATCTTATTAATAGAACTGTCAGTCATCCATATCAGTGACTAAAAATTTCAACAATTTAAGAAAAATCTTTTTTTTATGATTCGTTGTCAGGCAACGGCAAAAAAGCCTGCAAAATGCACTTGCCCTGTGGGAAATATACGTTTAGGTATATTAGCTTTTATCAGATACATTAAAATGACGTATGAAAACAAATACGTCGTTATGTATATTTACTGTCCTGGAAGAAGCAAACGTTTGTTTTCATCATAAAAATCTTCAATTCTTCTACGAGAATTCAGAGGAGTCTAAAATAACAAGATATGATAAATGGTGGTGATGTTTTACCTGATTGCTAAGAAAGCATGAATGCTTGTAAACAAGCAACCCGAGGACCGACGGCTTATTGTCCTCTCCGACGGACCGATTCTTGGCAGTAGACCCATTATTTCTCATTTTCTTCATATCTTACATAACTGCATATCTTACTTGACACTGGTTATTTACCCTTCACCCTACATTTTAAACACTATATTATTTATTTTGCATTACGTGCATTCATTTTTTTCATGTTCCCTTTATAAATCTAACTTAAATCCTAACATCTTGAGAATTAATCACGGACTGTGTTTTCCTTTAACAGTTCTGAATGTGCGATTAGCAACCGGCAACAATGCATCTGAAGGGATCGTAGAGGTATGTGTAAACGGAACCCGTGGACACATTTGCGGTGCATCGTGGGACAAAGCTGATGCCGATGTAGTTTGCTCAAGTCTTGGTTTTACCAGGGCGCGAAGAGCATTTAGCTTTTATAGAGACGTGCCGGCTGAACCAGTCAGCGACGAGATGGTTCTTTATGACGTGACATGCACCGGAGACGAATCCACTTTGTTTGAATGCTCGTATCGAGTGAATCTCACAGGAGGCTGCTACTTGGGAGAAATAGCTGGAATCGAGTGTTTACAGGATAATGGTAATTCGAACTCAGTCATCTTCAATAAGAACTCAAAAATTGATGCATTTGTATACCAATTTTCATGTAGCATTAAAATGCAAATGAAAATAAAATCAGAAAAAACGTATACGATCTAAGCGCATTGCCTATTTCTCAGGCCTTGTTTGAGTCAAATTTATATTCATGAATGATGCATTTAATATTCGAACGAGGAGCCTTCCACTATAAATTGATAAATCATCGTGGAAACATCAGTCTATTATGACTATTCTCCATTTCTTTTTCTACTTTCCCCTTTCATCATTTTCATAGAATACGATTTTAGCCATTGATGTCAAAGGCAAGTCTCAATAACAAATTTCATGTCGTATTAATATTAAGCAAATGAAAATAAAAAAACAGAAAAACTTATGCGATCTAAGTGTATTGCCTATTCCTCAGACTTTCTTTGACTCAATTTGAAATTCTTGATTGATGCATTTAGTCATCGAACGAGGAGCCTTCCGCTATAAATGTTGAATAAATCAATCGATAAATCATCGTGGCAACATCAGTCTAGTATGGCTGTCTTCCATTTCTTTTTCTCCTTTCCCTTTTCATCATGTTCATAGAATACGATTTTAGCCAATAATTGATGCATCTAATCATCGAACGAGCCTTCCGCTATAAATGTTGATTAGTTGGTAAATTGCCAATTCGTCCACTGCAACAATTCCGTCCACAAACATTTAGGCTAATAACCATTTGGACCAATCATCACTTCGTCTAATCACCAGTTGGTCTATTACCATTTCGTCTCATAACCAGTTGGTCTAATACTCATTTTATTTTCATTCATTTTGCCGAATTAACACTTAGTCCAATCAGACCAAATGGTATAGGGACTAAATGGCTATTGGACCAACTAGTTATTAGACGAAATGGTGAGTGGACGAAATGGCTATTGGACCATGTGGATACTAACGAATTGATGGTAGACCAAATGATAGTAGACGAGTTGGCAATTGGACGAATTAGCATCGCACCACTTGAAAATAAACCGATATAGTTGATAAATGATCGTGGTAATAGCAGGCTTTGATGTTTTCAATGTCTGTTTCTCCTTTTTCTTTTCATCACGTTCATGGAAAATAGTTATTTAGCCAATGATGATAAAGGCAAGTATCCATTAAGAAGCTATTAATTCAATCAAATGACTGAAGACGGCAGTTATGAGACGATTATAGGTAGAGAATTCGAATTATGAAACAAAAATTGTACTCTTGGTCGAGAAAATGAGCTAGGCCTACATGTATAATATTCCCTTAATGGCAAATTAACAACATTGAGGCAATGGCTTGAGATATAAATAGTAATTTAGTTATCATTGAAGAAGTTAAAGTGATTGGTTAATATTGGTTTGACTTTTAAGATATCTGAGCTAGAAGGTCACATTTGTCACCTGTGTCTGTGATATGTTACAAAAATGAAACCCAAGAAAAAATTGCGTTCGAACATAATCATTTAGTGCTTCAGAAATTGAAATATAAAGTAAAAAAAATATATATATCTTAATTTTATCCCATACACTTATGTGTACTATTTAGGCGTCTATAAGACACCTATTTACAAAATCAGGGTTTGCCTTGTAGTTTTAGCTTTTCATTCTCAATAATGGTTGTTTTCAGGGTTTACTACTTCTAATACATGCACTTGTACACATGTTTCATCTGGTTTGATAATTTTTTAAATCGGCTGCTCACAAAGTTAAACAATACCTTTAATTATAAATCTGATTTTCGTTTCACCTCTTTTTTTATAGGAGATGTATGTATTCCTGGCTTGTGTCATGGGGACAAAGATATGGAAGGTAAGATTTACGTTTCTTCAAGTTTATATAGTGAGGTTTCATTTTCATTTTCCCTTCATATTTCAAATCAGAGATTTGATGATTTATATACTCTGAAATAACACATTTATTATTTTTTCCAGCAGATTTCACATGCAACCCACTGACAGATGGATGCTTCATTTTGCCTTGGAATGGTAAGATAGTAACCAAAAAGACTATTAGTAGTTTTCGCAAATAAATGATGTTTTCAAAGACGAATTGTTCTAAAATTATTGTGAGAGCCCTGCGAATTAAAGTTTTTTAAATCATTTTTTAATCAAGAAAATGGGTATGATCTGTTTCTTTTGTTCCATCTTAAAAAATAATTCATGGCAATATATTTCGTAGGAGCCATATCGTAATTTACCTCAATAATTTCCCTTTTCAAGAGGATTGATATGCATATTTATAATCTGTATAAGTTTTTGTTTGCTTATTTCATTCATGTTAAGAGAAAAGTTATTTCCATCATCAATTACAACTCTAAGGCCCATATTCTGAAGTCGGCTTTAACTTAAACTCAGGTTTAAAGTTGTGGTTGAAGTATGGGAAGCCAAAAGTATCAAAAATTTTATTAAGTTGTATGTTTCTTATATTTACTGTGCTCTTTCCTGATTCATCGATGGGGAAGACAATCATCTATTTATACTTCCTACACAATTATGAATGATTTGAGAGCCGAATGAGCTGAAGTATGATGTCTCTACTGTTTAGTGATTATGTAACAATTGGCTGTCCATACTTAACCCACAACTTTAAACCTGAGTTTAAGTTAAACCCTACTTCAGAATACGGGCCTAGTTGTTTAAATTTCTTCCCCTCTCACCCCCTCTCCGTCTGTCTATTTTCACTTTCTCCCTCTATGTATATCTTCCTCATCAGGTCAATTACACTGTTCTTTTTACGACTTGGGATTGTTCTCGTTGGAGTGCATGTAAGTATGCAACATGAACCGAAATTGGGTCTGGTTGGCTGACGTCATCACGCCTCAGCATTGGAGAATTTGCTTGCAGCCAACACCAGACCTTATAATTAAGAGCCTTCAATGGTTTATCTAGTCAATTTTTAAAGTAGAATAATAATCCTAAAATTTTGAATTCATTAAAAAAAGTTATCATCATAAATGTAATCGTTTTTATAATACTTAATTGCTTATAAATCCATCCTGAAGCTCAGGTAAGGTTCAGTAATGCAAATTATGCTGGGATACATATCTAATATTATACAAAAAATACAAATAAGCAATTTGCTTGTATTTTCATCCATAGGTTCTGAGTGAAAGTTTGAAATTCACTTGATGCCATTTAGCGTCGTCTATGATTTTATTTGTTCTCAAAGGATCCTTCAAGCCTTATCGAACAAATTTTTGATTGCATAAATTTAGATCTATAATATGTATTTTTAAAATGAAGATGTAAGGTTTTAGATCGTATTTTCACAGAGTTTGTTCATTTTTATGATCAATTCTTTCTCTTTGACACATGAATGCACACTTTGAAAATGAATAAAAAATATTTACCAAAATGTATTACAGAGTTTGAAATCGATTGGAATGATTTTGGAATTTTATCAACGTCCTCTATGTGGACCTTTGAATTAATATAAAATGTGCAACATCAATTCAGAACTTTATACAGTCACACCAACAGATTCATTAGTGAATTGTTATCTCGTTCCTATAGTATTTCATATTTTAACATGTTTAATTAAATGAAGAATTTGATGTTTTCTTACAGAAGCTGGGACGAACTTGGTTCTTCGCTTAGCTCTGAAGGAATAAAAGAAGAAGAGCGTGCTGAGCTTCTGTAAGTATCTTTGCTCTGGGTTCTGTCGAGCAAATTAATTTCCAAGCAACGATTTTGATTTGCCAATGATCAGTTCATAATACCTCTTAACGCGCAAAGCGAGTTAATGAGAGGTTATCTCAGGTCAGACTAGCTGGACAACAACATATCTCGCCAGCGGTACGTAACAGGTGTTTACAAGGAAGGGGCCTGGTCAGGCGAATTCCTTTGGCCTGGTGGAGATATGTTGCGATGCCAAATATGGTATTGTTCGGACTTCACGAGGAGGCGTGGCCCAAAAAATGTTGCATTGCGAATTTTGGTAGTTCGGACATCACAAGGAGGCGTGGCTAAAGATGCTACGTCGCGTTAGCTGACGTGGTAATTTCGGGAGGGGGCAAAATCCAATTTCTAACAAGTTAGCATTCTTCTTCGTGGAGTCGAGTGGAAAGCATCTTTTATCTCAATTCACCTGTTTTGTGCCACATACTTCCTGTATTTTTGTTATCCGTTCGTTGGACTCTTTAGCTGTGATCCTGCTAATTGTCATTTTAACCCAATCGTATAGCTATTAAAGAACGCTTCGCAGTTGAGAATTATTTTCCTTATCTGGGAACATACCTGTACATATTTTGTGTTTATATCCGTTTGTTGGATCTTTACCGGATTGAACTTTTGAGTTGGTAGGAGTCACAGTTTGCTCTTAGGATTTTTCAATTTCATCGCCATCCCGCATATTCTAATCATGCCTAAGGCTAAGCCCGGCAAAAAGTTAAGTCAGAGGAAGTCTACTCGTCGTTCGGTCCGAGATGCCGGCAGCCAGCCTTCTCCTGTCGACCTCGCGACAGACGTCGACCAAGTTTTTAGTTCGACGCAGAGCCCAGCCGCTGGAAGTTCGGCGTCGACAAGCAATGGTGAGTTCGGGACAATGGGGGGCTCCTGGCCTCTTGTGACTTCTCCACAAGATCCGGTCATTCCCCAAATTCAATCTCAAGCTCCCCCTTCTATCCCTCCTGCCCCTGTAGCTGAGGGGCTTAATAGTCATGATAATTTTACACCAGCCCTCAACCCTCCTTTTCCTACGCAGCCAGATATGCTTAGCTGCGTGTGTGATGAATTGGGCGGGGAGGTGCCTTCTAGTGTTAAGGAGAAGATTTGGAAGGGTGAGTTTGTAGAGTTAGGTGGATTGCTAAAAAGGGAAAGCTTAAGTGAGGAAGGTTCCCAGTTGCAGGCCTTCAGCCTTTGTGCCTCCGGCTCAGCTTTAATGCTTCGCCCCCAAAGTAAGGCTCCGGTGATCGCGAGCATAGAGCAGTGGACATCTGCGTTCCTTATTTACGCGTCTATATACTTGGAGCGACACTGTATGCGTGCGCGCGAGCTCCTCAAGTATATAGATATCGTTCGTTCTATTGTGCGTTTTGGGGGTTTCAATTGGCGGGCCTATGACATTCAATTTCGGTTACGTCAGGCCCGTCATCCACATCGTTCCTGGGCTGTCATAGACACCGAGCTATGGCTGACAGTAGCTTCGACTCCCGGTCGAGCAATGTTTTCTTCTTTTGGGGGTAACCAGCCCTTTCGGCCATACGACCGGTCGTTCCGGCGGGGTAATTTCCCATTCTCTGGATATGCCAATAGACAAGGGGCAAATCGGGCCCATGGCGCCGCGCCTGCCCCCTCCCGCTCCTCACCAGTCTGTTTCGCCTTCAACGCTGGGTCATGTCAACGCATTGCCTGCCGTTATGCTCACCGGTGCGGAAAATGCTCCTCAGCAGCACATGGCTCACACGCCTGCAATTCTGCCGCTGCAGTTGCCAAACAGAAACCTAGCTCCAACTCCAATTAAACTTTGCAGCATGCTCCCATTTCTTCAAAGGCACCATAATAAACAGAACGCAGCGTTTCTGATTTCTGGGTTTAGGTCTGGCTTTTCCTTGGGTTTCACAGGCGAGCGTCGCTCTGTGTTCTCGCGTAATTTGAAATCGGCTAGGGAGCATATGGGCATGCTGCTGGAGAAAGTTGGTAAGGAAGTTAGTTTAGGGAGAATGTCAGGTCCTTTCCAAGACCCGCCTTTCGATAACTTTCGCTGCTCCCCGGTAGGGCTCGTCCCCAAGCGAAATCCGGGAGAATTCCGGCTAATTCAGCATCTATCCTCTCCTCGCGGGGCTTCGGTTAATGACCACATTGATTCCGAGTTATGTTCCGTGAATTATACTTCATTCGACAAAGCGGTTGATCTCGTTGCTCGCTTGGGAACTAATGCTCTCATGGGAAAAACCGATATCAAATCCGCTTTTCGTTTACTACCAGTAAATCCCTCCGATTTTGACCTTCTAGGGTTTTGCATTGATGGCGCGTATTACTTCGATAAATGCTTGCCAATGGGCTGCTCAATTTCATGTGCCCATTTTGAGCGTTTCAGCACTTTTCTTGAGTCATGTTGCCGTGAAATTGCAAATTCAGAGCAAATTTTGCATTATTTGGATGATTTCTTTTTCGTTGGCGCAACACAGCAGGAATGTCGTTCCTTGATGTTTCATTTTAAGGCAATGTGCGAGGTTTTTGGCGTCCCGATAGCGGAGGGGAAGACTGAAGGGCCCGTTCCCACTATCACATTTTTAGGGCTTGAAATTGACGCGGCTGAGCAGAAAGTTCGGGTACCCAAGGAGAAAGTAGACGTGTTACAGGCAATGCTCATTGACTTTGTTAAGAAAGATAAGCTCTCGTTGCGGCAGTTGCAGTCGCTTATTGGCAGCCTTAATTTCGTGTGTAAAGCCGTGGCTCCCGGAAGAGCCTTCCTCAGGAGACTTATCGATCTTACTAAAGGGGTCCGCACCCCCAACCTCCGGATAAGGCTTTCACGCGGCGCGAAAGAGGACATGCAGGCCTGGCTTACGTTTCTGTCCGATTTCAATGGCACGGTTATGTTTTCACACTCAACATGGGTAACTAATGCTCATTTTCAGTTCTTTACTGATGCTGCGGGTAGCATTGGCTTTGGTATATCCTTCCAGGATAAGTGGGCTCAAGGGAGATGGCCAGCTGAAATACTGGAGAAAAATTATTCCATTGCTTTTCTAGAGCTTTTCCCAATAGTAGTCGGTATACGTATGTGGGGGGCTCTGCTAGCTAATTCTAAGGTCTTATTTTGGTCAGATAATCAAACAGTTGTTCACGTTGTTAATTCCTTAACTTCGAAATGTCCTAGTGTAATGAAACTGGTTCGTTTGCTTGTAGTTCTCTGTTTGGAGCATAATATTATGTTCAAAGCACGTTACGTGCCAGGCTCTCGCAATGAAAAGGCTGATGCCCTCTCTCGTTTTCAGATGGACAGGTTTCGCAGGTTAGCTCCAGGCGCAGATCTGGCTGGCAGCAAGCTTCCCGCCCATCTTTGGAGCAGCTTCGTATAGAGAGAGAGCATCGGTTGCTTTCTTCGCGGGCGCACAGCACTCATCATACTTATAGGAACGCTTGGTCTGTGTTTAAGCAGTTTCGGCTGCAATATCATTATGATATAAGTATAGCTCCTGACGTTGAGCAGGTTGCTCAATTTATTGCTTATCTCTCTTGGAATGGGTATGCGGGGGCAACAATAAGTACTTATATTTCAGGCCTGGCTTTTACGATGCAAACATTGGGTTGGCCTGACGTGACTGACGCTTTTGTAATCCGGCGGCTGGTAGACGGGTGCAGACGGAAAAACGCTCGCCGCGATACCCGGTGTCCCATTACTCTACCTATTCTCAAATCCATCCTAAATTCATTGACTCACGTATGTGTCAATACGTATGATTTGGCATTGTTTCGGGCTGCCTTTTTAATCGCTTTCTTTGGTTTTCTTCGAGTAGGGGAGTTCACGTCTCGATCTAGACATGAACCCGTTCCTTTATCAGAAAAAGATGTTATTATTCAAGGAATGGGTAATCAAGCAAAATTGCGCATTATGATTGCGAAGTCTAAAACAGATCAAACTAGACGTGGATGCTCGATTTTAATTCCACAGAATGTTGTTTCGTATTTATGCCCACTTCGCGCTGTAAATGATTACCTCGCTCTGCGGAGCTCGTGCGGCTCTGCCTTTTTCCGTCATTTTGACTCGTCACCCCTAACGAGGCACAATTTTGGCAAAGTTTTAAGACGTGCCATTACTTTTTGCGGTTTACCTGTTGCTCACTTCTCTTCCCATTCTTTCCGTATTGGGGCTGCAACTTCTGCAGCCATGGCGGGTGTTCCCGATGTTTGCATTCAAAATATGGGGCGCTGGGCTTCCAACACACACAGATTGTATATTCGACAACCTGTCCCCCCCTTAATTGAAGCAATTTTTGCCAGTATGTTTATCGCCTTTCTGTTTTAAATACCAGTTCGTGCAAAATTTAATATCGACCTAATGTTTTATGAATTTGTTTTGACACCCTCTAACAAGCAGTATATATTATCTTTACTCTCTCTCTCTCTCGCTGGTTGCCATGGTGACGGCGATGGTTACTTTACCCAATAATAGCTCCATGGGCGCAGACAGACTTGCTCGCCCTCTCTTTTTAGACTGTGGGCTTTGCTACTCTTATCATGTTTATGGTAATTATGTAACCCCCCCCCCTTTAGAATGCACAATTGGTGCCGCTGTTTCTTTCCTTTTCTCTCTTCCATGTGCAGTTATTTGGAGTTTCAACGTGGGCCGTGTCAGCCTTCCACGGAATCGTACGAGAGGAAGGGGGCGAATCACTTTTCGCTGACGTGGTCAGACCCGCTCTAAATGGGGGCGGGCCCTCACAACTCGGCGCGTGCCCGAGTCCTAAAGCTCAATACATCCGCGAACATGAGGATCGACCCTTGATTTCTTTGTCGCGGAGTGATATCACTGGACAAACAGCTGTTTTACCTCCGTCAAGCAATCGCTGGCTCGGACGTCGCGAACGATTGGACCTTTTTTATGATCAGATGTTGTAACCTGAATACATTATCCAGAACTCATACGTGGACTCATGAGATTTCAAGTTACCGCAACTTCACTGTTTAGTTGATAAGCCCCACCCCCCCCCCACTTTCATAGAACATTAGACTCTTCGCCAGTGAACTGAATGAGCAATATTCCTGCTAGATGGTATAATGGTATAATGCGTCCCCGTTCGTTTAATGCACCCCCTCTTTCCCAGCTTCTTAGCGTGGACCTTGTATATACAGCATGGTTGGAACTATTGCATCATATTGTGTTGTGGCGGCGGGCTGACGATGAGTCATCCCGTTTGGCGGCATTCCATTTTTTGCCACAACACATTATGATTCTTCACTTATTATGGGCTTCCTGAGATAATAATTTTCAGTTATTTAGACCAATTTCGTATATTCCACTCCTCAGGTTATAATGTGAACGGGGCGTGGTTCGTCACCCGATTTGGATGAGGCCACCAGCGAATTCCATTTAGGACCGAACATTAACGTTGCCTCGTTCACATTCTAGTTCGGGGCCGTTGGTGGGGCTTCTGAGCACTAGTTTCTGTTTTAAAAGTTTTCCTGCATAAGCTCGTGTTGCAAACGGGAATCTTTGCTTCGTAGCTTTGCAGATGGATTTTTACGTTTCCCACATTTGGCCAACATGACAAACTGGTGTCTTTGTCATGAATGTGGATGGACTGTTTTAATTTTCAATTGAGGAGATTGGTTTAATAACTTATATTTTTTCGCATATGACACATCTCAGGAGGCTTTACGTTTATACATGTATTATTATGTTTTAATTCTTGCATTATATTATTTTGGCTTTATTTGATGCCACATCATTTTACATTTCGGTATACATCATTTGGAAGATGCTTTTCAGAAACAATTTATTAAACTCCACGGAAACTGCATTTACTCGCCTCTCGTGTATTTTGTCTGGGTTGAGATAATCATGATTATAGCTTTATTCGCCACTGTAAACCTTATACGTGGCCTTGATCCCACTGCACTAAATGCCTGGTCACATCGCCAGAACTTTGCTGGAGCGTTCCTGGAGCGGTGAAAAAAAAATCATCACCACTCGTCACCGTTCACCATCGTTTAACAGAAGTTGCCCTCTTTAAGGCAACGCCGTATACGATTGGTCACCGCTGACGGTCCCTCCTACCACTCCGAAATTGTTGAGCCGCACAAAATATTGCGAGCGGTGAGGAGTGGGCAATTTTCCGCTCCGGCAATGTTCACTACCCATTCATCTCACCTGGGTCGAGTGCAGCATATCGTGGATAAATTTCTTGCTGAAGGAAAACACGCCATGGCTAGGATGCTGGAACGATGTCGGGCGTTGAAGCAGCGATCCATTGCGATGATGAGCTTTGATTTGGCGTTCAATGCTTGCGTCAACGCTAAACCAACGCTCACTACCGTTCTCTATACCGTTACACCAAGCAACGCCAGTGCACCGCTGAGGGAACAGCCGTGTTTTCGATTATATTCCCCCATTTTGTGCGCGGTGACGAGCGTTGTCAAAATTCGGCCCATAGAGTTATATAACTCTATGATTCGGCCCCATCTCCCTATAACGTTCATGAAACGCTCCAACAAAGTTCGGGCAGTGTGACCGGACCTTTACAGAGAGGATGTAAAACGGAAAAGAATCTGGCCATTCGTTGGAAAACGTTATGTATCCGTAGTGTACTATTTGCATACGTGTTTCATACACTCTATATCCATCGAGCATCTGTCCACTATGATTTCATTGTTTGCCCATTTTGTCCATTGTCTGGAGCAGATGAAAATGGATGGAACCATCCAAAAACTTTGCTTGTTCGCTGTATCCGTTATGAATACGTTTTGTGTCCGTCGGCCAGCGGAACCAGGCCTTTACATTTCTCAAATCATGTAGTGCAGATGGGAGAATATATATATTACAAGTGAGGGTATACATTTAATAGCAATGTACTTCAGTCATGCCAGCGGAAACGATGTAATTGATTTCGTCGTTCTATATATAGACTATTGGGAAAAAGCAAAAGATTTTACAGAAGAAAGAATAAAAACATATTTCACAGAAAGAAATAACCAAATCATTGTGTAAATTATTATACAGGAAAGATTTTTTATTTCAATAAATTTGTAAGGTTATCACAAAATAACAATTTTCTGTAATTTTGCACAAATGCTTGTTAGATTAAACAGTGCAGTAAGGTTACTGATGTTCTCGAGACTTTAATTTTTGCTGGTTTTTTTTAAGTAGAAATTTTCTGACTAAATTTACAAAATGGATTTTCACACAAGCTTAATATAATTCATTTCAAATGAAAATTTATTTTCTCCCATTTCACAATTTTCTAAATTTTTGGTGAACATAAATTCATACAAAAACATTTTTTCATGAAGAATATTATTATGTATAAGTTCTATCCTACTTACAGCAATCATTAATCATTGGATCGTTGGATTCTCAATGTCATTTTACCTCAATATACTTTCTGTTTAACTACAGTAACTTCGATGGCAACGTTGTCCTCGTCTCAATTGATAGCAGAATTTTTAGAGGATTTGAAAACTTGCATTTTCTGTAAGTTCAGCGTTGTTTATTATTATCATTTAGGAAATATTTACTTAGACACGACACAAATCGAATTCTTCTCTGGGACAAATACCCATTGACATACTGAGACATTGCAAATATCACTTGGAAATAAAATGCAAAGAAATATTTTAAAAAATGTGAAAAATATGCTGTTTATTTTAACGTAAGTTTGAGGTTTTTGGAAAATGTGTTTATGTGTTGTTCATTGTGTAGATTTTTATAAAAAGTAACTGTATTCTTGTTGTAATACGATGATAACTAAGATTGATGGCAGGGCTAACACATTTTTGTTGATTGGAATATAAATCTGTGTTTATGATGCATGTTACGTCGTGCATGGTTAATGATTCAGATTATTCTTATTATTGCAGCTATTTTGATAACAACAGCCTGACAGAAATCCAACCTGGCATGTTTGAAGGGTTGTCTTCTCTAAGAATTTTGTAAGTTCATGAGTCTGTTCTTTACAGATGAATATAAAAAGGGTAAATCCTGGCATTTATTTCTGGAATTACTGTTGTTGTTGTTGCTGCTGCTGCAATGAACCTGTTATAATAATTGGATTTAACATGTAAGAACAACGTTTGTCATGTAAATCATTATTTTTCACCAGTTCAACAGCGTTAGAGATCAAATCTTATTTTTTATAACTTCATATCTATCGTCTAGCGAAATTTTCAAAAGAAAACTATGATCTCGTTCACACCTTCCTAAATTGATCCGCGAATAGTTACAATAACAACACATCCGTTCGTTCTGCAAATCGAACTCTCCTGTCCGTTAAAGAAAGTGTATTTTGATGAAAGTTCATTAGCAATCTCCACCCTACATCTGTGCATTTATTGTGTAGTCTCCATTAATGATATATAATGTATTTTGATGTATAATGTAAACGCACCGCAATCAAATTATCTACATAGTAAATATGTTTCTGACTTTACAGAAATCTATCATCTAATGCTATCAATTACATACCGAATGGAGCATTTGATGGACTGGAAAGCCTGGTGATGTTGTAAGTATTAATTGAAAACAGCTGTATTAAGAGTTTGGTTGCAAAAAGGGGTAAGATCCAATTTTACCATTCCCCCAAAAAATCATTTTTTTATTCTCCCATATTGCAATATTCCTATGAGAAACTAAATTGTCATGATGTACTACCCTTTCGTGTGAACCTAAAATTTGGTATAGAAGAAATATACCTGTCTTCAATTCTTTTAAATTGTTGATCTAACCTTTTTTTCAAGTAAACGGAAAATGGATCCAATCCTTTTTGAAAAAAGGGGATTTTTCTTTGCCACTTTAATTCACGTTGTAATGGAATTTCCAATTTTCTTAGGTATCATCAGAGCGACCAGAAATCTATAGGTTTTGAGACAAAAAAAATTGAAAAATGGATCTAACCAAGTTTGATAAACGAGCGCTTCAGAAGAGTTTGTTGTAAAAGGGGTTAGATCCGCTCCAAGAAATTTTTCTTTAAATTCTTCCATATTTCAATATTCTTATGCGAAACTGAATTTTCATGATAACCTACCACGTGAACATAAAATTGGGTATGAAAGAAAACTACCTGTCTTCATATTTTTAAGCATTCTTTCCAAAAATTCCTCTGTGGATCTAACCCTTTTGAAAACAAACTGAAATGGATCTAACCCCTTTTGAAAAAGGGTGCCTTTTCTTAGTTATTTTTGAAAAATTTTAAAGGGAAATTCAACTTTTCTTTGGTATCATCTTCATGATCTTATACAGCTACTAAAAGTCTGTACATTGAGACCAAAAAAGAAAATCGAATTTGATGAAATATGAGTCTATCCCCTTTTGCAATTTAGCTCTTCATATCAAGGTGAAAGAGAATTGAGGAAGAGTGGATTTGATAATGGAACGGGGGTACAGACAGATTAAATAGGGAGGGGGGCGGGGGCTGCCCACAGAATTTATCAATAAATGTATTTTTACTTTGATTTTTCAATCAGTTTCTATATACCAAGGGAAGTAAAGGAAACCCATTTTAGTTAGAAATCCATGGCGGTCTCCAGGTAGATATAGCAACTAGTGATACTATCTTGACTGTGGGATAAATTTCGCCTATGGGGACGTCAGTTTTATCCTTTTCAAACATTTGCTTCTTTAAACTGACTATCGTGGGGTATGTGAAATTTGTGATATGAGTTTTTGTTGGATTTTGACAAATTGTTTCGGTCAGACAGTCATAGTTTACCAACGCACTGCTCATTTTGACCAAACTATTTTTAAGTAAGGCATAAAATACAACTTTGTTAGATCATAATTTCAAACAATAATTTTCATAGAGTTTTCCGTTCTCATTTCGAAATTTTTTTTTTATTATCATTTAACATAATTTTATTTTTCAGGGACTTGAGTTACAACCCCCTATTTCATATAGACGACAATTCACTTGGAAACTTGTGGAACCTTGAATATCTGTAAGTAGTACCTTTCATGATTTTCAATTGAAATACAGTAAATACCTTTCCTAATATTTCTCGGATTGGTCTCTACATCTACTCCAAGACACATAAATTTTTATGAAATCAGACATCATATTCTATTTAGATGGAAATGAAAGAGAATGAAAGAGAGAGAGGGAGAGAGGGAAAGAGAGAGGGGGAGATCTTGGACGCAACATTTCAATGTTGCCTTATGTCAGCATACAATACCTACTTTCACGATCATATTTTTTGTTCAGTTGATTATAGTGAATGGCATATAACAAGATGTAAAACGAAGGTACTGGAGTGCACTGAGCTGCTTATAAGAACACTTGAGTCGTTTGAAGTGAAAATCAGATTCAAACGTAATTCATACTATTTATCAAGGTCTTGCTAATATCCTGGTTGTGGCTAACAATCTAATGTGAAGACACTCTTAGCACACATTATGACCCTGTGACAGGGTTGAAACGTATTTGAAAATGTAGTTTGTGAATTTTAAACTTGAAGTTTAGCCATGGTCACTCTTATTCCCTCTTCAGGTTCCTTATTGACATATACCTACCATCTTTGGAAGCAGGTATAGCGCATAACCTCTCTTCTCTGACGGCTGTGTAAGTTTATTTTCCTTTTACATATTTCTGTGATGAATAACAACAACGTGTGAAGATTTTGTTGACATCATTTGAAAGAAATGAACCGTCTTAAGTTGACCGCTCTTACGGGAGATTAAAAAAAATATGTAAATGCATAACTTAAAGAACACACATAACGTCTCATTTTTCGCAATAGATCCTAATTTTCATTTTGTTTTGCACGTATTATATTGCTGGATGTGCAGTATTCTGATAAAATAATTTGTTCTTTCATTTTTATCTGATAGATCTGCATCAGATAGTAGGATATGCTGTCTTGTATCGCGTGAGATGAACAATGTCAACTGTGCCATGACAGCTCCCAAAAGCCCGTTGGACACGTGCGGTAGACTCTATCCAAGCGTAGTGCTAAGAATCTTTGGCTGGATAATAGGTCTTACCGCCCTGGTTGGAAATTTCACGGTACTCGCTCTAAGATTTCGTCTGGACCAGAAACTAACTGTCCAAACACTGCTGATCATCAATCTAGCTGTTGTTGACTGTCTCATGGGTGTTTACATGATGTTTGTAACCTCAGCTGATGTTTATTTTGGTGATAATTACTTTCTAAGAGCACCATGGTGGCGAGATTCAATTGTCTGCAAAGTGGCTGGTTTTCTTGCCTTTCTGTCCAGTGAACTCTCTGTTCTAACATTAACCTTGATCACCCTTGACCGAACGATATGCATAGTCTATCCTTTTGGGAAACATCGGATGAGCTTCAAGGTATCCGCGATACTTCTAATCGTTATCTGGATATCCGTCTCAGTAATTGGTATTGCGCCATTCCTCATCAACTCCTCCGATATCTATGGTCTCTCCGACGTCTGTCTTGGATTGCCACTCCATGTTGATTCAGGGGAAACTGGCATCTTACGTTTTCTAAGAGAATCTGCCTGGTCTGAAGAATTCATTGTTGTGTACGATGTGATTAGCAGCGAAATTAGACCATCATGGATATACTCCGTGGTAATCTTCATTGGAGTTAACATGGTGTTGTTCATATTGATGTTGGTCTCCTATATCGTAATGTTCGTTGAAGTCAAGCGATCCACTCAGTCTGTTGGAAACACTGCCGAGACCAGAGGGAGGGAAATTAAGGTCGCCAGAAAGATGGCGTTTATCGTAGGAACCAATTTTGCTTGCTGGATGCCCATAATAATCATGGGTATCCTTACTCAGACCGGGCTGGTGGTCTTGCCAAGTTCATTGTATGCATGGGTCGTTATATTTATTTTACCAATCAATTCATCGATAAATCCATTGATCTATACCTTTATGAATATAAACGAAAAGAAGAGGAAACTTAAACAAAGTACATCTAATACCACAGTTACAACCATTAGTAACTCGCATAACAGCAGAAAGGATACTTCTATCTAAAGTGCGTGTAACTTGTTGTCTTGCGCCGACAACAGCCGCATTTGAAAGAGAAGACGCCAGTTTATGCAAGTCCATGCGCTGTGATTTGCTCATTTTCCCTATGCATTTTCTTAACTTCTAAAGATCATATATAAATGAATTGATCCGATTGATTCGGTCGAGTCCAATAGTTTCAGTTGAAAGTCGCTTTAATCTGTTTGCCCCCTCCTTAGCTTTGTTGCATCTTCATATATAGGCCTATGCATATAGCGATTCTTTCAAGGATCTATACTGATGGTTATACTGATCATGATAATGAAAATTGTGTAATGATAGTAATAATATATATCAAATATATCTAGTAAATATAGTATATGATGAGCCTTCAGTCTAGTATCAGGGTACGCATGTACTGATCATCATTCTTTTTCATATTATTAATGTTATCTTCAAAAGATCATATTGTTGTCGCACCATTTATTGTATCTTTGCTGTGTGTTTTATTTGGGAATAAATATGTAGTACATACAAAATTGTCTTGTTATTTTGTAATATTTTCTTTTATTGAACCTGAACATTTTCAATCATACATAAACAGTTTTGTCTTGTACTGGTGTCCTTGTTTTTACATCAACATCGCGAGGTTTTTCTGAAAGAATTCAAAAAATCAAATTACAAAAAGGACTTGAACATGAGACTTTTTCCTGTTTAATGAATTGAGACCTGAAAAATAATCTAATGTATGGGAGTGAGGGGGAGAAGAGAGGGAATTTCCCGTGGTTTATTTTCAAACGAATGGGAGAGATAGGGAGAGGAAAAGATATAAAGAGATATATATAGAGAGAGAGATAGATAGAAAGAGAGAGAGAAAGAAACGGAGAGGGTGTGTGTGTGTGTGTGTGTGGAAGAGAAATCGGAGAGATTTCCGTCATTGAAATCGCATCCTACGATTTGTTTCATCTATTGCTAAGGAACATCAAATTTGATGTTCCTTAGCAATAGAAGAAACAAAGTACAAACATAAGCATGCTGAATCGAAATGATTATGATCACGAACATGCATCAATTGGCTTACTTTTGTTGAATGGCGAAGCGATTATGATGTTTTCACCCCATACTACGCTGACGCGAAGCCACGAGAGGTACACCTCATTGTCTGTAAACTCATGCATTGTCACTGTGAGATCTAAAAAAAAAAATCGTTGAACAATAGGTTAAGCAGTAAGATCTCTTAGAGGTATATGTTCACTTTGCATACATTATTTCCCGAAGAGGTAAATGTATTCAGATGGCATAATCACGATAATTTATGTCATTGAGGGTAAAGAAATAACATCAACAATAATCATGATAATAATAATAATAATGAAATACAACTGAAATCACATAAACGGAGATGAGGGGGAGAGGGATGGGTGTGACCAATCGATGAACAAATTCGAATGGTCGCGGTACCGAAAGGAGGATACGGGCTTTAACCCTACTTGTGTGTGTAAACATGTACAAAGACACTAAAACCATTGCATTGCAGTGATATGCACGTTTAGCCTTCACAGTCATTTCTGCTCAGCTCACCTACTTTCAAAGTCATTCCTTTGCTCCTGAAATGAAAAAATATATCTATTTGGTAAAGGGTCGGAAAAACATGTAAAAATTTCAAAAATAGATCAACAATGCTCTGATCATTTTCATCTGTTTAAAAAAAAAGAAAACAACATTAAAAGGTAAATCGTTGAAAAGGAAAACCTACCTCATATTTGACTCAAATTTGTAACCCCTTTTCAACTGCATGATTTTTATGGGAACATCATCATATAAGAATGCCTTTAATGTTTAATACCCCTCTTGGATAGTATATATAAATGGATTCACCCCCACCTCTGTCGAACATTGGGATGTTTTGTTTACCTGTTGTTAATGGCAATGAATTTTTGTTTTCATACGGAAGCATTGATCACCCCTGGGCACCCAGGGAAGTGGTTCTCGATATATTGAATTGTGATGCTTCGATGCAAACAATCATGTTGATATCATGAAGGCCCGTGACTCCTTCCAAACGTGAATCGACGTTCATTATCGTCTCCATCTCACGTCTGCCGCGTCTCATGTGAAGTTTGAACGGGGATGAATCAACTTTTTCACTTTGACTGTCTTAGTGTGCGATATGGACTTGTGTAGCCGGTTAATTTTGTCTAAAACGTTTAGAACAATAAACAGCATATGATCTCTGTTTCTAATTAATGATAATTAATTGCGACCAGACGACATCATTTTACCAAATTCTGCTCATCAGTTTACAGGGGTGCGATGGTTTGGTAGTGGAAGTTTGAAGAGTTTAAAAATCCTTAATTTGGGTGTATCTGTGACTACCTGTAAACAGTTATTTTGGTCTTCTCTGTCTCACAGTGAACATTATTCAAGAGAGCTTTATCTGAAAACAGCTAACATGGCCGAATATGGCGAAGATCCTTTAATGAGTTCACAGAACCTGACCTGTCCACTATGCTTGGAAATGTTCAAAGATGCAACTCTTCTCACATGTGGACACACTTTTTGTCGCATTTGCCTCGAAAACTATGACGAGACCCAGAGAGAAGTTGCTGACATGGCTTGTCCGCTCTGTAGGGTGACAACTAAATTGGATAAGGAACGTGTGGCAGGGCTGCCCGCTAATGTTACCGTCAATGGTCTGGTGGACGACTGCCGTTCTGCTGATGTTAGCCATAAAGCTACTGACGATGTTACCAAGTGCACAGCCTGTGAATTTGGAAAGGATGCGGTTTCTTTCTGCATTGCTTGCAGTTATTACATGTGTGAGGGATGTGACGAGGGACACGGCCAGTTGATGACAACATTCTTCAAGGGTCACCAGGTAATCTCACTGGATGATGTGAAAGAGAAGGATATCAGCATTGATGAGTTATCTAACAAATGTTCCATACACAAGCGAGATGACAAGGATTTGTTTTGCAAGGATTGCAAGGTATTCATCTGTTACAAGTGTACGATCGTCAGTCATCGTGATCATGTCATCAAGAATCAACCCGACGTCGTGGATGAGCTTAAGAATACGGTAGATCGGCTGATCAAGCTGTCTGAGTCAACCATTGCCTCACTCAAAGAAAATATTGGGTTCATTGAAAATAAGAAGGAAGGAGTTCAAGAAGCTACCCAGAAACTTCGGGCAGATGTCATGGAAGCAGTTCATGTTAAATCTATTCAGCTCCAAGAAAATGAGCGTATGCTTCTTGAACAAGTAGATGCTCTGCAGGAGAGGTGTGATGGCGACATAGATACCTTAAAGGAGAATGCCGTTCACAGGATCCAAAATATCTCACGTTCACTGGCATTGGTTAATGACGGCATCAAGACACGCCATCTTGAAATGGATAGATTAACGGCACACTCTTTACATTGTGAAGAATTGGAAGCTATTCTTAGTGAAGCATTTGATGAAACGTCTGCGAAGGATATACTGGAGAGTGTGAAAGATGTGAAATTTCTTCCGACCGATAATATACATGAAGAAGTTGGCCAGTTCTCAACTCCGACATGCAGAATCATCAACAAATTTGAGTTTCCCAAACACATCCAAGGAATGGTCAAGAAGAACATCAACAGCGTCGTAATTGCTCAATATGGTGGACAAAGTGTCATTAAAATCAACTCCAGTGGCGATAAACAGGACATGCAGAAGCTACCGTCTATGTTCTACTACGACATTGCTTTTCAGAGCAGGTCCAAGATGGTGGTGTCTTCTAATTCCTATTATGAAATTCATGTGCATGCCAAGGATGGATCTCGTCTGGCGACGATGGAAGTACCACGAGGTGGTGATTACCCAAAGGTGAGCATCGGTCCCTCAGATGAGATCTTGGTTGCCAACAAATCAAGCCAGGTTTTCATTTACGAGTCAAGCGGACAAACCCTGACACATACGATACCGACTCCAAACTTACCAAAGCAAGCCTTTGCCATCATGTCAGGAGCAATTGTCACGAGTTCTTGTGATGCAAACCCCAGTGTGGTACAGCTGTATGACAAGGATGGTAACGCAGGTACATCTATTCGAGCCCTTCAAGGGGAATACCTCTATCCTGCTGTAGATAGTAAGGACAGGATCTTTATTGCCAAAGTCAAGAAGGGCACTCTTCTGCTCACGCTCTATGAACTAGAAGGTCTTGACCTGAGGAAAAAGGCACAATTTGAAGAACTGAAAATATCCCCAGGTAGCAACGCATGCTATTTGGTGTGCCTTTCTCGAGGCATGCTTGCTTTTGCCTGTGGTTGTTGGCTTTATTTTGTGAAAGTTCCCTATATATAATCTGCATACTAATTGTAATTGCCATTGCACTTGCTAATTGCTTGCTTGTAAGCATGTTACTTTATTTTGTTCATGATTGTGACACCCAGAAAGTTTATTGACATGGTTGATGATTTGCAAAAAGGAATTCTTTCCGCTTTTATTGAATACAATTGGCGACAACATAATGGCAATGAATCTTCAAACACTCTTTGTTATTGCCAAAGAAAATCACATTTTTCTTCTTCATATTTTTGTTTTCGCATTACACTCATGTCATGATATTCAAGCATTGTAAATATCATATTATTAAGGAACTATTAGAATCCCACTATTATAATATGATTCCTGTAAAAAGTCGTATAACTTCTGAGTAATATTTACTTATGGCTGTTATGCCTTTTGGTAAATTGTTTAGAAAAGTGAATATTTCAAGGCCAAAATCCTCCTCCTTAGAAAGATGCGAACTAACATTGTGTTATGGTTTCTCATTGATTATGTGATATAGATAGTTATACTTTAAAGTAACTATCCATGTTGAGATAAATACATAGAATGAAATTGGCCTATTATTTTATTTGTATAAAGAAACTTAAATGTTTTGAGAAGAACATATTTGATTTGCTACTTGGTACATAAATTATTTTATTGCATGTACTACGGTATGAATGTAGTTAATTAGCCAGTTATCATTCAGTTGAGCCGAATATAATAAGTCAAGTCCACTCCCAAAAAGTTAATTTGTACATAATAATAAATAAATAAAAATCGAAAAAAAATAATGCTGAAAATTTGTTCAAAATCGGATGTAAAATAAGGAAGTTATGGCATTTTAAAGTTTCGCTAGTTTTCACAAACAGTTACTAAGCAGCATGCAAATGAGAGAGTTGAAAATGTCCCTCGCTTACTATTTTTTTTAAGTTTATTGTTTGAATTATACAATATTTATTGAAAAACAGATTTTACAATAACGACCAGCTTGACTGAACCATAAAATGTTCAAACAATTGTAATATCCCATGTTCATGGAGAAAGAAATTTTGTTTCACCTTCCAATGAGGAGAAAATTAGAACATTTATAATACAAAAGAAATATTGAGTGAGTGATCTCATCAGTCTCTTCATTTGCATACTGACCGGGATGTACATAGTATAACTGTTTTGTGAGATTATGCAAAACTTAAGGATGTCCGAATTTGATGAAATTTGCAGTGTTATCCTTGTTGGATTTTTCTCCTTTTGATTAAATCAACTTTTTGTTAGGGTGGACTTGTACTTTAAATACTGCACTGCTCAAAATGTTGCATTATGGGTTAGGAATCTGACTAGGTTAGAGTAGTTGAGGAATTGAGGTGGGGCTATCGAGGCTGCTGGTTCTTATCTGCTTTAAGCAATATTCTTGTCTTACCCAATGCGCGTGCAAAGTGCGAGTGATACTTTAAACTGAGTACAGTGACCGGAAAAGGTCAATCATTCCCACACCCTTATTTCTTGTAATCTTCCTCCTGTTTGTTTATTTCATCTTCTGTCTTTTCCTTCCCTTTTCTTTTCCATCTTTTTTTTTTGTTTCTCCTTTTTCTATTTTTAATTGGGAGGGGGAGCCGCTTTGACCCGTCGATCTGCATTTTTATTTCTACATGTATATAATTTGTCATTTTCTGACAAGCAATCTAGGCAAAATTTAAAGCAAAGACTTTAGTATTTGTAATGTATGGAATAAATCCTATAGTGTGGCTGGAGAAATATATAAATATTCTATTTACATGCCTTTGCAAATCTAAATTTTCATATGCTGAAAATATTTCGGAACAAAATTGTTAAAACCTTAATAACATTTTTCTTTTAATGGTTTGTATATTCGTAAATTTTTTTAGTTCGTTCCCAGTTTTATTTTCAGCTGATATTATGAATGATATTCATTCGTGCCCAAATTATGAAACACATGTATAAAAATGGCTATTTAACTTGTTAGTACTTTTGAAATTCCCAATCTGATTTTACATAATTGTTGCTGTCATTGTTTCTGTTGTTATCTTAATAATCTAGAAATTGTCACAAATGTTGATGTGTTGCAGAGTGCAGTTCTTGTCTGTTTCTTGTAATAAAAAGGAAATGAATTGTATTCTCGCAATGTCTTTACCATGCCAGTCCTGTTGTGTAGTATCTCTGCGTTCGTTGTAAGGCATGTCTGAGGATATTAGAGTGGATGGACCGAGAAGAAGAAAGAGATAGGGAGGGGGAGGGGTACGGATGGGGAGATGTTGAAGAGGCATGAAATGAGTTGACGAATAGGAAAATGGTGTTTTGCCGTATGGGTATTTCATGGGTATGAGCGTTTCACACACACCCACACACACCTAAAAAGAAAGCTTTCTTAAAACCTGCAACTTACGAAACAACTTAACTGGTTATGTCTTATGAAAACAAAACGAAACAAAAATGGCTCCGTATTGTTGCGTTTTTTAGACAACGTACTAAGTACGTCATCGCTCCAATCACCCAAGAAAAAGAAACAAAAGAGAAATGGGAAAATAAAATGTTGATTGGGCGAAATGACGAATGGATGGGGGTTTATAAAGCACGCCCTTGATAATAGGGATTTTCCCCATTTCAAACCCTCAAACCTCCCACCAAGATTATTCTACTGTTGTTTAACAATGTACTTTACGAGATGTTAGAAATGGAAATGAATAGAGAGGGAGTTACTAAATAAAATATATCGATTGGGGAAAAAGAGGGGGAAATGGGGGAACCATTGACAAGAAACCGAAGAGAGAATAGGAAAGAGGAACGAAATAGAGTGAGAGAGAGAGAGAGAGAGAGAATGAAGGGGGATAGGTAGATAAGAGGCGGAGCAGAATGGGAAAGACGGGTGATGAAAAGAAACAGAAGAACAAGTATGGGACGGTGGGATGGTTTGAGAAGCAAAGAAAAATAGCTGAATATACATCTCATATAATGTAATAATTGTCATTATTATCATTATTAATATCGTTATGACGATGATAATTCTACTTGGCACCATCTGTGCTTTGGAGGCGAAAAGTGAAGTGAATCGCTGCATGGTATCATAAGGTTCATAAGGTAGTATTTTTCGTCCAAATAAATTAATGAATAAATGGAAATTTGCATTCTTACACGGTATTGAACATCAATTGAAAATGAACACATTTACAGGTTTTCTCCCAAGGTCAATGATGAATAGACAATAATGTAATATGTCTATTCTCTGTCAAAAGTCCTTCTCAAATGTAAGAGTCCAATCGGTCAGAGAAGTGATAACCAGAGAATGAGTGTCATCAATAAGCCAGTTCGTAGTTCCTTTCTGCGCATGATCAAAAGATTCTATGCATGATCAGAGGAAGGTCATTTGTACTAAAGTGATATGGTGGTTTAAAATCTAATGAGATAAGCACCAACTTTGATGTTTTGTTTATTCATATATTCTTTTGAATTGTGGTTTTCAATTAGGCCTACATCCACAAAAAAAACAACAATGCGTCCACGAACGACTGGTATTTCACAGTTTGCCAAGTACATTGTGCAACATGCTATGATATGCATTCAAAGTAGGAAAGCAACAAATACATTCATTAAGTGTTCAATAGTGTGCTATTCTAGTCACATGGTCTATTCAATTTCTTCATCCTGCTATGTAAGGCGAGCTTATGTAATATCTTGCTTCGAAATCTGCCTATCATAATGAAAGAAATGAAAGGTCATTTGACCAAAATTGTCCATGAAGTAACTACGAACTGGTCTAGATCAAACAATTATCAACAACGCCCTCACAAGATCTATTGGGGCAATAACAGGTGGAAATTCAATAGAGCATGACCAACAAACATGTGTAACAGGTATTGTGTGCAATAATCAGATTATTTATGAAGATTCAACGGAATCAATTTTATCAAGTGCACATACTTTTAATCCGTCTGTTAATCAAAATTCAGCATCCACTTTTCACCGACAGTGGTACTTTTATATCGCAAGTCATTGTATCACATTTCCTGCCTTCAAAAAACATCATATTAAGCTTACAAAGAAAAATCCGGAATATTATAAACTTGGTAATAATTTGAAACGTTCTACTGATGATGTCGTTAACTTTATTTACAGTATATTGCCCCTTGTATAATTGGTCTACATTTCTCCATGCTTTTTAAATTTTGTATTATTATTTTAATACTCTTTTTTATCAAAGGGGTATGCTCCAGGCTGAAATGGTTTGGATAGATAAAGAAAACAAAACACTGATGATTTGACCAAAATCGGACTTGGAATAACAAAGATATGAAATTTTAACGATTTGCCATATTTCGGGGAAACAGTTCTAAGCATGTCTTCATGAATATTCAATAAGCAAATTGATAATGTCACATTCCCTTGTTTGTTTGTATTTTATTACATGAAATTACAATTTATTCAAATTTTGTCCTCCAAGGTTCAATTGGATGGAACATGATTTAATGCATCAGATATTCACTGCTGCAAACTTCTTTTATTTTTTAAGAGAGGGATATCATACACACATGTAAAAAAGGGAAATAATTATGATTTCATGTAATACTAGAAGAGAAAGGAAAGTGGGGACATGCCATCATAAGCCAAACTAATGAATATTCATGACGTTGTGCATATAACATTTTTGTTTACAAGATATTGCTAAAGATAGAAATTCATTAACTTCGTTATTTGTAATATTTCATTTTTAGCATTTTGTTCAGTGAATTTTTACTCTATTTATTTAGACACAATTGTTTTCAGCCCGGATCACCCCTTTAATTTTTTTTTTGAAAAATGATTAATTGTACTATTCGGTGAATCAAAGTTTGAAATAAATTACATTATTATATGGATGCCATTTTGTACATGATTTTTTCATTTCATCGCTTCTTCTTACATAAAGGAAGCTTTATTTCATAATTTGAACAGAAATAATGACAAATCAAATTATTTCACACGACTCTTACTTTCTTTTACGAACATTAGTTTTAAATGTTTTCTTCAAAACATAAAATTTAACCTATTTTTATGAATGAAAGAGAACTAGTGATACCCACTTCATAAAATGATTCATAAACAGCTCCCAAAATTTTGTTGTGGAAACTTTCCAGGAAAATCCATCCAACAAACAATAACATAAAGATTAATTTTAATAGAGTTATGTAATCATAAAAGTTTATCATAAATCTAAACATATTTGCAGCTATTCTAAGGCTAAAATATATTTTGTTTCATACATAAGTTTTATATCCTTTTCAAAATGTGTATACAGACCTACTGTTTACAGCTTGAGTATTCTCGGTACGTGCAATAACGTGACCATTACATCAAAACCTTTCTACATCACATACATTGATACAGACACATCCAGGCACTTTTTTCTCTTCAATGTTCAACAATAAAACTATTAGATGTCATCGTTATTTAGATGATTAATAGGAGCCTATATACATGTATGTATGATTTTCCGATACCCTGGAGCAAGTATTCGTTCTTTAAAGAAATATCTATTAGCCACACTCTTGCGCCGCCCCTTACTTACACCATCTCTGACCTTATGCAGCCTGTCAGTTGATTATCATTATTATTACTACTATTATTATTATTAACATTATCTATGTCAGTTGTTTTGCAAAAGTGCAGTATGGTTCATTCTGATTATTAACATTGTCGCACATACTTTGAATCATACGTTTCAATCTTTATCCGGTTCATAAGCAGGATTATCGATTTCAGTGATGGTGGTTTTGAATTTTCTCAAATCATTCTTCCGGTTCATTTGTTCAGCAGGCTTCTTTCTTTTATCGATGTAGTTGATGAAGGTGTATAGTACTGGATTGATTGAAGAGTTGATAGGGATGATGAATATCACACTCCAAGCATACAGGGATGTCGTAGTACAACCAGGCCAGATTGTGTGAGGATACCCATGACAATGATTGGCATCCAGCAAGCTATCGAGATATCGTAAAAACAGTGCTCCACTCAGGGTCGAATATTTGGGATATTCGGTGTTTTCTTTTAAGGTGTGTTAAAAGTACAAGAATGTTTATTCGTGGAAGAATATGAGAACTTATTGAATAAATCATGTTAAATTGCAGAGTATATAGGCATCTCTTTCTTATCATTTTCCTCACCCCCTCCATGTGTCTAACTCTCTTCTTCTCCATTATTCTCTCTTACTTAAGTATCATAACGTTTGACCATGGACCTATAGGTCCATGGTTTGACTTTGGCCATCAAAATTGTTTTACGCCCCTCGGCCCAAAGCTTTTCAATTACCACTTGCAATCACCACTTCCATTTCTTCTCGTTTATTAATTTCGTCATCTCTCTATCTGAATTCCCAGTGGCCCGTTTCAAAAAGAGTTACAACTGTTGTAAATATGCCATTATGGCAATTACCATGGCAACCTTGATTTTGATTGGCTGCTAAACCCTGTTGGCATGGTAGTTGCCATAATGGCAAAGTTACAACATACCCTTTAAGAAACGGGCTCCAGGTTTTTTTTTTCGTAGAATGTGATACAATAACATCCAATATCTAGTCAATCATTACCAGAACAAAGGTTTATTTGTGACTTTACAATATGTTTAAATTCCTACTTGCACACGATTTTTAAATCACGATCTCATCGATTAAAGCAATGGCGCGAAGTTACTCAGCATGATTTTTACCATTGTTGTTGATGTGTTTTCAACCGCATGTATTTGGTAAATTGAGTCCAACTTTAAAGATCTAAAATTTTCCTGAGGACATTCAAGAATCGGAATTGAATTATATTTTCACTAGTAGGCATATGGGATAGAAGTAAGTTTATGTATTCATGATAAAAAAAAGAAAATGACATGGTCCCATAATAATTGTGCAAATTGTAAGCTTTTTTAATGTAAACTTGCAGATTTAGCAAGAGCATGGAGCTCACATCTTCTCTGATCATACTGCAAGGTAGGTTAAATCAGAGACTCTCCTTTTTGTAAGTGCATTTATTATGATTTAAGTATAAACGTGTTAAAGGGACTTGGCTATTTGAGGTGAATAGACGTCGCCCTCTTCTGATCTCGTCTGCCATTCGGGCAATTGTGCTGAAAATTAAAACGCCTATTCGTAACAACCCAGTATTTTTCTATTATGAAAAAAGTAGGGAAATTTATTCGTGAAAAGCAATACTTGCATATTTCACATCCAATTTCACTTAAAGTTTATATTTATTTTCCTATATGTCACCTTTATTACCCCATTTTGTAAAGCCAATTTTCGAATGTATATCTTTGTTATTTTTCTTTTGTTTTATATTGATATTTCCAATAAAACTGCCGCTGGGGTTCACTCAAGCACGGAACATACACATTATGCAATCACAGGGAAACTTCAAAGCAGTCTACAAAAAAAAACGTGTCCAACAATCTCTTATATCTTGTCTTCTATTCAACAATTTCAAATTTGAATTTTTCTTTCAGATGAAACAATTATATATTTATTTGGATAGATCAAATAACTATTTTTATTCTAAATACACACAAACTTTCACGTCGACATACTTTAGCTTTGGGGTGACTGGACACAAAGGATGTAGCCTAATAGAATTTTAGAAAAGGAAAATTTTTTAAAACCCTGCAAAGTCAAATTTTTACAAATAGTATCTTACAAGTAGACTAATGCTTAAATTTTCGAAATGAACCGCTGGGCAAAACTCGAATACGATTTGTACCAAAAGACCTGTAAAGAGAACAATCAAAAGATGTAGATGCAGAATATAAAAGAATACAAGTGAAAAAATACCGCTCTCAAATAGCATTTCTAACAGACAATTCTTCCTTCCTTACATGATAATGTTTCCGGTGAATATGGTTAATAAGTATTATAAAACGGGTTCAAGGATGTAGCAAATGGTGAGTGCCTATTCAAGCCACGTGTTCATGCTTTAATTATGCGCAACCTTCCAGTCGTGCATTTTTCGTGCAGCACTGTGCATTTTTTGTGCAGCACTATGCAATTTTTGTGCAGCATTAGTTCCAATAATAGTAGCACGTCAAAACCAACGAACGTAGAGGGCAGCAACACACAAGCGTGTTGCTCTAAGGAAGGTCAACTCGATACGCGCATGCAACTGAGCTGCGCGCATATTTTATTGTTCATGACAACGAAATCAAATGCCGATCAAATACAACAACAAATTAGTAGTGATCAAGAAACGAATATGAAAGAATATGACTATAACGATATCAAAGATAACATTAAAAAATATGTTGAGGGATATACATAAATATGAAAACATACTTTGATATTTAAAACTTTACAAATGCAAGTTTCAGGAAACTAAAATCATTACCAAATCGGTGATTGTTGTTATCAGCGATTTCACCAGACGGCTGAATTAGGTGATTTGCGCCGAGACGATTTTGTGACCACTCGCAAAGCATTTCGGGATTGAATATGTCCCCCTTATTTTCTCTGGGCTTTTCGCTGAACCCATCATCATTCTATCCTTAAGCTACATTATGCTCCGTCGTCTGCTTAGATTTCAACCCCCTAGTCTAGCACTGGTACTTGTTCTGCTAGGCGTCGATCAGCATTTATCTGCAGTCCATATAGGCCGTGACTCATTTATTTATTAGAGCAGGCAGCAATGCCAATGGGTATTAAAAAAAATAATTCACGTATCTACCAATAGTATGTTATCATTTCTTTTCACCATTGTCCCCAAAACTTATAAATTTAGAAATACATTCCAATCAGTAATAAGCGAAGTCCACATCTAACCTAGATCTTGATCATGTTGATCGATAGACCAAAAGCTTCAGTCTCTGTATTTTGGTTGCTCTGCTGAACTGCGCTGGCTCACTCACCGATAGAGATTATAGTAAAATGTCAGAAATTGTTGAATAAATCCCCAGAAACGACGGTTATTCCTGTCTAGTTGATCGATAGACCCAAGTCTAAAGATCTAACTTATTTGTCTAACTAGACAAATGCTCTGACCAGTCTCGATCTGTTTGTTGAAGATGTTGTTCCACACTGGATATCTAAGTAGATCTAGAATATATATAGATCTAGCACGACTAGTCTATGCAACAATAAAAAAATACTAAAATAATAATAAACTCAAAACAGATGAATTCCACATTGTCTTTTATAGTATAGGACGCCTAAATCAATAGAGGGTTGGTCCATGCAAGCTAAGTTTGGTTCAATTAAGGCCAGCCTGCATGGGCTAGCCGCTAGGAGGTTATGATTTTTTTAGTCCGTACGTTAAATGCCTACAGGGTAAAATCTAGAACTAGAAGATTTAATGGTTGACAAGTTACCGTTAGGCCTTACCGTTAGGCATGAGAATTAAAATTCAGTTAGATAATGCATAAAAATAAAATCACGACGAGCTTAGTCACTTTGCTCTTTCACTTTCGAAATTTCTCCCAAAAAAATACGCGTTCTGCCAGCCAAGCCCAGGCCATGCAGGCCCAGGAAAATTTACCAATTCTTGCAATATGGCAAACAAATTATGTAAAAGTCTTTGATTGCACAGAATCAATGGTCAAATTAAGATATGGATGCTGTCTATCAAATCTACTTTCTGCCCAAAATCATAAATTAAGATGGTGTATAATATCCAGCTCCCATTTCTTCTAGTCTAGGCCTAGATCTAAGTATAACTAAGGTTAAGTCTAACGCAAAACGATGATGGCACTCTGCAAACGATGTAACATTGCAATCAATTTCCCAGAATTGGCTGATTTTTCTTAGAAATTATTGAAGAAAACCAGGGAAAATGTGAATAGGTTTAATTTTATTCAAGCTTTAATTTGGCTTTGGAAGTTTGGTTGCTCAATGATTATCGACCTTCGACGCGACACAGCGCCTGGCTGTGCAGCTCAGCTGCAGCGCAGCCAATGCAATGCATCCGATGCATGGGTTTTTTTTTCGCCGTCCATAGTCTCGGACTCGAAGTTGAAATTTATACCCGGATTTCGGGGTTTAGGCGCCTTGTATTAAGATTTATAGACTTAAAAGTCAAATGCAAATTAAAATTTGAAATCTGACCTTGAACAATCATCGTTGATAAACTTCAGCCCTGAAGCGATTGCACTTCAAATCAGACCAGGCAAATTAGACGTCATTGTGTATGTTGCTAGAAGATCTATGACGAGTCGACTGAAGCCCCAGCGCATCATTAACGTTACTAGTAGCTACGCGACCGGCCCAGACTCGGCGCACCCAGGCCAGAAAAATGACCTCGATTATTACGATGGTTGTCTATGCATTTATTAGTGGTGCAGCGAAATTCAGCAGAGGAAAATAAGAGATAAGAGGTATCCTCGTCATAGACTTAATATTCAAAAATGAGAAAAAATGTCAATATCATGATTATTTAAGCTAAATAATTTTTTTTTAAATAAAAGTAATATTTTTAATATTTCTAGCTAGAATAACCGACGTAATAATTGTTCATTAAAAATATTTAAAATTAACAAATGAAAAAAAAATCAACTCGACAAATTTCCGAAAAGTCCCCCTTATTTTTTAGACTGGTCACAAAATTCGAGCGGAGTTGACCTTCCTTAGAGCAACACGCTTGTGTGTTGCTGCCCTCTACGTTCGTTGGTCAAAACTGATACGCGTTCAGTAAGAGGCCGCGCGCTGGCTAGGATTTTGATGCGCTTACTTAGGCGCGCATAGTAGATACGCCTGTGATGTCATAATTGATAGTCTTGTGATCTCTTCGTCTGTGCGATCGATCGTACACAAGTTGGAGGGATTTGAACAAGATTTCCATGAAAAATTATTTTTGCCGACCCGTTTTATAAAACAATTAATGCACATTTTATGATTCGTGATGTTAGTGACGATGCGAGCAACTCTCGGGCATTCACAATATTATGCAAAAGCACTCGGCGCAAGCGCCTCTTGCTTTCGCATAATTGTAAATACCCTCGAGTGTGCTGCATCGTCATAACACACTCATAAATGTGCATTAATTGTATAATAGTAAAGTGGCAATATGAAAATCTTCTTATTTTTTGACGTATAATTCCGCTCAACGAACACAATGATGAACATACATAAATGAGATATGAAGAAATGATTATAGCCTTATAAAGAAATATATTTTCTTTGTGTGTTAGGGTTACAATGGACGTATATCAATCACATATGATTATTTACGTCTGGAACAGACATTTATCATCACCATTCCAAGGACGTTACCATGCAGGGCTCGAACATCAAACCTCTGCATAAATTTGTAACTTCTTCAGTGTAGCTTGGATTACAGGTGCACGGCACATCATCCAGTTCTGAACTGATTAAAGGTTAGTCTTACCCCAATGAGGGCAATTGGAGAAGTGAATTTAGATTGGATGATTGACCAATTTATTTTAGAAAAAATATGAATGATAGCTTTGAACACACTCAGACGATAAAGACTTACAGGTATTTACAAACAGGCAAGTTCTTGAAGGCATCTGGATGAATAACCTCTATCTTGTTTCGTGAGAGACTTCTGTTTGTAAAAAAGGTTTATCAAAGAGTTGTACAAAACTAAAAATACATTCGTCATCAACTGATACGACTGTTTACCTGCTAAAATTTTAACGTGGTATAAAGTTTTTTTTACGGTACATTCATCTAAACGTTTTTATAAAGTGTTTTACATGAATGTAGATCTTTTGACAAATTATGAGCTAGTAAACCTGTAAACAGACACATTTTATAATTACAGATTCAACTCTTCAAAAGAAAAATAATATTTTTAGAAAATTCGACATGGGCGTAGACAATAAGGAGGGGGGGGGGGGGAGTATGTATCCTTTAATTTTTCAGCTAGAGGAAGGTTGTGAACAGTCATTCCCTAGGTTAAAAAAACATTTTTTTTACAAAATGTAATGATATTCTGTATATATAAGACAAGTATTGTTATTTCTTTATTGTTATCGTTGTTATTAATGAAATTATTACTAAAGTTATTATTATCATCATCATATTCATCATCACAAATAGAAAGTTTATGTCCTTTGGCTCACTTACTTTCTTTCAATATACTTTGACAAACAAGAAGGTGTGGGGTACACATATACATTCATACACACAGGCAGACGCACACACCCTCATATGACCTTTTAGAATGGGGTTTGGGGAACATGCTCCAAAAAGTTAAAAGGTTAAAGAAAAAAGATAATTGAGAAAAGAGTAGGAATTAAAAAGTTTGATTATGTATGCACATCAGTACATATACATATTCACATTTCTGGGAACATGCACCATCATGCTTAAGATATCATCCTGTTTGTAGGCTAATAATAATATAAATATGGATTCAGTGCATCCCCCATCCCACCTGAAATCCTGCCAACCCCACTGACATTGTAAATAGTCGACCTTCAGACAACAAAGTTATAAAAAGGAGATAAACACATCTCTTCGAAATATAATAGAAATGTAAACAAGTCAAGAACGCATTACTTACAATATTTCCAGGTCTGGAAGATCCGTAAAAGAATTGTTCGTCAATAACTGGATTTGGTTATCAACTAGCATTCTCCATTAAGAAAAACAAAAAGAAATAAAAAAGTCATTAACAATGTTTTATTATTTTAGTATTAAAGGTCTGAAACCGTCATTGAAGTCAAGCATTTAGGCCTATGTGAAAATTATTTTGTAGTTGTGAGTAATAATCCAATCACATGTGAAGGTTTTTCTACATTTGTTTTTTTTTTGAAAATTAATATTACGTTATCACATTAGCAAGATCTCACTATTTTGTTTGATTAATTGGCATAATCGCAAGCAGGAATCTACTTCTGATGACAAGCAAAATCAAGAAAGTTTATAAAGCACTTTATCCTACACATGTACGATATTTCTCACGATATTCAAAAAAACTTTTTATATAACACATTTAAACTTACATTAAACGTATTTTTGAAGTCCGGCAAATGTATCCTCTGGTATGATCGTAATCAAGTTCTCGTGAAATAATCTGAAATAGTAAATAAATACATTTTAAGACAACATCAATTTTCCAATACTTCACAAAGTAACTCCAATAATTTCTTTATGCATAGTATGATAGTAGTCAGTTTTCATATAGCGCATATCACATATTGCACATGAAACGACTCTCTTCCTGTTATCTGTCCTTACATTTTCCAGTGAACTTTTAGATACTTTCCAGTGAACTTTTAGATACTTTCCAGTGAACTTTTAGATACTAACCCATGAACAGGAAGTGTTACAATCGCTGCGGATGATGATAAACCAATCACTTCTCGGTAAAGCGATGTCAGCGTCTTAACAAGATAATCAAGTTAAAACATAAAATAACAAAGACGAAGTCACTCCCATATAAATAGGTTCATAAGTAACTTACAAGTTCTTCAAGTTCATCATTCCAGAAAGAAATTGTCGAGGTAAAGACGTTATGTTATTCACAGAAAGATCGCTACCCCATGTGGTAAATGTGTGAAAAATAACAGAGAAAGAGAAACAGACAGTGTAAATTATCTCGATTTCTTGTTTTCTAATTAGGCCCATATCAAACAGTCAATTGATCAAATCGTTCCTCCTGCAGATGCAAGTCATTTCACTACAGAACAGCTACATATTATGGTGTGTATATACTGTACATTATGTATAGAATGTTGTCCAAGGTTAATCACAGAAGTACAGAATGGAGAAAGCTAAATAAAATCAAAGCATCATTTTTATCTTTAAACAATAATAAAGCCATTCGCTTCAAAATTTTGAGTGTTTTTTTTCCGATTTGCATCTTTCGCGTTCTTCTAAAAGAAGGAAAAATGAATGCATGCACTATGATGATAAATACTGATGCTTAATAGCCTACAATCAAGTTGTTATTCGGAAATAAATAATAACCTGCCGCATTACAATGCTATTTAAAAAAAATAGCTGCGAAACATAGTCTAATAAAAGAACAAGCTGCTAATTGAAGAAAATTGAACAGCAAAACTTAATCTCACAAAGGCCTGCATGCCACGATTCCATCATTAACATATTTTTTTCTTCATTTTTTTATACTTACAGACTTTCGATTTTATTCTGGGAATGAAGAATTTGTTGCCTTGAAAAGTTTGAAACTATGTGATGCTCGGGGGACCTTGTACAGGTAAATAGAAGACAGCAGTTCAGTTAAAAGATTCAAAACATATTTGTCTCTGTTTCTGCTAGGAAGTTTGTAATTTTTAAAGAAGCTTGGAAAATTTCTTGTTGATAACCGTGATTATTCTCATGTCTCTCCTACAATGCTTGATTACATAAGATTTATTATGCACCTGTATCAATTATGTTATCACTAACATGGAATCTGGAAGACTCGAGTTTTTTTTAATCGAGTTTTAACGCTATAATTGAATCGTACATAATATTTCGATACATTTTCTAGGCCAATCATAAATATCAAATTTGTTATTATTAAAGGAAATGAGACAAAATGGACGAAACGAAAAATGCATATGAAAATAAATATTGAAAGTGTGTACAATTGGTGATGTCATGCACTCACAGACATTTTAATACTTGGTGCTCTGGATGAATGTTTTTACAGCCGTCTTCTTCAAAGCAGATACAGGAGGCTGTATAAAAAATAAACATGTACACTGTAAAAACGCTGTTTAAAATTTTAAGCACGTTGTTTAAGCCCGTCACTTTAACAACTAATGTTTAAACTTTTTGAACAAATGTTTAGACTTTTTAAACAACTGTTTAAACTTTTTAAACAAGTTGTTTTAAAAGTTTAACAATTACAAAACAGTTTAAACAACCTGTTGTTGTGTATAGACATGATTGTTGTACCTATATTTAGGACGGCATTATGGCTGCGGAATGCAGACTACATGACTATAAAAGTGGTCCTGAAATGACACTCTGCTCATCTTCATTAAATGAAATTAAAAATAAATCAACAAAACTATCCTAATGTTGAATACGAGTAACATGCGCCTCACTGTCTTTATTCATCTCAAATTAAAACAGTAAAATCAATCTTACAGTAAATCCTCCCAATCGATTTAAGACATAGGCCTACTTTTCCAAGCCATAACCATTGATAAACACGACATGGAATTCGTTCTTGTAAGTTAAAACGACTCCCCTAGTAGTGACGTTGGTATTTACATTTGAATAATGGACATGTATTTGGTACTAGATTCTAGATTGAGGTTTGTTAGAAAACGTACGGAAATATTTAAGGGGGAGGGTATATTCACGCCGTCATGAATATTCATCAGGTTGGCTGATGATATCGCGTCCCCACTCTACTTTTTCTTACATTCTACATCCATGCGTGACATGTCTCCCTTGAAAAAAATAAGTATACATTAAACATTACACATTTAATCAGCCAATCCAATTTTATTTTTGATGGATAGAATTTAATCATATGATACAATACATGTTGTGGAACAATGTATTTGCCACACCTAAAATAATTAATGAAATAAAAAATAAATGTAGTTGAAAAGGATTAAGAAGAGTCAGATTCGAGGTACATTTGTTTCTACACTACCTTAAAGGGATGGTCCTAGCTGAAAATATTTATATTTTAATAAATAAAGTAGAATTCACTGAGAAAAATGCAGAAAATTTCATCAAAATCGGATAACAAATAATAAAGTTATTGAAGTTTAAAGTTTAGCAATATTTTGTGAAAACAGTCATGAATATTCATTAGGTGGGCTGATGATGTCACATCTCTACTTTCCGTTTTCTTATGTTATAACATAAAATCATATTTTTTCCATTATTTCATACTTGTGTGAATGATATGTCTCTCTTATAATGAAATAAGTTGCAGCAATAAATATCTAATGCACAAATCATTTGTCAATCCAAGTTTTCTAGTTCTTGGAGGAAAAAAATGAATAAACCTAATTTCATATAATAAAACACAAAAGAACAAGTGGAGATGTGACATCATCAGCCCACCTAATTAATATTCATGACGACTGTTTTCACAAAATATTGCTAAACTTTAGAATTCAATAACTTTGTTATTTGTTATCCAATTTTGATGAAATTTTGCTCAGTGAATTCTACTCTATTTATCAAGCTATAAAAACTTTCAGCCTGGACCATCCCTTTAAGCATTACTTTATGTATGGATGCGTTTATATACTACTGTATGTGAATGCGTGAGGGGGTGTTGGGTGCTGGGGCATGGCGGTCTGTGTAATGTATGGGGAAACCTGGACGTTTCTTTACAGCATCATGAGCATTGACTTTGGCTAGTCATACATACCTCCAGAACATACCACCCTAGGGTCTCCTGTTCGGTTGCATCCAAGAGTTCCGCCACCAACTCCAGGACAGTCGAAAAAACTATCTTCAGTTCCAGTACAGTACACGTTATCAAGTGTGACATCATCATGAGTTTTATTTTCTTTATTGGATACGATGATGCTTTGCGCATTCCTGTAACCAAGACTTCTGCAGAAAATGTCAGCGTTTGGCATATTCCACTTTTCACTGCAGACGGATCGCCATTGTTCGTAGTGGTAGTACAATATCTTGCCTTCGAACATATTGCCTCCACCCACCAGACTTAAAGCTGCATCTGGAGTGGATGGGAAAGGTGTCATGATCTTTCACAGAAAAATAAATTTTGTTGTAAATCAGAAATACATCTTTATCATATCTCATGCTCTTATGGAAAATCTAGTCATATCCATCTTTAACTTAAAATCACCCTTTAAAAAAAATTTCCTGCATTGTTTTAAACAGACCACTATTGATAGAATTACCTTTCTCCTCTTTCTTCAAAAAAGGAACGATGGGAGCAATTCATGAATGCAATTTGGGTCATTTAAAGATAAAGGCCTGGTCACACCGCCCGAGCGTTGTCGGAGCGGTCGTGGAGCGGTAGGGAGAGGGGGTCGAATTTCGCTCACAAAATTGAGGGGAAAATCGCAAACAATAATCAAAAAAAAAAAATCGAAATTGAAAATGGTGAATGGTAGCGAGCGGTGGTAATTTTTTTTTCCTCTCCGCTCCACTACCTCTCCAACAACGCTCGGGCAGTGTACACCGCTATTGTCCAATTACAATGTGTAAATTGAAGTACAATATCTTTAGTATTAAAATAATCTATATATATCTTGGATAATTGGCTTACATCCAGTCGTAGGTCCATGGACTTATATTGAAAGACGCGTCTTCCTTTGAAAACCAGGAATGCACATCGACAATGACACTGGAATCGGTTGCAAATTTCACGGTTGTTTCTAGGGTGCGTTTTACGAAATTATTCTATTTAATATCAGAGTAACATTTATACAATGATACATCCGACAACCTTCCGGACGAGAAATGTCAATTATTTCCGTTTAAAAAAGAGGATTTAATCCACTGACTGTTCTTATGCCATTATCTATTACAATTATTGGTGACCGTTAGTGACACTATTGCTACAGTCGCACAATTCAATCAATCTCCAAACTGACCGATGGTCTATTTTTGATAGAACGAAATAAAGGTCGGTTTCGCTGGTGCAATTGTTGCATATAACTAAAAAAAAGAAGCTTGCTAAGTAGACCTACATGAATCGACACATTCCTTATGTCTAAAATCAAACAATATTATTTCTCAATTCAAGATTTGAGAAATATAATGTATTTCATCAAATGCATATACATAGCGAATACAAAATAAGTACAGATCGATTATGAGATTACAATTATTTTAGGATGAGGAAAGCTTGTTCAAAGTAATGTAGAAAGTGTATGGAAATTAGGGGATCCACTAAGAAGCGCTGCTTTGTAGAGAGTGGGTCCTAGCTCAAGATTTTAGTCACTGAATCGGCGTCACATTTCTCGTTTCAGTATTACCGACAAATAGTTACGAAATTGAATGTCTTGGGTGATACGACACAAATAAAGACGAAAAACCCAACCCATTTACTTAAATTTTAGGAAAAAAATAACTGACAGAATATAAGAGCCATGAAAAATAGCACAAACCTTGCGATAACCAACTAATGTGAGTCTTATAGGAAAAACAAGCATCGATTCCTGATCTGGCAAGGTGGCAAAGAATGCCTTTAATGTTTCAAACCCCTCTTGGATAGTATATGTACTATAAACAAATGAGTTCATATAACCCCCACCTCTTTCGAACATCGGGATGTTTTGTTTACCTGTTGTTATGACAATGAATTTTTGTTTTCATACGGAAGCATTGATCACCCCTGGGCACCCAGGGAAGTGGTTCATGATATTGAATTGTGATGCTTCGATGCAAACAATCACGTGGATGTAATGAAGGCCCGTGACTCCTTCCAAACGTGAATCGACGTTCATTATTGTCTCCGTCATCCACGTTTGCCGCGTCTCATGCGAAGTTTGAACGGGTATGGATCAACTGTTTCACTTTGACTGTCGTAGTGTGCGATATGGACTTGTGTAGCCGGTTAATTTTGTCTAAAACTTTTAGAACAATAAACAGCATATGACCTCTGTTTCTAATTAATGGTAATTCATTGCGACCAGACGACATCATTTACAAAATTCTGCTCATCGGTGTACAGAGGTGCGATGGTTTGGTAGTGGAAGTTTGAAGAGTTTAAAAATCCTTGATTTGGGTGTATCTGTGACTACCTGTAAAAAGTTATTTTGGTCATATCTGTCTCACAGTGAACATATTTCAAAAGAGCTTTGTCTGAAAACAGCTAACATGGCCGAACAGGAAGAAGATCCTTTAATGAGTTCACAGAACCTGACCTGTCCACTATGCTTGGAAATGTTTAAAGATGCAACTATTCTCACATGTGGACACACTTTTTGTCGCATTTGCCTCGAAAACTATGACGAGACCCAGAGAGAAGTTGCTGACATGGCTTGTCCGCTCTGTAGGGTGACAACTAAATTGGACAGCCAGTGCACAGCCTGTGAATTTGGAAAGGATGCGGTTTCTTTCTGCATTGCTTGCAGTTATTACATGTGTGAGGGATGTGACGAGGGACACGGCCAGTTGATGACAACATTCTTCAAGGGTCACCAGGTAGTCTCACTGGATGATGTGAAAGAGAAGGATATCAGCATTGATGAGTTATCTAACAAATGTTCCATACACAAGCGAGATGACAAGGATTTGTTCTGCAAGGATTGCAAGGTATTCATCTGTTACAAGTGTACGATCGTCAGTCATCGTGATCATGTCATCAAGAACCAACCCGACGTCGTGGATGAGCTTAAGAATACGGTAGATCGGCTGATCAAGCTGTCTGAGTCAACCATTGCCTCACTCAAAGAAAATATTGGGTTCATTGAAAATAAGAAGGAAGGAGTTCAAGAAGCTACCCAGAAACTTCGGGCTGATGTCATGGAGGCAGTTCATGTTAAATCTATTCAGCTCCAAGAAAATGAGCGTATGCTTCTTGAACAAGTAGATGCTCTGCAGGAGAGGTGTGATGGCGACATAGATACCTTAAAGGAGAATGCCGTTAACAGGATCCAAAATATCTCACGTTCACTGGCATTGGTTAAAGACGGCATCAAGACACGCCATCTTGAAATGGATAGATTAACGGAACACTCTTTACTTTGTGAAGAATTGGAAGCTATTCTTGGTGAAGCATTTGATGAAACGTCTGCGAAGGATATAGTGGAGAGTGTGGAAGAGGTGAAATTTCTTCCGACCGATAACATACATGAAGAAGTTGGCCAGTTCTCAACTCCGACATGCAGAATCATCAACAAATTTGAGTTTCCCAAACACATCCAAGGAATGGTCAAGAAGAACATCAACAGCGTCGTAATTGCTCAATATGGTGGACAAAGTGTCATTAAAATCAAATCCAATGGCGATAAACAGGACATGCAGAAACTACCGTCTATGTTCTACTACGACATTGCTTTTCAGAGCAGGTCCAAGATGGTGGTTTCTTCCAATTCCTATTATGAAATTCATGTGCATGCCAAGGATGGATCTCGTCTGGCGACGATGGAAGTACCACGAGGTGGTGATTACCCAAAGGTGAGCATCGGTCCCTCAGATGAGATCTTGGTTGCCAACAAATCAAGCCAGGTTTTCATTTACGAGTCAAGCGGACAAACCCTGACACATACGATACCGACTCCAAACTTACCAAAGCAAGCCTTTGCCACCATGTCAGGAGCAATTGTCACGAGTTCTTGTGATGCAAACCCCAGTGTGGTACAGCTGTTTGACAAGGATGGTAACGCAGGTACATCTATTCGAGCCCTTCAAGGGGAATACCTCTATCCTGCTGTAGATAGTAAGGACAGGATCTTTATTGCCAAAGTCAAGAAGGGCACTCTTCTGCTCACGCTCTATGAACTAAAGGGTCTTGACCTGAGGAAGAAGGCACAATTTGAAAAACTGAAAATATCCCCAGGTAGCAACGCATGCTATTTGGTGTGCCTTTCTCGAGGCATGCTTGCTTTTGCCTGTGGTTGTTGGCTTTATTTTGTGAAAGTTCCCTATATATAATCTGCATATTAATTGTGATTGCCATTGCACTTGCTAATTGCTTGCTTGTAAGCATGTTATTTCATTGTGTTCATGATTGTGACACCCAGAAAGTTTATTGACATGGTTGATGATTTGCAAAAAGGAATTCTTTCCGCTTTTACTGAATACAATTGGCGACAGCATAATGGCAATGAATCTTATACACTCTTTATGAAGAAGAAAATCAAATTTTCTTATTCATATTTCTGTTTTCGCATTAAATTCGTGTCATGAATTGTAAGCATTGTAAATATGATATTATTAATGAACTATTAGAATCCCACTATTGTAATATGATTCCTGTAAAAAATGTATAACTTCTGAGTAATATTTACTTATGGCTGCTATGCTTTTTGGTTTGTAAATGGTTTTAAAAAGCGAATGTGAGTCAAGGCCAAAATCATATTCTTTAGGATGATGCGAACTAACATTGTCTATGGTTTCTCATTGATTATGTGATATAGATAGCTATACTTTAAAGTAACTACCCATGTTGAGATAAATACATAGAATGAAATTGGCCTATTATTTTATTTGTATAAAGAAACTAAAATGTTTTGAGAGGAACATATTTGATTGGCTACTTGGTACATAAATTATTTTATTACATGTACAGCGGTATGAATGTAGTGAATAAGGCTGTTATCATTCAAATTGAGCCGAATATTATAAGTCAAGTCCACCCCTAAAAAGTTAATTTGAATAAATAAAAATTGAACAAAAATAATGCTGAAAATATCGTCAAAATCAGCTGTAAAATAAGGAAGTTATGGCATCTTAAGGTTTCGCTAGTTTTCACAAAACAGTTATATGCACAACTAAGCAGCATGCAAATGAGAGGGTTGATGATGTCCCTCACTCACTATTTTGTGTTTATTGTTTGAATTATACAAATAATTTTTGTTTACAGATTTGACAATAAGGACCAGCTTGAATGAACCATAAAATATTAAAAAAATTGTAAGATCCCATGTTCATGGAGGAAGAAAACTTGTTTCTCCTTCCAATGAGGAAAAAATAGAACATTTCATATCTTAAATGATAAAATACAAAAGAAATAGTGATTGATGTCATCAGTCTCCTCATTTGCATACCGACCGGGATGTACATATTATAACTGTTTTGTGAGATTACGCAAAACTTAAAGAGGTCCAATTTTGATGAAATTTTCAATGTTATGCTTGTTGGATTTTTCTCCTTTTGTTTAGTTCAACTTTGTGTTAGGGTGGACTTGTCCCTTAACCCTACGTCTAGGCCGGGGGGGGCCTCGGAGCCCCCCCCCCCCCTCAACGAATCGGGCGATATTTTTGCCGTGCGAAATGTTTTGACCACGCCACTCGCTGAGTTTTTACTTTCAAGTCTTGCACAACTTTTGAGACCAATTTTGCGTCACCCGGGTATGTGGTTCCGAAATTACGCAACATTATGTAAGTGCATGTCAGACCGAAAATTGCTCAAAAACGTGATTTTGTGTACAAAGTCAATGCAAATTGTGTTTTCAACCAAAATTCATAAATGTATGATTATTTTTAGTTTTTCCAGTCTACATGTATTCATTTTATGATTTTTATGATCACAGAAGAGTCCCCAACAAATTTCATTGAAAAAAAAATGAAAAACAAAAGGTCAAAAAAACAAAGAAATACATAAGAAATTGAAAAAAAAAATATAATACATGAGAAAATGAGTTAATATCACAACTTTTTTCATGTACTCTTGCTAAGGACACCACAAAGAGTTTCTATACCAAAAATTAGTACATTTGGAGCTTTATTTAGGGAGTTAGAGGAAAAGGCATGATTTCGCATACTAATTACGCATAATAAATTACTATACAATCTTGTAGATTATGTCCCAGACAACCCGCGTGCCAATTTTCGGAGCGATCGCCCGGTCGACGGCCGAGATCTTAGGGGGGGGCTGGGATGCCCCCCCCCCCCGGCCATAGGAACTCCCAAAATACCCCGGCCTAGATAGGGTTAAAGGGGAAGTTCACCCTGAAGAAAACTTTGTTGTAAAAATAGCAGAAAAAATAGTAAAAAATATTGGTGAAGGTTTGAGGAAAATCCATTAAAGAGTAAGAAAGTTATTAGAGTTCAAAGTTTTGGATTTGTGACGTCATAAACGAGCAGCTGCCCCATGTGTTATGTAATACAAAATGCATGAATTTAAAATTTTGTATGGTTCCTGATGACTTAATTTTGTTTTCTATTCATGATCGGGTGTGAAATGATTTGTCTATTGATATACAAAAGGTTCAGTGAAAATCATTTTCAATTTTCTGAGAAAATGACATTTCATTGTTTTTTTACCATTCGCTATGTAGGATTGCTGCTCGCATATGACGTCACAAATCAAATAATTGAAATTCTAATAACTTTTTAATTACTTGATGAATTTTTCTCAAACCTTCGGCAATATTTTTTATTATTTTTTCCGCTATTTTTACAATAAACTTTTTGTCAGGGTGAACTTCCCCTTTAAAGGCTACACTGCTCAGAATGTTGCATTATGAGTTAGAGATCTGGCAAGCTTAGAGTAGTTGAGGAATTGAGGTGGGGCTATTAAGGCTGCTGCTTCGTATCTGCTTTAAGCAATATTCTTGTCTTACCCAATGCGCGTGCAAAGTGCGAGTGATACTTTAAACTGAATACAGTGACCGGAAAAGGTCAATTATTCCCACTTCCTTATTTCTTGTAATCTTCCTCCTGTTTGTTTATTTAATCTTCTGTCTTTCCCTTCCTTTTTCTTTGTTTCTCCTTTTCCATTTTTAAATGTGAGGGGGGGGGGCGCTTTGACCCTTTTGATGTGCATTTTTATTTCTACATGTATATAATTTGTCATTTTCTGACAAGCAATCTAGGCAAAATTTAAAGCAAAGACTTTAGTATTTGTAATGTATGGAATAAATCCTATAGTGTGGCTGGAAAAATATATCGATATTCTATTCACGTGCCTTTGCAAATCTAAATTTTCATATGCTGAAAATATTTCGGAACGAAATTGTTAGAACCATAATAACATTTTTCTTTTAATGGTTTGCATATTCGTAAATTTTGTTATTTCGTTCCCAGTTTGATTTTCAGCTGATTTTATGAATGATATTCATTCGTGCGCAAATTATAAATCACATGTATACAAATCGACAAATGGCTCTCTAACTTGTCAGTACTTTTAAAATTCCCAATTTAATTTTACATTAGTGTTGCTGTCATTGTTTCTGTTGTTATCTTAATAATCTAGAAATTGTCACAAATGTTGATGTGTTGCAGAGTGCAGTTCTTGTCCGTTTCTTGTAATAAAAAGGAAATGTCTTTAACATGCCAGACTAAGTCCTGTTATGCAGTATCTCTACGTTCGTTGTAAGGCGTGTCTGAGGATATTAGAGTGGATGGGCCGAGAAGAAGAAAGAGATAGGGAGGAGGGGGGGGGGGGTACGGACTGGGAGATTTTGTAGAGGCATGAAATGAGTTGACCAATAGGAAAATGATGTTTTACCGTATGGGTATTTCATGAGTGAGTATGAGCCTTTCACACACCCACACACATCTAAAAAGAAATCTTTCTTAAAACACGCAACTTACAAAACAACAGTCTGGTTATGTCCTATGAAAAAAAAAACGAAACAAAAATGGCTCCGTAAAAGGTTCCGTATTGTTGCGTTTTTAGACAACGTAGTAAGTACGTCATCGCTCCAATCATCCAAGAAAAAGAAACAAAAGGGAAATGGGAAAATAAAATATTGATTGCGCGAAAATAACGGATATAGGGGTTTAATAAAGCATGCCCTTGATAATCGGGATTTCCCCTCCAAACCCTCAAATCTCCCACTAAGATTATTCTTCTGTTGTGTACTTTGAGAGAAATGGAAATGAATAGAGAGGGCGGTACTAAATAAAATTTATCGATTGGGAAAAGAGGGGGAAATGGGGGAACCATTGACAAGAAACCGAAGAGAGAAAAGGAAAGAGTAACGAAATAGAGTGAGAGAGGGGGAGAGAGAGAGGGGAGGGGGAGAGAGAAAGGGGGGGGGTAGAGAGGAGGCGGAGTAGAAAGGGAAAGACGGGTGATGAAAAGAAACAGAAGAACAAGTATGGGAAAGTGTGATGGTTTGAGAAGCAAAAACAATAGCTGAATATACATCTCATATAATGTAATTATTGTCATTATCATTATCATGATTAATATCGTTATGACGATAATTCTACTTGGCACCATCTGTACTTTGGAGGCAAAAAGTGAAGTGAATCGCTGCATGGTATCATAAGGTTCATAAGGTAGTATTTTTCGTCTAAATAAATTAATGAATAACTGGCAATTTGCGTTCTTACACGGTATTGCACATACATATTAACATGAATAGACAATAATGTAATATCTTCATTTTCTTTCAAAAGTCCTTCTCAAATGTAACAGTCCAAACGGTCAGAGAAGTGATAACCAGAGAATGAGTGTCATCAATAAGCCAGTTCGTAGTTCCTTTCTGTGCATGATCAAAAGATTCTATGCATGATCAGAGGAAGGTCATTTGTACTAAAGTGATATGGTGGTTTAAAATCTAATGAGATAAGCACCAACTTTGATGTCTTGATTATTCATATATTCTTTTGAATTGTGGATTCATTTACATCCACAAAAAACAACAACAATGCGTCCACGAACGACTGGTATTTCACAGTTTGCCAAGTACATTGTGCAACATGCTATGATATGCATTCAAAGTAGGAAAACAACAAATACATTCATTAAGTGTTCACTAGTGTGCTATTCTAGTCAAATGGTCTATTCAATTTCTTCATCCTGCTTACGTAATATCTTGCTTCGAAATCTGTCTATCATAATGAACAGGTATTGTGTGCAATAATCGGATTATTTATCAAGATTCAACGGAATCAAATAATTTTATCAAGCGCACATACTTTTAATCCGTCTGTTAATCCAAATTCAGCATCCACTTTTCACCGACAGTGGTACTTTTATATTGCAAGTCATTGTATCACATTTCCTGCCTTCAAAAAATAATATATTAAGCTTACAAAGAAAAATCCGGAATATTATAATCTTGATAATCATTTGAAACGTTCTACTGATGATGTCGTTAATTTTGTTTACAGTATATTGCCCCTTGTATAATTGGCCTTCATTTCTCCATGCTTTTTAAATTTTGTATTATTATTTCAATACTCTATTTTTTTGTCAAAGGGGGTATACTCCAGGCTGAAAAAAGCCTGGTTTGAATTGATAAAGAAAACAAATCATTGATGATTTGACCAAAATCGGACTTGGAATAACAAAGATATGAAATTCTAACGATTTGCATTATTTCGGGGAAACAGTTTTAAGCATGTCTTCATGAATATTCAATAAGCAAACTGATGTCATATTCCCTTGTTTTTCTGTATTTTAGTATATGAAATTACAATTTATTCAAATTTTGTCCTCCAAGGTTCAATTGGATGGAACATGATTTAATGCATCAGATATTCACTGCTGCAAACTTCTTTTATTTATAAGAGAGGGATATGTAAGAAGTGAAATAATTATGATTTCATGTAATACTAGAAGAGAAAGGAAAGTGGGGACATGCCATCATTAGCCAAACTAAAAAATATTCATGACGTTGTGCATATAACATTTTTGTTTACAAGGTATTGCTAAAGATAGAAATTCATTAACTTCGTTATTTGTTATATTTCATTTTTTCAGCACTTTGTTCAGTGAATTTTTACTCTATTTATTTAGACACAATTGTTTTCAGCCCTTATCACCCCTTTAATTTTTTTAAGAAAAATGATTAATTGTACTATTCAGTAAATCAAAATTTGAAATAAATTACATTATTATATGGATGCCATTTTGTACATGATTTTTTCATTTCATCGCTTCTTCTTACATTTTTACAATCATTACTAAATATTAAAACTGTATCTGCATGTATTTGTATTTCGATGAAACGTATAGAGACTGTAAGCAAAAGTTATATTAGTACTATCATTTTTTACTTTTTATTACAGAGAACAAAAGGAAGCTTTATTTCATAATTTGAACAGAAATAATGACAAATCAAATTATTTCACACGACTCTTACTTTCTTTTACGAACATTAGTTTTAAATGTTTTCTTCAAAACATAAAATTTAACCTATTTTTATGAATGAAAGAGAACTAGTGATACCCACTTCATAAATTGATTCATAAACAGCTCCCATTTGTTGTGGAAACTTTCCAGGAAAATCCATCCAACAAACAATAACATAAAGATGAATATTAATTTTAATAGAGTTATGTAATCATAAAAGTTTATCATTAATCTAAACATATCTGCAGCTATTCTTAGGCTAAAATATATTTTGTTTAATACATAAGTTTGATATCTTGTTCAAAATGTGTATACAGACCTACTGTTTACAGCTTGAGTACTCTCGGTACGTGCAATAACGTGACCATTACATCAAAACCTTACTACATCACATACATATATATATATATAAATATGTATATATATATATTTTGTTTAATACATAAGTTTTATATCCTGTTCAAAATGTGTATACAGACCTAGTGTTTACAGCTTGAGTACTCTCGGTACGTGCAATAACGTGACCATTACATCAAAACCTTACTACATCACGTACATTAATACAGACACATCCAGGCACATTATTTCTCTTCAATGTTCAACAATAAAACTATTAGATGTCATCGTTATTTAGATGATTAATAGGAGCCTATATACATGTATGTATGATTTTCCGATACCCTGGAGCAACTATTCATTCTTTAAAAAATATCTATTAGCAACACTCTTGCGCCGCCCCTTACTTACACCATCTCTGACCTTATGCAGCCTGTCAGTTGATTATCATTAACTATTATTATCATTTTCTATGTCAGTTGTCTTGCAAAAGCGCAGTATCGTTCATACTGATTATTAATGTTGTCGCACATAATTTTAATCATACAGGAACGTTTCAATTTTTATCCGGTTCATAAGCAGGATTATCGATTTCAGTGATGGTGGTTTTGATTTTTTTCAAATCGTTCTTCCGGTTCATTTGTTCAGCAGGTTTCTTTCTATTATCGATGTAGTTGATGAACGTGTATAGTATTGGATTGATTGAAGAGTTGATTGGGATGATGAATATCACACTCCAAGCATAGAGGGATGTCGGTAGTACAACCAGGCCAGATTGTGTGAGGATACCCATGACAATGATTGGCATCCAGCAAGCGAAGTCCGTTCCTACGATGAATGCCATTTTAACAGCTACTTTGTACTCCCTGTCGCGTAGCGCCACGTTTCCCACGGACCTGGACGAACGTTTCACTTGAATAAACATCATGATGTAGCAAATTGCGATAATAAGGAATAAAACCATGTTGACCCCGATGAACGTAACATTCGAGTATATCCATGATGGACGAGAGACGCTCTCAGTGACAACGTATTCGACGCGAAAATCAAGTGCTGTTGAGTCAAAGTCTAGGTCAGGGGCCTCTAATCTGCCTGTCTGAACGGAATCAGCATGCAGTGGTAATCCAATACAGACATCAGACAAACCGTAAAACCCACGCACATCCGAACCCACCAAAAGCGGTATGACAGCAAGAGCCAGCATGAGGGTCCACATCATTAAAATCAGAATTCTGGCCGATTTGATAGATATGCGCCATTTTCCGAAAGGAAATATGATACTAATAAACCTGTCGACGGTCATGAGAGTCAACGTGAAGACGGAACACTCACTCGCTAGAAAAGCCAGAACGCTAGTAAATTTGCACAATCTTGAGTCACGCCAAATGGGGGCACTCAGGAAATATTGGTTTCCAAAGTAAATATCCGTTGAAGTGATGATGATCATGTACACACCCATCAGGCAGTCAGCAATGGCTAGGTTGGATATGAAAAGAGTCTGGACACGAGGTTGTGGAGTTTCTCCATGCCGGACGATGAGGACAGCCATGTTCCCGATCAAAGAGGAAACCCCAATGATCCATCCAGCCAGTCGCATGGCGATATTTGGGTAGAGCCTACCGCACGTGTCTAGGGGACCGGTAGGAGATGACCTTGCGCAAGTCATGTTGTCTCGATGATCAAGAAGACAGCACACTCTGTTATCAGAAGTAGATCTGAAGCAAAGAAGTGTAAAACTCATGTGTTTCTGGCCGGCTCTCGATGGTAACGATCATTTTGTTTCAATGGTTTCATATCTTCATTAGATCGTTAAATATCAAATAGGTGTCAGTCATGGTTTTATAATAATAATGGTTTTTAGTGATACTATAAAACTGATTTGTACCCAAAGGCTGAACTAAAAAAATCTGTACGATGTAAATGATTCACATAATAAATAATTGTATTGTAAATAAACCACAAAGTAGATTAAAATTGAATCAGTACACAACACAGGTTCAACTCCATTCAACCTTGGAAAGGAAACCAGAAAGTCAAAGATTTTGGATATATGTGTCACGATGGTGACAAAAAATTCATCGGGAATATGGAGTTTCAATTTGACATGTTATGTCAACACAAAAAGATTGAACCCCCCCAAAAAAAAAAATCACGCAATCAAGGCCACGGGTATTGAGTGAAAAAAATTGCACTACTGTATGTGTTTTAGTATAACGGCATAATAGGGTACTGCAGTCAAACAGGATATTTGCAAAGTGGAATGGAGCACTGAACATCAAAGCAGAGTACAAAAATGAGAAATATTCGGTTAATTTTCGATGTAATGTGTCTCGATTTAAAGCTAAAGGTTTATTGAAATTAAGTACTTAACACCATCTTATTGACATGTTTGAAGTGATTTTTGTTTCAATACAGATTGCTGCTGTCCCTTTCATTTGCCAAAGAAAGCTATTAGGAAAGAAGAATTCCTAATTATATTCGGGGAGTACTCACACTGACTGTAAAGAATGCAGGTCATAAAACAAATCAGGCTCTATGTATGCCACATTGACGTCTACAAGCATGCTGAAAGAAAAGAAAAAAACATTTTCACTCAATGCCAGAATAAACCATGAAGTCTCTCTCGTCAGATGAAATCGACTGATTTTTTAAAATTCTGTTAATCACGTTCCATAATATGCTGTAATCAACGGAATCGACACCCCCTTAAAATATTACCATGACCTCTACTATAAGTAAAGAAATGGGCTCTGAAAAAGTCATTAATTATTGAACTGCCTCAATCTGACATGTCATTGAGTCTAAAACATACAGCTATAATATAAACATAGAAAGAAGTTCGGCTTACAATATTTGCAAACTTTCTAATTTTCTCAAAGCTCCTGAATCGATGCGAGTCAGGGGATTGTTGCTGATGTCTCTGGAAAGGAATAAACACATGAATAATACTAAATATGATTCGCTTTACAATATCAAAGTGAATAATAAATATGTGCATCATATACGAAATGAAAATGGCTGAGATATCTTAAAAACAGTGCTCCACTCAGGGTCGAGTATTCGGGAAATTCGGTGTTTTCTTTTAACGTGTGTTAAAAGTACAAGAATGTTTATTCGTGGAAGAATATGAGAACTTATTGAATAAATCATGTTAAATTGCAGAGTATATAGGCATCTCTTTCTTATCATTTTCCTCACCCCCTCCATGTGTCTAACTCTCTTCTTCTCCATTATTCTCTCTTACTTAAGTATCATAACGTTTGACCATGGACCTATAGGTCCATGGTTTGACTTTGACCATCAAAATTGTTTTACGCCCCTCGGCCCAAAGCCTTTCAATTACCACTTGCAATCACCACTTCCATCTCTTCTCGTTAATTAATTTCGTCATCTGTCTATCTGAATTTCCAGTGGTCCGTTTCATAAAGAGTTGCAACTGTTGTAAATTTGCCATTATGGCAATTACCATGGCAACCTTGATTTTGATTGGCTGCGGAGCCCTGTTGGCATGGTAGTTGCCATAATGGCAAAGTTACAACATACCCTTTAAGAAACGGGCTCCAGGTTCTTTTTTTTTACGTAGAATGTGATACAATAACATCCAATATCTAGTCAATCATTACCAGAACAAAGGTTTATTTGTGACTTTACAATATGTTTAAATTCCTACTTGCACACGATTTTTAAATCACAATCTCATCGATTAAAGCAATGGCGCGAAGTTACTCAGCATGATTTTTACCATTGTTGTTGATGTGTTTACAACCGCATGTATTTGGGAAATTAAGTCCAACTTTAAAGATCTAAAATTTTCCTGAGGACATTCAAGAATCGCAATTGAATTATATTTTCACTAGTAGGCATATGGGATAGAAGTAATTTTATGTATTCATGATAAAAAAAGAATATGACATGGTCCCATGATAATTATGAAAATTGTAAGCTTTTTTTTTAAATATAAACTTGCAGATTTAGCAAGAGCATGGAGCTCACATCTTCTCTGATCATACTGCAAGGTAGGTTAAATCAGAGACTCTCCTTTTTGTAAGTGCATTTATTATGATTTAACTATAAACGTGTTGAAGGGACTTGGCTATTTGAGGTGAATAGAGGTCGCCCTTTTCTGATCTCTTCTGCCATTCGGGCAATTGTGCTGAAAATTAAAACGCCTATTCCTAACAACCCAGTATCAGAGAAATGTCCTAAAATATTTATTTTTCTATAATTATGAATAAAGTAGGGAAATTTATTCGTGAAAAACAATACTTGCATATTTCACATCCAATTTCACTTAAAGTTTTTATTTATTTTCCTATATGTCACCTTTATTACCTCATTTTGTAAAGCCAATTTTTTGAATGTATATCTTTGTTATTTTCTTTTGATTTATATTGATATTTCAAATTCACAGTGAAACTTAATATTTATTTATTTATTCATTGCAACCATGACAGTTGGATTATTGAGTGAAACTTCAAAGCAGTCTACAAAAAAAAAAACGTGTCCAACAATCTCTTATATCTTTTATTCTATTCAACAATTACAAATTGGAATTTTTCTTTCAGATGAAACAATTATATATTTTTTTTGAATAGATCAAATAACTATTTTTACTCTAAATACACACAAACTTTCACGTCGACATACTTTAGCTTTTGGGTGACTGGACACAAAGGATGTAGCCTAATAGAATTTTAGAAAAGGAAAAATTATCAAAACCCTGCAAAGTCAATTTTTTACGAATAGTATCTTACAAGTAGACTAATGCTGGAAATTCTCGAAATGAACCGTTGGGCAAAACGCGAATACGATTTGTACCAAGAGACCTGTAAAGAGAACAATCAAAAGATGTAGATGCAGAATATAAAAGAATATAAGTGAAAAAAAAAACGCTCTCAAATAGCATTTTCTAACAGAAAATTTTTCTTTCCTAACATGACCATGTTTCCGGCGAATATGGTTAATGCGTGATAGTAAAGTGGCAATATAAAAATCTGCTTATTTTTTGACGTATAATTCTGCTCAACGAACAAAATGATGAACATACATAAATGAGATATGAAGAAAAGATTAGCCTTATAAAGACAAATATTTTCTTTGTGTGTTTGTGAGTTAGTTTTAACGGATGTGTATCAAGTAGATATGATTATTTACGTCTGAAACCGACATTTATCATCACAATTACAAAGACGTTATCATGGCTCGAACCTCTGCAGTAATTCGTAACTTCTTAAATGTAGCTTGAATTACAGGTGCACGGCATAGCATCCAGTTCTGAAATGATTTAAGGTTAGTCTTACCCCAAGGAGGGCAAATCGGAGAAGTAATTTTAGATTGGATGATTGACCAATTTATTTTCGAAGAAACACAAATGATATCTTTGGACACACTCAGACGATAAAGACTTACAGGTATTTACAAACAGGCAAGTTCTTGAAGGCATCTGGATGAATAACCTCTATCTTGTTTCGTGAGAGACTTCTGTTTGTAAAAGAGGTATATCAAAGAGTTGTAAAAAATTAGAAATGCATTCGTCATCAACGGATACGACTGTTTACCTGCTAAAATTTTAACGTGATATAAAGTATTTTACGGCACATTCATCTAAACGTTTGTGTTATGTAGATCTTTTGATAAATTATTTGATTTGATTTATTTGTTTCCACACTCCAATAACAAAAGCAAATACAAGTGTAATCATTTTTCTTAGAACATAACAATAAGCAAAATACATAATTAATAACATATGCATATATACAATCTAATAATCTAATTGAAATACATTTATACCTGATAAATTTCTTTTATATTTATAATGACATAATACATTTGAAATGTGGGAGACCTTCATCTTAAGCTTAGAGCTTGAAATTGATAATGCCTCAAAAGGAAAGGGGAAGGAAAGTCAGACAAACAGTTCAATAAAAGAGACTTATCTTTTATTGCACAAAATGATAGGAATATTACCCCAAAAAATTAAATAGGGAAAGAAAAATTTAAATGAGGAAGTTATAATCAAAAGTTAAAGTGCAAGTGTGCGAGAGTGCAAGAGCGGGGGGGGGGGGGGGAGGTTGTAATATTGGTTGGTACAAAACACACAGAGATTTTAGGTATTATATTTTAACAGTGTATTTCTTTAATGAATAAAGAGTTGAGCATAACTTAATGTCAGGTTAAAAATTATTCCATAAATATGCACCGTAACGTCTAATTGATTTGTTTGCTGTTATTAGTTTTGGATTTGTGAGATGGAATTTGTCAGAGTTTCGTGTTGGATAAGAGTGGATGGTGTTGTTGAATGTGAACATATTTTGAAAGGAAGGGGGAAGTATTCCCTTTTTGTATTTAAACATGAAGATAGCAGCTTGATATGTATTTATATCTGAAATTTTAAAGTTCTTAATTTAAAAAATAAAGGACTGGAGCTAGCGAGATATTGTGATCCTGTCCAAATACGAACTGCTCTTTTATGAGCTAATAAACCTGTAAACAGACACATAATCATAATTATATGATGTTAGACATTTCGACATGGGCATATGGGGGGTAGATGTATCCCTCCTTAACTTTTCAGCTGAAGGAAGGCTGTGAACAGTCATTCCCCAGCAGGTTGCAAGTAATAGTATTGTTTTTTTTAATGTAATAATATTCTTTATATAACATCCAAGTATCGTTATTATTGTTGTAATCATTATTATTGAAATTATTACTAAAATTATCATCATCATCATCACCACCACAAATAGAAAGTTTTATTTACTTTGGCTCACTTACTTTCTTGCAATATAGTTTGACAAACAAAACACATACACATTAATACACAGACGCACAAATCCTCACACACCCTTATAGAATGGGAGTTGGGGAACATGCCCCAATAAAGTTAAAATGTTAAAGAAACAAGATAATTGAGAAAAGAATAGGAACTGATAAAAATGTTTAATCATGTATGCATTTCAGTATATATACATATTCATATATCCACATTTATATACACACCAACACACGCACCATCATGCTTAAGATATCATCCTGTTTGGCTAATAAAGAATATGGAATCCCCCTACCCCACATGAAGACCTGCCAATCCCATTGAATGAATAAATCTTATCGAAATATAATCGAAATGTATACAAGTCAAGAACGCATTACTTACAATATTTCCAGGTCTGGAAGATCCGTGAAAGAATTGTTCGTCAATAACTTGATTTGGTTATCAACAAGCATTCTCCATGAAGATAAACAAAAAGAAAAAAAGCATCATTAAGAATGTATTATTATTTTAGTTTTAAAATTCTGAAAGCATTTAGGCCAATGTGAAAATGATTTGTAAGTTATAAGTAATAATCTAATACCATGTGCGCCCGGCGACATGAAGTTTTTTTTTCTACATTTGTGTTTTTAAAAATTGATGTTACGTTATCACATTAGCGAAATCTCATTTTAAAACAATATTTTTTGTTTGATTAATTGTTATAATCGCAAGCAGGAATCTACTAATGGTGACAAACAAAATCAAATCAGTTTTCAAAGCACTTTATTCTACCCATGCACGATATTTCTCACGATATTTAAAAAAAAGTTTACATTACACATTTAAACTTACATTAAACGTATTTTTTGAAGTCCGGCAAATGTATCCTCTGGTATGATCGTAATCAAGTTCTCGTGAAATAATCTGAAATAGTCAATAAATACGTTTTTTTAAGAACCGATCAGTTTTCCAATACTTCACAAAGTAACTCCTATAATTTCTTTGGAAATACATAGAATGATAGTAGTCAGCTCTTATATCATGAACAACATGGGGCGTTTCACCAACATTTTTGTCCGACAAGTTGTCAGATCTGACATCTTTCCTTGATTTTGTTTGGCTGAGAAGCACTTTACATGTACCTGTGGTAGATGTCGGATAAAATGGGACTTTACAGATAAAAAATCTGACATGTCGTTTCATGAAATGCTCCCCAGGGAGTGTTACAATCTCTGCGGATGATGATAGACCAATCACTTCTCAGTAAAGTCCTATTCAGCGTCTTCACAAGATTATCAAGTTAGATAAATGAAAGAACAAAGACAAAGGCACACCAGTATAAATAGGTTCATAAGTAACTTACAAGTTCTTCAAGTTCATCATTCCAGAAAGAAATTGTCGAGGTAAAGACGTTATGTTATTCACAGAAAGATCGCTATCCCATGTGGTAAATGTGTGAAAAATAACAGAGAAAGAGAAAACAGACGGTGTAAATTATCTCGATTTCTTGTTTTCTAAGTAGGCCTATATCAAACAGTCAATTGATCAAATCGTTCCTCCTACAGATGCAAGCCATTTGACTACAGACCAGCTACATGTGGTGTGTATATACATTATGTATAGAATGTTGTCCAAGGTTAATCACAGAAGTACAGAATGGAGAATGCTTAATAAAATCAAAGCATCATTTTTATCTTTAAATAATAATAAAGCTATTCGCTTCAAAATTTTGAGTGTTTTTTTCCGATTTGCATCTTTCGCGTTCTTCTAAATGAAGGAAAAATGAATGCATGCACTATGATAATAACTACTGATGCTTAATAGCCTACAATCAAGTAGTTCTCCGCAAATAAATAATAACCTGCCGCAGTACAATGCTATTTAAAAAATAGCTGTGAAAACATATTCTAATAAAAGATCAAGCTGCTAACAGAATAAAATTGAACAGCAAAACTTAATCTCACAAAGGCCTGCATGCGACGATTCCATCATTATTTTTCTTCATTTTTTGATACTTACAGACTTTCGATTTTATTCTGGGAATGAAGAATTTGTTGCCTTGAAAAGTTTGAAACTATGTGATGCTCGGGGGACCTTGTACAGGTAAATAGAAGACAGCAGTTCAGTTAAAAGATTCAAAACATATTTGTCTCTGTTTCTTTAATTATGACGACGTATTTCCGCTAGGAAGTTTGTAGTTTTTAAAGAAGCTTGGAAAATTTCTTGTTGAAACCATGATTATTCTCATATTCTCATGTCTCTTCTACAATGCTTGATTACATAAAATTTGTTATGCACCTGTATCAATCATGTTATCACTAACATAGAATCTGGAAGACTCGAGTTTTTTTAATCGAATTTTAACGCTATAATTGAATCGTACATAATATTTCGATACATTTTCTAGGATAATAAATAGGCCACTCATAAATATCAAATTTGTTAATATTAAAGGAAATGAGACAAAATGGACAAAACGAAAAATGCATATGAAAATAAATATTGAAAGTGTGTACAATTAGTGATGTCATGCACTCACAGACATTTTAATACTTGGTGCTCTGGATGAATGTTTTTACAGCCGTCTTTTTCATAGCAGATACAGGAGGCTGTATAAAAAATAAACATGTATAGACATGATAGATGTACCTACATTTATGGGTAAAATATGACGGCATTATGGCTGTGGAATAAAGACTACATGACTATAAAAGTGGTCCTGAAATGACACTCTGCTCATCTTCATTAAATTAAATTAAAAACAAAACTATCCTATGTTGAATACGAGTAACATGCGCCTCACTGTCTTTATTCATCTCAAATTAAAACAGTAAAATTAATCTTACAGTAAATCCTCCCAATCGATTTAAGACATAGGCATACTTTTCCAAGCCATAATCATTGATAAACACGACATGGAATTCGTTCTTGTAAGTTAAAACGACTCCCCTAGTAGTGACGTTTGTATTTACAATTGAGTAATGGACATGTATTTGGTACTAGATTCTAGATTGAGGTTTGTTAGAAAACGTATGGAAATATTTAAGGGGGGGGGTATATTCACGCCGTCATGAATATTCATCAGGTTGGCTGATATCGCGTCCCCACTCTACTTTTTCTTACATTCTACATCCATGCGTGACATGTCTCCCTTGTCAAAAATAAGTACACATTAAACATTACATATTTATTCAGTCAATTTAATTTTGTTAATTTTGATGGATTGAATTTAATTAGAATGATTTTATATGATACAATACAAAAGAAAAGGTAGAAATATGATATCATCAGTTTGCTCAGTGCATATTTATAAATACATGCACAGCACCATCTCACCGAAATAATACAAATCTTTAAAATGTCATAACTTTGTCATTCCATGTCCGATTTTGTTGAAACTCTCAGTGTTTTCTGTGTCTGATTTGACTCTGTCTGTTCACTTCAAGTAGAATAAGTTCTAGCTTGCGGTACTCTTCTACAAACGACATAAACATATACGTCATTTATTGGTATTCTCATGATATAATGATGGGAAAATACTTACTGGAAAATGTGTTTCTTGTCTTATCCAAACAATGCGTCTCGGCTATGTAATAACATGTGCTTTCTTTTTTTAATAAAAACAAATATAGAAACAATATAAGTACGGTAAACAGAATCTTTCCTCAATATTTAGCATGTTCTTAAACCTGATTTCAATATTACTTTGACATTCACAAGCGTAATGACATATACCACACAAACATTGCATTAAAATATGTGGGAGAAAATACTATTTTCAGCCATATAAAACGATCATTATGTTCATGACATATTTTCTTCTTAAATTGGTGATTTTGAGGTGTAATTTTGTTTTACTCACACGGTAGTTACCTGAAAATTTTCAATATTTAAAATATAATCAATATAATTAAATATCTAATCATTTTAAGAAGAATATGTAGTTGTGTGATATTTACTTATTTTATTTCAATTAGATTTACTCTTATATTCATTAAACATGTTCAGAAAAATCTCATTTGAGGAAGATATGTGACAAACACAATCAAAACGTATTTTATCTCACCATTATTTGCTCCAGACCGGCACATGCCCAGGGCACACATGCTATCTGTTGATGTATAAAAATATTCAGTTATATGAATTTCATCGTATTAGGGTGCAATCGATATGCAGTGTACAAATAACTTGAACTCTATGTGGATAGAGGTATAGAATTAAAGTTATTCCAATCTAATGAGCTAAATCCATTCCGAGTCGGTTTACCTGCAAATGTTAAGATATGAGCATGTTGTGGAACAATGTATTTGCCACACCTAAAATAATTAATGAAATAAAAAAATTAATGTAGTTGAAAGGATTAAGAAAAGTCAGATTCGAGGTACATTTGTTTCTACACTACCTTAAAGGGATGGTCTAGGCTGAAAATATTTATTTTTTAATACATAGAGTAGAATTCACTGAGCAAAATGCCGAAAATTTCATCAAAATCGAATAACAAATAATTAAGTAATTGAAGTTTAAAGTTTAGCAATACTTTGTGAAAACAGTCATGAATATTCATTAGGTGGGCTGATGATGTCACATCTCCACTTTCCGTTTTCTTATGTTATAACATAAAATCATATTTTTTTCATTATAAAATCATATTTTTTTCATTATTTCATACTTGTGTGAATGATATGTCTCTCTTATAATGAAATAAGTTGCAGCAATAAATATCTAATGCACAAATCAATTGTCAATCCAATTTTTCTATTTCTTGGAGGAAAAAATGAATAAACCTAATTTCATGTAATAAAACACAAAAGAACAAGTGGAGATGTGACATCATCAGCCCACCTAATTAATATTCATGACGACTGTTTTCACAAAATATTGCTAAACTTTAGAATTCAATAACTTTGTTATTTGTTATCAAAATTTGATGAAATTTTGCTCAGTGAATTCTACTCTATTTATCAAGCTATAAAAACTTTCAGCCTGGACCAACACTTTAAGCATTACTTTATGTTTCTGGATGCGTCTACGACTGTATCTGAATGTGGAAGGGGGTGCTGGGGGGCATAGCGGTCTGTGTAATGTTGGGGGAACCTGGACGTTTCTTTACAGCATTGACTTTGGCTAGTCATACATACCTCCAGAACATACCACTCTTGGGTCTCCTGTTCGGTTGCATTCAAGAGATCCGTCACCAACTCCAGGACAGTCGAAAAAACTATCTTCAGTTCCAGTACAGTACACGTTATCAAGTGTGACATCGTCATGGGTTTTATTTTCTGTATTGGATACGATGATGCTTTGCGCATTCCCGTAACCAAGACTTCTGCAGAAAATGTCAGCGTTTGGCATATTCCACTTTTCACTGCAGACGGATCGCCATTGTTCGTAGTGGTAGTACAATATCTTGCCTTCGAACATATTGCCTCCACCCACCAGACTTAAAGCTGCATCTGGAGTGGATGGGAAAGGGGTCATGATCTTTCACAGAAAATTAAATTTTGTTGTAAATCAGAAATACATCTTTACCATATCTCATGCTCTTAAGGAAAATCTAGTCATATCCATCTTTAACTTAAAATCACCCTTTAAACAAAATTTCCTGCATTGTTTCAAACAGACCACTGTTGATAGAATTACCTTTCTCCTCTTTCTTCAAAAAAAGGAACGATGGGAGCAATTCATGAATGCAATTTGGGTCATTTAAAGATGAGATGCTTCATTCTTCCTTACACAGCTATTGTCCAATTACAATGTGTAAATTGAAGTACAATATCTTTAGTATAAAATAACCTATATATATCTTGGATAATTGGCTTACGTCCAGTCGTAGGCCCATGGACTTATATTGCAAGACGCGTCTTTCTTTGGAAACCAGGAATGGCACATTGACAATGAAACTGGAATCGGTCGCAAATTTCACGGTTGTTTCTAGGGTGCGTTTTACGAAATTATTGTATTTAATATCAGAGTAACATTTATACAATGATACATCCGACAACCTTCCGGAAGAGAAATCTCAATTATTTCCGCTTCAAAAAAGAAGATTTAATCCACTGACTGTTCTTATGCCATTATCTATTACAATTGTTGATGACCGTTCGTGACACTATTGCTACAGTCGCACCATTCAATCAAACTCCAAACTGACCGATGGTCTATTTTTGATAGTATACAATTAATGCACATTTATGAGTGTGTTATGACGATGCAGCACACTCGAGGGTATTTACAATTATGCGAAAGCAATTAAGAGGCGCTTGCGCCGAGTGCTTTTGCATAATATTGTGAATGCCCGAGAGTTGCTCGCATCGTCACTAACATCACGAATCTTAAAATGTGCATTAATTGTTTTATAAAACGGGTCGGCAAAATGATTTTTTCATGGAAATCTTGTTCAAATCCCTCCAACTTGTGTACGATCGCACAGACGAAGAGATCACAAGACTGTCAATTATGACATCACAGGCGTATCTACTATGCGCGCCTAAGTAAGCGCATCAAAATCCTAGCCAGCCTCTTTTACTGAACGCGTATCAGTTTTTACGCGCAACTGGAACTAATGCTGCCAAAGACCTTATAATATATTACTAGACCGAAAGCTGCGCGCGCGTTCAGCACAAAACAAATGAGATTAGACTCCGCCTACCGCAATCATTTGAAGACAAAAATAAGCCCCCATTGACATTCATGAGCTTAAATATATTCATATTCCGGCCTTGTCATTGGCTAAGAGCGTCATTAATACGCGATTTCCCCGATTCTTTGTCATCGATACTAGTGGTATCGTGTTACAGAAGTAATTATTCATTTGACCTCATTACGTCATCTAATTTATTCATTCTGAAACTTTTCTTTCCACACAAAAATGGACCTACGAACACTCCGGTGAGTATGATGGTGGGCCCCAAGTCTGCGCACCTAACAATTTGAGTTCAGATTTAACATGATTTTTTTCTTATTACACAAAATCTTTGAGTTGATAATGTTCCTTATATTATTAAGAGTAAGTGTACCAAATTTCTCATTAAAAAATAAAAGAAAATATAGGATTTTCTTGAAACAACTGGGGGCAGTCATTTTCAGATTGAAAAAAACAATGGAACCCCATGTCTGCGCACTCATTCAATTTGCACACGTTTCAGGGATTTTGATGACAAAGGCTGCATTTATGAGGCTGTCACATGAAATGCCCTGAATTCATTATTTTTCCACCATTTTGAGTCGGATTTTTTAATGAATACCTGCCTATGTATTGCATTTGTAAAGTTCGTGCTCGTTGCGTATCTTCTTTAATTAGAATCGCGCAGATACGCGGGTGCGCAGACTTGGGAGACCGCGCAGACATGGGGGAACTGACCATACGTATAAATTGATATAACCACATGAATTCAGTGGACTATTTACAAATTTCACACTGTATTTTGTGATCTTAGGTTATTTCTCTACCAAATTAGAGAGTTTACTATCATTCTTCTGTTAAAGGAAAGCAGAATTTGGTCTTTGAAATTGAAGTTAGATTGTCATCGTCGCCCAGTGCAGTGCAGCCTGTATGTTGCAGTGTTGCGGTTATGCCGCTGTGTTAACCACATGTATTTTGTACGGGCTCCTAGCCGATTGGGCATCGAGAGAATTTCGGGCCGGTTTGGTTCACCTCCAATTAACAAGGACCAACCCACGATTGATTAAAGCAAGAATGAAGCTTCTTTTTGTACACTGTAACGTTAGATCTAGAGGGAGATCTGCATCTATCTTCAGTAGATCGAAACCCAGTCAGGAATAAACTGTGAAGTGGAGTGTGGATGAAGATATATTGCCTGTCATTGTGTCAATCCTCACTTTCAGTTTCAGAATATCAAATTTATTTTGCATAACTTCAGGCTTCTTCATTTAGCCCCCACCCATTTTAACTTATTGTTATTTATAAATAGGGTCTATAGTTAGACTCTAGACCAAAAGCTTCAGTCTCTCTATTTTGGTTGTTCCGCTGAACTGTGTTGGCTCACTCACGAATAGTAAAAAAATGTCAGAAATTGTTGAATAAATCCCCAGAAACGACGGTTATTCCTGTAGGCCTATACGAAATAATATGCTGCTCTGCATGCATGTTTGTCTTATTATCAATAGGCTAGCTAGATCTAGGACCTAGATCTAGATAGGCCTAACGTTAGATCTAATTTCTAACTTGGTTAACAGAGGATCTAGGCCTAGTGTTACTGTTGCTTCTTATTAATATTATTTTAGACTTAGATCTAGGCCTACGGTACTTCACTTTTATTCATCGATGCTTTCTAATTCTAGGCCAACCTAATTCAAATCGAGTCATCTAAATTATACTTTGCCAACCCGCGACACTTACCCAAGGCCCAGGGCTTATGATCTAGGTCTGTAATTTAGGCCTAGATCTAGGTCTGGGCCTAAACGACTCCATTTACATGTACGAGTATGCCTGTCAGTGTCAGTGGACCAAGGACTAGATCTAATCTTGGTCAATAATGGCAATGAAGTTTAAACTTTTAGCCAGGAATAAAAGACATCAAATCCATATAGGCCTAGATCTCAGTTTAGAACCAAAGCTTTACTTTCTAGGTCTAGATAGATCAAGAGTCCATTGTTACTATCTAGATCTAGACCTACGAGTAATTTAGATACGCGAATGCTGTTGCACAGCTCTGAGTCTTGGACTAGATCTATACTTTCTTACAAATAGATCTAGACCTAGTGCATGAGATGAAATTATGTTAAAGTCAAATGAAATAAGATTCGGAAATAAAAAGATGCAGATGTTTCTTTTTGGGGGGGGAGGGCAGACATTTGAAAAAATTTAGAGAAACCTAAAATTCAGAAAGCGAGGGCCAGAAGTAACCAATATTACCTATGGCCGTTTTGTGCATTTTCTAAAATAAAATTGAAGGATGTCATGCAATTCTTTTTTTGATGAAGGTTTTCACATTTCATCTCTTACCCAAATCCCTCCCCTATACATACGGCCATGAAAAATATCACTTCTTATTATTGTACTCTCTTTTCTTTCACAAACAGGTTGAGTTTGAAGGACAAGAAAAACGGTATAGAGGTCTACCTATATGGTTCAAGATGATGATCATAAGTGCATGCATCATCTTGCAGATTCTCATCCAGGTACAAAAGTTAAACTAACCCATTCAAAATTACAGATACATTACATGCATTGAATGTTAACCATGTTTACATTAAATAAAAATAACCTGAGCCACAAAGAGGTAGGATCTGTACGGAACATACACTTCTTAAATATACAGGCTGTCGAGTCTAAAGTAGAACCAATGTCAAAAGATGTACTTTGGGCAAATTTATAAAACTAGGACATGTCCTTGATCTACTAGTAATTAAATTGCCTTTTTATTTCCTATTTGTTTATAAACAAAGCAAGATTCATTTTTCATGAGTTATATTTTATAAAATTCATTTTATTCATGCTTTAGTGTGATATTCATATTTCATATTTGTAGATTTACTATTTTTTTTGGGTTTTACATTTTGTCTAATAGGATGATGCAATTTGACAATTTCCATGGAGGTGATTGATGATGATAAATAATTGGTGAAGTAGGCCTAATAGAACAGTGCCTGGACCACAGAGAGAAATACAAACTACAGCAGTTATATGAGTGAGTGAGTTAGTGATTATTTTTGATAATGGAGGTTGTTCACATTTTTTTGGCAACAAATAGACCTGCCTTTGAAAAACCCATTTCAATTTTGTTTCTAGATTATAGTTAGTGTCGTTTTTAATTACAGATCAAAATATTCTGCGCAACAAAACATATCAACTTTAATTCTGACTATTCATATAATTTACATATGTTAATTTATATATTCATATTTACAAGAAATTTCTGTCATTTTTTCGAAGAGTACATGTAGTTAGAATGGAGAGTGGTATGTAAACTGCAGAGAACATGTTTAAGTGATATGCTTTATAGAAGTACAACTTTATAATTAGAAGTAAGATTTCCTATGGTATGTGTTGAAGAAACATATATACCTATGCATAGTCTCACTTTTCTTAAAACATTTTTTTATAAATCATGACAATTTAATAGATTTTCTTTCTCTATTTTTTTCAATCTGCAGGACTGGTGTAACAGATGTTTTCATTCAAGAAATCCAACTATTCAACATTGAAGACTTAGGAACCACGTGATGAAGATGGAAAAGGTTTTTTTTTCCAAGTCCAATTAAAAAAAAAAAAATTATTATCACACCCCAAATTCATGACGTATGAAATTTCTTATTGATTTTCATTAAAATTGGTTGCAAAAAGAGAAGCTATAAACATACAAATAGGAGCAGCGGATTGAAGTTGCTTGAAAGTGGGGGGGGGGGGGCACAGGGAAAATGCTGTTTTATGTGAAATTTTTAAAAAGTTGCGAGCAAGCAAAATTTTGACATTTTAAAAACAAATATCCAATTTTGTGATAGATTTCGACAAAATATTCAAAATGATATATTCACCCTTTGCTTTCCTTTTTCTTTTTTCCCCTTGGTCGTGATTTTTTTTTTTTGGGGGGGCTAGAGCATTGGCGGCGGAAGGCAAAAAATTTAGGGGGGTCCACCTGAATTTATCCACCTAAATCTTAGAAGGGACCACAAAAATTTCCAGCAAAAAAAAGGTTGTCAACCACAATTTTAGGGGGGCACAACAATTTTAAGGGGGGGTCTACCTGAATTTAGGGGGGACGCAGGATAAAAAATTGACGAGCAAAAAAAAAAAAGATTCTCAACAAAAATTTAGGAGGGAGGACTGTCCCCCACCTCAAATTTAGGGGGGGGGACAGGTCCCCCTATCCCATCGCTTCCACCGCCTATGGGCAAGAGTCCTTCAAGCCCCCCCCCCCTCCATATGTACGAACCTGCTTATATACTCCACTCATATGAATTATTAAACTTAATGCACACAGGATTTCCTTCAGAAGTATATTATAGAAATGAAAATATTGTTTTCTTGTTTCAAAGGGCACTCGTCATGGTGACCATAAAACAGATCCTTCTCAAGTGAAAGGGGCACAGAACAAATTCTTTAGAAGCGCTCTTCTTGGGTAAAAGGGGGCAGTGATTCAAGAAAGGGCACTTTCAAGAAGGCGAGGGGGCACTTTGTATTACATGAAACGGGCTCTCAGATGGAAGGGCACAGAAGACGGGGGGGGGGCATTTTTGGGTGAAAAATTGCATATAAGGAAGAGCACTAATTGGTATTACCTAAAACAGGTTCTCATCAGGTGAAAGGGACACAGTACACGTTCGTGAGGGGGCATTTTCTTGCATAAAAAGGCACTTTTCAGTGCTTCAAAAGTAGGGGGAATTGTTCCCCCCCCCCCCCAGCACACAAAAACTAAACATATTTATTTTGGTTCAAACTATTAACATACGCTTAAGAAAAAGGTAAAGCTTAATCCTCTGATAATGTGATTTTTTTCTGGATAATTAATAAAATTCACCACTAACCAGAAAATTCCTTCATGTCTTTCATTTGTGTTCATATAGTATTTGTACCGAGCTAAAATGAAAGGGATTTGGAATTGGCAAAATTCAAAGTGAGACGGAGATCGAGAGAGGGAAAGAGTGATGAGAAGTGGGTTGAAAAGAGATGAGAATGAAATGGAGGGGCACATAATTATGAAGAGATAATTTAGAGGGGGTGGTGACAGAGCTGGTGTTGGAAGTAGGAACAAAAGGGGTGGAAGAGAAATAAGACGAGATTTTTGGAAACCAGGAGACAGATAACAAGTGGGAAAATAAGAAGGAAATATATGAAAAGTTAAGTTGCAAAAGGGGCTAGGGCCACTCCAAGAAAATTATTTTTTTTTATTCTCCCATATTGCAATATTCTTATGCGAAAATGAATTTTCATGATACCCTACCATTAGAAATTCAAAATTGGGTATAAGAGAAATCTACTTATCTTCATATTTTTTTAAGATATTTTTTTTCCAGAAAAATTATGAATGGACCTAACCCCTTTTGAAAAAAGTGAATTTTCTTTTTTTAGTTCACTTTTTTTATGGGAATTTCAAGTTTTCTATGGTATCATCTTATAGAGCTACTAAAAATCAATTAAGACATAAAAATCAAATTTGATTAAAAATGGACCTAACCCCTTTTAAAACTGAGCTCTTCATATGTAGGAGAAGGGCGGCACAAAAGAACATGAGTGGGAAAATGATTAAATGGAAAAAAAAAACAGAGTAAGAAATGCTGGAGAATAAAGGGGACAGGAAACATATTGAGCATGCCTAAACTGGGGCCCGTTTCATCATGAGTTACAAGTATGGTAACTACGAATACCAATCATAATCAAGGTTCCCACGGTTATCACAATAATAGCGATGTTTAAATAGCTCAGTGTAATTCATTATGAAACGGACGCCAGAAGAAAGCAGGCACGGGGATCCATGAAGATTTTTTTTTACTTCTCCAAATTAAATTTGTAACAAGAAATGACTCTGTTAGTGGTGAAAGTTATTTTTTTCAGTATTCATACTCAACCAGTGAAAATGAATACCATCATTGTAATAACCATGATTTTCCCCCACCCCACCTCCACCTTTTTACCTAATCGCGACTTGATCTACTCTTTTCATCTTCCCTTTTAGAATTAGCATAGGCCTATAAGACGCAATACAAACATTGTTTTGTTTTTAAGTGATATCGCTTGTGATATCGATACTTTATAAAGCGCAACGTATCGTCTCAGATTTGCGCTTGCTTGATTCGCTGAATCCTTCGCGTCACGAGCGCGTAACAAAATGAATACATTAATAAATTTGCCAAGTTGACCTTTGCCATTGCGCTGGTGTGCGTATTGTCTAATACACGTACAAAACCACAGTTGACGAGGGAGCATCGTACGAAATTAATATTAATGGGGGCTTATTTTAGCTTCTAATGGATTAAACAAAATGGCGGTAGCTTCGGGGGCCTGAATGCTGCACAAAAATTGCACGGTGTTGCACAAAAAAAGGACAGTGCTGCACGAAAAATGCACGACTGGAAGGTTGCGCATAATTAAAGCATGAACACGTGACTTGAATACGCACTCACCATTGGCTACATCCTTGAACCCGTTTTATAAAACGAAATAACGGTCGGTTTTGCGGGTGCAATGTTGCATATAACTAAAAAAAAGCTTGCTAAGTAGACCTACATGAATCGACACATTCTTTATGTCTAAAATCAAACAATATTATTTCTCAATTCAAGATTTGAGAAATATAATGTATTTCATTTCCATCCAAAATTTATATTATACATCAAATGCATATACATAGCGAATACAAAATAAGTACAGATCGATTATGAGATTAAAATAGCCTAACTTTAGGATGAGGAAAGCTTGTTCAAAGTAATGCAGAAAGTGTATGGAAATTAAGGGATCCACTAAGAAGTGCTGCTTGTAGAGAGAGGGTCCTAGCTCAAGATTTTAGTCACTGAATTAGCCGGGCGTCACATTTCTCGTTTCAGTATTACCGACAAATAGTTACGAGCGGGCAAACTGAATGTCTTGGGTGATACGACACCAATAAAGTAAAAAAAAAACCAACCATTTACTTAAATTTTAGAAAAAAAAATTAACTGACAAAATATAAGAGCCATGAAAAATAGCACGAACCTTGCGATAAGCAACTAATGTGAGTCTTATAGGAAAAACAGGCGTCAATTCCTGATCTGGCAAGGTGGCAATCAAAAATGTTTGTCTCGTCTCCTGTACACTGTGCCTCGGTCAAGTATGTATTGCCATATACTGAAATCGATCGAAAATCGTAAGATATATCTCCAACTCCAGTAAATCCCAAACTTCTGCAGATCACGTGAATATTAAAAGAATTCCATCGGTTCCCGCATGTTGGGATCCACCGAGACTGGTAGAAAACCTGGACTTGGCCTTCATGGTGACTTTCACCACCAACAAGACGTACTTTAAAGAGAAAGAAAATACACATGATGGGAAACATGTACATGTATTGTATCATTCATTGCAAAATATAAGTTGATCTGAATCATATTTTTTCTTTAATCAATCAATTAATGATGTATTCATTGGATAATTTGGGGGAAAATGATAATCGAAAAATTCTGAAACAATGATGGAAATTTGGTATTATACATTAGTATAAACATATTCTTCATGAACCGACGAACCTGCGTTCTGTATTAGCTGCGCAGATTGCTGCTGAAAGATGGATCACGGAAATATATGAGACCCCTTTAGGCCCAAAATATCAAGCTCTTGATTTAATAATCTACAAGGGATACTTGCGTGATTTGGAATAAAAGATGGAGATATTTACATTACCACCAACTAGCCCCGTCCTTACCTCCCACTGAACATCGTACTTCTGCCAAACGGGATGAATTGCACATGTCTTCCCCTAAGGTTGAACCAAGACAGTCGAATATACTGGATTCATTCCCTCTGCAATGTATATCAGTCAAGCAGCTGCCGCCCTTGCCCTCAATATCGGTGATCCCTACATCTAGACTTTTAACTGTTCCTAGTCCAAGCTCTCTACAGACGACCTGTGCTTCAGTGATACCCCATTGATCGTTACAGATTGGCTTCCAAGTTCCTCGATGGAAAACTTCAACCTTGCCCTCAGATGGGTAGTAACCACCAATGAGACGAACTGAAATAAATTCATTGAAATTTGGCTAGTCAATTGTCACACTTCTGTTTCACAGCAAGTAGAGAGATAATGTGCCAAGTAATATTAAAAACTGTAGGAATATTTGATTTTTTAGGTTCTTGGTTAATTTTCGGTTCAATCCATTGGAAAAAATAAGTATAAGTAAAAACACTTTCTCGAAAACACCAGCCATGGTGCTTGGGGGAATAAATGCACCGAAACCAAACAAATAAGAGATTTTCCTTTTACCATTAGCAATTTAGTGTATTTAGCATATTTTCTTGTTCATATAACTTCTTTTTTAAATTTTCGAATTTTACATCGCCAAGGAGACGAACATGCAAGCCGTATAAGGTGAAAGATTTTCCTTCGTACGGAGTGTTGCTTTTTAAAATCATGAAGATGATATAATACATTGAAAGATTTTAAAAGTGAATGCATACTGAACAAATGTATCTTTCCAAATATTCAATCTACATGAATAATGAACACATTTGGCTACAGGAAGGATGAAAACCGACCCTAAATGTTGTTAGAATCGCTGCGAAAGTCATTGATGGGCTATGAAAAGATCAACGCTTGGAAGCATATTTGGAATGCTATTGTACTTTTGTCAGAGTCAAGTGCACGAATCAATTACAATGTTGGTAACGGTAAATGTCCAGTCCCATTAGAATCCATGGTTCGACTGAGTGTTCAAATGGGTGTTTTATAAAGCTGTTCGTAAGTTAAGAGCGACTGGTAATCTTTTCTTGTGGTAAATAGTATATTCATTGGAGATGGTTTAGCGCATAAGAAAGGTTCACCAGTCATTCTTAAAGTCGCTCTGAACATCTTTATGAAACAGCCCCCAGCTGCAGATATTATATGCTTACCTTTGTAATTTGAGCAATGCACTATCGCTTTATTTAGAAATGAACAGGTTACAAAACCTTGATATCTGCTGTGATTGCATTCCAAAATATTGGACTCGTTCCCGAAGCAGTGTACATCCTTCAATCCACCCTGGTAATCCAGCCACATGACCTGGCTGGAACCCATTGTCCCGCTAAAGCCGAGACTCCTGCATACCACTTCTGTATTTTGGATGCTCCAATCATTTTGAACGCAAACAGTTCCCCAAGATCCGTTCACGGAGACGTTGACCATTCCTTCCATCGGAAATGTTGCATTGCTTTCTTTGTTTACCAGGCGTATTGTCCCATCTGTCATAGGACAATTGTTCAAAATGATTGAAATAGAGGAAAGAGAGAGTGAGGGAGAGAGGGGGGAGGGAGAGAGGGGAGAGGGTGGGGGGAGTTTTATTTGAGAAGAAGGATATTGTTTAAGACGCAGAACCACGGACGACGCAGACATGTTTGGGGCGATGATGAATGACAAGAAAGAGAACATGGATATTATAGATGGTAGAGGAATCAGGATAGGAAAAATTGCATAGAAATAATGATTTAGCAACAATAAAATGAGAAGACAAGTAAACCTATAAACTTTAATTCTTAGTCTTTGTTTCATTATTTCAATAGTACCGCAACCAGTGTTATGCTAGAGGCCAATCTTGGCTTCGAGAACAATCGTATGGCCTTGGCCTTGTCATTTGCCTCGATCGAGCGTATATTAGTCCTCGACCTTGGGTTCTGGTACTTGTATCAAGCTGGGAGGAGTCCAGGAAATATTTCAGAAATAAGAAGAGAGCAATAAGTCAATAGTTGTTTTTTTTAATGGAAATTCATTTGTAGTATTCTCAGTTCCAGCCTTCGTCTTGAGGGCAGAATGCGGTCCTGGCCTTGGTCTCGGGTATAGTCTAAGGCATCGCCTTGCAAATTCAATTCAATTCAAAATGTTAAAGCTTGCATTTCAAATAAATCATCAATAACAAGGTTGGAATAAGATTCAGGGTATGAATATTATGACTCAATGGAACAATGAAAAATGCTATCTACTAATTTAAAAAGAATATCAGATTTTAAACATTAAGAAATTAAACATTTTCATTTCATTTATTTCCTCAAATTAATCAAAATACGAAGAAAAACATACAACTCATTCCGAAATACTATGCATAATTACAATATAATGCAGATTCTAAGTGGGTGGACCTAAAGGAAAGCAAAAGCTTGTTGTGATAGGCCCTTAGCAAAAAAGGAAATATTTCAAAAATAAGAAGAGAGCAATAAATCAATAGATATTTTGTATGGAAACCCATTTGCAGTATGCTCAGTTCCAGCCTTCGTCTTGAGGGCCACTTATGACTAAAGACCGCTTTGCTATCTCTCCAGAAGTATCCTATTATATTTCATGAACCTCACGAAGATTTCGCGTTTATAAAAACCATTATACTCTTTATGCAAATTCTTCTGTTCTCTCCTGATTTTTCTGCTTTCAAATATATCTATTTTGTTAAACAAAAAAAGTAATTTATATTTGACATTTAAAAAGGCATTTGTATGAATACAAAAAGTCGTTTATTATGTCTCTTAAACTATCAATAAAGACTCTTGTATTTTACTCACCAGATATCAACGAGCTAACAACTGATGAGTTTGCAGCTTTCTGTCCAAAAATGATAAATGCAGTTATCACGACGATTATTCTAAATGATAACATCGCCATATTTCAAAATGTTTTGATCATTGTACAGCCCTTAACCAAACGCACAGCCTGAAACGTATAAGATCGCAACAAACGTATCAATGGTAACATATCTCTGGTACCCTGGCATCTGACTTGTATGTACCTTCACCCTGTTAAACCTCGATAGAATGGTATCCCATGGTCATGATGGTATCGGTTCATTTCATCATGCTACCCCATCTGCCTGTAGAATAACGCCTTTATTTATCGTGTTTTTAGCTTTTCCTACATCTAAAATGGTATCCGATGCCACCATCCGCATGGCGTGTAATAAACATTTCACGTCACCTCGTTCTTATTATAAAAATCGTGTTTCAGATACAATATCACGATATATTTGTATTCATACGTTTAACCTAGATTAAACATCCTGACAATTTTGCTACTGGGGTTAGATTTCCCTAACAGACTTCCCTCATAAATTTTGAAATATTGTTCTTTTTTAGGTAACAGTATCCCTATGTTTGATAGTTATTTCAAAGTTTCAGTGCGAGAAAATTAAAAAAAAATGTAACCTAAATTGTATTGATTACTAAGACAAATTTTGTAAGCGAAAAGGATGTGTAAATTTGGTGCAAAGAAAAAAAAATAAAGAGTGAGAGAGAGCACAAGAAATACACAGAGTGCGAAAGGGGGACAGATAGATAGAAAGGAAGAGAGAGAGGGAGGGAAAGAGAGAGTGAGGGTATCAAGGACACGTATACCGCCGTCGAAGGACGAGATCTTGAAGGTGGAAATTTTAATGTAAAGTAAATAATTCCGAAATCTGCTATCAGGTCTATATTTTCATATTCTGTCACGTACACACGTATTTCAGTGAGCTGACGAAATTCAAAGAGGAATTCTATAAGTACAGCAAACAATGCTGAAAGCTGTTATCTTGTCTACATAGTCATACTCCACTTTGTACACACCCTTATAGCTGACGAAAGAAACTCAAGGAGGAAATCTATAAGTAAAGAAAATATAGGACTGGACGCTGGACGTTTTCCACATTTCCTTATTCTATATCTTTACATATCGAATTAGGTACTAAAGTATGTCCATCAAATACTGTTATAAACCGGGGGTGAGTAATAGGATACGGTATAGGATACTGTTTAACTTCCTAGTCAGCAAAGGGGAATAAAACAGCAAAGTCCACACTAATGACAGTTTGATTTGGGGTAAAAAGAGGGAAAACGGACAACTCATAAGGAAAGCTTATTGATATGACGCAAATAGAAAAAATGACACAAAAATCTGTTAAAAGAAGCATTTGATAAAAGTAATATAAAAAGCTTGGATTTTTCTCAGGTTACGAATACAAGCATATAAAGCAATTTAGACCGATAATTTTGAAAGCTCATATTGATTAACCAATGACTTAAAAAAAATATTTACCTTTTATTTGGCGCGGAGTTTAATTCAACAATTCACATTGTGAAAAATACAGAAGGGACCACAATATAATGTATTGTAGTCCCTCCTGTATTTTTCAAAATGTGAATTGTTATTGTTATTATATTTGGATATGAGGGGCAATGAATATATTCAAGTGTATTTATATATAGTGAGAAGCAGGACTCAGTGAATAAAATCAGAAAATTTGCAACCCCCCTTAATCTTTAGTTCTTTCGCTTTCTGGATTTTTTTTCTTTCTTTTGTAATTGTGTGTATGGTTTTTAATGTGAATAAATGAAATGAAAATATTCACATATTGTCGACCATGTGAACACACTTTGAACAGTCACACTGTCGGATTGTGCACAGTGTGAAAATATCTTACACTGTCGAGCATTTTAGAAGATTGAATAATATTTTAACTCAGTCCACTTTGTGAACACATTTTGTGGTGCTGCGTTCATTACATCAGGGACGGATGTGTGTTGTGCAGAATTTCCAGTCCACCATCTTTGAAACACATCCATAGCATTTACGAGTATAATCAGGTCCATAATATTCCAACGTAAAACGATCAGGTAAATATACAAAGAGTAGAGCAGGAAGTGTAAACCGACCATTTACCAATGTAAGGGGCTGTTTTCAGCCCAGGAATGGGTAAGTCACAGTTGGTGGCAGGTCACCAGGGGTAACCGAAAATAGCCGATGAGGTGAGCATTTTGTTGTTTAGTGTAAAAACGCGCTGAAAGTTGTATATGCTAAATGACCACGTTTATAAGGGGCCCCCGATGAATCTATGATCACCGAGCGATGTCCGGCAGATGTCAGTCACATTGGCCATACATCGATCATACACACTGTATAAAATATTGGGTAGAATTTTAACCAGCAGGAGGGGTAATTATGTGTCTAATTTGGGGCAGTATTTTACCCAACGCGGGAAACACATTGTCCAGTAAGGTAAAAAAACATATATGCAAAAATTACTTTAGAATGGGCAAAATTTACATTACACTGGAGAAATAAAAATGCCCAAAAGAAATGCCAAATGTTGGTTGGACACAAAATTGTCCTAATGGGGCATTTTTACTCAATTTTTTTTTAAAAGTGTATCGATGCGTACTGATCGGATATCAGTCGGTTAGTGACTGATGTTCGGACAGACATCAGGCAACAATCGGCCGATGTCTGTCCGATATCTGCTCTCAAGGACCTGACCTCCGATGTTAGGGACATCGGTCGACCGCGGCCGATTCACGACCGAACAACTGACGATACTTGAACGATTTGTCAAAGATGGGCCGGCGATTAGAGAAATAAGTGGAGTACTCGGAAGATGTTATAGCTCCCAGTTACCTTTGTTTCCCGAGAGCACCGGGCATCGTACGAACGCCCCGGATGTCCTGCCAGCCAAAATGACCCTAAAACACATCGCAAGTACACCGTAAACTTAATCGGACTGAAATGTCTTAACGATCACACAGGGTATGAGAGACAGACAATAAAGACAAAAATGAAACGCACATGATTTTTTTATTGTCAGATTTAATCACAGCGATTAGCCTTTATTCCAGTTTTCACGAATACCGTCTGAAAGTAGACAAAATGTAACATGATTTCACCCTATGTTGTCTAATTAAAGAGAAGGACATACACAAGACATATACTTATTCCGTTGAAATAGAAAGATTATCCTTACAATTTCTTCGCGTTTCACTTACTCTCTTTATTTATCAAACTTCTGGAAACTTCAGTCTTCTTCATCTATGTTTCGTATAATGAGAATATTTCATACTTCAAACTCCAGTGTATAAAGTTGGCCAACTTTTCATCAGTCAAAATAATGTTCAATATCAGGGTGATATTACACAAACAGTTGTGTTGGTCTTTAGTAATTAGCATCATGATTAATTTGATTATTATCATCATGATATCTTTATTGTTAACACAAGTTGTACTAAAAATATTATTCAATTATTATCATTATTACTAACATTTTATTACTATCATTGTCATTATTTATAAATAGTAATAAAATCATCATTATTATCGTTTTTCATCACAATCATCAAATGTGGTTCGATTGTTGTCCTTAAATGTTTTGCATCACTGCACAATAAGTATTCCAAAGTCCCCATCCCCTCACCAAGAAAAGGCATATAAGATTAATGAATTCATACATGAAAATATGGTTCAAATATCAATACTGAAATAAGCAGGATAAGCAATCGGAAATTCCAGTTAAATGATGAATGCTAATTATACAAGCATATATTTACTACTTATTCACACCTATGAACAAACAGCTTTTGCTTCAGAGCGTCGCTACGTCTAATAAAAAACCAAAACGCCGTTTCATTTTCGGCTGACTGATATCAACGAAATTGACACTTTGGCTATGTCATCGCCAAAATAAATTAGGTTGTGTCTTTAAATTTTATATATTCTAAATACTAACATTAACAAACAAACCTAACGCAACTTGTCCTTTGACTCAAATTTTATTCAGGATTTTTCATACGGATATATTGCTCAAAGTCAGCTAATCAAAGAAACGTGGTTGTCTTATTCCTAACGTATTAAACACACTTTATAAATATTTTCAAATGCATAGTTTCAATCTAGAGAAATTTATTAGACGCATCAGGTAAGCATTGGTATCCATCATTATAAGTGGAAGAAGGGTCCTATGCCTTTATGTAGGAATTTGGCATATTAGAACTGAGATTTTCATGAATTTTGACCTTTGCCTATCTTGCGGTCAATACTTCTCTCACTTTATTCCGAACCATGTATTGTGGAACTATTTCTTCCATAATTATGAAATACTAAATGTGAAATGATGTTTAGAATGGTTTTAACGATCTAGACCCTCTCTTGTTACTGGTGACATAATTATTTCCCCCAATAGGGACTTAGGCCTACATTACACTTCCCGCTACTGTCGTAATATTCTTGCTGTCGTTCATGTAATGCCCATCATTACTGAGCTGTGTCAGGGAAGTATTGCTAACAGTGGCGCCTGTGCGTTTTGTAGCGACAAGCCCTTCAGAATTTGACTTTGACTGCATGTTTTTCTTTGGCTTATTCTTACCATCCATGTAGTTAGCAAACGTGTATAATATGGGATTAATGGAGGAGTTTATTGGGATAATGAATATTACACACCATGCATACAGGGATGTTGGTAGTACAACCAGACCGGATTGTGTGAGGATACCCATGATAATAACCGGCATCCAACAGGCGAAATCGGTTCCTACAATCAGCGCCATTTTTCGTGCTACTTTGATTTCTCGGTTGCGGATTGTAGCATTACCGACACTCTGGGTTGATTTTCTCACTTCCATAAACATTATGACATAGCACATCAGAATAATAAAAAATATAATCAAGTTGACACCTATGAATGTTATTATGGAGTAGATCCAGGATGGACGAGATGTACTGTCGGTTACTATGTATTCGGCTGAAAATCGATTTTCGTGATTTTGTATGCTGGTTTCAATATGGAGTGATCCCGTCTGCTCTGATTCAGCATGTAGCGGTAACCCGATACAAACATCGGATAGTCCGTAAAATCCGGGGAGATCGGCCGGTACCACGAGTGGGATTAAGCTCAGGACGCCTACCAGGAACCATAATATTGCTATCATTGCAGCTGCGGTTTTCAAAGTAAGTCTGTATTTGCTGAATGGAAATTTAATGCATATAAGTCTATCACACGTCATTAGAGCCAATGTAAAAACAGAACATTCACTCGATAGAAAAGCCAGGAAGTTGGATAATTTACACAGAAAGGACTCACGCCAAATGGGAGCGCTTAAATAGTACATCTTACCGAAATAGAAATCAACGGAGGTGATTATGATCATGTAGATACCCATTATGCAATCAGCAAAGGCTAGATTCATGATCAAGAGAGTTTGAACACTTAATTTTGTTTCTTGACGGAATCGAATTATTAAGACAACAACGTTGCCGACAAGAGAACAGAGTCCTATGGTCCAACCAGCGATTCGCAAAATGACGCTTGGAAAGAGTCTACCGCAGGTTTCCAGAGGACTTGTGGGGGTAGTCCTTGCGCAAGTTACGTTTTCCTTTTGATCAAGAAGACAACATAGCCTGTTGTCAGAGGTGGACCTGAAAACAGATTACAAAAGTATGACTGAATAGAACGAAACGAATTGCAATTCTTTAAATGATGATGATAATGAATGTTATATCCATTTCTCAACTTCTTATGATTCAGGCACCACTTGCCCCTTTCCTTGACTGATAATTCAATATTTCAATGTAATATCATAAACCCGGGGGATTCAAATCAGTTTAGCATTATTCCTGATGATACTTGATCATACTCTAATGACTATTTAATATTAACCTAAGAACGCAATTTATACAAATGAAAAAAATATATGGGCTCATTTTCTTGATCTTCTATCAGTTCTGCCTCTATGTTGGCATATTGATTGGTTGAGACATGGTCCGAACCAAGATTTCAGAATATTAAAGAAGGGTATAATTAAAAAAGGCAAATAATACTAGTATACACTCCAAGATCAGTCCTCTTTTCTTTCCACAAAATCATTTTTATGTCTAAGGACACAAAAGACACCACTAAATAATTATCCAATCTACTTACAAGACTTTCAATGAAGAGAGACCAGTAAGTGTGTTCTCGTGTATGGATTGCAGATTAACGTTCACGAGTAACCTGTGAAATAAACAACATATTTTATCAATTAAAATGTAACTATAAAACGTTTATTTGCGAAGACACAACAGTATCATATCCAAACACATTTGCTAAATGGGTCGTGGAATGTTCCTTCACTCTTTGGAATGCGTCTTAAATATTTTTCAAGTATATTTCATTGTATAACTCCCCATACTGGAGTATTACATTAAGTTATGCATTAAATTGCCACGTAGAATTGCTGATAAATTGAATGTAGATCAAAAATAAAACAAACTATCGAGTACCGACCGAGTGTTTTACTTACGTGTATTGCAAATTAATTGCATAATCAAATGCCATAGATTCGATGACTGCGATCGGGTTATTGCTAAAATCACTGAAGATGAGAAAAACAAACGGATTTACAGGTTATACAGAGTCGTACGTATAAAACCAGCTCCAATATTAGGAGATATATCATGCCATGAATACTTTCTACGCTTGGTGGATTTGGAGGATATTCTGGGGATATCTGATTTTGACACATATTTTGATATTATGTGAAAGGATATTAAACTTTCACCAAGTAGAAACATGAAAAAAATGGAGGGGGGAATCATACCCAATGGTTACTTTTCAATCTATTGCTGATAACAATAATGTAACCAGCAGCATTCTTAAAACAATTAAGTTCGAGATCTTTTTGTGAAAAAACGTATCATATCATCAAATATGGGTTATGGTGTATAAACTAAGCAGTGTCTCTATGATATCATAAAATGGTATTTCGAACATACTTTATCAAATCAATCATTAATTCAATCATTGTGATTCGTAATGAAATATATATCACTATGATAATGAGTACTGTGAGACCATCTTCGCCATCATCAGTTTCACCAACAATACCTTCATATCTTAAACGCTAATGATTATCATATAGCAAGCATATAACTTACAGAATAATCAAGTTTATTTGGTATTTTAGGTCTTCCTTGCCAATGTATTTGATGTCGTTAAACGAGAGGTTCCTGGAAGGAGGTGAAACATTTATAAAACTAGTTTTATAAATGGTGGATTTGGAGGATATTCTGGGGGATATTTGATTTTGACACATATTTTGATATTATGTGAAAGGATATTAAACTTTCACAGCGTTGATAGACTATCTCAACGCTTTGGATTTTCTGGGAGTGTCCTTGACTGGTTGAAATCTTATTTGAATAGCCGCAGTCACACAGTAAGAATTGGAAATGCTGTATCAAAACAAGTAGATGATACATGTGGAGTCCCACAGGGATCGGTCATAGGCCCCCTCCTCTTTACTCTCTATATTGCACCCATACAGGACATCATCCGTGCCCATAACATGGAATCCATGTTCTACGCAGATGATACCCAAGTGTACAGCATTTTCAATCCTGACGAGAGAGACTCTGTCATTACTAGAGTCAACAACTGCCTCCGAGATATCCGAGCGTGGTCTACGATGAACAAACTGACTATGAATGATGACAAGACGGAGGTAGTACATTTCACCTCAAAGTTCCTTTCAAGGTGTTGTCCTGATGTCAGCATACACGTAGGAGGTGAAGCAATACTCAGTAGAGAAGTTGCCCGAAACCTCGGAGCCATGATTGATCAGCATTTTACCTTGAAGGCCCATGTAAATAGAATATGCAGTTCAGCTATGGCGGCCCTTCGCAAGATAGGAGGTATTCGGGACTATCTTGATCAGCATACTGCAGAAATGCTTGTTCACGCATTTGTGACTTCGAGGCTGGACTCATCCAATGCACTGCTTGGAAATTTACCTGACTTAGAGATCAAGAAGCTTCAACGGGTTCAGAATATAGCTGCAAGGATAGTCTTAAAGGCCCGCAGACATGAGCACATTACACCCCTTCTTCTCTCTCTCCATTGGCTTCCTATTCATCTACGTATCCAGTACAAAATCCTTCTAATTGTCTACAAAGCTTTGCACGGTAACTCTCCTTCCTACATCTCACACCTCATCAATTACTATGTACCTAATAGAAAGCTCCGTTCTGCCAATCTAAACCTTCTCCAAACTCCCAGAGTCAACACCCAGTACTATGGAGAACGTGCCTTTACCACCCTTGCATCACATCTATGGAACTCTCTACCACCTCAACTGCGTGAAGCCACTTCAATAGCTCATTTCAAGACAACAATCAAGACCTATCTTTTTTCAATGTTGTAGCTTAATATACATGTATTTTAATATAGTTTTATTCAATATGTTTAGTACCAAATTAATACCATGCAATGATATATGTATATTTAATGTTTATCACAATGTAGCACAATGGATTTTAAAGACGGCTTGACGATTTAAAATGATTTATTAGCGGGCTAGCAAAATACACATTTTAGTTTGTTTTGATTTTGAAAGGGGGCGTGGTTGCCCGAGAAAGGGCTCGTGACCCGACCCGTAAAGGGCGGGGCAGCGCTTTTTGGCGCCCGCGCCAAAGAATTTGGGCACAATGCCAGACATTTGCCGCGGTTGAGCTATGCGCGGATAAAAGTGCGGGGAATGCTTCATTTTCGTTTTGGCTTTCAATGAAGAGAGATGACGGTGCATGTGTAAAGCGTGCTTACAAAATTTTTTGAAAATTTTCTTTCGGCACTGGCAACTAGGCCTAGGTGGCAGATATTTCGACATTTGTCTAGCTACCTATACCGGATATCTACACAAAGGATTCATACTTTTATTGGATTATACAGACGCTGATTTCAGTTTTTTACTGTCTTCAGACTTCAGCCTCAGGAATTGTTGCCGTAGAACTAAGACTAAGTTAGCTGTGCCGATTTGTGGACCTAAAAGATTCAGTTTGCAACTTCAGGATTGAATTTTTTCTTGGCGGTTCGCTTGATTGAACTTTGGAGGTGATTGCATCCAGGATTCATTGGACTTGGGCTGAGTGACGGAGCTTCGAGTCTAACTCTAGTTTCGCGAGTTGATCATGCCAAAGGTTAAGGCCAAGAAAATAACGACCGCAGGTGCGAGGAAGGGAGATGACACACCGAAGAGGAGGCCGGGTCGGCCGAGAGGTCCACGGGCGACGTCAACCCCCGCAAGTGTGGATCTGGGGCTGGGAGGCGGCAACAACGGGCCAGGAAGGAGCGGTGAGTTGAATCCCTCTCAGTCTCAAGTTGTCGATGTTGATGAAAAAAGTGGTAGGCCTAGGTCTAAAGTTGGTGATAAAATGGCAGAGCTAGATCTAGATCTAGTGGGGCGGGAAGGCCAGGCGCCCGTGGGCAGATCTATTGCTTGGCATGAGATAGTAGCTCAGGAGTCGGATACCGGTAGCTCGGGGCAGGCTCAGCCAGCAGTTTCAGTGCCGGCGCGGTCGGCAGGGGTAGCCGAAGATCTAGGCCTAGATCTAGTGGAGGTCGGTGTTGAGAGATCTGAGCCCCAGGCGCCTAGGCTTTCTGCCGTGTTGGGGCACCGGAACCATTTATTAGCGCATGCGACCCACTAGGTGTGGAAGTGGCTATCTCACTGAAGGAAAAAATTTGGGCAAGTGAATATATAGATTTGGGAGTGCTCCTTAAGCATAATAATGCACGTGATGAGTTTGGGGCCTTGAGTGTAGGTGACACCACTTTGAGTTTGTGTCAATCGGGATCTGGTCTTGGTTTGCAACTTCAACCTCAATCAAAGGCTAAGAAAATCATGTCGGTAGAGCAGTGGACTTCGGTGTTTCTAGTATTTGCCTCAATTTACGCTGAGAAGCACATTGAAAGGAGCAGGGAGCTCATGAAATATATGGATTTGATAAGGCATGCAGCCCGTGCGTTTGCAGGTTATGGCTGGCGTGACTATGACACTCAGTTTAGGAGCAAGCAGGCGCGTTTACCCGGGCGATCCTGGGCGAGCGTCGACGCCGAGTTGTGGTTGATGCTGGTGGCCTCTAATGGTCCGCGGCAGCGCCACAATTTACCCCATGCCCCTCGCCATCAGTTCTACAGAGGGGAGTACGGCGCGAGAAAATCTTTTCCCTTCGGAGGAAAGGGACCCGGAGCCAATGGCACACCCAGCCGAGGCGTGTGCTTTGCCTTTAATAGAGGCAAGTGCATGCGAGGCAAAGCTTGCATCTATGAGCACAAGTGTTCCCGCTGCCAGGCGACAGGTCATGGGGCTAAGCAGTGTAGCCAAGGGCGGGCCGGTTCCAGTCCCGCTGGCAGTAAATAGGTCTACGGCTAGTGCGGTGTCGTCTATTGCTCCGACCCCTATTAAGTTAGCACGTTTGGTGCCCATGTTAGCTACTTATCCTAATCAGGAGCATGCTCAGTGCTTGTATAATGGTTTTAAGTTTGGTTTTTCATTACATTTTGAAGGGGACAGGGTCCCATTGGTTGTTAAAAACCTGAAATCAGCATTCGAACACATGGATACGTTGAAAAAGAAATTGAGGGATGAAATAGACTTAGGTAGGATAGTTGGGCCTTTTGTTGTTCCTCCCTTCGAGAATATGAGGTGTTCACCAGTGGGGTTGGTGCCCAAAAAGGCCCCAGGGGAGTTCCGTATGATTCAACATTTATCGGCACCCAGGGGAAATTCAGTTAATGATGGCATACCGGAGGGGCAGTGTACAGTAACATATTCGTCCTTTGATTCGGCGGTAGATATTGTGACGCAATTGGGGCGGGGTGCCCTTATGGGAAAGACTGACATTAAGTCAGCTTTCAGGCTCTTGCCTGTTCACCCAAAAGATTTTGAGTTGCTTGGGATGTATATAGATGGTCGTTACTATTTTGATCGTTGTTTGCCGATGGGCTGCGCAGTTTCTTGTTCCACTTTTGAATGTTTTAGTACTTTTTTAGAGTTTTGCGCGAGAAAAGTTGCGAAGTCGCAAAATATTGTCCATTATTTGGATGATTTCTTTTTTGCAGGCGGCCCTGCCTCGGAGGATTGCAGGCGGGCAATGCATTGTTTTGAAGCAATTTGCGAACGATTTGGGGTGCCCATAGCGCGAGAAAAAACGGAAGGCCCGACCACACAGTTGTCATATCTTGGGCTGGTAATAGATAGCGTTTCTCAGCAGGTTCGGGTACCGGAGGACAAAATTGAGAAATTAGTAGGGAAATTAAATTGGGCGGTACAGAAACAAAAAATTTCCCTAAGAGACATTCAGTCGATTGTAGGTAGTCTAAACTTTGTATGTAAGGCAATTGCTCCAGGGCGAGCATTCATGAGACGGCTCATTGACTTAACTAAGAGCGTTAAGCGTCCTTTTCACATGGTTAGGTTGACGAGAGGGGCTAAGGCTGACTTGCGGGTTTGGTTGGAGTTCTTGGCACATTTTAATGGTCAAGTTTTCTTCCGGGCTCCAGGCTGGTTTGGAAGCGAGGAAATTCAGTTTTTCACTGATGCGGCGGCTGGCATTGGTTTTGGAATTTTCTTTGGAGGCAGGTGGGCTCAATCCAGGTGGCCTGCTGATTTCCAGGCCGGTAGGAGGTCTATAGCTTTTTTAGAGCTATTCCCTATTTGGGTAGGCTTGGAGATTTGGGGCATGGAGCTAAAGGACAAGAATATATTGTTTAATTGTGATAATCAGGCCGTGGTGGCAGTACTTAACAAGCAGTCGGCGCTATGCCCTGATATTATGGTTTTGGTGAGGAAGGTGGTGATTATATGTTTAAGCAATAATATAGTGTTGAGGGCTAGGCATGTACATGGATGTGATAATGGTATAGCTGATGCACTATCTCGATTTCAGATGCCGAGGTTCCATGCGTTAGCACCGGGGGCCGCCCGGGAGGGCGTGGAGGTTCCAGTCCGTCTTTGGAAGAGCTGGCTATCGAGAGAAGTCGACTGCTGATGGCTTCTAGGGCAGCTCGAACACACACAACTTACTCTATTGCCTTGGGGGCATACGTGAAATTTTGTAAAGTGTACGGATACGACCCCCAGCTACCCCCTAATGTAGAATGGGTGGCGCAGTTCATTTCTTATTTATCCTTTATGGGATATGCAGGGTCTACTATTCAAACATACATATCTGGGTTGGCATTTTATATGAGTTCATCTGGGCTAAAGGATGTGACCAAGAGTTTTGTGATTACAAGGTTAATTGAAGGGTGTAGGCGAAGTACTTTGAGAAGAGATGCTAGGCATCCAATCACATTGTCTGTGTTAAATAGAATGCTCGCCTACTTGAGGCATGTTTGTGGTAGTCATTACGATGTTTTGATGTACTCTGCTGCTTTTTCAGTGGCATTTTATGGTTTGTTGAGAGTTAGTGAGTTGACAGTAGAGTCCAGGCATAGATGTGAGTCTATTCTGCAGCACACAGATGTTAGGGTCACTGGCGATGCACCGCATCGCAGGGTGGAATTATTCCTAAGGAAGTCAAAGACTGACCAGCGGGGAAATGGGTGCACCATTTCGATACCAGAGTTGGGGACAGTTAGCTGCCCTGTGATGGCGGTTATTCGTTATTTAGAAATCCGCCCAAAGAATGGTGGAGCCTTCTTTTGTTCATATGGTGCTCTCCCGCTAACTAGGCGTGAATTTGGAAACATGATAAAACGATGTTTGACATACGGGGATATGCCGGCGGCAATGTTTTCATCGCATTCCTTTCGTATTGGGGCGGCTACGACCGCTGCCATGGCCGGTTGCTCGGATGAGGAAATCCAACGCATGGGGCGTTGGGTTTCGAGTGCACATCGGAGATATATAAGACTCGACATGGTTAAGTAAAAAAATAAAAAAAAAAAAAAAAAAAAAAAGAACGAAAATATATATGAAATGATGATTTTAGGTTATTTGACATTTTGACCAAAATCAGGTGTAAGTTATCTTCCAATAATGTCACAACGCGTTTACTTTACACGAGGACATGTGCTTTAATCAAAGCCGTGGCCGATGGGTTGTTGGATATTTGGGTGTATAATTCTCAATATATCTGCTTACATGGTATTGTTTTATTTTATTCAGCCCTATTCAGAAGCAGGGTGGTATGTTCAGTGCCAAGAGGCTTGTTTACAAAGGAGCCCTTGTTACAGTATACATTATACATTATACATTATGCATCATATATTATACATTATACATTATACTTTATTACATTCTTTATACAAAATGAAGAAAGAGATGGTACTATATTGATGGGAATGTGTTTATACGTTATACATTATACATTATACCTTATACATTTTACATTATACATTATACCTTATACATTTTACATTATACATTATACATTATTATAAATTGATTGGAATGTGCTCAGACATTATACATTATACATTATTATATATTGGTTGGAATGTGTTTATACAATATACATTATTACATTATACAAAAGGAAGAAAGGGATAGTACTATATTGATTGGAAGGTGTTTGGAACATCAGATTGATCATAACGACCCCCCCCCCCCCCTGTACATGTTGATATCAATATACATGTATCATCAAAATAACTCTGGGCTTAATATTGAATGAGTAAGTGCGGGTTTAATGATATCACACAATTACGAGCATTCTGCTTTTTAGAGAGAATGTTACAACGGTATAATGACGTGTTTAATATCAATGCTTTCAGGATTAAGGGGAGGGGTCAAAAATGTGATTACATACATTGTATCTTGGAGGGGAAAACCCCGTGATGAAGGGGTGGTGAAGGGTAGCAGACCTTTCAGGGGGAAATTTTCATACTTCAAAATTCTGCCCAGCCCTCTTTTCTTGTTTTCTATTACAGGACCTGTGGTGTGGATCATAGGGGACTCGATAGTGTTTTGGGCACATCGCAGGGCGAAGAACACCGGCGAGGCTGACCTTGGACTTGGAACGTCGGTCCGCTGGTTGGGGAAAAGGGGGCTACGAATCGAAGGGGTAAGCGATTGGTTAGATAAGATGGGTCGGAGTGAACCAAAGCCTTCAGTAGTAGTATTGCATGTAGGAACGAATGACATTGAGGCACTGTCCAAGAAGAAGCTGGCTAGTTTGACGTATAGACTTTTTGACGCCAATAAGGACAAATTTCAAATAGTGTGGTCGGACATTTTGGAGAGGGTTTGGTACCCCGCTGGCTGTACAGGAGATCAAGGTAAATTGGACTTAAAGAGAAGGGCGGCCAATAGGTACGCCAAGGCTTTAGCTGCAAGATTTCATGGTAAAGCCATACCGCATCCATCAATATCCCATAATGACATTTCGCTGTACAGAACTGATGGCCTACATCTGGCCGATGAAGGGTTGGACAGATTTATCAGTGAGTTAAAAGTTGGTCTTTCATATCTTCGTTGAGTATGTATTTATACATTTTACCTTAGTCGCTCCGGCGTGACCGACTCCAGACCGTCCGATCCGATAGTATGAATAAGGGTTTTGGCTGGTCTGGAGCCGGTTTCACCAGTGTGTCTATGCTTTCATAATGTATCATTTGTTGTTATTTAGCTGCTCATGCATTTACGTTCAATGTATGCATGCATTAAATCATGTTGGGGTCAGTTATGGATAACCTAGATATACATTGTAATGGAGGAATGAGCAATGTTCCCTGGTACCCCCCCCCCCCCTGGTAAAAGCACTAAGGATGATAACGTTGGTGAATACTAGTAGAATGATCCTGTAATGGTTGCTAAGATTTATTGAATATCTTGGTAGATACGAGTAAAATTTTGACGTGTTTGTTGGCGGTCGATCATATATAAATAAATTATATATTCTCGTTTGGCGGTAATTTGGCAATTAGGCCACCTGAAACACGTATTTTCCAAGAATAATTGGGTATTTCTGGTCATGCCAGGGCAGGCATGTGGATTTTAATCAATTATGTTATGTTATTATGTAAGTTGCAGGTCCCCACTCGTTACCTAGGTGAGGGGGACCTATTTGTACATACAAATGTTTGAGAACGCTGTTAAACTGAAATAATTGTGTCATGCTTAAAGTTTAATCTTAGCTTGACCTGATCTTAAAGGCGGGCAGGCTGGTCTATAGTCATGGGCATTCATATATCTCTATATGCTATATTTATGTCATCTGTAATCCACCGATAGCTCATAATTAATAGCTGTGCTGGGATTCCGGTCCGGCTAGCAGGGAACCAGTGGGAAAACAGCCATGAATTTTAAACATTGAAGAACTTACGAGGGGGGCCTTCTAGCCGGGGGTTTAACCCTCTCCGAGGAGCTTATTAAACAAGGGTATCGGTTGGTTACAGACATTATCGGTATATGTATATGTGATGATATTCATACACTGTACACAAAAAGCAGAATTGGTAAAGATGCACATTCATCTCTATTTTCATTAAAGCCACGACAAATCGCAATTCACTTGTTCTTGTTGTTTTGTTAGCCGTGAATAATGGATTTTAAAGACGGCTTGACGATTTAAAATGATTTATTAGCGGGCTAGCAAAATACACATTTTAGTTTGTTTTGATTTTGAAAGGGGGCGTGGTTGCCCGAGAAAGGGCTCGTGACCCGACCCGTAAAGGGCGGGGCAGCGCTTTTTGGCGCCCGCGCCAAAGAATTTGGGCACAATGCCAGACATTTGCCGCGGTTGAGCTATGCGCGGATAAAAGTGCGGGGAATGCTTCATTTTCGTTTTGGCTTTCAATGAAGAGAGATGACGGTGCATGTGTAAAGCGTGCTTACAAAATTCCCACCTCCTCCCCATTACCATCCTCTAGTTATAATTAAGGGGGATGTTGACATATATATCGTGGGGGGATTCTTGCATATTATGGATATTGGTTGTGTATTTATTGTACTTGTGCATTCTTAATGTTATTTTGTTTATTTAGTTTTTGTTTGCAAGGAAGAAGTCAATTCGAAATTACTATGAAGCAGGTTATGCCTCAAACGTTCATGTGAGTTGTCATAAAAATCCAAGTTATGGATGGTTATAGAAAAAATCTGGGGATTGAAATTATAATTTTCTCAGGTCATTTGAGAAGAAATGTTTATGAATTCATAATTTCTATGTATGTTTTATTTTCCTCTACCATGAGCATTATATATGAAGAAATGTTTGATAAGATTGCATAGGCTTCATTTCAGATAAAGTTATTTCTCGGGTCTGCATCGGACTCCTTAGGAATTAGACGGAAGTATTGTCCCAATTTTTAGTCTTCTTCATGTTCAGCCGCATGTTCAGGTCTTTAGGCGTAGTATGTTGGTATACTTATGTGAATTTGTATGGTAATTTTGTCATGGTGTATTTATTATTAATACTGCCCACCTTTGGTATAGGAAGCAGCTCACGCATCAGTCAGATTTGAGTTATGGTTTTTAAATATCTGTTGTGTGCTGCCCGTTCAGGCAGAAATTGTGAAGAAATGATCGTTTTGGGGAAAGATATTGAAGAAAATATTATTTAGTTTAATTGCATTGATGTATATGTTAATGACGAACACACATTGGTCATTTACAACGAGTGATACTTTCGTACCTTGCTTCCCTTTGCCAGAGTATGGCCATATTAGTGAATTTCGTTTGGTGAAACAAATTTCTTTCTGAATTCAATTTCCTTTATTAAAGTTCCTTTAAGGGGCTCAATATTTTCAGTGGGATGAAAATTGGATACCTATAGTTGGCTTGAATACCAGCAGTAGTTGATCTTGGCAAAGTGTGTTTAGGGGGGGGGGGGGGGTACAAGTACTTTTGCATTTATATTTTCCAGGGAAGTTGTATTTGTTGAATCTATATGATACTCTATAATGAATGGGGTATGAAGTAGTTGGAGGGTGATGGTATACTTTTCATGGTTAATTTCAGAATCTAGGCAGAGCCTAGGCTGATAGAAGAGCGTAACACGAATCCAAATTCGAGGGTGTTTGACCTGGTCGCACACCAATCCTAACAACGATCGTCGTGCATAAGTGGGCCGTAAGGGAATTTTATCCTCCTGTCCTATTTTGGCCAGTGGGCAGGCGGGTTTTCGCCCTTACTCGTTTTTGGGAGGAGTGTTGACGCCTTGTGTGTTGTTGAAAAACAAGCAGTTGAAGTTCTGGGGGCATGATTTCAGTAAGAGGCGCATTATTAAAGTACCTCCTTTTTTCCTTTCCATGCCAGGGCAGGCATGTGGATTTTAATCAATTATGTTATGTTATTATGTAAGTTGCAGGTCCCCACTCGTTACCTAGGTGAGGGGGACCTATTTGTACATACAAATGTTTGAGAACGCTGTTAAACTGAAATAATTGTGTCATGCTTAAAGTTTAATCTTAGCTTGACCTGATCTTAAAGGCGGGCAGGCTGGTCTATAGTCATGGGCATTCATATATCTCTATATGCTATATTTATGTCATCTGTAATCCACCGATAGCTCATAATTAATAGCTGTGCTGGGATTCCGGTCCGGCTAGCAGGGAACCAGTGGGAAAACAGCCATGAATTTTAAACATTGAAGAACTTACGAGGGGGGCCTTCTAGCCGGGGGTTTAACCCCTCTCCGAGGAGCTTATTAAACAAGGGTATCGGTTGGTTACAGACATTATCGGTATATGTATATGTGATGATATTCATACACTGTACACAAAAAGCAGAATTGGTAAAGATGCACATTCATCTCTATTTTCATTAAAGCCACGACAAATCGCAATTCACTTGTTCTTGTTGTTTTGTTAGCCGTGAATAATACTTAGTTTAATGTAGAATAGTATTTTATTTTTCATTGAAAACCATATTAATAATTTGATTTCGTTTGTAATGGATAATTCTTTTGTTAAGCGCATAGAGATTACAAATATTATGCGCTATATAAGTACAATATTATTATTATTATTATTATTATTATTTGAAAAAATACTCTAACGCTTTTGAAGAAAACACTGAGAGTGGACTCAGTGGGGGCCATTCTCAATGTGTGCAGAATCGCATGTATATAGACTTCCCCCATTTTAAAAAAGGAATATTATAGAAACACGAGATAGGAAATCTTTAACTATTGATGTGGTCTTCGAAACTTTTCACTGATATATGTGTCGTTACGAAACCTACGGATATATTTTTTACAGGTCAAAACGGTCATAATAATTTGGCGTCATTTTTTACTTTGTTGTTTTTAAGCGAACAATGCCGATGTTTCATGTTCAACTACTGACTTTCTTGCCAACATCAATTGTATTTATGTATTGATTTTTTTCTTTATTACCTCTCACCTTTATAATAAATCCTAACTTTTTTCTAAACATTTCATTGCAGACAAACAGACGTAAAAACACGTAGATACACATTTAAATGCAGTTTTGCAAAGTAAACAATTTAGATAAAATGATAATACAACTGGCTTGCTGTCAATATTTCAAGATAACCGTAAGATATTCGTTGTCTTACAGTAATTGGAGTTCAGGCAATCCATTGAGCATTCCTCTGATTGTAATAAGTCGGTTGTGTTGCAATTTTCTGCGTGTTAATTAAAAATGATATTGATATGTTTGTGTCATCTCATCGGGTTATCGCGTCGGGTCGGTCGTCAATCGCGGAACCCGACGATTATAGCAAAATTCTCGAATGGTCGGATGAACTGGGCCCGACGTTTCGGAAATTTATGGGCCCTTTTCTTGATTTCTTTTTCATGAGTGCGTGCCTAGTTACAAGAATGCATAGAGCATTTCCATTTATGAAATAGCACTTTTGACGCCGTGCCCGGGAATCGAACCGCGGACTTAAAAATGTCTAGTCAGGCGCCTTAGACCACTCGGCCACGGCACGGAACGGCAATTTGTGGGTACAAGCGTCCTTACGCGATAACCCGATGTGATGGCACAAGTGCAGAGATAAGAGGCAGAACACAAAAAAGAGAAACTTGCCGAAAATATTGTCTTGTTCACTGAAGTGAAAAATAATTGTCGAGAAATTTCTCCAATCGAGAAAAAAGTAGCGAAATATAAATAAATAGGTGCATAATTATAGACATATGAACTGATAATCAATACACACACACATATGGAGAAAGGGGTATCGAGTTAAATAAAGTGAATTGAATGAATAAGATCCTTAGAAAAATCTTCCACATTTTGACAATCACAAGGACAGGAGTGTATCGTTTTGCAGCATCCAAAAGTGTAAAACTTTGTTGATTGTGGAAAATGCAATGTTTCCCTATATGTCAGGAATTAGAATTATATAATACTAATCTGCATTAACTCAACTTATCATTATCATAAAATACAATAGATATAAAAAAATGAATCAGTTCCAAGATCTTACAATTGCTGAATGTGAAGGCCGTCAAATGATCCATTGCCTATCTTGTGTATGCGGTTATGATCTATGTCTCTGGATTATGTAAGATAAATGATAAGATGAGTTCTTGACGTTAGTTTAAATTGTGATAGAAACTGCCTCAAAGTCTTTGCGAAGGTTGTTTATAATGCGGGTGTTTGCAGTAAATTATCGAAATAGTCAAAATGACAATAACTCATTAGACATGTTAGACAAGTTCGTATGTTACTGCCCCATTTGCTCATGTCCAAGTGACTCTAATATCCATAAATAATTTTAAACATGGTTAAATCATATATATACTTAAAACTCACTCGCAAAGTAACATACACGACTATGAGCCCCCCATTGGAAATGAAATACCTCAACCGTTATCATGGAAAGGACCAAGGTTTTCAGCTATCTGCCTTGTTTCAACTTTTCTTCCTTATTATTCGAACGTGAGGGAATTTTAAGGGTAATAATTTTGAGTGGACAATATTTATCCATATTATCCCAAAAGAAGAATAAGCAAGATTTGTTTTCATATCTGCTACTAGAGCTTAATACGACCTTTAACCATTCGAAGTAATTAAAATTACATAATTAGCTTTCATAGTTATATAGTTAAAGAACTGTTCCGTGTGGTAAAGTGCAGTATTTGTCCGAGGGCACTTTGCTTTTCCACAAGTTATATTGATCGATAGTTTAACTTTTCAATGCGGGTTATTTTAAGATGCTATATTACATTAAATTGAAGGTAAGATAAAATTATGTCAAATGTACCCATACTTTTTATTAAGGAATTCAATAAAATACACGTTTTTATGCACTAGTTTGGCATAAGTGTATTTTGTATTTTGAATATATGTTGCTTAGATCTTGTTACGAAATACCTGTTTATGACAAAAGCTTCATGTCATCATCGACATCATCATTATCAAAGGAAAATTAAAAAAAACCCTATCAACAATGAAGAAAAAATAAATGAAACTTACAGTACATTAAGCTCAGTTAATCCCTTTAAATTGCTACTATTCAGTTCGCGGAGATTATTGTTGTTGAGCCATCTGCAATTTTAAAGGAAAATCGAAGGAGCTTATAAGCCAACACTCAGTCAAAAATGTCTAGTAAATAGGGTCAGCTGGGTGAAATTGTTATTCTAGTTATATTTGACTATTTTCTAGTCGCATTTAACTAGAACAGAGTTTTTTTACGAGAATATATTTCAGAAATTTGGACTAGAAATATCAGTTGCACCCAGCTAACTAATGGTCTAGTTAATTTGACCGACTTGTTTCAAGAGTGAAGAACTAAGTTAACTAGTTATGCAAATGACAATACAATCAAATATGAAAAATCTATACCTTGCTGTGGAAAGAATAAATTCGAAGCAGGTGGTGAAAGCCATAATTATATTTTCATGTAGGCCTATCACCTATAGTCAAAATGCACAATGCATCAAAACGATACTCAAATTAGAGATGCGAATCAATAAAGCCTCGATTTATCATCTAAAGCGTCTATTTAAAACACTTAATAGAAATAAAAGCGCAACAGATTTAATAGTATAATAGTTCAAATATATTTCCTTATTATATATGCGAGTACAGAATTATATGCTTGAATAATTAATGAATATTTATCAATGTTCCAATTCTAATAATCCTCCATAGACTTTCTTATAGACTGGTAAATTTGCAGTATCATACAAAGATCTGCAACCGAATAACAAGAATATACTCTTACTCTATATTTTTTTAGTGTAATATAATTAAAAGACTGTGGGAGAAATGTGCTGAAAAATTAAACTTACCGTTTCTTAGGAGAATATCTTGGAAACAAATTCATATTGGAATAAATGGGACTAATGTAAAAACAGAACAATTATTAACCACATTATAATTTTGATAAAATTCATGATCTTCCATGGTAGGGAAAAGGGGTTACCTCCAAATGTAAAGGAAATTAGAGATAAATTAATTGAAAGTAGAAAAGAAGAGAAACGGCTTGCAACGGAAAGGGGAACCTTGGCATTTCATTTAAGAAAATGGGAGCACTTTGACGAATCAGCCTCACAGTCTTCCACCACTTAGGTTTTTTTTTTCTTTATTACCATTATTATTATTCTTTATTTGTAGTTTATGGGGGTAGGGGGGTTAAGTGTAGCTAAGGGTCTGGTTTTAAGTTGTGTGTATGTTTTTTTATTAATATAACTTCCTCATTAATCAGTTTAATTGAAGAGTATGGAGAATCTTAACTTGAGTTTTATATACAGATTATAAGTTTATTTCCGTAATTTAGATTTTTGCTGTTGTACCCGGATTCTGTTCTGTATTTATCCCTTCGTGATTATAAGTTGTTAAAGAAATGTGAGCAGATTAATTTTAAGTTTACATTTGAAATTCATATATATTCCTTTTCTCACCATGTTAAAATGTTAATGTGTAAACTTGAAACAATTAAGTTTTAATGATGTCATGTTATATATATATTTTCTTTACATGTGATATGAGGAAGAAATAAATATGATTTAAAACAAAAAAAATACTCACAATCCATATAAGCTACCGAAGTATATTTCGTTTGTTAAAGCTGTTACCTTGTTATAGTCGAGATACCTGTATAAAAGAAATGTAATCAGAGATCAGATATTGAGTAACGTTAAATGACTCTTTACATAAGGAGAATTGAATAATACTTAAGTCGTGATATGTAAAGAGTCATTGAAAGTTACTTTTATATTTACATTATAAACAAGACTTAACATGACGTCCGTGTAGCTGGTTATACTTTTATAAACCGCTGAACAAAATTCCATTGCTCAAAACCTACCAAAAGCGTAACGTTATTTTTACTGATAAGTTTCACTCGTCCTTTACAAACATCCCTGTTTAAAGCTTTGAATGAAAGCCTATTACTATGACGCACGAATATTCACTGCTCAATGATACGTGCCGTATAAACAACAGCAATATTTATTTACTTCGCTCTGGTGAACCCTAGACTCATGTTCGTGTAGTAAGTCATAAATACATTTGCTATGACATTTAATTGTGTATGAAAGTATGAGGTGGGTAATAGTGTTCCAAGCATTGATTGCAGCAACAAATGCTATCTCAGTGCACCATAATCCTGTTTACATGTAGATGTATTCTATCAAAATTATTTTAAATCTATGAAACATAATATGGATACTGAAATGATAAAGTAAAAGTTGTAATCAGCACGTATCAATAGGAATGAATTTGAACTTGGATTATCTCGTTCCTTCAGTTAGATCTTAGTAAAAAAAAAAAAAACAGTTTTAGGGTTGTTTTAGTTTACTTTGTGAAAAAGATTTATCAAGGTTTTTTTTTTAGGTAGAATTGCCTTTTAGGGCTACAAAGTTCACTTTTTTCAGTTAAAAGTATCGGGGTAATCTGAATATTTCATACTCACGTTGAATTACTTTGTCATGTTTGTCATAAGGTCATGCCTTCATAAGGCAACGACTAATGAAATAAGATTATTTAATGGCAACGCTGATCTTTGGCTGTCTGCAAATCTCTCTGAGAGCAAAGCAATATGAAAGAGGTATTAAGAAAGAATATCGGACAATCTGTAAGCAGATATATAATCCATGCAGAGTCAGAATCTATCTCTGTCGGGTCTATGCCTGTAAGGAAATCTGGAAAAGTTGATATAGAAGTCGGATGACACGATATTTTCAGGAAAATTTGGGCGAACACGTTTATTGTAATGATAAATTAGTCAGTGTACTCACAGATATCGCAGTGACGGTAAGACATGAAATGTTCCACTTTGAACACGAGTGATCAGGTTTCTTCCAATAGACCTGTAATTTGTGAATACCGTACATAGAATAGAGTATTGTCTACATATTTTAACACATCCTTTCTCTTTCTTTTTTATTTCTGTCTCGCCTCGGTCACATCCACACCTCATACACATTCTTATTGTGTGTTACATTGGAGACCCATTTATCTTTCACATCAAAGTGGTGACGTGCGTGTTGGTGCGGCGCTGCATTCGAAATTTTGAATTTGACCCACTAACCGGGCTCAAGTTCAGACATAATACAAGTAAAAAACAGGAGCGTAATCTCTCAAGTGACCACACGTGCAATTTGTGGTGTTTTTATTTTCTTTTAATTTCAATTAATTAAAAATAATTTAGATTCATACCACATGGAATAATAGAAATGAACGGTAATGAGGACTACAAGGAATAATACAAAAGGCTTTAAATACTTACAATGTTCTCAATCGAACAAGACCAGAAAAAACCGCCGAAGAAAGGGACTGGATACGATTCTCAGACAGGTCCCTGAAATTATATATATTTTAAAAAACGATATTGTTCAGGAATATGTTGTTTGTTGTCATGGAAGATGCAAAGAATTAATTTAATGGAAATACAATACTTACAAAAATCCAAGTTTCTGCAGACCATCAAATGTTCCATCTTCAATATACTCGATGACGTTTGCGCGTAGAATTCTAGTACAAAGTACAATATTGAAATACATGTACATCATTTTTTTCTCTTTAAAAAATTGAAGTATTTCTATAAGTCTACCTTTCACTTATACGATTCTTACTTCAGTCATTACCAAATTCTCTCATATCTTTACATGTACATCATAAAATAGCAAAAGTATATCAAGTGGAAATACTTGGTATACTATTCTGGAAGTCTAATGTATTCGTTGACAGTCATAGTTAAAATGTAAGTAATATACGGCAAACATACGGCGCTATCATTCTACATGTCAATCATATCATACACGGAGTTCATAGAGTATAAGGACGAATTATGGAAAACTATATAAATCAGATATGGATATATTAAGTAAATGCGTATATATATTCTGCAAATTCAACAAAACACCTTACATCAGTAGTGAAAAAACGAGACCTTGATCACAACACTAGAAATTAAGTTGGCACAGGTGTTTTAAGAAGCTGAAAAGATTAAGTTATAAATGATAAAAACAAAATTAACGATAACAAATAATCAAATCGAATTACAGTTAAAGCAATTTAAATTCATAAGAGCATTATAAATTAAATTTATCAAGTCATTGCCGTTTAATGACTTGGAAACAAGACTATACCTAATTCATCTAAAAATATTTCAAATACAAATGTATATTTGTTTAGAACAGAATCAGCTCTCTGTTTAAATGATTTCCTTTTGTAATCCTTTCATTTTAACTCACTTGGAGTCAATGTGTAGATCGTAATAACCGAAATGTATGATGACACCATGAAAAGCGCCCCTCTGTCTCTTTTACTTCAGACTTTGTAAAACAGTAGCAAAGAATAGCCATATATAGCTTGAATGCGAGAATTAACCCCATTTAGTACTTACAGTTGCTCCAGGCTCACCATTCCTGAGAAGACTTGCTTTCCCAATGAAGAGATCTTCTGTCCCGTTCGAGAGCTGCGTGGAGATAACAAAGAAAACAGAAGTTATCGGAATGCTTTCAGCAATCGGGTGTACTGATTGAAAGGCGAAATCTCACTGCCCTGTGCGTGCGTGATAGTGTGTGTGGGTGTGGGTGGGTAAGTGGGTGTGTGGGTGGGTGTACGTGAGCAGTTTGTCAAAGTTATCATATTTTTTTTTCTATTCTTAATGACAGCCTATGTCTTCATTTTAAAGGAAGCATTATATTACCCTTTTTTCCATTGACATGAAATATAACATACGGCATAGAGATGGTTCAGGATAATTGTTTCGCATTATTCCAAGTGATATGAGCTTATAATTTTTAGAGAATGTCAATTAATGTCTAGTGCCATTCCGCCCATCAACAATTCGTCTAACAACCATTTGGTCCAATAATCAATTCTTTTAATCACTATTTCGTCTGTGACGATTTGGTCTCATAACCATTTGGTCTACTAACAATCTCCTTTTTTTTAAATTTCGCTAAATAACATTTAGTCAAATTAGACCAATGGTATGTGGATTAAATGGCTATTGGACCTACTAGTTATTAGACGAAATGGTGAGTCCTCTGTACTTGAGAAATTTATTTTATCTTCACCGCTCTTTTAATATTGATTGATTAAACATACTGGTAAATATACTGTATAAACACTTGCCAAATGAGAAGACATATCATGTCGGTCACCATGGTCCCTGAAAGCTATTGGCATACTGTGCCAACGTGCGTACGCGGTAAATAGACAAAATGTGTAGGTTTTTTTTTTACATGTTTGTAAGACGGAAATGGATTAATGGATTAGGTAATGATATAATTATGTAATATGTCTTTCATAATCAGTTGTGTATTTTGTTAGCAAAATTTGATTTTTCATTTTGATTTTTTGTAAGAAAAAACACTTTTGAAATGCATTGGCTTCAAAATTAAATTTAATTAACTGATATGATTTTAGAATTTAAATATAATTTCAATATTCTCTCCAGATACCAAATTCATCTTGTTGAGTTAACTCACATTGCTCTTTCATCCTCTTGGCACTTCAGTATTTGTCCAAGGTTAGAACTAAATAATTGCAGCTCTGTTGAAGTCCTTGAGGAAATAAGAAAAAAATTATTGTACCCGATTATATATCAGTTCAGGGAGGTATACTACATTAATCATTATGATGAATACTTGAAAATTCGATCAATATGTTTTAGATCATTGCAATGGTACAAAAAGAGGAAAAAAAATCGCACATTCAAAGAGATCTCGCAGTGCAGCATTTGTTCACCATTCAGAAAGTCGAGCCCTTTTTTTATTTAAGTCTTAGAGTGAAGAAAGGGTTTTCTCTCATCACTTCACAATTTTCATGATTAATTATAAATGACGTAACACTCTTTCGCAAATGAACTGGAAATTGAATACTTACATACATTTCAATGCCGCTGATGTATAAGAAGTTTCAGACAAATCATATTGATAGCATTTTCCTAAAAAAAGTAATGAAAAAACCCCGGTCATAATCGTTTAATTTGAAAAGGAAATATATTTCTCTTCATTTTTCGTGATAATAGATATGCCAACTGGGCAGCTTGCCTACAAGTGCGTGTAATTTCTTTAATATATAATACAATGTAAAGGACTTGTAGATTCCCCCCACCATAAATTAAAAGTTTGTTTAAATGTATAATTCGAAGTAATTTCGATTAAATAAAAGGTTCAATGATCTTACCTGAAGACGGGTCGTTTGCCTTTTGCATAAGAGAGTGACACTCACTTTCTTTGCGGAAAAAAGACAATAAAAATGTTATTCTTTAGGACTTGTATTTGAATAAAATCTAGAAAAATATTTAGTACAATTTCCATTTGTAAAATATTTGTCGCGTTAAGCCTATTTCAAGATTTGGTCAATCCTTCCAAACTGTCAGCAACCTAATTCATTATTAGATTATACAAATGGGTATGCTCTAAAAGAGTTACGATGCCGATGATAAAGAATACAAATGGATTTTGATAATTTCCATGACAATTTATTCATTCGGGCGCCCGACCCCCCCCCCCCATAAATCACCTTTGTTGCTTTCTGATATCCAATCACAAATTTTGTAAAATACTTAATCAAAAGAACCGTTTAGAGAAAACTAAGTTCACTTTGGGAGATAGATAAATAGATTGATAGATGGATGGATCAATAGATAAAAAGTGGAGTGTTTTTTCATACCTTGCAAATTCATTCCAGAGGTACATAAAGCGGTAATGCAGATATTTCCTGCAATATAAATTAGAATATGTATTTACGAGTTTTGATTACTATCCATAGTGACGTATCGAGATCGTTCTCAGTAAAGACGCTGTTTAATGTTTGTTTATATAAAGATGCTCACTCTAATGAAATTTACCCCCTTAAACAAGTGTTCAAATTTAGAATTAACATGGATGTTTAAACTGTTAAACAACTACTATTAAATTCATAGAGTAAACTGCGTTGTGTAAAATTTTGAACAGCGTTTTCAATGCGTTGGTATAAGAGTATCATGTTGTTTCCAACTTTCAAGGGCATAATAAACAGAGTAATATACAAATATGACTTCATCATCATATAAGTGTGCGCTAATAATAACCTAGTGTTTTTACTTGGTATTTTTGCTAGTTTTAAAGCTAGATTAAATATTTACCTGTTTTTCTATGGTTACTACGTTGAACAAACATTTGTAATTCATGTATTTTTAAAAAAAATTAGGTTAACATTCTTTCCCATTACTTTATGATTTGATCTAATACAACCATAATTATTTTGGTGATATAAGGTTGTCTTGTAATTCAGATAAGAAAGAAAATGATGAAGGTTTAAAGTGTTCCAGTGTTCTTCGCTCTCCACATTATCTGTTTGGCAAAGTTATCCAGAGGCAACGATAATTCATACATACCTCCTGAACAAACAACCCTTGCATCTTGAGAATGATTACATTTGTCTTTGTGTGCTATTCCCACTCCAGGACAATCGAAGAATCTGGATTCATTCCCAGAGCAATTGACATAATCAAGAGTAACATCTATCCGACTGGCATCAGGAATACCCCAAGAAGAAATTTCGATCGCATGTCCTTGTTCAAGACTTCTGCAGACAACATTACCGTCGTTCATGTCCCACGAATCCGCGCAAACTGACCGCTGTTTACCATTATAGTAGTACATGACTACACCGTCTAAGAAACTTCTACCATCAGCTAGATAGATTTCTTCGTCTATAGATTGAATGGAGACATACAGGAACAAAATTTTGACTTATGGGAAAGATATTTATAATTACGGCTCAATAAACCTTTCCAGGGCAATCAGCTTTTAAATATATATAAACAAAATAGACACATCAAACAATTACAATTCGTTCACCCATAGACCCTATTGGTCTTGGCTGAATATAAACCATGATATAAAAGAAATATAGTGCGTTGACATCACATTCAAGCAGGTATTGCTTAAACACGATTCCCCCTTTCAATGTGTTTTTATTCTGGTGGAAATCACTCCAGCAAAGGGAATATATTGGTAACTTATTTTTTTTTGTAATGAGTTATCATGCCAGAATACAGATTATGTGTTGATCAATCTATATGTATATCTTTCATGGGATGACAACTTTACAAGTCGAAGTGTAAAAATACAGGAACAAAATATAGGTAAATACCTTTAGAGGAGCAAACAACCTCAGCTCCATGGAGAAAACAATAGTCTGATCGTCCAAGTCTTGCATTCGGACAGTCCAGTATATTGGTTTCCTTACCAGTGCAACGGGTATCTGACAGGTATACATTGCTTTCGCCAAACCCGAAGGAAAAATCAGTAGGAACTTGCAGGGCGCCGGCGTAACCCAAACTTTTGCATATGACATGTCCATCATTAAGGGTCCAGTCTGTGTAACAAACAGTGCCCCATGTTGATTTCGAAAACACTTCTATTCTTCCTTCACTCCTATTTCTGCCATCCATGAGACGAACTGCGATAAGAACAATGAATAGAAAAAAATCCTTCTTGACTTCATAGAAGTTGTGAAATGTTATATAAATGTTCGATTAAGACATATAAAACATATTATGAAGCTCTGTATTGTTTTAGGGCTATTATCTTTTTCGATCGGTCATGGCCTCTTTTCCTCTTGGTGACAAAATACATGTATAGGTACAGGGTGTCGGTTACACTTCGTAATTCCGAAGGTTCTTTGTTCCGAAGGTTCGTAATTCCGAAACACGTAAATTGCCTATACCTCGATGTTCATTAATCCGAACATTTGTGGCGTTATTCCGAAAACGAAATAAGGTTCGTTTTTCCGAAGGTTCGATAATCCGAAAACGAAATAAGGTTCGTTGTTCCGAAGGTTCGATAATCCGAAAAAGAAATAAAGTTTGTTGTTCCGAAGGTACAATAATCCGAAAACTATATAAGGTTCGTTGTTCCGAAGGTTCGTTAATCCGAAAACAAAATAGAGTTCGTTATTCCGAAGGTTCGTTTATCCGAAAACGAAATGAGGTTCGTTATTCCGAAGGTTCGTTAGTCCGAAAACGAAATAAGGGTCGTTAATCCGAAGGTTCGTTAGTCCGAAAACGAAATAAGGTTCGTTGTTCCGAAAACGAAATAGAGTTCCTTATTCCGAAGGTTCGTTAATCCGAAAACGAAATGAGGTTCGTTGTTCCGAAGGTTCGATAATCCGAAAAAGAAATAAGGTTCGTTGTTCCGAAGGTTCGTTAATCCGAAAACAAAATAGGGTTCGTTATTCCGAAGGTTCGTTAATCCGAAAACGAAATGAGGTTCGTAATTCCGAAGGTTCGTTAGTCCGAAATTGAAATAAGGTTCGTTGTTCCGAAGGTTCGTTAATCCGAAAACGAAATAGAGTTCCTTATTCCGAAGGTTCGTTAGTCCAAAAACGAAATAAGGGTCGTTAATCCGAAGGTTCGTTTAATACTTCGAAAACGAAATAAGGTTCGTTAATCCGAAAATAAATAAGGTTCGTATTTCAGAAAATGAAATTAATTCATTTTGGTAACAAGAACGGTGCTGTTCTTGCAAAATAAATAAATAAATTATGCAATGATAAACTATCGAACGATGATATATGTGTGTGTTGTGGCAAAAGCATGTATTAATTTAAGAATAGGCGCCCGGATCAAACATATTTTTATATTAATTTCGATTTTATCTGAGCAAGTGTGTCGGTCGTTTGCGAGTAACCTCCAGATAATAGGATTTGTATTTGAGGGATGTCAGTTTTAACAAGAGCTTCTCCTGAAAATTAATCTAAAATGTATACTTTAGAAAGAGTATTTATTTTGAAAAAAAGGAACTTCCCATTTTGGAAAAAATAGCATTTCCCAGTTATTTCTTTATGGGGTACAAGTGCCACGTGCTACCCCCCCCCCCCACAGGAGGATCCAACAAATATTTTTCACCCATAATTTCCCGGATCGGCAGCTTTAAAGTTGATTTTTGTTTGTTTCGCTGAAAGGGTATTGCTAATAGCCAATAATTATTATAAAATAAATTAAACATGTAAGAATATCATGAGCCCTTGTTAAATAATGCGAGCGCGAAGCGCGAGCTACAGTTTTCGTTGAAAATATGATGGGATATATGTTTGTGATCTTCAAAACAAGTTGGCTATGTAACTAGATAACAGCTGCGAGCAAGAAGCGCGAGCATAAATTCTAATTATAAGCTCTGACCTGATCTAAAAGGGACATGTTAAGTGATTCTTGCAGTTAGCCATGAAGACGATACATGTTTCAACCATGGGCGGTGGAACGTATTTTCCTTTTTTTTTGGGGGGGGTAAAAAAGTGCACTTATTTACCAAAGAGGGCATTTTGGTGCAAACGAATATTTTCACCATGATATTATCATTTGTGCAAAGAAGTTGTGTGTTTTGTAGTAATTAAGTTGAGCAAAGTTTTTTCATTGATTTCTGATTGATAACATATATATTTAGGTTTTATTTTTCGCGAGGAGCGTAGCGAGCAAGCGGTTTGGAAAAAATTCAAATCTGAAGTTGTAAATTCGCTCTTTAGTCAATTATGGACTTAATTACTGTTAAAAGGGCATTATTGTGAGATGTTGCGAAATTTTGGAAATTTCATGTAGGCCTAATAAGACATAATAATAACATTGGTACTATTTACCAAGGGAAGCCACCTCAGTTCTGAAAAATGTTCTCCCAGCGGGCCCTACTATTATTATTACCCCGGCTTTAGCCGGGCTGTCTAAGCGCCCAAAGGAAGGCATTTAATTAATTTCTTTATACTCCATGGGTACCCATTCATCTCACCCGGGTTGAGTGCAGCACAGTGTGGATAAATTTCTTGTTGAAGGAATTTACGCAATGGCTGGGATTCGAACCTACGACCCTCTGTTTCATAGTCAGAAGACCAAACCCCACTGGGCCACAACGCCCCACATAAAAAGTTAACATTCCGAGCATTTTTTGTAATGATGAAAAACGGATTAACATTGTTAACACTAGGAAAGCGATCAATAAAATTTTATTAACATTTATATTCTTTATCACCATTTTTGCGATGTTTGCGATTATTATGTTCATCATTAGTATTTTTTTTATTACCAGCAGAAGCCCCTCCAATACTAATCCTATTATCTGGAGGTTACTCACAAACGACCAACACACTCAATTCCCTGCATCTTTAAACCATTTGCTTGGGCAGCATTTGCTCAGATAAAATCAAAATTAAGCGTATGTTTGATCCGGTCGCCTATTCTTAAATCAATACATGCTTTGGCCACAACACACGTATAAATCATCGTTCGATAGTTTATTGTTGCATAATATCCTGTTATCTTGCAAGAACAGCACCGTTCTTGTTACCAAAATGAATTTATTTCATTTTCTGAAATACGAACCTTATTTAATTTTCGGATTAACGACCCTTATTTCGTTTTCGGACTAACGAACCTTCAGAATTACGAACCTCATTTCGTTTCGGACTAACGAACCTTCGGAATTACGAACCTCATTTTGTTTTCGGACTAACGAACCTTCGGAATTACGAATCTTCGGAATAATGAAGCTTCGGAATTACGAATGTATGCGCAGGGTGTCAACCATCGAAGAGTGACCACACGACCACTTGTAAAAGCCCCTTTACGATTATCTTTTAAATGGCACTATTGCTGTAGCGATAGTGTATTCATAAAGAAAAATATATATATTTCATAATGGCTTACTCATTCGCATATAACTGTGATCAACTTTGTCGTGGAAAAAAGTTATATTGATGAAATATTCCCTTAATAAGATTAATATGGAATATGTATGATACTTTAGAATATACTTTGGAATATCGGACTAATTTTATGATATACCTTTGTTCTAATAAATCTACCAAAAATACTGAAATAGACATATCACAAATTCGATCACAAATACAACGGTCCCTCTTAGCACTTACAGTTATTAGACATCAAAGCGTTACGGGCAAACACGTCCTGAAATTTCAGCCTATTCCATGCTTAAGAAATGGTCAACTTAAAAAAAAGCAGATATCACATCTGTTAGGGCAGTAGATTCAAACAGATTACAATGTGAAATCGCAAAATTTATCAAGTAAAACCCATTTTATAATGTAACCCTATGATTTACCAAATCTTTAAAGTGTCTTAACAAAAAATAATTTTCATGCAATTCATTGCACACAGAACAAATCTAGCATTTCGCATGGATGAAAAATTGTGTACATTTACATTTTTATCATTTTAACACTCGAAACGATATCAAAATAACACATAACCGATTTGTTAAATTCTGGAAGTTACACTTTCAACGAAACTCACCTCCACTGGAACACCGTACTCTCGCTCTTCGAGTAGAGTTACACTCGCCAAAGCTGAAAGTAGATCCAGGACACGCCAATAAACTGGATTCACTTCCATTGCACCTTACGTCACTTAAAATGTAATCTTCACTCTCGCTTGTAGAGATATAACTTTCGTCAATGGCTAAGGCTCTACCAAGTCCAAGTTCTCTGCAAATTACGTGTCCATCGTCTAGATCCCATTGGTCACTGCAAACCAGCCTCCAAGATCCGAGGTAGAACAACTCTACCCTTCCTTCGCCCAGAAAGTGGGAGTCCGTCAGGCGAACTGCAAAATAAAAATCCATGATTAGGCCATATGATTTACCGGGAACCAAATAAATACGAAATGCGATTATATTGGAATGTAAGATTTGTGGAAGGATTGTTATATCCTTATCATTCCCCCCCAAAAAAAATGTTTTGGACAATGGATCGAACAATCCAATATAATATAGAGGAATAAATAAATATATATGAGTAAACAAAACATCTCCAGGAATGATTATCCGTTGCCTAGTGTGAAATTGTGACGATATTAGAGGGTAAATGTCAGAGGAAAGATCCGTCTGGCAACGATCATAATTATGTCCGATATAGCAGCCCTTGATCAATTGGTAAACAAGAAATGTGCGATCATTTCCATTTCATCGTAAAATGCATCAACGCTATCTTGATCAAGCATTAGCAAGTAAAATGTTTTCCATGTACATGATGTAAACATTATCATACAATACTCACTTGTGTAATTCGTACAAACTACCGAGGCTTTCAAATATTTATTACACACTCCAAATAGATCGACACGACTATTCGGACAATCTAACAAACTAGTCTCATTCCCGACACATCGCACATCATAGAGAAGAATACCGGGATCCTTTTTGTAGATGTAGTTATCATTAAAAACTGCACCGCTGAACCCAAGTTCTGAACACGTAACTTCAGCATCAGCGAGACCCCAGCTAGGTTCTTCGCAAATGCCTCCCCAAGTTCCATTTATATTGACCAGAACGAATCCTTCAGACGATTGGTCATTGCCGTATTTGTCAACAAGACGGACGTTCTTATCTGTTGGAATAAAATATAGAAAACATAAAAGGGAGCTCAAATAAGCGTTGAAAAGGCCTGCCTAAATGTTATATACAAAATAAACCTATCGTATTTCTTTTACATTGGATAGAAGACGACAAATAAAATTGAAAGTCATATTAGGAACTTACCAACTGATTGACTAACATTTTTCATGTTAGACAAAGAAACATTTATTCTTTCTCCCAAAATACATATCATAAATGCACCGTAAATAAATGGAAGTGAAATTTTACGAAGAGGCATGGTCAATTTTGCCGTCTTTAACAGTCAAAAATCAAAGGAATAAAATCTTTTCCATATGAAACATTTTCTACTGCACCTCGAGATGAACGTATTTATACCATTTGATGGCTTCTAAAACAAAATAAGTAATCCCTTGTATGACATATTTGACGTAAGCACATCAAGGAACGCCATAATGGAAGCCAATAAAGATGTTTACTTTACGATTTCAAAGCTGTAGTAAAGTGTATTCTGGATAATGGTTGAAAAGTCAGGAGCCGTGAAGAAGTCCAAAGGATACGGTGATGTCTGTCCGAGATCTTGTATGAGTTTTTATTACATCATGTAGATTGTGTGAATTAAGATTGATGGGCACTTGATATACGGAGGTGTTTGAAGTACTGAAGAAGGAAATGGCTGCCGTTATTGTCAGTCATATCTGTACCCTAAATCTAAAAAAACAAGATGACAGAAACAGATTGGGGACAGGTCACTAGTACACCCACATTGCTTAGGCTTCTTATCCGAGGTTGTGCAACATGTTTTTGTTTAAATATGGATCCTACTAGAACTATGGTTCGAATAATGCTAACGATCATTCCCACACATATCCAACAATCAACACAAATACTCCCAAACACCCCAACACATCAACACATCTTACATAACACTTTCATGCCTCGATGTGTCTGAATTAGTACGCTACCCAAAGGAACGAAGATAAAGAAAGTTCTCCTAATCTATATTATCAGAATCGAAATTGAAACAGAGATCCGTGATGCAGTTGATCTCAAATTATTTCCCCATTTCTGTTTGATTGAGACAATTTCATTCAGAGAATAGAATTTTATCATATACTGCAATTAACATTAATTCAGTACCATGATATATTCTGTAAATGCATTCTCGAAAAGTTGTGAATAAACGAACACTTTTTTAATTAAGAAGGAAAATTTCATAATCTATTTTATAAAAATCATATCAAAACAAATTTGTCACTAAACGATGACTAATTTGACACTACTAAAATTTATTCTTTTTCTTTTATAGCAAACGTAATCACATAATCTCTACATACTATGAAATATTACACAAAACAAACACTCGTGTAATGCAATATCACACAGTCCTCAAATTGATCAAAGGATATTTGACTAAAAACATGAAAAGAAAAATAAGATGACACTTTGATTACCCAAATCCTTGTTAAAAGGTAGATTTGTAGCATTATTATACGAAAATGGGCCATCACAGCAGTGATTTCTTTATGGTAAGTACTTGTCATTACAAATAAGAAGCATCAAAAGACAGGGTAATGAGTGACTGGCACCTTAATAATTGAACAATTAAACTCTCTCACTATACTATCACAGATAAAGCACATCGGCTGCAATATGAGACCAAAAGAGATAGAGAAACTAAAAACAGGACCGTGCTTAATTGTGACGGAAGAAAATTTGGCCAACATTAACCCATATCGCCGAGTCAAGATCGTGACAGATCGGAACGAAATCACGTGTACTAGTAAAATTATTAGTACCGTTTTGTCAAGCGAAGGTTTTTTTTCTACACAAAGCACACACGCTTCAAGATATGGTAGACTTTCTGATGCGAGCTTATCAAGTAAAACTTTATATAGAAAAAAATCCTGACTCTCAGTAACTTTGATTTCCGACATGTTGCTTGAACTCTTACTCTTTACTCAAAAAGTTAGAACATAACTTAATGTAAACCATGTAAATAGACATAGAATGCATGGACACAGGGGAGTTGAAAAAGGATGAGCAAAAATGATGGTTGCCTTTTTAGAGAAAAGGTACTTCAAGTCACTGGTAAGAGTTGAAAAAAAAGCAAACATACAGATAGGGAGAGGGAAAGAGAGGAGATAGTGGAAATTTGACAAGAGAAATGTGTTATAGATAAGAATCTGCCATTTTTCGTTTAATTCTAAGATTGCAGTGCAAAACCAAAGGTAATGGTAAATGCTACAATTTTCTTCAACTTCGTTTTCAGAAGGTCCCCATTCATTGCCTGTGTTTCGAAATGTATTTTTAAAGAAATGATCATCTTTCTGTCTACAAACTTTGTTATATGGGAATTATATGGTATGTTTTTTACATTTACCATTTATGTATTATGACGTCATTTTTTTATTTTCTATTTTGTCTGAAGAAAAAAAACAATAAGCAAGTCAATCAACCATATTGTCTGATGTGTTTCTCTCAATATGGAATATGGAGTAAGAAATTAAGTGTTTTAGTTCGATAAGGTATCCACTGTATAACTATTAATTATGATAAAAATATTACATTTTGGGTAATGAATCCAGTTTAGCTGACGTACTTTTTCTTTTTCAATACATAGATGTAATTACATTTGTTTTCTATATAATTGTGGTTAAGGTAAACATAGAATTGTGGTTAAAGCAAACCTACACTAGGTTTAACTCAATCAATAAATTCTGTGTCGTTTCATATCATAATGTCCAATATAGGCTCTTGTCTCCATTTGATAAGAAGATGCCGTCTTGAAAGTTGCATCTGCATCAGTGAGAATGATGTATGGAATACAACTTACTGTTGTTTTTTAAACCATGGAAGAATAGAAGAACTAATCTGATTCCATAATGATATTGTTTGAAAAGTAATATGTATAGATTAAGCACATCGAATGCCTTACTCAGGTCACAGAGCATTCTAATTACTTGCACTTTTATATATAATGTATATATTATACATATATATATACATATACACACACACACACACAACACCCCCCAAACGCACACGCACACACACACACACACACACACATATATATATATATATATATATATATATATATATATATATATATATATATATATATATATATATATATATATATATATTGTGTAAGAAATCAAGTGGATGAAGAGAACGAGAGAGCCTCTGTGTCTAGTGGTTATAATGAACAGGCGTTCAAAGCTGGGGGCCCCGACTTCGATTAATCCCGGCAGAGACATTTTTTCGGCATCACCAGTTTTCCGAAGGGTAGATAGCTCTGGGGAACCTTGATTTAAGCTACGCCTACCACTGTTCTCTTCATCCATTTCTTTAACAAAATATTTAAATAAAAGAGTTGCCAAAGCTGTTGTACATGTATAATTTCACACATTATTGTGACGGCCTCGAATCCAACCTTCAGCTGACACAGTTTTCTTGTCGGGATGCCACCGTGCCTGACCGTAAGTTGCGTTCGTTTGGTCAGAATATATGACCGTTGCTGATGGTTTATAGAAAAGACAGGTAAAAAACCATCACCAACCGTCGACTCTTGCCTGGTTTCTCTATTCAGATCATCCGTCAACTGCAGTCGATCACCTTTCACGTCTCACTTCAGTCAATCAAACATCCGTCGACCTTCCATTCACCAGCATTCATTAAATCACTTTCCCTTTTTATAACACTCCAAATCACGTAGTCTAGGGTGTAGGATCAAGTTTGATCTTTACTTTTAATTTCTCAAAGATTAATCAGTGCACAGAATATAATAAGACCCATGAAAGAAGGACGGAGTATGTGTAATGGCGAAGCCTTGAAACACTATCCTATGCATTTACGAAAACTTCGATAACACAGTTAAAAATGGCTCTAACCGCTACAATAACTCTCGCTGAAGTCCCCTTTTCAGGTGCGGTGTCTTGCACCATTCGTTGCTTCGTCTGCGGAACTGTTGCCTGGAGGCTCTCCAGGCATGCCAGGTACCTCGTCATTGGGCGGAATGTCTCCTGAGGAGCTTCCCAAAGTGTGGTCGTCTGTCAAGGCGTCATCTGGTTCACCTGCAGCCTGGATTAATTAGGTCTGGTGAATCTCCAGGCACATCCTCATCGGGCACGACGTAGTGAAACTTGCGGTATCATGGTCTGTTGTCAACGTGTCATATTCTTGTCCCTCAGATGCCTCTTCACCTGCTGGTGTCTGGCCCGGTGGGTCTCCAAGCACATCGCTATCAGGCAGGATGTCTGCTGGGGAGTCGGTTGCGTCGTGATCGTGTATGCTGACACCACCTGATGACCTACTTTCAACACCTTGATAGGGTTTCAGCCAATCAATTTGTACTTCCATCGTTTAGAACTTAAGACCTCCTAGACTGTTGAATCTGATAGGCATCTGATAGGCGGTAACAACCAGCTATGGGCCAAGCCATCTTGGTTGCAGTATGGGGTAGCGACCTTTTCTCTGGTATTCTTTCGTAGCCATACAAATTGTCCAACAGCGTAAGGAGCTGTATATGCACCTTCCTCTCACATATTATTCTGAGTTTAATCCGCAACCATAATTCAGGGATCGATTGCTTGAATAGCCATGCACGTTTTTCCATGTATTTTAACACATGACTATCGGCTGAAAAACGGATGTTTGGATGATAGCAGCATTTGACAGTCATTCTTCAGAGAAGGGCATTTTTGATTAAGAGTATTAGCTGTATTTTTTTTCCAAGACTAAAAAACACAAGAGTCATTTGATCCAAATATATGTAAATTAATAAGGTTAGGGACGATGTATCCGACCGTGAGAGGGCCTTTGCTAAAGGGTGAGGGAGGGGTGCGACACCCCACAACTTGGGATATCTTCGGTAAATCTGCGCTGACGTCGTGAAAAAAGTAAGGAAAAGGGGCGAGAGAAGAAAAAAGAAGAGGTAAGAAAAAGGAAAAGAAGCGAAAGAGAAACACATATAAAGAATGAAACCAAGAGGGGGATGAGAAAGAAGAAAACGAATTGAAAACAAAACGAAAATAAAAGGGAGGAGAATAATCAGAGGGGGAAAGAAGGGGACAGGGTAGAGGTTTTGATTAGGTAGGCATACGTAAAGAAGCGGAATCCGTAATGTTAGTGTCGGAAAGTGGAATTTTCATTGAGTTACCCGAGAAGAATGTGCCTAATTTGCATAGTATTTTCGTACAGGTGTTTGGAATTTTCTTGATCGACCGGATCACTAGATAGGGTTAGGATGATCGATGTATGTACGCTCGAAAAATATAATTCTAGTTATTTTCAAATCCTTAAAATCTGTAAATTACATAACAAGGATTTGAAAATAACTAGATAACTTGTTATGTAATTTACAGATTTTAAGGATTTGAAAATAACTAGAATTATATTTTTCGAGCGTACATACATCGATCATCCTAACCCTATCTAGTGATCCGGCCGATCAAGAAAATTCCAAACACCTGTACGAAAATACTATGCAAATTAGGCACATTCTTCTCGGGTAACTAAATGAAAATTCCACTTTCCGACATTAGAAAAAAAAATATTGTCTGTTACATCGAGGCTGTTAGACTGATGCCTGTCGGGAAATTACAAACCGTCGGGTCACAAAAGATTGTTTTAACTGCTCCAAAAAAACAATTTCTTACTCGGTCTTTACATCTGTCAATAAATGTCAAATTGCATTCTGTTATCTTTAAATTGTATTATCCTTAATGCGAACGTGGGGAATTCTCTCTCTGTACCGACAGTGATTTACAATATCAAAAGTTGTCAGTTTCTCTACCGACAGTGATTAGAATGTCCCGGATTGAAGGTATAAATCTAAAAAAATCAGCTCGCACCAAGTATTTGGTGAGATCGATATCCTATCTATAGTTTTCTATCATATTGGACAGTGCTTAATATTTCCCTTTCTGGTAAAAAAATTCACCTCGTGCTTCACGCTTGCATTATGTTTATTACGATACACCTCTCGTTTAATTACAGATGCGGACTCTGAGTTTGTTCTTTATAAAAAAACTTTTAGAATGTCCCGTGTTAAGGTCAAAATATCCACACAAAATAAGCTCTCGCTTCGCGCTCGCATCATACATTTAGTGAAATCCATATCCTCTCCATAATTTTCTTCACTTTGGACCGTGCTTAAACATTTCCTTCGGGTCAGTATATAAAAACTTCAGCTCGCACTACGCGCTTGCATTATTTTTATTAAGATTTACTGCTTGTTAAATATTACAGATGCAACATCTGTATATAAAAACGTCTGAAAACGTTTAGTATTCAACTCAAAATATGAATAAATTCTCAGCTTGGGCTTCGCGCAAGCATGATGTTTATTGAGATACACAGCTTGTTCAATTACAGATTTTGAATCTGAGTTTGTTCTTTATTTAAAAAGTGAAATATTTAATTTTCAAGTTAAGATATCAATTATTTTCAGCTCGCGCTTCGCACTCGTTCTATTTGATTAGTGAGAAATACATTTTATTCATAAGTCGCTGCAGTCATTAACATGTTCATTTTCAGAAACAGTCTTCCATCAGTTATATACGCATATTAGTCATATAAAAATAATGTCTAGAATGGTCAGAAATAAAAAAAATTAGCTCGTGCTTCCTCGCTCGCATCGACTGTTTGGTTGATACATCCTCTTCATGGTCACAATCGAGTTTAAAGTCGAAATATAACAAAATTTCAGCTCGCGCTTCGCGTCAATTGTTTCGTTAATATATTTATCCTCTTCATGGTTACAATCGAGTTTTCAGGTCGAAATATCATTTTTCTTTAGCTCGCACTTTGCACTAGCATTTTTGAATTGTTGAGATATATATTCTGTTCATGGATCACTGCTACATGTAACTATCTGTCACATGTCTTTTTACAGGCCAGTATTTCATCTCGCGCTTTTAGCTTGCATGGATACTCTAGTTAGATACGCATGTATTTCATGATTACAAATGCTACTCAAAATGTTCAATTTTCAGTTCTAACTAAGTAAAATTTTCAGAAAAATTGAGCTCGCTCTTCGCGCTCGCATGGTACTTTTTATGTTCAGGCTACGTGAAATGCCTCATCTTGTTTCTATGTATGAAAATTTAGTTAGACTACCCCCCAAAAAATATCAGATTTGCGCGGCCGCGACGGGGAAAATGTGAATGAAAACATATTTCGCCCGAACTATTGATTAGAGCTTGACATGCCCCTGGGTATGAAGAAAGAAAATGTTACTAAGGAGGATGAGGTATTCTAGCCTGACACATGGTCTCCGGACGTCGGTAATTGGTACCGATATTTGTCGGTAATCAGGGCCTCCCCCCCCCCCCCGGAAAAATCCTACCGACGCCCGTGGTGAAAACTATTCAGTATTGTATGTCAGTACAAATAACGACTTTATAATGGAAATGGAAATGCAATGTCCTCAACCCTTTACACTTAGAAATTATAGATATTACACTCACTTCACGTGGGGTGAAAAGTAGTAATTAAAAAAAATCATAATCCGGCAGAAAGTGATTCCTCACAAAGCTGCATTGACCACCGGAATCGGTAGACTAGCTTAGCCGGGGTAACATCGGAGCGCCTTGAGAGCCTACCAAGGTGGATAGTGAGCTATATAAATCCTGTAATATTATTTTTGTTTATTCATTTATTTTATTAATGAACATTTACACTGCTTATATACTTTCTCCTGGATTGATCTTTCTTTAGTCATTTTCAATTCATAACGGCATGCTATTGGAAAATAGAGTGTTTCTCCATCGGGTAACATTTTTCATGGGATTGCAAAAAATAAAATGATTTTTCATTAAAGAATGAATAGGATGATATATACGAAGATTTAGTTTTTAAACACTAAATTGATATTAATGATATTTTGCAGTTGTAACAACTAAAAGACAAATGTTCAGCGGTCTAAATTTTGAATCTTGAATTTAATTATTAATTCTAAAATATATTAAAGCTTTGATAATTGAGCCTATGATTAAATAATTAATGACTCCTTTCTGGTAATTATGACATGTCCATCATAGATAATCATTTTAATGATGAGCATTAATTTCGGTCAGTGAGGTGTCATTTACACTCACATTTTTTGATGTTCTACCACCCCCTTTAGAATTGGTTTTTACTTGCTGTGGTTTTTTCTTGTTTTCGATATAATTCACGAAAGTGTACAAAATTGGATTGATTGAAGAGTTGATTGGGATGATAAATATCACGCTCCAAGCATAGAGGGATGTCGGTAGTACAACTAGACCGGACTGTGTGAGGATACCCATGACAATGATCGGCATCCAACAGGCAAAATCTGTTCCTACGATGAATGCCATTTTTCTAGCCACTTTGATTTCTCGATTACGCAAAGCAGCGTTTGCTACTGACTGGGTTGATCTCATTACCTGTATAAACATCATGATATAGCATACCAATATAACCATGAATAAAAACATGTTCACACCAATGAATGTTATAATGGCGTAAAGCCAGGATGGACGCACTGTGTGCTCTTCAACTACATATTCGATCAGAAATTTATCATATCTTCTCTCAACTGTATACACGAGCCTTCCAATCTCTTCAGACTCGGCGTGTAGTGGCAACCCAACACAAACATCAGATAGTCCATAAAACCCAGGTAAATCAGCAGGAACTAAATTCGGTATGATACTAAGAATGCACATGACCAACCACAGAAAGACCATGGCAGTACCCGCTGACTTAACGGTCAAACGATATACACTGAATGGAAATAAGATACAGATGAATCGATCAACTGTCATGATTGCTAGTGTAAACACAGAGCATTCGCTTGATAGAAAGGCGAGGAAACTCGAAAATTTGCACAAATACGATTGACGCCAAAGTGGTGCACTCAAGAAGTAGAGGTTGCCGAAATAGATGTCTACCGATGTGATGACAATCATGTAGATACCCATGATGCAATCTGCTACGGCCAAGTTCATGATTAATAGTGTTTGGACTGTCAGTTGTTCCTGACGAACGCGTAGAATCAGTGCTGTCAGGTTTCCGACCAGGGAGGTTAGACCAATGATCCAGCCAGCAATTCTTAAGACGACGCTCGGATAAAGCCTTCCACAGGTTTCGAGAGGACTCGTTGGAGACGTCCTGGCACATGTTACGTTCTCCCTTTCATCAAGGAGACAACATAGCCTGTTATCGGATGTTGATCTGAAGTACAAGAGGACATATGCGATTTCGTATTAGATATATATAAGATCAGTCATTTACTGTCTGTCTCTTAATTATCGCTATTCCCGAAATAACTAACAATCATCAATGACTTTAAAGATCTAATTAGGAGATTTGGGGGAAAAATCATCTATTTTGCAGCATGCACACTTTTCTGCAACAAGTAATCAAGGCAGTTTGCCTTCTCCGCTCCATATCCACATTTATATATAGCGCACCCCCACTCCCACACATATACACACATTTCGATTATGGTACAGTGCCAACAACAGAATTAATACTTACATAGCCTTCAAAGAAGTTAATCCGGTAAGAACATTTCTTTTGATTGAATGTAATTGTAAATCCACCATGAAACTGTATTGAATTAAGAAAATTTAAATACTCAGTCATGATAAATTAAGTACCTAAGAAAACAGATGACAGAATTTTCTAGCTACTTAAAATTGATTATTGCATCTTTGAATATAATACTTCCACACATGCTACATGTTAACTTTTTCTCTTTCCTTCGAGAATGAAATTTCGTTGGGGTAAATATCTACAGTCCATCTGCATGTGGGTATAGCGAATTGATTTGGAGGTCCTTAAGATTCAGGTTTCATTAACATAATTAAAGTCTTCCGGGTCGAGATGTTAAAGGTTTGACCCCACACATCCTATTAGACACACCCTTACCCTCACCAACGTACACGTTTTAGCCAATTTAGTTTACTCAAAATAAGTATTCCACAAAACAAATGATACAATGACGGGTAGTTAACCGTAAATTAAGAAAGCTCTATCTACTTACATAAACTCAAGATGTGCAGTGTTCAAGAATACGCCAGGATCAATCTGAACTATTGGATTGTTGCTTATATCACTGTGAAAGAAGTAATTCAATACATCATTCACATCATCAAAATACTATACAGTTGCATATAGTTTTATGATGTAACTGCGAATTCATATGAATGTAATTTGTCAAGCGCTTAATTCAAAGCAATCGCATTTTATGATTAAGTCTATTTGTGTATTAATGACCATCAGAGTTTGGTCTCAATCTATATTTTTAAAAAAAATCCATGATAGCTGACATTACCAAGATAGATACATCATCATGCTGGTAGTATGATTCATACATTCCTCCGATTTTTATGATTACCTTATATAAGGGAACAAAACTGTATTTCTTTGTCACACAGGTGAAGACATGTCGACTTACGTGACGCTTAAATTCAATGACGTTGATTTTGTATATTTACATATAGTCTTATTAAATCGATTCAACAAAGAAAGAATCTGACGAAAATGGTCAATCTCAAGAAAAAGATGCCCCTAAAGAACACCTCTCTGATTATGGCCCCATATTGCTTATTTATGTTTATTTAAAATTTTGAATGAGAATCGAATCGCATTTTTATGCCTTAAATTTTTCCTTGAAAAATAGATGTACTTCGTATTAACTTCATAGTTTGATTTACAAGAGTAAAAAAAAAAATATTTTTTAAAGCGTTTATATAAAACTGATTTTTGAATACGAACATTTAATTTCTTAACTCACAGAAAATAGAGAGTACGTAGATCCCGGAAGTCTCCTTTAGCTAGGTGTCTGATATCATTGCTTGAAACGTTTCTAGAAGAAATGATGAGACAAGCAATAATTTGATATAATCAAAGAAGCATTTCCCAGGCAGGTGACTGCTCGTCAAGCGAAAAAAAAAATACTCAGTTATTAACAATGTAATAATGGTGGAGGTAGTTTATAGTTTAATACTCTTCGTAATTGAGTAATTACATTTTTGCAGAATATTTATACGTATATGGGCGAACGTCACCCTTTTATATAATAATCACAATGAATAAGGTCTATTATCCAACTTCTAAAAACTAAGCAAGCTGCCACCCGACGCGGTCTCGCTATAATCTGTCCCAGAGCATCATTTGTCATCAAGCCTATAATAACCACTTATATGGTTTGCTAAAAGAATACACGAAGCAATTCAGTAGTATATTTGTTCAATTCTCACAAGTGTTCCAATTCATCCAATCCATCCAACATTCCATCTAATGAAACTAGGTTGTTGACCTGAAACCACCTGTATGCAAACGAGAGGACAGAAAAGAAATATGTATATACATATATTGATCATAATTGATAATTAAACTGCAGATATAAACTCTCATTCTTTTTTCATTATTCAATCATATGGCGAATTTCATACTTTCAAAATAAATTCATCCCATTATTATTTTTTTGTATACCAATACGTTATTCATAAAACAATACCATAAACTGCCAATTATAAAGATGTAATATTCAAAGTGGCCATATCAAATTAAAACAATTGAGGATGTGTTGAATCGAATGAATATCTTTCTCCTTGATTACAGGATTGCAACATGGCGTCTGATTATTTCCATAATACTTACAATTGATAGAGGCCCATTCCGTAGAGTGATCTATTCTCGATTAGACTTATCCGATTGTCCTGAATGTGTCTGTATCGAATGAAAACATTTGATTACCCTACATAGATCCAAAAGTACTGTTCATGGATAAATATTAAATAACAATTTTACTTCAACACTCATCGGAATGCTCTGGTACTCAAACCCATACATGAATAAAACCACTATTCTCCTAAAATACATTGATAATGAAACTGAACGAGAAAACTATTGAGATAATTACGTTGAATCTATGAATAAACAAAACAACGATGACTTTGCGTCAACATAATGAGACGTTTTGGCGCCACCCTCGGTCCTCTTAATCCATGAAGATTAGGATTGTACCATCGGTGTCGATTCGAGTTGTGAATTTATTGTTCGGGGGGTCCATTTTTGCCCCCCCCCCCCCTCCCCCATTTAAAAAGTATGGCGTCACAGATCGACACCAGTGGATTTTGCTATACTCCTCTCATAGCCTCATCTTTCAAAGCCATAATCTTGTCAAATCATGTCACGGAACGTTTTTATCCGATTCGATGGTACGTCATAATAATTAGCTGGACCTTAGGTTGATATGGCACAAACATGCACTGTTCTATTCGATCATTAGCATTATATTGTTTAATGAAAGTTGGAATATTGGGTATTAGACTGTAAGGATACATTATCAAAATACTGCATTCTGGGTGAAGAAACTGAGGGTGTTTTACAAAGAATTAAGTGTGACTAATAGTCTCACTTAAACACCCATTTGAGCGGTATGAAAGGCATCACCGCATTGGTCAAATCATGCGTATTAATCAATAAGATTGCGCGTCGACATTCAAGCATGACTCGAAGTCATACCGGACTCTGTAAAACTCCCCCTGGCATTGTTAACTACAATTCTATTCAATGTGGATGTGGTATGATGACTTACAGATTTAGGTAAATCGAACTTACAAGAGATTGATAGTGCCATCGAATACGTCTTCTGTTATCGTCGTAATATTGTTGTCGTTCAGATAACTGATAAGGAAAAAAACTCTTAGAAATAAGCAAACCTATATGTAAGAACTACCCTAAACCTTACTTGCCTTACAAAATCCAATTTGTAACATGGCCTAGTACTTTGGCATTCACAGCCGGCTAATTTGAAAATATCTTTTAAATCAATTTATTTCACATGAAACTTTAAAAATATCTTAAATGATAATTAAGCATGTATGTATTAAATACATATTTTTTTTAAATATCATTTTAATCATACCACTTGCGCGTCTGTTTGTCTTTGTAATGCTTTCTAATTATTGTTAGATATATTTTGGAACTTCTGATATCGTCAATAATTGCTATTCTTTTTATGGTAATTTAGGTCGGCCGTATTATAAGGTAATACTCTCCTTCTTGGCTGTTTCCCTCTCAATGTCTTTGATGTTATGTGTATTCTTTGTTCCTCACGTAGTTTATGTTCATTTAATGCAGGGAGACAAAAACTTAAATTGAATTGAAATAATGAACTCGATATTTCCCAGCCAATACTGACTAGTACAAAATAGAAGCTATAATCAGGGTATTGTTATATGCACGGTGATGCAAAAAACTACCTCAACATTTTTACTACATAAATTTAAGAGCGTAGGAAAATTGATCAATTGAAATTATTATAAGATTATTGGATTAAAACAGACTACTCAGCAAATTAACATGTCATTTATTTATTCAATCATGTACTCTCGTTTAATCATTTTAAAAAATACTAACATGTTTTCCAAAGATGGTAATCCATGGAACGCTCCGCTATGTATCTCTTCAATTTTGTTGTATTCCAGGCTCCTGTAAGATAAACAATATCATAGCCTGTTAACTATTTTTTTACACAATCATAGATGCTCATTTAATTCAATCGGCAACAAATAAAATTAAACTTATCTTAAATTATATAAAACAAATATACATAAAATAATGATAAGATGTTTTTTAATAGACAAATATTAACATAGATGGACTCATACAAACCTCTCACCCACAAATTTCCGAAGGTATATCTCTGTTCCACACAAATGATTGAAAGGGAAGGAAGCGAGCGTACATGGTGTAGAACTATCATTGAACATTAAAAAAATGCATAAAAAGAGTATGCATGCGCGTGGACTTGCCTTTACAAAATTATGGTCGATTTGGGTCGTTCGCGTTGCCATGAATGAATCAGCACACTAGGATTGCCGACACCCTTCTAGGCCATAGGATTAGATCTCTAGATCCAATTCTTAAACACCTTAAATTGCCATTGATGACAAGGCATGGAATTCCGTGCTTATTCTGCCAATTTCTCAGCATTTTTACGCATTTTCTTTCAGAGCTATTTGGCAAATATAACATACAAACACTTTGGTGGTAATTTCATTTGACTCTGGTTGAGCTCATTTTGAGATCGTTACAATTACTGGTAGGCCCTATTTATCTTTAATTCCGAACTTTGTGTTTACTTATGTTAAACCAATGAGATAAAGTTAATACACTAACCTACGCTTTTTGTCTTGTTATTAATGGCAACTTGATAAGTTTTTAATAATTGGATCTAGATACAGACCTAAGCCTAAAGCTAAGGCCTAGAAGGGTACCGGCAATTTGAGTGTGCTGATTCATTCATGGCATGCATCTTACAACGTGAACGGCCCAAAACGACCACGCGCATGCAAACTCTTATTCTGAAGACGCCAGTCATGAATATTCATATTGGGGTCCGGGAAAAAATGATTTCGCCATCGGGTGATCTCCGAAAACACCTACTCAATGAATATTTATTTAATTGTTCGAATGGGTGAGGAATTCATTTGTATATATGTAAGACAATTATCAATCAAAACCAAATAAATTTAGTAAAGTCAAGGTGTTAGTGAATTCAGGGAATAACAAAGTTATATTACAAGTTCAAGGCTAAAGCATTGGGTTCGATTGTCGGTTTATGTGAAGTAGAGATTGGGTTACGTGCCCACAGTTACATAAATAATGTTACATTATATAATGTGTTTATATTATCTTATGATGATGTTCATTATGTTTGCACGGAATTCAAGTCTTTGATAATAATTCGTCGTCTTCCGTATTAGACTAACGTATACTTACACGGTACCGAGATTTGGCAAGTTTGCAAAAATCCATGCAGAGATCACAGTGATTTTATTGAATGATAAGTCGCTGTGAGAAAAACAAATGACGAGGATTTATTATCAAGGTTCTAAATGATTGTTATGATGCAAATCTGTTAAACAAAATTTTCAGTTTCAAAGTATTGTAAGATGTCATAAAGATAAACGTTCTGAAAATCAAGATGCAAAATATTATTTTCTATGTAAACAAAGAAACTGAACAATTTTATATCAACATAGGCAATCTTCAACAGATCTAAGATATGTAATTCACACTTGGCTCTAGACGAAAACCTCAGTCTTGAAACCTTTACACCCGAAATGAAAAGCCTTGCGCGATGTAAGCATATATGAAACGTGTGATATCAGTAAATACTGTACGTGGTAGTGCATGATATGCGATCATAAACTGACCATTCCAGTATGTTTTACCTCTATTCATCTGTGATCAACGGGTTAAGTACAACGGTAAATCTGACTTAATATTTTAGGAAACAAACTCCAAGTTGTCGACTGGATGCATACGTTCTGTATTTATACGCATACTTACTGACTCCTCATTACACACACATACACACTCACACCCGCACACACACACACATACATATATGATAATAATAATAATAGATTCAAAATGTACTAAAAACTCTGTAACGATTTTCACGTGCCCCCCCCCCCTCTCTCTCTCTTATTAAGCTGGTTTACTCCTATGATAATAATATATTCAAAATGAACTAAAAACTCTGTAACGATTTTCGCGTGCTCCCCCCCCCTCTCTCTCTTACTCTTGCCTACTCCTCTCCTTTTCTTCTCACTTCTTCTTCTTTTTCTTCTTCTTAATTTTCCTCTAATATTCTTCATCTTTTATCTCCCTCTCTTACCTCACCTCTTTCACTCTATTTTACACTCTGCTTTTGTATTACCCCTCGCTTTATGTTTTTGCTTCTCCATTTGTTTTGCCTTCTTGCCTCCTCTCTGCCCCCCTCTCTCCCTCTCTCTCTCTCGCTCACTGTTTTCTTCTTATTTTTCCTTGTTACGTAACAAGCACCACTCTGTCTAGTGCTTCCGCATCCAAGGCGGTACCTGACAGAGCTGGTACGCGCTTAACTGTTTTTATCATGACGCATTTTCAAATCTTGGTAAGGCCCTATGGCAAAAATTCGTGAAATTTCGTAACGGACTTTTTATTTCATCTTGAATTTATTTTATTTGACTGACTCCGAGCAGAACAATATCACCTTTGTCTACATATATATATATATATATATATATATATATATATATATATATATATATATATATATACATAAATGTGTGAAGCTATACATGTACAACAGCTTTGGCAACTCTTTTATTTAAATATTGTAAAGAAATGGATGAAGAGAACAATGGTAGACGTAGCTTAAATCAAGGTTCCCCAGAGCTATCTACCCTTTGGAAAAATTGGTTATGCCGAAAAAATGTCTCTGCCGGGAATCGATTCCCGGCACTCCCGGCAGAGACATTTTTTCGGCATAACCAATTTTTCCAAAGGGAAGATAGCTCTGTGGAACCTTGATTTAAGCTACGTCTACCATTGTTCTCTTCATCCATTTCTTTACAATATTTAAATAAAAGAGTTGCCAAAGCTGTTGTACATGTATAGCTTCACACATTTGTATATACTTTCTCACATACGTGTACTGTATCGAAGCAATAGCTTTGATCCAGCTGAGGCATGACGGCTTGTCATTGTTCAAAACCCACCTTCACCCGACAAAGGTAATTGGTATAGTGTCGAAAATCTGTCTTTCTGACGGTCAATCAGATCTCGGTCGGCCTAGCCACTAGCCCGTCTCTATGGTCTAGTGGTTAAGGCACCGGCATTCAAAGCTGGGGGCCCGGGTTCGATTCCCGGCAGAGACATTTTTTCGGCATAACCAATTTTTCCAAAGGGTAGATAGCTCTGGGGAACCTTGATTTAAGCTACGTCTACCATTGTTCTCTTCATCCATTTCTTTACAATATATATATATATATATATATATATATATATATGGTATAGTAAATGCTGTAGAAATAAAATCAAATGAAAGGTAAAGTCACATTCTTCGTCAGTGCCCATGATGTATATATATATATATATCTATATATATCTATATATATATATATATATATATATACATATATATATATATATATATATTGGGAAGAGAGAGTAAGGAAGAGCAGGAGGGCATCAATGGCCAAAACGAAGTTATTTTTTTTTTATCTTACATAAATTCCAGATTGTCGAGTCCTTCGAAAATACCGTCTGGGACACTTTCAATAAAGTTGGAATCGAGAAATCTATGAAATTAAAGGAAGATAATTGATTTTAAAAAAGGATAACCAGGGCTCAGTGTCATTCAAAACCTGATATCGATAAATAGCACATGAGAATTATGTATGTGAATTAGAACTGAAATAGCATAAAAATCAGTGAAATTACTCAAATGCATCAAAATCAATACATCTGCGAGGTTCACATCTTCTTTAGATTTCAAATCCCATCTTCGCCATTTCTCTATACCGCGTAAACGTTCTAGTGAAATAGATCCTTGCTGGAGAGAACACGCCATTATCCAAGGTGTTTTCACATGATGGACTCTGTGAAATTGTATTTCAATTGTAACAATCTGAAGGTAATTTCACAATGTTGGGCCATCTACACCCTTAGATAAAAGGTGCGAATAGGAACCCTTTTGTTCCGTATTTTGAAGCCTTGAGAAAAGGGAATCTAAAACAAGTGGCCGTATAAAGTTTTCAAATACAGGACAAGCTCTGGACCCCATGAACCCATTTTGCTAAGAGTATAAAAGGTGATTGTTTATGGTGTGGTCACATATTGAAATCTGTAAATACGAGACTCACAGTGTTACATATTAGAGGGTTGTAATAGTGTGGATGTAATTTCACATTGTGTTACACAATAATTGAATACGCTGTGGTACGCCGATCTTTACAGTAGGGACAAATTAATATTTCCGATAAAATCGTCTTACTAAACTTCCATCCAGTACCTTTGAGGATACCTGCGAAACAAAAGAACATTCTTGATTAGATGAAATTTTAATACAACTCACAAATATTTTAGGAACTTCATTTCTGAGAAAACCTCTTGAGCTAATAGAGTAATGCTGCTTGAACTGAGACGGCTGCATAATGAAAAGGAGGAAAGAATGTGGATTATACAAAGAAGCAATGATGCACTAATGTATCAATGCAAGTGAATAATAAAACACCGTTTAGATTAATGATGTGTTTCGAGTATTCGGTTTTTTACTTCAGGTTGTTATAAAACTTATCAAATACCAGTATTTATAATCTATATGGGCTTTCAATAATGAAAGTTAACAATTGCAAATGTTTTTTATCTTGCCAACAATGGAGAGATCTTCGTAAAAAATACATCAAATCCCTTCCGTAGGATTGTAAAGTGACTTTATAACTAAGTAGTAGCTAATCCCATCGTATGTGTTGGCACACTTATACATCACAGTCCCGCCAACTACTCGTTTTCCGAAAGACAACTGAGTCTAGAAATTGAATAATAACCCGTGTCATACAACTTACACAGTTTTAAGTTCTTTCTGACAGTCAAGGATTTGTCCAAAGGAAGAATTTGATGACTCGTCTTCTAAATGTGAGCTATTTATGTAGAGAAGAACAATTCATAACTAATGTAGTATTGTCAGTTCTGCTAAGTATGAATTATTATATCTTGTGTTATCGTGGATATTAATTTTTCAGAAGTTTTAAGAGCATATAAAATATCAGGTATGTCTTAAGTTTGTAAATTATGTCATAAATTAGTTCTTGAATGATGGATAATAATACATTGATTACAATAATATCTATTCCACATGTTTATAGAACAACTAAATCATTTTTACATTTCATGATGAATATTCTGAAATACGATGAATTACAAACGAAACAGCGAGTGCGAGACATCATTTACTACCCCTTTTCCATACTACCCGCGTAACTTATTCGGCGAAATTTAGCAAAATTTAATTTTACCTTCGATTTAGTTAATTTTTCAGGTTTTCAACTTCTCTTTCAAATTGAATCGACCTTCTTGTCCGCTGTAAGTTTGTCACAAACATAGCACAGGAAGGGTTTTAATTTTATCATTATTATTTACACATGGAGAAATTTGTATAAAACAAGCACTGACAAAATATACTTACAGACAACGTAGAATAATTGTTCCACCTCCAACGTTCCTATGTACATACTGATAGCAGTGACCTATATGAAAAGTAAAGGCAGTAGATTATTCACTCTTGACTAGGACTGATGTTCATCGACAATGACAGTTATCACTCTCAAATAGTTTTATAATCTGTTGGCATCAAGGACTGTAATGACAGAACATTTTTTTTAAATTGACGTTATTGATAAATGAATTATAATCAATGCATTGGTTATAATAATAATAATAATAATATGAACATTTGTAATATGATATTAATATAATGAGTACAAGCAACACAATATTCATCCTTACCTGATATTGGTTCTAGATATTGGCATCCGTATCCTTGAATTAGAAAAACAGAATATAAAACAATATTGTGTAATCATACAATTTTTATGAAGCATCAAACTTTTATATGAGCTGTGTCTCATATAAGAATTGATGTGTATAAGATATAAAATGAACATAAATTCCCAAGGATACCAATATTTTTTTATAACATGCTTACATATATTTTGTGCCTGTACATATTATTTGTTACTGCCTTATATCTTGTTATAATATTTGCATTATGAATTATTTGTGTTCCTTTCGTTAACAGGGCCACATGGAAGACTACCAATTGTTGATATGTCCTACCCTGTATAATTTTCAGAAATAAATTGAATAAATAAAAATACAGTGTTTTCAATAAACTTTCTTTTTGCTCAAAGATAGGCAAATCAAAATTGAGATTATACTTCTAGATATAGTTTAGGTATTTGATAATGACCCATTTTACGGTGTCCAACGTCTTAGACCATGAAAACTAAATGCAAACAATTAATGGTTCCATACCCTGTATTTGAGGGTGGCACAAGCCGGCCACGCAAACATCTCCTGCAATGAAAATACCATTGAGAATATTAATTTAGTACGTTGCACTCTTAAGAAAACATAACGGTAACTCTACAAAGCTGGCGGAATTAAACGGATGCATCACGGTCCCATGAAGGAGGTATACTTGCACTGCGGTTGATGCGGAGCAGAATGTGGGAGCTGCAGCTGAAAGGCGCCGCGTTTCGGGGAGATTGGCGTTTCGACCGCCAAATCCGCAATACTGCCGTGATAAAAATTTGTTAGGAACGTATAGCATTTAAGTATTTTTTGCCATCTTTGGGACATATTTTTTACAAGGGTTTCAGAGGAATCAGAGCAGCCATAAATCCCCATCTAAACCGGTTAATGATCGCCCTCTCCTACATAAGGACCATAAAGTTAAAGATAAATGAAAGTCTGTAAAACCAGGCTTAATTGTCAGTATATCAACGAGGATTTAAATCTGGTACAGTTACATCAACTGAAATTTGTGAAATCTTGAAATCTACGCTGAAAAATGTTAACATTGAAGATCACCAACACAGATAAGCGCACGTGGGACAGTGTATGATTATTGCTTTGAATGTCTGGCCGGCGCTTGACCCAAATCCCGTGCTTATTTGCTAATTTCTCAGCAATTACACATTTTCTTCCAGAACCCTTTGGCACATATCTTTTATTTATGCAAACAGACACTTTGGTCGTAATTTAATTGGATTCCGTGCGAACTTATTTCAAAATCGTTACCACAACTGGCATTTATTTTTTAGCGACGGTTACCTTTTTGCCTACTTTGTGTTGAGGAACATGTTCTTACTGTCTTACACAATACGGCGCCGAAAGGACAGAGGATTAACATTTCAATTCATTTATTTGACATACTTTAAAAACATATAAATATATATACAAGTATAATATGATACAACAACAAAGGAGTAAAAGAGTTTAAATCACGGTATAAGCAAAAAAAAATAAAAGAAATGAAAAAAATTGTAGCGGATGTTGGAAGTCAGGAAGGCCATTGACCTGTCAAAGCCGACTCCCTTGCTTACTACATCATGGTACGATTAAAAATACAAGTAGAATAGTGGCCAAAAAATAACAGACACGAACAGGTCGACAGCACCCCCCCCCCCTCCCTCTGGAGCGTTGTGGCCCAGTGGATTAGTCTTCGGACTTTGAAACAGAGGGTCGTGGGTTCGAATCCCAGCCTTGGCGTAATTTCCTTCAGCAAGAAACTGATCCACGATGTGCTGCACTCGACCCAGGTGAGGTAAATGGGTACCGGTAGGAAGTAATTCCTTAAGAAGCTGTGTGCGCTATGAACGCCTAGCTTAGCCGGGTAATATAGGAGCGCCTTGAGCACCTAACAAGGTGGAAATGTGCGCAATATAAATATCCTATATTAAATAGGCAGTTGGCTGGCTAGCGCCACAAAGTGGCGCTGTAACACATTAGGCATACACTAGGCAAAGTGTAATAGCGATACGTACCTCCGGAACAAATGACTCGAGAAACTTCGGACACATTGCATTCATTTTCAGATCCGATTCCTACACCAGGGCAATCGAACAGTCTGGATTCATTTCCCGTGCATTCTACTCGGTCGAGTGTGACACCGTCATGACTGCCATCAGAAATATGATGATACACGGGAATGTGTAGTGCTCTTCCTAATTCCAGACTTCTGCAGACAACATCGGCGTTATTTCTGTTCCAGAAGTTTACACAAACTGATCTCTGCCGACCGTTATAGTAGTACATGACAACACCGTCCAAAGAGCTGTTTCCGTCTGTAAGATAGATGATCTCATCTATGACGCAGGAAACAAAGGCACATGGTAAATTAAATATCTGTGCTTAATAGAAGATACATGTAATTTACCAGCATCTTCACTTTAATCCATTAATTGTCAAATCATACCGTAACTGAGGCTGACTTGTATATCAAGATCATGAATCCTATTCCTAGTAAGAATACTTTCCGCTCAGTTAAAAATATTATTGGTAAAAGCTGAAAATATTGATAAACTTAAAGCAAATGTAAGGCATATACTGAATACATTTGACTTTCAGACGAGTATTATAGATTTCTGACCCAGAATTGTAAAGAGAACGTGGAGCGTTGTGGCCCGGTGGATTAGTCTCCGGACTTTGAAACAGGGGGTTGTGGGTTCGAGTCCCAGCCATGGCGTAATTTCCTTCAGCAAGAAATTTATCCACATTGTGCTGCACTCAACCCAGGTGAGGTGTATGGGTACCTGGCAGGAATTTATTCCTTGAAATGCGTGTGCGCTGTAATCATAGTAATTACGGCAGCCAAGCTACAGCTGGGGTAATAATATCCAAGTCCTTTGGAAGCGCATAGAGACATTATTCATAATTGTGATATGCGCTGTACAAGAACTGTTTATTATTATTATTATTATTGGATAAGCGTAAACATGGTTAAAAAAGATATAGGTTTGGAGCACAGTTTACACGCTGTCATTAAACTCTTCGGCCTAAGGTTCGGGTATTGTCGGCCTGAAAATGCGAGATTTTGAGGCAAAGTGTGGATTATTCAGTGCTATACACAGTGATTCAACTACAGGGGCACGAATGCCCCCCAAAAAATAAAAAAGGGGGAGAAAGGAGGGAGAAAGAAAGAGAAACATAGTTAAAAGAAATAATATTTTTTCATGGTTTCATGAAACATAATTTGCTTAGGGCCTACGTGCTCACCACCCATGCTGCTCGCATTGCTTGTTTAATGAGATAACTAATCACTTTCAAGAAAGTTTGAATGGCACTAGAACATCCCGTTTTCAAGTCAATATAGAACTTTCCTCGCACTTCGGATTTTTCTTTTATTCTATGGCACATGCTTCTTTTTCGTGACTACTTAGAGTGACTTCCACTTTTTAAGGTATGAATAAAAATAATTTTCAGTCCGCACTTCCAGTTCGCATTAGTGTATTAGTGAGATATACATGCCCTTCATTAATTCCTTAAAATAACAATACTCTTTGTGGTCTGAATATCACAAATTTCTGAAAGACAAAAAAAAGTCCTATGGAAATCTTTCAATGGTAACATGTGATCTATCAGAATTCTTTCCATGGACTCTTTCAATGATCTCTCCTGAATCTTACAGGGATCTCCGCAAAATCTTGAGAGACTGTTGAAAGATCATGGAAAGACTAGTAAGGACTTTGAAAATTAACAGAAAGACAGCTGAAAGACTGCTGAAGGACCACCAAAAGACCATTTTCCTGAAAGACCGCTGAAAGACCCTTCAGGAATCCTGAATGACCTCGTAGATCTTTGAAAGTTGATTGAAAGACCTTTGAAAGTTGAAGCAAGTTTCATGTTCTTACAGCAGTCTTTTAGAAGTCTTGCTCTCTGTGGAATGAGGTTTAAGTGAGATATAAGGAATTCCTACAAAAAAAACCTTGGATTGCCCTCTTCAGGTCTGAATATCACAAAATTTCAGCTCGCGCTTCGCGCTCGCAATATTTCATTAGTTTGATACGTATCACATTCATGATTACAAAAATTTCTTCATGTATTGAAGTGTAATTCTAAAAAAAAAAACGCTCTCGCTAGGCGCTTACACTAGTTGATTATGGTGAGATATGTATGACTTTCATGAATTCCTAAAAAATATATCTTAAATGTGTCTTTGTGGGATCAATACATACAACAATTTTAGCTGGCGCTTTGCGCTCGTATAAGTAGTTTAGTGAGCTATGTACTTAGCATGATTACAAAAATTGGATTATAATGAGATACGCAGCGTTATCTTCATTTAAAAAGAGCTTAAATTATCCAGTTTCATATCAGAATATCCACAATTTTTGCTTGCATTATTCATGTAGGAAGATGCCCTTTCTTTTCATTTTAACAAATATAAATAGAGCGTACCATTTTAGGTCAGAATATAAAACATTTTCCGCTCATAATCGTGTTCTGTGATTAGTGGCATAGTCTTTTAGATATATGTTTTAGGACATTGATGCTACTGAGCGCATCATAATCATCATCTCCAAAGATCGCCCACCAACCAATGAATAACTGTCTTTACCTAATCACGTGCAATGGTATTTTTATTAATTATTCTTATTAAATAATTAACTAATATTAAGTTATTTACCTTGTGTTGAGCACTGAACGCCGGCACCATCGTAATATAAGCAGAAATCGAACGTTTCAGATTTTGAACCATGACAATCGAATATGTTGTTTTCCCTTCCAGTGCACTGTGCATCAAGCAAATGTATGATATTTATTCCATATCCAAATTCAGGTATATCGAATGCCTTTAGAGCACCTGCAAATCCTAAACTTTTACAAATAACATGTGCGTTGTTAAGGGTCCAATCACGGCCACATGTTGTTCCCCAAGATGACCTTGCAAAGACTTCCACTCTTCCTTCACTGACGTTTCTACCGCCAACAAGACGAACTGCGGTGGAATAAAAAATGTAAACGATTCACATCTTCTGATTTATCAGTGTAGACTATTCTCATCTCATGAAACATGGCAAAGTACATTACATAATTGGTTCTTTTTGCAATAGTGATGAAGACCGTTACAAAGTCGAAAGGACGTACAGAAATGAAAATATGTTCATGGGAATACATGCAATACGAAGTAAAGAGCACATCCCCTAATGTAACACGTAAGTCCCAAAAGGCACACACACACCCTCACCCCACACACGCACACCCATGCACATTTATTTTAAACAACACGTGCAGATGTTGATATCAATAATGTTTCATACATTTTTATTCATATTTACGGATATCATATCATATAAAAGAACAGTGTAACAAATACGACCTTTCGAAGGTGCCGTAACCGAGAATCCAACCTCTGAGTTTCAGGTCTCAACCAGGCGCCCGGATAACTCGGCAACGGCACCTTCACGCCCAATAACGCACATTCACTATCCATGCACAAGTTCTAACGGAGAAGGAAGGAGAGTAGGCCAATCAACAAGGGATTTCTTCACGAGGTAAGTATTACCAATCTTCGTCAATTCATATAGAAAATTACATCAACGCTACTTTCATTACTCATCTTGCACTCCGATAGGATGTTTCCAAGCTGTAAGCTTCTTGTTTTTCAAAGGAATAAAAAAAATCTACCATGCCCAGGTCTGAAAAAGTTACCCTTTTGGGAACTTTTCTCACACTCCTCAACAATAAAGCCACGCCAGTTATGTAGTTTTAATGGTTGAGTCACCAATAGTGTATTGGTTCATGTAACCTCCACCAGCTAATGCTTTATCTTACATGACAGAGTGAAGTGCATCTCACAGTAGATGATTTAATTTCATTTATTTTTTCCTCGTGGCACAGCATGATGGATGTTGCCTCCAGAAAAAACGGTAAAGGGTGTTACGTCGAACACTCATAAAATAGGATGATACAATCAGCTACAGTTTTCAGTAATTAGGGAGTTTTCGCAATTATAACGCAGAAAATCTTTAATCAAAAGCCCTTCATTGAAAAAACAACCGTTGTCGAAAATCGGTGAATCAAAACAGCAGTGTCGACCAGGACTCTGGGCAAACGGCATATTTGCAATTTTCATCCAGTCCGATCGAGTCTTCGGAGGATCTGCTGTCCCGATCAAACTTTCGACAGAAACATCTTGGCTGTCCATTCTTATTTGACTTGCATTTTCAAAGGAATTGATACATTGTAGAAAGAGTCTGCGTAGTTATTGCGAAAATTCCATATTGATGCAAGTACCAGTACAACACAATTGCAACTTACTGCCATTAGAACACCGGACCATTGCAAATTGGGTCGAATTGCACGGTTGCGGATTATACCACGGACATTCTAGTATACTCGATTCATTCCCTCTGCAATGAATACCATCTATCATATATTCCTCGGCCAGTCTCTTGATATTGCTAGCATCATTCGGATGTTGGTCAGTATCGAGAGCCCGACCTATACCTAGGTATTTACAGACAACATGTCCGTCGTTGATGTCCCAGTGGTCATTGCAAACTGGTCTCCATGAGTCATTATAAAACACCTCTACTACACCTGCCCAAGGGTATCGGCCACCAGTCAGACGAACTATAAAGTATAATTGAAACAACATTGATTTAATGGTAGTGCGTAAAGTGGCAATGTGCTATCATTTTTATTACATAAAGAGATTCCACCAATACTTTTTCTCCAATTACATTGGATACGAAACTGATGTTGCAGACTGCCCGCCTTTTTATGTTGGAATGTTGTTGGTTTTTTTTAATGTACAAGTGATTTAGAGGTTTAATATCATTCGAAGCGACATATAGGCGTGTATACCAATAAGGCAGATTACCACTTTGAAGTATTTAATTCCGATTTTGGAACCGCATCTGGGTCGAGTGTGATTTGATACCAGTACTTTTGCCATGGATATTGATATCTATTCTTCTCAATTCGCGTGACATGGGATAAACGGATTTTAGTATCTTGAATGGTTTATTCATGATACAGCCCTTTTTGCTGATAATGTAGTATGTAACATTTCCTGATCAGGTAAACAAAAACTTATATGACTGACCCCCTAGTTTCCAGCATTCAGAGAAAATTTGGTAATATCAGGAGCTTACTTGTAAAATTGGTGCATGTTGCTGAAGCCTTTAATGAAACTCGACACTCTTTCGGTGCGTTGGTACGGCTGTAGTTGCACTCTGCGAACGAGGACTCGTAGCCCGAGCATCCTACGTCAAACAATACATTAGGTGAAGCTGGTTTATAATCGTCAACGTTGGTCGCGTAAAACGAGCCGCTGAATCCCAGACCTCTGCAAGCTACATCTGCATCACGCCTATCCCAATTAGAGAAACAGATATCGCCCCATGACCCGTTCAGAAACACCTGTACTATTCCCGAAGAAGGCAACACATTCTCATAGGGATCGACAAGACGCACTGCCCATTCTGTAAGGAAGGTAACAATGATAATAATTATTATAATATCACTTAAGCTTATTATGGTAATATACATGTCTTGTTTTTCCTACCCGCCAAATTTATTATCCATAGCAATATCTAGTCTTATTTTACAGGTTCCTATTTATTTCTTTATCAGGTGTTTCATGGACAATGGACAAATCTGACGATCGAGCTCTCATCCAGTTTCCGCAGCTGGAAGTCATGAGACCAGCTGAAACTTGGCACTCTTGATGGGTTACCCATCCAATTTCTTGGAACGATTTGTGATAAGAATGGGGTTCATCACTATTAGCATGAGACCAAGGAACATTAAAACAATGGAAGCATCCCGTGCCATCAATATCAAAGAAGGCGAACTGTTTGTCCATTATTTTTTTTCATTAGACACTGTGATACAGGAACCTGCAATATCAGATTAGATCCGATTGCTTAGATATTGCTATGACCAAGAAATCTGGCGGGTAGGATTAAGAAATGTGAATGGATAAAATTTGGTCTTTATGTCTTAATTCGTTCCACATGACATGTTGTTAGACTCAAAACATTTCAGTCATCTACCGTACAATCAAACTGATAGTAATTCGCCTTAAGTTTGTATTGTCATGATAATAACTAAACATGGTTTTCTTCTGCATAATAATTGCTTTTCATTTCATCTCTCTCTGTTCCTCTCGTCTGTATAACATACAATAAGACGTTCTCGTAAGAAGGTCTCATAAAATAGAAATATAAAAAATAAAATAAAAAAATTCACAATATGATAAATAGCACGTTGTTTAGCCCAGAGTTTAACCCTGTCACGGTAACAACAAAAAGTTGTTTAAACTTTTTTTGAAAATGTTTTAAACTTTGACTAGTTTACACAGTTTAAACAGTTGTTTAAAAGGTAGCTGTTCGAGTGACGGGCCCTATGTTTTAAAAAGCGTTCTTTGCGTCAGATGTCACCCCTAAAAGGAACAATAAACTCACCATCGGCGACATTTCGATGAGGCAAGAAGAGAGACGCATGTTTTCCAGATGTTACGAATATTAATATGTAAACCAAATGACACCAACAAATTACATTTGATTTGTAGGGATCCATTCATAGCGTTCATTTAGACCTGATGTCTTGATGTAGGATCTTCACTAGCGGATTTTCAACATGATTTTTAAAAGAAATTTACTGTGTGCATGTATATAAATGCTTTTCTCACAACAACCAACTGTCATAAAACGATGATGGTTGATGCAGCAAGGAGTGCGCTCCAAAAAAAGGTTCGCTTGTGAATTGACATTAATTAAATTAAATCATACGTTAATGTATTCAACTGAAAAGATGTGACGGTAATAAATTCACGTACAAGTAAAGTTGTAGGCGTCTACAAATTTTCTTCAACTAAATTCAGAATCATTTATTTGGTTCTCTGAAAAAAGAAAACACTGGAAAGGCGAATGAGATAGAAATTGGGAGCAAAGGAAGATTAAGTTAAATTCATGGCAGACATTTTTTTTGTTAGAGATATCTCTACTTCTCGAGATGGAAATGTAAACAAATAATATACAGAAGGACAACTTTCATCCCATCACACTCCGTCCTCATATGTTCTTGTCATACCTGTATAGTTTGGTGTCGCAATATTTGCAATCGCTGAAATTGATCGCGTGATGCTTCAAGAATTCTTTATGCTCCATCTAGCGAAATGAATAAACAAAAAAATGGAAGATAAAACGTACCAAAGGGGGAAAGTGGTACTCAAGGGGAAACGCGTGCCGAATTGATCTTAGAGACAGTGGATGCAAAATATGTTTGACGTATCTTTAACTGGCCCAGTTCGTGAGGAAATAAAGAGAAGCAGTATTTTTAATTAAATCTCCCATTTACCACTTGAACCTAAACTAACATTGAGCCCATTTGCTGTTCTCTTGTTTTGGTCTGGAGAACAAGAAGTACATGATGTAATGTAAAAACAAATTTAACTAGAAACGATAAAAACCTTTCGGATTTTGCACTCATCTATCTATCCACCGAATATCTTCATGTATAAAGAGAGAGAGGGGGGATGCAGGGAGGAGAGAGAGAAAGACAATGCATGCCGTAAAAATGTAATTTTAAGGATATGGCATAGTTTCGGATTTTGCACTCATCTCAACCGAATATCTACCCATATGTAAATAAATAAATGTATATATATATACATATATATATATATGTATATATATATATATATATATATAAAGAGAGGGGGAGAGATGGTGAGAGAGGGGGCAAAGGGGGAGAGATGGAGAGAGAGAGAAAGACCATTCATGCCGTAAAAAGTATAATTTTAAGGATATTGGTACTCTCATTTACTACTCTATTTGGTCACATGGAAAATGATCTAGCCATTCCAATCTGATTGATTTTGATTTTAATCCTCCGTGAAGTTACTGTCTTTTATATTATTATGCATTTAAAGTATTATGTGATGATTCCGTTCGGCGACAATCAAGCACCACATTTTCAGTCTTCTAAATGCTCTTTGATTTTCCCAAATTCAATGACTCACATTCCTTAATATCTGAAACTGATCTAATCAGATTTGAATAGATTTCCGGGTCCGATTGCCCTCAAAACGAATCTACTACAAAATAATCTGATTCCTCAAAGTCGAAGAGAACAAATGCTACTTTATTATAATGTTAACTAACGCTAACACTTTTATGTCAAATTTGCTACAGTGCAAGAGCCAAATCAGTTAAGAGTGGGCATTTTGTCCACCCCGTCACCCGTGGTTTCCTATGTTGAAAGACCTTACCCATCCTTACCCACTTTTTTTTTATGTGTTCCTTAGATATTTTAAGATTTCTTGAACGATGTCATTTTCCCACAAGGGTGCTATAAAAATACACTTTTTTTAGAAAAAGTGCGGGTACGATGCGACGTGGCATCCTTTTAGCGATTACTACAAAATCAATGATTTAAAAATGATTTTGTGTGAATGATTTTTTTACTTAATTATTATTCCAGAAGATATTTGATACTTCCGATTTTTTGGACAGCTCTTACCAAAGAGTACTAGGAAATAATATACGTAATTTCTTTTTCTCATCCGTCCATGACATCCAAATTAAGCTTGATTCATGCAATGTATCTTTTATTGTAAAAAAGAATCTGTATGGGGACTTTTTTCCTCATTCTTTTATCTTCTTTTTGCATGCAAACCAAAATTACAAAGATACCCCCTAAATATTTGACATTATCCTAAGGAAAAAAACGTACTTGTACACGAATCGATATTTGGAAGTGTTTACAGGAGAGGAAGTAACTGGAAGAAAAAGTGACTGGGAAAAAATATTCGATGAGTGGATCAAATGTGGAAATTCGAAGATGGCGCACTTAACAGACCTCAGAAAGTTGATATCAATTTCAAATAAATGAACACTCGATAAATTTGCAAAGTATAGATGAAGAGCTCATTTGCAAAAGGTTTCACGGGCCTAATCACTAGTGGCAGGCCATAAATACTCATTCGAGCCAACCCATTGCTATTTTTTTTATTTTGATATGGCTGATTGACAAAGTGTATGCATGTGATTGTCCATTTAACACTGATTCTATTTTTGGTAATTACTGAACTTCCTTTTCCCAAATTGGGAAGAAATATCACCAATTTTGGACTATATTTTCACTGGCGGAAGGATTAGGGCTATTTTGCTGTTTGAGGTGATGAATCTGCTCCCCCCGAAGGTGTCTTCAAACACGCCAATTTATTTTTAAAATGAGCCGGTCGAGGGACCCTTTTCTGGTCAGATATGGATTGCCAGATATAAATCCTATCCACTGGTAGTGAACATTCAACCCCCGAATTTCATCCTTATTTTTTATGAATTTTTTAAAGTGCCAATTTAACACATGAGTCTATGGGGAATGAATTAGGCCTGTGAAACCAAAAGGGATTAGATCCATTGTTCATCAAATTTGATTTTGTAGTCCCAATGTATAGATTTTAAGTCGCTCTATATAATGATACCAAAGAAAAGTTGAAATTCCCATTGGAAATTGAACAAAAATGGCAAAGAAAAATTGCTTTTCAAGAGGGGTTAAATCCATTTCAGTTTGTTAGCAAAACAGGCCATATCCACAAAGGTAATTTTTGGAAAGAAATATTTTTTTACAGTATGAAGACATGCAGATTTTTTTTACTACCAAATTTTGTGTTTACATGGTAGGGTATCATAAAAAAATTGTTTCACCTGAGAATATTGCAATATAGGAGAACAAAAGTGGGATTTTCTCGGAATGGTCAAAAGTGGATCTAACCCCTTTTGCAAACAAACTCTTCAAATATACAAGTCATCATTTAAATACACGGCAGTATTTTTATCACTAGACCATGAAGCCTCCATGACAGAGGTTCAAAAGACAAAAGGACGTGCTACTATATTTTCATATTTATTTATTATAAGTATACAGTTTAAGCAGAATTGCGTTTTCCAAATGTCAAACAAACAGAGTTTATTATTCGTTTTTTTTTAGGCTAATCAAATTGACCAGGAAGTCTAATCTAAATTTATTTGAAAATTATTTTTATACCTTTAAGATATACTGTTTGTCGAAGATGGTATATATTATGTAGATAGTGATATCAGATTTGCATTTTGCATGTTAGAATTAATATGACTAATAATATTGTAGAAATAAGTACCTTGCCTTTAAATTTTATTCTTGGGAAATATTTTTCACCTATATATCACTTTCTACCCCCTCACTGAAATTCATTGTAATCTTTGAAAAAACGATGTCAAATGGCTCAACTTGCCCCATATGCGGCTTAAGTAGTGCCACCTTCTGGGGTAAGTTGAGCCGCCAAAACTTTGTACAAAATGTATGCGGGAAGAGGCAGCATGTCATTTTTTCTATTTCAAGTCTTTTTACTTGCTAATTCTCTGTAAATACTAACATTCTATAAAAGTAAAAGAACTGTCCTGTGAATTTGCACCTTTCTGCCTGCATATCAATGGCTTTTCATTTTTTTTTAATTATTATTATACATTACCATAAGAATTACATGGCTCAACTTGCCCCATATTGGCTGGGTCAAAGTACCCTATTTTCACATCCACACATTTCTTATGCATCCATCATTTAAAAGACTATGACAAGAATGAAGATCCATACCTGGACTAACAATATTGTTCTTATTTCTTTATTAAATTTAAAGACGTATGTGGGTGAAAAACACTCATCTATTTTACACCCTTTTTACTTTTTTGGCTAAAATTTGTATATTTCCCGTTTAAAAAATTACTTTTTGTTTCAAAGTCAAAAACAATGTGGTTGGGTAAAGGAAAATGTCTGACTCATTCATTATTGGCCTGGGGATGGTGGCTCAACTTGCCCCTATGCTCAACTTACCCTGCCTTCCCCTAATTGATGAAAAGTACATGTTTAACGTTTTAAATAAAACATTTCGAGTAATTCCTTTTTTTATGCAAGCAATGATACTAATTATTAAAAATGTGATTGTGTCATGACTGTGAATTTTGGTAATGTTTGTAGTAAAGTTTTTACAGACATATTTGAATCTGATGTGATTATTGATGTCTAGGATCGATCTTCAGCATCACCATCCAAAAGACGCGAACCAGGACTTGAACCACGAACCTCGGCATTAATTCGGAATCTACCCCAATGTAGCTTTACTTGGATTAAAATGGCACACAACTCCTTGTTGTGTCGTCTTGGCACTTCGGGTTGTGGTCTTGAGATCTATGATAGTCATTCAGCAATTTATGGAAAATTCGAAAATGGAGTATAAGTGTAACATCCAACGCCCGTTAAGAGACAAGGAACAACTAAAAAAATCTTAGTCGAAAATCTTTTAACCGAGACAGCAGAGCTGACGACAGATTGCCAATATGTTGTTTGTCCAGAATCTAGGACTAAATTGCTCTTTTGATTCCCAATTATTGTCCGTCCCTATGCAGAAAACTCCCTAGTCTCAATAAAAAGTGATAAAAACTATCTTTAATGTATCCTTTGATTCGTGTCAGTAAATTATCATCGTCCATTGATTGTTATATTTATGTATTTAGTGAATATGGTTAACTTGTTTTACATGGGTGGCGAAACACCAGAAGACAATGAATAATTTCTCCTGTTATAACTGCGTTTATGGTAATGGATTGAGCACACACATTTTTAAAGGCGAAATGATATGGAATACGGTAAGCATTCAGGTTATAGGTTCCTTCAAAACTAAACAACCAAAGAGTGTGTACCTTGAAATAAATAGTAAAAAACAAACAATTGACTATTATGGAGAAGTAGACGAGTTGAGCACGAATCGCTGAATATCTGATTATTTTTCTACCGTTGTCGATCCATATTCATGTGTGCAAAGAAACCTTTACCAGTCTGTCCTACAAGCCTCTCTTTCACGAGCCAGATAAACTCTTCACCTTTCATCAGCGGCTTATGTCGAAAGGGTGGGTGCTGTCGCGTTAGGGTGCGTCAACGCGAACGCGAAGATTCGTCCAAAGCACCCCCGGTTTGGCCGAAAGGGTGCGTTGGGAGCGCCACGTCGCGTCGCGTTCACTGGAACGCGCCCTTTCGTCCAAAGCCCCCCCGGTTTGGACGAAAGGGTGTGTTTAATAATAATGAATAAATAAATACAAATTTTTATAAGAAAGCTGAATATAAGGTATTTTGTCAAACATTGCCAATTTGCACGTAAAATAGTGGATTTTCAATCATTTAAAGCATTGACAATTTGAGGAAAAGAAAGAAAAGTTCAACTAAGAATAATAATGATAATAATAATAATGATAATAATAATTATGATGATGAAAATAATAATGACAATAATAATAATAATATTAATAATGATAATAATAATGATAATAAAATCAGATACCCACCCTTGCAATAAGCCACTTGGCGCCAATTTTTCACTCCAACTTCATTTCCATAAATTCACTCTTTGGGGTGAAAATTATTATTATTATCATTATTATAAGTATTATTATTATTATTGTTATTATTTTTATTATTATAAGTATTATTATTATTATACAAACAACACGCACATATTATTATCATTATACACACAACACGCACACATACACAACAGATACATCTCACAAAATATACTGAGGCAGGGTCTCAAGTGTAAAATATAGTAAGGTATAGGTCTGAAGAGTTAGTTAACCGTTGTGAAAGCTGACCCGACATCAATTTTGGTCTTGCCCTTCCAGGACACATCTGCCGTAAGTTTTATAATTTGGGGGACACCAAATATCTCCAGGTATACGAATGTTTTCCTTTGTAATAAATACACACCTGCAAAGTATACAATAAAGGTAAGTTACTTTTTTTATTTGAAAGTACCTTGAAATCAGTCATAATTTTTACATGTATCAATATTACACCATAAAACATTTCCACCGAAAAATCCTCATGCAGCATGCCGTCGTTGTTTTTTTTTTACCATATTTTTTTACCATTTGTGCCATATGATGATTTATGTTCCTATGCAAATTTCACATATCACTCGTCTTTTTTGTTTGTTCAGCTTTCTTATAAATATTTGTAGTTATTTATTCATTATTATCAAACACACCCTTTCGTCCAAACCGGGGGGGCTTTGGACGAAAGGGCGCGTTCCAGTGAACGCGACGCGACGTGGCGCTCCCAACGCACCCTTTCGGCCAAACCGGGGGGGCTTTGGACGAATCTTCGCGTTCGCGTTGACGCACCCTAACGCGACAGCACCCACCCTTTCGAAATAAGCCTTCATCAGCAGGGTCTTATTTCTCCTTTCTGTTTCCTTTCTAAATCACTTTCTCTTAATAATCTTCTCGTCTGCTGACATTGATCAAAGTTAAGATTATAATCAACACTAATACTCACATGTTACCATGTTTGATGAGTAGAAACCAGACCCTAACCGAAGTTTAAACATTACACTGTATCTACAAAATGTTCAAACACTAATCCATAACTTATGAACAATGAACCACGTCGTATTGGGTAAGTCAGCTAGGCTCTTAGTTAAGTTGTCCATATCGAATCCACGTTTTCCACAGATATTTTTACCCAAATGATATGCGATGGAAAGGTGCGTGATCACTTCTGCTTCAGTGGTTGAAAAGATGAAGTTGTAATGAGTTGGACTTTTCAAAGATTAGAGAAGAACATGTTTACAGGGGTCGCTAGTCATTGGATCGGTTTTATTTTCAGCTTTTGATATCACATGCGGGTAAGTAAATCAATGGAGACTATTTCTGTCATTCATATTCTGTGTGAAATTACAAATTCTACTTGAATATAGCAGAAATATTGAAAATACAGACGTAGATTTTTTGTAATTGTGATTTTTTTTATTATTTTGATTTCAATCTTTTTTATTCAGATCAACTTTGTATTTGAGTTGAATCGCTGTTCAAATCAAATTTATAAAAATGAAAAGGAATAAACAAATGATTACACAGGAAGTACTATACTGTCTGACTGAGCAAATAGTAAAAAAGTAAAGGTAAACATGGAGTGTGTTACATTAAATAAATTTCAACTGATCTCGTAACATTACGACAACAGACGATACTCTAGAGAACTATATTGTTAGAATGAAATTTTAATGAAGTATCCCTCGATGACATGTAAATTTTTATAGGTATAAACTCAAATAATGAACACAGTGTCCCGCAGTGTGTTCACAGTGGGGAACACAATCTGAAATCACCTTCACACTGTTGACGTTGAGCATTGAACAGCGTGAATCACATATTCACATACTTGACTATATGAACATGTTAGGAACAGTCACACTGTCAAAGTGTGTCCACAGTGTGACAATATTTTCACACTGTTAAATATGAGCACGTCAGCAGTGTGAATCACATTTTGACATACTCGACCATAATGAACATATGAACATTCACACTGTCGAAGTGTGTCCACAGTGTGAAAATATTTTCACACTGTTGAATTTGAGCGTTTTTAAGAATGAATAATATTTTAACATAGTCCGCTATGTGAACACAGGAAATTATTCAATTCAATTTTAAATTTATGTATATTTTGCCAGTACCATCCAAATTATTTATACGGTGTGTAAGGGAAATTGATATTTGTAATAATTGTGAGCAAAAGGGGGATCTAAATACATGTCTTTCACTTTTTGTGAGTCGGTTTTATTCAACACTATGTATATGGTGATACTGAGTGTCTGCTGTGATTATCTCTTTATCAGAGTAATGCTGTATATAAATAAGGAACCAAAGCAAAAAATTTGAAGTGATATTGAATGGAAAATAGACAATTGAGAATAGAGATTAATTTACAGAACATTGAATAGTAATTAATATACTAAAAAATATTTTTTTCAAACAAATCGTGTAAGTTTCGTAACAAGAAAACTCAGTCATTACGACTCCACAAGGTTCAATTTTCGGACATATGCTTTTCGATATGCTGTGTTTTCACATCATTAGCAGAATTATGCCAGATAAAAATTAGGAACCAATGCAAAAAAAACCCGAAATTATATGAAATTGTTAAAAAAGAGAATAATTGACAGAAGATTGAATCGTAATAAATCTACTGAAAGATAAGTTTGTAAAACAAATCGTATAAGTTCCGAAACACAATCACCCATGACAATTCCTCAAGGTTCCATTTTTGATCTATGCTTTTCGCTATACATTAAGACCCTGCAGCTATGTGTTTTATCTCACAGTTACTATGCTGTATGAGTATAAATATTTCATATGACATAGAAATTCGTTTTTATACAGCTATACTGAAATAAATTTCAACCTAAAAAGGCTGTCATACCGGAACGTTAGTCAGCGTATCTGTAGGGGCTGTACGAGTGGGCTGGCTTTGGGAGCTCAAACAGAACTGAATAATGCAGAACCCAATTCGTGCCTTTATTTGCTCTTACATGAATATTTTTCCTTTTTTTTATTCGGTTGCTACCTCGCAATATATTGAGTCAATTTAGAATGATTCAAGCGCGAGTATAGCATAGTGTTACCCAACTACTTCAGCAACCGCGTCGCGGAACTCTTTCAAGAAGAAATACAACATTTATTGTCAAGTGCCCTTCATAAAAACCAGCATCCCCCTCCCCGCCACACCGTGAAATGAAATTGCAGACCCTGTGTCAAATAGGTGCAATGGTTGTAAATTACATTTTATCAGGTTAGTTTTAACATGAATGTTTTTTTTTACGTTACAAGTAAATTATCGCCAATACGGTGTAAGGGGGGAAACTGATGTTACAGACATCTTTGGCTAAAAAAATACATTTATGTGCTCAAGAACCTTTAAAAGTTCCATATACGAAACCTTTAATTCTAAGAGTGTAATATTGATAATAATAAGAAGAATTTAGTATAGAAATCGCTATTTCTTAGTATGCCGCCACACGTAGGCAACGACAAGCCGTTTCCTTAATCGCATTTCTTCATATCAATAATTGTCTATTAACAAAACAATTTTTTTTTGTTTAAAGAAACTGAATTCTTGATATCAAGGACGTCCGCACAGGCTGAGTAAGACGTATGGGTATGACAGCCCCTTAACATATTATTACAGTAAACCTATACTGTATAGTATCATAAAGAAGATCTAGTGTCCATGTTCAAACAACGATGCGTCCTCAGAAAGCAACTTGCGTATGTGCGGGCATCGGGAATCACCAATTTTCTAGTCAGTAGCATCAGTTGGCGCGGAAGGCTGGTTTCCTGTTTGCTTGTTTTGGACCTGTTGCAAACCAACTCGTTTTTCCTTGCTCTCCATCTTCTTCCTTTTCTTTTTCATGGCATCGATGTGCACTATGAAGGTGTACAAGAAAGGGTTGATTGACGAGTTGATAGGGACAATAAGAATTACTGTCCAGGCGTAGAGGGAAGGAGGGAGGGTGACGGCGCCACTTTGAGAAATAATTCCCATGATGATGACCGGCATCCAACAGGCAAGATCAGTAGCAACGAGTAGCGCCATACGAACAGCCAACTTGGTCTCTTGCTTATTGGATTTGCTCTTATGGGCTTTCTCCGAGGCTTTAGAGGACTCGATAAAAATCATGATATAACAGATCAAGATGAAAGCGAAGGAAACCAGATTAAAACCAATAAAGATTATGATGGAGAATAGCCATGGAGGTCTTGAACTGACATCAGTGATCTTGTAATTTACCTGATATTCAAAGAAGAAATCTCCAGTGATTTCCAATACCCCTGTGTCCACAGCTTCGACATGCAGCGGGAGACCAAGGCACACATCGGAAAGTCCGTATACATCAGGTTTGTATGATGTAATAATCACTAGCCCTAGACTCAGCAATATGGTGAACACCCAAACTGAACCGACAAGAATCATGGACCCCTTATGCTGAATTTTGAGCTCTGGCCTGAATGGGAACACGATGCATATGAACCGATCCACTGTGATCAAGGTCAGGGTCAAGACCGATGCCTCACTCGATAGGAATCCAAGGAAACCAGCGAACCGACACATATGAGAATCCCTCCATTGAGGAGCCCTGAGGTAGAACCCATCCCCATACCTCAGATCGGCTGAAGTTATAATTATCATGTAAAGCCCCATCAAAATATCAGCCAATGCTAGACTACTTATCATAGTATTCTGGACCTTGTTCTTTTGCTTTTTCCTATCCCGCAGTCGAATAAAGAGAACGGCACCATTGCCACATAAAGCCAGCAACCCCATGATCCAACCGGCAAATCTCAAGGCCAAATTTGGATATAACCTACTACACGTATCCAAGGGGCTGGTCTGAGATGTCGTAGCGCAGGTGACGTTTAAGCTGACGTTTTTCTTGTCATTTAGAAGACAACACAGGCGATTGTCAGAGGTAGACCTGGATGGATATTGAAAAATCGATTGTAACATGAATTATTGCTTGCAACGAATTTTTTTTTTAAATTTACATACATCTGTTTTTTTTTCACTCCGAAGAGCAAGCTACAAACTAATATTACTTAAAATTGCTTTAGAAGTTCAGTGAACTGATTGATGTTTACTAACCGTACTAGTCAGGAGTTATTTAGTTCTAATAAATTACTAGAATATAATCAAATATGATTAAAATACACTTCATAAAATCATGTTTTCATAAGAAGTTCTCATCATAAATTACCATACCTAATATGGCATATTATTTTCACATTAGATTTACGAGTCACCTACATGTGGCCAGATTGAAAATGCAATGCATATTGCTTTTTTATGATAATGTTTTTTAAGTAGCCTACTGTTCCAACAAAATTTAATTCAATAAACAACTACCCAACATACCCGAGGTTCAAAATGGGCATTTACACAAAGGTTTTTATATACTTATTGTAAACAAAATCGGGAAATTTCCTTACATCTTCTCCAGGGAATTCAACCCAGCAAGTGCATCCGGGTTTACAGGTCCTAGTTCAGTTCCAAGGAAGAACCTGTCCACAATCAAAATAAAGAACAGCTTTTGCATATTGTATATAGGCCTACAACAATCATGATAATTCCATTTTAAATAGTGAGATCCTAAGAAAATCAATTACCAAAGTTAACAGTAAGGAGTAAAATACTTCAATACCATTATGTTGCTGGAAAAGAAGTTTTGAATAATTTGTGCATAGATGATACCATTACATATTGGTGTGTAAATCATGATGAATTCCAGATTTGAAAAAATGTTTCATGCATGTGCAATAGTAGCGTTGACATTACTTACAGATATTTAAGGGACTTCAATGATCCAAACGCATGTCCGTCTATAACGTGTATAGAGTTATCAGTTAGAAGACTGCATGAAAAAAATAATAGATTTAGGAGTGTACGTATATATATATATATATAATATAGATACATACCTAAATAAATATATTATATAGATACATACATAAATAAATATGATACATGATGAAACGAAAATTAAACTACATTTGAAATAACCATGGTGCGCACGTTGCGTTACCGATCTATTGCACCGGCGCGCCGGCTCCATTGCTCGAGCGTGCAATACAGTGAGAGAAGGCGGGGTAAAGTGTGACACCTTTTGGTTATTGCATGCTAGAATTGATATGGTTAATAATCTTGTAAAAAATAAGTACCTTGCCTTAAAATTTGATTTTTCTTAAATATTTTTCACCTATATATAACTTTCTACCCCCACACTGAAAGTCATTGTCACCTTAGAAAAAAACGATGTCAAATGGCTCAACTTGCCCCATCTTTGGGGTAAGTGAGCCACCTTCTGGGGTGAGTTGAGCCACAAAAACTATGTACAAATTGTATGGGGAAGAACCAGCGTGTCATTTGTTTTATCAAAAGTCTTCTCAGATTCACTTGCTAATTCTCTATAAATACTAACATCCTCGAAAAAGAAGAGAAAAGTCGTGCTAATTTGATCTTTTCTGTCTGCATATTGATGGTTTTTTTAAGGTTTGTTTTTTGTATGCATCACCATAAGAATTACCTTGGCTCAACTTACCCCATGTTGGCTGGCACAACTTAACCCAGTCCGAACTTAATGCGGCAATTTCGCATCCACACATTTCTTATGCAAGCATCATGTAAAATGACTATGACAAGAATGGAGATCCATACCTAAGCTAACAATGTTGTTCTTATTTCTTAATTATATTTACAGATGTGTGTGTGTAAAAAGCACTTTTTCACACCCTTCTTTTTAATTATTACTTACTTTTTCAAAGTTCAAAGCAATGTGGTGGGGTTATATGCAATGGGTCATCGATGGATAACACCACCACGATATCTGACTCATTCATTATTGGCCTGGGGGTGGTGGCTCAACTTACCCCACCTTTCCCTAGACTTTTGCAAGGCTGGCCTTTGTTACATGGGCATAATTACAACTGGCAGGCAAAAGATATTCATTCGAGCCAACCCATTCTCAATTTTTCAATTTTATATTTTTGATTGAGAAAAGTGAATGAGTATGATTATTAATCTGACACTGATACTATTTTTGGTAACAACTGAACTTCCTTTTCCCAATTTGGGAATATATATCACCAAGTTTGGAACTAAATTTGACTGGTGGAAGAATAAGGGTCATTTTACTGTCTCATGTGCTGAATTTGTTGTTGGTGTTTTCTTGGGTTTTAATGCGCGTACCATTCAGGTGAATATTTGATCCTGTTAAGCATAGTCTTCATAAATGCCGATTTATTTTTAAACTGAACCGGTCGAGGTACCCTTTTCTGTACGGTCAGATATGGAATGCCAGATATATTTCCTGTCGACTGGTACTAAACATTCGACCCTCGAATTTCATCCCTATTTTTTTATGAATGTTTAAAGTGCCACTTTAACACACGAGTCTATGGGAAATGTTTTAAGCCTGTGCAACCTCTTGTTGAAGGTTGCAATAGCCGACTATTGCAAGAATGTCATGAGCTGGCGTGCTTTAGATGATTCCTCTGAACATGCTGAATGTCATGTGACACGCATTCATCCAATCAGCTGTCAAGAATTTATGTATGTGTTGTGTAAACAGGGATACATCATGAGTGGAGCTTCTAATAAATATAATAATACTCTATTTCAAATAATTTGATAAACATTATTGGAGTTTATACGTAACAAACCTAATTCACTGGGTATTACCATGGACCTATTACGAAACTTGACCTATTAATTTTCCATTACTATCATCATCAATACAATATCATCCAACAAACTTTCCATTCTTGTCACAATCATTAATGCATTAATGTCATTGCTATTACTGTTATAATTATCGTAAGCGTCGTTAATATTATTGTATCGTTATATTGACTTACAGATACTGGAGAGACGAGAGACCGGAGAATATCCCACTTCTTAAATACTTGATTGAATTCGAAGACAAATTCCTGGCGGGTGGGGATTAAAGTATACCATGAATTTAATAAAAATCTGTTTCTTCAGTCCATGGGTACATCTTTGTCACATTGGTGATTTTTTTCATTTGTGTTTCTGGGTAAGTAACGAATCGAAGAACGTGGAGGGAAGTGTGTTCCAGAAACGCATTTTGAGGAACAATAACTAATCATGTACTTGAATCTATCTTGTAAAATGAGGTTGAGCATGTAATTAATTTCGTATCATAAATTTCAATTTCAAAATGTCACTTTGAATAACGATTAAAAAAAGAAAGAAAAGGAAGGAAGTAAGGTTGTGACTAAACAGGGGTTTGCGGTTTGCTAGAAAAAGCGATACAGGTTTTGTTCAGTAGGATAAGATTAAATCAAGAATAATAATTGTACATTTACAACATTCTTTGAAAACACAGTCCCCTTCCTCCTTTAATCACTTATCTATTGCACATATAAGAAAAGAGTTTATATTTCAGGGACTTACAATATTTGAAGGTCTCCCAGTTCTGAAAATGCTCCAACTTCAATATCGCTGATGTTGTTCGATTGCAAGTACCTAATTGTGAAAGCAAAAATTTCATTAAGTCACTCATCTCATCGTAAGAAGCATTTGCATCACGAGCTAAACGAAGTAAGAGTATGAGAACATGCCGAAAAGCGGCCGAATACAGAAGACACGTCTCATTTGTTTTGTCTGGTAACAATACAAATTATGAAAAACAAATTTTCCCTAGATCCTATGAAAATCAGATTGATCTAACAATTTATTTTAGTGCAGGGGTCATTAATTATTAATTATGTCAAAGATGGCATATTTATTTGACATGTACATCCCAAAGCAACCATTTCGAATTATATCATAAAATATTCATTAGTGAATTCATTTGTTAAATCATAGATTCATTAATTATAAATCAGGGCTTGATTATCTATGTCTTATTTCAATATCTTATATTTTTATCAACTGTTTGTGTTTTGTATCTTTGTAAATCGTATGCAATTAAGCCGTACGGCTGCTATTTGCAATGTTTTTTATACCGAAATAAATAAAAATGACAATAGACGATATTGTTTTATCTGTAAGGCGCGTTTCTTGTATGAGATGACATCCATGATTTTATGAGCCCCCCCCCCCCCGAAAAAAAATCCCGCGGTGCTCCATATAACTTTATAATTCATCCCCCATTTTACATTAATGTATTCCTTACAAAAACTGTAATTTCTGCAGACCGTCAAAAACTCCTTTCTGAATGCTTCGAATCTGGTTGTGAAAGAGAGCCCTAATCGGAAAAAAAACATGAACAACGATAACGACTACTGTAGATTTTATTTCATGAACATTTATCATGTTGCATAATGTTTTATTCAATTTTAACTCTATATGGTATTAACCACACCCTCAACACAGGACATAACATTGACTGCCTTTAAAAGCAAAATATTACCAAGAAGAAAGAGTATACATATGTCCAGTGACCAAAAGATGTCAGGCAGTACATCCGATATGTGTAATTCAAGCTCGGGATAGTCCACAAGCATGGATAAAAGCATGCCAGTAAAATATCGAGGTTCATGTTTGAAAACTTTAACGTGTCATAACAAAATAATTTCAACCCACTTGCAGTTCTCTGGATCGGAAAATGATAAGTCTATAAAAATGTGGGGTTTTTAAAAAATTGTACCCGTTGATAACATATAGATTGTTGTACGAAATAAGAAATTTAAAAACTTATATGGGTTGTCAAAATCTTGGTTGTTTGGTAAGGCAGTTCACAAGTTAGAGAGAGATATTTTTTTACCATTGAGGTAATTCAAACAGAGATTTAATAAGTTCAATTAGCTGATTTACGTTGCTATGATGGTATCATTAAACTGGTAAAAATCTTAACTATTCATTTAAAACTATCAATATATATTTTTTCTCTTACAGTTCTCGAAGGTTTTCCAAACCTGAAAAGACACCAGCTTGTAGAATTACTAAGGAGTTGTTTTCGAATTCCCTAAAGTTTAACAAAACATGAAAAAAATTGAGAACATAGAGAGTGTATTAGTTATGAGTTCATAAATTCATGTCACGTGTGTTTCTAAACTCTTGACTATCGGTTTAAAAGAAAAACTTTCACTTTTTTTCCATTAGTGAAAATCCATTTGATTCAAGCTGGATTGTGACTATAGAAATATAAACTTATTGTTCAAAGTGGGCCTTGTCTACACTTTTGGAACAATGTTAAAATTGTTTTATAATTCCTATATCTTCTTCTTCACTTCCTTTTTCTTCTTCTTCTTCTTCCTGCTCCCCCTCTTCACCTCCATCTTCTACTTTTTCTTCCTTTTTTTCTTCATCTTCTTCTCCGTAGTCGACTATTCATTCACCTTCCTTTTATTTATTTATTTATTCTTCTTCACTTCAGGTAAAAAATCTGAATGAAAAACGAAAAAAAGAAAATGATAATAACTTGTTATCGACCTCAAGTATCCCATCATTTATGAACTCTTGCATCTTTCTCTGTTTTTGCTGTACTGTTAAAGATACCCCCATCCCCATAGGATAAAAATGTACTCACAGAAACAAAAGAGCTTTCATATGCAAAAACGTGCCGTTTTCAATATCGGCTATCTTGTTGTGACGAAGATTTCTATCAAGAAATATCAAAATAGAAAAGCAATAAGATACACACATGAAAATGGTAATAATTCAAAGCAAGAATATAATTCCCGTCAGGCCGAAATAAATTTATGCATCTGAATTCTAAAAAAAAATGTATTAAATGATGATTCACTTGAAGATATATTCGTCAATCAACATATTTGTTTTCTCCTAAAGGTCAAGTCCACCCCAGGAATATGCTGACTTGAACAGAGAAAAATCAAACTAGCATAGTGCTGAAAATTTTATCAAAATCGGATGTAAAACAAGACAGTTATGACATTTTAAAGTTTTGCTCATTTTTCACAAAACAGTGATATGCACAACTAGATGAGTCAGTCGATGATGTCCATCACTCACTATTTTGTTTTTTATGGTTTGAATTATACAATATTTCATTCTTTACATATTTGACAATAAGGACGAACCTAGCTGAACCATAAAGTATTAAACAATGCTAGTTCCACATGTTCAGGGAGGAATTAATCGTTGTCTCACTTGACAGTGAGGAGAAAAATATATTTCATATAATAAAATACAAAAGAAATAGTGAGTGGATGACGTCATCAGTCTCCTCATTTGCATACCGACCAGGATGTGCATTTAACTGTTTGTGAAATTAAGCGAAATTTTAAAATGTAATAACTTTCTTATTTACATCCGATTTTGATGGAGTTTTCAGTGTTTTGCTTGTTGGATTTTTCTCTTTTTAGTCAAAAGAACTTTTTGTTTGAGTGGACTTGTCCTTTAAGTACACACGGAATAAATTCCCTAACATTTTATTTTCATGTCATCATATAATGAGAGAGTGATCACTGGCATTGAGAGGATGATCTTTAGCGAGGGTGAAAGAAGATGTGTTAAGATGGGTTAGATATATACTCGACTGTAATTATGTAATTAGATATTGACTATAATTGATCATTATTAAATAATTTCATTGAATAATCTCATGGGGGGTCCACAATTTTCAAGCAGCTTCACAGTGGACCTCACCATTTATAAAATGTTATTTTCAGCTACAAAATTATTTTCTCATGATCCATCCAGTTGTAAAATGTATGATTAAGATCTATATTATATACGCAGTTCATCCCACATAAATGATTAATCATAAATCAACAATAGACAAATGACCAATCATTGCAAATCTTAGAATATCCTATTTCATCTGGTACAGCGTACAATTTTTCTCATTCACGCATGAGTGAGTAGAAGCAATTTTTAATAAATTGTACCAAACAGTCATTTGGCGTTGGGTATCCGAATTTGAAAAAGAAAACCTCATGCTTAAAAAGTTCAATATCTGCTCTTTATTTTGATGCCTCAATCACAGAAAATGGTTAAGAAATAACACACTTCTGTTCTTTAGAAACATTGCTTGTATTGCCATTATTTCAATAACTCCCCTGACATACATATTCATGTTATCTTCTTAATGTGTATGAGTCTCTACTACACTAAATCATTACCTCTTGAGTTTAGATGTGCATCATATCATTTCAATATTTTTTATTTCATTATTCTTGCATTTACTTGTAGTATGCTAAGCCCCGCACCATTAAAATCCACTTTATATTTTTCTGCCTTTTGTGATGTCAGAAATAAGCAGAAAAATACACAATGCTATGCAACTTGCCATAAGTAATTAATGTAACATTGCTAACAATCACAAACAAAACTAGGACCTGCATGGCAACCAATTAAATGTTACTTAGTTACTGCTTGTGAGGGGGTATTTTATGAAGACTTGTGATTGTTAGCAATGGCACATAGTTTCCACAAGAGGCAAAAAATAGTCTATATAGGCGATTTTAAGGAAGCGGGGCCTAGCATATTGCAGAGAAAGGCAAAACAAATGAAATAAATTATTGTTACATTATGCACATTTATACAAAGTAGGACATGATTTGGTGAGGTAAAGACTCATACACAATGACAGAAAATATTCTGTATTTTCATGTTAGGAGACCTTTAAACCAACGTGTTTTCATCACTTTCCAACCGAAGCTATCGCACATTTGAATGTCAAGTCCACCTCTAATAAAAGAAATGTTGATTTGAATCAACAGAAAACTCTCATAATGCTGAAATTTTCATCAACTCAGATGGAAAATAAAAAATTTATGACACAAAATATGACATAATTTAGTCACATGGAAATGAGAAAATCGATGATGCCCTAATACAATATTTCGGGAAAGCAAATGTTAAAAAGTACTTACAGATACTTTAATTGTTCCAAACCAGTAAAAGCTGTATTCCTGATTTCCTGTATTCCGTTTTCCCCCACGATTCTTTGAACACAATTAGAAGTAGAGCATTTAATTAAGAATTTAAATTTTCACTCAGTTTCTCATAATCCCTCTTATTCTCCCCACCCCCTCATTTTCTCTGCTCGTCTATATTTATCTCTCTCTTCCATTGGCGGCGGAAGCCACAAAAAATATGGGGGGTTCTACCTGACATTTTGTGATAGACACATGTAAAAAAAAATTGACAAGCAAAAAAAAACAAAACGGTCCTCAACCTAAATTTTAGGGGGGACAAGAGACATTTTAAGGGGGGTCCACCCAGGGTGACCAGACGTCCCGTATTTCCCGGGATTGTCCCGTATTTTGCTCCTTTGTCCCGGCGTCCCGACAAACCCTTCGCGGGACGCCTATTTGTCCCGTATTTCATATTAATAACAAAATGTAGTTAATACAAAAAGTGACGAATTTTCATTAAATAACTAACGGATGACGAAGCAGAGACAACAATTAGATTGATAACTACAAACTTTTGCAGGTTCTGCGATGATTTTCTTGCTAATTCATTGCAAACGAACTGTCCTCCTGCCTAGCTGTGTGTGGCAGGCTACAACCTAGGCATGTAGGAGAATTTGCTCTGATCCTACTAGGATCAGAGCAAATTCTCAATTGTGCAAACAATGTCACATGATAAATAGTTTTTCCACCAAAATAATCACAAAATCGGCGGGAAATTTTTATAATTATATTATGGATTCTCAGATTAATTATTTGTAGATGTAATCGGAGGAACAAGTTATTGACTTTTCATAGATCTAATTGTTTCAGCTTTCATTTTAAATTTTGATGTGTATGATGCCGCGATGTTTTATCTAATTTTTAAGTTATGTTTCACTTTGAAATGTTATTCATTTCTAAAACATTTTACTTTTTGAAATTTGTAAAACGCATTAAAAAAAAAACACGTTTAAAAAAACACCAAATAACATGATTTTCATTAGATGATTGGATTTTTTTTTTGGCTTGAAGTTTGAACTTTTTCCCTTTTTCTTTCTTTTCTACCCTATCGTTCCTGCTTGCCCTATTTTGTTCCATCTATCTTTATTTCCTTTCTTTCTTTCCTGAACATTTTTTTCTCTCTCTGTTCATTTTTTCTTTCTTTCCTTTTTTCTCATACTTTCATTTTTTATCAAATTTCCTTTTTAATTCTTTCATTCTCATCTTTAAAATTACCTTGGCTTCCTTTTCTCTTCCTCTCCTTTTTTGTTTTTGTTTTCTGTCTCTCCTTCCATTATTTTCTCTTTTTTTCGTTCTCTCCTCTCTTCATTCTTCATTCCCTCCCTCTCTTTCTTCCTTTCTTTCTTCCTTTCTTTATTTTATTTTTTCCTTTTAATTCTTTTTTCTTATTCTTTCTTTCTTTCCCTTCCGTCCCCCCTCCCTTCCTGTTTTCTTCTTTCTTTCAAAGAATAAAGAAAACATATTTCTTTCCTTCGTTTCTTTCCTCCTCCTTTTTTCTTACTTTTTCCCTATAATTCTCTCCTTTACTTTGTCTTTCACACATTTATTAATCTTCCCTTCCTTTCTTTCTTTCGTTTTCTTTCTCTCTTTCTTTCTTTCTTTCAAAGAATGACGGAAACCTTTTTTATCTCTTTTATTCTTTTTTTATCCTTCTTTTATTCTTACTTTCTGTTATTGTTTCCTTTATTTTCTTTCCTTCTCAATTCATCTCTTTTCTTTCGCTCCTTCATTCTTTCATTCACCCTTCCTTCTAATTCTTTATATTCGTTTTTTTCACAAGTCTAACACTTTGTGTGGGCTTCTTGGTTGATCTTTGTTTGTCAATTGTCCCGTAATTCATTTTGTGAAATCTGGTCACCCTGGGTCCACCAGAATTTAGAGGGGACGCAGGAAACAAAATTGACAAGCAAAAAAAAGACAAAAGAAGGTTAGCAACTAAAAATTTAGGGGGGAACCGTCCCCCCCCCGCCTCAAATTTGGGGGATCTGTCTCTACCCCCCCCCCCCCGCTTCCGCCGCCTATGCTCTCTTCCTCCCTCTCTTTCTTAATCTCTCTCACCCACTCAATAAAAAGATTATTTAAAAGAATAAACCCATATCGATTAAAAAAACATGTCCATTTCCCATTTTTATTAAGTTTAACATCATGATTATATTCGCGGTTGTTTATTTTTGCACAATGCATTTTGTTTTTATTTTCATACAGTAAATACAACCAAACCAAACACCTTTCTATATGAAAATAATTTTGAGTGCCTCTAATTCAAAGAATAATCACTTTATACAATGGAAAAGAAGAACAATAAAAAAAAAGACAAAAGAAGGTTAGCAACTAAAAATTTAGGGGGGAACCGTCCCCCCCGCCTCAAATTTGGGGGATCTGTCTCTACCCCCCCCCCCCCGCTTCCGCCGCCTATGCTCTCTTCCTCCCTCTCTTTCTTAATCTCTCTCACCCACTCAATAAAAAGATTATTTAAAAGAATAAACCCATATCGATTAAAAAAACATGTCCATTTCCCATTTTTATTGAGCAGTAGGACCTCCATGAAGAACAGCGCCATTTGTACACTGTATATCAATGGCTCTGAAATGACTGACCAATCTGTATCTTTTTAAGTTTAACATCATGATTATATTCGCAGTTGTTTATTTTTGCACAATGCATTTTGTTTTTATTTTCATACAGTAAATACAACCAAACCAAACACCTTTCTAAATGAAAATAATTTTGAGTGCCTCTAATTCAAAGAATAATCACTTTATACAATGGAAAAGAAGAACAATAAAACAACAAAAAGCTAACCCATATGATAATAGTATTTACTGCGAATTATTCATCAAAATAATTTCTACAATATCGACTGAAGTATGTTTAAAATGAGATCTTGCTCTCATCCCCACAAAATACATGTTTGCGATGTATTTCAAATACGAAAGAACAATTCCGATTGACTCTTGATTAATGCTTTAAAAAAAGCGCATGGAACAATGATATTGATTTGACCTTTCAAGGTTGTGAATGATTACAAACCTATGTATTACGGGACCCTGTTAAGTCATGCATGAAGGGCAATTATTACTTTTCGAGAGGTACAGGGGTCATGGTTATTACGCAATAATAACCAGGATCATGGGAACGATATTTTAATATGGATGCTGATTAAAATTTGGCAGGCAAAAAAAGAAAGAAAGATTAGCCCATAGGTTCATTACAAAATGCAGGTTACTTTGTACAGGAAAAATTGACAAGCAAAAATTAATTTAAGAAAGAGTTTTCGCTACAAAATGAAGGCGATTTTGAAGAAATTTTCACTATTTAGCATACCTACTTGATTTCCAGGGGATGCTACCTACGGTGAAAAAACCCCGCCAAAACACAGGCTTTAGTATAAAATGTAATAGCAGAAGAAGCAATATCATCATAGTAAAGTATAAAGAGGAATCGGGACATTTTCAACATGTAGATGACAATCTTCCGATCACGGAATAGCAAAATAACTCACAGTGATTGGAGGCTTGGAAATCCGGTGAAAGGACTATCTACAATATGATGTAAATCTATGTGAAATAGAAATCTGTGGAGAAACAAAACAAAAACATTAGCTTACTGCTTATCATAATAATAATAATCATCATCGTCATCAAAATCATAAAGATAGGCATTTATATGGCGCCATCTCAAGAATATTCTATTCCGAAGTGCACAATAAAAAGAAGGAATGAGAGAGTTTGGATTAGTGTCAAAGTGCCAATAACTAATACTGTTTAAAAGATATCACAAGGTTCTATAGATATTCTGGCGCCATACCATTTAAAATTTTGCAAATGAGAAGTATTTTTATATACATACGCTTACGGATTGGCAACCAATGTAACTTTTGGATAAATGTTGATGGACGTTCCAGTTAAAACCCTGGCAGCTGCATGTATTCTAAGCATATTGAAGTTAATTTACATTGCGTAATTAATTCCATCGACTTCTAACTCATCTGCGGGGGGGGGGCTAGAGAATTTCTATGATTTCTCTTCGCACTGCGGTTTTATGTAGTTTTACTTATTGTTTTTCATTTTAATTATGTATGTCTTATATTATGTGTTACTGTAATATTTAAAATATTTTCGTATTGTCTCACTTTTACATGTTTTTTTAATGTTCACGGACTTGCTGAAAAGCAGTCTGTTATGACTGAATGTAAGTTTTACCGTGATTAAATAAATAAAATACAATACAATACAATACAATAATGTTATATTAAACAGAAGAGCATTACCAATATCACAATGATATAGTACAAATGAGTGCATAACCAAAGCAGCAGACTTATGGTAAAAGACTTTCCTAATGCTGTTAACATTATGAATATTATAATATACTGATTGAGATATTTTTTAAATGTGCATCCATGGACAAGTTTTCGTCAAATACACCGAGATTTTGAACTGGTGACAATGCCTTATTCAAAGTGTACACAACCTGTATAGCGCGGTTCTTAATTAATTGACTTTGTGATTTAGAACTAATTATCAACAACTCTCCTTTACTTTCATTTAATTTTAACTTATTATTAAGTATTAATGACCGCATATCATATCGTGTTTTGTAAATTAAGCTTAGCAGACATCTCACTAGCAGGGTCAGTTGGATCAAACGAAACATAATTGTGTATAGTCAGCAAACATGTTAATGTGCAATTTTGTAAAATAAGGAAATCTGTCACTAACACAGAACAGCATATGTGGGACAGTGCAGGCCCTATCAATATTGCTTTGAAAAAATATCCGATATTTTATGGAATTCCGTGCTTATTTTGTTAATTTCTCAGCACTTTTACGCAATTTTCTTTCAGAGCTATTTGGCAAATATTACATACAAACATTTCATTGGATTCTGTTGGAACTCATTTTGAGATCGTTACAACAACTGGTAGATCTAGCCCTATTTATCTTTATTTATTTATTTATTCATGTTTCATTTAACAAAAAAATCGAAAAAAAAAAGAACAGTGGAGGGTAGTCCGGTTCAGTTAAAAACTGTTTTACAACGGAGCCATCCCCGAATAAAAGAAACATAAACATGATAAGAAAAGCAGAACACATACATAGTAAATGAATGAATAACAGAAAATGATTATAATGAAATAGTTAACATAACACAAATCGTAATCAAAATAAAAATTTGAAAACATAACCAAATATAGACAAAAAAATATAGACCAAAAAAAATATAGACAAAAAAATAATAATTAAGTGTGAACCTTACGTTTACCTACGTTAAACCAGTGAGAAAAGATTAATGTCCTAGCCTTTCTAACCATAGCCTGGCCTAGCATATTTTATCTTGTAATTAATGGCAATTTACTAAGTGTTTAAGAATTGGATCCAGATTTAGATCTAAGTGAATGCTTAAAAGGATACTGACAATTTGGTGCGATGCTGATTCATTCATGGCATGCATGCAACACGAACGACCCAAAACGACAACAATTTTGTATAGATAACATTCCGAAGATGCAATTCACGAATATTTATATTTGTGTCCGGAACTATTGTTGGAAAAATAATTTCGCATGCGGGACATCATCCGGTCCCTTTATTTTGCCCAAGATGCCGATACTATACTGTACACATCAATGTTTTGTCGCATTGAGTTAAAATTTATGACGTTACATTTATGGAATTCATATTGTGATAAAGGAAATAAAGAAACTCCTGAAATGGGTCTGTCATGACAACAAACATTGACTCACAATACTTTAACCTGTCTCTGACGATCGTATATTTGCCGCGGCGTGAGCCCTTCATTCGTCAATTGGTCGAAGATGCGAAAAGTTTGATCTACAGTGAAAACTATATCTTCGTCTACTGTCGATGTAGTATAGGCAAGACCACTTATTGTAAAATTCAGTTTGTGTTTTACTGTCAGGGCATCTAGGTTGGTCTGTTCACGCTCCTCAAAATGCCTTTGATACAAAAATAGAATGTAGAGGTGTAGGGTTAAACAAGGCAAAAAAATAAAACGGTACAATACTTCGAGTAGTCCTAAATAACGACTAAAAAATATGAGTTTTTTCCCCGCCTTCTCATAATCATAATAGCCTACAGCCCTACACCATAATACATTCCCCTAATTTTTCTTCTCCCTGTATAAAAAAACAGAGATCTTATTAGAATGCTATACACACACATGCACATTCATTCTCAACGTTGTTATTCAACCAACATTTTATTTCTCTCTCATCCGTTTTCACCGTAACTATCATGAGTTACCCTCAACTATTATTTTGGTACCGTATAGGCCTATTTCTAGGCGAAAATAATTCTTGAAAAGGAATATTTCTCCGTTGTGCGCCGATCATTCTATCATTTTTAAAGATGCATAGGCCAACCGTAATCTACCCTGGTGGATGTTTCATAAAGATTTTTGTAAGATACGAATGACTTTACGCACGACTGGTGACACTTTCTTGTGCTAAATGATGCATCCCTATGTCATTCATTTAGGACATAAGAACATGTTCCAGTCGTTCGTAAAGTTGTGCGTAACTTTACGAACAGTTTTATGAAACACCTACCAGGACGACTACCAAAAAGTTGAATAGATGCTACTGAAATAGATAGTTGCTGCTAATGTCACCTATTGGAAATATTGAAATGAATAATGTGTTTGTTGACCAGTTCTTTAAAAAATAATCTACAATCAATTTCTGGGATCCTAAAATGGAAACAAATTTTATGCCAATAGATACTTTATCAAAAACCACGAAGAAAATGAATACAACTGAAAGATACACTTACATGCATCGGACAGATGAAGGGGTGGGACTTGTTGGTGTAGGTATGCATATGAGCCCTTCAAATAATGATAAAATATGAATGATGAACTTAATGATCCTCTACAAATGAATAGGAAATGATTAATGATATTATAGGGGTGTTATACCTGCAACAAAATTTTTTTTAAAATCCATTCGGCACAATAAACAGATAACTGATAATGAAACGTAAAGATTTCTCACTCAATTATGTTTTTGTCTCGCGAAAATCATTAAAACACTAATATCAATTTCAAAATGCATTAAACCATGACTAGTAGCTCTTTTAACACAGGTTTCAAATTATACTTGCTTTTTACACATATATAATCATTGAAGTTACCAATTGTGTTTACAGTTTTTTTTCTTCGTTTGTGTTTGCAGAGGTTGTTTTTAATAAAAAGATGGCAATAGAGACATGCAATAAGGAGAATAAATACACTCTTAAAATGTTGGGCAACATACTGTCCACACGACAATTGGTTAAAAAAATTTATCCAACTTTGGGTAGTTTTTAACCATTACTGTGTACTTTTCACCAAAAGCATACATTATTGGTTTAGTAGTAGTAGTAGTAGTAGTAGCAGTAGCATTAGCAAGAAGCTTTCAGTAGTAACAGTAGTAGTAATAGTAGTAGCAGTAGTAGTAGTCGTAGTAGCAGTAGTAGCATTAGCAAGAAGCTATCAGTAGTAATAGTAGTAGAAGAAGTAGTAGCAGCAGCAGCAGCAGCAGTAGTAGTAGTAGTAGTAGTAATGGTGGTAGTAGTAGCAGTAGTAGTAGTAGTAGTAGTAGTAGTAGTAGTAGTAGTAGTAGTAGTAGAAGTAGTAGTAGTAGTAGTAGTAGTAGTAGTAGTAGTAGTAGTAGTAGTAGTAGTAGTAGTATAAGTAGTAGTAGTAGTAGAAGTAGTAGTAGTAGTAGTAGTAGTAGTAGTAGTAGTAGTAGTAGTAGTAGTAGTAGTAGTAGTAGTAGTAGTAGTAGTAGTTGATGGTACCTTCATTATGATCATGATCATTATTAGGATTATCGTCACCATCATCACGAGTGTTGCTTTCACAAGAATAATCATTGTCTTTAGCAGCTTGCGTAATTTGATAAGAGACCAATATATTCGTTCTTTTTTACACTATATAGGCTTATACTTTATTATGTCAAATGAAACTGTTAGAGAATGTGAGTTCTACAATAAAACAATTCTTACCTTGGTACCATCCAACTGTCACACATAATTCCACAGCTGGTATGCATTTGTAATCTGTTTGGAGTTGATAATCATAAAGATGATACTAGTCATAAAAGTAAAGCAAACTAAATGACAGTAAAAGCATCGGTATAATGGACATTATTCCACCATCTACAGTGCTGAAAATAACCATTTCGAATAACGACTGAATGGATATTCCCTATTGTATTTCAATTACAAGAAAAGAAATCAAATAATGACGAGTTGAACAATGACAGATTAACAACAATTAATCTGACAGATTTTAAAGTCGGCCAATTCTAAACAAAATACAAAGAAATTAGTTTACGTTCGCAAGTCTTGATGTGTCTTTTAAACATGAAAATACATGTACAAAATAACAGTAATCATACTTATTCATGAAATGATTGTGAAAATCATGACACTAAGGACAACAATGCGTATTTCATTAAAATAAGTAGCTCTTAATGACAAAAATTGCAGCAAATTTCATGTCAATCATCAGTGACTCGCGCTCACTTGACAAGATATATGATATGATGATTACGAAGCCATGTCACGCAAATAATTCAATGTTCCCTTTTCTATCACTTTTTGATACAATTTCATACGTTCTTACCGTTGTTAGAATCCAGATAGCAGTGCCCAGCCACACATGTTTCATTCATAGACAGGTAGGAAGCTGAATCTGCACAGATAGTATAAAAGTTTGCATGGTTGGTAAAAAAAAAATGCATTCGGCAATATCTGTTTCATGCAGCCGATTTTGTGTATTTATTGACATGCTGTGGGTGCTCATGCAAGCAAACATGGTATATCTGTAATCTATTTAAAAAAAATATGTGTGTGTGTTTTTAATGACACGACAATAAAATTATGAATTGAATTCAACTCAATTGAAAGTAGGCAAAGCATATTATAATAATGAGACCAATTCGAAGAAAATATTATTTCATGATCATATACTTGATAAATCATAGAAGAAAGGAGAAGAAGCAGCAGCAACAGTAGTAACAGTAGTAGTAGTAGTAGTAGTAGTAGTAGTAGTAGCAGCAGTATGTTAGTGATAATTATATCAACATGCCTTGGTTGGAGGCTTTTCAAAGTTCCTATATCCCACTCACCATCAATGACAGTTGTATTACACTGGTCACAGCTTAATTGGCAGACAGGAGGAACTTCTCCTGGGTATGACTCGCAAGCATCCTGGTTGGCCCATGATTGGCACCGAGGATTGACATCTCTACAGTCTGAAAATAAAACAATGAAAATACATGTATGACCATCTAGAAGAGTGAAAATGTTATCAAAACGGGGAAATGACAATTTCCAAATACAACATTCAATGTATATTGAATTATCATATATATATATATATACGTGTATAACAGAATAGATAACTCATCACACAAAATGATTACTTTCCTGTTGTATTGGTAAAAAGTAGATATATTGTCGTTTGGATCGTCGATCACCAAGCATGTTTTTTTGATGAAGTAAATGCATTGATATAAATTTTGCTTGTGTCTCATTTGAAAAGCTATGTGTTGCAATTACTTGATATTTACCTGAGCATCTAACACCAGCTTCATGGGACGAGGAGCATATTGTTTTGGGATCAGAATTAGTTCTCAAGCATTCTAAGATGTCAGTTTCTGTCCCATTACATCGTAAGATATCTGAGTGAATCTTTCCTGAACTCGGTCCAAACTCAGACTCCGATGTGGTACCAAGTGCTCCACTGAAGTTCAAACTTCGACATACAACGAGGGCATCATTGAACTTAAAGTTCTTATCACAAATAGTACCCCAAGTTCCATTGATGAGAATCTCAACTCTGCCTTCTAATTCCGATAATCCATTCCTTAACCTAACATCTTCAAATATTAGCGATAAAGACAATAGAAATCTTGTAATATCACATCATATTTATAATAAATTATAACCAATTCACTGGCCTATGATAATTATTGCACAGGAGTTGTTTAAAGACCAACCTGGGACTATCATTTATAATAGACCTTTAACTAGCATAACATCTTGCAATGTTGTACGATAAAGAGAAGTTACAATACCATAGACATTATCGAGCATTTATAATACATGCAATCCGTTCACAAGCCTGACATCGGATTAAATTTGTAATAAACAAAATAAAACATAGCAATACATAACAACATTATCAGAAGTTGTTATACATTCACTGGCCTACATATTAGTGTTTGGCATAAACATACGAACATTGCAGTACCATAGACTAGTTGTCACAACTCACTTATCGATGTGCAACAGACATGTTAAGATGCTACAAGTGATAGCTTGAAAAGGATCTTTAAAAAATTAAGGATATCGTGGATCTTTAAATCTCGTGAACTTTAATATAAAAACAAAAATATTTATAGACGCTCGATTATTCAATGTTTGATATTGGATAAGTAAGCACAATGATCAACTGCTCAAAAATAAGGTTCAATTATCGTTAAACTTACTTGTTTCTCTGCCAGATATTATTCTGGTAAGGATACAAACAGCTACCATTAAGTTGAATCCAGTAAGTAAATGGGCCATGTTTCCTATATTTTCTCCAAACTCTTTAGTCAATGTAGTTCGGTAAATTACCAAACACCATGAGTATCAACAAACAGGGTGCGGCATAAATAGGTCGAGCAGTATTCAATATCTGTCTTTTGCCGGACAGTATCTGATGTCATTTTAGCTGAATTACTTCGAACCAACAACATTCAAGTAAAATCGTTCTTGCTGGTAGTGCGTATTTCTCAGGTTTCCAGTTCAAGGCTACTTATCTATTTATTAGATTACATGCATTCCGGTTAATGAATCGGCGAGAGCCTTTATTAAAAACAACATTACGTCGGCCTATACTAGACAAGGAAATAGCAAATAGGGTACATTTTATAAAACGTTGGTACTTGAAAATTTGATTTAACTGAAAGAAAATTATTATTCAATAGATTATGAATACAAAATGCAATACGTATTGCATCTTTTTATTATGGCTATCAAAATCTTCTTACATTTTCTTTGAATCTGCCTTTATACAATACATGATTTTACCGTAGTTTTTGTCCTACGGTAAAATGATGTTTGAAGAATTTCTCTATATGCACGACCTTACAAAATGTGAATTAAGTTAAGTAAGTTAAATTAAGTAGGTTATGTATGCCAAGTATTATTTACTGAAACTCATTATTTTCTTAACTGAACTCGTCATAAGCTGATTAAGATTGATTAAATATGATAAATCTCTTTTTTCATATGTGCTCTCCTATGCGCAAACACCTGATAGTATTGCATAAAATTCAACTTATATATACTTTTCCTGCTCAAACATCAATACAAGTCACAATTTGTTGCCGGTTTTTCGTTTGCAACGTTTGAAAATGAAATTTAATGTGTTTCGCCACGATGGGCCCATCCAACTGAAACATGTGAAATGAGCTCTTGAAAAAGAAATCTTATGTAAAACCAGCCCCCTTTGAAATGCTGAACAGATTCTTTTCTTCTTTGTCTTGTGCTCGCTGAACCATGAAAATGTCCATTCACGTGATGTCTGTGTGTTTGAGTTTTGTCAGACGTGTATCCATCAAAAATGATTATTTACGTCTGGGACCGACCTTTAACGTCACCATCCGAAAGACGTGACAAGGGCTCGAACCTCGAACCTCTGCATCAATTTGTAACTTCCCCACAGCTTGGATTACAGGCGCATGCCACAACGCCCAGTTGTGGCGTGATGAAATTCACGTGATGGAATCTGTTTGGAAGGTATATATACGCAAAACATATACACACACCCCCTAACACATACAAATGCATGCACGCATGCGCCATGGCAACGAAGGTTGAAAGATCGAGTCTAATGATGAAAAAGAATCAATAATGATACTGGATACATGTCAGCAGTTTTTTTTTAATTATTAGCAAGTAGTCATTAAATGCAACCAGTATCCTTGGTTTCGGTTGGTTTGTACGCAACATCGTTTAAAATACATTCATTGTTTGTTGTAGATTCCAACAATACACTGCAATGATTGCATGGTTATATACAGGGTGTTTCTTAAAAAAAGGCAACCTAAGTTCAACGGTCAGCCATATAAAGAATACATAATTTGTTCTATTCATTTTTATTCTAGATAACTGAGTAACTAATCAACTTTAAAATTGGCACCTTTCTTGCGTCAAAATTGTAACGGGTCACAGAGTTATGCTCATTTGAATGCGAAGGGTACAAACATACTTTTTCCAAGTTTTGGTGGTTTAAATGTACAACAGCTTTCGGTTTCATCACAGTTTTTCCCTCCATGACATTGTATCTGGTGTCTAGTTGGAATCTTGGTTGAGTACCACTTGGTAACTTGCAGGCCGATGCTTGGCATGTTCTTCGTCACTATCCCGCAGTGGTTTCAAGTGCAATGCAAGACATGCAGCGTCGACAGAGGAGGGAGTGTGTAACGTTGAAGGTGATAGTGCAAAAGATAGGTCAACAGAGATTGAAGTTCGATGTCAATATGTAAATGCCAGTTACTCACAAAAAGCTAACACAAGGGATAGCTTTTCACTGGAATTAAAAGGGTAAACTCTGATGAAACCCACGCCATAGTATACAACAAAGTTTACCTCGTGCTTGTACATAAAAAATCAAATGTGGAAAAGGTAGGTTTTGTACCCTTCGCATCTGAAGGACTATAACTCTATGACCAGTGACAATTGTGACGCAAACAAGGTGTCAAATAAAAGTTGATGGGTTTCCCAATTATGTAAAATAGAAATCATAAGAAAGGAACATGTATTTTTAATATGGCTGACCTCTGAACTCCAGTTATTTTTTTTTAGAAACACCTATAATTGATTGATATATAACGTATACATTAATGTCAATATATATTTACGTCGACTTACAAGCTCACAATTAGGAAATGTGTAGATTCTAAAATAACACTAACAAATAAAACACATTTCCATTTAAGTGTCAATATAAATGTACAGTCATTTAAAATTTAAATACAGTACGTTCAGGGTAAAACAGGGTAATATACGAGTATTTCATCGTACTCAGGTATATACGGAAGCTTTCAGTGCCATCTAGTTGTCAAGAAAGCGATGTTTTAATCTGCTATGTCGACTTAATAAACTTATCACGTCAACATGGCCGGATATATGATCTTGTCATGTCGTATTATTGCGACATTGGGAAAAACGTTGCCAAATCTTGCATAATTTACTTTTCATGATCGCGAGAAATACAAATTGACATGAAGCCATTCATGTACGTGTGACTTCTTAACAATAAAGATTTGTATTTACGCGACAATGGTGGAACATTCACCCGACCCTATAGTTTCAAAGGTCTTCAAATCTTAAGAGTGATCATGGATTATCGAGTAACTTCGATTTCGACAATTTTTATGCACGAGTTTCCCTTGTAAGGCTATTATTTCTTGAACGTCTATGTATTCTTTTAAAATCTACATTCCTTGAAACAGAATTAAGAGCCGACGTGTCCCTTTTATTTCTTCGTCTTCTGACATGAAGATTCAAGAACGTATAGATGATCGGGTTAATTGAAGAGTTAATAGGTAATATGAAAATGACGACCCAGGCGTATAACGACGACGGTAGGACCACCAGACCTGTCTGTGTAAGAATACCCATGATAACAATCGGCATCCAGCAGGCAAAATTAGTTCCTACGATAAACGCCATTTTCCTGGCGACTTTGATTTCCCTCCATCTCATTTCCGAGTTTCCGACAGATCGAGTTGATCTTTTAACTTCGACGAACATCGAGATGTAGCAGATTAAGATGAACAAGAATAATATTGCGTTCACACCGATGAAGATAATAACTGAATATATCCAAGACGGTCGGATGTCACTGCTGATTGCCTCGTAGACGACTATGAATTCCTCCGACCAAGGTAATTCTCTCTGGAAACGTAATAACCCGGTTTCTCCTGAATCAACATGAAGTGGTAAACCAAGACAAACATCTGAAAGGCCATAGATGCCGGACAGATCTGAATAAATTACATACGGCAGGACACCAACTACAAGGACAGTTAACCATGCAACGACCAGAAACACACCAGTTATTTTGACATTCAAGTGGTATTTCCCAAATGGAAATATGATACATATAAGCCTGTCAAGGGTAATGAGGGCTAATGTTAGAACGGATAGTTCACTTGATAGGAAAGCCAGAACACTTGCCACCTTACATACAATAGATTGCCGCCACCAAGGAGCAACTAGAAAGAAGATATCGCCAAAATGTATATCTGCTGATGTTATAAAGATCATGTAGACTCCCATTAAACAATCGGCAACAGCTAAATTTATAATCAGAAGAATTTGGACACTTAATTCCTGGTGCTGGTGAAATCTCAGAGCGAGCACCACGATGTTTCCAACCAGAGCAGTTAGACCTATCATCCAGCCAAAGATCCCCAGTACGGCGCTTGGGTAAAGTCTGCCACATGTTTCCAGTGGGCTCCTAGCAGAGGTCCGGGCACAGGTGACATTCTCTTGGTCGTTAACAAGGCAACAAAGCCTGTTGTCAGACGCTGAACTGTATGAAGTTAAATTATATTACAAGGCAATTATATTAATCTACGCAAGAAAATAAACATCGTACCGAGCACGAAAAAGATATGCACATTTCATTAAGAACACAGTAGATGGGTACACATGTGATCAGGGTGACCAGACGTCCCGTATTTCCCGGGATTGTCCCGTATTTTGCTCCTTTGTCCCGGCGTCCCGACAAACCCTTCGCGGGACGCCTATTTGTCCCGTATTTCATATTAATAACAAAATGTAGTTAATACAAAAGTGACGAATTTTCATTAAATAACTTACGGATGACGATGCAGAGACAACAATTAGATTGATAACTACAAACTTTTGCAGGTTCTGCGATGATTTTCTTGCTAATTCATTGCAAACGAACTGGCCTCCTGCCTAGCTGTGTGTGGCAGGCTACAACCTAGGCATGTAGGAGAATTTGCTCTGATCCTACTAGGATCAGAGCAAATTCTCAATTGTGCAAACAATCTCACATGATAAATAGTTTTTCCACCAAAATAATCACAAAATCGGCGGGAAATTTTTATAATTATATTATGGATTCTCAGATTAATTATTTGTAGATGTAATCGGAGGAACAAGTTATTGACTTTTCATAGATCTAGTTGTTTCAGCTTTCATTTTAAATTTTGATGTGTATGATGCCGCGATGTTTTATCTAATTTTTAAGCTTGACATTATGTTTCACTTTGAAATGTTATTCATTTCTAAAACATTTTACTTTTTGAAATTTGTAAAACACATTAAAAAAAAACACACATTTAAAAAAACACCAAATAATATTATGATTTTCATTAGATGATTGGATTTTTTTTTGGCTTTGACCTTAAATTTTATCAGTGAATGTGCATTCTAGGTACTTAATTTTATTTTATTTGATATTCTGGTAAGAATTTGTGTATTTTGACACCATTATCACCAACCTGCGCCTTTCCATCTCAGAGATACCATTATACAGTATATATGAAAAGGTCATTGACCTTTGACCTTGAAAAAAAGCAGTTTCCCCAACCCGCATTCCTCCTAACTTTTTTTTGGTAAATGTTGACACCCATACCTACTCAAATCAGTTGAAAAACCTTTTCCAATAATTTTATTCCAGATTGGTTACTTTGGGGTCTAATTTAGGGATACTAATGATATACGTTATGTACAGAATGTACGATGGCGGATAAGATGTCGTCTCTTCGTCGTGTTTTGACAGCGAAAATGACGATTTATCACTAGCAAGTATATGCTACATGCACGTTTTACCCAAGGAAAGAGGGCCAGTAAATTCCTTTCAAGTAAAGAGCTAGAACAAATTTAAGCCTTTGCTGCATTTGTTGATGTAGACTACATGGGACTTCAGAATAAAAATGGCTATTCGTGCAGCAGAGAAGTTTGCGATTGACTTGCATGCAACCCGGCCCATCCCAGGGAGCAAATAGTGGCTTAACAGTGCAGGGGGGGGCAAGCTATCCCCCCTGGCGTAGTTCACCGGGAACTTAAAGGGGAAAAAAGAAAAGGGGGAGAATGAAAGGGGAAAAAAGAAAAGGGGGAAAGGGAAAGGGGAAAAAGAGGAACTGGAAAAGGAAAGAAAGAAGAACAGATAGATTGTCATGAAAAGGTGATTTTATTTTTTTTTTAAATAAGCATGCAAAATCATAAACAAAATCTTGTTTACCGTGGCGTACAGACCAAGAAAAAAAAAGGAAAAGGAAAGAGAGAAGGGTGAAAAATATGTTCTCTTCTTTAACATTATGTCAAAATCTGAAATTGGATTTTTGTAATAAAAATGTATAATTTTTTGCTCACTCGCATTGCTTTTTTTACCCGATACACCATATCGCCCCTCAAAATGTTGCCTCATGACCCCCTCATGACGCCATTGCCTGCCCCCCCCCCCCTTTGAGAAGCAAAATACTAAAATTTGTAATGGAAATATGCCATTAAAACAAAGGTGTGCCCCCTCTTTTGAAATTGAAGACCCTTTTTTTCGTGTACGAAATATACTTCATTTGTGGGTGAAAACCTTTATTTTTTTTTGCTTGTCAATTGGTTGAAAAACTTTTTTTCTGGGGGGGGGGGGCCTGGTCGAAACTTTCCTCTGAAAAATTAGCCTCCTTTTGGAAAATCATGGATCTGACCCTGATAAGACCGGAGATTTTTTTGCTCTTGCCCCTCCTGCATGGCCACCGACCTGTTACGCTCCTGCCCAGCCCGACAAGCATTGCAGCAAGATCCGAATGGATCAAACTAACGTTATAGATGTATTAACGCGTTACATCTTGCCCGGAGCCAGGTCAAACATCGTTCGTATCACCAGCATTCCAGCAATCAAGCTATCGAAGGTGAAAAAGATACAGAGGATGATTTTGAGATGGTGATCCTTGTTATAGCGATCTTTGTCCATGCCAAAATTGTTTCACTTTGTGCTTTTGCATTTCATTCTCTGCAAAAGTGAAGCAGTACAAGCTTTGATGACATTTGTATAGGTCTAGATTTCTTAATTGAATCGATACATAATGTGACTCATGTCATGACTTAGTTCACCGCCACATTTACAGCCTATGAATAGAAGACGAAGTAAGTCATGAGTCACATTATTCATCGACTCAATTAAGAAATCTAGATGTAGACCTATACAAAAATCATCAAAGTTTGCACCGCTTCACTTTTGCAGAGAGTGAAATGCAAGAGCACAAAGTGAAAACAAATTACCTTTGATCGCTTGATTGCTCAATGCTGGTGATATACGAACGATGTTTGACCTGGCTCTGGGCAAGATGTAAACGCGGTAGGCCTACATCGAACATCTATATTTATTTTGATCCATTTGGATCTTGCTGAAATGCTGGTCGGACGTCGGGCTGGTCTCCCGGGGCCGGGCTGCATGCAAGTCAATCGCAAACTTCTCTGCTGCACGAATAGCTATTTTTATTCTGAAGTCTCAGGTAGTCTACATCAACGAATGCAGCAAAGGCTTAAAATTGTTCTAGCTCTTTACTTGAAAGGAATTTACTGGCCCTCTTTCCTTGGGTAAGACGTGCATGTAGCATATATTTGCTAGTGATCATGGTGATAAATCGTCATTTTCGCTGTCAAAACACGACGAAGACGACGACATCTTATACGCCATCGTATATTCTGTATTATAACGTATATCATGCACAGCGAATAAAAAAAAATAAAACGCGAACGAGGTTACATGCATTGTGCACGCTTGCGCGCGTTCACGGAAGTCCTTAACACACGGGGTGAATGGCGGAATTTCCAGTCGAATCAATAGTACGATTTTGCATATTATTATTTTAATTTTGAGGTCAGGAGCAAAATTTACCGATGGCAACATTGTGCATGTATTCACTCATAATATTTTACATATTATCATGTCCAAGAACCGTGGTTGTATTTGCCGCCCCAAGGAATGTCACAATTTTAGCGACCATCCCACCGTCTATCTCTTTCTTTCTTTCTTTCTTTCTTTCTTTCAAAGAATGACGGAAACCTTTTTTATCTCTTTTATTCTTTTTTTTCATCCTTCTTTTATTCTTACTTTCTGTTATTGTTTCCTTTATTTTCTTTCCTTCTCAATTCATCTCTTTTCTTTCGCTCCTTCTTTCTTTCATTCACCCTTCCTTCTAATTCTTTATATTCGTTTTTTTCACAAGTCTAACACTTTGTGTGGGCTTCTTGGTTGATCTTTGTTTGTCAATTGTCCCGTAATTCATTTTGTGAAATCTGGTCACCCTGCATGTGATGTTTGTTGCTTCCATAAAGATCGGCAATATTTCTTTCCTAGTAGCTTAAATCCTTCTCATTATGCAAAATATTGCAAATTTCATTGCTGGTAATTTAATTTGACATGAGTAAGTTAGGAGGGGTAACATTAATTTTGTTTGTTTATAGTTTTTGTCATACGTAAATTTCTTATAATTTTCCTCAAACAAAATAGTATTTACAATGAAAAAGAGAGTGGAATAGTTCTCTTTCAGAAGATTCTACCATTACAGCACACAGTTCCTTTTATCAGATCGTTGGAATGTGGAAATTATATACATACACTGTCGTGAGAGAAGAAAGATTGCTTATGACATCTGGTTCTAGAGATGGTATGTATACTTCAACAAAAAATCTGAAATTGAAAAAAAATAGATAAATACAATAACCAGTCGATAAAGGGCTAGAAGCTTCAAAGAAAATATTAATTTGCATAAGAAGCATTTGTTTTAATATAGAATATAATAATTGGCAGTTCAAATCAACATTGAAATTGAAAGAGGGATTGAGGTGTAAATACATGTAGTGCAATTCGCTTACCTAACGCTATGGCATTTCGTGTAGAAGATACGATATATTTGCCCATTATGATATATATATATTTATATATATATATATATATATATATATATATATATATATACATATATACATATATATATTGCATTGCAGACCAAATTCCCTTTCTTTCTTTGGGGTGCAAAGACGTCTTGTTCAATTGATTTAGAGTCGTTTTCATTTGTGAGATTGGGACATACTTACAAATATATAATGTTCCTTAATGTAGCGAATACTCCCTCGTCGATATGTAGTATGGGGTTGTAGCTCAGATCCCTACGAAAGGAGAAGCATTAAAAAGTACTTTTTGGAACGTCATATAACTAATCCGATCAAGGGGCAATGTCATAAAGCTGTTCGTAAGTTACACACGATTTACACACAAGCGGGTCATATTCCCTAGTGCTAATTAAGAGCATCCATTATTTCATGACAGGAATGAAAAGAAAAATAGTGGGCTCTTCGTCTACCATCAGCATCATCAGTGTCGTAATGCACTGGAATTACTTTCAATTGTTTTACCCCAAAGATCTAAGGTGATCATCGACAAGCCAATACATATATCCATCGCTGGCGTTCAATTTTAATTAAATGAAAAAATTATAAGGTTTAGATTATGCAAGATTTATTGTCAAATAGGAAGTGGCCTAACTAGTGATTTATGAAAAACGATAAAAAGTGATTTGTGAAGAGGTTAAAAATATGAAAAAATAAACCGATTTCAGTAAAGATGCTGATATATAACCACGATTACTTCCACAAAGAATAAGTAGGCTAAAATTTATCGAATTATTTTATTGTATTTTATTTTATTCCATTCAGCTGGAAGAGCTTCCTTCCGCAATATTAAATGAAGACTTCACTAGAAAAAAACAAGATGCAGAAGTTATGGAAGACTATCTGCTAATGGTATTTTCAGGCTGCAATATGGTTATATGGTGCCCTTGGTTAATGAGATACCTCATGCCAACATGGCGGGGCGATATACCCCCAAATTTTACATATATTATAAAAGGAGAGTTATTTCCTATACTCCAAAATCGAACCAAGCATTCTGATGCGAGTAGAAATCGCAATTTCACTGTACAACGATCAGATTTCGCCTGTATCTGATGTGAATCAACATTACCATTACTCATTTAGCACAAATTCGTAAGGTCTTGTGAACAGCTTTCTGAAACACCAGATGACCTTTAGGTGGTTGCATCTATTGCTTGTACGTCTAAGATCCTACGATTATACCTCTTATTAGGATAATGTCAGCATGTATCTGCGCTTGAAGTGTAACATTGAGAAATCTAATACGAGTATTGGCGAGTATTGGCTTGCTTACATTGTATAAAGACTTCAAGAGGGGAATTAAGCAGGACTTCATATTTGATTTTATCCTAGACGATTCCCATGGATGTGTAATAGGTGAAGGTGACTTTCAAACTTACAACATTCTCAGGTTTTCCAGACCGTCGAAGATTCCATGACGTAGATACTTCAAATTATTTGATGATAGATTCCTGCTCAATATAAAAAGGATATGAAGGATCCAGAGTGAAAATTATCAATCATGACTTGACTTGCATGTATACGTTACTAACACTAATTTGTAAACATGAAACAGCAATATATCCAGTTCCGGGGATATAATTACTATTGTGATCTAAAATGCTTTTCATTTTGCTTCAAATTTACAATGAGCCCAAAATAACACAGATGACATGATGATGATGGTTGGTACGATGGGCAAAATAAATAGAGTAAATTAGAATTCAATCTATAGTTCAAGGATCAGAATTATAAACTGATTATTTTTAATGACATTTTCCTATCAATCTAAAGGAAATACCGATCTTTTTTTCTTTCTGTGTGGTAATGTTTATTTATTTATTTATTTGAATTCATTTATACAGGATAAAAAACATGATCAGCACAGCTGTTTTACATCATGGTCCTGATACAACAGGTTAAAAAATTGAATATATATATATTTATAAAAAAATCATCACATAGATTAAAAATAACAAATACAATTTAACAAAGTAACTAGGGAATTCATGATGTAAAATATATCATATTTTCTCTCTGATATAAAACTACAAATAATAGTATAATAATCTAAGAGAATTAAAAGTCAAAACAAAGTATACATCGATAATTCACAAAAAATATGTAGAAGTGAGACAAAATTAAAAGTAATGAATAAAAATGAATTTGCATAAAAAGGATTACAGTTATATTTTGTATTGTTCTCTAGGCTACTTTACTACTTAAATCTTGCAAAAAAAACTTACAAAATTCTCAGTGACAATAATCCTTCAAAGGTTCCCTCCTCTATTCCGCTAATGCCGTTTTCACTCAGAAACCTATACGAATAAACATAATCATATTTTTTCATGATTATTTTCTAAAAGACAGGTTTATTGCAATGTTAACTAAAAGAGATTAAAATTATCATTAGTCAAGTATTCTAGTAACATCGTGAATATCGTACAACGGTTTAGAAAATAAGTTTCGTATATAACGTGAGATTGTAAGCGTAAAGTGTGTGTATGTGTGAGTAAGGTGAGTATGTGTGAGAAATGATTTGTGTTTTGTATGCGTTTGTGTGGGTGAGCGTGTGTTTGTGTGTGGGTGTGGATGCACTATGCGATAGGACAGAATTTGACCTCCGAAGTATATGTGGGCAAAAAAGTTACTACGACCTCTTGGTCCTGGAACCCGTTTTTAATAGCTACTTGCAACTATGGTTACATCGCCAATATATTGAAGTTGCCATAGTAACAGTTAAGGGTTTTTTTGTCCGGGTTTTTTGTAATTACAATAGATGGCAAATTTGCCACTGTTGTAGACCTAGATGGTTTGCCGACTTATGCTGTAGCGGTCCGATTTTCAAGATAAGATGGGAGGAATGGGAATTTGTAATGTTGCTGCTCTAATCTCGAGTTGGCACGGTCAGTTAGAATTTGCTTTACTCTTCATAATAAAAAATACTTTTGAATCTATATTTTATGTTGGTCTGTATCTGCAGTAAAACTTGAACTCTCCTCACACATTCAACAGACTACCCTTACTTATTCGAAAGCGTTTGAAAGCACGAAACAAAAAGTAATAAATGTCATTTAATTTATAAAAACATTTACAAGAAACATTAAACTTATAAAACATAACTTACAGAAAAAGTAGATTAGCATAATGCCTGAAAAGTCCCGGTTGTATTGACAAGATTTCGCTGTCGTCAAATGAGCTAAATGATGGCCAAAAAAAATACAGTTGGTGATAAGATTAGCAGTGACAGTATGGGAAATGGAAACTAAAATGCGATATAAATTATCATAGTAAAACAATAAACCCATGTATATAAATTGTTTTAAGTAACTGATGATTTTGTTTTATCTGCAGCATCCTATAGATTAATTTACATACACGCACACACCCACCTTCACATCAAACTACACGCACACACAACTTCATACACAGGGAAATGCGTGACGAACACCCACACATACACGCACTCTCATTTACCAAACCACATTATATATATGATTTTCAGTTTTTGCAGTATAAATGAAAACTAGTTAAAGGCAAATTTTGTTTGACTTTTGTTCATTATTTTCTATCGTTATTTCATCTCATTTTTTCGTGTATACACACACACACACACATATATACATATATATATTTATATATAGATATATATATTTGAAAGTGATCTTTACGAACTTTTCACATAGAAAATCTCACAAAATATCCTGATAACCTGAAGCATTTCTTTTTAATTCCGTTTAAAGTGTAAATTACGTACATCTGCGCAACTCTTTCTTCATAGAATATTTCTGAAGGGCGGTAGGATGCAGGTAGATTCTTCCATTTTCTGTGAATCAAAATTATCAATAGTACATTTTTTCCTAGAATTTCAATTAACTTAGTTATCGATCTAGCAAGTAATATTATAGGCAATGACATTAAAGGGGTATTCCGGGTTGAAAATGATATGTCTGAAAGAGATACACAAAAATCAGACAAACACGACACGGAAAATGAAATAAAAATCGGACATGGACTAACGAAGTTATGACATTTTAAAGAATCGAAAAGACATCATCATATGCTAAAAAAAAGTGCAAAAATATACAACATACCATTCACAATTTACGAACTGGTTCATTTTTTCAATGGGGTGAGACAAATGCGATGTTATAAAAACGGAGACTCATACTGACTCACAAATGTATTATTCATTCATCGATTTAAAAAAATATTTTCCATTACCCATCTGCAGATAATGTGCAACGTTAATGAATGATTCAATGACGTTAATCAATAATTTAATGAAGCATCCATAATTTTAAAAGTAAATGAATAAATGAACTCTATCCATCTACCCTTTCCCAGACTAAAAAAAAAACCTGAAAAGTGAAAGATACTGAACAAACTACCTGCGCATATGCTTCATTATAGTATATCGATTTTTCTTTTAAGAAAAATATTATTTTCTTTCCATATCTGACTAAAGAAATATTATTCTAAATATTATAATTCTTCATGCCAGTGTTCCTTAGTATGACGACATATTAAAAGATTGACATAATTTCCTCCAATGATACTTACAAGCATTTTAAGTGGACCATTCTGAGGCTCAAATGAAAGCAACTTAGCATGTCTGAAAGAAATGTAAAATAGAATTCAAGTACACATTCATTCAAGAAATGTTGATTTATATTACAAATCATATAATATACGATATAATGTCTAATTTTTTCCATTACTCACAATTAATAAACCATAACTTTTCTGATTTTAACTAGTAATCCAGGAGGATGTTTCATAAAGCTGTTCGTGAAGTTACACAATCTTTACGCACGACTGGAACATGTTCTTAGGTCATAAATCAATTACATAGGGATATCACATAGCACAAGAAAGGATCACCAGTCGAGCCTAAAGTCATTCGTATCTTACGAACAGCTTTGTGAAACACCCACCAGTCTTGTTATCATGATAAGCGTTGTAATTATCATATGAAATGATACATACCATTCCATGGTAGTATCCAGCATCCTTTTGTCAGTGGATAACAAACGGTTCCTGAAATGAATATATGAATCAACAGCATAATTGAGTTATTAATTGATATTATATAGTAAAATCAATTTTTGAATGTCAATTAAAACAGTAATGGAATGTGAAAAATAACAATTGCAGGTCTCTTTTTCTTTTAATGTGTTGACAAGGAATTTTTTTCCATAAATCCAATGCAAAACCAGGAGTTTCAATACTACTTTATCTTCCACTTGAAAACTTTTGTTTTGTTTCATTATTTTGTTTTTAAATTACACCAGGTCACTGATTCCTATTTGCTTTGAGAACAATTCATGTGATTAAGACAAAATATAATACCAATAAAACCAGTGGTTAAGAAAAAAAGTTGCAAGAAAAGTTTTCTACGATCGCCAATGATTTTTGACTAAGCCATGGATCCATGGAAGATAGTGTAAACCTACCTCCTACAGTGCTTTCTGAGCAAAGTCCTGCAAGACAACTTCCCTCTGTCAACGAAACAAATTTACGCTGTACATAAGATTTAAAGTAACACAACTAAAGTATAATTTTGATATAATCAAAACATAGTAAATTGAATAAATCTACCGCCAAGTTTTGAATCCCCGATCAAATTATAGAAATCTGCTACTTTTAACATAAATGTAATGTTCAATAGAGTGATAAAAATTCAACATACATTCAATAGCTTTTTGAAAATGCACGATTTTTTGCATTATTGATTTAGTAAATCAAATGACCGTGCGCATATCAGTCTCAGTTATAAACCACATAGTGACAGGAGGTCGATCCGAGCATTATTGTCACTAATACTACTACTACTGCTGCTGCTACTACTTCTACGTCTATACTTCTACTACTATCACTATCATACTACTTCTACTACCACTACTACTACGACGACGACGATGACGACTACAACTATCACTACAACTGCTGCTGCTGCTGTTGGTACTACTAACTACTTCCACTTATGCTTCTTTTATTGTTTCATCCCCCTACCACACTGAATACTATCCTCATTCATATCATATCATCAATATACATGTAGGTGTGTAAAATAATTTTTACAATTTAAAAGAGCTAATATTCATTTTAGACATACTTTTCAAGCCAAAACTATCCACGATTTGTCAATTAACATGACTTACCGCCATCATTCGAACACTCAACACCAGCAACCGTTTCTTCCAATTGATGGGTATTCCCTGTGGGATTTTCATCATTTTGGCAATCATAAAGGTTGCCCTCATCCCCGATGCAATCCACGTTATAAAGAAACATCTCGTCGTTGATAAGTTCTTTTGGTCTTGAAGTATAAGATCGAATCGCCCGTGTGAAACCAAGACTTGAGCAGACAACATTGGCATCGGCTCTGTCCCAAGAGGCACCACTCAAATACCCCTGGGTCCCATTTACACAAACTTCTACGATCCCATCAGACGTGTCGTTAGCCAACCGTACGGTCCATTCTGTATAAAAGATACAAGAGCCATAGTTGTTTTCTTATCACCATGACTTCAATCTAATATTTTGGGGTGGGGTCCCATTTTATCAATTGGACCGCCGCGCCGTAATACATTGAGAGAAAAAAAATTATCTATATACATTTTAAGGAGCAACCTGCTTGCACTTGTCTTTTCTTTGAGCACATACCTTGGCACAACTCAGGACCTTTCAGACAAGAACGGTACATAATTGCACTTGCAATACTGAGGTACCCCTATTTAGACATTGCTGAAATTGTTATCTATGATGAACCTTTTTGGGGGTATCATTAATTCTCAAGGATGTACACAAGAAAGTTGAAATTATTCTACAGAAAAATCGAGTGAAATTTTAAGAGTTCCATTTATTTGAAACTTCAATTGTTTTGTATTTAAAGCTTTGAAAAGGCAATGGACCATTGTTGGTTTTTAAATGACTACAGTTTTGTGATGGATAACCAGCATCCACGGCCATACAAACACGATTCAACTGATTGACATCAAATATCGTGAAGTATTTTAAGTGGTGAATGTCGACATATCTGTTGAAAGAAAGACTTTGTGGATCCGAGTTTATTTGCATGCAGAAACTAATGGGGTCTCGCGTAAATGTTAGCTATTGTTTATTTTTCATGAAGTATGTATATCAGCATGATCGGACCAATGTTTATTTTGGTCGAACCTAGAAGTGATTTCAATCAAACTGCATTGATTGCTTGCTTCCTTGATTTTTTAATATTATTTTGTTGAACTGCAATTACAATTTAAATAGGCCTAACGTGCACTTATGATGGTAATAATGAAAATAAACATAGGCCTAATGAAAATGGTAATAACAATAATATTTTAATTTTGACGTATCTAGAAGCGTATTCCCCTTAGAACATTTATAAATAGGACTAAATTTATTTTTTTATCCTCGTGATAGTGAACAATATGAAGTTCTTGCCCCATGCATATTTGAATGTCTCCATTTATATATCTACGTTTTTATCTACATATTTATGTTCGTCTATCTGTATTTGTCTATCCATCTGTCTATCTATAAATTTATATAATTATATATCTATAAATCTATCTCTCTCATATTCAACCCACAGATGACTTCAGTTCATGGTTAACTACACATAAGGCGTAATCATAATTATGTAACTCCAGAGAGGCTAAAAGCGGTTTATTTATACAGCATGAACGTGTGTTTTACGTGAGCCTTTTTGATGGAAGATGAACACTGTTTTTCCATTATATTGGAAACGCAAATATGGAAAGCTCCAATTGTTCAAACACCCCGCATCACTTTAGAAAGTTCTCGCAGAGTAATTCAATATATAGACCGAGTTTTCTGGTACTTGAGGAGCAACACTCGAACTGCATCTTTGACCCGGCATGCCCGGAGCGGCACCGTGGGCAGGAGGCGTTATTGCAAAACATACAAAATCGAGCAGGAAGCACTTTTCTAAAAATTGGTCCATATTTGCATATTTCAACCTCATACAAATATGATATAGTGAAATTGAAGCATTTGAATACTCGGCAGACAGTGTTCGTAATGGTGTTTACAGTTTTGAATATTTTTTTACCCCGATGCATGAAAACCTCATTTTCTCATAAGTCATACCCAAACTTTCTGCGTACAGAAATTCACCTTGGTCTTTAGGAACGGATCTAGCATTTTTCCGAGGAGGGGTTTGACCAAAAATTTGACAAACAAACAAAAAAGTTTCACTGCCAAATGAAGCTCATATTGGCGGCGAGAATTTTTTTTAAAGCAAAGAAAACAAATGTTCACTATAGAATGAAGGTAATTTGGGGCTCCCCTAACCCCTAGCCCCCCCCCCCCCCCGGGAAGATCCGCCACTGGCCTCCCAAGACCAAATTGTCAAATAGATGTAAACGAATATTTGTGTACACTCTTAAAATGCTGGGAAACGTATACTGTCCACACAAAGATTGGTTAAAACTTTATTCAATTCTGCATGGGTAGTTATATCGTGTGCTTTGGGTGAATACTACACAGTATTGGTTGAAAACTACCCAGAGTTTGATATTTTTAACCAATTATTGTGTGGACAGCATGTTGGCTAACATTTTAGAGTGTATAATCAATCAACGATTCCTTGTCTAGTTCAACGATCCAGTCCATTAAATCCAATATTCATTATTTTTAGTTAGTTTTTCGTAACTGTGGTTGGGGTACGGCAATTATCTTTCTATAAGTATTGTGCATATTTATTGTAATTATGTAATTTATTTTATATGCATTTATTTACGTTAAAAAGGACCCCATGGAAGAATATTGTTAATTTGTAAATGCCGCTAAAGTGGGCTATCCTCCAGTTCATATGATTTATACGATTTGTAAGATTTGAACCTGTTTATTCTTTTATAAAGAAATAAATATAAACAAACAGACTGGGGTAGACATCCCCAGGTCCTTTCAAGAAATCAAAATATGCCAGAAAGGGGAGAGGCAAATGAAAAAATAAAAATGAAGACGGATCACTTTCTTGATAGAGTTGGGTCGTTAATTTGTATACCTCTATCACCTTCAGCCCGTCTTGACCCTTTCTCAATGCAATGATGCCGCCTGTGTTTTCGTCCACATTTTATTCAATATTGTCATAAGCGACCGCCATTTTAATCACAATATGGAGATTTTCAAAATCTTGCCAAGCTTCATTTGTCAACCGTCAAATATTCTAAAGCCCCTAACATTAAAATAAATTGTATTTGTCATGTAAACATCGGCTCAGATCAACATTTCATACCATGATATACATTCTACATCTCTATCGTGAAATTATAATTTTGAAATACATATCAGAGATATATGTGGTCACTGTGAGGATCATATTTGTTTGGCTAATCGAGAAGTATTTACACGTTCCTTCACATTGCTTTCTGTTTCCCTCGTACATAGATCTCGATAGACCTATTTTTTTAACATTCGCAATTTCTCGACCAGGGGGTCATTTCACAAAGTTGTTCTTAAGTTACGCACGACAAAACGCACAATTATTGGTGACCTGTGATCAAAATGATTTACCCCGATATGTCGAAGTAGGGTGGATTTCATATAACCAATTCAGATTTTGATCAATAATTAACAGTGCATTCATGCATGCTTGTTTACAAGTAAATGGTCGTTTGAAAGCTTGGATTCTTAATTAGCTATTGAAATAAAAATGATTGAAAAATTACTTTGGCGCCGAATAATAGACCACATGTACAAAGCCTTTCTGAAACACACATCAGTACTATCTTATCGAAGCCTCTCACGATTTGATGTCTGCACAGCAATTATTAGGTTAACCTAAACTTAAATTTTGTTCGTGTTTTTTATAGTTTTGATTTTATTGTTTTGGTACACTCTAAAAAAATTGGGTAAAAGTGCTCCATGAGGGTAATTATGTGTCCAACCAACATTGGGCATTTTTATTTATCCAGTGTGATGAAAATTTTGCTAGTTCTTAAGTAATTGCTGCATATTTTTTTTAACCTTTCTGGACAGTATGCTTCCCGCATTGGGTAAAATACTGTCCCAAATTGGTTGGACACATAGTTACCCTCGTGGTGGTAAAATTTTACCCAATATTTTTTACAGTGTACTATTCTGCCCTTGTTTGACGAAAGGAAACAAACAGCAAAATGTAACATGCTGTAAAAGTTTGATTGTCGTTATAGTTGTTACTATCATGGTTGTTGTTTTTGTTGTAGTTGTTTTACTGGTGCTTTGACAATCATTACGTGAGCCACCTGTAGAAGAGCAAAATGTGTTAAGGATTTAAGTCCTTCCGTGACATGTGCTCCGGCGACAATTCCTCAGATGGAAAATCTGGACGTTAAGTAAAACATTGAACTAACTCGTTCTGAAACAAAACTATATTCTGATTCTAACTCTAACCCTACGCCCTCTGAGATATCAAGACCGGGGCAAATGTCGTTTCAACAATGGTTAGCCCATCCGGTTACAAGACATCTGCTCCGGCGACTATTGATCTGGGCTTTATTTCGTCTAAGATATAGGGTTAAGGTTGTAATAGGGTTTATGTTAGGTTGAGAATAGGGTACAGTGTTAAAAACCAAGGTTAAATTTTGTCATTTTACTTAGTGTGTGGAATTTACAGCGGAACAATTGTCGCCGGAACAAATGTCATGGAACCGTGGTAGCTGCATCACTATTTCTTTTAATATTTTGCCTTGAAGAAGAAACCAATTAATTTTGTAAAATTTAACTTTCAAGTATTTACTTATATTATTATTATCATTATTACTTTTATTATTTTTATTATTATCATTACTATAACCTTAAATATAAATCTCGCACATTTTCATGCTATCATAATTGTTTTGATAAAATGTTAGCTGAACTTAGTTAGATATACAGTTAGAAAATTTATCCTTAAACTAAAAGAAGTTCCTGCAGCAGGAGTCTCGAGAACACCTGTAATCTTACCAGATTGCGTAATCTTACAGGAAATTGGTATTTGGTGTGTGTAATCTTACAAATTTCCTTAAATAAAACACTCTTTTCCCCTTTTTCTAACAGACCTGTTCTGTTAAATTGCAGAAAAATTCCTGTTTCATGAATTTAAAGAATGATTCTGGTATTGCTTTCTGCAAAATCTTCTTTTATTTTTCTGTAAAATCAGGGGTTTTTTACAGTGTAGGAAGTACATTCAATTTCATGCTTTAAATGTTGATTTATTTGATTTAAACACGGTAAAATTGTATTCGATCAGCCAATGGCTGGTTTTCAAAGAAGCTGTGCAAAAATATCAACCGAAATATTCTTCTCTGCATTGAAGGTGCATATACATGTGTACAATACAAAATAATGTGAAGATATGGTCCTATGAAAAATTTACACGTTAATCTAATGTCATATATGTAGGAACGTTAGGTATGTAATACCGTAAACTCCGAAAAACAAATCCATAATAGAAATCGCATGTATTGATAGAATTTGCAATTCAAAACGTATAATCTACTGCTCTTTTGAATGATGTTGGTCATTAATAAAGGTAGCAAGATTTCAGCATTGGAACTTACTTTCGTTGTATCATTTTTCATGTTGTACTTACCATCGTTGGCAGAACAAAACTCACTCTGTAAATTACTTTCAGGGACGTCACCCTGGCAAAAAGAGCTGATTTTTAAAACTATCACAAGAAAGATCCTCAAGTATAATGTCAGTTTCATTATGGCGATAATTTCAGTAGGCTTTCACAAAAATGCCGAAAAAGCTGCATGTATATCGCAGAGGTAGCAAATAGTTTACTGTCGGGCTGGTTGTGGAAAGTATAAATCGAACGCACTTGCCATCAGTCCATCTGAATGGTTCGGTTGTCTTTAATCAAATTGAAAACTGCCAGGTAAAAGTAGATACATCTGTTGTCATAATTAATTCATTCTTCCACTGTGGTTTTACAGCACCCCGTGTTGTAGTTTTTCATTTTTTATTGTCAATCAATGAAGCATATTTATTCTAAATATATGACAGCTTGCACAACCTGGTAACGTGGAGTACTTCGACAGATATTAGAAGTGGAGAGAGCTCCGTCAAAGACACATTGCAAATGCCAGGTGGGGATTTTAAGCGCATTGCAAACAATCATGTGGGCTAACCAATCAATTTCCTCCGAATTTCCATCTTTTTTTTAAGAAGCGAACTTTATCAATAGAAAGATTTAAATTGCAGTGTCATGAATAAAATAAGCACTAAATATGATGATTTTTTTTTATCCGAGACGTACTCCACTTGTGGATAAAAACCCACAAATCTACACCCATCGAGTGGTCTAAATAAATTAAATGCCTGGTTTGGCAGTAATAAATTCATATTAAATGTACAAAAAACAGCCTTCATGATTTTTCGTAATCGAAATGTAATCGTAAGTAATGAAATAATATTACGATCTCAAACAAATTCTTTGGAATATATTTAGATGAATACATGAAATATGCAACTCATGTTAATCACGTTCTTAATAGCATATCAAAAAATGTAGGAGTTATAAATAGGCTTAATGTATATGTACATAAAAACATTTTATCAACACATTATGATACTATTATTTTACCACATTCAGACTATTGTTGCATAACTTTGGGACCGTGCAATAAATCTTTTAGAAACAACACTTAAACTACAGAAAAGACTGGTAAGAATTATAAGTAAAATTCCCCATTTTGATTATGCTAAACCCCTTTTCTTAATAAGTCCAAATACCCTTCCTATATATTATGTTTGGATGAATATAATTTAGGGATATCTGTTTTGCTATTATAAAAATCTTTTACCAACATCACTAAAAAATATGTTTACCTTAAACCTTTTTACTCACTTATGATACTTATACATTAGAAATAACGTTAGAAATAAATATGATACTCGGGTCTATTATGGTCGTACTTCTTTTTTGTCCTTCTAATTAATCTTCAGTAATTAGTAATTAAGACACACAAATAAGCACACGTCTGATACTCTTGGTATATGGTTCCAAAGCAAGTTTATTCCACATTGCGCCTGCGCAGCTACAATAGTAAGAAACAGTGAGTCATGGTACAACATCATGTATGACATCATTATCAATATATAACATTTTTCACGTACAATAGTTAAATCCAAAGGTCACATACTTTGGAATATAAATCTACCCTATAAAATTAAACAGAGCAAATCACTTAATACATTCAAATACAAACTTAAATCCCACCTCTTTAAGATCTGTTTAAATTCAATTCAATTACATACTGGCTTGTTCTAGTGTGTTTCTTATTTTTATGTTTGTTTTTCTCTCTCTCTATTTTACTTATTATCTTATATGTTACTGTATTTTCTCCCACTTTAATTTACTAATAATAAGGTTAATCTGTTTATTTTTTATAACTTCTTTTGACCCGCAACATTTCTTATATTCTTTGTCCTTTTTTATCCTTTGTGTATACGTTATATTTGCTGATTTGATAAATGCCTATGTTGAAACTGTTTTCATGTTTTTATGGAAATGTGGACTTTTGATACCTCCCCAATACACACTCACATGCATTAGTCATTCACACACATAGACCATACGATACCGAAGTACAGATGGGGGCTGTGCACCTCCAAAATATTGCAACTAAGAAGAGAAAAGTAAAAAGTGAAAGAAACTTTAAAAAGGGGTTGAAAAAATCGTAAGTTCGAGTCCACCCCGGTTGTATGTAAACGTCTCTCCCACGTTTCATAGATGCGGACTATGTTACATGACAAAACGGTCTTGGTCGAAAATTGATGAATAAAACAGCAGCTTCGTCCGTGACTCTGGAAAAACGACATGTTTTCAAATTTTCCGAATCTCGGGCGATCACCTCTCCCGGTTCACCAGTATTCGACGAAGACCTATCAGCTGTCATTGTGATGGGCATTTTCAATGCATTTACTATGTTCTAGAATCCGCCCCCGTTGCAATTGCGAAAAATCCATCGGTCATGTCTGTTCATTTTAAGTTGATTTAAATCACGAATTCTCACATTTGTTTGTATATTACTTGGTTTTAATTGTTTGTATTATTGGTGGCAGCATTTTATAAGACTTCAATGTTCTTCCTAGCTGTCTCCACATTCTATTTTATTGCATATATATTTTTACCTTGTAATTGTTTTTAATTTTGAATGAAAGAAATTGAAATTGAATTGAATAACATTAAAAAATAGTAATACTACTATAAAAGAAATGTTTCATGATCATTTTAAAATGGAAAATACATGCAACAATTATCTTATTACATAAATCATGGTACTATTAGCTACATGTATAAATCATGTCGCTCACTCAATAAAAATAACGTCTTAGTCAAGATAGATACTAACAATAAATGCCTTTATAATTACGCCGTGCAATCAATGGGCATGCAAATATAGACTAATTCTGTTGCAAATATATACAAAGTAATTTACGACATCATTACAAACAAATAATTTCATATGCTGATATACAAACGAAGATTCACAAAGACATTTCAGTAATATAAATTACAGCCAGATCAGCTGATGTAAAACGAAGATTATATTATCAGTTTAGGATACTTAATCTTTTCTGGCGATTAATCAATATTCCCTGCATGTCTCAGAATCAGAAAATAGCAGAAATCATTTTACGTAAACCATACCACTACCTTATCCATTTACAGTTCTACATGTCAAGTTTTTGTGCATCACATTCATCAAAGACAAAGAAAATGAAACCCAAGTCACATCTTATCTTTATCTCGAAAATAAATAAGTATTAATTTTAACATCATACTTGCAATACATATGCATTTGAATTCTATACGAATGTGTCATTATGATGCCGAATTGTCGATTGGAACAATTCCTTTAAATAATAGAATTAAAATGTTTTCTTGGGGTAGGCATAATTCTTTACTAATTATCCCCTAATTCCACAAATATCCCCCCCTCATTCACTCCAGTGTATTTAACAAATGATATGGTTTTTGTATGATGAAATATACGACCATACTTTAAAGTAAATGTCATCGTACAATTCCTTAATGAATTCATTCATTCTTTCATGATGCAGCGAGTGTATCCTTTTCATTTATTCCAAACGTAGGAATTTCTACTAACAGTAGAAATTATCATTTAGATGATTTAAGCAAATAACGTTTATGTCTTGAAAAGTGTGGGGTGATGATGGTACAGTCCCTCCTCCGATCCGAAAAGTGGGGATATGTCTCCATCCCTTTTGAATTCAACTAGTTAGTGACTTAGTTGTGACCTACTGACCTTGTTGTACATTTTACGCCAATTGTAAGTAAAAAGATGACAAATCTTATGGAATTAATTAAAAAAAAGAAAATCCGGTTAAGGTAAATTATCAGCACTGACTTGGCCATCTGTAAACCATGTAATTTGTGCACACCTATTATGAAAAATAGATCCCAAACAAGCGGTTAACTATTACACTTTCATGTACGCTATTTTTAGAATTTCTAATCATGATTGATTTTATTAAAAATTTCGCAAATATTTCATTTTTTTTATATATTTCCTAATAATTAGGTATTTGCTTTAACACAAATTTTCATTGGTAATTAGTCGATATTTTTACAATTCAAATGTAAGGTTTAGTAGCTTACTTGTATTTTCTCTCCGAGTTCATCCCTTTCTTCCACATACATTGCTACTCTTGTATTCTACAATGCCAATTAATTTACATTTGAGCTGTTTGATCCTAAGCGACTCAAATGCAACCCATTTCCATCCTTGCTTAACCGAGTAGAACGGGTCTGAAGAGAATCATGGGTTTTCAGTTTAGTTTTATTACCTTCAAGGTAGTTAATGAAGGTATACAGGACTGGATTGATAGAGGAGTTGATTGGGATGATGAAAATTACAGTCCAAGCATATAAGGAGGTCGGGAGAACGACGAGTCCGGTTTGCGTCAAGATACCCAAAACTATGATGGGCATCCAACAAGCGAAGTCAGTCCCAACAATAAACGCCATCTTTCGGGCGATCTGGATTTCGCGATTTCTGTTCGTCGAGTTCCGGATGGACTCCGACGAGCGTTTGACGGTCACAAACATCACGACGTAGCAAATGAGGATGATCAGGAAAAGTGCCATGTTCAAACCGATGAAGGTTACGATTGAGAATACCCAGACATTCCTGCTGTCGTAATCGGTAACCACGTACTTTACAATGTATTCGGAAGTCAGCGCCTCGTCCCAGACAATGTCCAGTCTGCCAGTCTCTCCGAGTTCTACATGTAGCGGTAAACCGATGCAGACATCGGATAGTCCATAGAACCCGGGTACGTTATATCCGACAAGGAATGGAACCGAGCTAAACAAGAGAGTGAAGAACCATATGAATACGACGGCGAAGCTGGCAGCTTTGGTAGTCATCTTGAATTTACCAAAGGGATAAACAATGTTGATGTACCTATCCAGGGTGATTAGGGTCAGTGTGAACACGGACAGTTCGCTCGAGAAAAATGCAAGAAATGAGGATAATTTACAAGGGAAGGATTCTCTCCAGAGCGGGGCACTTAGGAAATATAGTCTATTGAAATAAACATCAGCAGATGTTATAATGATCATATAAACCCCCATCAGGGAGTCTGCGACGGCTAGGTTCATTGTGAGGATGTTCTGGACAGTCTTGCGCTGTTTCTGGGTGGCGCGCAGAAATAAGACGAACACATTGCCACATAGAGAAGAGAGGCCGATGATCCAACCGGCAAATCGCAGGACGGTACTTGGGTACAAGCTTCCGCAGGTGTCCAGGGGACTGGGTGGAGAAGTCCTGGCACAGGTGACGTTTTCAGAATGACTGAGAAGACAACAGAGGCGGTTGTCAGATGTAGACCTGTCAGAAGTAGATAAACAATAGGAAACCAGAATCGATTAAATGTCAGCTTAAGTGGATGATTCATATTATGCCTGTACCAATGTCAAACAAGAATCTGTAGATATGTATTTCTCAAGTGGTCTTTCTCAGCTTTTGGGGAAAAATAATTATTCCTTTCATAGACGTTGCTTGTAGATAGGCAGGGAATGGAACCGTGGAAGTTAACTATCTTGAATACGTTTGTATTGTATATTTTTTAGCCTAACATGGTAAACATTTATTGTTTGGGTTTATCATTTAATTTCTACTCTTCTGTATAATATTGCTCTATCCCATTGCTAATAAGCACTTCAAGTCTACATAGATAATTGAATTATTACTATTATTATTTTTATTGTAATGTAAGTGGATACAATCTAATATATATTTCTTAGATTCCAAGTTACTCAAAGCTAAAGAATAAATAACAAACCCAGGTATCATAAAAAAATAGAATACTCAGACCTCGAAAGAACATACCCCAAAATGTGATGCTTCAACAAAAATCTTAGTCAAAAATCAGATACCCATGGGAACAAAATATTTGAACTTGAATATATTCTCATCATGACCAATGCTTTTGTAGTTGCTTCCTTTTCTGATTTCCCATACTGTTCATTTGCCTACCTCACTTGCCCATTTTATTTCCAGCCTTAATTTAGACTGATTCTCAATGGTAACAAATTGCCTACTACATTATATTTGTACTCCCACAGGAATGTGTATTTTCTGTATCATTTCGTCTATGTTTTCATGTACAATCATTTTAACTCAATGTGAAAACGATTTCTTAAACGCACAATAAAATGTATTCAATTCAATGACCCACGGTGTCGGTGTGGCAAAGAAATCTCGATACACACAAGGAACAGTGTCAAAATCCTATCAATCGTGTAATTTTAATTACATATCAATAATTTAAAAAAAATATCAAAATATCGCAACTTTTAACAAACAATTACCACTTTAACAAATTGTATACAAATGAATATTCCATGTCTCCTACACGAAAACTTACAGAGCTTTGAGTCCAGTTAGATCGTTCATGATTTCGTAGGAAATTGTGTCTAAATCAAGATCCAGTAGAAATCTGAAGAAAACAGAATACAATAGAGTGGTATTGATCTACTTTTCATATTTTATATCAAACAACATTTCATGCTGAAAAATATATATATTAATTCATAATTCACATTTCATGTTAATCTTGTTAGCTTAACAAAATATAGTTTACTTTATGTTTATATGAAATTCCTTCCGATTACTTTTTTCAAACATGTTCACACATTGGTACTAATGATGGCAATAAGGGATTAAGAATATCATGAGATCGGAAAATTTGTTGTAAAATCAAAATATCATGTAAGTTCATAGTGTACTTTTAAGAAGTATGCTCTCGATTTCTAAGAGTAAAAAATATACTACGTATGTCATTTGTATGATTTTCCCCACTGGGTCCTATTGCATAAAAAACTTTTGCCATAGAAAACTCTGGCAAATAAACAAAACTCTGGCAATACAGTTATGCCATTGACACTTAACACATCGAGAAACTCTGGCAAAAAAATATGCAACTCGCTTTTGGTGTTGATACACATTTTGTTTGAATTGATAATTAAAGATAAAAACAAGAACAATACTCACAGATAGAGTAGGTTACTCAGATTTGCAAATGATTCAGCTTCGATACTCTTGATCTTGTTGTATCCCAAGTCTCTGTGCAAATAAACATGTCGAAATAAAACCGAGATGTTTACATTTGGCAGCACCATTCATCCAGTCTCCTCTTTACATTGTTATTTTCATCAGTTTCATTGTTGTAGTTTGTTTTGCTTTCATCATCATCACAAATCTTGTCATTAGCATCGTCATCTCCTTAGTGATCACGCTTTTTATCATATTAATGTTATTATTATCACTTCATATTTTAAACAGAAATTATATTTAGGAAGTGTTTCATTTCGTGTACTATACCATTATGATATTGATGGTCGCTATCGAGTATAGTATTTGGAAAACAGTCTACTTGTCAATACACGTTGCATCTTTACTTTAATAAGAACAGTGATTCATGGCATTTAGTGCATTTTTACAGTAAGAAATGTTATTCTGCTTAGATAGAAAGGCACTTACAAATATTCCAAGTTTTCCTGTCCCAGAAACGCACCATTTTGCAAATATGTGATTGAATTGGATGATATATTCCTGGAATAAAAAATATGATAAAAAGGGTAAGTTTTCGAAATTAAGCAACAAAATATTGTTCCAGAATATGAGATGTAAAAGAGGGCGTTGAAAGAACGATATTACAATCTAGAACTATTATTGATGTGTGTGTTGGAGTCATTTTTTATCATACAAACAGAAGTTTAAAAAAGCAAAGAAAACAACTATACACCTAAAAAAGTTATTTCAATTGGACCTACACCGAATCAACACTCCCCAGTGCTTACGTTACACAAACATTCATCCTCACACTTCTCATACAAATTAGATGGGCACACTTACAAAGTTGTAAGGCGAGACAGGTTGATGAATGCTTTATCTGGTATTTCAGTAATGTTGTTATTTTGCAACAATCTGAAACAAAATAAACAACAAACACGTATATCATCGTGGTGTACAATAAGGTATCAGCAAGAAGAATTGGCGAGACAACATTAATTATTTTTAATGTTTACAATACGTCGTTACAAAAGGTCAACTTTTTTCATTAAAGGCCAATAGAATTATAACTTTTAAATATACAAAGAATAATAGTATAATATGCTTAATTTATCACCTTTCATCTTTCTTGCAACTCCCTATCTTCCGAAAAAGAACATCCAAGGATGCTGACAAAATTAAGAAAGAGATCGACTCGCCTCCTCTAGAGGTGTTCGTGTTAAAATACTTGTTACGATGAGGAAAAGATCAAAATACAACAACTGCAATCATTATGATAGACTTTGGCCAAACTAAAGCAACATATACATTTTTATCAGTAAAGACGAGATAGAATTTGTGAAATATAGAATAGGATGTGATTTCTATTGTGATCGAATCCATCATTATTTTTGTATGGCCTTTCAAATTTTTAAAGAATTTTATCATAAATATTAACTTTTTAAGAAAACTTACAGGACTCTCAATGTCTTCATTTCAGAAAAAGCTCCTTCCGGAATAACGTCAATATTATTATCTTGCAGGTATCTGACAAGAGGTATATATGAAGAATGGAAATCATATCAATATGAAGATAATTTTATACAGTACAATATTTTTGCTACTGGTCATTTAGTATTCTGGTCATCTTGTAAGCAAAAAAAACAACGAAATGGTAGGATAGTATAATTTCCATGTAGACCTATAATTGATTTCATCTCTAAAACTGACATTTACTGGTCTAAATTTAGAGTGTAATTAAATTATTTAATTATCTGCTTTCAATTTATTTCATGTTAAGTTGTCTTTTTTAAAGACTAAGGAATATCATCATGAGATGAAAAGGAAGTAAAGAAATCGAGTATCATCGCTTCTATGTTGCTATTTGAAAAGTACTGGAGTGTGGAGGAATTGTAACTTCGGAAACTATATAATAAAGTCAGGATATTCAAAATCTGAAATCATAATAAGGTATGAGAGAATTCTGATAGATCTTATTTAATCTGAACACATTAGAAAATTACATGTTAACTTACAAATAAAATAGGTTGTGTAAATCTTTAAAAATGATCTCTGGTAATATCTTGATCCTGTTGTTCTTCAAATCGCTGTGAAAAAAAGATGAACAATGTTCTTTTTTAAATTAATTTAAAGGGAGTAATGGTGATTGCAATGGCGAATGAATTCTGCTCAAACCATGTCCTGTAGGCTGCATGAAAACATGTATGAACATTTGTGAGACATTAATTAAATAAATTATGGGGAATTTAGTATCTCTATTCGAGAGGTACGCAATTCCAAGGTCACAACATTGATCTACGAGAACAAGAAGAGTCTACGGTCAAACACAGCGCTATGATCAAGAGCCTCTACGCCCGGTTTAACGACAGTCATGTTTGACGACATTTCAACTCAAAAGCAGCGACCCTGTTGCACCCCAAATTGTCACCACTGACAAGTGAGCGACAATTTGTGCAAAAACTGACACCACAAATTGTCACCCCTGCACGAAGTGTCGCCTAAGACAATTTATGGAGGAGGGGACACCACACATTGTCGCCCCATTTCACCTAACACTTAATTTACTTTTCTCCATGAACACACACACAAAGGGTAATGCAGAGTTCGTAAGAAACTGTGTATGTTGTGAGGGTGTATGTATGTGTGTTAATTAGTAACACTGTGAGTGAAACTGATGATGGTATCTCACGTTTGAGACGGATTTTGGACCACTTTTAAACGGTTTTGAGACGATTTTAAAACTTGTCGCAAAGACGTCTTCTGAGGCCCCATGACATTTCATTAGTCTTGGGAATCTCAAAATCGTCTCAAAATAGTCTCAAAATCTGTCTCAGAAACGTCTCCAATAGTTTTTGCCTTCACGAATACGATAGTTTTCGATTCCACCGCAGAGACGGTTCCAATATTTTTTTCATAAATTGCCATTTGGCCTAAACCCACTTTGACTAATGTCTTTTCCATCTCATATCACATAGTCTGATTCCATTTTGTCTCTAACCAGTCGGTCTAATTACCTTTTGATCTATGTAGCACTTCGCCTATTCACATTTCATCCAATGACCACTCCGTTTATTGTCCATTTGACCTATCACCACTTGGTCGCTCTCAGTAAAAAACTGGTAAATATTCATTTGGGCATTACACGAAAATGCAATTAGACCATTTGGCTATTAGACGAATTGGTCATAAGACCAAAAGAGAATGAGACCAAGTATATATTACACCAAATTTTTGAATTATTAGCAGACCAAATGGGTTAAGCCCATATGTTAGTAGACAAACCGAGGACTAGTCCAAATGTTATTAGGCCGAGTGGATAAAAACCGAATTTTCCACGGGATCTGCTGATGTTCTCTATATTAGCCTCCCCAAAGGGAGATTGCCAGTTGGTCTAAACCCAATTTGACTAATGGCCGTTTAGCCTCATCCTATACATGGTCTAATACCACTTCGTCTACAACTTAGTTTACCTCATGGTCTAATTGTCATTTTGCCTATTTCCATTCCGTCTCATTTCCGTTTGGTCTAATTTCTTTTTGGTCTAGTATCTAATTGGTCTAACACCAATTAGTCAATTCCTGTAACAGACTGGAAATACTTATTTGGGATTTAGACGAAAAGACGATTAGACCACTTGGCTATTCGACGATTTGGCAATTATGCCGAGTGGTCATGAGACCAAGCAAGAATTCGACCAAGTCCTATACATTAGACCGAGTGGAAGTTAGACCAAACTTGTTACTCGAGAAAATGGGTTTAGCTCATATGGTGTTAGACGATCAGAGAGTTTGAACAACTGCTACTGCTAGACCAAGTGGAAACCCCCCCCAAAAAAAAAAAATAATAATAATAAATAAATGAAATAATAATGATAAATAAGTAGATTAAATTAAGAAAAATTATTAATGAAATAATAACAATTATGATAATACACACACCCACGCACACGAACACCCTCACACACACACACAAACACACACTTATCACAAAAAACGACACACACCAAGACAAGACGCGCATACACTACACACACACCAGACTGGTGGTTGAAGACAATTGTGTAATGGGCGAAAATGTGTGGTTCTAGGTTTCTTTTTGCCGACACAAATCGGTACAATATGCTCAAAAATTGAGACCGGCACGTGCAGCACAAATTGTCGCGAGGCGAAAATTTGGGAAGGGGGGACAATTGTGGTGTCAGTTTTTTTCACAAATTGTCGCGGGTTGATAATTAGTGGTGCAACAGACCCTGAAATTTCTGTCAAGAATATATCTACATATACATAAATTTTGTATTTTTTTATGTTAATTCAAACTTATTCATTCCAAAGAACAACAATACACATACTGCATTCAATCACTGAAAGTATTTTAAACAAGGTGGTCAGCCTGCTTTTAATGTTTGTGAGTCTTACCGTTTGTCTAACGTGAAACTGAAAAAACTAACTTTTCCTGCGGTTAAATATATGTTAAATATTTGTCTACTTACAGTAGATCCAATGCAAACAGATCAGAGAATGCAGCCCGTGATATGACTTCGATGTTGTTATAAGAAAGATCTCTGTAACGCATTATAAATAAGAAATTAATTATGAGCTGTTATATCAGGACAAAAATGAAAGATATATATATATATGAATATTGATATGCATTCATGTATACAAGTTAGATGCGAAAACATGTAAAGAAATGTACTAAAATTCATCTTTGTTATCAATTTAAAGAACACTTACAAGTAAAAAAGGAAAGATAATCCATACAAGGTTCTATCAGTAATAACCTCAAGCAGATTGTCATGGAGATCACTGTTGATGAAAGTAACAAAAAACGGTAATCAAATTTATATAAATTACATTAAATGAATCGAAAGAGAATGAAATATTGTTTGCTAAAAATGAGATAATCTATAGGTTTCCTCGGTGTAATGTCTTTACCTTAAGAAATATCTTGTGATGAGAAACAGCAGTCCTATGACTGCCAGTCGTTATTTGAAAACAAACTAGTCAGAATACATGTTCGCTGGGTGTAATATATGTATAGCCATTTATTCCCATATTTTCTAGTAAGAAATCAATTTGTTCTAGTCGACTTTGACTAGAACGTTTGATAATAACTCTTGACTTGCATGCATAAAGAAAATTATGTAAATTTAACGAATAGGATAAAATAAAATCAAAATCGGACGAGGAATAAGAAAGATATGACATTTCAAAGTTTTGCATTATTTTCGTGAAACGCTTGAATGCATGTCCGCATCCAGCGAACGAGCTCATGATATCATATCCACATAGATATTCCTTTGTTTTCAATTGTATCATTTTTATTCAATGTGTGCTCTACAAAATAATGTAAAAGTGTGGCTGACAACTGATTTAGTTCGGAAAATTGTTCTTGAAACTTGTTTTGTTTCAAAGGAGTTATGTTTTACACACACATATGTACTAATGATGATTTACAATAAAATAAGGATCAGTAAAATGGGGACAATGACATCATCAGAAAATCAATATTTATATTACCGTTTTCCAAAAATATCGGCTAACGTTAAAATCTAAAAATGATTTTTTTTGTCAGAATTGAAAAGGAACTTCATGCATAATCGATAGAACAAGGAAAATGTATATTACAATAATCAAGACAACTATTCAAACAGGTTTGAAATGTAGGAGGCTGCTCAGAAAGCTTGTAGAGTGCATCCTCCTACTAAAATATTCGCATAATATAAACAGTAAAACAGAAACAAGACACATGGTGAGAATATGAGCATAAATCCAGTAAAATGTAAAGTTAAAGAAAAGGAAAGAAAGATGCATGTAGGTATTTACATGCATTTCAATAATACAACATCAAATAGTGAATTACATGAATGGCGTCTCAATTGAGCGTTTAAGTTATTTTGCAACGCCCTATAAAGTGAAGGAAAAGTGTGATTTAATATATGATATTCTTGACATACTTACAGATAGAAAAGAAGGAATAAGTTACTGAATGTGTCATCTGGAATCCATCTTATTCGATTTTCCTGTAGATATCTAGCAATGTAGACAACGATGAATTAGATACTTGTCTTACTTTGTTCCCCATTTTATGTATTTTGTCAAAGAAGACATTTTTTTCTCATTCATGGAGTAAATGAATAATCAATGTTTTGGGTATTTGTACATGATAATTTCTTATTTGGTTGCACACACATATCGTATTGAATAACCGAAAAGGTAAAATGATATAAAAAAAATTAACTAATTGGTAAGAAAAAAAGTAATCATTTACGTACCGTTACACTAGATATTGAAATAATAACTACATTCCATCTTCACGTGCGTCAATTTATGTATTCCTTATGCCCAAATATACTCACAAGTAATTCAAACTGTATGTTTTTATGAAGATGTCTGTTGGTATGGTTTCAATCAGGTTTCCATCCAAGTTCCTATAAATCAAACAAACAGATTTAAAAATAAATATAAAGACATTTTTAAAAACACAGATTATCATTATGCATCCGATTTAGGAATGATCACATCCTTTTCCATGCTATATGAAATGTATACAGTTTGGTAACCCTTAGCTTAATGCATTGTTACCCATACCCGCAATGCGTGTTTAGGTTAAAGATGGGTGACGGGCGGGTAGATCGAAATATCGGGGTCAAGATTATCCAAGAAAAAAAATAGGAGAAATACATATTAATCAAAGTGCAATGTGTAGTCCACTCCAGCTTTTTGGACTGATTTACAGATCAGCAAGTTTACAAATAACACACATTTGGGAAAAATTAAGAGAGAAAGCAATATACACGTATATACTAACTCTGGATAAAGAGGGAAAGTCCGGTATTAAAAATCATCAGAGTTTTGACCTACCATCTTGGGTCTAAGAACAATGATTTTTATAAGTCTTACAAATCTGTGAATGCACAAAAGTGCATCTTTAAACAAGAAAAAGCGCCAATAAGCTAATGCTGTAAACCAATATTTTTCACCTTCATCGTGTTCATGGAATCATGTTTTTTCACTTACAAATGTTGCAGGTTGTGAAGTCCCTCAAAAGAATTTGTTGATACACTCGTTATTCCTGCCCCGTTTAGTTCTCTGTAAAATATATCAGATTCGACGCAAAAATAAAACAAAGTGGAATGCTATGCTATATTACACAATGAAAGAAATTATCCTGTTTTTATATTTGCAAAAGAATAACAAATCCAACAATTGAAATACTGTCATCTCAATATCTTCATATTGACTATTACATTCACGAAAAAAATTGAGCGCCAATATATATTTAATAGTCGCTCGCTAGGTGTTTTTCTTTAAGATTTATTAATGTAAAATTAGTTTTCCTGGAAAATTTCCATTTGAAAAACAATAAATTGCCCTGAGGATTTCTCGATGAGTAAACCATTATAATACATCTATGAATAGCACTGTAAGGACACTGTGTGTAGAACAATTTGGTTCTCGGTAACAGCAAAGATATCATGTGATTAGAAAAATCTTTTCATCGATATTGTTGAGGTATTTCCCATATCTATTTGATCAAATTAAGAACAAGTAAGGATCTAAAAGTTGATTTGCCAATACAGATTACGCCGTCTTCCTAGTCAACGGGAGCACATATCTTGAGGGTCGGGTGAAGGTAGGCTACCTAGGTAATATCAATTGTAACTATCAATGTTTGTATACATTTTTATTTGTATTTTAATTTTCAGCAAGAGATGCCATGCTCAACTTCCTACTTTAAACACAAAGGTGGTTGCCGTGAGGAATAAAATAAATATCTGTTTCACTTACAACCAAACCAAGTTGTCCAACTCAGAAAAGGTTCCATCGGGAATGGAAGAAATGTTGTTGTTTGTAATGTATCTGTAATCAAAGTATAAGACAATCCGCATCTATCAAACGCTTATCGGGTTATCTATCACTTAAGTGACCATTATTATCCTCATAATTCACAATACAATATGCAATATACAAACAAGTTCATCTTCTATAAAGTATGAATTTGTAAATTTGTATACACCTTAACTCGGCAAATATTTCTATTTTCCGATCTACGCCAATATAACTTTGTTGGATTAACAATTACCAGATGTTCTCGTTGCATGAAACTGTTAAGGTTTCTTTTCCATCATTTTTTGGGGTTGTTTTTTTTTTGTTGTGTTATTGAAACAAAAATAAAGTTACCTAAATGGAAAAAATTACCATATTGGGAGTATGTATACATCTAGACCTAGACCAATTCGTTAAATTATTTTGTATTCAATCAGCATCAGCCTAGTCAGGAATATAAAATATTTAATCAAATCTTTGAAATAATTTAATTGAAATTTCATACTTACAGATACAAAAGGTTGCTCAGTCCGGAAAAGGTATCAGGAAAAATCGTCGTTATATTGTTATCATTCAGGTCTCTATGAGTAAAAATTTAAAACATGTAAAATGGTTTCCTTCAGGGGAAAAAAGGGAATGCAAAAGCTTTTTTCAATTTTGTTCAAAACGATTTATTTTATCAAACAATGTTAAGCCTTTTATCCAATTAGTTTTAAAATAAATTGCAAAAATGAGAGACAATTCAGTGAAAGCAACATGGGTTCCTTTTTTCTTTAAATCCACTAAAAATTACAAAAAAACACTCTTGAATACAATAGGTTTTTTAAGGAATTGTAATATGGCTATCAGATCAATGAAAGTAAAAACGAACTTCATTTTATAAAACGCTACTGTACAGAAAAGATCACTTCTTGAATGCAGTAAGATTTTAAAGAAATTGCAGAATGGCACAGGAGTCACTGAACTTAAGTAAAGTTCAAATGTCAAACTTATAAAAAAATTCAAAACATAAAAAAAATTAAAGATGATTTATAATACATATTTTTCAAATAGAAATAATGGGTAGCTGTGGAAAACAGAAATACAATGTTTAATTTTTCAGCTGTAGAAAAGTATTACTATCACTTATCCGATATCCTCTTAAGAAGATTATTGCTTGTGTACGTAATTATCACAAGTTTACACAAAACATTTCAGTAATCTATATTTAATGTGTTTACAAAGTACCAGTATTAGGGAGGAGTTAGGTTTAATAATAATAAAATAATACATGAGATTTCCATCTTGATAAGATGTTCAAGGCGCCACAGAGCAGAACAACAACACGGTTGTATTCCCACAAATACAGTCACGCCAACGGAACAAGCTATAAAACGACCGATTATATGTCAAGGGAAATAACGTTATCATCACTTTGGTCGATCTGACGTATGTTTCACAGGTGTCACTGTGCCATAATCTTCCATGAATTATTATGCACTATCATTGACATATTGAATAGAATATATGCGCAGTGTTCTCTTTGAATGAAACAACAAAATAGGAATAAAAATACTCAATACTCACAGCCATTCGAGATTCTTCATTCCATAAAATGCACCAGCGGGTAGCACTTCAATAAACGTTTTATTCAAATACCTTCAAAGTAGAGAATATAATGTTAGACATGGTAAACATCTGGTTACCTCAAACCGAGATAATAGCTTAAAAGTTAGGTAATTATTATTACTAAGTTGATTGCATAAATCATATCATGGGCTTATCGATACACAAGTAAACTATACTTCACATTAAAGCAATATTAACATAATTATTATGTTCACGTCAAATGAACAACATGTAGACTTTACGATATTTTTCTTAGAAAATGATAATCCCAGGAATATATAACTTGTATTGTTTTTAAAAACCCACCTGAAGCTTTAGTGAAGGATCATTAATGTGAATTACATCATTCGGATATTATCTAGCTTGCCAATCTTTCTAAAGTGTAGTGGCTATAATTTGTCGGCGGTCTATCACTTGTGAAAATGGGATTTCGTTTGTATTAGATATCTAGCAATCACAGTTTCTAGGTAAGTTTTTTTTACCTTTAAAATGTCCATATGATCACTTATCCAGCATATAATCAGAAAACTAGAGACATAATTATATTCTGAAACTTGATTCCATTCCATGCTGGGGATTGGTTTGGTAAAAAAAAAGATACGATACCTTTTGGATCGGGCACCCGATCAAACTTGACAAATCATATGTAGATTTTCATTACAAATCACCAAATCTATCCACTTAAAGTCAACTTTTTCCATTTTCATCATAGAACAAACTGTTTTAGAGCATTAACATTTATATAAACAATATATCTTAATTAAACTTGGAAAAGTAGCACACACCTTGGGATTTATACCGAAATGAATATACTATAATAATTTTTTTTAATAATATAATCCAGATCTTACAAATTTTTGACATTCCTTTGACGATCTAAAATGATTTGTCTCGTCATGTTTTCGGACTTGTAGTCTTCGAGCCCCCTGCGAGAAAGGCAATTGCATCGAAATATAGTTAGTATCTTTGAACTTAAAGGGGAATGAAAGCTCTGGAACAAGTAGGCTTCTGTCAAAACAGAAATATCAAAGAATAAGAACAAAGAAAGTTTGAGAAAAATGGGACAATAATTGGGAAAGTTATGAGCATTTGAATACTGCAGTCACAAATGCTATGGACATCCTCCCATTGGAAATGCGACAAGGATGTGTGATGTCACACGTAAACAACTTTCCACTTGATGGACTATAAAATACCCCCAAAATGTCTCTTGCTTTTTCTTATGGTGGTACAAACTCTTTAAAATTCATGATGTATTCTTTAAAAATATGTATTACATGCCCTCCTATAAAAAGAATACATGATCTACTGATAAATATAATAAGGGAGGCATTTTAAGTGAAATATATACTAAAAGTAATGGGGAGAGTACTGTTGTTCACAAGTGACATCACACATCTTTGTCGCATTGTCAATATGAGGATCTTCATAGCATTAGTGATCGCAATATTCAAATGCTCATATCTTTCTCATTATTTGTCTGATTTTTCTCAAACTTTCATTGATATGTTTCTTTGATTTTTTTTTTCACACAAGCTATCTTGTTCCGAAGGTTTCATTCTCCTTTAAAAACGTCATGATTACAGCTTCCAGTAATATGATTAGTGACAGTATTTGGGAATAATAACTTGAAAATAAAAAAACACGTAGCATTGTCAAACATTTTTGTTATCATTATTATTATTATTATTATAACTATTATTATGTGAGATGTTAACATTCTTTCAAATTATAATTCAAAGGAGAATGGAAAATATTAGCAAAACCATTTTTATTCAAGTATCAACAGATCAAGTTTTAAACGCAATGTTTCTGGAGTAGTACATGTATATCTCATGGCCCTGGAATTGGTATGACATTCTTTATTAAACAATTTCGGATAGCATTGTACAGGCCATGATATTGAAGAAAGTTTATTTATATCCATTTTCTAATCCACGAAGTTTTTATTGACGTGGAGTGCATACAAATATAAGTAAATTTAACCCCTCTATAACTATACAGTTGTTTCCTACTTATTTTATCAGGTTTTCCTGCCATTTAAATTCCTACAAGCATCGTCAAACATCATACATTATTTCAAATATTGGTTTCGGAAAAAAATAAATTCAGGAAATTCAACATTGGTATTAAAGATGATTTCATAATGTTTAAATTTCCTAGGAAGTCAATAATTAACTTTATTTTGATAATTGTGATCAAACTGTGTGTGATGATTCTACTGTAAATCTTTAACATGTTTAATCACGTAACATGGAAGCTTCATTTCCTGCCAATCCGTATCATCAAAGTTGTTACTATAATAATTCTAAGGTTTGATATATTCGTAATTTCATCCAAAGTTGTAAGGGTGCACTTCAAATCCTGTGCTGAATTAAGAAGGTATCATCTGCATAAACTGTAACACTGTATTGTTTTCCCATTAATGCGCATTCCCACAAAAGTGTCAGAGTATCGAATTGATTAAATAAATCTATTGCATCAAAGATGGGACTGAAGAGTGACAGGAAATCAATATACATGTATTATACGCTATAAACTAAATAGCTACATTCGATCTACAAAGTACGTTGTCAGTTGTATTATTTTTATCATTTACTCACATGCATTCTATTGCAGCAGATTTATGCACCGATGGTCTTTGGGGTATGCAAAATAGTCCTATAGATTAAACGAGAATCAATAAATAACTTATGCAGGGCTAGCTACGACATTCAATCTAATAACATGTAAGGTGAAAACTCGTAGAAGTATATACACATTTGTCATACCATGTCATACTGGACCATGTTGGTATCGCCATGAATGGACTGATCAGTCCAGTGGGGCGAACGTTGTCATTAGAGCCAAAAATAAACGTTAAATTTCAGGAATGTATTTCTGATCTTGAAATTAACAGTCAGCTAAGGTATTGATAACTACATCAGGCATACAAATAGAAGATTAACCTATTTATTCCGGATTCCCATATGCATCACCTGGGGCATGTTGCATAAAAGTTTTACCTAAGAGAACTTGGGTTGTTCTAACCTGAGAATTTCTCCTGTGTTAAAGTCAATGGTAGAAGTCGGACTTACCTCAGTTCTTCAATTTAACCTGAGTTTTCTCTGGCTACAAGTTTTATGCAACAGGCCCTCGGATTGAATCAGCACGCATGTGGAATAGGATTTGAGCCCACAACCCAAGGATTGAAAGACAAGAATAAGATTAAAAATATCTTACCCCAAGTACCGTCGACGAAGCAGTTTTGAACTACTGGAATACATTTACCGGTGCCTGTGTTTGAAAGATTCAACAGATGATTGCAAATACTTGTATGCATATTATTACTATGCAGATTGTGTACATTGAAAATAATTGTAAATGATTAGTTTAGCTCTCAGCAGCCAATCAGATAAAAAGGATTTCAGAAGCTTATATCACTTGTGCGTCGAAATCACTCATAAACAAATTCCTAAATTATCTCTTGGTCGATTTAAAGCGACATATCAAATACTCGTCACTGTGTAAGTGTCAATATAACCATTATTTCCACATTTCTGAAATTAATTTAGTTGGTCGATATATTTCAGAAATAAAAATTGCTTTCGTCGTCTAATTTCTCATCTTACCTTTTGGAAATATGTTAGTCTCACACAGTCCAGTAATACAGACATCCTCTGTAAACATGGTAAAAGCAGATAATAACAAACAAATTATGGTTGGGGTTTTTTTCAATAAGAAAGGAAAGTAAAGCACTGAATAGTTCAACTTTCGATCGGAAAATGTCTTGCCCTTAAGAGCAGAGGCGTCGATCCTGGGGGGGGCAGGGGGGGGGGGCGATCGCCCCACCATTGGAAATATTGGGGGGCAAACATATCGTTTTGCCCCCCCCCCCAATAATTCCGGATGTGCAAAAAATAAAATAAGATTGTAATGTTCAGCAAGCAAGATTGAGATACAAAACTCGTTCTATATTTCAAATCGTGCTCAAAATGTCCGCTTTTCAGATTGGAATATCAAAGTTTTTAGCTCGCGCTTCGCGCTGGCATCATTTCTGTAGCAAAAACCCATACTTTTCATGATTAAATAGGTGATTTTTCAGTTCTAATTTATATACCAATTTTAACCATTGGTGACAAAAATGCTCATAATATCAAGCTTTTAGGTCAGAATAAAAAGAAATTTCTGTTTGCTCTCGGCACTCGCATTATCGGTGTCTCCTCATGAGTTACTACAAACAGTCTTAAATAAGTAGGCCTACCCTTTTCTAGTTTTAAGATCAGTATACTACAAAATTTCAGCTTGCGCTTCGCGCTCGCATTAATTTGTTGGTGAGATACGTGTCTGTATCTCATGAGTCATATATATTTATACACACATATACACACACACATATATATAATATATATACATATGTGTGTGTGTGAGGGTGTTTGTGCGTGCCTGTGTATGTGTGGGCGAGTTTGTTTGTTTTGTGTCATCGAGTGCCTTGGAACGTTGATTCATGATTTTGCCCCCCCCCAATCTGAAAAATGGATCGACGCCCCTGCTTAAGAGACATTCTAGTTATGAAACATTTACACTTTTTAATGAAGGAACAAAATTCTGTCTATCTTGATTCTGCCATCGCAAATGAAATATTTTATTCATTCTGATATCGCAATGTGAAATGTAATCTTATTGTCAAGTGTTTTATTCTGTGAATTATTCGGTATAAATAGCGAATCGACATGTTACCTCCGAAACATGTTACTCCAGCGTCTTGGGAATGATTACAGTTATGAACCCCAAGCCCGCCATGAGAACAATTGAAAATGCTACTCTCGTTGCCAACACAATGAATGTCGTCGAGGATGATGTCTCCGATCCCTGGACCAAAGTCATTGATGCTCACGGCGTGTCCGAAACCTAGACTTTTACAGATGACATTAGCATTCTTTAGATCCCAAGAGGTGTCGCAGACAGTACCTAGGTAGCCTTGATAAGCAACCGTCACCCGACCCTCTAGATACGTGCTCCCGTTGACGAGGAAGACGGCGTAATCTGTGTTGGCAATATAAAGCTATAATAATCTAAAATTATATTCTCTTCTGCTCTTCCCAATTTGACCAGGGCCACTCTCTATGTTGGATGTCGGTTTGTTATTATTATCTTTAACATTCAAACTTACTCTTCCAATTTTTGCATTTTTTTTTACTGGAAACAACTCTAAATCTATGAGTAGCCCCTTCTGTAACATGACATATAGGCCTACTCTTGTAACAATTGCTCTTATTCTAATTTCTCTGACGACTATGGTAAGGTTTGTAAGTTTGAAATATTGATGTGATGGGATTTTGGTTGATAATGGAGTGAGGATTAGGATGATGGCAATGATACGGATTCGGGTCAAGATTTAGTTCTGGCTTATAATGTGTGGATTCCCCGTTTAAACAAATGTTGCGGGAGTATGTGCCATCTCCCCCCCCAAAAAAAAAACCCACCTCTTTACATAATTAGCTAGCAGAGTAATGTATTCTATGCGATTGACTTTTAATAATGGTGAAAACGATTGATATTGAGAATCTTGATATTAATATTCATCATGTTCAATAGAGCCAAATAACACATATCTAAGGATGGACAATATTTTTGAAAAAGTACATGTCAGGTTCAGTAATTAGCTTTCAAACACCAATTCAGTATTTTTACCTTCTGGTGAACAAGTGACTCCCGCGTCCATTTGATGAAAGCATTTGAAGAAATTCGTATCATCACTTTCGCATTCGTAAATATTCGATTCGCCACCGGTGCAGTGGAGACCATCCAAGACGATATCGCCTTTTCCCTGCCCGAAGTCTGCGTACGATGACGCACTCAGTGCGAAGGTGTGACCGAGACTCTTGCAGACTACGTGAGCATCGATGATATCGAAGTGGTGACTGCAAACCGTACCCCAGGAACCATCGTAGAACACTTCAACCCGACCCTCAAGGTTGTTGCTTCCACCAACTAGGCGAACTGTAACATCATTGATAATTACGGATTAAACGCAGGATCCTATATAACCAACCAGTTAAAGTCATTTATATTTTAAAAAGATTAGCAAGAGTGTGCCAAGACACTGCCGTGTGGAACACCATATAAAGGACAGGCTTATGGTAAGAGTAATTACCGATGAATAACACATTTTGGCAACGACTAAATTAAGTTTGACATTAAGAACATGGGTTGAGCCATACAGGACAAAGAAGTATAAAGGGTATACATGTATATTCCAAATAAGAAAGGTCGATGTTGCATTGATAACTAGTCATTAACTTAACTTAAAAAAATATGCTTACTCCCAGTTTCGCATTTTACTGTTGCATCCTGTGTGTGGTTGCAGTTGTAAACTCCAAAACCAGAATGAGGACAATCAAGCAGGATAGATTCGTTTCCAAGACACTCTACTTCGTCCAAGAAAATGTCATTCAATCCCTCGTCAACATCCTGGTAGTCCTGGAAACAGCAATCCTTGAAGGTGGATACCTCAACAGCCTCACCTAGTCCTAGACTTCTGCAGACCACATTGGCATCATCCATGTCCCAGTTATTGTCGCACACGGTTCCCCAGGAACCATCTTTGAATACTTCCACCTTGCCCTCCCAAGGATATCTCCCATCGACGAGACGAACTACAGTGCGTACATGTCACAAGAGAAAGGGGAAAGGGTCACTCTAACTTTGGAGCTTCATAACTTCGCGTTGTGCGATGATGTTTCTTCCCATGTTTCATAAGCTTAACCTGAAAATGCCTATCTATGTAAAGTGATTTCTTTGATAATTATTAACTGTACTTTAAACTCTTTCACACTTTTAGGGCTTGTTAATTAGACCTCTTAGCACATTTCGTCAAAACTGTCAGTGCTTATTGAGCACATCTTACCAAAAACCGTTTCTTCTTGAATTCCTTTCTTACATCGTCTAATCCTCCCCATATTCTCGTTTGATAATCACGTTCTTCCATGGACGGAAATCCCAGGAGGGACGTGCCCCCTCCCCCCCCCACTCAATATAGTAGGGGGGACACAATATCAAATGTCCCCCTACTATAAGAAATACATCATTCAAATTTTATATATAACATGTATTTTAGGACGAGGTGACCTTATTTTGGGGATGATGACCCTTTTTTTCTGCCTGTCAAATTTATTTTCGTCGAAGTGACCTTAAATTTGGGGTGATACCTTTTTTTTTTTTTTTTTTTTGCTTGTCGAATTTTCCAGCCTCTTGTCCCCCCTACCTTTTGGGAGAGATTCCCCCCCCCCCCTGCGTTCTTCCGTTACTTATAAAAGTTTTTACACTTATAAGACTTATACGAAATAAATTATTTCATGAAAGGTTCATCTCCCAGTGGTGCCCGAGCCTTCTCATTGGACAAAGCTGATAGCCGTGACACACAATACCTTAGACCTAAGTCTTGTCTGGTCAGAACGTCCTGGTGTTACTGTCGTCTTTACAACAGTCCTGCATTCTTAGAAAGCAATGTGCTGATTAGAACATTTCGTTTATGGTTCTTCAAAACATGAACCTATAATACGAAACAATCCATTGTTAGATTATGAATTCACAGCAACAAAAAACCATAGCTTGTATAAAGAACCGTAGATGATTCCTTGTATAACGAACGGTTATAGAATACTGTTTGGAACCAAAACGTTTCAAATGCTGTACCAAAAGGTTCTTTAAAAATCTAAGATTGTGGACTGTTTCTGATTTCGTTTGTGTCTCTTTCATGCAAACCCCAAGTACGTACTTTACCGGGACGGATCCTGTGTTGAACTGACTTGGACTATACAAGACCGCTTCATAGTTACGAGCAAAAATCAGCATTTACATTAAACTTCGCACAAAATGGGGTAATGGCGATTTTTTTTCATCCAGAAATTTAGTTGATACCTGCACTTATAGAACAGCGAACTCCTGCGTCTTCATCGTGTTTGCAGTCATGAATTCCTACTCCATCGTGAAGGCAATCCAAGATGGAGGATTCGTTCCCATAACATTCTACCGCGTCTAGGAGTATGTCGCCTTTGAAATTAAAGAAATAAAACCAAGAAACAAAATACATACAAAATACAAAATGTATTCAAGGTCAGAGACACAAGGGCAATCACGAGTGATGGATGTTCATGCAGCGCTTTCATTCACTGAGAATCACTACAGGATCTTGATCTTAAATTGTACCTTAAAAAGGAATTAAGATTGAGAAGCCATGCATCAAGGTCAAAATCCATTAGCATAATTGGAGGACTATGACCTGTCGTGGTTTTAAAATAAGTCTTATTTTACACACGATTTATCAAAGAAGTGTTCATATCACTATTTCTAGAAACAAATGTTAAATATCATTTTGTTCGACAATGAATGTAGATATCATAAACGAAGATCTTTAGAATTATGTTGATACAGCATAAAAAGGCGATGAGTATCTTAAAAAAAGATTAACCTTTCATAAACAATTTAGTAAAAGGATAATATTCCGAAATGGCACCCTATATACAGTGCGTATCAAAAAAAAGTTTACACTTTGAAAAAGCTCTGGGAATTAAAAAATATACAACATGCGGGTAATTTTTTCACATATAATCTTGGGTACGGGTCTCATCTATCCAATGAAAGTAAAAGTTTTGACAGAATGTTACAATTGAGTGAGCACTGTCCATTTTTGTAAAGCTCGCAGAAATCTGTTTGCGCAGAAATGCTCGTTTTCACGCAGTGTCAAGGGCAAAGGGCAAAATCAAACTTACCCTGCGATACATTTTTCCTACATTACCCTTGCACTTTAAGTCAATTAAGATAAAACAGATACATTCAAGCATTTTTAAACAAATTTGCCACCCGAATTGAAATTTCAACACTTAGTAAGCACAACTTTTACCCTTTTTGTGCCAGCTGGATCAGAGGACATAACTGAATCTGAACAAAAATTTACATCAGACATCTCCTGCACTTTTTTACTAAGTTTTTATTATTTAAAAAGGGGTTGACATTTAATTTTTCATTTAATACTTGTTTCTCCACACTTTTCCCAATCTTGACAATGATTAACAAAATGAAAATCAAGCCTAATTCATTTTATGTAAATCACAGCTCAGTGTAAATCAAATATCGCCTTGATGGCTTTGGTGTGTGGAGGAGTGGGGGAAGGGCGCAATGCACTCTTTGATGTGTATTGGGCAAGGAAACAACTTAAAAGATGTCAAAGATATCTCCAAATCAATTTTACTTGCTAAATTCTACGTGTTCTTCATGATAAAGGTTTACTTTTATTCGCATAGCTATTTCAAAGTTCTGCGCAAATCCGTTTTCACTAACTTTTCAAAAGTAAGTGGTGCTCACTCAAGCGGAAATATTTTTCGATAGTTATATCGTCATTTGCTTAAATGGATCTGTACCAATGTTAAAATGTGGAAAAATCTTCAGGATATTACAAATGTATAATTTTACAGGATTTTTTCAAAGTGTAAACTTCTTTTTGATACGCACTGTATAACTACCCTCTACGTGCATTCCTTTAATTAGTATCCGGACATGTACCCCCTGGACATCTACCCCCCGGACATCCACCCCCCGGACTTCCACCCCCCGGACATCCACCCCCTTAGGACAAGTACCCCCTAGGAAAAGTACCCTCTAGGACATCTACCCCCGGACATCCACCCCCCGGAAATCTACCCCCCGGACATCCACCCACCCCCCGGACATCCACCCTCCGGACATCCACCCCCGGACATCTACCCCCCCCCCCCCCGGATATCCACCCCCGGAAATCTACCCCCCGGACATCCACCCCAGGACATCCACCCCCAGGACATCTACCCCCCGGACATCCACCCCCAGGACATCTACCCCCGGACATCCACCCCCCGGACACCCACCCTCCGGACATCCACCCACCGGACATCTACCCCCTCATCTTTAAATTGATTTTGAATTGATAAAATATATTTTTGCTCGTCTGTGAGTGATCATAACGAACGAGCAATTTGACAAAAAATGTCAGGGGGTAGATGTCCGGGGGGTGGATGTCCGGGGGGTAGATGTCCTAGAGGGTACTTGTCCTAGGGGGTACTTGTCCTAATGGGGTGGATGTCCGGGGGTAGATGTCCGGGGGGTAGATGTCCTAGAGGGTACTTGTCCTAGGGGGTACTTGTCCTAAGGGGGTGGATGTCCGGGGGGTAGATGTCCAGGGGGTAGATGTCCTAGAATCCTTTCATCTTACCTGTGCCTTCACCAAACGGAGCTCCACTTAAAGCGGCCACAGAATATGCGTAACCCATGCTCAAACAGACAATATGTGCATCGGCAAGATCCCATAAATCATCACATACTGTTCCCCATTCACCACCATGAAGTATTTCTACTCGGCCCTCCCAGGGCGTCAATCCACCAACCAGCCGTATAGACTTCACTGTCATTTTTTTTTGTGAAAAGATAATAAAAGGCATAATTATGACTTGAATTACGAAAATGGGATTTGAAGTAGGCTTGTAAAGGTCTATAATTATAAAGAATAAAGAAAAACTATCTAGAGCAGTCATGGTATTGTGTGGGTGTGGATACTCGCACGTTGGTGGGGTGTGTGTGTGTGTGTGTGTGTGTGTGCAAGTGTGTATATTCGTGTGGGTTTTGGTTTGCGGGTGTATGTGATTTCTAGAAAGGGTGGTTGATGAGAATTAACCTAATGTACTATACCACATGTGCTTAAATGTACTTCGGGGAATATCATGTTCCATATATATCCTCACTTTCCTGGTGGGTGTTTCATACAGCTGAGATTCGAATGACTTTACGCACGACTGGTGACCCTTTCTAATGCTATGTGATATCCCTATGTAATTGATTTATGACCCAAGAAAGTGTTCTAGTTGTGCGTAAAGTTGTGTGTAACTTTACGAACAGCTTTATGAAACACACACCCGATATACATGTATTTTCCCATATACACGGATCTTTATTTTTGGTAAACGAAATTAACTTCTTGTTGCAGCGACTTATTCTGTGCTGTAAAACGCTGTTAAAAATATTAAGCAACGCTGTTTTAGTCAGCCATTCTATCAACTTTAGATAAGTTGGGTTTTTTATGTAAACAATTGTTTTAAGGTTTATATAAGATTGTTGGGCTTAAACATCATTGCTTTATATTTCAAACAATGTTTTTTTTACAGCGTGAATCATTCAAATGTGGCTGTAATTCTGGCATGAAAAAAAAATCTTCATATATTAATGCATTGTTCCTGATGAAAGATCTCAAATCAAGAGCCATGAAGTCAATACAAAGGGTACATAGAAAGTTGCTATCCGATCGGTCAAATATAAATTATGAGGTATTTATCAAAACAATTAGGTTTTGAGTTTTCGTTCACCTCTCTCAAGTCAGCAACTACCGAGTGAGTAGGTAAAGAATTTATACCTCATCACTGAAAATTTAATGAAATTCCTTATCATGAACGCTTGACTGTTACATAATATATATATGTATCTTGAAAGAGTATTTTCTCCCAAATAAGTCAATATCATTTTTACATGGCATTTCTTACGCTTGGATAATATTCTTTGCTGTGTTGTAAAATCAGATTCGTGCCAATGCATGGTATGTCTAAAATAATTTAATAATTGAATGCATTTTGTCCAAGTAGTAATAATCCTACATAAATTGCAGTCCATTTAATTGTATAATACCTTTTCAATAAAAGAATAACGTGATAATATATATTGAAAACTATTTATACAGTAATCATTCAGACGTACAGCTTCCCAGACCTGGAGCCCGTTTCATGAAAGGACATTTTATCCGACAAGTCCGACAGTTGCCACAGTAACAGTGCTTCTCAGCCAACATCAAGGAAAGTTGTCAGATCTGTAAACTTGTCGGACAAAGATGTTGATGAAACACCGGGATGAAACACTCCCCAGCAGTCTCGAGAACACCTGTAATCTTACAAGATTGCGTAATCTTACAGGAAATCAGTTTTGGGGGTATGGAATCTTACAAATTTCCTTAAATAAAACACCCTTTTCCCCTTTTTAAACAGACCTGTTCTGTTAAATTGCAGAAAAAATCCTGTTTTATGAATTTACAGAATGATTGTGTTATTGCTTTCTGCAAATCTTCTTATTTTTTCTGTTCTGTAAAATCACGGTTTTTTAACAGTGCACCCCATTGTCGATATGAATAAATGAAAGAGGACACTATCCTTCCTTAGCTTCGCCTCTGAGAGAGAGCTAGAGTCAAAACGCCTCGAAAATGACAGTATAATGTCCCATCACTCTCATTTCATTTTATTGGTTTCCGTTTCACAATGTTGTACATAATATAATGAACATAACATAACGTAAATAATATCATATACATATAACGCAATTATGCATCAGATAAACACAATTAAGAAAATTATGATGATTTTTAAAACTTGTATGAAAGGCAAGCCCCTAAATTTAGGAATACCTCGTTAGTTCAACCTAGTTTTCGCATATGCCAAATCACGGTAACGTGATTCATTAAAAAGCTAAGGGTATACCTAGCACTGAAGTGCTTTTCCATTAGTCGTGATTCTTCAAACAGGTTACAAACAAGATCCCGGTCCTTAATTTTACCTCGGGATTGACCAGTCATTATATTAAACGCCCCAAGATACATGAAAGGTGATAGCTCTGTGTTTTCACTCTTATCGAATTTGTATAGCATTCTTCTATTACTAATCGTGATTCTTCTCTTCTTTAAATGCCAAGAAGAATAATACATTATGTATATGAGTCTATTAAAAGAAACCCACCAGAATTGACCCCTTTGGAGGGCACTTCACCCCCCCCCCCCTCCAAAAAAGGGGAAAGAAAACGTTCTCTGATTTTGGAGTTAAACTTGAAACTTGTTGTTCTAAACAATATTGAATAGTTAACTCTAACTTTGCTATCCATTGCCCCCCTTATTACAAATATTACGGATAATAATCTTATATATGTTTAAAAGAAATATGGCCCATATTCACTGATAACGAAATCAAATCTCCTAGCTTAGCTTTGAGTTTTAATGATTTTCTAGATTTATAATCAATATTCTACGTTTTTGTTTCCTTGGATACGGTGGCATATATTGATCTTGATACAAATCTGTTCCACTGGTTGGAAATTGGACATCTCTATATTCTATTTGCTGACCATCTACTTTGTTTGTCATCAGGGTTTAGTCACATAATTGAAACAGCTGTGATGACCATGTGGCAGACATGTGATCGTTCAGACTTGATCAGAATTCTTAGACTTTCCAGGAGTATAAATATTTTTTTTACTTTTCACTATCAAACGAATTCGAAATAACGGTAAATCTTTATCTTAAACAATGAGAGATGCTGAAGTTATTATCAGTATTCTCATGATTGTAAAGACGAGCGCACTGCCCCCCTGCATCGATAACCTTCATCTTTGATGTCATTGATAAAAAATAATTAAATTGTTATTGTTATGAGAAATATCATTGTCGTTATTATTATCAGTATTATTATTATCATCATCATCATCATCATCATCATAACCATTAGTGGCAGTGGAATTAGTAGCAGTGGTAGTAGTATCGCAGTAGTATCAGTTCACATGTAGTCAATTATATTCCTAATGTAGGCCTATAGCTCATCATATATTCTCGAAGGAACATCGCGTATTGCTGAAACTTTTTCTATGCAATAAGATATTCCTATCAACCGTGACCACATCCATTCCCTATAATCAGGAAAATATTGGGGACTGTACTACAATAGATATGCAATGGAACATGTGGAACAAAACTGATCAACCAATCGATTCCTCTTCCATGCATGCTGCATACTTCTCTCCATCTTTTGTATTATTCTGGCATTATTCAGAAGCAACGACGCGGCGTAGGCATGGTAGGGAGAAAGGTGACACAATTCACTCTTACCTTACGTATTGGAAGTTTGCATTTTATTAATTTCTTGTAACTATTTCAATAACATATCAGCAGCAGGAAAAGAGGTCGGTAGATGCAGAAAACAAATCAATCTGCGCATGCTCAGCCTACTGAACAGAGGCAGATTGATTTTATCTGAATCTATCATTATATCTTATTGCTTTGGGTCGTGTTTTAGGCAGCTTCCTTTTCAACTCCTCCCTTTTCCACAATGTTTTCTACTGTTACTTCTTCATTTTAATTGTTTGTTATGGACGATGTCTATATTTTTTTTCATTGTGATATCATGATTGAATGGTTATGTGATATGCTCAACGGCAGGATACATGTATACCTCTTTCTTTAATTTGATACCAATTCGTTTACTCTTTCTTTAATTTAACAATCTTTTAATGCAAAGATTTTAAAATTTGCTTGATTTGACCACAAAGAATCGGTGCCTTTCATAAAATATGCAACTCGTCCTTTTTTAAACACTGCTTTATGAAATCAGTGCTCCCGCCATTGTTCACTGTTAATGCATTCCATTAAAATAGCCATCTACTAATGGGTACTTACGCTCTTCTCCTTACTTCTGTTTTCTGTGTGTCTCTGTCAAATTTCATTTCCCTTTATATGATTCTAGAATTGCTATTAAATACGCCTTCTTGCAGGCGATATCATCCAGGAAAGTTTTATATTTCCTTTCATTAAAAATTTGGTTCACTTAATGTAAATTTTCGCTTAGAATCAATATACCTCATCGATCTCAATTTCAGTGCATATATAACTTCCATATTAATTATTTACCATATTCACTTTTGATTCCAAGAACAAAACGTTCAATTGTTTTATTGAAAGTAAAAGCCCTATTCAGCTGCTACTGGACCATGAAAAATAACAAAACAACATAAAATGCACGTGACAAGCAAATGACGATATAACTGTCGAAAAATATTTCCGCTTGAGTGAGCACCACTTACTTTGGAAAAGTTAGTGAAAAATTATTTGCGCAGAACTATGAAATAGTTATGCGAATAAAATTAGACCTTAATCATGAAGTACACATGAAATTTAGCTAGTAAAATTGATTTGAATATATCTTTTTCCTTTTTCAACTGATTTCCTTGCCCAAATCACTTCGAAGAGTGTCATTGCGCCCCACCCCACTCCCCCACACACCGAGGCCATCGTGACGATATTTGCTTTACACTGAGCTGTGAATTTTATGAAATGGCTTAGGCTTGATTTTCTTTTTGTTAATCATTTTCAAGCTTGGGAAAAGTGTGGAGAAACAAGTATTAAATGAAAAATGAAATGTAAACCCACTTTAAGTAATAAAAACAGTAAAAAAATATTGGAGATGTCTGATATAAGCTTTTGTTTATATTTAGGTATGTCCTCAGATCCAGCTGGCACAAAAAGGGTAAAGGTTGTGCCTACTAAGTATCAAAATTTTAATTTTGGTAGCAAATTATTACAAAATGCTTGCATGTATCCATTTTATTTCAAATTTTTCCCCTTGACACAGTGTGAAAACAAGCATTTCTGCGAGATTTACATAAATTGACAGTGCACATGTAAAATGTTAATATAAAAGTATGTTACCTTGCAATCATACTTGTATCGTAGCAATACAAGTTCCTTGGGAAAAAACATTATTATATAACTTGAAATATGTCTAAATGAAATCTAAGTAAATAGAATATAGGACAAAAGGGGAGAATTTTTACAGCAAACTGCAATGCACCATCAATATGAATTCAATATGAGATGAAAAAAAGAGGGTTACAAGAACTAATAAAAAATTCTAGATTCTCGACGATATTCGAAGGATGAGCCTGACCTTAAAAGAATCTTTTAAAAAAGCAAATATTTCGAAAGAGACATGAGAGAGAAATGTATAAAATCATGACGAATCTTTTATACTGAACTGTATACAAAAATTCTTCTTCTTTTTGTCCTTCTTGTTCCTTTTCTCCTGCTCCCTCTGCTCCTCCTCCTCATCCCTCTTCTCCTTCTTCTTCTTCCTTTTCTTCTTCTTCTTCTTTTTTTCTTTTTCTTCTTCTTCTATCATTCTTCTTCTTTATCTTCTTCTTTTAAAGAAGATCAAACCATTATATTTCAATCATTAAACAATATCTTAAGTTTTCATGAAGGTTGAATAATTATTTACACCATTGGGTTTAGTACAGCCTCACCTCCAACATCTCGCGCAAATCGTACCCTAAACACTTACGGTTGATTCTTGGGGCAAAAAGTACATCCTTTATAAAATATTTTCGTCTTATTTTTTTACACCATCTCAAATTCGACCCTAAACACGTAGCTTTCCTAGCAAAAGTAGACACCCTTTTTCCATTATTTCGGTGTTTTTGACACCTTTATTACGTTACGTAACGTGTCCTTTCTTGAAAAAGACATCCTCCACTCGTCAATGTAAGTGCCCCCCCCCGGGATATTCTAATAAGAATAATTGTATCTTAGACGTGGGAATCAAATGCAACATATCGCGTTTGAAAAAAAGATGGTAAGGTTGGTAAAAATTGATTGCAAATTTCAGTATTGTTCCAAAAGTAGCTTAATCCACTTTGCGATTATTTGAAATTGGTTATTGTTCCTATTTTAAATAAAGGTATGCATTCAATTTTTAGGTACATGTTGTGGATACAAGTTCACACCATTAGTGCAAATCTTGCTGAAAATAACAGAATATCACAGTTTTTATGGATATTTTTGGATTTAGCTCTTTTTGGAATTAGATATCGAAAAGTCACCGTCTATAGAAAAGATGACAAAATATTTTTTTTCTTTTTGTTATGATCAATGTATAAACATCAGAAAAGATGTGAAATGTCCTCTGCCAGCCATATTTATGTGTTTTGCGTTCAATTTCCAATATCAAACATGTCTAAATTGGCAAAAAATAACATTTTACTAGGGTTTTGTTCCAAAAGGAGTTGAATTCATGAAAAATGAAATTTCACAAATTCTTTAAAAATTCATCTTTGCTAGATTTTTGAAATTATGATTTAATCAATCTAAGAATAAAACAGCAGTGGTTAAGGGAAAGTTGTGAATTAAAAAACCTCCATTTACAGAAAAATACCAAAAGTGGATTTAGCTCCTTTTGGAATATATATATGTGTGTGTGTGGGGGGGGGGTGTATATTTATCCAATAAGTGTTGAATTTTATCCACAAAAAACATTCCTTTTATGATATGCTCTTTCATTCTGTCTGACAATTTAAATTTGAATTGTTTACGTTACTAAATCTTAACCCATGCTATATAGAAATTCATTCGTCTTCTTGCGAGCAGGATAAAATTACAATTTTGTTTCACGTAACTTTCACTTTCTCCTTACCAAGGCTATATTAATAATTTTTTTCGTTCATGGACTTATGACACAGACAGTAAATATTAAAGTGTGATTCATATACAATTATATATATATAATGAAACTTGATTACAAAAATTAAGTTTACTGTAAAATAAGTACTAATGGATTTAACATTTGTATTTGGAACAGAATTATAACTGGTAACTTAAAAGATAATAAGTGTGATTTGTAGAAGATGTACATACGGTGGATAGTTTTGGGGTGTTTAATGTCAAAACGAAGTTCAAGGATATTACTTAATGCTGTCATGGTCATTGGCACGAAGTTGTTTAAAGCTGCAATAAGAACGATATTTTTTTTTTTTGGCCATTTCATCTTCACAAGATGGTCGTACGAAATAAGCGTTCGTAGACGATTCGTAAGTTCGCAGCTTGGTCGAGTCGATGGCTTTGTCCAAGACTTTTTTTAATGTCGTGCCACATCGTCTCTTCGTAAGGCGGTCGCACGAACATTGAAAGAAAATCGTGAAAACCACGTTAGATTAGGTCGAGAGACAATTCTAAACGCTTCGATTTCATACGATGATTGTAAGAACACGTTAAGCTGTTCGTGAAACGCTCTGACGACGTTTTAACGATCGCCTTTAGAACGGAAATTCTTACGGCGCTTTTACGAGCGACTCTTAACGTTGTAAGGCATTCACAAGGGACTCGCAGTCTCCTTGGCACTACATCCATTTTGAAAAAATCAACAATTCAACAGTAAGAGGATATTTGACAGGATATGGCAGCGTCTTTTTTTACAACTCGACAAAATGTACCCCAAAAAATCCTAAAATCTTCTTACGAATGAATTCAGAGTGTCATGAGTTGCAGATCCAGCCGGATTACACACAATACATTTTTAGGGCTGTATTGCTTTTGTACAATCAGAATTATTGGGTCTAGTCCGGCTGCCCCACTCCTGGCAAATACGACAATCTTGCGACAACAGAAATCGTAAGATGGTCGTATAGTCTGACGGAAGCGTCTTTAACGAATAAGTAAGAACTCAGGGGTCACTTTATAACCGTAAATCATTTCCTTTCTCAAGAAGGTCTTTAGTTGTTCTACACTTCGTAATTCCGAAGCTTCGTAATTCCGAAGGTTCTTTATTCCGAAGGTTCGTAATTCCGAAACACGTAAATTGCCTATACCTCGATGTTCGTTAATCCGAAAACGAAAAAGGGTTCGTTAATCCGAACATTTGTGGCGTAATTCCGACGGTTCGTTATTCCGAAGGTTCGATAATCCGAAAACGAAATAAGGTTCGTTGTTCCGAAGGTTCGTTTATCCGAAAACGAAATAAGGTTCGTTGTTCCGAAGGTTCGTTGATCCGAAAACGAAATAAGGTTCGTTTTTCCGAAGGTTCGTTAATCCGAAAGCGAAATAAGGTTCGTTGATCCGAAAACGAAATAAGGTTCGTTTTTCCGAAGGTTCGTTAATCCGAAAGCGAAAAAAGGTTCGTTGATCCGAAAACGAAATAAGGCTCGTTTTTCCGAAGGTTCGTTAATCCGAAAACGAAATAAGGTTCGTTAATCCGAAAACAAAATAAGGTTCGTTAATACGAAAAATGAAAAGCGGGAAAGCAGAGGCAAGGGGAGTGGGGCGGGGGACACTGTTGCCGTTCAATTATTATGAGGATGGGAAGGCAAGGGCGGCCGAACGAATTTTCGTTGGGAGGTAAAGCCAAAAAATGAAACTCATACGTCAAAATGGGCACTTTGGTGATATTTTTACCTTAAGATTATCATCTGCTTGAAGTCATTGTGTGTTTGATATCGATTAAGTAGAGAAAAACTATGTTGAAGTGACTTCTTATTATGGCAAAATGTATATTTAGGCTTTATTTTTCGGGAGAGAGTATAATGAGCGAGCGGCTTGGTAAAACAAATTCAAAGGTGAAGTTGTAAAACGTTTTGGGGGTCAATTATTCTTAAAATGGCAATATTGCGAGGTGTTGCGAGCGTGAATCACAAGCTTAAACTTTAGGGTATTTCAATAAAAAATTAAAATAAGTTTTTAAAAATCCGAGCAGATTTCTGCTGTCATTAAAAAGATGTGCATCTAACTAAAGAATTAACACGAGCGCAAAACGCGAGCTTAAACATACTGACCAGAAAAGGAACCTGTTAAAGAAAGCATTTAGTGACCTCTTTAGGGTGCAATTTCACCAATCGAATGAAAATGCGAAGCGCAAGCTGAAAATTTGCAATATTCCAGCCTGAAAACTTAACTTAACTTGTATACTTTAAAAAGAGTATTTCATTTCGAAAAAAACATGAAAAACGGCATATTTATTTTTGAAAAAGGAACTTTCCCATTTTGGAAAATATTAATTTCCCTGTTTTTTATTTCATTTTTGGGGTGCAAGTGCCCCCTGCCTCCCTCCCGGCGGATCCAGCTTTCGTCAAATAAGGGGGGGGGCAATTTTTTTTCAACCATATTTTCCTCGATCGGCAGCTTAAAGTTGATTTTTGTTTGTTTCTTTCAAAGGGTAGTCCTAACAGTCAATAATTAGCTTTATACTTATAAAGTAAAGTAAATATGTAATAACATGATAAGCCCTTTTTAAATAATGCGAGCTATATATTTTTTTAATATGATGGGCAATATGTTTGTGATCTTTAAAACGAGATGCCTATGTAACTAAATTTAGATAATAACTGCGAGCAAGAAGCGCGAACAGAAATTTAAAATATATAACCTCAGACCTAATCTAAAGGGGACATTTTAAGAACTTTTTGCAGTTAGCTATGAAGACGATGCGTGTTTCAACCAATGGCGGCGGAACGTATTTTCCTATTTTTTTTTTGGGGGGGGGCAAAGCAAAAAAGGGGCCAATAGGGGCAATTTGGTGCAAACGGATATTTTCACCATGAGATTATCACCTGTGTAAACAGGTTGTGTGTTTTGTAGTAATTAAATTGAGCAAATTTTTTTAAGTGATCACTAAAGTTATATATTTACGTTTCATTTCTGCGAGCATAGCGAGCAAGCGGTTTGGGGGAAAAAAATCAAATCTGAAGATGTAAAATTCGCCTTTTTGAGCAATTACTGTTAAAAGGGCATCCTTGTGAGATGTTGCGAGCGAATCACGTGCTCAAACTTTTGGAAATTTCATGTATTCCTAGACTGATAATAATGATAATATTGATATAGATACCATTTACCCAGGGAAGCCACTTCAGTTCTGAAAACTGTTCTCCCAGCCATTATTATTATCATTTTTACAAGAATGCTTAGAATGTCCAGTTTTCAGGTTGGAATATCACAAATTTTAAGCTTCCGGTTCGCGCTCTCATTATTTAGTTCGTGAGATATATATTCTATTCATGAGTCACTAAATGCAGTCCTTAAAAGATTACTTTCTGAAGCCTGTTGCATAAAACTTTTTACCTGAGAAAACTCTGGTAAAAACTGAAAACTAAGGTTAGTCTGATTTCCGCCACTGCATGACTTTAGCACAGGGCAAAAACTCCTGTAAAAACAACCTGAGTTTTCTCAGGTAAAAAGTTTTATGCAACGGGCCCCAGGTCAGTATATAAATATATTACAGCTTGCCCTCGCATCTTTAGAAAGATACACATCTTTCTCACGATTACAAAAAATGCTCCGAATGCTCACTTCACGTCTTGTTACATGAAATGTCTATAGTTTGAGCTTGCAATTCGCGCTTTCAACATCTCACAAGGATCATTATTAGTATTATTTTTTATTTTATTACCAGCAGAAGCTGTTATTAAAAATGACATCCCCTCCAATACAAATCCTATTATCTAGAGGTTACTCGCACGCGACCAACACACTTGACCCCCTGCATCTTTAAACCATTTTGCTTAGGCAGCAATTGCTCAGATAAAATCGAAATTAGCCTATGCTTGATCTATATTCTTAATGAAATACATGCTTTTGGCCACAACACACACATGTATCATCGATCGTTATTACTATCATTGCATAATATCGTGTAATCTTGTAATGACAACATCATTTTTGTTACCAAAATGAATAATTTTCATTTTCGGAAATACGAACCTTATTTAATTTTCGGATTAACGAACCTTATTTCGTTTTCGGATTAACGAACCTTCGGAATTACGAACCTTATTTCGTTTTCGGATTAACGAACCTTATTTCGTTTTCGGATTAACGAACCTTCGGAATTACGAACCTTATTTCGTTTTCGGATTGACGAACCTTCGGAATTACGAACCTTCGGATTTACGAACCTTCGGAAATACGAACCTTCGGAATAACCGAAGCTTCGGAATTACGAAGCTTCGGAATTACGAATGTATGCGCGGCAGGTTAGCAAATTGTCTTGATGCGTTATTTTACGAAGCCATAAGCGGTAAATAATCTATGTACCAACTTTTTAAACGCATCTACCTCTTCAGAATACTTCACTCTGCAGTGTTGGGATATGAGATGCTATGACCTCGATTTTTATTCGCTGGGATATTGGTAGGCCTATAGAAATTTTCTTTGTGTAGATAAGCCTTTTGACGCGTTTTGCGTGTGTGTGTGTGTTTTCAAAGTACATTTGCTCCATGAAATTTGCTGATAGTTTGAAAACGAGTACACAAACCCCTAATTTTTAATATTCAAACATCATTGGTATACCTTTCTATATAACCAAGCAAACTTTGGTGAAAATGACATGGGTTTGGACAAGGCGCAGTGTTTATTGCACTTCTTAAATTTGTTTTCAAATTTTTCAGACGTGTTTATGGTCTGGCACACCTCATTTTCCAATTTGAAGGTACTGCTACTCTTGAAAGAGCAAACAAATGGCAATACGAGTGGATTCTTTATCTTAGTATATAATCCTGAACTCTAGTGTAAAATTTTGTGAAATTTAGATAGATTTGGACTGAGTAATACAGTTTTAACCTCTACGTTGCGACCTCGTGGGGTCTAAAACTGCAAAATTATTTTCATTGCTATTCCTCGAGACCTTTCAAATGGGTAAAGTTCAAAGCTCAACAGCAAAAAATCAAACACATGAACCCATGTAGTTTTTTATTCTACAGTGCGTATCAAAAAAAAGTTTACACTTTGAAAAAGCCATGGGAATTAACAAATATACAACATGTGGGTAATTTTTTCACATATAATTATGGGTTTGGGTCTCATCTATCCAATGACAGTAAAAATTTTGACAGAATGTTACACTTGAGTGAGCACTGTCCATTTTTGTAAAGCTGGCAGAAATCTGTTTGCGCAGAAATGCTTGTTTTCACGCTGTGTCAAGGGGAAAGGGCGAAATCAAACTTACCCTGCGAAGCATTTCTCATAAATTTCCCTAGCACTTTTAGCCAATTGACATAAAACGGATACATTCAAGCATTTTGTAACAATTTTGCCGCCCAAATTTGAAATTTCAACACTTAGTAAGCACAACCTTTACCCTTTTTGTGCCAGCTGGATCTGAGGACATAACTGAATCTGAACAAAAGTTTATATCAGACATCTCCAGCATTTTTCACTAAGTTTTTATCATTTAAAGTTGGTTTACATTTGATTTTTCATTTAATACTTGTTTCTCCACACTTTTCCCAAGCTTGGCAATGATTAACAAAATGAAAATCAAGCCTAAGCCATTTCATGTAAATCACAGCTCAGTGTAAAGCAAATATCGTCACGATGGACTCGGTGTGTGGGGGAGTGGGGTGGGGCGCAATGCACTCTTCGAAGTGTTTGGGCAAGGAAATAAGTTTAAAAAGGTAAAGATATCTTCAAATCAATTTTACTAACTAATTTCCACGTGTTCTTCATGATTAAGGTCTACTTTTATTCGCATAACTATTTCAAATTTCTGCGCAAATCATTTTTCACCAACTTTTCAAAAGTAAGTGGTGCTCGCTCAAGCGGAAATATTTTTCGACAGTTATATCGTCATTTGCTTAAATGGATCTGTACCAATGCTAAAATGTCGAAAAATCGTCAGGATATTACAAATATATAATTTTACAGGATATTTTCTAAGTGTAAACTTTTTTGATACGCACTGTATATTTGGAATATTTAGGTGCTAAAGTAACTGTGTGTAAAATTTGGTGAAAATGACATGGATTTTACTTTGACAGTGAAACGTCCTTAAAACCAGATGTTTTCTTCATCATCTGAAAATGCCTGCAGTGATAATTTATGACCCCCCCCCCCCTCTTTGCGTTAAAAAAATGTTGGAATTTGTACATGTACAACATCTTTGTAAACTCTTTTTATTCAAATATGTTATGAAACAAATGCAGTAATTATTATAGAATACGGGTAGTCGTGGGCTTTAATCAAAGTTCCCCTGAGCTATCCTTCTAGATGAGACATTTTTCTACCTCACAAATGCTTTCGACGGGATAATAGCTCTGATGAACTTTTATTTAAGCTACCCCTTCCATTATTCTCTTACCCTATTTTCATAATATATTATGTTACACAAAAGTGAAGAGGAAAGACCTGAACATTGCGTGGGTGCTTTTGTGACGCATAATGAAAGGATGCTAATAAAGCAAGAAATCTGGAGGCATGACAGACTGGCCTGGGTTTCTTCAAATTTTTATAAGCTTTCGGCATTTGAGTCTTCTTCAGGTATCCGCATATGTATGAAAGAAAAATGGCTATAACGTACAAATTCTTCATGTGAGCCATATTATCAAATACACATACAAAAAACAAAAACAAATACGTTACATATTCACATGCATTTACATTCTTACACGTTATATGCAATATATTTTGATGATTACCATCATTAGTATATACCTTGGGTCATTAATGGTCATTTTAAGGAATATTTTTAAAAGAATTCATGAAGAGCAAGCGCATGCTGATTTTTTAAATTCCGCTTAAGCACATAAAGCAATTTATGTAGTTTTATTAATGATGAACATGAAACGTATCTCACTAATCAAATATTGCGAGCGCGAAGTGCGAGCTGAAAATTTTCGAAATTCAGACCTGAAGAGAGGCATTATAAAACTTGTTTATTGGAATTCATTATTACCATACGTATTTCACTTACCAAATGATGCGAGCGTGAAGCGCGAGCTGAAAATATTTTATATTCAGGCCATAATAGGGGACATTTTAAGGACTGTTTCAAGGAATTGATGAAAAGCAGACACAGTCACCAATCCACTAATGCGAATGACAGCACGGACTGGAAATGTTCTATATTCAAGGGCAATCATTTTAAGTAGTCATGAAAAAGATCGAAGCATATGTCACTACATAAAATTATAAAAACTCGAAGTGCGAGGAAATAGTTTTTGTTTATATTGATTTAAAACGTTTTTAGTACCGTTTAATCCCTTTTAACAGGATTATTTATTTCATTAAACAGACAAAAACGAGCCAAGGAGTGATGAACATATAGCCCCTAAGAAAATTATGTTTCATAAAGTTGATTTCCATGTAATATAATATGATACATATGTTTAAAACATAGTATGAAGTAATATGACATAATACACGATATGTCAGTTTTTTATCTTAGTAATTGGATGATGGCCATATTGGATTTAAAGTTTGGACTTGCATCTGATATGAGATAAGCTGCTGTTGAATGTGTTTTGATTTTATTCTTCTGATGCACGATTCCAAATTACCTTAATCAAGAACAACTATGATTAGATAAATAAAAAGTAAAGATACATAGACGTCTTCTCACCTCTTGGTTCTTCATTTATAGACAATGTTTCAGTGAAATGAACGTTTCCCGCGAAAAACACCAAACACACGATGGATACGACACTGAAAAACATGTTAAACATGAAAACAATCGAATGAAATGACTGATAATCAATCAAACGTCAGATGAGAGCGATGTTAAATCGATCACTTCGTACCAGCATTTTGATAATTAGTCGACGTGAAGGCCAGCCTTGGTTCAAGTACTCGGCTTATCACCAAACTGGAAAACCTGAATGATAAACGCTTTTATGTCAAATATATACGGCCATGACAGAGAAAGATTCATCGTGACGCCCTTTTAAACTGCACAGAAAATGAAATAACGTCCGGTCATTTCCTATTGGACGAAAATTTTACGTGTAGTCCTGAATTCAATTATCAAGAAGCGAATGTGTGAGTTGCCGTTCATGGCTAAACAATTAAGATGTCAATGCGAACAGGTTGAATTGACCATATGACATTGGATAGCTGCATGCATTTTCCCCATTCCGACAATTTTCCCGTCTAAAATTTTGCTCTATCATTATTTTATCGTTCCAATATATTTTGGTCGAATGCCTATTCACCAACACATATTGGTTATTGTTTATGTAAATTCATATTACGGCAGGGGAGATGTCATATACATGATGGATGTATATGTGCAGTTCTTCCCCCAAACAAGAAAGGACATTACATTTGGACATTTGTATGAATATAACCATAATGACGTTTAATCAAAATACAGTGTAATCATTCATTCTTTTCTGTTTTGAAAACTAATTAAATAGAGGAAAAAGGAGAGTTGAACGAAATCACACACACACAACTTCTTGATCATTTGTTCGAAAGCCGAAAATACAATTTAATAAAGAGTTTTCTTGTTTTTACTCTGTTTTTTTATACTTTTTAAAATACATTTTTAGCTAAATGTAAATGTTATTTCTGATTTTTTTATGTCCAAGTTTTTTTCACGATCCAAAACTTGACACAAATTTTGAATACTCAGTGCGAATTGGATATAAGCTAACACAAATTATAGTTGTATTAGCTGCAAAGTTCCATGGGGCTTTACCTCAGGGCATTCAGAGGGCCTAATATCTCCTTGGCCTAACAAGATTTCTTCTGGTGAGGGGTACTTATCATAAGGAAAAACTATCTTGGAACCATACATTGATCATGTCGATATTAATAAAATCGTTGCTCGACACAAGCAGGCTGGCATCGGGTTTAGCAAATCGAGACACTTCCTACCCACTGAACTAAACCACTAATTATTTCACCTTTTAAAACAAAGTTATTCCGCTTGTTGGTGAAAATTCTCCATGCTCGTTTGATACAATCATTTGTCCCCAATGCTATTCATCACTTTAAAGCTCAAGTCCGAAGGTCTGTGTCTCGCCCGTACATAATAATTAATGCCCTGCTATTTTGATTGATCGTCATTAATCATGGTAGATAGGCCCATAGGCCTAACCTTGACTTTTCACTAATATCACTTAGAGATTTTCCTATAATCGGGACTCACCTCTCTTGAGCTTCATTTACTCTCTATTGCAATTGCACTTGCATCAGCTTGATCCATTACTTCTTGTCGACAACTGCAGTACTTGTATAACTAAACATGATTATTCTAGAATACGAATTTATTCCTAAACCCGACTTTAACCTTGACTTTAAATTTTAAATACTTGTGTATTGCAATTTTTTTAGTGTATCATAGTTACCTGCATGGCTGAGTTGGAATTCATGTTTTCATCATTTTTTGTTTGTTCGGTGTATAAACGTTGTTTCTACATGTGTATAAACCAGTGAAAGAAGAATTTCTTTTATGGACAATAAACTTATTCAATTCAATTCAACCCACCTCTGATTTATACCAAACCAATCTCAATCTGCAACAAAAGAATCACGTGACAGTTCACGCGGTCATGTGATTTAAATGTCTTCCGCGATTTCTGTTGAGAGAAATAATCAATAGAGATCGCGTACAATGCATACAAAGCACTGATGAATCACATGATGTCCCGTGACTCGACCCGACCTGTACCTTCTCTCCGATCTCCCATGTAACTGCTTCTTATTTGCATTTAAATCCGAGAAAAGTCAAGTCGCCAACCGGACTCTTCCCCCTGAAAAAGGAATGTGAAGGCAGTTCTGTATTCTAGAGGGGTTTTGATCTGAAATTTCACATCCAAAACAAGTTACACTTACAGCAAGGACGAGGGATCAGGGAGAATGAAGACGTTTTTCGCAACAACACTGCTGCTGCTGGCAGTTGCAGCAAACGCGCAGCTTATTAGGTGAGTGACTTTAAAATAATGGCATAGGCCTATAATCTATATACCTTTGTACTGCTAATGACGTAATGTCGATCCACAGTCACCACAGATAATCGTAAGCCAAAGGCAAAATGTCTAAATTAGTACAGTCATCCAAATAAATCCAAGCAGTCCTGTCAAAAAAAATGTATTGAGCCGAAATTATCTTAGAAGTTAGGGTTAGGCAAGAAGTTAGACAGGAAAAGAAATATATTTCTTTCATTAAGACTAACGTCTAAACTAAAGAGTTTCAAACATTTTTCTTTCAAAACAAGTTAGGCCTAATTCTTTTTATTTTCCATTGACATGGCACTGGAACCAGTTTGAGTAAGTTTAACCAGGCCAAATCGTGGTTTTGGGCACTCATTCAATGAACAAGGTTATGATATAACCTTGTTTTCACTTATATTTTCATGTGTGGCAAAATAAGGGTGGCAATGTTTGGCTTATTTTCTCTTTTTCTTTGGGGCAAATGCTTGATTCTTTTTACACTGACAGTCTCCATTACACCTGTTATTCATACAACTTGACTCTTATTTAAATTTGATTCTTTAAATTATATTTTTCTTAATTAAAAATAGAGATAAAAAAATGAAAATTTTCTTGCTATATTACTTTCCACCAATAGAGGGCGTACCAAAAAATATGGGCCAAATCGTGGTTTTGGGAACCTCTCGTAGATTTGTGTACACGCACTTGTGTACAAAGTGAATGGAGGTGGAAATAGGGAACCGTGTGTGTGACTGAATAAAGCGCTGCTGTATGAAGTGAACGGTGGTTCCCAATATCACGATATTGCCAAAATATGCCCCAAATTCAAGTTTTTGAGCGCTCTAGTGAATACAAAAATTATTCCCAAATTACTAATGAAAAATAAATTGCAACTGTATGGAAATTAGTAATTTTGGTCACTAAAGTGATATTTTAATGATTTTTTAAAGTGTGTGCTCTGTACAACATTGGCATACCATAGTCCTACCTGTAGATTCCCCACAGGCAGGGTGGTAGCAGTGAAGTGAACAAGTGGTTTTGGGAACCACTCGTAGATTTGTGTACGCGCACTTGTATACAAAGTGAATGGAGGTGGAAGTGGGGAACCGTGCGTGTGACTGAATAAAGCGCTGCTGTATAAAGTGAACGGTGTTTCCCAATATCACGATAATGCCTTTAACCCTAACAAGCTACTTAAGTCTCATCCTTAAACTTTTAACATTAGATGGAAGTAACTAAATTAAGAAGCCAGACTAGCCAGGCGGCTTCTTGAGAGTAAAAATCATTTACTGACGTAGGCTTAATTTCAATGAAGCCAGGTGTACCTTCCTATTTATGTGCGTGTACTGCCAAAAAAGCAGGGGCAGTATTCTTAGGACAGGTCATTTTATCTTTAAAATATTTTATTTTATCTCTTAAAATGAAATTGGTATTCTGAGATGACATTTTATCTCTCAGATAAAATCAAAATTTTATCTTGCGTATCTATGATGATACGCAACAGAGCAGTGGCTGCTTAGACATACCCAACTCGTATCTGGACATTGCTATGCAGATAATGTGCTTGCGCCTAAGTTACTTTGAAGAAATAATAAACGTAAAAGAGGGTTGGGGCTATTTTATCTCCGCGGCGTTGATTTCGTCAATATTTCTAGGTGAATGAACTCCAAATGTTGACATGAAAATGAAGAAAAATTATATATCCACTGAGAACAACACCTTAAAGTTATTCCTGTACAATCAGGAAATATTTCATAAGACTTTTCTTGACTAATATTGTCTGTGAAATGATGCTTGAAAAGATGCGAAATAGACTTCGGAAAAAAAAGAGTATTGTCAATTTTGTTAAAATCCTATCTCTAAAAGACGCGCAAGCATATTTGGAGTCAATAAATTGATGCAATCTCACTTCTTTGCCACACTCCTAGCGGAATGGATTTCAATTGGTTGAGTGATATGAGAGAGCTATAAAAGCGCGTTTCTAATTGGATATTGATTTAAAAATAGGTGTCTTACAGAGATAAAATGAAGATAAAATTGTTCTCCGAATACCAATTCGGAGAGAATTTAAGCGTATTTTATCTCACTGATTTTAACAGAGATAAAATATTTTGTTTTATCTGAGATAAAATGGATCTCAGAATACCACACAAGATTTCTACTTTCCTTCTAAAAGATCTAGCCCTAAATCATGTACATGGGATACAACTTCATTTCCGACATTTCTGCTCCATCAATTTTATTTTTAAACAAGACTTCATCAAAAAATTAGAAAAATATTATGAAAAGACTGAAGAGACTTGCCCGATGTTTACGCTGCCATCTTGTTTCCTATTGTTCTTCGCCAACGTTACAGACACGTGCGTTGCGTAATGTTTGTTTTAATGTTTGCATTGGCCTATATTTATCATGATTTTTATGACTGGTAAACATCAATACAAATTGTAATCTTTATTTATTTCTCAGGGTTCCACTGAAGAAGATGGAAACTGTACGTCATCAAATGGCCAACACAGGACTACCCTTTAAAGATTTGGCTCAACTTTCCAACAAGTACGACATGATGAACACCAACAAACTTGGCACACCATGGCCAGTAAACATGAGTGACTATCTTGATGTAAGCGCAGGAACAATACCTCATATTTTTCTAGAAAGAGACATTCAAAGTTTTTTCTTTTATATTTTTTTTACTAAAGAAGAGGCAAGAAACAGCAAACTTTTTATTTTCTATCAAAACAGTAAAATTACTTGTCACATGTACATTCCAATAATACTGTATGACAGTTTTGTGCATTGAAATTTGATGGAAGATTCAGATTTTTACTATGCTCCTGATGAGTATGGTCTTGTCTTATTTTGTAAGTATATACATGTGTAAATGTCAACTTGCATTTAAAGATAACTTCCAGTTGTGGTAACGATCTCAAAATGACTTTTTACAGAATCCAACTAATGACCACCCAAGTGTCTGTTTATATGAATAAAAAAATATGTGCTGAAGGATTCTGGAAGAAATGGTGGAATTGCTGATAAATTAGCAAAATAAGCGCGGATTCGGGCACTTCCGTCAGGTCTTTATTCCAGCAATATAATATACACTGTCCCACGTGTGCCTATCTGTGTTGGCGATCTTCAGTGTGATTGTTTTTCAGCTTAGATTTTATGATTTCACAAAGTGCAGTTTATGTAACTGTACCAGATCTAGATCGACGATGATATAGTAATACTTAACCTTGGTTTTACAGACTTTCTCACAAAATCAATGTTTTACTGCATCTACTGTAATTTAGCTTTAACATATTTTTGTGTTCGATTTCATAAGTTTTTGGTAATAGTTCTCAAAACCTGTCTGTTCCAGCATCTCTGACGTAGAGATTAGGAGGGCTCTTGTCCCCCAAGGAGTGGTGACATTGTATGGATGTTTAGGCACATCTGCATTCTGTCTGTTTATAGATGTTTTTTAACTTTTCTTTCCACCAATCTGCATGAGATGGTGCGATGGCTAACTATCTTCTATTTATTTTGATTTTATTTTTTCATTTTGTAGGCCCAGTACTATGGAGAAATCTCTCTTGGCACACCTCGCCAGAATTTTACTGTAGTCTTTGACACAGGCAGTGCTGATCTCTGGGTACCATCTGTCAAGTGTGGTTTCCTTGACGTTGCCTGTCGTAAGCCTGCTTTTTATATTTTAACCCTGTTAGTCCTGGGATATTTTAGTCTTTTAATTCCAAGGTAGGGTTGAAGCATTGTCAGTGATGATATTCCTTCAATTTCAATCCAGATTCTGATTAATAATTTTTTTTCTAGCAAGATGTCAGATTTTTCTCATTCATTTTTTTTTCTGAGTTTTTAAGATGAAAAGTTTCTTTAAAAAAAATCAGTACTGGTATGCAGTCATTTAGCACTCAATTATCCAGTACTTAGACACGTAGTTCTATGACTTGTACTGTATACACACATGTTGTATAGATATGTGCATACACAGGATTTTTTAAACTGAATGAAATGTTGACACCCCCCCCCCCCCAAAAAAAAAAAAAGGGTCCTCACCCATATTTTCAAGTCATTTTGTACCCCAAAAAAATTGACAAGCAAGCAGAAAAATATATCAATATTATTTTAGGGGGAGGGTTGGGTAGTAAAAAAAATAACAAGGGGGGTGAACACCTGTAACCCCCCCCCCTTGCGTATTGCCACTGATGTGCGCATTCATGCACACATACAGGTTTTAAAAGAAAAAACAATATGATTTACTCTTTCCTAACTTACAGGCTTTCATCACAAGTATGACAGCTCCAAATCATCAACTTATGTTGCTAATGGAACAAAATGGTCTCTACAGTATGGATCGGGTGCTTGCTCTGGATTTGTCAGTGAGGATACAATACAGGTGAGTTATATTTGATGGTAATGAACTTGATGATGAGGGATAGAAGGGGGTGGAAGAGGATGTCAAGCAAAAGAAGGGGAGGAAAAGAAAGTGGAGCTAACAAAGGAAGAAGAAGATGAGTAGGCCTAGATTGCGAAATGAAGGCGGACAAGTTAAAGGGGAGGATGACAGTTGAGGAAATTGAAAAAGGACATGCAATGTTTGAATTTTTCTTTGATAGGGTCTTTGAGCATAATTGAGTATCAGAAAACTACAGACCAAGTTTATTTCCAGGAATTATGATGTCAGCAACGAGCTACATCCCTTATACATTTACTGTTATTGATTCTATTTACCAATAATTAATCATATATACAAATAAAACACATAAAAATATTGTTCCAAATATTTTTTGTACTATAGTTTCAAAACACGATATGATCAGTAATTTTTCACCATTGTCTACTTTTTTCAAACTTGCTAATTAGCTATAACTTGCCAATTTGGAAATTGTAGGTATGGGTGTAAAATTGAATTTTAAAAATATTTTTTCATCAAACGAATTCTGAATAATATATTTATGAGCTTTATGTGTGTATTTGATTTATTATTTGTAAATTAGTATCTATAATAGGCAAACATTTATATATCTGCTTAGAGATTTAGTTTGTCGCTGATGTCACAATTTTGAATTAACCCCGCGAACATGGTGACCTCCATCCTAAGACTTTGAACCTGAAGAAACCCAATTTGAAGAGGTGGTTCTCTATATCAGGAAATTGCATTGGGGTATAAGTGGATGGATTTACTTTAATTATCCTGTATCATGTTATAAATGATATAATGTGGTATTTGGTTTTGTTTTTCTTTAAGAACAATGGTCTCTGCATGATCCTACTTGTAAAACCTGGCCAGGGTAACTTTAGAATGCTTATATATTGAACTTATGCTTCTTTTTTTTCTAATCATCCAAACTTTAATGTATTTAGCATTAAAATGAATGGAGATGACTTTTCCAAAAAATACGATATGCAGTGTTGCTCAAAAGTCAGTGAATTCCACCAGAAAATTTATTTAAAATGTTCACATTCTGCTGTGTTTTAGATATTCCATTGTGAAGTCGGGTGATAAAATATTACATTCAACACAGTTTGTTTCTCTGGGCTCACAGAACATTGTAGTGTTGTTGTCTATAGTGTATTTTGAGGTAGGGTTTACCAACATTGAGCAAAACTGTACCTAATGTTTATAATATACTTACAACTGCATCATGTATGTTGATGCTTTGTGTTACATCTTACAGCTGGGTGGTCTGAAGGCAAAGAGCCAGAGTTTTGGAGAGGCAACTGCTGAACCAGGTTTAACCTTTATAGCGGCCAAGTTTGATGGAATTCTAGGACTGGGTTACCCAACCATTACCAGGATCAGTAAACTTCCTGTGTTTGACAACATTGTAAAGCAGGGCCTGGTTCAGGATGCTGTATTTGCAGTCTATCTTGCAAAGTATGTATAAGCTTAATTTGAAATTGCATTTTATTTTACAAACCAAAGCGAAGATATTGCTGCTTTTCATCGGAATAATGATCTTGCTTGACCATTAATTTGCGATCCAATCATTTGGGTTGTGATTTGCATCCTGTATAAGATTAATGTTCAGTTGAAATCTGGTTCTGATCGCATCATAAGAATGATAGCAAGGACTGATTCATCAACTTTCAAGCATGTGTGGTTATCGAAAGTCAGCTCAAAACAAAGGATTGTCTTCGTCTCCCCTGTTTGTGTCTTTCTCTCTCTAACTCTCTTCTATTCCTCTGTCGTCAGAGATGCGTCAGCTAAGGTTGGCGGTGAGATAGTCTTTGGAGGAGCAGATCCTGATCACTATACTGGAGACTTCAGTTATGTAAATGTCACACGCAAAGGTTACTGGCAGATCAAGATGGACAGGTACGATGATCAAAAAATAATATTCACTCTTCAAGGGAAATCGAACCTTGGTCACTAAATGGCATTAGAGGAGAAAAATGTTTACCATAAAAAACCCAGAATGGTAAAGGTTTGAAATAAATGTGGCAAGCAATGAGAGAGTTATGGCTGTTTGAAAAGTGATCACTAAGACGACATGATATATGTAAATTTCTGATTGGCAATTTGGTAATCAAATTATCACAAATTTTGGGACAACTTTCCCTTGCAAAATCAGATCCTCTGTGTAGATTTCTTTTCCTGTCAACAAGCATCTTATTGCAAAATGTATGATTTATTGAATGTTTATTGGGTTTACAGGAAATTCATGCAATGTTAATACCGTGGCATGTTATTGATTGCCTTGTTTAATTCGTCACACAATATAATATATGTCTGATAAACATGTGTATGATGATAACATGTGTGTGATGATAATGTGAGTATTTTATGTCTCTGCTGGTGACTGATATTACTTACAATGCTCTTCATCTCTAGTGGTGATAACTTTAGAAAGCACCCAATCAACAAATTGTTATTTGATGTACTAAGAGATCTGTTTGTGGTCAAGCTTCTGCTTTTAGGGGCACCCTAATCATTTAAACTATATTTGCAATGATTGTTATACATGTGTGTACATACTATTGATTTTACAATGGTTTGATAATATGAATTCGATTGAATTGAAATTAATTTGAATTGAGTCTCATGTATTTTTTATATATAGACAATAGAATATATTTATTAAGAGCATTTTTTCATAAAAAAGGTCTTTAAAATATTTTGCAACCTATCTGATCTTTGTTTATTAAACAGTCTTAATGTTGGCGGAAATGGAACCTATTGCACCAATTGCGCAGCCATTGCTGACACTGGTACGTCCCTCATTGCTGGTCCCTCTGCAGAGATTGCCAAACTTCAGGAACAGATTGGTGCTGCCCCATTTACATCTGGCGAGGTGAGGTATCCCTGACATGAATCCAATAATAGAAAAATGGATAGGTTGCATGTAATTGGAGAAGGGTTTTCATGCACAGTAACACCTAAGATTATAACGATGATGATGATGATACTATGTAACATCAATCAAGCATTTAAAGGGATGGTCCGGGCTGAAAATATTTATATCTTAATACATAGAGTAGAATTCACTGAGCAAAATTCTGAAAATTTCATCAAAATCAGATAACAAATAATAAAGGTATTGAAGTTTAAAGTTTAGCAATATTTTGTGAAAACAGTTGTCATTAATATTCATTAGGTGGGCTGATGATGTCACAACTCCACTTTCCATTTTCTTATGTTATTACATAAAATCGTACTTTTTGTCATTATTTCATACTTGTGTGAATAGTATGTCTCCCTTATAATGAAATAAGTTGCAGCAATAAATATCTAATGCACTAAGTCAGTTGTCAATCCAATTTTTGTCATTCTTTGGGGACAAAATTTGAATAAACCTAATTTCATAGAATAAAATACAAAAGAACAAGTGGAGATGTGATATCATCAGCCCACCTAATAAATATTCATGACGACTGTTTTCACAAAATATTGCTAAACTGTAAAATTCAATAACTTTGTTATTTGTTATCCAATTTTAATGAAATTTTCGGCATTTTGCTCAGTGAATTCTACTCTATTTATTAAGCTATACATACTTTCAGCCCGGACCATCCCTCTAATACAATGTTTGCAAGCGCTGCATGTTATTACCCAAGCTCTAGCACGGCTACTCTGATTAGGTGCACAAGTTTCCGAGGCTTGCCTCCCACCAAGAACTGATTTACTTCTTCTGGATTGATAGTGGCAAATGTTAGATTAATGTCTTGCCTAAGGATATCTGGGTTCTGATCCCTGACATCCTGATTAAAATTCTAGAGAGTTACACTGATTCACAGTAGCTCCCTGTGACTCATTGTTTCTTTAAAGAAAAGAATTCCAGCTAAACTTTCGAGTTTTAATGTTTATTCTCTCATATTTCCTCTTACATTATACCCATTTATAATGTGGATGTGCCTTACATGTATGTATCAAACTGTCCAGAATTTTTAACCATAAGGTCTGTGCTGTAAACTCCACAAGTATACCCTACATTAGTTGAAAGTGATGTTTGCCAACTATGTGGTTCGCCCATGAATATTCAGTCAGTACTCGTGATCAACAATACCTCATTTATTTTGTACTTGATACATTATCCTATCCATGCTGAGTCATATTTGCATGATCACTTTCAATAGCATAGGTCTCGATTGCTTTGGTATTCAACTGGATTTAGAAAAAAAATCATTGTATCCTAGTCACCGGCTATGAGCTTGAAACTGAGACTAGCTAATTATCAGGTCTGACCGAAACTATGATTAGCGTAAAAGTGGTTTGAAAAAAGTGAAGTGTGGTTGAAGAACATTAAGCATTAATAATTGTTTTGTATATTTGTTTTGTATTTTTCACAGTATATGATAAACTGTAACTTGATACCTACTCTTCCTGTTGTGAATATTGTCCTTGCTGGCAAGACATACACTCTGAACGGAGAAGACTATGTCCTCAAGGTATGTGTCTATAGATTCTAACGTCCTCAGCCCTCACTTTAATATTCTTCATTGTTGGCTTGTATAAAATATATGATAAACCACATATAATAGTTGAAATCTTTGAAAATGTAAACTCTGTACTGCAGAATGTAGATAAGCAGATTTTCAGAAGATTTATTTCTGATGCTTGGTTTTGTTCATAGGAATTAGCTTTGATATTGTGCTAACATGAAATTCCCTGCATTTTTCTTCATTCAAATTATTTGGTATGAAAATTGTGTTTTCTATGTTCTTCTTTTTCCCCCCTTGGCATTAAAGTTATTTTGTGAATTTGGGCCTTTAAGTTTTAAGACTCTTGCACACCAAGCACAAATCAGGATCCATTTTGGTACAGCACTGCACTAAAAACTGTTGAAATTGATCTCTGAAATTGAAATTGATTGCCGTGTTTACCGTTCCAAATGGAATGTCCACACCAACATTGCACTGTCTTGGTAATCAAAATGGCAACCAAAAACAGTTCCAATGCAATTGCCATGTACTAGTAAGTTATTTGAAACGGTTTCAGACAGTGACCTAGGGCTTATATCACAAAGCTTAGCAGTCATTGTGGAACATTTTTTTATGATCGATTGCATTGACTATACTGTACAATTAATATATGAAAATCAAGTGTACGATTAATTGCTAACCTTTGTGGTACGGGACCCTGGATCTGTGTGACAAGACCCCTAAAGTTGATGAATCAATCACCTTTTCTATTCTACCCCAGGTGAATCAAGGCACTGTTGAGCTGTGTGTATCTGGGTTCATCGGCCTGGATGTTCCTCCCCCAGCTGGACCCCTCTGGATCCTGGGTGATCCCTTCCTTCGCAAATACTACACCAAGTTTGACCGTGCAAACGACCGTCTGGGATTTGCTGTAGCTGTCTAAGTCTGTCAATCTAAACCTGACTGTGCATTTGATACAGTTAGAACAGTACCATGTGACGTGTAGAGATGGATCTCCTCATTCATAAATCTTTCATATTTGGTTTTCTATAGACCAGTGGTTGATAATCAATTCTAAGATCAATCATCTTTCATGTTGCAGGTCATACAATGTTATTTCAATCTAAGACATCCTCACAAATAAAATATTCCCATCTCTCTTTGCATCAGGCTGTGATGCACTATTTCAATATTTAGTATTTTAAACACAACCACCACCCCCCTTCAAATATTTGCATGAAAAAAACCATACATTTAGCTTTAGCAAGTGTCAAAGGACAGTACATGCATTTGTGATCATGCAATCACGTTTTCTTCTTCGAAGTGTTATAAAGGCTGATTACAATCAACAAAATTTACTGAAAGTAAATCATTGATCTGTTATGTTTTTTTTTTCTCACTATTACAATACAGTTTGAAATGAAAGTTTTACAGGTTTGGCAGTTGGGATTGTAATTTGAAAAAAGACAGGGGATGCGTGTGTGTTTTGTATGAGTCTTTATCATAAAATTATTTGCTGATATATTGGGAGGGCTTAATCAAGGATTTCAACAAAGACAAAAAAATTGGCTTGATTTAAAAGAATGCTTGATACTTATCTTAGGGTACTTTATCTAAGAGTTTCAGTGTTTTGTAAGTCTCTTTGTTTGAAAGATGTCTTCTGTGTTGTGTACATTTTGTTACCTCATTTCATCTTTTTTTATGGTTAATTTTATGTTTATTTGTTCTAAAGAAAAATAAAGCTTAAAATGATTGTTATATTTGTGTTCATTTCATTTTTTTAATATTCAGAACAGTGCCACCTATATGAATAGGTGGGTGAATGATGTTTGCATTGAATTGCTCTTCTAAAAGAAGACATTCTGAAATACAATCAAATTTACCTATTAAAACAAAGAATATAAACATTCTATTGCATTCATCTACAAGGGTAAACTATTTTTTTAAATGTATGATTATTTGCCTCATGTAAGGTTGATGTAAGGAAACGGGTTAAAAAATTATGTTCATGTTGTCCTATATTGTGTAGCAAAATACATTTATGTGGGGTTTACTCGCCTTTCTTTCATTACTTAAATATGTGGTATTAGACGAGAATTCCAAGAAAATACAAGACTATAACACTTTATGATCAGTATTCAAGTACCATAGTCTGTGCCTTCGGTAGGACTAATTCATGATGCATTTCAGGACTGTACACTATGGCCAGGATGATACTATAGGCAAAGCGAAACTATTATTAAAGAAGTTAAACTGGATGTATTGTAAACATATGGGTACATTGTAGAACATGAGATATTGTATGAATGAGTTGGGGTGTTTTGACTCTTTTTAATATAATGGATTTGGGCCAGGCTTTAGTCAAAATCAATTCTCTTGGAAGCATTTTCAATATATATCCATGTACTTGTTAAAAGTTGCATTTCCGGATAATTCTGCTTTTCATCTGTACCGTTTTTCATTTAAGATAAATCGCATTCCCCATTCGCTGACTATTAAGACATCCACTTTAATGGCTAAAGAAACATATGATCACTGTTTTTCCACCAACCTCACTAATAATGAAAAAAAGGAATTCTTAATATATATGAATGTTGTTCCATTTTTAAGTGTGTAATCTTAAAGAAGAAAAAGACATCATGTTTAACATGAAAACAGTAGTATTCATTTAGATAGATGTTGTATCAAGTTTATTTTCTGGCATGAACTCATGGTCCCCATTTTTATTTTGTAGTTTGTCCTCAAATAGTAAAATCTGATATTGATTGAAATTATTAGATCGTATATTTATAGATTTGATTCATAATAATCATTATATTTTATGTACAACTGTAGGAATTTTCATTAGAACAGAAGAGTTACTCAATATGACACTGATATATGCAATAATTGTGATTTTAAGAAAATGTTATGTGTTGTCTGTATATGTCGTGTTGTTTGGAAATGAAAAAATGAATTAAAAGTTCATGTAATATACCTGTAAAATCTTGATGCTTGAATGCTTTAATTCTTTAAAATGGAACAACATAACTGGTGCAAAAAATACCCACATAGCACAACAAAAGAAATTTGTTCAAACAATTTACTTTATTCACATAATTCAGTTCATTCCAGCATGCTGGTGGAAATCAGAAATATTCTGACTACAATATATAATCTGAATTAGTTTTAAAGACATTTTTTAATATATATTTCAATTGTATTTACATTTCATACATTGAATTTTTAAAGCACCATTACTTATGCCTTTTGCACAATTGCAAATGATCACTGCTATGCATATATTACAAGCTTTTGTTCAAACACCACTAAGGATTGAAAACTAAAGGGCGCATAAAAACTTCAATGTATTTATAAGATGCTAAAAATCTTGGAAAATTAAGAGGCATGATCTTTCCTTGTAACTGGGGATATTGTCATTGAGTCATTGAGGTTAAAAACACAGTTTAAAAGTAATTAAATATCAATGGTTAATGCCAGTGAAAACTATGTATCATAATTTTTCTTGAATTATATCTAAAATTCTTAATAAAAAATATAAGAAATTCCATTTTTTCCCCCAAGAATAAAATTCACCATTTCTATTCTCTTAAATTGCAAGACTTTGGAATATCATTTGATAATCTTGAATCATCTTCTTTCCTCAAATTCAAGAAGGTAAAATACAATGAAATAAAATGAATATGATTATTATCTACTGATCTATATTTTAGACCATGCAATCTGTCAAGATAGTTCTGACCTTGGTTCCGACAGATCCGATGGCAAGTTGTACTTGTACATAAGTCAATGGGGAATTGGCTGTTATTTGGTGTAAATTGATCATTTTAATTACCCGGTAGCCCTTTTACGCAAATACTTTACAAAGTCTGTGCCGCGTGCTGTCTATTGCTAGCTAACCCTCATTCAGGATCAGCTCAATGTGGGATAGCAATTGTGTTAGACGCTGGCCAGGATTCAAGCTATATGACGTTGTACAAACTATTGTTAAGTTGCCTTATCAAAACAGTACACAAACATTGAATAAATTAAGAAAATCAGGGTGTCATTTAATTAAGAATGGCCACTTTGACACTAAGCACATTGCATCTTTTCTTTCTCACATTCCCCCTAGAAATCACTGCTAGTCCAAACAAAGAATTTGAATAGCTATGAATGGCCTAAAGTCAGAAAACAGTAGTGATGAAAATCAACCAACTGGAAAAATACATTTAGTTCATTTCAATAATAAATATTAAAGAATAACATAGTTATTTAAAAGGCACCTGACCCCCACCCCCTGTAGAACAGTAAAGCCATCCAACATCAAACTGATTCGAGTAAAGGCCAACCACAAGAAAAAGTTGGTTTGAAAAAAAAGAAAGAACAATAATGCTAAGTCAATGAAATCAGATGTTAAATGACAGTTTGAATTGTAAATTTCACTTATTCCATAAATAAGGCAACCTACACTTTGAAGACATATTCATCATATGCCCATATCATTTTTCTCTATTTATTCATATAAATCTACTGTTTGGGTGGATTTGTTCTCTTACAGAAATCACTAACGAATTCCAAAACAACTTCCAAATCATCTGAATATACAAACAGGTATGGACATTTATTGTATATGGTTAAGAATTTGAATAGCTTCTTATGGCCTAAACTCAGAAAACAGTAGTTATGAAAATCAACCAAATTGGATATCATCATGAACTTGTGAAGGCACTTCTATCTGGAAATGTAGTACTGATCTTTTAATAAAATTAGTAACTCTGAGCTCAATATTAAAAACATACAAATTATAAACTTTTCTTTCAGGTATCAAAGTTGATCAACAGAATAAAATTTTTAGGAGTATTTCTTTGGGAAACAAAATATTTGAGAATCAAGTCCATCTAAGAGGCCCAGTTATCAACAGGGTTGTGACAAGTCCCACCAAGGCAATATCAACTGCAGGTTTCTTTAAGATGTTGGTCATCGTAGCAACAACTCCTTCCTCCTCTTTCTTATCCATCTCTCTCTCCTCTTCTTCCTTGTCTGTCTTGGCCACTCCCTCATTGCCATGATGACGTGAGACAGGTGAGAGGCGTTGGAAGTCTGGTGAGTTCTCAGTGAAGACAATCTTCCTTGCAGTGCAGCCCAGGGATGATGGTGTGAGGGTTGGGGTAGGGAGAGGACTAGGGGAGCAGATCTCTCGGATGCTGGTGAGTTCTGATGCAAAGTGGACGGACTTCCTTGGAAGCTTGGCTGTGGGTATGGAAGGGCTTTCCACCTGGAATACCAAATGTCAAAAATTGAACATTTATTAGAGAGACCAAAACGTACTAAAATTTGCCTGAATGAGTTCACAAATTTTTCACGGTGTTGAATACTTCTCATTGGCTGGAGGCTTTTGTGTTACAAAAATACTCTCAATATAACACTTTAAATCAACATTAATGAACAAAAGTATAAAACAGTATCAATTTCTTTATTTAACAAATACACATTCCACTTTTAATCAATTTGCAGGAAGGACATAGATTTGTGAAGGAAGGACACAATGAGTACACAATGAGTAAAAGACAAAAGCAGCAGGACTTGCAAACCATTCATATGATAATTTGCTTTCTTTCAGGAGAAAGGGTAGAGGTAAATATTACAACAAAAATATGCTAACATTTATTTTTGTTTACCATAACGTACAGTTTTCAGAAAAGTGTTGAAGGTGTACATCAAAAAAAGTTGATTATGCCACTATTGAAATGGAGTGTAATTCTGAGGGGGATTAGTATCACTTTCATGTCCATAAATATTTTGCTAAATTAAAACTTTTTCAGATTATTTCAATCACTTGCTTTCTTTCTTTCTCCAATTTTTTTTGTGGGCACATCGCAGAAATGCAACTAAAAAATAATATGAAAGCCTTGAATGTTTGTCTCTGATTATCAAAATTTGATTGTTTTTTTTTTTGGGGGGGGAATTTGATTGCATCTGTGTCTGCAAAGTGGCCACAGATATGATCCTCAGTCCCGTTTCATTAAACTGTTTAGAATGAAAATATGCTACAATACGCTAGGTCAATCCAATAATTGCATCATTTCAGTAGCTCATCTGTCACTTGTCATTGATACATATCATACCTTCTCATCATCCTCGACTTCTCCCATGTCCTCCACATCCTGCTCTTCTTCATAATCATCTTCATAGATAGAGGCATCAAGTCTCTCCTGCCTCTTTCTGAACAGGTAGTCCAACATGGCATGTTGTATCACTCTCGCTGCATGATCCATGATCTTGATGGCATTACGTACCCTCCAACCTCGATACCCTGAAAGTAGGAATCAAGGATTACAAGAAGAATGTACTGGAATGAGCTCTGACGGTCTAATCGTACTTATCTATTACCCCGTTTGATCTCATCCCATATAGGCTATTCTAGTTCGTCTACAACCAGTTTGTCTACTATTAAACCATTTGGTAATTCTCACTTCATCTAATGTCTACTTGGCGAAACACCACTGCCTCTATCGCTTGTGACAAACTGATAATATATCAAATTTTCATTTGAGAATTAGACAAAGAGACAATTGAGAGAACTTGGTTTTTATACAAATTGGAAAATAGACCAAGTGAGAATAACAATAGACCGATTATATGTTAGACCAATTTGTAAGTAGACCCATTGGTTTAAGCCATGCATTTTTAGGAAATAATGCAATTGGACCAACTGCTGCTAGACAAAGTGGATACAAACCCTCTCAACTAACAGACTAACCTCAACCCTCGTCAGACTAACCAACCCACTTTCATAATAAGGATGAAATCATGGTACACCAAATGATCTCCGTAATATGAGCCACTTTATGTAAAGGGGGAGCAAATTGACAAAAAACCTGTGTGGTGTATCATTTACAGCGGATTATAAATAATTGGTCTTAAAATATATGTTGTGAGATAGCCTATAATTATATCTGTGTGGAAACTCTAAAATGTTTTCATGAGGAAAAGTATTGTTTTGCTATTCAGTAAAATAACCATTGTGATAAGAATGTATGGTTCATATAACCCTTTAAAAATTCAAATCTACCAGCTTGTATAACTGAGGCAGCCCATTCCCTCTCCCCTATGACAAGAGCTCTGTAAACTCTCCAGGCTCTCTGGATTATGGCAGCACACTGGGAAAGCTTCTTCATACGTTGACTCTCAAGGTATTCCAACTGATGAAAAAAAAGAAATGGAAAAGATATTAAGACAACTATGTACTCACCATTTTAATCGGTAAATTATTACTTGATAATATCACAACGTGAATTTACATACTTGAGAGGAGTTAGACCCATTAACATCAGATCATATGGATTGTTATCATTACATTTTTCATAATGAACAGTGCCTATAATAGATATAGTAAACTTGTTAATTGATGAAGTATATTGCATGTTTAAAACGTCTGCTGTGGTTTGTCAGATTTGCATCACATAACATGTATATGATTTTTTAAGTGTAATATGGACTAGGCATCCAGTAGAAAGTGACACCCCCAATGAATATGGACACGTAGAGGCAATATCTAACACAATGACATAAGGGAGTCAGCAACTTATCAATCATATCTCAGTTAGTATGCTCTCCTTGTGGGTTGATTTTCATGCATGGACACACTAAGGAATGCTTTAGTCAACACATCATAGTAATGCATTGAGCTCAGTATGGATGACATTTTGCTCTTCATCAGGAAATACCACATTTGTCACTTGTTACCATTTGCAATTTTAGGCTGGTTCATATATGAAAACCTAGCTGAATAATAGCGTGATCAAGAACTTAATATTCATCTTAAATTAATGTCAATATACCTTTTAAAATGTCTACTACCTTTTAAAACCGTGTTTGTCATTATAGACAATTCTGCTAGATAGTATAGATCAGTATAAAAACATACATCATAGACCCTGTATCATTTTGACAGTCTAATAATAAAAAATATTTGAGGAATCACATGTTGCTATGAACATGTTAACATACCTGGCCTTCTCTAAGAAAGATCTTTGTCTTGCCAAGCTGCTGAGTGGATGAACTATCTGATTGATTCTCCTTATCATCATCACCAAACAAACTCTTGTAGATGAGTCTACAACTATCTCGTATTGACCCTAGGTCATCCCTCTCCTCCTTGGGAAGGAGGATACTGTATCTCTCACAGAAATCTGCATGTGATAACCTGAAAAATTGACAATTCATTTTAGTTAATTACTACTTTCAAAATAACTTAGTTTCCTTATTTTTACATTCAGCTTTATTCAAACTCCTGTAGACATACCTATGACCCGAGGTCCCCCTCTCCTCCCGCAGAATAAGTATACTGCATGGAAGTCATAGGGTAGGTTTGGAATATGCTCAAAATTCAGCTTATCAGAACCCAAACCTAGACATTGCAACAGCTGCATTGCAAGACTGTATATTTCAAGACTGATTTGCATGAAAATTTTACAAGGCAGAATTTGGGTCCATTATTATTCTTATACTATTCGCATTAAATTCAAGATAGACTGTCCCTTGTAGGCTATATAACAGACACATCTGACCCCCATTACACAAAACACCCGACTGCTTCCAAGTTCCTTGATCAATGCAATTGATTGTGAAAATCATCCTTACAATTATTCGCTAAGCTTTGAGGTATGGGGCCCTTGAGCTAGTTAAAGTTAATCGCAACATTGAAATTTCAAACATATCCTTGCTTTCTATTAATCGAGTTAAGCATTTTGGACTTGGGATAAATTCTGCTACGAGTTGTGTGTTAAATAGAATATTTATGAAAAGAGCCTCTGGATCTAATTCACATAAATCTTGCTTTTGGAAACATTCTTAGAACTTTGCTTTCATTCTATCAAATGGAAGGAATTCGGTGTATTACAACAGTATCTCGTAACTTTCCAGGGATAACAACTTTTGTGAAACGGGGCTTTGATGTAGATCCAACTTACTTTGAAGGAAACCCTGCAGCACTGATGGCCACAGTTTCCAAGACACCACAAGCTCTCAGCTGAGAGGCAACAAAACGACTGTCAAACAAGTCTGGCTGGCACTGAAAATTGGGTTTTATGCATCTGATGTAGTGAGGAGTGGTAGAGGTCAATGTGGTCATTAGACTCCCCAAAGACTCCTGAATTTAAGAAAAGTGCACACAATTAAATAATTATAAATCAAAACAATGAGCAGGCAATAATTCTTATGGTCAGTCCATGATGTTTATAAGGATCACTGATTTGCTTTTCCTTCTTTCTTTATCATCAAATACTATCTATTTCGGGAGTGAGTTAAATGTATATGCCAACAACAAAGTTTCTTCAATATATGTCTAGAAAAGTTGCTACATTCTTGTAAAAATTGGCTTTTCATGTGATCTACAGTCAACGTGCATCTATCACTATTTATTACACATGTATATCTCTGTATTTTATTAAATTAATAAAGCAAACAGAATATCATTGAAATGTAACTAGATGCTACTCCTTGTAAACCTGATTGAAATCAAAAGCCATGTCGTTGTAGTAAAACAGAATATTTACACTCAATATTACCTTGAATCTTGAAACAACAGTCTTGCTGAGTTTTGATTTGGATCCCTTACTCTGGAGCTCCTGTTCAATAAAAAAAAGAGCAACAAAATCGTGAAACTAATTTTAAAGAGGAAAAAAAATGAATCCTGCCAATTTTACTGAATGTTGAAATCTCATTTCTGGGGAAAGAAAATAACTGGCATATTGCATATTATCTTTTGAAATAACATGTCATAAAGACAGAGTAAATAGTTGCTATATAATTGGTTAAATCAATCTTTGTTTGCAGAAGGGACTTTTGGGTAAATTTTACATAGGCAAGAAAGGAAGTCTCAGTCATGAGTTTGAGATCACTGAAAACCATGGGAATATATAGCGAAAGAGAGCAAATTCAGTTCTTTTAAATCAATCTTATCATTGTATTATTTTTTACCTGCAACCTCTCTTGTTCAGGCTGAATGATCTTGGTCACAAACTGATTTGTGCTTTCCATCAAAACTTCAATCAATTCCATTGGAATCGGATCCTAGAATGAAAAGAAAACAAAAATTCTTATTTGAAACTTATTTCCACAGCTGACGATTAAACTCATCCATGTGCTACACATTGCAGTTCAAGAGCCTAATTCATTAGATAGTTGACTCCCATTTAATAGCAAAAAATCACGATGGTTTTACTCTAACAAAATGGTATTCAAGTTTTGTATTCACAAAGCTGGGTTAAGTTAACCCATTCGTTAAAGTGTATCATTTGACATAATTATTACAATCCAAGGTCATATCACTTATGTAAACCATGGGCTGACTAAACCCATCTTTGTGAAATATAAATTTTGCAACCCTGGTATTGAAATTAGTCAATGGACCCAAGGATATCCACGTTTGTTAATTCAAGCTTTAAAGAAGATTACAGTTATGGATGTTTTATCAATGAATGCCTGTTCACAAGAGGGACAATCATTAACAGAGGATAAATTCTGGATGAATGGATCCTAAGGAAACAAATGTACCTTACCTTAGTCTTTTCTATCAAGCCATGTATATCATAGGTGACCAATCCAGCATAATGTTTGATAGTAAACGCTGATTGTGGATGATTCATAGGAGCTTTGGTCAAGAAGGGACTATCTACAGCTGCTAACAGTTTCTCCTCAAATGATGTCGTGTCAGATTGGCGGTTCAGTCTGCATTCCTATTCGGGAAACAAAACATCAAATTATGACTTATCAAACATTAAATCATGTTTATCAGACAATGCATGTAACATGAACGTTTCTTTAAACAGGAGTTGGACAGATGAAAAGCGGAAGAAAATGGATGTTCATGTATCCTTTACTATAAGAATAGGAATATTGAAACACTGTATTGCAGTACTACCCTGATATAATATATCAAGCCAAGTTTATGAAACTTTTTATTGTATTCTTCATTGTTGTTTGTCATGTGTATATTGCGCTGAACATATTTGTACTTATGTCTCTAATTATGGGTACTTTTCTCAATATATGTTCAACATTGGATGATGCGATTATATCTTACAGAAACAGTGACAACAAGTTGATGACAGATTTTAGATTTACACCCCAAAAAATGTCAGAAGCTATTCAAATCTTTGCATTAGACTACCCAAGAGCAAATATACATGCATCGGCGAAAATCAGACAAAACATTATGTTTCTTGATCATATCGCTGCATCCACCTTTATAAATATGTATTAGATACACTCACTTCATTCATGAGAGAGAACACACTGAGCTTGCCCTCAATGGTCTGAAGACAAGGTTGGTTATCACTGAAAGTACAGAAATTCCAAGAAATTCCTTCTTTCTCATATTCTTCCTACAATAAGAAAAAAAATTATAGACGATTACGGTTGTGTCAAAGATATCAATGTTAATATAAATAATAATTTGACACAAATGAAACTTATAAAAGGCGATCGAAACCACTTTCAAGAATATGGGTCTTTATGTCTGAACAGATCACATAGCAATTCAAAAAAATCTTATTTCATAAAATTTCTTGAGAGCTAGGTTTTCCAATATGTACAAGGCACAAATATATGTGATCCAGGTGCTATTTTTAATGAGAATCTTTCATTCAACCCAGTTGCAAATTTGTAGGACCCCCTCCACTGTACCTGTTGAGCTCTCAAGAAGTGCATCACAAAGTGCTGCTGCAGTTTCTCATTGGCATAGTTGATACAGAGCTGCTCAAGACTGTTGCTAGCAAAGCTCTCGAACCCATAGATGTCCAGGAGACCTATGAAAGCATGCCACTGATTGGCTGATGTATGCTTGTTCAAGAAGGCAACCAACCAATCAAACAGTCTGTAAATGTAAGTTGCAAGGGAAATATTAGATAATCAAATATGTTTTTCGGGGCACTCAAATTTCATTGTTATTATAAAAAACTTCATCAACTTCATCATCATCATCATCATCACCATCATCATCATCATCATCATCACCATCACCATCATCATCATCATCATCACCATCATCATCATCATCACTTCATCACTTTCACATGTCACTAATGCAGCAGCAGAATTGTCATCAACACCATCAACTTTATCATGAATCAAAGGGAAGTATTGAATATTTCTTGCTACCCAACCAAAGTTCAAATTTCTATGCAAAGGGTACCCAAGTCTTTTGCCCTCTGTATGTCATAACTCTATATTTCCCTGCTCCTTCGTTCCTACCAAATCAACTCACCTTGCATAGATAACCTTTGACATGCAGTCCCTCCTCACACCAGCTTCCTCCACTGAGCATGGTTTCATGAACACACTTTGGCGCTTGCTGTGTGATGCAGTGATGCGTCGGTAGATGAGAGATGTGGTCAGACTGGTAGGGTCCAGACCTAGCAGTCTACATGCATGCTCTAGGGATTCCTGGCACACTGAAAAGATAAAAAGCCTTGTTTTTAAAAATTAATCTTTCCTAATTCTACATATAGGTACCACAAATGAAGGTAACTGGCAAGCAATATGATCAACAATTTACAACCTTTTTAAGCAGTCATAAGCTCCTAATCATGACTTCAAAATAAATATTTATGACAAACCATATTTCATCCCCCCCCCCCCCCCTTATCTCAAATGAAACAATAATGTCTGTATATATGAATTCATCAAATGTCCTGGACTCTTAACATCGTTTGTTTTAAACTGCATACTGTTTAAACAAAGCTTATTGTTTACAATGTAACAGTATACCTGACTAGCCATCGTGCTTTTCCAATATATATATGTACACTACATACCAATTCTTTATTGTTATACTTTGCTCAATTAAAGGAAACCAAAACCCAAGAAGAGAAGTAATCTTATTTAAAAGAGTAAAATGAGAGGAACAATTTAAAAAAAAGTTTCATCAAAATCGGTTATGAAAAAGGCAAGTTATGGGAGTTTGAAAACTCTTGTTGTACTTTCTATGGGCATCCTCAAATTGGCAAACGTGCTACAAAATGGCTGATTTTGTGGACAACTCTCCATTTGTTTTGTACACAAATTTTCAGATTTTCCTCATTATCTTTCAAATTGCATCTTGCCTCCTTCTGAGCACAGCATATGTCATGGGAAAATATAATCCACACCATATATGCCAAGGTCAGGAGGAGATAATATGAAATATGTAAAATAAAGGGGAAAATCTGAAAATATATGTACAAAACAAATGGAGAGTTGTCCACAAAATCAGCCATTTTGAAGCACGTTTGCCAATTTGAGGATCCACATAGTAAGTACAACAAGACTTTTTAATCGTCCATAACTTGCTTATTTCATAACCGATTTTGATGAAACTTTTTTTAAATTGTTCCTCTCATTTTCTTCTTTCCAATAAGATTGCCTCTCTTCTTGGGTTTTGGTTTCCTTTAATGATAGCTTTAGAACCTTACACTGTCTCATAATGTCCTTGTATAGAAACAAATACACACACAGCCATTGAATCATGTCACTAAAGTTTAAAAATAACAACAATCCCTTAATTTCATTCATAAAAGCCTCTTAAAAGTTTTGAAAAATAGACAAATTAAAACATTACCGAGAGGGAACTAAATATCCACAAATGTAAAATTCAAATTTTCATACAGAATAAGTAGATGATGAAAGGTTAAGGAGTCCCAATGCTTAAATTTGTACGATTTCAATATTAGATGTTATTCAAATACAATTCATTTTATTGAAAATTAAGTATAATCTGTAGATGAGCTTTAGGAGATAAAACTAGGATATGAATATCATTTACCTTCCTCATCTAATTCACAAGGATCAAATTCCTCATCACATGTAAACTCTAGATTGCCAAGATGAAGGATACCACTCAACACCTGTCAAAGTAAAACATATTAACTCTGCAGTTCATGAAAAGTACAACTGATACAACAATCAAAAGATAATGAAAACATAAGGTAAATATCTGATATTTTGTTTCAATATGTGTTGTCTTTCTTTCTTTCTCTTTCTTTCTTTCTTTCTTCCTTCCTTCCTTCCTTCCTTCCTTCCTTCCTTCCTTCCTTCCTTTCTTCCTTTCTTTCTTTCTTTCTTTCATTTATTTATTCATTTTACCTGAAATCAATATTTTTCTTGATCTTTATACATGTTTACTTTTTCACAGTAACTCCATTCCTCCAATTTAAAAGAATATAAAAAAAGTTCAATATTTTGGATGTTTCCCCTTTTTCTCCCTGTCTATCTCTCAGTTTTCTCACCTGAAATATATTTTCTTGGTGCATATGAGTAATGCCTACATTCTTCATAGCGTGCTGGGTTCTGCTAAATACTTGATTCTCATTGGCTCTTGACTGGATACCATCATCCAATGGGAGGTAAGCAAACATGACATCATCACCAGTGGGTGTGGTCAGACCCCATTCTGCCCTCTGTTCTTCTGTTGCCTCATTCACGATCTTGAAGGGAAGGACAAAATGAAAAGTGAATTTATTTCTTAATGAAGCCCCTTGATGAGACAATCAAATCTATCAATTTTGCTCCATATTAAAAAAAAGAATGAAATAAAGACTTTGCAAAGCATTTTGAAAGATTAATGCAAAGGAAAACATACAGAATTCCATTACATGTAACCCAACCAAACAACTCTACCCCCCCCCAAAAAAAAAAAAGTACAACCACAAAATAATAGATTTCAAAGCCCAGACTATTCTCAGAAGTGTCATATAATCAACCTGTCTTACACACAAGATATTTCTCCTGTTGGACCATGAATTTTAAAAAGTTTGAAAATTATTTTAAGTTTATTAAGTTTAAAGTTTCTGATACAGTATATTGATATTGAAACCCACACAAATATGATTTCTTTCCTGTATTGGTTATTGCATTATAACAATTGATAGACAAGAGTTGCTATTTTGCAATGTGTGTGTGAGGAGCACAAAACATGAATATGAAAATATGAATCCATCACACAGAAACATAGCCTACAGAAGCATAGCCGTCCAAAACAGTCAATAGAGATTGCTGCACACTCCCTACCTGGTAGAATATGTGAAAGTTGCTTTCTCCATCAGCCTGGTGAACAAGCCTAGTCTTCTCCAAGAGATATGTCTGGATAGAGGCACCAATGATATGGGAACCCCTGGATACAAGTTAACAAAAATACAATCCCATTTTGAACAATTATGTATTGGGAAAATAAATCACACAAAAACCATGCATTCCATCCAAATACATTTAGATCAAAACAATCTTGAATAATATAAAACAAGAATAGTATACAAATATACCCAGCTTTGTTATCCATTTTTTTTTCAATTTCTGTCTTACAATATCTGTAAGAAAGGCCATCGTGAGACACCTGGTGTAACGAAATACAAATCACAGGCTGTTTTTAGGAGTGGTGCCTAACGGATACGATCATTAGCTACAGATAAATATGCCACAGCTACATTCATACACGGAATACCCTTTCCTGGGATCCCTCTTGTGATTTGGATTATCATACTACATCACACATTCAGTACTTTGTTTCTTTCACCAATATTGTATATATTTCATGATTTATGTCATATGACATTGTGCTTTTGTCATTAACATGTTTGATTGCATACATTGTACTTTATATTTTTGTGTATGGACCCCTACAACAAACAGCATTTGCTGATAGGATGTTCCATCCCACGAGTGGTAAATAACTAAATGAATAAAATATTGTAACATAGTAAAAAGAAAAGCATCAGACAATGGTGGTTATTCAAAACATACCAACGACTGTTACATCTAAACATTCTAAATCTGACTTGCCACAGTCAGATGCACAAGGGGTTCTGGAACGCTGGGGTATTTTTGTTTGACTGAGCAGAAAAGATCATGTTCTCAGGACAGTAGCTTTGAAAGAACTTCATAAAGATAAAACAATTGAGCACAGCAATTTGCTCATAAATTCTGCCAAGAATAAGTCAGATATAAGAAGCAGCCAGCAAATACTTTCTCTTGTTTCTGAAGACTTGGTAGAAAAATAGGCCTATTATCACAATACAAACGGGTTAAAAATTCTCCAAGAAACAACAGCACACACAGGAAATATGGTACTCACAAGAATATCTCCAGTAAAAAGAAACATGACAAAACATATAAAGAATTCATGGCATATATCAACCGAACAGTAATGGTGCCCAACTGATACGATCACAAACTAATGGTGAAAAAAGAGAGTCAAACAAGGATCAAAATTTCCTGTATTCATAAGTATCAGTGTTGATAAAGGATAGTTGCATTTCAAAAAACGTGATCAGGAAGATGCAATTCATTGTGCAGGTCTGGTTCTCATGTCTGAGATTTTCCAAATGGAATCAACAAAAACACACACACCTACATCAATAAAATCTTTGAAAGACAGTGCACCTGGTACACCTCATATGACCAAGGTATTCTATCAAACACTGTTCATTGTGCAGGTCTGGTTCTCATGTCTGAGATTTTCCAAATGGAATCAACAAAAACACACACACCTACATCAATAAAATCTTTGAAAGACAGTGCACCTGGTACACCTCATATGACCAAGGTATTCTATCAAACACTGATAAGTGGTTTGTCCCCTTTCCCCTGTGAAGAAAGACACTGTCTATTTCCTTGATTTTACATTCCTATGAAGAGTAGCCAATGACAGAAGCCAGACATGGGAAGGAAGGTATGCCTGTTGAATATTTTAGTCTTAATTTTCTGTCCTATATGTAGTGGCTGTTCAAGCTATATGCGATTTATACATGCAGAAGAGATGTGAGGCCATGGAAGTACACCTCCTTAGGTTTGTCACCAATGCCTGGATCAAAGACAATAACTGTGCCTAATCGTCTTGGTCATACAGTAACTTACTATGACTGCAAACGTGTAGAGACAAAGATAGCCTATACATGCTGCCTCCGGAGACCTGGATATTCCTGCTGGTTTAAATCTGGAAACTTTTTTTAGCTGCAGGTATGCTGCGTATAATTTTGAACCAACCCTAAATTCTCTTGTTGGCCATAAATACACATAAATCTAACATTGACGGAAAGCAGTAAGTTTGGAATCCAAGTCATAGAGTAAACACTCACAAACCAAATTAACTTTCACTCCTCGTAGACCAGTTACTGATATATAGGTATGAGGAGAGAGCATCTCTTAGCAACTACAAATCTTCATACAAAATAGGTTAACATTCAAATTGATTTCTTTCTCATTCTCTTGTTCTTCTTCTCCTCTCCCTTACCTGTCAAACTGTAGCTGTATATACTTTCCAAACCTACTGCTGTTGTGATTCCGGGCTGTACCAGCATTGCCTGGTAAAAAACAAAAATGATTTTAAAAATATTTGAACGGATAACCTAAAATAAGTTCACTCTCAAAAGCTAATAACAGAATCTTCTTTCTACCGAAGCTGAGGTCTTTTGATGTTCAGGGGGCATATCATAAAGCTGTTCACAAATTAAGAATAACTAAGATAAACTGGTGATCCTCTCTTGTGGTAAATGATATTCACCATTAAATGTTAATTGGCGATTTAGCGTGTAAAAAAGGTTCATCAGTCATTCTTAAAGTCACTCCAACTTACAAACAGCTTTATGAAACACCCACCTGTAGAGAATACAAGGGGGGTTATAAGGCAATGATAGAGAGTGTTCTTGTAGTTCAGTAGGGTTCTTGTAAGACTGAAAAAGGGATGATAACATGACATAAGCAAAGAGGATCCTACTGGATGAGAATAAAAATAGAGTTCTAGAAAAAGTCAAAGAAATCTAACCAATGAGGATCAAATTAATATCATCTATTTAGGTATGAGACATCAGGAAGTTACTTACCAAATGCTTCAAGGATGGGATTAGAATCCAATATTCTTCTCTCAATGCACTTCACAGGTGGAGGTGAAAAGCCCCTTAAAATAAATAAATGTATGATGAAATGTAAGCAGAGTGATAATGAATATTGGAGAGAAGCCACGATCTGCCTAAATTTTCAAAATTGTACATGTAATGTAATCTGCCTTCAACTTCATGTTAAGAAAAATAAGAGCATCCTTCAATATACATCATGCATGGAATATCATTGCGCAAAATAAACATTTTGAGAGTGTGATTCCAAATTTGTCGAACCATAATGCTCTATCCATTGTCACATTTTGTAGATATATATCTGTAATAATGAATCTTCAATCAATAAATTCTCAAGAAAAGATATACAGTATAATGTAACAAAAGATGGAAGAAAGAACAAACAAATGATATCCCTTACCCTGGATTTTTATATAGTGCCACTGAAGTGAGATATTTCATCAAACATCTGGTGTTCCAAGTCTATGGATCAAAACAAAACACTGAACTTTGGCCAAAAGTTTCAAATTTATAGCCTAAGAATACATAAATCTAAAATACTACATGACTTAATTAAAAATGTAAATCGTTTAATGTTTACATGTTTAAGTAAATTGAGTACACTACAAAATGTGGCATTTTGTGTACGAGCAAAAAATTGGTGTCTGTCTAAACCATGTCTTACCTTATACCTCTCATTAGGAAAGTGGTCATGCTTGAAATTAGGCCACAAAATTAAGCAAAAAGGTAAAATGTGAAAAAAAAAAGAATTTCAACCAACACTTCTTACCCTAAAAACACAACTTTCAAAGAATTTTAGTTTAAATCATGTGTGCATTCAACTAATTTTATGTGTGTCATTAAAGAATGAGCATTTTTTTTTAAAGCAAAGCCACAACATTCTATCTAATCAAAAGTCAAATTCTATTTACAGAATACAACAGAGATCTAAATTATGATTTTTTTTTTATACAACCATGATGAGCCTTTCTTCAGATTGACATGGAATATATACACTCTAAGATTGTCCTTTACTTTCTTATTAAAGTCAAACTCACTAATCTACAACCTGATTTTGGTGGGCTTGAAACAGTATGATTGAAAGCTCTACTGAAATAAAGCTTGATTTGTGTTTGTGTGTTGATTTGTAATATATGTTTGTATGCCTCCGAAATTACTTGGATCCAATTTTTTAAAGAAGGAAAGACTAGATCTCTTTACCTTCCCAGCTCCACTCTCTCCACTAACGATAATGGACTGGTTGGGGCTACTTATGGCATAGCGAAGACTAGAAAAGGCTTTCTCAGCAACAGCAAACACATGTGGGGCTTCCACCTATTTAATCAAGCAAAATCATATTGGAATTATTGAATAATTTCATGTTAGTGGACTGGTAATAGGTAATCACATTTCAGTATGGAATGTTATCAAATATACAATGTTATGAAGTGGGTACAAGTCAGAAATGTGTGAACATTAAATGAAAATAATTAGTGACAACTCATCTGTTTTTATCGTAAGTTAACTTGTACTACCTGTCCTATGTCTAAACTTCATATACCTATCAAATATAAACTCACTAATTTTCTAAGTTTTTCTCTTCCATTCTTATAAAATCTTCCACCAATTAGATTTTTTATGTTATGCTACCATAAAATTCAAAGGTGAATGCAGTAAACAAACGTATGCTCCGAATTCAAGTACCTCCTATAACCTTCTAGAAAAATCATGGAATATATAATAATATTCCTTATATAATAAATATGTAAAATAGTTTGAAATGTATAGATTTCTCACCTTCAATGTCTGGTCACTAGTTTGATCTTGATGGTAGTGTTTGATGGCAGTATCATCATATAAACCAGAGATTTCCTTGAATGGATTCAGACTGACTAGAGTTATACCTGCTTTACTGCAGATCTGACCGTTGTGGAATCTGCACTCCAGACTCTCTAATACTATTGGAAGAAACCAGAATGTTAATAGGCACTTTACCAAATTTCTATGCTGTGTCTTACAAATCTGTAAGGGTGCTCAGCGTCTTTCACAGCAGATCTCCTGCTTTTCTCATTGTGCTGTCTTTGAAGAATGTAGAAATTCAAACTTAAATGCCAGTTTGTAATGATTTAGAACAGCGCTTTTCAACCTTTTTTTAATCGACGACCACTTTGACTCTCAGATGTTTTTCCAGCGCTGATTTAGAAAAGAGTTTGAAAAGAATCTAATAAAATTATCCCCAGTTATGCCAAATGATTCTGGTTAAAAATATGTCTGCTGATTAACTGACAAAACAAGCATGGTATTTGGGCTAGATAATGGGTTTTTTTTTCAAACAAATATAATGCACTGTCCCATATGTGCTAAACCCTAAAAAGACTGGGGGGGGGGGCCTAAAAGGCCCCCCCTGTACATAAATCGCGATAACTTTTTTGCGCATGAAGCGTTCGCGCCGCCATTTCATGACTTTTTTCTCTTGAGTTTTGCGCAACTTTTGATACCAAATTTGTATACCCCCATGCCGCGGTTGCGGAGTTACGTAACATTTTCGTATCACATGTCACGTAAGAAATTGAAATTTGTATTCGTTTGTGTGTAAAGTGTATGGTATTTGAATGAATGTTATACACATTGTTTTCTAACTACATTTTTATTTGTTTCTTTCTATATTATGTCACTTGTGAATTCAAGTAGCAGTTCTAGGATATGAAAATAATGAAAAACATTGCATAAAAAAATAAAGAAATACATAAGAAATGCAAAATAAAGAAATACATAAGAAATTAAAATCAAAGAAAAACATAAGAAAAGTAGTGCAAAATACCAGAATCGCTTGCACAACTATATTCTTGGGTGCAGGAAACACTGAATAGACAAGTAATGTCACACTTTAGTTGATTATGCTATAATTGATATTGAATAAGTTATATATTACACAAACCCAAAATATATCTAGAATACTCAAGAATTTGCAAACAGGAATTTATGGACCGCAATAGGTACCAAAATATGAAAAAAAATTTTTGATAAAAATTTGCATATTCGCATAATTAATTATGAATATAATTTGCATAAATTATGTGATATCTCCTATGCTTTGTTTTCACCAGCTAGTGTACATGTAACACATCACTTGTGTATCTTCCAAGATTGCTTTGTCTCATTGCAAGAGAGTGTAATGCAATAAAACATGCCAATTATTGTATTTCTCTACATAATGCATGCGGAGTACTTATTTGCATATTTAGTAATTACTCATTTGCATAAGCATATCTAATAATTCAAGCATGAAACAACACAATTCCATGATAAACAACCTCTTCTTACAGCTGAAAACCTTGAAACAGGAATTTATGGACCGCAATAAGTACCAAAATATGAAAAATTCTATTTTTTGATAAAAATTTGCATATTCGCATAATTAATTATGCATATATTAAAAAATACAATGAATATCAGTATTTTGACTATGTTTTCTTTTAGAGGACATGACAAAGGATGTGTGTGCCAAATTTGGTTGCGATCGGACGACCAACGGCCGAGATCTTAGGGGGGGCCCAAAAGGCCCCCCCCCCAGTTTTTCTAGCCTCCAAAATAGCCCAGTCTTTTTAGGGTTAATCTGTTTTGGCACTGAACAGTACCATCATCTTCTCAGCTTAGAGTTAGTGATTAGACAGAGTTAGGTTTAAACCAGATCTAGACCTACCATGATATGGTTGCAATTAACCGTGGTCTTACATACTTTCCCATGAAATCCCTTAAGGCCTCTTTCATCATATTGTACATAACTACAAAGAACACAGTGTACATTATACCTTCAGCCTCATTGAGGGATGAGAGATCTGTTAGGTCATCCACTTCTGCATAGTTGTTGTTTCCAGCTAGAAGCAGTGAATCTTCTCTTCGTGAAACATCAATGACCTGAATAAGAATTATTAAAAAATATATTAGAAGTCCCTATACTCTATATATGCAAGGATACATGTAGGTTTTTTTATGATGACACTATTCTGTGTTCTAAATTTATTGTTCAGCCATATTATAGTCTCATACATATTAAAATAAGAGGAATATCGATAGACTAAAATATGATATAATATGGTAAATGTTTTATTGCATTTCATATGTAATTTGTTCTGTTTCCTCAAGTGATTTTTGAAAATTGGCATCTAGGCATTTAAAACCCCTGCTGTCCAAAAATTCAATGACAATATTTTTCATGAAAACATTAGTCAATATTGTGGCAGTTCCTGAATAACTGGAGAAAGTTTAACATCATAAAATTAATTATGAACAAGGTAATAAATTTATATTCCATCCACCATGCCACAATATTGAATGTTGCTTTCAGATGCACAGACTACATGTACAACACATTATTTCTTTTACAATACAATTACAATTTGAAATATTTCAGTTGGCTCGATTTATATGAGTGAATCTGATTAAAATATAAAAATACTGACTACAGTATATATCACAAATGTCTTGAATCCTTAACAATCCCTAAAGTCTGTTGTGATCGTCAATAGTGGATATTTCTAATCATTAATGTTTCTTTTCTTACCTCACTGCTTTCCAATCTCACACTCACTTTCCCATTCTTTCTTGCTGCTGTGACAGTACCTCTTAGCCAGGGGCAGTTGTCTTCTGTATTGCTGTTAGCAACCCATACTCTCATACCCTGCAAACAAGTTCAAATATAATAATTCAAATATAATAGTTCCAGCATTGCCAGAGTATATTCTTTCATCAAAACTGATTTAAAATTAATGCATACACAATACAGGCATCTTTATTGAAACAGATACAGAATATAAGGACCTATGAGTTAAGTTGAAATCAACCGCTTGTATCAATCAAGTACCGGTATGCTTATATTTTTCAAAACTGACATTTCAGAAGGGCAAACCGAATTATAAATATACTCATCATCATCACTGTTTTCATAATAATTAACCGTCATCATCACAATCATCACTTATCATAGTCAACATAATCACCTTCATCATCATTATCCTCATCATCAACATCATCATCATTAACATTTTTGTATTTTATCAGTTGCAGATGTGGTTGTTCTTGATGCTTTTGTTATCATTTATGCAGTTGTCATTACTATCATTGTAGTTTAAAGGGGAAGTACCAACAAAAAGTTGGTTTGATAAAAAAGAGATTTAGCAAGCTTAACACTGAAAATTTCATTAAGCTACATGTATGACATTTTTAAATTTTTGCTTAATTTTTCAAAACAGTCATTTGTAAATCCTGGTCATTATGCGAATGAGGGAGCGAATGATAGTACCTACTATTTCTTTTGTATTTCATTAGTACATGAAATATAAAATAAACAAATATTCTCCTCAATGTAATGTAAAACAATCTTTGATTCCTCCCAGTTCACTTGCCATTGTTGTAACCTACAGGCAATTTGATTTGATGAAGAGTCTCATCATTGTCAAATGAAGTTAGTCTTCTGTGCAAACACATCACCTGAGTTACATGTAAGTAGTCTGAATCTCGAGTTAAGTGGTTTGAATATGCAGCCTAAAATGACTTGTGTACTGAAGGCCCTCTTGAAAAAGCAATCAATTTAATAACCAAAGTTACTATCAAGGAGTGTGCCTGCACACTATGTCAAATCAGAATTTAAATAATGAAATATTTTTAAATTCAAAAGTTAAAATCAAAAGAAATGAGTAAGTAAGTGACACTGACTTGCTTATTTGATATTGCAGTGATGTGCTTACATGTAACTGCAATGTGGATAAATAAGCAAAATTCTAAATCGTCATAACTTTCATCTTCCACATCAAATTAAAATATTTTCAGCATCATGCTCATTTGATTTTCTCTTTTTATTTGAATTAACATTTGGGTGGACTTCCCTCACTTATAATTAATGATAATAATAATATCAATTTTTGGTTGGCAGTGTTGTTGCTAAAGTGTTTCAAGTGCAACAAACAACTTTAGACTCTCGAACATCTTAGATGTAAGTCTCATTCGACTCATTGTACCTATGATAGCTGTCTTCTGAATTTGTACAATCGTAGATGAAGAGATATTATTGTTGGTATCATTATTATTACCAAACATCATGATTATTATCAATAATAAAAAAGGTGACTGATTTCATCATATAAAAAATAAACAATCTAGCTTACCTCTTGGAAACATCTTTTTGGTTGTTTTACAGGTGGTGCAGGAGCTTTAGCATTTTTCTTTGATGGCTTCTATATTTATCAACAAGAAGGAATGAAGCAGTAAATTTAAACAAAATAAAAAAAAAACATTAAAAATCTGCAAGAAACCAACACAAAAAACACTGAAAAAATACAATTTAATTTTATTAGTTTTTTCCTTCTTTATTTCAGGGCTGCATGGGCAGAATGTTTATGTACATTTGATGTCAGACCAAAAGCTTCAGTCGACTGTATTTGGTTGTTCCGCTGAACTGCGTTGGCTCATTCATCACTCACCATTGTTGAATAAATCCCCAGAAACGACGGTTATTCCTGTCTAATTTGATGTTAAATTCTCTATCGAAAGTTTTGCTGAAGTTAGCTTCCGTCCTTAATATACCAATATTTTTTTAATGATTTTTTTTTTAATTGGGCCAACTCTAGTCATAATATGTACAGTATATCATCAATCATGTATTTTGTACTATTCATGGTGCAAGTTTGATGAATTTTAAGAAAATATATTATTGTGTTTGATATTACTGAATTTATGAAAAGTGTTTGGACTTTGGTAACAATCCACTGACAAAGGAACCAGGCACTCATTTAAAGGGGAATCCAACCCAAATAAAAACTTGTTTTTGTCAGGAAAAGAAATATCAGACAAGGTGATAGGTGAAAGTTTGAACAATATTGGACAAACAAAAAGAAAGTTATGAATTTTTAAAAGTTGTAAATATTGGTAATCACTATACCCATGGAGACTTCAAATTGGCCGTATGTGTGATGTCATAGTGATGTAAGCCAAGGACTACTCTTCCATGTACTCTAGTACATATTATGGCTAAAATGTAATTTTTCCCAAAAGTTTTATTTCAAATTATATTTTTCTTTCATGAGGACATAAAACAATATACTACCTGGGCTATATTTAGATTACTGCCCCAGGGGAATTGGTACTTAGGAGAAAACCACAAATCCCTGATAATAAAGTACATGGCCTATGGGGAAGTTGTCCTTGCCCCTTGTCATAATTTACCTACCCAGTTGCCAATTTGAAATCTACATGGTATTAGTGATTTCAATTTTAAAGCAGAGCTAACTTTCTTATTACTTGTCCGATTTCTTTCAAAATTTCACCATTCTGTTTAATTTATTTTTCTCCTTCCCAACACATCATTTTATAGCCAAGGCTGGATTCCCCTTTAATGAATTAAGAGATTTTGCATTGCAAGTCCCCTAATGGTGGCTGCACGATAGCGAGCCGTCTGTGTACGAGGAGAAATTGAAAAAAAAATGTTTATGTAACTGCCTGTGAAACAGACAGCTGCCAGCTGTCTAACAGTAGAGGCACACGGCCAATATGGGAGACTCTCTCCAATAGGGGAGACAATCTCCCACATTGGAGACTTGCTTTGCAAAAGGACAAAAGAAACAACACCAACAAAAACACAATTTTTTCCACCCAAAATTTTGTCTCGCTGAGGCCAGAAGCCCATTTGTTTTGTGTGTGGATGACAACAAAAATCCTTATCAAAACAAAAGTAGACGGTGAATTTTTAAAGTAGACGGTGAAAAGGTGTAAATTTTCATGAGGAATCTGCTTATCACATTTTTATTTGCCACCAAGGTAATCCTTTTGCCGCAAATGTAAACAAAGAAAATTAGTCTCCAAAACTGGAGACTGTCTCTGAAATTGGATACCCAAATTCTTTACAAAAGTCTCTGATATTGGAGATAATCTCCCACATTGGAGACAGTCTCCAATATTGGCCGTGCGCCTCTACTGTCTAAAGAGAGTCTTGCATGTAAACTTTAACGTTGACCTGAAAATGACCTTTGACCTTACCATGTGACCTATGACTGCAGCATAACATGCAGGTCCCCCAAGTCCATCTACCATCCAAGTTTGGTTGAAAAGAGAGTTACGGTTGTCGAGTTAGGTGTCATAAGAGTCTTGCATGTAAACTTTAACGTTGACCTGAAAATGACCTTTGACCTTACCATGTGACCTCCGACTGCAGCATAACATGCAGGTCCCCCAAGTCCATCTACCATCCAAGTTTGGTTGAAAAGCGACTTATGGTTGTGGAGTTATGTGTCATTAGGTTTGTGACGGACGACGGACGGATGGACCACTTGTTCACTGCTACCATCCTGCCTGTGGAGAATCTACAGGTAGGACTATGGCATGCCAATGCTGTATTGAGCACACACTTTAAAAAATCATTAAAATATCACTTTTGTGACCAAAATTACTAATTTCCATACAGTTGCAATTTATTTTTCATTAGTAACTTGGGAAAAATTATTGTATTCACAGAGCGCTCAAAAACTTGAATTTTGGGCATATTTTTGTGTACGCCCTCTATTGGTGGAAAGTAATATGGCAAGAAAATTTTCATTTTTTGATCTCTATTTTTAATTAAGAAAAAAATGAAATAAAGAATCAAATTTACTTAAGAGCCAAGTTGTATGATGAATAGGTGTAATGGAAACTGTCAGTGTAAAAAAATCAAGCATTTGTCCTAAAGAAAAAGAGAAAATAAGCCAAACATTGCCACCCTTATTTTGCCACACATGGACATATAACTGAGAACAAGGTTATATTATAACCTTGTTCATTGAATGAGTGGGATGGACGACATTTGGATCCCTAACTTCCTAACTTAAAAAATAAGACTAGTCTCGCCTGGTGGGCGAGACAAAAACAAGAAGCGAAGGGGGCCAGAGCTCCCTCGGTTACAATCCACCTAACTTGAGTGTTTCATTCGCTCTCATAATCGATTACGACATTGCCAAGTGCCAACATTATTTTTCCACACGATTACGAACCCTCACCATGCTCACTTGTTCACTGCTACTACCCTGCCTGTGGGGAATCTACAGGTAGGACTATGGTATGCCAATGTTGTCCAGAGCACACACTTTAAAAAGTCATTAAAATATCACTTTTGTGACCAAAATTACTAATTTCTGTACAGTTGCAATTTATTTTTCATTAGTAACTTGGGAATAATTTTTGTATTCACCAGAGCGCTCAAAAACTTGAATTTTGGGCATATTTTTGTGTACGCCCTCTATTGGTGGAAAGTAATATGGCAAGAAAATTTTCATTTTTTGATCTCTATTTTTAATTAAGAAAAAAATGATTTAAAGTATCAAATTTAAATAAGAGCCAAGTTGTATAAATAATAGGTGTAATGGAAACTGTCAGTGTAAAAAAAATCAAGCATTTGCCCCAAACAAAAAGAGAAATTTAGCCAAACATTGCCACCCTTATTTTGCCACACATGGAGATATAACTGAGAACAAGGTTATATTATAACCTTGTTTATAAGATGGCTAAATAATTTTCAGCTTGCTGATTGGTCAAAGCGTACCACGTGATCATTCGCGAAAAGTGTCTATCCCTGCACGCCCGTGCAAATTTCGCGCACCCAAATTGTCTAACCCATGGTAAGTGCAATTTCAAAATTTTTGATATTTGATTTAGATCTATTTCATTATTTCTTTCTCATATAAGGTGCTTAAAATTGCGTTCGAAATTACTTAGCCATCTTATAAAAGGAATAACGCATTTACCCGTCGTTTTTCAGCGATATGCAGTGCACTCGAGGTTTCTTCTTTGCATGCTCAGAAGAAACCTCTCGTGCACTGCATACTCGCTAAACAACTCCGCGGAATGCGTTATTCCTATATCATTGAATGATTTCTCCAAACATCTTTTTATCCAGACGCTATCAGGCTGTGGAATTCATTACCACCTGTGGCTGTAGCTGTCAACTGCACTTCATTGGAGCCTTTCAAGCTGGAGGTGCAGTGTGTCAAGCTTCGTTAAGCTTCAGTCTGGTTTTTTAGCTGCACATAGAGTCCATTGTAGAAATTTTTACTTGCACTGTACACTCAACACTTGACAAGCACAAGGTACGATAATACGCAAGTGGCGGACTGTACCAGACTGGAAGAAGAAGAGTGACCATGCTCACTCATTCAATGAACAAGGTTATAATATAACCTTGTTCTCAGTTATATCTCCATGTGTGGCAAAATAAGTGTGGCAATGTTTGGCTTATTTTCTCTTTTTCTTTGGGGCAAATGCTTGATTTTTTTACACTGACAGTTTTTATTACACCTATTATTCATACTACTTGGCTCTTATTTCAATTCGATTCATTAAATTATTTTTTTCTTAATTAAAAATAGAGATAAAAAAATGAAAATTTTCTTGCCATATTACTTTCCACCAATAGAGGGCGTACACAAACATATGCCCAAAATTCAAGTTTTTGAGCGCTCTGGTGAATACAATTACAAAAATTATTCCCAAGTTACTAATCTAATGAAAAATGAATTGCAACTGTATGAAAATTAGTAATTTTGGTCACAAAAGTGACATTTTAATAGAAAGATTAAATGAGAACAAAGTTTGAAATTTAATATTTATTTTATGAGTAATTTGGAGGGAGAGATTACAGGAGATCCCGCCCGCGCACGCGCAGTCATCATTCAAAGCATCAAATATGACTCCTGATAAAACAGCAAGAAAGATTAAACTAAGATGAGAACAAGTTAGAGCTAATTTTGCCCTTGAGTAATGGGAGGGAGTGGGGGGCCTGTAATCTCTCCCTCCAAATTACTCATAAAATAAATATTAAATTTCAAACTTTGTTCTCATTTAATCTTTCTATTTTATTTCGTAATTCTCCTGGAGAAATTACAGGAGATTTCAAAGCTCAGGAGGCATATTTGATACCAAAATTACACCAAGTCACAACCCTGGTGTGAACACAACATAACCTCTACAACCGAGTATGAGGCACTGCCTAACAAGGAGGCTGAGAAGTCACTTTTCTGATCCAAAGCGTATGATAGAGTTGCTAAAAGTTTTCTCATTAGTCCATCCAGCCTGTCTGAGATAATAGCAGCGATGGGAACTTCTGACCTCTCAGCTTCTGACACCGACGCAGCCCTCGTGGATTGCGCCTTATAGAAATCAGTGTCTATACCCCAGCTGCAGCTAGATTTACTCGTATCCAAAGGGAAATGGTTTGTTATAAATTAACTTATCCTCACATGAGGCTTCTGATAGCTGATAAAAAGGAACTTTTTATGATCCACTCAGACGTTCTGTTCTTCGAATATGTTTTAGATAATCAAGAACACACAGTCGCTTATCTAGAGGGTAAGCTTCCAATGTCATATCTTCATATGCCCTGGTCTGTCTTGTTCAGTAGTTGACCAAAGCAAAACGTAGCTCCACTACTAGTATCTTTAAGAGTCATATGCTCAATGTTTAACTGATGAAGCGACTGCACCCGCTGCGCTGAGGTTAGTGCCAAGAGGGTGACAATTTTTAGGCTCAAGAGCTTGAGGCTAAGGGTTCTCTCAGGTGCTAGCTTAATTCCTTAAATGGTTCAACACTAATTTAACGTCCCAGATATGTTAGTGTACCTGGGTTTGGGTGGTCGAAGTTGAAAGGTTCCTTTCATAAAGTGGTGCACTAATGAATGAGTTCCCACTGTAAAAGGACCATCTAAAACTAAAAATTTAGACAAGGTACTTCTGTAGTGTTCAAGGTACTATAACCAGCTCTGTGTTCACATAACTTGTAAGGAATTCCAATAAATGTCTTGATGATTGAACATAACTCCAACCTTTGTCTAAATAAAATTTTTCCATTTTCTTATGTAGATACAGCGCATAGGGACATGCTATGCTACATGCGCTTTACAAGAATTGAGCATTATTATTATTATTATTGATTTTTAGTAGAGTCTCTCCGTGAAGACCTTATGATCTCCGTGGTCTTTTTATTCAGTCTCTTGAAAAGTTTCCGGAGATCGTGCAACATATACATCAATGTGATCCCAAAAGGGGTGAAATTTGAGAAGGGTAAAGTTAGTAACCCTTTCCTCCTCTTGAATTCTACAGGTTTCCCTATAATTTGGAGCAAGGGAAGCCGCGATTGTGAGGGCCAATATGGGACACCTAGCAAGCCCGTATATCTTTGTCATTCAGAATTTTCTGCAAGCAACTTGGCATGAGACAAAATACGTGGGAAGACATAAAAATTCAACTTGGCCCAGTTTAGAAAAAAAGAATGCATCAACCAAGAATGCACTAGGATCGGGTTGCCAAGAGACATACCTAGGCAATTGATTATTTAGTCGAGATGCAGATAAGTCAATATCTGGTGAGCCAAAGTAAGGAGTATATTGGTTAAAAGCTTGTTTATCCAGTGTCCACTCTGTCCTATCATTGAATTTACGAGACAGCTTGTCAGCTACTACATTTAGCTTGCCTGGAATATAAGAAATAGACAGCCAAATATTTCTCTCTAAACACCATTTACAGATTGCATTTGCAATTTCATTACAACTACATGATCTATGCGTAGTAGGATATGGTATTTTTCATAGATGTCCAAAAGGACTTTAGTCCGAAAAAGGCTGCCAGTAATTCAAAATAATCAATCTCGTTATTCTGAGCTTTGGCAAGCTCCTCGGCATGACATCGCCCATCTTTACTAGAATTTAGCTCTATACATGAAGTTTCCCATCCCGAACCGCTTGCATCGGAGTACAACTCCAGGTCCGGTTCTTTACTCTCAAAGACGAGTATACAATGTGCAGGTTTGCTATCCACCATTCAAGATCGTACCGAGCTGCCTGCGAGAGTTGCATGGGTCTATCAAAATGACCTTTGTTAATTTTCAGTGCTACAATTTTGTCCAATGCCAAAGCCCGATAGAAAAGAGGGCCATATTGGACAGCAGGGAATGATGGTACAATTTTCCCAATTTTTCTGGAGACTGCTTTAATACTAGGCAAGTTAGTTTGGAGGAGGCCTATAAGCAACACTTTTTAACTTCATTTACCTTGTCAGAAGGGAATGTAATGGACATATTCACTGAATTAAGGACCAATCCAAGGAAAGTAATTTCCTGTAATGGTTTGAGTACCGGCTTATCAGGGTGAATAATAAACCTAAGCTCTGATAAAAGGCCAACCGTGGCATCAATTGCCTTATGTACTTGGGCCTTATTGTTACCAATAATGATGGTGTTGTCATGATAACCCACTAAGATGTGGTTTGCTTGGTGCAGTGTGGCAAACACTGGTTTCAAAATTGTGGTAAAGAGCCGTGGTGCAGTACTCAAACCATTTGGTAAACATGTAAATTGAAAAGCGTGTCTTGCCAAATAAATCTTAAGTACTTTCTATCTGAAGGGTGAACTGGGACCGAAAAGTAAGCATCCCGGAGGTCCACTGAGGCAAGAAAACAAATTTTCTGACATTGTGTTGCTGTATGTATGCTATCCATCTTAAAATGCTGACAGCCATACTTTTTCAGGTCAGAAAGATCCAGAATAACTCTCAATTAGCCCAGTATTTTTCTTGGGCCGAATAAAAATGTTGGACACGAACTCTCCATTCTCATGGGAGCATTGTTCAATCACCTTTTCCTCAAGTAAGTGTATAATTTCTTGATTTTAATTACTTCAACTGTTCTGATATGAAAACAGTGTGGGGGTAGTGAACGGTATGGTTTAATAGATAAATTTTCAAACTCTAATTTATACCCTTCAACAGCTGATAAGATGACGTGATCAGAAGTAATATTTTCCAATTGTTTACAAAATGCCTCATTCGGCCACCAATAGGAAACTTTGAATAATCATTGAGTTAACTCGCCTCTTCAGTAGAAGTAGTTACTTTGTTTTCTTCCAAGATGCACCCTGCTTTGGGGGAAAGGGGCTGTTGAGAGGCATTCTGCTCTGCGAGCCTGGGTTCTTCCACTGGTCATGACCCTTGTTCTTGTGTCGTTTCCACTGGGGATGCCCTAAAAAAGGACCCTATGGTTGCCTGACCACAAATCATGTTGGGCTGATTGAGCCCATCCAGATTCACGAGTACTGGTTTTATTCCTGGCATATGGGTGATATGTGTGAGACATGCTTGTCCTTCAATTGGCCTCTCATCATCCCTGCAGCTGCCCACTCAGGTCTTTCACTTGCTTAGCAAGGTAATCTCCAAATAAGAACTTGCCCACTTGGGAAGATTTGCACAATGGTGTAAATTTCATATTCATATCAGGTCTGATAAGACGTTTCCTTGTGCAATTTAGCTCAAAATTGGTATTGCTGAGCAAAGCGAGGCAATCTTGTTGAGCTTCAGAAATATTCTCTGGGTCTAAAGATTGCATGAATGCTGTCAAACCTCTGGTTAGTGAACGTTGAATTTTTTTTGTAGTTGCAGGTTTCTTTGTCTAGTTTTGCCTACTTGTTTTAGTTAGATCCCAAATGGGAGCATTAACTCTTGGCATATCGACCAAGGTTATCAATTGCCGTGCCCCATCTCTTGGGGCTGGGCAAACTTAGCGGCTAATGCTATGCCTGGGCCTTAATTGGCCCACATCACATTCAACTTCCCCACTCTCGAAATCTGGAGCTTGCGAATTGTCATCATTGACATTGGTCACATGGACCTGACCTGCGTGGAGCTGTATTTAAGAATTCTGATCATCATAACCATTATTATCATCGTAAAAAGACAGCCTCAGAATACTATCTTGATAATGGCTGACCTATGCCTGGGGAGTAACTGGCTCCCTGACTGGTTCTGAAAAGCCTGGTTCTCCAGTGCTTCAGTCAAAGCGATTCTAATTTAGTCTCTCCTCAAACTCAGAGTTTGAAGTTGAGGGGGAAGGTTTATTCTTTTTGGGCTTGGCTTTGTTGGTGTCATATCGGTTCCTATGCCCGAAGAGCCCGACGGAGATTTAATATCTCCTTTATCTTTATGTTTTTGACAATTTTATTGGGCTTGGCTTTCAATAGTGCCATATCGGTACCTATGCCCGAAAAGCCCGACAGAGTTCAATCATATCTCCTTTGTCATGAAGTTAACTGTATTCGACGAAGTCGAATACGAAGACTGTTGATGCGACGCTGGTTGCTGGCTCGTGGAACGGGTCCCTGCGCCCGGCTTCGCCGGCGTCTGGCCCGGTGGAGAAACCGCACTCCGCTGCGACTGAGTCGCCGGCGGGCTGGTACCCACATTCAAGAAATCACGAATCATAATCGTATTTTTGTCATGAAGTACTCCAATTCGAACCCAATGTCGATATCAGAAGGAGGTTGTAATAGAAAAGAGCTCTAGCGCATAATTTCCAGCAACCAACTCGAAGAAGGGGAAGAAAAAGCAATTTTTATCTTACCCCAAATGGCGGAAAATGACTGCCAAAATCAATGCTGCGAACGTAATGACTGCGCATGCGCGGGCGGGATCTCCTGTAATTTCTCCAGAATTACGAAATAAAATGATTTTTTGAAGTGTGTGCTCTGTACAACATTGGCATACCATAGTCCTACCTGTAGATTCATCACAGGCAGGGTGGTGGTAGCAGTGAACAAGTGACTCGTGTGTCTGTGTCTGTGACCGGTAGGCCTACCGTAAATCAGATGTGTGGGACCGTGCAGGGCTCTTCGATTTGAATTTCCCAGTAATTTCATCCCAAATACACAAAAATTTAAAACTTACTTTGTCATAAGTAGAAGAGTCATTCAAGCTCGTCTTTTCTTGAGTATGACTATGAGGAATATTTGAAAATCGTTCACGCAAAATACCTGCCATGGTGTGAAGTAATGCCGCAGCTGCTGCTTCAGAATATATTTTCAAATCTCGCGTCTCAAATGTAAACAAGTGAGGGCGACATACTGGTTCGTTCAACAGTTCAGTATCAAAGGTCGAATTTTTTCAAGCCCAATATTTCTAAAGGGGGATCGGAGGGGTGTAGGCGGATCCAGCTGGGGACGAAGCGGCTTGTTCTTTATCCAACACTGTTTAATTTCGACATTTTTATTCCAAACATCCAATTTTGTGATAGATTCTGACATGGCATACAGGAAATCACTGGCGTAAATCCGTGTTGATGGGTGGGGGGATTACTGAAATATTTTGGCATTTTTTTGCAATCATGTTTTTAGATATGCAAGGAATTGTCGTCCACAGTGGCGTACCGTGGGTCACGGCATTGTGGGGGCACCAGCAAAATTTTTGATCACTGAGTGAGCGCGAGCTGAATTTTTTTTATATTCACACCTAAAAAGGGACATTACAATCAAATTTGTGCAACCATGATAGGTACCTGTCTTGCTAGACAATGCGAGCGCGAAGCTGAATTTTCGTATATTTTGACCCCAAACAGCGAGATTTTAAGGAATATATTTTAGGAATCCATTAAGAGTATGCATATCTCACCACAGCCATCTAATGCGAGTGCCAAGCGCTTGCTGATTTTTATTAGAATTACATCTAAACACATGAAACACTTTTTGTAGTCATTGCAATCATGATTATCAAAAGCATCTCACTAATCAAATATTGCGAGCGCGAAGCGCGAGCTGAAAATTTAGATAATTCAGACCTGAAGTGGGGCATTCTAAGGTTTCTTTGTAGGAATTAACTAGGACCATATACGTATTTCATTAACCAAATGATGCGAGCGCGAAGCGCGAGCTGAAAAATGTTGATGTTCAGATCAGAAGAAGGGACATTTTAAGGACTGATTTTAGGAATTCATGAAGAGAAGACATATCTCACCAATCCACTAATGCGAACGTAATCATGGACAGGAAATGTTTATATACGAAGACCTTAACATGGGGCAATCACTTTTTGAGTCATAAAAGAAGCATATGTCACTACATAAAAAAATGATAACTCAAGTGCTAGGAAATATATTTGGTTTATATTGACTTGAAAACGGGATGTTTTAGTACAACAGGATTATATATCTCGTTAAACAGACAATGCGAGCACCAGGAACAATGAAGACGCAGGCCCTGGGCAAATTATGTTTCATAAAGTTATGATAAAAATGTTTCTTATGTAATGTAACATAACATAATTATAATATAACATTATAATGAATATTTTCTTCTTTCCCACTACGTTTCTCTTCCTTTCTCCCTCATTTCTCCTTTTCCCCTTTTTTTTTTTGGGGGGGGGGGTCAGTCGATGGGGGGCATGTGCCCCCATGCCCCCCCTGTAGTTACGCCACTGTATGTCCATATGGCAAATACCCCTCCGATATTATTATCTTTTTTACCCCATGATGGTTTAATGGTTTTATTAGAGATTACATTCAAAATTTTTTGACATTCCATCTTAATCCCTTCCCCCAAAACCCCAACATTGATGAATTTGGAGAAACGGGGGTTTCTCTTCAATGTTATAATAAGGACATAAGTATTTCATTTGGAAATGGTGAACTGGCTCTTTATTTGCATTTTATGATTCAATAATATTGTTTTATTTGTTAAGCGGTATTTTAGGAAGAATTTTCACCAATAAAACAATTATCTCTTGTGATTTTTTTTTTTATTTCTTCCGTATAAAGTGGTCGGGATGTTTGTACAGACCATCCCCCCGGGATTTACGCCAGTGCAGGAAATACACCATATTTTACCATTCTCCCTTTCCTTTTCTTTTTCTTGGTCGTGATTTTTTTTTTTGGGGGGGCGCCTCCTAGTCCTCATCCCCCATCCGTAGGCCCAGCTTCACTGCGGCCTTGTTCATGATTACATTTAAGTTCCAACACTTTTTCCATGTTATTTTGGCGGATCCAGGATTTTTCGAAGGGGGGCACATTTTCCCGAGGAAAATTTGACAAGCTGTGCCCCCCCCCCCTGGATCCGCTAGTGGTTCATGACACGGTTGGATTTACATATTTACATCACTTTCTGTATTTCTGTGTATAAATTTTTGGATATTTTGGGGGTTTTATCTGTCCGTAGGCCTATGTACTGCAACCATATCAAATCTTTTAAAAAAAATTGTAATTTTTATTTTTGTATTCATACGTGATTTTGAGAATATCAACGATATTTGTTGTTATCTTTGTTTTTATGGTTTCACTCTTTTTGCACTGTCGTTAATTTTGATATTTTGTATAGCCCTAAATAGTTACCAAATTGTGTTATTTTCTTTTTCGACCACCCGATAATACTTTTAAAATTGAAATTATTAGGCGAAGTACAAATTTTGATTGTTTGAATGTCAGATGATTCCAATTTAGATTTAATCAAAAGATCCATTCAAAGTCCATATTTTGGAATTATTTTTTAATATAAAACACATAGGCCCGTATTCTGTTAGCAGGTTTAACTTAAACTCAGGTTTAAAGTTGTGGTTTAAGTATGGATAGCCAATTATTACATAAATCAATAGAGATATCATGCTTCAACTCATTTGGCTCTCAAATCATTCCTAATTATCTAGGAAGTATCGATAAAAGATTGTCTTCACCATCGATGAATCAGGAGAGAGCACAGTAAACATAAGAATAAAAAAAAGTTGATACTTTTGGCTTGCCATACTTAAACCACAACTTTAAACCTGAGTTTAAGTTAAGCCTACTATCAGAATACGGGCAAAAGAAGTAAACAACAACATAAACAATATGCGCAAAACAAAGAAATTTTATACTCCCAAAAAAATTCATCATAACTTGACTCTGCCTCCCCCCCCTCAAAAAAAAAAAATATATATATATATATATATATATATGTGCGCATAACGATGTCGCTCGGAATTTTCAGATGTTTAATCCCATTGTTAACAAAATTCAGATATCATAATTTACAAGGTTTCCCGCTCTTGATGTTCTATAAAGAACTTGATTACGAGGAAATTAGAACACAAAAACGTCACGCGAAAAGCACTGAAACACGCGTGATTTATCAAACTTTGAAAGAAAAGAAAGGCAGATGTGTAACTTCTTGGGCATTGAAGATTCCGAATAAAGGGCGCAAAGCAATTAAATTCAATTCAAATTCAATTTGCAAGAGAGGAGATGGACGTTTAGGGATACTGAATGAAGTTTGATAGAAATCTTTTACTTTTTTAAATGTTTTTATACCGTATAGTACGGAACGAATTTCATGCCCACATATGGGGTGAAAAGCCAAAGTAGCCTACAGGGGCCTCGGGGCTGGGGGGGGGGGTTAGGGGCTTCAGTCCCCACCCCCCCACCCACCCCCATTTTTTTCCAAAATCGTGCATGTATACAAAAACGTAAAAATTACGATCTGATTGTGATTTTTTTGTGATAAATATATATATATAATCGAATCCATGACACATGCTCCGGCGACGATTGCTCCGGTGACAAATGCTCCCCAAAATGCGAAATTTGCTCCGCCGACTGTTGCTCCGCCGACATTTGCTCCGCCGACAGTTGCTCCACCGACAATTGCTCCACATTTAGCGACAAATGCTCCGGCGACAAATGCTACCCGAACGACACATACTCCGGCGACAATTGCTCCGCCAATATTTGCTCCGCATGTAGGGACAAATGCTTCGCTGATAATAGCTCCGCCGAAAATGCCATCCACCGAAAAATTATTATTGTTTTTTTTTGGAAAACCAACAACGCTTCTTCACTAAAGCTGTATGGTCATTATCATTATTCTATATATTTTTAACATTCCTAATTGAATTGCTCAACGGAAATAGTTTGGCTCAAATTAAATTTCCCATCAGCGCTTTTATCTCGATTATTTCTCCCTTTCTTTCCTTGAAAAGCATTCTCCCCCGTCCCTCTCTCCTGTTTTATTATTTTTTTCTCTCTCTCTCTCTGCATTCATAGAAACTTCTGTTTCTATTTCTTTTACAATCTCTCCCTTCTTCTCGGACTTCTCCTATCTATTTCTTCTCGCTCTTTATGAGCTTCTGCCTATCAACTTAAATCACTGAAAACTCTGATGAAAAGCCTCGTACATGTACTTGTGAAAACATAGCCCCAGTGGTTTACTGCTTAACAACGCCCATTGAAATAACTACCCTCTTTTCTAAAATGGGGGAAACTTGGACTAACAAAAAATATCCTGTTTTGTTGATAAGAACAAAGGCTATTTCCTTCCTTCCTTAAACTAAATTTTTGAGGCTGGTTTCCTGTGCAATATCTGGATTGACTCTTAGTAATTTACACTGCAATAATTGCAAAAAAGATTACAAAACCATATACGTAATAACATGGATGCTCATAGTATACTGATTAACTCCAATTGTACATCATCTTGTATCAAGATTATGTTTATAATTTGTTTCCATGCCAAGACTAGACACGTCTTGGGACTTTGGGGCCTGTTATTCTCATCCCATTGGATCACAACACATGTTATGGGTTATAAAAGAAGTTTCGTCAGTTGTATCAAATACTTCAAACTTGTGAAAGTTTTGAGGAACTGGCCCAAGACTGTTACTGAAATCCCTGACCCATCAATTTTCATTTTCAATGAAATATATATCATTTGTGTGTGAAAATTCTGCAGGTCTTGATCGACTCTGGTCGAATGCAGCTTAAAGTGTATTAACCCAACATATACTGCATCAAAGCTTTGGCATAAATTTTGCTTCTGGCTCTTGCTACCAGTAATAGAACTCTTTATATGTAGCATTTTGACAGTAAATATATTGTATTTTTAGACCTGCTTGCAACTTTATCAGAGCTAATTTATAAGAACTGTGTTCTAGAATTTAGTTTTCATTCTATATCTTATTCTTACACATTTCATAAAAAGTGATATATGAATCAGAGTAAAGAAAAGTGATTTTTCTATTTTGAAGGCTTAATTCTTCTGAACTCATATTTCTTGTTCTTTTCAAGCTTATTCTACAATCTTTGTTTTTATTTTATGGTGATCTAATTCGAGATACTGATGTGTACATTGGGCATATGACATGGGCTCATACAATAAATGAAGCAGGATAATGATCTGCTCACAAGTTTAATTATTCATGTGTTTGTGTCTTTTACATGTGAATTGTGTTTGTACATGATTACGATGGAGGTTGTTTGGTCATAATAAGCGAGATTTCACTCAGTGACGTACAAAGGATTAAAAAAATTAAATGTGTTGAAAAAGCTTCATAGTCTTGGGAAAACAGCAGTTTCATCCTAAGTTTCATATCTTAAGACCACTGCACACCTTACGACTGTTCGCGATCTGATTTTGGAACAAATCGCATTTTGCTCATTTTCTGAAAATGTGAATGGAACATATATCATTTTATTTGAGGTTAACATTATTTGAAAGAATAACCATTTTGAAAGATTGCAAGTCTTTATCTTGGAGTAAAGGCCAAATTAGTTTCAAATTGTAGCCGAATCGTACCACTGCTTTGACGTCATTACGACTAGATATTAAATTTGCTTTTATTCAAAGGATGATAGCATAGTCACAGATTTGAACATTTGAGCAATCGTCGCCGGAGCATGTGTCGGGTTACCATATAATCTTGTTTTTTTCCGGTCGCGCTTTGCGCTTGCATCCTATCCCATTCATGATTACAAAAAGTGCTTAGAATGTCCATTTTTAGGTCAGATTTTTTTTTTGATCGCGCTTCGCATAACAGGTCCCTTTTCGATCAGGCCTGAACCGTTAGCAGTTAGTTATCTCGTTACATATACGCATTATGTTCAGGATCACAAACATTTATAATGTTAAATTTTCAGACAAAACACATGACATCCCCCCCCCCCAAAAAAAAAACACTTTAGCTCACGCTTTGCGCTCGCACTATTTAAACAGGGTTTTTGAGATTATAACACATTTATGTTGTTTTATAAGAATAACGCTAAAATTAAGTGACTGTAATACCCCTTCAAGGAAACAAACAATTTTGAGCGGCCATATTCCATATTTCATATCAATATTTCATTTTATTGATCGAAATAGACATGACATGAAATATTCCGAAAATTTGCTTTGCCTAATTGATCATGAGCCCAGTATAGCCGCTGTGCAGCGCCAGATTGACGAGGCTCTATGCCTTTACGGTTGAACTCCCAACTTTTTTAACGTCTTTTGGTCTGGTGATGTGGCCGGGGTTTGAACTCCCGACCTCCCGGTTGTGAGACGGATGCTCTATATACCTACTGAGCCAACACACCGGTTTGTAAAAAAAATCAGGCCCCTGTTGCCGGATGCCTGACCCGTTTCATTAAGAGTTACAAATATTATTACCATTTAACATGGATCAACAGCCAAACAAAAGCAAGGGTATAAATTGTAAGTCTTCATCGGGGTCCTAGTAGTGCGGGAATTTGTGTCACCAAGTCACTAATAGGAAATGGGAAAAATTATGACTTTTCATACTCTACTGCAAGTTCCACACCCGAAAGTATATTTTGTTACTTGCTGGCATGATATAACTATAACCTAGGCTCGATTGAGAATTAAAGGATCATGATAAATTTAAGTGCGGAATCAAAATTGATGTTATACTAATTTAGAATTAGAGAGAAGGGGGAGCAGGGGTCTCTCGTTTATATTTCATTCATTCATTTATTTGAAGGAGAAAAAAATAAGATTGAGCTCGATCCTCCTTTTCCCCCTTTCTGTGGGTGTTTTGGTTTTTGAGCGATCATCATCACCCCCGCCCTTCCCCGGCTTCGCGCCTGACTTTTCAGAGCGAGAGTACTCCCCCCCCCCCCCCCCCCCCCTCCTCGTTTACAGCGATCTGCCTATGACTATGTCAATGAACTACGTCATACTCATTTTGTTAATATGCAAATTTCCCTTTAATTCACACAGGGCGTCCCAGGGGTTGGGAACCAATGCAAGCCCAGTGATTGGTCGACGGTTGCACCATCACTTGGAAAGCCAATTATGTCATGAGCTATTTTGGGTTGCCATTGAGACGCGTGTGAATCCGGAAGCATTCACTGTACATTGCTGCTATGCTTGCGAATGAATAAGACTGCATGCATATTGCATACAGCACTTGCAATATTGTGAAGTCAGAGGGCCGAGACTGAGAGCCGAGCAAGGTGAGTATATAAGAACAAGTAAATTAGTTTTCAATCTTACTAGACCCAAAGATTGAGAATGGCTCATCTTTAGAAATATTCACAGACTATTTTAGTACTTAGTAGTGGTGAAATGGAGTGATGATGCCCATTTTTGTCAGACTGAGCTGAGACTGAGAGGTGAGTTGATTGTGCGTGGACTGCACTGCTGGTGCCTTGGTGGTGGTGGGTGGTGTTTTGAGACTTGAGTTGAGCAGAGCTCCGGGGAGTGTTTCATCAGCATGTGGTAAAATAATAAGAATATTGGTTATGGATTAACCTGTTGGGAAGGAAGGAAAGGGGGTTAACAGAAGGGAAGTATCAGTGATACTTACCAAGAAAGTGATGGTGCCAGGCACGGTGAAAATAATAACAAGAACCAAAAAGCAGGCCAAAGAAACTTGCAGACTATGTGGTGATGTTGCTGCTGAGATGTGATGTATTCCTGGTGCTGATATGATATATAGTAGCTTGTTGTAGATAACCTCGAAGGGCGAAAGGCGAAGCAAAGTTGTTGTAGTAAACAGACGTCCTCGTCTTCAGCCAGTCGACTCTTCAAGTGATGATTTTATCCCTTAGCTGGCCTGACAATGCAGCCTTGCTGAGTTGTGCACCCAAGCATGGATGAATGCACAGGGCTTGGGGGTTTGGGTCTATTGTTGTGTGCACACACCCATAGTACATGTGCATGTATCCTCTATTCTCCAACCCATCCCACAGTACTATATGTAGGGAGCATTCGCGCGTGCCCCAGACTGTGGTACATTTTACCACAAACATTTTCGTCCGACATGTTGTCAGATCTGACATCTTTCCTTGATTTTGATTGGTTAATAAGCAATGTTCCTATGGTAACTGTCGGATAAAACGTCTGACAAGTCCTTTCATGAAACGCTCCCCAGAGGTCCGATTTTCATTTGGAGGGGAGGGGGTGGGGGAGGCATGTTTCAGCTAAAATTCTTTGCCGACCCAATACAATCTAGTTTTATGATCTGTTATTGATTATTAAAGGGATGGTTCGGACTGAAAAAAAAAAATTCTTTGCCGACCCAATACAATCTAGTTTTATGATCTGTTATTGATTATTAAAGGGATGGTTCGGACTGAAAATATATCCAAATAGATGACTAAATAGACATAGTAAAATGCTAAAAATTTCATCAAAATCAGAATTCAGATAACAAAATTGACTGAGTCTGAGAAACTTATGACATTTGTTAACAAGATCAGAAGGCCTATTGGTGATGAGGTATGCTGGTAATCGGCCGGTGCGAAACTGCATTAGTGCCACAAAGTTATTGAATTTCAAAGTTTATCAATATTTTGTGAAAATAGTTATCGTCATGAATATTCATAGATGGACTGATGATGTCACACCCCCACTTTCCTTTTTCTTATGTTATTACATGAAATCATAAATGTTTCATTATTTCATACATGTGTAAATGTTATGTCTCAATAATGATGAAATTAGTTGTGGCAATAAATAACTAATGCTGTTAATGAGTTGTCATTCCAATTGTTTTAGTTCTTGGTACTATGGTAGACAAATTTTGAATAAACCTAATTTCATATAATAAAACACAAAAGAACAAGTGGGGATATGACATCATCATCCCACCTAATGAATATTCATAAAGACATGCCTAGAGCTGTTTCAATGGAATACTACAAGTCTTTGAAATTCAATATTTTTATTTTTTCCGATTTTGATCAAATTTTCAGCATTTTTTCTTCGTGAATTTTACTCTATTTATTGAGATATAAATATCCCCATTCTGGACCAGGACCTTTCATTGACAAATCATTGGGAAATCAAAGCTAATCTCAGAAAAAAAAGGGATTCAAGGCAAGTATTTCACTCAGCTGCAAGCCGGGGTTGTTATGTACAGAAATAGACGCTGGCATGTCTGGGAGGTCTATATGAGAGCAATAGTTAGTAGACTAACCAACCAGAAGTAAACTGCATGTTTTCACTTTGAAACATGTAACTTCATAGAGGTTATTTATTTTGGTTTACAATCAAGAGACCTATGAGTCTAGGAATTGGAATTGTTGGAAACTGGAACTGCGATGATCCGAAGTAAATAACCACAAGTTCGGTCAAATTCTTGCTGTCCAAACTTTTATCGCATTAGTCCGACGGGTGCTCATTACAGACAGATTATATTATGCAAGTCAATTGGTATTTTGCAAATTTCGTATTGATTCAATTTCCCCATGATTTGTCAGTGGCTGGGCCCTTTAAGGTTGGAAAAAAGCTTCAGTCTATGTACATTGTTGGTTGTTTCACTAAACTATACATCCATGACATCGGGGTCCGGGGATGTTAGGTCTTAGGAGAATGCCAGAAGAAAAGGCGGTTATGAATTCCGGTCTAACTTAAGCTTAGGTAAACTATTCAGTTTCAAACAATGCGCATAACAATGGTAGGCTAGGCACTGCTGAAATAACAAATGAACTTGAGTCTAGACGGAACAGAAATGTAAAACAGCTGAAGAAAACACTTGTAAGTTAAACAAAATAGAAAATTAAAAAAATAACCATCCAACAATAACATTACTTCACATTAACAGAGCAGTTTAGACAAGGCTTACAGCAGATGGTACTGTATGTAGGCCTGCATGTTTCTGTAATGAGCCAATTACCTGTGATATCTTGCAGTGCTTACTAGAGAGATCTAGACTCATCCTTGTTTTGAAATTGGCATTGACAGGTGTGTGTTGCCAGTCATAGTCTCCTGGCATCTTCCCTGCAGGGCATGGATGTGTCACCAATCCTCTGCTAATCTCCATGTAGTACAGGTAGATCAAAACATGTATTGCACCACAATGCATCATGTGGGATGGTGCAATAAGAAGTTCTGATGCATAATTGTGCAATGCAGAGATGGAAGCTTTGTGTTTTTCTTGAAGCAGAGATGCGTTCTGTGTTCATCTCCCTAACCATGACCCCCCCCTGCAGCTTCTCAGTTTGATTTTTAAACATTGAATAACATTTCAGAATGTAGTAAAAACAATCTCAATTATCAGAGAGGTTTGTTTTGTTGCCTGCAAATAGCCACACACATGTTCACAAAGTTAAATTGGATTTTTGTGGCTTTCATCCATGGCTGACATGCTATGTTTGGTAGGTCAGATGAAAATTTTCTGATGAAGGGTGTTGCAATCAAAGACTTTGCTGTATGCAGTGCCAATTGCTGCTGTTTCTTAGCATGATGCAAGATGGTGCAATCCTTCCCCTCCACCCTATCTTTTATAGTAGATGATAATGATGGAGCTCATTCTCCCGCATGTTAGAGTGCAAATATTATATCCATACACATTTGGGTAGTAATCCTGTAATGCTAAAAGAAGAGATGCTGGCAGACCAAATTGTTTCACCAAAAATTTCACAGCAGTTTATAAAGAAAAAAAATAGTCAAATAGAGAGTTCAACTTATGAACACTACTTTCATGCTTTTTAATATCATGTACACTGATCTGGGACACTGATTCCTTTTACATAATTTCTAGCTGTAGTTCATTCAGAATTGATAATGGATTTACCATTCTACACATATGTACAATACACATACATAATTGATTTTACAGGATAGAGCTCACATGAGTATCCATACCATAGTGTTTTATTTTGGTAATAGGAGGCAAGTAAATATTAGTTTTTATCCAAATTTGAGATATTGATAATTATCCTGTTCCATCTACATGTAGCATTCATGAACTTTTTTTTAGCCTAATGATATTGATCAGTTGAAACACATCCTATATTTCTGTTTTCCAAGGATGTTTCCATTAACATTAGAACAACTTTTGTATTCAAGATGTCTTTTTTGTGACTTGCATCTTTTTGCAATTATTGCAGTGTAAATTACTAAGAGTCAATCCAGATATTGCACAGGAAACCAGCCTCAAAAATTTAGTTTAAGGAAGGAAGGAAATAGCCTTTGTTCTTATCAACAAAACAGGATACTTTTTGTTAGTCCAAGTTTCCCCATTTTAGAAAAGAGGGTAGTTATTTCAATGGGCGTTGTTAAGCAGTAAACCACTGGGCTATGTTTTCACAAGTACATGCACCAGGCTTTCCATCAGAGTTTAAAGTGATTCAAGTTGATATGCAGAAGCTCATACATTTTGAGTCCGTTGCTTTAGAGCTTGAGAAGTGAAGACCCTGTGAGCAGTGTCCTTGTGATCATCATTTTAATTTTGTATTTTAATTTAGATTGCCCTAGCTGGTCATTTGACTCTATTCACAATATTGCATCATTATAATGATAATTTGCAGTTATTTGGGAATCAAATACTTTCTTTTTAAATACTCTTCAAAGCACTCTGTAAAGAACTCTGTATAACTCTTTGCATGCTGGATTAATTTTGGGGGATAATAATGACAATGGTTTCCATGTTTTTTTTCTTTAATTCAAGATTTCCATATTGCACCATTGATGCTTATTATTATATCATGTTATTCAAGAACTATTGCCTTTTATTAGCTAATTTGAAGGTAGGGGGGAACGAATTAATTAAGATTGTTGAATTTAATTGTACAAATGTGCAAGATAGCAACATCAGCATGCAAAAAGCACTTCCTTTTACCCAAATTGTTTACACCCAAATGTGCACTGATGTGTCAGTTGAAATCAAGATTGGTCAAAGGCCATAAACATTACAAAAGATAAATATTTGTATTATAGCTCTAACCTGGTTTTTTGTTTGCTCAAATTATTCATTGGTTAATATAAAATCTTAACAATTTTATATGCCTCAGTTTATGTACATGTATACAGTATGTACATGACTACATGAAGACATTGTTCTGATTTATTAACTCTATTTGAATTACCCATTAGAGGAGTGCCAAGTTATCAATTTTAGATTTTTTTATTAAATGTACATGTACAACCGGCTGACATACATGTACATTGTAGCACACTCAAATACCATTACAATCTTCAGAAACCATGCATACAGTGTATGGGAAGCTTTTTGTGCATATGGTACATATCCATGGAAATTGAGGACTGGTACAATAATTCTGTAAAACAACAACAAACAAAAAAACATTACATTGTAACAAAAAGTACCCACTTTACAATATGATGCCACATGCCAGAAAGAAAATTAAGAAAAAAGGCATATTGGTTTTTATAGAGTCTTACAATACCAAATCTTGATGGATAAATTAAGGTAGTTTTGATTCTTTTCAGCAGTTAATCTTTCAGTTTCATTGTAATTCAAGTTAGCTTTAAATCAAATGTATAGATTGTGTCAACTGCAGTAGACAAAAAACTTGCCACATTTAGAGGGAGTTGAAAAGAATATGACTATAACTGATACTCTGAAAATGATACATTACTTTTCATTTCAGTTGGCATATGGTAATAATTGCATTTTCTACTATTTCTACTTCATTTATGTACACGCCAAAGAAATAACCTCATAGCATCTTTTCTCTTTTGCTTTCCAGATTCACACAGTATCCATCCAGTACTGCAAAGTTTCATTATCTTTTTTTTTTTGAGAGGAAGCAACCTTTGACAAGCCATGGATCGTGCATCAAAGAGGGGGAGCAGCCAGGAGGAGTCTATCTTCCGCATCCCCCCATATTACTACATCCATGTCTTGGACCACAATGACAATGTCACCAAGGTCGTTGTGGGTCCTAAGACCTACATCCGCCAGGACCATGAAAGGTAGGATTGACTCTCCTTTGTCCTGTATAATAGATGATAGAATCTTAAATTAATGTGTAACAATTTTTAAATCTGTGGCAAACCCTGTATCACATGTACCTAACATGATACTTATGTGTCATCTAGCTTATCATTTTATTGAAAATAATTTGCATTTCAGCAAGATATTAGCAACAAACATACAATGTGAATATTATCCCTTTTGTATCATTCTTATAGGAACGTTTTACTAAAATTTCAAATGTTTAATTCTTGATTAGAAATAGATATTGGTTGGACGTCTCTTGACAAAGCAAAACTATAATTGGATCCTTTAAAAATATCAGAGGAAAATTAGGTTATGATTTCTGAACTTCTCTCCCTCTCTATCCGTGTAGGGTCATCTTCGGTCCCGAGAAGATGATCACCATCCCTCCTAGGCATTACTGTATTGTAGAGAACCCTGTGGTCAGGAATGATGCTGGTCAGGTTGTCTTTGATGGTCTTGGACAGGTCAAACTATCCCATGCTGACCAGGAGATCAGGTTAGCCCGGGAACCGTTCCCTCTCTACCCAGGAGAAGTATTGAAGCAGGTGAGATTGGGCTTATCTTTACTGTTGTCTTGATGTAGTCTTTAATATTTGATTAGATATTAAAAAAGAATTGTTCATATATCTTTTCTATTGCCTCAGTTCAATCTACATTAGATCTTGGGCTTGACGTTTAGTTGATAAAGTTATGCACTTTTTAGTGTTGATCTTTTCTTCCCTCATACATTATTGCTAAGTAAGCAGGTCACAGAAGTTGCATCCAACATTTTAAATTGCGTATTTCGAGGTCAATCTCTCATCTCGTATTTGGGGGATTTTTTTTCAATGCCTAGAAATTCTTTTAAAGTTATACTTTGTCCATATCCCAGCTTTTTACATTCAAAATAACTGTACTGTGCAATGTCAAAGGGAATGCTTTCTCGTTGGTTATATAGTGTTATTTCGGCCAAGTTTTTTTCAACATCCCAAACTTCTTGAGAAAAAAGGCTTCATTGCCCAAAACTCAAATGAAAATACTGCCTGTCCATTTTATATTAAATGGCGTACATGTCCATTTCTTCAACAGGCTGTGACTGCCTTGAAGGTTGTCCAGGCCAACGCTGCCCTTAGGCTCCGAGCCATCCTTGACTTCGAGGACGGTACCCAGAAGCGCGTCGCTGGCGACGAGTGGCTCTTTGAGGGACCCGGTACCTACATCCCCCGCAAGGAAGTGGTGGTGGATGAGACCATCAGGGCAACCATCATCAGACCTAACCAGGCTATCAAGCTAAGGGCTCGTAAGGAAACCAAAGATAGAGAAGGCAATACTAGGGTTACTGGTGAGGAGTGGCAGGTTAAGAAGGTTGGTGCCTACCTCCCTGGGGCATATGAGGAGGTGGTCGATACCGTCAATGCCTACGTGCTCACAGAAAAGGTATGCTACATGATTGTTTTCCTTCAAAATTGATTATCTTTTATGTGCAATGACCAATTAAAGCTATTTTTATATGGAAAATAAGTTAAACAGTAAAAACGAGAAGTATCAGTTTTTTACTTTAAAATGAATTTACAACTTCATATTGATTTTGTGATGAAATTTCATCTTTTTCAGAGTTTTTTTATTGTTTTATTTACTCTTATATATCAGATTGTGATTGGTGCTACAGAATCAAATATTAAGAATTAGTTGGTTTATTTGAATTGAAGAATAAAGTTAGCTTTTAAATAAAGTGGGATCTTGTTTTCTTGATTGTTGTTGCATAATTACATGTATTTTATCATTGAAATATTAATGATAATACAAACATTATATTTTTACAGAATGCTCTTCACCTAAGAGCCACACGCACATTTGTAGATATGAAGAATCAGACAAGGAAGAATGGTGAGGAGTGGCTGATCACTATGGCTGATACAGATGCACACATTCCAGATGTGTATGAGGAGGTAAGAAACTACATCACTCTCCTTTACCTAGTAAGATATTCTACAAGGACTTGCAGTGTATTCATAGAGCACATAATTCCATAAGGAAAAGAAAAATAATTGTGTTAAAGTTTGGCTAAATATAGACAAGAAGACCAGAATTCTCAACAGGACTTTAAAGTCATAGACACACACACCTACATGAAATAGAATATTATTCAGTTGGATTAGATTTTGTACCAATATACGCTAAAAAATTGAGACCTTTTGAGGTTGACCATAGTTCAAACCTTTGTTGATTGTAGCCATAATATTTGAATTGATATAAATGAGCTATTTGAAATAATAAGATGGTGCACTTGTTCAGCTTTTGTAAAGCATTCATATATTTTTACAACAGAGTGAAAGTTTGGTTTGTATTCAAATCTAATTTGTTTACTTGTATTTTTAAGAATCACTTCATAGAATACCCTGAATAATGATTATTTCATGTTCTTGTTTCTGATAGGTTGTAAGAGTTGTAGACATCAACACATTGACCAATCGCCAGTACTGTGTCATCGTGGACCCTGTCGGGGCCGATGGAAAACCACAGCTTGGACAGAAGAGATTAATCAAGGTAAAGAGATTGAAAGAAATTCCCAGCAAGGTCTATTCTTGATTCATTCATTTGTTGTTTACAAGTCCAAGTTAATCAGTCTGTTTTCTCATTTATACACTTTGCTTTTGACACTACATTGAAATAGTTTATGATAATAATGATAATAATAATAACTGTATATTTACCCAGGGTAGCCACTTCAGTTCCAAAAACTGATAAAAAGTTAGGGTTTCTTCATATATGCTGGAAAATTCTTAATTCATATCAGCAGTAAAGAATATAGTTCACATTTAATTACACATATAATTCCATTACAGGCTTTAGTAATTCTCTAATTCCTTACTAAATTATGCAGTGGAATCATAATATGAGTAGATCTGGTACTCTTTTGAAATAACTATTTTTCATTCTGATAGTACAGAGTACTACTTTTGATGATGCAGATTTCTTACTGGGAGCATGCGATTTTACAACCTAGCTCATGTTGCAGAATCTTCCCTCCTTTAATGCCATGTTCCCCTCATAATTCATGCTTGTGAAGGCTGATTTCCCCAAATGAGAAGATTCTGCATCATGAAAAAGGAATCTAAAAGCTCCTTATGACAATAAAACATACATTAATGATAATGATGCCTAACATTAACTACCTATATGTAGCTTGTTACAACACATCAATAGTAAATCTTTTTTTTAACAATGAAAAGGAGGTATGAACTCTTCATTTCTGTTCTGTCACTGCATTTATTCTTGCATTGTCGACCATATCACAGTTTCTCTCATTTTATTCAATGATTCTTGTAGGGTGAGGTGTCTTTCTTCCTTCAACCCGGTGAGACGCTTGAGCAAGGTATCCAGTCTGTATTCATCCTTGGTGAAGATGAAGGTCTTATTCTCAGAGCTCAGGAATCATTCAAGGATGCCAATGCTGTAAGTCACTTTGAAATTATCCTCATAAATGAAAAAAAAATTGCTATAAATGAATATGAATAAAACTTTGCACCGAAAAGATGCAGATATCACATGCATTATTCTAGCAACAGTTGGTGTTACAATAAAGAATTATGTTTACATGGGCTGAAAGGGTTATTTTATTTACAAAATCAAAATTGTGAAACGTCAGTTTTGCTGTTCTTACTGTTTTTCACAGTTTATTCCAAGTGCAAAACCTGGTGCATATTCCTTGGTCATTGACGTCGTTTCCATTTGTATCATTAAATTTTGTCAAGCTTAGACAGAGTAGAGATATTTTGTAATTTCCCTGGTTTTCAATGCTTAATGACTACAAAATAGCTTGGATGCTTAATTATCATTATTAATAGCATCAAAGTAAGACTTAAGGTTAATGTCTGTATGAGTATATGTAGATTATGATGAAAAAAAAATGTATCTTCAGGCGGGTTGCAATATCTGGCCTTTAGTGCTTAATCCGTCCTTGTAATATGCTTATTCTTGAGAATATTTAAAATTTGTTACTTGAAGGTGAGATATATTGTTATTTAGGTTATATAACTATCATTTTAGACTAAGTTGTGCTTCATGATTTAATTTTTGTTTTAGAGTGGAGCAGTTCGTCAGCCAGGAGACAGGTGGATGATCAGGGGACCTTGTGAGTATGTACCTCCTGTGGAGGTAGAGGTCGTCACCAGGCGTAAGGCTATCCCTCTCGATGAGAATGAAGGAGTATACATCCGGGATACCAAGACTGGAAAGGTACATGTTATTTCTTCTTTCAAAGCCTGTAATCAAACACAATTTACAAGGCCTTTATGGCAATGAAAATTATTTCATGACTTAGAATCTTTGGTCTATTACCTCAGTTCAAACACACAAAAATAGTGTGGTAAGAATAAGATTGTGTTGCAGATTTAATGGCTTTAGTATTTGATTATTGCTACACTAGACCACCCTTGTAAACATAGTAACCTGTCAATTTTGAAAGGGAAAAGGTCATAATAACATCTGTTTACAAACATAAATTTGAGTTTATATATAATGGATTTAATCACCAAGCATTGATCTATTCTTGTGGGATCTTATGTCTAACCACCATTGACCAAAAGATGGATCTTTTAACTCTGCTCTAATCACTCTTCCTCTCCAGGTACGAGCAGTTACAGGAGAGACCTACATGCTGAGCCAGGATGAGGAGCTCTGGGCCAAGGAGCTGCCTCCAGCAGTAGAGGAGCTCCTTCAGAGTGCCAGGGACCCTTTGGCAGACCGTAGTGACAGGAGGGGAGGTGGGGCCTCCAGGGCCAGGGAGAAGACGAGGGTGGTATCCTTCCGTGTGCCTCACAATGCTGCTGTGCAGATCTATGACTACAAGGAGAAGAAGGCCAGGTGAGGATGATTGTCAGTGGCATCATCACTAGCCATTTATTCATCACTATATTATCTATCAAATAATGAGGTATCGAGTTCCATAAAATTTGTAATAACAAGTCTACAATGAGAGTTAAAAGCTATTGAAATCATTCAATCCGTTTGGCTGATAGTAAATACATGTGTGTTATAGAAACTGCATTTTTTTATATCAACTCTACATGAAATGAGACCCTGATGTTTTAAATATACTGCAGATTTACAGGTAGAATTTAATATCGGAGGATCTGGTCCCTTTAACATAAACGATACAACCATCTGTACAGATAAGCTTGGATGTAAGTCTATGGCAAATTATGTACACTAAGTTGCTATCAATTGTAAATACAGAATATATCTCTTAATGTTACAGGGCCCATGTTTGATAAAGATTTATTTTGTAAAGTGAACAATGATTAAGTTAATGATTGGCAAGGCATTATTAGTCTGCAGCTGTTCAAAGCCTTCAAGAGATCTGAATGCAAAGCCTATAATGATGTGTGTAACAAAAGCCCCATTGCAATTTTCCATGTGCTAGTCTTTATGTGAAGACCCATCTGTTGATCAGCGTTTCAATCGGGGTCGGTTCTTGCAGACTAAGGCATTATTGCCCAGCAAAGAAATAAGATCTCATGAAAGATAATGAATTCATGAATGTTAAAACATTCAAGATAATTGTTATATTTTTTTAATCAAACATACAAATCATTTAAATATTCTGTTTCTTTTATCTCTCTAGGGTTGTCTTTGGTCCTGAGCTGGTCATGCTTGGTCCCGATGAACAGTTCACTCAGCTCAGCCTCTCAGGAGGCAAACCTAAGCGCCCCAACGTCATCAAGGCCCTTTGCCTTCTCCTGGGTCCAGACTTCTGCACAGATATCATTACCATTGAGACCGCTGACCATGCCCGCCTGCAGCTTCAGCTCTCATACAACTGGTAAGCGTGGAGAGTGTATGTCAATGGATGTAGTCTTTCAAAAATATTGTTGTAGGTAGTGTACGTGAATACATAACTCTATTGCACTTCATATATTAAACAAGACGGATGTAGGTGTATTATCACAAATTAGTGGCTGTTATTGAAAAGATGGAAATATTATCCTTTTGCTCATGCAGCCGTTGGAGGGTACAGCTATGCCGTTTTGCTTTGTAATGTGCCTTGTTTAGTTCTGAAGGTGATACCCATCATTTCATATTCAATCAAAGAATTTTAATCCACACAGACGAGCGTAGGGAAACGGTAGCAGAATTACAAATTTTCATTCATCCTTGGCATTACATTTTGATAATTACTTTAAGCCAATTTATATTGTCTCATTCCCAGAGCATCCATCATTATATATTAAGTTTCATGTTTTTTTGCACCGTTCTTCCCGATGATAGGCACTTTGAGGTTCCAAATAAGACTGATGAGGTAGCGTCTGCTAAGCTCTTCAGTGTGCCCGACTTCATTGGTGATGCCTGCAAGGCTATTGCATCCAGGATCAGGGGTGCAGTTGCTGGAGTACAGTTTGATGATTTCCACAAGGTACAGTTTAGCAATGAGAACTTTGATATGAAATGGATCTGAATGAAGGTTATGCTCATAAGTTTGGACCCTCTACCTACTCAAAAAGAAGATAAGGTCACCTAGAATTTTTTTTTCTATGAATCAGGAGAGAGAGAGCAATGTATGTATGATTGAAAAGTGCAATGATAAAGGGGTATATTATAGATTGCCTACCTTTTGGATCAGATCATGGAAATATCAATTTAGCTTTGACAATTCTCCTTTTATTTAAAAATTTATTCCTGTATAAATTGGAATGGAATGTACTAAAATTGTGATTTAAATCAAAGGGGATGGGATGTACTAAGAATGAGATTTTTTTTTTATTAAAAGAGTATTAATGGAGATTCAAATGAGAAATACTTGTTTTCCTTTTGTCAGACATATAAGAACTTGGCTAAAATCATCCCATTCATGTTAGTTCCTTCATTTTGATTAATGGGGTATTCATATTTCAGTTATTAATGGAAAGATGAAGTGAGCTTCAAATAAAATGTATTCATTTCTCCCTTTCTCCCTTTCTCCAACGCAGAATTCTGCCAAGATCATCCGTGCCTCTGTTTTTGGCTTCGACGAGAAGAACAAGGTGAGGGAGTCCTTCCTGTTCCCTCAGAATAGCCTAGTGATCACCTCCATTGATATCCAGTCTGTAGAGCCTGTAGACCAGAGGACCAGGGATGCTCTACAGAAGTCTGTTCAGCTGGCTATTGAGATTACCACAAACTCACAGGAGGCTGCTGCCAGGTATGGAAGACATTTTCAATCTTCATCAATTGCCTAATGGCAAAAGTCTAATGCTTTCACCAAAACATGAATAAAGAGTAACAGGAGAAAACGTGTAGCCATTCATATACCTGGACTTGGTGAAGTGGGAATTCACTTTGACCACTAACATGAAGAGAAAATTAGTCTTTGATAATTAATTCTTTGCAATGTATGTTGATGTAAAGTGCAAATACCGTCATTCAGTGCTATTTGCCACAGTTTTTGTAGAGTTGGTACGGCCTTCACTCACTTTGAGAAGTATGTATACATGAATCCTCACCCTCTTGATTCGTTCTTGGAAGTCAAATTTTGTCAATTATGTTTCTTTTTTGCACCCAGTACTATTGCCGTAAAGTAAAAATGAAATAAGTATTTTTAGTAAGCCACCCAAACTTCACTTAAATTTCAGGCATGAGGCTGAGCGTCTAGAGCAAGAGGCTCGTGGTCGCCTTGAGCGTCAGAAGATCCTGGATGAAGCAGAGGCTGAGAAGTCTCGCAAGGAACTCCTGGAGCTCCAGGCCAACAGTGCAGCTGTGGAGAGCACCGGTCAGGCCAAGGCAGAGGCACAGTCTCGAGCTGAGGCTGCCAGGATTGAAGGAGAGGCTGCTGTTGACCAGGCCAGGCTCAAGGCTGAAGCAGCCAAGATTGAATCAGTGAGTATTGCATTTGTGTATCTTTCACTGCAGTGGGTTCTACATGGCAGTTGCATCAACCTCATTACCATAGACGGAATGACTGTATGGGAAATAGACTTTATACAGTTTATTTACAGAGGGGTTTCAGTTCGCTTTTCACTTTTTCAGAAAAGGAATGCATTTAATTTTCAGCTGTTGTACATTTGGCATTAAGAAATATTGAATTAGCAAGTGTACTTTTAGCATAATTGCTGTCAGAACTTATGACAATACTTTTGTCAAAAAGTAAGAACAATGTTAACAATTTCTTGATACCAACCAAATTGTTGTCTAAAGGAAAATGTACCCTCTGTATTTGGTAGTATACTAAGTACATCTTTCTAGTGTGTACATCTTTCTAGTGTGTGATCTGACATGGAAGTGTGAATATAAGAACATTTTTACAGCTAAAACAATGAATTCAGAGTTCTGTTCTGTCAGAATTTCTGTCGATTTAAAAGTATGAAACTTTTTTAAAATACACACACTTTGTTTGGAAATGCCATTATAATATTTTGTCTTGTAATTTACCATTTTAATTTTGGAAGAGATGTCCTAAGGTAAAAGATAATTTATAAAACTGAAAACCTCTGGATCTCAACCCCTCTCCTGTAGGAATCTGAGCTGCAACGCCTTACCAATGCTCGTGAGGCCGAGACCAAGTACGTCAAGGAACAGAATGCCTTGGAGGTCAACAAGGCCAAGCAGATGTCTGACATTGAGACAGAGAGGTTCAGGAACATGGTTCAGTCCATTGGAGCCGAGACCATCAAGGCCATGGCTATGGCTGGACCAGAGATGCAGGTATGTCAAGTCTTTCAACCCTTTCCCTGCAGTAGTATTACAGGAGATGGTAGTATTTTCTTTGGGACACTTCCAATATGCAGTTAAAACACTATGGTGTCTGCAAATGTCTTGCTGAAGAAAAATTTTGATTATTTTTTTATACGGTTGCTTGATGTAAATGCAGTCAATAGGGAACAGTGTGTGGTTTGAGGGGGAAATGAATGGAAAAAGGGAGGATAAAGACCTTTACTGGGGATGGTGTCTGGAGTGAAGAATGAATTGTCCTATTACATTATAAATGAGGAGGGCAGAGACAGAGAGTGACAATTTGACTCAGGGCCTATCCTGTTGGCAAACACCCAAGAATAAAACTTTTTGGTTGTAAAACTGTAAGTGCTACATGTAATCCTGATGATAAAACTATACAACTAGATTTATGAAAGGCATTTCCCTGTCTAAAATCAGGCGAGTGTTTCATTAACACGTATGTCCAACAGATTGTCTGATCCAACATCTCTCCTTGAGTTTGATTGGTTGAGAAGCACATTTTCAATGTTGGATAAAACATACTTTGTTGAATAAAACATCCGTCAAGTCCTTTAATGAAATGCACCCCAGAACTTCATCATGATCATCATTCTGCAATACTGCAGTAATATTAAACTTGTTTTTGAAACCAGCTCATTATAATCAATATCTTTCTTTTCCTTTACCTTACAGGTGAAACTGCTCTCTTCACTGGGATTGAAGTCCACCTTGATCACCGATGGATCCACCCCCATCAACCTCTTCAACACTGCCCAGGGTCTCCTTGGTGGGTTTGCTACAAAGAGAGGCATCGATCAGGTCGATCAGGATGAATAGGTCATCCCCATGTCATGACCAGTCCTTACAAAGCAGGAAAGGGATTGCATGTGGTATTACAAAGGTCACATCCATCGTTGTCAGTATAGACAATATAGTTTCTATGTCTATATGGTGTAGTATTGACTATTTTGTGATTGATGGGTCAGGTAAAAAAAGAAAAAAATCTACTTCTGGGGGAATCACAATTTGTCATTCTGTTTATGAGCATACTAAAACCACTGTCCCTTTTCATGTAATTATGGGTCAAGGAAGAACTAATGGTATTTGGTTCTATGAAAAAAAAGAAGAAGAATTAAGGAGTCGGGAGATAGAAGCAGGGGTCTTTCTATAAAATCATTTTGTCTAATTTCTAGGACAATCCTCAGAAATTTGATGGTTATGCAAAATCGCCTCAAGTTGTGCATTATGTGATCTTGGTGTAGAAGCTCTTGTACTGCAATTCCAGGTGTAGTATTCAAATAGTGAATGTTTCACTAGGATGTTTGAAATTGTTATTGGGAGCCACTGTAGAATGCTCTTCTTTCTTTAAATGAGTTTAGGAGACATGTGTCTGTGTGCTGTAATCAACCATTCGGTAAAGAGAGAGAAAAATAATCATTGGATATTTTGAATGGAAAGAAGTTGTCTTTATGGGTGGTTGCTGATTTTTGATATTTTTGAGAATTTGTAATTCTATTTTTAGTTCTTCACTTTTCATGAAGGAGAGGTTTTATTAGAGCCGGAGGATAATTCTGTTTTTGCTAGTAAGTGTCTGAAATAGTTCTTACACTTGTCATGGTTATTCATTAATGAATTTGAATGTAGAGATGAATTTGAATGGCTGTATTGTAAATAAAAACATAAACAGTCATAGAGCTAAAGTGTATGTTTGTTTTGGTTATCTGAAGATTCATGTATGTTTCCATTTTTAGTTCCATCATAAGTCTTTCAATTTAGAGGATAGATGTTTTTGACCAGAAAAAAAAATCCTGATAAATCAACCTTGAAGAGGTGGATATTAGTGTGTTTACATCAAGTAAAATATATAGATTCAGACAGAAATGCACACAATTTTAGGGATACATGCACCTAGCAAAACTTGGCATTTCTATGTCACTTGTTTTTACCAAAGTTGGAATTCGATGGCTATAACAATTATGCGATCCAAGAAAAACAATTTATTCATTCTAGCAGCTTCTTTCTGTGATGATGAAGAAGTGATCTTATTGTCAACTGTTCACTGTATTTGTTAAGGGTAATTATATTCTTAATTATATCATTGATTTGATGATCTATTATTGTGCCTCTTATTTCTGTGCTTCTCTAACTGTAAGTGAAGAAGTTGTATGTTGTGTTGTTAAAGCTTTAATAATGTGGTATAATTACTGAAGTGCAGTATAATAGAATTTATTTGATTAGTCACCTTTATATAACATTTCCAGATAGCCAAAGTGTGATATCTAATAGATATTTTATATTTTGAATATGTTTATCATGCAATCACAAATTTGTAACTGTGTCTATGAAAATATTTGTTTACCTGTATTTTTCTATATTCATTGTTAGACATATTTGCAAAGGCTAAATAAAATATTACCAGATGGTTTTCTTGTACTAAAATGCAATTTTGTGGATTGTTGTAATTCAGTTTAATTTTGTTTAAGAACACAAATTGAATACAAGAGATATTATAAATATATACCATGAAGCTTGAGGATCTGACTAACTAATCGCATTGAAGGAACATCCAATTAGTTCTCTCCTTCAGAGGGTCAAAAATTGAGAATGGTACCATAAAAATGGTATTGGCCAATGAGTTTTCATCTCAGAATGTTCTAGGCAAAGTTATACTGGTACCAAGAATTATAGATACACGTTGGCGGCGGAAGCCAAAAATTTTAGGAGGGGACAACCAAAAAAAATTTTGACAAGCAAAAAAAAAAAAAAGGTCATCAACAACAAATTTAGGGGGGACCATCCCCCTCCTCAAATTTAGGGGGGGACACGTCTCCCCCGCCTATATAGATGCAAACTGGGGTCTTAGTTGGTGTGGCATTTCAATTTTGGCATACTTCAGTCAGAACATATAGTATTCTGAGATGGACTTTTCCAGTCACCTGTTTTAATAATGGAAGGGGCTCGTTTGGAAACCAGTTAATAGAAATGGTGTCTTGCTATGCCTGGTAATCCAAAGATTTTCACGTGGCTGGTTTTTCAATTGTTATTTCGACATTTCTCTCCACGTCATACCCTAGTCACACTGCTATCGGAATGAAAATTGTTGGTACATTCCTGGATATTCAAAGTGCATTCTAAGAATTCTGACTGCATTCTGAGTGCATTCCAAATATTCGGGTCCATTCTCGTGTCTGGCCTGAATGTTTTGCTCATGCTCAAAACTTTCAAGGTACATTCGAGCTGGATAAATATCGAACGGCATTCAAAGTGCAGTCTAACCACTCAGACTGCATTCCAAATATTCTAACATTTCAACAACATTCAAAACATTCCGATCGCAATCATGGGAGAATCGAATCGCATAAAAGCACGGCTAGCTGTTGCTGCAACGTCGGTCAGCACTGAGAAGCATTTTCATTTGGCTGGTTCTGCTTGATTCCTGCTGATTCCGAATCAAGTGTGACGGGGGCTTTAGATTGTATCCATTAACTGGCTTATCTGGGAGTTTTCACTTAGTGGTGTATGGAGGATTAAATAACGGAGAAAATGTATTGTCAAATGGCCGTCATAATAAAGAACAAAGAAGTCTTTTTCGAAAATTGAATCAAAACAGCAGTGTAGTCCTTGTTTCTGGACAAACAACATACTTGTAATTTTTTGTTAAGGCAACTGCACGCCATACGTTTGGTTTGCGACTCAATTTTTTAAATCTGTGACTATGCTATCATCCTTCTTTAAATAAAAGCAAATTTAATATCTAGTCGTAATGACGTCATAGCAGTGGTACGATTGGCTACGATTTGAAACCAATTTGGCCTTTACTCCAAGATAAAGACTTGCAATCTTTCAAAATGGTTATATTAGTATTCTTTCACTTAATTTTAACCTCAAATAAAATATGTCCCATACAGTTTCAGACAAGGCAAAAGCGATTTTGTCTCGCCCACTGATGAAAATAACCAGACATATCGTGATTTGTGAGGGCACGCAACAGAATTGTCATAGAAGCCTTGCATGTAAACTTTAATGTTGACCTGAAAATGACCTTACCATGTGACCTTCCACTGCAGCAAAACATGCAGGTTGCCTAAGTACATCTACCATCCAAGTTTGGTTGAAAAGCGACTTACGGTTGCGAAGTTAGGTGTCATAAGAGAGTCTTGCATGTAAACTTTAACATTGACCTGAAAATGACCTTTGACCTTACCATGTGACCTCCGACTGCAGCAAAAGATGCAGGTCCCCCAAGTCCATCTACCATCCAAGTTTGGTTGAAAAGCGACTTACGGTTGTGGAGTTATGTGTCATTAAATTTGTGACAGACGGACGACATTTGGATCCCTAAGTCTCGCCTTCACCTCTGGTGGGCGAGACAAAAATGAGCAAAATGCGATTTGTTCCAAAATCGGATCGCGAACAGTCAGGTGTGCAGTGGTCTTAAGATATGAAACTTAGGATGAAACTGCTGTTCCAGTTCCCCAGTTTTTTACTAAGACTTCAAAGCTTTTTCAACACATTAAATTTTTTTAATCCTTTGTACGTCACTGAGTGAAATCTCGCTTATTATGACCAAACAACCTCCATCGTAATCATGTACAAACACAATTCACATGTAAAAGACACAAACACATGAATAATTAAACTTGTGAGCAGATCATTATCCTGCTTCATTTATTGTATGAGCCCACGTCATATGCCCAATGTACACATCAGTATCTCGAATTAGATCACCATAAAATAAAAATAAAGATTGTAGAATAAGCTTGAAAAGAAAAAGAAATAGGAGTTCGAAAGAATTAAGCCTTCAAAATAGAAAAAATCACTTTTCTTTACTCTGATTCATATATCACTTCTTATGAAATGTGTAAGAATAAGATATAGAATGAAAACTAAATTCTAGTACACAGTTCTATTAACTCTAGATAAATTAGCTCTGATATAGTTGCAAGCAGGTCTAAAGATACAATACAATACATTTACTGTCAAAATGCTACATATAAAGAGTTCTATTACTGGTAGCAAGAGCCAGAAGCAAAATTTATGCCAAAGCTTTGATGCAGTATATGTTGGGTTAATACACTTTAAGCTGCATTCGACCAGAGTCGATCAAGACCTGCAGAATTTTCACACACAAATGATATGTATTTCATAAAAAATGAAAATTGATGGGTCAGGGATTTCAGTAACAGTCTTGGGCCAGTTCCTCAAAACTTTCACAAGTTTGAAGTATTTGATACAACTGACGAAACTTCTTTTATAACCCATAACATGTGTTGTGATCCAATGGGATGAGAATAACAGGCCCCGAAGTCCCAAGACGTGTCAAGTCTTGGCATGGAAACAAATCATAAACATAATCTTGATACAAGATGATGTACAATTGGAGTTAATCGGTATACTATAAGCATCCATGTTATTACGGATATGGTTTTGTTTGGTTTTAATACAATATATGAAGATTCTGCTCTTAAACATGACTTTGGACTATTAAAGCTTGACAGCAATCACAATCTCTGTGTTTAAGGTGAGATCTAAGGGAATTTGCAAGTAATCAAAAAATGTGACGCTCTCTAATATACACACGTATCTTAGACACATGCCTAGAAATGTTAATTTGCACAAATTGATTCACACAATCAAACATTCAACTGCTTTATTCTAATGGCGGGAACAAACAAAAAATAGCAAATAATATAGTAAAATCTTTGATAATAAACAGTATGAAATCTAGTAAAAGTAGCACATCTACAATACATGTACTTAAGAATAGTCATGGATGAAATATTACCTGCATCTTTCTGAACATCTAACATGAATTTTGTCTAAATTGGTTCTTGAAGTAATAAATGAAGTTGCAAAGCAAATAGATGAAATCAACAATTAGCTTGTGGAAATAAAAAACAATTTTTAAAAAATAGGAAGTTCAGTCAAAACAATGCTGGCTTATTGGATTATTTATGGAAAGCAGACAGATGAAGAGTCAAGATTCACAATAAAATTATTTTAGTGCAGTGTTCAAAACCAGTTCTGCAATTCATACACTCACATGCATACAAACAAACAAACAAAAAAGTGTCATAAACATTAGATTGCGTGAAGGAAATGCTGAAAACAAAAACAATAAAAAATTCATGTTCATTACAAATATACCACATAGAAACTGAAATTACACCGCAAAATATAAGGTTATGAAATAAAAAAATTTAGACAGAGAATCTTATTACCAATTCTATCAACTTCTTTCCATATGCTAAAACCATAATCATAATCATCAGAATCAATGCAATTTTAATGAGTTGTTGATCAAAAAGACATGAATATCATAATAATCATCAGTCAATGACATGGCGCGAGGAGAGCCAAGAGTTTAAGCCTAGCTAATACAGCTTGCAGTATTATAACATTCATTTTCTGAAAAAAATCTAAATATACCTTAGTCACACAGCCTGTCCCCTTTTTTACAATTGGAAGCATTTGCATACATTTGATTTATTTTAATTTATCTGATTTTAATGATTTAACTCAGACATTCATATATTGTCTGAAGATCACTAGCAAAACAACAAATGAATGCTACATGCATACATGGTCATTTAAAAATATATTTTTTTTTTTTCTAAAGCAGAAGTATCAACTTATACATGTACTTTTCAAATACTGAAATTTAGCATGGCAAATTTTAAGCATCGCATTTTCAACCATTTAAGTGAAAGCAGCTCATCAAGAATTTTGTACAAAAACATTTATAAATATTTCTGTGGTGAAATATCTTAATTTAAAGACTTTCATGCTGTGATGTGTACATTATGGCAAACTCATTCCTTACAACTTGTACGGGAAATACAAACTTCAGTATGATTGCCATTTGCCAAGCAACCTACTAGTAATAATCTTCTTTCTTTTTTTTCACTTTTTTTTCTCAAAAGCAAATATCTTTCAAAACAGATACAAGTAATTCAATATAAAATTAAGTGAAAAACTTTTTTTTCAATTCAAATAATAATTTTGAAATACAGGTATAATCATAAAAGTTAATTTTAATAAGGAGATTTTTTATTCAAATAAATGTGCATGAAAATTCATGAAATTGCTCACATATCTCCTTCCAGTAATAAGTTCAACCTCATGAAACTTTTGTTTTTAAATTTTCAGAAACAAACAAGAGAAATGGAAGGATTTTTAATTCATTTTACATGTACCATAATGATTTAATAGGACTTTGTGTAGCTCAAATATCTGTTAATGGTGCAACAACTTACATCTGCAAGTGAAAAAAAGTTGTGCATGCATATTTAAAATGAGACCGAACAAGTGCTTAGATATCAAATGTGGTCAAAATGTGTTTATTTTTCAACTACACCAACAATGGTTTCCTTCCTATTTACCCTATTATCAGTATATCCACATGTGTAACTAAGTAATTTTCTGATCATTGACATCTTGCAAGGTTTCTTCCAACTCACTAGTAAAAATTCAGAGATCTTTTTAGAAAAAATCTACTCAAACATATTTTTAAGGCAAATAAAGCACAGTATGTTTATACATATAATATATTTTGTTGTTTTCATATACTCTGGAGATGTACGTCTTGTTCATAAGACTGACCAGTAACCAATTGCACTGTATAGTTGATTTTACATTTGTAATTAATCTTTACCTTTGTATCAAATGAACATGATGCACTAATTTACAAGCAACTTCTTCCCAAAATTGGGGTAAGGAGGAATTTTCAACATGTGGGCAGCTTACATGTAGTAGTTAAGGACCTATGAACAATTATTTCAAAATTTCAAATCCCATTGAGGCCTTTGAGCAAAGCAAGAATTCACATTAGCCACAACCTACCCAGGAATTAAATGGTACCCAGTCATAGCAAATGTCTAGAATATGCATATATTGGGCCACAAATTCCATGGTACATTGTCAGTGTAATAAGCCTCTTTGAAAAGAAACAAAAAACATTATGGTAATTACACTTTGACAAGATTAACAATATTTTAAGACAAGATTCTCAGTTGTATACACATCAGAGCTTTGTCCTAATATTGTAACATCAAATTACAATTACCATTGAGCTTGACTTAATATATATTTTATTAGCCAAGATTTATACCAACTCTGTGGAACCATGTACATGTACTTTCATAGTCACTGCTCGAATCACCGCTGCGAGGGGAATTTTTTCAACATAAAAAAAGATCAACATTATTCCCGATTTAGTTTTTTTCTGTGTGAATTTTTAGTCATATGAATATTAAATACAACATGAATCAAAACTTAGTATTTTCTTTTTTAAACAAGATCTTTGTAAATGCTAATCAATGCCTTAAATATGTGCACAAAATAAAGAATAGGGATGCAAGACATGCAATTATGCCAGCAATTTTTTCATATTTTTTTTAAACCTTACATTTTCATGCCTATCTCTAAGACAAAACTGTCAAGAAAAGAAACAACACATCCTCAAAATAAAAGTAAGTTTTTCAAACCTCTAATAAACTTTATAACTAAACTTTTTTTCTTTTATAACTAATTAATGTATAGAGATTAACTTATTCTTCTTTTGCAAATTATCAATAAACAGTTTGCTTTTTTTCTGCTTCTTCGCCTTTTTGTGACAACACATGTAAAGCTGACACTGTACAAAAATAATGTTTGTTTTTTTTCCAAACCCCTCTCTGATCACACACTTCTCTCAACACTTTATTTTATAATTCTACAATTTCACACCCAATGTTTATCATCACTGTCTCTGATTTAAAATCCATTGGGTGCAGATGAACCTGTACAGGTGTTCACAAGAAAAACATGTACAATTTACACAACATATTGCAACATGTTAGAAGATAAAGATTCTATGATACGAAAAGCTAAAATTGCTTCTTCTTTTTGTTGCATGTTACATTATCTTTTTCTTCACAACAAAAATCTATTTCTCAACCAACTTTTTCCTCCAATACTACAAAAGCTCTCTTTCCTTCACGCAATCTGCCAGTTGACTATTGCAAGTTGCATAATACAAAAGTATCGCAAGTCAAAGCTAATCCTCCTTCTTCATATATCTATATACATCAGTGTGCAACCTACTTTTAGTACTTTCTTTCAAAGAGAAATAAAATAGAAATACATGTACATTGGATCAAACAGGAAAGGAAATCCATACAATATATTCAAAATCACAATGATCCCAGTGGGTTTTAATAGGACATCATTGTAACATCTTGAGATAGGAAGCAGCAAGACAGAAGAGGTTTTTTGAGGGTGATTATGACATCACCTTATAGAAAACCCAAGTCACATGAGTTCTGTGACGATGTGAAGTGAAGAAATCTGACATAATGTAACCTTATAGATGTGGCACAACCTTTGAGACACATCAAGTCACATGGTACATTCGGTGATGTCATAGGAAGAATAACGATACTAGCTACCTGCCAGATATGACATGACCTGCTCAACACACCAAACCACAAGGTATATTTCATTACGCAATCTCCAGAAACATAACCCAATCTTCTTGACAATGAAGAGATCTGAAGAAAGGAACCAACAAGATTTACCAAAAGTGACAAAAATTGCTTTTACCCAACAATCTATCCAGAAATAGAGGCATTCTGGAATCTCCATTCATGCCATCAGTTCAGAAGACTTTCAAAGACTACTCCTGTTATATCTACCCTATCACTTGTTTTCCCCATATCATTTAATTTTATACTTTTCTTCACGAGAATGCCTTTGATCATCGAAAGGTGAATGTATAATACACATCTCTTATCGTATTTGTTTTCATTTATCCTATATTAGATAGCAGATCACACAGAACATGCTATGGATGTTTGTGGCTTTCATCCACCATCCATTTACACATAACAAACATCCTTTAAAAAGGATATTTTCAGGGGAAGTGGCTCCCTTCATTCACCGACCTGATTAAATATCCTTGAAGCATCCCACTTTAATCAGCAAGTTCAGAAAATTGATGAAATTTGGCATAAGAAAATCATATTTCATTCTGCCAAAACAGAAGATGGAGACATGTGTAGGTAGAGGATGTGTATCAAAATACATGTAGTTCACAATATAAAATTTTGCCATCTTTAGAACAAGCAACAGTTGTACAAGGAAAGCACTTCGTCAGCACCTTTGCAATGGTTATATGAGCATGACTGGCTATGACTAGGACGTAACCAAAGTGGCACTTCTCAACATGTCAAAGACTACATCTCACATTATACTGATGTTTGATAGCTTATATCTGATTCCTACTTATGCAAAGACCTGCTACTTGCTGTAAAATTACTGGCCTCGTTTGGGTCATACTCAAAAGGACCTTGGGCCATTTATCTCAAAACCAAAAGGAAGATTTCTTTGGCATTTAACAAAGTGATAGTCAAAAACACAACATAATCAAAACAAATCTTCATACAAAATCTGAAACAAAATGTACATATAAAGGTCACTTGCACTTAAGCCCGCAATATCTCAGAGAATCAAATATTTTTGAAACCCAGAACATTACAAAATAATCTAAATTTGAACAAATTATATTAAAAAATTTTATGTAGAATCAAGAATTAGGAAATCTAGAATTGGAATTTGATCCCAATAATATTTATAAACTATTAACTGTCTACTGCCCTTATTACCACAATTATTCTTCTGTTAGATTTTACACTTAAAGATAAATTATAGATTTTTTTCATGAAAATCCTTCAAGGATGAATGAAAATAATATCTAAAAAAATATACAAAGCAATACTTTTTTTCAGCAAAAACATCAAGCTATATTCAGAGCAGGACAACTACCACCCTCTTCATTGTCCAAACTATAATCATACCCTGTTCACACATGCCACCTTGTAAATAGGAACACATGAAGTTTCTGTATTTTATTGCAGCATTCTGGCTGACTCATTCAGATACTTCAGTCAAAATACCGGTATAATCACTGTGTTCAGACTATCTCTCACTTACTGGACATCCCCCCCCAAAAAAAACCTCAGTCTGAACGCTCAGGAGAAAAATGCTTTGTTTCCTATTCCCCCCCCCTGGTTATTGGAAGTATACGCAATATTCCACTAAACTATGCAATTCAGTGCTACATTCCAATGGGGTGCAGCTGTTTTTTATTCAAGAGAACACACACAAAATGCAGAAACAATGAACTGCTTCCACATCATGTCAGTCAGCCATGACTTGTCCCTTGAAGATTGGGGCAAATGTGAACACTCAATCATTAAAAAAAGATTGACCATCCCCTGGTAAGCGGGAAACAGTATGAATGCCAGGATAATTGTAGAAATATTGTGTTCTTTTAGCATACAATTGACAGGGATTTGACAGCGCTTACCCTTAAACTGCTAAGATGAGTAATATTTACAACAATGATGCTGTATTGGACATATGAACAGGGTACGTGTCAAATGTACATTTTTTTTTTTTTTAAGATAAAAGATGAGTGTAAAAGCTACCGCCATATATCACTGAAATCATGTTATTGATTGGCTTAGAGCAAATAAGCAAAATGATTGTAGCAATTGTTTTAATAAGTTTTATGAAAGAGGGAATAAACATATATCTATTTTTCATAAAGATGATTCCCAACAAGTTTAACCTATTTCAGGTGAAATATAATAATACGAGAGATTTTTGCTTAGCAAGACTACACGCTGCTGAGGTGACAAAGGTACATATGTCCCCATTCTCTTTAATGCAAGTCTCATTATAGATTGCATCTTTAACATTCATACATTAGACATCATTTCTTTCATGGAGCAAATCTGCATGCCAGGATACCATTTCATCAATGTTTTTCATCTGACAACTCTCCTTGATTTTGATTGGCTGTGTAGCACAGTTGCTATGGTAACCATCACATAAAACAGGACCTGTCAGATAAAACATCCAACAAGTCTTATTATCAAATGCTCCCTGATCTAAATCTGTGAGAAGAACTTACCTCTCTCACAACCCTCAGATTCTAAGTCCATGCTGAGTTTGAAAAAAAAAATTGATATCAACTGCTCGAGAGCAAAGGGAAAATTCTGTATTCAAAGTTTGATGTGATCAATCATAGAAATAGTATGCAATGCTTCCTAACATCAACTTTTGAAAGTTTATATTCTTTCACACATGGATCACTGAACTGGGGATAACACAAATCAAAATTTAAATTCCCGATCATAATTCATACTGCAAGAACATGACGCATCAATGTATCAAACTAAAGCAAACATGAAAAATATAACAGACTTGATAAACATACAAAATAGTTGTAAGAACAAAGAAAATATTCTGTGTTTTTTCAAGAATTTGGACAAAATTTACACACAAACAATGATACATGATAGCATGCATCAGATTCATTACAACATCTCATAGAAAGTCCTATTCTTCTTCATAGACCACAACCTTGGATGACTGCTTGGTCAGCTCAAAATTCAACTTCTCCCATTCTGTGTGGTAGAAATAAAAGATACAAAATATAATCAAAATGGTAACTATTTGATTTCAATACTAACCGTATAAAATAGTTACATGTATTATATAATGCAATTATGACACTACTCCAGCATTGTATAAAATACCATTAAACCTTTAAGCATGCAATTTATTATTTAATTATTTATCTTCAGACCACCATGACATTGTAATGCTTAGCTTGCATAGTTCCTGTCACAGGTGGAATTTTTGATATACATGTAAGCATTAACTTCTTCAACGTGAAATAATGACTTGATAAAATCACTTAGACAGGGGATATCCTGGTAAAATATATATATATATGTACTTCTACAGTCTGAATTCTGAATGAATTAAATACACTGTATGATGCAACAATATCAAATCAGTATATGTGACAAGGTACATTAACAAGTAGTGATAGAGTTCTCATACCATAGCATGTACGTTGGTCAAAGATTAATGTTAAAGTTTCAATGAAATCTCTCCAATCATTCATCATCATTTCCAAAGTGCATGTAGATTAGTAGTTAAATAACCTAAGGAATTCCTTAAAACTTGAAGTCCATGTTCAAATGAAATAAGAAACAAACTTGATTGAATTTGAAATCACAACATATTTTTTTACATCTTGCACTAAGTTGCACACAAAATAATGGCATTATTCTCTTAATTCTGAGCAAAAGCTTTTCCATATTTGACATTCAATCATTCTTTTTTAATAATTATTTTGACATGTGCATGGTATCATGCTCAAAAGTTTCTTCATTGTAAATGAATTAATCAATAATTAACTTACCTTTCTGAAGCATATCTGCCAATTCTGAGTGGTTAAATCTGGCTGTCCAATATTGCTGTCGATCCAATGGCTTCTTCTTCAGGTTATTATTCTCTCCCATTGTGGTATGAGGGATACTGTTCTTATTGCCACTTGCAAGAATGGCAGCAAGGCTTGCAGGTACTGATGGCACTGTAGAGGTACTGTCCGGAGTAGTCTTCCGGATATGGTGATTGTCACTTTTGTCAATGTTCTGGGGAGTCTTGGAAATCCAAGCCTTTTCCAGATCAGCACAACTGACCTGGTTAGGAGGTGGAGATGGAGAGCTGGCATTGGTTCGATTCTCTGGGTTATTGACAGGAGAGGATTGAGGCACAGGCTTGGAATCAGATTTACCCTTTGGCTGTTGGTTGCTTTGCGTCACATCGTCGATCAGTTCGAAATCACTCTCGCAGAATTTCACTGAACCAAACGTAATGTCAAAGCTATCAGCTGGCACTGCTTCAAAAGGGAAGGAGTTGTCCTGGATGACAGGAGTACCCTCTGACGTCAAGTTAAGGCTAGTTTCAGATTTGACTGTCCGCATACTGTCCTTGTCTTTAGTATTGGCACTAGATGATTTCTTGGGCACCACTGCCGGAGCAGGTGGTGCAGAGTCGAGGCTTACAGCTTTATGGCTGCTCTCTAGTTTACTTGCCCTAGCTGGTTTGATATCATCACTAGCTTTTGATGTATCCTGCTGGGTGCTAAGTACTTTACTCAGTGTTTTAGTGTCTGTTGATGACTTGTTAATGCTTTGTTTAAGGCGTGCTGCGTAAGTGTCATTGGAGCATTGCAAGTCAAGATATTGCACAACATTATCTGCACTTGTATTGTCCAGTTTTGGCAACTCGGCATCCGGTATACGGCCCATATCACGTGGGAGACTTGCTGATTTGGCAGCTGTCACAGCACCAACTACACCACTACCATATGCTTTGGCAGGAATATCACTAAGATCAGTCTGACTGTCCAATTCTCCAGTAGTAGATGATGTAGAAGACTTTGTTTCAAAATTGTCCTTTACTTCTGGTGGTTTTATCAAAGGAGGGTCTTGTTGCTGTTCTCTGCCATCTGTTGCACTAGAAGTAAGAGAAGCTGAAAGTGTTTTACATGTACTATCATCCACTGTGCTTTCTTGCTGATCTCCAACAATGGGCTGATTTTCCTGGGGTTTTTTAACACTCCCACTAGGAGGAACAGGTGGTTTAGCTTTTAGTTTGGCTGCATAAGAGTTGGCAGAAACTGGTGGGGGAGGTTTCTCAGCACTCTCGTCTGTAGGTATACTGTCTGGTCTAGGCGATAAGCTGTGAAACTCCTCTCTCAGATTATGGTGGCGGGAAAAGGAAGCATGCCTATGTACTGGTCTATTATCGCTCACATCCATCCATTTGGACATGCCCGATGGCTCACTGCTGGATTTACGTAACTTAGGATCAAATGGTCCACTGTAATAAGAGCGTCTGAGGTTATCTGCAGGTGAAGGTCTAAAAGTGTATCTATCCTCTGCAGCATAAGCCCTCCTCTTGCTCTTCTTTATTCCATATGTTTGCCACTCACTACCATTTGCTTCATCTTCATCGCGAAAATTCTCGTCCATGGAGCTCTCTTGGCTTGCCTTTATACTGGTATCCTCGCTGCTTTTTTCGGCATCATTTCCACTTTCTGATTCATTATCAGATGTATTAGCTTCCTTTGCAGCACTTTTATCACCATCTAATTTAACTAACTTATCATTTAAAGGCTTTTTATCACTAGACGATTCATGTGTAGTCCTTAGAGCATCATCTTTATCTGACATGTCTAGTGATTTTGGCCGGTCAGGCTTCCCAGAAGTAACTCTCTTGTCTGATTTGTTGATGGCTTTGTTGTCTTCAAGAGTTGAATCCACTTGTTTCTTTGCATTATTTGTCTGTTTCTTGTCATTTTTGTTTTCTGTTTTCTTAGTCTTTGTTGAAGGTGCAGATGATTTAGAAGGTGCTCCACTAGGTCCATTCAGAGTTTTTAAATTGGACGAAGATTGTGAGACTGCATCTGTTATTTTATTACTGTCTTCTGCCCCAGATGTGCCTGGTGATGTAAGTGCTTTGTTCTCATGATCAGATGAGTTGGCTGTTCCACCTGGATCTGCTTCAGTATTTCCTGCAGAAATATGATAACAAAATACAACTCCTGTTAATGACTTCTCTGTATATCATGACAATGAACATTCAAAGAATATACACAAAGGAGCTTTCACTATTGGTTTACAATATTTTTTATCAAAACAGCCTAAACTAGGACCACAGCCAATTATAAATACCCCTTCAGAAAATACCCATTCTCAATTTAAAAAGACAGAAAAATCAAAGAATAACAATAAAGAGTTTGAGAAAAATTTGACAAACAATGAGAAAGTTATGAGCATTTGAATATTGCAATCACTAATGCTATGGAGATCCTCTAATTGGCAATGCGACAAGGTTGTGTGATGTCACATGTGAACAACTTTCCCTATGATGGACTAAAAAATAACCCCAAATTTCTCTTTTTGCTTTTTCTTATGGTGATACAATCTTTTATCCGTGATGTGTTCTTTAAAAATATGTATTACATGCCCTCCTATAGAAAGAATAAATGATCTACTGATAGATGTGATAAAAGAGGCAATTTAAGTGAAATATATACTAGTGTAATGGGGAGAGTTGTTCATCAAAAGACATCAGTGACATCATACATAACATCTTTGCCGCATTGCCAATTTGAGGATCTCCATAGCATTAGTGATTGCAATATTCAAATGCTCATAACCTTCTCATTCTTTGTCCGATTTTTCTCAAACTTTCGTTGATCTGTTTCTTTGATTTTGATAGGAAAACTAATGTTAAATTTCTTGGTGTTATTCTCGATCAGCATTTAAACTGGAATTTGCATTTTCAGCATCTAAGAACTCATATTTCTAGAATTATTGGTATTATGTTCAAACTAAAAGATACATTAATGCCAAAGTCTATTATACTATTGTACAATTCTTTCATATTATCTTATTTATCTTACGCTAATATTGCTTGGGGTTGTGGAACCAAAAGAAACGTTAATTCCTTACTGTTATTGCAGAAAAGAGCCATAAGAATTTGCACAAGTTCTGCTTACTTAGCCCATACTGATCCAATTTTCAAAAAACTGAACATATTAAAAATATGTGATATCAATATCTTACAAACTGCAAACTTTATGTTCAATTATGCTAATCACTTGGTTCCAAGCAATTTTAATTCAATGTTTATACATAATACCCAGGTTCATGAACACAATACCAGAAGTTCCAACAATTTTCATCTTAGTAATCCCAAAACAGTACCGGTACTTGCTTATAAATCCATCAGACATAGAGGACCCGATGTTTGGCACTCACTGCCTCGTACAATAAAAGAATGTTCTTCGCTTTCTTCTTTTAAATGTAAGCTAAAAAAACATATCATATCATCATATGACTCATGAATTTTTTCTTAAAGTGTATTTAGATAATTTATAATTGTTACACTGGTTTCCAGTTCCCGATGGGGGGGGGTAGGACATCTGTACTTTTTTCCCTTCATGTCCTCATTTTTAATATGTCAATATTTGTATCGCCATGATGGCACTCGGGGTCTGCCTCGTCAAGACCTTTCGGTCTTTTGCAGTCTCCCAAATTTCATTTTGTATTCATGTATGTTTAATTGCTTTCTTATCAATTATGTATTTTTCTGATATTGTATCTTGTGTTTTTTATTGAATGGAATTTGAATAAATTGAATTAAATTGAAATTGAAATTAAAATTTTTCTGCTTTCACACAAGCTATCTTGTTCTAAAGGTTTCATTCTCCTTTAATACAAATGTTTCTAAGCGCTGCATTCTATTTCCCCGGCTTTAGCATGGCTATCCTGATTGGACACTCGAGCATTCAAGGAATTCCTTCCTACCGGGTACCCATTTACTACACCTGGGTGGAGAATGGCAAATGCAGATAAACGCTTTGCCAAAAGATGCGAGTGCTGCAGGGATTTGAACCCCAGACTTTGTGGTTCAAAGTCCAGAGATTTATTCGCTGAGCCACAACACATGGATTCATGGAATATTTGCCCAAGGTAGTCCATTCTGAGCCATCAAATATAACATGAATACCCAATTGCAAAGGAAGTATTGTGCACACGTACTGTACATAAAAAACTGACCTTAATGGATAGCTGGCAAATTTATGATACGACAAGTGGAATGCCTCTGGCCGTCTCACCTGCATCGCGCAGTTCAATATAGCAGCAGTGCTGACTTTGAAAACTACTCTAACTCGCACAAGATGTTCAGTGATATATGGTTACTCTTATGTCTACTTTTTATGAACTAGACCAATAAACTTACAGAGATATGATGGTTATTCAACAAAAACCCCAACATGGCCAAAGTTCATTGACCTTACATGACCTTGATCATGTGACCTGAAACTCGCACAGGATGTTCAGTGGTACTTGATTACTCTTATGTACAAGTTTCATGAATCAGATCCATAAACTTTCAAAGTTATGATGGTAATTGAACAGATACACCTAATTCGGCCAAAGTTCATTGACCCTAAATGACCTTTGACCTTAATCATGAGACCTGAAACTTGCACAAAATGATCAGTGATGCTTGATTGCTATTATGTCTAAGTTTCATGAATCAGATCCATAAACTTTCAAAGTTATGATGGGAATTCAACAGATACCCCCAATTCGGCCAAAGTTCATTGACCCTAAATGACCTTTCACCTTAAACATGTGACGTGAAACTCATGCAGGATGTTCAGTGATACTTGATTAACCTTATGTCCAAGTTTCATGAACTAGGTCCATATATTTTCTAAGTTATGATGACATTTCAAAAACTTAACCTCAGGTTAAGATTTTGATGTTGATTCCTCCAACATGGTCTAAGTTCATTGACCCTAAATGACCTTTGACCTTGGTCATGTGACATGAAACTTTAATAGGATGTTCAGTAATACTTGATTAACCTTATGACCAAGTTTCATGAACTAGGTCCATATACTTTCTAAGTTATGATGTCATTTCAAAAACTTAACCTCAGGTTAAGATTTGATGTTGACGCCGCCGCCGCCGTCGCCTCCGCCGCCGGAAAAGCGGCGCCTATAGTCTCACTCTGCTATGCAGGTGAGACAAAAACAGTTTTCATTGAGGGAACCTGCTCACATAAGCTTTAGTACCATCTCGAGCGAGGATGAAGTTGATGAAGTTGCAAAAACTGGATATCATAACATTAGCAACTGATAAATTCAACCAAGAAAATTGACAAATCATGCATGCCTTAATATAATCTTTCTATAGTTCAATTTTGTTCATTTAGGCCCAAGGTTTGAAATTTAAAATGTGAAAATGCAAATATACATGTAAATAGTAATTAAAACCAAATTAATTAATCTTTAATTCATTTTACATTTACTTTTCATTGGTGCACCAATAATGATAAAATCAAATCTAGACCCGAAAGAAACAGTCAGGAATTTGTCTGTTCAATTGTATCATCTCAGCTATACTCAAAATACATTCTACTGACCTTTCTTTTTCTTTTTCCTTTTCCTCTTCTTCTTGGTGGGTTCATCTGCCACTTCGGGACCCCCTAAGCCAATACCATCACCAAGCACTTCTGCTGTACTGCTTGCAGTTGGAGAGATTTCATCCTCTGGAGATGAAACAGCATTGACACCAGCAGATGTTTCAGGAGATTCAATGCTTCCATAGTTCTTTGGCAGCTTGCTGCTACATAGTCCCTCTTGCTCCCTACTGCTATCTACATGCAGTTTCACAGGCTGCATCTCCCGCTCCACGGGTTTCTCAAAGACATTATTACCCAGGTTGCGGCGACTAAAGTCACTACTACCTGACACATAGTTCAAAGCTACGGCGTCAGAATGGTCAAGGCGCTCACTGTCAATGTACTCAGGTTTAGGACACGTTGAACTTTCTGGGAATTCGGAAGCATCAACTATGTCTACAGCACGATTCATCAATTTGTTTATTGTATGTGGGGAAGGGCTGGAAGCAGATACTTTACTTCCTTGAGTACTGTCACAAGATTTTTTCTTTGTTGAAAGCAATTTATGTGAATTTGTGTTTTTAACACTGCTCTTTTCATCTACCTTTGGCTTGTTCACAATACTGCTGGTTGCACTCAGTTCTAATCCAAATGATATGTTAGCCCCAATATCAACATTGCTGTGATGAATGTCATTTTTAACTTGAGAGTCCTTGTTTGCTAGTGATCCATTTTTCTTGCCAGTGACATGAATGACATCTTCCTTCTTTTCTTGAGGAGTTACATTATTCAAACATTTATCATTCACAGCATGTTTCAATTGTACATCAGATTTTACTTCAGCAGACGCATTCTTGACAGAAGTAACTGAAAGTGCTGTAGTCTTGCCATCTACCCCAGCACTGATGCTTGCAGATTCATCGGTGGCAGCCATATGGCAAGAAACAGTCTGTGCTTTGGGGGGATCACAGGGATGTTGCTCAAACACCAGAGGCTGAAAGTCGGTGACAGAGCCAGTGATCAGAATATCAAATTCCTTATCTGGTAGTTCAGCTATCCGTCTTGCTGTCTCTTTCAGGCGATCAATCTGTATACAAAAAAACAGAAGCAAAGAACAAACAGTGAACATTCGATATTTCTGCAAATCACAATACAGCACCAAATGACATCATATGATAGGCAGATCTTGTATTTCATACATGTAGCTCAGAGGAGCATGATGGAATATATCAAGAATTGGTTCAATTGGGATCAAGATACAGTATGACAATGATAAGCTAAAGCCCATCTTTCGCTTTGGTAAAGGGTCAGTAATGTAAACAAGCATACATGTACATGTAGTATTAGTTATCATCCAATGCATTTTTTACCCATTCAAATATACATACGGCATTTTTTGAGGCGGTTAGGATTTAAAAAGAAAACAAAAATAATAAAAGAAATAAGTGAAATAAAACAAAAGAAAGAAAATGAAGAACAAACAGAACAGGAAAAAAAGTAAAACAGAAAAAAATAAAGAAAAAAAAAGAAACAAAGTAAATGAAAAAAAAATGAATAGAACAAAATTAATAAAAAATGGGGAAAGGGGGAAAAAATTGAGAAGCCATTACAAATAGTTTTTAACAGTTGTATGTGACAACAGTTTAAGCCAATTGAGCAAATAATTTTCACCTTTTGGGGATGGCGCATTTCTATTTTTATAACCTTTCGTTTGTATTACTTGTATATATCAGTAGAAACATATTCTTTAATCAGGCATATTCAATGGGAAGGAGTATATTGTTTATAACCACTTTCAGAAAAGAAAAAATAAAAAAAAATAAAAAATGCCAAAAGTTATATCTGGAAGAAAAGTGTCAAGAAAAATTCTTTAATTTGTTTGCAAAATGTTTGAAAAATTCACATTTCATACAAATGAAATGCCTTCCCAAAGTATTTTCTTTCTGAAGAATGGTTAAAGAAGTCATTTATAAACAAGAAAGAAGGAAACTGTCTGCTTATTTTTGGCTAGACAAGACACAGCTTCTAAAGAAACCAAGTATCAACATACATACAAATGCACACATGGGACTGTGATGTACTCACCTATGTGTTTTTATGTGTATTAATACATTTGGAAATCGGTCTTTTCGATTCAAAAGAGAGGTTATAATTCCTCTTTTTAATGCTTGCAAATAAACAGTTTACACCAGATTTTAGTAATATGGACTGTAGAAGGGCATTTCATTGGTGTAAAATGTGACTTTGACATAGATTTTCAAAGTTCTGTGGAAGATTTCTAAGCAGCAACATTTTGTATCGTAGCTCGCCAGCTGGCCGGCTGGATAATAGCTACTGTATGCCATAGCGGTAAAGCCTATGTACTGTCATGTGTGTATTTGTGTGTAGATCAACAAAAAGGGCGCATGACGAACTGGCTTGCAAGTTGAACTGTATAAAGTTGATAAATGCGTGCAAAATCAGGAGAAAATTGCGCTTCTTTGAAAATAATTGGTTGCCCGATTTGGGCAACAAAAACTTAACATTTTTCAATGATTGCCTGAAGTGGATTTCTGTAATGTCGAGCCTTGTCATAGCTATATTTTCGTAAAATCGTATCTTATTTATAAAAATCCTACTGTCGTATTTTAAGTGAAAAATCGTACTATTTGGCAGGTCTGATTTGGGTTGAATCACAACTGCACAAAAATAATGCTTTATTTGCTATCCTGAGATACATGCAAATAATGGCGAGCAATTGTGCAATTGTGCAATCCCTCCAATCCAGTCTATCTTTGGCAAAAAAAAATTCCAGCATTTTAATGCATGAACCCAAGGTATAGTACGTACATGTATGTATCTAGCTAATTCGTCAAAAGCATTTCAGCATGCATGTTCCCTGAAAACCAGGGGCGGTATTCTGAGATCCATTATCCTTGACATTGTTTTATTTTACCTCTAAAATAAAATTGGTATTCTGATATCAATTTAACCTCTCTAGTCTGGGACTAAAAATTTCATACTTATCTCAGATAAATTTTAGTTTTTAATCATGTGTATAGATAAAATGCAACGGAGCAGTCCCAATGTAAAAATCCATCGCTTTCTAACCATTGCAACACAGATGATGTGCTTGCTCCCATGTTACTTTGAAGATATAAACAATACGCTTAGCGTAGGATGGGGCTATTTCATCTCTGCGTTGTCAATTTCAGCAATATTTCTCGGTGAATAGTATAACTGAAACGAATCGATTAAAGACATGTTAGCATAATAATGCAATCGTATTTGAATGTATTGAAACTGATGCACTCTCACTCCCTTCCCCACTTCTGGGAGGAAAGGATTTTCATTGGTTGGATGTTGAGAAAGCTAAAAGCAGCAACAAACTAGCAACCTTAATAGCGCTGTAATAAGTATTTTCTACTTACATCTTGCCAGCACAATGCTACATTCGGAGCTGTGTGTGTAGTCTTGTAATAGGCCCAAAATTGAATGATATAACATGTAATTCACCAGTCAATTCATTCATACAAAATTACATGTATGTATACCACAGTAGCAATATACATGTAAGTACTTTCCCCTAACAAACATTTCAGTTTCTCTATTAAATTGAAGGCTAGTTTATGAGCTGTATTATTGATTATCTCACATATTCATTTTTAAGATTATACATGTATGTAGTCTATAATTGCACACAGTCTGTCAGAGGCCACACAAAATGTTGGTCAGTTTACTTCCCCTTCAAACAGCCATTCTTAATGGACATTGCTTCATATTAGGCATGCAATATATGGAGATGAAATGAGAATGAAATGGTTCTCAGAATACCAATTTGGATAGATTTTAAGAGTATTTTGTTTAGTATCTAACTGGTTAAAACAGAGGTATAAAATTTTAAATCTGAAATAATATGTCATGATACCCACATAATGTCTTTACCTACATGTACATGGTATGTAATGATGTACAAGTATCATTTGAGATTCATGTGCATGTAATGTACCTGTAGTGTAAATTCTGCCTACTGGCATTCCGCCATATGATGCATTTGTGAATGTACATGTAAATACTTTACTCTAATACTTCCATATGGCCAGCGTAAGTAACAGTGACTGTTTTAAGATTGTATTCTTCACCAAGAGAAGGAATACCTGATATATTCTATTCAATACCATTTCTAATGCAATGTGCTACCTGCAAGCCAGGGCCCTGGGAACAATTTTTTTGGCTGGGGGTGCTGAAGTAAATTTGCCATACAAAAAAAAGGCTTTTACTACAAAATGAAGGTTGTTTTAGTCCGAATAAATCTGACAAGCCAAAAAAAAAAAAAAAAACATTTTCACTACAAAATGAAAGTCGTTTTTGGTCTGAAGTATTACGAGAAATAAAAAGGTTTTCACTACAAAATAAAGGTCGTTTTGGCCAAAAGAAATCTGACAAGCAAAAAAAAAATCTTGGGGGTGCTGAACCCCAGCACCCCTGCTTCCCAGAGCCATGCCACAGGCGCTGTGCAACCCCTGTATGATAACCGACACCCTCCCCCTAGAAAATGAAAGCTGAATCATATTTTTTCAAACCACAGTATTGTTATGAACAGCAAACTACATGTACAGTGTACTTTATAAGGGGAGCATGTTTAGTCTTTGTTCATTTGTCATAGCAAAGGTTAAGTCCACCCCAGGAAAATGTTGATTTGAATAGAGAAAAATCAAACTAGCATAATTCTGAAAATATCATCAAAATCGGACGTAAAATAAGAAAGTTACGACATTTTAAAGTTTCGCTTATTTTCCACAAAACAGTTATATTACATGCACAACTCAGTGACATGCAAATGAGAGTCGATGATGTCCCTCACTAACTATTTTTGTTTTTATTGTTTAAATCAAATACAATATTTCATTTTTTACAGATTTGACAATAAGGACCAGGTTGACTCAGCCATATGGTATTGTACAATGCTAATTCCACATGTTCAGGGAGGAATTAATCATTGTTTCACATAACAATGTGGAGAAAATTAGAATATTTTTTATTTCTAAAAGAATTCCATATGCATCCCCCCACCAAAAATAACACAAAGATTGTTGATTGTTGAGGCTTCCGGTTCGTTCACTTCAGATTTTTCTATCATTTTTTTACTGTTGGCACCTGAGTTGGAACTCAAACTCACCTCGTTTTATCTGCAGTCAAGACCTCTTCCCGCTATACTAGCGAGAAGCGCTGATATCGGAAGGGGTATTTTAACGATAATCAGCCGATAGTTTCACTAGTCTTGACTCACAGACCCTTTACTGACTAAATAAACTGATGTCTATGGACAATTACACACACTAGATCCTGTTCAAAATTTGACAGAATAAAGCCATATTTTGGTATGTATTCCCACTCCCCCATCATACACATGTATGTTCTATATTGGACTACATATAGATACCTTCTCCATATTTTATTTTCAATTTTAGTGGGGATGCATATGGAACTCTTGCCAACATTTCATATAATAAAGTATAAAAAAAATACTTGCATCGACCGATAAATATCATGAATCTTTGAATTTTACGGCAAGATTCATATTCATCCGCCGACGCAAGTATTTTTTTAGATTTAGTTAGCACTGCTCATGATATTGTCGCCCTCTATGTGTCTGGTAACTAGGCTTAGATAACGAAGACGGCAAGATGGCGACAATAACAGACTGAGTACATCTAAACGCTCCTCTACTTTTAATAATTTCATGTATTTAAGCGTAATTGTATTAAAAAAACAATGATCTTTGGCCAAAAGTTGCAAACCAATATTGTAGGCCTAGCCGATTGATGATGGTGGTCCCCAAGTCTGCGCATCTAACAACTTCAGTTCGGATTTAATATGAATTTGTTTTTATTTCACAAAATCTTTCAGATAACAACATTCCTTATACATGTAGTTATTATGAGTAAGTGTACCAAACATCTCATAAGAATTTGAAAGAAATAGATCTAGGCCCCATAGGATTTTCTTGGAAAATCATCGGGCAGTCATTTTCAGATTGAAAAAAATGGTGCTCCATGTCTGCACACCCATTCACTTTGCACACGATTTGGGGATTCTGATGGGAAGCCGAGAAGGGCTGCATTTTGAGGCCGTCACATGAAATGCCCCAAATTCATTATTTTTCCACCATTTTGAGTCAGATTTTTAAATGAATATCTGTTTAAGTATTGCATGCGTAAAGTCTGTGTTTGCTGCATATCTTCTTTTACTAGAAGTTACATTTAGAATAGCGCAGATACGAATGTGCAAAGACAAGGCAGGGGGACTGCGCAGACTTGCCCAAGTTTGGGCTCAATCAAAAAAAAGGCCTGGCATGCCTGGCTTAAAGTTAAGTTAAAACGAGTATTTTGGAGCAACATTTATTGTAGCCCAATTCCTTGGTGCGTTTAGAGCAATGGCATCCGTCCCTGGCTCCATGGAGATTTTATTAAGCACGTTAGTGATATCACATCTCCACTGGAGACTCCAGGACCCGGGGGGGGGGGGGCACTCAGTATATATTGCATAGTGGGTATGTGCCAAAGAGGGGACCCCCATTTTTACACTCAAATTTCCATTCCAAGGCATAGCATTTTTGTCTTATTGAGAAAAAGAACAAAGAAAGCCGCTCCAAGGCGTAGCATTTTCCTTATCACGAAAAAAGAAAGAAATCCATTCCAAGCTTCACATATTTTTTGTTACGCCGTTCCGGTCGCATTGATCCGCTACAAATAATGAGCTGCAATTTTGGTGAAAAGTGGTCGCAGAACACCATCCGACAATCGCCTCTGCGAGAGCGCACCCGGTGGCCGGGCTAGCTGCATCATACACGTACATGTATACCCATTCCATAGGGATGCATACGTACTCACACGCTGGCAATCCGTTCCAAGCCGGCTTGGTCCACGGACCCCAGTATTCACAAACATTGTAGTTCCAAAGCCCGTTCCGAGTAGCCTGGAGTCGTCTGGGGAGTAAAAAACATTTACTTCGTGGACTTACTCCCCAATGATGCCTGAAATTGGATCCCATTTATCTCTGTGTAGGGATGCAATTCCCACGATCAAAGTTAGGCTAAATCAACACTTGCCCATTACGTTTGGAGCCCAAATTCACGTAAATGGGCCCAAACCATATTAACCCCCCATAAGTACTAAATTTCATTATATTTATTACATAAATAGTACTAAATTTGAAAAAAACATAAGAGCAGTCTGTTTATCTGCCATTTAGAATGCCACACGCGTGTAGATCTGCCAACTTAGATTTTAAAAAATACTTGAATCGGCCAATAAATATCATGAATCGTAAAAATCATTTTTTCGGTCAAAAAATATAACACGTGCGAAATGATATTTTTTTACTGCAAATATTTTACGATTCGTAATATGTATTAGCCGATGCAAGTATTTTTTAAATCTTAGACTGCAGCTCTACACGCGTGGTATCTTGGTATCGATAACGAAAGATTCTAAAATGGTGACGTAAACAGACTGGGTAAGTTACGCTCGTGGTTTGTTTTTTTCAAATTTAGTATGGCAGTGAGTCCAAACTTCGCGTGTGTCCATACTTCGCGGACGGTCATTATCTCAAAAACTAGCCAGTATCCTTAAAATCTGACATCATCAACGTGAAAAGCGACCTAAAATTACCCTTGGGTGAAAGTTTCTTTAGGATGAGTTCAGTATTTATGAAAATATTGGCAAAAGATCGGCAAATTTGTCACCGTTAGCGCCCCTTTTGAAGAAAGCAACAAGCATCATGATATCACCATTTTGCAAGCAGAAATCATCAAAAATGTGATTTAAATGTGGTTCTAACCGATTCCATAGCTTTTTGCCATCAATCTGATATAAATATTTCACTTTTTGAGCTTGAGTTTTTGTTTAAATCTCCACAAAAGCTTTGGCGCGCGAAGTTAGGTCACACTTTTTCTGAACGGTTTTCCAGCACAGCCCGCATTCGGAATAGAATTTTGAGATCGCGATACCAGCGAAACCCCTTGACCTACTTTACATTATCGTCCATGATTTTATAGTCTACGATCTTGCCGTCAATGTGGTAACTATTTCTTGAATTGGTTTTGTATAAATTATGAATAATTTGTGAACAAAATTAAGCCTGATGTCATGAATATTTTTGAAAAAGTGCGCAAAGTTTGGACACCCCATCGTACTATTTAATAACATATGAAATAAAATATGAAATTTAGTACTATAACGGGGGGTAATATGGTTTGGGCCCACCTGAATTTGGGCTCCAAACGTAACGGGCCAGTGTTGATTTAGCCCAACTTTGATCGTGGGAATCTCATCCCTACACAGAGATATATGAGATCCAATTCCATCCAGGCGTCACATTGGGGAGTAAGCCACGAAGTACCGTAAATGTTTTTTACTCCCGATGCCTCCCGGCTAGTTCCAAGAACCCTCCTAGCCTAGGCCTAGCTAGAGTCCTAGTCCTATCAATATAACTTATAGTATACGCCCACTCCACGACCAAGGCCCCCATTTTTTGTCTCGCCCGCAGCACACACCCCCACCACCATGACCACTTTTTTGGTCGAGTGCCCTGGCCTGGTTGCTAATTCAGCATTCTTCCAGTATTTGCGGTAAGGTAAGAATGCTAGCTGTGCCTGTGAGCTGTGCACACACATACTAGCCTAGGCCTACCTAATTCCTAACTGCCACTGAGTGCCAGTGCAGTGCAGTGCAGTGTTGGGTCCTACTGACATGACTGTGTGGAGGGAATGAACTGAAAATTTTATCCTTGTTGTTTAACAAAATTTACCTCTTCAGTAGGAAGACTAGATGGTATCAAGTTGTCATACACTTCTAGAAATACATCAGCATTCTCTTGTTTAAGTGCCTTGGCTAAAAGAAGTACAACGCTATTCCTGTCCACCCCGAAATGTGTTAAACTATTATGGTCACATCTTCCACTGTCTGCCATTTTTGGGTAGACAGTGTTGTTATGGCCTAACTGCGCATGCTCAGTTCCATTACAAACGAGCAATCTTGCTCGCGATGAATTGTATGTCCGAGAAATGACTACACCTCTGGATAAAAGGCCTATCTTAAGTCGGTATTATATTAAGTGTACGCAAAATTCAGGCAAAACAGACACGAATTCTCGTAGGAGACTTACCCATTAGAATTATATACTCTTCTGAATGATAGAGGAAAAACGGAAATGTTATTAATTTGTCACGATTTGCAGTGGGTTTCCTCATATGCCGGATTGATGGTACAGCCAGATTTTGTCATGGAAGAGGTGTGTAAGAATAGTACACGTATACCATTGGTGCATATCATGCACGCGCCGAAGCACTTCGCGAATGATCTCATGAAAAAAAATATTGAGATCGGTCAAAGGTCTTTTCCACTCCAATAAATATCTTGAACTAAAGCAATTTGATATTTGATTGAAATTTTGTGGTATGAATCGTTTTTTTTTCTTTTACGTCTAGTCTCATAAATATGTGATGAACGAACAATGAAAGGTAAAATGTATGTTTTCTTCTTACAAATGAAAGGGAAAAAGTATAACCCCGGAAATAGATACATGTAATGGATGCACGCCCACTTGCAAGTCATACCAAATTTGAAGTGAATACTAAAAATGGATGTGAAATACTGGGAGGGGGCTCTTTTAAGAGATTTTTTTTAATATTGGGGTTTTATAAGAACATGTGAGCCTATAAACTTGAAATTATTTTCATAATCAGGCACTCAGAGAGAAGGTGAAGTAGTTTGAGCCCGGGTATATTGAGACCTAGCTCAGAGTGAGATTTTACATTTCTACATCTTCTTTTGATAGCCTTTAGAATTACCGGAAATAGAACGTCGACGGGTCGCTCAGTAGCGAGAGGAGGTACAAGTTGAGCAGACCCACTCGTTCTGTTGTATTTTGTTCGTGACGAGTAACTGCATCAGAGCTGGTGCCGAGGATAGCCCCCCCCCCCCCCCACAAAAAGGGTCACTTAATTCTCTTTTAAAACAAAATAAAGAAAACAAAGAAATAGGCATGCATGCAAAAATTTTTTTGAAGATTTGACAAGTGAATTTGATAAATCACTTATGCATTGGCCTGCCCATTTATATTCCCCTCCCCCTCCGTGCTTTGCACCCAAATAGCCTACACAATGCACTCGGTAGCGTCCGCCACCAAGGGAAGGGGCAAGAGGGCTTCTGACCCCCTCTGTCAAAAGCATTGCCCAACCCCCAAAATTTCGAAAACTAAAAAAATGAAATGCTTTCTTGTCCGCTTCTGCCCTCTCCCCCTCATACCCCAAGAGAAATTATTCTGCCCCGGCCCCTATCATAAACCGTTATATACCAATGGTATATCAATGGTGTATAATAAATGGTAGTCAATGGTATACCATTCAATTTTTTTATAAGGGTTGCTGCTACTATCCCAATTGAGCATTTCACATATTGTTTTAGCTTTCCAAGGGCTATCAGCATAAACGAAATTCCCAAGGCCATTAAAAGCAATTAAATCGGGTACTTGATACAGGCTGAAAATAATATTTGAACCAATAAAGAAAAATCAGACAAACAGAACACTGAAAATTTGATCAAAATCGAACAAAGAATAACAAGGTAATGACATTGCGTTTTGGTGAAATATATGTTTCATGAATATTCAATGAGCAAATTGATATCATATCCTTAATTGATCTTTTTGTTTTGTTTTTTGTCCGCCAATTCAAGTTTTATCCGCCCAGACAATAATTAATTTGTGGAAAGCCTAATGAAATACTAATAAAGGCATATGGTTTTCTTTACATTTTGTATTATCATCATCATTATCATCACCATTTATTTCAGTCAGCATTGATATTTTTAAGTGTTCGTATTATATCAATTATAAAATCAAATAAGGATTATTAAATGATTGCAAATCAAACGAACAGAAGATGGTTACACAAAAACAGGAAAGGTAACGGCAACAACAATATATAATAACCTTAATTCATATATCACTTGTTCTTTCATTTGTATTTTATATGAAATTATATTTATTCAAATTTTGTCCTCCAAGAACTAAATTGGATATAAAAAAAAATTATCACAATATATTAACAGCTCCAACTTATTTTATTATATCGGGGAGGCAAATCATTTACACATGTGTGAAAATAGGAGGTAATTATTATTTCAACAACATAAGAAAAAAATGAAAGTGTGGATATGTAATTATCAGCAATACTGATGAATTTTCACAACGACGTGATATACCGTTTTCACAAAATATTGCTGAACTTAAAATTCAATAATTTCGTTATTTCGTTAGATTTTGATTACATATTCAGCCTTTGCTCTGTGAAATTTACTCTTTTTATTTTGATATAATGTTTCCATCCCGGTGTACCCCGGACCTTTAAGTAAGTGAATCCGCAACATGCTTGTGCTAGGGGCGGGGACTGAAGTGGCTAACGCAAGATGAGATAATAGGTCTATCAAAGTTACTCATTTTAAGTTAAGTTTGCGCCTAGACGGAGGGGGGGATGCAGCTCGTGCGGTTCGAGTACAAATTATGCTCTATAGGGACAGAAGATCATAATTGACGGCTGGATACAAAATGTGCTTAAAATGAAATTTACAAATCGGCCCCGGCCCCCTGTCAACGGAAGATATGGGGGAGATTCTGTTCAAGTGGATTAATCGTGCTTTAAGTATCCAGTTCTTTATATCAATATACATGCAAAAATCATTTTCATGATTTCAGCCCGCACTCCACGCTCGCATTCAGGACTATCATCTTCACGAATTCCTGACAACCATTCCTTTTATGTTCCCCGGGATATGTTCCTATTTTCAGCTCGCACTTCGGCGCTCTTTGCACCGATTATTTAGTTAGTTACACATCATTTTGTGAATGCAAAGTGTTTAAAATGCCAAGTTCACATTATTTTGTTGGTGGGAGACGGTTCCTTTTCATGATAAATTGTATGACCTTTATAATGAGGCCCGGGGCCGGGGCCACTTCCATTCACGAGTGGATACCATGCGCGACCATGGGGTATCGAAAAGCACCCTAAACAAGTAATTTCCATTTTCTGAAAATGCACCCCTTAACAAGTATTGGCGTGTGAAAACCTACACTTAACAAGCATTGGAAACAAAACGATACTCTTGGCAAATATTCCTTGAAATGAACCCCTAAACAAGTACAGGAATGTTTTATTGTTACGGGTCCTTCGGTCGTCGGCTTTACCTTATTTGGTTTAGTACGACCCCAACTTCTCAAATCGGACTCTAAACACGAAGTTTTGGGGCAAAAAGGACATCCTTTATAAAACATTTTAATTTTGTTTTATCATCCCCACATATTCGACCCTAAGCACGTAATTTTCCTAGCGAAATAGATACCCTTTTTTCATTATTTTTGTGTTTTTGACACCCTTATCACGTTACGTACGTAACGTGCCCTATCGTGAAAAAGACATCCTTTTTACGTGTTTTTTTGGTCGCGCATGGTATCCACTCGCCAATGTAAGTGGCCCCCCCCCCCCCGGGTAATGAGGTCTGGTCGTTTTCATCATACTTGAGAGTTTTAAATAACTGCAGAAAATCAGCGGTGCAGACAAATGTTTCTTTTATACAAAATGTTCAACTTTGCTTTTTCTCTCTTATTAGTACCTATCAGGGGCCGTGGAACCGGGTAGGGGGGGGGGGGCTGAAGCCCCCCCTTTCCAAAAACGTGTAAATGACCATATGATTGTGATTTTTGGCATGGTCAGCCCCCCCCCCCTTTGAAAACCATTCCGCGGCCCCTGCCTATGTAATGTGCTATTGTGGTTCTAAGAAAACGTATGGTATGAGAAACCACAAATTAATCATGAATAACTTCGTAAATAGAAGACTTGTCCCTACTAGTCCTTAGAATATAAACATCAATTTGGAAGCTTGTTTATTAACCCTATCTAGGCCAGGGTATTTTGGAGTTCCCCCCCCCCTAAGATCTCGGCCGTCGACCGCGCGATCGCGCCGAAAATTGGCACGCGGGTTGCCTGGGACATAATCTACAAGATTGTACAGTAGTTTATTTCATGCGAATCGCTATGAAGCGATTATGCTAATTTATGCGTAATTAGTATGCGAAGTCATACTTTTTCCTCTAACTCCCTAAATAAAGCTCCAAATGTTCTAATTTTTGGTATAGAAACTCTTTGTGGTGTCCTTAGCAAGTGTACATGACAAAAATCGTGATATTAAATAATTTTCTTATGTATTATATTGTTTTTTGGAATTTCTTATGTATTTCTTTGTTTTTTTACTTTTGTTTTTCATTGTTTTTTTCAATGAAATCTGTTGGGGACTCTTCTGTGATCATAAAAAGCATAAAATGAATATATTTAGACTAGCAAAACTAAAAATAATCATACAATTATAAATTTTGGTTGAAAACACAATTTGCATTGACTTTGTATATAAAATCACGTTTTTGAGCAATTTTCGGTCTGACATGCACTTACATAATGTTGCATGATTTCGTAACCATGTACCCATCTGAAGCGAAATTGGTCTCAAAAGTTGCGTAAGACTTGAAAGTAAAAAGTCAGCGAGCAGCGCGGTCAAAAAATTTCGCACGGCGAAAATATCGCACCATTTGTTGAGGGGGCCTCCGAGGCCCCCCGGCCTAGATAGGGTTAAACATCAACAAACTTTCATTCCTTGTTCAATGTAATAAAAATGCAGCATTTTAAAAGATTGTTAGCACATTTCCTCTTTTTGTTATCAATACACGATACATTTCATAGATTTGAATAGATCTAGACCAGCCATGGAAGGTGACCAGTAGAAATCTGGATTTAGAATTAAATCTAAAACAATTTAAAAGTGAATCCTCAGGATATAGATCTTACTGGTCACTATTCCAAGCCTGTATGGAAGTATTCTTAATCACTGTGATTTAGAATATGTTTATGACATGGAAAATTGCTAGCAGTCTGGATGAAAAATACTACAATATTTTCTTCTAAAAAACACTCTTCTCACAGAATAACAAGCATCATGGATTTAAACTACTTCAATAAAAATTTCAGAGCAATCATTGTATTGATGTTTTCCTTTTTTATTGCAGTTTTCTTACAAAATATAATGTACACATATTTACAAATACAATATAAACAGATTATTAAAGAATATTGTAATTTTGAGGTATTTACAACACTGCCCATTATTCATTTAGGAATAGCAATTCTTCACAATGGTCCTCATGAATAGCATTCCTCATAAATTAGCAGTGTACAATTACATATGCAATTTGTGTATGGATTTGAAGTTGTCGGGCCCCTATTTCTGAAGAATTGCTATTCAGTAAGTTATGTAATATATAAATAGTGCTCTTTATAAATAGTAAATTTACCCCCACAAATAAGTTTGAAGTGCTATTAGTCCATGAATAAAATTCATATCACACATATTTCAATATGATGTATTTTGGGGAAAATGTGTTTTCAACTTATCAGACTTTACACAATAGGTTATATTTTAATCTAATGGCAGTCTGTAACAACTCAACAATGAACTTTCATTAATTTTATTTCATTATGCTAGAATGTTCAGAACAACTATATTATGTTCAGAATCCAGGTTTTGTAAACAAAAGAAGAGCTATAATTGATATCTCTCTTGGTTCATAATTCATCAATTTTTAAATGCTTGGACATTTCCTCTCAGAACAAAATTTAAATATGCTAGTTTAAAGAATCATCCAGTTCTCAGTTGTTTAATTACAATACCAGTTGGCTGTATATTAGAATGTTTATTTTGATACTGTAATTACATCCTCAATCACTGTCGGGTAAAAACATATCTTCTGCTTCTTGGAGTACGCCATTTGCATCTGCGAGTTTGATCTGAAATGAAACAGAATAGGAAGAGATATACGAGTGCCATCATGATTGAAATTATTCTACAGATCATATGAGTGCTCAAAGAAAATTCTATCTTGATTTGATAAACAATATATACTCTATCTAATTTGCAAAATATGCCCTATCTACCAAACCACTAAAATATCATTACCCTGTTATATAATTATTCGTTTAATGGCCATGATCATAATTATCATAATCCAGGGGCAGTGTTAGCAGGGGGCAGCCAAAATTTTTTTTCAGAAGGAAAGGAGGAGGAAGAAGAAGAGAGAAGAGTGTCAAAAGGACAGGTGTGTGTTGTGTAAGCCTTTGTTGCCTATTACTTTTGTTTGCTTCTACATTATTAACACAATTACAGATGTGACACATATAGTGTAAGACATACCTCTGGAATGGGATACTGAGTTGGGTCTGGAGCTCCCTCTCTGCCAAAGTCTACCATGGTGCCACACTTGGCAATGTCATTGACCCAGACACCCTCATAGACCTGACCTTTGTCCAAGTAAAAGAACTTCCCTGGTCCATTCTTCTTGTGATCCTTCCACATGCCCTCGTAACGATTCTCTGTCGCTGAATGAGAAAAACCAAGAACAGACTTGCCAGATTAATCACCACTAGATTTCCTTCAGAACAAGAGTGGTGTACATATAAGATTGAAATGGAAGATCTCCTCCATTGCTGACAATTAATGACATAAATGTTCAGTGTTGATCCTAATCATTCACCTTTTTCAATAGCATTATTAACTTTATTGAAAAAAAAAGAAATACTGAGAAAACTGAGAAGTACAATATACCATATCTTTTCTTAATATGTAACCAGCAATACTTGGGAAGTTTTAGACTAAATATAAGTCATAACCTTCCATAAAAAAGGTGACAGACATTGAGGTTTGTCACATACCATGTCTGCAAAAGCTCGATGGGCAAAGCAGCTGCAATACAAGAAATTCTGCCTACCTCAAGAATTATTGATGCTATCATGACATTTTTTTTTCATTGTAGACATCTTGATATGTGTAGGACAGTTATGTATGTAGGCCTATTCCTGTTTGTACAATTTACAAGAGTAGCTGGAATGGTGATTTTGGTTCTGAATGACAACCAAAGTTACTACATGTAATATTGACTACTTTGAAACATACACTCTGATATCTTAAAGACTATCATTAGATCGATAAACTGTAAAAGCCTATCTTAATATCAGTCAGTCATTTACATTATGCCCATTGTTGCTCATTATGAAAAATACGAGACATTTGACTTCCTCCTGCTCGTACGCACGGGCGTCCGTCGATATAACACATGATATTTTTATGAAAATATGCACCCTTTTTCTTAAAAGTTGATGGAGAGGGGGAAAAATTAATCGTATCAAGTCGGGGTATTCAGTAATGAGTACAGGAGAAACTATATTTCACTGATTTTCATGATTCATCCCATTTGATTAACTCATCTATTCGTGTTTTGGGGCTAATCTTTCCCTTACGCATTGCTTTTTGGCAGAAGTTCTATGGAAAATGCACCTTTTTTCACACAAACTTTGAGACACTCTGTATTCATTCCCCCATTGCTCGAGAATGAATGGGCAGTTAACGACGGGGTGAAAGATTTATTGAAGAATGGAATGTATATTTCATGAAAATGAAAGCCATTCCCCATTGGATGTTATCTTCAATACGTGTTTTTTAGATGAAGTTAGTTGTCGAATAGGCTCTCCTGGCATTTGAGGTCTCTATCGGTGACGTCACTCAGGATCGTCATGCCTGAACCATCGGCCAGGCAGGGGTCGCAATGGTAGTATGATTTATGCATAATGCACTCGATATATACAATAATCTTGTCCTCCCGTTCAAATGAATGTGAAACTCATATAATTTTCATCAGAGCATTCAACAGGAGTACTGTAGTACACATTTCTTTGTTATAAGTGAATTAAAGTCCCTCCAGTGAGTTTGATCACCCCTATTGTGAAAATGTATCACCCCTAAGTTGTAACACAGTCAGCTGTTTGCACTCAGGGTCACTCCGTGACCTGTGTGTGCGTTCAAGAGTTGTACACGATTTTCTGTCTCATTTAGGCAGAAATCTTTCATAATGGAATAAATGAATTAAAAATCCTAACCATTTTTCCATATATATGCCAAAGCACACTTAATATCAGAATGCATGTAGCAACATATGCTGCTTATAATTAAATGACTGATGTCATAGTCTGTATCAAATCAATTATATTAGTGGCCAATAAACAGGATTATTTACAATAATGTAAATGATTCCCATCTACTACAAGATAAATTGCTGAAAAATAGAGGGCTTGATAAATGTAGGCTCTTGTAACAATATTTTTTGTATTCACTATATCTCAGAAGTAAAATACCACAACAACAAATAAATGTTTTCATGAAACATAAAAGTTGAAATCATGGTTAACAAGGACTGCCCAAGTTAAGGATTTGTTGTTCTTAGCAGGAGCTTCCAACTCCCTGTTCTTAGTGTGTGAAGGGTTGTTATCATTGTAAAAGCAGTAATGACCAAGCAATGTGGAAAAGTGTAAACATGTTTATTCTGTTGAATGAATTATTTTGTTGCCAGCCACCCTCTCTCTATCCCTGACCTAGACATCCTGGTTTACTGCGCCTACTTTCCACATCCTCCAAATAATTTAAAGGACACTTCAGGCTGGCAGAGGTTCGGAAATTCATTTATAAGAAATTGACCTCTTATACAGCAACTAAAAAAAGATTGAAAAAAAAACACAATGGGGGCTGAAGAAGGAAGTAGCCCCCTGAATTAAACAAATATAAGTTACCATTTGGTTCAAAACAAACAGTACACAAATAAATTTTAATAAATGAAAAATAGGAAACTAGCCCCTGCACAGACAATACAATGTTTTACCCTGATAGAATTTTGTAATATAGCAATATCTTCAAAATAAAAACTGAATGGGGCTGACTGTTTTTATGGACCATTATATAAAGAATATTAAATGACTTTGTATGAACAAACAACTACAAATTTCCAAAATGATACTACATTCAAATTTCAAGTTGGGAAATATGAAAATACTGGCTTAAAAAAAAATCCTTATGTCAATTTGAAATATTACTGGTATGAAATGGAATGTTTGTGAAATCATGCCATGTTTTGCCTCACAGGACCAAGCTCAGTTACATTCAGGCTGTCTTCAATGTCAAAGGTGTACAGCTAAATCAATTCTATTGGGCAGACATTCTTACACAAGCAAGATCACAGTATGAGACAGAGACAAACAAGCAGAGAACAATGGCAATAAAGATTTGAAGCATACAGAGTGATCTTAGTTTCCCACAGTGTCAATGAGCAGCAATAGATTAATAGTAATAGTCTGACAAGAAAATAGAAATGAGGGGAGAAGAGAGTGGAGAAAAATGTTACAGGGGCATATGTCTGAAAATATTCTGACGATGAAAAGAAGAACAATTAGAGGTTGAAACATCAGTATCATTCTTTTCCTTTTCCTCTCTTTCTAATTTTGGTTTTGGTTGATTGATAGGGGGGACTTCCCAAGACCATTCAATGTTAGACCATCATAACAAATAATTCACGCAAATTTTACATCATACATATCAACAACAAATAAGGACATGATGCATAAAAGAAATAATAATGATAGCTAGTTTATAGCGCTCTTCCCAATACAGCTTAAAGCACTTTCCAACATATTATTACCCAGCCATAAAGAAATTATAGACAGATTTAAATGAAAAATAATGTTTTAACATCACTAAAGTAACAATGTGATGAATTAATAAAATATAACTTTCCAAAACAAATACTGATAAAGTACTGTACATAAACAAATTGGGAAATTACACTTGTCGATATTCACATCACTTTAAGCAAATAAGCACCAAAGAAATGAAACCATAATTCATAAACTAATATATAGTTCAATTAGAATAACCTACCTAATCTGAGCATGCCCTGTCCATTCCTCTCATCATTGTACCACTCTCCTTCATATGTGCTTCCATCAGCAAAGTACATCCTACCCCACCCACTGCGCTTATCAGCATACCATTCTCCTTCATAGTACTCTTCTGCTGAGTAAAAATTTGTTCCATAACCCTGAACAAAATTGGAAGAAGAAATATTAGAAATTAAGTTTGCATGTAAAACTTGATTTTTTGCATTTCATTTTTGCCTTTGAGAAATATTTACACAAGTTGATTTAATTTTATCAGTTATAAATCTTTTCCTCATAAAAAGCTTTTCCAAGCCCCAGAGGCCTGCTTTACAAGGGAGCCTTGTTATAAAAACAATTCATATTTCAAACATCATACAATCACATACATGCACACAATCAAATCAAACATCAAATATTCACAATACAAAAAAGAGGAAAAATAGAGGGGGTATATACTGTGTGTATAAAACACATACAGTAGAACATTAAGCTCACTGTGATTTTACATACATTTCGCTTTAAAATAGGAATTGAGGCAGAGCATTTAATACATACAGATAACATGTTGACAATTTTTGATGATGTATAAGAGAACAGCTGTTTTATTTTACACTCCTTTCTTGGTTTTGCAAGATGTAATTTTTGCGTTGAGAAGGATCTTGTGATGTAGGATAATGATTAATTCTCAGAGGCATGGTTTGCTTAATTACCATGATGCAAGGAGCAATGACTGTCCAGAATTTTATACAGTATGTTTTTAAGATAGAAATTTCAAAGAGTCCAACATACCCTGGGGCAGTATTTTGATCATTTTCTCTTTTCTCAGAGATAAGACAGAATCATTAATTTGGTGGATGTCATAACTTTTGTCATAAAAATCTTCTCTTTAGCGTGCACCAAAAATATGCGTTTCTTAATTGCACATAATCACAATATTCAAGCAAATGATATGACAAAATTTATGACACGGTCTAGCACTTGTAGCAGTAGTGAAATTTTGTCATATCTTTTAGTACCGATTCCCTGCTGACTAAATGTCAAGCATTCAATCATATTATTTAGATTAGATTGTGATATTAGTTTCATTCATCTTCCAAGATTTAGATAAGAAAAACAATTTTCCTATATTTCTGGGTATTAATGTTTCACTCCATGTAACTTAACCAACTTCTGCAATTTCATCTTTAATATGCAGCTGTTGAAATACATGTAGCTCTAGGTGTCATTTTGGATCAACTCTCACTCATCTATAATCTATTCAGCTATATGCCACAATTCCTAAATTTCCTCTCCAGTCTTTCAATCTTAAAGTTTTAAAGGAATTTCATAAGAAAAACATTCAAGGAAATATTTGACTCAAGAATCTAGTTAACATTCATGGTTTTCTGTTCCTAGAGCACTCACATGTCGTTTATCATTTTTCCAGCCACCAGAGTAGATTCTTTTGTAGCCTCCTCCCTCCATGGGGGTACTTAATGTTCCAAACCCATTCCTCTTTCCAAACTTCCAATCTCCATCATATAAAGCTCCTGACTTCTTCCACTTGTACGTTCCTTTGCCTGTAATGAAAGAAGCAATTTAATTACAATAAATGCAGATGTATGGTTTCAGGGGTAAAAGAGAACTAATCTGTCACACATTTTAGTCTTGGATTAAATAAATAGCTCCAAGTTAGGATGGTTGAAGAACTGTACATTTCTCCCATGTTTCAAATACCAGAGATCTTTAGCATGAAGATACTCATGGTTTAATCATGCATAGGCAATGTTTGTTGTTCTTTTTTGTATTAAAAGAAGTCTAGTATTACATTTCCTCTAATATTTATTTTATACCAGTTGTTGTATGTCCAAACAGGTTGCTTAAGCGGACAAGACAGTAATTTGGAGAACTTGCGATCAATATTTCATTAATAAAAAAATTATCAGGCAGTTACAAAGCACATGTTCTACTTCAACTTGCAATTATTTAATGCACGACTTGGGGGGAAATCTAGAGAAAAAAATTATTTTTATAATCTGCTCCCAACCATACTTGTGAATTTATGCATTTCATTTGACAAAAGACTTTTAATACATGTACATGTATGGTGTGCTATACTGATTACTCCAAAACATAAAAGAACAATGTATAATGGAAGCATCATCTAAGCTCCATTCCCATTGCATTAGGGCAGTTTTAGGGCAAGGCCACTTTTTCTATTATATAACAGAGGGCAAGTTTCTTGTCAGCACAAGATGGGGAATTCAAAATGGCATCAAAAATTTACTAGGCCAATCATTTGTTGTTGTTATTCGTTGTGGGTCGTTTCCACACCCAAATGAACTCCTCAGTACCGGTATTCTCTCAGTGTTTGTCACAAGGTTGATGAGCTGCTAGGTACTATTTGCTACTGGTGCTAGAAGTTGGCATTGGTGCTTTTGATGAAGCAAGCCAAAGAAGATGCTATTATTGATTGCATTTGGGGTGACAATTTGGGGTTAGTCCTCAGTATTCTCAGGCCAATCACCTGGGGCTGGGAATTGCCATTGAAGTCAGTTAACAGGGCATTTAATACTGCCATGGGAGTGGCTTTGGTACCCGGGGGGCCACTTCCATTGACGAGTGGATACCATGCGCGACCATGGGGTCTCGAAAAGCACCCTAAACACATATTTTCCATATTATGAAAATGGACCCCTTAACAAGTATTGCATGTGAAACCCTACCCTTTAACAAGTATTGGAAACAAAACGATACTCTTGGCAAATATTCTCTGAAATGAACCCTTAAACAAGTACTGCGATATTTTATTATGTCACAGGTCCGTTGGTCGTCGGTTTTATCTTTACACATCATTTGGTTTAGTACGCCCCCACCTTCCACAGCTCGTACAAATCAGAATTTAAACAGGCTCTAAACACGTAGTGTTGGGGCAAAATGGACATCCTTTACAAAACATTTTTTCATTTTGTTTCATCATCCCCGTAAATTTGACCCTAAACACGTAGCTTTCCTAGCAAAATAGATACCCTTTTTTTTTATTATTTCTGTGTTTTTGACACCCTTATCACGTTACATACGTAACATGCCCTATCTTGAAAAAAAAGACATCGTTTTTACATGTTTTTATGGTCGCGCATGGTATCCACTCGTCAATGGCCCCCCAGGCTTTGGTATAATTCACTCTGCCATTTAATACGAGAAATACAACTTTACAAGTATATATCATTTAATTTTAAAAGGGTAGTCTGAAAATGAAATAACAAGTGCAGCACAGAAGATCAATTACCGTACTATTTGGAAAAAAAATCTGTAACAGTAACATAAGACTTGGTTTTGTTCGTTTTTAAATTCTTTGCAATTTACAAGTTGATCATAACTGAAGTTGTGAGCAAACAATCAATCCTGAGCCTATCAGTATCACATTTGTCCAATCTACATGTAGCCCCCCCCCCCCCCCAACATTACTAATTTTTTTACTACAACTTGTACTAGAATCATAAAACCTTTGACTTTTTTTACTCTTAATAATAGTTTTGGTCTACCTATTATTTTTCCCTTTAAAAGTTTTATTGTCTCACCATGTTTTTTGTTGTCAAGCCATTCTCCTGTATATTCATCTCCATTTACAGAATACACTGTACTCCGGACACCTTTTTTCTGTGCCTTATAGTCCCAATCATGCCACAGAGGTTGCGTTTTCTTTGGTACTTTCTGATACGGCATCTTTCCCTGGTTGAGTTCAGCTAGATCTACAGGGTTTACTGTACGATACCCACGCCAGCGGGCTCGGCTGGTAAGATGTTCAGCAATCCGATAAAAGCAGCTGAATTTTTTAGTGTCTCTTATATATGCTTCAAAAGTTCAAATTAATACACCGACAGAGGAATTTCATCCGATTTTCACCAAAACTGTAAATGTCATAGACAGTATCAGTTTAGAATCATAGATTTATAGAGTGAAATGATGAAGTAGTAAACAATTACAATCGTCTTATTCCTTCAAGCCTTGCTTTCGTTCGGAGAGAAACGGGGTACCGGTGAAAAACTATTGTTTGGGTCAAAGGTCACAAAGCTATGGTAACGATCTGCAAAAGCTCCACGCGCGCTAGCGCTCTAGAAGTGCATGATGTGGGCATGGGGGCATGCAGGTCAGTGGGTGGGGTGCACGGGGCATGAATCTAATGTTTTTTCTCAGCTCAGGGTAGTAAGAAAAAGTGAAAATGAAATAGAAAAATAATAATTGAGAGAGGGATCACGAGTCCCTTTGTTGACGTTATTGTATTTATTTTGAAGGATAGAGAATGAGAAGGGAACTTTGAAGCTAAATAGAACAGGGGCGGCGGCACCACCCTATTGACGGGGGGGGGGGAAGACGATCTTTATTTATCTCAATTAAATTACAGGGGTAATAAAGAGTTACACGACCAATACCTCTCTACTTCTCTTCAGTATTTTGTTTTCCCCTTTTTCACGTACTTGAAAAAAAAGTTGCACTCCTGCCCCCACCTGTAGCACCGCCCTGTTCTAGAAATAGGGCGGATTTTATTTATTTATTTATTTTCATTGTAGGCCTTCCTTCCGGGTCATAAACCCATATTCTTTATCGGTACCGACATTAAAAATGACAGTGAATATATGGGTGTCGATCATGGGGGAATGGGGATATTTTTTTTCTTGTATTTATGTTAATGGGGATATTTTCTTTCTTTCTATATTTCTTTCTTTCTTTCTATCAATCTATCTTTCTTTATATAAGTTCTTCCTTCCTTCCTTCGTTCTTTTTTGTTTCCCCCAGTTTTTATGCACCTCAAGAAGATCCGCCAATGGATATTTTTACCCTCAGTTCTGAGCAGGCCGCATAAAGAGAGTAACCACTAGCAGATCCAGGGGGGACACAGCTGACACGTTCCCCCCCCCCCCCCCTTTGAGAAGCAAAATTAAAATTTGTAATGTTAAAATGCCATCAAAACTGCTCTTTTGAAATTGAAGGCCTTTTTTCGGTATGAAGTATCCTTAATTTGTGATTGAAACCTGTTTTTTTTAATATCCTTTATTTGTGGTTGAAAATATTTTTTTTCTTTTTTTTCCTTTTTTTTCGGTACAAATTATCCTTGATATGTTGTTTAATTTTTAATTTTATTTATTTTTTTGCTTTTCAAAATTTTCCTCCGAAAAATTTGCCCCCCTTTGGAAAATTCTGGATCCGCCCCTGAGAGTGACCCCTCCCCCCCCCTCCGCCCCGGAGCCTTCCCATCCCTCTTCTCATCCCTCTATCTGGAGGTTACCTTTAGATTATTCGTAAAAACAACCGATGGCAAAAAGAGATTGAGGCCTATAGAGGCGATTGGCTCACTGACATTCAGGTTTGAGAAAACTCTTACTCCCCGCAGAGTCATTTTTGTCCGAGCGCCATCTCATGCATGGTCTTATATTTTTATATAATTCATATATGATAAATATCATGACATCCGCAGTAATGAGAGAAAGGGTATTATACTTGTACATGACTTTCGGAGACTGAGTGTCGATTGATTCTATCTGAAACGGTTTGTAAAGGCCTAAATTGCCTTTTTTGAATGTTCACTGTCAGGACTGAATTGACTGTTTGTCAATCCATATCGTATAATTTCATTTTGCATATATACTCAACTCATTTCCTCTTGCTTTCGATATGCTTTATCTTGCCACGCGAGTATAGGCCTATAGGGTTGTCTTTCAGATAGCTCACATAATTTTTATAACATAGAATTCAAATATTATTCAATCAGCCGATCGGATGAAATGTGGTTGATCCCCCCCCGGCCCCGCCACGCCCCTCCCTATGATAATTGATCCTCCTCTGATGTGACATTTCCCTAGCTGGTGTAGACCTTCTAAAATTATCATCTAAACCACACCCACATGAGAGGCTAGTCTCATGGACAAGCTTGGGTTTGAAACGGTTTTTTATAGGCCTGTATATAGGTTTTTCAAAGTTCAAGGAAAGAAAGTTCGGAAATAGTTACTGATCAATAATTAGGTTTAGTGGTTATATCTGGGTTCTTTCGTTTAGTTTATCTGTGTTTTTAATCATTCTTCGATTTTTGTTCATTGGACAGGGTAAAATTGCCACATGCATACGTTTATCATTCTTATCGGCTTTCTTTAGACCATTGGCCTACTTCCATCCTTATATCTTGGCCCAGAGGGGCCACTTACATTGACGAGTGGATACCATGCGCGACCAAAAAAACACGTAAAAAGGATGTCTTTTTCACGATAGGGCACGTTACGTACGTAACGTGATAAGGGTGTCAAAAACACAAGAATAATGAAAAAAGGGTATCTATTTCGCTAGGAACATTCCGTGTTTAGGGTCGAATTAATTAAAATGTTTTATAAAGGATGTCCTTTTTGCCCCAACACTTCGTGTTTAGAGTCCGATTTGCGCGAGGTGTAGAAGGTGGGGTCGTACTAAACCAAATAAGGTAAAGCAGACGACCGAAGGACCCGTAACAATAAAACATTCCTGTACTTGTTTAGGGGTTCATTTCAGGGAATATTTGCCAAGCTTAAGTATCGTTTTGTTTCCAATTCTTGTTAAGGGTAGGGTTTCAGACTTATTAAGGGGTGCATTTTCAGATGGAAATTACGTGTTTAGGGTGCTTTTCGATCGAGACCCCATGGTCGCGCATGGTATCCACTCGTGAATGGAAGTGGCCACCCCCCCCCCACCCGGGTATCTTGGAAATATAAGTATTTCATTTGAATTTGAGTTCAGTTGAAAAAGGTAGGTAAACTGCATGTCAAAATTTTGCGGAATATGCCCCCCCCCCCGGCCCCCGGGCACCTACCTCCGATTTAGGTTCCCAGGTGTGGGTTTATAGGGAATCGATGTATAGTCAGCAAAACGATTCTGCACAATAAAAAGTCATTAAAAAAAACATATTCCCTAGCCCCGCCCCCACACACACAAAAAGGAGGCCATATAAAAAGTATCTTGTACACAGTACTCTGCCTGTCCTCCAAAATAGGCAATGACAGTGCATGCAGTATACAGTTATGTAGCCGTACGTATACGAGTGTGAACGTACGCGTTCATAAGATTTTCAAAATAAGTGACGACGCCGTTGTTTACGGATGCTAGGGAACAATATATCTACGTGAATTTTCATGTGAATCTGTATATGATACGGATTTTATCCTGTAAATCACAAGCAAAACTTAAGTTCTGGAGTGACTGCTTACAGGTAATACCCTTTAAAGATTAATTCTTGATATTTAGTGTGGTTTTCGTGTGATAAAAACTAGACTTGATTTAATGTCCTCTCGTGTGTAGTCCGAGTCTTATGTTTCTGTGTTACATGTGATTGGGGTAGACAGCTGGCAGCCGCACTCATTCAATGAACAAGGTTATAATATAACCTTGTTCTCAGTTATATCTCCATGTGTGGCAAAATAAGGGTGGCAATGTTTGGCTTATTTTCTCTTTTTCTTTGGGGAAAATGCTTGATTTTTTTACACTGACAGTTTCCATTACACCTATTATTCATATAACTTGGCTCTTATTTAAATTTGATTCTTTAAATCATTTTTTTCTTAATTAAAAATAGAGATTAAAAAATGAAAATTTTCTTGCCATATTACTTTCCACCAATAGAGGGCGTACCCAAAAATATGCCCAAAATTCAAGTTTTTGAGCGCTCTGGTGAATACAAAATTATTCCCAAGTTACTAATGAAAAATAAATTGCAACTGTATGGAAATTAGTAATTTTGGTCACAAAAGTGATATTTTAATGATTTTTTAAAGTGTGTGCTCTGTACAACATTGGCATACCATAGTCCTACCTCTAGATTCCCCACAGGCAGGGTGGTAGCAGTGTTTTCTGTCTGTTTCGAGGATTTTTTTTTTTACATTTTTTTTTCTCCTCGAAGTCATACGGCTCGCGATCGTGCAGCCACCATTAGGGGATTAAGTTTTAACAAAGCAAATTCCCCAGACGGGGCTCATCGATTTTTGCTTTAAAATATTTATTTCATAAAAATCTGAAAAGAACTGGACTTTTGTTTTGGCCTGAAATGCACCAAAACGGGAAAAATAAACTTAAACTTTAAAGGACAAAAACAGTGATTAACTTCAGTCTTCACTTCCTTGGTTTATCTAGCCAGGAGGCTTCTGGAGAGTAAAAATCATTTACTAACGTAAGGTTACTCAACGAAGCCAGGTCTTCCTTCTAAGTTCCTTTCTATTCATACCACCAAAAAACCTGAAACTTTTGCCCCCGAGATTTCTACTTTCTTTCTAAAAGATCTAGCCCTAAATCATGTACATGGGGTACAACTTCATTTCTGACATTTCTACGCTATGGATTTTATTTTTAAACAAGAATTCATCAAAAAATAAGAACAAATATCTTGCAAAGAAGGAAGAAACTTGCCCGATGTTTACGCCGCCATCTTGTTTCATATTGTTCTTCCCCAATGTTACGCGACGCAAGTGTCCGTATTGAATGAGTGCAATAAGTAACAATTTGAATATTTGAACTGATTTGCTTACTCTTAAACTTAAAGTAGGTATGTGTGACAAAAAAATGAGATTCATCAAATATGAATAAATTTGGTATCATTTGAAAGCTCTTAAAAAGACCTTTCAAATGATACCAAGAACTCTAATTTTCATCTAGAAATTATTAAGTTATTCCAGTTTAAGTCGCGCATATTGTGGTCATTGTCTTATAATGTGAAGTCAATGGAGTACAGAACGATTTTCTAATGTATTTCTTTGTTTTTCTGATATAAATTACATGCTCTTTTTCAACTTAAAGGAGAATGAAACCATTGGAACAAGATAGCTTGTGTGAAAACAGAAAAATCAAAGAAACAGATCAACAAAAGTTTGAGAAAAATCAGACAATAAATGAGAAAGTTATGAGCATTTAAATATTGCAATCACTAATGCTATGGAGATCCTCCCATTGGCAATGCGACAAGGATGTGTGATGTCACTGATGAACAACTCTCCCCATTACTTTAGTATATATTTCACTTGAATTGCCTCTTTTATCACATCTATCCATAGATCATGTGTTCTTTCTACATGAGGGCATGTAATACATATTTTTTTAAAATACATCATGGATAAAGAGTTTGTATCATCATAAGAAAAAGCAAAAAGAGACATTTTGAGGGTATTTTATAGTCCACCAAAAGGAAAGTTGTTCATCAGTGACATCACACATCCTTGTCGCATTGCCAATGTGAGGATCTCCATAGCATTAGTGATTGCAATATTTAAATGCTCATAACTTTCTCATTTATTGTCCGATTTTTCTCAAACTTTCTTTATTCTTATTCTTTGATTTTTCTGTTTCTACACAAACCTATTTGTTCCAAAGGTTTCATTCCCCTTTAAGTATTGTATACATGTACATGTATGTACGGGGGTCTTTTTTACGTATGAAAATTATTCCTTTTGTACTTTGTATGACAAAATAAAAATACAAGTGTGCTTTTTTTCTGATGTATTTGATTGTTTCATCAATTCCAATTCTATTGTTTAAACAATTTTTTATGTAGCTTTTGATTTTAGAGACAATGGATTTAGTGGTCCATAGCTTCATTCAGCCTTAGGACCCCTTACCATAAAACTATTAGTCGTTGGGATCCAACAATAGCAGATTATTACATTGTAGAAAGATTCTACTGAAGTACTGTAGAATCTATTTCTAAAGTAGAAGTTGAAGAAGAATAAGGAGGAGGGGGAGGAAGAGAAGAAGAAATTGGATCTACATTGTACAACACTTGCTATTCTTTGCAAGAGATAGGCTACAATATTTAGATCTACATGTATTTCTAAATAGCTCTAAATTTCTTTATTTCTTTTCCCCCACAAATTTTTGTACAGCACATGCTAAAAGAAGTTGAAGACATTTTAAGACTTGTAAAATCAATAGTATCTACATGTAAAGCTCTGTATCTTTTTTCCAATGAAAAGTATGATTTTGCAAGGCTTTAGGGTAAATCAAATTTTTAAAAAATATGTCAAAGAAAGGGTATGTCTTGTTTGTATGGCATTTTTTTTTCTTAACTTAAGTGTGATAATGAATTTCTTTTTTTTTTCAAACATAATTCATAAGTGGGAAAAAGATTTTAATTTAACAGTCTTTTAATTTTAATTTAAAAGACTGTTACACTGTAGTGTAACAGTCTTTACACTACAGTCTTTTGCTTTTTCTCTAAAGTTTGGTTTAATATAGGAAGGAAATATGAAATATCCATAAATCTGGGGTGGTATTCTAGAACTCTGTCATAACTTTTGTCATACATTTTGTCATTTCTCTCCGAGATGTGACACCGCTATGATTGTCACAAATCACTATTCTGAACATTGTCTTTTCCCTGTCATATCTCTTAAAGTTCCCGCCCATCTTTTCGGAAGCAATCCAATCAAAATCATCGTTAGTTCCCAGTGGGAGCCCTTCTAGCCAATAGGAAGGCCCCGTGTCAGGTAGGGCGTATCCCAAATACAGTTGCTGGCACTGCGCAACTACACAAATATTGATGCGCTTAATTACAAAGAGAGACAGGGAGCTGTGAAGGATGTAGAGGAGAAGTAGAAAAAGAAGGAAAACAGAAAAACAGAAGGAATTATTATGTATGGCCTAACTAATTGTAGCATGAAAAAATAATTTTGAAAATTGTCATGGATGAACTAATACCACAATCTAATCTAAATAATATCATTATACATGTATGCTTGACATTCAGTCGGCAGGGTATCGGGATATTTGGTAATAAAAGATATGACAAAATTTATGACTGCTACCCCCCTGTCATAACTTTTGTCATATCTTTTGCTTGTATAAAAGGATTACGCGCATCTAAAGCCGCATATTTTTGGTGCGCACCAAAGAGATATGACAAAATTTATGACATTTTTTGTGACAAAATTTATGACCTCCACCAGAATACCAATTTTGTCATATCTCTGAGAAAAGATAAAATATGGAGAAAAGACAATGTTCAGAATACCGCCCCTGGTATCTAGGCAAAGACAACATCTTTTATAACCTGCTCATAAAAATATTTAAAAAACACAAAAATCTTCTGGCTTCTCTTGATATCCTCAATTGAAATGCCCCAAAATAGTCTCTTCCATGAGCGTGAAAATTCCGCTCTGAAAATCCGCAAATTTATGTGATGTCACATTACGTCTTTGGTCATCGGCTCTGCACCCCACTGTGCATATGCTTTTAAAATCTAATTTAAAAAACATTCCCATGATGTCAAAATAAACTGGAACATAGACATTCATATATCTTGCTGTGATTAAATAAAATTTCATGCGAAATATGCATGAATTTATGGCCATGATCTTTATGTCATTATTTATATTTCATGTGGTTGATAGATTTGGATTAGGTAAAACTTTAATCAAAACATATTTTGTGCTCCAATTTGTGAGATAAAAGAACATTTAACAGTAAAATGAAAAATAAAGAAGCAGAAGTTTGGGAGAGTGCCATAGAGTTGCCAGTTCACTTACAGTATTATGAAAAATATTTTTGGCATGTACATGTAGAGTGTGTTGTGTACCAACTTCCAAATATTTGACAATCTTGACTAAAAAGCACATGGATAGCCAAATTTGTAGTATCATTTCCTGCATTTCTATTCATGACATAATTACACATCAACTGCTATATATTCACTGTCCCTCACCTTTTCATTCACTTTTCAGTTTCCTTCCCCCTCTCCTTCACAAGCTGTATGCCCACTCTCTCTGTATCACTCCCTTCCTTCATCATTCTTTAATAGACTGCTCTCTATCCTCCACTCTCTGTCTCTTTATCTTTGTACAGTACATGTACATAGCTCTCTCCATTTTCCCCGTTCTTTCACTCCCATTGTGCTACATAGTGTTATTTTATCTTACCCTTTCCACCCCCTCTCTCTCTCTTTCTCTCTCTCTCTCTCTCTCTATCATCCTCTTTCATGTTGCTATTCCACTGACAATCTTTGTAGGCCTAATGTTTATGTAATTACTGTATAAATGTTGCTATTAATTTAAGAGTACTACTAATTAATTAATTTTTTATTGCCATTTCCAGGAACATGTACATACATGTATGATGGTAGTATTATCGCAGCTGCATTAAACCATGTGAGAAACCCTGTCATCTGCATTACCCTGTGATTGGATTCTTCCAGTAATCAACAACAATCCATCATGTTTGGCTGGAAGAAAAAAAAGAAGGAAAACAAGAACACTTCCTCACCTTCAGGAGGTTTTTCATCATCTCTGAACAACCTCCTCAAAGGTTCGCCCAAGGCCAAGAAGGCCAATAAGCATGGTAAAACTGATATCCTCAGCGGTAGCCAGACATCAGGGAGCAACTCTCCACACTCTGTCACTGACCGAGCCCACCTCACAAACACCCCCACCTCGTTCATCTCCAATGGCTCAGCTTCGCCGTCCCCCAGCAACAACTCCAGCCAGATCACCTCCCAGTTTGTGCAATCTTTGCCACCACCAGAATACTCTTTGCGTGTGCCTCCAGACCACAGTCGCCTGACGCCAAAGACAAGTAACTCTGATCATCCATCTTTGCGTGCTACTTACACTCCACCTCCTGGGTATGGCATTCTGAAGCAGGTTGGTCGACCTGGATCCTCTGCTTCTGAATTGTCCAATGCATCCAGACTCACTTCACCCTCAGCTGAAGGGGTGGATGCGGACTTTGATGTTACTGGAGAATCAAACAATGTGTCAAAGAGTGCAAACAGGAGCACTCATCCATGCAAGCCTCTTGAGGATTGGTCAGAAGCAGAGATTCTGCAATGGTTGAATGACAGTGATCTTGAGTACTTTGCTGACATCTTCCAAGGTATGTTAAGACAATATTATCATGCTCATTGCTCAACAATGTACTGTACACTGTTTGAAAATGTAAAATATCTGAAGGTCTATAACTGTTGTAGGGGAAGTTTACCCTGACAATATTTTTTTTTGTGCTGGCAATTCATTTTTTTCAATTCAATTCATTTATTTTCTTTTTCAATCTTTTTACATTGACATTGATAGTTCAATATACATATTTACAAAATATAACATTTAAATCATTTTTATAATACAATAATACTATGAAATCGAAAGAGAAGGAGACCAACTAAAAAGCATAGCTTGTGGGGTGAAGGCCCTCTTTCATACATGTTTTTTATGAGTAAAAAATAAGATAAAATAGAGAAATAAAGAATTTATATATATATATATAAAATGAATAAAAAATAAACAAATGAAAACAAAAATAAATAGATAATAATAAAAATAAATGTTTAAGTATACACTGTATACAGAAATCATAAAACGATTAAGCATGTATACAAAGAGAAATTAATAAACATATTTACATATTAAGTTCTGAATTACATTACTTTGTGAAGAAACGATTATAATCAAATAAGAATTCAGAAGATATTTTTTAATTTTTCCTTTGAAATTTTGTATTGAATTGCATTGTATAATATCCTATGAAAAAGAATTCCATAATTTTGGACCAGTAAATACAAATGTCTTCTGTGTAAACAATGTTCTATTTAGAGGTAAATGAAAGGAACTCGCCTGGCGAGTGAAGTGCTTATGGATTGTATCATTTTTTACAAACATATCATTAAAAGGTAATGGTAATTGTTTATTGATAAACTTGTACATTAACTGTCCGAGTTGAAAAGAATATAAATCTTTAACCTTCAAGACTCTAAAAAACAAAATATTTGTATGTGCCCTTGATTAATGATTAATATACGAATTACTCTTTTTTGTAGAATAAAAAGTCTATTTGAGAATTCGCTGCGTTACCGCATGCAACAACTCCGTAATTCAAGTAAGGTAAAATAAACATTGGATACAATGATAACAAAATATAATGGGGTAAGAAGGAACTTAATTTTGTAATGACACTAATGTTGCGAGCAATGATTTTTACAATGATCAGTCCCAAAAATTTAGTAGACCGCACTCTTTGAATGACAGTATCATTTAAAATTTCATCTTTTGGTACAGTCGTGATCTTGTTGCTAAATAGCATGTAGCTAGTTTTTTTCGAGGTTAAGAGAGAGTTTGTTAGCTGTTATCCAATTCGAAACATTTTTAGTTCGTCATTGAATATTTGCATCAATTGCAATTGGGTCGGGGTGCGACAGAAATATATTAGAATCATCAGCGAAAAGTATAAATTGAAGCAATGTAGATGACATATCAATAGCATTTATGTAAGTAATGAACAATAGTGGGCCAAGAATGCTGCCCTGTGGAACTCCACAAAGGACAGGTTTACGTTCAGAAATATTACAATCAAGTGAAATGAACTGTGAACGCCCGGTTAGATAATTCTTGAACCACTTTAGTGTTTCCCCTCTAATTCCATAATGAGAAAGTTTATAAACAAGAATGTTATGATCAACTGTATCAAATGCTTTTGAAAAATCTAAAAACAAACCAATCATATTTGAAGACTTGTCATAAGCTTTGGCAACTGTTTGAACTAAAAGTATTGCTTGGGAAGTGCTACTCTTTTCCCGAAAACCAAATTGAGTATCGAATAGGATGTCGTGCTTTTTAAAAAAACATCTATATGGTTCGTATGTGAACCAATTTTTTCAAGAATTTTAGATAAGTTTGTAAGCAATGAAATAGGGCTGTAGTTACTTGCTAAAGAACTATCACCTTTTTTGAAGACTGGTATTATCTTAATTGATTAATTCTCAGAAGAAATAGAAAAAAATATTGGCATTACAAACATGATATTGAAGAAAACATCTTAGAGTTACATGCATGTGCCAGAGAAAGTATACTCCTTTTCAATCATATTTTTTTTCTTTTTCACCTACTTTATTTTGGGGGGGATGGGGAAGAGGGATTTAATGTGTTGAACTTGTATTCACACAACCTAATCAAATTCTGATTGATAGATATATATACACCGAGTCAGTATATTCATTTATTGGAATGTAAAATATTTGACACTTTATCCCAACTCATTACTGCATACCGGTACATGTCATATGAAATGTATTCTGGAAATGGATGGAACAAGATTGTCTTCTGGCAGTCTGTATCTTGCTTCCGTTCCCTATAAAATAATCCTAATACTTTAAGACCCAGAAGCTCAAAGAAGTATGTGTCATGCTGGAAAAACTGTGGAAGGATTTTCAAGGAAAAAATATTTTTAACTGAAGTATTGTGCTTGAAATGAAAGTTAAATACACGTAAATGTAAAGCATGTTTTAAACACGCTTGAAAATTTTCAGAACAGATCAATCATCCAAATGATGTCAATGATAAATCATTCCTTTTTAATCAATATTGTACTGTTTATGTCATTCAAAATCGTACATTTCCTTTGTGCATCACTGTTAAAAATACATATTTATTCTTCTGTAACTTTTTAACATTATTTTCTTGCTGACATCAAGTATAATTATCAACAAAAAGTTGTTTATAACTAATTATGCAGATTGATTAGAATTTGTCATTTTACATGTTTTATTGTAAGAAAGAATGTTAAACTGTACATTTTGAAAAGTGTATTACGAAGTACCAGCAGAATTTATTGAAATTGAAAATTTATATAAATTTATATCATGCAGGTCAACTGAAATCAATCCCCAAATCCAATTTAAAGCAGCAAAAATTACCCTGCTTTTTTCTTTTAACTATGATGGCTTTGTGTCCTAAATATTTTTTATGCCCTTGGTTTACTATACATGATGTATGTACAATAGGCCATTTTTTTTTAATTCCCTGTGTCTGTTTCATTATAAAGCATAGAATGAATGTTCAATTTATGTGACAAATTTGCGGCTAGCCACTGAAATACCATTAGTCCATTAGCTCAGTTACAAATGTAATTTAACTGCTATTGTGACCAGGTTTATGAAATTTACATTCATTTGTCTCAACAGTCATTAGTTCAGGACCCTGTTGCATAAAAGTTATCCAATGGCTACTACCATGGTAACACTGAAAAACAGCCAATCAGAATCAAGGATTTCATGCAAGTTACCATTGCATGGCAAGGTACTGTTACCATGATATTATGACTTTTACGCAACAGGGCCTTGAAGTTTGTACAAACTGTGGAACTTGGTATGAATAACTTCATTCAGTGGCCAATTCTACCTTATCTCCTAATTTTCAGGTCAGGAAATATCCTTCTATTGAAGCGAAGCAGAAGTAAATGAGATACTTCCCAAATCAATTATTTCTTGTTTCCTTGCTTTTATAGGGAAGTTGTTTTTCAAATTGATGAACAAACAAATCAATTTCGAGAAGATACATCTATGATCTATATGCTCATTTTCAGTAAAGGTTAAAGTTTTTAATTGCTACATGTGTATGTATGCCAGTTCTATGATGAGAGTAGATTGGGTATCTAGATAGTAAAACATTAATATTTACTTTTGCTATGAGGAGTCTCTAGAATATGTCATTGATCCCTCCTACAATGACTGTTGTTTGGGGGTGGGGGGGGTTACAGTGTAAAAAATTGGGTTGTGTTATTTTTATTGTATTATTTGTTTACTTGACATGTACTAATTCTGTCAAATTCATTCATTCAGATACATGTATTTCTTTCTGTTTGTGTCATTTCTTAATGTCATTCTATAAGTTGCTTCCTATTTTCCCAATGATACAGGTTGTGATATTGATGGGGATTACATTTCCCAAGTCACTGAAGAAGATCTAAGTAAGTATGGAATGACTGACCACTATTTGATTTCTACTGTGTATATAATAATCAATTACATGTAGGCTATACATGTACTTAATCTTACTCAATATGTTTTTCCATTTTATTATTTTTTTTTCTTTCTTTTTAAAAAGGTATTTACCTATTTGGACCTTATGAACCAACTTTCATTAATTTTTTGTACTTTCTGCAATTCTGGACTAAAAAATTTGGAAAGAATTGAGAATGATAATAACTAATTCACTAAATTAATGTTATTGTGTTTTGATTGTGGTCTCTTTCAGTATGCAAGTCATTAAAATGAAAGCTACAAAAAATTCCACCAAGTTAATTTTCTGCATTTTTTTTTTCTTTATTTGAAAACAAGCCTTTTTCAGGGCCACTTTTCTGTAGGGTGCATCACAATATTACAGCACCAGTGGAGAAAATCATATAATAAGGGGTTCAATAAATGTCCAATAAGGGAATTGAGGCAACTTATGTAATAGTTCATCCAAGGTCTTGGTCTTCCTGGATGTTTATTGAATTTAAAGACCTTGAAAATAAAGTGATTATTTGTATACAGGATCTTTGTGGATTTATGAAACTGAAAAAACATTTGTTGAGGATGGAAATGGAAGTTATTGCCACTCTACTAAATGTAATTATAGTAATTTCCCCATTATATTTCTGTTGTTTTCAAAGGATTTGCATTTGATCCAAAAACTGGAACAGGTTGTGGATAGATGATGTACAATAAAGATAAAAATCTAAATTCAGCATCAACATTTTCACATTTGTTATTATTTTCCTTTTCTATTTGTTTCAGTTGACTTGGAAGTAGAGGAAGGGAGCCTTAGAGAACAGCTTTTAAGAGAAATCACAAACCTGAAGCAAGAACTTGCACATGAATCAAATGCTCAGGTATTAAGTAATCTTGCTTTTTGTATACATATTAATTCAGAGAAACATGAATAAGAGTAATGAGGGGATGGGGGGGGGTAAGCCTTGACTTACTTTTTTATTTTGCATCATGAAGCAATTGGAGTCATTATTACTGAGAGTGACATCATTATTTGAAAAGAAAAAAATCAAGGAGTTGTATTTTTTTAGTACAAGTGAATTTTCAATTAGAATGATGTTTTTCCCCTTGACAAATTAACTTGTATCGGGGAGCTATTGGAATCAGTATTTCCTTCATGTTACAAACAAAAGTAAACTGTTTGTATTCTTTAAGTATTTACAAATACATCAACAACACAACAGTACAATATCATTGACATTGTTTTTTTTTCAAATGCAACCATGACATGTACATGTAGTCATTTTCATTACTTATTTCTAATATAGGCCTATATGAGTTAGTATTTTTTACTCTGATTGGTGAATTTTGTCGTGAAAATTGTTGAGCAGAAGATATGTTTACTTCCCTGTTCTACTGTAATTTACTGCACATTCCAGTACATGTACAAGAATGTTCAGCATCCCTGGGCATTGACACAATGGGCAGGATTGCAATTTGAATGCAATAAAAAAAAAAGATCCTACATGTATTCTGTGTAAGAGGAAGTATAAAGAATTGAGAAGCTTTGCCATTGATTCCACTCAATTCCTTGTGAAGAAAAAGCCCCCCCCCCCCCTTCATAATTCCCACTTTCACTGACACTCACATGCTAGACAAGCTTTAAAGGAAATTATATCTATTTTGACATCGTCTTGAAAGAAATCTAAATATTGAATTGTTTTTACAAAATTATCATCAGTTTTCACAAAAGAAATAACAGAATAATGCTTGGTTTTGTTAAAAAGAAAAGAACATAATTAGTTGTGAATGTCGCCCTTTTTTCTTGCTTATTATGAATAAAGGAAGATTTTGATACATTGTTCATGTAATCATTTTTTCAAAGAAAATTTGTAATCATTTTATTAATACATGTATGTATGTATGTATAATTTGAAAAGTATATTTTCTTGTACATTTGTGTAAACTCTGTATTTTACTTTGATGATACTCATCAATGTATAGTTAAAGGAAACTTTCTTTAGGATACATGTAGAAAAACTTTAATTTCCATCTTTGATCTCCTTATGCTACATGTAAATATGCAGTAGGTAGGGGAAAGTGGGGTAATTGAGGTCATGGGATAAATAAGGCCCCCAGTGAGTTTTTAGCTTACCGGTACTGCTCAATTATTCCAGTGCCAAAAGTGATTGTGGTTTGTGTGGTATTTGAGACAGTTCCTTAGCAAACATTTTGAGCATTTACAATGTCTCATAGTTCAATGCGAATAGCCAGGAGGAGCAGAAACCCAGTGGCACCTCAGAATTGAAATATTGAAAGTGGCATCGTCACTTTAGAGTTACAGTACAGTTACAGTATGTGCATGAACTTTCATATTAGTTTATTTACTTTTGTCAGACATCATTATGCTTGCCAGTACTGTACTAAAAATTCACCACTTTACCTCTTAATTTCTGACCAGAATCCTATGAACTCAATAAGCCTGATGGGGCAAATGAGACCCCCAGATTAAAACATAATTAACCCTGTATGGTTACATCTTTTAAAACAGTAAAGTGCAGTGTAGACATCTCTACACATGCATGTACACTAAAAGTGTCAATTTCCAATAGAACATGTAGAAAAATATAACTCTAATACATGTAGTTTAAAAAAACAATCCAACAATCTTTTTTTCTTCATAATATTGGATAGGATTATTAAACAAATAAATCCTTAAAATGGGGGCCTTTTGGAAAATAAGTAGATATCAATCATGTGATTGTTATAGTTAGTCAATGTTCAGTGATTGTGACAAACCACCTGAAGTATTTTTACTTTGAATATGGCAACACAAAATAGTTCTAAATTGAGGAGCCTCATTTGCCCTATATTGATGGGGCAAATAGGGTCCCCTGACAACAATATTTAATGCTTATTAATGTGAAAATGAGATTGATATAGTTCTTATATCTATTGGATAATGCAGGTCTACTGTAGACCTATTATTAGACATCTTATAATGTTACTACTGCTATGCATTACAAAGATATGATTGGAATTATGAAAAAGATGGCCTTATTTACCCCACTCTCCCCTACATGTATATAGTATTCTTCACAGTTGGTCTTTAGATTATTTGATGATTTCCTCACTACTAGGATATCATCAGATATATGCAAAAAATTAAACAGAATGCTAAGCAAAAAAAAGAGTGTAGAAGAAACATGCATTTCTGAAAACTCAGGTTATTAATTATTAAAGTCTGTCATTACAATTGTCAAATTTATCTTACATCATTCAGCTGGAATGGTATGAGCTTTAATGAGAAGTTATTTTCTTGTTTACTAAGCTCAAAGTACCTTTTAAAATCTTCAAATGTTAGCTGTTTTCTTTTCAGATTTCTGTGATGTAGTCCTAGGCCTGGAAATATGTATTGAGGCATGATCTATTAGCATCACACTCACTTTAAAGTAGTTCATTCTCTATGTTTCTTTAATAAGTTGACTGAACTACAGACAGCTAATGATTCATGTATCATAGATTTACTGGGATTGTCATTCTTAGCCCCAGCTTAGCAGTCGCTATGACAGGGTTTCTTAAAAACAAGGTATTTTTAGGCTCTCTACCTTGTCATGAATGTCACATTCCCAGCCATATCTAATTATAATGGATGGGATTAGAGATGATAGTATGAACATGTGATGATAGATTCCCAGGGGCTCAAAATGAAGGAGCTTTGAATTTCTTTGGGAGAAGTTTTAACTTTTAAATATGCTCCATGTTTAGCGATGTTCGGATGTTTTAATTTTTTCTTCCTCTTTTTTCTTGTTCTTTCTCATTCTCATTTTTTCTTATGTATCTAATTTTCTTTCTCTGTGTTTTCTTATCCCCCTCACTTTATATTTCTCTTTCTCTCTGTCTTATTTCTCACTCCCTCTCTATCTATCTATCTATCTATAGTCCATTCCCCTTTCCATTTAATAGTAAGATTCCACCCTCTCTTCTTTTTTTGTCAAATTTTCTTTTTTCAGTTTCCTACATTAGATTTTATATTTTTTTCTTCTACCCTTTACTTGCTTTTTTTCTCTTTAGACAGGGTACTACATAACTGTTTAGAAGCACTTGCTTGATCGGGCAAGTAAATTTTTGAATAGTTGGAATATACTTGCCCAAAAATCTGTTTCACTTGCCTGAAAAATCATTGAAAAAAAAAATTTACCTCTTCAAAAGAACCATTGACATTTTTCTCTCTTTTGACATGAACTGATCTACTTTGTTATTGCAATTCTTTTTCCAAAGTAATTTTATCTTGCCTGTCATGACCAAAATTAGGGTCAAGATCATATCATATCGACCCTAATTTTGATCATTCTACTGTGAGAATTTTGCTTGCCCAATTCAGGCAAGTAGTTTAGGTCTTTACTTCAAAGCACTTTTCCACTTTAACTTTTATTTGCCTGATTGCAATCGGGCAAGTGCTTAATATGTAGCACCCTGCTATAGATATGACTTGATTGCTTTTTGTTACTCTCTCACCCGAACCACACTCCCTCGGTTTCATATCACTGTATTTTTTCCTGCATAGCATACACAGAAATCTATTATTTGCTAAACTTTAATGCATAACCATACAAGTACTTGTGAAATGTTAATTTTCATCTGACCAAAGTCATTATTACTTTTTGCAATGCAATTAAATCTATTATGCATAATTTCCATGAATAGAAATTAGTCCATAGTTGAAGTTGTATTTTCAACCCCGTATTATGTACATTTACATGCATGATTATCGTACATGAATATGTATATAGTTTCATATACTTAATTGCTTGCATTTTGTAGCAAGCTGAACACAATGGAGAAGAAGAAGAAGAATCCAGCTCAGTACATTTCGGAGACACCTCTGATGAAGATCTCTTCCCGGACCTTCCCACCTCACCCTCCCTTTCTGCCCTCAAGAGTGGTTCAAAACCCTCCATGACATCATCGGTCAAAGGCAACATTACAGAGAGACAGGAGGGAAAGGAGGATGGAAAAAAGAAAATGAAAGAGAAGGAGCCAAGGAAACGACAAGATAGTGATTTGTCTTCTATCTTGAGTGGTAGTTCTGTGAAGTCATCAGGGTCAGGAAGTGGATCACATGGAGGACAATCTTCTGATGATAGAGGGAGCAAGATAAACTCATCATTTGGTGAGTCATCAGAATCACGTCTTATTGAAATTCTTTCTCTATTTAATAAAATACATACATTCATTCCCTTCCGTCAATTAAATTATACATACATGTATCTAGTGATATTGCTCAACAGTCAATCAAAACCCAGGCATGGATTATATTTGTACATGTGCATTACTCAATGGGACCTTCTGGCTAGAGACTCATAACTCATAGTTGGTTACATAATGGTAATTAATACATGCTATGCAGGGTAGTTTCAAAACTGATTTAGCTGCTCTGTTTAAAGAAGATATTGGTAACTCTATTTGGGGTAGTTGTACAATTTATGATCTTTTTCATTTATTCTGTGGTAGTTGTACAATTTGTGAAAACGATAATATTTATACTGTAATGTAACATACTTTGATAATTAGATTAAAGAGTGAACATGTACATTTGTATATACATGTACTTCATCAATTTTGATGATGTACAGTGTATAATATAATTTGTCTTTTTATTAAAATATAATGTATTGACTCATTTTGTGTCCTTTTCTTTGAAGGAGTTTAATTGGTTATTTCTTATTTTTGTTCCTTCTTCTCAAGGAGACTAAAATTGCAGATCAAACCAACAATCAAAAGTTGTATAGTTGTAAATTTATTGGTTTGTCTCTAAAACGTTCAATAAGAATATGAAAGATATTGTGATTATAGTTGAATAGTAAACCATTTTGCTTTCATTTCTTTCTATTTATTATTAGATTTTACTGTAAAACTTCATTTGTTTTCATTCCCTTTTAATTCTTTCATCCCAATACAGAAGCAAGCCCAGAACATGCAATCCCAAAATCTAGCATTCCATTCAGCAAGAAAAGGGTTTCTCAGTGGACAGAGAGAGATATCATACATTGGTTGGATTCTATAAACCTGGGACATCTAGCTCAAAACTTCATTGGTGAGTATAAAAAAAATAAAGCTCTGTTTGCAAATGATGTTATGAAACTGTTGAACAACAAACAATGTAGGGTTTAATAAAGATAAAATTACAGACAAATCAATGTACATGTAAATATAAACAACTGAATGCTTGCCAGGTGTTTTCATTTATTGGTGAGAAGTGGGAGGGAATCGGGATGGCCAAAACCTTGTAGTCAAAACAAAAAGCAAATCATGGCATGCATTTTAAAGAAACCTGTAAATATAGATTTTTGAATTTGATTATCTCTTTATGGGACAGTTACCTCTCCTGCAGTGTTTTAACCGGTTTCCATGGTTATGTACTATATAGTGAAAGATTGGATTTCATTCAGCTTTGCCATCAGGCTGAAAGTCATTTTGAAAACTTGCAGATTACAATATACATGTATATAAAGAAAAGACAAAAGGGTTAACATTCAGTAATACATCAAAATTTTGGAATTACTTATGTAATGATAAGTGGAGTTATCTTGAAGTCGAAAGTCACGCTCATTTTTATTTTGGGGGGGGCAAATTTTTATTGTGACATTGCAGGTAAGTGCAAGTAGACAGTGCATTATACATATACATTTGATTACATCCATAATGATTTCTTTTTTTTATGTATGTAAATACACAGGGCTCAACATAAGAAGTGGCCCGGGGCAACCAGATATGAGAGTTGGACCACCGAAATTCTGTACAAGCCCACACTTGGTGGCCCGGTTTGGCTACCAAAGTGTTGATAAATAGTAATATTTTCTATTGTTTCAAGGCCACCAAATTTTCTTTGTGGGCCACCAATATGAAATTGATGATTTGATCAAAAAAATTAATGTGGAGCCTTGAATACACCCTAATAGGTACGCATTCTTTGTTCTATGACACCCTGATGGTCTATAAATGACATTTGTTATCCCAGTAACATTGTTTGTGTCTTTTCAATCTTATAATTTGTATTCACATTGTTAAACATACTGATGATTAATGTTTTTCAAAGTGTATCCCCCGGAAATTTAATTCCACATTTTCTTTCATTTTCACCTTATTTCTCTTCACCCTCTCCCCACATCATGTCTATCTTCTGTGTGTGTGTGGGTGTGTGAGTCTGCGTGTTTCTCTCTCCCCCCTCCCCTTATGTCTCCTGCCCTTATTTCTCTTCTTCACCCTCACTCTCTCCCACATCGTGTCTTCTCTCACCTCATCTCTCTCTGTCCTTTCATCTACATGCACCTTCTTCATTTGCCCCTTCTCTACATCATCCTCTATTTGATGACTATTATTTAAAATATATTTGATATACTTCTTTCAGATCATGACATTTCTGGAAAAGAGCTAATGGAAATTGATATGTCCTTGCTGGGTGAGTAATTCTTGTCTAAACCAAAGTAATTACTTTCTGGCACCTGTCCCAACTGAACTTTCTTATAATTTTTTCATATATACTAGTATATAATTTATTGATCCATCGAATAACAGTCCATATCCTTTGATAAATCCCATCAGTAGTCATTTTTATCCCTGTACATGTTGTTGGGGGCTTCCCAGGATTTTATGTCCTTCAAAAACTTTCAGAACTGTTTAATACACATTATGTATCAAATTCCATAATCAGTAACAATTCAGATAACAAATGAAATCTCATTGTTTAATGAGCTTTAAGTATCGAATCATACTTGGAACATTTATAATAATGTAGCGGCCGCCGCTCTCGCTTATTTCTTCCATTCCGACCTCTACGTCAGGATGGTGTTCAGTCTGTGGTGGATCACCTGAGCTTTTCTCTATTTCCATTTTTGTCTATCTCAATATTTTCCGAGCATGCAGTTTCCAAGATAATTATAATAAAAGAGTGGAAGAAAATGCTAGAGCGGCTCGCTATAGTTTATTTGCAATTAAGGGTCGTTTCATCAAAATATATGACTATGGGGGTACACAGCAAAGAAATTAAGACACAGGGGTTTGTGACTCAGATTTTAGTTTCAATGGCAAAAAGAAAAATGGTGCATTTTATTATTCAAATTGCATAAATATATATATATACATGTACTTTACTCGCCACTTACAGGTAAACAATGTCTAATATTTAGATAAGCTCTAAGATGTTTTTGTTATCAGAGAAATAAGGGCTAATTATTAAACTTATTTTGGGCATCCAAGTATAAGAATTTTCCAAATCTATAACCGGCGTCTAGCTTAAGAGAAAAACTTCTATTTCCAGCTTCCCAGTCTCGACATTCGTTTCCATGTCTGTTAATTCCGGCGTCGATATATACGAAGAGATTGATTCCTAGATTATTTACTTCAGGTCGCTCGCCCAAAATAATTATTAAGAAAATTTATATCATAGCAAGATCTATACTTCTATTAATCTGGACCTCTATTGGGAATTCTCATATTCAAACATACGGGTCAATATAGGGACTTAATTCAATTCATATCGAGGTTTCCAGCGTCTATATGCCTTGGCAATAGGCTTGTTTCCTGTGTCTGTTTACCTTTCCAAGTTTTCCAAGTCTTCCCCGTGGCAAGCCTTCCGCAGTCAGATTTCCGTTGTTTGTGCCAGCCCCGGCGACTAAACGTATCTTATTTATATGGACAAATTGCGGACGTAGGTGAAAACGGTGCGCCGAGCAGGTTTGGATAGCACACACACGTCTACGCGCAGCGTATAATGTACAGAGAACTCGAACTGTGCTTTATCGAAGCCAGTTTATTTACAATTTCTCGTTTATTACTACAAAACATTCAATAAGTCGATACGTTTCCAAAAGGATATATATTTTTGCACTGAAATATATACAGAACCATTCATATCAATACTCAAAAAGATATGAATTAGTCAAAAATCTATCAAAGTCGGCCAGCGCTGCGATCGGACGTACTGTGCATCCAAACGCTCATCCGCACTTATGCAAATACGCCGGCTGTGCTCTTATGCGAATTATGTACGTTCATAAACACAGCCAGCGATGAATTATTCAATCTATATCTACACCAATTCGATCATAAAAAATGCAAATCAACTTATCTCCTAACATTTCTTCATTAGAAACTCAGGACTCATTTACAAACTAGCTAATACATTAATAATTTTCTGATTTGGAATATGAGATCTCAAGTAATTTCTAATAATAACCGAAAGACATAATACTCACGGTTCAATGAGTTCTCGTGACAGCTATGAATAATGAGTTAACAATAGTTATGCGCAGGGCTTATTGTTTACGTCACGATCCTTTTTGCGGGATCGTTACAATAATATAAGGAAAATGAAATAAAAACATTGATTTTAGTTTTAGTAAGTTTGGATCTATGTTCATTAACTTTAATTTGTTGAACTTAGACCTAATGAATGATAATCTTTATTGCTTTAAGATGTTGCTCATGTTCCAATTATAGCACACCTGCACTCTGCATACATGTATATAGCTTGGATAAGGGACAATCCTTTGGCTAGGTTTTGTAAAATACATGTAATTGTAAAGTGATGCTAAAGATTTCCTGATGATACATGTAGTATTCAATATTTCATTTAATTTGTCCATATCTCTTACATTCCTGGGATGGCGATAATATGATATTTTTAACTTTTTTAGCTACTCTGTATATTTTATATGGATAATAATTTGATTTCTTATTGTGTCTCCTTACAGATGAAATGGATATAGATTCCTCAATAGAAAGAGAGAAAATCTTATCTACTCTCTACGAATTGACCAACCCATCTTCTACTACTGCAAGAGATGATGTTTTGAGTAAGTTTCCAATGATAACAGTGCTTTGTGGCTACTACAGGGACTCTGTTGGTTTAATGGATATATTCGAATTTCAATTAATATAGAATACTTTGAGCTAAGGTTTATAGTTTGTGATAGGGTTTTTATTCAGAACAAATATGAGGACTAAGATGCATGTTTGAGATCAGTTATCATATTTGTCTTCATGTGCAGATTTTCTATTGGAGCATATTACCACTGGAGAAAATGTCATTAAAACTTTCCTACCAATTATCAAAACACAATTCTACATATTCTTTTTTACCAGGTGTTATCAGCCATACCAGCGGCTATGAGAAACAGAAATACATGGCAGCGGTAAGTGTGTTACAATCAGATGACCCTGAAGACATCCAGCTCTTACCACCAGAAGAACGCGACAGTCTACTATCTAGTCCTGAGAAGAATGACAGCAGAGAAGAGAACAAGCGAATGAAGGATGAATGGGATGACGATGATGATTGGGATGATGAAGAGGATACAGAGGAGAAGGTTGATAAGAAGGTTGCTGGAAAGATGGACGCCTCTGATGATGAAACAGATGATTCCGATGGCGATTGGGATGATGAAGATGATACAGAGAAGAAGATTGATAAGAAGAAGGTCACAGGAACGATGGATGCTGCTGATGATGAAACAGATGATTCTGATGGTGATTGGGACGATGAAGATGATGAGGAAGAAGAAGAAGTTGTGGAACTTCTGGCAGAAATCAAAGAAACTGAAAGGAAAGCCAAACTTGCTGCAAACCAAGCAAGTAAAGATGCAGAGAAAAATATACCCTCTAGTAAGACTGCTGATAAGGACAGCAAAGAATCAGAAGCTAGCGACTTTGACTTTGACAATGATGATGAAGAAGAGGTTAAGTTTATGAATAAAAAACAGAGCAATGAAGCTCTGAAATCAGCCATGATAGTTAATAATATCTCAGGAAATGTGAAATCTGTTGAAAATAATGCTTCCAAAAATACTGCCAATAGTGCCAAGGTGCTAAAACAAGGTTCTGTTGAGAAGGACAATATCTTGAAAGGCTCCTCCAAAGAACCTGTGACAAGAAAAACCTCTGTTGACAAGAAAGACTTGTCTAGAACAACTTCCAGTGATTCTCTAGGTGCAGTGATCCCAGCAAATGTTTCAGTAGATGGGACTGAGCATGGGGCCAAAAAGGATTCCACAAAGGGAAGGAAGGTTGAGACTGAGATACCAGTAGAGGAGGAAAGTCCCAGGCGAGGAGATGTGAAGCCAACAAGAAGTGAGAGCAGTAGAAGTTCTGGGAGTGAAAAAGAAGAAAAGAAGAAAAAAGGAGGGTAAGAATACAGATCTTCATCATGTCAATATGTTATGAAAGTCTCTAGATTTTTCACCATTGCGTTATTATAGTAGCTTCCAATTCCAAAGACACATGCTGTAAACAGCGTTTACTGGTAGATGATGGACACAAAAGAAGTAGAGGAAAGAGAAGAATCCTTTATCAACCATTTAACCATTTTAGAAAATCTATAGATATGAAGTTTGTTGAATTTAATGTATCTTTTACCTGTTTTTCTTCACTGAAGAGATGCTTTATTAATCCATCAAATTTTTGAGACAAAATCTCACTATTGAAAGAAAAGGCTATTTCTGAATGTGTATGATTCTTGTTCATGTAGACTCTTCAAGCTGAAAGAAGTGATCTCCCCATCAAATTGGAAGAAGAGTCCAAGAGATAGCAACACTATTCATGTATGGACAGATGTCGGACAAACAGGTATCCATTTTGTATCTTACATTGATGATGATTTGTCTTTGATTTCTGCAATACACATATATATTCAGCATATCGCAGAATGATTATATATCTAGATGTTTTCTCTTTCTAAGAACTGGGTATGGTTCACTTGGTTTCGTCTTATTGTGAGCTCTGTTTAGGTATGTTTGATTTCTTCCATGATATTCCAAATTAACATTGCATTATCATTACAGGTTTGATATTCAATAGGTAAATTTCATGTTAAAAATTCTTCTATAATATCATACAGATATTGACTGCCTAGAGGGGAAATATAACATTTGAGATCCTTGAGGGGAGTTATATTTTTGTCGAGGGATATGATATTTTTCCGAATTCCAACGCTTTAAATGTAAACACAATGTTGAATAAGTCTAGTCTCTATCGAGATGCTGCTGTATAGATCTATAGTCAAATGTTAGTTGTAAAAATTGACCGTACAATTGTAGAAATTGTACTGCCGCTTCTTGTCCAAGGCTAATTTGTTCGAGACAACATTTATTTGAGGTGAAGACTGGGACTGTGAACTTTGTGACGATGCATCTTCGGTGTTTGCTGCTGGCACGAGAGCTGTAGGATTTTGTTCTGGTCCTGGACTAGTAGGCCTAGTACTTGTAGTAGCAGTACTAGGATGAATGCGAGAAGTGGACAGTGCTGTAGGCCTCGTCTGTGTCGATGGACCAGCTGTTCCATCACCCATAGATGAAAGGCATCTGCTCATGCATCTTTTTTTAGCTTCATCAACATAAGAGTAGTGTTTGATACTACTTTCCGACTTGTGTCCGGATACGGGCATGATGTGTCTCGCTTCAAATCCACCAGCATCCAGGACGTGGATTGACGTTGCGCGTAAGCAGTGATTTGTGTACACCTTTGATGTGTTGGCTTCAAGTGATATTTTCTTCATTTTATCACCCAAAGTATTCTTGCCTGCGGGGGAATTATAGTACCACACTTATTGATTTTTTTCTACACTTATCTTCGGACGCTGAAAAAAATCACATACAGGATTTAGATGAGAAATATACAGTTCAAAAGTTTCAATGGGACAGTCCGGTTTATGAGTTTGATACATCCTTCCTTGTTGACTGCGGGAGTCATCCAGAGATTCTCCACGGTGATTTTTTGTTAATTTATCAGTGGCGAGGTAGACATATTTCTCATTTGTAGAATCCTTTACAACGACAAAATCTTTCTGAGAAAAATTCTGCAAGTTTTCTCTCCCACGATTGCACAGCTGCATCATAATGTCCATGAAAACTTTGTTTTGAAGTCCTCTCGGTGTGTTCACATCAGTTGCTGAAGATGATTTAATTTTCAAAAAATCATCTTTTGTGATCGGTTCCTTGTGATCAACAGATCCTTTTCCTGCCTTCTTCAGCTTTACAAGAACAGCATGAAACATGTCATTTGCTTCTTTGAATTCCGGGTCATTCACGACGTTGAAACCAAGTTTGCTGAAATGTCTCTGCAGTCCATATCATAGCGTTATCATCGAACGTTTACTGTACAGTTCACCGTTTGATCTACGCACCTCCGCATAAAACGATCGAAGAATATTGCTCAGCTCAGCTGATGTGATTGTTTCCTGAATTGTCAATCCTTTGTGTTCACAGTAAGCTTTGAGAACATTCTCCGCCAAAGTAATAACCCTTTTAGTTGAACGGGCATCTTTTTAATCAATTATTTCCTCCAATTGTTCCTCACCAAGCGATGTGAATCGACTCGCTGAAGCAGTCATTTTGACAAAAAAATTTGTTTCTTCCAATTTCGCGCTGCGCGAATGCAGCCCAAATGTGCTCATGTGAAGTCATACCTCGGAATATAACGGCGTTATATCACGAGGTATGACGTAATCACAGCGTTATATTCCGAGGTATGACATATTTTACGTCATGTTGGGAAAGATACCGATAATCATCCTTGTTAGGATGGTCACGTGACGGTGTGCTGACCAATCGCGCATAAGTATCTATATAGGTCATGTAATATAATAATTTATTACTTCCTTTTGAGAAAAAGTACGCTGAAATATATAGATACATGTAACATATAGAATGTCAATGATGTATGTTATTGATTTTCAATGAACCACTGTGTATATATGTTATTAATTTCTAATGAACATTGAGTTGTCATCAATGTTCATTTATACTCACATAATCATAGATCATGAAACTGTTTTGGAAAAAAGGATAATATACATCTATTTTTTTCATCTAAATAATTATAGGGAGTGGATCAAAGACTCTGGTAGTGAAACTGACAGAGGAATCAACAACTCAAGATTTAATCAATTTATGTTTAAATCAGCTGGATCTGATTGAGGACCCAAGACTCTACAGGGTACTACAGGCTACAATTCATGGCAAAGACAAGGGTAAGGTGTATGCAGACACTGCTGACTTGCTTTTCCCGAAAGATGCTAATATTGTCAATGGCACCATAACATTCTCAGACAAAGTTTTTATGGGTCAATCCATTGTTTACACTCACTTGGTTGCCCCTCCTAATCTTTGCCTGATCAGAACATTCCAGCAACACCGATTGGCTTGTTGATAAAATCAGGTTTTTATATTGCATATCAGATGCCTATCAATCAAGTTCAAAGTTGATCTTGTAGATCACACGCTTAAAAATGTGACTCAAATTTGAATCAGGATCAGCCGAGTTGGTTCTAGGTGTCAAATTAGCTCAACTTCAGGTGCACACAATACCCAGCTGTAATTAAAAAAAAATAATGTAATACTTATATTCCTGAGTAGTAGAATAATAATAATAATAAATTCCTAACTTTCTTATGTCCCCATGTGCAGGTAATGATGTAGAGCTTGTGCCTATGGATTGCCCACTTGTTATTCAGCATGGTTGGAGTGATCACTCTAGCAATAGGTTTGAGTTCAGGCAGAAGACTGCACAAGGTGGTGCTATAAAGGTGAGCTTTAACCTCATACATTACCATTATTATGATGAAAGTTCATTAAGATACAGTAATTTTGGTATTGATTAGTGCCAGTTGTAATGTATGCCTTTCATGTTTCAATCAAAGTTAATGAGGAATGTGCAGAGTTAATGGATTTGCCACTTTATTGCTTATAATAGAGAATTAATATCTGAAGTAATTATTGTGAAAACTATTTTTCCTTGACCTATTATAACCAACTCTGATTTTGCTTACAATGTGTTTATTAGTGTTGTGGCATGTTTAACTCTCTATGATTAAGAGTATTTACCAATATAGGCCCGTTGTCAAAAGTCTGTTCCGTATAGTGGAGCTGTATGTCATATGATACCGCTTTCCTCCATTCCCTTTTTTGTCTATGAGGACATGTGAAAATTGCTAATGAAAAGCCACTTGCTGATTTCCTGTGGGAAAGACGCAGCTCTGATTTTGGCAAGGTGGCTAAGTCATAATATTGATACCAATTATTCATGTAATATTACGGAGCTTGCAACATGTTGTAGTTTGCTAACATTGAAAATATTTTCTTTGAATTTGAGTGATTGTAATTATCCTATTTTATGTTTCACTCTTTTCAGACCGTCCTTAGAATCCCTGGTCAGCCACCTAAGGGCAAGCTGGTCAGTATATCTCTGTCCACTCCAGCCATTGAAGTGGTCATCTTGGCTCTCAAGAAGTTTGACATGAAGAATGTTGACCCAACTCTCTTTTGTCTTCTTGAAGTGGACAAGGATGGAGGTATATATTTTTTATGTTTTTTTAGTTAGTTTTCAATCACATATAATAACCACGATATCAACAAGTAATTAAAATGATTTGAGATTGTCCAAAGATAATAATGAAAATAAAACAGGAGGTATAGAATCTTGTTTCAGTTTTCTTGATTTGATTAGATTTGATATCACTGTATTGAGCTCACATTAAAAAAATGAAATTACAGAGTACAGAAGATCACCAGGTAGCGTGACTGACCCTGTATCAAGAGGGACCTGGCAGTGGCTAATATAACATAACTGGCTCTTACACATGCTAAACATAGAGAAAGTGTTATGTGGTGACTCAAAATGATAAAGATGATAAATTGTGTTTACATTGTTGGTTCGCCTCCTTAGATGTATGTGATGTGGACGATGAAGCACTCCCTCTTCAGCTTGACTCACATGCCTTTGTGTTGTGTGACCGTAGCAACAGGGATCTTCATTGGACAACCCAGGAAGAAGAAGAAGCCAATGCTGGCGATCGTAAGGTCAAGCGTCAGGACTCTCTCACGTCAAGAGCTAGCTCCAAGATGTCCGCTGTAAGTACTCTTCCTCGTGGCCATCTTTGCCTGTTCTAATGACCTTGCATCTTTGCTTTTGTATATGATTTCATTTTGATAAATGCAATAAAAATTGTCTTCAGTAATTGTTTCAAGTCCTATCAAGGTCTAATCATTTTAAGACGTGCACTATAAAATGTACGCATGCATGTATATGTTTTATTAAGTTCAGCCAAGGATCAATAGAGTAATGGCTTTCAATTCTACACTATCATTTATCCTATCATTTAATTTGTCTTCCTTGTGAAGCTGATTTTATTCTCAAGTTTGAAAGTGATTAGAGAAGATGCAATATGAATACTACATGTAATAGTATATGATTTAGGGCAGGCTTGTACTATCATTTTGAAGCAGTTTTATTTTACCAACTGCTGTGTTTTTAATTTGCAAGATTGCATACTCTTTCAAGCCCCTGTTATATTTGTTTAATTTTCTACATGTTCTTTCTCTTTTGATGCAGTGTTCTCTCATTTTGCATATTAATCTTGTTTTTTTTGTGAGATAACAGGTTGATGTTGTGATTTATTGTTCCACTGTGTAATAAGATTGATTTATGGTACATCTCTTGTACATATCAATGTCTCAGAACTTTATTGACCTTTTAGCCATTATCTCTCCCCTGCATGTGTATGTTGAAGTTTTATCGTCCTAAGGCAAGTCATGAGTACTTTTATGGTATTTTTCTCAAACATGTATATGTGGACAATGCTGAAGAGAATTGACCGAGTGTTGCCTCTGCTGTGAAAAAGGAGTGTTTTGGGGAGATGATTTTTTTTTAAATATTTGTTTGTATGTTTGCTCTCTTGTGCAAGAGGGGATCAGTCATCAGATAAATATTTGAGGTTTTTTTTTCATTGCTAAATGACATTAATACTGCAGTCACATTTCCCCTACGGCGGCCGTATGGCGAATCGAAAACAGCCATTTTATTTGTTTTTATTCAAACCACTTGCTAGTGTATGTAGCTGGTGCAACAACAACAAAATGTTAAAACGGCCGTTTTTGACTCACCGTATGGCTGCCGTAGAGCAAATGTGGCTGAGGTATTGGTCTTCTAAAAGAGACACTAGATTGATCAGTGGCTGAGAGCCGTTTCACAATGAGTGCAGTTCGCTCAAGGTCCTATTTAAAAATACGTACATATACGGTAACACACAACCACATTGATGAGATCTTGCCCTCTTTGGGATTTAAATCAAAATTACACAGGACTTGAAATTACATTTGACCCCTTGTGAACCAACTTCATGTTCCCTTTATATTGTTATTAGTTCGTAAAATATGCTTATCAACAGACATACTTAAGCTTTTTCGACATGCACAGATAATAAGTATTATTTGATATCTGATCCCTTTAGAGTTGAATGATGTAATATGGTGGTAGGGATGAGTTGGTTATTAAATACTATGATGGTTTGATTCTAACAGATAAGCTTGGGGTCTTCTTACGGGTCTTCTGAAGTTCTTTGCTCATCACGTATCGACAATGAAAAATTGTCCAAACTTGAAAAGGAGGTATGCTCGTGAATATGTATCAATCAATAATCAATATTCATGATGATCCAACCACTTATATAATACATTATATTCTGAAAAATAAATTATCCATGATTAATTTCTGTGCATATATCATGGTGCTTCATTCTTCACTCCTTCCTCCTTCAATAAAAATGCAGGCTGGGTTTGCTTTGTGGCTGTTCTTGCGATAGGTGCCTTTAATAATAGTATATAATAATAGTGTATTATATAATACCCTTTCATTTACATTTACTAACCTTTAATACATTGCATTATGTATTCAAATGATCTTCATTGCTTGTTGCTTGTTGTAAAATACATTGGCAGAACATCTTCCGGGGGATTTGGACTGGGGCCCCTAGGTCCTTCCCTTAGTGAATCTGCTAATGTTGCATACATGTATACAGTTCGTGTGATTTGTAAAAATTGACATGACATTCTGAATAATGATGCTCATGCACAATTCCTACCATTCCTACCAAATACTAACACATGTTTAATTGTTCCTTTGCAGCTTTTATAAATGTTAATTTATCAACCAATGAAATAACTATGAATTACTTTTTCTACTTCACTATTATGTGCAGGTTATTAATTGATGTTTTCTTTAAAGAGTCTTTGGCCCGAATTCACAAAGGTGGTTTTTAAAACCCATGGTTTATGCAGATTTTCTGTATAAATTACCTCTAATTAACCGCATATATCGAAAAATATCCAATGCTAATGCACGCTTTTGACACATTGCGCCAAATTGACAGCTGTTGCCATTTGTAAGTATGCTATTTTATTTGAGTCCACTGTTTAAAGAGTAGACTCATTAATTCAAAACAGTGGACTCCTGAATAAAATAGTGTACTTATGCAACATGGCAACAGACGTCAATTTGGTGCTCTGTGTCAAAAGTGAGCATCCGCATGGGAAATTTTTTTGATACACATGTTAATAAAGTGTAATTTATACAGGAATCTGCATAAACCATGAGTTCAACTGTTGGTTTTCAAAACCAGCTTTTGAATTTGGGCCCTAATGTGTTTTTTTTGTATTTTGCATACAATTGTATGAATATAACTGCAATAATTTTCTGCACATATTTCCCCCAAAATTATTTATATTTTTAATCGTTAATTTATTTGCATCATATTTACTGATTGAATGTAGATTACATGTCATTCCATTAATGCATTTTATCATCATGCTTATCAGATGCCCCCTCCCAGTTTCTAACCCTACCAACAATTAATTCCTGAATTTTACCTTTCAACACCATGCCTAAATTACACTGTGCATGTATAACAAACATTATTGGAATAGTTGCCATTTTAGCTTTAAAATACAACCCAGGGTTACCACAGCATGTAGTTGCATATCAAATATAAAAATATTTATGAGCACTGTGTTTTCAGATTTTGTAAAAGAAAATGAAAAGCAAGACTCCTTGCTACAGGATATTTTTAGGGAATCACTGTCAATTTCATTCATCAGTATTAAAGATAACAGTCTTATTCTGCATGTACTTGTTCATAGTACTACTTTTACAGGAAGACATGTTTATCAAAATCAGTTTAGAAAGGTAGTTTTTAGAAAAAAAGAGACTTTTCCCAATAGTTGTTGAAGTTTGACTTTGTGGCTCCCATGTACATGTACTCATTTTTCTTTTACTTTGTTTCAGAAAGGTCAGCGAGTTTTATATTGTGTGTTTGACTGTTTGTTATCTTTCGATGCCTGTTACAGTATATCCATGCGTAAATCAGTAAATCATTATACTGCATAGTCTTTCACACCTAATTCATTTGCAAGCTTGTATGATATAAATTTGGTTTATTTTCCTTGCTATTTTCAATTCCTGCCCCCCAGCCAAGTTTATATCCTGTCTCAAAGTATATTATTTATCCAGCAGTAATGCACTCAATATTGTTATCTCATTACATTTTCATAATCATATAATGTTACATTAGCTCATTTTCCTTGCTCTTTCATGCTCCTGTGCCCAAGCCCCTATCCAAATTTAGGCCTGTGCCATAACATCAGGGTATTGCACCCAGTCGGGCAATCTTGTAACCGACCATTTGAGAAAAGGATCCCTTAAATTTCTGAAAGTTCGGGTTCAGTTTATCCAACCCTATTGGCTTATAACTTTCACGAAGTGTCTGGTATTAACTGGATTGGACCTTTTAAAGATATTTAGGAGGCCCTTTTATGAAATGGTCGGGTTACACAATAGCCCGATGTGAGGGCATAGGCCAAGTTTATATCCTGTCACACATTTATATTCATATTCATCCTCCAATTAGGCATTCAATATGCCTGCTCATTACAATCTTTATAATTTTGTAATCTGTATAATTTGAAACCTAGCTTTTTTCCTATAATAAAAAATAGATATATGTTAATCACCATTTCCTTAACCCTACAAATTGAAAAAAAAATCAGTGTGTTCAGTTGTCATACAATACATGATCCATTGTTTATCATGTGTTTTTCAGTTATAGAGTACTTTGATATGAATATTGATGTAAAGCATATGGATATACCATGGTTTGGTATTCAGTCAGAAATATTATCGTTTAATAGTAAAAATAAAAATTTCCCATTCTTAGTTTATGATCAAATGAATAGGATGAATAATGTTTAACAAGCATATCAAGAGCTCTTATATAGCATTGTATAATATATACTTCAGCAGTCTCTGCTCAGTATATATTCTATGGAAGTAATACTTTTATGATTATTATTTTTGATAGATGGCCAGTATTGAGGAGTCTTTAGTACCAGGTAAAGATACCTCAACACCAAGTGCAGCTCCAGCCCCAACCCAAGTCAAAGTAAAGGACATCAGTCCTATTCCAGAAATACATGTGAGTAGCAGTACATAGATATTTTTCATGTTATATTCTTTTGAAATCTTGTTATAATCCGTTTCCAAATTTTGGAAGTGAATGATGGTTCTGTTCCTTCTCGACCTGATGAATGGCCATATGAATACCTTGAAGATATTGTATATCTGCCTTGTAACTATATGGAACCAGACAAATTTACACTGATTTCAATGGGGCTAAATGAGTATTTATACCAGCACATCTTATGTCCCATGATCCTGATTCCTATCAACTTTTATATAGGTTTTGGGGGTTTTTTCATGATGCTTTACTAGAACATCATATCTAAAATGTTGAAAGAACCCCCCCCCAAAAAAAAAAAAAAAAAAATAATAATAATAATACCAATGATATTAAAAATAAAATGAATGAATTAATGAATAAATAATTGTAAAATACTTTGTGACATCATCATTTCAGTACTCTGTTCTGATATTTAAAAAGAAAGTCATTACTGAACATCATGAACATGCACATTCTTCCAATGTGCATTCCATGCTGTAATTGACAATGATCGAGTGTTGGACAGGAAATACCAACCAAATAGTAGATTACCTTCCTGCCTTGATTGGAAATGTACTCTCTTAGTATGTAGTAATCTACTTGAAATTTACACCCCTGTCCTGGTGTGGGCATGTGACACCTGCTTTGCATTTTTAGGATATTAATTTCATCAAATGATTGACAGGTAGATATCTCCACCTTTCAAATATTTCTGTTGGTGGTTTTTTTTTTCATTGGGTAGATTGGTTTTTTTTTATATGCTTCCCATGAACTTTTATCAAAATAAGTGAACTTTGTGTGATTTTGAAACTTTTATTCATTCTAATGAATGGCATAATAATAATTTGTAGTAGTTTGAGGATCTACATGTAGCTTTTAAACATTTCAAGTAAAAGAAAAAAAAAGCTAGATTCAAATTTTACTCTTAACCTCTTAATCATTATTGCATGATTTGAAATAGAAATGTACCTTTTTTGCAAATTAATTCATTGTGATAAATTTAATATAAATTATACATGATCAGTGTTAGGTCCAGCAGAGATAGGAATTTAACAACACACAAGTCTGGTGACTTTTTTCTTGTTTGCTTGTAAGATTATTTGTAAGGAATATAATGATTATTTTAGTGACAACCTCTCTCTTATGGGCATTGATAATTTCATCTCTTTAAAAAAGTGCCAAACAAAATGAAAAAAAATTCTTAATCTTATGTGCCAATTCATTTATTAGATTTTGGATCTGCTCATAAATCTCTATCCCCACTTTACTCCAAGTCTTTCTCATATTCATAATTCAATTTATTATGTAATGTTACATTTGTCTTATACCCCCTCAGATTAATGATGTAGAAGAAGACAACTCCAGTGAGAAAGATATTTCTAGAGAACTAGAAGAAAAAAGTAGACAGGTGAGCTGGCAGTTTTTTATTTGACTTTTTTTGTTTAATTTGAACAATGTATATAGAGATGCCAGTCAGGCTTTTGCATGATTTCAGGCTCTGGCTACTTCCAGTTCAGGCTCTATTTTGTACTGAATATATGGGGCTTTAACCGGTTTTTCAGGCCCAGTAACTAGGCTGACGGCATCCTTCTGAATAAAAGAGAGATGCTTCTGAATAAAAGAGAGATGCTAGCATAAAAAGCCGAATAATCTTTTAGAGAAATGATGAATTTGTGACAGTTTCTATTCTAGCCATGTACATAGACATAGGAAATTATTTATATTCTGGAACACATTCTAGAATGTTAGAAATGAGAAATAAATACAGTGTAAATATTTGCCATGGTTTAAAAAGGAAAATTTAAGAAAAGATAATGTGTTCAATGATTGATGATTTTCCAAATTCCTATTCTTATACTAAAGTGTTTTGCCATAAGAAAGCAGCAACTTGGTATTATAACATTATAAAAAGTGAATATCCCTATCTGTCTTAAGCTCATATTTTTAACATATTCTCACATAAATTACAATGCAGAAAAAGCAGCAATATAGTTGGCTTTTTTATCATAAACAAAAATGTCATTCCCATGTTAAGATCCTGTCTTTAGGACATATTTGTGCATGCTAATGTATTGCCTTTTTTATTTTTATGTATGTTACTATACAGCTGGCTGCATTACAAGAGGCTCTAGCTGATCTTGGGAACTCATACCATCAGATGAATGTAGATGCTAGATTACAAACACTGGAACAAAGACTAGCATCATGTCCTGAAACAGGTAAGATTCCCATTGTCAGCATTTATCGCTGAGTAGGGTCAGAATTTTTTCTCTCATGACAAATCTGGGTTCCGTTTCATAAAGACTGTGATAATAAAAATGCACAATTTCTAACAAGTCTTCTATCAGCCAATCAAATTGAATGATTTCAGTAGCTTTAAACTGCTATTCCAAATTTGTTATTGTAAGAAGTTTTATGAAACAGAACCCTTATTTAATAATGAGGAAATGCAACATGTCAGTCAGGTTTCATAGTTTCATTTCACTGATATAAGGGGTGAATTTTAATTTCAATGTTGTGAGAACTGTACTATAAAAAGAATACTGAATGTTTTTACTTTCACAGAATTTATCAGTCTGAATTGTGCTGTTTTCAATAGTTTTATTGGTACACTGGAATGGGAACTAATAAATTTCAAACTAATATTTCTTATGTGCTACTTTTTATCAAAAAATTGTGGTTGTGTGTAGAGGTAAGCAACCAGGGGACCAATAGCTTAAGGTCCTCTTAGAGGGTTATGGGGATAAATGCCTTACTAAAACACTAGCACATGAGATGTGTATGCTTTTTATGTTCCATTACGTTTAAATGATGATAGAATTTAGAATTTTGGAGTGCATTATATAAATAGTGTGTAGACGGTAATGTAATAGAGTAGATTATGTGTATAGTAATCACTGAATTATCTTGTGTATACATGTAGGTTTATCTTCTGAGGGAGCAATATAAAGAAGAGAAGATGAAATGAAAAGAAATATAGCTACAAAAAGAATAAAAAGAAAAATGAAACCAGAAAACAGTAGTGCATGTTATCTCTTTCTTTTTTCCTCCCCAAGAATCTCTTCCAGAGAGACTTCTTGAGTTATTAGCAGAACTGGAATCAGCCAGTCAAGAAATGGAAGACAGACAGAGAGACCTTGATGAGATCAAACAAAGTGTTGAAGAGTTAGGAGCAAGCATGGATGACAGGTATGGACCTGCAATTTTATTAGCAATCAATAATAGATCCCAATTTAAGTTTAAGTAGTTTAACACAATCACATTGTTAAATTTCTCCAACGCAATTCTCGTACATATTGCATATTCACACAACAAAACTTGTGCCTTGAAATTTCTTTGACCAGTTTGCAAGATAAAATTCTTTATATTTTTATAAATTATACTTTAAAAACATTATGTTGCCTGCAATCTATCAATTCTAGGGCTGAGGAGATATGTAGCACCTCTGAAATTCTTATAACGTGTGAAATTATGAATTAGCATGCTACCCTAACTGCCATGAAACTTTGAGATGTTTAAAATGTGAAGGAATATGCACTCTCTGGTATTTTGGAGCAAATTTGTTAGCCCATGTTATGGAATCTTCAAATCTTCACTCCTAACACAGAGGAAAGCTAATTTTTTCCTAATTAGAAGATTCTATACCATGGAAGAGAAATAAAGAGCTTCCTATATAATAGTAAAACATGAATCCATGCATGAAGAAATGCTCATGAACATAATGTCACAGTTGTTCTCAATGTGTATTTTTTTCTATAGCACGTCATCTATGTATGAAGTGACTCTAGCCGAGGTAGCTCTCCTAAAGGCACAATATGATCACAGTACACTCCTAGCTAACATGGAGATTGCTATTGCTGACTACCAACTTCAAGCTGCAAAGGTACCCTAAAGATGATGAGCAATTTTAATTCTGAAGTGAATTTAATTGACAACTGCTGCATAATGAACTCTTCCATTTCCTGCTATCATTCATAATGTCAAATTTGGTATCATTTTTGTCTCACCTGCGAAGCAGAGTGAGACTATAGGCGCCGCTTTTCCGACGGCGGTGGCGTCAACATCAAATCTTAACCTGAGGTTAAGTTTTTGAAATGACGTCATAACTTAGAAAGTATATGGACCTAGTTAATAAAACTTGGCTGTAAGGTTAATCAAGTATTACTAAACATCCTATTAGAGTTTCATGTCACATGACCAAGGTCAAAGGTCATTTAGGGTCAATGAACTTAGACCATGTTGGAGGAATCAACATCGAAATCTTAACCTGAGGTTAAGTTTTTGAAATGTCATCATAACTAAGAAAATATATGGACCTAGTTCATGAATCTTGGACATAAGGTTAATCAAGTATCACTGAACATCCTGCATGAGTTTCACGTCACATGACCAAGGTCAAAGGTCATTTAGGGTCAATGAACTTTGGCCGAATTGGGGATATCTGTTGAATTCCCATCATAACTTTGAAAGTTTATGGATCTGATTCATGAAACTTGGACATAATAGTAATCAAGCATCACTGAAAATTTTGTGCAAGTTTCAGGTCTCTTGATTAAGGTCAAAGGTCATTTAGGGTCAATGAACTTTGGCCGAATCGGGGGTATCTGTTGAATTACCATCATAACTTTGAAAGTTTATTGGTCTAGTTCATTAAACTTGGACATTAGAGTAATCAAGGAAATTGTTCTTATTTCATAATATTCAAGAATTCCACTTTCATGTACCACTGCATGCTTTATAAAATAAAGGAATGGCAAGGACTTGAATATTTTTTTTTACAAGATTTAAGTCTACATATTGAAAATATCATAGAGTTGTACCTGACTGTCAAAAATTGTTTATGGCAGACAGAAGCCACTAGTGTATAAGGATTTTATTGAGTACATTCACAAGGCAGATCATTAACAGCACTTTTACATTTTTTTTTTTACTTTTGACTTTTAGATCGAGGAAGCCAAGAAGAAGGCTGCCATCTCACCCCGCGGTGCTCTCAACTTCTACAACACTTTGCCTCATAACCAGCAGTTTTCAGTGTTTGCTCTACTGGCTAGTGCAAGCTCACAGGGTTTTCATTTTCAGGTGGCTGAAAAAAACTCTCAGAGCGGAGTCTACATACAGAGCTGTCGCTCTGCAGATGTGCTGCGTGTCGGTGATAGGTGAGTATACCACTTTCATAAAACTTGTCACAATGTCTCTGATATAATCACCTCGAGCTACAGAAATATTTTGTAATATTAATATTGGAAATTTTCTGTTGAGATTGCCATTGATTTGCACATTTTATTAAAAATTCCTTCAAAATTATGTTTTTGTAATTTTATATTAATTTATTCTATTTAATTTATTTAATTTATATTATTTATGTCAATGTAAAAATGGATCAATTATCAAGACCTGTCTTATAAAAAAAGATAATATGATTTGTAAGATAATTGCCAGTATGATCGCCTGAACATGTTTATACATAATATGAAAACCATCACTGCAACACAATGGTATTGCTATATTTAGAGTAGAATGAGGATCCTTTTTCAGTTAGCAATTTAATTTTATCCTTACAATCTTGTACAACAGAGTCATAGAGGTCAATGGTCACAGCACGTTGGGGTCAAGTGTCTTAGAGGTCAACACCTTGTTGAACCGGTCCAAGAAAGCCCAGCTGGTATGCATGCGGGCTGGACGGGATCAGGTTAGCATGGAGGTGGACAGACTGACCAGACAACTAGCCACCGCTTCAGAACACTATGAGTCATGCTGGCAGGAGAATAAGAGGTTAACAGATATAGTTCATAGGTAAGGTAATAGAGAGGAGAAAGGAATAAGCAGTAGGATTTGATTGTGATAGCTGAGGTGCTGTTGATGGTGGTAGTAGTGACCATAGTAATGATGGTGAAGATGGAGAATGGTCATGATGAAGATGTTGCTGTTGATGCTGGTGGTGGTGGTGGTGGGGGTTATAATGCCATTGATCATAATATTTGTGGTAGTGTGGTGATGATGATTTTAATGATGAGGAGGAGGAGCTGGTGGTAGTTAAAGGGGAATGAAACCTTTGGAACAAATAGGCTTGTGTAGAAACAGAAAAATCAAAGAATAAGAATAAAGAAAGTTTGAGAAAAATCTGACAAATAATGAGAAAGTTATGAGCATTTGAATATTGCAATCACTAATGCTATGGAGGTCCTCCCATTGGCAATGCGACAAGGATGTGTGATGTCACTGATGAACAACTTTCCCTTTGGTGGACTATAAAATACCCTAAAAAATGTCTCTTTTTGCTTTTTCTTATGATGATACAAACTCTTTATCCATGATGTATTCCTAAAAAAATATGTATTACATGCCCTCATGTAGAAAGAACACATGATCTATGGATAGATGTGATAAAAGAGGCAATTCAAGTGAAATATATACTAAAGTAATGGGGAGAGTTGTTCACAAGTGACATCACACATCTTTGTCGCATTGCCAATTTGCTATCTCTATAGCATTAGAAATCGCAATATTCAAATGCTCATAACTTTCTCATTATTTGTCCGATTTTTCTCAAACTTTCGTTGATCTGTTTCTTTGATTTTTCTGTTTTTACACAAGCTATCTTGTTCCAATGGTTTCATTCTCCTTTAAGTTTGCTTTTGTTTTTTTAGAGGAAGGAGTGGAGAGAATGGTTGTAATAACGATGTCCTTATGTTTGCTATGATTTTCTAAATCTTACCATAAAAGCATACATGTATACTGACCTCAAACCATCAATAGTTGATTATTCTGTTGCGTTCTTTTAGATTGAGACCTCTAGAGCATCAGGTCCTGGAACTTAATCAGCAGAAAGTCACAATGCAACAACTTCACCACAAGGTAACAATGTTTTTAGTTCATATATAGAATCATGATCAATGAATGCAAGAATTCAGATGAAATGTATGTAATGATATTCTCTGCTGTAAATGTTATTATTGTATATATCATAATAATTTTATCATATTGAATGACCGGTTTGTGGATTGCATGAAAGAAGTCTTCAACCGCTCCTATCACTTTAATTAGGTTCAGTACAAGCCATTTTATATAAAATGTCTGTTTCAATACAGACTCTCAAATTTCAATTGCAATATCAATCTATGATTCCCCGAGTTTGTCTGTAATGTATCTCTTAATATTTGTTTTGAATTGTATAGATTGAGACATTAGAGTCTAGGAATCAAGAAATATCAGAGGAGTTGCGTATGGCCCATGAAGGGAACATCAACCAATCAAATCATGCTATCAGTCGATTGCAGGGCGACAAGGAAAGATTAGAGGTAAGTGTTAGTCTTTTTTTGTTTACATTCTTGTATCATTTCAGTTATGATTGCTTGATTGTGATTAGGCTATTCCTGAAAATAATCGACTGTTTTTGTCCATCCATCCTCTCTTGTCTTATTTTACTTCATGCTCAAGCCATGATAATTTGATAATATTGCAAACTTTCAAATGAACTAGAAAACAGAGAAATCATTTCAGAAAGGTCATACATGAGGGGGTCAGGTTCGCATATTTTATGCAAAGTCCCAATAGTTAAAGGTGATGATAATCCTCCTCTCATCTTTCTCCCTCTCTTTAAATTCTAACTATAAAAATATCTGACCTGTGCATCTAACAAAACTCTTTGAGAATGATTCTTTGCTGTTAATTTGATGAATAACTTATTTATCATATAATCTCATGACAGACTTGTCTTGGTCAGTATAAGGAAAGCAAAATACCTTATTTGAATCCAAATATAAAGTATATCACCAAATGATATATCAATAATATTTCTCTTGAAATAGGTATTGACCTACTTTCACCCATTTCCACAAAACTTATATACCTTTTCATTTAACTTATACAGACAAGGGTACGACAACAGGAACAGAAGCTTAAAAAGCTGGAAGCTGAATTAGCACAGAAGGTAATATATTTGAATGAATATTTTAGATTCATTTATGATATTATTGCTTCAAAGAAATATGTCATATACACCATGTATTTGAAAATATGTTGACTATAGGGGGAATGCTTCTGTACATGTGTGGTATCAATAAAAAGAAGTTTTCTGTAATCTGTATTCTTTGTACCATAGAACTCAGAGACCTCATCTATAGTGAAGGAGCGTGATGATGCCCTGAGTAGGCTAAAGTCTATTGACCTCAATCGGAATGAAGAGGTAAAGGCAGATGACCTTATTGCCAGTGCTAATAATGATGCACCACTATGGGAAGTTCTTAAGCCTGCCAATAAGGTGAGCACGCTTAACGGTTGTAAAGCCCATGTCTATTGACATAAAGTATGCAATTAATAAGATAATTACTAGATAGAGTAAATACAAAAAAAAATGAACAACTATAACGTAGATGGGAAATGAATCTACTGACAAAAATAAATAGAATTAGATGATGAATGAATATGTTAATGAATATCAATTAATAATCACAAGTAAATGCTGATGAATCAATAAATGAATGGTTGTAAATTTGGATGAAAAAAAGAAGAATTAATCAAATCATCAAATGATAGATGGTTGATTGATGGATGGATGGAAAAACCAGTATAGATTTTTTTTTTCAAAAAGGTATGAAAATGTTCCTCAATCAGTTGAAGTTGAAATAAAACACACAAAGTAAAGAAAAGAACAACATACTGCTGTTTCTTAACTTTTATTTTAGATATATACATGTATATAGATATTTAAATAGATATAAATAGTTAAAGAGAAATTTAGATATACCTCAAATGTTATATTTTATTATATTATATTTTGCTTGCGGTACACATGTAAATAAATCTGATATGATATGTGTGTGTATTTATCTTTGATAGGATGAGATACTTCATGTGCTTCAAGATGAGTTAGAGGAAGCAGGGAGGCAGAAACAGTATTTAGACCAACTCTATACCCTCATGTTAGAGAGAGCTCCAGAGCTATTAGAACATCTAGAACAGGACTTTGAAGGAAGGTAGGTGTCAATGAAATAATAAACTTACAGCACATCAAATCTGGGGCCACTTTAAAATGTTACACATGGTTTGCAAACAACTGGTTTGTTTGGAGTGCCAAACAATATGTTACGTGTTTCCTCAATTCAAAGCCTTTTCATTAATCATCTATACAGTGTGGCATGAAATGTACTTAAAGTGTAATTGACAGTCAAAATATCAGTCTATGTGATTATACCATACATAGATTATAATTCAATGTAGGCTGATTAGGACATCACACTTGACTTATTTCACCTTGTTTAAACTTACTGGCTGTATTTCTACTAATTTTCTTCTTTTTTCTTCCATGTATTTTTCAGCGAATTGTCAGGCAGCGAAGAATTCTGCTAGTTCTCAACTCAATTTCTGCTACCAAGCAGCAAGATGGACAACTCACTTTTTATTCCAGTATTGGAAGTCAGCATCAGGAAGCAATCACTGGTCATCACATTTTGTCATTGTCACTCGTATTGCAGATTTGTCATTGCTATGGTTGATACATTCTATTCATTACTACTGATCTTATTTGCCTTCAACCTTGAGAGGATGGGGGGGGGTATGATGTCCATTATTCAACCCCCCCCCCTTGCATGATATGTCACCCTATTATCCTGAAATGCACAGGGATAATCTTGTATGTGCAACTTCACAACATTCTTCTTTGAAGTCTTGTGTAGCTTTTGAAGTCGAGTAAATATGGATCCATTTCTTTAGCACAGCAAATATGAAAGCATTCTACTGCACTCCACTCAATATAAGATATCATATTACCCTGGCTGTAGCTGGGCTGCCAAATAGGCACTAGGAATACAACCTTGTGGGTACCCATTGACCTCACCTTAGTTGGGTGTTGCATAATGTAGATGAATTTCTTGCTGAAGGAAATATAACACTACGACTGGAATTCAAACCCATGGCCCACATACTCAGAGGCGAGAGTCAGAACCACTTGACCAAACCAGCTCCACATTAAATGCTAGTATGTGTGTCAACTCTCAAACAGTTGTGTGAACAATCCCATAGCATAGCTGTTTTGTTAAAGATTTTGATTGGCCCATAGTTCTTATATACAAAACATTATTCCCATCTCTGCAATATTTGTTGCCTCATATTCCCATTGACACATGAAAGCAATTAATGCTTGTACTACATGAAACAAGCATCTATAGAGTATGCTTTTATCATTTTCATCGAACTATGAAAGCTTGCATACTTGCACTGTTTCCTTTATTGCCAGCTTCTAAATGTTATTAATATGAAAAATGAACTTGTATTATGCAATATTTTGGTATTCCTGTCTTGTGTGCTTGGACTTTGGTTTTGATTCGTATTCTGTCATGCACCTTGAATTGTATATTTTATTTCATTTTCAGTCCATCCACTGCCGAATATTGCACTCAAATAATGAAAAAAATATATATTTATCCAGATTTATATTTTAATGGAATTTCATTTTATATGTGTAGTATATAAATAGCATTTTCTTTAGCTTGGATTGCACATTTCTGCCCTACTCAAAGTTCTGTCATGAAGCCTGTGTAGGAGGACTGTTAATATCTCAAATCAAACAAGAAGTTTCCCTTATAGGCAGGTGATCTTTATGGTCTAATTGAATCTGTACAGGAATTTTAACTGAATACTGGCCCATCAGTATGATTAAATCTAGTAGTAGAATAAAATGGTTGCAGTACAGTATTCAACAGAAGTGAGTATATCCCTCATAAAAAATCATCAACTTTTCAGTGCAGTTCTTCACCAAAATCTTGAACCAAAACAAAAAAAAAATGGAGGAGACATGACAAGATGTATCATCTTTTAACGATAATGGAATGTTTGTTTGAAAGAATCTGCAAAGTTATGCTTATTAATGTTGGATAGACTCACTTCTGTTTGATGCTGTATGTTGACAAGTTATTAGTTCATTTGATCATTTCATAAAATGGTAACTGGTGCAAGTGGAAGGTAGGCCAAGTGGTGGTTGTAACGCTGAGACCACAAAAGTATTTTGGTATTAGACCAAATAGGCTTAGCCACTCAAGTATATTACAGTTTAGGAATAAGACCAAGTGTTGCATGGACTAGAAACATATTCTTCTAACTCAAAAGTTATTTCCATATGTCCTAATTGATTTGACTTATGTTAGATGTATTTTTTTATCAATGCATTTCCTTGTTATATTTTCTCAGGAAAATCCAACAATCAAATAATTTATAATTTTGGAAGAGCTGGAATATAAGCAAACTCGAGTTAAGAGAACAAATCGTGATTTAAATTGCAATTCATTTAACAAATTACAAACAATCAGATTTAATTGACTTTGTGCTTGACCTGTTCATAAGTGTATGTATTTTGTATTTATCATGTTATTAGTTCTATATTGATAGATAGGACATATAAGTATTGTTTTGTTGTTGTTTTTTGCTGTGACTTCATACAGACTTATCACTTTATAAACAAAAAATTGTAGAGTTACTTTTATATCTCAATTTCCATTTATTTTGTTTCATTTGAGTAACTCTTCAAATTGACTGCATAAAATTGCATTTCCTTTACTTTTTGTTATGGTTTAAATATATTTCATAATCTTTTTTATTTTTACAAGACATGTACCTTTGAATGTTTCAATTTTTCTGGTATGATTCATATACATCACATACATACAATTCATGATAATTTCAGTAGATTTGTTAATTTGCGATTGTGAGGTTGATATGTTCCTCTCCTGCTTAAATTACATGTTTCAATGAAAGCAAATAACCATTGTTAAGTGGTAATTTTGTTTTGGAATATTCAAATCTAGTTTCCAATAAAAATCTTGTTTTTGCCTGTGCAGTATGTGTTCTTAATTTCATATTTAGATATTGATTTGTTTTATAGTCAATTAATTGATTTATTTATACTTATAATCAAAACACTGAAATTCTTTGTACTGCTCTTTGTTTTCTTCATCTCTCATCACCATATCACATGTACATTTCACTAGCTTGCCAAATGCTTTTTGTAATATATCTATATCAATGAACTATATTTATTCATGTATATATTTGTTTCAAGTTTTTGTAGATTTTCAATCACGTGTCTATATATCACTTAAATGATTTCAAATTATTTATCAAATATGAAAAACTTGAAATTTGGTATTAATGAATTGGTATATGTAAAGTGGTCATAATCATGTTGTCAAATATTTTACATACATGTAGTATGTTCCATGTATATCGAATTTATGTATAGTGTATGTTTTGTAACATAATAAATAAGGAAGGGAAGTTAATTGATGTATTAAGTAGTGTTTTTCTTTAGTGTAAACATTCAACGAGAATGGACTCACTCAAAATCACATTTAAATGTTATGTCATGTCACCTGTGTATACAAAAATAACAATATCCAGACATGTACATGTAGATTACCTCAGCTATTAAAAATTATTCCCAGTTGAAAAAAGAGAGAAATTAGATCAAGCAACTTTCCTTCAGGCAAAAAGAATAACTTTCAACTGCAAAATTGAGCTAGAATTCACAAAGGTTGGTATAAAGTTTAAACCCAAGTGGTTATATTCTGAAGTCGGGTTTAACTTAAACTCCAGTTAAAGTTGTGGTTTAAGTTTGGATAGCCGATTGTTACATAAATCACTAGCAATAGAGATAAATTTCACCTCATTTGGCTCTCGAATCATTCATAATTGTGTAGGAAGTATAACTAGATGATTGTCTTCACCATCGATGAATCAGGAAAGAGCACAGTAAACATAAGAAGCATACAACTTAAGAAAAAAATTGACACTTTTGGCTTGCCATAATTTTAGTACAGAATGAGACCATGGTCTAAGTTAAACCTGCCTTCAGAATATGGGCCAAGGAAAATTCAGATATAGTAAACTAAAGGGGTTCTTGATTCTAGAGCACATGCACACAAAGGTTCAGTAAAGCAATGCACATGCTTTTGGCAAAGGGTACAATATCAATGTAAATAAAATGGGTTAAACCATACCATCATGAATGAATATAGCTGCATTTTCAAACTATGAGGTCCATTATTGGACCCACAACACAAGCTTTAAAATTGGCTTTAACATTGATTTATATGCTTGATTGTAAATATTGACCAATGTAATCAATTGTACCTTCAGTCAAGCACCTTTTGCTTTGTCTTATGGAGGCCCTGACTGCAAGCTTCATGTAATGTCCCCTCAATGAGAAGATTTCACAAGACTGTTCCTTTTCTTAAATTCATGGTTTTATTTCTTGATATCATTCTTCATACAATCATATCCTTTTTCATCAAGCAAACCAGATTTCCATACAAAAGTTTCTTAGAAACAAACAGATGTTACCAACAAATCAATTCAGCATTATCATTGTACATGAAATTGTGGAACAGAAATGAAGCATTGTTTTTCAAGACAAAAGAATTGTGAACATAATCAAGTTATACATGTTATTAATTTCTATTCACAAGTACATTTGGTGTGTAATAATCATCAATAGAAATTAATTGAACATGACCTTGTTTAAGAATTCACATTATGCATTATTTGGCGAGCTAAGCATAACACAATGTGGTTTATTAGATGTTATAAAACGGGTTCAAGGATGTAGCCAATGGTGAGTGTGTATTCATGTCACGTGTTCATGCTTTAATTATGCGCAACCTTCCAGTCGTGCAGCACTGTGCAATTTTTGTGCAGCATTAGTTCCAATAGCACGTAAAAACTGATACGCGTTCAGTAAGAGGCTGGCTAGGATTTTGATGCGCTTACTTAGGCGCGCATAGTAGATACGCCTGTGATGTCATGATTGACAGTATTGTGATCTCTTCGTCTGTGCGATTGTACACAAGTTGGAGGGATTTGAACAAGATTTCCAGGAAAAATTCATTTTGCCGACCCGTTTTATAAAACAATTAATGCACATTTTAAGATTTGTGATGTTAGTGACAATGCGAGCAACTCTCGGGCATTCACAATATCATGCAAAAGCACTCGGCGCAAACGCCTCTTGCTTTCGCATAATTGTAAATACCCTCGAGTGTGCTGCATCGTCATAACACACTCATAAATGTGCATTAATTGTATAATATTGTTCTTTTTTTTAAAAAAAGTAATAGATCCTTTTTCTTAACTTCCACTTGCAATTTATATGTATACTGTATATACAATGCCTGCACACATGATCAAGCACATTCATTTGAAATCTGTACTTCATGTCAAATGGTTGCACAAGAATTAGAAAATATTTAAATATATTTACATACAGTAGATGTCAGAAAATGTAACAAAACGATCTCATAGTCTCTAATTCAAACATCACATTTCATACGACCTCAATATTTGTATTACCTAGCATCAGCTTTGCAATATCAATAGAAATTCCAAGGTGGTTACTTTCATGGATTTTGTAAACCTTTGCAAACTATTGTGCACTTTTGTATATAGCCTCTCTGCAAAATATAATCAAAGAAAAGGGAGATTCAATATGATGAATAGGTCAATGATTCTAAAAAAAATTTGTTCATTGAAATAAAAAGCATGACTTATCCCATCCTCAGTTTGCCAATTTGTTAAAAATGTCTGTTAATTGAACCAATACAGTAAACATAGATTGATTATTATATCTGTATGCATGTGTTGGAAGCCGCTTTGGTATTAAAATCATCCCACCAAAGAACAAATTGAATTTTGGATTGGTTAAAATAATACATCATATAATTGTAATGCTTATATTCTGTTGAATATTCACTTAATATATTCATCAACTTGCATATATACATATGCATGGTAGTGTATACACACACATTTGCATCTAGCACCCGTTTTCTTTAAAACAATATTCACAGGACCTTTCCATTAAGCAATCTGTCCACATGTTACCTTTCTTAATAAAAAGGAGGAAGAATCTATCCTCTTTGATCAAAGATCATACTCTCTTCTTTAACATTCATTTTCCCTTCTTGTCTTGCTCCAACTTAAAACAAGACAAATATTGTCCTCAAGAGCAATTTATTTTTTTTTACAGAAATAAATTAAGAGAAGGAACAAACTAAGTTCTTCATGCAAAATTCAAAGAAATTATATATGTTGTATACATTTTTGAAATGTCATACACTTGAGCTGAAACAGAATAACTTCAATATTCAGATTAAACTCCGAAATCTATTGACATCAGTACACAGAGTGTCATTTCATTTTAATATTTGGCTTTTATCGTGTTCATATTAGGCTTAGATTATGCCAAAACTGACATCCTGATATCCTCAACACAATGGCACAAATGTCCTGGCCATGAAAAATGCTTTTCCATCGATAAAGGCAACTGAACCTTCAACTCCCTGGCTGGGTGCAGGGGTATTTGTGATTGACATAAAGCTAGGTCCAAAGCCTAGTAGGTCACCAAATGCATATGATGGAGCTTTGCAGTCTACAAACAGTGGTACAATCTCTTCATGAATGAGAGGCGTTGAAATCCCACTTCCCTCACTCGGCACAGGGATATGAGATTGAAATGAGTCTTAGTACACGCAATGCAGGTACTGGCTATTCAATGGAGCTTCATGAGGTCCATAAACATCAATACATTCAAATCTCTTCATCAATGAGGGGTGTTGAATCTCCGCCTCCCTGGCTGGGTGCAGGGGTGTTTGAGATGGACATTGGGCTAGGTTCATGTAGAGCTGGGCTAGGTTGGACGGCTGGGCTTCGCAGGTTCTGTTGGCGTTGTTTGGCCCAAAGGGCAGCTTGCTGGGCCCAGTCCACTGGTCCTCCAGTACGTGGCATTTCACGGCTACTGCTGCTACCACTACTCCTGAAAATATAACAAGTAATAAATTGTTCTTGAATTCATATATGAATCACAAAGTCTTTTTCAAGTAGGTAAATTTCATAGACAAAACCAATAAATATTACTACGAACTTCATACAGTTGATTCACTAATTTATCAAAGACAATAAGATTAGAACAGCAATTAGAACAATTGATTGAAGATCATACAGATTAAGCCATGCTAGTATTAGATAATATGGACATTAGACAAAATGATATTGGACCAAGAAGCTATAAACCACTTCACAATATGCTATCTGACCAGATGGACCTAAAATCACTTGAAACTGTTTTTGAATAGAAAAATAGTAAAAAACTTTGGTCTGAAAATGGTATACCACAACTTGAATTCATAGTGTTCCCCTATCCCTGAAGAAGAAATGTGAGTAACCATACCTCTGTGGTGTTCTTCCAGCACTCCTGTGTGGAGCCTGTTGTGGCTGTTGTGTAGGAGTACTCCCACCCCATGACTGGCGAGGAGTGGTGCGTGATTGGTACTGGGGTGTGCCCTGGGGTGTCATGCCAGCCACAGAAGGGGTACGGGCGGGGTTGATCTGGGGGGTCCTGTTGACCTGTGGGGTGCGGGCTACACCTCCCTGAGGGGTGCGCATTCCCTGGAAGATATTACAAAGGGCAAAGGGCATACAACTATTTACTTCTTATACAAAACAATGCATTACCAAACTTTTGAATTCTTTTGTAATGCTTTTAAAACTTGATTCTAAAAATTCCTAACATTTCAGATTGAAAACATGTCATTTGTTGAGAGATAATGGGAATAATTCTAAAAACCACAATTTGGTAACTCCATGCAAATGAATAACTCGTAATTATTCTCACAGGTTTTAATCTTCCCTCCTTTTGTTTTACTTCAGTTATTCCAGATCATACTAATGACAATGAAATTATATAAATATTTAAAGACACTCTGACACTTGGCCCACAGAAGAAAAGTCGTCAGAAAAGAATTTAACCAAATTTACTTAGATTTTCAAAAAGTGTATTACTTTTCCAAAATGCACAATATCCTACAACTCTTTGCTCTTTCAGAAAACACAAACAAATCCAGAAACCCTCTCACCTGGTACGAAGGAGTGGCACCAACAGGTGTAGTGATATTCTGTGGAGTAGTGTAGGGGTAGCCATACCCATAGCGACCTGCTGCTGTACCAGTCAAGGGTGTCTGACGGCCTGGAGTCTGTCGAGGGGTACCTTGAAGCACACTGGGCGTGGCATACATACCCCCTGTGAATGTGGTACCGGTCTTTTGGATCATGGGTGTGCCCGCTGGAGAAAAATTAAGCAAAATCATGAATATCAAATAAATTATGGAAAACGTAAAGAACTATTCATTTTTTTTCCAATTTTACAAAAATTGTTAAGGAGCTCTTTCATTTCTAAGTATGAGCTGTAATCAAGCTTAGAAAACATGTCTTCGTTCACAAGTACACTTTGTTGTATGAACAATAGCTTTAAGACATGAAATAAAAAATTTTGATAAAATATTATTTTTAAAAATTTTTTTTTTTTTCCTCCTCAAAGAAAAAATGAAAGTATGGACAACACACATGACCTAAGATCATTATCAATGCTACCATGGTCATTATCATCATCAAAATGAAATATCAAACTTGTTGATGTCTTCAGTACTTGGTTAAGACACCAAAGAGAATCCAAATATCTTACTCACTTTGCCAAGGTGTGCCATCATGAGCAACAGACATGGGTGTCCTGTGAGTACTCATTGGTGTTGGAGTCACATTCATACCTGCAACAAAAGATGATGAACAGATGAGCCAGATTATTGTCACTTCCATATGCATATAAGTTCATCCCAGTGTTTGTCCAATCATTCTTGAGTAATTGTCGTCTTCATAATGACCTTAGGTGATCTTTCGACAGCGACACCCTAAAATCTAATCAGATAATAGTCCCTCCTATATACATACATGACCCAAGTTTAAAGTAATTCCAATAAACAATTCATTCTCGGGTCATCACTAGAACACACAATAGACTATTGGACAAATAAAAATAGCTTTTTAAAAGGCAAAGTTGTACTACCAGTTTTTCAATAAGTTCATTCTGCTTGACATTTTTAATGTCCCTTACAGTAGCGGACCGTGACCCGGAGGAGACAAAGCATTGGAGGAGCACTGTATTGTTTGTGAACAATGCTGTGCCCCTCCAATGCTTTGTCTCCTCCGGGTCACAGTCCGCTACTGGTCCCTAAGATATAATCTGTATATAAATGCAATAAAATATGTCAGTAATATGTAAGGTAACTAACCAGGTATTGGATCTCTAAAATGAACCTTGAACCAGCGATGTAAAGAGTTGATTGTTGTGAACATCTGACCTCTGAACTTATACCCATCAGGTGTAATAGTGACATACTCATGTCTTCCTTTGCTTCGTGGCTGGTATGACAACAGGAACTTGCCTGGAAAGAAGACCATTAAATGCATTACCACATAAAAGGGATTAAAACAGAAGGAAAAAAGTACTATCTATAATATATTTTTTTTATTAAATTAATCATGGAGTATACAAATCCAAAAATTACTATACATTTTAGAATTCATTCAACCATAATGACCAGATTCATGTGAGAAGACTGAAAAATACCTTAAAACAACATGGAAAGAATAAGATTTTGCATCATCTTTCACATGTTTAGATAAAATATCAGGTATATAAACCTAGTCAAAGTACATGTACTTGATCTAATTTTCACAGATCCAACATCGACCAAAAAAATATGAATCTTATACAAAAGAATTGAAACTGATCAATTGTTCTGCTTTCTCATACCTGGATAGTCTTTACAGAAACACATGAAATATGGGATACGACTTGGTGCCTTCTTCTTTTCAGCAGCGAGACACTTGTCCATGAGTTCCTTGCTACCCCCTTCTACGTCCCGGTAGTATTTATGAGAGGTGACGTCTCGTACGAAGGCTGCCATCGGCTGGATGTGACGGGCTATGATTTCATCCAAGTCCTCAAATCCCTGAAAATTAAACATGATGAGAATTCATATAACGTGAGATCATTTCCACATGTGAATATTTGCATTTACATCACATTTCAAATTATATGTAAATAATTTTTGTTGTTCTGCTCTGAAGCGCCTTGAGCATCTAATCAAGATGGAAAGTGCGCTATATAAATCTTATGTATTATTATTTCTCACAAGATGGATCATATCATGTAAGACAGAATATTTTGTATGTTAACAAAGTCATCAATCTCTTTATGATTACCCATATTACAGACACTTATGATAACGTACAGAAAAACAACAAAAATTAATTAAATGTTTATTTTGTCAACTACAAAAAAGAAAGTAACATAGGTACAAGGAATGGTGAAAGTATTGCTCAATAAAAACAAAGGTTTCTTTGCAATGATGTTGACGATTATGAAGATAATGATTACAAAGAGGGTGATTATGGAGATAATAAATATGATGACGATGATGGTCTTTACAACAGAGTGGGATAGATTGCTCATAACAACAAAAACACATCTTGCATATATATAATACTCAATACAATGTTTTAAAGTGTTTAGAGACAATGATGATATACCAACCTCTTCTCCAATCTTTAATGTTGATCCCAGACTGAAATCATTATCTTTCCCTTCTTCTTGTACATCAATATGCTGATAGATACCATCATCTACTTTCCATGTCACCGTCAAATGATCAGCTCCCTAATAAATCCAATTAAGTCAATCAAATCATTGAAAGTTAATTTTTTAATATCATCATTCTGAATTGTCGTATTGGCAGATTTTTTTGGTGTGTTTTGTGTACTTCTGTGTTGTTTCTTTTGAATAAAAATCCTCGCAAAATTTTATTTTTGTTTTGCCATTAAATTTCACAAATACTTCAACATGATCAGATATAATCCCATACTTGCCAATTTTAGAAAAAAAAGAGGAATCCATTTTTCACGCAGAGTAACGAGCGCGTGACATTTTGCGCGGGAAGGGTGTGGGAGTACCCCCTCCCACGGTTAGAAATTTTTTGAATTTTAGAACATGAAATGGGGGGTTTCCTTCACTTTTGAAGTGCTTTTTACTTGTCCACAAAGAAGAAAAATATCTTAATTTTGTCCCAGTGTAATGAAACATGAAACAGGAAAATCAACAGGATTCATTTCATGAAATTGTACCAAATTTTTTTACTTCAAAAACATGTATTTCCATTACAATAATAACTGGATATTTCTCAGAATACTCCTCGTATTTCCAAATAATTTTGGCTTTATTTCACCAAAACAGACTAAGTCTAAATGCATGTAACTTACACATGAACTTAGAAGCTAAATTATGCAATTGCAATTGCACCGGTACGGAACTCACTAACCCAGGGAGCTCCGACCCGCGAAACGGGCGGGCGGCTGCGACTGGGCTAGGTACCGTTACTCAGTCACTGCCCACCCTGCACCCATGCACTGTCTGTAAAACTCTGTATAACAATCGGAATCACAGCCACAACTCACATTCACAATCCAAACGACGCATTGGCGATGGTATCCAGTTTCCACACACTAAATTTGTAATTTTGGCTTTAAAATTCCATGGAAAACTATATCCTTTGGCCTTTAATCCGACGATCGTTGAGCTGGATCTTACGTTTGCACACGTATGCACTTGCAGCGCGGTAACCCACGGAGCTCCGGCCGTCGGTAACCCGGCACAGGCCGAAGCTCCCTAGGTTAGCAGCGAGGTATACTCGCGCTCGCGACGTCGCAGCTTGCATTGTATTTGCCTGTGTTGTTGCTCTAGCTGTGTTTGCACGTGCTTCTGCAATGTGCGCGCCATGTGAGATAGGCAAAGTGAAAAACTACGTACAAGGGTGTGTTCAGTTAGTGGAAATATAATGCTATTTGGGATATTGCGATATCCAGGTGTCCGCAAGCTTCATATTGGTCTAACCTTCGCTCCAGCCGTTTTTTTAATATTATCAATGTAAAAATTAATGAAAATCTGAATTATGGGGTTGATATTCGTAATGCGGAATTGGCAATAAAAATCGGGATGATTCCGCCAAAATCGAAATGGTTGGCAAGTATGTAATCTGGCCTGCCTACACACAATGTACGCATTCTACACTTTAATCCATAGAGATATATTCGAGCCAGTTGCTGTGTGAGGCACCCACAATAATGAGGAAACTCACCTTACTTTACATAGCCAAAATACACATTTTCAAACACAAAAACACTACCTTCAAAATTCATTTAGCATTAGAATTTAGAATTTAGAATTGAATTTATATTGCTTATCTATAGACAAGAATAATATATTTTTGCAGAAATTTACCTTACTACTTGGTCTTATGATGACATCGCCTACATCCGACTCTCTCATCACTTTCTCAGCTTGTTTATAGGTGATATTTTGGAAGGATGGATGCACGATAACCCTCTTCACATATGCTGAATTGAGAAAACAGTATTAAAATATATTGTAAATATCTAAACTAAAATCTGAAATGTAAGAGAATGTGCCTAATTTTATTTTTACTTTCTTTACATGAATAAATACATAGAAACAAAACATCACATATATTTTTTTTCAAAAGTATAAAACATCGTGGAACAGCAGTTCAATTCAAAAAATACATAAGAAAACCATAACTGACATCCATAAATATCAAGAATGAATACAATTAAAAGGAATTTTTGAAGACTTTCTTCATTTCCCATATGCAAATATTTTTAAAATTCCCATCTCTACTAATAACAAATCAATCACAAGGTAAGAAGATGATGTTTTCTGTTGAAATGTCAAGGAATATTTTCAAGAAGTCTTGGTTCTGATTCACAATTTTTCATTAGACTGAACTCAAAATAGAGGAATGATATTAAAGGGGAAGTTCACCCTGAAGAAAACTTTGTTGTAAAAATAGCAGAAAAATAGTAAAAAATATTGGTGAAGGTTTGAGGAAAATCTGTTTAAGAGTAAGAAAGTTATTAGAGTTCAAAATTTGGGATTTGTGACGTCATAAACGAGCAGCTGCCCCATGTGTTATGTAATATAAAATGTATGAATTTCAAATTTTGTATGGTTCCTGATGACTTAATTCTGTTTTCTTTTCATGATCGGGTGTGAAATGATTTGTCTATTGATATACAAAAGTTACAGTGAAAACCATTTTCAATTTTCTGAGAAAATGACATTTCATTGATATTTTACCATTCGCTATGTAGGAATGCTGCTCGCATATGACGTCACAAATCAAATAATTGAAATTCTAATAACTTTTTAATTATTTGATGAATTTTTCTCAAACCTTCGGTAATATTTTTTATTATTTTTTCTGCTATTTTTACAATAAACTTTTTGTCAGGGTGAACTTCCCCTTTAATCGCTTCAAACAGTATATGACTTACTGCTGGATGCTGCAGCCTTCTTCTTCTCATCTTCATCCTTTTGCTTATCCATCTCAGCTGCTTCATAGTCGTAGTAAGTATCACGAGGTGGTGCCCATTCTCCGTTACGATCCTGGAGATCGGAGCTCCTGCTTGTCAGATCCACCTGGAACCTCTCAATGTCAATCTTCATGATGCGAGCATGGAGGGTCATACCAATCTATAGAGAATCAAGTAACTGATTATTCGCTCATTTCCCAAAATATACAATCAGGATTTGTCTGTGCAATTGTGGACTATTTGAATGCAATTATAGTGGACATTGCAGGAAACTTGTAATCTATTAAAAAGCTCCAAATCGGCACTGAACCTGGGAATTACACATTTGCAATTCATTATACACTCACCCATTTCTTGCATCAGAAAATTGCAACTAACCTATCGGTTTCAATTTTGTAGCTGATATCTGCAATTGATTGCAACTTCCCAGGTTCTTGTAAATCACCATTCACAAAAACACACATAACGGCAATCTGCAATTGAAACTTCCTAACCACTTTTCAGATTATCTGTACAACATCCATCAAAGGACATTAGATGGTCAGTTGATTGGTCAGACTTACCTTGACCCTGTCTTCAGGATTCTTGACCTTGCTGTCACTCAGGAACTTGGTGTGAATAAATCCCATGATGCCATTGTCCAGACGAACTTTGACCCCTACTGCCTGACCTGGGCAGTTACCTGTGTCGAAATGGCTCCATACCTGAGTGAGAGAGATTGTAATTGGGAAATGATCAAAGTCTAGTCTGCAAAACATTGTTTAGAAATTAAACAGGGACTAAGAAACTGCTGCTTTTCTGACTTTAAGAGAAAAATATCAGTTTGATTATTGAATTTATCAATTTTTTCTTGCAACAAAGAGATTATCCATGCTGAATATCTTGATTTAAAAACAACAATCTGTCTTACCTCGTTGAGTTCAAAGAAGTTATCTTGTTGACAGAATGGACATAGCCATAATCCTGTCTCATCATTCTTACTAGGATTAGCATCATCTAACATCTCCCTGGTGGGTCTCCTCCTTGCAATACCAGTCACTACACATGTTACCATTTTACCTGTAAAAGGTTAAAAAAGTTTGTTACAACAAAGTCAAGCACCTGTCAAAGAGTACCTGACAATTTTTACTGACATTGCTTAAGAGTAGACAAATTTTCCTCATACACCATGTTCGAGATGCCAACCTTTCAAATCAACAATACATAATATGGAAGATGAGCCCATCCATTCATTAAATTTCAGGTGTAGGCATAAACCAATGCAAAGTTTTCATTTCAACAAAGAATACATACACATCTTTACTGGCATCGTTTAAGAGTATTCAAATTTTTGTGATACACCATATCAGAGATGCATACCTTGCAATCAACATTACACTATTTGGAGGGCAAATCTTCCCTCCCCTTCCATGAAACTTCAGGTGAGAAAAGAGTACTTAACCTTGCTACATTGGCATGTAAACATGTAGGTAAAACCTATTAAGGAAAAGTATGTTTCCATTTTTCTTCAGTAACATGAACCTAAAAGGGAACTAGTGCATATATTGTCTATTATGCAAACATCTCTGCAAATCACTTCCCGGTCCATTCAGTGTCCAGACAATTCCTTGTAATACTTTACCAGTCCCAAATAAAATTCTGAAACATATTTTTTGTTCAGTCCCATGAACTCATTTTAATGTTTTTTTTACCCTGACACTCACCTCTATAGAATGTCTCTGGTGTTTCCTTTGTCAGTGTACTGAAGGCTTCTTCAGGAGTGAACGGATGGAAAGGCGTCCTAAGATCCTTGTAACGGCTGTTCAGTTCAGCTCTGATATCATACAATGTAATACTCCTATTGCCATATCCCTGAAAATGCAATGTATAAATTAAAATTCATGTTTCATCTCTTAACAATATAGTGTACCAAGAACTGCGAGTTAAGCACATAGTCCCTGGTGGGTGTTTCATAAAGCTGTTCGTAAGACACAAATTACTTTACACTCAACTGGTGATCCTTTCTTGTGCTAAATGATGTCCCTGTATAAATGATTAATGATATAAGAACATGTTCCAGTCATGCATGAAATTGTGCGTAACTTTACGAACAGCTTTATGAAACACCCACCTGTACTTAATAAGACCTACGCCAAAGATAACTCAGGCTGTATTTATTGAGAATCGTATTTTCCTGCAATCAAATTTGAATCCATGGGTTAAAGCCTATCTTTATTTATGGTAAATCACCCCAAACGTGCATGTCACTATTCAATTGTAATGCATGTCCCCTAAAACAGTTGTGGCGTGAAGAATATAAACAGAAAATATGTTGTATTATAATATTCTGATTTTACATCAGATTTTAATTTGATCAGGTGCATAACCTCTGTAAATTGTGACCATTAACCCTATCTAGGTTGGGGTATTTTGGGAGTTCATATGCCGGGGGGGGGGGGGGGGGTGCGGGGGCCGTTGACCGTGCGATTGGGCTGAAAATTGGCAAGCGGGTAGCCTGGGACATAAAGTACAAGATTGTAAAGTAATTTATTTCATGCGAATCGCTATTAAGTGATTGTGCTAATTTATGCGTAATTTTTATGCGAAATCATACTTTTTCCTCTAACTCCCTAAATAAAGTTCCAAATGTACAAATTTTTGGTATAGAAACTCTTTGTGGTGTTCATAGCAAGTGTACATGAAAAAAATTGCGATATCAAATCATTTTCTTATGTATTTTATTGTTTTTTGCAATTTCTTATGTATTTCTTTGTTTTTTGACATTTTGTTTTTCATAGTTTTTTCAATGAAATTTGTTGGGGACTCTTCTGTGATCATAAAAAGCATAAAATAAATACATTTAGGCCAGCAAAACAAAAAATAATCATACATTTATGAATTTTGGTTGAAAACACAATTTGCATTGACTTTGTACACAAAATCACGTTTTTGAGCAATTTTCGGTCTGACATGCACTTACATAATGTTGCGTAATTTCAGAACCACATACCCGGGTGACGCAAAGTTGGTCTCAAAAGTTGCGAAAGACTTGAAAGTAAAAAGTCAGCGAGCTGTGCGGTCAAAAAAATTCGCGCGGCGAAAATATTGCACGATTCGTTGAGGGGGGGCCTCGGAGACCCCCCCCCCCACCTAGATAGGGTTAATTTAAAGAACTTGCACCATTGAGTGCATTAATACTTCATTCCATATACATATACATACAAATACATGCTAAAAGCATGTAGTCTATGGCCTAAGCAACAGAGGAATGGAACAACTCCAGATAGAAGACATTGGATAAATGTTCATGTGTTTCTTGATTTAAAAAACACAATTTTTTTTTTAAGACATGAGAAATAGGTATAGAAAACTTACTTATGAAAAAGAAATAGAGAAGTACTATATATTGTAATTAAGAGTAAACTTTCATAAATAAGAACAGGTAATTTATTTTGAGAGTAAAATAAACCAAGCAATACAATGGAGTAATGGTAAAATCATAAATAATTGAAAATGCAAACTAAGCTTGGGCAAATAAGTCCACACAATGACAAGATTTGCCATCATCATCATCACCGTCACCACCATCACCATCATCATCACCATCACCATCATCATCATCATCATCATCATCATCATCACCAAGACTTACCTGTCTTTCAAGTTCCTCTGCAAAGGCATCCAGATCCAGATCCTTGAGTTTATCAGGATTCTCTAGAATCTCTTCCAGTGCTTCTGCAGGGTTTGCATCATCAGCAGCTTCATCATACTCTAAGGCATCTACAGCCATCTTTCTGGCCCACTCATATGTCTCAGGGTGGATACGGGTGCTATCAAGGACTTCAATGTATGTATCGTCAGCACTGCAACAAATGATATTTCAATTCTATTTTAGTTTGATTTTGAATACAGACGCAATTGGGTAGGGTGAATGTGTTTTATTCATACCACATACATGTTTTTGTAGTAACAATGTCTACACCGCAAACTTTTAACTATGACAATAAAAGTAGCATCATTGGTGAGATCATTTCATTTGTCACAACTTATAAGATCTTGAGATTATTCAAGTTTTAAAACAATAGGACAATCAATACAATTGATTGCTGATCATGATGATCACATTACAAAATTTGATTAAAGGCATCAAATTTTACTACCGATATACAATTATTGGGATCAACCAATGAAAGGACAAAATCCATACTCTTGTATAGACTGCAATCTGGTGTCTTTGAGAAATGCCACAAAAGGGTTCTAGAGGCAAGAAGGAAAAGGGTAAAGAGTGCTCCGTATATACTTAATCAATGATCAGCTACAAGTTGCCACACATGTTTTTTGTAACTCAACTCACAACTGTAAGAAATTGGCATAAAATGAATCTACTTGTGATTGTCAATGTTTAGTCAAATTTTCATCTTGTCTTGACATACCCATCACCAGCTGAAGCAGTATCTATCTTGAGGAATCCAGCACAGTTGATGAAGACCTTAGGACCAAGCTGACAGTGGGTTACTAGTTGATTACGATTGTCTAAACGCTGGTTCTTCTGCTTCAGGGTCTATAGACAAATCAACATTCGAAACCATTTAACATAAAACAAACACAGTTTACATATCTTTGGTTTCAGCCAATTGCAGAAATAAGAGGAAGCGTTTCTTAAATGGAAGGTATAGTGAGTTGTATCTGCAGATGGGAAAGGAAAGTGGCTTTTATTTTCTGATACAAACTTTTGTTTTAATGTTAGATCAAACAAACTTTCTTAAAAATTCAAAGAAAAAAACACTTTGAAAGCATTTAGCATCTATCATCTTTACATAACCTTACTGCAATTCAAATACTATAACAACCAACCAAGAAAGTCAAGATAGTGTGACAAATGGAAAAGACAGAGGCTGAAAATACGACATTGCAGAATTTTCTATACATAAATCAAGAGCTGCCAACCTGAACAAAAAATATTTCAGTATTTTTAAAGCTGAAAATCAGTATATTCTTCAGCAGAATAATCATTTTCAAAGAAATACCACAGGACAACACTTAAAAATGAAACTTAAGAAAGCAGTATTTTGCATGAAACCATAAGTATTCTTCTCATTTATCAGCACTAAATACAGAAAATCAATACTTGATGGCAGCTTTGTAAAGATCTTCACAAAAATAGGGAAACAGAGGTTGAAGTAACTCACTCTCTCACCAAAAATCAGGACCAACGATATTATATATGGACAGTTGGCACAAATGAAACACCCATATACAGACACTAAACAGTTGAAACTGCGATGTTCACTGACTACTTACCCTGACTAAAGCATTTCCTTTCCTGGGACCAAGTCCACATATAAACTGAACGAGAGAGGCTGTGTGAGGATGTAAGATAGCTCTGTTGATGTCGACGCCCACCTCGTTGACCCTGTAGATGAACTCTTGGTGAAGAGCCTCCTTCAGTTCATCTTGGCTCACGGCTTCCTACAAAATAATATACAGTATACTGATCTTATTAAACACATATGGTAGTGCTTCCATTTAGGGCCAAATAATTAACAAAGTCTGCAAAGAGTCCATGGAGAAAACTCACCAAGACCAAGTTCCATAAGACCAAATTTGGTATAATCTAATTAGCAAGTCCTATTATCTTAGTCCCTATAAAATAGCACAAGCATCTAGTATTATTAGATGCATCTTCCTAGTCCTTCTATACTCAACACTGAGCTGCCCAAAAAATATTGATATACTGGCATAGTAAGTTATAAATTATCTGTTTCTGATTTGTCCAAGAAGGAAGAAATAAATCATTGGCTCTGCAACCCTTTCAAGTTCTAATTGCTATAATTTTAATCTTTTTATTGTGACACAGGTAAGATTGAAGCCTTGCTATTGCTCATAAGGAAGTTCTTCAATTTAATTCAGTATCTTTTGGATTTATGCAAGTTTGAATTTTACATTTTGAATTTTTAGCTCATTTTATATGAAACTTTTCTTATAGGAAACACCCCAACCCCAAGATCTTGATTAAAGCCAATGGCAAACCTGTTGAGGATGAAGTTTCAAGCAAAGGAGATCATCATCTGGATTACATAATCGAGAGAACTCAATCAGCGGATCCTGTAACCTACGCGCTATTGATACTGCCTGACGTAGTAATGGTGGGTAGTCACGGAATTCCGTCTGAAATGAACATCAAAGGAATGATGGGTATAAGCCATTAATATTAAATTGCTCTACAAAATTGGTATGTTTTCATATTTGGAAAACTTATATAATGTTACATCAATAATTTATGTGTTTTTTTTAAATATCCACATGCAGATATCATTAGAAAATATGTTCATAACAGTTACTAAATTGTAACATGAAACATTCCAGCATAGCCAGTGGAAATGTCACATCTTCACAAACATACTCTTGCTACATTAAAATGGTTTTAAAAGGCTGGTATCTCAATTGGCCAAATTGCATAGGTTCAGAATATTGACAGCAGTTACAGCAAAATTACTCAGATAATTGAACCTCATTATTTGGGGTTATTAAAAAGTAGCCTTCCTTGCTCCTCATTGTGCATTTTGAATTTGGTGGTCACAAGAGTTAGGAGATAAATTGCTATTTAATAGCTTACCTCAACTAGCTTGGAAGCCTGGTATACAACAGCCACATTGCTGTCGAGCAATTGAACTTTGATTGGCGCCATCTGTTGTTCCGACTCCAGATCCTCAATGCATCCCCTGATGTCTTGTAACACAGATGTTGTATTCCTGTGCAACAATTAATCATTGAAGAATAGAAACATGTTATAAAAGTAAAACATCTGAAAAGAATAAACTAGAGATGAAATAAGAAAATGTTCTTTAATATCAATGAAAATGATTTCTTCTTCTCAATGATATATATCTGAGCAGTTTACAACATCGATGCACAAAAAATTAACCAAAATCAAATATATTCAGAATTCCAAACACTCACCTTCCTTCCGAGGCTACAGCTATAACATGAGGTTTCTGATTTGAGATGAATGTCTTCAGTGATTCTACGTCGGCTTCCTTGAGGTCACGATCTCGCTGCCAGAAGGCATTCCTTCGTCTCAAGAAGTGAGGCAATCGAAGGAAGTCTGTCACTTCTCCCTCGCCGTCAAGCATACAGCAGAATGCTGCACTGTCCCTGGAATCAGAAAGAAAATACTTGTCAACCCATGGCAAACATCCAGTCTTCAGACAGAAAATAGCTACGATTCTGCTTTAAACTAGGAAAGGAACATTATTTACCACACTGTAGAAAATTCATATCGCAAGTACTCAGAATGGTCAAATTCAGACTTTTTCTTCCCTATTCAGTGTCAATGTTTGGGAGGTAACTCTAAACCTTCATTACAGACACGATTAGCATTTCCAATAAGGAAGTGAAGTACAATCACCATCACCACCAATGTCATCACCATCATCATTACGACGACCACCAATATCTTTATTGTCATCATCATCATTGCCTCTAAACCATATTGGTTTCCAACTTCTCAACCATCATCACACTGTCAAAGACTCATCCATTTATCATCTGTGATGACTGATAATGCACTTTGAAAACCTTATCACCCTGAGTCCCATCGTACTGTTTCCATACAAAAAATTATCATCATAATTGATCAAGTCCAGATCATAATGGTATCTCTAACGTCACATCTGGTATTACACACAATATGACCTTAAAGGGTGACTTACATTGCACTTGTGAAGGCAAATCCCATAACCCTTAGTCCCATCCTACTGTTTCCATCCAAGTAATCATCTTCATCTTCTTCCATGGGTTGATCTACTTGTAATGGCATCACCTTCAGGTAATTGAACATCTTTGTGCAGCATTGCTAATAATGGAAAGAGAATTGTTCATGAAATGTGTGAATACAACAAATCATGATTACATCATTACTACAAATTTCCTTTGAAAGTGCATAAAGTAAATGCATGTACAGTAAACAATAATCAGGATCAGAAAAGCACAAAATTATTTCCTTGGCACATGTTCATTGTTTTCATCCCTTGAAAGTAGATTTTATAACAACTCCAGTTTCTAATGACCAATAATAAACTTTAAAGGAAAATGATAACTTCAACAAATTTGTGCAACACTGTGGACTACAAAGTTGCTCACTATTACCTTCAATTCAATACAATTTCAAACAAATCGAAGGGCTACACTCGATGCTTAAATACCCAATTATTCAATATCCATACTAATCCTCCATATGGGCGCTTCATGTAAGTTACAAGCAACTTTAGGAATGACTAGTAATCCTTTCTTGTGGTAAATGATATTTCACCATATTGTCATTGATGTTGATTTAGCACTAAAGAAAGGATCACCAGCAATTCTCACGTTACAAGCAACTTTACAAATGACTTGCGATCCTTTCTTACAAACTACATCACTATGAAAATCTGCTGTTTATCATTTCCACAGTAAAAGATCACCGGTCCTGTGTAAAGTCACTCATAACTTACGAGAATAAGACCACTATCAGGATCATCCAGTACTGACCTTGATTATGCCTTCTTTAGCTTCAGCAATAAGCTTTGTTTTGAGTTCTTTGGCAAGTTGAGGGTAGAGGATACTCTTAAGGGCCATCTCTAGGGCACCACTCCTTTCTTTGTTCCAGGCCTGTACCTCAGAACGGAACTCATCTAGGTAGTACAACTGCTTCATCTCCTCAAAGTAAGTAGCAGACGTGTAGGACGTACTGAAGGAGTCAGATAACAAAGATTAGGAATTAAATAAACAATGAGCACTGTCATCAAACCCAAAGGTTCACTTCACCGAGGTGGTATATAATTTAGATTTAAACCAAAGTTTATTCAGATCTGAGACATAAATAATGCTTACGATTGCAACTTTATTGAAAATAGTCCAATAATGAATGAATTTTGTGATAAACTTAGACTTGCTACTAAAGTAACATCATTTATAAGCTCATTGTTTATTTCAATCAATTTAAATAAACATTGGACGAATCAAGTTGTCACCTTACTAAGAATAACTATTACTCGAGCATAACCATTACTTAGCCCATTGCTTACATCAAATAATCTAAATAAATAGTAGACTCATTAATGATGTCATCTTGTGAAAAAAGTATGCATTAAATTATACATCTGCTTCTCAATATATGCTATGAATTCAGCATAATTAATGCATAAAATCTGTATAGCCATGGTTTCGGATCACAGGTTCAAAACCACCTTTGTTTATTCAGACCCAAGGCTTTCGTAGCAAAGGGAAAGATTTAATGGATCCTCATTTACAAATTCAACATAAATTCACCTTTAATTACCTAATGCAAATGTCTAAACTACTGTATACACAGTGGAAGTTAACTCTGACAAGTCTATCGAACCAATGACAGTTTCTGTTGTGCACAATAACTATGTATATCAGACCCCTATATGTCAGACCTTCCTAAAATGAATTGTCTCTGTTTTCTACTTGAACTAAAATGGGTGATTTCAAGTACAGTGTTCGGTGTTGGTATTGAGAGCGTTAAAAGGCTGCTGAACAGAGCCCCAACACCGAGCTGAGTTCAGAGGAGCGATACCGATCTCGTTATCGAGATCCTATGACGTCACGCCTCTGCTCTGCTGATCATCTAAACTTTACGCTAGAAATTCTTGACGATAAAGTGAAATCGGGAAGAGATTGCAGTAAAATCTTATCGTACAGAATGCACAGGTTAAAATCACTGCAATAATCAGAAAGCACAAATATTATATTTCATTAAAATGTGTAAAACTCTAACGATTTGCGCTCATCCTAACTGTAATACATAATTTTACGGGGGTGTTTCATCGTGTTCGCCTCCTGTTCGTGAACTACAGTTCATCAACACCAACACCGAACTTGAAATCACGATTTTCCCAATCCCTGTGGGTTGGTGTTGATGAATAGGGAAATTGCACGTAGATCGTCAACACCAGCTGTAATGCTCGGTTCAGCAGACAACATTCAACACCAGAGCTCAACACAAACTGCCGGAAATACGTCATATTTTCCGAGGTCAATCCCAACACCAGCGTGATTTCAAGTATGGTAAGGAAGCTGGTGTTGGTGTTGTCCCAACACCAACACCAGATTTCAACACCGTACTTGAAATCACCCACTGTTATAATGTTCTCAATTTGCCAACGTTTGAGCAATTAAGGAAGTACAGGGAAATGAGTAAAAAAAGTTGAGGGGGCCTTAACACAAAACTTAGTAATCATCGAAACATTTCTTAAAATTGATTGAATTGACTACATTGTACAAGTAAGCATGAACATCAAGCGTATGATATATCTCTATCCTTTTTATTATGGGACCCAGATGTACAGAAAGGTTATTTACTTTTCTTGAATTGCCCAAGTAGTAGATAGATAGAGAGGATTCAGTTTAAGAAATGCTCTACACACCTTGATGCCTGTGCCATATCAATAGACATGGTCATGGTGATGAGTTTGTCTTTCTCTGCCTGTACTAGCTTCAGGTATTGGTCTCCTAATAGATCCTTCACCTGTTTATTCTTCAGGTACTTGCTTCCAAAGATGGGATGACTCTCATCAATTTCCTGTACAAATTAAAAAGGAGCATGGGAATAAGGAAGTTAAGTGTAAAACAAAAAAATACAGGGCACTTTCTCACAAAATGTTGTGATAGATTCAAATAAAACTCAAATTTCAATTGATCCAATATTCCTATCTCTTAATTACACAAATTTAGATCAGTCATAATTGGAGATTGACAATATGGAATGTTGGGTAAGTCATTGTATAGCATTGAAATTCTGGCAAGTATTTCTAGAATGAGGCCAATTGTTCACATTTCATTAACTTATAAGTCTATTACTGCTCAAAGTTTCTTTGCTATTATTCTTTCAAATTCTACATGGTCTCTTCTCTATCAGGAGTGAATGAAAGCTTACCAAACAAAATTTAACATTAGTAGTAGAAGCATTAAACATAGTAAAATCTCCATTAGTAACTACATATATCTGTATAGAAGGACCACATATCTTTAAATTTTATTATTTTTATGTATAACAAGAATCTGTCCATTAAAATTGTTGGCACTGACTAAATTCTCAGTGTTGACAATTTTAATAAACCCCTTGGTTTTGATTGGCTGATAGGCCTCTGTTACTATGGTAACTGTCGGAGAAAGACAGCTTGTCAGTGATGACAACTTTTTCCTGAAACAGTCCCCAGCCCACAAAGACCACATTATTTGTCTCCCTTTACTGAGTGACTCCACAGTACTCTGAAACAACACCAAGCACAACAATCAGATAAACTGATCCATAAATATTGGTCTAGTGGTTAGACCACTGGACTCGTAATTGCAAGGTTGTGAGTTTGAATCCCCACTCTGCCATTGTCTCCACTTTGATAAAAAGACCCAAGTGTAATGTCTGTTGTCTAAAAAAAGATCAGCCACTATGCCTGATTAACTTAGACGTAAAATATTTCCAGATGTACTGGCTTATATACTAGCTTGGCGTTTACCAACAAAATGCTGACCTGTCAAGTTCCTACTGGATTTACCATACACAGGAACAGAAACATACCTTGATCCCCTTCTTGGTAGGTTTGACCGATATCTTGGCTCTCTCATAATATGTCTGTCTAACACACTGTCTGACCAGAGGATCGTGTGCTATCTGAAGGGCTACCATGTACCTTGCAGCCTTCAGAACACCTTCCTCATCCTTGAATTTACTGCAAAGGAAGAATGGAAACAAAAGTAAGACTACATGGAAAATGACCATTGTCACAATAAATGATACACTAGCAATGGCTTACAAATTCAGACATTTCTAATTTTTCCCCTTTCATTTTTTTCTATTAAATTATACACTTTAATTTCAAAGACTTTGAGAAGAATGATATGGGGCACTGTTCATTATCTTTTATCTTGTAAAAGGGATTTTATTTGTTTATAAGATATTGTTTAATATTTACAATAAAACCGTTGAAAAATGCTTGTGTATGACCATTGTTATGGTAATTATAGGAAAATGACAACTTTCATGAAAAGGTGCCATGATCAACATATACGCAAGAAAGCCACCAATTTTCTGAACGAAACTGCTTTTTTTTCCGTCTGAAATATTGTTGTCATTTTTTCTATAAAATAGAAATGGTACGGTCTGACTTACTTTGAAAGGTACTCTGATGCTGCCTCTAAGGGACTAGCCTGGTGTTGTTCAGGGTCATGCCTCTGGTAATTATCTCTCAGGTTCTCACCAAACTGTTCAGGAGTCAATCCAAACTTGGCAGCCAGACCAGCTGATATGCCGAAAACAAATTTAGATGACATTTGTTAAGATGTGAGTGTTGAAGTAAAGCCTACATGTACCAGTATAATATATAAAACAACTCATTGACTGGTGTGTCCATAACAATTTGTGATTATATACCACAAGGTCATACAATAAGGATTCCAAATCCACTCCGACTGTTATCATTACAAGCATGACAAGACTTTAAAGTTCTCAAAAAAGGTGATGAAGTAAATTATCCATAAACAGATAAAATTCATGCCTGATCTAGAAAACTTTGCATGAAGAGCTACTTCAAACACAAACCAAAATTTAAAAGCCTGCTCATGAGTTAAGTCAATATAATTTTTTTTAATAGCGTCACGGAGAAATAAGGCTATTTCTACTTTCATTATATGGATAGATTTTAATTACACATGTTTCTTCTTCTTGATAGGACAAGTAAAAGATAATAAATTTGATTAAAGAACTTACTGAGTTTAGCATCTTGACAGAGAGCATACATTGATTTCCTGCTGGCTTGTTTGATCTCATAGCTAGTCACCACGCCTTCTTCATCATCCTCATCATCGGAAGCCTCCACCTCCATCTCCTCTTCCACCTCTGTCTCCACCTCAATCTCCTCCATTTCTTCCTCCTCAGCGACCTCTCCATCTTCTTTATCCTTCTCCTTTGTCTCTCCTTCTTCTCCTTCCTCCCCTTCTTCCTTATCTTTTGTCTCACCATCCTCGAAACCATCATCCTCCTCCTCATCTTTTTTCTTCTTCTCCTCCCCACCTTCCTCATCTCCCTTCTCCCCGTCCTCTGTGTCCATCTTCTCCTCATCCTCTTTCTCCTTCTCCTCCATTGTATCCATCTTCTTGTTACTATCCTCCTCCTCATCACTATCATCATCTTCTATCCTTCGTTCTTTGTGCGGGGATTTTTCCTTCTTTTTCTTCCTCCATCGTTTGACCATCACTTTCCTCTTGACCGTCACCATCTTCATTTTCTTCTCTTTGGGTTTGGCTTTAAGTGAATTGTGCATCTTAGGGAGCTCTCGGCCATAGTATAACAAGAAGTGCATGTAGACGTCCTTCAAGCTTTCTGTAGAATCAACAGCATTCAGCCTGAACAAATAGAATTAAAAAATATCAAAAATACAATATTGATAGTTGATATACACAGTTACAAACTGAATAATTCATACTTTTTTTTTGGGGGGGGTCTTGTTAAAAATTGTTGAATGAAAGGCTGGCATTACTCTTATATGGCATCAATAATCTCGGAGTTGTTGAAAGTATAACATTTATGAAAAGAGTAAATCAAATTCATTATTTAGTTTGAAATGAAATTGATCACTGTATTAAAATATTGACAATATTCTTCTTTGATTTCTCATGGAAAGAAACACAACATTTCAACCCTCTCCAATGTTTTAGATAACAATCCTTTGAAATATTCATTTGATACAAATATAAAGCAAATGAATGAAAATGTGCATTTTACTCCAAAAGATTTTTTATATATTGATTGTTTCCTAATTCCATAAAAAAACACGTTGCTAGCATATGTTCTTTCTTCCATTTATTAATCTGAATTTTAAGACTCCATGATAGATTTCTCTCATCCATGTATATCTGAATTGTTGAATTTACTCAATTTGGTTCGGGAAAAAAATGTTCCTTGCTATTTAAGTTGAGGATCTTGTACCATTATATTTGATGTTTGGAATGCAAATGAATAATAATAGAATACAATAGTACTAAAGGTTGCATGATAAATAACCACATTCTTTACCTTTCAATATCTTGGTTGGAAAGAGCTCTGAAATCTTCAGGGAGTTCTGCATCAAAGTCTTTATCTTTCATTACTGTATCAAACTGGTAAGTCTGCATCTTCTCAAAGAGCTTCAAGAGATTGGCTTTCCTTGCTTTCAATTGACACCACTACAGTGATACAAAGAACATGTTATTTCTAAATTAATTATCTTTTTTTTGGTAAGAAAACAAACTTAAGCATAGTTGAGGTATAGCTTTTATTCTCTATCTTGTATGTCTACTTTGGTAAGTTTTTTCCTTCACTGTAATCTCAATAGTGGTGAAGAAAAATGAAATACTCAATCATATCCAGTCATTCTTTATTTCTCAACTTTACTTCCCAGTGCAGAAAATCACAGTAACGATCTCATCAAACCAAAGTCTAAGGACTGTGTAGAGTTAAGTACAGTTCAGCTCTGGTTCTATTCTAAGCTGATCATCAATTCAAATTCTGTTTCTCACATCTATAACTTCATGATATATTTTACAGAAATAATTAAAGCTAGCTATACTCTAGCATACTTTGAACCACTCTTAACGTTTTACTGTAGCATCCTAATGATTTATTTTGTAAAGATAATTGAAGTATACAGTTTTGTTTTCAATCTTAACTAATCAACTCACATGAAATTATAAACTAAGTTTGCTGTATCATACCTTTGCATCCCAATGATAGACCTTATAGAGATCATTGAAATTCAGCTCTGGCTCTACATATTCCTTCCTGTAGAAAGCTATAAATGGTACCTGCACGCGAAAGACAAAAGAAATACAAAACAAAGGGTGTATGGAATGTTCTTATTCTTACTTCCTTCTGGAGAGAATAAATTGGAAAGATTTGAAATAGCAGATCAGGGCCCTATCCCACTGAGGTTTGCAATAGACAGCAAATATGACAGAACACATGTGATTGTCTTTTGAACAAAATATGAATGTAACTATAATCTTTATTGGCTATCACCATTTGGTAAGTAACTGCCAATCTTCGTATGAAGGAGCCTCTGTGAAATACACACTCTGCTTCAATTTGTGTAAGTTTGGCACATGACAATCTGACTTACTTCAAATTTCCTATTCATAAGACCTCTATGCTTTTAAGTAATTTGGGGATGTCTGAAAACTTTGAATTCTAATAATAATTCAATGTTTTATATTTATATCATTGTTAAAAAAAATAGCTTGTCATCCAAGCATGATTTGACTAATGTTATGATGGGTTATATACATCATTCAACTAGGCATTTAATGTACTTCTTCAACATCCACATTTAATTTTTCATAATACATAAACATGTTTCTCAATCAAATAATATAAACACTATTACATTACTTGATTATCACTTTAATGAAATATGAAATAGTTTACCTCAAAGTGTTGATTCCTCATAAACAGGAGGGCTTCTCTGATTTTCTTCTTTGTTTTTGGAGGTTTCCTTTCATAACCACTTGATCCACCATAACCATCACCTTGATCACCAAATTCCTACCAAAAAAGAATGTTTGAGAACCGCTTGCAATACAACAAAACAAAATTTGAATGTTAAGATTGCACATAGGATAGGCATTATCAATACATATTTCATATTCATCATCTAGGATATGGTGCAATGACATTGACCTTTGAATTTCCATTAAAGGTATGACTTCGGAATTGATTCTGAACAATTTTAATACCTTGCATTTTTTTTAATGAAACACAAAACATTACAAATAAGATATGATCTTCGTTCAGATCTACAAGTTCATTTTACACACTGCAGTATGTCACAACTAACAAATATTTATCACAAGACACTAATGCAGAACAAAGCATTTTATAAAAAAAAAAAAATGTATAAAGGAGTGAAAGAAAAACCTGCCATGCCATGGTATCTAAGGTAATTTGACCTGTGTCAGGACACAGTAAGCTTCATCGTTTGAGATGGAGAAACTGGGAAATGAACATAATATCACTTGTGTTAAATTGTTCCAACTCTCATTTTGCAATCATAGGGGTGTGGGTTCAAATCCCAGTCGAGATATTAAATTTTTTGTCTGCCAGAAATTTATCTACACCATGTTGCACTCAATCAACATGAGGTAAACAGGTACCAGCATGAAGGAATTCCAAAATTGTTAGCCTAGATTAGCTATGGTAAATATAGGAGCACCTTGAGCACCTAACATGATATGTGCACTACTTACACTATATTATCATCATTTGTGCAATATTACTAGGTAACAAAACAAATGTGATTTTCAAATACAATGTGACAAGTAAGGTTTTGTCATCTGAGGAAATTTGACATCTGGAACCGAAGCATACCTGATTTGATACTGATGGTGTTAGGAAGGCTTGTTTGTAGATCCATTCAGCTTCTTTCTCAAGCTCTTCATCAGCTGCCTCAGTCACAGGAACCGTTCTCAACTAAAAAGCAAAATCAAACAGAGGTATAACTTACAAAATTTCAGTGACATTTGTCAGAGAATTTTTTTTTTTTTAGAAAATACAAACAACATCTAAAGGTTCAAGCATAGAATCTAGACTATGCTAAATTATATCTGGTGGTGACATGGCATCGTGTATAAAGTCACCACTTGACCATAAACAAGTCAGAGGATTAAAACCTGACATTGCCACCTACGCCTTTTACATGGTAATGTTAAAGGTTGGTCCCAGACGTTAAAGGTCATACCTACTCAATGTATGTTAAAACTTAATTACACATACAAAGTTCCCAAATGTGAATAATCATTTCTAAGAATAAAAATGTCTGTAAAAACTAATTGAAAACATTCAGACCGAACTGTTTCAATTTTGCCCAAACTATCATAACTTCATCTTAAAACATACCTACAAACTATTTTAATTGATGTGGAATCCGCATAAGCAACATTTCCAGGTCACATAAAATTCACAATTATGGTAATATTACCTACCATTCATGGAAATCTTAAGGTTTTTAATTAGCCTTTTAATTACCAACATTACCATAGTGGTCACCATTGATGACAAATAATTAATCATAAACTTTATGAAACATGGTTCATAAATCTCAACTCACCATAAATCTCTCTGGAATGTCTGCTGTCTTGATCTCATTATCAAGATCTGTGAAATGACCCCTCTCCAACTCACTTGGCTCAAATACCTAGAAGAATAGACACAAATATGAGTTCATGGGACTACAGCACTGTGTTTACACAATGGATCAATACACTGGTCTTAAATACATTGAAAGAAAGCAAGAAATATACATCGGCATGTGTACAAATTATCATACATATGTTCTTACAGATCTCAAATACAACATACATATGAATTAAAGGGACTAGAATGTACAATATCAAAGTTCATAGACCATATTAAGTATCCTTCTATGGAAACTGTCACTGCATACAATATTTTTTATTGAAATAACTCCATAGTGTTAGCAAAGGTGAAAAATATAATTTAAAACTGCCATTCCTATATAAATTTTCATATTTTCAATTAATCTTTTACTGTGTTTTGTTATTCAATACAGACTATTGATTCTACTTCACTTATATCTACAGTGTATCTTGCCAGGAATAGATGGATGTAAGGTTAATGGCCTTACCTCGTAAATACTCTTCTTTGGAGCTCGTTTCTTGCCAGGTCTCTTCTGTCTTCTCCTCTGTTCTCCACCTTCTTCTAATTCCTCTTCCTCATCCTCGTACTAATCAAGAGATTTATGATTGAAAGTACCAAGATTAAAGAAAGCACATGATAGCAGGAGGGCAGCTAAATTTGGCAAGTGTATTACATAATCATACATATTCACAAACAAATAAAAAATTTAAGAGATAAACATAATTAGTAAGTAATGTCACATAATTCATCACATAAAAAGGGATGATTAAGACCGATGCTAACATTGGAACTATATTACTTTCAAATGTAACATTGAAATTATGTATTTACCTCAGAATATTCCTCCTCTTCTGCTTCTTCATAATCATCACCGTATCCTTCAAATTCATCAAAGTCAAAATCAAGTCCAAAGATATCCTGTGCTTCTTGTAGAGCACTAAAGAGAAATAGAAATATACACACCCAAATGAAATACTTAACTTCCTCAAAATTGCTATGTTAAAACTGATAGGTCAAGCACTCTAATTCAATCATGGTTCAAAAATCCAAGCAACATTTTTGTGTACACAGTACGCAGCTAAAAGGTATTTGAAAAAATTGCTGCAGAGGCAAGAGACTGCATATTTCTTTAAGACTAGTGAGTGACATAAATCTATAAAGACCACTTGAAATGATCATGGTGTCACTGGTTGTCCATGCATTTTTTTTACATTTTTTTTAGACTTGAAGCATGAAATATGAGGTTATAAATGGAGTAATTGACCTTAAGTCACCATATATAAACAATACAAAAAATGTCACTGCTCGTTTTCTTTGTCAAAATATTTCTAAACTAGCCATTAGAGGGTGGCGCGAGACATGCATAATCAATCCCAAATAACTTTTCGAACCCATAATAAATCATAAGTCATCTGATGACATTATAAGTTTTGATTGACTGATTGAGTGATATGGCCTGCTTCTGGCAAAAAATAAATTTGATATACATGCACCTAGTTTAATTGATAAACTAATTGCTATTTTGCACCTAAAGATTCTTGCAACACATCCAGTGCCAGTCTTATTGGTGATTAGATTAACTTGTGAAATGACCAAAAGATTATAAAAATTCAGGGGTTCTTTGTAGCTTGAGGTGGCAATCACATCATTCAATTATTACACGGAACAACAATAATCCAAAATATGCATACTCACGAGTCTGTGTATCTGTGTTTATGTCCTTTCTTCTTTTTCTTTCCAATAGGTTGCCCACTATCATCAACAATGAAATCATCTGGGTCTGCAAAAAAAGTATTTCAATTAGTAAAGGTATAAATGATTCAACAGAATTTTGAATTTTTGAATGATAGCTGAACTCACACACATCATAAAATAACTTTAGTTATCTGTCCTCTACCTGAAATATAAAATATAAAGGGAAATATGATTACTACAAACCAATATTTAGATTTATCAATTTTATAATTCCCATTGAAAAATGACTAAATTTTAAGGGCTTATGAAGTAAATGTAGATGCTACATTCCATAATGAAAATCAAATATAATTCTGTATTGTTTCCAATAAATTAAATTTCTTCCCAACTTTGCAACCCTTAAAATTCAATACATCTTTCATGTGATATTTATATCAACGTTCACATAATTCATGTTACTAACAAAATGCCATCTTAAAATACTGTTCTCTGAATATAGAAAGACACACAACAATGGAAATTGTAGAATTGCCAAATATTCTTGAAATATGTGTGATTCCATGAATTAGGAAGCCCAAAATTACCCAAGCATATTAAAGAAACATAGGTCATTCTAATTGTTATAATCATGATTATTCTTTAGTATTTCCTGTATATGCCTTGAAGGACAGAAGCAAAAGATGACAAATGTATAATAGTCTCGTTATTAAAGTGGTTCAAATGAAAGAAGAAAGGGAAGACAAATTCTTATTACAATATATTTTGGTTCAGCATTAAACATGATAAACTAATTTTCATAAGTTAGCTCCCTAATGAATGATATCACTTTCATCCAAAGAAGCTGCTTAACATTTCTTTGCACCTACCTGATTCTTCGTCAGACTCTTCAAGGGCTCCATACTGCTCCCCTTGGTCCACTTCGTGCTGTTCCTCCAGATCCTCCTGCATTAAACACAAATATAATAGGAGGAAATCAAAACATGGTAAAATTGTTTTGAGATCATTCTTGAATCAAGGAAATATATATCTTGGCTATTTCTATTGATGTCTTCATGCTACTAGAGTTTGGTTACTTCATAAATATTTAAGTTTATCCATAAGGACACATCATTATTACTGGTGTATGTCTCCTGATGATGGTGATGAAAAGATGACAATGACCACAACAAAGACAACTACAGTGGTGATGATTGGGTGATTTCAGGTTCAGTGTTCGGTGTTGGTGTTGAGAGTGTAAAAAGTCCGCTGAACCGAGCTCCAACACCGAGCTGGGTTCAGAGGAATGATACCGATTGCTATATCGATAGCACATGACGTCAAGCCTTTGCGCTGCTAAATCATCCCAACTTCAGGCGAGAAGTCTCGATGATGAAAATGAAATCAGAGAGAAATGCATTAAATTCTCTTTGTACAGAATACCAATGCTTTAATTAATTCAAGAATTCGAAAGAGAGAACATTATTCTTCATCAAAATATATAAAGTTCAAATAATTTATACTCATCTAAACTGTAAAAGCTTATTTTACGGGGATTTTTCATCGTGTTCGCCGCCTGTTCACAAGCTTGAGATTGCCAACACCAACACCGAACTTAAAATCATGATTTTCCCAATCCCTGGAGGCTGGTGTTGGTGAATGGGGAAATTGCACATAGATCGTCAACACCAGCCACAGTGCTGGGTTCATCAGATACCATAATACCAGCCTTCAATACGAACTGTGAGGGATATGCCATATTTTCCGAGGACAATCCCAACACCAGCCTGATTTCAAGTACAGTGTTGTGGCTGGTGTTGATGTAGTCACAACACCAAAACCAGATTTCAACACCGTACTTAAAATCACCCAATGAGGGTGATGAAGATGACGATGGTGATGACGATGATGATGTTAATGATGGTGATTAAATTGATGAAAATGATTATGACAATGACATGATTTTAATGACAGAACACTCAATATTCTTACATAAAAGAAACTTTCACCCAATTTCTATTTCTAGAAAATGTATGTACACTCCTCTTTGATACAAGGAAGATATGAAACACTAAAGCAGAAGAAATTTCTTACAGCTTCTCCAGGACTAAGTTCGCCCTCTTCTTCCTCGCCAGCAAAGATTTCCTTGGCGATAGCATCTCTGTCATCTAACTCCCTTGATGTTCCTGCTCCTCCATCCTCACTTCCACTATCATCCTCCTCAGAGATCTGACGCACTCTACGAAACTTTTTCTACAAATTTGAAAAAATAGAAATACAATTATTTCAAATTTTAATTGAGCCATAATGACAAGACACATTACAGAATGGTCATCTGGCCTTAGATTGATCATAATCTCTATAACTCATAACTTTCTGTTTTTATCTTTTCAATGGGATATGCTATCGAACTTGTTCTTTTGATTTCCTTTTTATATTAAAAACAATGGGATGGAATTCATGTCAGACACAAAGCCAGAGAAACATTTCAACCCTTACTCTTTCAAAAAAATTGACAAAAAAATAACACAATATTAATGGTAAAATGACTTATCGTCAAATTAAATATACAAATTTTACTTGTAAAAAGAATATCTCACCCTCTCAACTTTGACTCCCAAGTTCTCTTCAATCAGATCATAATCTTCATCTTCCAGCCTTTCATCATAATCTGCTGAAATAGTAATAATGTATTCACAATCAAATCTTATACACTATATTAATCAAATTACATATTTACTTGCCTCAGTAACCGATTCACGTCACATTGTTTATATTAATTTCATCCCATTTTATGCATTAACAAATCATGGTAATAATTTCAGATATTCTAGAAATTTTTAAAATTTTATTTGGCTTTAAAGTTTAAACCTACAATTGTTTAAACATCAAACCTTAACAATTTTGGCAAACAGTATGAATGGCAACTACATGTATGAGAATGAAATAACTCACCATTTGGCATATGCTATGCCATTGAAATTATGTTTTCATACATATAAATATTCTCCAAGATATTATAATGGTTTTCTCTTCTCAACTTTCTTCGAGAGATAGTAGTGAAGTTCACCCACCTCTGTGTTTTCTTTTTTTCTTTCTACCAATCTCTTCTCCCTCAGAATCATTTTCTACTTCTTCATCATCGTTGATCAGATCAGGAACATTAGCCCCTTCATCTGAGCGCAAAGAAAAGAACAACATTAATGGATATGACAACATTAACATAACCATCTTTTATATGGTAATTACCAATGGCAGTAAGGCACGGCATTTTACCCTCTACCCTAAGATGAAGTTGGGTTTATTTAATTACATAAACAGGAAAATGCAAGATTTTGCCAAATTGAATGGAAAATAAAGAGAAAATATTTAGCAGTTTGCCAAAAAAATAATAATTAAGTATTTATTGGGTCCTAGTAAAAACTGGATGATGTAAGAAGCTGAACTTTACCTTTCCTGTGAACAACAATCATACATACTTTATTATAAAGAAACAATTTTTCATGAATTCTTAAAAAAATTAACAACAGATTTCCTACAACATACAAAAGAAAAAATAGGCTTAAGACATCATCAACTCACTTATTTGCACACATTTATCATGTTTCACAAAAAAATGCATGATTTGAATTTTTCGTTCTACTAATCAAAGTTTTAAATTTACATTTCTTACATTTTGATGATTTTCCTGTATTTATTAAAATCAATTTTATTTAGAAAGGAGCATCATTTTCAGTTTTTTTATTTTTTATTTAGTTAACTACTTACATGTACATGTAAATGTATACATGCATGTGTGAATTCATTTGAAGCATTCGAAACACATCAATAATCACAATTCACATAACTTAAAAATTACACATGTACAATATACAAGAAAACCTTCTCGAAAGAAACCTGGCTTACAACTAAAATTAACTCTTGGGATTGTGCCTTCATTTGTGTTGTTTCCATGGTATACAAAGGGATTGAGACATTTCATTCATATAGTGGACAAAATGCTGCTAGTGAATTTTGTATATTTGCCTGTCAATTGCATGATTTATTTTTCACAAGCTTTAACTGTTTCTTCATTTTGGCCTTCACAAATATTTAAGTACAATTAACTCTATGAACCATGGACATATACAAGTAGGAGATGGACAATAAACGTGAACTCGTATTCTTTTGATGCATTCCTCGTCACACATATTCCTTATTGTAGAAGTGCATCTTAATGAGTATAAAAGTGACTACTACAGCATAATTGATCACTAATAAAGAAATGTTTTCCCCATTCTTACTGTTTGTTGGCCTAGTTGGCTGATGTCCTGTATAAGAATATACCTTTTAATCAATATACATGTATACTTCAGATTTGGAGCAGCAAAATTGAGGAGCAGATGATTTTTGGAATATTAAATTCATTATCAATTTTCACACTTCTGCAATCTGTACACACACATAACATTAATAACAATGGGAGAGACCCAATCTATAGAGGCTATGTGTAATTATTTCCAGAAATTTAAAACAATAACCTCAAAAAAATCAGTAATCATAAACAACCCATCACAATTCAGCCTCTATCTTGAAATTGTACATTTTCCAAATAACTCTCATGGAATTAAGATTACCAAATGCAAATCAGAAATAAAGATTGATTTCCCATAATTTAAGTGATCAATTACAATATATCTTCTGCACACATAGTTTGTGCAATGAATCACAGACTGTTTCTTTCAACTCGTGGCCTTCTTGTCAGCGACCCTGATAGGATCATAGTAAATAAAGAGAATTCAGATGACAACAACTGTCACATGGCAATGAATTCATTAACTGATGAATGTCCATTTCTTATATGTCCATGCATGATCTAAGTATATTCTGCTGAGTTTTGAGTTTCTTAGAAAAAGAATGCTAAATGATACCATACCAATATCTTCTTCATATTCTTCCTCTTCCTCATCACTGCTTGCTGGAGCATCTTCATCTGATACTTCTGCTTCTTCCTCAAAGAAATCTGCCATTGTTTCTTTCTTCAGGAAATACACAGAAACTCAAAGCAATAATCCTGAAAATTAAAGCAGAATAAAAGAGATCAAGAAAATCAAAAACAATAAAACTGAAAACCCACAGTTGCATTCAGAGCACTTCCATTTTTCTTTTCCTTTTTTTTTTGGGGGGTACTCCTGCTTCATGAGTGGCATCAGGACAGTTTCATGAGGCATGGGGCGACCTCGCAAATAATTATGAGCAGGTTTCCCTGACTGAATTGTACATGTAGATTCAGTCAGCCCAGCTTCTTTTACTTTTCGAAATGTCAATTTTTTGTAACTTTTTCGGGGGGGATTTCTACTCCTTAATGTGAATAAAATGACTTAAGAAACCATGCTGTATAACCCCCGCTCTCTATTCGACATAGCACATCAAACGTTCAAAAGTCAACAAGTGCAAGCGCCGCTGAATTGCATGATTTGCATCGCAACGCATGCAACATGAAACCTACAGTAGGTGCAGCGGTCATTCGCTCCTCGTCCTAGCCAGTGTCCCACATCATGCTTGCCATCAACTTGATTTCTGTGCAAATTCAATCATGCCCGTTAGGAACTTTATGTGTTTGGTGTAAGCCTGAGTCGAATCGATTTTAAAATCGGTGTTCGATCGATGTCATCGAACACCGGTGCAGATTTTGCAAAATCGGTGCATCGAAAAAAAAAAAAAAATACGTCGGCCGGCCGATTCGTTTGGTTTACACAATCAATCATCAAAATATCAGTAATGTCCAACTTTACTACTTACTTGATTTCTATTGCCCCCAAAATGAAACCGAATGAGTAATTATATGATGCTATTCACCATTAATTTGAAGTTTATTTCGATCATAGTTCGAGTCTTACTCGTCTGCTCGTGCCGAGATAATTTATGCACGATGAATTCATGAATGGAAGTCATGGCCATCGATCGTGCATGCGCAGTACTGTTCTTTAATCAAACCAGAAAATGGCCGGAAATTGACGCGATCAACGTAAAATAAATCTTGCTTTCATGAACAATATTAAAATCATGACCATAGAACATTATTTAATCGTAATATTTAACAATAATTTGCATATGATAATCATTAATATGAATTTAGAGCTTGATGTGAAACGTTTGTATTTCGTTTCAATTTTCAATGGCGGACATCTCATGACGATCGACTTGACTTGAGCTGAGTCGAGCTAGTGCACTTGTCTAAAAAAAATAATCATCACGTCAGGATTGATTCTCGAACATTGTCTACATGCAAAAACTCTGTTCAAGTTCGTAATATCACCATATAATAACATTTAACATGACAAAACAGAGAAAATTGCGTTTGATATTTTTTCCCATCAATTTGAAGCTAGTTTGTGCCCATTTTTGGGCTCTGATTTCATGAATGGGAAAATATGTCATACGTCATCAAACACGCATGCGCATTGTGCTTATTTTCTCGGAGCTTGGAGGAGACGTCCAGAGATGGAATAACAATAGAAATAATCCCAGTATTATTTCTTCCATATGAACATAACATACTTTGCTGACATCGTCAATATTCTTAGTATGACCATAAAATCTTGTTAAATCGTAATAATTTAGATGAATTTAGGGCTCGATTCGAAACATTCGTATTTATTTTGATCGCATGCTCATAATTGCGTCTAAAAAACTGGATTGTCATTATCAGGATTAATTCTCGAACATCGTCATAACTCATATTCCACAATCTTTCCTCACAATCGTTATATCAGCATTGAATAGCAATTCAAATGACCATCCAGAGAAAATTACGTATTTATTCCCATAAATTTATTTGGAGCTCATTTTGGATCCAACTACACAATCTCAGGCAAGTTACAGCGCTCTCCGTTGATTGCACTTGTTTGCTGGCGCTGACGCCAAGCACGCCTGTCGTTTCGGGAGAGTGAGTGTACGGAAAATCATTCGGATCGACTCTGCGTGATTCATGTCTTTATTATTGTTTCATTTTGAACTTATATGTTGTCATCTGCAAATATCATTGTTGAAGATATTTTGGGAAGAATTCTGCTTTGGTCCCCGGCCTTTTTTGTGTGTTTTGTGATCATGGAAAATACAAACGAACTTTGCTTTGTCATCTGCTTGTGCAACGCTCACCCGGCCAACGCCAGCGCATACCGTCAGTGCGTAGTGCATATGCAAAGCGCATCGCATCGACGCAAAAACAAAAGACTAAATTTTCCCCGCCTTCAATATTCGATGCATCGATGTTCGATCGAATTAGAGCTGTCGAACACCGGTTTTCAAAATAATCGATATGACTCAGGCTTAGTTTGGTGCGTGTTGTGGTGATTGACTGTGCTAGCTTATGAAATAAGTTTGCCATGTGATGTTGATTGGAGGCATAAAATTCTGGCGCATTTATCACTGAAGAAAGAAGTGCATTACTAAAGTAAAACGGCTAGAAAATTGAGTGATTGTGAAAAGGTGCAAATCATTACTACATACTAGTAGCACTGAGCGCCATATTATGTCGCCGTTTTCTAGCCATTTGAATAGTGAGCGAGATTAAAGAGAGCCACATATAATAATATGCGTTGCCGTTGAGCAACCACGGTCCACGCAGCTAGCAGCTGCAGCTCAGATCATGCAGATGCGGTTCTATCGTATCGCTGAGCCGGAGCAGCAGGCGCGGGTAACGTAGTGCATGCAGTGCTAATTCAACTATGCAATGCGTGCAAGTGCAAGCTGCATTGTTTTCCGCGTTATTTAGAGTCCATAAATTGTCCTATACTTTCAAAAATACTAACGTATAATCATAATGAGTACTACAGTAAGAAGCTACATTCTCTCACCTACAATGTAGTATATCAAAACATATCCCAAACGGTCAGAACTTGACCAAAATAAATCTTAAAGTCGATTTCCTACAACTTATCGCAGAAAACCCAGTGGAGTGACGTAAGTGCTAGTTCGCGTCTCTTTTTCAGTCGACTCAACTATCAAAAAACAAAGTGTTGAGCTTGAGTGAAGCCAACTGTCTTTTTTTTAGATTGTAAATTACTTTTTTGACATTTTGTCTTGATTGGATACCAGGTTTTCAAAGGAATTCCAAGATCATGGCCTAGGCCTACTATGACGGAATTCAACTCAGGGTTCTATTTCATGCCGGATTATATAGATTTTGGTAGATTTCATCATAGATCCATGATTTCACGCACTCGATTTTAGTAGCACTCTAGTAGTTTTATCGCGCCGTTCAAGGACGCACCACTATTATAGGATCCGTCAATTTCGGAAAAATGTTCATATAAAATCAACGGTACATGGGCATAGAGAGAGATTACTACTGGATCTGTTCAGTCCCATGGGAGACGAGAGCAGTAATTTGTCAATGCTGGGTTTTATGGGAACTTGATTAGTTGCCCCGTTAGTTGCCCAAGAAACCCTGTGAGCACTGTGACTGCCGGGTGTGACTGCTTCTTCTTTCTTCTTCTTCTTTCCTTGGTTGGCAACCAGTCAGGATTGACTTTTTTTGCCACAGCTTTTGTTCATTTTCAGTAGCTTATGATATATTTTTCCATTCCTTTTTTTCTTCTCTCTCTAATTCTTTGTTTTCTTTTTTTTTTCCTTTTCTTTTCTTTTATTTTCTTTGTCTTTTTTTTCTCTTTTTTCTTTTCTTTTTCATGTTATTTTTTTTTCTTTTCTTTTTGTCTTCTCTTTTCTTTTTTTTCTTTTCTTTTCTTTTTTCTTTCTTCTGTTTTCTTTGCTTTTCTTCTGATATTTCTTCTTTTTTTCTTTTTTTTCTTTTCTTTTCTCTTTTTTTTTTCATTTTTATTTCTTTTTTGTTTCCCTTCCTTTTTAAAAAAAATAATTTATTTTTCTTTTGTATGCGTTCTGATCCTTGCAGCACGTTTGATTTTCTTATGCTACAGTAAGCTGCAACAGAAAAAGCAAAAGTAAACTGGATTTGTGGCCTGATGAAACTCCAGGTTTCGGGAAACCGAAACTAAAGTATAGGATGCAGTGTTGTAGTCAAGGCTCAAACCTCCAAGGCCAAGGCTTTAATACCCAAGGCCAAGGCTTCAATACCCAAGGCTGAGGCCAAGGCATGGAAACCCAAGGCCAAGGCCAAGGCCTGAAAACCTCAAGGCCAAGGCATTTCAAACTTACGATATACAGAACAATGAGCTAACAATGCTTATAGGCCGCTAGACATCACACATGGCAAAAATGTATGTGAGCGAGCGGACTGAGCGAATAAAGAATTTCACCCTTGTACATTTAAAACAAAAATAATTTCATGATAAATTTAGACATAATATATTATATATAATATTTTTTTTTGGGGGGGGGGGTGGTTCAGAGCCAAAAAGGCACTTATATACCAAAATGGGAATTTTTGGTGCTAACAGATACATGTATTTTCAAAATGAGATTATCAACTGCGTGAAGTAGTTGTTTGTTTTGTAGAAATTAAGTTGAGCAAAGCCTTTTTAAATTTATTTCTTATTGATAAGATAGATATTTTGATTTAGGTTTTACTTCTCAGCAAGAAAGTGTAGCGAGCAAGCAGTTTTGAAAAGAAAATCAATTCTGAAGTTGTAAAACTCGATTTTTGGTCAATTATGGGGTTAATGACTGTTAAATCACTAAATCACTGTTGCGTGATGTTGCCGGTACGAACCACGATCTCAAACTTCTGGACATGTGTAATAAGACATGAAAATTAAATATTCTGAGCTGTTTTTGTAATCATGAAAAAGATGTGTACATCTAATTAAAGAAATAATGCTAGATAATGTACAGATCAGAAAAGGAAGCATTTAAGGACTGCATTTTTAATAGGATACATAACTCACCAATCAAAGTAATGCGAGCGCAAAGTGATGCGAGCTAAAAAACATTGTGATATTCCAACCTGAAAACTGGATATTCTAAGCATTTTTGTGTGTAAACAGGAATACAATGAGTACAATAATTGATTCGAGTACAGAAAGCGAGCCAAAAATTTGTGATATTCCAACCAGAAAACACCATTCTACATTTTTGTTACCATGAACAGGATTACATGTAGTACTGTACTAAACAATAACTGATGTAAGCATGATTCAAAATTTGTGATTTTCAAACCTAAAATGTCTAATTTTTACTATTAAAGAAGGTATTTCTTTTTGAAAAAGGGCAAAATCATTCTGAAAAAAGAAGGCATTTTTTACTTTGGAAAAAGAGGCATTTTTTCCTACAGGATTTTTTTTTTTTGGGGGGGGGGACAAGAGAGCACAGAGCACAAGCTGAAATTTTCAAATGCTGACTTGAAAATGTGTCCTTTTTAGGATTCTTGCCAGTTTTCTTTTTTTTTTCCTGCTTACAACCACTTTCAAATTTCAATTCTCATTTCTTGTATCTTCTACACCTATTTTACCTAAAAAAACATAATGAAGAATACTTACAAAATAAAGTTTTATTCAAAAGGATACAAAATAAATGGGACGCACCCCATACCCTTAGTGGGGGGGGGGGGGTAAATCTTGATTATATCCTGAAACATTTAATTATTAATAATCATTAATAATATTAATAATTATTCATTATATATCATTATTTTAATTAATCATTATTTCTTGAACCCATATTGACACAAACACAAATACGTTATTTCATTGATTTTTTCCCTTTGTTTTGTCAATCTGAGACCCTAGACCCAAAACAAAATGTATACAATTTAGAAAAGATGTACTGCCTATCATCATTAACTAATTCTGCAGTATGATCTGCCTAACCAGCCACCCCCATCTTTCTTGCGCCCTTATATGTTTCTCCTTACAATTTAGAAAAGATATACTGCCTATCATTAACTAATTTTGCAGTATTTTCTGCCCAACCAGCCACGCCCATCTTTCTTACCCCCTTACATATTTCTCTCCCTTATCCTCTCTCTCTCTCTTCCCATTCCTCTTTCTCGTCTGTTTAAAAATATATCAGACCCCCCCAAAAAAAATGAGAGAGAGAGAGAGAGGAAGAAGTTCCACCACCAAGAATAAACTTAAAATAGGGGGATAAAGGAAAGGAAAATGTGGAGTAAATTTGATATTTTCTAAACATACTGTCACAGTCTTTCAAAAAAAAGCTTTTCTTATAGCAAAAGGGTGACAATTTTTTTTCGCTCGCTCGCTTCAATCGCTTTCAAATTTTTTGGCAGAAATTTTGTTCTATATGCCATGCTTGGCCCCTCTAAATTTTTGGCTCATCATGCCATTGACATAGCCAATTTGGATATTACAAAATTAAAGTCTGTGTACAAGTTTTCCAAATCTTTTCAGAATATAATTAAGACTTAAATCATTCTTGTTGGCTAAAGAAAATAATACAAGGAAAATCCTAATGGAATAGAAATCAACCTTGTTATAAATCATTCCTTAGAGTTAGCTATGTTTAAAGTATGAAAGTTGTTGTCAAAATTGCAGTCAGATCTGTCAGAATTATTCCTTTCATCAAAGCACTATAATCTTGATCATAATCATTATTACTGTCATTATTATCATTATTAATATTGTCATTATCATCATTAGTCATGATTACAACACATTACCAATTAATAGTTATTTTTCATTACTGCTGTTTTCTTTGTTACAATGTGATGATAATTCTTAATAATGATGATTTAACAATTACAATCGATGACACAGCTATTACACTTACTGCTGTTGCTACTGTTACTGGTGACTGGTAGTTTTGACCATTAGTGTCATTACAGAACAATTGAAACATTTATAATTACTTATATAAAACAAATGAAAGTACAAAATACAAAATGCCTTGAAAAAGCCTTGAAAATGCCTTGAAATTTCAAGGCTCAAAATCCTCAAGGCCAAGGCCAAGGCCCTCTCAAGGCCAAGGCTTGAATGTTCAAGGCCAAGGCTTTGAAAAAATAGGCCTTAAGGCGCCTTAAGGCCAAGGCCGAGCATCAAGGCACTACAACACTGATAGGATGAAAGTGCAAAGTGCAAAAAACAAACAAAAACTGCAACCAAGTTTGCACATAGTCTTGCACATAGTCTTGGTTTGAGCCTCTGTAGTGCGAAAAAATCCTAAAAAACACCTTTTCACATATTTAGCGTTTGAAGGATATTAATTGGATGAACTACCAAATGATAAAGGTGTGGATGATGTGATTATTAAGACTTATTTTTGGCGATTTTTTCAAATCTCATTTTTAACACATGAGTCTATGGGGAAATAGTTAGTGGTGTGTGCCCGTCACTGAGCTGCATCCACTCCTGTTTTTAATTTAGGCCTATAAGGGCGAAAATCTCTCACCAAAGGTAGGGGGAACCAGGGGCAGAAGAATTTGACAAGCAGAAAAAAATTATCACCCCAAATTTGAGGTCATTTCGACTAAACTGAATTTGACAAGCAAAAAAAAGGGGGGTTAGGCACTCAAAAAGTAAGGTCAACTCGACCAAAATGCATGTTTTATTTAGATTTTGAATGATTGATTTCTTTCCTTTATAAAAGACTATAAATATTAGGGGGACATTTGATATTGTGCCCCCCCCCCTACTATTTTTGGTATGGGGGCGTGTCTTCCCTGACCCACCTGGGATTTCCGCCCATGCTATTTACAAAATTTAAAACAAAAATATATTAATCATATCAAGCACAATTTTACAATGAATCAAAGAATATTTGTATCAATTGTTCTTTCAAGTAATTGCCCCCCCCCACACACACACACACACACCTCGGCCCCATGCAAAAAGGGGCGCCAGAATGTGGACCGGGGAATAGAGAAGGGAAAAAAGAGGAAATTAAGGAAAAGATCACAAAAAGGCACGGTAAGAGGAGGCGGAGAAGTGAATGAAATGCAGACTTGAAAAATAGAATAAATGTCAGTTCATAATTAAGCCTATATAAAATCTAAAATTTTGCTCGCAGCGCATTGTATGTCGAGTGAAATAAAAAAAAATATATCATAAAGTAAATGCACGTTTTCAAGTCGATGTACAAAAAAAATTTCTGCTCGCGATTCGAGGCTTCATTATTTGATTAGCAAGACAGGCCATACACATCTTGTTCATGAGTACACTATAAAGTATAATGAATAGCCTATAGGCGATTTATTTTGATATAATAATTGGGGGGAAAATAACTATTATTCCGCCCATACTTCTGGTTTCTTCATATTTAATTCTATTGAACTTTTCATCTTCTTTCCCTTACCATTCAATTTTATAATCTTTCATTTCGGGATATTTCTTTTGTCACTCTTTTTACTTTAAAATTCTAGTTATTTTTTCATCTATTTTTTTTTTCTTTATCATGGTTTCATTCTTCAGTTCATTTTTCATCTTATTATACTTTTTCCTATTCAGGACTATTCATTCTTTTTTCTTCTTCTTCTTTTATGTGTGTTTTTTTCTTCTTCTCTTTCTCATCGCTCTTTTACTTATTTCACTTGCTTTAACCCTCTGTCTCCATGAAATATTTCTTATAAAACTTTGTTACAAAGCAGCAATAAAAAAAAGCAATTATTATTTCAGATAAGATGATATATTTCATACAAAATAAATAACATAAATGGAATATACCCTGAACTCAAACGATAGTGTAAACAATCTATGTTTAGACATTATTAAAATTTCACTCTTTTTAAGTCATTAAATAAAGTTCAATAAAATTATAATTCTACTTTTATATAATGACGCATATGTAACGTGAATGTGAACGCTAAACTCAAGTTGGAAATTTTTGATATTTAAACCCGAAAAAGGAACAAGAATAAAAAATTATTTCAAAATATTTTATTTTGTTTTACAAAAAAATGACTGTTGAAAAATAAATGGCTAATAATGCAATAGCACATAATTCATATTGTGAACAGGAGACATAGTACCTCAACAACATATACATAATAGTTTTAAAATTGATATGTATCTGCTTATATAACAGTCTTTTACAATTAGGCCTACCATACCTGAAAAAAATAATTAAAACAAATAAAAAAACACCAACCGCCCAACCATATTTTCCTCCTTTATGAGAAATATATTTGGAGGCCTTTACTATACATGTATAGTCATAGTGTGAAACACAAATGTATATTTTTATTCCACCCTGGACAGATGGATTTGGGGGGATTTTCCCTGGCCGATCCAGCAAAAAACTGACTTTTGTTGATTTATTTGCATGTTAGGGTAGTCCTCATAAGTAACAGTTTCTTATATTCTTATAAAGAAAATCTTATAAGCCGTAATTTTGAAATTTCATGCATTTTGTGATGGAAAGTCAATATTCTGAGCAATTTTTGTGATCGTGAAAAACATGTGTATAACTTGACCGAAAAATAGAAACAATGGAGGAATTGGGCGGCCTCATCAAGAACCTATCGAGGACTTTTTTTTGTCATTTTGACTAGAATTTTGGAAATACAAAAATATAAAACACGTTGTTATCATGGATAGTGCCATCTGAATAAAAAAAAACTGATCTGGAAACGGGACTCTACGGTATAATTCACATTTTGTAATGAAAATGGTGACTGTCTCCTTAAAGGACAAGTCCACCCCAACAAAAACTTGATTTGAATAAAAAGAGAAAAATTCAAGAAGCATAACACTGAAAATTTCATCAAAATCGGATGTAAAATAAGAAAGTTATAGCATTTTAAAGTTTCGCTTATTTTTAACAAAATAGTTATATGAACGAGCCAGTTACATCCAAATGAGAGAGTTGATGACATCACTCACTGTGACTATTTCTTTTGCATTTTATTATATGAAATATGAAATATTTTAATTTTCTCGTCATTGTCATGTGAAATGAAGTTTCATTCCTCCCTGAACATGTGGAATTCCATTATTTTAACATTTTGTGCTTCAGGCAAGGAGGTCCTAACCGTCAAATTCGTAAAAATTGAAATATTGTATAATTCAAACAATAAAAAACAAAAGAAATAGTGAATGGGTGACATCATCGACTCTCTCATTTGGATGTAATTTTGTTGAAAATAAGCGAAACTTTGAAATGTCATAACTTTCTTATTTTACATCCGATTTTGATGAAATTTTCAGCATTGTGCTTGTCTGATTTTTCTCTATTGATTCAAATCAACATTTTTCGGAGGTGGATTTGACTTTTAAATGAATATCATGCGGGCGAGAAGCGCGAGCGGAAAAATTGTAAAATTCCGATCTGAAATCTGACATCTTATACGTTTAAAGAACATGCTACGTATTTCAACAAACAATGCGAACACGAAGCACGAGCAGTATTTCTAGATTATATTATTATTATTATTTTTTTTTTTTTTTTTGGGGGGGGGGGTAAAATTTAGACCGATAGGAACAGGTCATTGTAAGCATATTTTGATATCTTAAAAGAATGGTTATCTTAATTAACGGCGTGTTGCGTGAGCTGAATGTGTGTGTGTGAATATATATATATATATAAATGTGTGAAGCTATACATGTACAACAGCTTTGGCAACTCTTTTATTTAAATATTGTAAAGAAATGGATGAAGAGAACAATGGTAGACGTAGCTTAAATCAAGGTTCCCCAGAGCTATCTACCCTTTCGAAAATTTGGTTATGCCGAAAAAATGTCTCTGCCGGGAATCGAACCCGGGCCCCCAGCTTTGAACGCCGGTGCCTTAACCACTAGACCACAGAGACGGGCTAGTGGCTAGGCCGACCGAGATCCGATTGACCGTCAGAAAGACAGATTTTCGACACTATACCAATTACCTTTGTCGGGTTCGATTCCCGGCAGAGACATTTTTTCGGCATAACCAAATTTTCGAAAGGGAACCCAGCTCCGCATACATTCGTAATTCCGAAGCTTCGTAATTCCGAAGGTTCGGTTATTCCGAAGGTTCGTATTTCCGAAGGTTCGTAATTCCGAAGGTTCGTCAATCCGAAAACGAAATAAGGTTCGTAATTCCGAAGGTTCGTTAATCCGAAAACGAAATAAGGTTCGTAATTCCGAAGGTTCGTTAATCCGAAAACAAAATAAGCCTAATTCTGAAGGTTCGTTAATCCGAAAACGAAATAAGGTTCGTAATTCCGAAGGTTCGTTAATCCGAAAACGAAATAAGGTTCGTAATTCCGAAGGTTCGTTAATCCGAAAACGAAATAAGGTTCGTTAATCCGAAAATTAAATAAGGTTCGTATTTCCGAAAATGAAAATAATTCATTTTGGTAACAAAAACGATGTTGTCATTACAAGATTACACGATATTATGCAATGATAGTAATAACGATCGATGATACATGCGTGTGTTGGGGCCAAAGCATGTATTTCATTAAGAATGGCGCCCTGATCAAGCATAGGCTAATTTCGATTTTATCTGAGCAATTGCTGCCTATAAGCAAATGGTTTAATTAAAGATGCAGGGGATCAAGTGTGTTGGAAGCGTGCGAGCAACCTCTAGATAATAGGATTTGTATTGGAGGGAATGTCATTTTTAATAACAGCTTCTGCTGGTAATAAAAATAAAAATAATACTAATAATGATCCTTGTGAGATGTTGAAAGCGCGAATCGCAAGCTGAAACTAGTAGACATTTCATGTAACAAGACGTGAAGTGAGCATTCGGAGCAATTTTTTGTAATCGTGAGAAAGATGTGTATCTTTCTAAAGAATTAATGCGAGGGCGAGTTGTAATTTGTTTATATACTGACATGGGGCCCGTTGCATGAAACTTTTTACCTGAGAAAACTCAGGTTGTTTTTACAGGAGTTTTTGCCCTGTGCTAAAGTAATTGGCGGAAATCAGACTAACCTTAGTTTTCAGTTTTTACCAGAGTTTTCTCAGGTAAAAAGTTTTATGCAACAGGCTTCAGAAAGTAATCTTTTAAGGACTGCATTTAGTGACTCATGAATAGAATATATATCTCACGAACTATATAATGAGAGCGCGAACCGCAAGCTTAAAATTTGTGATATTCCAACCTGAAAACTGGACATTTCATACTTCTTTTTTGTAACCAGGAATAGAATGAGTTCCTCGATAAACAATACTTGATGCGAGAGAGAAACGTGAGCCAAATTTTTCCGATTTTCCAACCTGAAAACTGGACATTCTATAGCATTCTTGTAAAAAAAAAAATAATAGCTGGGAGAATAGTTTTCAGAACTGAAGTGGCTTCCCTGGGTAAATGATATCTATATCAATATCATCATTCTAGGCCCACATGAAATTTCCAAAAGTTTGAGCACGTGATTCGCTCGCAACATCTCACAAGGATGCCCTTTTCACAGTATTGACCAAAAAGGTGAATTTTACATCTTCAGATTTGACTTTTTCCTCCAAACCGCTTGCTCTCTACGCTCGCAGAAATGAAACGTAAACTTTAGCATGTTTAGTGATCACTTAAAAAATTGTGCTCAATTTAGTTACTACAAAAACACACAACCTCTTTACACAGATGATAATCTAATGGTGAAAATATCCGTTTGCAGTGCACCAAATTGCCCCTATTGGCCCCCTTTTTTTTACTTTGCCCCCCCCCAAAAGAAAATACGTTCCGCCGCCATTGGCTAAAACACGCATCGTCTTCATGGCTAACTGCAAAAAGTTCTAAAAATGTCCCCTTTAGATCAGATCAGAGCTTATATATTTAAAAATTCTGTTCGCGCTTCTTGCTAGCAGTTATTTAAATTTAGTTACATAGGCATCTCGCTTTGAAGATCACAAACATATTGCCCATCATATTAACAAAAATATAGCTCGCGCTCGCATTATTTAAAAAGGGTTTATCATGTTATTACATATTTACTTTATTTTATAAGGATAAAGCTAATTATTGACTGTTAGGACTACCCTTTCAAAGAAACAAACAAAAATCAACTTTAAACTGCCGATCAAGGAAAATATGGCTAAACCCCCCCCCCTCTATTTGACGAAAGTTGGATCCGCCGGGAGGGAGGCAGGGGGCATCAAAAATGGAATAAAAAACAGGGGAATTAATATTTTCCAAAATGGGAAAGTTCCTTTTTCAAAAATAAATATGCCGTTTTTTCGAAATAAAATACTCTTTTTAAAGCATACAAGTTAAGTTAAGTTTTCAGGCTGGAATATTGAAAAATTTCAGCTTGCGCTTCGCACTCTCATTCGATTGGTGAAGTATGCATCCTAAAGAGGTCACTAAATGCTTTCTTTAACAGGTTCCTTTTCTGGTCAGTATGTTTAAGCTCGCGTTTTGCGCTCGTGTTAATTCTTTAGTTAGATGCACATCTTTTTAATGACAGCAGAAATCTGCTCGGATTTTAAAAAACTAATTTTCATTTTTTATTGAAATAACCTAAAGTTTAGCTTGTGATTCACGCTCGCAACACCTCGCAATAATGCCATTTTAAGAATAACTGACCACAAAAAACGTTATACAACTTCACCTTTGAATTTGTTTTAGCAAGCCGCTCGCTCATTATACTCTCTCCCGAAAAATAAAGCCTAAATATACATTTTGCCATAATAAGAAGTCACTTCAAAAAAGTTATTCTCTACTTAATCACTATCAAACAGACAATGACTTCAAGCAGATGATAATCTTAAGGTGAAAATATCACCACAGTCCCAATTTTGACGTATGAGTTTCATTTTTTGGCTTTACCCCCAACGAAAATTCGTTCGGCCGCCCTTGCCTTCCCATCCTCATATGATAATTGAACGGCAACAGTGTCCCCCGCCCCCCTCCCCTTGCCTCTGCTTTCCCGGTTTTCATTTTTCGGAATAACGAACCTTTTTTCGTTTTCGGATTAACGAACCTTCGGAACAACGAACCTTATTTCGTTTTCGGATTAACGAACCTTCGGAACAACGAACCTTATTTCGTTTTCGGATTATCGAACCTTCGGAATAACGAATCGTCGGAATTACGCCACAAATGTTCGGATTAACGAACCCTTTTTCGTTTTCGGATTAACGAACATCGAGGTATAGGCAATTTACGTGTTTCGGAATTACGAACCTTCGGAATAAAGAACCTTCGGAATTACGAAGCTTCGGAAATACGAAGTGTAACCGATAGCTCTGGGGAACCTTGATTTTTAAGCTACGTCTACCATTGTTCTCTTCATCCATTTCTTTACAATATATATATATATATATATATATAAAATATATATATATATATATAATTTTTTGATAATCTGACAAGAAAAGGGGTTATCATTAAAAGCGAGCGCTGGTGAAGTCTGACAGAGTCTTCACTTTACCTTATCTTTCCTATTGTCTCCTCTCCCTTTTTTCTCCTTCCCCCTTTTCTTGCGCATCCAAAAAAACAAACAAACAAATAAAGGGGGGGGATGGGGGGGGGGATTCGTACACTTCGCCCCGGCTGGATCCTCCTATGTTCTTATGCCGCGAATTGATTTGTGTTGCAGTGGTGATGCTGAATCGCTATGCGGAATTGTGACATCTCTCGTGTGTTTTATATAGCGCCATCTTTTGAGAACATATTAGTCGGTTTAAGAAAATTGATTAAAAATGAAATAAAAACATAAATCATTTGACTGTAGGCCAGCTGTAAATGAAAAGTGGAAAGGAAAGTGCGCTAATTGGCATCTTAACTCTTGGGAAACTACAAGGGGTGAATTCTAGTTTATTTTAAAGCATAGCAGGATAAGGCCCAAAATCAATTTTCCATTTCAGATATTCAATCACAATCTATAATGAAATAATACAATTTTCTTCATAACGTCCACTTTAAATAAAAATTCAAATGGGTCCAGGGCCATCATAAACATACGTTGATTCTAACAGATGAAAATAAAACATGAATAACGATGTGAATTGCATAGTGAAATAAGAAAGCTGTCAACCTTATAGTTTCACTATTGTCAGTACTTAGAGAACATTCAATATAATTATTTACAAAACAATAACAATAATGCGGGTATTATTGATATTTGCATCCCTCTCCCTATCTTTATTTTTCTTTTATTCTAGACAGTTGTCATCTAATGTACCTGTGTTGTGTTGTGTCGTGTTATTGTCTTTTGTCTCTGAATTTCACAATCCTGTATGTAAGATTTTTTTGCCCTTTTCGTTGTCTTTATGTATTCCTTGAATACTATATTTCAATATTGGGGACCACATTCTACAAGCTTTGCTTTTCAGTGGACCCCTCCATTCTTGTCATGATACATAATTATATTGATTTATTTAATTTTATTGATTACATTGATTTAAATTTGACATGCATGTTAATTTATATTTGAATCACTTATTGAATATGTATATCAATAAATCAATGTTGAATTTTTTTCATGCTTTTATTTTAATTGAATCAATTTATCTTGTACTTATTTGTATTATGTTGAAGAATGGAAAATAAATTGAATTGAATACATGTATAACTGTACATGAACAAGGCATGAATATGCCGCTTTCATAGGCGGCGGAGCAGAGGATTATATTTTGTGGGTTTTTTTTTTGGGGGGGGGCGCAACAATAGCCGTCCCCCCAAACACAAAAGTTAATCCTCTCGCCAATGGCCGTGTTTACTACTAGTATTATCATCATTTTTAATGTTTCACAACCAAATAATCATATTCAGTTTACGCTCGTTTGATTCCTCTTCGTTCATAGGTCCTACTAACTTGTTTTCCTGAAGTAATATCAGATGATGTTCTATCATTATTTTTTTTTCATTTTCGTTTTATGAAAAGGCAGAAATATCACAATCACATGAATCTCACTTAGAGATGACAAATTGGAGCCAGTTTAGTTATGACAGAGATATATATACTAATATGACGACATAATACGTCATCGGAAAAGGGAGGTGCCTCTCATCTCATGCGCTGCATGCAAAATTTTCAACTTTTTTTTATTATCATATCGTATTGTACGTGGGAATGTAAACATCATTCTTCTAAAGTTTGCGATAGTCTACAAAAAATGACCAGACCTGTTTTTATTTCAACCGAAATAACACTACATTAAAGACATTAAACTAACAAGAATGCTATCTGTCAGTCAGATATGAAGCATAATAAGTTGTTTTTAGTTCAATTTTGTTTTGATATTTGTCAGCAGCTGGCTGATAGGCCATACTAATTACGAACAAATCAAAAACTTGGTTTTAAGAGTTTAGATAACAGACTACGCGAGACGATGCGTGAAAACACACAGTCCAGCGCAGCATGTTTTGCTCATCGCAGTTATAGAAATATATAGCTAGCTCGTTCGCTCAGCTAGCTAGCTAGCCAGGATCTCCAGTACAGTCGCAAAATCAGTGGTGTACCGTGAGGTCGTACAACGAATTTCTTGGCCACCTGTTCACTAGTGTTTGGAAACAGTCGAAATTTTGTTTTAATCTAAAGGGAAAGTGACACATTTTTCTTCCAATTTGAAAGAAGGGATATATACATATATCCAAAATGACGATTAAGGACGCATTTATGGAGTCATGGAGGCGAAATTTTGGTGAGTTTCCTCCACCGGGGTTGATGTTTCTCTTGGAGACTACCGCTGCCGAAGTTCTCTCTGGAGGCAAGCGGCATCTCTCGGACATCCAGCTGCTGGAGGACGACATGAAACTTTGCAAGAGCCGCATCTTTAAACTTCGCAGTGAGATTCGGAGAGAAAAATACTGCCAATCCTGGATTGCCAAAGAAATCATAAAGCGCAGGAGGGCTGATGAAGGTTTGGAATCTGTTGGGTCGGATGAGACCAACAGCATTGATCTCGATAGTGAGGACGGTTTAAAAAGCGGAGAGGAGAGCCATGATGATGATGCAGACATGATCGAAGATGAAAACCTTGATGAATCTTGCGAAATCCCAGACATTCCAACCATAATGCCTGTTGTGCCCCCAAGACCAGTCCGTTCCAACACCCTTACACAACAGAGCATCACCAGGACTCCTTTCCCCACAAATGATGATGATAGTGACAGTAGTGGTGATGACTACGAAAACGTTGCATTCATATTAGCCAACAGAGAATCTGTCCGTAGTTTAAGTCCATGCACCCCCGAAAGCAGAGGCTCAGACACTGACTATAATAATGATGAAGGTGGTGTGGTGCGTTCTGGATCATTTGGAAGTAGCCTAGAGGATGTTAACATTACTACAGAGAAGAAGCTTCACATTTTGAGCTCTCGTGCAGGTAGTTACCTGCCGGAATCTCCATCAGTGTCTGTACCCCAATCTCCGATCACAGACTTTGATAAATTCAGTGAGCAGGGATATGAGAGTTCAAGCACTACAGAAGATGTTTTGTTGAGTGCCGGAGAAACAAGACCAGACTTTGGTAGGTTTTACCTTTTTGCTTTTTATTATTGCTTTTAATTCTTAAAAGGTTTAAGTAAAAATCATTTGACTATTTTTTTTAATCTGATGAGAGAACTTGTTCAAAATTAATTTTAATAGAATTTTTAAGTTATGTGATGACAGTCAAATGTCAAAGAGACTTACTTGAACAATAAATTTGCTAGCAAAAACAACAAAAACTTCCCTTTTTTATTATACAATTATTTTGGATAGGTATCGTTTAATGTTTACTAATCAGTGAAATAATGCAATATGCATGCTTATTAATACTTCTACTTCTACGATGATACTCAGCAGGATTCATAAGTCAGGATGTAGTGCTAAGGAAATATTGTGGTCAATAATGGGTATTTTTGATTGCTTGCGAGTTGAAAAGAGGTTAAGGGAAAGGGAAGAGGGAGAGAGAGAGAGAAATATAGAAAGAGTGGTAGAGAAAGATACAGTTGTAGATAAATTTTGACTGTGAGAGACAGAAAATGGATATTTGTAAGGCCTACTGTAAATGATATTACAGAGTAGAGTAAAACAGGGAATCTAATATCAGTAGGTGAGATGATAAGGTGCATGAACAGTACAAAACAAGAAAATTATATTACACAGATGGGCTATATTCCGCTTTGAATGATGAAGGCCTTTTTTACATCTGCTTGGCATGCATAGCAACAACAACAAGCAAGATATCTCTACTGCATGCTCTGTAATAGCTCTATGCTTGCACCATACTTGCACAGCATAATGCTGCAAAAGGGGAAGTGAGTGAGATATAATATACAATGGGATAAGCTCTGCCTCTGGTTTGGGAACCTTATTAGTGATTTGCCATAGATTGTGGAGATTCAATTTATGTGACCCAGTCATTCAAATGCGTTGTTGTATTTAACCATAAGTATGCACAATCTCAGATTTCTCTGCATTATTTTCATTTTTTTTTAAATTTAAGATTGACATGTACATGTAGGAAGCCAAAACCTTGTCAAAATATAAAGCTGCCCTACCCTACATTCCTGTATCACTGTACATGTATGTAGGTCTAAAGTATATTCTGTAGAAACGAACTGTTTGTTTACATTTCTTTGCCATTCTATGCTTGTGTGTACATGTACGTAAAATTGATACTACAGGTCAGATGCCCTATCATAAACAGAGCGGACTAATTGGGTTTCTATTTCATACCATTAATGCCAGAATATTTATTGTGTGTGATATTGATTATACTTAATAGCATTTATTATATTCAATTTTATATGAGCATTGCATCAGTGAAATAAAACCATTCCAAAACAAGGATTAAGATATATGGCTGTGTGAGTTTATTATTAAAGGGGAAGTTCACCCTGAAGAAAACTTTGTTTTAAAAGTAGCAGAAAAAATAGTAAAAAATATTGGTGAAGGTTTGAGGAAAATCCGTTAAAGAGTAAGAAAGTTATTAGAGTTCAAAGTTTTGGATTTGTGACGTCATAAACAAGCAGCTGCCCCATGTGTTATGTAATATAAAATGCATGAATGTCAAATTTTGTATGGTTCCTGAAGACATAATTTTGTTTTCTATTCATGATCGGGGGTGAAATGGTTTGTCTATTGATATACAAAAGGTACAGTGAAAACCATTTTCAATTTTCAGAGAAAATGACATTTCATTGATATTTTACCATTCGCTATGTAGGAATGCTGCTCGCATATGACGTCACAAATCATATAATTGAAATTCTAATAACTTTTTAATTATTTGACGAATTTTTCTCAAACATTCTGCAATATTTTTTATTATTTTTTCTGCTATTTTTACAATAAAATTTTTGTCAGGGTGAACTTCCCCTTTAAAGTAATTTATAGGCCTTTTAATTGTGCACAGTCAGCACAGATATATCTCCTGTACTTTGTCACACCCAACTTTTGTCTGGGTTAAGAAAAGGGCCAGATCTTAAGAGAGTGGATTAGCTTCATGTATTGTATTTGATTTGTAGAGCATAAACCTTTGGGTGCTACCCTTCTATAGAAGATAGATGTATACAATCATGTATTCATCCATGGTATAGACATTATAGAGATTTTCTCAATTGTAAGCATTACTGCAGGAAATTAAATAAAAAAGAAGGAAAGATTGTCTGTGAAATCTTTTGATGTAAAACATTCATTCACTTTTCAAATGACTGTATTTTCAGGCAGTGATGTAATTTGCATGAGATTAATAGGCAATACATACCTTTTCAAACCAAGGAGATATTGGCATGTTTTTTTTATATACAGAGCATGAGCTGGTATCCATAAAGGATGGTGGATTTAAAGTTTTCAAAATTTTTACCCCCCCCAAAAAAAAAATAAATGCTGACCATTGTCCAGCAGCAATCTTTTTTCTTATCAACCAAATTGAGATACAGTACTAATTTTTAAGCTAAACATCAAAGCCACTAATGTGATGAATATTATCAAATAGTAAGTTTATACTAAAAAAAATAGGAGCAGAAAGTATAACGTGAGGTAGGGGTGGTGGAGTCAGGAGGTGTGGGAAAATTTAACATGATTCAGAGCTAATCATTTTGTTTTTAATTTAAACTTAAAGGTATTTTTTTCGCAAATCTACTTTGTCTATTGCTCCTAGATGTTCTACTTGTACTGGGGTATGTGTATTACATAATGTTATTTCTAGATAAAAGGTTCTATAGGATGCATATTTTAATATTCTTTCAAATTAAACTAGAAATCAATCCATTCTTTACTCAAAAATAGTTTTAAAAATATGACTCTTGAGATATCAGTTGTATCCAGCTGACTGCTAATAGAGTCATCATAGTATTTTATTTTGTTTCTTTTTACATTGAACAATTACAATTAATATAAAAATCATCATATGAAAGTGAAAGAATGTCTTTCAGGCTGTTTTAAAAAGAAGAAATAATGAATTGGCTGCAATATCCTTCTTTGTGGTTAAATTATTTGCCCTATGATAATCCTCCTTTGAAACTAAACATGTTAAATTGATTTCAATCAAACCATTCAAAATAATACTTCGCTGTTAGTTTTAATGAATGGTCTTTAAATATGACACTCCCTTTTCTTTTTCTTCCTTACTAAGAAAAGTATGTGCTATCCTTCATGTGGCAATAATCAATAGATATCTCACTCACATTTAACGTTGTTCAAAGGCAAAACAAGTACTTTGAATGAATAGGTACTTTTGCTAGAAAATATTAGCTTTTAAAAACACTGTACTTTGGAAGGGACCGGATGAAGTTCTACTTTTAGTCTGGAATAAGTCAAAGTTGCTACAAATTTATATCAAAGTTTATAGTTTAGTAATAATTGAGTGAGACAATTGAAGATTGGGATACGTACACAAGGCTCAGAATTGCTTGAAATTTCCCCTTTTTAAGGAAATCTGTTTGTTCATAAAATTATTTAAATGTCCAAGAATTGTGTTAAGATTTACACAAAAGAGTGTAATTATTACTTTTTAAATGTTTGCAGATTGATAAATTTGTCAATTTAGGTTAAGACTCTATAGTATTGAGATTGAGCTACATGTACCTGTACTTACTCATCCAAATGGTACTATGGTAGGATGCAAATATTGCCTTGCTGAAGGCTTCTTTATGTTATTTTTGTAGATTTTCATTCCTAAGATGAACAGAAGTCATGAAAGGTGCACTTGTACTTTCCAATTCTGCATGTGGGACTGGGTCAACAAAAGCAGATAACACTATCCCCTTGATTTCTTGATTCCGAGGCACGCTGAACAAATTACTGCACAGCATCAGCAAACATTCCCTGAGAATGCACCACCAATTTACAAATTATGTCTCAGAAATTTCTCTTCAGACTACTTTGCATGAGCAGCCGTATTTTGTTTCGAAACAGATCTATACCATATGTGGGAATTTGAGAAAGTTGATTGCCTTAACAAATTAGCGTAAGTAGTTCAAATTGTGCATAGCGCAATGTTAGGATTTTGTTGTTGATGTGCTCCAATTCTTACCATTCTTGAAAACAGCAGTGTGCATATTTTCTTGACGCAGACTTCTGAGTGATACAAGGTGAAGTATAAGGAAAATGAAAATCTTGGTTGGCGTTCCCAATTTCTCCATTTTAGATGTGGACAAATATTCTTTGCTATTCATCTACAGATTTATCCATATATTTTAGCAAGTTTACTGACAACCAGAGAGGATTACTTATGATGTATGTAGGTTCATCTGTTCTTTGATATTACAAAATACACTCTAGAAATGGTGTACAAACTGGTGTAGAGCTATCTTCTGGGATAAATAATAATTAATATGCAAACTTTTGCTTTTCTTGACAGTTATTCTGTGTAGTTTTTCTGACACATTATGCCATGATACAAATTTCATAGTTATAATTTTCTTGATATCTTATATCTTTTGAAAACCTGAACAAATGCTGATTTGCGTTCAAATGTTAAAAGAGGTCCTTGTTTGCTCCCTATGTTACTTTTGGGAATAAGAAGAAATTGTGGAAGATGACAAGATGTAGGAGAAGAATGAGGAACAAGAGAAGGAGGACAAGAGGAAGAGAGTGAAGGAAAGATAGTAAGAAGGAGGAGGAAAAAAGAATGAAAGAAAGAAAGAGAGAGAGAAAAAGCTGTAATCGCTCTTTGGCCTGCTGCTCATGAAGGCAAATTATCTCAGCTTGCCGTTTGGCAGGTGAAGTCTTTGTGAGGAGAGGAGGCATCGTGTCAAGTTTCGGCCAATCGTCACATTTTGATGACTGTGTTTGCTAACTTGGGTCGCCTTGATGCAATCCATTCCCTGGCAGCCGTCTTCGGTTTGCGGGTGTGGATTACATCGCCAGAAGATGTGGAGGGTCCTTTGTCATGCAGGATATATCCAAAAATCGTTGTTGAAATTGAATAGAGAAATTGATCGTGTAAAAACAACAGAAAAGATTATCAGAGCATCATTGAATCTGACTAATCACAACAGTGATGAACATATTACTCAAATAAAATGATTGTCAAATTACATTTTACAATTCCAACACAAAAAATGCTATCTTGATTTAAAGATTTTTGAAAAGTAAATGAATATTTATTTGTCTTGTAAGTATTTGTTATTTGATTCATAGGTGCAATTCTTGATACATCCATTATAAATGAAAGACAAAAACCCAGAGAAATGTCTACCAGTATGAGAATTGAGAAAAGAATCTCCTTTAGCAGTCAAATTAATATCATCCTCCTTATACATGAAGGCATATGACATACTAGACTCATGATGCTGAAGCTCAATTTTGATTTATGAGTAAAATCTGAAGAGTCACAATTTTTATTGGAACTATGGAAGCTACATACATGACTTTGTATTTGATATCAAATGAAATATAATGACTTAAAATCTTTACTTGTTAATGTTATGTTTTTTTTCATGTATAATGTTTAGCTAATTGAAAATAAAAGAATATCATTGGACTTGATGGTTGGATTTACAAGGTCATTGACCAGTAGATGCATACAGTATCCAGTCCACATATCCACCATCCCCGAACAATAGCAATGATGAGCCTGATGTGAACTCTTCCTTCTGGATGAGTCATCTTGACAGCCTCTCTCTCTCTCTTCTCTGGTAGAGATTAGTCTACAGACATAGACTATAATTTGAAATTTATTGTTATTAAAGTCAAGGCTCTGAATGACTGAAGCATTTAGCCTAATCTACATGGAACTTTGTTTCTGTCAGAAATAACCATAGCACATTAGGCCTTTAAGGCTCTGTAGTCTTACAGATCAGATCCTGATGCAAAGTCAAGCAGGCAGGTGGCAATAAGGGTCTGTGTGAGCAAACTAGCTTGGGATGGGGGGGAACTCCAATTGATAATGAGAGAGGACAGAGCATACATCCTCATCCCACTCAAACCTGTCAGTCCTAGTTATGAATAATGTGCATTTCAGGACCTGTTTCTACCAGATTTATTTCTACTTCAGTGCATCTGGAGGACCTTTTATGTGAAAGAAACCACCTTGAATGTTGATTTTTTCTCTCTTGAACTTCACTCTTGTTCTCACGTTCTTGAAAAATAATATGGACCTACGGGTGAGGTGTGAAATGTGAAACATAGAACAAATCGTTATTAAAATCTTGTATGGGGACTGAACTTCAAGGATCACTAGACAGAGTGAATATTCTCTAATATGCCCTTGTGGCTTAGAAAATATATGATACATTGGCCTACACTAAAGGCGGTGCTGCACCATCCCGAGTTTGTTCAACCTCAAGATTTTAGGCTGATCGGCCCTCTTTGCAATTAATCTCGAGATTCGAGAAACCCCATCTCCACCATGGCAAAAAGAGCGATTCCCACTCGAGCAAGGCATCGATGCATTTTGGTCTGACGCCGTGAATAAATAATCGAGAGTGCGTCTGCACCTACGAATTAGCGTGATAATTCGTAAAATAGCGCGCTATTTTGCAAATAATCCCAAGTTGACTTGGGATTGCAATCTCTAGATTAATCCTACAAACTAGCGCGATCATGCGTCTCCATTGTAAATAATCTTGAGATTGTTCAGATCGGGATAATTTGCCGGATCAGAAATAGCGCGCTAGTTTGAAAACTCGGGATGGTGCAGACGGCCCTGAAGTAGTCCTTTTCCTTTTCCATTTCCATAAAACAATTGGACGTTTCAAGTTTTAATCTTTTCTTACAAGTAGCTTTTCTGTATATTTTGCACACATTACTCACCTTCATTTACTCATAAATTTCTCATCATAATACTAGCAGAACAGATTGATGATTTGTAATTTGCAGTCTAAAATTAATGATTATACATTAATGATATTTCAAGAACATGTTTTTGAAAAGTAGGAATATAGTAGGCTTATGTTCTTAATTGCTTTCTGGTTAAAACGCCAAACAAATTTCATTAAAATGGGTACAGAGAAGCCATAAGGTTTTATGTGAAACCATCTTGCTTGGTTTGTGAGAGAGTTATAAATTTCAAGTAATCATATTGACAAATAATTGACTGGATTGCAAACCAACAGGGAATTTCCCTCAACTTGTACTTTTATGATACTTGCATGAGCATGTAAAATATTGTTGGGATCTTGTTTGATTTTTTATTTGTTTTGGCCATGTCTCCTTTCTATGTAGATCCTGGTAACCATGAAAATGATATAGGCTTCACAGCCTTTTTGGTTTACATAACTTGTATGTGCTGTTGACACTTGTGTTTTAACACCATTTTTACATTACAAATTTTAATTGTGCCTCTCAAATGGGGGGGGGGGGGCAGCCGACTGTGCCCCCCCGGCCCCCTCATGGATCCGCCAGTGTTTCAAACAATCCAGAACAAGCAATGTATACAAAACTTGACTGACCTCTGCTGGTTATTGGATATTAAGCTACTATTTATGCTTTTCACACTGCATTTCCTTAACCCCATACTATCTTTTGGGGGGTTTTGCTCTGTCTTCCTTAACCCCATAGTAATTGCTCAGCAGGGGTTAACGCATTAATCCTGGACTATCGCACAGCTCATGAATATTGATGATTTTGCCATACAGAGCATGATTAACGTGCAACTTCGACTTCTGTGATTGGCTTATGCTTAGCCCCACTCTTGCTTAGCACGGTTTTGTTTCACACTGCATCTCTTAGCACCGCAATTGTGGTGCTAACACCGCAATGAACCGGCTAACCCTGCTTTTTGCAGGGCCAGATAGTACCATACTATTTACTGTGCAAGCCTGATTTGCTAAAAACGTAGTGTGAAAACGAAGTAGGCTAAGCTTAACCCCGGGAAATTGCGGGGCTAAGACCCCCCCCCCCCTTAGCCCCACCAATTTACAATGTACCTGGGATTAAGGAAAACATATGTGCAGTGTGGAAAGCATATATGATTCCACTAGTATGAATGGTTTAATTTTTTGTAAATCTCTTTTTAGCTTTAGAGCTAGTACAGGTTATACTGATGATGCTCTCAGCTCCACACCAACTTATTATTTTTTTCGTTATCAGACAGACAGTGAAAAGCAATGCAGCATTTTTATTATTATTTTTTTTTAACCCAAAATCTAATACCACATAATATCATTGATAAATGAGGGATAAGAAAAATGAATCCACTAATGCCCCAATGCAGTTTCCTGATATGGAGAACCACTGACCTCTTCAAAGTTGGGTTTCTTCAGGTTTAAAGTCTCTGGATGGAGGACGTATTGTGAAGGCAGCCCAACTCCGTATGGGGAAATCAGATTTGATTCATTTTAATTACCCTGTTTTATGGTGTGTTATATTTTTGGGTTTCATTTCCTTCAAGTCCTTTTTCAACTGCTGCTATAGTATTATGCCGTGTTTACACAGTGACACGGCTCGGGGGTTCGACACGCGAGCCGTGCTCAACACGGCAATTTTATGCTGTGTAAACGCGATCAGTGTGATCCGCGAGCCGTGTCGAACACGGCTTTTTTGATCCGCCAAAATCGTAGGTTTCAACCCGCGAGCCGAGTCAGACTCGGCAATTTTTTCGTGTGTAAACAGAAAGCCGTGTCGAACTCTCTTGACCAGGTCACTGCGCGCGCTTTCACTTTTGGCATTGTTGTTGTTTGCACGGACAAGATTCGATTCCGGCGGTGAATTTCCCGCGTTTAATTTGCGACGTCATGATTCTTCTTCCGTTCGAGATCCGCGAGCCATGTTGAATTCGCCTTTTTATATGTACATATAAACGCGATCTCTGATCCCTTCGTCTCAGTGTTCAACCCGGCTCGCGGATTCAACACCCGAGCCGAGTCAATGTGTAAACACGGTATGAGTGATAATAAACAACGGCCAACAGATGTGTAAATAAATATTGAAAATAGTCAAAATCTCTTTACTTCTGACTTGACACCATCCCAATCACATTGTAAATTGAATCAGGACCACATTCAGATCCAATGGTCTACATACACGTACATGGTTGGGTCCTACTTCCTTGCCCTATGTGGGTACGTGTAGTCAATTACCATGGTCATTGTTTAAAGGGCCTTCATGAACATATTCAATCTGGATTACAGCTTGGCTGCTGTAAAACCATTAATTGATGTCATCTCTTTATTATTTTACCCTACAGGCCTACAGTATGTATGCATATTCATGTTTTACGTGTAGCTAACCAAGAGACTAATTCATTGCTGTTAATACATTACTGCCAAAGTGGTTTGGAAAAGGAAGTTGCATGGAAAACCATTGGTATCTATAGAAGCAATGTGTTTACACTCTGGCTTACATGTATCTCTGTAAATATTATATAATGTACCTCATGGCTAATGATAAGGTCAGATTTAGTGATATCCTGAAATTTGTAATACCTTGTTTTGGTTATTAAGGAATTGATGTAGGCCGAATGATTTTTGTCTCACCTGCGAAGCAAAGTGAGACTATAGGCGCCGCTTTTCCGACGGCGGCGGCGGCGGCGTCAACATCAAATCTTAACCTGAGGTTAAGTTTTTGAAATGACATCATAACTTAGAAAGTATATGGACCTAGTTCATGAAACTTGGCCATAAGGTTAATCAAGTATTACTGAACATCCTATTAGAGTTTCATGTCACATGACCAAGGTCAGAGGTCATTTAGGGTCAATGAACTTAGACCATGTTGGAGGAATCAACATCGAAATCTTAACCTGTGGTTAAGTTTTTGAAATGTCATCATAACTTAGAAAATATATGGACCTAGTTCATGAAACTTGGACATAAGGTTAATCAAGTATCACTGAACATCCTGCATGAGTTTCACGTCACATGACCAAGGTCAAAGGTCATTTAGGGTCAATGAACTTTGGCCGAATTGGAGATATCTGTTGAATTCCCATCATAACTTTGAAAATTTATGGATCTGATTCATGAAACTTGGACATAATAGTAATCAAGCATCACTGAAAATTTTGTGCAAGTTTCAGGTCTCATGATTAAGGTCAAAGGTCATTAGGGTCAATGAACTTTGGCCGAATCGGGGGTATCTGTTGAATTACCATCATAACTTTGGAAGTTTATTGGGCTAGTTCATTAAACTTGGACATTAGAGTAATCAAGTATCACTGAACATCCTGTGCACATTTCAGGTCACATGACCAAGGTCAAAGGTCAATGAACTTTGGCCGAATTGGGTGTATCTGTTGAATTACCATCATAACTTTGAAAGTTTATGGATCTGATTCATGAAACTTGTACATAAGAGTAATCAAGTATCACTGAATATCCTGTTTGAGTTTCACGTCACATGATCATGGTCAAAGGTCATGTAAGGTCAATGAACTTTGGCCATGTTGGGGTTTTTTGGTGAATAACCATCATATCTCTGTAAGTTTATTGGTCTAGTTCATAAAAAGTGGACATAAGAGTAACCATGTATCACTGAACATCTTGTGCGAGTTAGAGTAGTATTCAAAGTCAGCACTGCTGCTATATTGAACCGCGTGATGCAGGTGAGACGGCCAGAGGCATTCCACTTGTTGAAATTAATAATCCAAAGTACATGTAAGAACATTTTCAGGTGAGTATTTTACCTATTCTAAGAGTCCTTGTTATTACTGCAAATTAGGCCGTGTTATGCTTCCACTTTTTAGGCCAGAATCAGCATTTCCAAACGTGATTAGTCCAAAACACGGTTGCGTCCATGCTTACTTTCATTTAAACGCTGTTTCAAAACGCCGATCGTAAACTCACAAATAGGTGCGTTTGTAAACGTTGTTTGACCAGAATCAGGCTTTCTGGGGAAGTATAAACAGAACCACGATTGTAAACGTGTTTAAATGACGTCATTTGGTACATGCTTCTGGTGAGATGAAAATCTGTGGGCAAATACAGTCTTATTGCTCATGTTATCTCGAAGTAATGACAACAATTGGAAATAAAAACTTTAGAAAAAAGGCGCGCCCAATTTGACCTCGCTTTACGATGTGAAGCCAGCTGGAGATCATGATTTGCTCTGGAAAGTTAAGCATAAACAGCACTCCCAGAACCACGTTTACGATCGGCGTTTTGAATCGGCGTTTGAAATTGCTGATTCTGTCCTCGCAATGGAAGCATAAACACACCCTTAGTCTTGCAGACACAAAATTTAAACCCATGTGAAGTTTTAGTAATAGGTCAGTAGGTCTAGATGTGTTGGCATTTTTCAGCTGTAAGAAAGTAAATTTGGCATAAAATGTTGAGAATCGCATAAAATTTTAGAATTTTTTATGCTTTATATTGGAATGTATTCCTTCAACTTGCGAAGTTATGAATATGGGGAGAACATCCAAGCTTTGAACGTGATTCGCTTGAAACCTTGTTTGGGAGACCTGTTGAAGTGTAGGACTGTTCGTTAAAGGTAAATGCCAGTTGCAGTAACGATATCAAAATGAGTTCAAATGAATCCAATGAAATGACCACCAAAGTGTCTGTTTGTATAAATAAAAAACATGTGCCAAAGGATTCTGGAAGAAATTGTGTAATTGCTGAGAAATTAGCAAATAAGCACAGGAATCGGGGTCAAGCGTCGGGCAGACATTCAAGGCAATAATAATACACTGTCCCACATGCGCTTATCTGTGTTGGTGATCTTCAGTGTGAAAATTTTTTAGCGTGGATTTCAAGATTTCACAAAGTTCAGTTTATGTAACTGTACCAGATCTAGATCCTCGATGATATACTGACAATTAAGCCTGGTTTACAGACTTTCTCATGAAATCAGTGTTTACTGCAACTACTGGCATTTCTCTTTAAATCACTCACAATATTACAATGAGGATATGATCCTTCATTGATTTCTCTCTTGGTCATGTTCCATTACCATTTTGTAGGATTTGTTTTCAGTATGTGTAATGATTTTATGTTGGTACTAAGTAATAGAAAATACAACGATAGAGGTCACCAATGATTCAAGTGCTTCTGGACTTTGCTTCAGATAACATCCTTTTTCCGGTTTATCAACCTCAGTTTTCATTCCATATCCTGTCAAGTTCCGGTCACATAATAGCAGATGCGAACCCATCTACCGCTATTCCTTTTATGACGATGTGGTTTTCATTGTGAAAATTTGCTTATCATGACCCCACAAACAAATTATTTGTTGTTGAAAATGATGGGAATTTTTTTAATGAAAAGGATCCAGTGTCTTTGGTTATGATCATTGGCTTGTTGACATCCTTCGTAGGATGTCTGTAAAATATTTCTTATGATAAAGGTGTTGTGATAGTTTTACCGAGAAATGACGTAATTATTTACCTCAGGAAATTTTTGAAAATCACGAAAATGCCACCCATAAGATTTTTCATTCAGAATAAAGCATTTTATCAAAAAAGAAAAAAACAATGTTTCACAAGACAACAAATTTATTAAAAAATCAGCTCTCTAAACGAAAATGGGTGGGTGAGAAGATATTACAATGAAAATCACAAAAATTCAGTGTTCTTGCCTTTTCCTAAATCCTCGGTTACATTACACATTTTCACTCCCACTATAGTAAAAATCTTCTTTTTTTTTTACCACCATCAGTATGGCGAATAAGGTATTGATTCCATTTTCTATCAGATTTTCTCTCATACTTTCTATTTTGCAAAACTTTTTATAACGTTGACTTCTGAACTTTCTTACCAACAAGGATGTCAATCAGATTGCAATTGTGTCATTGTTAGAAATCATTTGATGATTTTTGTGCATGATACCTGTAGACTAGAAACTACATGTTATCCTGAGCACAATAGAGGAGGACATACAGTTTTCCGTGGAATCACATTTTGTTGTTCTTTAGGTCATTAACATTTGTTTCATATTCTTCAAAAAATTACCAAATAATGGGTAATTTTACCCTTTGGGTAAAAAGAAAAAGATGCATTTTCAATTTTGCTGCTATCATTCTTATTTTCTTTTACTCTTCTACTGTAATGTATGTCATGTTAACACGGAAAATGGGGATTAAAACTTCAAAATCATTTAAATGATATAACATAAAGGCCTTTTAAAGTTAAATTTCATATCAAATCCATTACATAGCACAAATTCCAATTTTATGTTGATGGTAGAACAAATACATGTAAGGTACAATGCAGCAAAGAATAAAATGAATACTAAATTGCTGCTAATTTGAAGAATACCATATAGCTCGTCAGCAAAGATCAATGCCTTTTCTGAAGAAAATGAGGGCAATTTACTGCAAATCCTATTTGTCAAATGATTAATCAGATTATGAATTCAATTATGTTGCAAGTATAGTTGATTGTAGGATACACATGTTGTTGACCCATGCAGTTCATTCTGTAAACAAATGTGTCAGAGAATGTATTTTCATAGTAAGTCAGTTTCAACATACACAGAGGACTGTAAACATAAATACCAGGTATTGGTTTATTGACATTACACAGAAATTATGTACTATGATGCACGTGATGCAAAGTTACCAACTAGAGTGGTCAATTGTAAATAAACTTCAAGATAAGCTTGTCCAGGATGTATGTATGAAATTGATTGATACCATGATCTGCCTTGTAATGTACATTATATTTATATTTTACTTACATGAGAAGGTTGTTGACTGAATGAATATTTTGTAGGTAGTTGCACCAACAGTATTTTGTGTTTAATTCTTGCTTGCTTCTCTCTTTCTTTATTTTGTTCTTCCTTGCGAAGATTTCTTTCCCTTTCTCTATATTTTTCACTTTCATTTCTTTCTTTCTTTCTTTCTTTTCTTTCTCTCTCCCAGTCTCTCTCCTTGATAAGTTATTATGCAATGATGCCTTTTCAATTGTTTTATTGCACTAGAACTGTACATTTAGGCCCTCTTTGTCTTGTTTATAGGACAGTATACTGGGCACGAAGGTGGCACATTTTGACCTATGTTGCAACCATATATGTCTGACCAAGGATTAGTGGTTAGGAAGTTACTTTTGTACATGTATGTTCAGATAATCTCACTGCCATTATGATGGTTATGGACTTTAAACCCACCTAAAATATTTCTTCCTTTCTTTTCTTTGTAATATGCTGGATCTGTGACTTCACTGCACGCTACTTTTATGTCATTGGTTATTTTGGGACATGCTGTCTGCACACGTCTGACCAAACAGCACCAGACTAGTAGAGTGAAGAAAAAATAAAGAACTTGATAAAATTGTAGTTGCTACATTGTTAGTCATGAACATGATTTGAAAAGAAAAAAAAGAAGGAAGTTTTGACTTTTGATGTATTGAAACTTCAAATGGCCGTTAGACACAGTTGAATTTTTACCAAGTCATGGAGCTATGAGCTATATATATCTGATCAACATAAAATTGAAAAATAAAGAAATGGTTAATGAAATGTGATTTGTAAGATAGGAATGTGAGAATTCAATTCACATTATTACAGAAGCTTTATGAGGAAGCACATTGTTATATGACTGAGGCTGAATTGAGTATAGATCTTCTCCATCTTCATTTTCTTTATGTACAATGAAAAGATTGATTTCAGTTGTCAACCCAATACTTTTTTAGTAACCAGCATCATACCCTATTATTAGATACAGAACGTCATGAGAATTTGTAAAGCAAATGTCATCAGAATAAACACTAAAAAAATTTCAGAATTCTGCCCAAATTGATTCATATCACCATTGTTTTTTCATTGGTCAGTTAAAATTAGTATCTTCATCATTCTCTTCTGCTAGAGGGATGTTAATTCAATGTAAACATATGAAAATAATTCCTTTCTTGCTCTAGACTGTTGATACCGTCTCCTAATACAGTGAGTCAGAGGTTAGGACGTGCCGACTTCTCTGACCCCAAGCTCAGCGTGAAGCTTGGGAAGCAGTCCCGCCCAGCTTGTTTGGTTTCACATTCTATGCAGTCATTCACACTGGGCTGTAAAAAATCGAACGATTTTAGTAGGTGGGTAATGCTGAACGAAAATTATTTTTTATTGAAGACATAGAATTTCCTTTAGTATATGAGTTTATGTGGAAAACTCACACTGATGTGTGTGGTAATTAATTTGGTATTTTGTAGGTGGATTAAAAAAAATAAGCAGCAGAGTCAGCACTGTAGGTGCAGTAATAGCATTTCATAAATAAAGTTGAATTCTTTCTGTAATATTTTGCACCGTCTTCTGTGTATCGGGTTGGGGAGGGGGTGGTGATGGGGATTGGGGTGAGAGAAGCAGGATGTGAAAGGTACAATACACTCACTATACTTCCCTCCCTGTTAAACGTCATGAATCTTGGGGTGAAGAACCACACCCAGGTGACTTCATAGAGGTACATAAAATCCAAATGTCAACATACATCAATGAAGACTGATAATAGTTGCGTACACATTATTCCTCCCAGTTAACATCACGAACCTTTACATGTATGATTTTTGTAATGTCAACATACATCAATAAAGACTATAATAGTTGCGTACACATTATCATTATTCCTATTCAAGTAAAGTTTTCCTCCCAGAATAAAATACCTTTGCATGTATGATTTTTGTAAAGAATGTCAGCATACGTCAATGAAGCCGATGATTAAGTAGTTGCTGAGGCTTTATCATTATTTCTATTCAAGTCATATTGTTGACATAATACATGCTGGTTTCAAGTGAAAACTCATATTTTGATATGCCCTGCCTTCGGACGATATTGTCACACTCAATGGAGACTGAGCTACAGTATAGTAGCCGGTGGTTACAAATCGTTACAATGTCTGAATCCCACTCAAGATCTATGGCCATTCCACAGTTTACAAAATATGTCTGCTTTGGATAACAGGTGCCTCACAATACGCTTTGTTAGGCCTACGCTTTGTGCCCTTATAGTTTTTTTAATTATTCAGTGTAATTTTAATTAACACTAATTAATCTTTTTCAAACCAGGTCTATCTAACACCACTTTTCTCTCATGATGAACTGATGATCATGATAGACCAAATGATCATGCGATAAAATGGAAGGAAACAGCAAATGGTACTTAGCTTGAGTTTATATTGGACTAAGCCAAATAATAAAACGGTTTCGACATATTGGTGTTGAAAACAGTTGCTCAATGAATTAAAGACCAACATCTGTGCAGGGTGTCGCATCTTATTCTCAATTTTGAATCAATAAGTGGGCCTTGAAAAAAAAAATTGTGTTCTAAATCAGGCTTAAATAAGCTATAGTATACAATTCCATTCAGACTTGGAGGATAAAAATTCAGACCACACTTGGTTGTTGTGACAAACGTATGATGTATGTTTTCATGTTGTCTTTAACACTGCAACAGATAATTCTGGGTTTGAATCTCCAACCTGATGCAGAGAAAGAGGAGGTTCGAGGAGCGAATAATGAATCGGTACTTGGATGCTTACTATGGTTGTGACGGAAGTTGAGGATGTTGTAGTTTGATCAAATGATATTCCATGACCGGGCAAACAAAATCTGACATTCTAACCTTGGCAAAATGAAAGTAGGCATGGTCAAGTTCAGTATAATAATTGCCACAGTTCAGTATATACGTCAGTTTCTACATGACTTCACAGTATGAAAAGGGAACAAAGTGATAGGTTTAAAGGTATTGTTTAACTTTGTGAGCAGCCGATTTAAAAAATTCTCAAACCAAGATGAAACATGTGTACAAGTGCATGTATTAGAACTAATAAACCCTGAAAACAACCACTATTGAGAATGAAAAGCTAAAACTACAAGGCAAACCCTGATTTTGTAAATAAGTGTCTTATAGACGCCTAAATAGTACACATAAGTGTATGGGATTAAATTAAGATGGTGTTTCCGGTCACTTTATATTTCAATTTTTGAAACACTAAATAATTATTTTCGAACGCAATTTTTTCAGGGCTTCATTTTTGTAACATATCGCAGACACAGGTGACAAGTGTGACCTTCTAGCTCAGATTTTTTAAAAGTCAAACCAATGTTAACCAATCACTTTAAGCTACCATTTGTCATACAGAACCTATTTACTGACCAGATCAGTTTGATTGAGCAATGAGGTTATATATTTGCTAAAAATAACTTTGATCACTCCACATCCCATGTGTATTTATGAACATCTTATGTAGAGCATTTTGCCTTATTTTTTCACACGACTTTTGTGCAAATATGCATATTGGTTAGCAGTGTACTGTACAGTACATGCACAGTAGTGCTATTCAATTTGTTTTAAGTGAAAATAATATGACCAGCATATTTGAATAACTGTTCATGTAAGAACTTACAGAATTCATTGTTCAATCATGTGCACATACTGTAGAGGGAAAAAGGGGGAATTTTTTGACGAGAAATAGTCCCGTCATATCTAGTGTCTTTTTTAAAAAGCCTATGGTGTGTTTACAACTTTTGGAGAAAGAAAATACCGGTAGATCAGATTATTTTCTTAAACTAGAAAAGTTGGAATTAAAAACATTCATAAAGTGGTCAATTCTATCAAACTGTCATTACAGTGTGTTGATTTAATTTCTGTATGAAATTTAAATGCACATACACGTATCAATAAATGTCTCAAATATGTCCTTTTTTTAGGGGGGGGGGTATGAGTGTGAGGACTTCCCCTTGATATTGGTAGTATGTACATCCAGAATTTGGGGCATGAATTGTAAGTTGGAATTCTATGGTTAGGTTCTCAAAACTACTGCCACAATTCCTGTTTAGGTTACTTGTCCTAATGAAAATAGTGCATTGCATATAGACAGCTGAAACACCCCATTGCCGCCGACCATCTTCCTTCCATCCATTAGCTACCAACATTGTATCATAAACAAAAAAAACTTGATGATCAAGGAAACAACTGCATAGAAACCTGTATTGAGCTATCAGTCATCCACATGAACATTGAGCGATAAAACTGGCTTCTCTGAGGCTGTTCTCATTACGCTTTCTAAAACTAGTTTACTGGAAACCGATTCAGGAAACCAGTTTGGAAGATCGCTCTGCTAGCGTTCCCACTTGATCACATGAAAGTGGTTTTCAAATTCACTTCACATATAGCGATCTTGTTGCTATAGAATGCCCACAGTGGGGTGACACGTTTCGCATGAAATTTGAAACTGCTACGTAGGCATTCTACACCTGTCGTGTGGATAGCATGCTCAAAATGTGTGAAGATCGTTTTCCGAAAAACGGTTGTGTCCTCACTTATGCTAAAACCAGTTTAACAAGGCAAATTGATCTTGAAAATTACTTTGCAAGGTGGTTTTCTGAACCGGTTTGGAAGATCGCTTCGACCGTTCTTACTACACGTTTAACTAGTTTCCAGTAAACCAGTTCTAGGAAGGTAGTGAGAACGGTGTCTTTGTCTTCTTAGCACGGTTTCGAAGGACTAGTTATATCCATTTTCACTTTTACTCCCTGTATGTTCTATTGTTTTTATTTCTATGCTGTTTGATAAACTATACATACTGTTGTGTAAATCGTAAGGTGCTTACTGAAGATCTTTCGGTATTAAAGCAGTCTGTCTTCCTTGTTGTTTAACATAAGTACAAAGCATACTAGCCATATCAACTACCGGTATTAGAAAGAGATGTTTCAGACAGCATGTTCCAACAATTCATGGATGTTGCCATGGGATTTTGATAATAGTCATAAATAGATTGGGAAAAATCTCACCAGATTACCTTGTGTTTTCTTGTAAGCACTTGAGTTTCAAGTACTAATACACAGAGGAGGATGTTTCAACTTGGAGAGGCTTGGTTATTGAAAAACCATTGACTTGTCCACACAGACAGCTACAGTTCACACGTTTCTCGATATACTGCAACCTGCTCTGTTTATTTTCATGCTTCAAAACTGTAGTAAGGAAGACATTTTTACACTGGACATTGTGGAACTGTAAACTACAGTAGGCCTATATTGAGAAGGAGCAAGCTTTATAGTCTTCAACTTGAACTTTATACAACATTTCATGGAGAACTGAAATGAAAAATGGATTTTACTACATTGATTATATACTGATCATAATATTTTGAGGGAGATTTCTTCTTATTTTGCTACATTTGTGGTATACAAATTCAGATGATAAACTGGAAGGTACTATCTAGAAGGGAACTTTTTATTCCTGAAACTCTTGAGAGGTCCTGTAACATTCCATGAGAGCTGAAATGGAACTGTGGTGATTACCCACATTCAGTTTGGAGATTCACAACTCTTGAGAAGTTCTTTTATTTCAGATTACACAGCATGGCCATGCTGACAAAAATCAAATGAGCAATGAAAGGTCACTATTCCGAACAGTTTGCTCAATGTCTGCAAGAGTTCCTGCAACATTTCTGGAGAACTAAAATTCTTTGATTGCTCCATGGTCAAGAATGGAGGGCATGGATAATGGGAACTGTGCCCTCACAAATGGAAAAGAGGGACAGGTACAAGAAGATGGAGAGGGAGAGGAGCAGGAGAAAGAAGACCAGGTGCAGGACCAAGAAGATTTGGAAGGCAAGGAACATGGGCAGAAGCAAGTGGAAAACGTGCAGGAGCAAGAAGGTGATAAGGATAAGGAGCAGGCACATGACCAAAATGAATTTGTGTTAGAGCAGGAAGATGATGAACAGGAGCCAGAGCAAAGGCAGCAGATCCAGGAGGAAAATGGAAATGGGAAAGAAGAAAAGCAGGAGCATGAGGACCAGGTTTTGGAGCAAGGAGATGATGAGCAACAGGAGCAAAAGGACCAAGTGCTGGATCAAGAAGACAGCGAAGAAGAGGAGCAGAAGGAGAAGAGAAAAGAGCAGGTGCAGGAGCAAGAAGATAGGACAGATGGGGAGCAGGAGCAGGAGAAAGAAGATAAGCATGGGATTGAACAGGTGGATGGGGAAGAAGAGGAGCAGAAGGTGCATTTGGGTGGTAACGAGGAGCAGGTAGATGGGGAAGGGGAGGGTCATGTGCAAAAGCAAGGAGATGAGACCAAAGAGAAGCAGACGCAGGAGCAACTTCAGGCACAAGAAGATCGGGAGGAAGGGAAGCAGAAACAAGAAAAAGTGGAGCAGTTGCAAGAGCATGGAGCTGGGGTAAATGATCAACATAATAATATGCAGGAAAAAGAGAAGCAAATGCAGGAGGGTGATGAGCAGGAAGATGAAGAACAAGGGAAGAGTGATGATGATGATGGAGAATGGGATAGATATTGGAGTAGAGAGGAAGATTGGTACCTGAAGATGATAGACAAAGTGTTAAGTGGTAAGTTACAAATAATACCGATAGAGAAAATAATAGGTGTGGTGTGCAGTGATTGATTTAAAGAAATGAAACTTAATATGTGATCAAGGCCCTTTGCATAAAAGTTACTCTAATCATGATAATAGTAACTTTGTCATCAAATGGTGTCTTCCATAGTATCCTTGTACTTGATCGGTTATTGAGCATCGTTGCCATTGAAGTTACATTGTGGCAAAGTTACCGTAATATTAACTATTATGCAATGGGCCCAGAGCCTATTCAGATTGTCGTCAATTGCCGTAATATGTCTTTTCTTTAATACAAGGGAACAGGCTCTTTCAACAAAAACCACCGAAATGTCAACTTTTTGTACATGTATATCATTTATTATTTTTCATTAATTGAGACAAGCATATTACATCCCAAACATAGCTATCAACCATCCTTGATAGGGCTACAAACCGGAATGATGGGTACATAAATAGTATTTCAGTGTGATTCCAACCAAAGGTTAGATAAACAATGATTTTTCAATTTGGGAAATTGACTTAACACCTATCATTCATATTTGACTTTGCTCTGATGTGATGAGAATGAGCAGTGACATGATTTGCATATACACACAGCAAATATGACTATGCTTAGCTATTATATATTGTTTGCACTTTGCAGACACAAAACTCATGGTTTTCTGAAAAACATGCTTTTGAAATAGTATGGACTTGGCTTGAAAGTGATTGTGCTATATTTTTTGTTCAGGGAAAGTGGAGGGTGGTGTCTGGATATATTTTTGTCCGACCAGTTAGACTTTACTATTTTTGCTATATATATTACAATTGTGAAATTATTGTTAAGGGGAATACAACAATAAACTATCTAATGTGAAATGCTTTACATTGAAATGGAGCAATAGTCCCAGATTTCAGTTGAATCATATACCTGTTACAATCTGAGTGGACAGGATCTTATTATTTAAAGAAAAGAAAAAATCCTCAAATTATGAGGGTTCTCAGCGATGGTGAACCCTATCTGTTGAGTGCAACAGGTGGTTGATTTCCCTGAAATAATGGATCACATTAGCACACCTTTTCCTCTTATAATATACTTTAATTTGATGATTAAGGTCGGTTGATTGTCCTTCAGACGGCTCAATCTCTTTGACCCTATTCCAGTACAAGGATACTTCAACAAGTTAGAACAGTGCCATTACATGTATATTCAGTATATTCACCACCTGGTTATGAACTTGGAAGTTTGAGTGTGTTCATGGATGACATTTTGGCATATGTGTTCTATCCAAGGAGAACAGTGACCGCATTAATAGTACATCACAGAATTATTAGTGAGATCTTAGATTGAAAAGAAGTGATCATAGTGCGGCACAATGCAAGTCAACTGTTATCTTCCATAGCTGCCCAAGTACTGAGGGGTATAATGTGTACAATTATTTTACTGATTAAAATACTTTTATAGACCTTTTTGTGCATCACAAACTTTATATATTTTTTTCAAGTTGAATAATGCTACTGAATATACTCCCTTAAAAAAAAAATTGTTTTTGTGTGAATACTAGTAATGAGACTATATTCACTAGCCTTTGGTGTATTCACTCTAGATTGGTTAAAGTGTCAAATATGAGTCGGTGCTTGCAGACTAAGGAGCAACGGCTTTTGATCCTTTCCGAGGGACTTGGTGATGGGGATTTAAATGCCTTACCAAAGGGCACCAGCGCACTAAGTGGGAATCAACCCCGGGTAACTGGAATGCAATCCCCCCGCTCCTTCGATGCTTTTATAGCATTGATTCTTCTCGTAGCCAGCTATAATTTGAAAGCCGCTTCAAAGAGACATTCCATACCTAAAAAAGCTAATGTAAATTTTTAATTCTTTGTAGAAGCTTGAATTGTGGTATTACTATGAAAAAGTTGCCACATTCAACCAAAGGTAATGGAAATTGGAGGGAATATGTTACCCACTTCTGACAGGCAGTTTCCACAATAGCTTGCCTCTATATGACCTTGTTGTGATTATTAAGAAATTATTTATATATCCGGAATAGTCTTAGTTCACGTCAGCTGTTATATGGGAGGGGGATGATCGGTTCCATTGAGGTCAATTGATAGATAAATTAGCACAACTGATATTTCCCCTTCCCTTCCCAGTAGCTGAACAATTGATTATGTTTCAAAGAAGCAGGGGCCAAGAAATCTCAATGTGGTTATGACTAACCTAAACCTATCCAGTTGTTATCGTCTTCATTTGAGTGGGCCTGTATTTGAAATGAAAGCTTCAAGAAGTTATTAGGGACAGTATCGAGTGTGATGAATCGCTTTGTTTTTCCATTGGAATCCAGCTTCAGAGAATTATTTTCTTGCAAATTGTACTTATGCATTCTTTTATGCCGATTGGATAAAACAAAACTCTATCATTGTGTCAGATTGAACTTGTCACCTATGTGCAGTTGTTTTTTTTAATTAAAGATTTGGAAAGGACGAATACTTCATTTATGTATTGATGAGTGACTGATTACAGGAACATATCACATAGGTTTGACTTCGCCCCTCCACTCCCCTTTACATGGGATATATACTGTAGGATTTGTTCTATAAAGTATGCTAATGATTGAAAAAGAAATTAACATGATCTTTGGAATCATTTCATGGTCATCATTCATGGATCTTACATGGATTTATGCAATATTTCTTGTTCAGTGGTTATAGTCCATCAAGGAAACGATTTTTTGATCCTGGTTTTATCGGACAAAAATCTTGTTTCATTGAAAGTATTTGTGTGACAGTAGGAGAAAGTCATGAGTAAGTAATTTTGCCATGTTGAGTTCCTTCTCTTGAATGAAAATGAATGATATAAGATTTTGTAATTCCTGCAAATGATAAATTCACTCCATATTTTGTCATGTAAAAAATATATCATTTGAAATAAGTGAATATTAAATCTCTATCATCTTTTTTCCTCTCTTTCCAGGAGCGCTGTCTTCAGATTCAGTAAGCCTCAGCCCATCGGTGGATTCCGTAGAAGATAAAGATGTTGATCCGGCCGTTATCAGACCTAACGATATCAACATCACACTCACAGATAATGGACAACATAACCCTTCTCTTGATTCACCACATTCTGCTACAACACCAAGCAGGGTATGTGGAGATGTGGTAAGGGATTCAAACTTTAAATTACCCCTCCCCCCATGCAAAAAATGAAGAAGAAAAAAGAATTGAAAAATAAGAAATAAATAAAGAAATGTTAACAAATGAATAAATAAATAAAATGAAATTATAACAAAAAAAAAACAGAATTCATCAATAAAAGATGAATAAATGAAAAAAAAAATTAGTTGTAATCAATAATAAAATAGAATAGATTAAAAATATAGAAAGATGGATGACTAAGATATAAAGAAATTAAAAAAATTAAAAGAAAAGTTTTTTCTCAGGAGCCAACAGATCTGAAAAAGTTGTCAGTGAAAGTTTTTGCAAAAAAGGGCCTCATAGTAACAAAAGTTTTGAACATTTTCAAATCCAACATTTATAAATGTGTTTTGAGATTTGAAATTAGCAATGCCCTCATGCTGATAAGATGCAGGGATGTAAATATGCTCTACTGTCCATTATATGAAAATCTACCTTTCTCAAAAAGTTTCTTAGATAATATAATCTTTTTATGGACTGTAAATGATGTAATAGAATGGGTTTGCTGAAAAGTAAAAAATCTATAGGTTAGTTCCACTGGTGCTCTACAACACCTTTACCAAAAATATTTCAAGAGTGCTTCCATATTAGAGCGGGCATTGACTCATTGCACATATATTTTCCTTTGATGTGTTGTTTCTTTGTATGGGAACAAAATGTGGTTTGCACTTTTTGGGGGGTGAATAGTATATCCTATATTGACGCTCATTGATAATAAATAGGCTAATTTGTCTGTTGTGGAATAGAGTTAGGAATATATAGGAAGATTGGAATATTGAATCCTGTGTTGGTAACTTGGTGGTCCAGAATAAAAAGTACAGTTATTATTGAACTGCTCTTGTGGCTTTTGGTAATGACTCGAGAAAACACCTGTATTATGTGTTGTGATTCATACCCTAGTTTTAATAGGTTTGATTCAGCTAAATGTAGTATCCTATTGGCAGTGATTTGAAAGGATACATCGGAAGTGGTCTACCCTCTTCTTTAGTAGAGAGAGAGGGCGGGGGGGGGGGGGGGTGTGCTAGGGATTGTTAGAACTTATATAACCCTTAGATGGTGACAGGACAGGGAAACAAACACTAAAAGTGATGGAGGTTTTGTATAAAAGAAAGGAGAATGAGCTTTTTTGTGAATTATAAGATAAATTAATTGGCTGAAATTGAAAAGCTCGCTATATCGTCTTCTGTCACATTTATCTAAGGTTTCATATTTCAACATACATGTAATTTTCAGGACATTGTTATGATTAATTTTTAGGTCTTTGATACCATTTTTACCGGGTTTACACAGTGACACGGCTCGGGGGTTCGACACGCGAGCCGTGCTCAACACAGCAATTTTATGCTGTGTAAAGCGATCAGTGTGATCCGCAAGCCGTGTCGAACACGGCTTTTTCGATCCTCCAAAATCGTAGGTTTCAACCCGCGAGCCGAGTCAGACTCTGCAATTTTTTCGTGTGTAAACAGAAAGCCGTGTCGAACTCTCTTGACCAGGTCACTGCGCGTGCTTTCACTTTTGGCATTGTTGTTGTTCGCACATACAAGATTCGATTCCGGCGGTGAATTTCCGGCGGTGAATTTCCCGCGTTTAATTTGCGACGTCATACATTTCTTCTTCCGTTCGAGATCCGCGAGCCGTGTTGAACTCTCCTTTTTATATGTACGTATAAACGCGATCTCTGATCCCTTCTTCGCAGTGTTCAACCCGGCTCGCGGATTCAACACCCGAGCCGAGTCAATGTGTAAACACGGTATTTGTTTGTTTGTTTACAGAATGATTCTATCAAGCTTTCGACACCAGAGGTTGAGAAGTTGAGTATCAGGAGACTGTTATTGGGTGGCATTCTGGAGAGCGAGCAAAAATACATCAAAAGCTTGGAAATTCTGCAAAAGGTAGGTATAAGAATGTGTCTCTGAACCCCCCCCCCCACAAAAACTCAATCATATTCAAGTAGTAGACTACTTATCGGTTCATGAAACAAGGGACAAAATAATCATCGAAATCTGCATTAATTTCCCTTACAGCTTTTCCCATTTTCTACCCTTGTCAATTTACCAATGCGTCCCTACTGTGGACTTTCTATAAAGAGATAGTATACCTCATTAGGCAATTTATACACATGCTGTGACCTTCACATATCATAATAGTGCATTGTCATTTTCACCTGATTAAATCCATATTTACTCTTTAATACAATATTATTATCTATCATCTCTCATTGCTGTGAATAATTACTGAAGTTTAACACTTGTATGCAAAAGCACTCCCACTTGAGTTTACACAACATTAAATATATCCTGCATACACCAAATTTTGGTGTATGCAGGATATAGTAGTCACTACTTCCTATTTTGTTCCACCGACTTTTCCCTTTTTCATTAAATTTAAGATTCAATCAGGTTTCATACATTTTTTTCTTAATTATAGTTCTTACATTGATTTGAATAATAAAGGCACATTAAAGGGGAATCCAACCCAAATAAAAACTTGTTTTTATAAGGAAAAGAAAAATCAGACAAGTTGATAGGTGAAAGTCTGAACAATATTGGACAAACAACAAGAAAGTTATGAATTTTTAAAAGTTGTAAATATTGGTAATCACTATACCCATGGAGACTTCAAATTGGCCGCATATGGGATGTCATAGTGATGTAAGGCAAGGACTATTCCTCCATGTACTCCAATACATATTTTGGCTAAAATGTCATTTTTCCCAAAAGTTTTATTTCAAATTATATTTTTCTTTCATGAGGACATAAAACAATATACTACCTGGGTTATATTTAGATTACTGCCCCAGGGGAATTGGTACTTTGGAGAAAACCACAAATCCCTGATAATAAAGTACATGGCCTATGAGAAAGTTGTCCTTGCCCCTTGTCATAATTTACTTACTGAGTTGCCAATTTGAAATATACATAGTATTAGTGATCTCAATTTTAAACCAGCTATAACTTTCTTATATCTTGTCCAATTTCTTTCAAACTTTCACCGTTCTGTTCGATTTATTTTTCTCCTTCCCGACACAACATTTTATGGCCAAGGCTGGATTCCCCTTTAAGTCAATACAAGATCATTATATGATACCAGGGGGGCGTTTCATCAATATTTTCGTCCGACAAGTTGTCAGATCTGACAACTTTCCTGGATTCTGATTGGTTGAGAAGCATTGTTACTATAGTAACTGTCGGATAAAACAGGACTTGTCAGATAAAACGTCCGACAAGTCCTTTCATGAAACGCTCCCTAGATCATTTTCATCATCACACCATTATTGAATATGAAAAAGAATAGTTAATTGCTGTTTCTTTTCGAAACAAAACTTGGGCTCGAGTCAATCCTGATGCAGAAAATTGTAAATTCTTAGGAATTTTTTTTCATACTGCAATGTTTAGCAACATTATTCTTTTGAGAAATGAATGATTTATCACCTAGATATAATCATACATTGTAAAGAGACATGGTGTAGCAGTTTATGATTGAGTGCCTGAGCTTGTACTGTGTACTGTGAATGTGCAATGTGATGCACAGATAAAACGAATACACGTCATTATAGGTCCAATTACACTGACCCTTCCCACTCAAAGGTTTCAATAATAAACTGTCAACATGATATCACAATAACATTTACTCCAAGGTTTTATTTAACTGACTGAATTTAATATTCAAACAAGCGAAATATTTCCTCTGCTGGCTTGCTTTCATTCTGAACAGTATTTTTTACCATTTAGTGGACATTTCAAGCATTGTGTATTTGTGTTATTGGATGAGTTGGTGTGTATTTGTTTTGTTTGTTTATTTTCCCGATTGTTCGCTTGTCAGTGTAGGATCAGTGAACAAATATAAAAGAAGGAATTTTTACAGTAGGAAAATAAAGCTGGTTATAAATAGTACAAATCGTCCAAGAGTCTGAAGTATTTATAAAGTAGTGTGCTTGGTTTTTGTGTTATGTTGCACAGTAGTATATTACACTAATTAGAGAATGTAAACATCAGTGAAGTTTCAGCTCTTCCACTATGTAGCTCCTTAAATGTGGATGTGAATATTAAGCTATTAAGTGCACATATATTTTCCCAATATTAGATTGAAAATGCAGGTTTTTAAAGAAAAAAATTGTAAATGGGATCATTTACGTGTAGGCTGGTTAAACATGGAGATGTTTGTGTTGGTAGATCACAAATTGTGCATTGTGCTAAATTTGTGATGTCTTTAATTTAGTCATTATTATGCAAATCTAAAATAGTTATTCAAAACACAGAATTACTGAATCAAAAGTGCATTTCAAATGAATTGTTGTTGGATCCTGGTGGGAAGTCACAATAAGAGGTTCTTGACTTTATTATGGAGATCATGTATCTTCTTTCACTTTTTATTTTGATAATAAAAAAAGTGAATCTAGGATCTCCTGAATGGGAGGGGCATAGAGCATTTTGAAACCGATTTATCTCAAGTCACCTTTCCTGCTTATTGATAAGGGAGGAGAGGAATTGAGGGAGGGGAAGGATATGAGTGTGGGGATGAAATATATAGAAAGAGGGCGAGAGATAAAGATGGAAGAAGGGGATAAGAACCAAGGATGATTGAAGAATATAGGAAGCTTGGTACCCACATCTAGTGCTTAAGTTGTACCCCTTCCAAAACTTGTTTCTGTAGATTCAGGTTTCAGGTCTTCACATTTTTCACTTATATTTGCCCCTATTTGCCCCCTCCCCCATAAGTGGCACCTAGGGCACTTGCCCCCTTCCCCCTGTGCCAGTGATGCTCTTTTAAACCACCTTCATGCAAATTTCTCATTTTGTATGATCCGGGGATTCCCTGTTTAGATTACAACTATTGTAGTATTTGGCAGGGAAGTGTAGGTAAGTACTTGGAGGATATTGCAACTTTGCAAAAGTGAAAAAGGTAAAAATTACTCATTAGTATTTCATCATTTAATGATGAATGACTTCATTTCTAAAGCTGAAATTGCTGAATTATAATATATATATAATGATGATAGGGGTATTCCTGATTGTGAATATTATTTCATACCATGTTTGGTAATTGTCATTTCCCAAAATGAATAAATCTCCGTTTTATTTTCATTCTCTCAACAGTATAAATGCGTACATTTATATGTGCCTTTCTGAGTCACTGTTATTTAGATAAATTTTATTCATAACAAGACATCCATCTACATGGTTAATTAGTGAAATAGTGATTTCAACATTTATATACAATGAATCGATGCCCTCACAAAGGAAAACATACCCTGATTACTCAAAAGATAAAAAAAAATTGCTAATACACTGGCATTCACTAAATCTGAGGGATGAAAGTTAAGAAATATGGCACAGGGTTTATTTCACTTTGTAAAAGAAAACACAATTGACAATAATTCATAACTTCTCCCATATGCCTCATGTATTTAGTTTTCTGCCAATTTGATACCATTACAAAACAATCACTATTTGTGACCTACACTGTCAAAAGTGTGCCTTTACCTGCAGTACACATATCGGGGAATTCGACATTTGAATTTGTGTGTTGAAGTTTGACTATCAAAATTGAATTTAATGTGTTATAGATATAAAAAAAATCCTTTCTGATTAAACTATGTGGATGTCTTTGATGGGGTCAAATTCTCAAAGGTCAGTTTTGACAACAAGTGTGCACAAGTACCCTTATTGCTGAATATGGTCACAACAGCCTGCAACATGATCTCCAATGATCAGTATCTGAGAGTGAATCTTCCTATCTCTGCATACATACAGGATCATGCACTATTGCTTTGATTATCCCATAGAGATACAGACTCTGTGATTATTCAAACCATTGGCTAATGACTCCCCTGTTATGACTGCATTCAAGAGACCATCGTCCTCTTGTATCTAACAGTACATTGTCACTGCGAGGCGGCAAGCCGTTTGGGTCAAGTGTTTAGGCGCTCAACTGACGCATGTTTTATGAGATGACTCAGCCTCATGGAGAGGACTGAAAGTAACTAGAGAGGTGTGACGCCTCGAAAGGGGGAGAAAATGACTGAGAAACGGAAAAAACTCTTCAGAGTTTGGAGAGGGATTAACGAAAGTGATAAAGTGGTGTCAAGTGATTACCTTTGTTTACAATAAATGTGTGGAGGTACTTCATAGATAATTTGTAATACTTATAGGATGTACAAAGTGACCTTTTAAATTTTATACTACGCTGTATCTAAACATCACTTTATCTGAACATCTCTTTTCTATAAATGCAATTGCTTGCATATATTCATGCATGGCTAAATTGATGGATAATACAAATTTTTTCAGGACAAATGTTTAATCATTCATCTTAAAATTGACAGATTAAGTTGTAATAGTGGTATACTTGCCCCTTTAAATTTCTGATTAGATTCTGGATTGATTGATATCAAATTAAAAAAGAATGAAGTTGTGACCTTTATACTCTTCAAAATTGTTGACTAAATTGCCCTCTTGCAAAGATTGAATTTACTTTCAGGAGATCCAGATTTATATTGTTCAGTCATCACTTTTGAATAATTTTTTTTTATTTTCCTTGAAATGATTGTTGTCAGTTAATATTTTATGTGTGGGTATTGTTGAAACAATCAGTCATGTGCAGCATTTGATCCAATGCCTTGATGGCACTTTCAATAAAAAGTAATACAATTACGATTCCTTGAAATCCTTATCATTTTCTGAGCCCCTATCACTATGTGATATCAAAGATATTCATAGCCAGTATTATCATTCCCCCCTCATATGATTGACTTGCTTGAATGAAATTAATTTGATTTTTTTCATTTTCTCTCCATCTTAGGTAATGAAGACTTTCAAAGCCAGCATCAGCACATCTACACCTGTAATGACGGAGGAAGAATATGACACCATGTTCTTTAGGATACCTGAACTCCTCAATGTTCATCGTCAGTTTGTCCATCACATGGAACCAAAGATGGAACATTGGACTCCGGAACAGATGCAGGGAGACTCTTTTAAACTTCTGGTAAAGAACAATAATTCAGAAATCATAATAGTTGCACTTGATTAATGTTGCGATACATTTCAATAAGTGCATTTTCATGATTAATATTTTGTTTCTGTTTTTGCTGTCCTCAACACAGATATGATATTAATAAATAGGATGTTAAAATAAGTGTAGTTTGTTCAGCAGTTTGACTTTTACTATCCCAAGGATTTCAAAGATTTATCTTCTTCTGGCTTGAAAAAATGATAAAAAGTTCATAAATGTCTTAACAAAGAACTGCAATATAGGGCATGCAGACCTTCTTTAAAATTCATTCAACTTCATTAATATATTCCACAATCAATCAAACTTTTTCTATATATTGTCCACTCTTTTAGAGATTGTCTGAGGTTTGTTAGCTTTATTAATAATGCCATGACTAATGAACTTCTACACCCATAGATGATAATGTGTACTCAGTTTCATCAACGTGTAGTGTAATATTCATACATGTTTCGTATAATTATGCTCTGTGCTCATATACAAATTGGAGCCAAGCTGCGCTTTTCGTAGAATTAGCACATGCCTGACTTTGCCGCTGGCCGTAAAGTGAATTCGTTTGGTTATTAACGTTGGACTATGCGCTGAGCTTTGGCATCAATTAGATTAATGAACCAACATGCCCGGCTATTGAGCTATTTGGCGGGAGGTAATTGGTGTATTAGCTGGCTGGCTGGATTAGGCGGGTGTTGCAATGTGTTATTGAACCCGATGTTACTTTTAAATGGAAATGATAGTAAGAGGGGGGGGGGGGAGAGAAGTACATATCAGGCAGACATGGATTACTGAACCCAATATAACATACCTTGACATCAGTTATGGAGACAGACAAACATGAATAGACAGAAGTGGACATGTCTATTATACAAATGACTTCAATTCATGTGAGGGTAGAAGGATTGTAAGAAACAGAAACTCAAGTAAGAGAAAGGGGAGAAGGAAAACCTAAAAGATATTAAGATATAATTTATTCAAAAAGTGGGGAAAAATAAGAAGCAAAAGAAGAAGAGGATGTAAAATGAAGTAATGTTTCATTGAGTCATGAACTGAAATAAATATACATGTATTCTTCATTTTCCTCTCGTGGTATTATTTAAATTACTTGTTTGCAGATAAAACTGTAGTCAGCTCTTAAAATATATGTGATGACATACCCTAGTTTGCCTTTTGTTCATTTCAAACCTAAAACAAAACTGAAATTTAGGGTATTGCCCAAATAGGTGTGACAACTGAGTCACAGTGGTATGATGGAGAGAGAGAGATGATTGTAATTTAGTTGCAGGATCATCTGCCTGGCAAAATATAACAAAAAACAAAAGACAATTTTGATGATGAAATTACGGACCCTTCGTGTGTTGTCTGTTGAAATCGGCAACCCGGCGTTCATCAATAAATGGTGAGATTCCGTGAGTCACTCATTACAGGCATCAGGGGGGTATTGTTCCTCGTTTACTTTCCTCCTCCCTAAAGTCATACCAGACGAGTTGGTGATGATGATGAGGGTGATGGGACCGGTGTGTCAGTCATTCTCTTCTCTTTGTTCTACTAATGAGTTTGTCCATCTCACTTTATCGCCTTTTGCCTCCTTGTCATTCTTTCTCCTCCTCTCTCTGTGTGCCTCTTTTGCCCCCTCTATTCCTCCTTGTCTCTCTGTTACTCTTTCTTTCTTTCTCTACATTTCTCTATCTCTCACTTTAAACTTTCCCTCACTTCGTCTCCTATTGCTTCCTTTTCCTTTCTTTCTCTATTTCTCTTTTTCTTTGTCTTCCTCTCTCTCTCTCCGTCCTTGTCACTCTAACTTTCCTCCGCTATAATCTCCTTTCTCATTTTCCCTCTTTTCCAATTTCCTTGATTCCCATGATTATAGGCTGAATCAACAAAAGAGAGAAAAGTCCACTTGTAAATATGATGACAGTCCTCCATACCAAGCATGGTCACTGTCACACAGAAAAATAGTCTCTGTCCACAGACTGTCCTAAATAATGGAAACCGTGAAATTCTAAATTGATGGTGCAGAGATGGATGGGAGACTGATAATTATTAATATTTATGATGCCAGTGTACATGTTAAGAGCATTATCTCATTATGTACAATCATTACATAATATCGTTCAGGGGGAGGAATGAGAATTAATTCCTTTCAACCAAGCTTTGAGGATAAATGAGTGATGAGATAGAAAAACTAGTTTAAAGAAGGTGTCATTATGATCCATATTATCATCAAGATTATCCTCATCGTTGTTGTCATCTGCATTATCATCATTATCGTTCACCCATCACTACCACCACCATCATCATCACCATCTTCCTCACCATCATCATCATCATCATCATAATCATCATCTTCACCATCACCATCATCACCACCATCATCGTCGTCGTCGTCGTCATCATCATCTTCACCATCACCATCATCGTCACATCATCATCATCATCATCATTATCAACGTAATATTATAATGTCTATTAAAAAGTTCTCCTGTCTCTCAGCAAACTTTCAATTCAATTTCAGTCCAAAATACTGAAGAATATGATTGTTCTCAAAATGTATACTGTGTGCAAACTGTGCACGTCTTGATGCAGGGCATGATTCCATTTTGTAGAATACCCCTTCTTAAATTCACAGAAATGGTCTGGATCATTACACTACCCTCATTCGTTAGAGGAAACCCTAATTAGCGTGAGGGGACCTAGATGAAAAATGTTTTAATGCAATGGACCGCAAAGCTAGATACCTCATTCGGAGGATAATATTTTGTGGTTTTAGACCAGTCCTTGATTGGAATGTAATTGGATAAAGAGATGGTCGATTTCAGAAACGAGGAAGGGGGGAAAAGACGGGAAGGGAAAACAGGTATATCAATATTTTCCGGGTATAAACAATATCAGTGGGGTTGTGCTATCATTGTTTGATTAGTTTCAAGGGATGAGGGATGACTCATGGAGGACCAAAATTAAATATGAAGTCGAGATGCTCTGTTTTGGAGGGAAATTGGCCTGATTGTTCCGAGCTCAGGTTTTCTGGAAAGCCATTGATATCTGGGAATATTAAGGCTGGCAAAGTTCAGGGAACTGGTCGAGCGTTGTCCTTGTTGTGCACGTTTAAGTAATTTGAAAGGAAATTATGAAAACAGAAACGATGAGGGTACTATGATGTCATATACTACATCATATTTCCAAATAAGGTAAATGACCATTCTCATGTGAGTATAATCCTGGAGGTAGAATATTCATGAACTGTAAAAAGTTATTTCTGTTTAATTTCTGCAATACCATTGCACAATCATGTCATCATTTAGGAGTTACATAGTTTTGTTTTGTTGTGTGTGTTCAGGATATGACATGAATGAATGATATGTTCAGGATATCTATCGTTATATGGGTCACAATAAACACTATATCGATTTATAGTTCAAATAAATGCCTCCTACTTTATAGACTTCTGTGGCCTTTATTTTTGAAATCCTTTTATCAATAGGATAAATTGATATTTCCTTCCCAATAGCATCAACTTATCAAATATTCTAGTGGTGGCATTGTCCATTATCATTACCGCACTTGTGGAAATCCTGATTCAATTTCACTCTTAATTTTGAATTAACTTTTCGAGTATAAAAAACTCTTATATATTTTGACTTTTCAATCCATCTCAATAATAAGATTTCAACCAAAGACAAGATTACAAACTCCTCTTATGAAAACATCATTGTAATACCGATAGACTTTTGTAATCTGAGCGGGCCTTTCAGTACGCATGAATGGTAACTTCTTCCTGTGCACGTCATAACTATTTATCACTCGCCCGTCACCCCAGTGCCAGCAAATTGCTTTTTGATATTCCACCCTGATAACCCTCTGTCTCTTTTTTTTTTTTGGTTGTCACCCCCCCACAGGCAAGCCATTTTGACATCCATGAAGAATACATCGCCAACTACAAGCGTGCCATGAGCACCTTACAACGCCTTCAAACCGAGAACGAGCTCTTCCGCAACATTGCCCAGCAGGCACTCAAACTGGAATCGGGAGAGATGTATACTCTAGAGGGTAGGTCTCGTTAGAATGGGTCACTCTTTTGTGTTCTCGCCAGTGATTTTCACTGACAAATTTGCTCTCCACCAATCAGAAGCAAGGATTTCAGTAGCATATAACATTTGTCAGTAAAACAAATCACTGACTATTTCTTTCATGAAATGCACCCCTTGAGAGGGCATCGGGGTAATATAATACCTGCATAATGCTTAGATACAATTCATGAAGCCCTATATAAAAAGCAGAATATGATAACTATATTACAGCAAAATCAGGTGGCTTTTCATTACAGAAGAGGGGAGGAGGAGGATCCCACAACATTACAGATTACAGATTTTACAGTAATATTACAGGTGCACATTGGTAACCACTTTCCATAACCCTCTTTCATAATATGCCTCAAAACACATTATTGCCCCAATATGGAGTAATATTGCAATATTCTGGGTCAAATAGCTGTAATATAAGGAGAATGAAAAATGATATTAAATGCCATTGAATATATGAAATTCATAAAATAGTCGCACTATTTAAAGGGGAAGTTTACCCTGAAGAAAACTTTGTTGTAGAAATAGCAGAAAAAATTGTAAAAAATATTGGTGAAGGTTTGAGGAAAATCCGTTAAAAAGTAAGAAAGTTATTAGAGTTCAAAATTTTGGATTTGTGACGTCATAAACGAGCAGCTGCCCCATGTGTTATGTAATATAAAATGCATGAATTTCAAATTTTGTATGGTTCCTGATGACTTAATTTTGTTTTCTTATCATGATCGGGTGTGAAATGATTTGTCTATTGATATACAAAAGTTACAGTGAAAACCATTCTCAATTTTCTGAGAAAATGACATTTCATTGATTTTTTACCATTCGCTATGTAGAAATGCTGCTCGCATATGACGTCACAAATCAAATAATTGAAATTCTAATAACTTTTTGATTATTTGGTGAATTTTTCTCAAACCTTCGGCAATATTTTTTATTATTTTTTCTGCTATTTTTACAATAAACTTTTTGTCAGGGTGAACTTCCCCTTTAATGTTTTTTGATAGCTGGAGTATATGAATGGGATAGATGGTGCAGTAGGTACATGTTACTCTAAAGAGGATATGAAGTAAGAGGAAGAGATAAGATAAGGTAAAAGAATATAAGAGAAGTAGTAAAATCAAGCCCCTTCCTGAAATGAGAGGAGTGGGGCTACAAAGGATAGATAGCATCCAGAGGTATTTCCATCTCGATAAAGTTATCACTAAAATGATCTTCAAACAGGAAAACACGGCAATACTAAAGTTTATTTATAGCAGATACAGCATCATAGTGTACATGTAGCATAGTATTATTATGGCCTCGTGTTTTTAAATTTTGTGGGAGATGAAATCATCTTCATGTGGATAACAATGATCACCTCAAACTTCAGCTTATTAGACGTACAATTGAAATATCATCGCTTGAATAATTCTATAAAAGAGTTTGAAAAGTATTGAGTTTTAAAATTTTAAGTGTTTCGTTTATAAAATATAAATAGATCTTTGTTAACATTTTTTTGTTGCATGAATAAATAACTTTGTGTACATTTTAGACTGCTTACATCTGCATTATATTGAAAATGATAAAATTTTGGTAGATGATTTGCCACAACTATATAGAGAGGCTTTGATTTCTGACTGTTTAAATGGTATGTTTTCAGCTGGGTGTTATTTCTTAACCATTCCTCATTTACCTATTTTAATGATTGCCATACAGTAAATTTAAATGTGATAAAAGATATATTGAAGATTATATTACTTAACCACCACAAGGATATTTTGGACTTGATTAGATAAATGCCACTATTACTTGAAACAGAAATTTATGATTTCATAAACATTTGCTCATCCACTTTAGGATATTACTGTCCAATAAATTTGATATGATACTAATTTAGAGGATTCCCCCCAAGCATCCCCAGGCAATCTTGAGTGTGGTGTCAGAGTCCCATGTTTTCCCTCTCTGATAATTGATGCCAACCACTCTGGTTTTGATTCATTGCAAGATGCGTAAGCCGGAGGTTATTTATGAATAATTATCTTGTTTCTGTAGCTCTCATTAGGGGGATATCGTAAGGCGAGCTGCGGCGATGATTGCGAATGATGCGTCCAAATTAGATAAACTTCTTTTGCTGCTCGTAATTCATTTGAAAAGGTCTGAACTGTATAGTTTTGATAAGAACTCTATGCATGTTTTCACTCATTTTGAATTGTGTTGCTGTAGGTTTATAGAGTTTTTCTGGTAGATAATAATTTCCAGGTGTATATTTTTCTCCCTACTTCCTTTTCAGACTTCCTATGATTTTTTTAACAGTTCGCTTTTGGCTGAAAATTCCAAGAAGTAAAATAATTTGATTTGAAGTTTGGCATAATGCTAAGAATACTGATATCAGAATTTTGTTTTCCTTCTCGCTTTGAGGTAGGAGTAAAGTCCAAATCAAGAATTTGATTGGACAAATCTTATTGGTTGGAATGTTCATATCAAATCCTGGTGGAATTTATTTGAATATTAGATCACAGCAGATCATATAGTGTCGTTTGGTGTAAGACAGGAAAACTAGAGCTGAAATTCTATTAATAAATCTAAACATATATTGAAATTATGAAGGACCTATTTGTTTATTAAAAAAAGAACATAAAAGATAGTAATCTGTAGTCTTAATATAGAATTGATTTCATTTTAATTTCTATTTAGTCTAATAATATATTTTCAAGGTCTGAATCCTTCAAAGACAAAAGTGCAAATAATTAGAGAGGCACGTATCAACTAAAACATGTGGATGTCATTCCAATAGTATGAATGGACAAGGAATGCTTAGTAGAAGTATTCAATTTTTGTGTCACAAGACAAACATACTGCTTTGTCTCAGTACTCCATTAGTCCTTTAGACTAAAGAATTTACAAAAAGATGAAAGATGGTATTAGCATACGGTGTATCTAATCTAGGAGCCTCTTTCGAGCTTTGCACAAACCCCTGTGCCAAGGTTGCGATAAATTTAGAACTGAGCCAAATATATGTGAGTGAATATTAGTCATAATTGTTGAAAATTGAATACATTTTATAATACCACGTGATCTACTCCTGGGATGTCTTTATTCAATGAGGAATTGAAAAATTGTGAGGAATGTCTGTTTTGAGTTTGGGGTACTCATTTTGATAACAGGGAGGCCTTTATTGAATGTATCTAGTTTGAAATACATGTATATTCCATTTTTGGGATTCAAGTTGTGAGATTGAATTGTTGAAGAAGTGGGCTCAAAGTGATCAAATGGGAATACAAGTTATGATACATGTGTTGTGTGCTGTTCCATACATGCCAAAGGATAAAGAATTGACTCCATGCTATTAGTTAAGACAAAGAGACGCAAGCACGGGAGTGCACAGTTCTCTCTGTATATTTCAGTAATTCCTTAATGTTGTGAGTGAAAGGATATTTGAAGAGCATTTCTTTGCAGTGGGCTTTTTAAAGAAATTTTTTCTCCAATGAATGTGACAATACTTTATTCACACCTTTTACAACTATGTATATACTTTACATTTACCACTGTTAATGTCACTAAATTACACAGTTTAAAGTCAAATTGAACAATGACAATCAGATTCCTGACCTGCATGCCACAGAAGCTAACTAATGGCTCAAGTGCAAAATTATATGTAGAAAATTTACCCTCATCAAGAGTATAGTAAGAAAGCAGGATTCAAAGAAATAGTTTAAAAAAAAACCATGAAACAGTTTCATAGTCATTCCATCTGTATTAATCCAATTTAAATTCGGTATTCAAAGGGTGAATGTGTTATATATCCAAATTACTTGCTCCCTTTATATGAGATGGGAGCAATTAAAAAATAACATGAATTGAAGTAAATTACATCAATATGATAAATCCAGCTTCATTGTTCTTTGACTCTGGGCAGCTGCACGATGTTTACCAAATAATCCGGCTTATTATCCTGGATGCGTGTATCTAATAGCTTCTATTTTAGAGATAATAGAAGTGCTATTCATGCTAATAAAGCATGCACAGTGGGACATAATTAATTAAACTCTTGCCAGAATGCCAAGCTTTTGATCTAATGAGCTCGTTTGATTTCCAGACGGAAGGAAAAATGGAGTGTGAAACAGGAGGCCCCTCTGCCGTTTTCAATGAATAAAAATAGAGTTCTGTGCCAAGTTTTCTCTCCTTATTTTTGTAGAGATTGATACACTAGGCTCAGTATCGTTAAGATTTAAGCCTCGCTTTAATGGATGAGGGATGCCTTATAAGAAGACAAAAGAGGTCCTGGTTGTGCTCCCCCATGTGTAACTAGGATAAATTTTAATTAAAATTAAGAATTGATGGCAGTTTCTGTATTTTATTGTATTGATGTTAAATGTAATCATTTAAGATTAGTGGCATAATCTCAGATACTTGTAATTATACTTTTATTTTAAAACATTACTGGTATACTGATATGTCTTTTTTTTCTTTAAAATTTACAAGAGATATTATGATGTTTATTATGACTGGTTATAGTCATTTTTCTTCTACCTTTGTTCTCATTTTCAGCTATGCTATATAGCCCCCTCCAAGGGATCACCAAGCTAACAATGATACTCAATGTAAGTATTCCTTCACAAGTTACATACTCACTAGTAGTCACCAAAATACCGTTTTTTTTGTTAGAGGTCTCAGGTCATCAATATCTATTAAAATGATGGTTTAAAAGATGTTACAGAATTGATAATTTCACCGGTGTTAGACACAGAGAAATTTGTGAGTAGACTCCATAATATATATTAACATACTTGTCAGTATAATGGCCTGTAAAAACCTATAACACTGACATTTTTCTGTTCGAGTTCATGAATGCTCGTGATTAATTTCTTTATATTTGTAACCTATTGACCTGTAAAATGATGGATATCAAATATTAGAATTATTGAATTCAATTTAATATAATTCAATTTCAGTCTTATTGTGATAAATCGGATACATGACAAATGTTCAGAGATCATATTTTCACATTTACAAGGAACATGGAATTCTTTGATGACAAATTGTTTTAAAAGCTACACATCAAAACGATGCAACTTAGACACCACATAAAGAAAAAAATTAGCGGTAGGCTAATTATTCATTTCAATAGGTTTGCACATTTATTATTGAACTTTCACTACATGATGTGCACTCAAGCTGGAAATTGGAATAATGGTTCTCGCAGCCTCATTAATGTTTGTCGTCTAAAACATAATAATTTTCCTGAGGTGAACCAAAACTCATCCATCACGTTTGGTTTGTCACGACACAGCTGTGGAAGGTGGACTGAGTCACAAACGTGCAACAAAAGTAATTTGAGAGGGCGTAACGAGATGATGAATAAGTGTTTAAAAGTTTTTCAGGTTCCTCCTATCTCTGACTGTTGCTCACACTAGTTTATGTATTTTTTTGTCTCATGAATCACTTTTGTTTCACTTTATAATTTTATATCCGTCTGTCAGTCTGTTTGTTTCTCTTTTTCTTGTTTGCCTTTTTGTCATTTGTCTCTTTGTCATTTGTTTCTTGATACCATTATCATCATCAAGACATCATCATCATCATTGTCATTATTATTGTCATTGTCATTATTGTCATGGCCATGTCACTATCATTACCACCACCACCATCCTCATCGTCATCATTATCATCATCATCATCATTGTAATCATCATCTCATTCATCATCTGTCTCCCCCTTCACATGGCCTCCCCATCCCGAGGAGTATCAATGAGATGAGTGTCTTATAGTGAAAATATTACTTTATCAATTAAGTTTGACCATTGGAATTTGACTCATTTTTAAATAAAATATGACTAAAATACTGTAAATTTGATATAAAGTTTGTATGTTTTTGTTCTGGGATCATGGAATTCACCTAGTAACACCTATTATTTGCATTCATCAATAAATCCAAGCTCTTGTCAATACTATAGCAACCAATCCAATGAAGTTGTGTTATTGTAGCATTCTTATATTAATGCCAATCCAACATAGTTTCTTCTGTAGATCATGCCTTGTTCTAAAATGAATATGAGCAGATCTCCTGTATGAGCCCTGGAAATCCAGTTTCAGTTGTGGAGGCAGACAGTGAGCGAGGAGTGGGCTTACAACCCATCAGGAATTTACACATAGAAACCAAAAGTTTGCTCTTCTCACCAGCTGCCTCAATAGAGGTCATGTTCTCACTTGCAAATATGAACGTTTTGTGTAATTAGAAGCAGAATTTTATTCCAAACATCTTTGAAGTGAATAAAGTCCTTCAGTGATTAACAATGGTTAGTGACCATTTAAACTCTACTTAATTTGAATCCTAAAGATTTGTTTTCAAATCTCAATAGATTTAAATTAAAATTTTAAAGGTTTAAATCTAAATTCAGTGTTTGCATGGTCATTAATGAAAGCTCAATTGGATTTTTTTTAATTCCATGAAATTCTGAGTGTATGATGTACAATCATTCTCTTGGCAATCCTGATTTGGCTATTGGGTGAAATTAACACATGATAGTACAATATTCTTGTTATTTTAGATTTCAGAGACAATGTCTGAGAATATTTAGAGAATTTAGATTCAACTCTAATTCAGTTTTCTTCAGGAATTTTAACAAAATCGCAGAGGCTAACAATGTAAAAAGTTCACAATAATATATAAAAACATGTAGGTATGAAGACAGCAAAAATGTACAAGTTAAAAAGTATAAAATTCATAAATCATTATACTTTGTGAAATAGTGTGCATTTACATCACTCTAATTTTATCTTCTACATATATTTTTGTCTTTACAGAATAAAACCCCCCAATAATTTGGCAAATGGGAAAATTAAATCATGCAAACATGATGTAGAGTGGTGAATAGTATTATACATAGATTGGGTGTAGATCTTTTTCTCATGCATGGCATCTTAGAGCTCGAGCTCAGATCAAAGTGGATATTGATATTTACTAGATATTAAAAGGGATAAACTGAAGAGCTTGGGGAAAAGTCACCTTTCAACAGCTGAGACCAAAGGAGGAAAGAAAGATTACCTCTCAATTAAAAAAAGAATATACTACTCTCAAGATTTTTTTTCCAATTCATTATGTATTTGATGGTCAATCAGCTGGTGATATAGATATCTTGTGAAGTGACTCTTCTTTTAGTAAGGAATTTCTGGATATACTCCTTTATTTCCTGCGGATATCTCGATGGATAGGCCTGAATAATCTCACTTTCCTTGCGTATGAGAGGAGCAAAGCGTGATTAGAACATTTAATCGGAAAGGGAACCCGGGGATTCTGATTTATTACATCCTAAGCGGTCAGTTGGGCTGTTGAAACATCAGATTTATGTGCTCTTATTTAAGTCAGTGATCTGTTGGTTGGGGATGTCGTGTTACAGCGTCAGTTGTGCTCATAAGTTGAGTGAACCCCAAAAGAAAGTCACTCCTTTATGCTGAATGTTGATTGTAGACAACAACTCTGCAATGTTTGGCGAGCCCAGAGAATCAAACTCTATTGAATGTAACATTATTACCTGATTTCACAACCAAATATCTAAAACATGGCAGAACTTAAACACTTAAAATATGTTCTTTTTCTGCTGGGGTTCACTAACTATTTAGTACTGTACCATTGTGTTTGTGTTTTTATGGAATAGGGTTTAAAATAATGTTCATTCAATGATTTGGCAGTTATTGATGTTACTTTTTTTGCTGGGATTGGTGAATCAAATCAATTTAACTCCTATTCCTACACATCTAAAAATAATCTCAAGTTGATTTTAACTTATAAACAAAACATGCAAAGTATGTGTAAACTAATCATTCTTTGTTGAAAGGAATCATGCTTATGAGAAGGCCGGAAAGTTATATTTAGAGTGAAAACTTTCAATCGGTAGTTAAGTGCTGGTCATGAGATTTAATTGCATAAGAAACTGCCTCGAAGTTATTGGGATGTGGTTATTATACTAGTTTATAAATCTATGAATTAGTGTTAATGATCTCGGGATCTCCAAACTGACAAAAACCTTACACAATTCTATGAAGAGTCCTGAGCACACACACACACAATTATTTTGCCAAATATGTAAGCATGTTAATGCATCGCTCTTTTTTTTTTGGGGGGGGGCATATATTTTGAATTGTGAGGAATCTGAAGAGTAATTCATTGTATGTATGCCTATTTATAACAATAACGATGTAAACACATGCTTCAATAACTTTCTTAATATTTTTAACAGTGAATTAGACAAGCATATTCCAAAAGTAAAAGATAAACAAACTAACTACAAAAAATCACCGAGACTTCCTTGGATATCCAAAGCACTTTTGCGTTCAATCAACAGAAAAAACAGTTTATATTATAATTCCAAACTTAAAGGTACTCTTCATGCAAAAACTAAATACACCACATATAAGAATACTTTAACTAAAACAATACGTTTGGCAAAGAAAAGATATTTTACTGATCAAATAATTCTGTATAAACACGACATTCAAAACACATGGAAAGTTCTTAAACAAGCCATGAATTTATCCAGTAACAAGTCCGATATAACTGAAATTAGGTCTAACGGTGATATTATTGGTGATCCTGAAAATATAGCTAATATTTTTAATGACTATTTTTCATCTATAGGAACTAACCTAGCTCGAGACATCCCCCCTTCAACAAAACACTTTCATGATTACCTAGGTACACCTAATTCTAGTTCAATATTTTTCACTCCCGTAGTCAAAAAAGATATTACTGACGTTGTATCTAATTTGAATAATAAAAAAAGTCCTGGTTATGATGATGTCAATAACTTTATTTTAAAAGGTATAATATCTGAAATTATCGATCCTTTGACATATATTTTTAACCTTTCTCTAACCTCCGGTCAAGTCCCTGATCGCATGAAAATTGCCAAGGTCATTCCATTGTACAAAAAGGGTGACAAGTTAAGTGTCAGTAATTATCGCCCAATTTCTTTATTATCATCCTTGTCAAAAATTTTAGAAAAAGTGGTTTATAGCAAAACAATTGATTTTTTTAAATCTCACAATATTTTTTCTAACTTTCAGTTTGGATTTAGAGAAAAACACAACACAGAACATGCACTATTGAATTTCGTTGATAAAGTGGCCCACGCTTTTGATAATTGCTCACATTTAGTCGGCATTTTTCTGGACTTCTCCAAGGCCTTCGACACCATTAACCATGATATCTTATTACATAAACTTTCTCATTATGGTGTGCGCGGGAAGGCCTTGGAGTGGTTCAGAAGCTACTTGTCCGACAGACGTCAATTTGTATCTTTGAATGGTCATGCATCCAACATGCAATACATTAATTGTGGAGTCCCGCAAGGCAGTCTGTTAGGCCCTTTATTATTTATCATTTATATTAATGACTTTTGTAAATCATCTGATATCCTTTCGTTCATTCTTTTTGCAGACGATTCTAATATATTTTATTCCCATAAAAATCCATATACCTTAGTAAATACTGTTAATAATGAACTTTTAAAAGTCACACAATGGATAAGATCCAACAAATTGTCTCTTAATCTACTTAAAACTAAATATATGCTATTTAGCAATTCCATTGATACACTTCCCATGGACATTGTTTTAGATGACACTAATTTAGAAAGTGTCACATTCATTAAATTTCTCGGTGTTACCGTTGATAATAAGCTTTCCTGGAAATACCACATAGATTGTATATGTAAGATTATTTCGCGAAATATTGGCATTATCAATAAACTAAAATATCATTTTTCGTCGTCATCACTTTTAATGCTATATTCTTCCCTGATCTTGCCTTACTTGAATTATGGGATACTTGCCTGGGGCAGCACCCACCAAACCATTTTAGATAGACTGTTATTACTGCAAAAGAAGTCCCTTCGTGTTATTCATAATTCAGCTTTTCGTTCACACACTGACCCACTATTTTTTGATAGCAAATTGCTGAAGATAAGCGACCTATACTTATTTCATTTAGGACAATTTATGTTTAAATTTGACAAAAACACACTTCCACGTGTATTTGATTCTATGTTTCCTCTTAATCGGTCTTTTCATAATTACCCTACTAGGCAATCTAACGAATTTCATTTACCCCGTTTTAGAACTTTATTGGCAAAGAGTACATTTATGTTCGATGGTCCTAGATTTTGGAACTCCCTCGACATTAACATAAAAAACAGCCCTTCCATACATTCTTTTAAAAGAAAACTGAAAAACTTCTTACTTCAATCCTACCGAGGTCTTCATTACTAATTCCCGCTTGTTATCATCTCCTCTCAGACTTCAAGTTATGTTTTTGTCTTTATCATTTTGTTTTATCCTCTCTTTTCGGTCGTAATTTGTCCTGATTCTATTTTACGTTTATTCTACTTTTGTCGTCCTGTTTTGTTTTTTGTTTTTTATTTTTATTATTTCTTCGTTTTGTCTTGTTCTGTGAGTTATCCTGTTCTTTTTCATCTATTCTGTAAATCTTCGTAGGCAAATAGCAACCATTGCGTCTCTCTCTCTCTCTCTCCTCTATTCTCTTCCTTTAGGGGGGTTCACATTATACAAGCGATGCTTTTGAGTGAATCCCCCATTTCCACAGATACTTTTCTTTCCAAAGTATTATAATTTTTTCTATAAAATATTTTGTATTTTTTTTTATATGTTATTATCATTAATGTATTGTAAATATTTGTTAAAATGTATGAAAATGATTTGTATATTTGCTATTTCTGTTGGAAATAAAATCTGAATCTGAAATCTGAAATGTGTCTTTTATTCTGGTCCAATAACATTGAAAGAATTTGAAAAAACCTTTTTGTTTTTAGTAGTTTTTTCTTCTTGAATTTCCTTTTAAATACAGCCCTGTCATAGGCTAAGTTGAACTTTAACAAACCTGATATTATTAATTCATTGATGTCTTGATGTAGTTCTTTTCTCAAACACTCAATACCAGCATACAACAAAGAGCTGTCAATTCTGATAGTTTTTATTCCCAACTTTGAGTTAATGATGATCTTTCTTTTAGAAGACACTATAATTTCCTTCTATGCGCACTATTTTGGAATGAAAGTCGATAATCCATGTTTTGAGATGCCCCGATTCAGGGCCTTTTCATCGATCTCCATAATGTAATACTTCCTGATAGGAACATGGCATTCATTTACTCCTAATGAACCATTCAAAGAGGTCATAAACCCTTCTACTCACTGAGCTGTGTGTCTCGCCAGGTGCAGCACATTGTGCATGATTTCCGCCATTTTCCATTTCCCCGTTCATAATCTAGAATAAAACGCACCCCAGAATTCTAATGATCACATTCTGTGTTTATATTGAAATTGAAATAGGAACTTTCGGATCTACTCGGGAAATAAAATACCTCTAATTTTATAAGAACTTGTTCAGGCATCGAAATGTCCTAGAAAATTATTTTTACACTAGTTCTTGAAGTTTTTAGCATTGTTGAATTGACACTTGCTTTCAAAATCACTCACTTGGCAAACTAGCAACCCAACCTGGCAGACAATAGTACTTCAGTCAGTAACAATCTTTACTAGGCTAAGCACTTGACACATCTTCAAGGAAAACCATTTAATACCTGGTGGGTGTTTCATAAAGCTGTTCGTAAGTTAGAGCGACTTTAAGAACGACTGGTGAACCCTTCTTACGCTCTAAACCATCACCAATTCAATATACCATTTACCACAAGAAAGGATCAACAGTCGTTCTTAAAGTCGCTTTTAACTTACAAACAGCTTTATGAAACACCCACCTGGGTAGAAAATGGCAAACCTATTGGATGCTAGATGTATTATTCTAATTTTTTCTCCCAAATTGTCTGGATATTATTAGAATTTGAATAGGGAAAGGTACTCTACAATAAAGGCACTATAAATAGCTGCATGTCTGCAGACGACAATTTACATGACTGGCTTACGTGCAAAATATCTTATATGAATGCCACGTTATATCCACTCTTTACAAGAATGCCCTTTCGAGTAAAACAAGGTCAGGAACTTCCACACCTTTCTTTACAACGTATTCTCTCACCTTATTCATTAAATGTTGTCATAATTTCATAGTCTCTTCTCTCTTTTTCCAATACAAGATTGAAACCAAAAATATGATGAGAATGCTGTTTTATGACATTTTTGTTTGTTTTTAGGATGCAGCGATTGAATGGGGAGGTTTATTCGCAATGTCTTTAATATGCACTTCTTTTTAATAATACAACAGAGTCCAAAGGCCACCAAGGTGGTATTCCCCTTATTTGTTCTGCTTCAGGTCAGGTTGATATAAGAACAATATTCCATTATAAATTTACATATTTTCTTTATTTTTTTGTTTTCGTTTTGTATACATCAACTTCCTCAAGATGTAATTCAAACTTCAAGGTCTGCTTTGTAAGTGTTTTCATACAGACTCTTGATGGTGATTAATAATTCCAATTTCATATGCAAAAAAAAAACCATTTGTGAAGTGCATAAGGATTATGATTATTATGCACTTTTCAAGTATCATATCATTATAATATTTTTGCTGTTAACTTTAATACTTACAAATGATTTCATTTAATTAATGTATGCTGTAAATCATCATGCCAACAAGCAAATTGCAATCAAATACATTCTTGTCAATTTTAGTGTGAGTTTCACAAAAGTGTGATGAAGTTCGCATGTTGATGACTTTTCTCCTTTAGAATTGATATATTAAAGAATATTGAATTGAATGATGAATCCCAAGCACAGGGAAGAATAAGGGTTAATGAATGTCAAAATATAAAGGGCGCAACCTGTTGGCATGTATTACAAAATGCACAAATTAACTTACTTTGCATTGTTTATTTTGAACATAAGTATTTTTGTTTATTTTCCTTAATTCTGAGAATGAATGTTGACAATTTATTATGTTCAACTTTTTAAGCATATAGGTATATGTAAAACTATGGGGTTGTTCAGTAGAAAAATCCTAGTACATAACAAGAGTGATGAAAGTCTGTATGAAATGGTTATTCTCTTCAAGTACCAAAATTTGTGTTATTATGACAATTCCAGTTCTTTTATACTCTCAGATGAATATTACATGTATATTTCATGTTTATTTTTATAAAAAGGTCATTTCAAGAAAATTGTTGATACCGTACATGTAGTGTTGCTTTAATGTAACCATTTTTTGTAACCCTAATTGTTCGAAGAAATTTGTATTTACATGTAGATTGGTGTGTTATGGAGTAGAATAAGTAATCTATTAAAGTTAATTTGCTTTAAGAATTTCAATATTTATATTTGTACCTCACCTTTGAACAAATCATTAAAAATATATCATTCATTTACACCCATCTGTGAAGTTACTTAGATATGATTCATTTTGTTATCAGGCCTGTTTGTTATTGTGTGATATAAAGTATACTTGTAAGGTGACTGTTGAAAATTGATGGTCCACTGTAAACAGAAAGTTGTATTTGTATTGAAGAACTTTAAGAAAACATGAATATTCATTTCAGGAAGTAATATGGATTGCAAATGCAGTTCATTTATTGCATTTATCAATGTGTAAATATGTCATGTGATATTGAATTATTGATGATACAAACTGATCAATAAATATTTTTGTATGTTTTATGATATTGCAGGAAGTAAAGTTTCAATTGATAGCCAAGATTACATTGTCACTTTGAACTCAACATTTAAAGTGTGTAGTGTTAGAAACTTATTTGCAATTGAATGCGAATATTGATTGCAATTTTTAAATTTTAATAGGTAGAGCAATTTTTTTATACTTCCTGTTCCAAGTGACAGATTCAACAATTTTCATTTATAAATTATCAATTGATTACAATAGGAAAACTTACAAATATTTCTTGGTTTAAAATAGATTAGCAATTGATTGTAACGTTCTTGTATGCCTGCTTATTCTGTGGCTCATGCATTTCTGTCTTTGATGATTTCTGTGTGCCAAAGGGTTATTCAGACAATCCAACATAAAAATAACTTTTCTGCATTTGTACCTTCTAGTTCTATACACAGTAATAAAAAATAGCGATATTTTTTTAACCTGTCATTCCTAACAATAAGTGATTTAAACTTTTGAATTACTTAAAAAAAATAAAAACAACTTGCTCAAAACTTTTGTTGGTGATCACTTTAGCCAGGTTGCCATGACATTAATGTAAAGAAATAAAATCTGTCTATAATAAATTTTCATTGAAGACAAGGAGAGTGGTCTCTATGGGCCTGTTTCTTCAGCAGATGCTCAAATGAGAAATGATGTTCAAGGGAAACGGAAAGTGATGATAGGCTATAAACAGACAGTTGCTAAATTAAAAGTAATGATTATAGCTGCATTTTTATAGTGATTTTTTAAGGAGGCTACATAGCGCTACTATAATTACCCTGGCTTTAGTTCAAGATACTGTTAATGGCACTCAATTCATTCAAGGAATTAATCCTGCCAGGTACCAATTCACCTCACCTGGGTCAAGTGCGGCACAGTGTGAATTAATTTCTTGCTGAAGGAAAACACGCCATGGCTAGGATTCAAACTGACGACCTTCTGTTGGAAAGGCGAGAGTTAGAACCAACAGACCAGGACATCCCCAGTAAAAGTAGTTGTGGCTGATTAGATTACCCCAATATTCTCTTGGTTTTTTTTCTTGATGGAATGTAGGACCTCTTGAAGCACACACCAGAGCACCATGAGGATCACAGTATTCTTAGCCAAGTTCTAGAGAAGACCAGAAAGTTCTTCAAACAGGTCGATGATGCCACAAGAGAGATACACAGTACAAAACAGGTATGAAATAAACAAAGAGACTAGCAAGTGAACAATTAGTCATTCAAATCATAGCTTGCATAATTAGGAGTGTTATTATGTTATCAGCCAGGTTGTAGAAAAGACTAGAGTGTTCTTCTAACAGGTTGATGCACATGCAGGTCAAAATGGGTATGGAATAATCAAAGAGGAATAAAGAACGATTTCTCAATCATTTAAAACATAAATAGAACGGTCAGGATTAATTTTTTTTTTTTTTTTGAATGATCAAGGAGATCTTCAAACCATTAAAACATTTTTAAATATGTTTCCTCATGAATGATATTATCACATATCATTTTAACATTTTTTTTCATTTAAATGAACAATCTATTAGATTGAATTGAATTGATCACTACTCAGCAATTTGCCATTCACTGGCACATCATGTATAAAAACTTTTTCAAAAGAAAAGCAACTAGGTAGGGCCTGCATGAAATGATAAACTAGTGGCATGAAATATTTTATTAAAAAGTACATTGAGGAAAGAAAACTAAAATATCAATGGTTTTATCGAAACCTTGACCATTGCATTAGGGAGAAAGAAAGAGAGAGTCATAATAATCCCCATGTAAAAGGCAGAAGGGCATTGAAGTCTGTATTACATGTATATGATACAACTCTTAGTGCCCTTCTGTTACTGAATAGTCAATCTGTGGTTTCCTTTTGTATAGGAAGTAAATCCAATGCTGTATTCATTGACCATGGCTGAGATAAAGAATAAAACGAGGGTCACATTTGTCAAATTGGTCATTAAAACTACTTTCATGGTGATTTAGATGGAGTGTATAGTGCTAATAGCATACACAATCGATCAGCATCGAATAAATGATTAAGACACCAATATATGCCATTATTTGAATATATTTTGAATTTGATGGCAATCCTCTGAATATTGCATTTATTACAATAAAAAAAACCCTGATGATAAAGTCAAAATGCAATTTCGTTCCACCCTTTTTATCTTTTCCAAAATATTCGTCTACAATCAAAGCCTTTGAAACAGAATTTTATTCATGTATGAAAAGAACAAACTGAACTCACAAAAAATACAAATGTTAGTTGTTGTTCAGTGCTGTTTACAAAATTGGTGTACCTCTGCAATAAGATAGACAATGAGCATGTATTTTGTTTTCACCTTTGAAGGGTCTGGCATCATTGCACACCTTTTTGCAAGAAAACATGGTATATTCCTGACCAAGGTGTATGAATATAATCAAATTAGAGCGGCCAATTTAAGTTTGCAATGTGTTTGACATCTTGCGCTAGGCAACTTAATGCCTGCTTGTAAGTTATTCCTTTGTCTTGGCAAGTAAATTGAATTAAGAGTGTATTCCCAGTGGAGCAATCTGCAAGTAATGCAGGTAATTTGATTGAGATGTACGAAGTCTTGGAGGGTTTGAAGTAATGCTAGTCTAGGGTATGGTATATAAAGTTATAAGATTAGCCGTATGGAGAGAATGTTTGAGATTTCTGTTTAGGTTAAGACTTCAAATGCTAATATGAAATGGGTTATAACTTTAGAATCATTATAAGAAACCGGAATATACATTTTAGAATAGAGGATTTTTTTCATATAAAAAAATACTATTTTTTGGTGATTTCTCAGTTATCATTGTTCCTGTCACTATATTTTTTAGTTTGCAACATTCCTGTTGTCGGTGGGATATATCATTTCCTAATCTATTGTCACCTTCGTGATTTATCAATTTCAAACAAGAAATGAGAAATATGTTTAAACCTTGAATGCTTATTTTCTTGTTCTTACCTGTGGTATAGTAATTTCATGTATTAAACTATACAGTCAACACAATCCTGCTCTCTAATTGTTTTAATATTTTCATAAGTTTTGGAATTAATTTTAACTTGAGATTGATATTACGTGTGTTGAAATAGGAGTTCAGTTTTATTTGATTCAACCAAAATTCTTCATTGAGCCCCGTTTTCACAGTGGTCATACATGAAAACAGTCACTTCCCTGTGTTATAGCATGGTTCAGTTACTAGTTGCATATTTATAGGCCTATATGACTGCAGTATACAATGTACTTAAGAATTCCTTAACAGTATAGAAAGAGGAACTGTAACCAGAAAATCACAATCTATAGAGCAATAGAGCAGTTGATGTATGACAAAGAGAATTAACTTCTATAGAGACATAAGCTGATATAACTAACTTTTTTAAGAATTATTTTGAAAAGAAAAAGAAGTTTGATTATATCTGTTTTCCTCAATTAATTTTATATATGTACAAAGTTGTAATAAGGTTATACTTATGAAATCTTGGGAAAACATATTGTGTGTGAACTTTAACAGATGATACTTTTGAAACTAATTGTGCTGTATTGATTATGATTTATTGTGTCGTAATAATCCTCTTTCAGACACTAGATCATAAAAGAATTGTCTGGGAAAAGTCAGTTGTTTCCTCATACATGTAAATCTGTGATATGAAATTGTATTAACAAAGATTCCTTCATCTTGTTATGTGTTTTCTCATTTATTCACCATTTATCTTGATTTGAAACAATTTCAAGTTATGAGAAGAACTTATTTCAAATGACTGTGGTTCCGTATCCAACTTATCTAGGAAAAAGATTTTTAAAGTATTAGTCTGGATCTTTTTTGTGATGTACATTGATGTATGTTTTATAGCTAACAATATGTAAATAGAAAGAAAAACATATCAACATATGCATAGAGAAATAGATAGTTGTTACTTTCTTTGTATTTCATTCTCCAGAAGCGAGAGTTGATTCGTCAGGGTTACCTCGTGGAATGGACAGAGGGAGGACGTAAACTAAGGAGAATACTTCTCTGGTCAGACCTTATCATTTGTGCTTCAAAAAGAAATACCAGGTAATTACATGGACCATTGACTATTTTCAATTTGTTCAAAAAGCAAAAGGAAGATTGTTGATGTATCATTTAACATTTATTAGCACATGAGTGTAATCTATATTTTTATTGAATTATTCTATTTGTGTGTTTTCCCCCCAAAAAGAGAAAGGTGGTAATTAACCACATGATGAGACCATACAAATTGTATTTCTACATTTTTTAAATGTGTTAATGATACTTTTTGTAGTTAGAGAATGATTAATGGTTGTTTGCTAATTATAGGTTATCGTTTAATAAAGAAGCTGATTTTTCTCTTTTTTAAGTCTTGTGAGATTGTAACAATAAAAATGAGGTAGAAATAAAGCTGTATATATTTTTAATTCCTCTTCAGTCTTTAGAAACTTATTACCATATTTATAAGAATAAGCTTTTCACTTCTGTTGTAGTCTTGTGTATAGTGACACTGCTCTACAATTAACCTTCAAGTTTTCCTATTTTTGAAATAAATATTTCCACAGCAATGATTCCACTTGTGCATACAAGCATTTATTGTTAAATTATTCACTGTAATTATATTAATATTACTGTTTTAGTAAAAGGCATGATTTATAGGCTTTATACAATGTAAGTATCCTTGCCATATATAATATACACATGTTTGTGTTAGTGAATACCCTATAATCCAATGTACATGTAGGTTATTGCTCTCAGATTTCTTGTGTATCCTCACCATATTCATAACCTGATCCGTGATTGTATATTTCTGCTGGTCAATTTTTCAGTGGTATGTTCCAGCGTGACAAAGGCCAATACGACTTCCAGTGGTACATTCCACTCACCGAGTTGTCACTCACACCGAATGATCGATGCGAAGGTTGGTGTTTGAAGAGTATTCGGACAAATTATTTATGGTTTTGGAGGAATATATAGGATGGAGGTCAAAGGTCATTTCATCATGGCTTGATGAGATATATCATAGTGTTGCTGCAAGAATGCCCTTAACACCACTCTTTCATGCAACGCATACGTGCAAATACGCCCTTATTGCATTGTGTAAGGTCGTTTCTGTACCGATGCGATGGATGAAAATGTTTTGATAAGGGCATCCTTGCACTGAAATAATGTTATGATGCATGACACAATGATGATTTCATACATTTGTTCTTGGTGTTTTGATGCTTGTTTATTCTTAAATCACAGTTCGACAAATGAACAACTACCATCAGAGTTCAGATGACCTGAAAACTAGAATGAATTAAACAAAACTTGATTCAGAACCATAATAATTAAAACCATTGCATAAATGTGACTGTCAAATAAATGTTTGGGACATATAGATCATAATCTTTGTTTTATTTTGGTTCGGGTTTATAGGGTACTATTTGAAAGAGAAATCTGTACCTGATTCTATAAATCCTGTAAAAAAGTACTTTTGCTCTTGGCAATCATCATGATATTTCCTTAGTGCATTAAAACTCTTTAATCCAGTTGAAAAGAAAGGTCAAGGGGTTGATATTTTTGCCTGGTGCCAATATTTCTTCATATACAAGGCATTTTATCCAGAAAGGCCTCTCTTGACCCAGGTGTCAAGTAGGTGTATAGTGCATTGGAGTTGTTTATTGGCAGCTGGTAACAGCTGTGTATGATATACAACAAAGTGCAGTGACATATTTGTTAATTAAACCAAATGAAACTCCTGAATTAACTTTTGAATTGATAGATTCAATCTTAATAGTTTGCCAGTGAGCAATTATATACCCATCAATGTTCCAATATGACTGTTGATATATATGTGTGTTTGGATGCATATAGTAGAAAACATATTCATAAACTAGGTGTTCTATGGTCATGTTCTCACACCAAGCATGACATGAGTTGAAATGATAAAAACACTTACTACAAATGAAAATCAACAGCCATAATGTACAGTATATTGCATATATCTGATTTTGCTGACACAAATGTCTTTCTCTGGTAGGATCATTTAAGAAATTAAAAGCCAAGTACTTTGGTCACATTTGATAGTACCAAAGCCTTGAAAGGAGATGAAAAAGGGAAGGAATGAAGCCCTGGACCAAGAAAGCAATCCAGAACCAGAATAATTTATTATAAGTAAATGTAAAGAACCACGGTGGGGTAAAACTGAAAATTTTTACTGAAATGGCAGAAGATCTAGTTAAAGGAAGTGCTGAAATCAGTAATAATAATAATAATTTTCCGCATTTATATAGCGCTTAATACATCGGAACGACGTCTCTAAGCGCTTTACAGATATACATGTACATGTATTATTACCCCGGTCATCGGATCCTTGCATGCCCGCATACAATGTATGCACCTTCTCCATTCCCTGGGGAGCATTCCAACAAGAGTTCCAAGACTCAATTGCTAGGCATACTACATATAGGCTTTCACATCCTACCAGGTACCCATTTAACACCTGGGTGGAGAGTGGCAAAGTGTGGATTAACGCCTTGCCAAAGGATGCTAGACCATGGTGGGATTCGAACACACGACCCTCTGATAACAAGGTGAGATTCAGAACCGCTACACCACGACGCTTCCACAAGGGAAGATACTTTGATGGATTAACATTGTTCAAGAATTTTTTTCATCATTCTCAATCCCTGTCTCTCACTGTTTCTCTCTCTCTCTGTTTTTATTTATTTCTGTCTGACTCTCTTATTTCAATCCTTTAGCTGAACCACATGTAGTTGCCAAGAGTGATTCTGAGTTGAGACAGATGAAGAAAGACATCTCAGAACTACAAGAAAAGATTAAAAGAGACAAGGCAGCAGTAAGTGTCATCTAACATGATAACATTGATCTATTTTTGCTTCACTCTACCCACGTGAGAGAAATTCATATCAGGCAGGAATTCATTCCTTGAAATGTTAAGCTGACTTATCAGCAGCTGTGCTAGTGCCAGTCATAATTATGTTGAACCAGCAGTGGCACATTTGACAGACATGAGTGCTATATAAGATTCTACTAAAATATCATTACTATTGTCATTTTGAAAAGGGGAAATAGAACTCATCTTTTATGTCATTGTAATGATTCAGTAGTCCCTTGGAATATTCTTTGTACAATTTTGTTTTTCTGTAGGGAAGAGTGATGATAGGAAGAGTAATGATGCCCCTTCCCCCACCCCCCACCCTCCGAAAACAAAGAAGTGAATTGAAGCATCAAGGGATACAATCCAACCTAAGATTAATTTAGACATTTGAAATCTCATGTGTTTTCCTGACTATTTAGCTTTGCCTCTCCGACTATGTGTTAGGGTGCAGTTGTACTTCATAAAGTGCAAAGGGGGAAGTTCTGGTGACAAAATAGGAAATTCCCTTTGATTTAATAGTGACCTACCTGCTTTTAAAGTGATAACTCTTTAGCATGTCTTAGATTATTTGCGCTGAAGTATATCTTCCTCTCTTCAAATCATAACTTTATTTGATGTACTTACATTTCAGAAACAATCAAGAGCAATTCAGAAGAGTATTGATCAGAAAAGGAAACAAATAGGAGAATTGGTAAGAACACCTTACACTCTATGCAGTGTACAACCATATAACCTAATTTTGTCGAAGATGGTGCAAAATTAATGAATGATTCAGAGTGTAGTGATATAGTTATAGAAGCTCAAACTAATTATTTGTTCAATACTCCTGTAGATGGTATGCAATAACTTTCAGATTGATATACATATGAATGATGTTATTTTCAAGATATTCGTGACTGAATAGTGCAAGTCATGAAATGGTGTTTTGGTAATGGTGCAATTTGTATGCAATTGCAGGAATGATAACTCAATCTAGCGATTCTGTCCACTTCCCAATTCTTTAATCTGTTGAAACACATGATGATACTTATGATATGAAGTTTTGGGACCTTGTCTTCACTTTGAATTACATGTTTTTATGCCATGTAGGATCATGCCACTCATATTTTTACAAAGCTTCAAAATCTTGTGAGAACATAAGAAGGATATCAATAAATTTCAAAGTGCATGAAAATGTAGACCATCAGGATCCAACTTACCTCTCATTTGAAACATTTGTAATTTAATGATTTAAAACAAGGTTTAATTATGTAAATACTGAACAAGAATCTAATGAACCAATTTATGAGGTAAACTTCCCTTTAAGTAAGTTCCCTTACTCGTAACACATTCTTTTCGAACAATGCGACTGTTATTATAAACAATGCCTACATTACTTGTATTTAGGGTTGTGAATTAAAAAAAACAATTTAAAAAAGAAATGAAAATGAGTCCAAATTCACATAATGTTTGGGGGGGTGCGGTATATGAGAAGCATTAGTCATGTGATACGCTTTCAACACTTCAATTCAAAGAAGAAATGGACTTGAGTCAAAATGGATCTTGACTTAATAAGATATTTTCTCTTGCATCTCCCCCCAAATTGAATTGAATGAGAATAAGCAATGTGTCATGGAGTATCGTCATAGGAAAGATCTCTATTATGGTGTCAGTGGGGATTTCCATTTTATGAAAAATTTACACCACACAGAAAATCATTGGGTTTATTGACATTCACAAGCATGCATTAGTGCTGTCTTGATGAACAAATTCATTGTGTGAGTTGTATGGTTGAAATGAAGCATTCCCACAGTACAATACACATTTGTTCAGCTTTGTTTGCCTTTTATTATTAGTATACAACACACGCCACATGGATATACAGATCGAGGGGGCAAAGGGGGCTTGTGCTTTTCTCTTTTGCCTCAAATTGGCGTTATGTCCCCTTGCTTGATCTATTCATTACAAAGTGATAACCTTTTTCCATTATTTTGGTTGTTTGGTAGATTTATTTGTTGTTTGTCAGGTAATTGTATCCCCTCTCTTTCTATGGATTCCTGTGTTCGCCCCTGATTGCGTGTACCCTTTGCCCTCGACTCGTGGTATCAATAGAACCCAAATTCCAGGGATACAAAAATATGGCTCGGATCAAGGGCGGAAAATATCATTTTTAGAATCATATTCATCCCTTCTTTGACAAACAGTCTGTACTTCCATGGTTGCTCTGCCATTCTGATGCAAAGTACTGAAATATGTGGAAATTTTTACAACCAGCAAGTTAAAAAGCTATTGTTATTATCCAATGAAATTGTGCAGATTTGATCGGCAAGTGCAAATTTATCATCAAATTCCCCCAAAAAACATCCCAGGAAAGAAATTGCATGTTTATCTAGTTTGTATGAACAAAACACTTTTTATGTGGAAAATAGACAAAGGGTAGATACGACTCTGAATACATGTGACATCAATTTTGTGGTCATAACTGCACTAACACTTTTCAAAATAAAGTATTGGTGGTTTGACATGCCAGATATCCATTTATGTATTATACATGTATTTATTAAACATCATTGAACCTTTTTCATATCACCCCGACCAGAACAAAATATATATTTCAAATCAAAAGATTTTAATGTTCTAATGGCAGTTTACAGTATTTTAATTGCCTTCTTTTTTGCTATTGAAACCTATACTTGGTGCATTCATTTTTTTGCTCTTCGAATTCATCTGCTATTTTATTGCAAAAGTATGGCACATGTTATATAGCTACAGTTGAGGCAAGAAGTAAGTTTACATACACCCATGAAATTCAAAGAAAAAGTTGAAACTTGCCAAACATCATAAAATTTACTGTATCTTATAAAATATTTGTGCTATCATGATGAATTTTATATTAATCAAATGAGTATGTCATGCCACTTCATCACATTGCTGTTTCATCAGGAGCTGAAAAGTATTTAGGTGTCAATTTTGTCCAAAAAAATCTTCATGTTTTAGACAAATTAGAAATAAAAACTTGACAGAAGCATTTCATATTTGTGCTAGTTACTTCCCAACACAAACATTTTAGATGACACTTTTTTGTTCAGTGGTGACATATGATAGAAGATGAAATATGAATCATAGATTTGACATTTATATTTTTCTATGAAACAATGTTTGAAAATATAATAACAAACAATAGAATACATTAGACACGAATATTACTTTTTTCTTCAAATCCCAACAGCATCCCAATCATGTGAAAGGGCTTAATACACTTTCTCATTTGATACCCAATTCGTCATGGTAATATTTATATTTCTGAAGATATAGTAAATTTTACAATGTTTGGCAAATGAACAAATTTCACTGAATTCTATGGGTGTATGTAAACTTTTGGCCTCAATTGTGTATATAGTTATAAAGATAAGAATTATACGATTAAAATTTACAAGCTGTGCTCGAGTTGGAAGCTAGTAGCCGCTGATCATAGATATAAACCTCAGTATGGTTATTAAAGCTGGTACCCATTTTAATAGCATTGTCATATTATTTTGATGTAATATACATGAAGTGGAGTAATATGGTTGCAGGTGTGTGGAAGCTTAGCTTGTTTAGATCTATGTAAGATATGTTAAAGCCTGTGTATAGCTTTGGTAAAGGGTCAATAATGTGATTGATAATCGAATATCATCTAATATGACAGTCTTACTGAAGCGTAGAGACCGTTAGATATTTTTCCAACTGCACTTCTCTGAGAAAATTTCAAATATTCAAATCTTGGATATATAGCGCCCTCTCTCGGCGATGCTTGTTTTAAATTAAAAAAATGGGCATTCAAGCACTTATCATATAAATTTAGTGATTAGATATCCAAAAGTTACAGACAAAGAACATATCTTGAAAGTTTCAGCCCATTCCATGATTTGGAATAGGATGTAATTGAAAGACAAAAACACACAGATATTTTAATTTGATCGGGTGACCCGATCAAGTTAAATTTCCATGTAAAATCACAAAATTTATCCTGTAAAACACATTTTCATTTCATATCCTCCACATCATAACTGTTATAGGGCATATCCATTAATATTAGCTAGCAATGAATTGGAATAGTGACAGGTGCATTTTGGTGGATTTACCAAAACTATACACAAGCTTTAAAGCTTTATTAGTCTTGTGAGTCCAGGTGGAGTAGGGTGAAAGGGTCACAATGTTTTAAGTCTGACCAGGGCCTTACAAAGAGTTACAATTGATCCAATCAGTCGCAATTCTATGGGAATCCAGTATTGTCATAATATTTTCTACAAGAAATTTTAAAAATGTCCTTTGTAAACAAAGAGAAGCACACTACATTTTCAAGAAAACCATGGATGTATGAGTATACACCATAGTAAGAAAATATTTTGAACAAACATGCTTTTGAGATGTTGACATTGCTGGCTTTCCATAGTTGTGATTGATTGGATCAATCTCAACTGTTTGTTAAGACGTGGCCCAGAAATCACACTGAAATTCTCAATTATGTGTGGTACATAATGCACCACCACAATGGTCAGAGTATGCTGATGGAATGTGTGTTAACGGTTACAGCATATTAAATATATTGCACTCACTGTGGCACTTATGCATGGTCTTGAAATCTTTTGGAACTGTTTTGGACTGCCCCCACAGAGAACAATGTTGTCAAGTCCTTATACTTCATACAGATGATTCTTCTCTTCTATTGCCTTGTTGGAAGTTGAGGAAAATGATATATTATACTCACTGCTGTATTTGCTGATAAAAAGTAACATTATACATGTAGAAGTATTGGCAATTATAATTTCAGTTGAAACTTTTCTTTTTCTTTACTAGGTTTATATACGGTACTTTAGATTATATTGATGATTATTTATTATTGACACTTTAATTTTTCATGCTACCATTCATTTTCAATAATTTCTCTTTTTGCAGGAAGTTGGATATGTTCTTGAATCTCCCAAGCTACCATTTCACTTATATCACCATTCAGGAAAGGTAAATATTTACTGTTTCATAATAAAGAGGGTATTCAATGAAATAAAAGAAAAAAAGGAAGAAAAATTATTTTTTTTATCTTGTACTGCTTAATCCTCTCTTCTATTCTTTGTGACTGAATTCTTTTAGATCTTCTGTGTGTGAACATTTTCATTCATTTTAGGATATTATTGCTATTAAATGGGCTTCCTGATATCCATTGTTGTAATTGTCATTATTCATTGATCAAGATGACAGCACATTTACAATAATTAACCAAAGATACTTTCTGTGGTTCAATTAAGATACAAGATGTGAATTTAAGTAATTGAAATATGACAATATAATAACCACTTCATCAAAGCAATAACTTTTGGATAGCATGGGAAACTTAGAAATTGGTAATGATTTGACCTTCTTTGATTATAATTTCTTAATTATTCATATTTACATGTTTCCCTTTATTTTATGGGATAAATTGTGATTAACATGTGTATGTTTGCCACTGTCATACAGACCTACACTATTTTGATGTCATCGGACTATGAGAGATCAGACTGGAAGGAAGCTATCTTGACAACGAAGAGAGAGTGCAGAATGACGCCTTCTATCACTCCATACCACATTAGCAATTCTGTGCTTATACCAAAGACAAGACGGGTAAGAACTATGGGAGTGAGAAAAATTATTGTATTAATTATCAAACATTGAGGCCTTTGTTTTCCCCTCTTTTGCAATACAGATTCAGATTTTTGTTTTTGTTGTCCATATTTTGTGGAATGGAAATTCATACTGTTTACATATTTTGTATATGTATATATATTATAGAAAAGATGAAAAATTTGTAAGAAAATTAGTAGACCTACAATGAATATGTGAGCAAACAAATTAATCTACAGAATGCATGTAGCTGGTATGTATGACTTGTCTTGTGTTGTCTCGGGTTAAGTCGGCATTCTGCTTATCCATCTGTTCTTGAGGAATTTGTCATGATCAAAGCAATGTCCAATACATTTCATAAAATGTTCAAGAAATTTCTCAGAATAGAATATCTGTTAGTAAATGCAACATCACAGATGAATGGAGGGCATTTTTTTTGTGTATGGAGATGAACAGCAGGTATTAATTCAAACTATTATGAGTATTGGAAGGGATTTGTCCCTCACAAAATGGTAGAGATTTAACTCACTTTATGTCACAATCTTGCAAAACTTGTAAAACCCTGTGTAATCTACTTAATTGTTGATTTCTTGTTATTTTTTTATCCATAACTTCAAAAGAAAAATAATGAATTTTCTCTCATGATATCTTTATAATTGACTCACTGATGACCAAATTCAGATTTGGTTGTTCAGAAGTAGACAAAAAAATGAACTGAAGATCAAAACTCTCAACTAGTTTGCTGTACCTTGATGGTTTTTAGGGCCGCTTTTTTGGTTGTCATGTTTCGGTTTAGAGTGTATTTACTCCTGTTTCCTTCCTCTTTCCTGTTGCCATTTTCTATTCAGGGACGAGATTCCTATGTCAACATCAGCTCAGTTTTACTGAAAGACAGTGAGTATATAATCTACAGCTGGGCCCTGTGTCATACAGCTTAAGGATTGATTTTGATTGATGATTGCATTGAACATTATGCATAATCAGTCTCTAGAATCAGTTGTACAATCGATTGCTAAAGTGTATGTTGCAGGTCCCAGGTTAATATGTAATAAAGCCATTAGAAACTATGTCAAGTAACTTTATGAAGAACTTGCATACATGTACGTGCAGTATGAAAAGTCAAGTGTGACCATTTTCATTAGCTCTTAAAAGTAGAACTAGGACTAATGTTTATTAAATGTCATATTTGGTTTTAATTAATATAATGCCTAGTACAGCAGGTGCAATAAAAGTAGGAATAGTAGTTGGAGGGATGGGATCGAGAGATTGGCCGGGGGGGGTCAGCTGCTTAATGGATGCCAAATGCTGACATGATTTGCTTCTCACGTACCATGGTTAATATGAAACTGAAACAAAGTCCAAGGATGGGTGGTTATGTATATACATAGAGACTGTATACATGTGTCATGCTGTGTGCAGGGCATCCTTTTATAGAAAGTTTATATTTCAATCAATATCATCTACATGTATGTACAAAGCCACCTGTGGCAAATTTATGATTTGCGGGGTGTCCGTTACTGAACAAAGCCAGCATGCTGAGTGGTCAATTTGACGACGAATGCACAAGCATATATCTGCATCATACATCTCGAGCATTATGCTACATGCGTTCATATTCTGAATGACAAGTATGACTCCTGCATGGGCCCCATCACTTCTCATTGTTAAGAAATTATTTTTAAAGATTAAAGATCATTGTAGCTATTTATGGTAGTGTATCAGTATTTTTTGAGGGGGGGGTATTTAAGCAAATTTTCATTCTCATTACTTCTGCATAATTTTCTTGTGAATCATAAAATCCAGGGAAGTAATTAGCAAATATACTCAAACATCTGTAACGATTAAAAGTTATTATGTAGTACAATGATACAGAGTAAACATACTTTGGATGTTATTATCTATGTTCAGATAATAAATGTGCTTTGGAGGTGGAGTCTTACACAGCTTTTTATTTCTATTTGTTCTTTATGTTCGGTTTAAACTTGTTTCAATGTTTGATCACGTTTTATGGTTTATTTTCTGAGATACATATGAGTGAGTCATGGCATCTTGTTAAATTATTATGAAAATTAATTACCAGCTTATGCTTTTCAATATTTGGTGTTCAAGTTAATATTAAACAGATATATTGGATGAAGAAATTAGGAATCCTTATTTTCTGTAGAAAAATTCTTTGAAACTCATTCCCTAAGAACTCCTTCATTCCCCAAAAGGCGTGACCCCGAATATGCCTATAAAAGGTCTGGTATTTTACCTTGTTTGAGGAACATCACATGTTTAGAGGCTGGATTGGTCAAAAGATTCCAAGTTTTTTTGTCCATCCATGTTTTTTGTGGATGATTTTGAAGACATGGGCTAATGGATATGTACACCGATGTGTATACGACATAACCCCCCCTCTCGCAGTATATTTCCTTTGTCTAAGGGCATAGACTTCATAAATTTGACCCTGCAACACAAACTTAAATGATCATGGATCAATTTAATGCTTGATTACACATGATTATCAATCATGACAATCAGTTCTACAATCAATTACAATGCTTTGTGTCATGGGGTCTTCGTTAGTAATCAGCTCAAACCAAAATGTTCTGATAAAGTCATCAGTATTAGGACTGACATCTCACTCATAATGTTAGTAATATCCTGCATACCTTGGTGTTCATAACAGTATTGTTGGCTTTAAACTTGATGCCATATTTGTACATCTGGGCCTGTAGACATGTTTGAATGACCTCAAATGGAATATAGACAGTTGTCGAGGATCCATCCTATTATAGTATTGTATAGTATAAAACAAGGCATGTCATTGTATAGATTGCTAAGCAGGAAGCAGAGAAAGCTATTAGGACGCTAATCACCGTCCTGAATTCTCGTGTGGCTTCTTTTCCCTATTTTATTCTCCATTTTTATTTTGCAATTAGCTTTTTATTCAGCATATCTCCCATCAATTTTTGAAAAGAAAGACCTTTTCTTGGCTGAATAAAAAGGTTGATATTTTAGTTCATTAAATATGGTATCTTTCTATGTGATTTATCGGATGATGTACATACACTTGCACACTACACTTCACCATGTGACAAAACACCAGGTGGTGGCCTGTACTGTTTCCAGAAGAAGATTTGTTTTAGCCCTTGTGTGCATAGGAATATACATATCTTTATGCAGTTATTTTTTCTCCATAATGATATTCAGTATTAGGACACTGTCCTTTATTCCTTTTTTCAATGCCTGAAAAACATCACATCTTATGTTCTAATCTTTAAATACCCAATAATTTTAACAGAATATAATTATGATAAAAGTCAGTATTAGCTAAATTTTGTCTTGCATAAACTTAGTCTCCTTAGTTCTACCATTATTCTCTTTAACTTTAATTATGCTAGCTAATGTAAATATGGGATGTATGAGTTATTCAAAGGTATTAAACCATTTAGTGTTTGTGATGTTGGTTTACAATAATGTACTTAATGAGTACTTGTTAATAGACAGGTGCAAACCTGGCAAAGACTTCTCAATGATGACTTTAGATAGCAAAGACCGCCCCTTTTGGTAATATTGGTAACATTAAATTAGAAATGATGTGGGATGTATATATCGTGATAAAAGATCTGTGAAACATAAATTGCATAATTTAATGAGATTTGTTTATAATATGATATATCAATGGGCATTAGAAACTTAGTACCACACCTTGCACATACTAGTAGTCATAAAACATAATTTATGTGGTTTATATGTTTACATTAATTTGCTCATTATAGAGTACTAGTATGGAAAGGATTAAGGAAGTATCTGTAGTTTCAAAGCGAAATATGAAAGGGTGTGTTTACATCTAAGTATAAAAATACATTTTTTATTCTTTTTTTTAGTCAATGAAAAGTAATGATGAACCGATTGTCTTGAATCAGTGAACTATGAAACATATAAACATTGAACAAGGGTGTTGAGGAACCATCTCACAGTTTGTAAAGTAATATACTTAGTTTTGTAGAAGACAGTGTTTCCACAGCACAAAACCAAAAAATCTCCAAACTGAATCCTGAATTTCTTTTAATTTATTAGCATTTCCTGGAATTTTCAAGTTTATTTTAAACAAAAATAGGACAATAAGTCAAAGTCCTCTTTTGTTAATACATTCCCTCAATGTGGACAAAGCAGTGCAAGTGAAATTTTTTTTGCTGAATAATGAGATAACTGTCCAAAAGGACATGAATATTGAAACTTGTTACATTTGATTATTTTATGTTGTTAATTTTTGTACTTCCCTGGATTTCCTGGAATTCAGGAAATTTCATTCTAAGTGGAAACACTACTAGAAGAGTTTTTTTTTTTAGATATATCAAAGATATTCCTGCCCTGGATGTTTGAAGAAAGTGTGACTTTATGATTTCACTCAAACCGAGGAAAAGATATATTTTGCATAAAAAATGTTTTTTTGAATCGTTATATTTTAATTTTCATTTACATACATATGTCGCCTTTTTTTCTTTATTTGTTTCTTCATAGATGATGAGCTGCTTACGGGCATGCTGTATGTAACAGTGAAAGAAGCTAGAGGGTTAACAGTCCCCTCCCGTAAGTAAACACATAGGCCCGTATTTTGAAGTAAGGTTTAACTGAAACTATGGTCTAACTCTATGCTATAATTATGGAAAGCCAGATATGTCACATTTCCCTTACATTGTATGTTTCTTATGTTTACTGACTCTTTCCTAGCTCATGAATGGTGAAGAAAGCTATCTTATCTATCCTTCAGAAAAAGTTAAAAATGATTTGAGAGAAAAATTACCTGACAAATTGAAATTATACCATAGTTAAACCACAACTTTAAACCCGACTTCAGAATATGGGCCATAGTATTTGAACCTCAAATTATCTTACATTAATTTAGGTCAATATTCTTTTTTTACTTTACTGTACTCCAACAATGTTGTAGGACTAAGCCTGTTCATTGATCAAAGTAGAGATTCCATTGCTGCTCTCCTTCAGACAAAATTATCCTATCAAGTCTATTCTTAAATGCATTCACTGAACAAGTAGTAACTACATCTTCTGGAAGACTGTTCCACACATCTAATACTCAGTTAGCAAAGAAAATCTTACACACTTCAAGACGTGAATATCTTTTCTCTAGCTTGAAGGATTGACCACGTGTTTACCACTATTTCTCAGACAGAAAAGCTCAGAACTTGTAATAACCTTGCAGATATTGTACACATCAATCATGTCACCTGTTTTTTGTCTGTGACCGAGTGACAGCAATTTCAGGTGGCAAAGACGTCCAGTGTATGAAAGGTGCTTAACACCTGGGATCAATTAATATGCTAAAGATGATCAAATATGTTATTGGTTCTTGTGTGTTAAGTGTGGGAAATTGCCCATTTGTGTAATTCTTGCCTTTCTCATTATTGTCTGTACTAGAGATATTGAAAAATTAGCTATTTTAAAATTGATAGTCATGATTATCATAGCTGCAATGACCAAATACAGAATTCAAACTTAACATTATTATCTGATCAGAATTAGTTCAACACACAAAGAATATCAAATCATTGTCATGGCAGGAATGAACATCCATATAACTTCACCATGTGATTCCAGTAACACAAACAGAAGTCGTTGATTGTATATCTGATTTTGACAATTGATTCCAAAATTAAGGACCAGGGCCCTGTTGCATAAAAGTTACTATTATGGAAACTTTGCCATCCATTGGTGGCTTGTATGGAACTCTTGATTTTGATTGGCTGTTGATCATCAGCGTACCCTGGTAGTTACCATTGGATGGCAAAGTTACCATAAAAGTAACTCTTATGCAACGGGGCCCTGATCTTTGAACAATGGTTGCCAAAAGATGGCAGCAAACAGAATTGATAAATATTGTCACGTTTTTTTTTTTCCAGAGTTGTATTGCTGTCTGGAGACTGATGCATATGGAATCTTCTCTCGTATGGCAAAAACTAGGAAGACATCAAATACAATCAAGCCAAAGTGGAATGAGGTAACTATTCATTTTTCGGTTTGCTTATTCAAAATCAACTCTTTTCCCACATGAATGCGTTAACACAAGTGTATACTCATATGAAAAATGTATTACTCAAAAGACAGGCAAAATTTATTCTATATACCAACTTTATTCCAACTTAGTAATATGAAATTTTCCTTATTACTGATATGTTATTCATCCAGGGCTCTAAGCTATTCTAACGTCAACCCTGTTCTCTTGACAAAAGACCGTGTTATTGGTTTTTGTGTTTAATTGCTTGTTGGGTTCACCCTACAAATGTGACTGTATCTGGTGTGCGTTAGATCATATTTTTTTCATAAAACACCCCCAAATAAGGTGTAAATGAACCACCAATGCATGCAAATAAGCATACAGTAATAAACAGCCCCATTTTCACTACCACACTTATAAAGTGCCTTCACCATACACGTACAAATATCTGGGGTAATGTGAATGGGGTCATAGTTTAATAGCCTTGTTGATGATTGATGATGGTTGTCCTCTCACTCAGTTTCACTTTCATATATCTATTCATTAATATCCAGAATATTGAATACTAGAGGGAAGTTGACCCTTTAAAATCATAATAAAAGTTTCAATTTCGACCTTATACTTAAGTGCTTTGCTTTATAGCATTCTAATTGTGTAGTATCTGATGTTTTTATTCACAGCTTATTTGAAGTATCTCATATATCATTAAAAGTGCACGTCACAAATCTTCATACCTAAGGGGTTCACTCAACAACATTTTATTTTGTTAAATTACAATTTGCCTTTGTCTTCCATATGTCAATGACCTATGCAATTGTGTGATGATAGTAATAACCACATTTCAATCTTTAAACATACATATTAATTCCTTACTTCAATTGTTTGTAATTATTTCAGTTTTTCAGTTCTTGAATAACAAAATTTGAAAATAAAATGCCCCAAATGACTTCAAATTCCACTTAATTTCTAGATTGAAACATTTTGCTTATCATCATGACCATTATGTGTCATTAAAAAGATATCAATTCAGGCAACTAAAGTTTTCAACTTCCTTTTCGTTGACATTTAAATCGTTTTGTGATTCTTGTTTATGTTGATAAAAACTGGCTTTAAAATCTTCATTGAATTCTTATAATGGCAATAGGAGTTTGCTCTTGACGTGGATGGAGCGAAGACGCTGAGGATCCTATGCTATGATTTCACCAAGGGTCTGGATGATGAGATGTATGACAAGGGCGCTGTCAGTCTTGCAAAGCAGGAGATCAGTGTTACAGGAGGCAAGGATTTCACCATTCTCATGGACCAGGTAAGGTCATGTGGTATGACAGAGATGTCATTGGGTTCATAGAACAGGAGATTTAGGGTTACTCTCCACCTAGGTGTAGTAAATGGGTACTTGGTAGAAAGGAATTCCTTTAGTGCCTAGGCAACCCAGCTAAAGCCAGTGTATTAATGTTATCATTGTGAAGCAGGGCCCGTTGGGAGAACATTTTTCAGAACTAAAGTGGCTATATACCATGAGTAAAAAAGACAATATTATTGTTTCTGTTATGTTATTACTCTTATTATTTTTATCAGAGAGTGGTATAAGTTACAAAGACCAAATGGACCAGGTGTATGTAAGAGAGGTGTCCTACCACTGTTTATGAAGAGATGTTGAAAATATGTATATTTATGTGTAGGATGGCAATAATAATACTGTCTTCCTATGGTATTAAGCTGAGTGAATTAGTAATGTGTAGTTTAAATAGTAGTTAGTGCAGATAGACCAGATACTTTGTGTTGCAGAGGGATAACATATTTCACTGATTGACACCAATTGGTCCAGAAAGACAGAATTGTACCTTTTGTACCACCAGTAGTTATATTAAGTAAGACTCACATAAAGAAAATCAAGTGTCATTTAATTGGTTTTAGGTCTATTTCTCTAAAGACTCTTTATATCGATGATATGAAAGATGTTCAATAGGCATGACACTACCTTTATATCAATGCTACTGTTTACTTTGACAATGGTTATCTGCCTATTATGTGATTTTAATCCATGAACTTGGACAATGAGGATTAGCACATCAATCACTCACTAGCCTGGATTGATTAAGCCCTCATCCTCTTGTCTTTGTCTGAGGATAATTGAAAGAGCAGTCCCCAGGATTTTATTGATTATCTCTGATCCTGTATAGAGTGTTTTTGTGTGATGTTATTGTTTAGGGTTTATATCAATGTTCAGTGAAGTGGTCAAGGGCATTTGGAGTCTCTGGGAACTGAGTGTTTTGCAGTCAAGTTCTTCAGGTAACATTACCTGTCTTGTCTTGGGTACAGTAGGCATCTGCAAGCCTGCAAGCTCCACACGTCCATCTTCATTCTGGTGATGAAGGTCAAGTTGAATGTCATATTCTCTACCAGAAGAAGTATGCATCTACTTGTACTCTGGGTATTAATTAGCTCTTTGCAAATAAATCATCCTCACTCCTACTGAAGAAGATTGTTTGCATTGTTGGTAGCCAGGATTACCTCTGGATCTTTGAACTCACATCCTTGGTTAAATTGTCCTCTCTTTGGTTACTTTCCAAAACCAAGGTTGCCTCTGCAAGCGAACTTTGAGCAGGATACCACTCCTGCACATACAGGATACTTAGACTCATTTGGATCACTTTTGATAGTTATTTTCTATAAACAGTATATGTGTTTACAGCTATTTGGTATAAACACATACCTCATCAGAACTTCCTTCCACAGACATTTTGTGCTGTCTTAATTTTGGCCCATCCGTGATGGACCACTTTGGAGATCTGTCCACTAAGCGAACAGGAGGATTGTTATGATCATATGGATTGTTTTTTTATACTTCCTTGATATATCACCTCTTTTGGTACATATATAAACATATATGCATCAAGATATCCTTCCGTTCAGATATAGACTGGCATCATTGACTCAGCATTTGCCATGGCCTGTTAACAGACTCCATCTTCATTGCAGGACTGTATGCCAGATTTGTTAACTTTACCAGTTGAAGAATCTTTGTCTTTTCAACCATCTTTGCTACTTGTTGATGAATGGTATAGCGTGCATATAGATGTGCTGAAAGAAAAATGCTCATCCTTCAGAAGTTTACCGTCGTCAGATGTACACTGTCCTTGTGAGTCTCTTATTCGCTTCGTCAACAGAGGATATCAAGAATCAGGTTGACATTTGCATCATTTGGCAAATAATTTCTTTTCACATATTGAAAGACAAAGATTTCATAATGATGTGGAGATTTTGCCTTGTGGTATATGCCTACGCAAGGAACAATCTGTTTGGGTGTTTTGGGATACCTTCAATAAAACTCAAAACGAAAGATGATGTGGTGAGTATCGTGACCAGGGATTCCTCAAAGGTCACCATCGCCCCCTCCCCTTCCACTTCCTCCCCATCTTTCCTTGCAAGTTCACATGTATTTATGATTTATATTTATGTATAAGGTGTGTGTACACAGAATATTCAAGATGATATAGATATATCCAGCACATGTACAATTGATTTATCATTGTCTGGTTCTTAAGGATAGACATTATTACATTGAATTGCTTCAACTATACAATCAAAAGAAAACTGGACCAAAATATATGTTAAGTGTTTGGAATGAAGCAGTCATATTTTTTTCTTTCTTTCCTTTTCATTCCATGGTTGGTACATGTATGTAGTCACCTTTTGTTCCGAATGGGGCATGTATCGGTATACATTTTGTGCGCAAATATATTTTTATAGTATTCATCCTAAATGCATTTTTTTTCTAAATATCCATTCACAGCTCCAAGTTGATGTGACAGTACGCTTTGAGTCATCTGAAAAGACTCTAAAGAGAGTTCATTCAAGGAAGAAGATGGGAGTCTTTGGGGTACAGGTCGGAACCTTGGCACATAGACAGGGCAAGAATATCCCCAACATTATCACACTGTGCGTGGAAGAGGTCGATAGGAGAGGTATGTCCACTTTATTATTTCCTCCAAGGCCTGTAATAAATAAAATATGCAATTGGTGGCAATTATACTTTCAATGACAACCCTATGGTTTTCCTGCATTGACACAGGTACAGTTAAAGAATCTCTATGTTACATCGACCTGGTAATGTTGAGATTTTGAGCGACAGTTTGTAAAATTTACCTTAACCATTTTAGGCGTATGTGTCTCTGTGATAAAAACAGTTGTATTTACCATGGGCAAATGGCAGGGAAAACTATCCAAATATAAAAACTAGGAAAAAGTGTGAAACAACATTTTCAGCAAAATAGTTTGAAATTGTTAGACTTTGACTTCACAATATCTTTGGAGCTCATCAAAGAAGTATAGTACATGTACATTCAGAAGTATTCTCAACATTCCGCGAGTGCAGGAGTCGGTAGCTTAATAAGATGGCTTAATGCTCTTGGTTTTCATCATGAACTTTAAGGTTTCAAATATCTTAGGTGTACTTTTTTCATATCTTTGCTGGTTTATTACACCAGTAGTAAAATTTCTAGCGTTAATTCCATCTTTACCTTGTACATTTCACCTGCTAGGAACTCCTTGTTACTTCCTACATGTGATTGAGTGAAGCTCACATTGATAGATTCTGATGGTTAATTGATGAAACCGTCACACAACTTTCCATTCTATTTTTCATCATTTTTGTAGGTATCCATGAAATGGGAATTTACAGGATATCAGGATCATCAGCCGACATTCAGAAACTGAAGAAAGCCTTTGAAATAAGTAAGTTAATTGGTGTCTTCAAAATATTATTTCATATTTCATGAATATCTGCCAATCCATATTCATATTATTACTCAATTATTAATCCATTTCTAATATGAATATTATTCTTATCATGCCTTAATTTATTGCAGGTCTCAAAATATTTTTCTTTCTAGTTTACATGTAGGGCAAATTTGCAAGTATTTTTTTTTCTTTAAAAAGAAGGATTTAGATAGAAGTTACCAAAAAGAGTAAGCATGTAGTATTTCTAAAACTTTGCATAATACACTCATTCAATTCCACATATATCTAGGCATTTTAGAAGAAAAGTTCAGATGATCTTTAAAGAGGTGCTTAATTTTCATAGCAGATGACTGAAGATCCTAATGGATACTATGTTTTACAATACAAATTCATATCACAGTATCCACTCTAGGCTGTAGTCCCACTTCATATATTTTCATTCCATATTCGCATCTCTAATGGTCCTATTATCTTAAAATTAAATATCAGTGCTAGATATCAAGTAGTATCTTGAATTTATTCACTAAATCTTTATTCTCGCTCAAATGGACTCAATCTGTCTTCTTGATATTCTGTATAGTACTAGTAGATATGTGACCTCCCATCCCAAAACCAACAATAAGTTGCAGAAAAATAAATGTTGGGATCTATATATAAATCTATATCTTTAAAAGGGTATATAACTTTCCAAAATTGATCAACAATAACTCACATAATTACTTGATTGAATGTAGTAAACATTAAAGTTAGAGCTTCAGAAAATTAGGAGAAAGCAAGGTTTGAAGTTAAAGGGGAAGTTCACCCTGACAAAAAGTTTATTGTAAAAATAGCAAAAAAAATAATAATAAATATTGCCGAAGGTTTGAGAAAAATTCATCAAATAATTAAAAAGTTATTAGAATTTCAATTATTTGATTTGTGACGTCATACGTGTATGCGAGCAGCATTCCTACATAGCGAATGGTAAAAAATCAATGAAATATCATTTTCTCAGAAAATTGAAAATGGTTTTCACTGTACCTTTTGTATATCAATAGACAAATCATTTCACACCCGACCATGAATAGAAAACAAAATTAAGTCATCAGGAACCATGCAAAATTTGAAATTCATGCATTTTATATTACATAACACATGGGGCAACTGCTCGTTTATGACATCACAAATCCAAAACTTTGAACTCTAATAACTTTCTTACTCTTTAACAGATTTTCCTCAAACCTTCACCAATATTTTTTCTGCTATTTTTGCAACAAAGTTTTCTTCAGGGTGAACTTCCCCTTTAAGGGTTCCCCAAGCATAAGACGTGCATGGTGTGTAATCTGTGTTAAACTTCCAAGTAGTCTGCAAACAATGATGTCAAAAGAAACTTGTGTATCTCATTTTCTTTTTGGCTTCACAACTTTAGATAAGCCAATTTCTTCTTTTGTTTTTTGGCTATTTACAAGGAAATTTCCCTGGTGACTGAGTGTTGGTTTATGGGTGGCTGATCGCATATCGATATGTTTATCATCTTTTCTTAATATGTATAGCAATTTTATAGACTTTTTATGCTCCATTGTATTGCAGAACAGCATAATTATTAAAGTATATCACATGAACACTTTTATCTCTATTTTGCTTTAGATGGTTCTGTCCCTTTTAATGAAATAAAATACTTCTATGCCTTTTCATATTTATATAAAGTATGTGTCTAAACCTCATATAATGTGTAATCCATATTTTTGCATCTATTAATCTTTTTTTGCCATATATTTATTAATCCCTTTTTAATGGATAAATGACAGCATTCCATGATCTGTGTGAAATTACCGAATCCGGTATGTTTATTTCATTGCAGCGTAATCTTTTCATAGCCAGAAATGCACTATTTCTATGCCCTCAATGGTGCTCCGCCCCTTTATATGACAAACAAATGCAAAAAATATCATTGAAAATCTTTTTAGAAAATATAAGGAAAATTGTCCATAGTGATGCATGGTTTTGAATAACATTATTCCCTACTGGAATGCAATAAAATTCATTTCATGTTAAAATTGAATTGCTTTGTAGCAATCAGTAATTTTAGAGTTTTGTCCAAAATATTGTATTCTACACTGTAGCTTTGGGACGGATTTCTGGAAATGATATCTGAATATCAAAGTGCAGGGGTACGATATTGGTTCAATTTACAGGAATGTGCAAAACATTGACAATCCTTTAAAGAAATGATGCAAATTTCTGGTGATGAGAAGACTTTGTTACTGTACATGTTTGTGCATGTTGCATGCTTGTTCCTTCTAGTTGTATGCATTCATTGTTTTCTATCCTACATTACGCATGCAGGCCTGGCCAGTTTCCCCAATGGTATGTTATTTAAAGCATGCTTTTTTTTATTGGTACTTGTACTTCTGTATGCTACACATTATACGCATGCTGTATCAAAATGGCTTGTGGGTATATCTTGTTCTTCTGCTTCTTCTTCTACCAGCTTAAAAACTATGTGCAGCCTAATGCTAAAACCTAACTGCAGGCAAGGTGACACTGTCAAGGGTTCCTACAGCTAGCTGTACCATACTCCATGGACCATGCTTAATAAACTATGATTTGCAAAAGTGTGGAGATTTACATTATTTTGATCATTATATTATGTCTTTTTTAATATGGCCTTTTTAAATCTGTGTACATATATCCTGCAATGTTTTTTTTTTCTTCTATTTTTATTACCTGAATGATTAAAGTTTAACCTTTATACATGTACATGTAATGTCATTCTTATTCCTTTTTTCTTAATGTTAATCTTTGTTTGACCAATATCCAGCAAGAATTAACATACCTCTTTCTTAAAAACAAAGTAAATCATTTTCAATAGTTATACTGCATACATGTATGACTATTTTTTTACTCATACAGTGTATGCAGTATACTTTGATCTGTGTGATGTTTTATTTTGGATGTGATATATGTGCAAGCTATTTTAAACATTTTTTTCTTTTACACCTTTCCTTATTAATTGATATACTATTGCAACTACTTAACGTATATACACTACATGTATACAGCCTTAAGGTCTTTTAAGTGGTTTTATCAATCATTTAGAATCAGTGGATGGGGTTGTTTCATAAGGCTGGCTGTTTGTAGATGCAATTAATTCTGAATGCAGGATTGGAACCTGTTCTTGTGTGTGAAATCAAGATTCTCAATCACTTTGATTGCTATCAGCAAAAACTGAAATCTTTGTAGGTTGGAATTCTTGCTGTTAACAAACATTTGAAAGCAAGTGTTTATTTATTTGTAAAAAAAAATTGATGAAGGTTATGAGAAATTAGGTACTGTTTTGTTAACATGGGAAAATTTTGGTATCTCATATTAGAACAGGTCACTGGTTGTGCATAAATTTGTAAGTTACAAATGGCTCTATGAAACATCCTTGGGAGTTTTTTGTTTTTGTCATTTTTTTAGTTTTATTGGATCACATGCTTTTCTTGCACATTTAAACATGTATTTTTACCCTATTGATATTTTTTGGTAAAAGACAATCAACATTGGCCTTTCATGGTTATTCATGTATTGTGTACACACAACCCAATCAAGCATACATGCTATCACATTACACTTTGAAGTATGACTTAATTTTAATGAATTTGCTTAGTAAGAATATTGATTTTCAGCAATGGTTATAGTTGCAGCGGTATGCATGGTGAACCTTGTCTTGGGGCAGAAATTTTCTGACTCCTAGAAGAAGAAGAGTTCAAAGGTCATCCCAACCATAAAACACATTTACTGGCAAGCAAAAAAAGGAGGGAAGTTCATCTAAAATTTGTCGGGGTGGGGGTTCACCCTCCCCCATAATGCAAGTGGTTAGCCGTGATGTACTAACAACTGAATTTTGCTAATTTAAAAAAAATACTTTTAAAATTAATTTAAATGTAATTTATTTTGTTGCTTGATGTGCACGCTTGCACATGCATGTTCTGTTATTTGGTTTTTTTTTTAATAAGTAAGCCTATGTTAACTTTACAAATGAAGGAAATATTGTATTTGTTAGGATATTTGTTAGAAAAATGACTCTACATGTATCTAGTTTTTTTTAAAGCTCTTTGACTGATATGAAGAAGTCATCAAAGGAAAATTATATAAAAGCAAACATTTTACTGTTTGACTTCTATTTCAATTTTTTTTATAATGATTTGAATTTGAGATTTCTCCCCTCTGAAGAGTCTATTGGACATTCCTGGATGAAATACATTCAATATGGTGGCCTGAAAAGAGAAAAGCCTTTAGTTATATATCTAGGCCTACTAAATGTACCTGGTTCCAAGTTTAGTTTATCAACTCTGGATTTTCTCAAACATGTAGTTTGATGCAGTTTGATAATGAATATGTTCTCAATTGAGAAACCAATGGAACAGAATTACATTTGATAAACATGTAGGTCAGTATAGAGCAGATCCGACTGTTTATTGCATAGTGTCCCTCACCAAGGCAGGCGCCATGGAAGCGTGTACAAAAAACATAAATATTACCACATGATAGTGATTTTTTGCATGGTCAGCCCCCCCACTCTGAAAACAGTTCCGAGGCCCCTGCAAGGTTAACTTTTTATATCAGAGAATGTTTATGATTATTTGATCAAATGTAATATTTTTTTTTTCCTAGATCGTCGGAACATAGCTTCCATGTTGAAACAGAGTGATATCCATGCTGTAGCTGGTCTCTTGAAAGCCTACCTCAGGGAATTACCCGAGCCGCTCTTTACCCATGCTCTCTACCCACAGTTTGTAGATGGACTACGTAAGTAGTAGCATTAGATGCAGGGGCAGATCCAGGATTTTCAAAGGGGGGGATTTTTCAGAGGAAAATTTTGACATGCAAAAAAAAAAGGGTTTTAACCACAAATAAAGGATATTTTGTCCCCGAAAAATTTGACAAGCAAAAAAAAAATCTTTCCTCTTTTTTAATGGCATTTTCACATGACAAATTTTAATTTTGCTTCTCAAAGGGGGGGGGCACGTGCCCCCTGGATCCGCGCCTGAGGAAGGGGGTTCAGGTGAGGGGTATTCTTATTAAACACCTTTAATAATGGGGATTAGTGTATGGGGGGAGGGTAATTTCAAGTGAGGATACATTCTTAAGAATCTTGAGCTTCCTCCGCTGTCTTCAGAGATCTGCAGTAAACAGCTGCATGAAATTTAATTGATGAGTTTATGCTCTACGGTGGATTGGACAAAGAGTAAGGACATACATGAAAAGAAAAAGCATAACTTTTTAGAGTCTCAAATAAGCCTTGTTATGGGAATCATGCTCTGGGCTTCATCTGATCCAGCTTATAAATACAGCTGTCCTACATGTATACATGTGCATCATAATATGTTGTCATCGTAAATTTACAGAACTAATAATAAATGAAACAAGTAATAAACAAACCAAATAATAAATAAAACAAAAGAAAATAAATCCTTTATTTGTACAAACATGTAGAATCATCCAAATTTGCTTTAACATATTGATCTGTCTCTTTTTCTTGTATAGAATTGACTGATCCTGTCGCAAAGAAGAAATGTTTCATGTCACTGCTGAAGAGTGTTGTTGAACCAAACAGAACAATCATCTTTCTTCTCTTCAATCACCTCAGAAGGTTGGTTATATTAGTTTAGATTATTAATTTATTGAAACAAAATAGGAAACAAGTTTACTAAAGAGCTTTTTCTGATGTATGTATAAAGTTGCAAACCGTTACAGCTATTCAATTGTCTTAGGGCAGGCATAGACCTGGGGGGGGGGGGGGGGGCAAGGAGGCACATGTGAGAAAGGTCCTTTTTGAGGGCCTTGTCATCTGAGGGTTATAAGAAAGAAATTAATATATGAAACAAAACAAAGACATGTATATGAAATAGAATATAGGTTAGATATGTAAAACAATTATATAAAAACATGTAATCTTTGATATTTTTCATCTTTAGAATTGCCAAAGAAGAAGAAAAGAACAAGATGTCCCTTCACAACCTTTCCACCGTGTTTGGTCCAACGCTTCTCGGTCCTGCTGCCACCACCAATGCATCGGGTAAGCCTGACATCCTGGCCGAGATCATGGGGATGTCCAGCGTCATCTCCCAGGTTGGCATCTTACATTACTGCTTAGAACACTTCAGTGACACCACAGAACTCTTGGAGACTGACCTTTGAGCACGGATTCTTCCATAGGATTATAGCATGTCTGGTTTCTAGTATGTGAATTTATGCTTGGAGCACTTGCGTGCAACGCTCATCATGGAGAAGAACTGATTATTCCTTGTGATTATTGGAGTATGATGACTGAAATCTGTAGGTCCGTAGGAACTGGGGGGTGTTTCATGAAAGTTGTCAGCACTGACTAAAATGTCGGTGCTGACAATTTCAGTGAAATCCTTGGTTTTGATTGGCTGTGAGGTACTTGCCTCTGACTGTTACTATGGTAACTGTCAGAGAAAGCCAACTTGTCAGCGCTGACAACATTCATGAAACGCTCCCCTGATCATTGCTTACATGTAGGATTTGTCTTATATAGGTTTTGCTTTTTTGCTCAGAGCAAAAACAAGCGATCAAATTGAAGGTTATGGAAGTAGACCAATTATCGATGGATGTAGACAGAAGTGAACTGATCATTCTTAAGGATTTCTCTATTTATTTTTTTTTGCATTGTATATGTACATTAATGCTTGCCACATATACATGTAAGTGACTCAGTCAAAATCATGTATAATATTTACATGTACTTGTAGGTCTTAAAAATCTGATCATATACATGTATGAATAATTAATTGAATTAAGCCACTTAGATTCATAGAGATGTCCCTTTAAGGACTGATGATTCCTTGTGATTTTGTAAATTTGCCATTCTACAGTACCACATGGAGCATGTCTGTGACTCATTTACATGAATTCACTAAAACAAACTAACTTATCCTTGTGATCACTGAACCATTAAAAAAAAACTTGTGCATTGCTTTTCACAGCTTTTAGTAGTTGGCAATTTTGTAAGGTGTATGGTTTGTGGTTTACTGACTTAATTCAAAACAGTATGTACATAATCCCAAAAGGCTGGCAAAGGAAATTATTAAGATTATTAAAAAAAAACATGAAGAAACGTTAGAACAGATAATGAATGAGTGGAAATATTTGATTAGATTTTTGCACTTGGGTATCCTACCCAATTTAATAGAAAGAAGAAAAAGGAAGCAATATTTCCAATAAATCCAATAATGAATGGTGATATCAAATGATTGATGATGATTGTAAAAACTTGGTGTTTGATAGTGGACATATACATAGACTGCCTTAAGCAAGTAAATGTTGTGCAAAATGTATAGTGAGGAAGTGAAATAGACATTTTTATCAGACTAACAACAACAAAAAAATGTAAAAAAAAAAATGAAGGAATAGTATTTCTATAGGGATGTTACATTGCTGGTGTCAATAGCAAATATATTTTTGATACATTTGTATTATCTACCTTTGTACTGAGTTATACAGATTTTGTAGATGATCATGTTTTCCCGAATTGTAAATTCTACTTTGGGAAAAGTCAGGAAGCAAATTCTTCTATTATGTTATGATTCATAATGCGCATCACAGTGATTTATGTTGTATGATTATTACATGTACATGTATATCATACCAAGTCAGTGCATGGCAGAACACAAGGTGATGTGTGTTTATACTGTGGGAGCTGTTTTGTATTTGTAGTTTTTATTATCGGTATTTCCAGTTTAAAGCAAATATTTCTGGTTTAAGGTTTATTTTAATGATAATACAAGTACATGCATTAATACAAAAACATGCCAATGCAGATGGAATATACTAATACATGCATTGCGAATTCGAGCCAGAATAAGAATTTTTTCTTTCTTTCATTGCTCACATATTTCTTGTTAAGTTTTAATACATATATGGGTGCTGGATCCATTTATTGATATTTATAATTCTGTTATTTTGTATTGCTTTATATAGAAAGCCAGCAGGTATGGCATTTGTAGATTAGAAAATTTGATATTGTACAACTCATTTTATAGTAACCACAGCATGTGAAATGTACTGGTACGTGTACCCAGTATTTGTTCCAGGAAAGAGAAATTTTAAATTATTATGGTGTATTTTGTTACATGTCTAACTTAAGAATATTGATTTAGAAATGTAGTTACAATATGTACGTGTAAATATTGTAGAGACTTTGAATAGAGAAAAAAAAGATGGGTGTACATGTAAGTATGTAAATGTTTAAAGCAGATTTTGATACTAAACACATACAAGTACATGTGTGTTCACACAAATGAGACTTGCATGTACGGTATACGGTCTGTCTATTAGTAGTGAAACAGAGAGAGAGAGAGGGGGATATTGGTGTTTTGTCTTTGTTCTTTTTTTAGTTTGAATCCACTGTATTGTCCTATTTTTTTTTTGCATATTACCATAATTATTGCTTTATTGCTTGTGGGGAAATTAATTGAAGCTGTGAATATTGGAGATTCAATATAAGCACTTAATCTTTAATTGGATTTGATTGCCTACTGTATCTTTAGCTATGTCTCTTTATAGTGGAGAGATTTCAGTGCTGTAAATAATTAATGAAAGATGTATTTTTCCAAACTAATAAACATCACATTTCTAACTTGGTGTATGGCCTGTAGGCCTATTATTGGGCAGGTAACTCACAAAGTGTAAATGAAAAATAAGAGAACAAGAAAGAATGATTTGATATTATATCCATATTGTAAATAGCAAATTTGGGATATGTTTCTTAATACCCCTCAGTATTTATTCTCATTAAAATTCTTGGAATATTATATTTAATTTAAAGAATAAAAGATAAATTACCTTTAAGCCATCCTTATGATGAATGTATCATCGTAAATTGGAAACTTCTATATACTTGTATACTTTACTTCTTTTTATTTAGCATACATGTAGGCATGTACCAGGGTTTGAAATATAACACATGATGCATTGTCAGAAAGGGAGCAATTAACATGGATAGAACTACATTATATATCATTTTCATTATTTTGCTACTATGATATGTATCAATGAAGTTGTCAATAACAATAGCAAGTTAATATTGTAAGCTATATCAAAGACAGTACAAGGAGAAGACTTGGACAAACATTAGAGCATGTAATAAAATGCTTTGAAAGTGCCCGATTTTGTTTGTCAGCTATACATTTGCATATTGTCATTTGGAGTCGTATATAAAACATGGGGGAAAATTGGAAAGGGGTGGGGAGTAGGCAATTTTGACACTTGAACATATGTTTCAAAAGTGGAACAATATTAAGGACGATATACCTGAGAGATATCTAGGAAAGGAGAGGTGTACCAGGCCTGCTCCTCTATCATTTCCTGTACTGTATATGTTTTATAAACCACCCCATGCCAATAAGTTTACCTCCACAACATTGTTTGGCACCCATCGTCATGCAATTGAGCATTTGAAAACAGCCCTCAAGTGTCCCGTCTTCCCTTTATAGTGTCTTTGTACTTTACATGTACAATGTACCTCTTTTGACCACCAAATGATTATGCAGGCCATGATATCTGTATTTTGCTTTCAAAGTTATTATTGTGTAGATTTCACAATACATATTTTGCAATGTCAAAGCTTGAGCTTTGTATTTTAACTTCATCACCTATATATTCCGAAACATACTGGTGATTTTTATTACAGTTATACAATTATGTGAAGCTTGGTTTGCGGTAGTATTACTTATTTTAGAAAAAAAATGACTGCTGTTATGCAGGGAATGTCAGGGAATGTATCCTGTAATGCATATGAAGAACAGGTAGTGTATTTACATAAATTTTGATGATTTTTCATTCTTTACATCAATAAACTGATGCGATAGTAATTTTTTTTTGTTCATTTAGTGTACATCCTATTTCCTAACACTGTAAAATCACATAACCATTTCCTTGTGAATTCCATAGGAAAGCAAGTGTATGATTTGAACCTTGGCTTAAAATGTATGCCACAGTAATTTTTATGTCAATATTTGTTTACCTGTAATTATCTTGTAAGAAACATGATTTTAAACATTTCTGCTAATAATGTTGAAAGTGCCTAAGCAGTGCATAATATCCAACTAAATACTTCCATTTTTATCCTTTTTTAAAACTTCTTTCTTCCTGACCATGACATTTTTTAAATTATTATTAGGTGCTTGATTTGCAACCATTTTTGTTGTGAACAAGAATAAGAGATTTTGTAATTTCTGTGTGATACATTTTGAAATGTTATCTTTTAATAACATTAGCCTCTATATACTGTACTTATCTCAAACACATTTTATGCTAAATCTGTTCTTACATGTAGAAATTAAGCATACCTTAGCTTTGTTGAGAAATTTTCTCATTTCCCAACAGAAAATTGGAAAATCAATATGACTACAAGTTGGATGCAGATATCAAAATGTGTGAACAACTCTTGTATGGGAGTAAATAAATCTCGGATGTGTAATTTCTTTAATCACATTTTGAGTGGTCAATGGTACAAATGATTTTCTGATGGAAATTACATGGTTAGAGTTGAAGGTTATACCTGAAGGTCATACCTGAATATGTGATAGGCTTAAAGGATGTTTAGCAGTCAATGGGAGGATTAGAGTAAGCTGTGTTTTATTAATTTCATTGCAGAGTTTGTAACTTATTGAGTTTTTAAGTATATTTAATGTGAAGTCATATTGGTCTTGTTTTTGTTTTATGTAATAGGTTACATGTTTCTGTATATGATATATATACTCAGAAAGGCAGAAAGGAGAATGTTTATATGGACAATAAAGTCACTACACATTTGTATTGAACTGCAGACAATGTATCTTGTTAATGTTTGTTTAATAATCAATGTGTGGAATGCTATTGATAGAGAGTTAAGGGGGAGGGTGGTGAGGAGGGGGGGGGGAGATAGTGAAGAATTTGGAGCTTGAAGAAGAATAGAGGAAGATGTGACAGTGATATATGAGAAAATGAATTGACAGGAAGTACAAGAAGATAAAAGAAAGGAGTAGAGAGAGGAATTGAAGAGAGAGTTGGAGGAAACTACTTGGGTGAAGATGAGAGATCAGAGATGGGTGATCAGAGATGAGGAATAACAGGCAATGAAGAACAAGAAAATGGAAACAGAATGTGAGAATGTGAAGGGAATCACCGAGTGTGGAATAGTCCCTTCTTCTCAACTTCAATCTTCCAATTTGTGCGCTCTGAAGCTACATTAAAACATGGTGAGACAAACTTCAACATTTTGTGTACAAAGTCAATGGATATAAGGACTTTAAAATTTCAATGTCAATTCTGCTTCTGCTTCCAATCAGATTCTTATTAAAATAATCACAAGTTTTCAGAACTTTGACGCCATCTAACATCAAGCCATCATCTTATTTAAGTTTTTCCATGCATCTTAAGCCATTTTTTAAAGACTTGAAGCATGTAAAGCATCTTTATTGGCATCAGTCTCACCATATCTGAACGAGTCTCTTCAAACCCCTCTCTCCTATCATTTTTGAGCAATTAGTACATCAAACATACAAATGTCTGATGGTTGATATTACATGTCTCAATCCCCCTTTAATTACGTTCTCTGCCCCCCCCCTCAACTTTCTTCCTCTCAGCAATCCATGGTTGGTATTCTAGAGAATACAAAACACATCTTCATCTCAAAGAATAAAAATGAATTCCCATTATGTAAAGACATATCACAGTCTTCAATCTTTTTTAATTCATTGAAAGTTTTCATGTAGCTGTACATAACAATTCCATTGAGTTGCAGTGCATACAATCATAATGATAACAGTGGGAATAAAAGGCAAGTATTTTTAAATTCATAAGGATAAAATAATTTGCCAAGGTAAAATAAGGACTTAGTACAAAAACATGTATATTGTTTTTTCTAAGTTTTCTATAGCCTATGTATGCGTACACTACCACACAACTGTCATATACATGTACAATGCAAAGCGCTTCATAAATAAATTTAAAATCATAATATACATACTGACAGTGATGATTAAAATCCATTGAAATACTTTGATCTCATACAATACAAAAACTTGGATAACTTTTTTTGTGTATACATGATTTATTTGAAAAACAAAATTTGCTTTTATTTTGTACTTTCAATTTTTAAAATTTCTAATTCATTAATGATTTTCAAATTGTTCAACTAATCAGTGTGTATAGTAATTGAATTTTAATGACATGAATTTACCTATTAATCTTTTTATCAAAGAACTGAAAATGTCAATATTACTTTTGATATCAAATAAAGTAATGCAGTCTTGCTAAACATCTTCATCTTAAATAATTGTGGAATGTAATTTACAGTACTTCAAATTGGACTTTAACATTATAATAGCATTATTTTTCTGATGTAATGGTGTACAAGTACATGAATAATCATAATTGAAGGGAAGGGGGGGGGGGGGCAGTGAAAAAAATACACTGTATTTGAACATGTACTTGTATTATAACATCTAGACAATTGAAATAAAACTCAGACATGATTTTAAGATAATGAATCAAAACTGAAATATCTTGTAAACACTATCAACATATTTATTTTAAGTTTGTATGCTTATAGGCCCAAATCTCTCCTATATTCTCCTTGGCAGCAAAATGTTCATGCTAAAGTACAGTAACAATAATTGACAGTATTTATCGATTTGTCCTTTTTAATGGAAAAGGAAAATAAGGCACCATTAAATTTCCTACTTCTTAAAAACTGACAATTCTTAATTCATGCAAACATGATATAAGATTCACGTAATAACATGAACTTTCATGATACAATAATATAATACATTTTTTTTGTATAACATATGCCATACCAGCGAGTTTCAATATGTTTACTGATAGCTTTCGCAAAAATACTCCATATAGCAGGAAAATATAATTCTTTACTGAAATGCAATGTTTGTAAATGATCTCTCCCCTCTGCATAAATATTGATAAATGATCTGAGCAAAAAGAGAGACAGATGGAGACAAGACAGAGAGATAAAGAGTTGTGTGGGAGATATTTAGGAAAAACAAGGCAGTGTTGCATTACACATAACATAGTAAACAAATATACCAGGCTTTGAGTAAGTGTAGCGGGAATTATTTGTCCGAGGTTGGACTGGCATTACTATTTTAGTAATTTCAGCCAGTACAAATGGGGATAAATAATTCTCTCTATACTTTTGACATAAAGGCCTGGTATATCCTACATTTAATAAGTTAGAACAATAGATCTTGATAATGTAGTACACGTAGTTCATCTTTTTTTTAAAACTGGACCGAACTGTACATAAAATGCTGCCTAACTGATCTACTTTTCCTGAAGCCACGTGCTTAGCGGAATGCAGATTTGCGCTGTCCCTTCACAGGACTTGCATGGTTGAGTCACCCCACTAACCGGTGCGCCCGAGAGATTGCAATCATCTGTTTCAATTATCTGTGACATCAATGATGGAATAGTGCTCTATTCCATCATTGACGTCACGCAATTGTATACAAATAAATGCACGAAAGCGCATGCATGCATGGCCAAATAATGAATAACGTGCGAGAGGAGCCAATGGGTATACCGCACCGAGGTCCGCAGGACCGAGTGCGGTATATCCATTTGGTGAGTCAAGCAGACTTCATTATTTAGGTCCTCTATGCACAAAAATATGTGCATTGTTTGTTTTATACAACCCCCCTCTCCCGTGTTACTGAGCGCGCAAAATGTCAGAGCTTCATGTATAATATGTGTAATGCTAAAAACTATGCATAAATATCTCTGCATGCAAGCAAATATATTGAGAAAAAGCATTCTGAAAAATCTCTTTGAAAATGCCATGCCAATAACCAATGACAATCATCATATCTATCTTTAGCACAGTAACGAACTTACATGTAAGCGGCAAGGGTACAAGCAATATTATGCCTCATGTCAATTATGCGCTAAATCTTTTTACAACAAAGACACTATAAGTTCTTTTACTTGATCTAATCATGTAAAATGATATATCATTGGTTGACAAATGATGAATGTGTGTCTTCAGAGATAAAATATGGGACTATCAGGCGGGACTTCCTGACAAAGACAAATTTCAGAATAGAGATAAGATCAGTAAGTTATTATCTCAGTGAGATAAAATCAAAGATACAAGAAAAGATAAGACAATTTTCAGAATACCAGAATACCACCTCCGATTAGTGAAGAAATGTAACATGATAAAAAATACCTTACCTGTAAACATGTATCATACTTGTGGACCACTTTCAACATAATACTTATACATGTACTATGCATTAAAATATCAGCCTTTATAAAATACAATACTTCAGTTCATATACATGTATCAATTCTGCAACAGAGAGATTAAGATATATAAAACTTGACAAGTTTGGATTTGTAGCAAAGATTGTATCATAAATGTAGGTGTACAAATGTGCAGTCAATTTTTTTAAGTGTGTGTGTGGGGGGGGGTGAAACAATAGATCACCCCTCTCCAGCGACAATGGTTTAAATGACTGCTGAAATCTACACCAGAACGATACTGCCTTAATACATGTATGTAAATATTAGTACATTAAATTTCATTTCTCCAATTATACTTTTTGAAATTGAAACAGATTATTATCTTAAGCTCTATCCCAGCCAATTCAGACAAAGGATAAACAATGAAAATACATTTGGTGATCCATAAGAGGAATACAGACATTGGCAGTGAGTCTGCTTAATGAGTGCATATGTTCTATGCTATTTCAGTAAAACAATACATTTATCTAGAGACTGAGCTACTATGCTATACTAGGCATTTAGCAGTTGATTTTTTTGCAGTCATAATACAGGCAGCAGAGCAATGATACAGTCATGGGAAATGGATATGAAACGGTTTCATTCATATTTCTACATGATATTTAAACATGGCAGGAGTAGACACCATTATTATTACAATTATCATTATAATGATAGCATTAATATTTATTAAGATCAATTCATTCTATTGTAACATTTTGCATATGATATGCAATGTTTAAATGCAATAATACTTTGAAGACCGCCTGCATGTTTGATTTTTTATGTATAATAGTATATAAATAGTACACATATATAGACATATTTTCTTGACAACCTGAGAGCATTCCAATGGTTGCCTAAATAAACAAATTTTGGAATGAATTAAAAGAGTTTTAATCAAAATTTCACAAGGTGATTTTGTTTAGAAACCAAAACAAACACTGAGATTGTGACCAGTGTAATGTAGTGTGGGACATTATAAGGATTGGCATTCCATCCAAATAAATCCGGTGTATGGAAAGCTAGGAACGTCATAAACCTCCATATCAAAAAGCATAGAACACTTTCGCTTTATACTTGAATAGGAATGTGTTGATCCATCAACAGTTAAAGAAATATTGAGCATACATCATCTTGAGGACACTATCCTTGGATATCCATTCTAAGTGAGGAATAATGAGATCACTTGCTTTCCATGGTCGAGTGTTTTTAATCTTTGAGAAGGACCAAGATAAACTATTGCAGTACAGGCACAGAGATAACAGTACCCTTTCATTTGTACTCATAATATCTTTAAATTCTCTTGAAATAATAGCAGACCATTAAAAACACACCAAGTCATATTCTTTATACAAAGAGTTGAGATTAATCTGGTAAATCACCAAAATGGAAAGGCAACACCAATCAATTAAACATCTAATATGCATTAAAGTGTCAGCTCAACATATTTTATACATGTAACTGATTCATACTTGTGCATGGATTTCCTTGACCAACAAATATCTGCATACTTCTCTTTGTTTCCTAAGGAAAGTTGTGCATATTTCATTTAATCATGAATGATAATAACATTGGTGGATTTATATCATTGAGATTGATTAGACCAATCAAAACTCTTTCTCAGATGGGATCGAAGCTTCTATTTCATTTTCAACATTTACTACTACAACAAGGGTTTGAAACCAATCAAGAATTTCAGAGTTCATTTTTATGAGTAAAATTCTATAATGCTCAATAATAAAATGAAGTCTTGGAAATGCCGATATGTTTCACTTCTTTTCAAATACTGAAAATGTCAATAAAAATCCATGATCTAAGTCTATCAAAGTTGTTATTAAAAGGAATAAAGAAAACTATCATACAAAAAACAAAAACAATAAATTCAATTTAAAAAATAAATATTGAAGCCCTTTATATGGTTTCAACATACAACACAACATTATATGTATGAATGACTATTATGGGGCAATATGAAATCAAACTGAAGTACACAGATAGTAAAATACATAAATAAAATCATACTTCTCTTTAATCTTATTAATCTATTTATTGGTCCACATTAGTGCATTTTAATTAAAAAAGTCAATATCTGACATCTGCAACAACAAAAATACAGAAACTCAAATATTGACATTTTGTTCAATGAAATGGCATCACTCAGTCAAGTTATCACGTAACGATCAATACATGATATGATTGGCCCTATGGTCTGTATTCTGAAGTCGGGTTTACTTTAAACTCAGGTTTAAAGTTGTGGTGTAAGTATGGAAAGCCAATAGTGTCATAAATCTATAACAATATGATTTCAACGTATCAGCTCATTTTACTCTCAAATCATTCTTAACTGTTTCGGAAGGATAAATAGATAGCTTTCTTCACCATGACAAGTTAGAAAAGAGCACAATAATCATGAGAAATATACAATGTAAATAGAATTATGACATTTTTTTGGCTTTCCATAATTTTAGCAGAGACTTAGACCATGGTCTAAGTTAAACCTAACTTCAGACTACGGGCCTATGTGTTGCTTGCTCCTGGAATATATCTTGGATGTCCCCATAATTGATCACTACCTCATGACAAAGCTCATTTGTGTCTCTCATGATAGCATCACCTAATAGGTCACTTTAGAAAAACATATGGTAAAAAATGAAGTAATGCTAAGTATAATTAGCATGGTGTAGCCTACTTTGCAATAAGATTTGTTAAATCAGTGGTAATATCAACTACACTCAATCTACTTATACAAAAGCCATATAAGAAGTAAACTGTGCTTTCGTACAAAGTATCTGTACCGTACCTAATATGCCCATAATTTACTAGCAATTGGCAATATGAAATTGAGAAGAAAACATAATTTCACTTTAAAAAAGAAATATCCAAAACAGATATTTTAGCAATTTAGATTTGCTTAAATATATATCTACTGTGTGAGTAAAGAAAATTGACACTTCACACATCCTCAATTTAAAGAAAAATATTTCATGAACAATACAGTAACTATCATTTATGGCCTGAAAGAGTATGTTGGCCCAAATAATTTGATACCAATAATGGATGATAATTAGGTATTCTTTGCAGCAAGGCATGACTGCAATGAATGAATCCAGATGTCAGTGATGTCATAATCCTACAAGGGTTGCATTAAATGCATTTCAGGACAAAATACACTAATTTATTCAATTCAATTCATTATGATAGTTTAATAAAACACTTTTTAGTATCAATTCTCAAGTTAATTTCATTGAAAAGCGATTTGCGAATTTGTTTACTAACTCATGTAGGATTATAACATTGGCATCTGGGGTTCTTTCATTGCAGCCACATCTTACCTTGGCGCAAATTAAAATTTACATCACTGCAATAATACCCGTTGATTATCCAAGCATGAATACAAACCACATAAATATGGTTTCAAATTATTTTGGAGAAGTTTTTTTCAGCAAAATATGATTATACGTTCTTGACATATTTTTTTCTTAAATTTGGGATTTGTGAGGTGTCAAGTTTTTTTTACTCACATGGTAGTTACAGCATAAGGCAATACTGGTAGTACAGTTTAGATTTCAAAGACAGTACTGGAACCCTGGTAACCATACAATATGAAAAATCAAGTCAAGAAAGAAATCAGATCAAAGACATAACATTTTCCATTTTGAAACATTAAATTTCATTTTTCAATCTAATTATTTAAATTTATTTCTCTATCAACTTCTGACATTTGCAGAAAATAGAGCATAGTTTTTATTACAGTATACATTTTCAATAAATAATCTGCCTTTAAATGACTATTTCACAATTCCAAATTCATATTGTACATGTACAAGCAAGCATGCTGATAGTAGTGTTCTATTCACAGAGTTCTTCTGTAAATATTCTCTGCCATGCTGTGACCATTGACATCACGGTTTCTAACAACACTTCAGGGTAGAGTTCCTTGATAATCAATGGATGTAAAAGGTCTGAGGGCGAACGTTCTCAAGGCGTCGTCTACGCATCCTCATGGTGAGTGCTGCACTCTCTGTCCTAGCTGCAGCCGTTAAGAGATCAGCAGAGAAGAGAAAGTAGCCTAAGACATAGCCCCCGACGGTTGCAACGAGGAACCAGGCATTGTAGGTCATGACAATCAGCATGAGCAGATATGCCATGGCAAATCGGAGCGTGTGGTTCACTGACTGCACACAGTGGTATAGAAACCTGGACAGAAAATGGTAAAAACAGAAAAAGGGAAAACTGCAATAAGTACACATTTACATGTTATTGAAACAGGATCTGCTAAAATGAAATCCTAGTTTTCTCTAAAGTTCATCTAGTCTCAATCCATTAAGATTTTAATTTGAAATGGATTTTTCTTTATGCAATGACTTTGTGTTCCAGAAAGGGAGCTGTAATTCAGAAGAGCCTGCACTTTACATATCATCCAGTCATTGATTTAAAAAATCCTTAAATTCTGAGATACCCAAGCAATGTTGTTTCAGTGAAGTTATACTGTACCTATAGCATTTGAGTCCACCTCTTGAATGGTTCCCAATATAACCTTTCTTATTCCTTTGAAGGGAGTTCCATCTATTAGGGTCCATATCAATAGAAAGATTTCTTTCATGTCTTGATCCCCTGGATTCTGACCTTCCACGGTCCCCTGTTAACGTCCTTACATCCCCACTCAAGTCTGAAAGTACTGTTGTATTCTGGGTAGCATTAGATTCAAGGAATACATCCTCTTCGCCATCCTCTAGCGCTAAGTGGCTTGGACTGTTGTTGCTCTCTAATAAACTTGCATTTCGTTGTTGCTGACGTTGTACCTGTGCAGCCAGGCTACTGTCAAGATTCCGTTGCCTTTCGTGATGCGCATCCAGGAGTTCCATGTAGTCCGCGGACTGGTGAAACACGTGGCCGTTATGGTAAAGATACGCAGGTCGCTTGGACTGTCCGTCGGGTGTCCTGTCATGTTTTCTGTCCCTGCGTTGGCGCTTTTCTCGCATAACCAGCTGAGCTTCGAGTTTTGCGTAGTAGCAAGCTTTCTGATGGAGGACTCTGCTCAAACGTCCCAATCCTTGCCAGATGAAAGAAAGGAATACTGCCCCTATGATGACAATGATGAAATCTGTACAATAAATGAGACAGACATCATGCCAATGAAAAGTTATTCTATCTTGGGGGAAAAACTGATATTTTCTGAGCAGGGATTATTTTTCGTACTTCTATTCCCACCATGGGAGACTGCCCATGTGGTTAAAGGAGTGCCTCTTGATACGATATACCAAATCATAAAACATTGGAAAATGTGAAATTGGATTAAAAATCATTATGAAGGCCACTGGATCCTTAGCTCACTTAATAATGCATTCAAGCATACTGTGAACATTTGGTTCTTGGAAATTATGTATACCTGTATGAAAACAGAAGAAAAAATAATTCATCAATCTTGAGGGCACACATGTACATTGTACATGCTTTCTTGAAGGATCAAGGAACTGCAATGGAAGTGTAGGACTAGAGCTGGTGATGTTTGATTTGGATACAGCATACAATTTGCTACTACTCTCACTACTAGAATCTTGTGAATACTGGATTTCATAAAACACTTTACAAGATTATGATATAATTCCTGGTACAGTGAAAATCTGACCCTTGCTCTTAAACATGTTTAACAAAGGAAACATGTACCAGGGACAACTTCCTTTTAAACCCAATATTTTGGTACCGGTCAGTTTGTATTACAAGAAAGTGGACAATGGATATAATTATATAGCTTGGAGGATTGATTGAAGGTTGAATGTCCTCTTGGTCTAATGGCCGTTTAGTGCCACCTGATGTGGTCTAATGATCTGATCCCATTTTGTCTGATTTTGCTAGATACTAGCCAATACATCCTCTTTACCTGATTTTCAATTATTAATAGACCAACTGTAGTAGGCATTAAAAGCATATTAAATATGTTGTGCCAAATAGACACAAACCACCAAAATATGAAACCAAGCATGCTTGCTACATACATGTACATAGTCAAAGTATTCACATCTATGAAACAGGCAAACATATATATTCAATTTTTTTTAAATTTAACTTCATTATTATTATTGTTATTTTTCTTCTTTTTTTTTGGGGGGGAAGGGCTACTTTTCACAAATTACAGTGCAATTCTGCAACATTGGATAAGCTTGAACATTTGAATGGAATTTTCAAAGGGCTCCTGTTTTTTTTTAAATATAGTTTCCAGGGCTCTTTTTGAGTATTTCAGGGGATGGAATCGCCATGAACCCAGTGGTGTATCTATTTTTTTTCCTGCTGGGAAATGGTTCAAATATTTTGGTGAAGAATGAGGCTAAAATATGAACATGTAGTTGACAAACAGGAAAAATGGATGTTTAACTCTGTCTGGTCATGGCCAATTTAGTTTCATAACCCATGGATATCATCATCCTGATCAGAATATATGACCCATTTGCATCAGCTCAAGTTTTCCTGTGCAGAAAACTTATAAAAAAACTTACCATTCAGTAAATGCCATAATACAATGGCTTTGATATTTGCAAAATATTTCGGAAAATAGAGGAACGATATATTGTGTGCAAAAAATCCAATGCTATCATTCAAGCATATATTAGAAGTTGCATCTAGAACTTTAAAACTTAAAATTAAAGACTCTATGACATGAGTTCCTAGACATACAGAAATTTTATTTACAAAATGATAAGGATAAACACTGACATGTGATTCTTCACATTTTTTCATCTATGTCTTCAAGGAAATCTCTCCCACTTTTGCAGCACATGTGCTGAGAAGGGAAAAAATTGTACAGGGGCTCGGGGCTAACTTGCCCCAGTAATGCAAAAAAAAAGAGCTTGGAAAATACCCCAGTCACAGCATATTATTTTTTTTTATATCTAATGTTGCAGATTTTAGGTAGTAGGTCTGGAAAAGTAGCCCCCGAAAAAGAAAAACTATTTTTTTTTTGCCTGGTGCTGAGTTTATATACCAGTGCATGTAATACTTTGCTAACTTCCAACTTTCTAAATATAATGGTAATAAGAATCTCCCGAGAATCAGATTAAGGAAATGCTAGGTATCTGAAATCTTTCACACTATTATACTTTGTAGTTTAGCTGTCAGACAAGAATGGTAGACACACAACGAGGTTCATACTAAGAAATACACAGAAAACAGAAAAGAGATTCATTCCTCAACACTGCAGCTGAAAGCATTTATAGAGAATCAAACTAGTGCAAACGGGGAAACTGTGGAAAACAATATACCATCTGAGAGGAAATATCTACAGCTGTACTCCCAACTCCCTGAATAAATCATGATGAAGGCCATGAAAACATAACAATAAAAATAATGAAATTCACTTGATCAAACACCATCTGTCATCGACTTCTTAGTAAAATGTCATTTAGATCGAGACATCAAAAGAAAAAAAGACAACTATTGTGTCATGCCCTCTGATCTATGAAATCACTGAATACAATTTATCATAGTATTCTGCATGTTATTACTTTTGTAATGAAGCCTTGAACAGGGCTTAAAAAATAGGTCAATGTATTGTATACAAACAATATAGGATTATCCTCTCTGTATTTAGAACTAGGACTAAATATAACAGGTATAGGCCTAATAAAGGTGCATGAAAACCAAACCCTCCTTTGAACATTTGAAACCTGCCAACCCAGACAAACAGACACCAAACTCAGATCAATTATATTTCTCCTCAAAAATATCAGAAAATTCTGAAATATCACAAAAATTGTCCCCATATTTGCTATTTTATAACAAAGATGCTCTTTAAAAATGTCACGCAAAGTATTAAGAGCACCCCTGTATTCCAAAGACCATTAACCTAGAAAATTCAGCAAGGGAGTTTGGAGGTGGATGATGTAATGTAGCCTTAATGGTCAAATGAGCACTACACTTTTTCAATTTGACACACTCCAGAAGAAACTTCACTCAAAATCCAAAGACATTGATTCAAAAAGAAAATTCATGAAGCGGCTAATAATCCCTGTAGGCTGAATTTGTGGCAAAGGTCTCTGAAATGATTACAAATGTTTGTATACATGGGAGCAACCCCCTGCGGCAACCAAACAAACCCCTGCCAAATCTCATTCAGGGTTGCTTTCAGAGGGGAACTTGGACTAGCTCCCTCGCTTGGACTGCAGTGGTGATGATAGAATAGGCGAGAGTAGAGGTGTTAAAGCATATAGAATTAGACAGTGTACTCATTATTTAAAGGGGTCTACTTTATGGTACTTGCACCAATAGGCACCTTGGGTTACATCTCTAGTTTTTAGGCAGAAATTATTTTGAAAAATGGCAATCAATATTAAAATAAAAAATTTGAAAATAAAGCATGATTTAATTATTATCCAAATTATTTTGGATAAGAGTTCATTCATTGTATGGCACGATGACCTTCTATGCTATAGGCCTACAGAAATGCCTGATATGGAGGGGCCGAGGGGGGGGATTCAAGTTGGGTGCTTGATTCCTCCTACATTACAAGAAATATATTTCACGTTTCTCAGCAGTAACTAAAAGCAAAAGAAAAAGGCCTACTCAAATTACTTTTGTAAAAGATTATCTGCAATCAAAATTTGAAAAATATTTGAAAGTACATGTAAGTTCTTGTTTCTATTATTGATCCATATCCAATTTTTTAATAGTTTCCAATGATATATTTGAAAAATATGAGAAAGGGACTAAAACAGAGAAGAATCAAATATCATGCTGAAGGAGATTAAACACTCACCAAGCAAATAAAAAATTTCCTATCAGCTTTTTTTTTTAATTTCTTAATAATTTTCTGATGGAATAGAGCCTTTTCCAAATTTAATCCATCCAATCATGCTCTATTTTTCAGAGAAAATACAATATTATAGCTAGGGAGGAGGAGGATGTCATAAGCAGAACATTCAAATGTCTTGGTGCATGGGTTGCCTTTAACGTTTTGCTTTACTTGACCAAGCTAAGACTCCAAGTTCAGGTAGGATGAACAAACCCTTACAAGGGTCAAAGGTCATGAATTCCACACAGCATGGTAGGGAGTTTTGTCAACACAGGGATAGAAATATGCCTCAGGATCTTCCCATAATAGCACTGTCCAGGGCAGCTAAATTTGAACGTGGGTCCAGGAATTGAGATACTCTGCACCCATACATACAGCTTTGTAATACATTCTACATGTGGTTGTCTTCCTGCTTAATTTTTGGAGGCAGAAGGAGAGTTTGAAAGCTTTGAAATTGTTTAACAGGTTAAACAAATTCACATTTCCATGCAATGCATGAAATTTCATAGGTTTGAGTGCTGGTATGTCAGGTAAACAACTAGGAGGTCGTACACTGCACAATATTAGTTGGCATGTTGAGGGAAACATAATATAGATGTGTTATGCTTCCCTATTAATAATGTAACTTTGATAAACTAATTTCAAAACCGACCTCTTTTCACACTCAACCTTCAAGTCACAACCATGCATTGAATCAAACAGGTTTCAAAATTTGGGAATTTGTTTTCAAGTATTAAGTGTTTCGCTCTTTGTAAAGTTTTTTTCTTATTTCTTTTTTATTTGAATAGTTTCACATGCAATTTTTACTCAAAAGAGCTAAAAATAATCACATAAAGTACTACATTTCTAAAAAAATAAAATTATAATCAACTTAAAAGGGATAGACGAAACTGACTTTGCAGCACTATAACATATGGCGACCATGACTGGGAGATTTCCAAAGAACAAAAGTTTTAAAATGGATAATTAAATGAGCAATTTACAATGTATGATGCTATGTCAGTGTATTTTATTTCAAGCCCTGCGTTTGATTAATACCCTTACAATACACAAACCAAACAAGTATTTTCAAAAGATTTACAAACCTATTATTGGATCCCCAGTCCATCTCTCTACGATTAAATGTCTGACTTCAGTTGCAAGAAAGAAATAACTCTGGAGGAATGAAAAAGATATAAAATTCAAAGAAAAGTTAACAATGCTATCACATGTAATATCTCAACTTCATTATCAGTCTTAAGATTTGAAAATTCCCCATAATAGAAAATACATACATGTACATAGCATATTATTCACCAGAACTGTACTTTTGCTATCAAAGTCAATCATTGAATTCATATAGAAAAAAAATCAACCCTGCTGTCATCTATTCCATTATTTCATAAATGTAGCTTGATGATGATAATCTATGATTGCAAAACTGATATAACCCTTTGTAGTTCCATCTTTTCAATTTTTGTACATACTGTATATACATGTATGTTATGTATGATTTATATATCATAAAAACCAGGGGTTACATTCACTATGTCATGCATATTGAAATTCTATTGCACCACAATCATTCAGCCCTTTCATTTCCAGTTTTACTGAGGTTTTTTTATATGAATGACTGATCGTCTTTACTACCCTCATTTCTAATAATATCCAGGACATACTGAATACAGACGAATAAAATATGATTGTACATGTACAAGACAGGAATAGTTGATATTCATACTTGTGTTTTATGTTCAAAATTTGCATGACTACATATCCGGTATCCCATTGTAACACTGAGATCTTCAAATTTGAATACATATGTAGACCTATTTTTTGTATCAACTGTATTAAAGTCTGTTATGTGTGATCAGGGAGTTATTGTGTGATATTCTTTGGGAAACGGATAATACTATACAAATGCTGTTCAACATCATCAAATCAAAAGCTACATGTACCTTCGATCTCATGCCACCTTAAAGGTCAAGTCCACCCCAGAAAATAGTTGATTTGAATCGATAGAGAAAAATCAAACAAGCATAGCGCTGAAAATTTCATCACAATTGCATGTAAAATACATGTAAGAGAGCTATGAGATTTTAAAGTTTTGCTTGTTTTCTACAAAACTTTTATGCACAACCCAGTGATATGCTAATGAGAGAGTCAACGATGTCTCTCACTATTTCTTTTTTTCTTAATTATACAATATTTCAATTTTACAGATTTTACAATAAGGACTAACTTGACTTGTAGCCATAAACTACATGTATTTATAAAATAAAGGTAATTCCACATGTTCAGGAAGGAATAAACTTATGTTTCACACGGCAATGAGGGGAAAATTAGAATTTTTCATATTTCGTATACATTTAATAAAAGACAAAAGAAATAGTGAGTGGGTGACATCATCAGTCTGCTCATTGCACACTCACCAGGATAACTGTTTTGTGACATGAAGTGAAAATTTAAAATGTCATTACTTTCTTATTTTATATTCGATTTTGTATGACACTTTCAGTGTTATGCTTGTTGAATTTTTCTTTTTTATTCAAATCAACTTATTGTTGGGGTGGACATGTCGTTTAAATTTGCTTAATGGTAAGAATTCTGGAGAGCACAAAGAGATTCAAATTTGACTTTCAAAGTCAATGACTATAAAGATAAACACTAAGGAAAAATACAATGTACATATTGGTAAAATTGCTTTATTATATTTGCATAAGAATGTAAAAGCACACAGTCACCATTATGGTAATTGATGTTTGCTCAGCTTGTTTCACACACCTTTAAGTGGGGGAAATAATTTTTTTTCTCATATCATGCAATCCAACTGTTTGCTCAAATTCAAAGTACACTGGTCATGGTCATTAGACGTTCATGTAATACTATATTTACAGTCACAATTTAAAGGGGATTAAAAATGAGAGAAACTAGAGATGCTCGGCAGGTCGCGCAGCCGAGCACATGTATCACCTGAACCCACCGCGTCATCCATCATTGCGACATATACATGTAGAGCTCACAGAGAAATTTGACAAAAAAATACAATTATCATGGCAACAATGACCCTACATGTACATGTAGCATGCAGGTCCTCCAAGTCCATCTACTACCCAAGTGTGGTTGGAAAGTGACTTATGGTTGCGGAGAATGAGTCTTGCATGTTAACTTCAACGTTGACCTAAAAATGACCTTTGACCTTACATGTACCATGTGTCCTCTGACTGCAGCATAACATGCAGGTCCCCCAAGTCCATCTACCATCCAAGTTTGGTTGAAAAGAGAATTACAGTTGCAGAGTTAGGTGTCATAAGAGAGTCTTGCATGTAAACTTTAACGTTGACCTGAAAATGACCCTTGACCATACCATACTACCTGTGACTGCAGCACAACATGCAGGTACCCCAAATCCATCTACCATCCAAGTTTGGTTGAAAAATGACTTACGGTTGCGGAGTTAAGTGTCATAAGAGAGTCTTGCATGTAAACTTTAACCTTGACCTGAAAATGACCTTTGACCTTACCGTGTGACCTCTGACTGCAGCATAATATGCAGGTTCCCCAAATCCATCGACCATCCAAGTTTGGTTGAAAAGTGACTAACGGTTGCAGAGTTAGGTGTCATAAGAGAGTCTTGCATGTAAACTTTAATGTTGACCTGAAAATGACCTTTGACCTTACCATATGACCTCCGCCCACACCAAAATCAATAGGCTTCTTCGCTATACCATACTCAACCTTCATGCCAAATTTGAAGACGATCGAAGAAGAAATGCAGCTGATAGAGCGCTCACAAGGAAATCTCTGCAGCGAATGCGGCGGCGCGACGAGGCCAAATCCATAGTATCCTCCGAACTCTGTTCGAGGCAATCGAGGGATACAAATATCAGGTTTGATCAACAAAAAAAATACATGGTGGCGACGGGCAATTCACCCCTAAACCTCTGACATCGGCACAGTAAATGAAAAATCAACCATAGAATTTCAAGCAGGATTTTTAAAAACTTCAATTTCAATATTTTGCCTATCACATTCATCATAATCATGATTGTACACAGCATATGAAGGGACCTTTTTGTTGGTCCCTATAATAGCATTGAGAACAAAAGATGATAAATTGATTAAAAAAAAACCTTTTAACATTTGGAAGGAAACCTTGTAATAATCATTTGTTTAAATCAACTGGCTCACTGGTCTAGAAAATTATGTGGCTGAGAATGAATATTTCATCTGTATTGCACAGTATCATTAAATAACTTTTTTATTTTGAGAAAATGCCAAATAGCACATTTCCTTTGCAGTTTATAATTCATGAAGACAGGTGATATAAAATTGACTTGTACAACTGACAACTATGCAAGTGTATACAGTTACCATAAAATCTTTTTATATAATCTCCATTTTCTCTTGATTAGAAATATTGTGGTGTTTATCCATGGTATCTAAGGGTGCGTTTATTCGACACTTTTTTACCCTAGAATCATGATCAGAATCATGATTCAAATCACGATTCTGCAGAATCACGATTGCGTTTAGTCGAAATTGAATATAATCATGATTAGAATCACAAACATGAAACACGAAAAAAGGGGCGTTTGGAAAGACGTTTCTGTAGAATCACGAACGAAATAGGTCGTATAAACGATATCGTGATTTGAATCATGATTCTATGACGTCATTGTGTCGTGCTTCTTCCGGGTTCGACTCAAAGGCGCGCGCTGTGTTTCGTGCAGGTTAATTTTCGTGTAGCAGTATTGCCAGCATTTAGGAATTAGGCTCTGTGTATTGTACCCTCGGGGTTGTACTGTAGCGTCATTTGTATATTTCATTGTTTTCATCAATCATTTCACAAATTGGACTGACGATGAACTCAGGGCTCTGCTTGTGCTTTGGGCTCAGCCTGAAGAAACGAGCATCCCTTACCGGGATTCACAGAAATAAGACGATCCCTTTCAGCGGCGCTTGCGAGGGAGGGATTTCAACGGAGATGTGGCACCGCCTGTCGAGACAAAATTAACAGAATTCGTGCCCAGTACAGGACCATCATAGACAAGAAAAATCGATCGGGAGGTGGGAGGGAGGATGATGACCCCTTCTGGTTCCCGATCAAAAACAATACGAGGTACAATACACGGAATTCTGGAAGTAAAAGATTTATTTTTCGGAAGCCGAGTAAGCGTTGCACTTGCACAAACGATCGTGCGTTAGCTCCGGCGGCAGCAAAAATCTAGCAGCCGACGTGAAGTTAGAAACACGTTCGAAAATGTTGACCTATACTTCCTGGGTCAAACTGCGCACTGGATCGGCCCGAATTCAGGGAGAAACAGCGTTAGAAAGATGGTCGTATAAACGCTGATTCTGTCGGATCGTGATTCATGCTGCTGTTTTGAATCATGATTCAAATCGTTATTCAAATCATGATTCTGGGTCGAGGTCGCATAAACGCAGCCTAAATCCCCTGAAAATTTATCATAAGCTCAATGTCACCCTAGCATGTGTTAGCCTGGTTCATTCACAGCTTCTTTTCATCCAAGGATTATTCTGGACTATATATTTGATCTTTTTTTCTACTGAATAAATGTGAGGTGATAACCTTTCTCATCTGGAATTCTGGATATGAATTTTTTTTTCCTGGTTGCCATTCTAAAATTCATAAACCTCTCAGTTATCAGGGAAACAAACAAATCTATGGGGCTTTGGCCACTGTAATGAAAAAAGGCTCTTTAATTCTAAGAGTCCCAGGGCCCAGGCTAACATTTGGTATAGTTGATTTAAATTTACTCTCAGCTATAAAGATTAGCAAACTTAAATCACAGAGCCAATGGACATAAAGACAATACAGTTCAGTTTTCAGAATAAAGCTTTAGTTTAAACAGACTTGACCCACCAAGACCCTTGATGTTTTGTTTCAACACAATTTTCTTTGTTATTTTGGTTAAACAGAAATTTCCTGAAAAGTTTTCCTTTGAGGGGTGGTGAACTTTGCCTACCATCTATCTTACACCATCTGTTGACCTCGGTAATCTTGTGATATGGCATATAGGAAAAGGACAGTTAGTCATTGTTTGTCATGCAAGAAATAATTAGAAATTCAAGATATGAAAGGTGAATATCTGCAGACTTGAAAATTTGGGGAAGGGTAGGGGGTGGGGGACTCGCCGAGGCAACTGTGCTTCACTGCATCTCAAATAGGAAAATAATATTTGAACATGAAAGAAAACACAATCAGTAGTCAGTAATTGCATCATTGCATAAAATCAGTTTGAGCACATGAAATTATAAAATTACACACCAGTGATGGGTTAACCTGGTCAAAAAGGCTTGATAAATTGCCCAAAACTTTGTAATATTGACATCAACTGGGCGTTGTGGCGTGCGCCTGTAATCCAAGCTGTGGGGAAGTTACAAATTGATGCAGAGGTTCGAGGTTCGAGCCCTGGTCACGTCTTTCGGATGGTGACGTTAAAGGTCGGTCCCAGACGTAAATAATCATATCTGATTGATACACGTCTGACAAAACTCTACATACATACATACATCAACCTCAAAATCATACTACTGTACACTGCAGTTTTATTGATTTCATAAAATATATTGGGAAGGTTTCAATAACATGTATTTATGTAGAGTATATAATTAATACATTAGAAATATTAAATTGCCTTCACTTTTGCTATTAAAACGTTGTTAATCGCTAGCCCGACCGATAGTTGAACGCATTTCTGAACACAAGCGCGATGTTCGGTTAAAGCGAACCGACACATCCGCAGCACTTGGCAGAACATGCTTGGGAGAAGCAACACCACCCAGATTGGGAGGGTGTACATGTACATTGCATTGCCAAAGAAAGACATTGGAATACATGCAGGATTAAGGAGGCTATTAGCAAGGCTCGACATTAGCGGTGGCCCGGTGGCCCGGGGCCACCAAAAATTCATCTCGGGCAACCATTATTGAAAAAATGTTAAGTTTTGGTGGCCCGAATCGGGCAACCAATAATTTTCAAAGTAGCGCAATTTTTCTCCCGATTTTGCATGCATTTATCAACCTTCTACAGTTAAAATTGCAAGCCAATTCGTCATGCGCCTTTTTTGTTAATCTACACACAAACACACACACACAAAGATTGCATAGTCATGACAGTATGTAGGCCTACCGCTAGCATACAGTAACTACTATTCAGCCGGCCGCGCCGGCTGTCTGGCTGAGCTTTGCATGCATGAAACCAATGCAGCTAGCTGTGCACGAGCAGACTATTCAGACCCAGGGAGCTGCGATACGAAATGTTACTGCTAAGAAATCTTCCCCAGAACTTTGGAAATCTACGTCAAAGTCACATTTTACACCAATGAAATGCCCTTCTACAGTCCATATTACTGAAACCTGATTAATTGCAAGCATTAAAAGGAGGAATTATGACCTCTCTTTTGACTCAAAAAGACCGATTTCCAAATGCATTAATACACATAAAACACATAGGTGAGTACATCACAGTCCCATATGTGCATTTGTATGTATGTTAATTTGGTTTATTTCGAAGCTGTGTCTCTTCTAGCCAAAAATAGATAGACAGCTACTTTCTTTCTTCTTTATAAACCACTCCTAAGGAAGTAAATACTTTGGGAAGGCATTTCATTGATATGACATGTGAATTTTTTCCATCATTTTGTCAAATATAGGGAAGGAATTTTCTCACTGTTTTTTCCAGATAACTTTTGCCATTTTATTTTTTTCTTTCATTTTTTCAGTGATTAAACCATTTATACCCCTTCCCATTGAAAATGCCTGATTAAAGAACATGTTTCTACTGAATAATAATAATTTTCCCCATTTTTTGATAATTTTGTTTTATTTATTTTTCTTAAATTTTCTTTTGTTTTTTCTCAATTTTTATGACCTGTTCTTTGTTTTTTTCTTCATTTTTTCTTTTGTTTTATTTCACTTACTGTATTCATTTTTACAATTTTTGTTTTCTTTTTTCAATATACTATTCTAAAAATTATTTTTGTTTATTTCCCCCTTTTACACATTGTTCTAATTCTGCAGCATGTGATTTTCTCCTGCTATAATATGCTGGAAAAGAGAAATAAACTGGATTTGGGGCCTGCATAATCTAGGTTTTACAATCAAAAAGGAAGAAAGGAAAAATCATTGTTTTGTAAATCTATCTGAGTTTGATACATGTAACATGTATATGCACTATTTATTTACTTTACCATTATGAGTATGTGTCTATACGGAGATTAAAAATCTACACAACCTGGGAACAATACAATTCTTTTATTCTCTTTCAATCATTTCATATTTACAATGATAGAACAATATATATATTACCACAAAATAAGCAAAGTAAAATAACAGCAAGCACGATTTACATACACGATGTACAAAGAATAGTGGTACGTGTTAGTGATTGCAGAATATTTATATTTTTCGGGCCACCAAACCTTATTAGTGGGCCACCAAAAAAAATTATTTGAAGGTTTTGGTGGCCCGAACGGGCCACCACCAAAAAAAGTTAATGTGGAGCCTTGCTATTAGTATACGTCTTTGTCCTAACAACTTCAACAGAGACAGCGGGATCGACATCCCCGATTTCTGGATGCGAACCATCCGACAGCACAATACCCCCTTACCTGGCAGTGCACGCCGACCCGATCGCTCCCGGCCCCGATCGAGGGACCGCTCAGCTAGTCAACCCCCGCCCACGGGAAACTAGCGAGCTCGCCGATTTTTGGTCTCATTTGCATATTGCCGACCCACGGCGTATTTGCATATACCCCGGCTTATTTGCATAACTCCTGACCAATCACACAACGGATCAGTGCCCACCTATTGTTCTCGCGTTTGTGCGTACGGTCTTGGAGATTAGTATGAATAGAGTACAATATCGGACAATTTTCATCACTTGATAAAGAGTTGCAGCGGCACTCGAAAGCTCGTGAACTTGTAAGCTAGTGAACACTTTTTGCGAGAGTGATCACAAATTTCCTAGAAAGCCAGTGAACACTTTTTGCGAGAGTGATCACGAATTTCCTTGTTGACCATAGTAGATTGCGAGACAAATGAATTACCCTCTAGCGATTATTTCAATCCGCAATAATGAATCTATTTAGTATTAAAAAGTTGTTGTTGTTATTATGGCGCAATCTCATCAATCTTTGCTGATGTCATGCATGATATAGGAGCAAGGAGTAAAAACTGGAATCCAAAGCTAGGTACTGTCTTACAAATAGATATGATTGATCCAATCAATTGTAACTCTATGGAAATCCATCAGTGTCATAATTTTTACAAAGGAAATTTGCAAAATATACTTTTTATTATTTTAAACAAAGGAGAACACACCAAATTTTCAAGAAATCAATGAATTTATGGATACACTTTGATAACAAGAACATATTTTTAACAAACATGCAGTTTAGATGTTGACGTTGCTGGCTTTCAATAGTTGCGATTGATCAGATCAATCACAACTCTTTGTATTGCAAGATGGGTCCCAGGTCTCTAAAAAATGTTCATGAAGTTTCTGCTTCCATTTGAATTTCAACTCAAAATGGGTGCATTTTTTCTTACATCATTTGACTCCAGGACAATAATCAGTAACCAGCGCAAATGGCTTTGGGAATGAGTCATAATGGATTAAAGCTAATAGCATCTCTTTTGTTATCCAATGTACATAAAGGATTAATAGCATCAGATAATTTGTTTTCAAAGAAAAGAGGATCCTATTATGAAGAGATATGACCGTACTGTATCAGGTTAAAAAAATTGGATGAACAGAAGCAGGAATCCCCTCCTGTAGATTTCTTTCTTCCACCTATTGGTAAAATGAGTGAAACCATTAAAACCAGTAACTTCTGATCTTTATAAGCCATCCAGTGTCTCTTCAACTTTTTTTTTCTATTCATCCTTTTCTCCAATTTATCTCAAAAATTGAATCAACTTCAGACATCAGATAGCAACATATTGAGGAGTTGCCCCACAATCCAATTCTGTATGTTTGGTAGGAAACATTGGAAGATAAAGTGAGCAAATTGCCTATTTGTCTGTTGTAACAAGACCTCTGTTCAATTTAGATTCCATTACCCCCCAAATAAGTTTTATAGAAAGCTGGTTTCTACAAAATTTATTTTGAGAATTTTACTGAGGGTAGAAAATAATCATTCTGAGAAGATCTAGTTCATTTTGGAGAAATATGAGGATAACTCGGCTTCAATTTAAAGTTCAACCAACAGATGGAACAGAGAAATCAGATCTGCTTCAGGCTATCTTCCATTATATTGTGGGATTGTATAGAAAGTAGGCAAGTCTGAATGGTCCTCCACAATCAACATTTGAATAGCCTGCTGTCTTTTGACCTCAAGATTCAAATTAATATTGCTATTCTCATATCATCATCCCCTTTGGTGTGGCTGAAAGATATAATCAACAGTATTTTCCCTTTACAAAGTGAAGTTTACATTATCTTTTTTTAATAAAATTTCATTTATTTATTCATTTATATTTATTCATTTTCATTTCAAATTTATTTATCTACATGTAGTTTATATTTAAACAAATACTTAAACTTAGATTCATTTATTTATTTGTTTATTTATTCATTCATTTATTTATCTATTTATTTTTATTTAATTTTCATTTCATTTAGGGCCTAATGTACCACTGCACAGTCAGGAACAAGGAGACATCACTACAAAAATTAGTATTCAATGCAGTATGCTTTTATAGTAAATGCAGGTGCAATACATATAGGGCTTTAATACTGACTACATGCACATTACTGCTGCATATCAGATGCACGTTTGAGGGATTTTGCTTTTCACTTTCAATAATTCTGTTTTTATTTTCATAGCTTAAATCATACAAAAATGAATACATGTACGTGTATATTGTTTGTATTTTCACTATTTTCCAAGGCATTGTACTACCCAAACAGCGAATATTCTCATTCGCGCAATGGTGCGACATTTCACATTCCATGAAAGATAAAGGAGATTCTCTATTTAACTTAGCTACTGCTCGTAGAATAGAGCATCTTTTTTAACCTTAATATTAAAACAAATTCTCAGACCATCGCACTCATGCCTACTTGCTATTTCGTTGCACGCACCACGAACCGTCCTCTCTGCGCACTTCTATGCGAAAGTTACTTTTGCAGAAAACGTATTTAAAGAATTTTTTTTTTAAACCAGCAATAAGTGCACCTACTAGGAGAGCAATTTATTTACCAGTGTCTTCGTTAAAAAGTTCAGGTTCCAAAGTTTCATCCCGTATCTTTATATTTTCTTGAAGTTAATTATTTACGCCACAGTGGGCAACGTAACAGAGAGGACGGTTCGTGGAATAGATACAGTGTGCTTAACTTTTGCACCGAAGTGCACAGAGAGGACGGTTCGTGGTGCGTGTGACGATATGTATACCATGCTCAATAGCCAACTAAAATCAAGGGTCCGAATTAACAAAGGTGGTATTTAAAACCATTGGTTGAACCCAAGTTAATATGCAGATTTCCTGTATAAATTACGCTTACATACATGTATTTACCCATATACTTAAAAAAAAGTCCAATGCTGACGAGTGCTTTTGTCACAATACGCCAAATTGATGCCTGTTGCCAAGGTCAAGTACGCTACTTTATTCATGAGTCCACTGTTTGAAGAGTGGTCTCATTAATTGAAAACATTGTACTCAAAAATAAAATAGCGTGGATAACCACAGCAACAGGTGTCAATTTGGCCCACTGTGACAAAAGTGCGCATCAGAAAATGTTGGATACATGTATTTTTTCATACGCAGTAAATAAGCATAATTAATACAGGAAATCTGCATAAACTGTGGGTTCAACCAATGGTTTTAAAAACCAACTTTGTGAATTTGGGCCAAGGAGTTCCATGGATTATAATGATCTCATACAAAATGGTTCAGAAATTGGAAGTACAAATATGTCCTAAATGTTTAGGAGCACAGATACAGTTATACTGATATGCCTTCCAAAAATTAATCATGACTGGCATACCGTATATGGAAGGTTTCTCTACCTCTTTTTTATTCCCCCTTCTCTCTCTCTCAAGATGCTTGGGTTTTCCCCATCTCTTCAAGCAATTTTCAAAACTTCAGAAAACTGAAGGGGAAGTAACACCTAAATACAAAGAAGCACATACAGTAGTGTCACTTGGAGTAGAGAGCAGGTGGGCCCCTGAATACAATATTAGCTTTCCTTTTTCAGTTTGTTTAAAGAGGGTCAACAAACTTTGCATATAATCGTGGTTCACATATTGTAATGGTTTATGACCAAAGAGATTTGAGGAAGGGCATATGACTACAATTGTCTGAAAACACTTGTAAAATAACTAAAAAGTGCTCAAAAGGGCAGTTCTCAGCAGAAGTAATCTTCCTTTTTATTTCTAGTTGGGGAGTTCCATTTATATTCAGCCCAATTCAAGTTGATTCAAGACCCAAAATAAACACCACATTCATCTTCCGATTGGAAGCAGACACTTCAAGTCACAACGTCCCCCCCCCCCCCCCCCCCCCCCCGCCATAAAAGAGTTGAAATAGTATTGCTAGTGTGGGATGCTTGTATGTACTTCCAATAGTTTTTGTCATGGATTGATAAATTACAAAATTATAGTCAGGACTTGATCCTCAGTTGAACCCTTACTGTGTTAGCACTAGATATGAGTGTTTCACTGTGCAAATAACTGGCTTCACTCTGTCACAAAAGGAGCACTGTAATGCAGTGTATTTTTAAACCACAATAAGCTATGCGTGTTGAAGAAGACTTTGATATGCAGCTCACTGCATACAAGAGTAGCACGTTGTAGGAAAATCATTAATACATGTGTAGCATCCTTGTTTTTCTTGATGAATTAAATCTCATTATCCCATGCAGAAAGCATGAAAAAAACCTTTGGTGTCTCCATGCGTCATTTCCTCAATCTCCCTCTTGAAATCTATGTGGCTTACTGGGAAAGACAACAAAGATGAAGAACTGCTTGAATGATTATGTAAAGTAAAATGCCAGGACTATATGTACTTCCTTAATCTACTGATGGGTAGGGTTGACATGAATCAGTCTTCAAAGTCAAAGTAAAAAGGAAATAATACAATTCCTCCATCTTAAAACACCCTGTGTACATATAAGGAGCAAGATTTCATAAGTAGTGAAACATAAAATACCATTGATCAACATTTGTGTTCTTTTAATTTATTTTTTTTCCTTGGAATAAAAGGGTATACCGGTACTATGCAGCTTCTTATTCTATTTTTCTTTTATATAGGATAGAGCTATTTTTAAAGAGGACATGAGAGACATGTATGTTATTACAATTATTACTAGGCCCGTTTCGGGTACACGTGTACACGCACGGTCAAGTCAGTGCACGTGCACTAAATTCCATCACCGTGTACACGGTAGCATCTGCATAAAGCTTGCATGGGACTACAAAGTCAGTGAACAAGCTCACAGCCTCACATTAAATCTTAGTTCTCAGACACTGCACATGTTTTAATTACTAATATGTCAATATATTTCAATTAATCTAGAGTGAGTTCACTTCCAAAATCGCCGATATAATCCACATTCATTCAGGAGACTCAAGTTTTTGTACCACGAAATGGGTCTGCTCCGGTCTCGAAAGCGTTGCTCAATCACACTCAGAGCCAATTTGAGAATCACCAATTGCGACAGCGATCATTGCTACATACAACTTACGTGTTATACGCTCGTACACATGTGCTACAAGCCTATGACAAACGCTCCTCAAATTGGCAATAAAATAATGAAAATCAATCGATAACTTCAGTTACACTTAATTCTGCAGCGATCTGTGCATGCATGTACGGTACAGTATACAAAATGCGCATCCAACGAGCGTCGGCGCTAGCTAGGGCTCTGCACTGATTTTCTTTTGCATTCTTTGTTAATTTAATGCGCTGCTAAGTCGAGTAAACTTTTTAATTTGCACCAATTTTTGTGGATTGATACTTCAAACTTCTCAGGCAAGCTTTAAAACCGTGACTTAGGCTATATAGACCCCTTTTTATGACATGTTGATGCGGGTCCGTGTCGACATGAAAACATAACTCGCTCTCACAGTGTTTACAACGTGTACACGTGTACACGACCGAAAAACATGCCGTGTACACGTGCATCAAAAAATGAACTTTCAAAACGGGCCTAATTATTACATATAAGCAAGTTTATGGGTAAAACTGGAAATAGCATGTAGCATTAATGTTTTGTTCCATCTTAAAACATACATGTAAAAAATAAAAATTAAAGAGAGGAACATCATTAATTATATTTTTGAAATACCATGAACATCTTAAACTACATGTATGAATTATTGTATTGTGCATGTACATGTATAGGATATACATGTATGCATGTATGTAAAATGTAATCATTATTTTCAGTCTACCACACTCCCTATAAAATGCCAGAGTGCACACTGAGTTGCTAATTTCTATTAGAGTGCTGGTCAACAGTGTATCTCTCTCTAACAATCAATAACCGAGTGCATCTGGTGGCCTTTTTAACTTCAAATAACGAGGTGGTTTCCAAGGCTAAGATGAAATTCTAAATTTAATAAGGCAAGCGTGTAAGCTGCAAGACCTGCGGGCACACGAAGAAGATGCAATAGAGTGAGAAAGACTTTTTGACTTCCATGCATGCTACATGTACAGTGTATAGTACTATAGAAGTTTCAATTTGTATGTATTCATGAATTGTTTACTCTCCAAAAAATATAGTGTACATGTAAAGCTTTGGCAAATTTTCAATTAATGAATTATGAGACTTCAAGTATCATATTTACATTCTAATCGGCCTAAAAATCTCTTTCCACATCGATTCTTTAAACAAATTTGAATTTTCACATACATGCAAATATTTTAGCACCCTTGCTTAGTATATTTGCCCTACGAACACTGTATCCCATGAATTACAATGATTGGAAATAAAAGCTACACAGATGTGTACAACTTGAAATTTTCATGCCATTCCATGCTTGATGGATTTATAATGAAAACAAGTGGAGCACCTCTGGACGTCTCACCTGCATTATGTGATTCAATAAAGCAGCAGTGCTGACTTTGAAAACTACTATAAAATAATTATTCACAAAACATACATTCATATAATGATACAATACTACATTCATTGACCCTAAATGACATTTGACCTTGGTCATGTGACCTAAGACTTGTCAGTGATACTTGATTACCCTACGTCCACAATTCATAAAACATATGACTTTGAAAATTTTGACAGCAATTTAACAATGAGGAGAAAATTAGAAGTCTTCATATTTCCTACAATAAAATACAAAAGAAATAGTGAGTGGGTGACGTCATCAGTCTGCCAATTTGCTTACCAACCAGGATGTGCATATAAATGTTTTGTGAAATTAAGCGATACTTTAAAATGTCATAACTTTCTTATTTTACATCTGATTTGATGAAATTTTCATCGTTTTGCTTGTTGTATTTTTCTCATTTTATTCAAATCAACTTTTTGTTGGGGTGGACTTGTTCTTTAATAAGTTTGCATACGATGAAGTACAAAAACTCATAATTCAATGGTAACTATAAATCATAATTACATGTAGGCCTATATTGCATCTCATTATGACAGATCAGCTCTAACACCGAGGACATTACAGGGCAAGTCCAAGAAAAGGTCACCCTGGAAGGCAAAATTTCATCTTTAATTTAAGAAGTTATCTTTGGTGGGGTAAGAGAGTCCAAATGTTGAATTTTGAAATTTCATCAAGAAAAATTTGATAATATGCATATTTATGCTAATTTGGGGCACCTAATTTGCATAATCAGTAAAATGGGCGTTACGTATGGGACAATTATAAAAACTCATAGAAAATGAAAACAAAACTTCTGAGATTTAGTCATAGGTGGGACATGGACCCCCTTACATCTTATTACTTTTGGCAGAAAAAAGTGGTGTCATCTAATTAATTATGCAAATTAGGTCTTGTCCAAGGATGGAATGTCCCATATGTAACATTTTGAGGATTTTTTTAAAGTTATTTCTCATAATATAATACTTGTATTGTTGCATCTCTGGGAAGTTCTAATTTATTAAGTATGAAAATGTTATACCACAAAAAGTTTCAAAAATGGAGTTTACTTTTTAATTAAAAGTTAATTAAAAAATTGTTACGTATGGGACAACATGTTACGTATGGGACATTTACACACAATGTCAATGGGGAGATTTGTGTACAAAGTGAATGGAGAAAAACAAATTTGAAGAGTGCTCTAAAAACTGATTATTTACCTTTTCTTTAGTTTTTAAACACTGATTTATTATGAATACTGATTAATGAATACAATTGAAGCACACAAAAAATGTGAAAATGGAAAAATATGAAAAAATAAAAACAATAGAAATACATAAGAAATTCATAAAACCATGAAAAACAAGGAATAAAAAGGTTGAAATGGCTAATTTCCCCTTCAGTGATATCAAATATGTCTCAGTAGAACATTTAAAAAGAAAGAAACTCTTTTGTTATTTCCATATTTTAAATTATTTCAATTTTTTGAATTATGGGGAAAATTGTGTACGTTCTCTATGGGGACAAAATGTCCCATACGTAACTGTCCCATACGTAACATGTCATTAATTTGTTTAATTAGAGTCTGTAATTAGAGGGATTTGGCTTATGACATGAAACTTGCCATAAATATACTATAGTATTGAGACTTCTATCACACTAAGTTTCAAGTTGTCAAGTGAAATACTTTCAGAGAATTCTCATCTTGAAACAAATGTATTAAAAATTGTCTTTTCTCTGCGTCCCATACGTAACGGGGAATCTTTTCGCTCTAAAAGGTCAAGATCAAGGTCATATGTCACAATTTTTTGCATGATTATTCTTCTCCTAGATGTCTACCATCATGAGGGTATTCAATCTAATCAAAGTCATTTAACACTATTTTTCAGGTCATTAAAGCCTCTGAAATGTCCCATACGTAACGCGCGCGAATTCTTGGACTTGCCCTACAGCGGAATGGAGCAAATTACTTGAAAACAACCTGGTGCAGATAATCTCTACAGATTAAATAGCTCCAACAACAACCTTCAGGTGAACTTCCCCTATAGTTTAGGCATGCATTTTTCAAGACTCAAGTGCTACTGCTAAGACTAGTGCTAAATAAATTTGTAGATCAAAAGTTACAGATCTGCAAAGTTTGACTTTGATAGACAACAGTAATTAACAGTAAATTCTAATTCATATTCATGATAAAGACCTATAATAAAAGTAAAAAACATAAAACAAAACAAAACAAAAAAAACAGACTTAGGAAGTTCAACAACAATTGACAAGTTTTTTTTCACAAGTTCAGAACGGGAAAAAATACAAATTGTCAAAAAACCCAGGCCAGATCTTCAGAAGCAGAGCTCGGAAACAAATGCCTGAAATGATTTTGAATAGGGTAATGTGAAGTCCAATACAGAAACAGAAAAGCAAACTGAGAATTAGCTGAGTGATAGTACAGGACTAACTTTCTTCGCACGCCCACCACGCCCAATTTATCTCTCCCAAGATAATCTTGTCAGGTCAGCGGTACTCTCGCGATTGCTTACGCTCTCCAATGGGGGAAGCAATCAAGACTTTTCGCTACAGAAGTTACAAAACCCGCGGGCGAAAACGTGGAACGTGTTGCATGTTTCAGCAATTCGGATAAAAGAAATGATTGCAGAAATTGCTTACCGGATGGGATTTGCTAGGCTCTGCACTAGGTGTTGGTGGTGTAGAGGACATCTTGCTCCCAAATTTTAGATGAAAATCGACAAAACATAACCCTATTCAATTTTTTTTCATTGATTCTGTTCAAACGTCGAGCAACATTTGCAACAACAATTTGCAAGTCGCGTCGAATCGCGAGGTACGATATCTGCTTTTTTATTTTCAAGGTCACACACTAGTTATTAGTGGACGTAGGTGGAGTGAATACACATTTCTTTCGGGAGCTTATTCCATATTTTCATTTTGATACCCTATACAAAAAAGACGGATTTAATGATTATCAAGAATGGTGAATGGTTGAATATTATATCAAATATTTTTTCAACCCTAAACTATATCTAAAATACGAACCCAAAAATATCTCATTTACATTTATGTTCAGATATTGACTGATCGCTATCAGTTTACATGACGCCCCTGACAAAAATTTCTTCCTCCCAATCCATTTCGTCTCATGATTTACTTCATGTGAAATGACTCAGGTGAAACTAGGCCATTTTAAAATAATGTAAGTTTGGATAATAATAATAAACCAAAGAAACATTAATTTGGGTCGATGACTCCATTTGGCTCAATGCTCGTATACTAATTAAAGCCGACTCCTGACTTAATAGCTACATGTTATGACAGGGCGCTAAATAAACGGAAAGGAATAATATATTTTGTCATTGACCATCTATATGGTCATATCGATTTATTTTATTCATTCATTTTTTTGTAATTACGTGTATTAGATAATAGTTGCGGTGGAAAAAATGAAATGTCGAGTTCAAGCAGCAGAACTGAGCCACAAAGCTGAACTTATGTTTTTATCCCGGGGTTTTATTTTGTAATGTTTCATGTCGTTTGATTTGTTTGGTGTGTATTTTTAAATTCCACATCTGCTTCTCAGTTAAAATTATAATCTCGTACACAATCGTATTTTTTACTCCTGTCCGACCGTGAAGTTCTTTTGAATGACAGACTAACGACTGCTGGGGTCATTTGAGGCCATTTTCAGAAATTATAGAATAGAACCATGGAATGAAAGAATAACAATTTCTGTCAAATTCATATTTCTTACTTTTCAATTATATCTATGTTCTTCGCAGAATGACCGAATGTGAGAACATAACAAATGCAGTTAACCTAAACAAGAGATTCAGAAAACATGATTATTATAAACAATACATAAATCTCAGTAAATTCATATATTTGGCATCATTGATGTAACATTGTATGATGATGTACCATTCCGGTTTTATGTGTCGTAACGAAAATAATCTCTAAGATCTTCGAAACATGAGATGCAACAATAAACCCACAGGACAGGCAACAGCGGATGGGAACTGCCCCCCCCCCGCCCTCCAAAGGTAACATGATTGAGGGGGAATAAAAAGGGAATATGAAATTATTTTAGGGGATAAAATCTAGTCAAGTAAAATAAGATTTTCATTTTATAAAAGTTTTTTTTTCACTCGCTCATTTTTTTTTTATTCTGTGGGGGTATAGTCAGGGGCCAAGATATGGGGTGGGGGCAACCGTGCATCAAACATGTATGACTGAAATATATTATGATTTTATCATAACTGTTTATGGACAAAAAATGAAATAAGAGCTAGAAAAAGTTAAGATCTTAGAAAATATCAAGGACAATAAAGGATATACATTATGTGGTGACTTGGTGCTATATTGAGGGCATCTCCTAGCTCCCCCCCCCCCTACCAGGCCCCAGACACTCTATCTCCCTCCCTCTGTCATTTTGTTTTGTGTTTGATAATATACACAAAGCATTACAAGCATAGAGCCATCAGAGTCGGTGTAATCTCTCACAAATCTACATGCAATGATGCAGTCAGTCGCCAACACTATATATACAGAACATCTTTTCACATTATGAACAGGGGCTCTTAGCTATCATAGAATAAAGAATATTAGCACATGCACCAGCGGGACAAGCAAGAACTCGGGACGTCTTATAACTTAACAAGGTCAAATAAGCCCCCATGAGATCGGGACCACATGCCAGATGACGCACATGAAAACTCGTTATTATTGGTATCACAATATGGAATGTTTATACTATTTTCCCACGAATATTACATTCTTATTGTTTTGCCATTGGCATCGCTATGGTAGCTTTTAACATGCACATAAAGAACTCAATCTATATTTTTAAAAGTGACGTTTAGGGCGAGAGGGGGGGGGGGGAAAAGCAATTTGAGGATGAAGAAGAAGGGGGGTAAACACACACATACAATAAAAGTTTAATCTCACTAGCCACCCCGGCGTCAGATGCTAAGGGGGGGGGGGGCGGGTGCATTTTAACCAAAAAAAAACATCACTGATAACTGTTGTAATAATATTAACATAATCAATACTTGTTCATTATCTGAATATTTAATTTTCCCTTTTCTACCGTCTATTATATTCATATTTTTGGAGTAAAAACATAAAGCTGTTGAAATGCAAACAAGTACATTGAAATCAAACATGAAATAAAGAAACCTGACGATTGATAAATAGGCTATATACACTACGCAAATAGATCTATAAATCAGAGAGGGGGGGTGTAGCTAGCTCTCAATTTTATCTCATCTGTACGCCAGTGATTTTTAGGTCAAATTCGGTCATATTTATCAACATGTTGATGTTTACACCAATCCTTTTTTAAGAATATCCATTAAAAAACCGTTATGCACAGCAAAGGTCGATTTATACTTCGTTTGCACTTTATTACACAAAAAGGAAATGATCGATTTTTCCTTACAATAATACAACAAATGTTTTGACTCTACCTTGCTTCAATCAACAGATGAGCAATCATGCAAAATTGATTTTTTTATTATGTATGATGAATAAGAAATACATATAGTGAGTTTGTGACATTATAAACTGTCACTGTCTAATAAGCATACTTGTGTTCTATACACAAGTGCTATGAAGCAACTTAAAAGAGTAAGCATTTTTCACAACCGATTTTGATGAAATTTTCAGTGATATGCTTATTTGATTTTTCACTATATTTTATTCAAATCATTTCATTATTGGGATGAACTGACCTTTGAAATTGATTAATGTGGCGCCAAGCTTTATTCTAGTTTAGGGGGTGCAGCTTGATTCCGAAATCACTTTGATTAGATATTACAAGCGAGTGGAGCGAACGAGAAAAAGGTGTGATTTCAACTTTGCATCTCATCACCAACCCTGCACCCTTGACAATTTTCTGACCTTAGATAAAATGAAATGCTGTCTTAAATTGATTGAGACAGATGGCAAACCCGAAAGCTGGACATGTCAGCAATTACCAACACACAGCAACAGCTGAATCTAGATAAATCATAGATGTACAAATAATTCTTCTGTTGAAGAAAAAATAAGTATTGGAAAAAGAGGATGACACATTATCATGACTATGGAAGAGACACTTTGGGAGGTTGGCTCTATCATTTGGTTTCGATGGCGTCGGTATACAGAGTAACACTGCATCTAATGAGAGATGGGAGGGGTGTTTACCCCAACACTCAATCTCCACGCATCTCTTCATAAAATGGTTATCATACATCCCATGATCTTGAGGAAAAGAGATCTGGGGAGCATTTCATCATTTTTTTGTCCGACAAGATGTCAGATCTGACAACTTAATTCCTTGATGTTGATTGGCAAAGATGAACTGTTACTATGGTAACTGTCGGATAAATCGTCTGACAACTCCTTTCATGAAACACTCCCCAGCACGTCGTCACTGAAATTAAACTTGACCCGAGACACTCCCCAGGTATCTCATAAAACAAGGTTTAAATGTCAAAGTGGAGCTCCAAGAAAATATATTGAAGATGTTAGAGGAATACCAGTGTTCTCACGATGATGGACCATGCAGGAAATAAGAATCGTTCATCGATGTATTATTCAAACCATGTGTTGGATACCCCGGGGAAATATTACATGGATAAATATGATGATTTCATGCGAATGTAGGCGAGAACACTGATGTACAGTGGGGGGGGCACCTATTAGTCTCAAAAACGTTCCACGAACGAGAAAATTGAGGGAAAGAGTAAAATTATGAATTGGTTTTCTAGATAATTATTATGATAAAATCTGTCACAAAATCAGATTTTCGTTGTTTGTTCTAGGGGGGGGGGGGGTTCACCTTACTCGCTCAACGTTAGACATTTCCCTCTTACGCCATTTTCTGCGAGAGTTATAAATTTAACCGCTGAGTGAAAGGAGATATCGGGGGGGGGGGGCAGTGTGTGTCTCGGTTGATAGCCAGTCTATTCTATAGACTATAGAATAATAGTGTTAATAAGAGTCACCTGGTTATGGGTTCATTTTAATCAATTTTTACTTTTAATTAACAACCAAGCCTTGTGAAATGCTATTTAAAGGTGAAAAATAAAACCGGTAAAGGGATAACAACATGTATATTTCTATCTACCGGTGAGTGTGCACAGATGAGTAGGAAGGGGGTGGGTGCAGAGAACTAAATCAGAGTTAGGAGGCTGCACTCTACAAGCTCCGCTTTTTAGCAGCCTCCTCCATTTCCAACCTGATTTGTAATAATCTTGAATATAATTTTCTGTACAGGAATATTTGAAATATGTTTTGTTATTTATATATGTCAACATGTACAGAAGAAACTGTAATTGTTGAAAATGGAAATAAACGAATAAAATGAAATGAAATAAATAAGATGAGTTATGGCCACATGACACTAATTGCAAGAGCGCCGCCCCTAGAAATCGAATAACCATTTATTCCACCATAGGTCCATGATTCCACATAATATTTTATGTTTAAAGCTGCTGATATTTGCGGAAAGTCTATGAAATTTCTATGAAAGTTAGAAAAATGTCAAACCATCATTATACAGTTATATGAAAACATCATGATTTTTTTTTCACAGGGGACGTGGCTGTAGCCTCCAAACCTCCCCCATACATCTGTAAGCACAGATCATATCGATGTCACTCCACGTGAGCATTGGAGTCTTAAGAAAACAAATAAACAAACAAACAGGAAACTGATGACGGATGCGTCCTTGTACCTGAAAAAAAAACCTTTCCCATTTTATTTGAACAAACGCACACGTCTTGAGGTACATCTTGCAACCATACCTTCGGCCCCATATGCATGCAATATTATGAATAGCCAATATAAGCCAAAAGACTTAATATGATCTTATTTTATATCCATGGTTTCAGTCAATGACCAATTTCTTACTAATTTCACGTTGTCATGCAAACACCGGACAGTAATCTTTGCAATTGGAAGCCCTGCATTGGAAGAGACATTGTTTTGACTTACGAATTTTGATACATGCTAATTTTCACACCTCGTTATTTTGTAAGCACACGTTTGTTTCACTATGTTTGGACAGTATAAATTTTCGTGTCCATGCAAAGTGAAACAAGTGGAGCGCCTCTGGCAGTCTCGCCTGCATTACTCGATTCAATATAGCAGCAGTGCTGACTTGGAAAAGACTATAAAGAATACTTTTTCACAAAAAAAACATTCATATGATAATAAAATACTATGTTCGATTTTTATACCCTAAATGATATTTGACCTTGATCATGTGACCTAAGATTCGTGCAAGATGATCAATGATATCAATACTTGATTACCCCAATGTTCACATAATTTGAAGAACTATCCATAAACTTTCAATTTTATGATGGTAATTCAGCAAATTGGCCCTAAATAACCTTCGACATTGGTCACGTGACTTGAACTCATGCATGATTTTCACTGATACTTGATTACTCTTATGTCCAAGTTTCATGAACTATATCCGTATACTAGTTATGACATTAACAAAAATAACCTTAGTTAAGATTTAATATTAATTTCCCAAACATAATGTAAGTTCACCGACTCTAAATGACATTTGGCCTTGATCATGTGACCTCAAACTCGCAAGAGATCTTCAGTGATACTTGATTACTCTTGTGTCCAAGTTTCATGGGCGAGACCCATAGCCCTGTCATGCCTGTATATAGTTTTGCATTATAAATTCATAGTCATTAAAGGGATGGTCCGGGCTGACAATATTTATATCTAAATACATAAAGTAGAATTCACTGAGCAAAATGCCGAAAATTTCATCAAAATCGGATCACAAAATAATAAAGTTATTGACGTTTAAAGTTTAGCAATATTTTGTGATATCAGTTGTCATGAATATTCATTAGGTGTGCTGATGATGTCACATCTCCACTTTCCGTTTTCTTATGTTATTACATAAAATCATATTTTTTCATTATTTCATACTTGTGTGAATAATATGTTTCCCTTATAATTAAATAAGTTGCAGCAATAAATATCTAATGCACTAAATCAGACGTCAATCAAATTTTTCTAGTTCTTGGCTGAAATTTTTTTGAATAAACCTATTTTCATGTAATGAAATACAAAAGAAGAAGTGGAGATGTGACATCATCAGCTCATCTAATGAATATTCATGAGGACTGTTTTTACAAAATATTGCTAAACTTTAAAATTCAATAACTTTGTTATTTGTTATCCGATTTTGATGAAATTTTCAACATTTTGCTCAGTGAATTCTACTCTATTTATTAAACTGGAAATAATTTCAGCCTGGACTATCCCTTTAATCTGCATTCAAAGTAGCTCATATTGGGGACCTGGGGTCCGTTTCATAATTGACTTTAATTCATTACAGTTGTTTTCAGGGCGACCCTAATGTAATTTGATGGGATGGGGGATACGACACGTCATTTTCTGATAATTATACAACTCAGATCGCCCTTAATTTTTCAATTCTCTCATTTTTTTAATTGTCTTTCTTTTGTATTTCCCCTTAATTTAAATTATTTGAAAACTCATAAAAAGACAGTAGCCCTCTGTCACTTTTTAACACAGCCCATGGTTTTATCCGACCAATACTGTTCACCCATAATTACATTTTGATATATCATAAGAGAACCAATATAACAAATTCATTGTGAAAGAGACAGAATTTTAAGAGAATGATGACGGTTAAACAATATAAAAAAAAACGACAGCAGACTAAATGGTAGCATTATCTTTCGTAATTTAACAGTTGCTTATCTCTGATCAATGCATATTGGATTAATTGTATTCATGTAAAGAAATAATAATAAAAATGATGCAGCCCTTTAAAACAGAGAGGAAATCTGCAACGGACAAGGATAACATCTCAATTCTAAATACCCACGTTATCATCACCATCATCTTTCATTACCATAGCAACCAAAAGGGCTTACCTTCATCATCATCCCACTCATATCCATGCTCGAAGAGTTTGGGTACATGTCTGTCATATCACCATGGTTACCCATCCCTCCTCCACTTTGGTTTCTCATCCTCATCAGCTCCTCATCCCTTCGCCTCATGATGCTATCCATGGCTCTTGTCTTTAGCTCTTGCTTTCTCGATGACGAGTGTTATGGGAGAAACTAAAGACAGCAAATGTTTTCAAGGGTTCAATTTATATATTCTGACGCAAATGACGTATATTAACATGTCAGTCTAGTGTTTGAATCTTGAAGTTTAATCATCGTGTCCGCCATTCTGACATAGACTCTTAACAATGCAAATAATTATATATATAAAACTATATTTTCATACAGATAGTTATTGCTTCGGCTGGCATATATTCATTGATGTACATATACGTAGGTAATTTTTTTAATTTTTACCCTTTCATTTCGTTCCCGCTCAGTAGTAGATGATTCTCATTCCATCATTGATGACAGTTATGTTAAGCAAAACTAGCTGTTTTTCAAAACCCGAGTTATATTGTCCAGTAAGTTGAGGTGATGAAGTAGTCACCTTGATATTACCACATATCCATAAATTTGGCAAATAATGTGAAGTTTGTTTTCAACATAACTTGTCCATAATTTCCACTTATCCAAGCTTGTTTAGCAACGGGATCATAGATCCCCATAGATCATCTCTTCAGAAATGTATTTTTGGTGATGTTCATTAAATTCCAAGATGAAAACAAGCGGTTCGGCTGTGCACAGCTTAAATTCTGCAGTTTAAACGTAGAATCTCACTGACATCAACTGGCTTAAACATAATTATCAAATAATCACAGATATCCGATAAGAATTCGGCACCCAAAGATGGAAAAACTGGAAGTGGAAAACAAGAAAGAATCAAATCCTCATCCCGTAAAATAAAACACAATTCTCCTAAATTTATAGGACGCGGCAAAGCAAGTTACGATCGTATTGTAATTCACTTGTGGTATCTTTCTCCATCCATATCCCCATCCAAATCCAAGTTTAAAACTGCGCCATGCATGGAATCTTTTAGCTGTCTCAATCTGTTGCGTTCGATGGACGAGAAGAACTCGGCAGGTGCCGTGTGAGCGTTTAAAAATCATGCAACACTTCGACGTACTCCTCCAAATGCGCTTATCAACTCGTGCTGGATGTTGACTCGTCGGGGCGCATATATTTTGTTGTGGAGCTATAAATAATCATATTCCAGCGTCTTGTTTTTACTTCCTCTCTGTTCGATCGGAGGTGAAGGTATTGCCTTCAGGAAGGATGCGAGCCCACCTTGATGGCACCCCTGTCAAATAATGTGGAAAATCAATTGAAAGTAGGCTAAAAGGCCTGTATAACGAAGCATGTCATCTGGATGTTATGTCGGGGGCGGTCTGAGGGGGTGATTGGGGGTACTACGCGGGACGTTAAATGGACAATCAATAAAATTTAATGTCAGGCTCAAATTCAAGTCACAAATACGATTTCTGCCCTCGGAAAAGAATGATGACAATAATGATAGAAAATGGAGGAATGGGAGGAGGAATTAGAGGGATGGTCCAGGCTGGACTTTTTATATCTCAATAACTAAAAGTTAACAAAGCAAAATGCTGGAAATTTGATAAGAATTTGATAACAAATAAGGAAATTATTGAATTTTTAAGATTTGCATTATTCCGGTGAAACAGTTCTAGACATTGTCTTTATGAATATTCATTAGGTGGGCTGATGATGTCATACCCCCTCTTGTTCTTTTGTATTTTGTTATATGAAATTAGGTTTATTCAAAAAAAATCTACCAATAACTAAAACAATTGGATTGATAACTGATTAAGTGCACTAGCTATTTACTTCCGCAACTTATTTCATCATAATGGAGACACATCATTTACACATGTATGAAAAAACGAAATGTTTATGATATCATGTAATAGCATAAGAAAAAGGAAAGTGGGGATGTAACTTCATCAGCTCACCTAATGAATATTCATGACGATGTGCATATAACTGCATGTTTTCACAAAATATTGATAAACTTCAAAATTAAATAACTTCGTTATTTGTTATCCGATTTCATGAAATTTTCAGCACTTTGCTTTGTGAATTTTACTCAATTTATTTAGAAATAAATATTTTCATCCCGGACCATCGCTTTAAGAGAGAAAAGTATACCCTCGATGTCGATGCAATAGAGATGGGTGGCTGCACGTCATACCATATTCAAAATATGAAGAACAGTATATATATACCCATCTCTGTTATTTTGATGAAATGAATTTTAAGTTTATTATTTCTGTTGCAATTGATTCAGTCTCTTCTAGAAGCCCCCTTTTGAAACCTGCACCAGTGCCAATAATATAATATTCTATATTAATATATTTTTTTTTAATACAATCACCATTATTATAAGCAAATTAACAAAAATGCAATAAACAGTGCATGTAGCGAAATATTTGATTTGTATGAAAGTGATACTTGAAAAAAAGCGTCTCAAATTGCAAGCAAAACGTTGAACAAAGCTGTATTTTCTACAACATATTGATTAAAAAAGTTGCGGGGTTGCCACTATAAACTTAGCTTAACTGCGTAAAAACCCTGGCAAAAAATAGAAAAAGGAACAAAATTAAATATATTTACCTTGTTTGTCAACACTGAATAAAAACCGTAAGTTATTTGAATTGGAAGTTATTGATAATATACTTTTAATAAAAATGCATTAATTTTTGAAGTATGATTAATAATGTATTAATCCAAACAAAGAGGAATTTATCATTCGAACGGTTTTGATATATAACAATGTGGAACCATCATCATTAGGAAAGCAAACGGAAAGTAGGAAAATGAAGGGTGGACGCCCCCCAACAACAATTTTTTTTTACTTTGATGTAATCGGCTATTTTTCAATTTTTTCATTTGTGTGTGTGTGCTGTTCTCTCCTTCTTCATTTCCTTGATAACATCATTCTTTTATTTTTAATGCAAGACTACTGAAAAAAATCATTTCCCACTTATAGTTAATGGTGAATTTATTTATGGTCCAGCAATATGGATTGTTTTTACTCTCTCTGGAATAGAATTTTGTTAACGAGTACCTCATCATTAATCTTGTGAACAAAGTTTTTCCTAAAAACATGACGATTATGTATAATGACTTCCTGTTTTGCCATGCGTTATAATTTGGCAATGATTTCAAACGGTTGACACTGTCGTCAGCTATACGTTAAATGAGTTCCTTTTCCCCGTCTGATGTGGACTTTGAAATCATGCCAATGTGATTGATTAATACCTCAGGCAAATCTTTCTCAACCATCCACGCAAAACTAACAAGAAAACGGAATCTAATGTTGTGGTTTCCTTACATTTGGGTGACGGGTAAATATACGTTTGTGTCCTTCAAAATGTAAACCTGGTGTGTAAAGAGGGAAGCCAACTTTTCATAGAAAAAATAGAAAATGAATATTTCAATTTGGCTCCGATGGTGTGAGCAAGGAGATATCTCCTTGGTGTGAGGCACTGATTCGCTCCTTGTGGTAGGAGCACCGTCATCAGTATTGTAATATCATATCTCTGTTAATAGCTCCATGGTAATATCAACCAAAAAAAGTCATAAAGAACGGGGGGGGGGGGGGGGGTCACATCCTCAAATAACTATAAAAAGGTCTATCAAAATTCAAATGCATATAATTCACAACGGTACACAGCCCCAATATAATTTGGCTTTTAATTGGCTTTCATCGTACCTTTGCGTACATGTTCTGAACTTGGTATATTATATTGTGTGATTATGTATGCACAGGTGTTATTTTTATTCACACACGATGTTCCCAGACACACTTGATATCATCTCAGATGAGCTGCAAGCAACCCAAGGGGCGAAAGAGAGGGAGAGAGAGGGAGAGAGAGGGAGAGAGAGGGGGGGGGGTAGAAAGAAAGGGGAGAACGGTTGATATCCATCAATAAGCCTATGAAGTATAAGACATTAGATGCATCTTTTTCACGAGAATGGAAATAGCGTATATCCCGTAGCCTACATTTTGGTCGGGGGTATACGCTGTATTTACTGAACGGTGTAAACATAATTATCTAAAACTGATATTTTAAAGTAATACTTTTATACTAAAAATAGAAATAAATCTCTCATGTCATTTTTAGATCATTTTAAATACTATTTTTATTGAGTGAAGGGGACGAGCCTGATTGATAATCTTTATAGACAAAAGCTGATGCACAAGGACACTTTCCCCCATAGCAAAATAATGGTGACAAATTTATTCTAAGTTTGCCCCAAATAGGGGTAAATTTTAGGCAAGCACTCCAAGCGATAGTTTAAATTCACATTCTCACTTTAAAAAGTGACTCAATTTCAAAATCATAGGCCTACATGATAAAAAATGATGATAATACCACCAAGTATGCAAAATATCAAGAGCATATTTATAATACCTTAAGTCAAATATTAAAGTCACCCATCATAAGATTTTCGATGTTTTTTTATTTGATTTAAATTTTGATTTGATTTGATTTATTGTTTTCTTCTGCATCCATAACATTCGTATAATACATTTTTCATAACATAATAAACATAATATGTTAGCATTTTTGGCATGAATCATAATTAAAGAGTATTAAAAAGATAATTCCAGACCAAAATGATTAACTATATGATATTCACAATTTGCAGGAGAAGGATTGTCATCATAAGCAGATTGCTTGAAAGAAAATGCATTGGAATTTTGACAAGGTAACGTCCCCATCTTCCAGTAAAATCAGAGCAAGTTGTATAACATTGTTTAGGTAACTTTACAAACCAATGCTACCGTAACAACACCTATCAGTCAATCACAATCAAGGATTTCATGGAACAGGTCATGGAAGTAATCATTGGATGGATTATGTCTTCATGTTATTATTATTATCTTTTTTTGGGGGGGGTAGGATCGAGATGCATGGTGTTGGGGCGTCCGGGCGACAGTGAAAATCTCCTTATAATTGAGACGAGAAGTGATGATACTTTGCTTTCGGCTAAATGGAAGTTAATCATGCAACAGTTAATTACACCATTCTTTGAGTAATACACCGTTCTTTTTTTTTGCAAGAAGGTGTATTTTCATCCAAGTGCCCCGCACTGCCGTATAGGTTTCCGTAAAATAATCTTTACTTCTCCCCCTGCAGTATATCTCAGGGGACGCGGAAGCGGGGGAGGGGGGGGGGGCTTCATTCCCCCATTTTTTCCCCAAAACCGCGTATAAAAATGACCATAATTATGATTGTGATTTTTTGCATGGTCAGCCCCTCTACTTTTGCCCTCTATCCCACTTTAAAAACCGTTCCGCGGCCCGGCTGTATCATAGTATGTAGCAATAGTAGCATATCTGTATCAATTAAGGAGCCACGAAAGCATGTAGCCCTTGCATGATTTTGTTTCGAACAGAATAATTACTCAATTATTGATGCGTGCATCGTGCATGGTGCAAGGGGGGTGGGTATACTACAAAAATAAAAAAAAATATTGTAAAATTGCTTTAAAGTGCATTTCTCCCTTCTGATCTGATCAATATAAACTGACATTTTCAAAGAAAACATTTGGCGGTGAGGAAAGAAAATTTATAATCATAGCAAGAAGTGGAACCTCCTTGGTATTCCATTGCAGGGTGGGGCGACATGGAAGAGATGGTTTTAGTTGGAGGCATACTGGACTTTCTTAATTTACCTTTGCGTTATTCAGATACAACATGCGATCAGGCAATAAACCGCTTCAATTTTCAATAATAAATATTACATGAGATAAAATCAAAGAGTATATTATGCAGGCCTACTGGGCAAGACAAAAACAAAATTATTGTACTTACATTTTTCAGGTACAACAGAATATTGTCTAAATACGGTCGTTTTTCTCCCTCTTATAACTGCATTCTTATGCTCAAATCAAGTTCGTCAAAAAGCAAACGTGAGACTAAACAGAACATACGTGAAAGTGCATGAAAACACGAAACACAGCTATAAAAGCTCCTTAAACACTAAATGCTATCTCCTCTCTGCTCTACTCATCTCTACCAAATTCACTGATCAGCGATGAAGAGACCGCCAGTTGATATTTTGTTTCCAAATTGTGATCGCCTCCGGGATCGCCTGTATATCGATTGTAGATAGAATGATCGTCTAGGCATCCTCTAGGCTACCTGTCGTCTGGTAATTAAGAGCGCATTCTCGATTGATTGCTTATCCAAACCATATTCAAAACTAATTTTCTCGTTTGTCCAGATGTTTTGATAATAATTCCACGCATGAGCGACAGACTTGAACGACACCCATGCATGTTCATTACACATGTTACAAGGAAACGAATAGATACCGGGAGCTGTGCCATTTGTTTTTACAGTTTGAGGCTTTTTCTCATCGCAGATCTTTAAACCAATTTTTACATGAATATATTGATAATGAGCATAAAGAAATATGTAACGAAAGAACATAGATAGACCAGTAATTAATAATTGTAATGATAATAGATCAGTAGTTAATAATAATGATTATTATATGGTATCTAAAAGGGGCTGCCTTTATCTCGTCATTATCTTCAATGGCGCACTATTATAGGCCTATTAATACACGAATGCGCCAGGATGTCGAGTTTTTATCAAATTTCCATTCCAAGATAATAAAATCAGATACAATTAACGGATCAACATTATTACAATAACATAATGGGGGGTGGTCCCATAAGATAAAACAAAAACGATATTGAATTTGAAAATACTGTTGACCAAGAGCAGGCAAAGTGTTTCACTATAGTCAGAGGTAGGAAAGGGGCATAATGGTTGATATTAATGACGATATTTTTAAAGAAAAACAAAATAAAAAAAACTTGGGAATTGGGAAAATGTATATCCCAAAATCAAATTTGCCCAAATCTCATTCAAACACTGGGGGCAATTCTATTAACAGAGAGGGACACAAGGTCCGCAAAATCACCTATATCATCATTGTTCAAATTTAGATCACGCCCCTGTCCGGTGCCATGTTTGATCCTAGTTCGCTTGATTCAATAATATACAAATTATATTTCAATATAACAGAGAGAGAGGGGATAGAGAGAAGGGGGGGGGGGTGGAGAGAGAGAAGAAGAGAAAGGGAGAGGGAGGGAGAGAGGGAGAGGGAGAGAGAAGGGGGGGGGCAGGAGAGACGTTAGTTATGGCAAAAAATACAAATTGAACAGAAATTTGATTATTTCCAGTACACAGCAAAAACTGTGGTGTTAACCGGTGTACATAGAGGACCACACCAGTTATTTTACACCGGTGTAAATTGATGGTGTTAGTTTTACACCTATAGGTGTTATTTACAACACCTTTGGTTGTTACATTTACACTCTTTGGTGTTATGTTCAATCTTTAGGGTGTAATTTTAACACCTCAGGGTGTGGTCCTCTATTAACACCAATTGGTGTCAGTTTTAACATCACAGTTTTTACAGTGTAAGAGTCCTGAAGGATACTTTCCAGTTTGCAATAAAAGCAACATTAATGCGGTTACTTTTTTTTTCCCAAGATCACAATGGAAATCGCTTTGAAACATCAATCTATACTTGCGTAACTCGGGGAGGGGGACGGGGATAATATTATTATCCCCATCCCCCTCCCCGAGTTACATCTTCTTTTCGAGAGAGCGCTGCGTTTCTCTTTAAAATCCGACATCCAATAGAATTATTGCCTTTGAAATAGGCCTGCATGAAAATAATGACATCTTCGATACTTTCTAAAATTCAAAGACTGCACGGCATTTATCAGCATGACAATGTATGTTTATCAAAAATTTTCTTCTCGCATTATCAATGTAGGAAGATACCTAATTAGTCATCCTTATTGTGACTTACAAAACATGAATAGTGTGTCCCGTTTTTTATATCTAAAGTATCATTTTTTTTTGCTCAAGCTTCGCGCTCGCATGAAATGTTTAGGTATATACCTATCGTGTTTATGATTACAAAAAGTGCCTATATAGAATGTCAATTTTTTTAGGTCAAAATGTAAAAAAAAATTTAGCTCGCGCTTCCCGCTCGCATTATTTGATTGTGGAAATAATTATGTAGCCTATCGTTTTCTGCTCGCGATTCGCGCTCGCAGTATTTACTTATAACGTACCAACGTCCACATCTTGTTCACGATCACAATCATTGCTCAGAATGTTTTTTTTACAATATACATGAAATTTCTTACAATATACATGAAATTTCTTTAAAATAAGCGCTCGTACTATTCAATTAGGGCTAATATGAGATTATCATTTTTATGTTTTGTGAGAATAAAGTTAAGAATTATAGGACTTTACTATACCCCTTCAAAGAAACGAATAAGAGTCAACTTTGAGCGGCCGATCGGGGAAAATATGGGTAATTTTTTACCCCCAATTGGCACTGGATCCGCCCCTGAAGAGCGTTTCGTAGGGGGATGAGTCCCATGATTTGTTTCGATAAAGAATAAGGTATTCATTGGGCCTATAATGAAATTTAGCAATAATGTATTAACCTGAAAATATAATATGTGACATCTTAAGTACCGAAGCGCGGGGAGAATTTTCGTTATATAGGCTACTCACGTACGTACACCTGAAGATGGTAATTAAACATTTTTTATTGTGTATGACAATAATACGATAAGAAGCGGGCTGACGTTTCTCGTTCTACAAACCTTAATTTTGAGACGACTGTTTGTAGCTATAGGTATTTAGTGTAGATAATGCGAGCGTGAAGCGCGAGTTGAAATCTTTTGAAAATTGGAAATTTTAAAAACAGTCTATATTTGTGTTGAGTTGAAACTCAGTATTTACGTAAAAACATGAAAAATTACTTCTTATAAGCAGGGCCGTCGCCAGGGGGGTGCGGAGGGTGCGAACGCACCCCCCTTCAGAACAAAAAAAAAAAAAAATTGTATGACCATCTAGCAATGGTAAGCCAGGCATGTTGACCAGTATGTACTTTCTATATCCATTCTGGCCGGCGGGCTATATAACTGCATGAAATTGAGTTTAATACGTTGTTTTTTGTGTTTTTGTGTTTTTTTTTCATAAAAAGCACCCCCCTAGAAAAAAGCTGGTGACGGCCCTGTTATAAGCACATTTTAAAAGTTACAAAATTTCTAAGCTTCTGTTTCTTCTTGTTCTTGTCTTCTTCTGATCTCCTCATCCTGCTTCTTCTTCTTCTTCGTCGTCTTCTTCTTGTCCTCCTACGGCTCGCTTCTTCTTCCGTCTTCTTCTTCTTCCTCTTCTTCTCCTCCGGCTTCTTTCTCTTTTTCTTCTTCGAAATTTTCTTCTCTCCTTTCAGAGAAGTGTGAAGTGAATTTGAGGAACTTTAGATTAAAAACAACAACAAAACCGCCTTATGGTTAAAGTGGGTGTTATCATTGGACAGAAAACGAGTTTGTCGTCTTTGTTTTACAGTTATTAATTATATTATCACAGCTAATGTGACGAAGCCATACGAAAGCCATTTTAATAAAAAATGACAAAAAAATACTCTGAAAATAAATTGTGCGAATTATGTCACTTATTTTGGCATATTAATTAAAACGATGCATTGCATGCTATTAACTCCTGCAACACTAGTATAAGACGCAGTGCATCCATGGCATGCACTCTGCTGGAAGGAAGTTTTGCTATTTTCCAGGGCATTCCAGGAAGTGAGATATTCCACGAAGTTATCATTTTCGGGAATGATATTATTTTCTGAATGTCAGAATCTACCACAAAATTGGACATTTTTTTTATTGAAATGCCAATTTTTTGCTTGCTCCCTCGCTTCGCTTTCTAGCAAATCTTTATAAACTTTGCCCGTTTAGTATACATACGTCACGTTCCCGGGGGGGGGGGGGGGCACTTCCATTTACGAGTGGATACCATGCGCGACCATGGGGTCGCACGAATGGAAAATACGTGTTTAGGGTGCTTAACAAGTATTGTCGTGTGAAACCCTACCCTTAACAAGTATTGGGAACAAAAGGATACTCTTGGCAAGCTAGTATTCCCTGAAATGAACCCCTAAACAAGTACAGGAATATTTCATTGTTTGTCACGGGTACCACGGTCGTCGGTTTTACTTTTACACATCATTTAGTTTAGTACGACCCCACCTTCCGCACCTCGTGCAAATCGGACTCTAAACCAGTTTGAAGGGGAGAGATCAGTGCTCTAAACACGTAATGTTGGGGCAAAAAAGAACATCCTTTATAAAACATTTTAATTTTCTTTTATCATCCCTTTCCTAGCGAAATAGATAGGCCTACCCTTTCTCATTATTTTTTTGTGTTTTGACATCCTTATCACGTTACGTACGTAACCTATCGTGAAAAGACATCCTTTTTATGTGTTTTTGGGGTCGCGCATGGTATCCACTCGTCAATGTAAGTGGCCCCCCTCCATAGAGATATATACTTACATCTCTATGCCCCGGCCCCTCCCGGGGTCACGTTTCGCCCGGCCCGCCCCCTCAAAAATTTTGGCTCAATTACGGCACTGGGCCCAATATTTAAATTGTTTGTGTGTGTATAGAAAAGATTTATAACTTTTGAAAGACTGAAGAACATTCGAAAAATTCCAGGGTATTTTTTTAATTCCAAGAACTTTCAGAGTAAATTCCAGGAAGCTCCGTTTTGAAAAGTGGAAGCAATTAATGGCAAAGACAGACTTGCTTCGAAACTACCGTGTTGTTTACGAGTCGAGTCGTAGTAAATTACCGGTGTATTCACTGTACCGGTATACGGTATACACTTGTGACGTGCATGATTGTGAAGAATTTGTCTTTGTATGGGTAGTTAAGCCCAAAAGCAAATCAAAATGACATCTTTTTTTGATGGTGCCATCTTCAAGGATACTGATGGTATAATCATGAATGAAGATCATGTCGAACTTCAGGAAAGAACCCTCTCAGACTCTGATGTCGGTGATGATGTGGAGCTACCCCGGGAGCCTCCGATGCCAGATCCTCAGCCACAGCCTCGGGAAGAAGCGGCTGCAGGCATTGCCACCGGTACTGGTATGGACAATTTTCCAGCCTATATACCTGTACTAAGTAGCACTCGAATTCCGGCCGGGAACGGGGGCGGGGGGTGGGGGTGCGGGGCACTCAAAGGTGGTACATCCATCCACATGATCCAGTTGTTGTGTGTCTGGACAATAACTTAGACAGCTGGCAGCTGTCTGTTTCGAGGAGTTTTTTGAATTATTTTTATTTTTAAAATTTCTCCTCGTACACAGACGCCTCGCTATCGTGTAGACAGGAATAACCATTCAACAATTTCTGACATTTTACTACATCCCCAAACACCTATAAAATGTTAGTTCACTTATACGTTGGCTGTACGTACGGGCCTCCAAGCTCTTCAGTCTATGTATTGGTGAGCGGAGCCAAAGTAGTTCAGCGGAACAACCAAAATACAGAGACTAAAGCTTTTGATCTAGCTATCGTGCAGCCATCATTAGGGGACTTCAAAATGCAAAATCCCCCCGTCGGGGTTCTTCAATTTTTGTCTTTGATGAATCAAATTAATGTGACCGAAATGCAAATTGATATTCCCTCTTGGCATTAATTGCCAAAAAACGGGCGGAAAAATGAAGTTAAAAGGAACAAAAACGGTGACTTACCTCGGCTGATGCGCAACTTCACTTCCCAGTTTTATCCGAACTTAGTACGCTGTAAGCAATTTTTTATCGGATAATGTACATACACTTGCACGCTGCACTTCACCAGTATGACAATACACCAGACGGTGGACTGTACTGTTTCCAGAAGAAGAAGAAGAACATATGGCCATTGAGTCCCCTGTACAGATCGCCCTAGAACTTCGGTCTCTGTATTTGGTGAGTGAAGCCAAAGAAGTTCGTTCAGCTGAACAACCAACATAACAGAGACCGAAGATTTTGGTCTAGACAATACTTTGATATTCTAGGTCATAGATATAGATCTATATCGAACTAGAGACGAGTTTAGACAGCTGGCAGCTGTTTGTTTCAAGGAGTTTTTAAACATTTAAAAAAATTTCTCCTGGACTCGTACACAGACGGCTCGCGATCGTGCAGCCACCATTAGGGGGTAAACAAGGCAAAATCAGCCTGACAGGGCACATCGATTTTTGTCTCTATTTCAATATATAAAAAGAACTGGACCAAAATAAAGATTATTATTCTGTTTTGACCTGAAAAAAGTAAAAAAACGGGGGAAAAAGGACAAAAACAGTGATTTACTTTGGCTGCTGCACAACTCCCACTTTCCTGGTTTAGCCGAACTTAATACATAAACATGGCCATTGAGTCCCTGTACAGATCGAGTTAGAACTTCGGTCTCTGTAATTGGTGAGTGGAGCCAACGGTGTTCAGCGGAACAACCAAAATAACAGAGACCGAAGCTTTTGGTCTATCTAGAGTTAGACTTAGTTCGTATAGGTTCCACCACTAGCACTACACTTCACTAACAACAGTTAGAACCAAGCTACCCTCCGGTTGCCCCGGGGGGGGCACTCAGTATATAATGCATAGTGGGTATGTGCCGCGGAGGGGACCCCCATTTTTACACCCAAATTTCCGTTCCAAGGCATAGCATTTTTGTCTTATTGAGAAAAAAACCCAAAGAAAGCCGCTCCAAGGCATAGCATTTTGTTCTTATCGAGAAAAAAGAAGAAAGAAATCCGCTCCAAAGCTTCGCATATTTTTCGTTACGCCGTTCCGGTCGCATTGATCTGCTGCAATTTTGGTGAAAAGCGGCCGCCGAGCGCTGTCCGACCATCGTCTCTGCCCGAGCGCACCCGGCGGAGGCCGCGCTAGCTGCATCATGCACGCATACCCGTTCCATAGGGGTGCATACGCACGTACTCACACGCTGACGATCCGTTCCAAGGACCCCCGTTTTCACAAAATTGTAGTTCCGAAGCCCGTTCCGAGGACCCTCCTTTTTACAATAAGCCCGCTCTAAGGCCCCCGTTATTTGTCTCGCCCGCGGCACACCCCTACCACTTTTTTGGTCGAGTGCCCCCCCGGGCCGGTTGCGCTCCACCTCTCCGAACCATCACTAAAATTTTCTCTAAAAAACCAGTGACGAACTGGTACTTCATGGTAAAAAAGGCAACATATGAAAAAAAGACTCACTCCTTGCACTTTCTTGTAAACATCTAAAAATCATTGATTTGAAGTCGATTTGCAGTACCCCACACATATTAATTAACCGCCAAATCCAAAATGGCGAACGTGAATTGCTTGGGGGAAAAGACCCTACAGCTGGCTGAAATGCCATTCATTGATAACAATATTTTGTTTACCGTATCTCTCCGCAGTTTTGTTCATTGGTCAATTGGCACATACAGTAATCTTGTTGGTTATCTTTTTTTTCTCTCGATCTAGGCCTACAGCATTCAAAAACTGTAATTTTGAGCATTTTCTTACGTGGCCCTCTTAATGGGGCTGAAAAATTTCATTTATTCTTGTTTAAAAAAAAAGAAATTTGAAAGAAAATTCATGAATTTAGCCTTTGGATAAGGTACATGTATGTGATAAATGACTATATGATTATACCATAACATTGTGCATTGGATGAGTAATAAAGTCAATCCAATAACACAGGAAGCAAAATTCCTAGGTACTACGTCCGCTGTGCGAGGTTAGTATATCCTTGCATGAGTGTGATAAGGAAAGTTCATTTTTAATCAACAGTAGGACCTAAGTACAGGTCTAACTTTAGTCTTGAATGTGCCATGAACTATAGATAATGATTGTGAAAACACCCCCCAAGAAAACTAGGACTGTGTGGTCCACTGGTCAGAGCATTGGACTCAAAATCGCAAGTTTGTGAGATTGAATCCCCACTCTGCCATTGTCTCCACTTTAATAAAAAGGCCTGAGAGTAATATTTGTCATCTATAAGGTTAGCCATTATGACTGATTAAACCAGATGTAAAAATGGTAATTGGTTAAATACCAGCTTGGCGTTTACCAGCCAAACGCTGTCCTGCCGAGTTCCTACGAGAGTTACCATAAACAGAAACAGATCCACAGAAAACATTAGATTCCTCTTGCTCTTTTCTTAGGTAATGAGGATGTGGAGTATTCTGTAGAAGAAGCTGTCAATGCTATGGGGTTTGGATGGTTCCAGGTCAAGGTAGCCTGCATTGTTGGCTTCAACTGGGTATGTATTTATTTCAAACTTTCATCAGGTGCGAAGCACTGGAATACATTCATATTTGGAGATTTTTCATCTAAGTTTAAATATTCAACGCTTTTGAAGGAGCTAATGCAATGGAAACATTTGCACCACGGGTAGAGATAATTGAATGTTTCAAATCCTTTAAAATAAATGTTTGTTTAGTGGTGTACATGTACATCCTTGGAAAGGAATGTTTTTGCCAGCACAATAACCAAAAGTAAAAAAATTTGAAGATCCATCTTTAACCATCAATTGTTTTTATGATCATGAATGTCAAATTTATATTTTATCAGACCCAGTAGATTTGACTTTTAAATCGAGTCTGTATTTTTTTTAACCCCTTTCAGATGGCGGATGCATTTGAGATTATGCTAGTTAGTGTTCTCTCGGACAAGCTCAAATGTGAATGGGACCTGCTACCTTACCAACAGGCAATAATCACAACTATTGTCTTCTCGGGATACTTCCTTGGCGCACCCCTGTGGGGGCTGATGGGTGATAAGTTTGGACGTAAAGTGGCAAGTCTTGTACTTTTGATCTTATTTAAAGAAAAATGAAATGAATGTGAATAGAATTATGTGTATTTTTAAACCTGTATCATGCAGATGTTTCTTTTCTCCAATATCCAGATAATTTGTAATGATTTACATGTAGTAATAACTTAAAAGATGTCTTCCAATCTTTGATGAGTTCAAATAACTTAATTTAGGAATTCTACCAGATGAAATATGAATTCATATAGCTGAGAATGAACTAATATATTTAATGGGTAACTAACTGCCGTCCTGCATAGGCCCATGTTCGTTTTAATAGTGGTTCAAGTCTTAATATATAATCATATCTTTTGAACATCAGTAATAAATACAATGGTCACTGATCTTTATCTAAAGATAGAAATGCTAGGAAGCAAATCATAACCCTTTTTCTTGTGCAAAGATCTGTGATACAAATGTTTTAAGCATGGGTGGAAAATTCTTTGTTTACTATTCTCGATGTTTCAAGGGAGCTTTTGATTTTATAACTAAGAGTATGATACAGAATCTTCTCTCTCTTTGTTCATGTGCAGTAAGGCTGATTTTCTCACATCAGGAGATTCTGCCTCATGTGGTCGTACACACTTTTCATTATAATCTTCTTGTCATATTCATTATCCAATCTTCTATTATCTTCACTACCAGACCCTTTTACTCTGTTCTTTCTACATCTTCTACTTTGGATTCCTGAGTTCCTTTTCACCTAACCTCACTTGGCTGCTTATTTTAAGAGGACTTGTTGGTATGTCGTTAGGTGGTACATCTCAAGCGTAAGTACAATATTTTAGCCTGTTATGTTATACTGCCATGGAATGTATTGTGCCATCAATGGTCATCTATATTATAAATGTAAAATTCCATTTGTTCAAACAAATCTGTAATGACTGCACAGAAATGTTGTTAATGCTAACAATATGCTATTAAACAGAGGCCCTGTTACAACCGGTAATGTAGCAGCGATGCCTAGTTTTAAAACAATGTATTGCTTACACGTTGAAATAAATGTTTTGACTTTACAATCTGAAAGATAGTACTGGGCTTACTGTTAGCTCTCTGTTAGAATATCTTTGAAGCAAGATTTCACATCCAATGGTCTGTGTCCCTCATCTTGGGTCACATGAATATGTCCCACTTCTTATTTACATTCTGAATTCACCATATGATTGTTTTTTTCTGTAATAAATTTCTTGATCAATTACTTCATTTATCAAATTTTCAATTGTTGCACATGTTAAAATATCAATAATCTCTGTTTGGGCTGCTTAATATTGCAGTTTTGGTATTAAATTTTCATGAGGGTGTAATATTACCAGAAATTTACAGAATTCTGACTTTATGATAAGGTGAACTTTTTCTTCAAAATAGTCAGGGAAATGGCCGAGGCCGATATAAAGGTGAACTTTCACTGCACCGTATCTTACACTGTTTTCTCCCTTTCCCATAAGGGTAGAAGACATTATCTTGATTTAAACACAGAGGGTGCTGAAATTCTTATATTACAAGTTTTGTAGGTCAGGAAGAATTTATTTTTTATTATATAACCCTGGAAACGTATCATTTTGGGGACCTAATGTCTTGAGATTGGACCTAGTCTGCTGTGCAAACCCTTTGAGTTAAGGGTCTGAATGTGCAGCCTATAATGCCGTGTGTACTGAAGGCCCTGAATTGAAACAGAAAGTTTTTTGTGTGCTAGTCTTTGCATGGTCAAATTGTCAATTGTTGATCAAAATTTCAATCAGGGTCTGTGCCTGTAGACTAGATTGGACCGAGGGCAAATAATGTTTTTTCCTCGAGTTATGGGTTTTATGGTGCAGTCACATTTCGTCTACGGAAACTGTACGGCTCATCAAAAACAGCCCTTTTAACATTTTTTGTACCAGCTACATTATAGGTGGTTTGAATAAAAATGAATAAAATGGCTGTTTTTTGCTCTTTGTACAGCCGCTGTAGAGCAAATGTGACAGAAGTATTACTGGAATACCTTATTGCCTCACAAAATGAAATATCTGTGAATCTTTTCTTGTCATTACAGTGTGGTTATCTTGGCCGAGTTCCTCCCATCGAAGAGCAGAGGATCATGTCTTGTATTTATTGAAGTGAGAAGGAAATATTTATTTACATTCAGTACAATTTCACTTTTTTTATTGACCAGTGTGATTTCACATTTCATGAATATTTATGTTGCTCAACTGAAAAAATCCCATGCATTGCATTTCTTTGAAAAAAAAAAGGAATAAACAACAGTGTGGCTTACATGCATTGATTTGAGCAATTCATCCTAATCTTTTTTCTCTCCAGTCATGAGAAATTGATTGCTACTTAAAAAAAGGAAAAAAGGGTTAGGGCTACACTATGGTTTAACAATTAAGTTATGTTGATGGGTAGAGCTCAAATTGATTGATTTTATCTGTATTTTACTGTTAAAATGTCCTTGTGAGCTTTGTATTTTGATTCCATGTTGATTCCCTCCAATAGCTTGCAATTCAGACTCATGTATATATAAAATGTGTCAATTATATGACCTATGATAGATATCAAGGGGGCTGTTTCATAAAGCTGTTCGTAAGTTAAGAGCGACTTTAAGAACGACTGGTGAACCCTTACATGCTCCACCATCGCCAATGAATATACCATTTACTACAAGAGAGGATCACCAGTCGTTCTTAAAGTCGCTCTTAACTTACAAACAGCTTTATGAAACACCCACCAGGTAGGCAATTCATGGTTTTGAAGGAGTAAATGAAATCACAAGAGTTGAAGTGAAATACAATTATACCAGTCAGTAATTTACAAATTACTTTGTGATAGAAAAGAATTATGTGCCAAAGTTTTAAATCTTGGAAAGCCTAGGTCTATGATTTTAGTGTGGTTTTTATTCCTTGTTCATGAAATCCTAAATCCACTTGTCCAACAAAAAATGAGTGTCCTGAAATGCAACAAAGATTAACTGGAGAATAATCATCTTTTTTTTTTAAAACAAGTGCACACCTAGTTACCAATAATGCATATAGCATTTCCATTTATTTGAAAGCAGAATTAAAGAGCATTGTAGATTAAATGCCTTGCTCACAGGCATAGGTGCCGCGGCCGGGGATCGAACTCTTGACTTTCCATGTATAGCCAGGCGCCTTAGACTACTCGGCCACGGCACCTATTTACCTATTTATAATCATCTTTATTGCTAATTTGACATACCCCATGTCTGTTGCAGGCTTTCTGGGTTATAGGTGTTCTTCTTGAGATATCATTAGCTCTTCTCGTCATACCTACGTTAGGTTGGCGATATCTCCTTGTCTTTTCATCAGTTCCTCTACTCATCTTTGTATATCTTGCCAAGGTAAGTAACTTTAGAATAAATCAGTAGAATGTCTTCCAATGAATGAACATTTTTTAGAATTAAACTGAAAGTCGAATCCAAGAGGTCGCAGTGTTCACCAATTTTAATTGAAAATGGTTTAAACAAATATGATACTGATGCTTAGGTTACTTTTGACTGCAGACACCTTACATTAGTTATCTACATGTATTTTTTGAAATTTTTAAAGCCATGGATGGTTATGATCTGTAAAAAAGTGTTAACATTAATTATGTGGATCATTCATTTTTTATGAATCTTAGGGTGTAGTATGTACAAATGCCCTTCTATCTCCAACAAGCTATGTACAAATCAAAAAAATTTTCACTGTCTTTCAATTCTTTGATCAGTTTCTACCAGAGAGTGCGCTCTATCAGCAAGCATCAGGAAATTGGAGTGGCGCCATGGCATCCCTAGAAGAAATCTCTCGTATAAATAAGAAGCCACTACCACCAGGAAAGCTTAGGAAAAAGGCTGAACTTGTAAGTTTTTTATTTTCTCAGTACATGTCGTCTTTTGAAGGTTTTGCCAGTCCCTGATTCATTATTAGGCACCTTTCGCAAATTTCTACAACGCGAGATTAGAGTCGGGTAACTCAAAAGTTAACGATTAATCATAGACTCGAATTTCTAGATTGATTATACATTACAGTCAATACAATCAAACGTAGAAAACTGTTTTACAATCATTGCCGAGCTTTGTGTTACAGGCCCTACAGATCTTGCTTTTCGTGTGCAAAGCTCTTTCATACGATACCAGCATGCCATGCCATGCCATTTGCCTGCCTAAGCTCGCTGCGGGACTGTACCTGTATCATGGCTATGGCTCCAGCTGGCTGGAGACATGCGAAATGTAGATTATGATATGGATAAGAAAGTGGTTTTTCAAACAAATTGAGTACATATTGAGTAAGGAAAAACTTACCGAATTAAGGCTTAGATATAGATCATTACAGTCCATCGAATCGATATTGCATTTAATGTGCATTATTTGTGGATCACTGGCAATTGATTCCATGAGTCAGATCACCTCTCAAGCCGAATCATTTCCCATGCGTTGACATGTACACAGCATGCAACAGGCCATAAACCGTCTAAATTTGCGGAGTTTTTTTCTTTTGCCTGCACCTTCTACATAAACGATATGCCTCTAGCACACAATGTAGTGGGCAGTATGTTTTACTTTTCCGCAGAAATGGGGGGTTTGCCGGGGGGTACACTTCCATTGATGAGTGGGTACCAGGCGCGACCATTGGATTTCGAAAAGCACCCTAAACAAGGGAAGGTCTTTTCCAGATTATGAAAATGCATCTCTCAACAAGTATTTGGGTTGTGACACCCTACAAGTAGTGGAAATATATCCCTTTTCACATTGTTTCTCACACCCTCATAACGCTATAGGCCTATACGTAACGTACTTACCCACTCTTTCCCTTTTTACGTGTGGTCGTGCCTGGTACTATCCACCATTCAATGGAAGTGGGTCCCCCGGGCGGCCTCTCGAGCTCTGGTAGGAACCGAATTTGGATTTGGAAAGTCGTCCTAAATCAGATATATCGCTGTTACCATAGTAGCAACCAGAATTTTGCACACGAAACGCAGATTGAATGTTTCCGTTCCAGATGCGAAACAAAAAAAAATCTCATGTCATACAATTTGCATTACAGGACGGAGTTTTACGACCATGACGACGGGCCCAAAAGTCTCTTCCAAAATGAACTACCGTTCTAAATAAGCGTACGCGTCCTCAAACGAAAGGTCGGGATTATTAAATCTTGTGACTAATTAGAAATACTAGAAAACTCTTGGCAAATTATCAAAGTCTCCCCTCCCAATATATACATGTATTTCCTGACCTGATGTTCAATAAAGATATTTCAATTCTCTAAATTAATCTAATTGTTTATTTTGTAAGAAAAAATCTAGTTTCTGGTGATGGCTCCCTTTCATACATGTGGTGAAAGATATCCTATTGTTCAGCACTAATTTTCTTTTTGGATCATTATTTGCCAAATTGGGTAGATCTACAGTAAATCTCTGTTGGACCTGTGATTTGTTGTTATAGACTTTAGATCTGCTGGTAGAAGCAGATGTGAACAATATGACCTTGAGTAAGACTAAGTCTTTTTATCCCAAATTTTCCCTCCAGGTATGCACAAAATTGCACCATTTTAAAGTCCCAAAATGCAAAAAAGTCCAGGCCCGCTTCAGATCTTGGCCATCAACCACGTTGCGCGATAGCTCAGTCGGTAGAGCGGGGGATTCGTATTCCGGTGACCCGGGTTCGATTCCCATTTGGTGCGCTAGTGCCCTTTGGTAAGGCATTAATCCTCAGTACCAGGTCCTTCGGAGAGGACCTTAAGCCGTCGGTCCTCTGGTAGCTTGCTTACAAGCATTCTTGCTTTCTTAGCAATCAGGTAAAAAAAAATTCACCACCAAATTGGCATGCAGGTTGTCTTGAACATAATCTACAAAATTGTATAAGAATGCAAATTGCCATCTTAATGATTATGCTAATTCATGCGTAATTAGTATGCATAATCATACTTTTTCTTACTAAATCCCTAAATAAAGCTCCAAATGTTATAATTTTTGGTATAAACATGCTATGTGATGTTCTTAGCAAGTGCACATGAAAAAAATTGTGATATCAGATCAATTTCTTTTGTATTATATATTTTTTTCAATATCTTATGTATTTTGGAACTTTTGTTTTTCTTTTTTTCTATAAAATTTGTTGGGGACTCTTGAGACCATAAATATTATAAAACAAATCCACTTAGACCAGCAAAACTAAAAATAATCATACATTTATGATTCTTGGTTGAAATCACATTGACTTTGTACACTAAATCAAGTTTTTGAGCAATTTTCGGTCTGTTATGTACTTACAAACTATTGTGTTATTTCGGAATTGTGTCCCCGGGTGTCACAGAATTGGTCTCAAAAGTTGCGCAAGACTTGAAAGTAAAAAGTCTGTGAACGGCGCAGTAAGAAAATTGTGCGCGGTGAAAATATTGCGCGAACTGTTGAGGGGGATAGGGTTAATAGGGAAGTAGAAAAGGAAATACAGGTGATTTCATAATTCATATCATTTAGAATAAAAACAGGATAGATCTCTAATTTGACAAAGTGATTTTGAACTTTTCTTATCTTCACAGAAACCCAAAGGATCATTCCGAGAATTATTCACGACCAAACTGTTAGCTACCACGACTCTTCTTCTGATTATTTTATGGTAAGTGCATGTGAGGTGTCCTCAGAGAAACGTGTACCGGTAACAAAATTATGAATTCAGGTGTTCAACAATCTTTTAAAGAACTAGTTTAATGAACACACGATGCAACCCTAGTATCAGTAAGGCTAGCTTCTGTTAATGTATTTTATAAGTTTTACTGAGATTTTTTTTTTATTTCACCATGGACCTTACCCAGCAGCAAACTACTTGACTAACATTTATTAGTCATTGCTGTCCATTAGTCCATTGCTGACTCTTTTTAAGAGTCATGGGTCCCATGGACTATTTCAAATTTGACTTAGAGAAGTCATAGTACTGCCTATACGTTTCGTATTTGTTTAATTTCAAAATCTAAAGTGATAAGATTTGTGTAGACAGTAAAATCACATCTAGTAGAGTTGACAGAGCTATTAATTTATTTTTCTTTTCCAAAGCCCTTTAATGTAAACAAATTGGTTAAGAAAATTATGAGCTCTAGCTAACAGCATACAAAGAAAACTTGAAGAATTACTTCAAAATTTGTGGATACTGACTGCAGTTCAAAGTTTTCTTATCTTCCCAGATGAACTTTCATGACTGTAAACTGCATGGCTATTATGAAAGTTAGGTCAACAAAGAAGAAGGGAGGGCTGTTAATTACATGTATATATTGACAAAATAATTGATGTTCTCATTACATGGTTCCTGTAGGACTTGTGTTCATACCCAAATACCCTGTTAGTTTTTGAAGGAAAAGTCATTTATGCATTTGAATCCACAATGGATGATGTGTGGTTATTTTTCAGGTTTTGTAATGCATTCCTCTATTATGGGAATGTTCTTTTATCTACGGAATTGATTTCATCTGGAGATACGTGTGCTTGTGAGTAAATGGAGTTTTCACAATGATTCCTTTTGCTCTCTTGGGCTTTAATTTTCCCTATATATCAAAGGGTTTCTTTCATTAAAAATTCTTGTCTTCTGGCTTTTGTTTCATGTTGTCGTGGGGCTTCAAAAACCTTGTATTGCAGAATTTGGAAATTTTAAAGGGTTGCTCAGAAAAAGTATTTAAAAAATATGGCACTGGTGGTCTGAAAATAGTCTCCTAGGCCCATATTCCATAAACGAGATAATCCTTTTGCTTAAGTCTTAGTGTCTTAGCAATTTGTCTTAGCATTTTGCTTGTCTAAGAAATCTTCCCTAGGTGAGGTGAATGAGTATCTGGTAGGATTTATTTGAATGCTTTAGAACTAACATGTATATGATGGGTCACCTCCAGCGGGGGTCATATTATAACAACCTGTATGAAGCACAGTCGAGTAGTTATGTAATAAGTGTGGTATTTAAATGGACATATCATTATTATTATTTGTGTGCCATGAATGTCTCCATGCTTTCCTGTCCTTTGTTAACTTGTAAGTCAATGAAAGGTGTCAGTGTATGATGGTCTTCTGTCTCTTCTGTGCATTGGTTCCCATAGAACTAGATTGTGAGCGAACAAATCTAAATGGAGAGCCCCATTCCCTCTGTATCTTGATTTCCTTCCCTTAATCTGGGTCACACCTTCAGGAGCCGAATCAGCTGGGAATCCATCCGAATACAGAGAATATTGCTCTGTTCTCCCTCCCTGAATGTGAAAGAATTCAGGAGGGATTCAGGGGCCGATTGCACGAAAGGGTATTTACAAGGACCGTCTTTCGTGTCGCCCATCTTTTATGATACGCTATAAGCGGGGTGTTTCTGAAATTTATGATAAAAAAAAAGATTTGTTACCTTGCTTTAAATCAAATTTTATACAATTTCATTATATATCATATTTTATAAACAAACATTTTTGTTTATTTTAACGGACAAATAAAATATGTTTTGAGATGATTTATTTAAAATTCGTTTCACATAGCGCATCATAAAAAATGGGCAACACGAAAGACTGTCCTTGCAAAGACTCTTTCATGCAATCAGCCCCAGGAACATTCGTGGAGGGATTCGGCTTGTCTTGAAATGTACAAAACCAGCCAAGTACCCTTCAAAGTACTCCTGAATTTATTCGGATGGAATTTGGTTGGATTCTTGGAGGCATTTTGGGTATTCTAGGCAGTCAATTCTTGACAATTCTGCTCTGATTTGAGACTTATTCTGGACCTATTCATCTCAGATTTGGGGGAGCTCCCTAAATCAAAGACAAAGAGGGGGGGGGGAAGATTGTTTCCTGCTTCGTATAGAGCTTCATAAGTAACAAATCAACAAATATCTGTTGACCCTTCTTTGTTCTGAATGATCAATGATATATCCCTATGATGTAGCTGACCGTAGCAATAGCACCTATTCAAAAGTGTTTCAGTAATGGGTAATGGCATTCATAACTTTAGAAACAGCTTTGTGAAACCTTTAACATTATAAATACCACCTGATACCTTATCCTGTTGCATTATTGGTAGGCTCCAAAAGATTGGAGTGTTGTGGCCCAGTGGATTAGTCTCCGGACTCTGAAACAGAGGGTCGTGGGTTCGAATCCCAACCATGGCGTAATTTCCTTCAGCAAGAAATTGATCCACAATGTGCTGCACTCAACCCAGGTGAGGTAAATGGGTACCTGGCAGGAATTTATTCCTTGAAACGCAGCGCGCGTAACAGCTGCACTGCTAATTATGGGTAATTATGCTGCATATACTGTAGAGCGCTTAGAGACTTCTGACAAAGTAAGTATTAAGCACTATAAGCAAGTATAATTGTATTATTATTATACTGATTCATGTATGACGAGTGGTGTTCAGATAATAACCCTAAAACATTTCTATGGAATGCTGGGCTTCATAATATTTCTTCAATTTTCAAGGCAATTAATACATGTATGTATCAATTCATTTATTATACTGGTAATTCATAATATTTTTGTTCTTTTCCTATTCTCAGTTAATCATTTGATTTTTGACAGCTTTTTTTTTTGCAATAAGATATAAAGAATAATTTTCAATTGGTGCATGAATTGACAACTGGCCCTCTTTGAAAGTATAATCTCAGTTACCCAGAATTAACTACCCGGTAAACCATGGCTAACAACATACCACCCATACAGTCTTCTCTAATGGGAATAGCAATAAACTAATAGATTGACAGCATTTCATTATATCCCCTCATCCATTCACCACTTCAGTTTGCTGTTTGTCTTTTTTTAGCATATGTTGATTTTTCTTCACTATTTTTCCTCTAAAAATATCATAGAATGATTCTTTCATTAACCATTGACATGTGTGCTTAGCAGTAAAAAAGGTATAAATTTGCTTTGGAAATTGTATCATCGAGTAAGAGTTGACAAGAAATTTCTTATTGTGAAGCTGGGACCATTGAAGCAAAATAGATTATAGAGAAAAAAAATAAGATTTTGAATTCCTGAAACTTTGATTATTTGATTTGATTTCACTTTTGAGTATCCATAAAAAGTTAGAAAGTATAGAAATATTGAAACTGATTATTAAGGAGAGAGAGAAAAGTGATTTTTGTGTTGAAGCTTATCATCCTTTACATATCCCTCTTGTTTATTCTTAAAATTGAAGACCCAGTCCACCCCAGCAACTAGTTCATTTGAATAAAAAGGCATCCAACAAGTTTATTTTAATAAAAATGTTTCCCAACAACACAACACTCATATTTTCATTATAATCAGTGTAATAAGAAAGTTTTGCTTGATTAAGAAAAGACAACAGTATGCTTTTTCAGAGTTGATCGTTGGTGAAACAGTGGTTTCTATATTTAATGTTTTCATTATATGAAATGTGGCAATATTTCCCTCTAATATAAAAAGTAATGACTGTGGAATGTGGAATCTCTATTCATTGTAAATGATCATAGATCAAGAGATTCTTCATGATCAAATTTACAGAAATTGAAGTATTTGTTTTGTGTAACAATACTGCAAAGTGTGTGTCGCTCATTTGAATATCACCTATGTCATGCTTGTTCGAATTTTGTCTTTTATTGACCTTCAAAAAATAATCTTATGTTTAAATAGCAAATAGAAATAAATCTGATTATCTGGTCTTACTATTTGAAATGGAGAGTACAGTTTCATGTCTGATCCGGGGCACTACTTCAGCTCGTCTGAACTGGCTGAAATTTGTTGTTGTCGATATCTTTTCATATTGATGAATAATAGATTTGTTTTAATTGAATGTTCAATTGAATTTTTGCTATCTCTATCTAGCTAATGCTGAGCCAGAACTGGAATGTCTTTCTACTTGTAAATCTCTTGATACTCAGGGATATGTTGACTTACTGGTAACTTCATTAGCTGAATTCCCAGGTAAACCAATAACTTGTGTTTTGACCCCGTGTTTGATATAAATTCTGGTCTGAAGTTGTGGCTTAACTATGACAGCCAATTGTGATGATAGTCTTTTACAGTAAATGTTCAATTTGTAAGTGCATTTTGGTACTCATTCCAGTCATAGCTGTTGGTAAATAATAACTAAAGTAGTTTTCTCCACCATAAAAGCCATAATTATAAATGGACACATTTGACACTTTTGACTTCCTATAATTTTTAGCACAGAATCAATCTTGACTTCAAAATACTGACCACTATCATTTAGTTTTTGAAAAGCCATGTACTGATGTAATCCTAACAAATTGAAAGCTTTAGAAAGGTCATTTGTACCCCTTACACACTGGCCTCTTCCTTTTTCCCCGGTCAACTTCTCTGGCGAACTTCTCCGGCACGCATTCCTCACTTCTCCCCTGTGAAGAGAAAATTGTGCCCTTTCGCACTGTCATCTTTTTCCCGGCAAAAGTTTGTTTGGGCGAAAGTAATTTTAAAAATTTCCGATATCGCAATATAGCATACATTGTTACTCTTGTATCCCTAACTGAACAAGCTTGGCATTCGCACTACAAAAGAAAAGAAAATTGTAAACATTACTTCTTATTGATTATAAAAGTTGTCAGAAAGTTTGAATTACAAGTTATTTTTTTTAGAAAGATTATAAGCAAAAAAAAATCTGAGTATTCTAATATTTTCAGTGCATTTTCGAGGGTATCTAACTCTATGGATTGATCAGCTTTCTGCTTTATCCAGCGCACGGAATCTTGATTCAGGGGATTTCGGGGATATGAAATTTGACCTCTGACATCAGCGGAGAAGTTCTCCGGTGAGCTTTCATATTGCCCTTTTTCCCTGCAAATTTTGCTGGGGAAGTTGTCCTGTGTACCTTTCATACTGGACACTTTCCCCTTCGCTTGCGAAGTTCATCGGGAAAATCGGAGTATGAAAGGGGTACTGATGGGGGGAAAGTAAATCAGTTATTCCATAACTCAATCATCTAAATTGTGTTATTTGTTGTCAGGTATTGTTTTGACTCTGCTTGTGATTGACACACTGGGTAGAAAAATCACTATGGGTCTTGAGATGTTAGTAGCTGGTGTCTTCACTTTCCTTCTACTATTATGTATTGGCGGGTAAGTAAAAAATAGCCACATGAAATGTGCAATCAGTTTTAATAGTATTTATTGTAACTGTATGTCTATTATAACTCATCGAAATAATGCTATACATATTTCTTTACATTACAAAGTCCAAGACTGGCTCATGAAAATTGTTATAAGTATAATAAGGATACCCATCAATGAGGTCTTCAGTAACAATGCTCATGCCAAGGATACTTGGAACAGTCCTAATTCGAAAAAAAAATTGTAAGCGTAGTATTAACTTTTTTAGGGTAATATGAGCTATCCAGTTATTGTGCTTTGTTTGGCCAATAGGGAATATATCATGTAAATTTTTTAATTTTATTGATTAAACTTAACAATATGATCTAAGACCCGGGGTCCTCTCTATGGGGGAAAATATGAAAAGGTTCCATTTTTTTAAAGATCTTAAAACATAATTCATTATCAATGTAAGATAAGCTAAGATAATATTGAGCTTTTCATTCAAGATGAAAAAAAAGGAAAAATGTCATTGTGTTGATTTAAAACATTCGACCATATTTTACCAATACCAACAATAAACAGTGATCATCTAGGAACCCATCTGGAATATGATTCTGATCACATGTTTCTTCATATTCAAGGTGGATATAATTGATGAGAATAAGCTCAACATTAATTTTGCTACTAAAGTATAATTCGAAGTAGTAAATATACCCTGAGCAATTAACAAGATGAGTTTATTTCATTGTACATGTTATTTTCTCCTTTGCAGTTTGCCCCAAGTTTTGCTTGATTAAGAAAAGACAACAGTATGCTTTTTCAGAGTTGATCGTTGGTGAAACAGTGGTTTCTATATTTAATGTTTTCATTATATGAAATGTGGCAATATTTCCCTCTAATATAAAAAGTAATGACTGTGGAATGTGGAATCTCTATTCATTGTAAATGATCATAGATCAAGAGATTCTTCATGATCAAATTTACAGAAATTGAAGTATTTGTTTTGTGTAACAATACTGCAAAGTGTGTGTCGCTCATTTGAATATCACCTATGTCATGCTTGTTCGAATTTTGTCTTTTATTGACCTTCAAAAAATAATCTTATGTTTAAATAGCAAATAGAAATAAATCTGATTATCTGGTCTTACTATTTGAAATGGAGAATACAGTTTCATGTCTGATCCGGGGCACTACTTCAGCTCGTCTGAACTGGCTGAAATTTGTTGTTGTCGATATCTTTTCATATTGATGAATAATAGATTTGTTTTAATTGAATGTTCAATTGAATTTTTGCTATCTCTATCTAGCTAATGCTGAGCCAGAACTGGAATGTCTTTCTACTTGTAAATCTCTTGATACTCAGGGATATGTTGACTTACTGGTAACTTCATTAGCTGAATTCCCAGGTAAACCAATAACATGTGTTTTGACCCCGTGTTTGATATAAATTCTGGTCTGAAGTTGTGGCTTAACTATGACAGCCAATTGTGATGATAGTTTTTTACAGTAAATGTTCAATTTGTAAGTGCATTTTGGTACTCATTCCATTCATAGCTGTTGGTGAATAATAACTAAAGTAGTTTTCTCCACCATAAAAGCCATAATTATAAATGGACACATTTGACACTTTTGACTTCCTATAATTTTTAGCACAGAATCAATCTTGACTTCAAAATACTGACCACTATCATTTAGTTTTTGAAAAGCCATGTACTGATGTAATCCTAACAAATTGAAAGCTTTAGAAAGGTCATTTGTACCCCTTACACACTGGCCTCTTCCTTTTTCCCCAGTCAACTTCACTGGCGAACTTCTCCGGCACGCATTCCTCACTTCTCACCTGTGAAGAGAAAATAGTGCCCTTTCGCACTGTCATCTTTTTCCCGGCAAAAGTTCGTTTGGGCGAAAGTAATTTTAAAAATTTCCGATATCGCAATATAGCATACATTGTTACTCTTGTATCCCTAACTGAACAAGCTTGGCATTCGCACTACAAAAGAAAAGAAAATTGTAAACATTACTTCTTATTGATTATAAAAGTTGTCAGAAAGTTTGAATTACAAGTTATTTTTTTTAGAAAGATTATAAGCAAAAAAAAATCTGAGTATTCTAATATTTTCAGTGCATTTTTAGCATGTAAAAGATGCTTTCATGATAAACATTGTTATAGAAAAAAAAACTGTAAGGTCGAGGGTATCTAACTCTATGGATTGATCAGCTTTCTGCTTTATCCAGCGCACGGAATCTTGATTCAGGGGATTTCGGGGATATGAAATTTGACCTCTGACATCAGCGGAGAAGTTCTCCGGTGAGCTTTCATATTGCCCTTTTTCCCTGCAAATTTTGCTGGGGAAGTTGTCCTGTGTACCTTTCATACTGGACACTTTCCCCTTCGCTTGCGAAGTTCATCGGGAAAATCGGAGTATGAAAGGGGTACTGATGGGGGGAAAGTAAATCAGTTATTCCATAACTCAATCATCTAAATTGTGTTATTTGTTGTCAGGTATTGTTTTGACTCTGCTTGTGATTGACACACTGGGTAGAAAAATCACTATGGGTCTTGAGATGTTAGTAGCTGGTGTCTTCACTTTCCTTCTACTATTATGTATTGGCGGGTAAGTAAAAAATAGCCCCATGAAATGTACAATCAATTTTAATAGTATTTATTGTAACTGTATGTCTGTTATAACTCATCGAAATAATGCTATACATATTTCTTTACATTACAAAGTCCAAGACTGGCTCATGAAAATTGTTATAAGTATAATAAGGATACCCATCAATGAGGTCTTCAGTAACAATGCTCATGCCAAGGATACTTGGAACAGTCCTAATTGCAAAAAAAAATCGTAAGTGTAGTATTAAAGGGGAAGTTCACCCTGACAAAAAGTTTATTGTAAAAATAGCAGAAAAATTAATGAAAAATATTGCCAAAGGTTTGAGAAAAAATCATCAAATAATTAAAAAGTTATTAGAATTTCAATTATTTGATTTGTGACGTCATATGCGAGCAGCATTCCTACATAGCGAATGGTAAAAAATCAATGAAATGTCATTTTCTCAGAAAATTGAAAATGGTTTTCACTGTAACTTTTGTATATCAATAGACAAATCGTTTCACACCCGATCATGAAAAGAAAACAAAATTAAGTCATCAGGAACCATACAAAATTTGAAATTTATGCATTTTATATTACATAACACATGGGACAGCTGCTCGTTTATGACGTCATAAATCCAAAACTTTGAACTCAAATAACTTTCTTACTCTTTAACGGATTTTCCTCAAACCTTCACCAATATTTTTTACTATTTTTTCTGCTATTTTTACAAGAAAGTTTTCTTCAGGGTGAACTTCCCCTTTAACTTTTTTAGGGTAATATAAGCTATCCAGTTATTGTGCTTTGCTTGGCCAATAGGGAATATATCATGTAAATTTTATTGATTAAACTTAACAATATGATCTAAGACCCGGGGTCCTCTCTTTGGGGGAAAATATGAAAAGGTTCCATTTTTTTTGAAGATCTTAAAACATAATTCATTATCAATGTAAGATAAGCTAAGATAATATTGAGCTTTTCATTCAAGATGAAAAAAAAGGAAAAATGTCATTGTGTTGATTTAAAACATTCGACCATATTTTACCAATACCAACAATAAACAGTGATCATCTAGGAACCCATCTGGAATATGATTCTGATCACATGTTTCTTCATATTCAAGGTGGATATAATTGATGAGAATAAGCTCAACATTAATTTTGCTACTAAAGTATAATTCGAAGTAGTAAATATACCCTGAGCAATTAACAAGATGAGTTTATTTCATTGTACATGTTATTTTCTCCTTTGCAGTTTGCCCCAGCTTGTTTTTATCTTTGTAATTCGTGGCTTGATTTCAGGAGCATACCAGGCTTTGTATGTCTACACACCAGAGGTGAGAATATTACATTCAGGGCAATTAAATATTTCAGTTTAATTCAACTACCTTCTGTTCTTCAATTAGCAACATTCACATGTTTCTTTCATTACTACTTTGTTTAGAAATAAATGTTTTTTTACAAGTAAAAAAATTGTGAATTTGCAAGTTCATGTGAATTAAGCAATTATTAGGTATCAGCTGCATTGTCAATATAAGAATTTTATTGATTACTTTTGATCTTAAAAAAACCCCATTGAATGAAAGTTACAGATGCATAAAGAATGTGCTCGAGTGTTTATAAGTTTTCTGCCTTTTTTTTAATGTATTCTGCATGATTCTTGGGGTACTGTATCAAACGTTTAGAGGTCAAGGGCACTGTTCGTACCAGCCATGCATGCTGGTGAAGCATTCAAGAGTTGAGAGTGAGGATTTCTTGTACCAGAATGGAGATTTTGCTTGGGTATATGAACTTGGACAAGTTCTACAAGATAAGCAGGGCCAGCAATGTTTATACATTGCAGTGCAATTGCAAATTTGCATTCAAATGTTTCTGTGATTCTTCCAACAGAAGCTGTAAATTTATTTGTGTGAGTTATGATTGATTGATCTAGAAATTGCAGATTTGCAATCAAATTGCTATTCCAGGTTGCTATTATTCTGGTTCTCTTAACAGAAGATAAGTATGTGAATTTGCAATCAATTACTGGTCTAATTCTTGCAACTGAAGATATTTTGTTATTAGTAATAGTTAAGTTTAATTATCACATTAACAATCAATTGCTTGCTATTTTTTTCTAATAGAAGGTATAAATGGATTTGTGAAAGTTATTATTGATCAACTAATTGCATATTTGCAATCAATTTCTGGCCTAGTTCCTTCAACAGAAGGTACATATAATTTTGCTCCAGCTTATCAACTACAACACTCCCTGGATTCTACAAGAAGTACCTTAATTCTCCTACCACTTGTTCAAAGTAATTTCTTCCTCGACAGTGTGTGTTATGTATCAATTCAATCTTCCCTTATATGTTTATTTTCTGTAGATCTTCCCTACGCATGTGAGGTCAGTAGCTATGGGAACGTGTGTCGCTTCATCGAGGTTGGGTGCTGTTTTGACCCCTTTTGTAGCCCAGGTAGGTGTCAAAGATTGACTTGCTTAACTCATCTTAGTTTATGTATATATTCTTTTCAAACATGACAACAAATTTATGCACATTATTGTGTCACTATGATAATATACTCATTGATATGTCGAATAGCACTTTACCAAAAGCACTTTCAGACTGACTGAGTTATCCTTTATTCTTATGAATATGGTTATACAATATTACGTGAACGTATGACCATTGGGATGTTACAGCTCATGCAATGATTATTTCAAGCCATTCATGGGAAGCTTATGAACATGTGAAAGTCTCATGCTCAATCTGAGGATCGCACATCCTGTGGTACTGGTAAATTGTCAAGAATAAAAAAATGGACAGTGTGAATAATCCCCCTACTGATATGATGGTTGGTTATAAGAGCATTCAGATCCAAATGTATGTCTTATAGATATAGGATAATTGTATGATAATTCTTATATAAATTATTCTGATATATATCCTATATTTGAAACAATATATCATAAGATTATTTAAATGTGAAAAGTCAAGTTGTCGTGTGTCATTACAAGAACTCTTTCATAAAAAAACTTTTACAGCACAAGGGATCACCCATTCATTCTGTTTGTGTCATTATATTAAAAAAAATAACCAAAGTATTAAACAAATCTTATACTCTTATCAGAAAAAAATCAATATATTCTACTGTACTACCATTCCTTTGTATTTTTTAATGCCCATTCTAAAATTAGGATTCTATCTGTGAATAGGAAGAAAAGTAAATGAATTTTTCTGGTCTTCTGTAATCTTCAAAGGGCTCTGCAACTTAAAAGATGACGTATACATTCGTAATTCCGAAGCTTCGTTATTACGAAGGTTCGGATATTCTGATGGTTTGTTAATCCGATTCAAGCGAAATAAGGTTTGTTGTTCCGAAGGTTCGACAATCCGAAAAAGAAATGAGGTTCGTTGTCCGAAGGTTCATTAATCCAAAAACGAAATAAGGTTCGTTTACCCGAAACAAAATGAGGTTCGTTGTTCATTTCGTTTTCTGACAAACGAACCTTCGGAATTACGAAACTCATTTCGTTTTCGGATTAACGAACCTTCGGAATTACGACTCTCATTTCCTTTTCAGATTTACGAATCTTCAGAATTACACCACAAATGTTCAGATTAACGAACCCTTTTTCGTTTTCGGATTAACGAACATCGAGGTATAGGCAATTTACGTGTTTCGGAATTACGAACCTTCGGAATTACGAAGTGTAACCAAAAAATGAACATAAACCTGCTTGAGCAGTATCATTGTAAGGAATGATTGTTTTTTTTTTTTCATTTTAGTTTCTCAAAGATTCTCAGAACTGTCAAGCAAAACTGCATTAATGTGTGAGTTTTGTTTTATTTTTCTTTTGCATCCACCATACAGATTTTGGTCAAGCAGTCATTGGTCATGGCGGTATGTGTGTATGGCAGCTTTACCATCCTAGCTAGCATTGTATCCATCATCCTCCCCATAGAAACAAAAGGACGTATCCTCAAATAGATGATGGAGCTGATTCTAGTGATTTTGAAATTAGCAATATCAAAGTTATTCACTAAAGTATACCTTACCCTCTATATATGGGATCTTTCTAAATATGTTACTTTATATGGAAGATTGAAATGTTTGTCTTATTATAATAATTGTAGTGCTTCATGAAGTGCAGTAAGAATGAAGGAAAAAAATGGGGTCTGACTAACAAAATACAATATCTTGCTTTGAAATCTGCCGATCATACTGAAAGAAATTGAAGGTCATTTGACTAAAATTGTCCATGAAGTAACTACGAACTGGTCTATTGCCCATCTGTGTCTCCTATAGGGATCAAACTATAAAATGATTCCCCAAGTTATTATTGAAGTCAGGATAAAACTATTCATAATGATGATGATGATGACAAACACATGTAAATGTATGTACTTGAGAGGATTATGACTTGGTCTAATCTCACATTCTCTCATCCCACAATGCATAGTAGGTCAGTATTCTGAACTCTGGTTTGACTATTATGGTAATAAAAAAGAACAAAACAAACAAAGCAGACCTTGACGTTTGATCTAAAGTTATCAGTAAGCCATTATTCTAGCATAAAAAAAGAAATGTAGACATCTATGATATATATATATACATACAGTGGAAACAAAGTTTTGACTTAGACCATGAAATGGGCTTGATCTAAAGCAGATATCAGAATACTGGCCATTGAATGGCATTCACATAGTTAAACTAGGGTTCAACTAAAGGCTCAACAAGAATGTTAGTCTGCACATCTATGTAATGCTAGGTTACATATTCCTATTTCAGTTTTCAGGGCAAAGATAAGAGTGCCAAAGGAATTGTTGAATATAAAATAAGTCTTTATATTCATATAAATTTTTTTTGTCCTCTTTCTGTTCCTAAATTAATCTTGGGTATACTTTCCCCACAGGAATAACAAAATCCATACATAGCGGGTCAGCCACAGACAGTCCAATATAGTAAGAGATAACTTTGAGAAAACAATTTATTTTCTCGATAACCTGTTTGCCTGATAACCATTTTGTTCCAATTACCATCTTACCTGTTTACCAGTTTGTTTGATACCCTCTTAGTCTAACATATTTGCAGGCTACATGATTAGAAAAAATTGGTCAAGATAAATGTTGTTCATTATACCAGTAATTAATGTAGAACCTGAATAAAATATGTGTTGTTAAAAACTAAGTATCCATGACAATGAATATGTAGTTAATAGTGTGTGTTTATAAGGCACCTTGAGAAAAGTCTTTCAGCAGAAGTCTGACTCAGCGTCTTTCTCTTTTGTCATTGGAGAGGGAAGGATATTGCTATAAAAGATACTGATATGACATAAACTTTTGTACTCTGCTGAGCATACGTATGAAATACTTGTTCATGTATATTTGCATATCATTTATCTTCTGCATTTCAAGAGTTTGTAAAATTAGTTTATTAACATATTCATGATAATGAATATGTTTTTATAACCATAATTGCTACTACATATAAAGAGATATTGAAAGGAAATTATACTTGTGATCATCATACTAAAATACAAATTGGCAAAAGATAGATATTTGTGATTACATCAGGGATGCCACTTTTCCAAATAAAAGTCTGAACTAGACAACTAATTTTCAACTATAGATATTATGTATTTTCATGTGTGAAATGGCTTATGCCAGGTGCTTTATGACTTCATTTATTTATTTTATTCTAAGTGACACCTCTGATTATATTTATTCTGTTTGAAATCAATATTCTTTTTAATATTCTTTTTAAAATAAAAATACAGGTATACATGTAAGCATATATGATATTTTATAAAATTTATTTAGGTGGGAAATCATGCCCATGATTTATATATTTCATTCATATTTATCAAAATTATTTGTATGTAATGTTCTGTTTTGATATATTCACAATTTGGCAATATGTGAAAGCAGTTTTGATATGTATGGTTTATTAATCGTATTGATAGGTTGGTGAATATATGATTATACGTGTTAGAAGTTTTTTTTAATATATATACTTATTTTTAACTATACAGGGTGTATTGCAATTTTTCTTCACATCTTTGTCAAGACTGAAATTGATCAGTGGATAGATTTGCTGCATCAAAATTGTGATATATGTTTTGTGATATTGTATTTTTAAACTCGGTGGGATGGTAAATTGATACTGCTGAATATTTAGAACAATTTGATAACATTTATGTGGTAATGTGTAATGAATTTTACTCATCTATGGAAGGACAGTCAAACCACTTCTACTAAGCTCTTTCATATGAAAATTGGATTAAAATATTGATACAAGTCAGAATGATATTGAATAAGATGAATCCTTTTAGCTTGATTACATTTATGTGCTTTATTGAAAAGCATTGTCCAAGAAAACTTTAAAGATACACTTTACTTGTCAACATAATATATTATGAGATATAATTATGCTAGAAATTGCCTCAAAGTGATTGGAATATGTCAATTGAAATCCCTTTGAAATGCACTGAAATATGATTAGAAACTGACTCAAGTGTGCCGAGTTATATATGCACCGCACATATAACTCATGAATGGGACTGAACACTGTTTTGATTATAACTACCATTTTCAAAAGATCTTAAATCATCCTCCCCATAGAAACAAAAGGACGTATCCTCAAATATATGATGGAGCTGATTATCTTAAATACCAAACCTCTCTTTCTTCTTTCTTCCTCTCTCCTTTTCTCCTCCCCATTATACCACTATTAGTAACTCTACTTTCTTAACAGCATATCCTGTACCTATGTTTAGAATGTACATTGAAGTCATCATTGAATAATTGATATCACAATTTTTTAGGTTATAATAATTGCCCATATTATTGTCTGTTTTATATCTTTATATGTTTGGATAATGTATATTGTATAAAACCAATATGTATTTTAATAAATAATATGAATCATTTATTATTGTATTGTGCAGACTGATGCTTGTTTGCAAATAAAAGAGAGTTCAAAGGAGTTTGTAAAATGAAAGACTGAGGAGTGAATGGAAAGAAGGGCTAGACTGGGAAGAGGAAGGGGGGGGGGGGGAGCAGAGAGAGGGGGATGGGGAAAGGGAAGTATGGGATAAGGAGAGGGGAGAGGAGTAAGAGGAAGAAAGAAATGGAAGAAGGGGATGGTGGAGGCTTCATTAAGTCATATGAGAAAGAAACCTGTATGTACTTGGTCCCACATTTCTTTTAATTAAAATATTTAATACGTATTAAAAAAAGAAGATGTAAATGGCCAATTATAATATATTTGATTGGTCGAAGTGCTAAAGAAGTAAGTCATTCACTTTTTAAGAATAGACAATTTATTTTGCTTGTCTTAATTTCTGAGGGGAAATGTTTTCCCTTTTCATTTTTCCTTGACCCCTCCCTGATTTTTGAAATGCTGGATCTGCACAATCTTTCAGTTCTTAATTGTTTTTCAGATTATTTTTGTGTGGATATTGCAGTTGCAGATTCTTGGGCAATGGTGTCAAGTGTAATACTAGATTGCAGTTAACTGTTCATTCTCTCTTTACTTTGATCCTCAAAATATTTTAAGAAATTTACCCATCTTCCGCTTCCTCCAAATATATGTAATCCTTGATCAGATTTTTTTCTTCACTAATACATTTTTTATTCTTCCCGTTTTTTTAAAAATTCGTTTATGGAGGAGCGCCATCTATTGATCTTTCTCAGTTAAAGCGCTCGCCTTGAAACGCCAGAGTGTCGTCTGTTCCTCTCAATTTTTTGGACGGTAAACTCTCTCCAACAGCTTTCATTATATTTTTTCTTTGTTTTAGCTTAGTTTCATGTTAAATGGATAGTTTGAATTATGTTAGAGTAACGTATTAGCTCAATTATTGTAGTTTTCATTCCCGATTTTCATTCTGATAAACGGTAGCCCACTGGTGGAGCGAGTGCGTTTTAGTGGCCCCATTCATATTAATTCGTGTTGCTTTTCATATGTAGGGTGGGCAATGGCACCAGATTTGTGCCACTCACACATTGTACGAGGTTAGTATATGTACTAATCTGTAGAAATGTGTAAAAAATGATGGTTGCAGTGAGCTAGTGTTAAGGTTATGCTTTTTAGTAGAAATGCCATTTCATTTTTGTTGTCCTAACTATCAAAGTATCATGTGTCTCGATCATGCATGGTTATATCATTAATTTAAAATCATAACCACATGTAATGTTTGGACCTCATTGGTACTAGGAGTGCTGAACTCCAACCCCCAAAAGTAATCACTTTTTCATAGCTCGTCATAAATAATACAGTGTAATAAACCGTATTGAGATGAACATATACATGCACAAGACAATTCCCTTCGTTTGTAAATATGAATAAGTGAGATGGGGGGGGGGGATGATCCTAGGCTTCCTGCTGAGCTGAGTTCGTGTCAGGTGTGTGATCTTGACTACACTTCAAATTTAACTATTCACCAGTGCCATTCATTTTATCAATGCTGACGACATCTTTTTACTCCCATTGACTTTGTACAAGGTGAGCACACACAAACAAGAAGAAGGGCAACACATTTCACAATCAGACCATAGTACGGTAGTTTGATTATTCCTAATTAATTTATTGAATGAAATAGAACAAATTGTGAGTTTGTGACATCTTTCGTTCCCTCACTTTTCTATAAGGTTCATCATTCATTGTGAGGATCTATCTGGCTCACAATCTGCCTATTCTAGTCTTATATACATTTATTTTTTTATTTTTAGGTTTCAACTTGACATGTTGAAGAAAATGCAGAAGGGAAGCAAGGAGTGAGTATAAAACAGTGTTTTGCACCAAAAACTAACAGCACAGCAGTTTTCCACCTGCATTGTTCACAGTAATAGTTCTGTCAGCTCTTTTGCACCACTTTGTTTGTGCATGCCTCCCTTTCTATCATTTTGTGAATGTTTTGAGGAAATTTCTTCATAAATGTTGTTGAAGGAAAATAAAACCTAGAATATAACATTTGCAATTTATACATACATATAAAAATGAAACAAGTGCAACACGCCGTCCACTTACTGCCACCTAAAAGAGCTTCAAACCATGGAATAGGCTTCAAATAGGCTTCAAAGTTATACTCTGTCTTGTGAACTGTGGAATTGTCAGTGTCCATTTGTAGATTGCTTTAGGATTCTGCTTAAAGTCAAGAAACTAGAAAACACCATGTCTGATAGTACACGTTCTTCAGGAGATACACATATATGCATAAACCATATGGATCATCTTGTGCTGACCGTAAAAGATGTTTCTCGCACTGTTGACTTCTATACCAAAGTTCTTGGAATGACCGAGATCACCTTCAAAGCGACCCGCAAGGCTCTCAAATTTGGCAACCAGAAAATCAACCTCCACGAATCCGGCAAGGAATTTGAGCCCAAAGCGGCATGTCCAACCCCAGGATCGGCAGATCTGTGCTTCATCGCTGATACATCACTGGAGGATGTGATGGCCCATCTAAAAGAATGTGGGGTGTCTGTTGAAGAAGGTCCCGTGATGCGGACAGGTGCAATGGGCCCCATCAATTCAGTCTACTTTAGAGATCCAGACATGAACCTTATTGAAGTCTCAAACTATGTTTAAATTCCCCTTCCCAATTGACATTCAGTATCCTCAAGCCTTTCAATGAAGTTTCACTTTGATATTCAATTCAGTCATGGCATCTCCGTGTAGTTCATATGTACATGGTATGTATTTGATTTTTAATTGATGGCCAATGCGTGAGAGATCATTCTTGCAATCTTCAAAGAATACTTTCACTTTATAATATGAGCAAGTAAAATTTATTTAGTTCAGAAGTCAAAATCATGAAAATATTTCCAATACCACACAGATCAAGTTTATGTGTACTATACCTCTCCTATATAAGAATTAAATATCACAGTTCAATTGAGCGAAGTTAACTGATTTTATTTGAAAATTCTTGTTAGAAACTCATTAAATGTAAGATAAATTGATCAGCCATTCTATTTTGAAGTAACCTGAATTATTAAAAACTGGAAATTTTCAGAGTATAGTATACATTGAATCTACCCAAAAGTGCCACATTTCATTTGTTTACTTTGACCTATATTATATAATATCAGTAAGAAATGATATTTTACAAAGAATTGCTCTCAGGTAATCAGCGTGCTGACTTTCAGTATCTAGTCACATTATGGTAGCTTATAAGTGGTCTTTATCAATATATAGTTTTGCACTGAAATAGGCCTGTTTTCCATTTGTGAATAGATAGCTCAATATTCAAATCATATCAGACTTAAACTACAGAGGGCAGTAGTATGCAAAATGTGTTTGATCTGATCCAATTTTATAATCACAATTGACCTGAGAAATTTAGAAAAAAGTTACAGGTAAATTTGCAAAATTTGTCCATCCATAAGTAAAGGAATAAAAAAAAGGGTACCGTAACACAAAGAATGGAGATTGATTGCACGCTACGATTGATTGTAAATTGTAGTCAATTGATTCAATTTGAGAAAAATGTTCTATGATCATTGCTAAGCTTTGTGTTATGGGCCCAGATTATGCAAACGTTCTTATTCTAACAGATTTCTGTGGTACCAAAATATTTGAATTAGGTAATGATACCTGTGCTTGTATAGATTAGACCCCACACCTTTTTTTGGTAATAATTGAAAGGTAAAATATTTTAAGTATATTTTCATGAACATCAAACATGTTTCTGTAGCATATAGAATCGTCATATTCTGTTTTGGGATGCCAAAATTTAATCAAGCAAATTTTGACATTAACATTAAAACAAAAGTGATATTTTCATTTGTTTTTTGTTTACAACTTTGCATTTACTAAATACATGCACATGATAATAAGTTTGCATGCATCATGATCAAAGTAAACAAATGATTTTATAATTGGTAATGTAAAAAGTCTTGAAAAAATTTTCTAAGTTGTCCTGGCACAAATGTGCTGGAGGCCAAATAAGTGATGTGGGAGGGAAAAATAATAATTTCAGATTCAGCTCTATAAGGGCGATTCCACACTAGAACTTAAAAAATATCATAAATTTCAACATGCTTTCAATAAGTCATAAGTACTGTAATATTTTACTATGATACCTAAATTTTATGAAAATTATGAGTTTTAACCAAAAGTGAAGACAGATATAGTTTTTTGGGGGGAGAACAATGGAATTTTGAATTTTCAATAATTTTGCTCATTGAATAGTCAAGTACAAATTCCACCTGAAACAATTATTTGCAAAGCAAGAGAAGATTGAAAATATTGCAGGTCAGTAGAATAATATATCATTGATGGTTCCAAATAATATCTACAACATTTTCATGATCCATTATAGGGGCAGCCCTGATTTTTCCGAACCTATTTTTGGCAATGTCCCGTACGACACATGACAATGCAAAAGTTTTTCCTACAATTTTATTTTTGATGATGCAATTTCATAAAATGAGTTTCTCTTTGTTTGACCCATGGGTGATCGATTTATCCCATAAGGATCTAATTACTGCCCTTCATTTTTCAATTATTGTCCTATTAAAAAATGTCCCGTACGACACACGCTGTGTCGTACGGGACATGTCCCGTACGACACACAATATAATAATGCATTTAATTGCAGGATTTGGATTCAGAAACCATAAATAGTAGGCCTATTTAAATTCATTTAATTGATTTAACATAAATTGAACTGAAAAAGTACTTTGTTTATCTCCACAGAACATGAAATAGGTGATTCTAAACATTTTAATTGATTTCATGTAGGCTTATTCTTTTGTGAATCCCTTCAGCTAAACTGGTGATTTTCACTGATCAGAGCAGGTTAATTTCTTTTCATTGAGCATGAAAAGAAAACTTTTATAATTATTTCAACCTAGCCTGGAAGATGACTCCCTTTTGCATGCTAATGTGGAATTATTATAAGATGTAAAAAAAATACATATCAATCATCATGATCATCTATTTGGACCTCCCTTGATGATCACTATTTTTTATATACAGTACTGGAACTCCTTACTTTTTTCAAGATGTAAAAAAATCTGGAAAATAAGACAAACCATATGGTTTCATGAAATGCAGATGGGTTTGAAAAAGTAGAACCGCATTTCTTTAGAAAAAAATTGTTACCAAAAAAAGCAAAAAAGGTGACAGTTGTGACATATATCATGTAGATATACATTTTTATATAAAAAAATCATAACATCATCATTTTAGCCCCATAATTTATACAAAGTTTCATTCATTTATTGTTTAAATAGTGTTTGGAAATCATCAATTAGTTCCCTAAAATATAACTTCACACAAAACCTGAAGTTTTTCAGCTCGTAAAAATGCTGTGAACACTTGTACATTTCCCATCATGAAAAAATTATAACATATTGCTCCCAATTGTATATATTGAGGTTACTTAATTGTATTGTCCTGAATGACTGCTTATTAAAAGATTATTCATAAATAAGCAAGAATTTAGGGGTAATGCTCCTTCTGATTGATAAAAAGTTCATGTTTATTTATTCAGGCTGCCCAGTACAACACGCAAGTGCCTGTACAACACACAAGTGTCCCGTACGACACAGAAGTGTCCTGTACGACACACAATTGTCCCGTACGACACATTATTTTGTTTATGATATATTGACAGAAATATTCACCTAATAGCGGTTTCTAACCTAATGAATGTCTTAGTTTGATGGAATTATCATTATCATCAGCCAAATAATGTAATTGAAGAAGTCAAAGTGACATAAAGTAAGAAAGTTTGGCTTCAATTTAGAGATGTCCCGTACGACACATTTTGAATGTCCCGTACGCCACAATGTTCTCGAAAATTATTATTTGCTTTATTTATTCATGAATGTTTATTTTGCTTTCTTTTATAAATGTGTTTGTTCTTGGGTAATTGAGTGTCAATTTGAGTTCAGTTTCTATGAAATTTATCTGCCCAACTCACAGACTTTTGAGTACAAACTTGAGGTTTCTAAAAAAGCCACTTTTTCTGCGTCCGTACGACACATTACTATTTTTAATCTGTATTATACAGGATGTGAATTCAAGTCATGTTAAGTCTTGGTTTTTCTTACACTCTGGTAGTAGTTGATGACCACCTATAGTTACTGGAATATTTTTTGTTTTTTCTTGTCAAAAACTGTCAAATGTTCTCTAAATGTCCCGTACGACACGTATGGAATCACCCATAAACACTTGCTATTGCGTATCAAAGCACTACGCCTTTGTACTAGATGAATAAGAGCAATTTGCTGTGCCATTTAGCTCTAAATAAAAGAGTTATCATTATGCAAAGTTCTCTTCTTTTCCCTGTGTTTGCTCTATCAATCTCCTTGGCTGCTTGGAAAATTTATTAAATTATTTCATCTTTTATGCAAATATGACTTATTAATCAAGCGTCCCGCACATTGACACACAAGTAGCTTGCTTAAGACAGCTGCAAAGAAATGCAAATTTACGAAGATGGTGGCTGAGAATCTGTAGTCTCTCATTCAGACCCAGATCATCCAGGATTCCAGATGCAACTTTTTGACAATTATACTTTGAGCAGCATACCCCCTTTTAGTTACTTTTATGATTATTTTTTAAATTCTATAAAAAATTGACTATTAGAACAAGTAAGCTTCTTGCTCATCCATCAAATGTGATCAATCTATATAGATATGGGGATATTTCAAAGAGTTGTAACTTGCTAAACAACAATTCATTAATCATTGGAGTAATTTAGAGGTTAAATGTAAGAAAATGCCTAAAATAATTTTGATAAAATTTCTCTGATAAAAGTTGAATAAAAGTACAGAGTGACATTTTTCTAAAATACTAACTTGGAGAATTCCTTTATGGCAATTATTTCTATGCCCTTTACAAGCACTCACAAAATTTTTAAAAAGGACGCAACTTTGTCTTTGATAATATATGTTAGACAAATTATCTGGTTCTAGAACTCGTTCTAAACAGTCCAGAGGTCTGGAAAATCACAACTAACCCTAATGTGGACATGACTTATTAGCGGGGGAGGGTCAACAAAAAAATTCTTGCTACATCGACAGCTGTGCCTGGGGGACATGGACCCCCGCTTCAAGTTCTCTAATTTGTTTGCTAATTTTTTGTGTCTTTCCTCCGAGATTTACTCACATGCATGTCCAAATTTCAAAGCGAGGCTTTGGGGTATAGATTTCCATTTTTCTCAGGTGATCGATGCAAGCATGCATGCAGCACATTTGCCAAGATAATTCACCCGCACTGAATACATGACTGGCACATATATTTTTGAGTACTGCATGATCAGTGGAGACTTTGTGTGTCATCTTTTTTTTTAATTCTTGAAAAATTGTGTTTTATCTGCATCTTGAATTTGAAGGATGAGAGAGAGAAAGAAGGAAAAAGGAAGATAAGGAAGAGGAGAAGTGGAGAAGGGAAAGGAGGAAAAGGAGATGAGATGTAGGAGATGGAGAAAAAGAAGGGGAAAGAGCTGGCAGAGAAGAAAAGAAAAAAAGGGGGAAAAGGGAGTAAAACCGAAATTAAAATTGAAAGTAAAAATGAGAAGGAAAAGGAGAGGAAATTAGGAAACAAAAGACAGAGAAAAAAAAGAAAGACAAATATGAAAGAGAGGAAAATAGAAAGATGGAGAGAGGAAGAGAGAGAGAGAGAGAGGGGGGGGGGAAGGATGAAAGAAGAATATTTGTAGTCGTTAATGTAGGAGGACGAAAAAAAATGAAGAGAAAAATGAGAAGGGGGTGAGGTAATGGAAAAGACAGGTTCAACCAGCTCTCAAATATTTGTACAAATGACAAAAATGATAGACATTAAATATCTGCTAACAATGAACAATATTCCAGATTTATCAGTGAAATTGTAGGAGTGAAAAATAGCACTAGAATCAAAACATGAACAGGTGGGTGGGTAGACTGATAAAATCAGACCTTGGCATTGGGGTTGGTTTCACAAATGTATGTTTCTAGTGCATCTTTTCTCGTTATTTGCACAGATTTTATTTTTAGCACATTTCCAAAGATAGAATAAAAATCTGTTACATTGCAGAGAATTTTGAAATGGTACTCACTTCGACAGAAATGGATAAAACAGACGATCTCTCTTTTAATATTCTTCATAGATTAAATAAATTATATATTACTTGCCTTTTACTGTAGTAGTAATATTCAATCTCTACAATGAAGTATCCATGTACATTTTCATTCATATGTATTAGTTTCATCTCTCGCAGGACAGTATCTTGTGCAAAAGGGGTCAGATCAATAGCAAGCTTTTGATTTGGTGCGAGACACGTGCCTGATTGTTGTGAAGTTTAAACAAAATTTGAGGAGTGTCTATTGTTCTCCTCTAACTTCAATAAGGGAGAAAACTGGCCTCAACTCTACCTCGTCCATTCACTCTATTTGGTTTCTTTGTCCCCCCATTTCCCGCCCATCAACTTCCTATTTTGGTGTTCTCTTGATAGTTGTATTGATCACCAGTTCCCACTCTTTACTCATCTTCTAGCCCCATTCACACCACAGAATTTTTTTAATTAAAAGTTTTGTCAATATATCCATTCTGTATCAATGTTTTTGATATTTTTAGGAAATAACACATAGGCCTATTGCAGTGACCTACATGTACCAAGCAAGTGAGCAGAAGATTTCTCACTTTTATGATGAAAAATATAGTTAAATCTATTATATTTTTACTTTACCTCCCCCTCCCCCTCAGCAGTAAACATATTCCCCAGTACAAGTAATATTAGCAAAGTAAATTGAAATATCAATATACTGGATCCTACCATTAATACTGTTGCCATTCCTGAAATATTAATTATTGATATATTAATATGGTAAAACTAATTTCTAAAGATTAAATGGACAGGGTTGCTAAGGCCAATAACAAAATATGTTTAAGTGTCATCAAACATTAAAAAAAAATTCCAGGAAATTTAGTGACTGTTGAATCTAGTTTCATATGATGATTCTTTGTGAGAATCAAAAATTAAAATTTTTAGGATATTGAGCACTCTCTCTGGGTAATTTTGTTATTTTTCTCTCTTAAAAGACTTTTATACTCTTACAAATTTAGCAATTGCTTTTGAGAAAGCTGAAAAATAATGCAAGGTTTAAATGAAGCATAAAATGGGCAGACACTTTTTGGATTTTTTTTTCAAACTTACAACACAATTTAAACTATAATTAGCTCTGGTAATTAATCTTTGAAGCCAATTTGTACTTAAGAGATAAAAAAATATGTTAAGTTTGATCTTGTATGTCAAACTGGACTTCCAAATATCAACTGTTTACCAGTGATAAACAGTGAATTTGCTGATGTGAATAGGGTGTATAAAGAATTAAAGAAGAGAGCGAATTCCGACACTTTGATTGGAGCATGTCGCGTGCCTCTCTTCGCCATGCACCTGTTTGCTAACATAGGCATGAATACAATAATTCCACAACCTATTCTTTGTTTTATTGTGTATTCATTTTGTGCCTAGCCACTTTTATGGATATCTGTACAGGCTGGTCATTGGAAATCAATTGATCTCTTCATTTAAGGGGTGTTTGGGTGCAATTTGCCATCTTGTCCGTTCTGGACATTGATCTGGTATTCTTTGCTAAATGGACGAGCTTTGTTGTATGGAGGTCAAGCTTTGTGTGAAAGACCTCTGCTCTTGATAGATTCCTCTTGTGTAGAAATTTTATAAACCGCTAGTTTGATAAAGCAATTATTCAAGGAAAATTTACATTTTTGGCATAAAACTGGACAATCTCTCATTTTGTTTAATTTGAATTTGCTTGAAATGATGATTTGGCTAATCAATATTTATACAGATTTCTACAAAGTCTGGTCTTCTGAAATCAGTTGATCTCCTCTTTAAAAGGGTGTCTATGTATAATTTGCCAAACACTGCCATTTAAAACACAGAAAAAAACTGAAAAGAAGAAAGATAATTTGTTGACAACATGTTAGCACTTAAAACATTTTGGAGAAACTGTAGCTTAATATTATGTTGAACTGACTGCCAAGTTGAAAATGTTAGTGAGTTGAAGTGTTTGGTTTTCCTCTTGGGAAAGCATGAATATGACCATGGATCCTACTGGAACTAGTAGGATCCATGATATTACCAATGCATCTTTCTTTGATTTTGAAATAATCTTCCCTTTTCAGGTCCTCCTAATAAGAATTGTTTTCATAATTTACTGGAATGATGTCCTCTCATAAATTTTAACTGGTTATAATTGGAAGTTTGGAACAAATCTTTGAAAATAACCCATTCCTGCATTTTCCTAATCCTCTTTTATCAACCCTTTTAGAATACATTGTATATCCCAAAACTGTTTATGAAACAAGTTGTTAAGTGTGCATGTTATTCAAACTATGAATAGTATTTCAAAAAATAATCTGAGAAAAATATCTGGTAGATGAATTCCACCTTCAGTTGTATTAAAAAACATAGATGGGAGTGGAATTAAGTGACGAGATAATGGGAACTCACAGATGTGAAATTACAATTTATAAGAACATATATACACTGAAACCAGAACTATTAACTATTAATTGTTAATAATGATATTTAGTTGCTAATCTAGTACTTAATTTTATCAGAAGTCCCTATTGCGTTTTACAATATTTGTTTTAAGCTGAGCAGCTGTTACACACACCGTGTTTGTGTTTCAAAGAATAAATTCAGGTTCCCATTGACCTCGTTGCTGAAGGAAATTAATATCGCTAGAAGGATTTGAACCCACTCACCTCCAATTGAGAGACAAGAGTCATTACCACTATGCCAAATATTTTGTACATCAGCATTTATTTTTTTTATTTTCTATTTTTTAATTAACTTAACACTTTTCTATTCCAATTATTTTATCTTTAATTATTTCCCATTCTTTCTTGCATTCTTGCAATGGAATTTCATTAAAAAAAACAAATAACCTTCTTCCCAGTCCCTGGGCATTAGGGCATAAATATGTTTGCATAAATACTTAGCTTCCACCTGCCCATTTCAATTATATTATTATCTGATCCGATGGCTGCCCTATATTTGATCCATTGTTTAAGATAATATAGCGCTGGTCAGGCCGGTTTGAGTTTAACTTGTGGTTCTTTTTTGTGGTTTTGTAAAATTTTCATGCAATTTTTCTTCAGAAGAAAAGGCTCTGAATTAGATGCGTTTCAAGGAACTGTGTGACAGGAAACTCTGTGTTTACATTATAAGGATTTGGGTAAATTAATGTATTCCTTTGGAATATAAGAATGACTTTAATTGATAATATTCATATTTGATAAATTAAATTTACAAAGAATTAACAATATACCTGGGCCTACTTCATGACATTTTCAATTGATGATAAATGCTAGAATTCTACCAGAGTTGCACTTGTTACTTAAAATAATATTTCAGTTGCTTGTAACAGAAAAACTGAGCTGCATTTGATCATGTGATTTCAGAAACATGGTCAAACAAAACAATATATTTACCCATGAAATAAGATGAAATGAAAATGAAAAAAATACAGAAAAATTTGCAATAGGAAATATACCAATAAATCCATTTCGACTACTAATGCAAAAATTACAGATGTTGGATGTATTTGACTAATTTGGAAAATAATAATGATCACACTTCACTGTATTATGGGATTAAGAATTAATTTGGTGTTGATTCATAACTGAAAAATATAATGACCATGGATAAAGTTGTTACTTGTCATTGTGCTTCATAAAAGAGGCGGGAAACACCCAAATTTGTATGCATTTTATTCATTTCCTGGCTCAGTGGCCCCCAACCAATTAATGGCTGACTAATTAGAATCATTGGACCGTAACATAATGGTTCATGGTGGAAAGTCCTGCTTGAATAACTGACAGCTAGCTTTCTAATAGAATAGCTATGGGCTCCACTTATCCTTTCTGTTGTGTGTCGCTTGCATTAAATTACTTGTGGAAGATGTAAATGGAAATAAATTTAGATTAATTTATAACATAGTAATTGTTACATAAAATTTCATTGATAGTGATCTTGTTAAAAGTTATTTGTAGGGCATAAAATATGGTAGTGGTAGTGGATCTTATTACCGAACACTTTTCATGAATTCAATCATATCAAACACATTCTCATAAAATTCACCAAACTTTCACCATAAATACACAATTACCTACAAAATATAAATATGTAAAAATTTTGCCGAAATCTTTTTTCCTTTTTTGCGATATTAGCTTCCAATCGGCCCCCTCTTCGCATGTGAAATATTTTGGTCAGTTGAAAAAGGTATCGTATTGCCGATCGTGTGTTTTCTATGGGAAAAGTTGAGAAAACAATAAAATAACTGATGAGCTATTTTTAACATATTTTATTATTTTTAGAATGATACTTTGAAAATGTGTTTTTGACAATTTTGAATGATACTTTGAAAATGTGTTTTTGACAATTTTTCATCATCTTTCTATTCAAGTTCCCTTTGGAAGAATGTTGCAAAGTTTTGAGCGTATGAAATTATTTTCTGACGCTAAGAAACGCACGTTCGGTAATACAAGGCCGGTCGGTAATACATTCACTCACTATATTTATTACTGCATAGTGAAGGTTACCAAACACTCTTTGATGAATTGATTAAGAAGTATTATTTCTCTGCCTTAACTTTAGTTCAGGGTGAATGTCTGTCTCCTTTTAGTCCTTTAAGTGAAAAATGATCAAAATACTACAATCTATGTAGACAATCACCCATTGTAATCATGAAAGTAATGCATTTAGATTACTCACTTGATTTGAAATGATAGGTTTCATAATGTTAATGTCAATATTTTGTTTATACAGGAAAATTAGAGATTGACATAATTGTTTAAATTGTGAATAGATTAAGAAAATGATGATTTTAAAATGTGACAAAAATTCTGTTAAAATGTAAAGGATGTAATAGTAAAAATGATATATCGTATGGTTTTTTTCACACTATAAAGTCTAACTCAGTTAGGAATGTGTTTCTTGGACATGATGTCTGGTTTTACCATATTTACTGAATGCCTTTATTAAGGGGAGAATGTAAAAGTTGGGAAATATTTTAAGGAATGAATTTACATTCAAGGTTGGTCTCTATTGTTAATATTTAGATCTGTTTCTGATTTGCTGGTAAATGCCAAGCTGGTATATAACCAATCAGCTCGGAAACATTTTATGTCTATGTTAATCAGCCATAGAATCAGCCGTAGATGCTGACCTTATAGATAACAGATATCACTCTTGGGCCTTTCTATTAAAGTGGAGACAATGGCAGAGTAGGGATTCGAACTCAAAACCTTGCGATTATGAGTCCAATGCCACTTACCACTGGACCAATTAACCTTCTCCCTCTGTGAAAAGAGATCATCTTTCAGAAGGATTGATCATATTAAGGAAATTTCCATTCCAATCTGTATTCCTGAATCTTGAATGAAATGCCTAATGGTAAATCAGTTTTGTTCAGGTTAAGGTAACCCATATGCACCTTGAATGGAGCACATGTGGTGAATGATAATATGATATAATACCATGCAATTATTAAAGTAGTCAATTCCGATCCCCCTTTTCTGTACATTTTGTCCTTGTCTAGTAACCAAATTTCAATTTGGATAATTTATCTCAGTGAGTGGTAATTAGTTTGTGATATGATATGGTGGAGTTCACTGATCATTCGACTGTATCTTCCAGGGTTGTTGATGAGTATGATATTATTTTAATTGAGATGCGTACCTTGGCACAGTTGCGTCAAACCTTGTTTAGACAAGGCAAATGCCCCTAAAGGATTAAAATGATATCAGCTGAGAATCCATTCAAATATGAAATCTTTGAAAACAAGCAACAAAAAAGCACAGAAATATACCAAGAAAAACTATTTTGAATAAGTTACAATTTAAGTAATCAAGGTTAATGTTCAAGCAAATAAGGGAAAGGCTTGTGTTATCACATCAGGTTGTCGTGACATGTCGGGCAATCATAAAACCCGACCTATCGAAATAAAGGACCACCTCATTTTCTGATAGGTCAGGTCCAGTTTACCAGATGTTTTGTGAAAATTATATCGAAATTATGGAATGGTCAGGTAAACTAGACCTGACGTTTCGGGAATTTAGGGGGCCCTTTGGTCGATAGTCAGGTATATGTGATAGCCCCACCGAACTAGCCGGAAAAGAACATGTATGTAGCTACTGTATGTGAAGCATAATCATGCTGCTTTCAAAATTATTGTACTTTACCATTATGACACACCTCATAAGAAATGGACTCCATGAAAATGAAAAAAAATACAATCCTGATGGTATGAAAAGTTGACAATGGATGGGAAATATTTGATTATACAAAGAAAAGAGAAAATGCAAATGTGAATTGCACTCTGCATACATCCAGATATGGTTTGTTTGAAAGGGCTACTTTTCAGTTCATTTTTTGCTGATCTCATTCAACTTTCTCTACCTCATCAAACTTTTCTGCCTCAGAAGACAGATTGCTTAAAATATAATTCCATAAAAACATTGCAATTCAATTGTTGTAGGCAGAGTAATTATCACCCGTAGTCATCCTGTGAGCATAAACATGGATTTTAGTTATTTACTTTTACTCTTCTATTTTCACTTTCATTTCAGTAGCTGTTTCGTTAATTGATTAGACAATTAATAGATAATAATAATAATAAATATGATTTATATAGTGTCTTTTCCATTTTAATTAAATGCTCAAGGCGCTTGATAGAAAAGAAAAAGAAAAGAAAGTGGTTGCAACTATAGTTATTTTATTAATACATGTTTTTTTTCAATAGAAATTGCTCTTAGGTTATTGGTTCGGTTTGATAACTTTCTGTATTGATTGATGGTTTAACCGTAAACATTTCCTGATGTTAATGAATAAAGCTAAGTCATTCTATGATTTTTTTATTTAGCTTTGTAATGGCACAGATACACCAGCACATTACCCATGTCACTTGCATGATATTGTTAATTGATTCTATTTAAAAATCAAATCAATTAAAACAAATACCAGCTGTTGCATCCTAAAACTATGAATTAGGCTTAGTCTTGTTATCATTTTCTTAGACAAACACCAAAATTATGTAATGTAATGAAAAAGCTGTATGTACTAAATTTAATTTAAAAGCTAATTCTGGAAAAAAGAGAAAAATAAATCTTCATCGTTAAGAACTCTCATTTGAAAATATAATGACTTGAATTCTTTAGTTCTGTTACACAGACTTATTCCTCATTCTCCAATTCCATGTTTATTTATTCATTTGATTACGTGTTGATGTACTTTTCCAAGAAGAATATTGTTCTTTACAAGAAAATTTTAATTGTAGAATTGGAGCATGAACTCAAGATCTGGGGCTCCAATTTCATAAAGAATGTTTATTACGTTACGGTACTTGAAATCTTTGCCATTGTGGTAACTACCAAAGTACATAAATGACCAGGCTCCCAATCAAATGAAAGTTTCCATTATATACAGGAGTCACCATAATGGGAAAGTTCCCTTACCATACATCTTGAAACAAAAACAAACAAAAACAGGGGGGGGGGTAAACAATTTGCCCAGTATACATGTACTCTGGAAAATTTCCCATTATGCTTACAGAATTTCTAACCATTTAACCTCAATATTAGTGTCTAATGACAGAAGTAATCCATGATTTTCACAGGAAATCATAAACTTTCCCCAAACATATCCCTTTCCCAAAGACTACCCTAATCCTGTTGCCTGTCTGCATGCTGCGATGAATGAGATAAGGCATGTGTATGTCAAGACATATGGTACAACTGAGGGGCTCACAATTGCACTGTCATGGGTAGTTCGATAATGCTGCTTGAAAATCTATCCTCGAACTAAATTTCAGAAATGTTACTTCACAATTTAACAATCTATCATTGTTTTAAGCATTACTAAGTTAGTCATTTAATGCCTAATTGGTTTATTTTAATGACAAAATACATGAAATTTGAAAGATATTAGTCTACCTGCCAAATTTATGAAAGAATTAATTTTGATTATGTTGAATTTTTGGCTCACTTGCTTCACTCACTTAATTTAATGATGTTTAAAATTTGATTTTGCAATTTTTGTGGCCCTTCATGCTCAAAACTCATGAAAACCTGTGCTTCTGATAGCTCCAAAGTTACTTACCAGTTTCCGTTTTGTGTTTCTTAGGCTGCGTTTATGCGACCTCGACCCAGAATCATGATTTGAATCACAATTTGAATCATGATTCAAAACAGCAGCATGAATCACGATCCGACAGAATCAGCGTTTATACGACCATCTTTCTAACGCTGTTTCTCCCTGAATTCGGTCCGATCCAGTGCGCATCACAGTGCGCAGTTTGACCCAGGAAGTATAGGTCAACATTTTCGCACGTGTTTCTAACTTCACGTCGGCTGCTAGATTTTTGCTGCCGCCGGAGCTATTAACGAGCAAACGTTTGTGCAAGTGCAACGCTTACTCGGCTTCCGAAAAATAAATCTTTTACTTCCAGAATTCCGTGTATTGTACCTCATATTGTTTTTGATCGGGAACCAGAAGGGGTCATTATCCTCCCTCCCACCTCCCAATCGATTTTTCTTGTCTATGATGGTCCTGTACTGGGCACGAATTCTGTTAATTTTGTCTCGACAGGCGGTGCCACATCTCCGTTGAAATCCCTCCCTCGCAAGCGCCGCTGAACTTAGGGATCGTCTTATTTCTGTGATTCACGGTAAGGGATGCTTGTGCTTCAGGCTGAGCCCAAAGCACAAGCAGAGCCCTGAGTTAATTCATCGTCGATCAGTCCAATTTGTGCCTTTGGAACTTGAAGAAATGATTGATGAAAACAATGAAATATACAAATGACGCTACAGTACAACCCCGGGGGTACAATACACAGAATGATAATTCCTAAATGCTGGCAATACTGCTACACGAAAATTAACCTGCACGAAACACAGCGCGCGCCTTTGAGTCGAACCCGGAAGAAGCACGACACAATGACGTCATAGAATCATGATTCAAATCACGATATCGTTTATACGACCTTTTTCGTTCGTGATTCCACAGAAACGTCTTTCCAAACGCCCCTTTTTTCGTGTTTCATGTTTGTGATTCTAATCATGATTATATTCAATTTCGACTAAACGCAATCGTGATTCTGCAGAATCGTGATTTGAATCATGATTCTAATCATGATTCTAGGGTAAAAAAGTGTCGAATAAACGCACCCTAATAGTCTTTAAAAAGTAGAATTTATCAAATTTTGCATTTCAGAGCATGTTGATCTTTTCCCAATGTTTGTGTGTGTGACAGAAGATATTTTTCTTCAAAGATGGTTTATGGTCACCCTAAAATGTTCATCCATGAGACCATAACATCTTAAGACCTTTTGCTACTTAGTGTGGATACTCAATGCTATAGTATTAGTAGGAGAAGAAGTATTTTAAGACTACCTGTTAAAGTTAATACACATACTTTTCAAGTTTTTATAGTTAACATGATTAATAATTTTTGGTGATTTTCTCATTAAAGCAATAGGATAAAAATATCAGTTAACCCTGCCATTGATCCTCACATGAAAGAATTGGATGAAAAAAGGGGAATTTCCATAACCCATTTTCCCCAATGCCATGTGATCCAGAAGAGTTTGAAAGCTAGATCAGTTTGAATAAGATCCTTTCCTGAAAAACTGGAATTTGTAAAACCACATTTGATGCTTTCAGGCACTAAGGAAATGTTCTTAACCCCTTTGTATCGCATGTCATGGCAATGTTCAGTAATAGAAGAATCTTTAGAGTTCAAATGGAAATCTGTGATTTTGCTGGTGCAGTCAGCTAGCTAGACAGACTACTGCCTTAGAAATATTGACGCCCTTAGTTAGAAATGATAAGACCTGTATGGCATTCTCTTTGCATCTCCTTTAATATCATAAGGATATTTTTTTATTTTGTTGATATTAAAGTCAGATGAAAAATGTCATTTTGCTGGGGCAGTTGGTTATTACAGCTAGATAGATGATTACTTGATAAATGGCAAGTGCCAACCTCTCCAGATATTCTATCGTTAGCTAGCTTTGCTTTGTATTATTTAAGCATGTAAGCCCCCTTTTCAGATGCAGGTCAGGTTTAGATGCAGATTTAGATTGACCACGTGATACCATCTTGTATTCTAATCACCCTTTTCACCATTTGTGCTTACATTTTGAAAGAAATTGATTTTTGCAATCAATGGAAGTTTGCTTCAACAAAAACATAGATTTACATGTAACGAAACGTATTTGAAAAATGCATCTCCATAGTAAAAAAGTGTTGTTTGAACACAACTTATACTTTTAGAACCAAACATCTGGAGCCCTCAAATCATCACCATCACCACTATCAGTGTCCTGTTATACTGTAAACATAATTACCAATGGCAACTGTTACAAGTCAGAACATTCTTCTCAGAAGGTCATGGGAGACAATCCCTTATTAATAAGGGATAACGTAATATAGCCTTCCTTCCACAATAAGTGATCGTAAAGTGTTTGATGAGTCAATTGACAATTGTTCTATCACTATTATCAACCTTTAAGGCTTCACAAGTTAGAACAATATGGAAATGTAAAAGATATAGAGATTTATAATTTATAATTTAAGTATGTATCATGACTTTATACGAGGATGTTTGCTTTAATACTTGTGTCAATCCAACAGTCCTTTCAAAGTATATATTCATATCAACATAAGGCCATTGATACTTGTGTACAATAAAGTGAACTTATGATGGATGTTACAGCAACTTCTTGGTTCCTGGCAAAATTTACTTTTCTGAAATACGAAGTTGACTTCAACTTTTAAGCTGGTGAAATAACAATATTTCACAAGCTTCTCTTAAAAAACAAATTATGAGTAAAATAATATTGTACATTGAATGAATACATTTCAACAATTATGACTTTAATAATACCAAAGAGGTTTCAATGAGATGGAGTAAAAGCAAATAAAATCCCTTTGAACAAGGTTAAAAACTGCCAGCAGAAAGTATGTCAGGCATGCACTTTGCTCAATATCTCTTGCAATTGTGTAGACAAATGATTCCCGCATGACTCCGCAGCTATAGGTCATGTATAAAGAGATAAATGCTATTGTGATAATTACTTTTTCGCTGCATCTTGGTCTGGTTATATGTGTAGTACATAATTCGGAGGCATGCGAAAATACAGGGCCGTCGCCAGGGGGGGTGCGGAGGGTGCGAACGCACCCCCCTTCAGAACAAAAAAAAAAAAAAAAAAAAACCGGAGGGGGGGTAGGGATACTTGAGGGCTCTTTTGAAAAAGATCTGGCCGGCGGGCTATATAACTGCATGAAATTGAGTTAATACGTTGTTTTTTGTGTTTTTGTGTTTTTTTTTCATAAAAAGCACCCCCCCTAGAAAAAAGCTGGTGACGGCCCTGAACTCTGCAATATGTCCTGAAATATGACTCAAATTTGCTCAACTGGGCATGCACGGGCACCTATTTGGCATATACAGTAATGAATAACAATATTCCACCGACCACATTTGAAATTTTCATTCGCCGCGAGCAATCGCAAAAGTGTTAAAATCTGGTTTCAGTATACATCAAATTCTTACTTTTTCACTAATTAAAGGTTAATTGATATAATCTGGGCAAATATCTTGGCGTATTTGTGCTTGATTATTGATATCTTGTAAATGCGTTCAAATTTCAGTTTGTTTATTAATATGAAAGATGGAAAATTGATACAAATTGATATTTGTGAAATTTCACTCTGATTTCTAGCTGAAACTGGCAGCTTTGAGGGTGGATCATCAAAAGGTTCTTACTTCCATTCTATCTTTTGTGCTTCTTTCCAGTCATAGAATCTTCTTGATAATACAAAAAATTCAGTATAATTCAAGACTTTATTTCAAACAGCTTGGTGTACAAAGATAATATTTGAATAAACAAAAAAAAAATGTAAAAAAAAGAATTATAAGGGAAGATATTGAGATAATACTTGAAATAAAAAGAGTATATGTCATAATTTAGGAGTTGCGATGATGTATTAATGATAGATTTATGATGATATGTCAATCTTAAATTCAAAGACTTTCTCTCATATTATTACTCTAGTGCTGGGATTACCCCAGGTAAAGCCTGGCTAAACATTTCTTGGTTAAGGTCAGTAATGTGAATTATAATCGAGTATCATAAACATGCCCATTGTATAAAAGCATAGTAGTTGTTGAATTGTTTAAACTGCTCATTGCTGATTCTTTGTTAGCGTTCAAACAAGCAATCTTATATCTAGTGCCCTCTCTTGCTTAATAATTCCAGCCTGTTCCATGTTTTCAATTAGATTTCATTTCAAAAATAAAAATCCCCTCGAATACAGATCTTTCATCTTTGTAAAATCACAAAATTTATCTTTAAAAAAATTTAATTTAGTATTAAATTTCATATCCTCCACATCTTGGGGCATACACATTCATGTAATCTAGCAATGAAACGAGTGATAAATGTATTTGGGGGATTCAAGCTAAAGACAGACTTTTGATTTTACTTTAATGTTTTGATTTTGATCTGGTGCCCCAAATTCAAACTAAACTTCTATCCTGTATGTGAAAAGGGCTGATTGTACAGTATCGAAAGGTATACAGTGTATATATGTTCAGAGTTCGTTCACCCTATTGACTAATCATCAAAGGAATTTAGTGTCTCTATATGTAAATGAGAGTGCAATATTAATTAATTGATTTATATGTACATGTACCAATTGTCCGTGCCATGCACTATTTTAGCTCTGCTGTTAGCAGTGTATATCTCAATAGATTTATGGTTTCCAGTCTCGAAAACAAGGCAATTTGGTGTCATGAAATTGCAAGTTTCTTTGCTTATTGTTATGATAATTGTAGGGAGAGTACAGAGAAAGTTTCTTTACATTGTATATTTCACCAGAATTTTTGGTATCCATTTTTAAGGAATTGATTTGGTGTTATGAAATTGTAAGTTACACACAGGCTAGGCCTCTCTGACAAAGATGTTTTTTTATTTACCTAATGGTAATCTTCAAAAAAATCTGAGGCTAGAAAATTTCTGAAATCGCACCTCTTCCTAATACTGGGTAATTTGATTCTTTTGATATTGTCTCCCCCTCCAGTAACGCCATGCCCACGACACTATCTCATCCTTGCATGCCATTATGAGCTCACTGCTTTAAGTCCCTTTTTTTTTAAATTACTCTAAATTCAACTATTGGTTAAGAGATATTTACCCAATCTGGCAGTTTCATTTATGCTGAGGAAATTGTGCGAATTCAACAATTATGAAACGATAGTGCCCTATTTTGGTTATTATATACAAAATGCTCTTCAACTTGTTTCAGTAAATGTCCTCAATTACTCTTCACTTAGGCTGCAATTTCCTTTATCTTGAGGCTTTAGCGTTGCCCTTCTTGCACAACTCTTTGATTTGTAAATTCGTTTGTCAAAAGGCTATCCTTAGAGAGAAAATTATGTTTCCTTTCCTGTAACGAATGAAAGAAATCATCACATCATCACACCTGCTCTTCTATTTTAAACTGTTCACATTTCATTTGTCTTTCCATGCTTTCTTTTGCTTTCTTAAAACCATGTCCTGATTTTTTATTTAGATCGAAACCGATGCATTTTTAAAGTAAAATAGAATTTCCAAGTATCCTCCAACGAAATTTTTCTATCTACAGGCAATAAAGCTTCCATATTTTCCTGTGAATTTTCTCAAGTCAAGTATTCACTCATTTTTTTTTAAATCCTTTTTTTCCGAGCACTATTTTACTTTTCACATTTATAAAGACATTTCAGCACAATTCTGATACATTCAATTATTGATAAATATTTTTTACTCATTAAGAAAGTGAATAGGTGTTCTATGTGCATGAAGAAAATGGTATCTTTTGCAGCAAGAGAGGAAGGAAAGGCAGAACCTAGTTACTTTCATCCTTACAGCTTGTAAATTATGTGAAACATTAAACAGGCTGAAATAAGTCATTGTCTCAGAAGAAGCTTAAATATTGAAAACATAAAGAGGGCAGTAGTTACTAAATAGTAATACGATACACATGTTTTCTTGTGTTAGAACAAGAAGGACATTAAATTCTCAGTATGACCATCAACACCTCCCCGTCTTTCTCAGTAGACCATGTAATATATATTCAGTGCATGCAACAGCCAAAACCATCGAGATCATTTCATATTCATCATTTTTACAGCTCCAAAATTCGTCATCCCATCTGTTCTCGCGGAAGGAGCTCCCTGAAGGGAATGCTGTCCCATCACCACCAGCTGAATGAAGAGAGGGTGGACCTGTTTCATTGATGTTGTAGCGGCCAGACAACATCTCCAGGGAATTACTGAGGTAAGCAGTAAATATTCATGAGCTTCTAAGGTTTGTAAAAGAAAACGGGAGCAAGCAGAATGAAAATTAAGTCTGGAGAGAAACTCTTAAACTTTCAAAGCTTATGAATGTCTGATGAAAAGGAATGAAAAAAAATAGCAGCTACACATGGAAGATAAACTTTGTACAGTTGGATTGATTATAAAAAGAGAATTACCTAGCAAGCATTGCTTTTAAAATTAAGATTATGGAAAATGGAAGAAGTACATGTAAGATGTTTTTTTTCCTTTTGTAGCACTTGATACATCCAGGGCTCATGAATTTAGGACTTAAAGATCTGGTAACTATCACAGAAACCTTGTTTTTGATTGGCTGCTGAATACTTCGGTGGTTACCATAATGGCAAAGTACTAATAAGTCTTGTTCACATTTAATATTCTGCTCCAAGTTAAAATTTTCTGATCAGGGTAATTGAAATTCCATCTTACCACGACAAAGTCTTATAAATGGAAGATCAGAGAATGTCTTAGTCTCCTAGAAGTTTCTTTTCTGTTCTGAGTAGGCTTTGGACATGGCAATCCCCTCAAAATCATTAGGACCATGGACGTAGATAGGATATGATTGCAGTTCAGACAGTATCCTTCACTATCCCTTCTCCAATATCATCCTGTCATGCACCATATTTGTTAGCATTTGTGTATTGAACCTTGCTCTTCCTGAGCTATATCATCTTCAAACTATTCCCCAAAAAGAATGTTTGTGATGATATACAAAGAAATTGGCCATTAATTGCGCGATATAGTTCTGTTATTTTTTCTCTGAATAAATTCAGAATATAACTAATCAAGTTTCCAGTGCAATATATGCTCGGTCAGGGGAGCAACTAATACATGACTTTGTACCATGCTTGCTGTACCACATTGAAATACATTGCCACAACGTGACGTCCCTGAACAGACCCCTTTCACCTTGTGTAAAATTGCGATCCAAACACCCAGATTATTGTGTAGTTTCTTCATTTTGATTTCATATTTTCATTTTGTTTTGTTTAGTGGATGCAGTTGGGTTTTATTGTAGGGGTTCAAAGCTTTCGATTGATGTAAAAATCTCAGTATTTATGATTTTCTCAGTATTTTTTAAATATTTTCTGAACAGAATAGTGCTGTTGGTATGATGAGAGGCAGAAAATTCTTTATCTTGGCATAAAGTTTTGCCTTTCGACAAAATGTCTTGTATTTTTCTGTCAATTTTAAAAAAAATTTATTTATTCATTTATTCATTATTTTTCATTTATTTATTCATTATCATTATCTATTTTTTGGAGGGTCTTATACCTTCATAAACATACAGAGCTATGAGCATATATACTGTGATGGAAGCGGCGGGTCTGCCGGCAGCTCGCTCTTGTCAGGACGCATGCTGCCGGCAGGTGTTTGCCACGTTGATTTCCAAACTTTAGTCGCAGATCCGTTTGGCAGAGAAATACTGCCCAGTTGACACTTGCACAAGCCTTGATCCTGCCAGTACCACCACCAGGCAACCTCCAGATGGCTACGACTCTTTGCTGTCAGTTCAAACAGCTCCTGACCATATGAATCTAGCTTGTGTAGTTAAGCTCTCGCGACCATATGATCTGGTTCCTGTGGTTTAAGATCTCTCGACCATAGGCGTGGGTTATTCTGTCAGCAGGCTCTCACAACCATACCCATGGGCTCTTCTCTACATGTAATTACCTCCGTCGTCTGCTTCAGACCAGTAACCAGTCTCTTCAGTACAGCAACCACGTCTGCTCTGTACTGCAACCAGGTCTGTTCAGTACTGCAACCACGTTTGATTCCGTACTGCAACCATGTTTGCTCTGTACTGCAACCAGGTCTGTTCAGTACTGCAACCACGTTTGATTCCGTACTGCAACCATGTTTGTTCAGTATTGGAACCGCGTCTGAAACCGTACTGCAACCACGTCTGTTCAGTACTGCAACCACGTCTGATTCCGTACTGCAACCACTGTCATCTGTTCAGTAACGGAAACTGCGTCTGGTTCCTGTGGATAAGATTCCTCGACCATATGTATGAGCCCTACTGAAGTCAGTCTCTCACTACCATACCCATTGGCTCTGCCCTACTTGTAGTTTCCACTGTTGTCTGTTCCATACCTCTGACCATCTGATTCAGACCAGCAACCATCCGCTTCAGACCATCCCGTCTGCTCCAGACTCTGAACTGTCTGCTCCATACCAACCAGACTACCAAAAGAGCAAGCCCCTGTGGAGCGTTTCATGAAAGGACTTGTCAGATGTTTTATCCGACAAGTCCTGTTTTATCCGACAGTTACCATAGTAACGTTGCCTTTCGGCCAATTGGGATCAGGCAAAGTTGTCAGATCTGACAATTTGTCAGACGAAAATGTTGATGAAACGCTCTCCTGGTATAGTCACTTGCTGGCATGCAAAAGACCCAACTTACAAGGAAATCTCACCACAGTCGTTGCCTGGGACTAGAAGTCCATCCTAGGTTTCCTCGTGGAAAGACATGCGAACGATCATATAAATCGATCCGTTCGCATCCAGCTTTATTTATTGGATAGCGAATCCAAATAAATCTGCATACTCATTTCAATGGATTATTGGCAAAGCTTCATACTTTTACAAACTTAACGTACTTGTGCATTAATTATACAATTAAAGTTACGGTTAACTTCTGGTACTATATTAGATCAGCATTAACTTTGCTCTCCGAAATCGGATATGCATGAACGACATATAAAATTTAAGAGTTTATTTTGCTCTAGCTAGTGATAACCAAATAAATCAGCTAAAACTCTCCAGAAAAAAAATTATTCCAGAAAAAACATACAAAACATGCAAAAATTTTCATGTTTCTATCTAAGTCATTAGTAGAGTAGAAGCATGCATGGAATATTGCCAGTTACGACAAAAACATTCATAAACCAAAGTTAATTTCTATACACAAAATAAAACCCATTTCGTGACAATACCTTAGTGGGAGATAGCCCTGTGTGGGTATGATTAGAGGCATAATTTTTGAGTTGTATGGCAGTATGTTTTGAATGTTTTATATGTAGGGAGGGGGAACCTTCATACAAAGGGCTAGAGTGCTTGAGAACTGATACCTACGGATGTGGAGATACAACGCAGTCCTGTTTGGGTACAATCAGAGGCAGAAATAAGCCAGTTCGTAGTTCCTTACTGCGCATGATCAAAAGAATCTACGCATGATCAGATGAAGGTCATTTGTACTTAAGTATCATGGTGGTTTAAAATCTAATGAGATAAGCACCAACTTGATGTCTTGATTATTCATATATTCTTTTGAATAGTGGTTTTCATTTAAATCCACAAAATACAACAATGCGTCCACGAACGACTGGTATTTCACGATTTGCCAAGTACATTGTGCAACATGCTATGATATGCATTCAAAGTAGGAATGCAACAAATACCTTCATAAAGTGTTCATCGGTGTGTTATTCTAGTCACCAGGTCTATTCAATTTCTTCATCCTGCTATGTAAGGCAAGCTTACGTAATATTTTGCTTTGAAATCTGCCTATCATAATGAAAGAAATGAAAGGTCATTTGACCAAAATTGTCCCTGAAGTAACTACGAACTGGTCCATTTGTTTTTACTTTTGGCAGGATGCTTAATGTTTGATATGTTGAAGGGGAGGGGTATTTCTTCATGCAAGGCTAGAGTGCTTTAGAATTGATACCTACATTTGTTGGGATTCCGTGCAATCCTGGGGAGTGTTTCATAAAAGGACTTGTCAGACATTTTATCTGACAAGTCTTGTTTTATCAGACAGTTACCATAGTACCAGTGATCCTCATTTTATCAAAATCAAGGATAGTTGTTATATATGACAACTTGTCAGATGGAAATGTTGATGAAACACCATCCCCTGTTCTCAAAGGCAGATTTTTTTTTGCAGAATTGTTACGGTTTTATGATTTTTTTTTTGAGGGGGGGGGGGTGTACATGTACATTTTGTGGGGATACAGCACAGTCCGATTTCAGTATGATCACAAGCAGAAAGTTTTTGTCATTTGGCAGAATGTTTTTTTGTTTGATATGTCGAAGGGGGGGGGGGGTATATCTTTATGTGTACAGGGCTAGAGTGCTTGAGAATTGATACCTACATGTACATTTTGTGGGGATACAGCACAGTCCGATTTCAGTATGATCACAAGCAGAAAGTTTTTGTCATTTGGCAGAATGTTTTTTTGTTTGATATGTCGAAGGGGGGGGGGGGTATATCTTTATGTGTACAGGGCTAGAGTGCTTGAGAATTGATACCTACATGTACATTTTGTGGGGATACAGCACAGTCCTATTTGGGTATGATCAGAAGTAGATTTTTTTTGTCACTTTGCAGAATGTTTTTTTGTTTGATATGTCAAAGGGGGGGGGGTGTATATCTTTATGTATACAGGGCTAGAGTGCTTGAGAGTTGATACCTACATGTACATTTTGTGGGGATACAGCACAGTCCTATTTGGGTATGATCAGAAGTAGAATTTTTTTTGTCATTTGGCAGAATGTTATTTGTTTGTTTGATATGTTGAAGGGGGGGTAGTGGAGGGGTATTTTTTCATAGGGCTAGAGTTTTTGAGAATCGATACCTATATTTTTTTTGGATACAGCACAGCCCTATTTGGGTATGATCAGAAGCAGAAAGTTTTTGTCATTTGGCCTAATGTTTTTTGGTTGTTGATATTTTGAAGGGGGGGGGGGGTGGAGGGATATTCCTTCATATATACAGGTCTAGAATAATTGAGAATTGATACCTACATTTGTGGGGATACAGCACAGTCCTATTTGGGTATGAGCAGAAGTAGAATGTTTTTTTCTTTTGGCAGAATGTTTTTTGTTTGATATGTTGAAGGGGGAGGGGTATTTCTTCATATATCCAGGGCTAGAGTGCTTGAGAATTGATACCTACATTTGTGGGGATACAGCACAGTCCTATGTGGGTATGATTAGAAGTAGAAATTTTGTGTCATTTGGCAGCGTGTTTTTTTGTTTGATATGTTTGAGGGGGAGGGGTATTTTTTGTTATCAATACAGGGCTAGAATGCTTGAGAATTGATACCTACATTTGTGGGGATACAGCACAGTCCTATTTGGGTTTTATCAGAAGCATAAAGTTTTTGTCATTTGGCAGAATGTTTTTTTGTTTGATATGTCGAAGGGGGAGGGGAATTTTGACAGATATCCAGGGCTAGAGTGCTTGAGAATTGATACCTACATTTTGTGGGGATACAGCACAGTCCTATTTGGGTATGATCAGAAGTAGAAATTTTTTGTCATTTGGCAGAATTTTTTTTGTTTGATATGTTGAAGGGGGGGGGGGTACTTCGTTATCGATACAGGGCTAGAGTGCTTTAGAATTGATACCTACATTTGTCGGGATTCCGAGCAATTCTGGGGAGTGTTTTAAGAAAGGACTTGTCAGACGTTTTATCCGACAAGTCCTGTTTTATCAGACAGTTACCATAGTAACAGTGCTCATCATAAATAGCTTCATGATATAATCAAAATCAAGGAGAGTTGTCAGATCTGACAACTTGTCGGATGGAAATGTTGATTAAATACCGTCCCCTGTTCACAAAGGCAGATTTTTTTTGCAGAGTTGTTATTGTTTTCTATACAGGATTTTTTTTTTTTTTGGGGGGTTATATTTATATATAGGGCTATAGGGTTATATGTAGGAATGCAACAAATACCTTCATAAAGTGTTCATCGGTGTGTTATTCTAGTCACCAGGTCTATTCAATTTCTTCATCCTGCTATGTAAGGCAAGCTTACTTAATATTTTGCTCTGAAATCTGCCTATCATAATGAATGAAATGAAAGGTCATTTGACCAAAATTGTCCCTGAAGTAACTACGAACTGGTCTATTTGTTTTTACTTTTGGCAGGATGCTTAATGTTTGATATGTTGAAGGGGAGGGGTATTTCTTCATGCAGGGCTAGAGTGCTTTAGAATTGATACCTACATTTGTTGGGATTCCGTGCAATCCTGGGGAGTGTTTCATAAAAGGACTTGTCAGACATTTTATCTGACAAGTCTTGTTTTATCAGACAGTTACCATAGTACCAGTGATCCTCATTTTATCAAAATCAAGGATAGTTGTTATATATGACAACTTGTCAGATGGAAATGTTGATGAAACACCATCCCCTGTTCTCAAAGGCAGATTTTTTTTTGCAGAATTGTTACGGTTTTATGATTTTTTTTTTGAGGGGGGGGGGTGTACATGTACATTTTGTGGGGATACAGCACAGTCCGATTTCAGTATGATCACAAGCAGAAAGTTTTTGTCATTTGGCAGAATGTTTTTTTGTTTGATATGTCGAAGGGGGGGGGGGGTATATCTTTATGTGTACAGGGCTAGAGTGCTTGAGAATTGATACCTACATGTACATTTTGTGGGGATACAGCACAGTCCGATTTCAGTATGATCACAAGCAGAAAGTTTTTGTCATTTGGCAGAATGTTTTTTTGTTTGATATGTCGAAGGGGGGGGGGGTATATCTTTATGTGTACAGGGCTAGAGTGCTTGAGAATTGATACCTACATGTACATTTTGTGGGGATACAGCACAGTCCTATTTGGGTATGATCAGAAGTAGATTTTTTTTGTCACTTTGCAGAATGTTTTTTTGTTTGATATGTCAAAGGGGGGGGGGGTGTATATCTTTATGTATACAGGGCTAGAGTGCTTGAGAGTTGATACCTACATGTACATTTTGTGGGGATACAGCACAGTCCTATTTGGGTATGATCAGAAGTAGAATTTTTTTTGTCATTTGGCAGAATGTTATTTGTTTGTTTGATATGTTGAAGGGGGGGTAGTGGAGGGGTATTTTTTCATAGGGCTAGAGTTTTTGAGAATCGATACCTATATTTTTTTTGGATACAGCACAGCCCTATTTGGGTATGATCAGAAGCAGAAAGTTTTTGTCATTTGGCCTAATGTTTTTTGGTTGTTGATATTTTGAAGGGGGGGGGGGGTGGAGGGATATTCCTTCATATATACAGGTCTAGAATAATTGAGAATTGATACCTACATTTGTGGGGATACAGCACAGTCCTATTTGGGTATGAGCAGAAGTAGAATGTTTTTTTCTTTTGGCAGAATGTTTTTTGTTTGATATGTTGAAGGGGGAGGGGTATTTCTTCATATATCCAGGGCTAGAGTGCTTGAGAATTGATACCTACATTTGTGGGGATACAGCACAGTCCTATGTGGGTATGATTAGAAGTAGAAATTTTGTGTCATTTGGCAGCGTGTTTTTTTGTTTGATATGTTTGAGGGGGAGGGGTATTTTTTGTTATCAATACAGGGCTAGAATGCTTGAGAATTGATACCTACATTTGTGGGGATACAGCACAGTCCTATTTGGGTTTTATCAGAAGCATAAAGTTTTTGTCATTTGGCAGAATGTTTTTTTGTTTGATATGTCGAAGGGGGAGGGGAATTTTGACAGATATCCAGGGCTAGAGTGCTTGAGAATTGATACCTACATTTTGTGGGGATACAGAACAGTCCTATTTGGGTTTTATCAGAAGCAGAAAGTTTTTGTCATTTGGCAGAACTTTTTTTGTTTGATATGTCGAAGGGGGGGGGGGGTATTTTGTTATATATAAACGGCTAGAGTGCTTTAGAATTGATACCTACATTTGTCGGGATTCCGAGCAATTCTGGGGAGTGTTTTAAGAAAGGACTTGTCAGACGTTTTATCCGACAAGTCCTGTTTTATCAGACAGTTACCATAGTAACAGTGCTCATCATAAATAGCTTCATGATATAATCAAAATCAAGGAGAGTTGTCAGATCTGACAACTTGTCGGATGGAAATGTTGATTAAATACCGTCCCCTGTTCACAAAGGCAGATTTTTTTTGCAGAGTTGTTATTGTTTTCTATACAGGATTTTTTTTTTTTTGGGGGGGGGTATATTTATATATAGGGCTAGTCAGAGTGCTTGAGAATTGATACCTACATTTGTAGGGAAACAACACAGTCCTATTTGGGTATGAATAGAAGCAGAAAGTTTTGTCATTTACAAGAATTTTTTGTTTGTTTGATATGTTGAGGGGGGGGGGTATCTCTTCATACATGGCTAGAGTGCTTGAGAATTGATACCTACATTTTATGGGAATATAGTACAGTCCTATTTGGGTATGATCAGAAGTAGAATTTTTTTGTCATTTGGCATAATGTTTTTTTGTTTGATATGTTAAAGGGGAGGGATATTTCTTCATAGAGGGCTAGAGTGCTTGAGAATTGATACCTACATTTGTGGGGATACAGCACAGTCCTATTTGGGTATGATTAGAAGTATAAATTTTGTGTCATTTGGCAGCGTGTTTTTTTGTTTGATATGTTTGAGAGGGAGGGGTATTTTTTGTTATCAATACAGGGCTAGAGTGCTTGAGAATTGATACCTACATGTACACATTGTGGGGATACAGCACAGTCCTGTTTGGGTATGATTAGAAGTAGAAATTTTTTGTCATATGGCAGAATGTTGCAGAAAATTTTTGTCATTTGGCAGAATGTTTTGTTTGTTTGATATATTGAAGGGGGGGGGGAGGGGTTGGAGGGGTATTTTGACAGATATCCAGGGCTAGAGTGCTTGAGAATTGATACCTACATTTTGTGGGGATACAGCACAGTCCTATTTGGGTATGATCAGAAGCATAAAGTTTTTGTCATTTGGCAGAATGTTTTTTTGTTTGATATGTCGAAGGGGGGGGGGGGGGGAGAGAGGGAATTTGTTATATGTCCAGGGCTAGAGTGCTTGAGAATTGATATCTACATTTTGTTGGGATACAGCACAGTCCTATTTGGGTTTTATCAGAAGCATAAAGTTTTTGTCATTTGGCAGAATGTTTTTTTGTTTGATATGTCGAAGGGGGGAGGGGAATTTTGTTATATGTCCAGGGTTAGAGTGCTTGAGAATTGATACCTACATTTTGTTGGGATACAGCACAGTCCTATTTGGGTATGATCAGAAGTAGAATTTTTTTGTCATTTGGCATAATGTTTTTTTGTTTGATATGTTAAAGGGGAGGGATATTTCTTCATACAGGGCTAGAGTGCTTGAGAATTGATACCTACATTTTGTGGGGATACAGCACAGTCCTATTTGGGTTTTATCAGAAGCATAAAGTTTTTGTCATTTGGCAGAATGTTTTTTTGTTTGATATGTCGAAGGGGGGGAGGGGAATTTGTTATATGTCCAGGGTTAGAGTGCTTGAGAATTGATACCTACATTTTGTGGGGATACAGCACAGTCCTATGTGGGTATGATTAGAAGTAGAAATTTTGTGTCATTTGGCAGCATGTTTTTTTGTTTGATATGTTTGAGGGGGAGGGGTATTTTTTGTTATCAATACAGGGCTAGAGTGCTTGAGAATTGATACCTACATTTGTGGGGATACAGCACAGTCCTATTTGGGTTTTATCAGAAGCATAAAGTTTTTGTCATTTGGCAGAATGTTTTTTTGTTTAATATGTCGAAGGGGGGAGGGGAATTTTGTTATACAGGGCTAGAGTGCTTGAGAATTGATACCTACATGTACACATTGTGGGGATACAGCACAGTCCTATTTGTGTATGGTCAGAAGTAGAAATTTTTGTCCTTTGGCAGAATGTTTTTTTGTTTGATATGTCGAAGGGGGAGGGGAATTTTGTTGTAAATCCAGGGCTAGAGTGCTTGAGAATTGAAACCTACATTTTGTGGGGATACAGCACAGTCCTGTTTGGGTATGATTAGAAGTAGAAATTTTTTGTCATATGGCAGAATGTTGCAGAAAATTTTTGTCATTTGGCAGAATGTTTTGTTTGTTTGATATATTGAAGGAGGGGAGGGGTTGGAGGGGTATTTTGACAGATATCCAGGGTTAGAGTGCTTGAGAATTGATACCTACATTTTGTGGGGATACAGCACAGTCCTCTTTGGGTTTTATCAGAAGCATAAAGTTTTTGTCATTTGGCAGAATGTTTTTTTGTTTGCTATGTCGAAGGGGGGGGGGGGGGGAGGGGAATTTGTTATATGTCCAGGGCTAGAGTGCTTGAGAATTGATATCTACATTTTGTTGGAATACAGCACAGTCCTATTTGGGTTTTATCAGAAGCATAAAATTTTTGTCATTTGGCAGAATGTTTTTTTGTTTGATATGTCGAAGGGGGAGGGGAATTTTGTTATATATCCAGGGCTAGAGTGCTTGAGAATTGATACCTACATTTTGTGGGGATACAGCACAGTCCTATTTGGGTATGATCAAAAGTAGAAATTTTTTGTCATTTGGCATAATGTTTTTTTTGTTTGATATGTTAAAGGGGGAGGGGTATTTCTTCATACAGGGCTAGAGTGCTTGAGAATTGATACCTACATTTGTGGGGATACAGCACAGTCCTATGTGGGTATGATTAGAAGTAGAAATTTTGTGTCATTTGGCAGCGTGTTTTTTTGTTTGATATGTCGAAGGGGGGGAGGGGAATTTGTTATATGTCCAGGGCTAGAGTGCTTGAGAATTGATATCTACATTTTGTTGGGATACAGCACAGTCCTATTTGGGTTTTATCAGAAGCATAAAGTTTTTGTCATTTGGCAGAATGTTTTTTTGTTTGATATGTCGAAGGGGGGGAGGGGAATTTTGTTATATGTCCAGGGTTAGAGTGCTTGAGAATTGATACCTACATTTTGTTGGGATACAGCACAGTCCTATTTGGGTATGATCAGAAGTAGAATTTTTTTGTCATTTGGCATAATGTTTTTTTGTTTGATATGTTAAAGGGGAGGGGTATTTCTTCATACAGGGCTAGAGTGCTTGAGAATTGATACCTACATTTTGTGGGGATACAGCACAGTCCTATTTGGGTTTTATCAGAAGCATAAAGTTTTTGTCATTTGGCAGAATGTTTTTTTGTTTGATATGTCGAAGGGGGGGAGGGGAATTTGTTATATGTCCAGGGTTAGAGTGCTTGAGAATTGATACCTACATTTTGTGGGGATACAGCACAGTCCTATGTGGGTATGATTAGAAGTAGAAATTTTGTGTCATTTGGCAGCATGTTTTTTTGTTTGATATGTTTGAGGGGGAGGGGTATTTTTTGTTATCAATACAGGGCTAGAGTGCTTGAGAATTGATACCTACATTTGTGGGGATACAGCACAGTCCTATTTGGGTTTTATCAGAAGCATAAAGTTTTTGTCATTTGGCAGAATGTTTTTTTGTTTAATATGTCGAAGGGGGGAGGGGAATTTTGTTATACAGGGCTAGAGTGCTTGAGAATTGATACCTACATGTACACATTGTGGGGATACAGCACAGTCCTATTTGTGTATGGTCAGAAGTAGAAATTTTTGTCCTTTGGCAGAATGTTTTTTTGTTTGATATGTCGAAGGGGGAGGGGAATTTTGTTGTAAATCCAGGGCTAGAGTGCTTGAGAATTGAAACCTACATTTTGTGGGGATACAGCACAGTCCTGTTTGGGTATGATTAGAAGTAGAAATTTTTTGTCATATGGCAGAATGTTGCAGAAAATTTTTGTCATTTGGCAGAATGTTTTGTTTGTTTGATATATTGAAGGAGGGGAGGGGTTGGAGGGGTATTTTGACAGATATCCAGGGTTAGAGTGCTTGAGAATTGATACCTACATTTTGTGGGGATACAGCACAGTCCTCTTTGGGTTTTATCAGAAGCATAAAGTTTTTGTCATTTGGCAGAATGTTTTTTTGTTTGATATGTCGAAGGGGGGGGGGGAGGGGAATTTGTTATATGTCCAGGGCTAGAGTGCTTGAGAATTGATATCTACATTTTGTTGGAATACAGCACAGTCCTATTTGGGTTTTATCAGAAGCATAAAATTTTTGTCATTTGGCAGAATGTTTTTTTGTTTGATATGTCGAAGGGGGAGGGGAATTTTGTTATATATCCAGGGCTAGAGTGCTTGAGAATTGATACCTACATTTTGTGGGGATACAGCACAGTCCTATTTGGGTATGATCAAAAGTAGAAATTTTTTGTCATTTGGCATAATGTTTTTTTTGTTTGATATGTTAAAGGGGGAGGGGTATTTCTTCATACAGGGCTAGAGTGCTTGAGAATTGATACCTACATTTGTGGGGATACAGCACAGTCCTATGTGGGTATGATTAGAAGTAGAAATTTTGTGTCATTTGGCAGCGTGTTTTTTTGTTTGATATGTTTGAGGGGGAGGGGTATTTTTTGTTATCAATACAGGGCTAGAGTGCTTGAGAATTGATACCTACATTTGTGGGGATACAGCACAGTCCTATTTGGGTTTTATCAGAAGCATAAAGTTTGTCATTTGGCAGATTGTTTTTTTGTTTGATATGTCGAAGGGGAGGGGGGAGGGGAGTTTTGTGATATATATCCAGGGCTAGAGTGCTTGAGAATTGATACCTTCATTTTGTGGGGATACAGCACAGTCCTATTTGGGTTTTAACAGAAGCATAAAGTTTGTCATTTGGCAGATTGTTTTTTTGTTTGATATGTCGAAGGGGAGGGGGGAGGGGAGTTTTGTGATATATATCCAGGGCTAGAGTGCTTGAGAATTGATACCTTCATTTTGTTGGAATACAGCACAGTCCTATTTGGGTTTTATCAGAAGCATAAAATTTTTGTCATTTGGCAGAATGTTTTTTTGTTTGATATGTCGAAGGGGGAGGGGAATTTTGTTATATATCCAGGGCTAGAGTGCTTGAGAATTGATACCTACATTTTGTGGGGATACAGCACAGTCCTATTTGGGTATGATCAAAAGTAGAAATTTTTTGTCATTTGGCATAATGTTTTTTTTGTTTGATATGTTAAAGGGGGAGGGGTATTTCTTCATACAGGGCTAGAGTGCTTGAGAATTGATACCTACATTTGTGGGGATACAGCACAGTCCTATGTGGGTATGATTAGAAGTAGAAATTTTGTGTCATTTGGCAGCGTGTTTTTTTGTTTGATATGTTTGAGGGGGAGGGGTATTTTTTGTTATCAATACAGGGCTAGAGTGCTTGAGAATTGATACCTACATTTGTGGGGATACAGCACAGTCCTATTTGGGTTTTATCAGAAGCATAAAGTTTGTCATTTGGCAGATTGTTTTTTTGTTTGATATGTCGAAGGGGAGGGGGGAGGGGAGTTTTGTGATATATATCCAGGGCTAGAGTGCTTGAGAATTGATACCTTCATTTTGTGGGGATACAGCACAGTCCTATTTGGGTTTTAACAGAAGCATAAAGTTTGTCATTTGGCAGATTGTTTTTTTGTTTGATATGTCGAAGGGGAGGGGGGAGGGGAGTTTTGTGATATATATCCAGGGCTAGAGTGCTTGAGAATTGATACCTTCATTTTGTGGGGATACAGCACAGTCCTATTTGGGTATGATTAGAAGCAGAATTTTTTTGTCATATGGCAGAATGTTGCAGAAATTTTTTGTCATTTGGCAGAATGTTTTGTTTGTTTGATATATTGAAGGGGGGAGGGAGGGGTTGGAGGGGCATTTTGACAGATATCCAGGGCTAGAGTGCTTGAGAATTGATACCTACATTTGTGGGGATACAGCACAGTCCTATTTTGGTATGATCAGAAGCAGAAAGTTTTTGTCTTTGGCATAATGTTTTTTGTTTGTTTGATATGTTAAAGGGGGGGGGGGGGTATTTCTTCATATATATCAAGGGCTAGAGTGCTTGAGAATTGATACCTAAATTTGTGGGGATACAGCACACTCCTATTGGGGTATGATCAGAAGCAGACAGTTTTTGTCATTTGGCATAATTTTTTTCTGTTATGTTGAAGGGGGGATGGATTTCTTCATATATACCAGCTTTTTTTTGTTGCAAAATTTGTATTGTATATGTTGAGAGGATGACTTTATATACAGGGCAAGAGTCCTTGAGAATGGATAGGTACATCTTTGGGGATACAGCACAGTCTTGTTTGGGTGTAATCAGAGGTAGAATATATTTGTCATTTTGCAGAAGTTTTTCTGTGTTTGATATATTGTGGTGGGGGGAGGGGGTTAGAATCTTCATAAGTATAGCTAGAGTGCTTGATAATTAATACCTATATTCCGAGGATACAGCGCAGTAAGATTTTCATAGGGAGAGATAGACCAAGAAAAAGGAAGGGAAAAGAAAGAGAGAAAAGAAACAAAAGAAACAAAATGAAAGAAAAAAAGGGGTAAAATATTTAATTTTGTGAATATTCTGTCTATATCACCAAATTGTATTTTCATAAATTTTGCTTGCTCACTTTAAAAAAAATTGCCGCCTTCCACGTTTGGCCCCCCTCATTATTTTTTGCTCATTATGCCACTGGCTTGAGTATTAATACACAGGAAAGAAGGGAAAGCATAGGCAATAGTACAAACATATGCAGGAATAGTAAAATAAGAAATTTTAAGAAGCAAAAGTAAATGGGAAAGCCTGCTAATTGCAGTAACAGAAATAATATTAAAAGTGAAATGCCTTTTGGAAAGCTAATACAAATTCAGAAGCAAATTTAGAAGCAAATGCAAATTGAGAACCATGAGTAAATGCGGAACTTAACAAATGCAAGGTGAAAAAATTTCAATGGAAAAGTGTGAAAACAAGTGAAAATGAAGTGTTAGACGATTGAAAAATGTAAGTGGATCTTCAAGTACAAATGCTAAAGCAAAAGCAACATGAAAAATAAGTCAAATGCTGGTGGAAAAGCCAAAGCAGAAAAAAACTTCCCCCTAAAAATAAACGACTGTGAAAGAAAATCTGTAGGATTAGTGAACAAAAACAAAACAAAAAACCTGCAAAAATTAAAAAGGTAAAACTATGTACAAAAGTAAATGCAAAAGTAAAAGAAAAAGCTGAAAAAGCTGAATCAGGAAAAGAGATGAGGCATCCATGCTGTCAAGCTCCCAATTGCCAAAACCTACCATCACAGATTCAGCTGAGACAAATGTATTGATGCTACTGATCAACAAGGAAGAGAGAAAGTGAAGAAGAGATAACAAGTTGATTCCAATTAAGAAGATGGCATCATTAGTCAATAGGAACCCCTGCTCATACCAGCTACCTATCAAGCTTGCTATCATCATCAGGAAAAAAAAAACATTAAGATGAACATCCTTGCCAAGCGGTGCCAAGCACGTACGTACTTGGCATATGGTAATGACTCGGCTCAGCGGCTGCATGTTTAATGCAAATCATATTAAATTGTGCGGTGTAGTGCGTCGCAGTTGGCGGCCTATCCCGGCATCCAAGTGCGTACCTCTCTCTCAGCCGAGACACGACAATCTTTCTGTTAGTAGCACTGTCAGACCCTCACCCCTTGACTTGGTTCCTAAGAGCCTGAGATGATGCAGCAATGTTCCAATTTTTTTTCAGTTTGCAAGTGAGACAATAATTGCCATTTGTCAGTGCACTGCACACTTAGTGTCGGGTTGGGTTTGTGGTGTAATTGATATCAATAAAAGGGAGGTCATATAAGACACCAAGGTAAATAGATAGGATTTGTGCAATATGGCATTCAAAAGGCATTCATGTCAATATTTTGTTACTGGGTGCTTCATGGACTATTTTTCAATGATAAGACACCATCTGTAGTAGTAGTCTGTATGCATGAAAGCTTCACTCATTAATTTCTACAATAGAAAATAAAATCTTGACATTTGTTGGGGGGAGCTGTAATATGGTCACCTAAAGGCATGGTCACACCGCCCGAGCGTTGTTGGAGCGGTCGTGGAGCGGAGAGAAAAAAAATCATCACCGCTCGCTACCGTTCACCATTTTCTATTTCGATTGTTTTTTTTTGTTTTTCGATTTTTTCCCCAATTTTGTGAGCGAAATTCGACTCTCTTTCCCTTCCGCTCCACGACCGCTCCAACAACGCTCGGGCGGTGTGACCAGGCCTAAACTTAGATTTGCACCTATGTTTGATTTTGGACCCAAAGTTTACTTACAAATACAATTGATTGCAAATTTCTTGCAGTACTCCAGTAAACCCATTAAAATAAGAGGAAGATATCATTCTGGTTGCCCAGTAGCATTAATGGAAATAAGGTCATGGATCTGTGTCTAATAAAATGCAAGAGAGAAATGAAAAATGGAAATGAAAGATTGATGATGGAAACTAGAAGAAAAAATAAAGATGTACGGATTGAAATTGTCATCATCTTACAAATTGTAAATGGAAATTATGTGCATTATATGTATTTGAGAAGGAAAAGAATATTATGCGACAGATTTTAAAAGATTGAATTGTAAGGAGAATAAATGGAACGTTCCTATGCATGAATATTGAATAAAGATATAAGAAAAAGTTATAAAGAAATTTTATGTACATAGAATATAAATAATATGTAGGAAAAAATTGGTTCAGTCTGCAATGGAAATAAAAAAAAATCTTGGCATTTGTGTGTCAGGATAAAAAGATCTTTACTTTGGTAATTATTTATTGGAGATAGAGGTAAAAAGAAAAGGAAGACATATGTGTAATTTGAAGATCAAACAACATGTTTTTCTAAAGCGAAGAAGGAAAATGACATAGTTACATATTATAGAAACATTACAGATGCTTTCATTATCAATTGATAGATGAAAACTGTAAGATGTTGACTTAGCAATCAGCATTTTTAAGGTTTTGCCAAACTTAAATGAAAGTTTTGGACATATAAGGCGGTTTCAAACCGCCTCGATCACAAGAATCCCCGTTAAATTACGAGAACTTTTTAAGGCTAAAAAATACCCGTTAATTATTCCTGCATTTACACCGCCCCGAAACACATCCTTCGGGATAAGTTCCCGAAGTTACGAGCATGCGCAGTGTGGTCTGATAAGCAGGCAAGGCGGGAGATTCAAAATCTCTAGCCCAGCAGCCACCCAAGCCGCCGCGCCCAACGACACGCTGGGATAAAAGTTCCCGTAATTTGCTTTCACATCGCCAAAATACCTGCGACCTTGGAAAAATCCCCACGAAAGTTCTCGTAATTTCGCCAAGTACCTACTATTTAGCGGGTATTTTCTTTCGGGGAGATTACGCGTAGTTTGCTTTCACATTACCAAAATACCTGGTATTTTCTGATCGGGGTAAATTTCCCGATCAGAGAATACCTGGAACTGGCGAACTTCGAGGCGGTCTGAAACCACCTATAGTCAGTATTGCATCAGGGATCACCTGAAAACACATTTTTGTCTTATCTTGAATTTGGTTTCTTATTATAGCACATATTAAAGGAAACCTATACATTACACTTAACAACCCCGTCCTCCCTCCAAAATAAGAGAATGCCACAAATGCATGTTTCTAAAAAGTTGAAAAACTAGTTGCATTTGACTTTTGGATTAACAAAATAAATATCTTAGTGTATCAACTAAAGCACAATTTTATTTCACATCATTCAAAACAAAACAGATAAAGGATAGACATGTTTTATAGATCTAGAACAGTGACAGACATTTGCAAAGATAGTCCCTGTCATACTATCTAAGGTAGATGTAGAGTTTGTGCTGTCCATGGTTACATGTAGCCAACATCCATACTCTCTATTGGATATGTAATGAGACTGTAGGTTTATGAGCTTAATATCCACATATTTTTCAAAGATTGAAATACCATTTTCATATTTTTAAATATTTTTTATCCGACTAAAAGCAATTATTGTTGCCTATGTCGGAAGTGAAAGCTTACTGATTCCTACCTCAAGATGTCTCTATATTTCAATTGGTTTTTGTGCCCATCTTCCTTTAAAATAGCATTATGCCCCGATGACTTGTTGTTTTGGGGATGTGAATTAATGCCATTGATGGTCCTAAGTAGCTTGTACTTTCCTGTGCTTGAACTCTCTGAACCATGAACCGTTGTGTCTCTGATTAGGACTATCCCCTCACTGGTAGTCCCATCTTGTTCATTTCTCTAGGTGAAATTAATTGCTCATTTTGCCAGACAGATGTTCATAAAATTGAGGCAAATACACTGACAAGTGGTTGGGTCTGCGACGTGCACGTGAAAATGTCGGGTACCTGTGTATGGGCTGCACAACTTTAAGGGTATATTTAATTATCTTAAAGGGCTTGGAGTTGTTTACAAAATAATAGGAATGGATCAAAAGACAAAGGGTATTGATTTCTGCTGTGTACAAAAATTGAAAACAGTGTGAAACGGGGTGAGTAAAAGTTTTGACAAGTGTGACAAATATAAGAATATGGCATTATATATGTCTTTATATAATAAAACATATATTTTGAGTAAAACTACTGAATAAGATACCATCTTCACTATTTTGTGTATTGGATGAAAGTTGTCCCCTCTCTGCGTGGCAATAGAATCATCAGATGCCAACTACTTTTGAACATTCTCAACTTTCTTATTTTTTTCATTTGGGTGAGATTCCCCTTTTTGGATTTCTGAATATTTAAACAGAGGGATAGATATATAAGGGGAAGGGGCACACTCTAAAAAGGGTTAAAAAGATTGAAAAGAGTAATTAAAGGGAGGAGTGACATAAAAAAAAGAAAACAAATCTCAGGCACGCAGATGGGGACGGGAGGGGGATGGGATTTATGTACACCAAATGCCCTTCCTATGAGATAACCTTTTTCGGCTTGCCAAATTTTTGGGAAACATATAGTACCCCCCTTTATCCTTATTCCATTTATGGAGGTCGGAGTTGAGGCAGAGGGGATGAGTATAGTCGGAACGAATGTTGGACATCTTATATCATTTCACAAAAGGTGAACAAATTTGGGATACATTAATGAATATCTTGCAACAGAAGTATGAATTGATTAGTTCGATATACAAAACAGACCATATAGGCAAACTTGAAATTGATGCCTGCAGTCTATTAAATTTCTAGGGAGACCCCAAGTCATATATAACAAATATCTAGCCCCTTTACATAGACATTACAGCTAAGTCAGTTTAATAACTCTTCAACATATAGTTTGTAGTCATTTTATAAGCAGGACTTGGTGTCCTCTCTTGAATACAACTTTCGGAGCGGGATCCCTTTAATTGTAATCGGTCATCATCATCATGAAATTACCGTTTGTGCTCTGCTACGCCGCGCGCCGCCGAGCATCAAAGTTCATTTGGACGTGCTTGGTCGGGCCCGCCCTGTCATTGCTGCTGCCCCATAGAAACGTTCCCCCCTCTCCCTGTTATTAGGCAAGCCAACCTGGTTTTCAAATTCCCTCCTAATTTCTGTTCGGAACGCATTTGACACGTTTGGGGAGCGGAACGTAGAGAGGGAGAAATGGGGAGAGGAAGAGGGAGAGGAAATTGAAAAGATTGTTAGGCCTGGTTGACTTTGATGTCTTTATTTCAAAACTGGAGGAAAATTGAATGGTTCTCAATGTGGGGTCCCACATTAAAGGGACACTGGTCTAAAAATACAGATTATCTCTCCCCCTTAATTGAAAGTTTCCCAGCTTGATACCCCAAATGAAAGCAATGTTCTGTAAAAACTCTCATATTAAACCTGCCAAGTTTCATTTCCATGGGCATTGATTCAAATTAACAAAAAACATGTATTTTTAGATTTCACATAGAGAATAGGCCTTACATGCAATCATGCACCAGCTGGATAGAGCATAGCCTAGGATAGAAATGTACAGAACATGGAGAGTATGCTAAATGCTTTTTAATCCCCAAATAGGAATAAAACATGATTTAAAGCAATATTCAGTCTACTTTTTATTATTCATATTCCTATTTACTGTGGATACTGCATTTTAAAATACCTTGATTGAAGAATCATGAAATTTGGTATGATTATGTTTGTGTTATTATGTATATCTTTCTATTTTCAGTAGAATGAATCAAAACTTTGATATAATGAGCATTATGAGCTATATAACATGTGCAAGTTAACCTATTCTGGAAAATCAATGTCCTATTTCATATTCACCACCCGATAGGAACTTACCCCTCTAGTAGTACATTATTCACTCCCACCCTAAGAGCATCTGATTTCCAGAGCCAACAGTTACGCCTTAAATGTTTCATCTATGAATGATATGACATTCATCCGTACAACCGAGCAGTCGTCAAATCTAACGCCTGTGCTAACAAGCCCCTAGCACCATTACTGATGCAGCCCCCTACTTCCTGCCGATGTCCATTCACCGCGAGAATACGAATTGACTGACTGACTGACGTCTTCATAGATAATGATGACACCAACAAGATAATCGTGATCATGCTCATGAAAAATAATAGGATTTTCACGCCTGCTTGTTAGCAACTATGGATTCATTAATATTCAACAAAGAGGGTGCATGGTTGTAGCGATTCTACTCAATGAAGCAGGAAAAAAAAAGACTTTTCTTGTGTACAGAGAGAATTTATGTACACACCCAAAGTTAATAGGCTGAGTCATAAAGTGTGATGCATTTTTTATGTATTTTTTGGGGGAGGAAGAAATTAGTTTTCAGGGATAGGTATGCATGGATTGCTTGTTGATGGTATTTTTTTTCAGTCTCATGTTGGCATTATATAACCTATTTGTAAATTTTGTTTTTGAACATACATGTAAAGCCTGCAGATTGAGCATTTTGTGACATACCCTTTTTTTCATTATTTGTTGGTATATAAGGCAAACCATCTATGCCTTGCATGTTATTTAATTGGTAAAATCATATGCAAAATCAGAAAATATTGAATTTTAATTTTAGTTTTAAATTTTAAATCATAGTTTTAGATTTGGGTCAGATGGCTTAATATGAATTCACATCTTCTACTGCCAACATTAAAGGAAGAGGAAACCTTGTTGTGGGTAGGTGATAGAATTAAGAAGGATTCTTATTCAAGGAGAAAGGATAAACCTAAGAAGGAAATGCTATGTATATGAAGTCAGTGCAGAAATGACATCATCTACACAAAATAGCCAATGATGTAATCTCGTTATCAAGAGTTTGACTTAAAAACCCAGGGCACAGACATTAGATCAATAGTGATTCATAAATGCTTTGTTATCATACAAGAAAGCTGATAATTGTGGTTATATTTTACCAGTTTTGTAACAATAGAGGACCACCAAGTTACCCCTTTGAGCCATCCCCACATCACTGGACCATGAATAGGTTCGGTCAATAGCTATGTTTTTACTGGTTTGACTCTACCACAATAAACAATGCCGCTCATTCACAGGATTACTAAAGTGAAAAAGGATGATGCAAATATAAAGTGATTTATATCATTATTTTCAATCACTGATCTTTATGGCAGAACAGAAAATTCTGAAATGTGCATGACTGGCACTGAATTCAGTATCTGTAAATCTATTGATCAAGTTTATAGCACATTAAAAAAGAAATCTCATAAGAATAATCATCAAATTCAATACAATCAGATTACAGTTTACTACATTAAGTGTCTGCATTTGATTTTAGGAGATTAACATGGAAGCTTCTTATTCATGGACTATTATTTAAAAAACTTTAGAGAGCTACACACCGCTAATTTCACCAGCCACAAATCAGTTAGGTGAGGCTAGTTTTATTAGCTCCATGGTTTTATCAATACAGGACATTTATACGCGGCCTCATAATGTCTGATAATATTGTATTTTTAGGACATTGAGATGCAGAAAGACATTATGATTACTGGAAAGCCCTTAAAATTATCATTAAAAAATTAACTGTTTGGTCCCTAAAACTCTAGTTGAAATTCTCCCCAGGGAGTGGAGAATGTGCATAGATTGTGTGCGGGCATACTAAGATCCGATGACCGGGGTAATAAGCGCTTGGAAACAAAGTGTAATAAGCACTATATAAATGTAACTATTATTATAAGAATTTGTTTTTTTTAACAAATGGTGTAGTAGGTGGGTTTTTTTCCCTCAAGTTGTCTCTAATATGCTTTTCACATTGCATTTCCTTAACCCCATACTATCCTTAACCCCCGGACTATCCTTAACCCCATACCATCTTTTTTTCGATTCACACTGTCTTTCTTAACCCCATACTATCTGACTATCCCTCAGTTCATGAATATTTATGATTTTACCAAACAGAGCGTGATTAACGTGCAATTCGACTTCTGTGATTGGTTAATGCTCAATAGCCCTACTTTCCTTAGCCCTGTTTCTTTTTCACACTGTATCTCTTAGCACTGCAATTGTGGTGCTAGTACCACAATAAGCCGGCTAACCCTGCTTTTTTGCAGGGCCAGATAGTACCGTACTATTTACCTTGCTAGCCCACTTTGCTAAAACTTAGTGTGAAAACGAAGTGGGCTAAGCTTAACCCCGGGAAATGGGTGGGGCTAAGACCCCCCTTAGCCCCACCAATTTGGGACAAAAAGTTGAAAGCATATCATATCAGTGTGGAAAGCATATCAGACTATTGTCTGTTTGGTGGTATATTGTGAGTCACTTTTGTTTCTGTTCAGAGTACAGATCTCTTGTGTTTGTTTGTACAAGGCCCTGTTTAATTTCTTTTTTTTGGGGGGGGGGTGGGATCCTGAGCAAACTAAAAAAAAGGCTACCAAAATTCTGTTAGTTTTTTGGCTAAAACCATTTTTTTTATAGAATTCCGTTTATATGTCACCAATAAACATTTGATGAAACAGGATGCCTGATAAGATTTTGAAATGGTCTACACTATCTTCTGGTATCTATACCCTTAAAACAAAAACCTCACAACCATATACTAATTTACAAATAATATTTCTACCTGTGTAAAAACATTTGGCTATTTTACAGAAAAATATGTGTCACATAGTAAGCAAGGGCTATACCCACTGAGTAATTCAATTGACTTACAATTTACATTACGTATTCAACCTTGATTGATGCATGCATTGTGCTTTACCTGTTTTTAAATACATTGTTCTGTGATAGAAAAAAAATCACTACCATAGAGTTAATTATGATTGTTTAAGCTAGAGAAAATTGCAGTACAAAGCACATTGGCTTTAATTCATTCCACTCTGATTATGTAGTGGATTTAAAGGGTGTTTCCCATTTTGTCTGGTATAAAGCCAAGGACCATTCCTATTGCGTAATATTAACTGAGTCACTATTTTCTAATTTTTAGGTTAACTTAACGTTTGATTTTCAAGCAATGTACTGTAGTTGTATTATAGTGGTCACTTTGAAAATAAATAAGTTTAGTATCAGTATTGATGATTTTTTTTAAATATGACTTTGAAAGAGCACTGTGGGTTTTTTGGGGGGGGGGGGGGGTGCTTGATGGGTGTTTCCCAGTTCGTCTGGTATTCAAGAGAGAAAAAAAGGCTTTCCCCACTGAGTAATAATCTGACTCACAAAATTCTTGTAACCAGTCCAGGTTCATCTATTGTTCAATGAGCAAACTAAATGGTGTGGTAGAGGGCTATGCAAACAATGATGAATTCATAATAATAGAAATATGCATTGATGGTTTTAATCTGTGAATCCTTTCGCACAAGTGTTTGAGGGTATATACTGGGCTAAAGAGAGAGAGAGAGAAAAAAAAAGATAGAGCATTTGAAATTCAGTTCTGATTATGGAGTTGAATATGAGGGTATAAATGGAGTTTAAGTCTTTGTTCATGGTTGCTTATTTTAGAGTGTGTATATTGCCTGAAATTAAAGAAAACAATAGTTAAAAGATCAATGTATTTCAATTTACGATTCTCTGTCATATAAGTCTTCGAGGTTATAATTATTATTATTTTTTTTGTGGGGAGTGGCACAAAATAAAAGAACGTGCATAGAATAAGAGTTTTATATGGCTGTGTATAGCACAGAAGTTGTTTCATATATCTTTCTATGGGTTGATTGTATAATTGTATCAGGTGAACAAACTTTTTTATTCTTTTACTTTGTTTGCAATGTTTTAGGTGATCACAGTATTCTAATATCTTAATTTTGAGCTTACAAAACATTTTTATATGTATATAAAAGATTATCTTTCTTGATAATGTGAATGCTATAAAGATATTTCAAGCAAATTATAGTTTCGTTAAGTGTTTGCAGTTACAACAGGTGGAACAAATTAGGCTATTTATAATTTAAAGTGGTTGTATATTGCAATAACAAGTTTTCATGCAAATAAACGATTGATATCAATGTCTTATCTGCTAAACCAACAAATGGAGCAGGTGTTCTGAAGCCTACAAATAAGGACAATTATATTAAGCCGAATGGAGAGGTTATATTAATTTTCAGATCATAACAATCACTTTGCATAGGTGTGCATAATGTATTATTCAATTGTGCAATTCATGTAGATTGTATGCCAAAAATCAGACCTATATATCTTGTGTTTATTAAATAGTGTTTATTTAGATTAAAAATTAAGAAGTGTGCATATTCCAATTGTGAATGTATTTGATTTGCACAAATTTCAAATATTTTTCCTTGTTCCAGCCACCCATAAAAATAGAATACCAGTAAAAATACAGCATGTCTCGCACTGTAAACTAAATGAGCTCTGAAACAGTGATTAAATTAAAACACAGATTCTGTTTTCGTATTGGAAGCATTATAAACACAGCCTAAAATACACATTGCAAGAAAGTGAAGAAACTTTCTTGGTCTGATATATAGTTCTAAGTTCACTTTTCACCAATTGGACAGCAATATCATATGGAATATAATTTTAACATGATTCAGAAACTCCATTGATATTCTGCTGTACATGTACTGTATGTGCAACAACCTTGAAAATGCGTAATGACTTGTCTTCATCATGCAGTTTGTATGCAATTGTTGATATTTTCATCTTTTATACCCCTTATATTTAGCACATTTACAATTTTGTGCAATGCACTGACTGCTCAGACTTAGCGGTAGTACCGGTACATCACAAAAATGTCACAGCTGCATGGCTATTGTTGGAATTCCGATTGATTACGTATGTAAAGATAAAAAAAGCAAAGAACCATTGAGTCATAACGATTTTACACTTTCAACTGTACTGTTCAATCGATAATGAATATCAGATTTGTTTATCTTCCCTTTTTTTTGCTTTTTTTTTACAGATGCACACTACATGGAAATTCATTTATACCTTGGTCACATTTGCTCTACGGCGACTTACGGCGAGTCGAAAACAGCCGTTTTAATATTTTTGTACCAGCTACATATAGATGGTTTGTATACAGATAATTAATAAAAACGATTGTTTTCGACTCGCTGTACGGCCGTGGTAGAGCAAATGTGACCGAGGTATTAATTCAGTTATGCTACAGAGAGAAAATGCAGTCTTTATACACTACATGCCTACCTGTTGTATTCTAATGGTACCCAGGAACTTACATATTATTTTTTTGCATTATTTTTCTTCTGCTTTGTTGAAACAGGATTTCCTGAGCAACATTGTTTGTCAAATCATGACACCTATTTATCTTCAAATTTATGCAATATTGATTTATCATAGTATAGGTAATAAAATTTACGTCGATTAGGAAAACAATAACATTAAGTTTTATATTAGCAGTGGCTCCATAGAATAGGTAAAAGATGTTTGTTAAGAGGTGTTGTGACTCAATGGATAATTCTCTAGACTGTGAACCACAATGTCCGGGGTTCAAATCCCACCGCAGAACTCGCGTCCTTTGACAAGGTGTTTATCTACATTTTCCACTCTCCACTCAGGTGTAGTAAATGGGTGCCCGGTTGGAAGAATTCCTTGAACGCTCAAGCGTCTGATCAGAGTAGCCGTGCTGAAGCTGGGGGTATTATGCACCTCTTAGAAACATTTGTACATGAATTAAGCACTATATAAATGTTGCATATTATTATTAAAATTATTTCTAGTCTGAATAATTGTTTTTTGTGGGTCACTATTGTGGCCTAACCTGATTGTTTGTGGCTTTGATTGACTATGATTTAGTCATGAAAGTGTTAATTGTTCAAATATCTATCAAAATATGTCGGTGGAGGAAAGTGTTTTTGCGCGATTGTCACGGCAGGTGATGGAGAATGATGGACCCCAAAAATCGAGGTGCAAAATTTACGCATACTCAAACTAATTCATAACATGTTATGACCCAGTGGGCTGAAAAAAATCAGCGAAACAAAAAAAGGTCCATCACTGCAAGTTATGATTGATGGGGAAACTACCCTTTAACACGTGACCGACTTCTGACCAATCCTATAGCAAGATTCTTAGTATGTGGAATATAATATGAAATACACATGAACAATAACAACAAAAACAAAAATATGACAAAAAAGATTAAGAAACCAGCCTTCCTACAAATTGAAATAAATAGAAATTCAGGTATATCACCATGAATTTTGATATTGCAAGTAAATCCTACATAAGACTTTGTATTGGTTGTTTTTTCCATAATGTATTAATCTGTTATGATACTGTGTGAATGCAATAGATGACATAAGTTACCTTGAAATAAACAATGATCCTATTGCCCACGTGGGATTCCCTGAAGGCATTCAAGTGTCTAGAAATGGGGAAATAATTGTGTATAGTTACTAGTTGGCATGGTTACAAGATGGGATGCAGACAAGATATATACATACTTATTACGTAATTAATAAAGATCATTATAACATAAGACGGCATTGTTGATAAAATCATTGTAGTCATAGACATGTATATCTGTGCTATTTTCCTATATTATTTATCTGTACTATTTCCCTATACTATTTTTTTCATAATTTTACTCTTCTATACACTTGTTTGTATGATGTATGTTGTATATTGTATTTTGTTTCCATTTCATGTTGATGCTATGTATAACTGATAATTCATACTTTGAATAATATAAAATAAAACATTGCTACATTCAATATACAGAAAATTTATACACTCTATGAATAATTTATTTTTTATTAAGAAACAGTATGCAAATAATAAAATTTGATTATTGTTGTATTTTTTAAATATTACCTGTTGTTCAATTCTATTGTGTGTGTAATACTGGAGTTTTGTATATCTTCACAATATGAGATGTTCAATCTTTCCCTTATTTGATTCCATTTTAAAAGAAAATTCTTGTAAATTTGAATATAATTCTAATGACCTTTTCCAAGCAACTATTATACTGTCTAGATTATGCATTATCAAAATTAAGATATCTAATATGATGATCATATTTTTTTTTAGTTGATAGATGAATTGGAACACATTTTGAAGTAGGGAAGTAGAGAGATTTGGATGAGATACCAATTCAGCAAACAATTATGTTTTCAAAGAGAATAGCTTCAGAAACATTACTGAACATGTCTGAGTGAAACATATAAAATAATAAATGGGATATAGTGGAGGGATATTTGTAAACAGGAATGAATTACATTGATAAACCTTTCCAGAGGGTACCTATTGAGGAGGTAGAAATGAAGACAATCTGGTCATTTATCAAAGCGGTACATCATCATCGAGCTCAGTAATGGACAAGATGAGACAAGGAAGATAAGGTTTCAACTCCTCTGCTGATGCGTATCTATCTAATTTGATGAAATTGTTTCATTTGGAAAGGGAGGCGATGTTGATCGGGCGGGGTTTGGGACTCTGGAGCTGTCGGCGCGATTCCATTGTAGGGATAGTGATACCTGGAGGTTGCTTGGTCTTTGTTCCATTGGAATTTTGGGGATTGACAGATAGAAAGATTGCCATCCCTTGGGAAGGAAGAGGAATAAGCAGAAGGGGGGGGATATAGACTGGAAAGAAACAGTAGTGGTTTAATTAGCCAAAATCCACCAGTGTCTGTGACAAAAGAGTATTGAGTGAGGGGAGCAAAAGAGCAACTTTTTCAAAAATACTTTTTTGAAATAAAACATAATTTTGTGATAGATTTTAACAAAATATGCAGAAAATAACATATCTTATCATTTACCCTTTTCTTTCTTTCTTTCTTTCTTTCTTTCTTTCTTTCCTTCTTTCCTTCTTTCCTTCTTTCCTTCCTTCCTTCTTTCTTTATTCTTTTCCATGTTTTCTTAGTTGTCAAATATTTTTGGGTCCATGATCTCAAAGGCCCGCCCCTCTATTTTAACCACCATCCCCACCACCACCACGATCATCATCATTGTCATTATCATCATCTTTATCATTATCATCATCATCATCAACATCGTTATCATCATCATCTTAATCATCATCATCATCATCATCAACATCATCGTTATCATTACTGTCACGATCATCTTCATCAATTGTCGTCAATGTCAGTGTAAACATCGTCACCATCATAATCATTTTCATTACCACCACCATCATCATCATCACCACCATCTCATATCTTATCACTTCTCTCTTTGTAAAATCATTCAGGATGTTTCTATTGCATTGCACTGTTATGCTGGCAGATAGGAGAAATGCTACCTTTTCCAAATATTGTTAGATGGATGTAAAGACGTGCATTTATACCAGTAATTGGTAATGCATTTGCAGAATCATGATGTTTTTGCCCATGCCATCTTTACATCTGAACAATACAGAGTTTTAAAATCTTTGAAATATTGCCACCTCCATTTGCATTGTTTTTTTCCATAAACTGCAATCATATGATACAATTTTACCATTTCTTTGAGGATTTGGGTATACATTTTTCTGCTCCCATCTGGCCATCTATCATCGGAAGCCAGACACAGTGAAAATCAAATGCAAACGTTCATACTCAAAATTACAAAGAGACTGGTAATGTACGTTGCAATTTTTTTGAAATTTATTCAAAATAATATCACATGTTTGGTGAATTGACATCAATAAGTTACAAACAATTTCATTTGAAATTGTCTTTTCTGTTGAATGATATATATACTGGCAATTTGTGAAGAACAACAACAATAATAAACATCAGCTGAGTGTACAAAACGTTAATATTTTTGTCTGCTTTTGAATAACCAGCCGGTTATATGTGCTATTGCCCAAATGGCTTAATTCATGTTATGATATATTGCGATTTTACATTTACATCAATTATGCGAGAGACATATACAAATATAACTGTCAAAATCATAATTGATCATACAATTGTGGATAAATGGATAATTGATATGATTGAGGAAATGAATATAATAATGGCCCAAGTCCATCTCTTTGTTAAATTGAGTAAAACATGGGATCTTATTTAGTATACATAAGCCCACCTTGTATGTAATTTGTATCCTGAAATTTCACCCAAATACCCCATATGAGTGAAAAAATACTAAGATCCTCAGTGGATATACACACATCCACACACACAAAATAATTACTCAAAATGAACTATCATGGACTTGGGTCATTCTTGTATTCATTGAGAGTGTGAAAAAATGTGGAGAGATGGGGGGGGGGCGTAGGTACAATGTGAGTGAGAAAAAAAATCATAATAGAAGTAGAAAACTGAGGGCAATAAGAATGAAATATGGAGATAGACAGTGAGAGAGAGGAGAGAGAGACAAAAAGAAGAGAAAGATTGAGGGAGAAGGAGGAGAGAAAGGGTTGGGTGGAGGGGGGGGGGGAGGGATGGGGCTGAGAAAGGTAAAGGGGAATGGATCTGGAATACAGGAGCATTGAAGAAAGTTTACAACATTGCAATTCGAAGGCCACTTTTTGAACTAAGAATCAATAAATAATCTTATCAGAAGTTGCAGACTATATTAGGACAGTAGCAAATATGCTTTGCAATCACAAAATATTAAAAAAATACTTAAGATTGGCAGTGTAGACCCTAGTAGAAGACTTATGTTACATCAATGACCATGTTATAAAAATGCTGCAAAAGTTCTTACAGATAATTTTGAAATAGACTTGAATACAAGAACCATCCTCGAAACCCTCAAAATCACAGATCTGTCATTATTTGATAACTTTTCCTTTGCTTTTCTGCTCACATCACTTTCAGAGTGCAACAAGAAAATACATAACAGAGATACATGGCGTGTATAGAGACTTGAGTGTCTTGCTTGAGGAAAAAGTGAGGAGAAAAAAGGCAGTATTGAATTTCATTCTGAAGTTCTGGTGGTAATCTTTTAGACAGCTGTTTGATCGCTGTATAGCATGTGGCAGATTCGTAGTGCAGCCCCTGGTAAACTCATCCTAGCTCAGTTACGCTCTCTCGTTTAATCAAAATCTTAGCCAGGCCTAATAGGAACACCAGCTTCAAGAAAGCATGACTGAATCATATTAAATAACTGCCAATTTTTGGGAAATCATTAACGTTACGTGACCCTTTAAAGAGACAAGGTGAAAAAAGCAGTAGTAATATACAATACAAATACTCATTTTTTTGCAAAGTGAATTGCTGCTGGTAAATGAAGGGAGCCCAATGATATTTATGAAATGTTTTGTAAGTTTGCCTTTTAGAAAGAGAAAAATATTAAAATAAATATATTATGTTAGAGTAATGTGAACAGCTTAAAAACAAGTAATACAGAAAAACAGTATATGCATACTTTGTATTTTAGGTCATTTCAAATAAGACAATGCAATGTTTTGACATACACTGTAGTACATTTTTATTTTCATATTTTGTACCATGTTACCATTCATTATTTTCTCACATTGCCAGATCTACATATTGAATGTTGAATCTTGTAATAAACCATATACTTCCACAATATATCACATCCATTGCAAATATATACAATTGCATCTATACTGTATATTTTTTTGTAAATAAAAAGATGTACATCTGAAGGTATTTTCCCCTTAATTAGCTCATGTCTCCCGACTGTCCACTTCCCCCTGACTTAAGACATCAACTTCTGCCAAGCTGTGCGGTTGTCAGGTTTTGCGCCTGTTTTTTTGCACAATACCTTTAATATGTGATGAGGAAAATTAATTTTTCATGACAAATAATGCAGATGTCGACATAATCTAATAAATTAAGCAGAAGCTTTGACATATATTGCACTTAATGACAACAACAAGGCATTTGATGGTCCTATCCACTGTTCAGTAGCCATAATTGTCCACTGCTTGAGCCTGGCTTCCCGATTAAGTCATTATTTTATTACGGTGGATAGGAATTGAGTTGAAAAATTCAATGGACTAATTGGCTATAAATTGAATTGGGAATAAATGTGTATATGATTAGGTTATTACAGCCATAAATTGCATGACCATACTGAAATATTAAAGAAGAGAATATTGAATTTTACATCTTGATTTTTTATGGAAAATTGTTTTCTAAAAGATAAGATTTTTATCAAGTCATAGTGACATCAGCTTTTGCAGTGGAGATAATTGTATTCAAAGTAACAGAAATGGCAGAAACTAAAGATTGTAATTGCTTTGATTAAGTAATGTTTTACAAAAACATTATAGTATTTTTTGACAAAATCAAAATAACAACCATGCATACATCACAAAGCGAATTATTTGATATTCATCTTGATTTTTTTTATCAAATGTTACTTTAGTTGTCACCATCATGTATGAGAAAATATGCAAGACATTTCTCTCCACAGTTGCATGAACAGTAAGCTGATAAAAGTCACAGGGCTTTACGTTTACGACCAAGACCAACAAAAGTGGATACTTGTATACTTGTTAGCAAAACTAAAACTAATATTTTCAAATTTTGGCAGAAAAAACACTTTCTAAAGTTTATACAGTCTGTGGTTCATTGATCAATTACAAATTTGTGAGATTCGCAATCGATTGCAAATAAGTTTCCGGCAAAATCTTCCTTAGTTATTTATTAAGTATTACCAGCTGTGTTCTGTGTAACATTTTCATGGAATGTGAATTATCATTATTTTGGATATCATTTATACAAACATAGTTTACATGAGGCACATAATGATTAGTTATAATATCGTTTTCAACTTATCTTGCCCGCATTAGGGCTGAGTTATTGGCAAAAGAATGGGATGGTATTTAACATTAAGCAAACATCTAACACAACAGTGTTCATGGATGCAAAAATTAAATTGTAACAATTGAAATTAGAGAACAAATATTTTGAGCCTGCTCATTCATTAAAAAATAAGGTAGGAATTGCAACTATTTCTTTTTCATAAATGTAATTAAAATACAACATATTTCAAATGTAAAACAAAATCACATGTACAAAAATTGATCCAAGTGGATTTCATCAAAAATAAGTGTTTGGATAGTATATTTACTTATGTACATAAATTTTTTAATATAAATGCTGAAATAATTTATAAATTTGTAATTATGCAAGTGATAGATTTACATTGGATTTATTGTTTCTTTTTTGTCTTTAAATGCAGCAATATGTCCCTGATGGTAGCCATAAGGTATGATATAGCACAGTTAAGGAGAAACAACTCTGCCTTTGAATATTGATGACAAATAACCAGCAAAAATCAAATATTACCAAAAATTTAACCTCGATCATTTATTATTGCTGTGATATGCATTCATATATATAAAAAAATGCATATCATTTTTCTGTAACCTCCCATCGGTTTAGACAAATTCATTTTCAGGGCTTTTTGTATGATTATAGATATACTGTATATGAAACTTAAACATTATATTCATTTGAATACCCTTTCATATATATCATTTTGATATAGCAACACTCCATGTTTCTTAGAATTGCCCCTATAAGTCCATTCTCTTGCAGTGCTACCATGCATCTTGCATTACAAATATAAAGAGCAAAACAAATCGGTGATTGCTTTTTAGTTCATTGTGAAGATAGGCGAGCCCATGCTCTTTGAGTCTGATGTTTTTATTGGAGCAGTTAGGGTGTTAGAATCCTCCAATCTGTTTATGCATCATTCAACAGATAGGCATTAGAGTGGACTGTAACACTTTAACAAAGCAAAGCACATCCACCTGGACCGTTAGCACTTAAAACACATTTCAACCATCAGTTGCCGAAGTTTTGAGATGTTTTGTATTTTCTCATATTTCGTAGTAGGATGTTTAAAAGAAATTGCCTGTCATGCTGTTTATTCCGTGATATTGTTGAATGATTGTGGTTAAGAGCCTGCTTTTTTTTCCTGTATAAGATATTTGGATCTAAGCTTGTAAAAAGTTGAAATTTGCGCCAAGGCTATATTTGCATTGTGTACGTACCATCGTCCCAGTCTTGTCCTATTTCTTGGTATGGAGGATCTTCCTCCTCGACATGGGGCACTTGTACACTTACATTTCTTTGCCACACCGGGCGATGAGTCCTCTGCCACGTGTTGAGCTCTCTTAAATGATCCTTAGGCTCAAAATAAATACTTGTTTGGTCCCAAATGGGCCTTTCATGTGGACCATAGTTTGGCCCGAAGGTGGATCCGTAGACGCTGTTGTCGTAGGAGCCTTTGTGTTGGACAGGGAAGCATCTGCAGAGATATCCAAGGGTTATAACAAGCACTATGAGAATCAACAGACCGATGATACCAATGATGATTGCAAGGATTTCTGGGCTCAAGGGCACTGATTCTGAGGCAGAGCTACCAACATCTGGCTTGTATGGAGTGGTGTCTGTTGAGGTTTTTGGTCGCATGGTGACAACGGTTGAAACATTACTCTTTGGAGTGGTGGTTTCTACAATTACAGGCTGGACAATCATCAGCAAGCTGGAAGAGAGACTTCCAATAGCATTACTTACGTTGCATGTGATAAGCGTGCCATTGTCCATATCCCTTGGACTAATGATCATTTGCGTTTTATCCTGAGAGAACTTGACACGCTCTGCAGGGATTTCAGGTGTTCTCTTCCAAACATAATGGCTGGGTCCTGGATTGGCATCAGCAATACATTGGAAAACAAATTCTTGATCAGCATGGACAGCATCATTTGCTTTTTCAAGGCTAACTCGTGGTTTATACAACACATTGAGACCACTTAGGACACAGTGCTCTGAATATGTATCATCGGCCTCGCTACTCGCGTGGCACTCAAATGAGGCACCATTCAAACTTGCGTCTGCCTGAAACCTGTGTCGCAGAGTACGGTATCCTGTTGTAACAGTGTCATCGATTTGAACTTGTGATATAAGAATTCCGTTACGCTTCCATTTGAGGGTTACCGGTGGGTTAGCTCGCTCGGACTTGCACAAGATTGTAACAAACTCACCTTCGGTGTAGTTGGGCTTTGTCAGGGGCTCACAGCGTGGAAATCTACTTCTGTCAGGGAGATGGTATATTTCCAGGCGAGCACTACGGGATCTTAAAACCTCCTGGGTCACCCCTGCATTTGAGATGCTCTCGACCGCACACTCGTAGCTATGATCATCTGATTTGGATACAGAGCGTATGTGAAGGTTATACTGGCCGGAGTTGGTGTTGACCATGATGGAATACCTGGTGGCATTGAGCTGGTGACCAACAATCGCTGTACCATTGCTAAGGAGTATTCCACCTCTGTACCACAGGACCTTATGACGTGAGTTGAGGTTGCTGATGCTACAGTCCATTGTTGCAGCTCTCCCTTCCAGTACTGCAACCGGACTTGGCTGCACTGTAAATTGAACCGCCTGGCTTAGGACTCCTAATGCAAGGTGTAACATTATCAATGCCTTGCTCATGAGCAAGATGTTCAGGTTATCATAACTGACCATGGCCATTTCTACTTCAGTTTATATCTTCCAGGTAAGAAAGTTGTCAAAATTGTTATGTACTCTAAGGATCTGCTTTCACCTGAGCATATTTGAAAATATTATCACTCAATTGAACTAACAAAGGAGAGTCAAATAATTTGTTGAAGAGTTAGGTAAAGTTTGAAGAAGCAACTCACAAAATAGATTCCATTAAGTTATCTCATTGACTGTACAATTCCAATATGAAATTGATTTCAGTGTCCTGATCGAAATGCAAATAGATTAAAAATTCAGAGACATCTCCAGTTTGCTTAAAAATTCAGACATCTCCAGTTTGCTTTGATTCCTGGATGTGAAAATCCTATAGATGTACACCTTTGTAAATAATGTTTATTGCTGCATATCCTTTATTAACACCAAGTACTTGAAGTGATCTGTGGTTCCGGATAGAACAAGGTGATCATCAGAAGAGGTCAAGTTGAATTCCAGAGAAAATTAAGGAAATTAATTCATAAAAGCCAAAATATGAAGAACAATTTTTGTTGTCAATCCTTGTGTATTAACCAAAGTACCGAGTTCCTTCACAACATATGCCGGATGAGCGCTCGTTATCCAAATCGCTGTGAGAAATAGAAAAAAATAAAATGAAAGTATGTGATATTAGTCATCCACTCTCGAACATAATTAGCTGATAAACAACGACAACATTCTAGCGATGAAATGTTATTTACAAAAAGAGGTTGGCTGTCTAACAACATATATCGCAGGTTAGGTGGCTAACTGGAGGTGTTTTGATCGAACAGTGCTAGCAAAGGCAACTAACTATACATCCAGTTTTTCCAAGCAGGACTGTAATGATATCAAAGATAATATAGTATCCCTCTACCATCATGCATATGCATGATTCTTATTCCCCTTTACAATGACTCAGAGCCAATCACAATCCCTCCACTGTGTTGTAGACATTGTGGAGCTTTCTATGAGTGATTTCATTTGCACCCTGCTTTGTGAATCATGCATATTCATGACTAATTGCTAAAGTGCCTGAGCCAATTAGGGCAGAGATGATGCAGTGCACAGCTGTGCGAAGTGTACTCACTGTTGTGTTTATCAAGAAAAGACCCCACACACTCTTCTGCTCTGCAAGCCCCGCCCACCCACACTTCAGGCACACTCCAAGCCTTAGGACACGCCTCCCGCACACTTTTGATGCTAAGCCACACCTACGGCACACTTTTTAGGGAAGTGTGTATTGAAGTAGATATCTTGTCTTGAGCTTCAGAGAATAGAGATAGTTCATACTATTTGACTGAAAAGAGTTCATGTTTATATTTCATGGTCATTTTAGAATGGTAATGAATTGAAACGTACTCTAACATGATTAATGGATGAAGGCACCCATTCTGTTATGTCATGGACAATGCATGAAACTATTAATGTAGCAATGTACTGTAGTATTGCCTTGTGAAGCAGCTATACATATAGATGATCTTCTTGGATTATATTTTCTTGCATTTTTATCTCCTACTTATCTGTAGCAACCTCAATGCTTCTTTCCTGTATTTAGAAATTTAATCTAATTTTATGGTGTTGCTTCCTTTGCTCTCTGTTTTTCATTTTTTTAAAATTTTTCTCTTTGCTCTATCAGTCTAGATATTATATTGTATCATTCTGCCTCTCCCTCTCTTTATTCTTTATCCCCTTTCCCCTTTCTTCAGAAAGACCGGCTACTGTGTGAGATACCACAACCTTTAGCTCACTGGGGTGCAATCTTGCCCCCTTGAGTCTTTTCATGGCATGTGTCTGGTCCGACCTTCATGCACTGACACTGATTGGTTCTCAGGGGGACTATACAACACCCCTGTCTGAAAATAACTCCTTAATTATTCCAGTTGTCTTTCCGTTCATATACTTTTAAATTTTTTTTTCATTCTTTTGGGGTTGTACTTTTGTATTCATAGCAATTTATTGCGCTGACATTAATGTTTATGCTCATAGTTGATGTGGTATTCTGATTATTTCATATTTGATTAGCATATGTCTTAATGTGCCATACTGTTATCATTCACAATGCTTGCATTCATTAAATCAAGTTCAACTTCTTTCTTATCATTTAACATATGATTCTCATCCTCATTTTCATTGTCTATGTTTCTTTGTTACATTAAGTTTGACTTCTAAAATCTTATATCTTTTAAGAGTTGTTTGATTACCAAATATGGACATGTTGTAGCTCTGTCAGTCCCATCTTAAATGTTGTATCATAACACTATTTTGCATTTATCCATTGTCACCCTGTTGTTGTCTTGGGTGTTATAAGAACATGTTTTATTTTATTCATGTAGTGTATATTTTGTATATATATTTGAAAGTCTGTATATATGTGTAATGAGATACCTTAACATATTAACTATTAACCCCCACCTCTCTGCCCTCCATCCGTTCCTTCAGCTTCGCTGCCTCAAATCTCAGATTTCTTTCCACAGTTTCCTCCTGATTTCAAATCTTGTCCCTGGAAAATTGTCATGGGATTTGCCTAATTAAAATTCCTTGTGCCATAAATATATCTCAAATGATGCTTCATGGTGATAAACTTGAGTTTGTATGAGGAGGATGGGAGGTGGTGATGGAAGGGGAGGGGGGAGGGATATAGCCATTCCAAAGTGATGGGAATCTGTTTTATTTGGAATCATGCATTTCTAAGGAGATAGTGATGAGGGGAATTTACTGCCTATTCTAAAGTAGATGCCTTTGATGTGTGCATTATGTTAACTCTTCAGTTGATCTTGAACTGGTATTGTTTGTGAGGCAATGATTCTGTTCAATTCTATTTCATATTTTGCCATAGCACTGTGAAAATGATTATGATGAGAAGGTATTGTATGATTGGTTATCTGAATAGAAAATATTGTTATAGGTTTGTAGTTAATCTAGATTTGAAGAAAGTTTATGATCTATGGAAAGCTAAATTGTGAATGAACCTTGGTGTCTTAAGAACCAGATAGCAAGGTATTTTTTTAAATTTCACTTTCATTTTTTATTACCCACACTGTTTCTGTCGATGTTACTCAATAAATCCGATTCTAAAAATCCACCTAAATCTATGAAAATAATAGGCTAATACCATGAAGATTTTGTGCGAGCTTGTGGTTCTTATCATGAGTTGTGTGCATGTCTTTTAGTGCAAATAAAACATTTTATAAAATAAAGAAATCACAATGAAAACCATGTTTCTTCATTAAATGTGATCTCCTCTGAAGTCCTTGACAATTTCGAAAGATCCAGTTTCAGTAGAGCACAAACCATTTGAAGAGAGCAGCATTATTTAGTTTGTCTTTGGAATATCTTCAATTGGAAGATATCTTTCTATTTGCGTTGACAGCATCAGTGTCACTATCCAGACAAGCATAATGATGGATGTGAGCTCATACAAATAAACCCTAATCCCACAAACGTCTCAATTTGCGGAAAATCTCTCATTTCGATATTGAGAAGGATGGCTTTTATGGTCGTGTTTCACCGGTAACAGAGCCGTATCAAATACCATCAAATATCGGCATTATGGATAATTCTGCTTTGATTTGTGTCAAGGGTGGGTTTTTTTTTAAAAGGGGAGTCTGTGTGGGAATTTGGAGGCCGTATTGAGGTGGGTTATCAATGAATATAAATGGGCACGTGCCATGTCTTTTCTTGTGCAGGGGCGCCTGTGATTACAATGAATGGTTGTCGTGGGATGGTGCACCAGGCAGATTGAAAGAAGAACCTGGGCATTGTCATAGTCTCTACTCAAAGACACAGACTGGTATGGTTTTCACTTTGGATAGCAATAGAGGTTTCAAAGTAACTTTAGCCATCTTTTCAATAAAGTGATAGATTTCTTCAATATTTCTTATTGCTTGATATGTGTCCATCACATCATAGAAATGAGGGCACAAGGGCTTTGTAGCCCCTACTCCCAGTGTGTTTAACTTTTCCCTGATACTGAATATTAGTATGCAGAAGATGTAACAAAAGCACGCTCTACCATCCCCTTCTGCATCCTCCTCTGCTTATGAAGGTAATTTTCTATTGTTGTGCTGTATCATTGTATAGATTTTCAGAGGCAGAATAACCAGTATTAAATATTACATCACCAGAATATTGTCTATCATAATCCATTTAGATCATTGTTATGATCAGGGCCCTGTAACATAAAGGATAGCGATCGATTGCTAATTTGAAAGAACAATTCTGATTGGTTCCTAGTCAGTCTACTGAGGAAAACGATGATCCTGATAGGTCATTTCATTGGGCAATTAATCACTATCCTTTGTGTTACGGGACCCAGATGTTGTTATTTGTCTGAGAGATAAGAAGCAAACCATTTTTGGTTTCTAAAATATTCAATTTTGTTTACAGCCTTATTTAGATTTATAATTAATATACTACAGGCATGTAACTGATGTAAAAAATAAGTCAATTGAAGAATTTTATGAAAAATGTATTTATGTGGAATCTACAGAAAATGATCCTTGATGCATTGCATCTTGTGTTTAGAGATGTGGAAATAATTTCAATTCGAAATTTCAGAATTAAAGTCAAAAGTATAGTCAAAGACTTGCCACTACCTGCATAATAGTCATTTCAATTATGATTTTGTGATTGGTTAATGAAAATTTTAATGGGCTTATGATATCTTCGCCTCACTCATTTGCGTTAAATTAAGACCAGTCATGCGCTCACTAGTGTTTTTATAAAAGTGAGCATATCTTTACAATGCCATAGATTATCTATGTCTTATCTGACTTTTTAACATACATTTTATTTACCGTTTCGTTAGTGATTAAACTCAACTTGTATTTTGGTTGGACTCTGTCTTTATTTGACTGAGGAGGGTTACAAGTCATTGCCCTCTCTGACTCCAATCATCATATTCAAACATAACAAATTAAAGCCTGAAATATGAGAATAGTCAAATTTGTGTATCATGGAATTCCCTTTTCATTCAAGCCGAGATTTTTAATATCTATCTCCTTTTCATGTCTTTTATAGTATTTGGGTCTCCGTAGCGGGCCGACCGGTGGCGGTGCGACCACAACTTGTGCGGAATCGAGGTTAGAGCGGCCATTCATGCCGAGTGACCACCTGGTTCCGTGATTTACCACGAGAGACAATGCCGTTTGTTTTCTGTCCATTGAACTTCAGAGAGCTAGCACCGGGGAAGGGGGCATTGGTTGCGAAAAAGGAGGGAAGGGGATGCAGAAAACGCGGGAAAAGAGGAATGAATAACAAGGAAAGCGCTTCCTTCTCTGTGCATGTTTATGTGCATGAATCAATGCATCTTTAGGGTGGGGGCATTTCTTCTTTTTCCTGTTTGTCTTCTGAAGGAAGTATCTGTAATCATGCTGATGGATTTGACCCAGTGTTCATTATGTTTGATAAAGAATTATTGATAGCTAGATATTGGCTATAATTAAAAAAAAAAACTTAAAGGAAGGCATGGGATACCTTAATAGTCCTTCAGAGTAGTTACGAGTATTCTATCATATTAAACCATATGATTAGTTATTATTTCAAGTGTGTTGGACATAATGAAAATAATGCATAGGCATGCAAATTGAGTTAGTAATTAGGCCTCCTATGGAAAAGTTGGTCAGATATGGAAATATATTGAAAGAAGGATGAAGGAGAATTATAATAAGATATCAAAATATTAGGGAAATTAGGGAGGGGTGGAGGTGAAAGCTGACAAAAGTGGTAAGATAGTAAGAAATTGAAGATGGTCTGGAGGGAATAATGGTTTATGATATTGTAATGTATGAAGAATGAAGAATAAAGACATGAAAGAGAGAGAATATAATCTGGAATGATGACATATTGAATCCATCTTGTAGAACACATTGACTGAACATGAAAAACTCTCAACGACTCCCTCCCCTCGCCTGAAAAACAACAAGCTAATGCAAGGGAAAATATGAATAATAATAATTAAAAAATCCTCAAAATATTGAATTACAATTCTGTTTTTTAATTAAGATTGAAATGAAATTATGAGGCTAGTTCAGTTGGAGTGCCAAAGAGGTCATTATCGTTGTAAGGTTGTAGTAGAGATGATAAATTACCCTGACAGAGAAAACATAATGGGGAGTCCCATCTTCTAATTACCGATGATACGCTTTATCTCTAGGTGGTAGTTCAAATAAAGGTTACATCCGAAGATGATGACTCAGATTAAAGAGGAAATCAAGTTCGATTAAAAGTCGTTAGAATAATCCTTCAGCTTTGCTTTTTTTATCTTTTATAGTAGAATATTCAAATTACATTGGTGATTAAATGAGCAAAATGTTTGAGGAAGCCTTGCCTTAGTATGAAAAAAAATACAGGGTCCAATTGGCTTGATAATATTCAAGGAAATGAAACAGAATGCTATATGAGAACACTTTGTGCACTATTAAGAAGGGTAGGAATTGAGAGTGAGGGGTTTCCAGTGTCTAACCTGCTTTCCTTATTGAAGTACAGTAGATCTGTGGTTTGAAGAATGCTCTCTGAAATTGCTTTACCAATTTCACTTGGTGCATTGGTACAGTGCAAAAATGAGCCTTAGTATGTTACTGAAGAAGTAATCTGTACTTTTATTGTCAGTGTTCTCAAGAATATGAAAGAATATCTGAAATAGATGACAAATTGTGTGTTGTACTTTTAATTATTGGATGATAGTGCAGTTCTCTTGTAATTGTCTTCATTATTACCAGGTTTTATGGATTAGATGTCAAATATATCCGATATTTTGATGTATGATATCCAATGAGGCAAATAATGATAATAGTAATAAACCAGTGCTTATAGAGCATAATCAATTAAAATTTCTCTATGTGCTATATAGAGCTCTCCAATATTACGCTTCCACAGGCAATAAATGAAATGAGGTCAACAAAGCAAAATTTATCTTGGAACATGCTAAATGGGAGAGAGAGATCTAGTTTTTGTTTTGTCTGGCTCACCCCCATTTTCATTCATTCCTCACTATTGCAAGCCATGGTAACTTGAGAGCATTATTTTACAACTTTTACTATGAACTAAAAACCATGCAGAGACAAATAATTTAAGGTTCCCACAGGTAGGGGGAAAGACATACATGTACACATGTATAAAAATGCCCTGTTGTGGAATTAATTAATATCTTGCTATCTGCCTCTTCTCTAAAAACATGGCTTGATTAAATGTGGAAACGCATGAAACAACCTTACGCCACCATTTACTCTACCGTCAAATTATTAATTAATTTGATGAATTAATAAACACATTTTCCTCTTTCTATTGATATGGTTGCACTTATCTAATCATTCGCGTCTAATAAAAGTGTATCCAAGTGATAATCCGAGGCTTTAACAGTGGATGATAATTATCATGATTATCACGATGAGCGCACAGCAACTATGTTTATTATGACGAAAAGGGGTAGAGATGAAATTCTGTAAATTAATTGCCGTGCAAAAGATGTCAATAGTCTATAAATGGATTAGAATTGAGCCCTATTTTGGCATTTAGGGTAGTAAGTGCAGGATGGTTGCCCTTGGGTGCGATAGACCTAATCATTGTGACCATTAAATAGATGAGGACGGCACTCTTGTAGAGAACTGGGAGATTATTGTAAGCTGGTTTAGCAGTTAATAATATTTTATGAGTTGTGAAAGATGAGGAAATATATTGCTATGATTGAGAGAGAAAGGGTGGGGGAGTGGGTTTGGGGGATATTACAGATTGGAAAAGATAAATAGATGCAGAAGCACTTGAGCAAAGGAGTATCGGATTAAAGCTTTAACATGGAAATATGATATTCAAATAGATATTGTGATGTGAGTCTACAATTTAGAATTTAATACAGGATAAAGTAGGATACAGACGGAGAAAATGAGCTGATACAGGATTAGACTCATGGTAATGAATATGTTGTAGCTGTGACTATGACAATTGATTCTGAAGATAATTTATAAAAGTCCACAAAATAAGGGAAAAGAACCAAAGCAAAAGCCATTAAAAAAATTGCTGTAGATATTGTTTGTTTATTTTTGTTTGTTTTTGCTATTTTTGAGGTCTAAAATTTTGTAATTTGATTTGTGACATCATTAGTGGATCGAGGGAGATTATTAAAGGGGAATGAAACCTTTGGAACAATTAGGCTTGTGTCGAAACAGAAAAATCAAAGAATAAGAACAAAGAAAGTTTGAGAAAAATCGGACAAATAATGAGAAAGTTATGAGCATTTGAATATTGCAATCTCTAATGCTATGGATATCCTCCCATTGGCAACGCGACAAGGATGTGTGATGTCACTGTTGAACAACTTTACCTTTGATGGACTATGAAATACCCTGAAAATGTGTCTTTTTGCTTTTTTGTATGGTGATACAAACTCTTTATCCATGATGTATTCTTTAAAAATCTGTATTACATGCCCTCCTGTAGAAAGAATACATGTTCTACTGATAGATGTAATAAAAGAGGCAATTTAAGTGAAATATATACTAAAATAATGGGGAGAGTTGTTCAAGAGTGACATCACACATGTTTGTCGCATTGCCAATGTGAGGATCTCCATAGCATTAGTGATTGCAATATTCAAAAGCTCATAACTTTCTCATTACTTGTCCGATTTTTCTCAAACTTTCGTTGATCTATTTCTTTGATTTTTCTGTTTTCACACAAGCTATCTTGGTCCAAAGGTTTCATTCTCCTTTAAAGACTGAAATTTTATGATGAATTACAGTCTAGTTTAAAAAACAAAAATGTGATTTTCTATGTGTATACACATGAAAGCAGTGATGCCTTGTGCATAAGCCAGTGATATTGCTGAGGAATGCTTGTGACTGAGGCCTATCCCCATGCATTAATTGTTGTGCCGTAGTCTGCAGCTAATTAGTCCAATCTCAGTAACATGATCTCCCGATAATAACCAAGATTGAAGCCTGACTGAGATGCCCCACTGTGTTTCTAGCGGAGACCTGGCATGGACCTGACACCACTAATGGACATCAACTGTTATCCATTCTTGAAAAAAAGACCCCTCTCTCTCTTGTCTCTGAAATGATCGGAAGATTGAATTCGTTCTTCAATACGTATTTTCATTCAGGAATAGGTGAATAATCTTAACCCTCTGAGCTCTATGAAATGGGTCTATAGGAATGACAATAATTGATATGGGCTATTAAGTTATGTTTTAGCTATTTCTTGTAATTTTACTTTGAAGTTTTTCCAGAGTCTTTAATTCAACAAAGTACTATCATATTTTTAATAATTGAATATGAAGTTCTAAGCTGTGCCAAGTATAATATGCATTTTTTGGTGCTAAGAATAGTGGAATAAGCAACTGTGTGAATTTAGTCTTTAGACCCTATCCCAATATACCATTATCATTGCATATTGGGCTTTTCATTGTACAACAAGGAATGTCTGGTGAGAAATGGAAAAAAAATGTTATCAGCCCCCTTGAATAAAAAAAAATGAGATAATGAATATATTTTCAAGATTGTAAGAATTGTGGGGCGTATTATTGAAATCAAGTGCATCTCCCAAATCAATGCTTACTCTAAGAATTTTCATGCCAAGGTAAAGTTAACGATTTATCCCTCCTCTTTTTAGCCTCCTTTTTGAGGTTTTTATTGAAGAGGTTGTTTGTCTCTTTCTCATGTCTCCATCAAAACAGACAGACAAATAAATGGATGGGGTAAAGTATCTGGCTTTTATGGAGAGAATGTGAGTAAGAGTTATATGCATTTATGTATCTAGGATGACAGCTTACGAACGGGACATGTATGGGCTAAATCTGGACATTGAACTCGCAAGATAATAGGCTTTCTTTCTTCCCTTTGTGTAGTCCCACCTGCAGGAAATATTGTAATCATAATTCTTATAGCATCTTACAATCAGTAGGCCTATATATATATCTCTGAAATTTAATAGAAATAATAAATTGATGATGCAATGTGAACAAACCTATTTTGAAGTGGATCTTTATTTCAATGATTATGATATAATTTGTCTTGTATAGTATCACCAATTTTTCAGTGGTGCATGAAACATGTCATACAGTGATAAAAAGTTATTTGATAGCCTTCTTAAAAGCTCCTTTCTGGTATTTTCAAATATTATTGTTGATGAAACTGGCTTATGTACTTTTGTTTGAAAATTAGTATAAAAATAGTGAGATGGAAAGAATAATAAAGATATCATTGTTTACTTTATAGAAATAATCAATTATGAATGTTGAAGTGCAGTGTAGCTAAGGAGCTAAAATTTTATGATAAATATTATTTACCTGAATAGAATTGCTTTGATAGTGTGTTCCAGTAATCCCTATAACAAACAAAGCTATTGAATTTATTCATCAACAAGGCACAATTGTTGCACAAAATAGGCAACACTGCAAGCCCCCAACCATCAAACGGTGCCGAGATAGAGTAAGGCTATGGTAAGAGGAAGTCTGTCTAAAGCTGGCCTCTTGGTCTTATCACGGAGGGACCCAAGCAATTGTGCACTGGACCATCGCCAGGGAATGGGGATAGTCGGAAGGGCTGGTAATTGTTCACCCGTCCATCGTCTGTAGGTGGGACCGAGGCAGGTGATTGTTACACCAAATTAGCGGGAGGATAATGGCGCAACTGACTGTGATTCGGCAGGGAGATTGCCAAATTTTACACGTTTTTAGCTGGTTTGCTTCCAAATTTCTGTCCCTTTTTTTACAAAGTAGTAGACCTGCATCTCTTATTTGCCTCCAAAAGACACATGCAATTTGTTTTAAACACGTCGCATGTGCAAACAAAACAAGTTGAGCAGGTGAAATAATGGGAGTTCCATGTAAATACTGCTTGCTGAAAGTGTGGGTTGGTGTGCTTCAGGCTGTGTGCATTCTCATCCACTTTAGGTTTAGCTCAAAGATATTTATTTGCCTTTTGAATGTATTATCAGCAATCTCATAGGCTGTGAGGGTTCGCCACTTGTATCATTGTATTGCTGTAATTGTCATACAATAAAACATTTATACTTTGAATGTTCTTCTGAAAAAATAAAGCTTTGTAATCCTTGGTGACAGCTCTTTCATACTTTACCTTCTGTTAAACTGTTTGATATAGGTTGATACCAGGTTTAACTGACAGCATTTTGTCTTTTATTGTATGTTATTGCTTATAAGTTTCTCCTTGACTGTAACATAATTCAATTTATTAGAATTAATCAGCGTTGACACACCAACAATAATACTCGTGAATATACATTCTAAGACTTTCTTTCTCCTTTGAATGCCACACTCCATTTAAAGCTTTGAAAATGTGACATAATCCCTGACCCAGCTGACCAGTCAATCTTGCATTTTCCTTGAACTACAATAATTTGTTTTTGCATCTGCATCATCTAAAGCCCCTCAATCCGTGAAGACCAGTCCCTGTAAGCCAACCGTGGTGCCACCCTTCGCCTACCCCCTCTTTGATCCCTTTAGGGTAATGTAAATCCATGCCATACCACAAACATCTTCGGGAGATCTCAGGAACAATTCCTTGTTCAGAAGATGGTGGAAAGTAGTATTGGAAGGGGGGGGGGGGTAGTTTGTTACTATTGTTACTAGAGCCTCTAAACCTGATCTGGGTAGGATACCTATTTGGATTTTAATTCAGAAAAACATGATCTTTTTATACAGCCAAAATATTTAGTTTTCAAAATATGATTTCAAAATCATATCCCATATTTGTTGACTTTGGGTGAAAAGTCACCCCTTTGAGCTTCCCACTCCTATACACCTTAGCACGTATCTACCATTTCCCTCCCACCCCCGGGTGTGTTTAGTATCTTGCCTCTTGGAGTCTGGTTTGGGTAGCATCTTGGGTCCGTTGGGGATGTTAGCTGAGAGGACTATTGAAAGATGTTCAGATCTACTCTAGATTAGGACTGAAGGGTGTTGAGAGCAAAAAAGGCTGTAGTCCCACACCACACAATAGGATTTAGCGCCCTTTTGATTCTGATGGAAGGATAACAGAGCAGATACTTCTCTTGACCCATTAACATTCTTTAACTACAAAGAATTTCCCCATAAAGATGGTGTCTATATTTATCTAGTTACGCCATTCATTACAAAACTGACACTCAATACTGCATGGTTTTGGGAAGAGATATTATGAATGGAAGAAACTCAAACTAGAAAGCATTCTGATTATTGTCAGATGGATTTTCTAGGTTTATACAGTATAGCAATTCATCCATTAAATTTATCATCCTTCTGGTCCATGAAAGATGAATGGGGTGGACCTCACTTTTGGATCTCTGATATACTAAAAGTAGATTTAAAAACAAAAATAAACCGATCTAAGAATATATTCCTGCTGTCATAATTTTTTTTCTTGGTCCATGCCTTTGTTATCTTCAGAATCACCATCCCTACACCTTATCTTTTGGATCCATGAAAATGAGTTGGATGAATATTACTCTTAACCTGTGATAAAAGTAGAAGGAAATGTCTATCATAGTCAGATTTAAGAACATATCAAAGCTGTTATGAAAATAATTTCATTTTGAATACTGAAGCAATTTTCAGTTGAAAAATATGCTGTATTTGTGCAAGAAAACATTATTTCAATTAATTGATTGACTTTGTCATCTAGAAACAAGTTACAAGAACGTTTTTGCTACATGATGTAATTGTAATGCACACCAAAAATTTATAATGAAGGATATGTTTAAATAAGCCAATGTAACAAAATTTAACATTTAAATGTAACAACATTTCTGGCTCTCAACACACATACCTGTATACACCTGGAGCTCGTTGCAGAAAGAGCTGCATTTAAACTCAACTAAAAAGTCAATCGCAAGTGCGTAATATACACCTGTTTCATTGGTTGAAAATCAATTTACATTTGATTTTTTGAGTTGCGTTTAACAACTTTGTAATAACATGCCCCTGATGTTAAACCATTAATTAAATGAAGAAAAAATATTTTGATTTTTTCGAAATTTCCATTATGTCAAGGTGATGAATGGTAAACATTGAAATCAATTTGAATAATGAAATTTTGTAGTTATTAATGTCAATTTTTATTTCTAATGTAATTCACTGTTTTATCTTGTGTAGGAAACTTATCAGGGGTGCACTCACTATTGGTGTAAAGAGTCATCTTCTTTATGAGAACTGATTGGCTAAAAAGTAATGAGTCACTCTGGAGGTATATACTCAGTTCAGAAAAATCATCTTGAAACAGTATTCCAAGCGTTCTGAGAAAATGACAGGGTAAATATAGATGAGAATGTTGTGAGCTGAACCAGATGACATTTAGTGTCTCTTCATCTTGCTATCTTCTTTCATCCTCCATTTGATATCCTTATTTTTACCCCTGCCCCCTCTCTCCCTCATCATCCTTACCCACTCTGAATCTCCTGCCCTCGTTCTTTTATAGTGTATATCCTCCCTTTATCTGCATTCTCATACTCCACATCATTTAATATCTCCATTGTCTATTCCTTACTCCCATAAAAAATCCTTTTGTTCCTGTTGGTAATGATTTGTGCTTTATTCTTCTCTACTTATCACTCTTCTCATTTCCTTTCTTCTGTCCCTCATTTGCTCCTCCATCAGTCCTATTACTCTCATCAGTCATCCAAAAATGCTTCACATCTTCTCCATCATCCTTATTCTGCCTTCCATCTATGACTCTGTCCACCACTCCTATCACTGTCCACCACTCCTATCACTGTCCATTTTTCTTCCCTGTTTCCCCCTCCTCAATATCTGAGCATATCCTATTTTAAAAAAAATTCATATTCAACTTACCATTGTTCCCTTCACCTACTATCTTTGTTACTTCTGTTCATCTTTTATTCCCTATCTTCCACCCCTCTCTTCTGTTCTCCTCAAGCCCCACCACCTTCCCTTTTCCAATCTCCCTGGAATTAAATGATGTTAATATTTCACCCATTCTCACATCCTTTACTTTCATCCCAAATCTCAAACTTGCACTCTCCACCCTTCCTGGACTAGGATGATGATGATGCTATCCCCATCTTTTGTCCAACTCTCTCCCTTTCATAAAAACCTGTGTCTTATCCTCCTTTTCCTCTCCTACCCCAAGTCCCCATCTTCCATCCTACTCTTTCACTCTTCTACCAAAGCTTCTACTTTCATTCTTTGGTTTCCTTTACTTTAGGATGATGTTAGTTTTCCCATTCTCTAAGAAGCCTCCATCTTCCATGGTCTCCCTGGACTAAGATGATGTTGGTCTTGGGTTCAGGTTAACATGACAAAGACTATTGACCATGATCACAAACAGACACAAGTTTGCACTGACTTTATCAGGGGTTGTTCACACAAGTCATTTATTAGTCCAGATGAATAGAGGTAATGTACTTCCGAGTTTTCATGTAACAACTATGGTGAATTTGTGTATGTGTGTGTGTGTGTAAACTTTGTTCTTGCTCTTTATGTTTATTGAGGATGATATTATCTCATAACCCAATATAGATTAAGTGTTATTTTCTAGATTATTTTTCTTCTAAATTGATATGGTATTTGTTCTTGTGCCAGTTATGTACAATAAGGTTATTCAATTCAACAATGATTGAAATCAGTGCATTTTTCTTTTTCTTCCTCCTGGTACATCTTATTCTCTTCATTCTCCATTTTTATTTCACTGTGTATGCAACATAATGTTTGGCACCTATCCCACATCTTCATGTAATAATGATTTCAGATTATTGTTTAATCTTACCGTCATTATTATCTTCATCGTAGTATAATTGATATATATTCGTCACCGAATTAGGCCATGTTTACTGCAACTGTCAACTTTCCAATCTGACATCCACCCACTACCACTCATTAAGGACAGAACTTATCATGAACTTTATATCTTGTGCGAATGACCCCATTCTGTCTTTTGACCACAGTCTCTGTATCTCGCTGATGAGGACCTCAAAATAAGTGGAATTCCCCTCATACTTGCCTGACACTTCTCATTATAATTAAATTTGCACTTTTGCAATAAGGTTCAAATTTCAATCCCATTTGCTTGAAAGTAGGGTGTCTGGTAATGATGCTATTCATACCGTTTCCGACCATATTTGTGCATAGTGCGTGCATACGCTAATTTCATTTGTGATATTTTTACACTTTCACATTTTTTGCCTCACTGTGTCTCCATTTATGGAGTAAAAATCAATACCATGCACTTTCTTCATGTTGACTGTCATTCTATCTTGATATTTATGAAAGGTATAATTTTTTGGAATTGAACTATTCATATTAGTTAGATATTCAGGCTTGATAACACTACATTTTATATTTCTCATGTGAATGATATTTAATTTATTAATATAACACAATGATAATTGTGTTGGTAGTATAGTGTAATCATCCTTTGTAAATGTCAGAATGTATGCCACAGTGATACGAAATATCAAAATCAATAATAATTTTTTTTGCCAATTGCATCTATTTTTAAAACATTTTTTTTATATATGATAATATGGCAACATTATTTCAGTCAATTATATATTTGTTTATTTTGAAATAAACATTCTAAAAGTTTGCTTCATCTTTCTGTGTGAAAGAAAACCACATTCTTGCATTCACTTTCAGGATTTGGGTCTTCGTGAAAATACAAAAAGAGTGAAAAAGGTGAGTTTGAGTTTAACCCACGGTTTCAATCTATTATGCTTTCTACAGTATGACATCCAACAATCAGGAAGGATTTTTTTAATGTTATCTTTCTCTGAATGCTTTACTAAGGACCTGGCTTTACATTGTAGCATGTGAGAACCTCATCCTTGCACATTTTAATTTCTTGAACTTTGATTGACAAATTCTGTATGGTTGTTTGAGGGGATTTACCTGTTGCGACCTGGGCAAGTATTTTCCTCTTGGATTCAGAGGGATTTCCCCTCAAATACCATTGTGTTGAAAGCGTGAAGCAGCAACACCTTTTAATATTTTGCCTCGGCACCAAAATGCTGTTATCTCTTGTGTTTCATTTTGTAAGTTGATTCCTTTTTCGCCCAAATAGACTGGACGTGGCTAAAGAGTACATTTTTAAAAGTGAAATGTTAGATATTAGTATTTACAACAGTGTTTAGATCATTGTCAGCATTAAAAGATATATTTACAGCACAATTGAGAGAAAAATAATTGAGAGAAATGAACCCTTTAGAGAAAAAGGACATTAAAATAATAAATGGGTTAATTCCCTCTGGTCTCAAACTTAAGAAATACTAAGCGGTCCCAATGATTTCATTACTTCATATAGAACTGTAAAAATGATAGACACATAATAGGTTTATTTTATATTGAGAAGTTCAAGAAAATTTTATTAGAGCAACATGAAAATTGTTTGAAATTTATAGAAGTGATTGAATATAATCTTTGGAAAATAGACCTTGTTATCTAAACGGGCCTGGCTAGTATTGTAAACAACATATATCTGCTCATCATAACACAGAGACCTTGTGCACAAGAGTTGTGTTCATACCACAACCGTTCATCTGTAATTTAGGTTTTAAACTTGTAATTTAAAATATAGCTTTTTAAATTATAAGCTACTTCCTACAAGCAGAATTCTCAAATAGCATTGGTTTTTGTAAAAAATAATCTTTTTATGGGCTTTTGGAATTTAGGGTATGATATATCACAATCATTACTACCAAACAGTGAATCACCAAAATCAGAATAATGGATTTCAGAATGAATCATTTTCTTTTTCACTCCCTCTTTCACCCTCTTTCTCTCTTCATCTTAAAAGTCAATTCATTCAAGCCCTATCATCATGATCTCCTATGTGAACATTGCTAATGACAGTTGTGGTCATGATGTTAGGTTATTGCCAGCTAATTATCCTTGTGTTCCAATCAACACATATCAGTTGGTGGATGTCTGGTTGTGGAATCAAGAACATAGCTTGGTTTAGTTTGGGTCAGAGCATGATTTATAACCTCAAGGAAAACATTTCCTTCCATGGATAATTGAAATATAAGATGATCATTAATTGACATGGTCAGTAGGATTAGGGGCAGCAGTTAGAGGGGGAAAGGGCTTGAATATATTAAGCTGTTTCCAATCCCTGCCCCAACTCCCCCCCCAAAACCCCACCCAAACCAAACAAGCCCCAAACGACCAAGCCCCAAAACAAACAAGTCACAAACAAACAAACAAACAAACAAACAAACACACTTTGCTGTTGGCAAGTGAGGCAATCAAAAAGCTTACATATTTTGAAAGGTATAAATTTTGTTATTGATTTGGCATACATGTAGACAGAAATATTTGATATATTCAGTGATTAAGCAAAAGTCATCACAAAAAAATCAGGGTCTAGTCCCCAGAAAGTCTTCTTGGAATATCAGAGAACTTCCATCTCATGAAAATACATATATTTTTAAAATCTAGAGGTACACCCCTTTCATGTGTTTTATCATATCCCTCAAAGAAAACGAAATGTAAAGACTCCAGTAGATAGTACTTGATGTGAATTTCCCATAAATTTACAATATCATTTCTATGTCATGTGAGAGTTTTCATATTTTTTTTTCTATAGGTGATGATGTCATTGTTTATGGAAGGATGCTACATGTTAACAGTTCAAAACCAACTTAGATGTGGTCAAACGGTCTCAAATTATCTCCAAGGTAAAGTATCCTTACAATGTAAAAATGGTGGTGTTAAAATTACACCAGTGTCAAATTTAAGGTGTTAGGTGTAATGACAACATATTCTATTTGTTATTGTTTTTGTAACACTACATTTACACGCATATGGTGTTAAGTCATATGCTTAGAGATGTGATGGAAAGTGAGCAAATTTACAGACACAGACTTATCAGAGCAAAACGAATGAAGATGCTTTCATCAGAATATACTGGTATTACTGTTCAACTATAAGGTTGTGTAATATGAATACTTTTTTCAATTCATTTCCAGGAGTGTGCTCTAAATTAGAACCATCTCTAACTCTTACTGCTTTACAGCTTATATTTTAGCACAGCCATCAGACTTTTGCTTGCCTGCACAAAATGTATGCACTCTTCCCACTTCCTGGGGAGTATACTGGCAAGAACTTCCAAAATCAAATAATACGCATCTTACATCTATAATACTGGATGGAGTATTGAACTCTAATATAGAAAAAGGTAACTATGTTTAGATTTTCATACATTAAGGGGGAGGGGGGGAGGGGGTACTAGCACTAGATGATATGCTGAATCATCATGAGATGACATTGTGTTAATCTTGTTTTTTTTTCAATGTGTTATAATAAGATATTACTCACCGAAACATTTGTAAATCGAAACTGAAGATGATGTTTGACCATATATAGCATTTACCTCCATACCTAGTCTTATAATTGACATCCCCAAGAGTATCCACCATAAAGTCTGTTCTCATAGACTACTTTAAGTAGAGTATATTGACCCCATTGCCATGTCAATGTGATTTGGACGGTACAGAATATGAGCCCTTTGATACACTGTTATTTGTAGTTGTCAAATAATGATACTAGTGATGTTAGTTCCAGATGCATGGGGTGACTTTGCTTGTTGTGTTGTGAAATTAAGGGGGATGGCTAAAATCATTAAGTTGTTGTTGGTAACTTCCGCCTCGGCTAACCTCTGATGGTCTCTGCCGACTGACCGTCCGACCCGGTCTGTTGACTGGTTGGTCGGTCTGTAGACTGGTCGGTCGTAAGGAATGCTAGTTATGTCCAATAAAAATTGCTAATGGTCACTTGTGGATGGATAGAAGCATTAGCTGTAGAGAAAGAGGGCAAGGAAGATAGCATAATTAAGTAGAGAGAAGGAAGGACAGATTCATAACTCCAAAAGTAAAATATTCCATATGGTATCTGATTACGAGCATTGGCCAGATGTAATAATTTCATTGACACATTAACGTCAAATTGGAATCCAAGTAAGATGAAAGAAAAATGAATTAATCAATTAGAATGGTCAAGGTGTTGGTCAAGGTGTAATTTTTACCCTATATTGGTTAAATAAGCTTTTCTCATTGGTTATTTTAACCAATATCCTGTCTGATGGAAACAAATCAGACTTGGTCAGTATTCTCATAGACAGCGATGAGTGAGCTACTTAGGGTAGAAATATTTAGTGTAATTAGAAGAAGGATGATTTTTTTTTCTTCAATTCTCTATGTTTCTCATTATCAAAACCATTTAAAAAGCCAAATTCTTTTCTTTTAACATATTTCTGCATGTTTTCCACTATATGAGTCTGATAAACCATACATTAAGAAAGAGAATTCAAGAAATTGCAAGAAATCCAGACAAATACATACAAAGCAGAGGGATTGAATTTCTATCCTTTTAACATCCGTTGTAACTGGCACCATTCCCCACTAGAATTACCACTGACTAACTTTTAAAATTTGAAATGAAAAATGAAGTGATAAATAGCCAAAATGGTTTCGAGACAAAAGTTGTAGACAAAATAGGATTAGGGTAAAAAGGAACAAGACTGTAGATGAAGACCTTTATAGCAATTCACCTGGCAAAAGAAGATGAACAGAGGATAGAATGAGCAAGTTTCATTTTCACACTGAAAATGTACAAGGCAGGTTGGTGCAGTTATTCTAGTTGATCAGTACACCTTGATCAGTATGAGTCACTGGTCAAGAATGCTTATTTCATTTACAGTTCTCAATTATGATGTTGTAACAAGGAGTTGGGTTTGCATTGGGTGTATGGGGATACACCCACTGTGCTAATGAAATGATTGAGTTTGAGGTGAAGAGAGAAAAAGAGTGAGTGGGAGAAAATGAAAGAAACATGTCAGAAAGAAAGAAAGGGAGAGAGAGGGAGAGAGAGAGATTGAGGGGGTAACAATCTATTGCTGATGTGAACGTGGCAAAGTATAAATCCCCATCCTGTGTCATAGTAGGAAGAACATTTATACTCAGAGAAAGGATAGATAAAAAGATATGGTTTCATAGAGGTGGGACGGGAATGGAAGAGGTTTTGGGAATATTTTTTTCTTATATGAAATTGATTTTATCACTTTTTTCTTTTAATGGATATTTACATTAGTAGTTAAGCTGCATGTATTGTCCCATCCAAATATTATACATTATATAATTTTCTGGCAATAGAAATGTGGTGGTTGCACATCTTATTTGTTCAAGAAGGGGAATAAAACTCCTAGAATGAAATGGGAAGGGGTGGGGAGGAAGGAAGCAGGAGGGAGTTCTACGAATTCTCAGAAACAGTTTTTTGGATAGAAAACATAGAGCTTGTTTCTTGGTAAACTGTTGAGAAGATGACTAGAAATGGGTGTGCTATAAATATTATTCTCCCACCTTAGTATTGTCAGGGGTGTAACTATATTTACGGGAGATTGCTATCATAGATGCATGGGAATATCAACATTTCACAAAGTTATCCCAAGGCCCCATAAAATAAAGCTTTAATAGCGATGGATTTCGGGCCTGATTTTTATGGTTGGTTAGAATAATCAATGTAATTAATCGTAGAAATCAGCCCATGACCAATCAATCACTAAGCTTTATGTTACTGGGCTCTGGACACCCTGGAAGTAACCAGGAAGGAACAAAGTTGGTATTACAGATCTCATCCTCTTCTCTTTCACTCAGCTGTACCCTGATAAAGGTTCTAGTCATCTACCATGACGGTCCATTTGATTGAGTTTGAATTAACCTGTTACTCAAGACAACAAACAACATTGAAATGCAACACACATTCAATACCATCAATGCGCCCTTTCTCTATATCTTTAAACCCGACGTCGTTTTAATGAACCTAAGAAACATGATCCAACCTATGGAGGGACTAAGGGCCGTAAGTGAATAACCAATGGAAAGGTCAGAGTGCCAAATTTGATTTTCGGGGATCTAATTGTGTAACCTGTACCCGGTGAGAGCCCGGTTTGGAAGTATTTGGACAAATTAGTCCATTTTGGAGAGGCTCCCCTGGTCTCTCTTTCACACTTGCATGTACTAACCCAATCACACAACTGAATCTGTGAGTTGCAGCCTTTAATTCAGATGGATTCTGAATTGGTTGTTTACAAGGAGAAAGTTTGATAGTTTTTTTCAGACTTGACAGTAATCGAGTCTGCATTGATAGCATTTGATAGCATTTGATAAATGCTGTAAGAGACACCATTCGTCTGGTTTAATATGATTTTAGGGTTTGTCGTGAGTTATTGCAGGGAGCTTCTAGGTGTTTTTGTGCTCTTGTAGAATTCCTAAAACCAGTGATTTACACAGATGTAGAAGATTTTGAAACTTGGTTATGGTGATTTTTTATGTTGAATGTTAGATAGTGATATAAAAAAATGGATGGGGCTAATAATTTTCTGGAAGTCAGTTTGAAATGTTGAATATTTGTGGAACAGTCGAAAGATATATGGTGTTAAACAAGGGCAAGATCATGGGGGGGGGCAGTGGGTGGCAACTGGCATGACTTTTGAAGTAATAACACAAAGAAGAGGGCGGAAAAAAGAGAGCATTAAAAACGGTTGGTAGGTCATTGATTATAATCTTATTCTTCCATTGAGGAAACACCCCTAATCCAAGTCCAACTTTGGTTTGTTTCCCCCATTATGAAATTCCCTGGTGCCACCCTTGGTATAAAATATTATCATTGAAAATTAAAATAATATTTGCTTATTTGCCCATTTGTTTGCTTTTTTTTATATGTACATATACGTTCTAATGAAATTGAAACTAGGGAGGGCCAGATGTTCATGTTTAACAAGAATAAAAAGCAAAAAAAAACATTAATTTTTTTGTTCTACTTTATCACTTGATACAGGATATCAAACCATGTATTCCACATTAGTGTTATTTCAGGATTCCGCCCCGAAGACGAAACCTGATTTAATATTGTCAAAATATTGTTATGACAGTGAGGCTTGGCAGGAACAATCTTTTGTTAGTAGATATGGTATATTGGGCTGTTTCCTCACGAGTGTTAACACACCATGTGCCTGTTACAACACATTTGCATTGTGTTTGTGTGGAAATCAATTATTGTCCTCAGGGTAAAGTCAACCCTGAGCAGGGTACTAACAGGGGAAGTCAACTCCAACTTTCTTGTCAAAATGTTTTGGGAGGGGTGTACCAGGATTTATTCAGGCCAAGAATTTTGTAAGCATGAGTAGCCATATTGTGTGGTGGTGCTCTGTTGGATTCTTGCTTAAGCTCTTTAAAAATGTGCATTCTTTTGGAAATTTAAGTAATTTTTTGTAGTTATCCTGGATTTATAGAATGAGTATTCTTTAGGTGTGATGACAGCTGTATATGTTAAAAAAGAGGGAAAAACACTACACAGATTACAAAGAGAAGATAAGATTTAACCTGTAAAATTAATGCAAGATTCATTTTATTAGAGAGGGGGAAATTAATATATAATAAATTTCTAATATGACAAAGAAATTTGATTCAACAGGCAGAAAGATAGAAGTGAAGAAAAGGGTTTTTGAAGTAGAGGAGCAGAGGTGAAAATAAAATATGATAATAAAGTAAAGTGAATTAAGTCAAGAAAGAGAAGAAATGGGAAAATCTTACAATATTAGAGACTTATATGGTAAGGGTGTGCAACTTCAGAAAAAATGAATGTTTACATTTTTTCCAACACATGAAAATAGCCTGTTTATTCAGCTGAAACACATTATGTGAGGAGTAACATGTGCACTTATACTTTTCTGCAAATGCAAATTGAAAGCAGTTTATTGATATCTACTTCGTATAATCTAGGTTAATTGATATCACCGATGTGGTCTATTGGATTCTGATTGAATGTATGGAAAATGCAATAGTTATAACCATGTTATTATGAACATAGAGGGAGAATATCATGAATGTGTTATTAATTGATTTACTACTAGTAGTAGTTTTTGAATTGCCCTCCATCTATGTAGGTTGAATAACACAGGGATAACTTTCAGCTGGTAGCCAGATAAATCATTCTGGCAAGGGGGATGATTAAGGTTTGAACATCAATGGTTGTACTCATTAATCTGAAATCCCAATGAATATTAATTGAAAGTTATCACACTTTGCAGCAAGAATGGAATCGAAATGCTTGATTTTGATCTTCCAATTCTAGGAAATTCTTTCTCATGAAGGAAATTATGATAGGTTTAGTTCAATATGGCTTATTGATCGAGAAAAGGGACTTTAATACCATACTAGCAATGAGGAAATAAATGATATGTGGTAGAAGTATTAAGGTTCACATAATTGTAGGTTTATTTGTTATGAAATGTTGATTTGATCCATTCAGTCATTTGTAAAGTTCCTGAACAGTAAAGACAGTAGTTGTAGCAAACAATTATTTCATCAGAAAGTCTTATACATCAAGCTAAATTGTCAAAATTTCATACATCGAGATCTGGTAAATTGATATGAACTTATCTCTGTAAACTCATGAAATCTTAGCTCAAAATCGATAATTTTGATGATCACTAACACAGAACAGCATTTGTGGGAGAGTGTATTAATATTACTTTGAAAAATACCCAACATTATTTTGATGGAATTCTGTGCTTATTTTGCTCATTTCTAAGCAGTTACGTATTTTCTTCCAGAGTTTTTTGGCACATATTTTAATTTATGCATACAAACACTTTGGTGGCACTTTCATTGGATTCTGTTCGAACTCATTTTGAGATTGTTACTACAACTGGTATTTATCTTTAACGATTGGGAGTTGACCAACTGTTGTAAAGATGAAACTTTTGGAAAAGGAATCTGCTATTCATAGTTTATATCCACTTGGTCTAATGCCACCAGGTCTATTACCATTTGCTCCATATTACCTGCTTATCTAATCAGAGAGACAAAGTGATGATAGACTAAGTGTGTATGAGATGAAATTGGTGAATCCTAACTGGAAATTGGGCAGTGAGGAAATGGGCTGAGTGGCATTTATAGACCAAATGGTTATTATAGATTTAGACTTACTGGTTGTGGGCAAACTTGAAGTAGGCCGAATGGGACTAGACAAAGTGTTACAAGACCAAATAGACCAAAGTGAAATCAAGCTCCGTTATGAATATAGAGACAGAAGGCGAAGGCAAAGACGGATGTTATAGAAAATAGAGCAAAATCAATGCACATTTTGAGCATGTGTATACAAATCAATAAGCACAGCTGCTCGTGTGCCAGCGATTTCTCGAGAAAGACAGATACCAAGCACAATAGCACGGTTATTGATTATTGTGTGATTTGCATGGAAGGTGTTGATACACATTGAAACACTGCACGCGATAGCACACTTGTGCTGTTATACCATTTAGAGATTGGTACGACGAGGGACTTTTAACTTTTTTAAAATGTTTGTTTATTTTGGTTAATGACTAATAGGAATGTATTAACTTGGCCTATGTTATGCTTCCAGGGAACATATTTTCTCAGAATTACCCATCTAACAGCAAATAGTGTTTGTAAACAAGCACACATATCATTTAGCTATTTTTGTATAGTTTATATAACCATATTCACCAGTTCACTTGGCATGTCTACTTGGTCATACCTCGACAATTTTAGTTTCTGTTTTTAATTATTGAATCAAATGATAACGAGTGTTTCTAACTGTTAAGTGAAGCTGTTGGCACACCTTTTACAAAGACTTAAGTTGATTGGTTTATGCAATAAGGCTAGTTGGATTGCAGGATGACAAGGATGTCAAGCAATGCTCAAAATTTCATGAATTAGTTGTCTACCTGAAATATTTGGGTTCAAATAAAAATAAGGTTGACAATTAAACATTTAAATCTGATTTTTTTATAAAGCCCTAAATAAAGATATGCTTGAATATTTTCATCTCACACTTATCACAAATTCAATAAGATTGGTTACTTTGTACAATTAGACACAGTTTTGTTGTTATTTTTAAAGATTCAACCTTTATTTCAATCTAAACAATTTCAAGTGTATATTGAAAGGCACTTTTAACATGACATTAAAATCTACCAATCAATATTACTATTTGGGTGAATGATGCATTATTGTGTCACAGGAAAGTAGTAGTTACAAATTTTCTAGATTTTAGAATAGGTGTAGATATGATATATGAGGAATAAGATACAAAAAGATCATTGCAGCAGAAGATTTTGTGATTATTATCTATTGAAGCAAACATATATTTTTCTTGTTACTATGGGCAACAGACTACTTCCGTTGATCATTTTGATTTACAGATATGGCAGTTATTCTGTTAATGAAAGATTCTTCGGATATTAATGTTTACACTTTATTTGATATCCATTGATGAAGTGTATCCTGTATTTGAAATAAAAAAAAAACAAATTGCATCGGTACACTGTATATTTTTGGAAGCAGTCAATATTGCTAGCATAAAGATTTTTATGTGATGGTTAAACAGAAATTATGCAACACAATACAAACCTTGTGGATCAATTCCTGTTTTCCAGGTTCTGTAGCAGATCTTTAGCAGATTTCTAAAAATATTTACAATGTATTGGTGCCATGATTCTGGAATCAAAGTAATATGATACATGTAATGTCTTTCAGGTATATGTCCTAGCTCTAAAAGATAGTTCCATTGGAAAAGATATAAGAAAAGAAGATAATTTTGAAGTGCCTTCCGAATCCTTGATAAGAGTTGAAAATGCATGCATGTGCTTTGAAACTCACTCTTTTTTATGGAACATAGAGGTCTAATTAAGTGTATGTTTTTTTAAACATTGATCAATAAACATTCTTTTGTTATTTTCAATGTAAGGATAGTAGAAAAACAAGATTCCAGCAGGATGCAAAATACTTTCTGTCCAGGCACTTATTTATAATTAACCTTTTCAATAGAGCATGAATATGGTCTTATCGCAAAGTACAGGCTGTGAGACCTATACCCACATTGTGCATGTTCATCAGAGTTTGTTCTAAATGAGAATATATTTGACCATTTATCACAAGCAAATGAATAGAAATTTAATAGATGTCATGGGTAACAATGAATGGTTGGAATGGCCATGGAGAAATGCAAATGGAACAAATTTTTATGTTCTATCCATCTATTTTTTGTGAGGTATATCGTCGGCAGTCATCCGAACTGTCGTATCACTCTTACGACAATGGTGCAAAACCATTTTAGAGAAAGTGAACTTCAAACTTTATTATAATTTTCACACCTAGGCCTAGTTATCCAGTCTTTGAAACATATTTATTGCTAGAAAAATACATTGGTTGGAAAGACCAAGACAATTGCTTGACATTGGCATCCTTATTTTTACACAAACCAAGGATCAGAGAAAGAATCGCAAAAAAAGCTACATGCTTGTAATTTCGGTTTGAGCGGTTTAGATTTTCCCTGTACAAACACACCATAGGGAAAATGCAATACAACGTTTTGACTGACTGTAATTTCAATGTGCGCGATCAGTCAAAGTGTCGTATCGCTTTTTCACATGCAAAGTCAATGCAGTGCCAATACAGTGGTTTGGCTGACTGCGCGCATTGAAATCGTGGTCAGTCAAAATGTATCGCTCTATTGCTCTGCTACATACACGTTTCCAATGGGATTTGCGCAATTTATCATATAAGTTTATGACATCGCCTTAAAAATCCCCTCATATCTCCGAAACTAAAAATTCAGTTATGATTAGAATAGGACTTGTAATTTCATTTTCTGTAAAAATCCCAAAATCAATTTTTGGACTGAAATTGACTGATACGAAAGTTCGGATGAACGTCGATGATATATTTGCCAGAAAATTGTATGAATGATATATGCTTATGATATCTTGTGTAAAGATTAAGGAGTTGTTTTTTTAAATCTTGTATTGTCTCAAGATGCTATCAAAGGGATGTAGCCACCAACCAGTTTCAAATCAATATTATTTACTCACAAGAGAGACATGGAGAAAGATAAATAGATAAATAGATATTGAGAGAGAGAGAGACTCTGAGGGAGAGAGAGCCAGTAAGGTAAAATTAGCCGAAGGGATAATTAATGTATACAAATGTCAGTGTTCAATACTTTTTGATTGAGTTTGTAGTATTAGTGCATGTTTTCTTTCTACTTATCAAAAGATGTCTGGGGAACATGTGTGATTACAATTCAATGCTCTCAACAAATTTGTATTTACAAGATCTTAGATGCCTCTAATGGAATAGAATTTTTCCATTAGTGTTTTTATGTTACTGGCTAACTAAACTGCAACAAGACACCCACCCCCTTCTGCCCCAATTTCACTTATTGAATGACCAGAAGCAGTACAAGAAGTCAATTAATGTTATCTCCACATCTTAAAACACAGGTGCCTCTAGTTCTGATATACCTTGAATGGGATATATGTAGAACCAGGAAGGAGTCAGACCAGTATTGGAAATATTTGTTATAAAAGCCCCCTTTTGCTCTAAGCTCATGATTAGAAATGAAAGTACTGATGCTTATCTTCTTTGAGTGAAATACATGTCTGGGTTGAAGACTCTTATGTTATAAACACACGTATGTGTCTATCTGATATGGGGATATATCATGTAGAATCGCAGAGTTTGTACGTGCACACCAATTTACCCCTTTGCCCGTTTGTGGTTTGCTCTTATACATGTAGGCTTTCTCAGTTTCCCTCAGACAATGGTCAACACCCCATTTGAAACCTTATCTTTTCACAAATTTTGTGAAAAAATTATGTGAACAAATTATGTAGTAAATCGAAATTCACTTTTGCTACACATGTTCTCCATACACATGTTTGAACCACACATTTTCTTTCTCATCATACTCATTCTCTTCCCTATTAAATCATTCATGCACCCCTTTACTTGTACATACCTTGTTTTGTACACCCCTTTGTTATTCTTCAATTTTTCCTTTTTGTACTCCTTTCACTCCTTAATCACTTTATTTAATGCACCCCTTTTCGACCCTTAATGCACACCTGACTGGTACATACATATCGTGCACCCCTCTTTATTTCTCCATTCCTTTTCTCATTAGTCATGTACATGTACCTCTTTTTACTCCCATCTTCTATCACATTAATCCTTCATTCCACCCCTGCCTTATTCCTCCTCAATCCTTCCTACCTGTATTCTCCTCTGTTACCAATACCTCATTTGATCACAATCATCTATTCTAAACAATTATTGCTCCAAGATTTGTCATGTTATCTATTTACTTCCCTAAAATGCAATGCTTCCAAGTCTGATTTTGAGCGTGTAATAATGTCTATTGGTGATTGATTTACTGCCAACCCTCTTATTTAGTAACAAAGCTGGGGAACTCAAAATTATGCATTCACGATTACTACTTAATATTGGCACCTAATGGTAGCTTTAAACTCACTTAGTAATATTTAATAAGAATGCCAAACTTACCACAATATACCTGATGGATTCATGAAAAAAACCCTCTTGACTTTTCCTTAAACATTACTAAAGAATCCAACAACAAAGTGTCTTCCCCTTCCAGTGTAAACTCCGCTTAGACCTATTAAACGCTGATAGCTGGATAGATGTAAGCCTTTTGTTTTAAGCTCTGAAATGGTTGCTGACGCAAATGCGATTGCTATAGAACCATCCCGAATATCGAAGCCCTAAGAAAGCATACCTCAACCTTACAGGAAAGATATGCCTCCTTGCCAATCATAGGCCTGTACTGTACTTTAAGAGCTACTTGGTGAACAACATGTGATTAACAAATTTAGGAGCTAAAATTGTTGCATAGCTGGCAATTACATGAGCAGAGAAGCTCTGCTGGAAGGGGTATCAACATCCAGCAGTTTCCAGAAATCCACTGCTGTTTGTGTGCAAGGTGCAAGTTACCGGTTCTATATTAGTACACACAGGTCGGTAAATTGAATAATTTCTCTTCCCCGATGAGAGGTGGTATCAATTCAACTTGTAGTTGATTTATTTCAGTGGACAAGGGGGAGTGAGCTGGTGCATTGCTATTCATGATTTCACTCAGAATTAGAGCAATTATTTCTGCTCGTAACAATAAAATAGAGTAGATTAATATTGCAAGAGTTCATGTGCATAACAATAGACAGTTTACTTGGGCAATACCAGTTCATATTCACAGGGCTTTTGATGGAATCAATTTTCTGGTAATTGTCTGTGTTTGTTAAATTGTGTTTCTTTTCAAAGAAGCTTATGAACTTATCATGAAAACCAATTATGAAGACTTACATTATCAGTTCATATTTTCCACACAGAGTTTATCCGTGTCTCTTTATTTTTTTCTTGTTTCTTGTTTTTGATTTTTATGCCACTATCTTAATATATCTTTATTTCTTTAATTTTTTTAATTCTCTTGATCTAAGTTTATATTCTCTTTTTAACATCTTTTTCTATTTGTTTTCTTTTCCTCTATCTTTTGTCTATATACCCCTCTTTTAATCAGCCTATATTTTGTCCTTTCTTTTATTTTAGTTTTTACTCTGTCCAAAAGTATATTTCCATATCTTCCTCTAGTGTTATAAATTTATCATAAATTTAGGGCTTGACCACAAAATGAGTGCTTATAAATTCATCACAAATGTAGATGAAGCAAAAGCATAGCTTAAGTTCTTAATCCCCAAACAGATGTTTATCCTGAAAATCATATATCAAACATGAACCATTCGTTTATTTTTATGGGTTTCTATGTTTAACTTACAAATAAACCTAAACACTCTTTATGAGCGTGTTACTGCTATGAGGGCGTTTTTTGTCTATTTTCTGTGATTATTCTATTTAACGTCTGTAATTTCATCTAATAATTATCTCCTGGATAGAGGAATATTACTAGATATATATCACTATAATGAATGTTCTATTTAACACCTGTTTTACTTTTTGTCAATTGAAAGAGGAAATTATTACTGAAAATGTCTGAGTTCTCTATCTTCTTATTCATATTATCTTATAGTTTCATGTATGGTGTTTGGATATTGGTTACAAATGATATCTTCCCAGGCATAATTAATTAAGTTATTAACTAATGCTATTGAAACTTAAACTACCATAGTGTGTAATTTGTTAAAAATTTCGAATAATCATTCAAGTTTCATATTGATTATTAACATGCAAAAGATGTCTTTTGGAAAATCCTATATCATACCAACCTTTGAATAAATATTGGTGTCATATAACAAAGATTATAACTTCCTGCTTCTTTCAGAATATTGCGATGATTTAAAGTATTAAAATAATATAAACAATTCCTTGTCTACCCATCTCCAATACAAGCCACATCAAATATTGAAGTGAACTACATGCACCTTGGCATAAATCACCCTTGCCCTACCCCTCTCCCAAGAAAATTGTTAATTAAATCTGGCCCATAAATCAGCGTGTTTTACAATTCCGCTTGAGCGGATTTTCATTACCGTTGGATTTTTCACTTGGAGTGTGAAATCACATTTTTGGTTGCTTATGGATTATCCATTATTACTTTCTAGATATATCACCTGCCAGAAGTTTTGCCCTCCTCTCGACTGTCCCAAGATGTGGGAAGGCAATGGGGCAAGGATGGTGGGACTGGTGGACCTGCTGATGCATTCTTGAAATGTACCTGCTCATTCTATGAAAAAAAATTCTTGATAGTTAATTCAAAGAATGATTATCAAATCCTAGTTATGGTTGCATCCTCCTATATGTTTTTCTTGTATTTTTCTCTGAGATGCCACTCATGAATACAGTCACATCCTTCATTATCATGTACTTTATTTGTATTCGCCCTTGGTAGATTATGCACACCACCAAAATAGCTAGAAATACACATTTTTAAAAGTAAGACTCTTTTCACTCGAATTCTCAGCTCTCATATTATCCTTTGTCACTTCACACTGTGAAAATCAAGTATTAGAGAAAACTCCTTTGAACATTGAAAAAGCAATGGAGTTAGGATGGAAGATCAAATTGATATCCGAGAAATGTTGTGTCATTGCTATTTTAAAGGAGGCAAGTTCACCAACGATACAGTTTTATCATCTGGTATATTTAAAAAAATTCTTGCATCTTGAATTTCAAGGACACCACTTTTTTTTAGTATTACAAAACAAAAAATAATGTAGGTATGCATGAATATTAATTACAAAAAATGAGTGCAAGTATAGTTCCATATTTGAATTCTCAAACCCATTTCACATTCATTTTTGCAGTATCTGCATTGTCAACATTTTCATGCTACTTTTTCAGATATATACTTCTGTTGATTTTAACTTGATTCATGAAAATTTATTGTGTTAAATTTTTGTGATTAGATTACCAAGTGAAATGATTATAATTGATGGAGTCATTTAAGATTGAAATAAGTGTGTAGTTTTAATACTTTGATTAGATTTAGACAGCAATTGCACATTTCTAGAAATTACTCTACTCATGACTTAAGTTGAGTGCCATGTATTTTATTTGTCACAATCTGGACATCATGTGTCTGACAAGAAGAGATGTTATGTAAGACCATAATATGTGATAGGCAGGCAAATAAGAAACAGATAAGCCGAAAATAATAAATAAATAGACTTAGAGAAATGTAAACACGTCTTAAGTGCTTCATTTAAAACCCTTTACAATATTTAAAGGAGTGTAAGTGACAGCGGAAGCAGAACATACAATATCCTGCACAGCTGAGATTATTCTAACTCCTTTTTGAATTCATAACGAGAATTGTATTGTCACCCTAATGCTACTGCTTGATGCATTAAAATGAACCAATGGAAGAAAGAATTGGCAAATGACTCAAGATAATTATATATTCAGGTGGTCTTTTCAAATTTATTATAGATATAATAACCTTTTGCAGGATATTTTGATTAATTTACACCAGTTTAATATCTACTATAGATTATTCAACCATTCGATTCTTTAAATGATTAAACTCTCCCTTTAATGAACAAGATTATTAATTTCCTTTCTGACAAAAAATCTTTTTGTCCTACATGATGTCATCATGCATTTGATTCTTTGCAATCATATTTCACAAAACTGATTTGTAAATGGACCCTTTTCACTCTTATGCTGCTGGTTGATGCATTGAAATAAAAAAAATAGAAGAAAGAACGCAAATGGCTAAGAATGATTATATAAATATTCAGGCAATCTTTACTATTTTATTATAAATATAATAACCTTTTGCAGGATATTTTGATTAATTTATACCACTTTAACATCTACTTTAGATTATTCAACCATTCCATTTCATATTGATCAAAAGGTTAATATGATTTATTTATTAAATGAATTAAATAAAGAATTATGGAATACATGTTTATTCATTCAGTTCTGGGTGTTCCTAGAAAATGTTTCACAAGTTCAACATCTACCAAAGATATCATTATCCTGAACACAAAGGTTGATCATTTGGGTTCAATTAAGGACTTTTTCCCTTAAAAGCTTGTGGGGCTTGTTTTTGTTGGGAGGGGGCAAGCTAAAAATCTTTGACAAATATTTCTCATGGATGAGTTTTGTTGTTTCAGAGGAAATCTAAACGTAATAAGTCAGTTTTGAAGAACTTGAACACATACAGATCTTATTAGATTACATAATGAATGAAATTGCAAATGATTTTAGCATGGCCTTTAAATCTTGCATGGCATAGCTTTGCACATCTTATCTGATAGTATGAAGTAGCAGCAATATGAAAAGAGATAGAGACATGAAATCGGTTATTACATCACCAGCATTGTTTATATCTGTGAGTTCATACAAAGGTGACAAGAGAGAATATTGAGTGATAAACTTTAACCATAAAAAATGAGTGACATAGAGACTACTTCATAATGAAATAAGCACTATTGTTTTTTTATATTTTGTGGAATGAAATTTGATGTGATTTAAAGACTTTGAAAATAATTATTTGAGAAATCAAGACTATTGGACAAGACATTTGTGTTTCTTATGTTTGATATTTCTATAATATTTTGTTTTCAACCTTTCAGTGTGCCCTTTAACATGACAAGAGTCTGCATGCAGCATTTGATTCAGGAAAATGGCTTCATTCATCCTAACAAAGGTGAGATATTACTGTTCAATACATTCCTGTACTACTGCCATCTCTTTCGTGGAATCCTGTTGTGTTGTCCCCGGGAGCATTTTCACGAAACAAGTAGTCCTAGATTTTTTTACTGACAATGGTTATAAGCTACTGAAATCTTTGCATGTGATTGGCTCAGAGTGATTCTTGCTGTGAAAGTATCTATGACAAGCTGTCTTGTGGAACACTCCCCCGGGTCATTCAGATAAGTTGTGTCATAGCATACAGACTTGTTGACTCGAGAAGTGTGAATCTACATTTATGGGTAACGGCTTACTCATGGATTTCCTCGGCATTTCACCTGCCATCGTCCGGTAGTACGACCCCAGGAGGAGTCAAACCGGAAGAGGACGTGGTGGACCCCCTGTTGATTGAAAGTGTGCTTGACCCCCCCCCACCAGAGATCATGTCTGATTTATCCTATTCAGTAAACATAATTTAAAAGTGATGTTGATTATCCTTCTTCAAATTCGCAGCATTGATATCTTTATTGTGTTAGTACATTCTTAGAATAAGGAATGTTTTAATGAGAAGAATTCATATATTTGACAATTTTCACTTGGCTTGAAGCAAATCCTTTTTTACATCATGACCTATTTTTCCATTGAAGAAATAGCTATTTTCCCCTGTGAAATTTTCGCTCACCTTCTCCATCATAAATGAAATTAAAATTCTTCAATGAATTTTTAAAACGTACCAGGAACAATAAAGAAATGTCTTAAGGCTACATTAATGGCAACAATTATTTTGGCTCTATTAACTTTAATATCTCCTAAATAGATTTATGGGAATTGGCTTGATGAAAAATGGTAAAAAGAGCAGACAGTGCTCTTGAATGGGGATGAAGAAAGCAATGGGAGTCTTTAATTTTGGTTGATAGTTGCAATGCAATGTCCAGTCATGCCATGTCGACCACCTGTACGTAAACACCAACTTCCTATTTGAGAGCGCCCTCGATGAACAGGAACAATAGAGTGCTTGGGTGTGTTCAAGCAAATTTCTTAAGCTAGTATCACTAACGTGAATTAGAAATAAATGCGCTAACACAGCGTGTTGCTACTTCGGAACAGTTATATATGATCAACATGGATTCTGCCTCATATCATCACTGCATCCCCTATTGTACAGCTGACCCAGCAAGCAAAGGTCAACTTTAAGTGTACATACGCAATATATCTTAACAGAAAGCAGGCTACTTCAGTGATGTCATAGAATCATGATCGACATCTTTGTTACGTGAAATTCATAAATAATCATTCAATCTAGGGAATGGTTTAACACGATGCACTATTTCCCCATTCAACATTCAAGACCAATGACAATTATGCTTAAATCCAACCATGTTTTTAAAACAGTGCCTTGTAGAATGTCATTCCAGATCGAAAAATGATTACTTTAACACAGCCCCGAGACCCTATATGCCTACTGGGGTATCAGAATAATCGTTAGTTGGTACAACCTTTCATTCATTCCAGCCATGTTGGGGAAAAATAATGTTACTTAAGGTCGTGAATGTAACCTGAGGGTACCGTAGCCATATTTTAAGTGTTGTATTTGATTCTGTGATAGGTGAATGTCCTTTTTACAATTCCTAGTTTCTTCTATATTTCATCTTTTAGTTACCTTTTGAAAGTAACAATAAGAGCAAATAATAAAAAAAATTAAAGAATGTCTTATACTTTGATGATTTTACATTGAGGAGCTGAAGTACTTTTTTATCTCTTTTTGTTCAAGATAACTGTCAATGAGCCTTTTTATTTTTCTGAATCTAAAATTTGCAACCAGTCATTACCTACAAGCATATGAAGAAACCAAGTTTGTAATCAAATGACTGAAATGCCCCTTCCAAGAAAGGGGTTTGTTTTCCAGGCATTTCTACAGTTCTCATCAACGTAATAATGAAATGCAGAGATTCATTTTAATGACTGATCACATTGTTTGGTTTTTAATCAAACAAGAAAAAATTCCCTTATGTAAGGATAATATTTTTATAAATTCTCTTTTACAGTCCTTGATAAAGTAAAGAATTGTAAAGATTCATTTTCCAAACTTTTATCTTGCTTCTTCATTAATGAGAAACCTTGCAATGACTACATCCAAGAGCATATTAATCTCCTCACAGAAGGACATTGCAAATAATGTATGGGTTCAGCAGTAGGTGGCTCTCTTGACTAGAAGTTGTTGTTGTTTGTTGAATATTAATGGCGACCAGCCATATTTGACTATTACCGCCAACTCGTTAGGCCTATTATTATTTTCTTTCTTTTCTTCGACGTTTCCTTTAAAATCGTTCTTCACCTAAAGCAATATGAACGTACATGTACATCTGGCTGACATGATATGGTTAGGATTATGCAGATGGTGTGTTCTAGTGTTTTTTTTATGCTGCTTACCCAGTAGTAATTCTTGTACTGGAAACTATTATGGTGAAATCTCTGGTAAATTAATGTCCAAATATGAAGTAAAAGCTGTTCAGTTATTAATCAATAATTCATGCATGCATACATGGGAAAATATACTTAATTCATGATGAACACTGGTCTTACAACAATATCAAATGGATTTCATACTGAAATTCTTAAAGGGAACTCCATACAAAGAATTTCCATATTCTGTTTGTAATTACGCATAAATCTGCATAAGTGGCTAGAGGGTAGAGCGCCTTTGTGTGCATGGATTATTAAAAATAATATTGGAAGATCCACTGCAAAGTTGGAAAAGTAATTTTCTTCATTCTAACATCAATTGATCAAGGGCTTATATTGCTTTTAATATAGACTTTGTTCATGTTGAGGGTAGTTTATGCAGAAATATACAGTGCTATGGATGTAAAGTTTCTGCTCTTAAAGGAGAAGCTCGCCTTGACAAAAAGTTTATTGCAAAAATAGCAGAAAAAATAATTGAAAAACATTGACGAAGATTGGAGAAAAATCCATCAAAGAATTAAAAAGTAATTAGAATTTTAATTATTTGATTTGTGATGTCATAAGCGAGCAGCATTCCTACACAGCAAATGTTAAAAAATCAATGAAATGTCATTTTCTTAGAAAATTTAAAATGGGTTTTACTGTCTCTTTTGTATATCAAAATACAAATCATTTCACACCCGATCATTAAAAAAAAAATTAATCAGGACCCATTAAAATATGAAATTCATGCATTTTATATTACATAACATGTGGGGCAGCTGCTTGTTTATGATGCCACAAATCAAAAACTTAAAATTCCAATTACTTTCTTTCTTAATCTTTAATGGATTTTCCTCAAACCTTCACCGATATTTTATTATTTTTACCACAAACTTTTCTTCAAGGTGAACTTCCCCTTTAAGTTCAGATGAAAATTGGGTAAGGATTAACTGGTCAGAGATCATCACCAGAACATAGTCATGAAAACGAGCAAGAAATTCCAGCTGGCTTCCAGGATTTATGCAATCTGGGTTTCTTCTAATTCAGACCATCTGCATACAAAGTCAATGGTAGAAGTAAACATGAGTTATGCAATGAGGGGGTGTTGAAATATTGACTCATTATGATTTGGAGTGGTGCTTCCAGCATCTTAATTTCCTTCCATCGAGTGGCGAAAAGGTTAAATTGGAGTTTCCAAGCGAAATGTGGAGTAGGAAAAGCATGATGCTTGGTCTTTAATTGGGAGGGATTCAGATACGGAATGATGGATCATAAATATTGAAGAATGAGAAGAAAACTCAGGAGGACATCAACACAGTATCCCAATGGAGAATTGTCTGCTGTAGAATGTACTACGGAAACAAAGAAAATTATTTCCCTTTGTAAATTGTCCTACAAATGAATTTTTTATCCGATATTATCCCTTTTCATTATAGTTTTATATATTTTTGTGATTACATGTTGCTCTATGCCAAGGCTGTTCCTACATCATCTTCATTGAATTATACATATTATTGAATTTCATTTGTTTATTAAATAAATAAACTGTGTTTAGATTGTGAAGACTGCAGTGATTCTATGTCCATCAGTATTACTGAAGTATTAAAAAAAAATAAAAGAAGTATTAAAAAAAAGGATAAATTACTTCAAGTAATTTATCCTTTTTTTTAATACTTCTTATAAGGCAGACATGCAGATACAATTTCAGTAATATGCTAAATAGATAACTTAATACTATAACTTTACTGTAATTTGCACTATATAAAATTGAGTTTTTTATTATTACTATAAATATAACAGCAGATATGACCACTAGGCAATAGCCAACTTCATCGTTTTACAATTTAGCATTGATTTAAGCCCTGAAGCTTCTCTTATCTTCCTTATTGAAAAGTATCAAAGACTATACAAATACTTGTTTAAAATGTTTATTCATGGGCTCTTAGTATAACAACAACAGTCTCCTTGAATGTATCCCTTTATAATTGGCAGTCTAGTGATGCTCCCTGTATGGTCTTGGGTGATGAAATGGAATAATAGACAATTGAGCCCATACACCCACACTGAGATTTTGTCAGCTGAGTGTGATCATTAAGTATCTTTATTGATCATTAGAGTATGGTGCTAACAAGCTCTTATTGTCTCGTTATTAGCGCTAAATAGACCCAAGTGGACAGTAGCATAGGATCTGATGGGGGCAGTTACCTTCAACAATTATGTCTTGCTTTAATTGGAATGTGATGGTATAGAGGATTGGGATGTTGGAGTAGTGGATCAAGATGGGAGCCTTGGAATATGATTGGCAGACATTGTATAAAAAACATCATGGTGTAGTGGTTCTGACTCTCAACTTGTGAACAAAGGGTCATGTATTCAAATCTCACCATGGCCTAGCATCCTTTGGCAAATTGTCAATCCACACATTGCCACTCTCCACCCAGGTGATAAATGGGTACCTGGTAGGATGCCAAAGCCTATATGTAGTATTCCCAGCAATTGAGTTTTGGAACTCTTGTTGGAATGCTCACTATTGAGTGGAGGAAGTAATTCATACATCGATTTATATCTGTAAAGCACTTTGAGACGTCATTCCAATATATTTGCGGAATATTTTTATCGTTTTTGAAATTAGTATATGAAAAGTCATTTCTAGTGATAAGTTTGATAGCTAGGTATGGTAAAGTTTTTTGAAAAATTATTTTGGAAATTGATTTCTTTGGTAGCATAAAAGTATAAAATACATATCCATTAATAAGAACAATTAGTAATCAAATTCCTGTATCTCCATTTTTTTTTAATGAACTGTTTTGTTTCAAGGTCTCCAAAATGATTCAATAGCAAAAGAAAGAAAATGAAAACTCAAAGATTAGGAATTAGGTAAGGAGAGAGAAAGGGTGGGTTTAAGAGGGAGAGAGAGGGAGAGAGAGAGAGAGAGATGAAAAATGGAGGATATTTGTGCACTCAATGGTGTTTAAATCGAAATTGGAATAAAGATATTTACATGGATTATATTAATGCAATATTTAATTATTCAACAGTACATAATTCTCGATTTGACAAACATAAAATGAGTTTAATACATCACCGCAGAAGCAATAAATATTAAAACTGAATTGTTGATAGTGCAATTGATTTTTGCATCATATGCATACAGGCAATGCAAATTATTGATATATTGACATTACCACGTACTAATTAGGTATCCACATCAGTTTGTATACTAGTATGCTATGTTTGAGTGTCAGTGCCAGTGAAATGTCCATATTTTGTTGAATATAAGTCCTTGTATTTTGTATCATTGGTTTATACATCACCAGGGTCAAGAATGGCAAAGTTGGGTCAGTGCTGTAATATAGAAAATGAGGATAATAGGGGATTCATCCAAAGTGTTGGCATTAATTAGAATATTGTCTCAGTAGCATACATGTAGGCCTAGGTAGTGAGCACTAATAAGCAGCAAACCTGTTGTCTGGGTTGGGGAGGGGGGGGGGAGGGGTATCATGTTGTCCCCACTTGAATAGCACAACATGATATATTTTTCTTAGTCAATAGTCAACAGGCGATTATAGTCTCTGGTATTGCACTATGAAATAACATGTAGGAAACAATAAGTTGAATGGTAAAGGAAGTACACTATTTGAAAATCTGTCTTTTCAGTATGAAGCATTTTTTTCGTGGAATAATGAAAGAGCAGGTTTTTATATAATCTGCTAAACAGGAAATAATAGCAGAATGTTCCTTGTTTGGGTATTGTCTGGTGTGTGTGTGTGTTATTTGGCATTGCAAAAAAAAAATAGCAATCAATTACACATTGTTTTAAGGTCCTTGTGACAATCCTATTTCTTGCAAGGAATGTGAAATTTGCGATTGATTGATGGCTTTATTTGCTCTACAGTGAAAAACTGATCTATTTCAAAAGGGAGATTCTGGTGCAATTGATTGCAATGTTTTTTTTTTTTTTTTTTTTGGGGGGGGGCAATGCCCCTTGAATACTTTGCAGCACAGTTTCTTTTTAACTTCTTTTAGCTCAATTCACTACATTTTCAAATATTCTTAAAGCTTAATAGTATTGTTGATTGACCTCTTCATATTTGTGTGTGGTTAAAAATCAATATTGAATGGTACTGAATAATTCCCTTGCATTTTCAAAATAGAATAAAGAGAAAGTAAAACTGAGGGGGAAAAGAAATAAGGTTTTTCTCATTTTATTCAATTTTACAAAATCTCTCCAAATCGTATATCTGCCACATTGCCTATTTGCAGAACCATGCTCCAATCCTCTTAAACCACTCAATAGTCAGTTTATTGATTTCATCTACAATTTTTCAGAGATACCATACCAAGGCAAATATGATCACAATTTTACTCCAGAAATATATTTAAAAAAACCGCCCTAGGAAAGAGAAGTGGCAAGGAGGGTAAATTGGTAAATCCTTGAACATGTTCAATAACCCTGGATGTAGGTAGACCTTCGTGATAAGGAGAGACAGGGTAGATTTGTAGTTGGCATTTCCTTGTCAAAATTAATTGTCTTTAGGAGACAATCACATGCCAGTTTTGGTTGGGAGAATGGACGGATTATGGAGAGTCACAGACGGAGTAGCAGTGAATCACCGAATAAGAAAGTGTTTGGTGGACAATGAAGTTGTGGAGGTGAAATGGTCAAGTGGTTTGAACAATGACCTTATGCTGGTCATGGGTTCAGTACTCAACTTGGCCCTATTTCTTGGCAATATGCTAACAATTATTTGGACCTTCCTCTACGTGCCATAGAAGTTATTCTATTATTAACCATTTATATTCATATTTTGATTTATTGATTGTCCTTTATGGCATGTTATCATTCAGAATAAAATGGTTACAAAGTAAAATGAAATAAATCCTTTATGGAAACAGATAAAAAAAGTTAACAAAATATGTTGAAGAATGTTAATAATGAGAAGCTGGATGATATTTTGCTTTTTACAACTGCATTGTTTTGCTGTGAGAGATGATTTGACCTGTTTTTTCATAAGTTATCATGACATTGGAAATGACCTAAATTTTCTGTATACGTAGATTGAATTATGCATGATAAATTGTTAGTATGGTGATAAGACAGAGTACCATTTTTCACATCTATCCAAATTAAGATAGTTGAAATTTTAAATTACTGAGCCAATCAAGTGAAATAAAGGTATTTTTTACTTGACAATTATAGAGAATGCAATTTTGAAAGCTACATTTTTGTGTGATTGGTTGTAATTGACAAGAAATTCAAATAAGTTTCCTTTCATCTTGGAGTTCCTATCGGGTGCAGGTATTTATACATGTTTGTTATTCCTTCTTGGCTTCATAATGACGCAGGCGGACATTGAGAAACATTCAATCGTGTATGATAAATACCTCAACTGACGTCTTTTGCGCCACGCATTTCCTGCGAGCGAGGGATATCAAGAGCCGTATCTGGGGCATATTCTCACCATTGCTGAGTGGACAGACATGAGCCTGAATTCATTCATTCCCAAGCCTCTAAATTAGCATCGGCGCTCGGACCGATCCATAAAGTGCGTGCTTGTAAACACTCTACTAGATACAGAGCTAATCCCGCTCTATTGATCCAATAATCCGCTCAATTAGATTTAGCCTAAGCCTGCCCCCTAAGGAAGACATGCAATCTGGCTCAGGTCGGGTTAGATTAGATTAGTGTTGGGCTCGCAGACCCAGGTGGTCCATGTAAATGAAGATGGTAAATGAAGACGACCAACATCGGTGCTCATTGGTAACAATATCAGCAATTGAAAAGTGTTTTACGTTTGTTATGGCAGTATATAGAATGCCAAAGAAATTATCAAGAAAAAATGTCTGTCCAAAACTCACATTTTAATTTGAAATTAGAAATTAATCAAAGATGCGATAACATGAAATGAATAAACTCTTCCAAGTCCTTTGTGACTTACTGAGTAGTGAAATATTGACCCACCTTCCCTTGAAACTAATATCCAGTAATTCATCTTGGCCTGTAATTTTTTTTTAATTGAACCTGTTTATATCTTACCCCAAATCCAATACTAAAATAAAAGTTAAATGTTGTTTACTCATTTTAGTTAAAAAGTAATAATCATTGCTTTGATTCCAAATCTCTTTATTCTATGGAGAACTGAATTTTTAATCAATCTCATCACATAGGTTTTTGTGTAATCTTTAATGTCAAATGCATGTGCCTATTTAGTCATGCAATAGCACCAACACATCCTCATTCCTCCTAATAAAGTCTAGATGTTAGCCTAGATTTTAGACTTGTTCATCTAACATTAGGTGATATGTCAGACTTGACTTACATGTAAGTCTGCTTCAGGGTCATTCTTTAGAATGAATGTATTTTTAGAAAGACAAGATATTGACTATAAACCATTTACATCTTCCCTAGTAAGCTATAGGCTTGCTGTCAGAGACATCAAACTTACGGTATTTGTTTTCCCAGATAATCCGGGTACTACTGTACGTTTTTGCCTTGCCTAAGGAAACAATTTGCAGAATCCTTGTTATTGGATTAATGTGATCTTGCTTACAAGATTATACCAACCATTAATCTAATGAACATTCTTTTGTTCGGATAGTTTTCTTTCAATGTCAAATTATTTGTAGATGTGTAAAATGTGAAAGTGTTTAATTCAAACAACAGATATTAGATTTAATTAACAGCAGTGATAAAAGGGAGAATAACAATAGTCAAGTCTTTTGGTATATTCTCATATCTGTCAGACCTAATACTTAAAAATACCTTAGAATTTTAATATAAAATTTTACATCGCTGCTAAGACAGTGCTTTGGTATGAATTGGCATTCATGAAACCTGAACTGAGTGTGGCAAATAGTCAATGCCTTGCTAGAGGAAATGTGTACCATGTAGTTGTTTGAATACTTGATGTTTGAATTTATATACTGTAAAAACAAACAAACAAATAACATATATATAGATTATTATAAAAAGTGGTTTACTTTAATCAGTTGCTCTCTAACCCTTTAAACAAATTACGAAAATTTTAACAACAATGTTCAAATCAAATATTTAAAACTGAACATTACTGCTTGAAGTTATTAACATCTTGTCTAAAATTCAAACATTACCTGATAAGTCTTTATAGTAAACTACCAGCTTATTGATATTTCTGCTGGAAAGAAGATATAGTCATCACATTGCATTAATAGACAACATATAGTCAACTGTATGAAAACTGTGTCCACAGTATGAACACAATAAGGATATGCATGTACACATAATAAGAACACAGAATTGCCACACCGGGGATTGGCACTGTGCGATTTAGCTTCTTCATGTGTCATACAACAAACACTTTGAGTTCATATAGTTGACCCATAGTTATAAAATTACTACCCTGCAATTCATTTGTCACAGTGTGTTTACATGCAGTTCCCTTGCAGCGAAGATAACCACTCTGTGAAGAAGATAGCAACTGTGTGCCAATCGTTCAACACAGTGTCTTCATATAGTTTCACACAGTGACCACACTGTGAAGAAGATAGCCTTTGTTTTGTGCGGCATTCATTCAGAACAGTGTGATCATATATTTCCACAAAATAACCACACTCTGAAGATGACAGCCACTGTGCAGCATTTATTCAGCTCAGTGTGTTCATAGTGACCACACTGAGGAAGGTTTTCACTCCGGCAATTGTTCAGCACATTGTTTTATTCTTTTTCAAAATTATTTATTACTGTGGGTAAGTCACTTTATATAATTACTGACACACTGTACCACAGTGTGAAAACATGTTCCATTTTTCACAGTTCAATCACTATGTGGACACTGTTTGAAACACTGTGTTGTCACATTGTGATTCCCAGTGTGGTTACTGTTTGTTTGTTCTTTAAGGCAGGATCATTCCGGGAGGCCACCTCCCTGGTTTATTCAAGTTGGTCAGGCTGTCCCATTACCAGTTATGTTTGAAGAATCACATGTCATTAAAATGACACATGATTCTTAAGTACTTTAATGCAAAAGTGAGATATTCTTTCATTTTAATGGTCTGTGGAATGAATGTGCTTGATGTGTGAAGGAGTTTGTAAAGATTGAGAACATTTTAAGGTAGTTGATGAAGTGAGGAAATAATTTTTTAAGGAGGCTGACATTGTGATTTGATACATGTATGAGGTGCCTTCAAACCAACTTGATCACAAAAAATACCTGCAATAAATCAATATAAACTAATATGGATAGAAATAAATGAAATTTTTGCTAAATTTTGAGGTAAAAAAATCAAATCTGTACTTAAGTTAACAGAGTTTTTAAGTAAGGATAGAATTTGATTTGATGAAGATGTATTCTAGAATGAGATATATATGGTGGATGTTTATTTTCAGAATGCCGAATGGTTAGCGTGAAAGAAGTTGAATCTAATAAATATGGAAATCGAACATCGCATTACAAGGCTAAAAAAGTGCAAAACCCTCAGCAGCATACGAGTAATTCATTTACAGGGAACATCAAATTAAACACCCTTTCTTGACATAAGTATTGGGTACTTCTAGTGATGATTATTAGGATTATTGGTTTCAGCAAGGAGTTGCCTTAGTCATGGCTGCTACATTCATAAGAGCATCTAGGAAAATAGTAAGAGAAGAGAGAAGAGGTATAGATAGAGAGAACGATAGACAGAGAGATGGAGGGAGAGAGAGAGAGAGAGAGAAAGAGAGAGGAGGGGGGTTGGGGCAGTGCAAACTAAAGGGCAGAATAGAAGGAAAGAAAGTTAGAAAGAAGTACAAGGAAGGAAAAGATGGAGAAAAAAAACAATAAGAAAGACAGAGAGAGAGAGAAAGAGAGAGGAGGGGAGTTGGGGCAGTGCAAAGTAAAGGGCAGAATAGAAGGAAAGAAAACTAGAAAGAAGTACAAAGAAGGAAAAGATGGAAAAAAAAATAATAAGAAAGACAGAGAGAGAGAGAGAGAGAGAGAAGAGACAGACATGTGGACAAACAGAATAAGTCAGGGCAAGGATATTCATGTAGAGATAGAGAGAGAGAGAGAAAAAAAAAGGAGTGTTGTCTGGTATAGGGAGGGGATGGGGAAGAGAAAGAGGGTACATGGATAGGAAGAAAACATTCAATACAGAAGAAGGCTAAATCCTAAGCACTTTTTTAAAAATATAACCTCATTCAAATACTCCAGTATTGGATTCAATTTGTTTCAAAATCTTGTAAGAAATACGCCAAACAAACCTATTGATGTTGCGCTTTACAGAACCATGTCTGGGCTTTGGCTGGGTAATTGAACGAGCTGCAACCCTAAGACGTGTAATTGTTCATTACTGCTGCCTGGGATATTTGATATAATTAGGCAAAGCATAAATGGATTTTATGCACTCTCTATGTCACCGCTTGATGTGGTAATAACCGGGTACACGTTCAACACATAGCGAAATCTCACCTGCCATCATTAGGATGAAGATTTCATAGCCTATGTGTCAGTTAAAGGGAGACTGATAAAAAATACGGACTTTGATATTTCATTTTTTAAATGGTTAGTTGTTTGTTTGAGCACATATATATTTCCAGCATGATATATACAAATAAATCATTTGCATACACTCTATAAACATTTTTTCCTCATCTAATGGGCACTTTTCCAACTAAAAAAGTTGACAAGCAATGTATATATATAAATAAAAAGAAAAAGAAGTTATCATTTTCATTTTACTGGAACATTCCCCCCAGGCTGATTTAAGAAATTGGGCCATGTGCTTCCTTTGCCCTCCTACATCAGTACCTGGTATAATCTTTTGGACATTTATGTAATGATAGTTTTAAGTCAATGCCTTTGATATTAATATGATTCATGGTGTCAACTTCATATGATATAATGGTGACCTTTGTACAATGGTGGTACCGTACACCATTCAAATGGATATTGCATCTTCAGTCAGTTAATGTGTATAGATCACAATATCTTGAACCTATTTGTCTTATGAACGATGACAAATGAATTAACCAAACATTGATTAGGATCGAATTTCAATAAAAAGGGTGGATATGGCAGTTGAATGGTACTGAAGAATCTTAGTCATTTTGCGTAATGATATTATTTTATTTATCACCTCTTATTACTTTATTTACCAGTTGACTGGCTTATTTACCATTACTGGTTTACGCAACTTGTCGGATTCAAACCATATGTTACCATCCAGAGAACCAACTGTGCGTTTGCTCCGAGACACACACATGAATTTGATTAGAAAGTTTAAATAAAGGTTGATACAAATTATACAGATTCTATCAGTTGATATTTACAAAATTAATTGCATTGATTATCTTTTTTCTTATTCATTCTTTGTTTTTAATTACATTCTTGATCCATATGGAATGATCTTTTATGCCATTTGACAAAATATTTGCTGCCAGCATGCAAGCCTTCTTTGATACAAATTTACAGATTGCTGGAATTAAGAATGTTAATATTTAGAATATTTCATTGAAAAAAATGCATATTTTAAAGTAATAATAGATGCAATTTTACTAAGCTAAATGGAAATAAGTTTTTCATTTGGTAAAATGAAGATAATTCAATTTTGATTCAATCCTTATATCTCTAGAAGCAATTTGATTCATAGAATTTAAAGAACAGCATCTGAAATGTGGAAAATTAATCAATGGTTTCGCAAGCACCTTCATATCACAATTTCCTTTTCTTACAAGGAAAACTATATCCTTGTCCTTTAAACTATTGCAAGGATGAATAATGCTTTAATAATGCTATTATCTGTGTATGTGAGTTATTATTTATTCATGACATAATCTCAGTTGACAGTTTCTTCTCATAAATCATATTTGTGAGTTGTTTGATGTGAAAGCCGGATGAATCTATGAATGGTAAAAAGATTACAAATTATTGTATTGCAATATGCTTCAATGAGATCTCATTCTCAGATTTATATACAGTGTATCTTGCTTGCTCTATCTCACTCTACTGTAGATCTTTCTCTATCTCTATATGTATGTATTACTTATTTTATTATACTCTATTTATCTGAAGTTTAAATTCTACATTCAGTATACTCTATCTCTCTCTCTTCCTTGCTCTCTTTTTCTCCCTTATCTCATATTCACCTCTCTAATTTCTCCTACATTTTCTGTCTTATATCACTTCTCTCCATGTGTTATCCCCCCTCCTGAAATTTTTATTTTTTCCATTCATCTTACTGTTTTGTCTTTATTCTATTCTTTTCCTATATTTTGTCTCCCCCTTGTGACTTTTGCCAATTTCTTACTACTTTTATATGTTGCGAATAATAATATTTGAAGGTACATCTTTGGAAGATATTTTTTCTTCATATCTTTCTTTATTTTGTTCTATAGCTCATAGCGATGACAAATCATATCCTAGAGCAGTGTTAGTGTAATGAAATTGAGACAGTGCCCTTGGATCAGGAGTATCATCATTTACCCATTCCTCCAAGAGGATGTAAAAACTGTTGGTCCTCTAGTTGCTTATGGACAATCATCCATACTTTATATTCAGTCAGGTAAATAACCAAGCATCCTACAGTTCTTTTCCCAAACAGATTTGTATTTTCCCCCCAATATATTCTGCATGTTCATCCTCAAATTCCTTTGTTTCTCTTGAAACAAAGAACACTCAAATGAAATTTTGTCATTCAATCCTACCCCATATGGTGTTGCCAACTCAGAAGCCAAATGGGAAGTAAGGATCATTTGACTCTAAGCTGCAGACGAATATGGACGTGCCAATATTACTATTTCATGCTGTACTTCTACAACTAGTAAAGATCCATAGATTTTTATATAGTCTGCACCCAACAATCTATGATTACTCTGGATTTTATGAATATGTTTTATTTTATTTATTTATTTTGGGGCAATAATATTTTTCATTCCAAACTTCTTTTACTATAGATTTTGTCCCTACCCATTCCAATTTCAACCCCTAAGTTGATGATATTTTTGATCAAACTGTCATCCTATAATCTAATCATTATGTACAATGAAACATGATCCAGCATGAATATTAAATTTTAGTTGAATTTCTGCTCAACAAAGACAATTGGCAGTATTTGTGAATATATTCCTGTATTTGGGATGATTCCATATTTTTTTCTGTTTTTTTGGTTAAGTGAGTAAAACTTCCTTTATTTAGTGATTCGGGTTACAAAGAATCTCTTAATTCCAAGTTTTAGTTGCCATGGAATCATAATCACAAACATTACATTTGAAAACTATCATCCAGCTGTCATTCAAAGTGTTTATGATGATCATAAAATTGTTAGTCAAGATTTTTATACAAAGTGTGGAATACAAACTTAACAAACTTGACATTAATAGTCTAAATGTTACAAGGGGACCTGTGAATGGATCTTATACATCAGTCTAGTTGAAGTTGGAATATTAGGAAAGATTAATAAAATGGAAAAATGGATTAACAAAGAAAGAGAAGTTTTACAGATTGAAGTCACCAGAAGGCCTTTAGACTCTAGACAAAGACAATATAAAAAGAGTACAAACTTTTTTTAAAGAAAGGGCAAGCTATGAAATGTAATAGATTGGTGCCTTTTGGGGGACAAAAATGAATAAATGATCCATAGAGCTCTGTTAATAGCTCTATGAATGATCTGTGCATGAACTAGGAAGGTATATAGCATAAAATTTAATATCTGACCAGCAGAGATAATAAACAAGTGTGTTTGGACCCTAATATTATGAGTCAGTGGTCATCTTGATGTATAGTCTCAGAATTGAGACCTAGTCATTGTGGTATTGTTTTGCAATTGCTGTTTGGAGGTGTTGATATACAGAGCCACAAGCAGATCTTTATTCATTAAAAACAGACCCTTTTTTCCAAATGATATTAAAAAAATTGGTGATACTTTAAGACAAAGGATTATTATCTGATACCTCTAAACTATGGTACCTTCATTAGTTCTCAGGTTGGTAATCATCTGTTCATCATTATTAATCTCCTCTGCCATGATATCATATACTTGATAAAAGCATTAAATGAAAGAGTTTTAGTTTTTATTTTATGTTTGAATTATAATGGCAAAGGGAACTTATTCATCAATTTGGCCATCATGGTAGGGTATTTTATAAAAAAATTGAATTATTGATTTATATAAAATTACTACTTTAATTTAGTCCAATATTATCCAGCATGCTGCATTGAAACATTATGGAAGCAAAATTAAAAGGATAATTAAGGAAAAATATCTTAATTTCATGTGAATTTGTCCTAGGTTACAGATACGTCTATTAAAAAATAGCAACAAACTCATCTCTTTGATTTGTCAATGTAAACTAGATTGTTTATCACTTTTTGATGATTTTTAATTGAATAATTGTCTCCAGTTTTTTTAAGCATGCTTGTATAATTCATTTTATTAGGGGAAAAATGAAATTTGAATGATGAACAAAATTATTATTTTTTCTTTATAAACCATTGAATAGTATGGGATATATTAATTTGTGCACCCTGATGATAAGATGGGTCTGTAACTTGAAGACTAGTTTGGAACTTTCACGTCAAGATCACCTCCCTATGATATATGAACCACTCTTTGATATTGTCTTCATGACAGGTCAAATGATGGACAGGTCACTGACTCCATCTGGTCATCTAAATTCAACGGTCTTTGTCCTTTACCTTTGATCTTAAGATGCCCAATATCTTGCAAATTGCCAGATTTTGACATTCTATTTTGTTTGCTAATAGAAACATGGCAATATTCAAATTAGCCAAAAATAGTTAATGGCCTTCACACTTGTAACATGAGAGCCATATACTTTCCAATGTTTTGTGCGCCTGCTTGCTATACGCTATTAACAGATGCAAATCTATTCCAATATTTCCCTTTGCTATATAAGCCTCAGGCTCAAGTTGTGTTTGAAGTCATAGTGTTGTCCATGGCTAACACTGAATGTACAACTCTTCTGTCTCTCAATGCCTTAGTTTTAAGGGCCTCCTGCTTCTTTAATTGCAAGCTAAGTTAAAGAAATTCCCTTGTGATCTTCTCCCAGTCACAGGTGCAAGTTGGTTAACAGTCAGAAAGTCATCCACTCATCAAGTTCATGTAATTTGCTCTGCATTAACATTTTTTGTTACTTATTTACAAGGAGTAAAATGCCCCCTGTTTCTCAACATGTGCTGATAAAGTCAAAATTTCACGTGTTCTGAGCCTCAGGTGTCTAATTGTGTTAGCAGTATTGTAAGGATCTATTCATGTCATCTCCACTGAATTAACAACTTTCTGCCTCTCATTACATACAATTTAGGGTCTTTTGTCTCTCAACTGACCCCAGTCAAGTTCAGCATCTCTCTATTCCCTGGGCCACAGGTGTTAACACTCCAATGTAATTAATTAAAGATGCCATCTATGGAGATGACAGCATGTTTATATCACACCAAAATAGATGGATTTTAGGGAATTTAATCAATTATCTCATATTTTACTGTTGATAAATTTCAAGAATTATTCATAAGTCCTGGATGTTCGTCCCATAAGATAGAATGAGGTCAATTTGAAATGTGGTATTTGAAATTGTAGATTAGTGAAAACTAAACTAACTTTTTTCTTCTATTCACTATATGAGTTATGCTATCATTTGCTGAAATTACAAGATAAAGGATAGAAACACATAATGCTGCAAAAAAAATGATTTTTTTTAAAGATATTTTTTATGGGAAGACTCTGCTATCTTTTATTTCTAACTCACTTCACATATGAACTATCCTACTTGGAGCGTTGTGGCCCAGTGGATTAGTCTTCGGACTTTGAAACAGAGGGTCGTGGGTTCCAATCCCAGCCATGGCGTAATTTCCTTCAGCAAGAAACTGATCCACAATTAGCTGAACTCAACCCAGGTGAGGTAAATGGGTACCGGTAGGAAGTAATTCCTTAAGAAGCTGTGTGCGCTATGAACGCCTAGCTTAGCCGGGTAATATAGGAGCGCCTTGAGCACCTAACAAGGTGGACATGTGCGCAATATAAATATACTATATTATTATTATTATTATTATTATTACTTTTATGCTTGAAACTTTCTTTTTTTCATGTATATTTTAGATATTTCACTGCACATTTAATTTTCATTTGTTTTATATAAACACAGCTCTATTTACAAAAAAATGTTAGATAAAATATATAAAAAACACACATGAAAACTAAACTGTGACAGATATTAAAAAAAGACAAATCAATAAACATGAAATGAAAAAAAAATACATAAGTAAATTTGTAAGTAAAAAAATATATTAACCATTATATAAAGATTTGAAAAAACCCCTGAAAATCCAGTTAAAACAAACACCTTTGCATAAATGAAAACGAACCCTAAATGAGTCAATGGACCATTCCATACCATCCTGTGACCTTTCCCTTTATGAAACAATGTCCCTCCATAAAACCCCCTCCATCCCATCACACCTCCCTTCCCTTGTACCTGGTTGAGTGTAGTGCCCATGTATACCAAGCTTATCCATACTGTACCCCTTCCCTTTCACTCCCCCAACACTCACTGCACCCCCTTCTTACTATCCCTCAGATGCCATTTTACTATAGTATGTGTTATGACTCCCCTCCACACCATCACCTCTCACTCTTCATGTGTCTGAGGGTGTGTTTATGCTTCCATTGCGAGGACAGAATCAGCGATTTCAAACGTCTATTCAAAACGCCGATCGTAAACGTGGTTCTGGGAGTGCTGTTTATGCTTAACATTTCAGAGCAAATCGTGATCTCCAGCTGGCTTCGCATCGTAAAGCGAGGTCAAATTGGGCGCGCCTTTTTTCGAAAGTTTTTTTCCGAAAGTTTTTTTCCGATTGTTGTTATTACGTGGAGAGCAATACGACTGTATTTGCCCGCGGATTTTCATCTCACCGGAAGCATGTACCAAATGACGTCATTTAAACACGTTTACGATCATGGTTCTGTTTATACTTCCCCAGAAAGCCTGATTCTGGTCAAACAACGTTTACAAACGCACCTTTTTGTGAGTTTACGATCGGCGTTTTGAAACAGCATTTAAATGAAAGTAAGCATGGACACAACCGTGTTTTGGACTAATCATGTTTGGAAACGCTGATTCTGGCCTGAAAAGTGGAAGCATAGACACGGCCTGAGAGAGATGTATTGTTACATGGCAAAGGATGTCCATTAAGACCTTTTTTTAATTGAAGAACAAAGGCAACGTATGATATCAGGATAAGACAATAATGCTCCAGTTCTATTTCTAACTATAGGCCTATTTCTAGGACAAACATTCTGCTGTGGTTCTTCATTTTTTGACAAAGCCTTCTATAAAGGCATTCTTTGTCATGTGACATTACATTACTCTGTTCTTGAATCGTCCTTATGTATAGGTTTTCCTCTGAGAGAGAGTTCGTAATTGTACTCGTCTCCGGTACGCGATTAGCTATATCCATGAGATAATATGTCTAGCTTATCCATCAGTATTTACCCCTCTCCCTTCAACCCGCCTCACCCATCTATCCCTAAGTTACCCCTCTAACCGTCCATACCCCTCTAACCCCTTCAAACCCCCCACCCCTCCCTCACCTGATTGAGTTAGTATCTACCCATCTTCCATGTGTGACATGACTACTCCAGCCAGTAAATTATCTTCTACATCACATCTTCCTCAATGAGCTTCTATCTCTAGTGTTATATCAATCATCTCCCCATCTCAGCTCAATTGAAAGATGACAAAATTTACAGCACCAAATTTGATGTGATTATCAGCCAGGCTGATGAGCCATTCACACCCGATCTGCTGTGGATGTTTCATTGCCTTATTCTCCCAGAAAGGGAAATAAGAGCTTGAATTGGTTGCCAATCTAAATGTTTGCACGTTTCTCTACATTCTTTTTTTGTTGTTGTAAATTTCACTTAATTAGGAATTATTTGTAAAATGTTGATTATTTCCCCCCTTTTCGACTTTAATGGGTTTATTCAAGTTGATCAATTAAAAAAAAAGGATTTTTTTGCACATATTAACATTCAAATAATAAACTTCATTGAATAAATAAAAATATTGATATGATTTAAGAAAAGTACAAAATTATTTCTTTTAATAATTCATTGTTTCATAATTTTATTTAACTATTTTACTATTTCACCTCCTTCAAGTTCAACTACATTTCCAAATGTCAGATGACAAATTAATGTTCCCTTGTAGTTATTTTTCAGGTTCTAAGAAGCCTTTCGAAAGTTCATTAGAGGACTGGAGGAGGATTACTTTGTGAAATGATTCAGGATTTTTGTAAAGCTTCTCCTTTTCTCATTTTGTCTGTCTTTTACCTTTTATGATGATCATTTTTTTTCTCTTTTCCATGTTTTACCCCTAACTGAAGAGCTATTATCAGGCTTCATTAATGAGAGAAAGCTAACTTGATGCCAATTTACTTAAAAGGTCAAGTCCACCCCAGCAAAATGTTGATTTCAATAATTAGAGAAAACTTAAACTTGCAAGATGCTGAAAATTTCATCAAAATTTGATGTGAAATAAGAAAGTTATGACATTTTAGATTTTTGCTTATTTTTCACAAAACATTTATATGCACAATTTAGGGACATGAAATGAGAGAGTCAATGATGTCCTTCACTCACTACTTTGTTTTTATTGTTATTTATACAATATTTCTTTTTTTACAGATTTGACAATAAGGACCAACTTGACTGAACCATATAAAAATAAACAATGCTAATTCCACATGTTCAGGGAAGAATTAATCGTTTTTTCTCTTGACAATGATGAGAAAATTAGAATATTTCATATGATAAAATGCAAAGAAATAGTGAGTGAATGACGTCATCAGTCTCCTCATTTGCATACCCACCAGGATGTGCATATATCTGTTTTGGGAAATTAAGCAAAAGTTTAAAATGTCACAACTTTCTTGTTTTACATCCGATTTTGATGAAGTTTTCAGTGTTATGCTTGTTGGATTTTTCTCTTTTTATTCAAATCAACTTTTTGTTGGGGTGGACTTGTCCTTTAAAAGAAGTAGAATCAATAGATAAATTAGCCAGTGTAAGTTTGAAAAAAAATACAATGTAGCATTAATATTTTATGACATCATAACTCCCTAAAGCAGAAAGGAATATCGTAATATGCAAGCTCAAATTGTGTTTTGGTTGTAGCGCATACTTGTCTAAGCTCTCCCCTGATACAAATAACATTAAACTTTATACAAAAAAGAGAGTTGCATGTATAGCATAGTTGCCATGGTTATATGAACATGTTCCAACCTTCTTTGTGATGATGTCATGTCACCGTGTGAACACACTGCTTCAAGTCTTCTGTTACTGACCCGGTTCAGGTTCTTTGTTTATTGGCCAAATTTTCACCCCAATATCTTATTTTTAGAGTGGAGATGATCGATATTACAGATGTTAGCGAGTGTGCGCATACATTCGGACAAATCAACTCTGACATGTCAGATTTTTTGGAAGTATTTTTCACTTTCTGATTCGTTTTTAATAGATATCAGTTTCCGAGTGATTTTTGGATGGAATAAGGGAAATTTGATAATTGAATGAAAAGCTTCCTCCATGGATGGCTAGTATTCCATGAAGTTCATGGCTTCTAGCTTTACTCACACACTTTGCAACTGAGCTTGCCTTGAAGGTTACGATGGTGAATGTGTTGCTGCAAGATTATTGTGTTTGATACATCGCATTAGTTTATAGTACCACAGAAAAGATAGGCTTACAGTATGTGATTCTCTAAGAATAGTGCAATTAACCAATCAAATGCACATTACATTATCTTTACAGGTTTTTCTTTCACTTCAGAGCATCAGTTTTCACTGATATGTGTTACATGGAAAGTCTATAGTGACATAATGAATATTCTTACCTTAAAAGTAATGCTGGGTTCTTGTAGATTTACTGAATATCATTGCAAAAAGACCTCCCGTCTGCATTCTTCTTCTGTTGATATATTGTTATGAGTACTTTTGCTTCAACAACGATGAAGAGCTTTTCACCCAGAGATTTAACACAAACATGTCCAGTGCTCAAATGCAATGTATGTTCAAAGAAATCATTTACACTGCAAAATAATTGATGAAAATCAGATAGAAAAATGATTGTAGATTCAGCAAAAATCATGACAATTGTAATCGTACAAGGTTGTTGAGGAATAGCATTTGTTACTTACTAAGAACTACATTTGGAAACCTGCTTTTGATTGTGTTGGTAATGACTCATGAATATGCATGATTCCTGATAATGTCTGATTAAAAGCTCTTGTACATAAACAAGGATGTAGTCTGTTTGATGTGTTTTAATTTGGCAGGGACCAAGGGTGTCTTTAGAACTTCATTATAATACCCTTAATCATATGGAGGACATATACTTTGCATGGGGTAATAATGGTACCTGTTCAGATAGTAAACTTAATCTCCAAAACTTTTTTGTATTAACATAGATATGTATTGGTTCTTTGAAGCAGGGTGGCAATGGGGGGGGGGGCAAGGGATGACCCCCTTACTTTTGAAGGGGAAGGGGAGAAAAATGATGAAAGAACAAAGAAGAATATATCAAAAAGAGAGGTCTGGGTTTGTCATTCTCTATTACCATGTTATTCAATAGTAGGAACATAAAGTAAATCAAGAACTCCTGTAGGCTGTTTTGCCCCCCTTCCAAAATACCATGGGATAGTATTCTGAAGTCGGGTTTAACTTAAACTCAGGTTTAAAGTTGTGTTTTAAGTATGGATAGCCAATTGTTACATAAATCTCTAGCAGTAGAGATTTCATATTTCGGCTCTCAAATCATTCATAATTGTCTAGGAAGTATAAATAGGTCATTGTCTTCACCATCGATGAATCAGGAAAGAGTACAGTAAACATTAGAAACATACAACTTAATAAAAAATTTGACACTTTTGGCTTCCCATAATGTTAGCACTGAGTTTAGACCATGGTCTAAGTTATGCCGGACTACAGAATACTGGCCTAAGTATTTAGAAATCATTTTTTTCATTGCAAGAATTGAAGTGGCTACCCTGGGTAAATCTACTATTGTTATTAAGTTTAATTCAGTTTATCTTAAATCATAAATACAGCATTAATAATTAGCCGTTGAAACTAGCTGAGAGAAAGGTGGAAGAATATTGGGAATTAATGAAGTAGAAATAAAAATGGCAAAATGACTTTGTTATTGATTTAATTTTACTACTTTCTAGGCTCATTCCCAGTGATGTGTATATTGGTCCGAAAACACCTATATATAGCAATCTAAGTTAGATAGCAACATATTTTGAATAAAAGTCCTCCAAAGTGTCATGGCTGTTACAGGACATATTATAGTCAAGAATGAGTGGTGAAACAAATGCTACTGTACCTCTTCTTGACAAACCTTTGTCTTAGGCCAAAGCATATTGAATGATTGTATGCATTTGTTTGGTAGGTCAAAGGTAAGTTTTGAAAAAAAATGTAATTCTTGGGAACGGGACATCATACCAGTGACTTATATCTGTCATGTGAAGTGGGCCTTGCCATTCATTTCCTGCAAATTGACTTATAGGCAACCCTGGCATAAATGAGAAGAATAATTGAAATACCACAACCCTGCTAATCTGAGCATTTCCTCATAACTGATCAGAGACAGACTGGTGCATGGTTGGGAATAGAGAGGAGGAAATTAAAATGTGAACGAGGGTCTGTTGTTGAAGGCTAAAACCTTTCTAGTTCCATCAAAGACTCAATTTCATTTCATGCACTATCATGTGATCATGTTCATTCCAAGAAGTATGACTTATGCAACTACAAATTACAGCACTTATGATGTTTAGGATTAAAAGTGCAATAATTTACATGTAACATGCATACCCTTTTTATAATATGGATACATTATAATTTACTTTAATAATAATTCATAACTGTTATTTGCATTATTTATGCATATTATTTATAATTGTTTTATTGTTAAAGAGGTTTTATATGTGATATATGGTATCATTCCTTTGATTGTAAGAATCATTATCATTTTCACTTCAGCGGTGTTTTTAAGAAAAACAATTACTACAGAGGGAGCACAAAAAATACTGCTTTTATTTTTTTTCATATTTTGAATAACTTAATCTATAATATGTTAACTTTAGATTATAATCCATAAGGTTAAATTCAGTGTATAGCTGGTCATTACATGAAATTTGCAGCGTAGAAATGTGCCTATTATAATCACTGTCAATAAGATGCCATCAATCGCTTCATTATCCTACCTTGTTCCTTTTCTTTTTTATTATCATCATCATCATCATCATCATCATTCTTTATCGTGGATTTTCCCCTGCATCTTACCATCACCATTAATTTCCATCCATTCAATCACCAGTAGAATCATTATGGTTCTTGGCATTACCTGTTATTTCTACCATGATCACTCCAGCCCTCACCATCACATTCATCAATATCATCATCATCATCATTAATCAAAGTCATGATTATGGTCTCCCTCATCCGACACCACTACTACCATCATCATCACTATGGTCATCATTATCACCATCATCATAATCATTATGATCATCATAATCATCACCATTGTCATAATCATTATCACCATCATCATCGACATCATCATCTTCATAATTATCATCATCATCATTATCATCATCATCATTGTCATCATCATAATCACCGTTATCATCACCATTATATCACCATCATCACCATCGTCACCATCATCATCATCATCATCTTCATCATCATCATCATCATCATCATCACCATTATCACCATCATCACCATCACCACCATCATCATCATCATCCTTATCATCATAATCATCATCATTATTGTCATCATCATAATTATAAGTCATGGTCATGGTCTTTCCCATCTGCTCGTATGTGGGGGGGGGGGTTCTTCTGACCCTTGTTTCAGTTGTACGAAAATGTCCTCTGACCCTATTTTCAGTTGTACGAAAATTCGTTCTGCTCTTCCCTAGATTGGTAAATCTTGGATCTACCCCTGATCATAATCATGATCGTTTCTGATGACAATGATGGTAGTGATTGTAGTGTCAGTGGTCTTGATCATGACTTGAAATGAAACGATAACAAATAAATCTTCATATATTCCAATCAGCATCAAAAACATCTCTGAAAAAATATCACAATATTTCATTAAATTAGATGTTTCATAATCTATTTAATCTTCCTTTGTTAGCCACAAAAATACAAAGACATCTAAGATACTCATCAGAATATATGTTTGAAGAAGCAAATTAAATATATCTGATCAATACGACATAATCCGAACAGAATTCTGAGTTTGAGAGTGGAACAAACAATCTCAAGATTGATAGAAATAGCCTTCTCACCAAGCATTTGAACATGATGGAGTGGAAGAATTCACCCACACCGCAGAGGAAACCCTCTGACATTTTTTATGTTTACAGGAATGGAGTGTTTTGTGTTTATTTCCTTGTTTGATCCATTGATTCTGGAGGAGGTTGCGTCATCACGTAGCGCATCCAGACCACAATGATTGCATGCAAGACAGAGAGTTGGAGAGATAATCTGTATTATACATCACATATACTTTTCCACGAATTGTTTTGGCAAGGTGTTTTATTAAACACATAGATATATAGTCATGATCATGGTCATGACTCATTTTATATTAGCTTATACTATATAAACTTATGATGAGGGAGGATATATTTTCAATTTCTTCTAATTAAATTGTAAACAGTTTTCCACAATATGATATTTTATTTATCAATTCTAAAAAGTGAGAGAATGACAATTTTCAAGAGATTGCATTGCTGGTGATGCTATCTTCATATTCATAACTAGTGTAACTTTAAAACCATTTTTGCATCCAATTGTTTATTTATAAATCATATTTCAATCTTTATATTATTTCATTTTGGGGTTGGGAGTGGGGATATAAATTATCACACAATAATTCTTTATTTGATTTATAACAAATGTCAGACAGAAATTTCAAAGAGAAACTACTACATTCTTTAAAGATTTTCATCATTAAGCACATTGCATATATATAGCAACTTGAAGCAATCTCGCACCATTTTTTTTAATAAACTAACCAATAACTTACTTTCTGAAGAAGCTTCCAGTAAATAAATAAAAGAGTGGTTATTTTGAGTAATATTCTCTGAATGAGCTTTTGAATACTTAGATGTGTAAACATTTATAAAAAAATGATGAAATAGAAGATAACAAATTAATTGAAATAAACAGAATGGCAATGTATACAAATTTTCTCAAGAGAGAGAGAGCGAAAAAAAGAGAAAAAATAACATCTCAAGAAGAACAAGAATAACAATGCTATTTGTAGGAGGTTGTGAAAAACAATTACCAAAATACATAATTCACACAGTGAATTTAAGTGTTATGATACGATAAAACCCTCTAGTCGATACATACACCTACAGTATCAGATATAATTCCTTTTACATGTATATCACTTTACCAAACGACCCCCTATTTCTCCAACCATTGTACAAACTTCATTCTCCAAAATTGGTAGCAAGAAAATGTCACGCCATAATTCTGTTGACATTCATATTTGCAAGGAACCTGAACACTGTTTGTTTGGATCTCAATAGAGGGCACTATACGATATTAGGAGATGAGTCATTAGACGATGGATACTCACAAATTGGAACATTCATCATTTGGTCGGCTACTATGATTTGCTCCATCTTACCATGACAACTCTCTTACTACCAAAGTCTAAAAGCATCAATGCATTATGAAATACACTTTGTATCTTTGTTATTCAGAGCATTTAATGCATTGAGTTTACAACTACATGTACATTTCACATAAATTAGCAATTTTCATCAATGGAATAGTGTACATTTTTATGCACAATTTTCAGAAATATATTCCAAATAAACAACAGTTGGACAGAGCATCTCAGAAAAAAAGAGGAAACTGTAATTCAGTGTAATTTTTGACATAATCATATATGTGCTTGATGAAATTAACATCAATGACAAGATACATGTACGCTTCCCCCGTTTCATTTGAAGCCCATTTTACTGTCCATAATGCACACATGACTGAGAACAATGTAATGTAATGCTAGTAAATTTCTGTTTGCACAAGCAAATTGTGATTTTAAGTGAATTTTCTGGCTTTTACTGCTATCTAGTTGGAAAAAATTAATATTTAAACTTAAATATCCATTTGTTCATTTTTCATATGAGACCTTGTGCTCAAAATATTATGGAAGCATGGTTGAGAAAAAAAATTGCATGAAAACATGCCTGATTTCTAGGTAGTGAATGAATCATTGAAAAACAAGCATTATTCTCCATCAAATTGGCAGACAGTGGGCGACCAGTGAATGCGCAATGAGTGTGATCTTGTGGTTGGCTTGAATATTATGTTTGAATTTTCTGTAAAAAAAAAAAAATGCTTGAAATGATTAAATGAAGCAGGGGCAGCAGAATGTTGGATGGGGGGGTGACCTACTTAAAGTAAAACAACCTTCTGAAAAAAGTGATGAACCCCTTTTCTGCTTTGCTCATCCCCATTCAAACATGTGCTTCCTCTCATGTGGAATGTAGTCATGAATAAAACTGGGATAAGTTAGAGATAGAATTCATCAAAATTTCCATTGTACCATCAAATTCCCATAGCCACAGACGACGGCCCGCAACAAAAAGGGCTTTCCTTCCCCGGCCTGAACAGCATTCACCGTTAGCATGGTTAGCCCATTGTTTGCTGCTTTGGTGGAAAAATGAAAAGCTTGTTTTTCAATGATTCATGAATTGGTAGAAGTTAAGCATGTTTTCATGCCATTTTTTCTTGACCATTGGTCATTCATATTTACACATATGGTCTCATACATATATAGGTATAGAGGAACAGATGTCATATTCAAGTTATGAAATAGATATCATATTCAAGTTATGAAATTTATTTTCTGAATAGATAGCATTAAAAGCCAGAAAAACTTATTCAAAATGGTAATTTGCCCATGCAAATGGCAATTTGGTAGCGCTACTTTCCATTGTTCTAACTCAGTCATGTGTGCATTATGAACATGAGATGGGTCTTGAATGAAAGAGAAGAAGCGTAACTTTCCATTCCTTTACATTTCATGAAGCAAATTTATGATCATGATAGGAAAAATTTACATTGAACCACGGTTTCCTTTTTGATGGGGCGCACTGTATTTTAGAAAAAGAATATTGTTTTTTATTCATTCTTTTTGTGTTTTCCCACCCATAAACAGAATAATAAATACAGATTATCCATTTCGACATCGATAATTTAGTGTTAACAAAAATTTCACATTTTGTATACAGTATATTACAAATGTTATCAGTAAGTATGGTAGTTCACAAAGGATAACTATTATTCTTGTTTATCATACTATATATAGATTTCATTTTATGACAATTATACATTTATATTTCTTTTATTGTGAGAATAGATTGATCAGTGTACATAATGATACAACTTTGTAACAATACTGCCAATTCTCATGATAGGAGGATTGGTAATGACGTTGATTATTATGATGATTATGATAAAGATAATTATAATTGTTATGAACCTTACTAAAATTCCAAGAATAAACCATTAATAGTTATTTACTCTTTGATATAATAAATACATCGGACACTGATAAGATGATTGACCTTGTCCAAGAATTCTGTATTTTAAGAAATCACAATTCAAAGACAAGATAATACTTTCCTTAAGCACTAAGAATACAGTTAATGTAATTTATTGTGAATTCATATACAAACACCTTCACAATTTCCCTATTTTGTTAGCAGTTGAAGTGAACCACATGCTACTATATTTTGCACATTTAAAACAAAATACAGCAGTTTTGCTTAGTCCTTAGTAATCCATGGTCATACAAACAACAATAATAGTAAATTAAATTCTCATGAATTATACTTTCAGGTTGAATTATTATTGTCCTCTATATGTCTCTGTTAGATTTATAGCAAAGTACTTTATTTCTTGGCTATTTATATGAATATTAAGCAAAAAGTGAATCTTTCCATAATTATTCTTAAAAGTCATATCTTCATTTGTACAAAATTATGCATCAGTAAATTATTAAATAATGTGACAATATCATGTAAGAAATATGTACACTATCTTAACTAAGTGAATGAGTTCAAATTCAATTTGATTTGCCAAAGCCTGTTAATAACCACGGATCCTTGTTATTTAATCCTTCTAATAGGCCTTATAGCTATTGGTACCTTTTAAATATTAGCTAGCCATAGCAGCTGGCCAAAATGATCCCTAACCAATATCTTTAATTTTCATCAGATCCAAATTCAGCCTGTTTGCAAGTCCTTTTTTTTTAAATACATCCAGTGTCCTTCTCATCCTGTGAGCATACTATATCTTCAATTGCAATAGCACTATCCATTCTAATATCTTATAGCTTTTGTTAACCCTCATAGAGATGAATGGGCCATCATAATACATGATAAATCTGAAGCTATGCCAGATAGTGCAGCAACCCAAATCAAAGCCAGGAATATCAGCAGGATAATATCCCATGAAAGATTGCACCTCTAGTTTGAATGGAAGTGTACATGCCTTTCAGTGGTCGATCCACCGTGGGGGAACCAGGACAAGTGCCTCCCTTTTTGTCCCCCATTTGTCCTTATAAGTCTGATTATTTATTAAATGCACATGTAAAGTTATGTTGATTTATAAAATAAGATGTCATTTTATGTGATTCATATTACCTCTCATAATAAGAAGAGTGGGTTAGTTGGAAAGTAACAAAATGGAATTTTATAAGTGTGATGGTCTTATGATGGGTCTTTTTTTCAAACATTCACTTGAATATTTCTCAAAAATTTAGTCTTTATTTAAATATTAGAGACAACTTGACTTAACCTTAAAAACTGCAATGAAAAAAAAGTATTGTTGCTCTGATCATAGATTATAATTATTGTCACATTGATAAATGTATGTGATGTGTGCTATACATAAACTAATTATTATTATCATTATTATTATTGTTATTATTATAAAAATGTAAATTTTATCAGACTTTTCACTCTTTTGTTCTATTTAATTGACATATTAAACAGAATGTAATGTGATGTAGCAAGGACTAGATAGATTCCATGCGTCATGTGAGTAGCTGATGCTTTACTTCATTTTCATCAACTATCACTTCTCGCAGTCCTCAAACGGAAGATTCCTTCTAGTCTTGGGCAGGAGTGCAATTCAGTAATACAAGAAGAAGACCTTATGTAAGTCGCATCAACTTTAGAAAATATACCCTTTTTTTACATAACTATCCAAATCTACAACAAGTGATATCAAGTGTGATAAGGTTTGTTGGTTGAGAAAGAGACAGGGTTAGAACATTACCTTTGATTATTCTGCATCTAGAAATCATCACTATCTTGCCTGACCAAAGTAGCTGATTTCTTTGCTACCACCTTTTGTTTCCGAGGAGTTGCCACAGGTGGCTTATGCGGCCTACCTGACTCAACAGATCCGTAGATTGTTGCTTCAGCATACACACTTTCATCCTCATCAGAATCAGTCTCTGTAGATATCCCTCCATCCTCTGGCTCTGCAAAGTCAGATGGTTCCATGTCATTCCTTACTAGTGTTGCAGTCTTTTTGCCAACTACTGGTTTCTCTGGTATCTTTGGATGGTCTTGTTTGGTAGGTGTTACACCTCTGAAGAAGGTAGCCTCTTGATAGATGCTCTCATCCTCAGGTTGTTCACTGTCTAAGTTCTCATCCGGATTGTCTGCAAAGACTGCTGCCTTTGATGAAATGTTTGTTGTTGTGGTACTTGCAGCTGTTGCGCCATACAAGGTTGCCTCTTGGTAAATCATATCATCGTCCTCGTCTTCCAATTTCTGTTGTGGAGTATTCAGAGACTGGTTAGCATTGGATTTACTGTTCATGATAGGCTCTTCATAAAGCTCATTGTTATCAGGTTCATCTATTTGTTTGATTGCAGATTTGCTAGCACTGTTTGTTTGGTTACTAATGGGTTCTTCATACAGCATTTCATTGTCTGAATGATCTTCCTCCATTCCAGCAAATCTAGTGGGATCGAATGTTTTGCCTCTGATAGGCTCCTCATACAACATGTCACAGTCTTCCTCAACTTGACTATTGGTCACAGATGTTTTAGACAAAGCTCCTGCATGTCCTACATTTAGAGTTGCTTGTTGGTATATTCCATCATCGTCATCCTCTGTATCGATCCCAGCTTGGCCAAAGCTTTGTTTGACTAATTTACCAAATCCCCCTCCTTCAGCATCAACATCTTGTGATACCTCTAAGCTGTTCCGGAGTTCAAGCTTATTATGAGACTGCCCTACTGCACCATACATCTTAGCTTCAGCATAAACCTGTCCTTCTTCATGATTTACTTGATCTTTATTTTGTTGTTTGTTTGTTCCTACAGCAGATGGAGTACCACCATACAATTTTGCCTCTGTATATTCCTCACCCTCTTGCATTGATGACGGAGACCCTTCTACCGTTGTTGCAGATTTTGACGATTGAGGCTTCACTCTCATGGGACCAACCAAATCATAGTCTCCTTCAACCTTTTTCGTTGAAACATCTTCTGACTTCAAGGCTAGTAGAGCACTCTGGAGGTGACTTTGATTTACATTGTTTATTCCAGCCCCGTAGAGCTCAGCTTTAGAGTATTCTTCATGGTCATCAATCATGCTTGCACTCTTTGTATCAGATGCTTCATCAGCAACAGGACTGTAGTAGTTTGTTGAATCAATCTTGTTGCGCACCTTTGCTTCAGAGTTTGATTCAGGAACCTTGATTCTCAGTGCACTGGCGAGATCATAGGCTCCTTCCTCTTTGACAAACTTATCTTGTAGCTTTTTCTTATCATCCCAGATGCTGTCATTTTCATCATCAGTGTCTTGGTGTGGCTTCAAGCCAGCATAGACATTCTGTTCTCCTTTCTTATACAACTCATAATCAGCTTTAGGATCGTCCATATCCAAGTTGTCCTTGTCATGTGTGGTCCTCTTTCTCTTGAATGTAAAACCATTCCTTAAGGCTTGGATAAACCCTTTCTTGGAGATTTTCCTTGGATGTGGGATAGGTGTTCTTGGGGCTGCTCTTGGTTTAGACACTGGTTTTGGAGAGAGTTTTCCTTTCCTAGTTTTTGGATGAGGTTTCAATCCAGATGTTGAAATGTTCTCTTGAACATTGTATCCATCAATGTATGTATCCTCTGGATATCCATTCTTGTTAGATGCTGATATTGTGGTGTTATCTTGGGTTTTTGACTGCACATCACCCATTGGCAAATAATAGCTCTCATCCTCTATGGCTGGATTGATACCTAGATTGTCAATGTCATCTCCTTCTTGAAGATTTCCTCTGCCAAGAGTCTCAGCACCACTTATATTAATGTTTATATGAGGGTCTACAGTAATGTTGATATTCTGTGGTGGTTGACTAGTGAGGAGCTGCTCTCTTTCCCGTTGCTTTTTCCGTCGATACATGAAGCCAAAACCCAGAATGGCAAAAAGGACAAGGAGCAGCAAGATGATGATGACGATTGTAGTAGTGCTTCCATCCCCTGGTTGTCCTCTTCCTGCACTAATCTTTGATGTTGGTGGTGGCATGGTTGTAGGAAGTGGCTCACATATGATGACAGTGTCATTCCCACTTCCTTTGGTGTTAGTTGCTGTGCAAGTACCTGTGGTGATTTCACGACAAATGGGTTTAGCATCAAAGGAAAGGACTGTACCATCAAGAGAGATAATGGCAGTAGTGTCTTGAAATGGTGGGTTGATCTCCCATTCATAGGGTGTGAAAGCATCCGGATTTGCAATGGCAGTGCAGTTGTAACTTGGAAAATCTTGATCTCCATCTGGTGGGACAGTAGAAATGTTCACTTTTGGAGGGAATTGCACATCTACAGTGACTTTGCATCTCTTGAGATAGTGGGGAAACCTTTGACTTGTTGCAGTGCATCTGAAAATGGCACCTTGATCTGCGTGGGTTGCAACAAACTTATATGTGAGGATTGTCCGGAGGTTAACAGTTGTCATTGTGATGTTGTCGTTGTCAATTAACATCCCGTCTTCTCTTGTCCAAACCAGCTGTATAGGTGGTTTCCCAGTCTTACTATCACAAGTGATGGTTACAAGGTCATTGACATGAACGGTCGCTATCATAGGTGTACATATCGGGTCTCTCGCATCAGGTAGGAAGTTGACTATGAGGATGGCTATCCTGGACTGCAGAACAATTGCCTGAGTGTGTCTTAGCAGAACTCTACAGGAATATGCGCCATCATCAGATGGCTGGACATTGTTCAAGACAAGATTAACGAATGTTGAAGAAATGACATTGACTACATAGTCTCCATCTTCCCTTTGAGCGATGATGGTTGAGCCACTGGTGACCTGACGATCAAGGGCAAACCATGCAAGAATTTGGTTGTGTGAGAGGAAGTTTACCCGACATTGGAAAGTCACGTCTGTGCCCTGGTCAACCTCCATGTCCTGAGGCTCGATGAGGAACTGTTGAACATTGTTTGCCTCAACATTCACACTGAGGATCACCATCAGTAGTCCCAGAAAAATATGTAGTGTATAGTCAATCTCCATGCTGTTATTCAGTCTCTTCAGGGGAAGGCAGCAAAGCAAGGAATTTATTCAAATTGACAGGGAATTGACTTCTGAAAATTAGAATGTTCTCTGGCTCACTTTTTTACTCAAACAAATAACCCAGGAATGTTCATCATAGCAATAAGATTTTGGCACATTTCGGATATACGCTGTCATAATAAAGTTCAAAATTTACAATAGATGGTTTACATGAAACAGAAATTATCGAGGAATTAAAATTGTCCAAATAAAATGCAGTGAACACACTAGGCTCCTTTGTCACTGAACATGCTGAATGGGTATGCCAAGTAAAAGTTTTCTGTATTGGAGAGGATGACAGTGATTTTCAGCTAACTTTCTATTCCTTTCTTCTGCAAGCTATTTACAGCATATCACATCTAGACTTCATTCAACAAAATGTATTATTTTCCCTCTCTTGTAAATTCTGTCTTTGTTTTTTTTTCATTGTATTGGATGGAGACTTCTTTTGTTCATTATGTCCCTTCCCTAATAAGAAATCTTTTCAAAAGTCTTATTTCCTGGTTTAGTTGAAAGGAACTGTTTGACCTACAGTCTCTTGTTTGCCTTTTAAGGAGATACATGTTCATGTATGTGAGATAATGTAAAATGGCTTCAGACAGCTGCAAAAAAGGAACTAAGAGCTGGTATTAAAGAAGACTGGAGGTGGTAATAAGAACAAAATGAGAAAAAGTTGGAGATGAATCCATATATACACAACAAAAAAAGTAAGTCCCCCCTTAAACAAACATCAATAATTTCCAAACCAATGCGAGTTTTTGATATATTTTTACATGAGCGTGTAGGTAATTTTATAAGCTACCCTATGAGTAAATGTTATGGACGTATTTTACGTCATGCTTCAGTGAGCACCGTCAGAAGGCAAAAATGTCACTTTTCAAAAGTCACAAGCCAAATATCATGACTTTGATTCCATTTCATTGGAAATTATTCCACATTCTCATCACAAAAAATAGTCAGAAGGCTTATAAAAGGTACTTTCTAAAGGACGACACAACTTTTTTGGCTAAATTTCACGGTTGAATAAACACAAGTCAAAATTTGCTATAATTGGTAATTTTACACGCTTCTATCAATAAAAATGATCGAATATGATGACAGTTATTTTTGGGAAGAGTTTCTGCAACAGTATTCATCGTTTCACGGTTCAATGAACATTTATTAAAAACAAAAAATACGATTTTCAAATATCATAGGCAAGTATTGTTTCATTTTGGTACCTGAAAATGATCTTTTCTCAACTTTTTCGTTGTGTTTATGACCAATTAACATGCTTCAATGATTCAAAGGCATTTAATTAAACATTCACGCTTGAATGAACATGTGGAATGTGATAAGCTCTTTTTTACGTTATTGGAAAAAATGCAATTTGTAACTACGAATATCTGTCACAAACCTCTTGCATAGTTCATTTGATTTGATTTTTGTGAAAATCCCGATGTTTAATGCATCAGTGAACACACAATACTCGAAAATTATGCAAATGAGAAGAAAGTTCAAGGCCTTGGCCCCACTCTGTGCCCTATCGAATTGTTATTTTGGTGTGCGCACCTTTTGGATAGTGTTACTCTGAAGCCATGTGCGAAGTTTCATGAAATAACTGTTGGCAGAAGTAACAAAAACCGTCCATGAAACAAACCCTCATTTCAAAATTTTGACTTCTTCTCTCATAGACTTGTGTACATTATGGGTGCATATGTTTACGAATAAGTAACCCCTTATTCAATATGGTGGAACTTTTTTTCAAGGCTGTCTTTAGCAATGTCGTTTGGTAGTAATGTTTATCAACCTATGGGCAAAATTCTGTGCAAAAATGAAATCGATTTGTTTATTTATGGATGAGTGAGCACGCATCAAAGTGGGAAAATTGGTATTTTCAATGTCACAGACACATTTTAAAGGATAATAAAGTGATTATTTGGGGCAAATTCGGTTTCAAATGTGACTTTAATTGCTGTTGTTTTTATCATCCATCATTTCTATCACCACACACTTTCCGAATTTTAAACATTTTTATGGTTGAGCGAGCACAATCGAAAACTTAGGAATGAATACTCTTTATACTGCATAAATGTATTCTTTTCCTCACAATTTCTCAGGATCAGTTGAATGTATGGACAAATCAGTGGTGGATCCAGAATTTTAAAATGGGGAGGGGCCTATAATTGGGGGAGCCACTAAAATTTTCAAATTTTAACATGATCTAACAAGTTGTAGAGGATACTACCGTAAACCCCTATGATGATACGTCACAATTCAGGGGCCGCGGAACGGTTTTCAAAGTGGGAGGGGGGGGAGACTGAGCCAAAAGTGAGGGGGGGGGCTGATCATGCAAAAGAAATCAAAACCGCATGGTCATTTTTACATTTTTGTACATGCTTTTGGAAAAAAGTTGGGGCTGAAGCCCACCCCCCCCCGCTTCTGCAGCCCCTGCAATACATTGTGCTCACTCAACCATGAACATACGATATCAAAATCTGGTCTGAAGTTGTTGAATGATGGACAGTAAAACAGCATAACACAAAAAAATTCACCTGAAAAACAACTTTTTCCCAACTTTGTATTTGAACAAACTGAAAAACGACTCTTGTGACTTTTAAAAATGGTCATTTTTAATTCAATCTTTAATCACTCATGCATGACTCCACCGATCGATCTCATTTTTCCCCAGGAGTTGCTTAATGAGTTCAGAAAACCACCTATGAAATATCATATCTCAAACTAATTCGGTTCAAAAGTTACAGCAATTTGATTTAGGGGGGACTTACTTTTTTTGTTGTGTATATATTAATGGGATGCAACTTTGGAAAAAAAATTGTTCATTTTATTTTTTGTCTTTATAATGATATGTCTGATCCTCTGCTCTGTTTCTTCTGTTTTGCACTTTCATTCCACCACCTTTTCTTTATTCTGTAGTTTTATTTGTATCTTCGTCTTTGTTGCTCTACTCTCTGTTCTTATTCATTCTCTTATATTCTCTCCATTTCATATTCCCCTCAGCCTCTCATCACTTACTCTCTATACCTCTTCCATTTATTCTCTTAGACTCCCTCCCTCCCCAATTCTCACATATTCTCTCTTATTCTCAAAGATTCTCTCTCTTATTCTCGGACTTCAACTTATTCCCTCTGACTCTCCGACTTATTTAATAACTCTCTCACTCCCCCACTTATTCTCTCAGTCTCGCTTTCTTATTATCTCAGATTATCGCTTATTCTCTCTGACTCTATTACTTATTCCCTCTGACTCTCCGAATTATTTAATAACTCTCTCACTCCCCAACTTATTCTCTCAGATTCGCTTTCTTATTGTCTCAGATTATCGCTTATTCTCTCTCTCTCTATTACTTATTCCCTCTGACTCTCCCACTTATTTAATAACTCTCTGACTCCCCCACTTATTCTCTCAGATTCGCGTTCTTATTGTCTCAGATTATTGCTTATTCTCTCTGACTCTATTACTTATCCCCTCTGACTCTCCCACTTTTTTAATAACGCTCTGACTACCCCTCTTATTCTCTCAGAATCTCTCACTTATTCTCACAAACTCCCTCACTTATTTTCTCAGACTCTCTTATTGTTTCAGACTCTCTTTCTTATTGTCAGACTCTCTTTCTTATTGTCTCAGACTCTCTTTCTATTGTCTCAGACTCTCTTTATTGTCTCAGACTCTCTTTCTTATTGTCTCAGACTCTCTTTCTTTATATCTCAGACTCTCTTTCTTATTGTCTCGGACTCTCTTTCTTATTGTCTCAGACTCTCTTTCTTATTGTCTCAGACTCTCTTTCTTATTGTCTCAGACTCTCTTTCTTAATGTCTCAGACTCTCTTTCTTATTGTCTCAGACTCTCTTTCTTATTGTCTCAGACTCTCTTTCTTATTGTCTCAGACTCTCTTTCTTATTGTCTCAGACTCTCTTTCTTATTGTCTCAGACTCTCTTTCTTAATGTCTCAGACTCTCTTTCTTATTGTCTCAGACTCTCTTTCTTATTGTCTCAGACTCTCTTATTGTCTCGGTGTCTCTTATTGTCTCAGACTCTCTTTCTTATTGTCTCAGACTCTCTTTCTTATTGTCTCAGACTCTCTTTCTTATTGTCTCTGACTCTCTTTCTTATTGTCTCAGACCATCGCTCATTCTCTCCGACTTTTACTTATTCCCCCAGACTCTTCAACTTATTTGACTCCCCCACTTATTCTCGCTGACTCCCTGAGATTTTCTCAGATTCTCTCACATATTCTCTCTGACTCTCATTCAATCACTATTTATATAATCATTAGACTGAAAACAGAATTGAATTAATCGGTTGAAGGAAGGCCACTTGGATATTTATACAAATGAATCAGTTTTGAACAATGTTACATTATATATCTGGTAGTACATCACCACTCAAAAATATTTTTTTTCATATATCTTTCGGTGATCCCTGTCATTATTAAAAAATGGAAAAACTTTGGAATTATTTTTTTTTGCAAGGATGTAGTGTTCTAAAATGTGTCTATCTATGTTTTACATTTTGCCCTGTTGTAATTGCATGTACCCCCTCCCCCTGCAGAGTTCCGAAGGGTACTTTAGAGTCAGCTGTGGTGTGTGATCACCCCTTTCTCCTAATATTCTAGTTCATAGGTCCTCTATAGAGTACCTATGAAACATATGAAGTGCACTTCCATATCTCTACAGTGATTAGGAGTTATTGAATTAACCAATTAAATGCCAACTGCATTTTTGTAAGATTGGCATTTTATGTGATGATACACTACATCAATAATCTAATCCTGTTAAACTTCCTTTTGGAGTGCCCCAAGGTTCAGTTCTCGGGCCGTTGTTTTTTGCCATCTATTCCAGTCCTCTTGCAAAAATTGCGCATAAACATGGCATAGACATTCATATGTATGCGGATGATACACAGTTGTATGTGTCATTTGATCCAACTGACCCTGCTAGTGAGTTGTCTGCCAGGCTTCGTTTACAAAATACAATAGATGATATGCGGTCATGGATGATAAAGAATAAGTTGAAATTAAATGAAAGTAAAACAGACTTGTTGATTATTAGTTCTAAATCACAAAGTCATTTGATTAAGGACCGGACTATACAGGTTGGGGACTCCTTGATTAAAGCCTTGTCATCAGTTCGAAATCTCGGTGTCGTATTTGACGAACATATGTCTATGGATGCACAAGTAAAGAAAATATGTCAATCAGTATACTATAATATTCATAATGTTAACAGCATGAGGAAAGTCCTTGACCATAAGTCTGCTGCTATGCTTATACACTCATTTGTACTATCTCGATTAGATGTTGGAAATGCTCTTCTTTTTAATATAACCTCACGCAATGTTAATAAACTTCAGTATGCTCAGAATACAGCTGCCAGGGTTTTAACTGGTACATCAAAATATCAACACATCTCACCAATTCTCCAAAAGTTACATTGGTTGCCAATCCGGAAGCGTATAGAATTTAAAATACTTCTTCTCACTTGGAAAGTGTGTAATGGTTTGGCACCAAAATATCTACAAGAGCTTGTCACGCCTTATGCACCAGCTAGAAGCCTGAGATCATCACACCAGCAACTTCTTAAGACTCCCAAGACACGTGTTGCATATGGTGCACGAGCTTTCTCTGCCTCAGCACCTTCTCTCTGGAATAATTTGCCATTAAATTTAAGAATTATACAATCACTGGAGACCTTTAAATCAAAACTGAAATCTTATCTTTTCTAACAGTATTAGTTATTGGCACTTTGACACTCATCCAAACTTTCTCTTTCTTTTCTTGTGCGCCTCGGAATAGAATATTTCTAGATAGATGGCGCTATATAAATGCCTATTATTATTATTATTATTATTGGATTTATGCACATAGAAAGTGAAATATATATCATTTAAAGTAGAGCTCCATTAAACGCCTTTAGAAAAAGTAAAGCATAATCAGTTATACTTCCGAAATGTTCTAGTCTTTACTTTGTTGTCTTTTTTAGGAGGTATGCCTTTAATCATATATTTTGTCAAGAGATGGAGCTATTCAATATAGTCTGTACAGCCACCTTTATTTCACATTGATCAGATACATTAAATGTTCACATGATAAGTGCAGTGTTTCTGTTTTACTGGTGATCATAGAAATAGAGGTTGTCTTCAAGTTATCTTAAAAAATGATCTATGCTCATGAATCAAATTTGTTTGAAAAAGAAGATGACCAGTTTATTTTTTTTTAAAGCCCTTAAACTGATTTTGGGGAGCTTAGAGACACTTTGTTGAATCTTTTCTGTGTGTGAAATAGCGGTAAAACATGTAGTCATTGATGAGTAAAGATATTCACGTCTTGATGTGCGTAAGTTTTTCTTTGCTAACTGAGTGATAGATGTGTGGAACAATCTGCCAGAAGAGGTATAGTTACTGCTTGTTCAGTGAATGCATTTAAGAATAGACTTGATAAGCATTGGGAGAAGATTGCCTATGATTTTGAGCGATTTTCGTGTGTTTTTTTATTGAATTTTTTACTGTCCATGATACCCCTGCCACTCCTCCCTGCCAACATAAGTAGTGCATTGTCTGAAGGAGACCAGCAATGGACATCTCTACTTTGATCAATGAACAGGCTTAGTCCTACAACATCGTTGGAGTGAACTAAAGTAAAGTAAAGTAAATGACATTAAGATAGCCTATCAAATAGTTTTCTTATGTATTTCTTTGGGGTATTTTTTTATTTCAAACTTTCTTAATTTCATGAGATTTGTACATAAAATCACATCACAGTTTATCATTTAAAAAAAAAAACTTGGGGTTTGACATGCACATACAACATATCTTTACCAGCGTATGTAGCAGACATCAGTGAAAATCTCTATCAGTTGCACAAAATGCTGCCCCCATGCTGCACCGATCTCTCTAAATGTATGGTTGTTGCTGGCTAAAATACTTATTCATAGCAGAGTGTAATTACAAAGACGCAAGAGGGCAGTATATAACATTTGTTATTTATCTAGTTGATTTCTAGTTGGGAGATAATCTCATGCCACACTTCTCCTCTCTCTTTCAATTCACATACAGGGACCAGTGGCATTGAAATAATATTCATCTTTACTTCACTACTTAATTCATTTTGTAAATCTATGATTATTATGAAAGCAAGATTATAAAAAATAGTTGTATTCATGTTTTTTGTCTGTTTGATATTTAGCTAGAGACCCTTGAAGGTTTTTCAGTTTTCAAATTGAGATACAAATTTAAATTTTCTCAATATCAGAGCTGTCTACAAATGTGTAAAAAGTAGATATTACAAAAAAACTAATTTTGTTTGTATATAACCAAATTCATATGTATTATAAACATGTAAGTAAATATATTAAACAAAACACATTTACATAAACAAATGTTGCAAAACATTGATTTGAATATGTTGTGAAATGTATGGGAATAGAGAACATACTAAAAGGGATCAGATGGTCAAAATTCTTAAATAGTTCATCAAAATTGGTTTTAGAGTAGAATACATGTAGTTTTGACATTTTGAAAAATGTGTAATCAGATCATGATAGGATCAAACATAGAGCTATTAAGCTCTGTTAGCTCCATGGATCAAAGTAGACAAATAATGAAAAGAATGCTATTCAGATAACAATGACAGTCACCTGTTTTAACTATGTCCATCTCCCATAAGCTCATGCTTGTCTGATTTTTTTTAAAAATACAGTTTTTTTTCTCCTTCCACACATTATTTATTATATATAATAAAGGTTTAGTTTTACCTTCAATCAGTTGTAGCCTTTGTGTGTGGGGTGTGATGGGTGTGTGTGTGTGTGTGGGGGGGGGGGGGGGGTTCGACAGAGAAATACCATAGTGTCCAAGTCATGTTTGGCCGACTCGGAGATAACCTGGTCAGAAGCTATTTTCACTGTGCCGCCAGATGAGGGCAGTATACCATAAAATACACAAGTGCCATTGACTAAAACAGATGACTCTTGTGGAAATCTGTTCAACGTGTTGAAACATAGCTTTCTTCTCCTTCACAGAAGAAAACATCTCTCTCTATACTCTTATCTTTGGTCTGATACTCAAAATTGCTTAGGTTTGTTACATTCTCGAGAACACAGAGAAAATAACAAAAACAAATAAAAAAATGGGAGGTGATGAGACTTGAAAAAACAGGCTCAATGCTTTTGAGGAATAAGTGAACCCTTCCTCATAAAGACTTACAATTATGGTAACTTTACTCTTAAATTATTTACCTTGACAACCATTTTTTTTCAATCGACTACAATGATGTCATATTCAGATTTTTGAATAATTTTTACAGATTTTTTTTAGGAAGGACTGTTTTATATACGACCTTTAATAATTATGTTGTTTTTCAGAGCTCTGCTTTAGCTCACCGTCCAAGGTCTTAGCTTTGTTCAATATTTTGGAATGACTTTCTTGAAAAACAAAGATAATAGTTTGAAGGTATTTTACTTGAGGCACTAGCATCAATATTATATTGTGTTCGAAAATGCTGGGAGTATTTTGCAAAGTAAAGGGGAGTAAAAAAAAAAGCAGAGTATAGTAAGTATAAAGCAAATAAAATAAAAGACTTGATTTTTTTAGAGAGATTGAGAGTCTTCACTGAAATATGGTAATATCGAGGTGTTAAAAATAATACAAGTAAGCTTATATGATTGCATAAGATTATGTTGTATCAATAATTGTATGACTTGTTCATGAATGTGAAATGATCCATAATTTCATTTTTGGGAGCACTGAAAATTCATTCATTTTGTTTAGCGAATTTGTACCTTGCTTTCCATTCTCTGATGTCCTCTAAATAGTACATATCAGTGCACCATTGTGGAATAGTCGGTTAGTGTCTCTCATATTTATGGGGTTAAGTGTTAATCTCTCAGATGGGCTAAAGTGTTAAAATGAGAACTGAAAAACAAAACAATAATGGTCGTAATAACTTGATTCATTGCCTGGTCATCTGGGAGATTATCCTATATCCCTTCATATTCAGAAGTATCTTCCATGTTTTTTCTCCTCTCAGTGGGGGGGGGGGGGGGGGTTCTGATGTCAAGAGTACCTTTCTGTATCTTGGGAAACTGGTAAAGCGCCCATAAAATTAAGATAAAAAGGATCAACTTCTTCCCATGTTATTCTGAAGCAGCTCATGTTAACACAAACTAGTGCATCACATTCAATTGATCGGGGAGGGCATACTAGACTAATGTAAAGATCACATGACTTGAAATAATTCGTTAAAACTTGATAAAATGTTTGTATATCAAAATATAAATGATAGAAATAATGTCACGTTCATACTCTTTCATAATTAAGGCCTTTTGGGAGGCTCGACTGTATTTATGTATTTCATTTTATTATCCACAATGCAGTTCCGGTTTTTCACTCAACGAACTGACCGAAATTATGGTAAGTACCCGATTTACATATCTAGTTTTGATGTACTATTAATTGTGACTAATGTCAATGCATATAAGCAAAATTTATCGTGGGATTGATTTTTGATGATTTTTTTTTAATGAAGCTATGATTTAACACGTGAGTCAATGGGGGTCTGTAATACTCGTGCGAGTTCCTCGGATATGGCAGCAAGTCATGTATAATATGAAATGATAGAGGGCGTTTGTGCTAAAACGCTGCAGGAAAAAAATCCAAGAACAGATTGAAGGTCTCACGGGCCTAATCACTAGTGGCAGGCCCTAGATATTCATTCGAGCCAACCCATTGCTATTTTTTTATTTTGATATGGCTGATTGACAAAGTGTATGCATATGATTGTCCATCTAACACTGATTCTATATTTGGTAATTACTGAACTTCCTTTTCCCTAATTGGGAAGAAATATCACCAATTTTGGACTATATTTTGACTGGCGGAAGGATTACGGCTATTTTGCTGTTTGAGTTGATGAATCTGCTCCCCCCGACGGTGCCTTCAAACACGCCAATTTATTTTTAAAATGAGCCGGTCGAGGGACCCTTTTCTGGTCAGATATGGATTGCCAGATATAAATCCTCTCCACTGGTAGTAAACATTCGACCCCCGAATTTCATCCTTATTTTTTATGAATTTTTTAAAGTGCCAATTTAACACATGAGTCTATGGGGAATGAATTAGGCCTGTGAGACCTGAATTGGTATAAATTTGTATAATAAACATAAAAGTATAGCGTTCTTCTTGCTTAAGAGCAATTACACAAATCTTGATTCTATCCTCTACTAATTGATACTGAATTGAGGTATGTCACTGCTTTTCTCAAATACATTGTTTATTTTCTATGTCTAGTATTTGAACTTGTGTGATAAGATTAAAAATGTTAGTATGATTAATGTATGATTAATTTACTTCGCCCATGGGGATATTATCCACAAATATTTCAGGTGCAGGGAATTATCACTCCTGCCCAACAATTTACTGGAGAACATAATATTATTAATAAGGAATGATGTAGCAAGTATGATCATTATGGACGCCTCATTTCCTCCACTTATTTTACTTTGTGCGATTATTTTTTGTATCACGTACAAAAGTATATTTTGAGATTTATGTATAAATGAAAACAATGAGTCTTGAATCTTTAAATACCATAGTGACCCTTGTGAATTGTACACTCGCCTCCTTTAATCAATTTATTTAATAGTTTTATTTCACATCTACAAACTATTTTAAAAATGAATTGTTTTTGCTAAAGAAATAGACCTACGTCATTGTGACGTTTGTATAAAATCCTGAGAGGCGATGTCGAAACTTCAGTCGTCAAGAGTGTTTACTTCATTGAATTACTTCTCGTAATAATCTAAAAATGCCATTGTCCTTCTCTTTCCTCTCTATTCTTATATACTTCTATCGATTTCTAAATTTTCTCCAAAGTCGATTGAATGTCCCCTTTTCTAACTTCATACATTCTCATTCCTCAAAGTGCTCACCTAAGATCCAGGGGGGGGGGGGGGCACAGGGGGCACGTGCCCCCTATGAGAAGCAAAAATAAAAATCTGTAATGTAAAAATGCCATGAAAACAGAGGTGTGCCCCCTCTTTTGAAATTGAAGACCTTTTTTTGGGGGGGGGCTTGTCAAAATTTTCCTCCGAAAAATTTGCCCCCCCCTCTGGAAAACCCTGGCGTATATTTCTATTTATGTCTTCCCTTTCTATCTTTAAAATTTTCAATTACTTTTCATCCATATTTCTCTTTCTCATCACTTCTGAAATCCGTCATCATTTTTATAGTATAATCCTTACCTTCTCTTTCTTTTCCACCGCTTACTTTTTTTCTTTCGTTCGCTCTTTCTTCCTTCCTTCCTAAGTGTCTTACTCTTTCTATATCTGTCTTCTCTGATTGTCTTTTCAATATTCTCTATTTTCAAACATTTCCAATTAGTCCCATTTCCAAATGAACATGAATATCAATATATAAACCTTCATTTATGATTAATGTCGCAGTCACATTATCGAAACAGACTCCAGACCGATCAAAAACTCTAAACTTCTATATTACCAACGCCATTATCGGACGGTTTGGAATCGGTTTAATTGGTGTGACCGACACCATCATCTCAACCTTCATTTACTACACTCTCTCCCACACTGTATACTACACTATAAATATTATGGTGCTATGAATATGACGGGAGTGTTTTATCATCAGGTGTTAATTATTAACAGAAGTTTGAACATATTATATAACAATTATGTTTAAAATGTGTTTTGATTCTGATGGGTGTTGAACCAACTTCATGGCTTTTAGTTAAAAAATGCTAGAATATTTTGATTCTCTGTAAACCTTGGTGGTGTTGCATTAGCATCATGTTTCCAGTGTATCAGATAGGCCTACTGTAGGCATACATATATCTACACTATTTATTTTTTGTCTGATCTCTCGTGCTTCTCTTTGCTATCACTTGTAGCATCATCTCCACTATACATAGTCATCTTGCAGTTTTAGCATGAATTATTAACTATATTGTTTGATAACTTCGTTATTTCGTGGTGTATGAAGTATCAATTAAATTTATTTTACTTTAAACAAGTATATCAATTTTTCATGTAGTCACCACTTTATGTGTGTATTAATGAAATAAATTCGTTCAACCAGTATAATACACTCAATATACATGCATTCCCTTTTTCGGCATAACACAACGATAAGGAAAGAGGGACTACTCGTAGATATCAGAAATATGATAAATACAATTGGCGACCTTGAATCTTCAGTCGAAAAGCCAAAATTAAAAATTTTGATATGAAAACAAGAAACCGGAGAATTTCATGAGAGAGAGAGGGGGGGGGGGGGGGGGCAAAGTGCTAAAGGAAACAAAGACGAAAGGTGATAATGATGATGAAACATCTAATCATCAAACTTTTTAAAAGTACATACGACGCAAAACACTTTGATATTTTTTTCTTCAAATTTTTATAAGTATATTTATTTTTTCCACAGGGAAGGTTGTTTGAAACAACTTCATAAATACATTGATGTATAAACAAGACAAATAAATATTTGGTCATAAACTGATATACATTTCGGCAATTTACTTGAGGGCCCATTCCTTATACACATTGAAATGGAGGTAGTACCACTTATAACATGGTTTACATTTCATATAGGGTCAGAAGGGCGTTAATGAGATTAAAATTATTGATTTCTAACTGCCCTCTTTGCTCTCACAACAAAGGTTTACATTTTAATTCATGATAATGTTTCAGCACAAAGGGAATGACATCGATAACAAAGTGCATACAAACAAAATGCAGGTGGGTCAATAAATACTATTACTGTACTTAACGTGTATCCAAGTATAAACTACATTAATAATCGCTGGGCTTCGGAAAGATGAAACCATGTCATCAAAGCGTAGATTAGTCGATACTGTTCATTTATGGCTCAGTCACATCCCCCTTTGGCGGACTGACGGCGAGTCAAAAACAGCCGTTTCATTCATATTTATTCAAACCACCTATATGTAGCTTCCACAAAATGAATAAAACGGCTGTTTTTGACTCGCCGTACGGCTGCCGTAGAGCAAATGTGACTGCGGTATTAGCTTATACATAAATCTTCGTCTATTATAACTGTTAACATGGTTAATGTTCATCTTAATTGTGACAAAGGCGGCATCGTCATGGGACTGCATAAATATAATGATGACAGATAATGAGGTATATAAGGATTATTTTCGGATACTAATTTCAAAATGAAGTGCACATGTTACGAATATATCCTCGTGCAAATTGAAAAGTGTCAAAAAATGATACAGATTAAGTTATATTTACGAAATGAAGCTTGATGAAAGAGTGTATATTCATATTGATGCCGAGGAAATTACAGTGATCTCACCAAAAAGTTATATAGAAATTATGTCCGTCTCATCACATGAATATTAAGTTGATAATTCATATAATATCACCTTAAAATCATTTGTCTACAATATAACAAACATTCATTTCTCTAAATTACCCCCGTAGCCTATGTCTGGATTGTTGAAAATACATCATAATAAAGTCATAGCGCTACATGACGATATTGGATAAGAATTAATTATGGATAAATCAAATTAGGGGAGTTGTTGCAGGTACGCGTCTCTATTAACGACACTTAAATGTCAAAATGAGTATAAACAAAAAAAATACCAGTTAGAACAAAAGGAATAATTGCAAACACCAAAAATGAAGATCGAACAAAATTTAACTGCATGGTAACAGACAAAATGCATGTTAGGCTTACCATGTGACGTCATTGATGACTTCACAACCTTTTTGTCCTTAACATGACTACAGGTATTGACTAACAGTCGATGATAACATGACAAGTGTGACCGTAACAAAATTATGCAAAAATCAAAGATTACAAAATTTCACAAAAAACAACAACACCAAATTAAACCTCACTGATCGAATGTCAATGTATGGAATAAAAAAAAATGTTTATGGCATGGTTAGTGACTTGCTGTGTGGTTTGTGACATTATTAGCCCTATTGCGCATTATTGCAGTGACGCAACTTAAATTTAAAACGTCATCATTGATATATTACGATGATTCATCCATTATTTTCACTTTCCTAGCCAAACCATGCAGAATAAAAATAGTAATACTCCCACTTTCATTGACAACAAAGATAAACAAACTATGCTTGAAACGACAATTTTGCACGTGGAATTGTGATAATTACGGGGCTAATTATCTTTGTTTTGGACATATTTCTATCTCATCACCCGATTTGAAACGAATAAACATCAATAATTAGGCAAGCATAACATTCTTTGACGCATAGGTTTCACCATTAAAAATATTTTGTTGACTACGTGGTGACGTAACAATAGAAACTGAAGTACACACAATTTTATTGAGTAAGTTAACATGTGCATGTGGTATAAGACCTATTTACTAGTTAAGGGAATTACAAATACCGTAAATAACATTTGGAGACAGTTAAGGGAAAAAAACATTTCGCCAATGGCATTGGCGCTTGATTATTGGCATATTTTGTCCAAAATAAAGTAATGATACTTTGCGATTGATATTCTAAGCAAAAAAAATTGCGTGTATTTTGATCAGGTTTGGGATGAGATTAACGTGTTATATTTCTTTCTACCTCCATGGTTATATGAGCACAAAAAGTATCATCCCAAGATTAAATGACTATGATGACGGTACCATATATGATAATTTTTCATGACAACACTTCGTCGAAAATTCAATAAGAATAATTATGTTTGCTACGAAACCGATAGTGCTCAGCAAAATATAGTGTTTATCTTGTCATGAATCTCAATTCGAACCTTCTTAATTACTTTCAAATCACCAAATTACACCGTTCAGGTTTACATATGAAGTTTTAAACGCCTGCAACCCCCCCCAACTTTACGAATGATAAGAAAAGTCCAAAAACAATAAAACTGTTGGACAAAATGGGAAAGAGAGTGGCAATTAATAAATACAATAATTATGTATAAACTACTCAATGGAAATCATCCAGAATTCCCATGCATATTATTCAAACATCAAAATACAAAAGTGTTTATCTACAGCACACGTAATATACATAATTTATATACTGTATGATAAATCATAAATTTATACAGAAAGAACAATATTTATGAATAATGGGTATGTTCACATTATATCCTCTAGTCTGATATTAACGTAGACAGCAGGAACGAATCCAATCCGTCCAAGAGACTTAGAATATGCCATCACCCAAATGGGTGATTGTGTCCTTAAGATTTCCAATTCTTTGTGATGAAGATAGATAGAAGCCCCAGCCTTAAGAGTAAGTTCAATGGAAGAGAGAGCTTTGTGTGAGTGCTGCATCACGACCTTGTACCGGAAGTCTGACTTGGGCATCTTGGCAAGCTCGGTGCGGTAACGATCACGTGATGCTTTGACCGGAGAGTAGGATTGACCGGATCCTGCTAACCGGCTTGCCGCTGTTTTGCTTGGCGTCGACTCAACACTCGATTCTTCCAGCGAAAACCGCTTGTTCTTCGGCTGGCAATCAAAATCAGACAGGGACTCACATCCAGCTTCGGATTCATAGTCGCTGGTATCGTGCGAATCGAAGCACTTTCCAGTCCCAAAGCAACTGCCGACTATGAGCATCTCCAGCTCTCTGCTGTTCAAATGTGTCGAGTTGTCGTCTTTGATTGCCCGATTATCGTCCCGCCGATGGGACAAGCTACCTACGTTAGAGCGACGCGTTTTTGTGTTTAACCGTCGAACGCGTGCAACCGTTTTCTCTCCAGTCTTTAATACCGCCGTTCTTGTCTGTGAAGCAAGTGGGCTGATGCTATCAAAGCAGCTAACTCCAGAGTCTGAGCAGTACGCGGAACACGACACGTTGAGAGACGATGAACGAGAGCAGAATGCTTCTATGGGCGAGTCTGCATTATCATCCAGAGGAGTGCTAGGCGTAGAGGGCGCCTCGTCACTCAACGGCAGGTTTTGGATGTCATTTGATGTCCCGCTACGACTCGATGACGTCGACATCAAACTATTATCAGACGCACAACTACCGGCGACCGACACGCAGCTGGCGGAGTCTTCGTCGCACTCGTAAATGACTTCGCTAGAAACGTGGTCAAGTTCGCTGGTGGTTGAGTGTCGCCCACTCGATGTTGACTCCGCGTCCGAGCTACTGCTTGAGGATTTACTGTCTGAAAGGAAGCCGTCAAGCTCCGATCGGCATTTCCGAATTGTAGCCTTTCGCACAACGCTGCTAATTCGAGGTACTTTGTAGTTGGCGCACGTGAGTCCCTCAGCCTCCGGTGCTGGTAATGAGCATCTTCGATCGGTTTCAATAGTAGCTTTCACTTTGATCATCTCAGCGGGGTCACTGTGTCTGCGTGACTCATCACAGCTCTCCACATCTCTGTCTTTTATCCCGCGAGAAACCTTGCGTAATGATTGCGTTGCGGAATGTGACGGACTACCCCGGCGCCTGACATCTGTCAAACAGCTCTCACGGTATTTAGATTCCCCGGTGATCGCCCTCAAGTCGATTCGGCCACCACTTTTCGAATGTGGCATGCGACCGATTTCATTTTCACTTTCTGAGCTGTTCTTTCCAAGTAATTCAGTGTCACTAACCACACATTGCTTTGAACTCGATCGACCGCGGCTAATGGGTCTAGATTTGTAATTCTGACAGTCTTTCCTCTCCGTATCACTGCTCACATAATTGTTTATATGCCTAGTATTGTCTAGTGACGAAGTTGATCGCTTCCTACCTCTGCTGTGGGAGCGCGATCTACGACCATTGTCGCTCCCGCTGTCGACACTTCCCCGTGACTTTTCTGCACTGGATGATGGTGTCCTTTTCCTCCCGCGACTGCTCGACCTCGACCTCTTCACGTTATTCGCTGTCGATGAATCACCATCCGAACTCGACGTCGATGTTTCATCCATACTCCTCCATACTTTTGTTTTAGAGAGCCCATGTACTTTTGTGTCTTTGGCTGACGAACATTTATTGTCGACATCGCTACTGCTGACATTGTGATTATTGTCTCTCGCTTCCAATCTCTCGTTGCTGTCGCGACTCCGCTCTATGACCGTGGGCGCATCAGTTGATGACGAATCACTGACGATGTCGGTCGATGACTGGTCGCTGCAGGTGTTTGATGCCTCTGTGCTGGTCGTACGATGACGTTGAAGGCGATCACGTGATCTCGATCTGGCCCGGCGGACGAGACTCTTCTCTTTCGTGATAACCAGGCGGCGAGCAGAACAGATGGCACAGTCGTGGTAGTCATCTGTCAATCAAATTAAAAACAGAAATGATAAATTAATTACGACGATTGTTAAATGAGTTATCAGAGATCAATTATGTCGATACAATTAAGCATAGCATACGCAATTATTATTTACATTAATAAGTGGCACTAAAACACAGGTTTTGCAAATTTGAATACAATCCTCATGACCAGATGACGGACATTCATAAACCTGCTAACTTTAATTCTCTTTAAAAAGAAGAATTGTTATGTTATAAAATTTGAAATAAATTATATTCTTAGATGAAATAAAGATTTTTTTTAGGTTGTTAATTACGCGAAGAATTAATATTTTTTAACCGAAAAATCTAAATGACACGGCCTTAATTCTCTCAAATGCACCATTTCATGCAATGATCATCCAAACAAAATCCATTACAAATACATTCAGATTCAATCACACCTTTCACTACAAAAGCAATTACGATGTTCAGATGAAAATAACTCATCACAAGCTATACAATGCCACTGTTACTTATAATCAACTCGTCACATAAATTATTTTCGTGAAAATACTCATGTACGCACAAAAGATGTTGCAAACAACTTTGCAAGCACTCGTTATATTTTTCACTTTTATTTTGTATTTCAAATATACATGTATCATCTTTCTATTAAAGAAATCATTTTATATCATTTTATTTGTAATTTTAAGGAAATATTGATAACATATAGAAACAGTACAGCGAAATTAATTAAATGGTTTATATCTATATACCTCGATGGTAAAGCACATGCAATTAATGCCCAAACGCTAATCTGACCCTTCTTGTACTTTTGTAATGGATATTTTATAGTGGTCCAACCCGTCAATTACACATTTTTTTTCTTGATTCGTGAAAATAGATCAATAGAAATTTTAATGACCGTATTGTTTAATTTGTAGCTCACTGATGAGTGACGTGAATGCACGTATATGATTTACTTCTATTGGAATATTCGTAATGAACCCGGTCAGAGATTATTGTTTTGTTTGATTGGGTGAGGTTTGATAAAGGCATCGGCTTGAATAAACACAAGGTTTCGTTTAATCAAATCGTATGCTCTCAGGAAAGTTGTCCTATTATGGTCGATATCGATCGGGAAATTTGAAAAGGTGAAAAAGAGCAAAAATCTATGAAGGGAATTGGAGAGGATATATGAAGACCCTTGCCACAGTAAAAAAAAACACAAAAGAGTGAAATACAAACAATTCCTTCATTTCCACAATTGTGCGTATGCCAGAATATCAAGCCATCTTGCACATCGAGTGACAAAAGACGAAGTTAGTCACTCTACGGACACACGAGAAAGGGAACGTCCGGTCTTCATGGTCTTGCCGATGGACAGGCAGGACATCGGATGCGCGGGTGTGATGCTTTCACTGATTTTTATTAAATTAATTTAGAAGGTGTGACACTATCGGTCACAAATTTCAGTTTGGTTGAGTCTGAATCTATTGAATTTGCTTTGAATCTCCCCTATATCTAGATTGATTCTATAATTTTTGGGAATGTATTATTATGTCGTATGTGTGTTCAAATTTAAAATGTTGAACGTATATTTTGCGTTTGGCCTGATGAAAATAACTGGGGAGATTGATCTACCTGATTTGCCTTTTGACATGTATGAGAGTGCCTTCTGTACCCAGAGTTGAGCAAGAAAAAAAACATATAAGGGGTAGTCATTTCATTAATGAAATTACTTTGCCATCGCGGGGAACGTGACACTTTCATATCGCTTAACAGGTGCATGGTTATACATCTTGTAGCAGTTCCTTGTATCCAACAAGAAATCTCCTTATCTTGCTAAAGTTAATTCTTTCATTTTTTATTCGAAGTACAATATTTATTATAGGTACTATCCTCATGGTGGAGCTTTAAACAATTACCTCTCCTGTTAATTGTAATGTTAAATATTTAAAGAACCATAGCGAGGATAGGGAAGACAAGGGGATTGCGATTCTTCAAACAACAGATGCCGGGCTACATCCCATCCCTCCTCCATGGATGCTGCATCCAATTCAGATGGCGCTCGTGGGTCAGAAGGCATCCAGCAACAATGAAGTCTAGGCAAGGTGTCACTTTCAGCCGAAAACAAAGCATCATTTCCCCCACCATCAAAACTCATCAGCCACAAAGTAATACCCGATTTAACACATCCCTACCGTGACCTGGCTTGCCCTCTCTCTTTACCCCTTGTTTTTCGACAAATTGACCTACATGAGACAAATAAACCGGCTTTCATCCGGGATTACCTGCGCCTTTGTAGAGCGGCGGGAACCCGTTTGATGTGGGTTTGTGATTGGGAGAAGTAGAAAGTGCGCCAACTACCTAGGGTCTTCGATATTTAGTGTCCTCTTTCCGCACTTCAATCGTTCCTAAATTGATTGTCGCTGACAGCGGTGCATTAAGGATTTCTCTCCCCGGTTTTTTTTTTCTTCGAGATTTCTTTCCCTCTTTCCTCAACTTTCTTGAAAAGTATACAAAGTACTTGCAGTAAACCCTTTGCATAGTTAACGAATAGCTGCGGAAGGACGCATGATTAAGTTTGTTCATTTTGTTTGCATGTGAAAACGTAGACGCCTCGCCATTGTTCGACTAGTGTTATTTCTTTAGAATCAGTATCGCATAAATCTAGCACGTTATTACTTCTGATGCGTATACCATGGATGATGTCTTTGTATTTCATAAAAATGACAATACAAAAAAAAATATACATTAACATGCGAAATTTACCAGGAAATTCATACCGGTTTCAGTCAATTTTAAATATTTTTTTTTCATAATTGAAAATTATGTAGATTCCGAAATTTTAATTTCGATATGTTTTTACTCTCATACGCCGCCCCCCTGCTTCAAAGTACACACCGCATTTTGTTTCGCCGACTCGCCCCATGTTTATTCGACGTGAAAATCGATGGGGTTGCGGTAAAACTTGTTTTTCTTGCATGTTTCACTCCAAAAATCGGCTCGGCGAAATCGATTCGATTGCAGCCAGAGGCGTGTTGTTTCAGGCCGAACTGTAGCGAATAGCAAAGAGATAAATTTGCATTGAACGGATCCCGAGTTCAGGTGTACTAAGTTGGGCCATGTCAAGGATGGATCCCAATTTTTAGAGTAATAGATGTTTTTGTAAACCAAAAGTGCATGATATCGTCTATTGATCATCTCTGGACCAACCTTGAGTATAATTATGACGAACGTTTGGAATGGGGATGACTTTTCTAATTCAGTTAAGTTTATTCCTCTCAGGTTCATAATTAAACGTTAACCTACGGGTAGCTGATCCACTTCCATCTTATTTTCTTAATCTGTACAGCGTCTTTTGTTTTGATGTCTACGTTCTGACCAATGCCACTGAAACTCAGGTTTTGCCAATTTGGATGTGCGATCATTACCAGCCCAACAATATTTCTGTCCTATTTTCTTTCCTACTAACAACCCTTCGCTGTGCCCCTATCCTGAAGCTGCACGTCGGATTGCGAAAGGAATCGAATTGCGCCCCTAAAAGATCAAACGGGATCACCTTGGCCGGTACACATCAAAAGCTTGCTTCGACAGATCGAAAGTTTCAATCACTTTAATTAAAAACGAATAATGTTTGTGTATCAGAGGGCCTTAAGGTCGGGGGTTATAGCAAAGTACTATTCCATGGTGATTGTTTTCGATGTTTGTATTCAACCGATGTTTTGAGGGGCGACCTATGTAGACAGACCCAGTTTCGTCAAACGTTGTGGAAAGCAAAACCAATAATATTTACGATTTTTTGAGTAATGTGAGTTTCCTTTTACTTTGCGGAACTATTCATATCTAGATCATTGTTAATTTCGTTTTAAAAATAACATTTCGCTTCTAAAAGTATCTTTTTGCTGAACAGATGTGGAATGACCACGATGACAAATTAACAAAAGTAAAGAAGGGTTCGTTGCTTGGTCGATCTTTTAGGATTTAAATCTTCTTCATAGTATCTTTCTAAGGATATTGCAAAATCTGAAGTCTTCTTCATAACTATTTGTCACTCTGGAAGGGCCCACGCCAAAGCGAACGAACGAAACTTTCTAAATTGCATTCACAATTATCATCTACCAGAAATGTGTTCATAAACCGAAATGTAACTCTTGGCTCTTTATACGTAGGTCCCGTCAACACTTTAGGAATATTGTTGCCAGCTGGCAACCATCAAATGAATGGAGGGAAAGTGGCAGGACTCGACTCGAAAACCGTATTACTAACATGAATTAACCGCGACTAAACCACGACACTTATACAGAATCATATGGCAAATGTAAACTGAAGCTGATAGTGTGAACACGGTGAAGATTCAATCTGGTTGATGAAACAAAATGGCTGTGTCGCTGGTCGAAATCTAACATGAGAGAGAAAGCCAACGTGTCGATCTACTACGCTAGGATGAGTTATTACTAAGTGAGCGAAAGAGACAAGTAACTAACCATAGGGAGACTTTTCTCATTCCATGTGCTAAAAGGACGTTATCATGAAAAAAATCGTTATATGTAACATGTAAAACCTACATAGTACAAAGCCTGTTTGAAGTTCACATCTTCATTAGATGAGGATTAGTCAAAGAGAGCTTGTGTTAGTACATGAGTGGGTGTGTGTGTGCGCGCGCACACAAGTACGAGGGAGAGCGAAATTGGGTGCGATGAAGGGGGGGGGGGTGCAACACCGTGTGGACCCAGAGCTAGAAAGGCATTATCAATCACACGCCTTTTAAAAAGATTTTTTAGAATAGGTAGATCAGACTTCATCATTACTCAACCTATAACCATATACTGTATACTCATGGTAGTGTAAATGTGTATTCTGCCTGAGAAAACAGCCAAAACAATTTTAAATTTTAGAATAATTTTGTGCCATGAACGCTTTCTGTATTTTCGAATCCCTTTTGTTATTAAAAGACCGAAAGTTTTAGAATCTGTATATTCACTGAAAGTAATTACACGTCATAATCCCTTTGGTAACAGGCCGAAAGGGCACCTATGGCAGGATAATGATGTGTTTCAAAGTACATTTAACCCTTTTGAATAGTGGAAGTTTGTTCCCTCGAGGATACTGAGAAAAACAAAAGAAAATGGAAGGGGAATAGGGAAAGGAATGGGGGTGACTGTAGATTCATGGTGGGAGAAGTACCTGAATGTGTATTATGAGGCCTGGGGCCCGTTGCAGAAAGAGTTGCAATCAAACGCATCTCTAAAAAATCATGCGCAACTTCATTTTCAACCAATCAACAGCACGCATTTTGGAGTTGCGGTTGATTTTTTGACTTGCGTTTAAACGCAACTCTTTCTGCAACGGGCCCCAGGTGAATACCGGTATAAGCAGGTGAAAAACAACGACCGCGAATGATATAAGTTCTCACCAATTACTTTGAGCGGAAGAATAATCATTTAGATCAAATTTGCCCGTTAAGAGTATGTAAAACTACCATTGCGACACTTTCTATTATCCCTTACACCCTTCTCCTCCAGACCGTCAACTTCCTCACCACCACCCAAATCCTTACAGTACTGTATGATTTGTCATCCCATCCATTGTTCGTCGTAAATGTTCCAATGATAAATTCTAATATAAATAATAGATAAATTCTAAGCAATGATATTCTCAGAAAAAAGACAGTTAAAACACATGACTTGATAGTCGATAGTCCTGGAGATGTGCACATGGTTAGAATTTCATAGTCCAGGCAATCGAATTCAGACGAATATAGAAAGGTAGGTAATTAATGGTATTGCGACCGTGACATTCACCAACCAAATAACTCTCAGAAACCGTCGAAAGAAAAAACTAAGTCCGGAAAACAAGCTGGAATGGACTTAATCTTGGGCAGAACGTGATTAATAGAAAACGAGGAATGGTAAAGGTCCAACATCAACCCCGCATCATTGAACCGGTGAGAGATCAAGCGTGATAAGGTAGAGGATTTGAATCATTCCGCTAAGATGGAGAGGTTGGAACGAAATTACCTGAAATTCGCTTGGTTTTGGACACTTTGAACTATTTCAAGACATCCCATTATCTTATCTTTGCCTTTGTCTGGCTCAAAGAAATTCCCTTTTATACGATAAAAACTTGTTTTTTCGCCGAAAGTGTCAAATTCTCGTTACCACCATCAATGTTTTCGTGGACCCTGGTGTTAAACACCGCAACTTACCCAATGAATATGTCAGATTTTTAATTTCATCCTGATGTATATATTGATTGGATGAAATCAAGAATTACATGTAACGATGAGGTCAGATCTCGTCCCTGCATGAATGAATGTCAACCATGTGGTTAATTTATAATCAAGCGCAGAGTCTGTCTAGGCTTCGCCCCAACAAGAGCCACAGCGCCCTCAATTGTTTGGACTTAACCTATTAGATATTGATGCTGTAATTATGACGATGTTCTTCAAGAATGTAGGGGATAATGAGTCAGAAGATCAAGAAGTAAGCAGAAACGTCTTTTGTATTTTTTTGACCAACCAATTCCCAATTCAAACAAATAACAAAAATACAAATGTCCGCACAAGTACGATAACCCCAAACAAGTGTCCAAAACGTCGTCAGGCTTTGGCATTATACTTTACTGACCATTAATAGTAATGACCCTGGATTACCTGCGGATATACTGCGTGCATCACGGTCATCGTCAACCATGCATACGTCTGTTAAGACTGTAATGCGATTGGATTAGATGTGATTGTCTCTGACTACAAGGAAAGTGCCTTGGTAACGAACAGAAGGAACGGAAAAGATAGTGTTTAAAGTATGACATGTTGAAGGACATCCCCCAGATTTATACAATGTTAAATGCTCCTTCTGTTCTTATAAAGTGAGAGTTTTATTTTGCCGAATGACTCGGTGAAGACACGTGCATGAAGAATTGTTTATTATTTTGTTATATCAGGGACGTGAGAGGGAGATGATTAAGCAATTCTTGCATGAAGCAATGGAAGTTCAAAATACTAACTTCAGGATGAAGGATAAAACAAACTCGTTATCAAGAATTGCTGACTATACAATGTATTACTACACAGAGAGCTTGGATTTGAACTTTATGTACGTGAAGCACACCATTCAATGTTAGCTCATCATGATTATAACACAACATAATATAAAGTACTCTCAATTACAACACATGTTGAGGACAGCGCGAGAGATGATGTAGCGATACTTAATTCTTTTTTGAATATCACTTTTCTGAATTAGTGATACCGTAAAAATTAAACTGAATATTGTTTGTGGAAAATGTTTTTTTTTTCATGTTTGATATGTTTCAAGGCATTATTATTGAAACTTGGATATATTCCACAATTTGAACCAGCCCCATAGGCCCATATCAAAAATGAAATACATTTGAAGTAAAGACGATATCAACTTAATGTGGGTTCCTTTTCGTGTTTTTTAATATTTGATATTGTTTGCATAAGCCGGAAACACATGTTCAGTCTATGGAACTGAACAACTGCAATTAACGATTTCTATTCCCCTTTCCTTCCACTTGATCAGATTCCTCGAGTTTTAATATCAACCGCTCGTCTGTCTTGGGTTTATGCCCGACACCTTTACAATACAGATATCAATATTTGAACAACTCTTTCTATGCTCATAGCTCCTTACCGCGGGTGGGCCTGTTTTCATAAAGCATCGCATAACAAAACTCTCTTTTGTTCATGAACAAAGGACTTACAATATGACTGGCTCTTTTATCGAATTGACATGTGAATTTGGATAAAGGGAGAAATATACACAAAATCGGTTTGCTTCCTATAGTGCCTCAGCGATTGAGACATGATTAAATTACTACATTGAAGATACACAAAGTAGCATGGTCATTATTTGCTGCTTACTAGTAAAATGTGCACGGTTGAAATGATATATTAAAGATATTATTATAAAATAATATGTCCATTTATATAGCGCAGTTACTATGTGCATATACTCAACTGCGCTTTGATACTTGGTATCAAAAATTATAATCTTATGAGAATTCAAATTATTTGACACATGCAAACTCTGTAGAGAACTTGGCTTTCTTTAAAACTAACATATATCGCGACGCACACTGACATTACCGTGTATCGTTCAACAAAAATATATAGGCCTATAAAAAAGTCACTTTATGCGATGCAAGTATGTCAGGTAAGCGAGAAAAGAGGCGGAGTATATATGAGTCAAATATACGCGGTGTAAGTAGGTTGACGAGAAAAGAGGCTGGCCATTCACTTTCAAGTTCACTCGACCATTCTTATACACAGCGATCACTTACATAAATTGACCATCCAAATTAAATGGACCCGCTATTCTTTACCATCAAAGGCAAGTGGTCATTTGGGAGTGACCGTTTCTTTGTTCCTCCGAATTGTAATGCCGATTTTATATTGTGTTCCAGTGTTTTTATATTTACCAACGGTCGTAATGTCTGTTCGAAATGGACAGCGTTACTGAATTTCAATGTCATTCTGCAAAAGCAGGAGTAAAGGGACTTTCACAATCGCTTTTGTGATCGTTTGCGATCATTGGTAACATGCACACAATCGTAAGGGTTGTAAGCAGTCGCACCACCAGTTGTGAAAGGGGCAAGAGAAAATCTCTATTGTTTCATTCCATTCGTATAAGCACCGGTTTCATGAACTTCAATGTTTGGCAATGAAGTTTGCCTTTAATTTCCTCTCAGCTATAATTGACATAATTATTTGAATGACAATAATTTAATCAAAAATTGTAACTGATTGTTTATTAAAGATAACCATGGAATTACACTCAGTAGTCCGTAAGTACCTCTATCGAAGTACAATCCATTCAACATTGTATACTCTCTATCCGTAGATTGAGAGTCATTCTAATAGTTTTTCCTTTATTGACACGAGTTTCACTTAAAACCATATAGCCCTGACAAGCCGAACCAAAGAAAAGAATTCGATTGTATTCGACATAATACCTATATATTGTTTTACATATAATTCAAACCGTGTTGACGATTGTAATCTATATTCCATTCAAATTGACTTATTCAAATAAAAACGTTGCCCATTATAGTCCAGGGGCACTTTGAAGTGCCCATGAAACAATCCTCGAATTGTTCATCGATTCGAAATCTTACTGACCATTGTTGGACGTTGGTCGTGTGTCCTTTGTTATATCGATGTCTTTTAATTGTTGAGCATTGTGTTTAGGGACAGTGTCTATTGTTGCGGAACAGAACGGCCTTACAACGGTTTTGATTGAAGAAAAACGAGAAGGGGTTTGCATTTCAGGGACTTCAGATGTCAAACATAAAAAGTTGAATGGTTTGTTCAAACAGGGGCGGGACTGCCCCGGCGGTATTACTCGGCACAAGGGTCATGATGACAGGCTCTCCAATATTGGTCATGTTGGTCATACCAGCAATACCGACCAATGATGTGTCATTGGAAATAACGTAATAGATTTGGTTGGTCCGGAGTAACTTTAGTCGGTATGACTTAGGCACACGATATTGATTGCACTCTGTCACTTGTAAGTGAATTCTTGTAGTTCTAGTCCGAGATATAGTCCAATATTTTAGCATATTTCTATGTCTCTGTGCATTATGAGTGTTTTACAGAGTCAACATGAGAGTGGAAATTGCGCATTATAATATAAGACAATATTGATCTTATTTACAGGCATGTTTAATAGACTTGTTTCATTGAAGTAGGTTTACAAAATACGCAATATAAAAGTATGCAAAAAAGGCCAAGTGCTCGTGAAGCAATTTGAAGGGAGAATGCTCGTTTACCTATATGGTTATTGAAGTGTGTATTGTGTTTTCTATTATAAAGATATATGTTTGCCTTGCGAAAACAATGAATATGTGAGCGTGCATGGTTATTTGGATCGATGACTTTCACCGCAACATTGACCACAAATTCTCAAAACGCCCTTGCGATCTGTTGTTTGACAATTCTCTGTACAATGTCCTACTGAACCCTTACACCATTACTCTGCTGTGAGTAATCATATCAGTAAAAAAACAATTACATTGGTGTAAATCTTTTGGCTTTAAAAGAATATATTTTCAATTTATTAATGAATTTTTCTCTAATAACGAAATAAAAATAATATACTTTCGTCTATATACTGTAAAAAAAAATATTGGATAAAATTTTAACGAACACGAGGGTAATTATGTGTCCATTAAAAAATTGGGCAGTATTTTACCCAATGCGGGAAGCATATTGTCCAGTAATTTAAAAAAAACCTAAGCAGCACTTACTTTAGAATGTGCAAAATTTTCATCACACTGGATAAATAAAAATGCCCCAAAGAAATGCCCAATGTTTGTTGTACACATATTTGCCCTCGTGGAGCATAATTACCCAATATTTTTTGTAAGTGTACTATCTTTATGCTCCCCATCTTCGTTGCATGTAGTATACCAAATACATCCGTCATGATAACTCTTTTCCAGCATTTTAATTATGTAAAAACCTTATGTGTAATAAACTGCATATTCCGTAGTGTTCGTAATGATTATGAACTGATTTATTTCCATCATAGCCAGCTTTTCTTGTTTTATTGCTCTATTTGCATGTTTATGCAGCGTGAAACCTTAAATGAATTAAATATCCTATACAAGTGGATACGTTTGTGACGTATTATGGAAGGTGCATATCGTCGCAGAATGCAAGGGGGGGGGGTGGGGAAATTGGGACGAAAAACATCGATGTGTAACCGCAATGATTTCATGGGGTTTTGCGTTCACGGTTATACGTCTCCGACTATTTCATTCATTTTTCATTCCTGGATAATGTATGCTATTAATCCTATGAGAGTGCAGGGTACCATGAGTAAAACACAGTTGGTGTTCTATATTCATGAAATTACTCAGTAGAGAGATGGGTTAGCCCCTTTTACATATCTCTCGAATAGCGCTCTACCATCTTTCTGATTTTTAATGAATGACATCAGACCCGGCCGATTATTGTTATGATATCTTTTAGATCTGGAGTTTAGCATTGGCCTGCACTCCTGACAAAATGTATAGAAATACAAACCTTTCCCCATTCAATGCGAAAGAAGAGAAATAAAAAAAAAAATCAGCGATTGGTGCCCTTTTACGAAGTTTGCTTTCCATCATAGCTATCAAAAGAGTTAAATCTTTTCTAATTTCAGTGAATATTATATGCATTGGTGATTACCTGTTTGTAGGAAGAGTATTTAATGTTCATGACACTAGTCAACGCCTGTATAAGTTATGTGATGTTCGCGTCTCATATATCACAAGTTCACTGGCGGGAAAAAGTCAAATTCACGCATATTGAAGACGTGACGCGCTATTCAGTCTCATCGTATTTCTTCTTCCAAGAATTCCCCTTCCTTTCGCATGGAAGATTACATGCATCCTTTCAGCCGTCTCTACCATTCCTCTTCCCTCCTCCCTTTCTCACTCTCCAGCTAGCTCTAAATTATCTTCAACCAACCTCTATTTTTCCATTAGTCTAATGAAAAACATATCTCAATCAATGGTAAAAACAACATCTTCAAGGTTAGTGGAATTCGGTAAATTTGAAATTACCTGCGAAAAAGGGCTTGGTTACCCAATACATTCTTGAGGGATCACTCAACGGGAAAGCTATTTTTGAGGAATCGTATAGGGTTTGATTAATTTCCATTCTTTCCTTGAGTTTGCTATTTAAATGCATGACTTGAAGATGATTTGTCTAGAGAGCCAACATATTTCCCCAGTTACAACACCGATAAGAACACTATGCTCGAAATTAACTTACGCTATTATAAGAGTTCTGCCCTCTTTGTTAAATCCACGCATGTGAATTTAGATTCCACAGACATTCTGTTTAGAACACCGTCCACTCATTCCTACTATTTTTTTAATAAGCCAAAATAATGTTTTTGGTACCCTTGGCTGCACATAGACATAATCAGGAAAATTAGAACAGTCATCTTTATTATCCTTTCACCAGTTTTAAACTTCCGCCTCCTTCCAATCTCAAAATGATGCACCCTCCACTCTAAATGCTATACCTGCATGCCTTTTGCTACCCCCTCACCATGCCGAAATTCGTCCTTCCCACACACCGATATTTCTGTATTTATCTTTAAAAATCATATTTCGCCTATTTCATTTGAATATTTCTTCGAAGTACATTTCATAACTGTTCTACAACACATAGCCATATTTCGTGATGTATTGAAACTATTGAATGGACAATGCCATTGACATCTTTCATTTCCGTATATTATTTCTTATCCCTCTGTATCTTATGCTTCACCTTACCCCTCCTCTGCTCTTGCTATACATCCACCCCATTCATCACATCATTCAGCGTCTAATTTTCTACATTGATCACGTTTATCTTCTCTTTGATTCTTTGTTTATATAAAACAGATGACATGCGTTCGCTTTTGTGCTTCCCCATCCATCATCCCATCCAAGCAACTCGTAGACGATCGATCACGATCGCTTATACCGATATGCTACCACTTACGGTAATCGATATTAATTACGAGGTGGTTCATTAATTAGAACGAGTGTCGTCATCTTTGCACAGACAATTATTATTTATTCAAGGAGAAAAGGCCAATCATGTAGACGAAAAGCACACAAAACTATTTATTACCATATAATCCTAACCCTAATTCTTATTTTGTTTATTGTTCCTAAGAGCAAAGTTGAATATCTAGCATTTTGTAAAGATAAGATTTTGATATGATATAGATACAATGACTGTGAGAGATATAGATCAAGATGTAGACGATTGGGAGAGCACCTACTCTCTCTTTATATTATTCCCCTTAGTCCTCTGTATATCTAACCCGTTTTCTATATATTTCTATCTCTTCCCTCCTCGTTCGCTATCTTACTTAGATGTGGACTTTCCAAGCAAAATGTCCAAAGTTCTCTAGATTCTTCCTTTGCAAATCATCTGCATAACTATATGGACTGAACAAAAAATATGCATACTTAGTCTGCAGACCCAATTCTCACAGTCTGGCATTGGGCTTTATGCAATGATCCCATTTCCTAATAGCTTAATTAAATTTTGCGGTGGGTTGGGATACCACAAGTTGGATTACCACAATTCAGCTATTTCAAATCTCGTGACAGGCGCTATCCGTCTCGTGTCATAATCGTATAACCGGCCCAAAATTCCTCTCATTCATCATTGCATTCATACAACATGTACACATGAACATTATATTATACCTCCAGGTTATAGAATAATTGATCTTTCTTCTTCTAGAAAAATTTCCGAACTTTGTAATGAAATAGTCATTTATTTGATTCATTCTAATTTAGAACATATCAAATTATATCAATTATTTAAAGTCCACGGTCAAATAGAAAAGTAAGAATTTTAAAGTGCGTTTGACTCTCATTACGTTAAACATTTTTTTAAATGATCATGCAAATGCACTTTTTGACTAATTATATTGAATAAATCATTGCTTAGAGCCACGGAAACTTGGATTTAAAATCATTCATGGAGAAATAATGATGGCGATGAATAGAAAAGAAGAAACGTTTTTTTTTAAATCTGCATGAAGTGCTTCCACTTTGTTCTGTAACATCTTCTATGAACTAAATGGATTTAATTAAACCGTTTTAGCTATAGTAAATCTCCTTAATTCATGGTAAATGCTACATATCCTGAACTCATTGCACTGCATTCCATAAAGACCGTCAGTTCTATCTTATCTTCCTGGAAATGTTGTCTGTTCAAATCAGTGTCAAAATGCCATACTTTAATGAGATAAGTTTAGAACTATATTTGAATTACTCGTGTCAACTTATTAATGAAAACTTTGATCTCGCAACTTGTAGTAAACGATTGTTCGGTGTTATGGGTTGTAATTATGAAACATGCCATTATGGACATCTCTTGACATGCAAGTGAGATCAGGAACAGCGATGGATTCCAGAATTAAGTCTAATCCACCATAGATTACTTTGATATCGTTTTTCATATCCAATTAATGCGATAAATGATATTAATAATGAGGAGAGACATGGGCTCTATCGATGTTTACGTTAATAGATCACGAAATGAGGATGCACCATTGAAGATAGAGAGAGAAATATAGGGAGGTTGGGAAAGGGGTGCGTTGTAACGACTATTCAAGATGAATTTCCTTCGTAAATTGAATTATTTTTCATAATAATGCATGTATTCTGAATTAATAACCGGTAATCCTTATTCCGTTAAATCTCTGTCGAACTGTGGAAAACGTATTCTGAAATTTGGAAGAACAGTGACTCACCAGCTTTTAATTCGGTTAAATATTGAATGACAACACAGAGTATATTAATGTCGTTTGTTCTCATAATATGGTCATTGATCATAGAAATGGCAGTAATTGGTGAATTACAACTAGGCACGCAATTCAAAGTGGACAGTTTAATGATGTAAAAATGTTGAGCCCCAATTGTTTGTTAAAGACATTTCCTTTGGCATGTTTACACAGCGTGAATGAAAATCGAAAATACATTTGCTTTCAAGTAATTTGAACAATTCCATTAATATTACGTCTGCCCCGATGATTGATTACATAAGAAATTATCTTGGAGCGTCATATTGCAAGTTTAAAATTAAAGTTTACACTAAAAGTACACTCTCTGCATATGATATTGAATGAAAACATTTTATGATTGTACAAAAGCAATCTTTATTAACGTTTTTTTTTAATGTTATCGTGCCTTGTAATTGCAGTTACGGTCCGACGATACAGATTTCATGACAATTATCATTTTGCAAAAGTAATAGTATCAGATTTTCATGTAAAAACTCCAAATTACATTTGGGTTTAAAGAATGGAGCAGAGGGATAACCTTTTTTTGTTAAAAAATGTAATAATGATTTATGAGAAAAGTATTATGCCCATTACCAGTCCATTAGTAAGTCTAAATTTATTTCATTTTTCCGGATTGCTTTTATGCATTCTTTTTATTTTCCTATACAAAATTTGATTCTTACATTTTAATGAACACAGCAATTTGATATTAATGAGTAGACCTTCACAAAGGCTGTTAACTTCGACATGGTGTGGGGATGGTGAGAAAAAATATATTTCTAGTGATGAATGTGGTCATTAATATGTCAGTTGCCATGGAAACGATGTGCATGACAGTAGGATGTAACATGGAATAGGAGAGCCAAATGGTAATTAGGGAGATTAAGTGTGACGTTTTTGGTTAATGAGTCGAGGTATTATGATTCATCACTAAACCCTACATCTCATCAAAATTGACATTTGGATGTAAACAGTCGGAAGAATTCAAACGGGGTTGCCGAATCATTAGCACAGAGGCTTATCCCGGCCTGGGCCTCGAAGAAATGACAGGGGCAGTTACACGATTTTCGTTCTATTCCTCGTGACTAAAATTCTGGCGGGAGGCGGTAAAGCCCCTGCTCTTCCTTAATACGTCAGTGAATTTGTACGTCTATTTCTAATGATGATAATGATTACCATCCACTACCGTCGATGGGCTCGTATTTCACGTGCTCACATCGCAAAAATAAACATTCCGAGGGGCATTTTTACGAGATTCCCGTGTTGAGATAATAGCAAAGTAGCTATTAAAGTACTCCGAACATGAATGTTTTCAACTTCAAGTGCGACGCGTTGGGAGCCTTATAGAACATGTAGAATGTATAATGCAGAATCCTATAGGCCTATAATCGTGTATTGGTTAGCATTCTGTTTTCAATCTTGCATGACCACGTTTTTCTAGGATGATTTCCAAAATTGATTTCCGTTCGAGCCAAAAAGTGAAATGGTACTCTTAATACAATAATGAATGTTTTCAATATCTTTGAAAATCTTTCTTATTGCTCTGAGAGAAGTAGACTGTACCAGTTGGTTTTGCGTATTCCCAAATGGTTACTGTGCTGATGGAAAAGCCTCCGTATAACATCACCAAATTTAAAGCAGGTCCACTATTTTGCGAAACTATCATATTCACGAACGTGAAAAGAAGCATTTGCCTTATACATGTAGATAAAAGAGAAGAAAGTGGTGAAATTTGAAAGGCGTATATTTGTTTCTTGCATTTCCCATATTCTTGATTAGTCCCCCCCAATTTTTGCATCGACACATCCAGAGCATCTACACAAAAGACAGTGACTCAGATTGGGAAAGATAAACCCGACACAGAGACCCGTAGAAATATCACCGTTGCATGAAGTCCAATTTGGCTAATAAGGTTTTTCTTTCTCTCGGCATCTATTCAGCACCCATGTCAAGCTATACCAACACACTGCTTTCAACGCTTCTTGATATACTCACATGTCACTCATCCGTTTGGAGGGTCCGTCCCTTTTGCCTGGATAATGATATTTCATGTTCTAGCTTTCAGTGCAGATCGTATCTACTCCCATCATATTCCCGCCGCTATATAGAGAATATTCAGAATGTGATATGCGGCAGTGAGAAAGTGTTCTGATTTTTTGCCAAGTAATTTCAAAGAGCGTTAATATCGAAAACTGATTGGATTTCACATGTGTTTGTAACATTCATTTTTTCATCTTAGCGGGTCGAAAGCGTTGTGATAGCGAATCCATTTTACTCTCCAATGATCTCCCATCAGTTAGCAAGTTCACATTAATAGCAAGTTGGATGGTCACCGACTCATCAGTAGGCCTACAGTAATACGAATCGTTAAATCCATTTTTGCATTCAAATTTTTCAGATCCGAGATGTGATCGTTTCGAAAGGCTCGAGAATTGTAGTATATTCGCCTATTTCTATAGTTCTGTAGTTTATCATGAAATAATGACGGTGTCCCTTTAAATTTCATGTTATGTTTAAAAGCGACATTTCTATCAAGATCTTCCTCCCCCCACCCTTGCTTCCTTCTTTCATCTCTCTCCAAATCTACCCATGGTTATGGTGGTCCTCACGCCCTCTCACCCCTCTCCCCATGCATGATCTACACATCCATTGCATGGTGGTGACGGATCCTTGTCACAATGCTATAAACAAACCAATCCTCACCGAATCTAGATCACATAGAACCTGTCCTATCTAATATCCTAGAACAGGCATCCCCTTAAATCCTCTCCAGAATAACGGCTTAAGAGTGGTATCCCAAGCGTCCACCATTAATCTTCGCCATATGCAAGTACATCATTCTAACCCTCAGCATGGTTAAAATTTTCCTTGCAATATTCGACCTTACCCTAAAGGCTCCCCTATATCATGCCCATAGGAATGAAATTTGAAATGTGATTTGAGTTTCTTATGAGACCAAAAAATTACGGATATTTGCTCTGTAGAAGTTCATCAAACCCTAGGAATCCATATACAATCCAAAGGGGTAAAAAGGTTTCAATGTGAGCTTCATAAAGAAAATATTTAGATATAAAATCAATCATCGCATTAAAACAAAGAAGCAGAAAAATGCGATCATTCTATTTTAAAATTACACATTGTCAGAAAGGAGAAGGTTTCATATGAATTCGAAACAATGAGCATGATTAATAAGGGTGGTATATTCGTCATCATGATTTCTTAATGAATTACAGTGAATCATGACATATAGACAGGTGATTTTCCATCGTGTTCAAAGAAGTTTGGATGTTCGCAGAAGCTTTTTGTAAAGATGGCGCTACTGACCTTGATGCGCAAGGTCCTGCATAGAGCTCCGCACTCTAAGATCAGTCTACCGTATCTTAGTATCCACCTGTCTGATTCTTCCACAAGGTCACATGACACATCATCTGAGAGCAAGACATTCTTACAGGACGTATATTTATTTGTGTATGAATAACGTTCAACATTCGGTGCGGTAAATCAGTGTTTTCACATCTTCCCCTGATAGTTAAAGTAAAAAAATACTTTTCAATACTTTACCGTTTTTAAGGGAAAGTAAGCGCTTGGGAAGTTGCTCATCAAAAACTTGACTAGCCGATATCTGGCGAGTCATTATGTCTTTTATTTGATCAATGTGGAATTATCAAGGTCATACTACTCGTGACATGTTTCTTAAATACTGATGACATTATCATTGTATTTGTGAAAGAGTATAGGGAGACAGACAGAGATTTAAATTATAGTACCTAATATAGCAGTATCATTAATTCAGAGTGCAGAATTCTTTAGCATGATACAAATTCTTGTATTCATGAGAAAAGTTCATCTCTTCCGCATATTAGACAAGTGATTTCTCAATAAAACAACCTCTTTCTCTCAAACTGTGTGCCATATATTAACCAAAGCCCATCTTGAGATGGACTCCTCTACCATCAATGGTTTTCCAACAAAGAAAGCCAAGTCCTTTAATATTAAATCCTCTTGCTGTTTATCTCCCTCATTTCTTTCCTATAATTCCTTCTCCCTCTCTCCTCATTAAGTTTCTTTCTCGCTCTCTTTGTCTCGCTCGATTCTATCCCTCTCCGTATCTCCCCCTATTTCTATCTTAAGAGCGAGTAAGTTGTCACCGTTTTTTCGTACTTGCTTATCATATTAACACTATCAATGCGTCAAATGTAAGAAATTTTGTTCGTGCGATTTTACTCCTCGAAGTGTGAACGTAGCTTGAATTAAAAACCACATTTCTGTTTCTTCACATCTTTTTTTTTTAAACTGACCCCACCTCCCCTTCGCCACCTTCACAAAGCCTACACACATATTACTCAAACTCCTTTAAATGCATGGTGTTTTCAAAGAGCAACAGCCTTTACCCCACACCTTGCTCACTTCCAGGCCAATTCTTAGTGGCATTCTTCACACCTTTCCTCTTATCTTTCACTTCATTTCAACTTTTCCTTATGAGAGAGAGAAGGGGGGGGGTGGGGTAAAGAGATGGAGAAAGAGCAGACGAAATCGAGAAATACTTGGAAGATGGACCCCATACCGAGTTTCATGAATGCGCGCCAAACTATGAATAAAAATATCGATCACGTGAAAAAGGTGTAAAAAGTGTGCATTACCATGGCAACTTCGCCTTCTTTCGATTAAAAAAAAGAGCAGAGCTTCAACTTTTTTAAGTGGCAGGTATGAAAGCTGAGAAATGAGATCAACAGCGGTCTTTCACGTTTTATAAGTGCAAAGGACCCCCATCACATTCTTAAGTCATATACTATCATCAAATACAAATATATCGTTGCTGAAAATTGTCTTTGTATTTCGATATGAAATTAAAAATGCATTATAATTAGGAATAGTTTATCAGTCTGATATCCCACATCCGATCTGTTTCATAAAATGATTTGTACAAATTATCACGAATGATTTTTAAGGATTTTCTGGATTCGATAAGATAGAATAAGAAAGACAGGAAAATACCCAGACATGAGCTTGTCTGTTGACGCCAAAATAATAATCAAATGATTCCATGTCTGATCTACATGTACCTAATTTGTTTACGACAAATACCATAACTTATAAAAATTGCGTTTTTGGCAAGCATTAGTGTTCTAATTATATCAAATCCACGTCACAACTAACATTTCTATGAGTCTTGGCCTGGGATATATACGAGAATAAAACTGTGTTTTTAGGAAATAAAGACATTACTTCTAATTTTGGAAAGAAATATATTTATGAGAAGATCGACAGGGCATTTAGGAGTAAATGAAGACATATTATAACCGAGACCTTTGCACTCGCTCATAAATTGTTAAGCTGTGTCATTTGTAATGAAAATTGACCGCAGTCCAATTTGCAGCGCGTGCTGAGGTTACGTCGCATCCATTTTGGTCAATTAAATATTCGACTTGAACGTCAAAACAAATCAACAACGCACAAGACCCATGAAAACAAGATCCCGCACTCCTAATTTCTCGGTAAGAAAACATCTTTACCGCCAACGACAAGCTGGACAAGGTGACTTAAGTTTAGTAGTTCGAGCAAGAGCAGCATCCAAGTTAGGACTAAATCTTGTGGTTTAGGTTATTTACGCCAAAATTGGCCTACAGTTCAACCACAGCCAAAACCCTCTTCTCCCTCTCTGAAAAAGGGAAAGATACAAATTTGGTTCAATCGAACGAAATCAGTTGATAGGCATGATAGGGACGAAAGTGTTATTGATGGCAAGATTCAAGATGGCGGAAAATTTTTAGAGTGGGTAAGAGTGAAGGAGAAGATTTAGGCGGGAAAAGTGCAAAGACTCGGAGCCCCCGCTGTGAAATTTGGGGCCGAATTAACGACGACGACGCTGATTTATGAGAATGCACTTTTTATCTTACTTCTGCTCTTCTCTCTATGCTCTGGAATATATCGATGTTACAGATTTCTGGAAGATCTTTTTTCTACTATTCTAATAAAACATTCCTTCACATGCATTATCCTGCACATCATTTAACCTTTTTTGTTTTACTCCATCAGAATGTTCAGGTCTAAAGTTCTTATTTCTCGGTTCGTCTTCGAAAGTTTTAAGTTACAAATTTAGATTCTCCTTCATTCCATTCCCACACATATTTGTTTAATCTTAAATTTCTGCCAACCCCAAGTCCTATATTTTCTTAATCTTTTTTTTAATTTCTTGTCACTTGTTCCCTTTGTCCGTTTCCATGTTCTTATTGCTTTTCGTGCTTCATGCCTTTTTTGATTTTTTTTTATTTAAGATTTTATTGAAATAAATCATAACAATCACAATATTTACAAATGATTAGCATGATGAAAAAGCATTAAATCATGAAACATTACAATAAAAAAGAGGCAGATATAAGATTATAATTATCTAACTTACTTTAATAGTCTTCCCCTGCTTCACATTTAATCGTACAACACTAAAAATATTGGGTAATAGTTTTAACCAGCACGAGGATAATTTTGTTTCCAACCAATTTAGGGCTGTATTTTACCCAATGCGGGAAGCATATTGTCTAGAAAGGCTAAAAATAAGCTGCAATTACTTTAGAATGGGCAAAGTTTTTATCACTGGATAAAAAATGCCCCAAAGAAATGCCTAATGTTGGTTGACACATAATTACCCTCATGGAACATTTTTACCCAATCCTGTTTAGAGTGAATGCTGTTAATTTACCCTGACTAAATTAAGCAGATACAATTATTGAAAGGACATCTTCATAAGGTCCAACTACAAAACCACAATTCGGAAGTCCCAATATCTTCTTTCATATCTTACACGTGTTTAATTTCCTTTTGCATGCCCAAAGCATGATGATACAAAGTTAAGCATGCTGCCTGGGAGACAGAATAGTGCAGCGACCGGTCCTTGTTGTGAGTATTTTGTGTCTATTGTCGAGTGTCGTTGTTGGAGCAAATTAGCCCTGTAGCCGCCAAGAAATCAAGAGTTTGCTCGTGATTTCTTCACTGGCCCTTGATGAATCAAAGAGCACCGCTCTTCCTATAGATACACAACGATCGGTGCCAGGGATGATGATGATCCTTCCGTTGCCATTGGCTACCAAGATTCGTAGAGAAATGGTGGAGATTGATGCGGTGGCGGCTTGATGAAGACTTGTCACAATCATGACAATTTGAGCCAATGTTGGTGTTTTCTCCCCCTTCTTTTGCACCCACCACTTGCACTTTTTCTACCAATGATTACTTCAATTTCTTCATTTACAAGATGTAAGGGGTGTAAGAGTTTTCCGCTCATTTGCTGTGAACAGAGCGCGATCGCTCAACATGCTCAAAGAAAGTGTCCCGACTCCTAAGGATTAGAAGAATATCAAGCTAATATCACTGGTGCCCTGGCATTCTATTCAGTAGTTCTAATATATGAGCGCAAGTAGTATTGATCGTGTTAGTTTATTCTATTTAAAATGGGTTAACGTCAGAATGCATGTGATCTTCAACTGATTGCAATGATATTTTCTTGATTTCATATCATACCCCTTAGGTCCCCGTTCTTTGTACTATACCTTTATCCATCTTATCCAATGTTATTCCTCTGTTCGATCATAATGATTGTTATAATAATGATTAATGGATATTTTATGAACATATAAGATTAACATTGTATTCAAAATGATTGGAAATTTCCAAATCAAAAGTGGAATAAAATACGACTTAAATCATTGCAAAACAAACAATGTATTTGATGATAATGACGTAATAATTTCAATATATCCATGAAGATGTTTAAAAGGATAGTCGATATGGGATACACTCAGTGCATCCGATTTCAGACCCCCTTTCAAAATCACCCGCACCCCTCCTCATTTCCACCCCTCAAGGCTCACTTTATATGAGAGACAGAGACGGAATACCCATCCATGAATGAAGAAACGCCTAAGGGCTGGTATAGTAAGTATACTCTTGAGAAGAGCTGAAATTTCTTCATTTATACCTCCTATGTATCATTGCTGAGCATGATTGCTTGTGATATACCACCGAGGGCGTTCTAGATTGAGGCGCAGACGAAATACAAAAACGAAAACTTTACAAGACGTCGAAAAAAAAATCTGCAAAGACAGAAGTGATGTGCTTGATAAATCACATCGAAAGTGCATTCAACCAAAAGTGCAATGCACCTCTCACGGTTTTTATTCATCTCAACGTAAACTCGAACTCAATGTAATAAATGGTTATGCTTCTTTTCTTTTAAAATGAAGTCTTCTTTGGATCTCCAAAAGTACCCATATTTCTCCAGTGCAGGGGATCTAAATACCAAACAGCCTATATAAAGTGCATTGACATAAAGGTAACAAGTGTTCAAGATTTGAAAAACAAGCTGGAAAATATAATTAATGACCTCGTGAAAGCCACTTTTTTTAAAAACACAAGGGTAAAATTTTGAACAAGGGAAAAATGTACACGTTTCAACACCGAAATTAATGTATTCTCCGCTCATTCGCCAAAACATCTGCGCGCGCGCATGCTTCGATTGAGCGGCAAATGAGTATCGATCATGAACGTCTTATCATTGCTAGTCGTACGCAATGGTTACACATCGAAACACTGAGGTTCAGGGGTTAGTTTTAAGAAATAAAATGGAGGACTGACAAACGTATTTCGTGTCTCGGGATATCTCGAGAGAATCGCATCAATTTTGCACCTGCCCAGATGCAGAAATCTTTGACAGCTTTGAGAGAATTCGATGTAACGATACGCAGACACAAATGGGTCTCGAGAATTCCCCGTTTCCCTTCCTATTCCTGGCCACTGCATTAGCTACATTAACATTTTAGATGCACAACACGACGGCCATTTGCTACAAGTACTGATTTCAGACAGAGTGTAAGGAATTGAATACACATGTGTCATACATACCCTAGCTGAAAACACACCATAAAGACGGAAATTCTACCCAATTATCAAGAAATGTTACAGAATGTGTGATAGTGTGGAATTCTACTCATGTGGGTATCTCGGGTTGTGAGGTATCGTCTGTTCAGTTGGAATCGTATTATGTGTTTATGTCTTATTCCCTGTATGTTAACATGACTTGTTTGGCATTTTGAATAAAAAATGATTCAGAATGGGTGAGAATGGGTGTTAATCACAGATATATCATTATTTGTTTGTACTTGCCATGCGAAACACCGCTATGATCCAATTACAAGTCATAAACTTCCTCGATTTCGGAACAGTGTTTATTGTTTGTGCAGTTAACTCCACCATAAAGATAGAGCGTCCAAATAAGCATCTTTTGATGTTGAATGAGATTCTGTGAATCATTCGAGTGAAGTTGAAATACCCATCCTCACTTGGAAAAGGTCTTGTTTTGTTTACATTCGTAAACCGTTTTCTGCGTTTCTTATTTGTGGTTAACTTTATGTGTTATCGATTGACCACGACGAACAGAATAACCGAGATTAAAGGAAACCAAAACCCAAGAAGAGAAGCAATCTTATTGGGAAGAGTAAAATGAGAGGAACAATTTAAAAAAAGTTTCATCAAAATCGGTTATGAAATAAGCAAGTTATGGACGATTAAAAAGTCTTGTTGTACTTACTATGTAGATCCTCAAATTGGCAAACGTGCTTCAAAATGGCTGATTTTGTGGACAACTCTCCATTTGTTTTGTACACATATTTTCGGATTTTCCCCTTTATTTTACATATTTCACATTATCTCCTCTTGACCTTGACATATATGGTGTGGATTATATTTTCCCATGACATATGTTGTGCTCAGAAGGAGGCAAGATGCAATTTGAAAGATAATAATGAGGAAAATCTGAAAATTGTTTACAAAACAAATGGAGAGTTGTCCACAAAATCAGCCATTTTGAAGCACGTTTGCCTATTTGAGGATGCCCATAGAAAGTACAACAAGAGTTTTCAAACTCCCATAACTTGCTTATTTCATAACCGATTTTGATGAAACTTTTTTTGTTCCTCTCATTTTACTCTTTCCAATAAGATTACTTCTCTTCTTGGGTTTTGGTTTCCTTTAAGGATTGTCGCATTCGTTTCCCGTTATCCACCCAGAAGTGCACTTTTAAAAGTCACGCCATTTTTTAAAGAGCCACAAGATATAAAAAGTAAATGATTAATTACTTACTTTTCTATACAATGCTTTTTATTCATTGTCTTAATTTTCATGACATATTCGTATTTGTCATATTTTTCGTCGATTTTAGTGGTGGGTATGTCAAGTGTAAATATCTGACGACAGCAACTTGTTTATGCTTTATGTGCGCAAAGAAATACATGCTTCCGAGCTGAGTCAGGTCGATTTCTCCTTTTTTTCATCAAAATCTTTTCGACTCCATCCAACTGACTGATAAAGAAACTTTCATTTGATATAAATTCTGAATTCGTAGAATCTTGATTACAAGCTTTAGTTGGTCCATATGAACCGTATCATCCCTTGGTCAATACAGATCATTGTATTTAGGAGCATCGCAACATAAACAGATCGATGTCACGACGCTTTCGTTTTTAATGGTCGATTGAAATACTTCTTTAATTCTTTATCGACTATATTGAACGTTCTAATTTAGTGAAACAGGGGCCCCCTTTGCAGTTAAACATACGAATGCTTTGAATTCTTATGAGGATAAAGTAGTCTTGATTATGATTATAAACTGTAAATTAAAGTTCAACTGTTAACGGATAAAAAAACCCGTGGATTACAAAATAAAAAGACCCCCCCCCAAAAAAATGCAAAAAAAGTGGCACCCTATTTTTAACTTCAATGACAGATCAGGCCCATTATTGGGCAATTTCCACGTATCTTACTGTTTATGTCTACTTGTATACAGTTGCAGTCTCATTATCTTTCCTAAATAAAGATAGCCGTTATGCACAAGTTTCACTAAACCACAGGCCTTCCCATTGAGAACACTTCCCTTACAATAGTCTTTGTAATGTCACGAAGATGAAAGAGACTGCATGCCCTCTTCATGTTACAAAAATTACATGGTAGATTACACCATAAGAGGGACTGTTACCTAAATAACTATCCAGTCCTTTCACAGCTTCTCTGATTTGGAAATAAAATCTCCTTGTGCATTTTGTGCCGACCATTAGTGCTTCGACAATGATTTACCCAAGGAGGTATCACTCCTTGATTTAACCAACACCTCAGTCAGGACACTCGGATAATGACGAAAGGTGATGCCCGATTCCTTCTAGTCTTACTCTTTCGTAAGATCTAAATATAGAAACGCTTTATATGGCCACATTATTTTAATAAGAATCTGTATTTGGCGACAATGAATGTCTTTATTGCCAGGCGCTCTATGGCTGCTAAAATTAGAAACACTTCGTAAGAATTGATTCGCATCTCGCTAGGTGATATGGCTGTTGAGTAATATAGGCTTAAAGAGGGTGGATAGTTTTGGTAAATCCTCAAAATCTGCTTGTCACCATTCTAATTAATTTCTATATGATATGAATGCTTATGCCCTAAAACAGTCATGATGTGGATGACATGAAATGAAATGGTGTTTTACATAGTTAATTTTGCAATTTCCCTTGTAATTTAACCCTGTCGGGTATCCCAGAATTATCAAGCTGACGCGCGATCTCCCGCCAGCAGGTTGCGAGCTGCCTCCCTCTATCACCGAAATCCATGCATTATTTTGCATGCATTGCCTCGGCCTCCAGCTAGCATGGCTAGCGCTCTGCAGTATACACGCACCACCGCTTGAGCTACGTACGCGGGAACAAAATGTAGTCCGCTGAAAAGAGGAGTTGTCCAGTCTATAGTCACTCAGGTTTGCTAAGCCCGTTCTGTATACGCACTATTTATTCGATGATAATTCCGATGCATAACGTGACAACAAGCAAACGGCAGAGAAGAACAAAAGAAAATACTTGAACGATACGTACCTCACCGAACTTAGTCTTATAGCTAATGCACCTTGATTTCCTATTCCTTGGAAGTTAGATGCATTGCCAATCGACGACTAAACCCCGACGATAAACAAACCCTCATCATCCCATTTAAAAAAAGTGGAACCACGATATGCTACAATGAGTGTATTTGAATAACTGATCTCTAATTGCCAAAAAGACGGGGGCAATTTATATTTGGATATGTTTTTACGGGAGTGTTTACTCGCTAAAACAATTAGAAACAAACCATCACTGGGTGGATTGTGTCTGAAATCATAAACTACATGAAGTTGTTTTCATGTGTAACAGCTCTATGGGTGTACTATGCATGTTGATTCGAGAGCAGATGAACTTTACGTAATAAGGTCATATACTGCTCGTCCAGACGAGGTCATGCAGAGTTCAATGCTTGCATTATGCATCGGTCTACTGGAAAGGCCATATATACACATGTATATGGGTTTATGCAGGGATAACACTTCCCTGGTTTATGTATGCGTTATATGCACGGTTATGTTCCTACACTACATGCATGTATACGTGTCCTCTGCAGAAATAATTCAATCGAGGTTATATAATACCAAGCTTCAAATGTGGAAATGGAATGTAACTTGATAAAGTTCTGTATATAGTGTCATTTGAGTTTAGTATATTTTCCATATTTTGATGGATGATTTTCACATACGTCCTAGAATTAACATAACTAACTATATGAGTAAAAACTTTGTGGGTCCCGGGGATTCGATGTACATGTATGACGATATGCAATTATTAGACATAGACATGTTTCATAACTGGCGATAGAAAAATGACACGACTTTATTTTGGATCGCAAAAGTGTTATCTTTTATATGCATGATCTCCAAATGTGAGGGATGATGTTTAGGAATTTACATTCTCTACAAAGAGCGACCCGAATATAGGCCTCATGTTTTGGGTTTTCCTCTTTTATTTCATTTGTGCGGGGCTTTTTTCGGGGGGGGGGGGGGGGTCACGCTCGCCTACCCACCGTAAAGCACAGCGGTAAAGTGCCAATTCGTGTTGCCAAATCCACTTCGATCGTCATTTCATCTTCGTCTATCACAGTGACCAAATCGTCTCATAAACAATTTGGTCTGTCCTCATACCCATTTTATTTTCATTCATTTCATAACCAGTTGGTCTAATACCCATTTTAGTTTTATTCATTTCTACCAATTCACACTTTAGTCCAATTATTAGACTAAATACGGGGGTATATGGACTTTAGATGGGTATTTGACCTGACTGGTTATTAGACAAAACAGTGAGTGGACGAACTGATGATGGTAGACCCCAGTAGACCAGATCATAATTAGACGAATTGGCATTATACCAACTGAAAATAGACCAGCACATGCAGCCGCGGCGAATCCGCGAGCGAGTAAATTGAAAAAAAAAACGGAATGGGCCTTGTACCAAGCAGGGAAGACCGCTCCATTCAAGTCACAACTGCACGAGGGGAAATTGAGATAGAAAGGAAGAAAGAATGCAATGAAAGAAAATAGAGATTAATAGATGAATAGATAAAGAAAGAAAGAACTGAAGGAAAGGGAATAACTGGATCGCGTTGTCAACAAGGATGACTTCAAGACTTCATTGCAGTATAAATTCGTTGTTTTTTACAAACAATCCATTCACATAATAAAAAACAATTTCAACCTCTCATTATAAAAGGGAGAAATATATTATCAGAATTGTCCATCTGACTGCTTTCATGAGAGAATAGCAAAAAGTTGTGTTGCAATCGATAAATTGCAACAAAATTTTAAATAATGTTAAAATATTACTTTTTACTATATCGGTCATTATAAAAACACTTTCTTTTTTAATATTACTTTGTTCAACTACACGACTTACAAAATCGCTACTCCTCAACCTCTTATACGGACCAAGCAAAGAGCGAGGAAAAAATAATCAAAATAAATTACCGACATAAAAGTGTAATTTTGGTTTGTCAACGAAAAGTAGCTCATAATGACAAGATCTCTGACTTTATACTCGCCTATATATTCCATACGTCATCTTTTATGAAGTGAGAAAGAGCACTGAGCGTTTGATTTTTTTTCATCATGAACAGGATAGGTATACATCTGAAATTTGTTGACGTTTTGGCACAATGGAATTCTAACAACTTGTTGTAATCATGAAAAGGACAGGATATAAAGCTAAACGATAAATGCGAGCGCGAAGCGCGAGCAGCGGAAAAAAGATGAAATTCTGACTTAAAAATAGAACTCTCAATTCATGCTTTGTAAGTCATGAAATCTGGGCAATTTGGTTTCTTCCTACATATATAATGCCAGCGCGAACCGCGGGCAGAAAAATTTTAATATTTAACCGATCTCAATAAATTAGTGCGAAACGTGAGCTGAAAATATTTGTTCTTCTTCCGTTCTGAACAAGGGGTAATTTAAGCACTATTTCAAGCGCTATTAAGCAATATTGAAAGCTCAAGCTCGATGTCCGAGCTGAGATATGTTCTGTATATTGACTTCAGTACTTGATATTTTTAGTTCTATATCATCCTATTGAGCAAGATATGGGTCATCGAACAAGCAATACGAGCGCTTCGCGCGATCGAAAATAGAGGCATGAAAGATTTTTTTTGTTAAGTCTTCCCATCGTCTTATCTATTCACTCTCTTCCTTCTTTTATTTTCCTTTTCTTTTCTCCTCTCTTTAACTTTTCCCCGTTTTCTTCTTTAGCTCCGCAAATAGGAGCGGGGGAATCGTTCCCCTCGCCCCCTATAGATTCGCCTATGAATTCAGATAACATATATAAAATGCTTTTGTTGTTAATACAATTTTACTTTTGCACCATCGAATGGAGAGAGGGCCTAAACATTTGCATTTATTCATGGCTCATGAAATTACCCGAAGATATAGGCAAGTTCACTTATCATTACAGATAAATGTGTAACTATTTCAAAACAGACTTGTCAACTTCAGAAAAAAAGAATAACTGAATTGGAAAACAAATTTTGTTTTTCTTTCTTTTGTGTATTTCTGTGTTAACATTTTTTTTATTGATTTCATGTATTTTTATAAGATCGATTTTTTTCCTGGAGATATACTGTTTTTTCGATGCCCTCAATATAATGGGGGGGGGGGTGCGATTTTACAAGCCATCCCGACCTGAATTCTTTTGGGGTATATTTCCCCATCTCCATCCCCCCCCCACCGATCGACACTCATGGCATATCATCTTTGGCGGATCCAGGCAGAGACACACCCCGTACATTTTTACAGTTGCTCATAGAAGACATAGGCTTACATTTATTTTTTTCATTCATTCATTTATTTATTTGTTTATTTATCTATCTATTCCCGTTTCTTTTTTTTACCAAGGCTAGTTTCTTGAGTATACATGCTTCTCCAGAGAGTCCCGCACGATATAGCTAAATCTACGAAAATTGCCACCTGCATCCCCTCTTTTGTAAAAAACTTATTTCTACCCCTTGTTTCAATATCCAAAATGATATTGTTTTCTCCTTCTTATTCTATAAGCTAAAAAACCTATACGAATGGCCATTTTAAATTAACGAGCTTGCCTAACTGTTAGGCAAGCTCATTAATTTGAAAATGGCCATTCAACTTCGATATCACTGAACATTAATTACATAAATTATTCTGACCGATCGTTCTTTGGTAACTTAATTCACTAGAATCATTGCCATGATTGATAAGAAAAGGGGTTCTCCTACGCTGTCCAAAATAATGGCAGGGGATGCGACCAATTTGCATCTTTCTAAAACTCTGAGCGGAAATACAAGCCGCTAAAACTAGCCCCTTCATAGAGGTTCATGTATATTGACAATTATTGATAGATTTGATATTGAATGGGATTAAATAAACTGAAAATGTTCTGTAATGAAGACATGCAGGATAATTCAAAATTGGGCATTGGCGAATCCAGGGGCGAAGTGACCGCTGACCCGAAGTGGTGTAGCTACGGGGAGGGGGCCTGGGGGCACGTGCCCCCCCCCCCCTGAAAAAAATTGACAGAGCAAAAAAAAAGGGAGAAAGAAAAACAAAAAGGGAAAAGAAGAAAGACAGAAGAGTAAAATAAGAGGAGGAAGACGAGTGAATGTAATAATGTGAGGAGACTTGCAAATCTTTCATGTTACCATATAAAAGTTTTGCTTGCGCTTGGCGCAAGAATTGCCTGTTCGAATAGATTAATATCTTGCTCAATAGGCTGATATGGAGCAAGTTTTGAAGTCAATATACAAAACATATTTTAGCTCGGACAACGAGCTTTCATTTTTTTTCATTTACAAATTTAAGTGCTCTGTAAAATATCAATTTTATGGTCTATACATATCAGCATTTTAAGCTAACGCTGCGTGGTCACATTCTTTGATTTGCCAAATTCATATTGTATACTTGTATTCCATAATGTTCCATTAAACAAATGTATTCAGAATGTTCAAATTCTAGGTCTAAATCTTAAACATGCGCGATAGCCTGCACTTAAATTATCCAGTTTCACATCAGAATATCAATAATTATCACGAAATGTAACCATGAACAGGATGATTCTTGCACGAACAAAAATCGGTGCGAGCGCGAAGCGCCAGCCCAGAATTTGTCATTTTCTAGCCTAAAATGTATTTTTTTTACTTCAAACGGGGCATTAATTTTGTAAGGCACATTTCAATTTGAAAAAATTATATTTTTTTTTAGTGGAAAGGGTGGCAAGTGCTCCACTCTCCCGGTAATTTCGCCACCCCAGTCTGAAAAAAACAAACAAGCTCGCGCTTAGAGCTCGCACTTGTACTTGGATTTTATATCCTTTTCATCACAAACCTACATGTCAAACGTTCGATTTGGGGGTCAATATAAATAGTTATTTGAAAAACACAGCTCGCGCTTCGCTCTCGCATTGTTTACTTATTATAATTGTTAATTATATAGATTCCACGGCATGATTGCAAAACAAGCTAGTATGTATAGGCCTCCTCCAATGTACTATTGTCAGGTTTGAATACAAACAATATCAGCTCGCGCTTCGTGCTAGCAGCGATAGACTAGCTCTTCGTGAATTCCTATAGCTTGTATAAACGGTCGTCAAATAAATTTCCATTTCCATGTTCAGGTCATTTTATATGGCTATTTAGCGCAAGAAGCGCGATCAATATCAACTGACTCCCGACTTGTTTTATATCGCCCCCCCCCCAGCCATGCCGAACGTAATGTGCACCTGATTTAGTACCACAATGGCATATGATTCTGTCCCCCCCCCAAAAAAAAAGAGAAAACAAATGGGGTAAGAGATAGATGGGGGAACTTGGTCAGTGCTATTTATACAGCATGTCGGTGATAGAAGCGATCAGTTCCTGGTAATTTCGAGTGTAATCTTATTATTATTATTATTTTTTTTTTTTGGGGGGGAGACCTTGGAGACATTAGCAGACATTAGCGTACCTACAGAGGGACAGACTACCCAACCCCTGACGAGTCACAACCCATGTCCCCCCCCCCCCCGACGAGTCACAACTGATCCGTGATGAGCCACATGTGGCCCGTGCCTTTGAAATTGAAGACCTTTTTTCTTTCTTTTTTTTTGCTTGTCAAATTTTCTTCTTGTACGAAATCCTTTAATTTTAGTTGAAGACGTTTTTTTTATTTTTTACTTATCAAATTGCCCCCCCCCCCCTCCTTGGAAAATCCTAGGTACGCCACGTCAGATGCTAAAATATTTCTCCATCGTGACCTTTACATATTTTCGTAATGGAATTCTTTACGATCAGGATTTACGGTGATACAGTTAGATATGCATTGGAACTTTGCACCCCCCTCCCAAAAGAAAAGTATCGATTTGCTGGTCGGGGGGGGGGGGGGTAGGCTGCAGGTGAAAATATTACGTTTGAGTCTTAGCGCCGGCCCTGGGCCAAGATCATATAGATTTGTCAGCAAAAGATACAGGCGAAAATCTGCAAAGCACTTTATAAGATAATGATAAAAAAAAGGATGTCTCTTGTTGTTTATACGGATCAAGGACCCAATAATTGCCATTTCGAAAATGTGCATTTTTTCTTTACATTAGTTGAAATGTTGTTTCTTGAAAATGCTTTACATATTTAGATGGAAATACACCTTGGCGGCGGAAGCCAAACAATTTAGGGGAGGTCCAGCTGAAATCTTGGGATGGGCACAGGTAAAAAATTTGACAGCCCCCCCCCCAAAAAAAAATGGTTGTCAACCTAAGTTTTAGGAGTGGATCACCAAAAATTTTTGACAAGCAAAAAAAAAGAAGTTCATCAACCTAAATTTTAGGGGGGGACACAAAACGTTTCAGGGGGGTCCACGTGAATTTAGGAGGGACGCATGAAAGAAAATTGACAAGCAAAAAAAAGGTTATCAACAAAAATTTTAGGGAGCACCGTCCCCTCCCCCACCTCAAATTTAGGGGGGGGGGGACTGCCCGGGGAACTGTCAGCAATAAGACAATAGAAAGGAGAAATTTGTTGAATTTTATTGAGATTGCAATCACATGACGACGCCGGTCATGTAAATTGTTCTTTGATGAAAAATGTGAGATGGCAGAGCTGCTTACAGAGTCTAGAAAAAGTAATTTGGTCGAGAGGCGGCTGTGTGTCACATGTGATAAGAAAGAGAATGCAGATTTCAGCGGCACGTATTACATGCCGTCAGAAGTGTTCGCGTGAATGAGTGTGATGTGAATGTCAGCGGCCGGCCCGCCGTACACATCGTCAGGCGATGCTGCGATTTGTGCATCGCATCCGGTGTCCTGTGTTTTGGTTGTTCGACCAACCATGATTGCAGAAATTGTAGTCGTCTTATAATCTCTACAAAATATTCTCAGGAACCTCAACGATACCATTTTATGGATATCAAAGTACACTATATATCTATATATATAAATACATATATATATATGTAAGTCTGAGTGATGGCATTAGCATAGCGAAGGTAAGTCTACAACAGATATCCTTCCAATTCCTCTGGCTCAATACAAACTGACTTTACGACAGTGGCTGCTCGGCGTTTCTCAGGCCATGCTCCCGCGCTCACTCGCGGTGAAATTTGGATACTAAAGCATTGCATGCACTCCGTGTAGCCTAGCGATAGCAGACGATGCGCGGAAGAATTTTGTTTTCCAGTAAAGTAGATATCGGTCACGTGAAAAACAAATGCTCAGTCATGGACGAAAGTGGGCGCTGTGAAAAGTGACCTTTTTGAACATTGCGAATAGGTAGATTGAGTAAGATGTCGGTGAAATTCAGCCGAGGATAATGACTTCATTTTCTGAGTTTATTTAAAATTTAGACATTTTCAAGTAGAAATTTTGCCACTCTCATATTGCATTATGATCAGTTCTTGTTATTCAATAGCCACGACCCATACAACTGGATTTTATAATCCTTCACCAAAACTATCCACGAGCTTTAAGCTTGAGTTGGGATTTTCGGGACAGGACTGAAATAGCAAAACGAGTGTCGACAGAAAGAGCTAAAGGTCGTTTGGAAAGATTGGAGCTGGTCCAATATCATGGCATGGTCCCATCCAGGAGTTCAATATCAACACAATAACAAAAAAAAGGTGTATACTATTTGCAAGGCTTTTGTCTTCGCTACCTCAAACGGCTTCAGTGTTGTACTCATGGTTTTGTGGCAAAAAACACCGACTCTTCTAAATATCACATATATATTTGAAATGCTTATGATGTTTATACAAAAATAATCCTTCTTTCATTTGCCCCTCATCGACTCACATTCATCATATTCTCTCTTCTCAAATTTATTTGCACTTTTCTCTATATAATAAGGGATGATTCATTATCCATTCAAAACTTTTGAAAGTAATGGGTGACATCGATAAAGGACGATTCACCATCAAATGATGAATTAAAGGGACTAAATACCGAATCTTTTATATCCGTTTTAAATGTTTACCCAATCTGCCGGGAGCACGTGAAAAGATGAATGGGGCTGTCCCGGTGGGGGAGCGGGCACGGAACTGCTGATGAATTTGTCACCTCGCCGTATGATGCCAAACTTACAATTTTTCCTCAATGAAAGGTATTTTTGAATTTTTATGTCAACAACACACGAGACATGCATGCTGTTTTCTTTGTGCGTTTAACCCCGAAGGGAATACCAATATATCAGCTCCAATAACTGGTAAGAATTATTCTTTTGAGAGAACGATATGTTGAGATAGTTGCAATAATTGTTTGACGATGTGGGCCTGAAGCGCAGAGGTGAGTCTGGGTTTGGAGTTGTCGCCTTGATGCGGTTAGTCGGTAATCCTATGTAGCCACTTAGCTAAGCTCTGTAAGCACCTAAAAGTGAACTTCAGAGGTCAAAACATCAGACATTCTTGGTCTAGTTCATTGCTATTGCTATAAAAACGATTTAACCATCCCCCAAGCAGGATGTTGAACCCTTCTTACATATATAATGTACTTTCTAAAATCTAGTATGCATATTTTTATGCCGTTCTAAATGGGATTTTCTATTTTACTAAGTAATGAAACAAATCAATGGAAATTAATCTTTGACGTTTCCTTCAATTCGTAGCCCATTGTCCAAATTGAATCTGCACCTGGCTTTGGCTTAAAAAAATCTGCAATTTATTATTGCTCATAGAGCTTCTTAGCCAAGAAGGGGGAGGGGGTGTTCATTTTTAATTGTGATTTGATTTTGATTTTGATTTTATTTATTTCTGCATTCACATCAATATCAGAATACAAAATACATATATACAATATTTACAAAGATAATACATGACAAAATAATAGAATTACAAAATACATATATACAATATTTACAAAGGTAATACATAACAAAATAATAGTCGCATAGTATAAATATTGTAAATAAATATTAACAAAAAAAGATGTGTTATATATTTTTTCAAAACAAGGTTATAAATGAATGCAGGAGACCGCCATCGTGAGCGATTAGGCTTGATGATGATGGAGGCCTCATTGTGAGAAGAGTTATCTTTATGTCTTCATGGTTTAGGATGAATGCCTTCTATTATCATGATACTGATAAATAAGAAAGTTGTCATCAAAAGGTAGTACATGTACTCAAGTCATCTTGGAACAAGGGAATTCCCTGTGTAACAAACCTTCTGTCACGTATAATAACACTTGCCTGATCAAGAACTTCTCGCATTTAGTTTGCTGGCTTCCTCCGTTTACCAAACGTAAGGACAATTTAATATTCATTTTGAGTGATAGGATGGCATTTGGCACATAAGCCGTCCCCAATTGTAAACATACCGCCGCTCGGCAGTGCCCAGAACCCATGTAACTCGAGATCCCTATGCAAAATGAAATATGGTTTTGGAAGTGCATGGCTCATGGATTTGACAGTGGAAAGTTTGTTAGCAAGTGGACCTCGATACACGTGGATGTGTTCCCTTACTATGCCCTTCCTTTCTGTCAATCATTTCAATATTTTACAAAGCCCAGGAAGTGTATTCGATGTAAATCAAACAGAAGTGACTATTATTGTGGCATAAAAAGGTGTGATATTGTGAATACACAAACGAAAGAAACAGCCTGTGAAACGTATTTGTACAGAAAGCTTAAGCAAAGAAGGGAAACCCCATGGGACAAATCATATACGGAAAATCACAAGAAATCATCTTCATATTTTGCGTTCTTTTCTAGGTCATTTTTTTTTATTTCACAATTTCAGGGAATCGGTTGCCCAAAGTGTTGAATTTGATAACCGCGAGAAGATGTGGTTTGTTTTAAGATCACCGGGGAGTGGGGAAAACGCGTCAGGTAACATTTACAGGTGGGCTATGAAAGCATTGCACCTCTTGTAGACCAGTGAGACCGGTGATGTATGAGGAACAGAGATGGGTGTGCCCATGGTGTATCCCAAAGTCGACAACTTTGTAGGAAAGTTACCTTCTTGTTGACAATGGTAATCATGGTTACGTTTATACTTGAGAAAAGGGTTCTTTTAAGGGCTATTTAGGACACGCACGAAGTATGCTCTTCGAGAATTTTAAGAACTCATTAGGGATAGGAAAAAGAAATGTTTCTTGTTGAGATCAATTTGCATTCTATCTATGCAGAAACAGTTCATCCTCTCGAGTAAATTTTCCAGTGGCACATTACTAACAAACTTTTATACAAATATTATAAACCCTTCTTTTGTATTGCCGCATTAGCAGTTCTTTTCTCTTGAAGGAAAATTAGCATTCAATACAAGCTTGAATGTAGACAAAATAATGTAAAATAAGAAAGAAAATGAACAAACCTGAAAAGAACGTCATTTTATTTGGATCTACTCTCTCAATTTCAAGTGACAAATTCTGTTCTAGTCTGGCATGTCTGGTGCAGTAATACTTCGAATCACAATTACATCCAATTCCCTCATATTTATCCTCCAGGCTATTTATGAAATATTGCGATTATTTTCAAATCGGACGGGTTGAATAAAGCAAAACTAACACAGGGACTTGGTTTGTAATTATTACGATGTCTCCTTCTCTCAACATTGATAATTTCCTTCAATTTCTAGCGTGAAATTAAATGACATCCCTCCAGGTATTATGAAAAGATGTATGAACAGTATACTTCAGTCAGCACTTTTGAGTTTTAGCGTGATTAGGGACATGGTTACGATTATTCTAGCCTCTGGGTTCAACAATCAATATCGCATTCATGAGTTTGAGATTTAATCGCGAAAGAAGGGGTTAGAATTTTCGATATAACTTATTTGCTGACCCACATTAGAGTTGTTTTCAGTTTATAAAATGAAACCATTGACCCGCATTTGCAGTCATGATTTGATATCAAACTATAAATCGACTGTTCACTTTTCCTTTGAAGCGGAGTTCTAATAAATGTTTTAATCAAACTTATCGGCAACACGAAATGTTAGTTATGTTTGTTTTATTCAGCGCAGTCATTACTTTGTAAATAAACATAAATACCGCACAAATGTACGGGATTAGGCAAACATAATTCATTATTGTTAAAAAAAACTTCTCACTCTTCCTCATTTTGTTAACATGAGGAAAATCACGCCGCCTCACGACTAGACTGTAGTCAATCAATACCATGAAGATAGGACTGTTGGTAGTCAAGACCATAAATAAATGCTGCTATTCATTTTGATATAGTTTATAAGTGCAATGTTTTTTAACAGAGGGTGGAAAGAAGAAAAACTTCTTTCAACTCTTTCAAAACTAGTTTCCTCCATCCCTAAGAAATAAAAAAGGGAAAGCTGGTTGAGTGTGTGCGTATGGGGCGGGGGGGGGGGGGGTTGTTTGACATCATGATGTATCGCACGCCTAACATGAGAGGACAGTTAGGGCGAAAATGTGAGGTACGTGGGCGAGATGTAGTTCAACTAAACATATTTCATCATTTGGACGACATGGATGCCGTGATATAAAAGTAAACGCGAAGAAATCGAGATGTGAGAATGTGACCTTTTGAAGACATCCTACATCATCTGGGCGTTCGTGCTAACGAACAAACCGTGACATGACATGTATAAGCCTGCATATACGCTTTCTTCTCCCCCACCTCTTTTGTATCTTATAAACTTAATATTTCAAACTGACCAAATAAAAAATCATATATGCACTAGAGTCTTTATACAATTCCTTTCCGTATTAAAAAAAATATAATCAATTTTGATTCAAACAAAATAGAAAGTCCATTCCCATCTTGACCACTCATATTAATGCTGAGGAGCGTAAAGCAGACTGTAACCATTTCGTTCTTTAGCAAAGTGTAATGGCTTGAACTATAGTTTCAAAGCAGTTTGGGACATGAGACGATACTTTTTAAAATGTCCGCTCTACTTGTCCTCATGCTGACTCGTGATTTCACGTCAGGGCAAAAAAGCAAGTTTCCCGAAAACAGCTTCTGCAATGCATTAATATTTTGTAAACAACAAAACTTTCCAAGGGGCCTAAAATCTTTAAAATAGTTGTGGAACAACTTTTGAAACTTAACTCTTTCTTTCCTGGCTCCCTTCAGTTTCGTTTTCTTGTCATCAATTTCTAGCTAACCAACCCACATATTCTAATAACGTTATTATTTTTCAAATTAATTATTACTGTCATTGTTTCAATACCCTTGTAGTAACAATGGAAGTGAAACGAATTAAGTCGAATTAAGTCGACACTTTCCTGGCAACTATCTATGCGTGGGGTGGTAGTTGGTGGAAAGATTAAGTATATTGATGAACAGGGGGATGTATAGCGTCTGACATTGAGACATTTGTAATTGTGGTTAAGGCCTGGAACAGATGCAAGTGCAATTTACCGATACCCGAAGCGACGCGCATGCGTGATTTGATTGATATTTCGGCGCTCGAAGTTTGACGTGCGCACTTGTACAACTTTGAAATGTACGTCACCGAATGCATGTAATAACACGGGAAAGTTTTTTTGAAACGAACGAAGCGACATCTACAAGCAAGTCTGAATGACATTAGCATCATGAGGTGGATATATGTCAGGTGATGTAATGGAATGCGGAAGGAGAACTGACAGCAAAGATATTGTTAAATCGATATTCCCGCTTCTGCTATCGAGAGTGCCGTCTGCGTTGATTGCCTTCTCCGCGATGTGGATAATGAAAGTAGCTTTCTCCATTTCCTTGTAATCTTGAAGATGCGATCCGAAATCGAGATGCAAAAGAATCGTACCATTAACCCTTTGAGACTTCGAGTTTTGGGGTGTAAAATTACCACATGAATGGCATTGCAAATGAAAATAAAATAGAAGTATAGGGGTTAACTATTCGCTTTGTGACTCTTGAAATAACATTAAGGGATGTACACAAAGTAACCTACACTCTCTGAGTTTAGGATAATCACAGTCATTATATATTCAGAACGATATCATTCTTTGGAGATGAACATTACCTATCATGGACTGATTTTATGTCCTACATAAGATGAGATAGATAATTCGATACATCCCGTTCGAAAGCGTATACTTTTCGGAAGAAGATCAGGTAAAAAGATAGAAGCAATACAGAACTGTAGAAGTTACAACGATTAACAACATTGAGGACAAAGTCAGCACAGTAAACATGGTAAGGAATCTAAAGTTAGATCCTCGGACCTTAATCAAATATCCTAAGGAGTTTGGGTATTAAAGTGGACGAATGACAAAAGGGGGATCTTAAATGGGGCGGAAGCTTTTCTATTATACCTGCTTATTGTCGCCAAAGAGTGCCCTTGTCTTGCCCAAGAATAGGATGAATCGATTCATTTAAACAGTCACATTAAAAGAAACATTTAGGAAGCCCGAAAAGAGGGGTAGAACATGTCCCGTTTCTTTATCACTGTATTACGGTAGAGTACTTTTGAGATGATACTATTAAAGTTATTTTGGGCTGTATTGAGTGGATCAGAGAAATGAAGAGAAGTGAGTGACAGAAGAAGACGGGAAAATGAGAAAGGAGAAAAAGCCGAGGCAGAGAAAGAATGTGGTAGAGGCATCTGGGCTATCTTCAGATGAAAAGGGTTCGTTATTAATTCGGAAATTCTTCTCAACTCTTGTTCTCCAACATGTTTGAGTGAATTAAGTCAATATTTTGGAAGATATCAAATATTGAGATCATTATCAGCCTTATCAGGTGTGGTCACATTCTCTTTTGCGTTTCGGTCTCTATCGAAGCACGACACGCACTGAAAACGACCCTTTCAAACGATGATACTGACACAACTACCTCCATCATGTCCACCCCACCCCCCAAAAAAAAAACAGGAATGAAATGAAAACAAGCGGGGAAGTATATGAACGATTATGAAGCTTATCATAGGCCAACATCTCTTCTAACAAACATGAAAAATATGACATATGGTCATCAACAATTGCTGTTCATGACAAGAGCGAAGTCGTATTTCCGTTTTTAAGAATAATCTCTTGATTACAATCGATCCATTTCGGAAGCGAATATCAGATGAGCACTGAGGTAATATAGATCATAATTTTATTTCTAGGTTTTAAACAAAGATGGACTATAAAGCAGCTCCCAAGAAAAAAAAACCCGGCAAGGTTGGTCGGATGAAATCGATATTGATTATTGGCCATGCGATGTATGCTCAGTTTAACATGTTTAATTGGCAGAGAAAATACTGGATCAATCATGCTTCAACTCTTATTCGTTTTTTTTTTTTTGGGGGGGGGGTATAACATCAGATAGAAATGACTCTACGATGATGCACAAGCAAGTCAGCTCTGGATAATAACGAATTGAATATCATTATTACCATGTTCTGCCATTTTATTTTCTTTCGTTACGGACCTTGCCAGCCGCGGCCTGGGGGACGAAACTACATTTTCCTATTCATTGCTGTATACATTTCTAAATTTCACGGGGGGGGGGGGGGGGTGCTTACCCTGTTCCCGAGATAGTGTAGGCTATGGCCCATGTTACGACTAACCGATATTAGACGTTCTTGATCCAGATTAAATATTGTATTTCATTTTGTTAAATCAATGTTTTAAATACTCTTCGGATTGCCCCGCTCCAATAAGCATGCGTCATAATCGTGAACATTTCCCCTACTATAGGGGGGATAATCTTTAATCATGATAATATTTCCTAATTACATGTCACACTCAATATATCTACCTCATTAGTGCAAGCAGACAGACTGCTGTCACCCGTTACATAACTGGCGACAGAGAATCACTATCCATCATCCTTCGCTGTAACTAATTATTCTCCCGCGCACTATATTCCTGATCCCACGACATCATTCTAATTATCAAGAACTATATTTTATACTCAATAATTATACTGGCTGATTCTCCTGAAGCCTTGATTTTCCTTTCCCCATCTCGAACCTTCTCCCATTCCAATATACATCTCGTCTTCTTTCTCCTTTTAACATGAATGAATTGCTGACTAGAAATGAAATGAAACATTTTCATTCAAATAATGAATGAGCAAATACTGTATAAATTCATTAACATCAAATCTGTAGTTTGGCTGTTCGGGTGTCGTCAAAACCTTTAGCGAGCTGGTCGGCAAAATCAAACAGCGCCTTCTGTCATTTCGGTAAAAAGATCGTCGCCTCACACAACGCCTCCTACTGTTTCTTAATCCATTTGCATCGGTTTTAATCCCATGGTAATTGACACTCGAATGCAACAACTACAAGCGTGTGATTATTTCCAAATGGTATGTCTTCTATTAATGATCTTTTCCTCGAGCGTCTTCTGTAGATAAGAGGACAGTGAACCCTGTTTGCTTGTCCAACATCTCCTGCTTTCGTTCTCCCACCCAAACTCTTGCATCAACAATCGTTATCATGGTTATAGCCATATTCATCTCAAGAACACTTCTATTAAAAATAAGGAAATGACTTGTCCTTCGCAGAGTTTGTTCTTTCTACTGATTTTGATTTTCTACTCAAAAGGTTTGCACATGCAAGTGAGAAAGAAACTCCAAAATGCACGCAAAAAATTGAGGAGGATATGTATAATGAATTAAGAGAAAACTTAAACATAAAATAGCCTTTCAAAATGACCAAGGAAATTGCAAGATCGAGAGAATGTTGAAAGGTAAGATGGGAAATGGGCTCCAAAACGAGCGTCAGCAGGGGGTACCACTTGACGCCAAAATTAGAACGCAGTGAATAGCAGATGTGGGCTAATCGCCAACTGTATTCACATGACATTTCAGCGATGAAGTTCATATGAGATAAAATGAGAGTTACAGATGCACAATGTCACTCAATTCAGCATATTAATGGATTCCTTCAATTTTGATGAGTCTGTTTTCCAATCGTGATATCAACTGAATCCTGCCCAATTACTGTTTCGCTACTTTTGTCGGCTGTGGAAAAGACGGAGGTCGAAAAGGATAAAAAGGCGAGGAAGAGGAGCGAGGTGCAGAAATGATAATAATAATGAAAAAATATTTTTTGAATTATAAAAGCTCTCGCTAAATATGATACATTTCTCGGTTTGATTTTGTTAGGCTATTTGAGTCACGCTAACCAAAGCGACTCAAGGCTGGTCAATGTTCTTTGTTCATTATTTTATATGCATGATGGGATGGTCATCAGTCAGCTTGGACACAGAAGTGAGACTGGCAACCAGGCAAATGTGGATTTATGTCGGCCTAGAGAATGTTGGAGAGAACCATAATTGGTCCATGAGAGAACAGTATCATGGACCTACAGTAGGTCCATGATTAGATATGCGCTTTCGTGAATACCCAAACTCGATACAGAACACAGAAAATCGAAATGTGCAGCATTTGGCATATTAAACAGAAATAATAATAGAGACATATGGTCCCTACAACAGGACATGAGCATGCTCTTGGACACGAGTGGTGGCTTGCTCTGGTCATTGGCTGTATACTAAACTTATTTTACACTATATCACTACATATCTTAATTGGTCAGATTATCATGGTCGGATGATATTGAGGTCATTTACGATGATTACATCTAAAAAGAACTCTGAATATTCCATATTGCTCTCTTAACATCACAAGTAATTTTCATGGATTAGTGGGCGGAGAACGAAATTCAAATATTATTCGGGTCTGTGCAAAGAAACAATGCCAAATTCCACAATTCATCGCTTAATGGTTATTATCGTCCATATTGTTATGAATTCGTAGGCGGGAAACAACGACCAAATATTAGGTCGATATAAAGAAAATATTTAAAAATATAAATTCAATATTATTGTCTAATGGCCATTCTAATCTAGATGTTGACATAAAAAAGGGGCAAGGACGGATCTCCATTTATTTCGAACTCCAGAAACTAATAATAGAAATTGCCTTAATTTCCCTCGCATTCACAAACTGACCATTTGTCATAAATGGTCAGTAGATTGACAGACAAAATATACCCTACATATTTTCCCATATTGGTGGTACAAGGTCAGTATGACTACAATAGCGAGTAGTATTATCTCGCAATTTTCAATGGTCACTCACTAAACCGTGTTTTATTCTTCGTTCTTTCATTTCTTTGCACAAAAGATTCATGCATGCATTAAATGCTGTCATTAATTTTCATTATTTTCTCCATCTTTTAGACTCTCTTATATTTTTTATATCAATAAATGAGTTAATTCACACTTTTATTTGAATGATCCATAAATGAGTGAAAAAACAACAACATCGCCCTCCATACGTTCATGTACGTTTTACCCAGCTAATGTCTAAAGGATGAATCCTCTTTTCATTCGTATTTCCCAGACTCCTATCTCCATCATGTCCATGCACATGGAGCACACCCATATGGTCCATGCTTCTCCCATCTCCTTCAGTCGTTCTGCTCGTACGGCAATGATGGCAATTTTCTTGGTATCCAATCTCCAACATGTTCAATGGCATCGATGTATTCATTGTCCTTCACTACATCTTTCACTCTGATTTCCAACTATAAAATAAATATTTTCGTTTTCATCCTTTTGAGACAGTAACATCTGCCCCCGTATTCTCTGCCTACCAACCGTCGGAGGTGGTTTATTGTGTCCATGTATAGAAAGTACGTTCACTCAATTCCTCAATGCTACTCATTTCGTTTTGGAGAGAATAACAACATAGAATGCAAGCCTTATCATGACTGTAACCTTGACAAAGTAATTAGGAGATTGATGATAGTGTACCATTTATTGAACTTATATTTTAGAAACAATGATGTTTTAATGATAACATTAGTTCATTAATCATAAATATGGTCATTACTCATTGGCATGATAGGTATAGCGTCTTATCCTTTCATCCTTTACTAACATACACCATTTTACAACTTCATAATGGATGTGTTTTTTCACTAGCCAACAACTCCTTAGTCGAAAGAATAATCGTTAAAGGACTGATGAGCCCAGTATATTCTGAACCCGCCACGTTCCTACTCTCGTGCATATGGCATACAAGCACAACTTGATTTTGCATGCTAATCTGTCATCATTTCATCACATGTCGATACATGAAAATAAAGAGAGCAACAAAAAACAACGATTAACGAAACAAAAAAAAAGGTGAAAACAAAAGACTGGATGATTTTTTTTCACTTTAAGAAAGTTAAGGTAGTTATTATTTTTTCATGTTATCTCATTTTAAATATATTTTCACCCTCTACCGTGTCTAAGGAGTAATGACAGGGGTGATACCTCGATCTTCAACATGTTCAAAGCACATAACTGGTGCATCGAAGTTCAAGATTTCACTCCATCCCATAATAACTTCCATGGTCCTGTCAACTGCAAATTCTCCGGAGACCAATTCGTCCAACAACAAATCATATTCAATCATTTGTCATCGTTTGTCGCTGTATACAATCATTTACACGTTCGTATCGGTTTATGTACATACTCACCAGGGGATGAAGCGGCTTGCCTCTGATGTGGGGGAGATGAGGAAAGATAGGCAAGAGATGGGACGACAGAAGAGAGGGAAATGGAGAGGTTGTAGGATGGACACTAGAGTAGAGAAGATATAAGTATACCGACAGGATAGGGACGGGTATGGGGGTTCATCAAGGAAAGAAAAAGCGGGAGAAAAAAAAAAGAGATGGACATAGGTAATTTGGAAAAGATAGGCGGAGATAACAAAATAATGAGTGAGGCTAATGGTGACGGATGAGAAGGGCAAGGGGACAAATTAAAGGCAAATGCGGGAACGGGACAGCAATTTTTACCGACAAAACACGAAAAAAGCAAGGATAGCTGAAAGAAAATGATATAGAGAACGTGATGATAAGCATCTTGACGATTTGTGACAAATTTTCTATCAATTTAGTGGAGCGTTGTCATTGCAGCTCTGCGCGCGGAGTTTCGCGCCCGAGGGTGTTTGCAAACCGAGCTCGTTTGACTGACTAAAGGGGGTAACCGAAACTTGACTTTGAGCCGAGAGAGGTTAAAAGCCTTTGGAGTCAGCGCAATTACTCTGACGAATCGTCGAAATATGTGTTTCGAGATATTTTTTTAGCGATGAGTGGACCCTTCAGATTTACAAGAGTTACTGCCAATAACTTTAATAATGAGTAGATATTGGCGAAATAATATTAAAATGGAGAGGAAAAGAGGTTGGAACTTGGCGCAAGACATAAAATAAACAATCACTACTCCTCCCAAAAATCCACGTGCTCATTTACACTTTGAAATGAGTATTTCAAATGAACAGCCTGACAAGCGCAAGATCTCCATGCTTTAAGCGCTTAAAGGACATGGACCTCTATAAAAAAAAGCAAACCCAGTAGTGTTGATTTCGCATTTGGCAATGGGCAAGATACATGTTCAATTCAAGACATCCTTAATAATCAGGATAAACTCAGATTAGATTTATGTTCCTACGGAATGGGATAGTCGTCAATTTTGGATTCCTTTGCGTCAATAAATTATGCCAAGTAGACGTTGTAATTACGACGTTTTATTTATGCAATTCCCTTTCCATAGCTAACATGAAATACATAAACGGAAATTCAAAACACCTTCGTGCGAAGCAACAAATATAATTGGGCTATAAATGTATCTTAAATCAATGTAGTTGATCATGACATTCAATATTGTTTGTTTCTAATACCACTGTCTCCCATCCCGACTATATAATATTTGCTAAAAATAATAATTTGATAGGGAACGACTACCACTGCCCTATCCATTCGTTGTGATAGCTAGTTAGAAAGCAAGGGAGTTAGCAAGCAAGCAAGATAATTACTGAAATAAATATTAAAAAAAATATTTTGCCTGAAAGTTTTGGGCAATTAAAGTAAGAGTATGTACGGTCACTATATCACGAAAAATCATGCATTATCACTTAACTAAGTGATTTTATCATGCCGATTTTTATCTGGTATCCTCGCGCCCTATAGCCTATACATTCGGATAAAACCATCCCAATTCGAAGAAAATGCATCTGGAATCATTCGAAAACATGACTAGAATCATCCTAAGTGTTAGAATATCTATATGCAATATAATGAAAATACATTCAATCTGCTTTTCTTTTTTCCGCAAATTTCACACGCGAATCATTTGTTTTCATTCGTTAGACAGTATAATAACGGATTGGAATAATCCGATTGGTATATATCATTTGTGTACCCATTGTGCGTTTAGGCAATCCTCGCTCTGTTTTGAAACAGTGTCCGGTTACATCCCATACCAACTAATTTTTCAGCCATTGTCGGCTGCAGTGTACTATTTTGTGCGATTCGTTTTCGCACAAGTTGATGTGAATGGGGTTACCCTGTGCCAAAGTGTGATGTCATGATTCGTCCCCACTCGCGATGTCACTATTTTCACTATTTGTATAATGAATGTTATTAAATAAACTATTCTGTTTTTTATAACGGGATTGTTGCCGCTATCATAATAAATGGATTTATGTCCAAACCGTCGTACAAAACATTCTAATCGGATGATCGTTTTCTTGTCTTTTTACAAAAAAAAATGAACTAAACATTCTCCCTCCTTCTCGCACATTCTTTCTCACACTCTCTCCCTTTCTTTATTACTCTCTCTCCCCATTCTCTATATTCCAATCCCAACCTCTTTTAAAATATGTCCCATTTCTGATTTCATGTCTTCTTTTGGTTTTTAATTCATATCAGGGGGGTTCTCCGTCTTCCAAGTAGACGTCCCATTCATCGTAGACAACATGATATTACCCTGTAACTCAACACAGTCTTCCAAACTCGGTAAGCCCATCTTTTGTTTATAGGTTGCCCTTGGTAACGGTAACCTTTCGATGAATTTGTACGAGTTCTGAACAAAGACGCGTCACATTCTACTATAGAACAGGGGACCTATATTGTGAGTCATTACAGTGTAATAGCATGCCCTCTCCAATCCTGTCCAATTGCATATAGGTAGAGAAAACCATTCAGATATGAGGACGTTCACCTCACAAACAGAAATATCTCAGCACCGTGATGTATGAAATACATGTATGAGTATTAATTATTATTAGCCCATGGCATTGTCATTGTGAACTGAATTGGAAAGTATACTTAAAGGACAAGTCCACCCCAACAAAAAGTTTAATCGAATAAAAAGAGAAAAATCCACTAAGCATAACACTGAAAATTTCATCAAAATCGGATGTAAAATAAGAAAGTTATGACATTTTTAATTTCCGCTTAATTTCACAAAGCAGTTATATTCACATCTTTGTCGGTATGCAAATGAGGAGACTGATTACATCACTCACCATTTCTTTTTTATTTTATTATATGAAATATTCAAATTTTCTCCCTGTTGTCGTGTGAAACAACGATTAGTTCCTCCCTGAAAATTCCAATTATCATTGTATAATAATTATATTGTTCCATTAAGTTGGTCCTTATTGTCAAATCTGTAAAAAATGAAATATTTTATAATTCAAACAATAAAAAACAAAAGAAATAGTGAGTGATGGACATCATCGACTGTCTTATTTGCATGTCACTGAGTTGTGCATATGACTGTTTTGTGAAAAATAAGCGAAATTTTAAAATGTCATATCTTTCTTAAATCCGATTTTGATGGAATTTTCAGAATGATTGTTTGATTTTTTCTCAATTTATTCAAATCAACATTTTTCTGAAGTAGACTTGACCTTTAAGCAAATATTACTGTTTCTGTTGCGGCTATTTTCGTATACGGAGCATCATTTAGTCGAAATTAGCCCCCTACTCTTCTTGACTTTCGCTTTCAGTGTTTGTTGAGTGCTAAAATTAGCTCCTCTCGCCACACAACTTTTCGTCGAGTGGGACAACCATCATTTTGGGACTACCATCGTGACGAATTACTTGATTCCAATTACAGAATTCCTTTCCCCATTTACTGTTATCTGAAGAGACAATGAAAACATCATTGGAGAATGCCAAAGAAATGCCAATCATACTTCAATATTTGAGTAGGTCCATGGTTTAATGACCTGTAATCTCCGCCCTATGTAAACCCCAAAGAACAAATCTAAGCCATTTGAAGGATAACTCCCCCATTATTCCTGTATTTATCCTTCTTCCTTAATTTGGGTGTTAATATTTATTCTCCGATTTCTTGTCCCTTTCACTTTTGGTCAAGATATTCTCCATTGGTATTTTCAGGAAGGACGAGCCAATCTGCATTCAACATGTATCATTAGATATCATAATGTTTGTTAATGCTTTTGAAATATTCCATGATGTGTCGAACTTTTTGTACTATAATGATTAATGATGAAAACTTTATTAAAAATGTTTGGACTCTTCGCTTTTATAGTCATTTTGAGTTATACATTGATGCATGGTAAAATTCGATTGAAAACTAAGACCCCTGTTACATCTGAAAGTTTCCTACCCGAGACCCGACCAAGTCCACTTGCAACCTTGACTGGATTATTGGTGGATTAGCTTCGCGAACGGACCGAGTCCGAAATGTGGTCTGTTTACATCACAGTGTTCATTCCCTCCCCTATCGCCCTATCTGTACTGTTTCGAGCGGCATCCGATTGCTGACACCTTTAAAAGGCACTCTCGATCTAGGCTCCGAATAATTCGTGCGCGCTAATTGAAGTTACCCGAGATTCTGAAAGAATGCTGATGATCCCAGCAGTCGTTGAAGATATGATCGACTTGAAAAGGATACGTTTAAAATGCTTCTTTTCACTCAAATCAAAGACTTTATCAATCACAATTCATATGTCGCATGCCGCAAAAACATTCGAAGAACGACGGGGCTGGGGAGGGGATAGCGCGCGCTATGACGTAATTTGACAGCTGGCGAACGGACCGAGATAGGTTCGAAAGCTTGTGTGCGTTTACATCTACGAATCGGTGGACCGGGGCCGGCCCGATACCTACCCGAGACTACCTCTGGATGTGGTCTCGGGTAGGTTCGCTAAAAGGTGGCCCGAGGTAGGTTTGGGATGTTTACATCTGATTTCTTTCCGACCCGAGGTAGGCCCCGGGCCGGCCCGAGGTAGGGAATCTCTCAGATGTAACAGGGGTCTAATATGATCAGTGTTGCCTTGGTAGCTACAACCGATGCCTAAGTTACAAATAAAATCTTTTGTAAAAGATTGATGTCATGTTTAACAACTTCTTAAACCACACACTAATTAACGGTTCAAAACGTTAATCGTTGAACGAGTGATTCAGACCCTAACATTCATTTCAGTGTGCACTGTCACTACATTACAGCTCTTCAGAAATCAATGTTTATCTTTCATTGAGGTGAAAGTGGTTTGCTGGATCCAACAATGAATGGCTATTGTTAGAGCTACTGAAAAGTGAACTAATGGGCTATCGTTAGATCGGCTTAAAGACTTGTATTCGGTTGACTTAAGATGTACAGAGTGGGATATCGATTCTTCAAATCAATTTGATAGGGTCCAACATCACAGCTGTCCTATAAATACAAGTCTTGGGGTCTTTCATTTCAAAATAGGTTTTATTTCAGCTACGTGTTTGATAATGATGAATATCATGAAAAGCGAATTGCACGTCTGATTCGTTTTAATGCTTTTTTACAACTTCAGTCATTCCATACCTTGTCTTATCATTAAGAGAACAATAATCCGTATCATCACCCATTTCTACAATCTTTCCCACTATTCTCTCTATTATTAGGTAGGAAATCTATTACAGGAGCACCCATTGTATATGAAATCGATCTTTCAAATCGAGCGAGTGAATAAATGACGTCATTAACTGTACTATAATAATCGGATGATATGGAATAGTGATTAAATTCCAGGAGCTGAGTCTATTCCACTGGGTACCTGTTGCATGATATCATTCTTCTTTCCCTTCTTACTTCTCTCGTTGTGATATCACATCGATTTGTTTTACAATTGTAATTTGGAGTCTCAAAAAAGCATCAGGGTTTATGGAAGTGTAATGAAACAAATAACGCGATTCTGTCAGAAAGATGAAAACTGTATAACCCATCATAAAATGAAGAATGTGCATAATACTACGTGTTACACCAAACGCCATTTTCATGATTATTCATACTTGATTTAAATATCATTATGTGAAAATTCTTCCTTTGTCGATAAAATGGAAAATACGCAAGTCAGTAATCATAATAATGGAATAGATTTCAGATAATACTGAAGCATTTGAAACTCAATTACTTATTTGTAATAATCAGAGCATTGTTCGATATTTTTTTCGTTACAAAGCTCTGTAAAGGAATCCGAACCTCTCCGAAATTGCCATTTTCATCGATGTCGTTTTAAAACCAAGTCACTTTCCTTTTCATCCGCAAAGAGACTGGAAATGGCAAACGTGTTTTAGTATTTTTTTAATTCATGCAAATGGCTCAATTACTCGCTTTCCAGGCGCCAGTAAATCCGAGAGAAGCCTTAGAACGATGGTCCTTCATCCTTAACCAGCAAATCCATGCTCTTGGCTCTCTACCACGAGAATTTCGACACAAAATGATTATTTGGGCTAAATAAGAAAGACGAAATGACACAAAAAGAGTCATCTACGTCTTGTAAATACCGCGTAATATACTTGAAAGCCGATTAAATACCAGTGGTCTTTGTGCCAGTGAGCCAAAGGTCCCAATACGGCGCCATTTGGTCAGTAGCTTGAAGTTCGAGTGGACTCATTATTCCCCCAAAATAGTTCATACCTATAAGGCATTCACTTTCTACCCTTATTGGTATTGGACATTTCTGTCTCCAAAAGAAGAATGGCCATTGCGCCAGTGATTCACTGCTGTTAATGTTTGATCACCCCCCCAAAAAAAAATATATACATATATATATATATATATATATGTATATATCAAGATTTCCAGTTTAGCATAACTCTGTAAGGGTCCTACAAAATGATAATAAAATGCAATATACAAGATCTAAGAAGTCAAAATACAATGATTCAATTGTGATTCCATGACAGTCCTTAGTCGCCCAGCACCCTTACAATGGATTCAACCATCCTGAATGGTGGGGATCTGATGTTCGAATCTTGTGATTATTTGAGTTGGCAAATGAAGGTTACTGTACCCTAATTTCATACAACAGCCAAGACCTTCTACACAATCATAATGTCATTTAATGTAACACACCTCAACATACTCAAGGATATCCATCCTGAAATTTTTAATGTCTCAACAAAACGGCTTTAGTTGTTGCATTTGTACTCGTTTGTTTATCTGTATATAAGATATGTGACAGTTTTTAATGTTTTTAATGTTTATGATATAATTCTGAATAATTGAGCAAATATACCTTGACTCATAATGAGCTAGATGGGACCATTCTGACTTTGGCATAGATTTGCAAGGATATTACTACCCTATACCATGCCAACATTTTACATTATTTTTTTTATCCATATATGGAGGCATCATGTAGGCAACTGGTACATCAAAATATCAACACATCTCACCAATTCTCCAAAAGTTACATTGGTTGCCAATCCGGAAGCGTATAGAATTTAAAATACTTCTTCTCACTTGGAAAGTGTGTAATGGTTTGGCACCAAAATATCTACAAGAGCTTCTCACGCCTTATGCACCAGCTAGAAGCCTGAGATCATCACACCAGCAACTTCTTAAGACTCCCAAGACACGTGTTGCATATGGTGCACGAGCTTTCTCTGCCTCAGCACCTTCTCTCTGGAATAATTTGCCATTAAATTTAAGAATTATACAATCACTGGAGACCTTTAAATCAAAACTGAAATCTTATCTTTTCTAACAGTATTAGTTATTGGCACTTTGACACTCATCCAAACTTTCTCTTTCTTTTCTTGTGCGCCTCGGAATAGAATATTTCTAGATAGATGGCGCTATATAAATGCCTATTATTATTATTATTATGGAGGTATATGTATACATATAACATTCAAACCAGAAAGACCAACCATCAAGCTCCCACAAAGTTTCCTAATCCCCGGAGATGGCCTCTGGAAGATTCATCTAGGTCTTCAGTTGTTGGTGACCTTGAGAGGGCCAGGTGGACTTGACTTAATATAGACTTTGGTAAACTGTTTGGATCTCAAGCCCTGGAAGCTTCATGCTCTAGGAAATCCTTCCCCCGCGGCCAGTGTGGCTTCATATCGATTGTCATGAATATTCAAACGTGTGCCTAACAGGCTAATTATTCTTAAAAATGCCATCGCTTTCTGCATTTTGATGAAAACAAAATCACACCTGATGCCGCAAAGTATCTGCATTTCCGATGCATCATGATGACATGGAGAATGAGCAAAATAGGCTACTTGCAAATTGTTACAGTGAATTTGTATTAACGTGTTTTGGGAAAATCATAAATAATTTTCTTTTGTTCCGTTCAACATTAATGTGTCAAGGCGCTAGAAACTGACAAACTTCGGTTTTTTTTTAATCGAAAGTTATTTTTGCCTGAAAAATGGTTGTTTTCCACTGCATATGTGGTATTAACGGATTCGAAGCTTAAGTGGCAGCGAGCTCAGAAAACAACACATTATTTTCTTTTGCATGTTTCAGGTTTGCGCATTTAGGTGTTAACGAGATTGAAATCGAACAAACACCGTACTGTATCTTTTTACAAGAAATCACACTCGGGTGTTATTGTTTGTTCTCTGGAAACCACATTCGAGCACGCTCCAATGATTCACGGTGCGTAATTATTTGTTTGTTGATCTCCTTCACAAAATTACCCCTGTACAGTCATGGTCGTGATAATCTCATATTGCTAACTGCCTCATTCCCTTTTTCTGATGCCACCTCTCGCAATATTAGTGGCAATCGAGATACATCATTATGGGTATAAACGTTACTAGGACCCGAACTGATGTTTTCGTGTTGGATGCTGCCTAACTAGTTTCAGATTACAGTGAAATAAGCAGGTTATTGATCAAACTCAAACGTTCTGATGTTACCTGGCATAAACGTGCTCCATTTCCATTGCTAAAGATTCAGTGGTCAATTAAGAAATTGTATGTAAGTAATGAGTGATTCATTTTGAATCACCAAATCATTGAGTTTCTCCCATTCGATTATGACCGTGATGAATACAGGAGTACATGTAATTTGGGCCATTAATTTAGAAATTGCAGATCAAGCCATCCATTGAGGTTCTGGATCACTCATGTTCCCAAATGAAAGAGATGAAGAAACTATACTATTCAGGTACCATAGTTCCCATTTGATTTGTGTTTTCGATCATTCATGTTGAGGCATTCTCACTATCCTGACCATATATAAGGATATAAACAGGTTCTGTCATCATTCGGTTACCATGGTAACCATTATTCAGATTCTTATTTTTTTTTTTGGGGGGGGGCATCATGATCATCGGGTTATGTGAGTGTGGTCCTGTACAACACATGCAAATGGAAACAAACAGTGCCATTCAGAAATCTATTCATTTGACAGTCTACAGGCAGATAACAGAAAGTGATCATTTTGGTTTATGACACGACACACCGGAATCCAAAAATATCTTTGCATATTAGAGCAAACTGAAGATAGTACGATTGTACTTTACTCCAGATTTGAATTGATATCTCCTCCATTTCCAAAGCAACATCAAGGAATTTCATTTCGCTTTGGTTAAAAGTTTTGAAATGGTTAAGCTTTGCTCTAATAAAACAGGTTTAAAAACAACCGAACCTCAAAACCCGAAGAAGATGAGCACAATGTCTTCACATACAATGTGGAGTCCGGTGTTTTGAAATGCCTCCTTTCCCCTAAAAAAACCCCCATCAAAACAAGCCAAATAACACTATTTACAACTCAGAACCAATGAACTAGTCATAATAATCAGTAGACACTATCAACAACAAAGGACTTTACGACCAGTCACTCAAAATCATCTTAAACATGTGAAAAGACACAGGAACTTCGCCTAAAGTCACGCCAGGTCGATGCATTCTAAATGGAGACACACTTGAGTGCAAGATAGGATAATTCAAAACAAAAATCAAGAGGCACATCTACTGATTAATTATTGGCGTGAAGTCAAGCACCGCACTAAGCGCGACAAGTCGGGAGGCCCATACGGCGCAAGAATAGGGAACTGCGCTCCCGATATTTGCTCGCTCAGTCATTGACCCTAATCGAGGCGTAACGGAGTAAAAGCAGAGGGTGGTTTTGGTGTTTTTTCTCTTTTTTGCCTGGCTGGATATGGTGAACAGTCTCAAGACAGTGGATAAAACAATATCAATTACCATATAGAATGGTTCATGAATATTGCTCACCCAAACAATTACTTTGGTTTATGAAGTGTAGGTTATCGATTTACAACACAGTCTAATGGTTAATGGTTCCATATCTTCTTTAGATGATATCGGAACTTCGGCAGTCAGTGATGAATTAACTGTGCCGCAATGGTTTTATGAATTTTTTTTTTGAAAAAGAGGGATATATTCTTATTAATAATCATAATGATTCACATTTGTAAACATAATAAATAACCGAACTCTCTCAAGCTCTTTCTGTGACTTTGCTGCTACATCCTGCAAAATAAGAGTGTTGTTGTGTAATCTTTGATTCAGAGGGTCCAAGCTGGTGAATCATTTTGCTCACGTAAAGAAAGGAGGGTGTGTCTATAAGCATACATGTAATGTTCTTTTCATAAATCATTCTTACAATCAAAAACTTCCCCTTGATAATACTTTAATCCATTGGAATATTCAGCGAAGAAGGGAAATATTATCACAACGTAATTATCATGATTAAATCCCCCAGCTGGCTCTCTGCGTGTGCTTTAAACCGCAAATAGAGTCATCATCTTGAATGGAATTGCGGAGTAAGGTAAGAGTCACATTGTTGGCGCCCCTGGCATTTTCCTTTCATGAAAGAAAATGCATGCATGCTACCCTAATACAAATTTCGTCACATCGCTGAGTGAAATGGGCACCGATTCCTAACCAATTACCATTTGCAAGTCAAGAAATGTATTGTGAATTTTTTTATTCTGGCGGTCTTTTCGGTAAGACCGGTGCCATGCTACGCATGTATAAGTTCTATAATAGCCCATCGATCACACATTGAGATGCACAGATTTGCGGTAACGGTCAGTCAGTCAACGACCCTTCCTTAAATCCATGTCGTCCATGTACTTCCTATGTAACATAATCGCATAATGAGATCCAAATGCCAGATCGTTACAACACAAAATGCGGTGACGGCGCAGTTCTTCATCACCGAATTGGCAGAAATTCAAAAAGCCAAGTTTTGTTCATTTTTTTATGATTACTATTCATCCTGTGAGTCAAAGCTTTTATATGATTCATGTGCTTGTCGGAAAGGAATGGCAGGCTAAAATAATACAACAGGCTTAATAATTAAAACGGGTTCATTCATTCATTTTATTTCTGTATTTCTATACCAATAACATTAAAAGCAATTAACCAAATAAAAGTTGAAGGAGGGTAGTCTTGCACTTGAAAGGAAGAAAAATATGGTCGGCAAAGGGGTAGAAATGGAAAGGAGGATAAGCTGGATGGGGAGGAGAAAACGGAAAGAAAGATGGATGAAGTTATGCTTCATTCTCGCGGAATCAGAAAATATATTTTCTTTTCGTATAGGGTTAATAATCATATTTTTTTAGTTATATTATTGGAGGGGGTGGGTGGTTCCAATGACGAGTCCGTGATATTCCTTCATTAATTACCCTCATGTTTTTTATTTTATACAGAGCAAAGTGATTGTTCAACGCCCTGTACTTAGTTGATTCGTAGAATTGGCAAAGTTGAAGAGGGTTATTTAGGGTCATATTGCGTAGAAAGATTACGATGAATTCAGGCTTACATGAAAGGGTTTATTAAAAATCGTATGAAACTAAACGGACTGAGTCAGAAAAGGATTATGTTTCTTTCTTCTTTAATCTTTCTTTCCCAGATCCCGATAGGGCTTCTTGCTCCTTGTAACTGGCTGTTTGAACAATTACCTATCAATCCGTAAGTATATCAATCTGATTATTCTGTCTATTCACCCCGATATCAGGAAATGCTTAAGATCATTCAAAGTTTCAAATTGCAATATATTATCACCGTTTCATTAATGTGGCCATGTTTCTGAGATCAGTTTCTAGCTCATTAAACATGTCCCAAAATTAGAGCGCGATAATTATTATTATCAGGGGACATTTTCATGGCAGACCTACTTCATGACAAATTAAACTTGTTTTATATCAGCTGGCATGTGCCATGAACTCTTTGAAAATTGAACAGATAATCTATTCACATCGAATTCGTACTAGTACCGTGACTGTACTATTTCATTCATAAAATATCTACAATCAAGATATTTGTTTTGCTTACTTATTTTTAAGTTATGGCTATATAGCCTAATAAAATGAAAAATGTTTTACAAGATTCTAGATTGACATTCACGGATGTAGTATTCAAGATGCTTGTGCATTCCATATACACATTGGGGCACTTCTTGAACGGCTAATCACTTAATTGAATTCATAATAGGTTCAAGCTACAATCAATGAGGCACCTGAGCCGTGAAAAGCTATTGTAAATGGGTACTCACGATTGAAAAGCTACGATTAATGGGAGCACACAATAAAAAAAAACTCACATAAACGTGATAAAAGGGTGGTGACACTTGACTGGGAAATTGCAAAACAACGGGATGAGAAGCGGTGCGTAATGAGCCGAAATTCGAGAACAAAAGAAAATATTGATTGTAAGGTGCCGTAGTCTATGGAAGATCATAGTCAATCTGTCTCAAACTTTGCTGTAAAGTACTGTAAGGAGTAAAAACAATAGTAAACAAGTAACTCATGTCAACAAATTCTAAAGCCAATAATTATATTCCTGGTCTAATAATCATTAAATTATACAGACTTGAAATGTATAAGTTTAATTATCTTTCATTTGCAAAAATATTGTTCAAAACATTTCAAATCAGGTTAATGTGATATTTGGTATCATATATCCGTAACACAAAGGTTTGCGATGAATTGCAACTAAGAAAAAAACAATTCTGATTGGTTCCTGGTCAGTATTTTGCGCCAAATTTGCATGTAAACTTGATCTTGATTGGACAGTTCATTTGGCCATTGATCGCTAATATTTGTGTTACGGAGCCGAGGTAACATTTACAGCCATCCATATTATTATGTACTACCATCAAATATAACTACTGACGCGTAGTTAATATACTGATCGGAACGACGTCCTCAAGCGCTTTACAGATACAGTCGTCTTCCGATGGACGCAAAAGTTTATTTCAAACTGTTCGCTTGAAATTCTGACAAGTTGAACTCAATGTCACCCTCCCTGGTTCAAGAATAAATATGTTGTCGTCATTACAGGTGTCATTACATCTTTGAGTCATGCCCCAGCTAATTGCAACACACAAGAGTAACGTTATATCCATAACGTTACTCAACCATTGATTCGTTGGGCAGACCCATAAGCATCTGGATTTGTTCTAATTAGAAGACATAACCCATCAGCATTCTCATTCAAGACAGTGAGGCTGATGATTTGATGGACAGAAGCTCAATGACATCTGCGTTTGTTCAATTTGGATGACATCACCCATTATTGGCTACCGTGCTGACATTGATGAATGATATCTTCCCTATCGCAAGTTTTTTAAGTCATGTACATCCACTCCTGCAGGACAACTTCACAACCTGCAATACACATATAGCTCTATGCACATACCAATTAATTTGGTCAAGTACTTCAGGGTAGGCGCTGGCATGGCTGGGAAGGGAGAGGGGGGGGGGGGGTGGCACCTTGAAATGGATGGGACAGTAACTTTTGTCCCTTACAACACTGATAGAGAAGCGTGATTAAAAAAAAATGTGAAAGTTGAATCTACACATTAGCATGAGGTACCCCACCATCCTCAAAACTAATTAATTTATCACCCTTCTTGGGGAACACCGCCCCTCATCTACACCAATGCTCTACATCATTGAAGTAAAAAAACATAATAGCCAAGTCACCTCTAATTACTAGATTTAAATGATACAAAGATTATGAGCGTTAACAAAAAAAATGTCTTTCGAATTTAAGATGAGTCAATGAGAAGTCAAGAAACATCTTCGGTGATGATCATGTTCCAACGGATCAACATGATCAATGGGCACGGAAATCATATTGGTCGAATATTCTGAAAATTCAGATATACTTTTTAGTTATGTTATCAATTGGATCTTTCTTTTTCTTTAAAACTGAATTATCGATTGCATTTCGTGAATTTTATTACATTGTTTATTCAGCAGTGCAATTTATGTTTTAGAAAGGAACAATATTCCATACACAGAAACCCATTCTGAAAATAAACCGGGGTCAAAACAATCTGGACAAGTATTATCCAATCAATGAAACCTGAATTGAGTTTCCACTCCACGCACCATTTGATATACATCCTTTATTCTCTAGGCCTCATCAATACCTTCACTTTTCATTAAAGTCTATAATTACATATTGACAGTTATTGATTATCTTTCAGATAATAGATATTCATAAAGGGTAAATCCGGTGAGAGATACCGATCTAATCAGTGATCCGCGCACCCATCAATCATCAATCGAGATATACCCTTCATTCGTTCATCGATTTATTGTTACGTCCTTGTTAATAATATATTTATTGATTTATCCATACGAATCTATTCAATTATTCACGCTCTATTCATCCATTTTAAAAAAAATCATAGTCCAGAGTAATAGTCATACAGCTCTCAGATACAGATATGGACTAATATGATGTCATGACCACTTTCAAAGACAAATCGTCGATATATCTTAAAGAACCCTTCCCACACCTTTCAGTTCTCGTTAGAAGGTAGATCAATCATTTATGATTTGCCAATGCTTATGAAACGATAAATCAGATGAGTATATAGTCCTACAGACATACTGACAAGAGACTTGGGATATCGTCTGGTCAGACTTGTCGTTGCCGTGGTTACGTTTATGGTTTCTAGTACCACGAGAAAGCAAAATATCGGTGGTCTCGCAGGTTTATCGAAATTTGTCTTTATCAATTGCTTTGTATGCCAAAATAGTCTTTAAAAAACCTGCTTAAAAGATAAGCAAAACACCAGTAGTTGTGTATATGATGCTATATTATTTAACGATGCATGAAAACAATAATGGAATTGGTTGAATTTGGACAGTTACGTTAGATTGGTTAAGAAGAATTTCGTAGCATAATTGTTACCAAAACACCAAACAAACATTACGACAGTTTGTTTTGCCAACAATTGTATTTAAATAACTCTTCAAACAACCTATCAAGTTATTAAGGCTTAACCAATAAAATCACAAATTTAGTAAAAAAAAAAAAATAATAGTGTAGTATCAAATTAATAACATCATTCAGTGATTTAAAGACTAACTTTCCATAACCAAAATATGTATGTATCAAGTAATTTGATAAATTTTAAAGTGGGTGACAGTGATTCATGGAGGAAACGTTGGAATATTCATATCAACAGAATAACAGATATTCTATTGTACCTGGTCAAGTAGGAATATGAGCTGGCATATGGCATGATGTTGATGCTATTGTCCTTGGTCACGCGTACGTCAAGGTCGGCGTACGACCATATAGACACACCCATCACACTGACAATAATTCTTTTATCTGGTTAACTGATCCAAAACTACCTCCCAAAGTGCTTTCAATCATGCAAATAGTCTTTTGGTGTCAACTGATGCGATCCTGAAATAACGCAGTACCTTGCGCCCCCTGTTGCCCTTGGAAGAGCATTATTAGCCTGCGTCATGAGCGAACTAACTTTAGCTAATTATCACAACTTATGTACACAGTAAAAAATGAAGTGCTAATTTAGCACTTCCAGTGCTTGTATAGTTTTTTTTTATATTTTTTTTTTATTTATTCATTTTCCAACACATGGGCTGGATAGCCCTCTTCAGCCTAACGGCTGTTCTTGTGAGGGGTCCACTACGAGTGCTGATTTTCATGCTAAATTAGCACTTCATTTTTTACAGTGTACCTGTACGAAGGGTGTCAATGCACATTACAAAGACTGACGCAGCTAAGGTAGTGCCCAAGCGTTAGCTAGAACTGATTGAGAATAACGCAACGAAAGTTTTAGGAGTATCTACCCATGCGTCGATGAACACTCGAGATTCTCGCCGACTGAAAGCCATTTAATACAACACATCAATGAAATCAAAAGCTTTCCAGTAAAAGTAACCCGTTCAATATCTAACAAATTTCAATACTACTCACGTAAAGCCGATCCAAAACAATCATGTTGACAATAAAAACATAGAATGTCAGGTGCTCTTATTTGCTTGATCCACCCTACGCAGTCAACATGCAATGGAACCAATAAACCCATGTATCATTTAACCTAAAATGAACGAAATCACAGGGGACAGGTGGTGAATGGGTTAAAGACAAACAAGGACTTGTAATTTAACAGTCTTAAGAATATCTGTACGATGAAAGCAAATATTCAATTCTCGCGTGAAATTGGAGGCTCGAAATAACAACTCGTGGGGAACCTGAGTAAACTAAAGTCTGGTTAGCAAAGCAGTGATGTGAATGCGATGAAATGTAGTCTATTGATCCATGAGTCCATAGCAAATAAGCTCCAAGGCACGGAAGAGAGTTCCTTCGACGTCTGTTGAAATGTAAAGCCTTCAACATGCAAAAAATGACGTTCTTGAAAGTTGTTATTCTCATACGTACAGCAATATTACCATCGCCTCAAAATAGTACACTGAACATAATTTAACAGTATATCAAGAGTACATTATTTTTTTCTCACTCGTCAGAAATTCCCTACATGAGTATGTATTGTGTTATTATCATTAACTTTGCTTTATAAGCGTGTCATTTATAATGTATAATAAACACTCACAAATATGTACTCTCTACTTAACCAAATGGAAACCGCTGGTCAGAAATTTATGTCGACATTGCATGGTTGATTGCAGTATAGGTTTAATTGAATCCCATTTATTTTGGTTGTTTAATGATAAAAAAGGTAAATGAATAAGTCAATAATTAAGGAAAAAGCATTTAATTTATTAAATCTGAAAACAAGCCCACGCCTCTTCGGCCATCCGCAAATTGGTCTTTTGCCCCAAGATGAAATATCATCGTCTGTTTGCAGTGGATCGAAAGCAATTCAATTCGAAGAGATCAGCAGTCTGCGATGTCCTGTTTGTGCAGACAACCTCTGACGGTTTATTTGATCACGATATGATTGGCGAGATGTGACAAGATGGGCCATGAAGGCGCAGCTATGAAATGTGTAGAGGTCTACGGAAAATTACCCCTTTTCATTTCACCTTTCCTCATTTCGAACTAATATTAGTATTATCTTGCTCTTGATTTCGTTCGATATATAAGATCATTTTATGATGATGTTAAAAGAACGATACCCAATTAAAGATAATATCACATCAAATGCCATAATTTTAAGCAACCCTTTAAATATTTGCATGCTTTTAACCCCTCAGACATTGATCAAGCTGACTACCTTTACATGAATCATATTATTACTTTATAATGAAGAATGACGATTGAAAGCTTAGGTATGAAAAATAAGCACATCCTAAATCAAGACAAATTAGTCTCTGCCATGTCTGACTGGGCTTCTTGGATGATAACATTTGGACAGGAGCAATCGGGAAGATCTGCTTAATTTGATAGGACTAAACGTTTAAAATTAACATTGTGATCTCTCAGATGGGAGAGATGAAAAACAATTTGTGGAAGGTTTTGTTACTCATCACACATGTCACAAGGACTTCGATGTTTACCTGACGAAAGGACAAACCTGAAAAAGAATCTGTACTTAATCGTCATAGAAAATGCCTGCTTCTAAGTCAGTACATGTTACTAACATGGGGATGTGGATGTTGATCTCATCACCATTTGTACTTCTGTATTTCGTTATCACTTACAATTTTACAGAGTGGCATAATGCCAAAAGGCCAAATTACTTAAGATATAAATCGTCTCTAGAGTTTTATGATATATTTTCTTATTACAGTTACATTCTGAGGGACACAATACGAATCAGATTTCACGGCTTTGTTGACAAAATACATTGCTATTTATGGCGACATGTTATTGATTTGTGCCCTCTTTCTAAATGATGGGCAAAAGTAATACTTAAAGGTGGAATAATGATTGAGGGGACTCGTTTTACCATGAAGGTCGTCCTGATGAATAAAAACAAAAACCGTGGTGATAATAATGAAAATCCTTTGGCAAGGTCCATTAAGGTCCACGTGGTTGCACGGATGAGGAACCAAGCAAGAGTTGCATGGTCGTGGGGGATTAACCGGTTGGGAAGGAACCATTGGAGCAAAACGCCATGCTACCTGCGAGTCACTAGAACCCTACCACCAAAACAAGTCCGATTTTCACTGGTAACGACATCGCATTCCGAGTTTGAATCAAGTGTTTTGTTTGAGTAGGTAATCTTTTAAAGATTGATATTAATCGGAAGCATGTGAGCGATCATGCAGGCCCTGAAAACATATTTTGGCACAGTGGCAACGATAATACTTTTATTCAGAAAATCAACGTTGCCTGGAGCTAGTACACAGAGGACAAAGCGGGACGTGACAAAAACAATTGTCAAATCGTTGTTGCCATCGAGATATTTCGTTTTCACAATATCCCCAAAATTTCATTCAGCTTATTGAGCATTGGTTTGATTAATAAAATGAAGTCCTTGAAGACATTACAAAATTAAACCCAGATCCTAAACTGATCTAAAATTTTTTCAACTACTGCGTAGATCCATGACGGCCTCTGAATAGAGCATGGATCCATGAAAAAGTAATGATAAGATATGATATGACGTTTCAGACGCATTTCCATTTATGGTCTCCAATTCCTATTGTCAAGAGCAATCTTCGAGGAGACAACCGCCAATCGACAGTACCCAACTCTACATTTCCAGTTTCCAAATCATTAAAGTCATCAAATCAAAATATTCTGGTGTACTCTATTTTTTTAATTATCATTTTAGACCAGTTACGTTCTGCAACTTGCAATGCTTGTGCCTGCAATGATGCTTGTTTTCATTCGACCATGTGTTTTTATTTTCAAACCTTGGCTATTCACTGAATGATACATATCAGCTACCATGACAACAATAATCACTCAATCTCTAAAAAATCGGAAGCTTTCAATCATATGAGAAAACAGATGAGTTCACTTTTCTTTGATTTTCTTTTATTTTCTGCAAAGATAATCTAGTTTATCGGATGACTTAAAATGTACAATATATCTTAAGTAGCGCCTGATCTAGCTAAATGAAATAGACGGGTCATTAAGCACGCGACGTGACAGTAGAAATTTTCATCGAGTGTTTTGGACCTGACGAGATATAATCTAATTCTGTCGTCTACCATCATTTTTGTATTAAATATCAAAACAAGATATTGAAATATTGTTCTTGTAATCATGATAGAACATTCTTTCAAGAACATGACTCTGCAAACACTAGATTGCTTCAGTTACTTCCAACTAAAGATTGGCGTCGCCGTCAAAGTATGTTTTTAATGGCAAATTCTGGTTCAGTTGAAAACTGCAAAAGGAAACAAACAACTATTTTTTAGCGTCTGGTACTTCTGATATTGGCTATTTTTCGACAGTATTTCATCAAATCTTGTTATCCTAGTTCGACCACAAGTTAAATGAATGCCTTACATCTCACTAAAGTTTGATTCATGATCAATGATTGGATGTGTATTTAAATCAAGGGCTAATTAACTCCATGCTTGTTTCAATAAAATACCATGGACATAATTATAGTCGGTCCACAATCTTTAACAATCCATAAACTTTCATACAGTAGGCAGCAGGGGTCAATCAAAGTTGTGATTTGTGTCACATTAAGGACAAGTTTTACCATTTTTACACCCTCAATACCAACCTTGATCAAGGTTGTTGATCAACTTGTAATCAGCCAAATGTTAAAGCACGTATTCTTAATGGTTGATTTAATTCACGAAGGGTAATGTCAACAATGCATTATATGATGTCCTACTTTGTCGTTATGACGGCAAACCGAACATGATATTTCTTTTTAAATCATTAAAGCAGCTACAAAATCTATTTGTGTATTTTATTATTTTCTGTATGTAATGACTGTTTAGGCTGGTTTAGGAGTATTATTATCCCATGATTTCTGAGAAGATTCCGTTCAGTTTTTCTTGGTGTCATCGGGACATGGATCACATGTTTATTTTGTCATATCTTTACATCAGTTCTACGATTCCCACAAACAAAGGGTTAAAGAAAACAATGGCGGTTTTCTTATACCGTGTCTACATTTTCACTTTCTAGTATAGTGTCCATTCATTGAAATTTTATCAATGGGGCTGTGCAGTAACTACCATACAAGCTTGGCTTCCTCTTACAACTAAATTGCGTACCGAGAATTCGGAGAACCATCCAGGGCACTGTTGGGCTTTCTCAATTAACCCAATTTCTTCAAACAGGTCGTTCGCATTTATCGATTATACATTTCCACTGGCATTGGACAAAAGACAATTATAGATCTGAGACTGAAGATAATCTTTGCACTTTCTGACTTTTATCACAGTCCTAATCGATAAGAGAGACATTGTTATTTTTTCTGATGGTAATCATGATAATGGGTATTAAATGTGGTTCGCGATGTTTTAGCTGGAACCTATAGCACATCACTATTTCTTGTAGTAATTAGCAACCGAAAACTATTGAATGCTTATGGAAGGAATTCAAATACCAAAAAAATGGACCACAATACAACTGTGGAATGTGGGTACCTGGTTCAAATAGCACGAAACTTGGCCACTGTGGGGTTATACCAAAACCAAGGTTGTATTGAATGATTTACCAACGCATCAAAACGTTATGTTGAAGATTTTTAGGGTGATCATGCCTATCCATGCTACCCAAAGTCGTTTTAAAAGCAACCCCCTCTCATACCCATAACTTTGCTACCAGTTATCATGAAATTAGACACCCGGTCATGCCGGTTAACATCCATACTACAATAAAATGTTTCAGGTGACTTCAAATGCTGGTGCCCTTTGGCATGTTTGGTGCTCCATGTGCCTTTACACGACCGCCCGGCTTTTACATGTTTTACGGGAATTTTATTCTTTAGGATCTTACTTAGCACAACGTCTTCTTAAAATGAATAAAGTCTGTTTGCCAAGACGTGTTCTATTGCAAAGATTGCGGCCTTATACAGGGTGATGTTGATTTATGCACCGATGTTTGCCTTGCTTGGCTTTCACACATATACTTTGAGCCCATTGGGCACTAGAAGCTGAAAAGTCTTAAGACGCCTTCGAAGGAACTCAAATAAATTCCATGCCATTTAGAAATAAAATAGTCGGTTAGTTTGAATTTTGACGTGGTCAAAATAGGCCTGATGATGGAGGGATGAAGGAGAGAGAAAGGAAGAGAGAAGTGGATGAAAATGAAAACCCTGATATCGTATAGTTTGATTTCAAGTTTCAGATGATAACATAGCGGTCAAAACGTTTATTCATCATCATGGGAATCTGAAGGCATTTGCAAAATCAGGTGCAAACTCCATTCAAAATGTTATCGAAATCATTTAACATGAACTGTGTTTGAGAAGAGGGCTCTAACCCTTGTAATTTGACCAACGCTGTTGCTCTACTGTGAACTTCCAGTTGGATTTATTATTTTTTTTCAAAAAGTTATTACTGTTTTAATGGATATTACAAAGAGCACAATCGAGATGATCAATGAATCAAGTGAGTGAAGTGACAATTGACAAAACATATACCATGCATTCTTTCCAATCTACAAACTATAAGACTTATAAAGGCGTGCCGAGTTGAAAAGCACCATTGAATACTGTCGTCATCATGATCATGATGATTACACGCCCACACATCCATAACGTCAGCTACCGACCACCCATCCCTTCTTTACCAGCAACACGGCGCCTCACTACCCATGACAAGATCAAAACCACCACCACCACCAGTATTCTTTCAGGCTTAACATTTATATTGAATGTGAAAAGTTCAAAACTATGAACACTTGTCCCTATCCATCACCCCAGACTTAAAAAAATCATGATCTGACCTCTTCTTACCTTTCTTTCCCTTTTCTCCGGTCCGGTTGCTATGCTCGTTGTGCGTTTCGTTGTTATTGCTATCCGATTTGTCACTGTGGACATGCACATTGTTGTTTGAAGGTTGTGTCGAACCCTGGCCCTGTTGGTTTTGGGCCCCTGGCTGCACTGCGAACTTCAACATCTTTAAGAGATGTGGATGGCGAGTGCGTTTTACAGGTCCTCAATGTTGTCGTTTTACACTATTTAAAGAGAGCTGACGAAAGTATCATTCCAGGGACATCGATTCCACTTCTTATCAAACAGCTTGACCAGTAAAAAGTGGTTAATGGGAAAATCTGTTTGACGAAACTATATATTCAGTTATCCATGTCCGACATCAATAATTTCGAAGTCCTTATTAAGGGGATCTCAAAAAGGCAGCTGCGTTGACACTATGATAGATAACTCAATAAAAAGCCCACGTGGAAAGTAATCAATAGTTGACAGAGTAGTTCAGTTTTTTATGAATGGGAGCAGATCGCAATGTAGAGTGCAGTTACGACAAGTGCATCCACTATTGGGTTCTCAAGCATAACCGCTGCCTGCGAAACTCTTGCTGGATCTCCAGAGGTTAGCTCTCAACCTATCGGAGGGAACACCGAATGAATGAATGAATGCATGTGTACATTGGGCGACAAGTGGTTTCGATACGTACGATACGTGCGAGTCGCGCGCTCGCTATGAACACAGTGTTAGCTCTATGTTCATGGAGGTACCTCCATGCTTTAACCGATTTACACAAAGCCACACATACCACAGGGACGGGGTTTTTTTTATGGATCCTGCCTGTGGATGCAGATGTGTTGTATTTTCTTTCAAAAAATAATTCTGCAAATTACAGACAGATTGCTTATGTTGGGAACATTTTGCTTTGATCGAAGCATTTCGAGCAGTGTATTTGTGTTTGAATAGTGTTTCCCCCTTTCCCCTGTTCTACTGGTACTTAGAACTGCTAATGTTAAAGAGAAATTCCAGTAGTTGCAGTAAACGCTGATTTCATGAGAAAGTCTGTAAAACCAAGCTTAATTGTCAGAAAATCATCGAGTATCTAGATCTGGTACAGTTACATAAACTGAACTTTGTGAAATCTTGAAATCCACGCTGAAAAACGTTCACACTGAAGATCACCAACACAGATAGGCACACGTGGGACAGTGTATTATTATTGCTGGAATAAAGACCCGACGGAAGTGACCGAATCCGCGCTTATTTTGCATATTTCTCAGCAATTACACAATTTCTCCCAGAATCCTTTGGCACATATTTTTTATTCATACAAACAGACACTTGGGTGGTCATTATATTAGATTCTGTAAAAAGTCATTTTGAGATCGTTACCAAAACTGGAATTTATCTTTAACAGCCTTGCAGTATACAACCCTTCGTAATGTAATCCATTCATATCGCCATAGATATTTACCCTCTGGAGGTCGCGAATACTTCAGCCGTCAATAAATTACTTTCCTTTAACAGTGTTTTAAAGGATACACACAAAGAAAATTCACGAAAGTGATGATTATAGACAAATTATATATGAGTGGAAAGGTCTTGTCTTTTTATACACAAATATGTCACTAAAAAGTCTTACAGATGTTGTGGAAATGCAAGAAATGAAATTAATAGAGACCCTTCTCAGCCCCCCAGCCGCCCCCAGGCAGACATTCACGCGATCGAAAACAGTCGAGAATAATGACGTCACATGATCGACTACACACTATCTCTCTGTGCATAATACACTGATACACCTTCCTGGTCTCTATTTTTCTTCGAATTTACCGTTTTCTTCATGTGTTGTGATATCCGATTTCGACATCTTCAGACTATAAGAGAACCAGAACTGTGTTACTTTATCCATTTTTATTGAATTATGAACTGGAAAGACCGATTTTGTCCACTCGACAGTCTTCGTTGTGTTGCTCTGATTCCAAGCTGTACGGTCCCATTCACTTGCTGCCGATGCAGGTTACGCTGCACTGTTTGATCCAGTCAAAAAGACAAAAGTCAAGGTAAGCATGTTTGGAAACTGTAGTCTGTACTTGTTCTGACGATGCATTCAGGTCAGATGACAGATACAGATCTGATATAATTTTAGAATCATGCATTTTGGCATGACTACTATTAAAATTAAAAAGTCTTTATTTTAGAAATAATGTTTTTGCACAATTCCAGCAGATTCTTCTTCACAAAGACTTCAGTCAGATTTCTAAATAAACTGGTCAGGACTCAGGCGATTAAATTATTTAGGAGCATGAGCACTGGCATGGACCATGGCTGAAAATATGCTGTTTCAGAGGAATGTTTGGCATTATCGTAGTTTTTGTCACCAGTCCATTCACTGCCGTTTATTTCGTCAACGGCGGTGATCCACTCCCATTGACTTTGTACACAACGAGCGCACAAACACCAAATTTCACGATAAGGCCGAATGTTTTCACGATAAGGCCAAATGTTTAAGTTTTTATTATACGCAGGTCTAGTACCCAATGCGTTTATGCTCAGGAGGGCCCTGTATCGTATACATCCAGATACACAGAATTATATCGCCATAATGCCGATGTCATGAAGCAAGACAAATTTTCAGCAGTGGTTACCCTGATCATGCTGATTCCTGGCCAAAACTAGAGTCTGGTGTTTCTTTCTGATTAGAGTGCTTCTACATATGAATGCGTAGTGCCTTCAACATAAAACAATGAAGATAAATGCACTCTTTGTAATGACACAGAGTACCGTACCTCAAGTGATTCACTACCGCTAAGCGGTAAGTAGAGTGGGGCCTACACAAACATCACTTGAGCGTTGAGGTAGAGCACCAGTGTTCTGAGTGGAATTTTTCAGGTGTCTAAACCTATTATTTGTTGTTGACCGGGAATTACATGCCACCGCACGTCGTCAATCATCAAGATAATGAAATTCATACTTTGATTTGATTATTTAAATTATTTCTTTATTTTTTCTCTCTTCTACACACAGATCTGCACACTTGCTGACTCTGGTGACTTCTGGTCTCTGCTCGCTACTTCAATCTGGGAGATTCCATCATGTCCTCTTACTGATTTGGATATAGCCATTTTTTTCTTCACTCTTTCCAGGAGCTACGGTGCAAGTTTTGGACTGATAATGATGCAACAGAAAATTTATCTTTATCGATCTTGGAAACGATTTTGAGCACAGTTTTGGAGAGAACTAAAAAAATTGACTTGGACAGGAATACAGCTTGTCGAAAATAAGAACACACAACTTAAAACAAAAAAAACAATTTTAATGTTATTAGGGCATTTTGCAAGAAATTTTCTAATCAATCACACGTCCCAAATCAAGGGTAAGTCCTTTGATTAAAGACAAACATGTACATGTAGTTGAACTGCTATTGCAACTCGACCTTATTACGCTTGAATTTGAATTTAAAACTTACGCTTGATTTGCAATGGAACATAAGTTTCTTGCAGTGCCCCATATTTGTGTTTTGTTATCAGATATCTAACGTGCTGATTTTTCTCGAAAGGTATAATATATTTGTCCTTTTAAACGGTATTTGAATATGGGTACGCCTTTTATTTGTTTTCCACAATATTTATTGCATGTACATGTATGAACAGAAGTGAAATATTTATTGTGAAGCACTGAATGTTGTGTGCTGTTGTGTGATGGTTCAATTTTTTGTTCTAAGACTGTAAGCCTGGTGGGTGTGAGGAAGTGGCCTGGATGAAAGAAAAGTGAACATGTGCCCAATTACAGATTTGCATATTTTAAGACAATTTTGTTTCTGGATAAATATTGCTATGCATTCCCTACATTAAGAGTAAAGGAGAAGTCCACACAATCAAAAATTCATTTGAATTTAAAGAAAAATAAGATATTGCAGGAAATTTCATAAAAACTTTGATTCAAATTTATATAATTACTACTCTAACATTGAGAAATTTTTCCTAATTTATAAAACGATGATATGCTCATCTGTGTCGATGTGCAAATTACACTAACCGTTATGTCACACGCACTAAGTTCTTTTGTATTTTGTTGTTTGATATATTTACATGACATGTAGATTTGATATTTAATTTTCTATTTATTTTCTGAAAAATTTTCAGAGGGATTTTAATTCCTCCAAATAACATTTAGAGTTACAGTTCCGTAAATGTAACCTATTGTGTTCGGATGAAGAAATTCCTATACTCAAATCTGCAAAGAATTAAAAAACAAAATGCCACAAAAAAATTAGAAACGAATGTGATGTGAGTGACAACACTAATTTGCATATCATTGTTTTGTGACTGTTTTGAGTAAAAACAGCAAGGGAAATTACTCTATTCAAATAATTTTTAGTTGATGTGAACTTGACTTTTAACTCATCCTGTACCCCTCCCATCCCAAATAAGAGTAGAATCTAATCAAGAACTTGAAAATCAAAAGAAGCAATTAAATAAGATTTGATAAATACAGGTCTGAATGGGATTTCACAAGAAAAGAAAGCTGGGTAGGGACGAGAAGGAATAAAAAAAATACCCAATATAATCCGAGTTTTGAACCAGGGTCCTCGCTCACGACAAAACGATGGCCATCACGTTTGGCCACAGACCATTCCCTTCATGAAGGGGGGCTTTTAAGATATATGAAACAAAGTCCGCTCGCCGCTGTGGGCTAATCATGTTTCGGCAATTCAACTGCAATTTCAATCATTTCGCGATGGATATTGCCATGTTATTTTGTGGTTCCTGACTTTGTTACGTAATGAAATTTCATAATTTTTTTTCAGTCGTGACGAAGAATGTCTATGCTTTATATTGATTATAATGTCAATTTGTCGCAAGTGTGATTTCTAAGTGAAAATATGCTTTGTTTATTCAAATATATTTCTTGAAAAAAAAATCATTTTTTCTAAGCTAAATATCGGTTACCAAAATACGTTAAATGTGCACTTTATTTCACTGTTCAGTAAATTCAAACTTTTATCTATATAACAAGACCAATCTTGTGAGGAATAAACAATTCTAAGAGCAAAAAACGCTGATTGGAAAGATCGTCTTCAATGGGCTGCTGTCAGCTCAGCTGCTCACGCTCATTGTGTGACGTCACTCAGCTGGAGCTCGCAAGAGGACCGATTGAAGGCAGAAATATGGCATGAAAATAAATCATTTTTGAGAGCTGATTTCTGCAAACTCTAATGATTATTTTGAAAAGTGAAGTTATATATCTGATTAGTAATACTTCCCCTTTACAATGATGACCACAAAAAGGCATTATAAAATACTTTGGATTCTTCGAGTGTCTCCTTTAAGCCAATTCTTTAAACTATGCTTATCGTACCTTTGTCTGCCTGGTCCACTTTTAAAATGAAGTATAATTATTTTATCATTTTTATCTCTCCATGTGGCTTTCATATTGAGTTGCTGGTGAAGAGGAGTGCACACACACACACATATATATCTATATAAATATACATATACATGTATATATACATATATATATATATATATATATATATATATATATATGTATGTATATATATATATATACATATATATATATATATACATATATATATATATATATATATATATATATATATATATATATATATTAATAACGAGGAAAAATACTTATGTTAGATATAAAATAAAGCAAAGTACAAGCTTATGGCAGGGGATGTACGCTTCGGAAAATACTTCAGGAAAACTGTCACTTTCTTGAAAAAAAAATGAAAAAGTTCTTCATTATATTTTCGATGGTTTGCTATTCAAAAGATATCTCAAAAGCATTTAATAAATAATATAATATTTTTGTCTTCGGTGCACCAGATCTAAGTGAAAACAAAAGCAGTCGATAGAGGGCGCCTGTACAAATTGATACAATGAACTGTTATACCATTTCACGAGTCCATTGTAAGTATAAGTAATCGAATTCAAATTAACATGATAAGAATTTAATGTTATAAGTATACAATATAGCCTCCTAAGTAGCTGGAATCCCCTGTTTTGGCAACTTTGTTCACAGGGTTACGCATGTCACAGTCCCAAGGAAAAGTGAAAACTTCGCACATAATGGCATAGGCACAGTAATATTAGTTAGAGTGAATTTTATGAGCCTTCTTCGACTTTTCTTCGATAAGTTTGTATATAGTATCAGTGAGAAGCCAATAATGAAATTAAGAATCCTAGGTCAAGTCTGCCCATGAATGTAGTGACTTATTTCATCCCCCCCCCCCTCTGATTATTACGCACGGCCTTCTCAGGGATCGTTGATCGAGCCAACGTTTGATAACATTTCAAAGGACATCTTCAGATGCTTGTAGCAAAGGATATGATTCATACAATTTCAATAAAAACCTTTTTTTCTATATCATGTATTATATAAGACTACAATTAGTAAATAAATGGTAAATTCATATGTTTATTGGACAAATATTTTTATGCAAGTTGATTTTAATTTTTGACGCTCATTAATAGATATCAAAATCGTGACAGCGGATAGCTTCAAAATAAGATTTTAAAAGAAAGTTTGCCTTTTTATCATTAGATTTTCATTCGAAGACGGTAGTGCAAATATTCCTGATATATTTCGTTTTTAGACTATGATTGCGAGATCTTTGCATTTTGTCGCGTGACCACTCAAATCTTTGCTTTCATCCATTTCTTTGAAATAATTCCATACCCCCAAATCAAGCCAATCGAAAAGTAGTTTGTTTTCTCAGCGGGCTTAAACGAGACAACAGTCTGCTTCATGCTGTGTGCATCAAGAATTATGATTACCTCAAGTTTAACTAGAGCTGATTAACAGATTACGCCCCGTTTAGTCTGCTTTTATAGCGCTAACATCAAAGAGGTTCTTCTGTATATGTTTAAACCCTAATCAGTAAGGACTTTGTCGATACAGGTTTCATGTCAATGGGCCCAATTAACAATGTGGATTGTTATGAAGCCATTGAAGTAATCCGCCTTTTTATAAGATTACATAACCAATCTTGGATTTGAACTGGCGCGTGCAATCAATCGGCACGCGTTGGCCAAGGTATCAAAGCTATAATCCCCGCATACATTCGTAATTCCGAAGCTTCGTTATTTTGAAGGTTCGGATATTCCGAGATTCGTTATTCCGAAGGTTCGTATTTCCGAAGGTTCGTTAGTCCGAAAACGTAATGAGGTTCGTAATTTTGAAGGTTCATTAGTCCGAAAACGAAATGAGGATCTTAATTCCGAAGGTTTGTTAATCCAAAACGAAATGAGGTTCGTAATTCCGAAGGTTTGTTAGTCCGAAAACGAAATTATTAACGTACCTTATTTCGTTTTCGGACTGACGAACCTTCGGAACACGAACCTTATATCGTTTTCGGAATAACGAACCTTCGAAACAACGAGCCTTATTTCGTTTTCGGATTGACGAACCTTCGGAACATCAAACCTTATTTCATTTTCGGACTATCGAACCTTCGGAATAACGGAGTAACGCCACAAATGTTCGGATTAACGAACCCTTTAACGTTTTCGGATGAACGAACATCGAGGTATAGGCAATTTACGTGTTTCGGAATTACGAACCTTCAGAATTACGAAGTGTAACCATAATCCCAATGAATCATATTCATACATCCTTCTAATAGCATAATAAGCGTAAATCATATGATTTAATCAAAGTTTGATTTAGAAGTTAGCATTTGTCTTTAGCACGATCTACATTATATGAAAACGACATGGTAAAGGGCTGATGTAGGGTTTTCCAAGCAAATGACTACTCACGTCCAGATATAGACAAGAGATATACAGGCAGAGTGTTATAATGATGTCACACACTTATTCCCCCATTTTCTATTTGATTATAGGAACATGAATAATTCAATTCAGATGATAAAAATCATAATTGTTATAATTATTTGTGATATTAGTGCATTCAGATACTCTTTATGATCGAATCTATAGAATTAGAATTTCGTTTGCTTCTTAGGACACAAAATGAATTTTGCCTGTGATTTTGTCATGCTGAACATAATGTGCATAAAGTATAACGTGCTGTGAACATAATGCAAAACTTTATAATTCAATATCTTTTTGTTTTATTTCAAATCAATTTTGATTAACATTTTCATTATTATGTTTGTGTAATTATTATACTATTATAATATAATTATACTATTATCGCCTTTGTTTAAATCAACTCATTGTTAGGGTGGATTTTGCTTTTAAATTCAACCCTCCCCACCCCTAATTATATCATATTGAAAACTTAACATTACAGACATTCTCCAACGATGAACAAAAAATAGGATGTTGTTGGGAGATTGAGCTTTTTAAAAAGTGACCAAACTTGATAAAAATGAACAAGAATGTAACAAAGGAAGGTCAAATTTTTTTTCTCTGGTGTACACTGGTTTATATGGCTTATTAAAAAAGAAGTAATTTACTTATTTAAAATTTTTTTCAGTTTTTTTAGATATATTGTACAAAATACGCAATACTAATGAATATTTTGACTCGAAAATTTTCGGTGCTAGGAGACACTTTATTTTTGGAAGGCCTAAAAATGGTACTATTCGTTAGCAGTTTGTCATTCGTTGGAATTGATCAGAGAAGTCCTAGTAATGAAATTATCACTAAATTCCATTCAATTTTATCAGAATTGTGTCAAAGTTGACTGGGAAACTGCCCGAACAATTGCGTAATTTTTTTTTCATTGAAATGAAATTGGGGATATACATGGGGCCCTAGTTGAACTTTATGATACCCTTTTTTCTGATGTGTTCCATACCACAAGGGACAGGAAGCACCTGTCTGAGACAACTCTTTAATCCAATGAGATTAAATTGAAGAGTACTTGAGGGAGTACTTGAAATCGATCTCTTTCAAGCATCCTATACAGAATCACAACTGGCTTGGTAATTGATCAAGTTTTCATTCTTCTTTACATGGCACGCGTTTTAAAGTTTGCGTGAAGTTCAAGCAGAATTTCACTCACCAAGGGAACTCTCCACACAAGGTGATAGCGATATACCCTACGAGCTACGACAACAGACAAACTCATTTCAAAAAGTTTTAAAATACAACTTTGGTTTTTCACAATTATTTATGTTTCAAGGGTTTTAGCGCACAATAACTTAGATTACCAAAACGGGGGCCCTGTATATAGTGTTTATGCATAAGATCCCCCCTGCTTAAGAAGGTAGACCGATACAGCATCATCGGTATTATTATTGTCCATTTACACTCATATTTGCTCAATATCATTGTATCATTACACTTAGTAGATTTCTAAATAGCCGCCAATGATGGCAATTCGAAATTAAAGAATTCGTCGAACGTCTCCAATGAATGCTAATTTTAAAGCATGTTGAACATACATTTTATTCTACTCTGTTTATGTCTTTCAGAAAAAAGGATGAATAGGTTTACCAGGAGTTTTAAATGTAAAAAATCGATAAAACCTATTTGGTTAGCATCCTATACGTACTTTGCGTGGCTTTAGAACTAATTTAGAGATTATTCTTCAATTCCTCTCAAGAGCTTGGCCATGTGGCACGCGTGTTCAAGTTTTTTGGTTTGAAGCACCATGGGGGGTTTGGAGACTTCAAGTAGGAGTTCACGAGGGATTGAAGATTATATTCATGCTGTTTGGAAATCTTGCAGATTCTTAGAAAGTGCAAATGCCCGTTGTGGTTGTGAATGAATTTCTGAGCGGTATACCATTGTTCACCTCCCCCCTTTTTGGGGGATGGGGAGGGTGGTAATCAGAAACTTTTTTTATAGTGGAATAAGTTCATGTACCTATTAGCAAAGAATTAATGTGCTTTTGGCTTTCTTTAGTCATGTTAGTTGAGATTAATTAGGTCGATTACAAAGCGTTGTTTTACATGGCTTGCAATTGATCACTGAAAGACAATGTCTTGTAGCAGCCATTGTCGCATGCTTGTTCATAACATTGACAAGGGACCAATCAGAATTGTCCCTTACAACACATCTGTCATGACACCCCGGGAAGTCCGATGCTACTTACATCATTTCATTCATTATCCATCCAAACTGTTGAACGTGGCGTCAAACTTCGGAAGCTGATTTCCTTTATTTGGAATCAAACACACAGAAAAAAAATCGCCAGTAATCGTAACCGTTAGCGCGCTAATGAAGCTGGTCGCGAAGATACAATACCTGCAATCGCCTTGGTATAAACTAGCATCCAGGGCCTAATATAAGCGATCAGAGGTTTCGGCGGCAACCTCTTTGATCTATCAAAATCCTGATTTTTAATGGCATACGGCTGCTTAGAATGCCAACAAGGATAATAGAAGGGGTTGGCAATTTTGTTTTGAAGACGTCGCCTGTCTTTATCCCATTGTTTAACAAGTAATTAAAAGCGATGATGAGGAGGGATAAATCCACTGAGACAGCTGGGTACGAGGCTAATGGTCTTGTATTGGAGTCGTAGTCTGGAGTCGTAGTATTTCGAGTTTCGAATTTTGAAAGTATCCCTAATAATGATAATAATAGTAAAGATAATAATAATGTAAAATGATAACAACAATGACAACTCTTATTTACCTAGTGTAGGTACTTCAGCTGTAAGCTTTTCTTTTTACCCTTCTCCATTCTCATACGTCGAGATGGCAGAAGGGGCATTTTTAAGTCTTAAGTTTAACTCAGCCGGGGATCCAACCAATGACTTCATCTCCTATTCTTGAGGCGGATGCCCTTCCATTTAGCCACCATGCACAATTGAAGAGTAAGATTTAAGAAATTAAAGTTACATGAACATGACAAAGTTGAGCATTCTCCTGGACAGAACCAGCAGTAATATAATTTCCACAACTTGCATAAGATCAATTCATGATTTGCTTCAAAATGTACAGCCGAAAGAAATGCACTATTAATTTTGTGAAACATGGTTGGCTTTGCATGATCAGCCTCGTTCGGAGGCTATTAAAGTCATGTATAAATTTGTGATATGATTTTTGTTTTTAAAAGGTTTATGCATACAATACAGAAACTTAAATAAAAAAGAAAACCCCGTTTAAAGTAGGGCTTCAGAGAGAGAGGGGAAAAAGAGGGGTTATTTATGAGGACGTCTTCGTTGCTTAGACTACTAGTATCCAGCGCACGCGAGTCGTGTGTCTACATCAGACTGAGACGAGAGATTTTTTTAGCAAGTAAACGCCAGTTTCTCTTTCTTTTCTTTAGTGAGAGTTAAATAAATCTCGGCTGTTTCCTTTTCAAATATTTAACCCTCCGTGACTCAAGACCCAATGGTTTGTTCAGTTGTGTATGCATGAACTTGGCGGCGAATTTCAAAGGCGCTGAAAACAACGCTCGCTAATCTAATGTGGAAAATGTAAACGAGTGACGCAGGTGCTTTAAGATTTCATTGAAGCATTCGAATGTTTGCTCCATAGACATGGCACTGCATGCTCAGTGAAGTAAGCTGAAATTTTTTGAAAAGAAATCACGAGTCAAGCAGGCAAACTTTATGTTTTAATTCTATACATTCTAATGCCTCATTCCTCATTTTTCACGAAGTGTAAAATAATCATGCTGAAATCATATTATTAGAAAATAGAGTAGAAGAAGTTGAAAAGAGAGTTGACTGATGTATTGGTGTGTGAGTGTCGGATTTTCGAAACAAACAACTATACTAGCGTCCAAAATTAAACTACCCCCCTAGATGCAGATTAGAAATTATATCCAGTCATTTTTCAGGATTTTCGGAAATAGGTCCGGGAAAAGTAAAATATATCCCTTAGATCTGATAGAGAACTAGCAAAATTGATACAAAGTTCATAATATAATTATAATGATAATCTGAATACTTTCGAGTGTGTATGTTACATCCATTTACTTGTTGGTGACTCGAAGGCTTGCTAAATCACGCCGATAGTTCAAATTACAACGGAGTTTCAGAAAACTAATTTTTCTCTATGATATTACTCTAAACATTGTTTTTTCTTATTATCTGCTTGTTGAAAATCAATCCGAAAAGAACGTTGCACTGGCAGCGTTTAAGAGTGGCAATGCTTGATATAGAAAAAAAAACAAATCAATGGGAAATGGTAAAATCTTATTTTTTCTCGGATTTAACCCTAAATGACTTATCCCAACTTCATACTGCACAAAGACAGCTGTCTTTTGGGGAAACTCTGTCTTGTCAAACAGAATTCTTGCCCGGGAATAACCTTTTCAGTTCTGTTCAGGGACTTCGATAATCAGCACAAGCGCATTAGACTCAGCCTGACCGGTTTTTACCTCGCATTTTCTTTCCGCTTGCCAGCGCACCCAGTCTGATGAACCATACGCAGGATTTATTGAATCTTCTGTCAAATTTGAGAGTGGTACCATCCTGATAAACTTTCTCCAATGTGAACATCATAATAAACGTTTAAGTACCATTCATCGAGATCGTGTACGCGAGTGTGATTCTGGTAATATTAAGCAGAAAACAAGGGTGATGCACTTAATTTCTTTACTTGGAGTTGGAGAACAAACCGTGCGATCTTCGAGTGAACGTGTACTTGAAAACGCCATGATTGTCAGATTGTTGTATGAAATTTGATATTCAAAGGCTGCAGCCTGCAATAGATGATGAATCATTGTGTATGTTATTCAGTGCTTCACCATTTTGATATAAGGTCCCGATAAATCACACATTTCATTTTTCTCTCTCTGTCTCTTCACACGCAATTAACTCATCAACATTTCAAATAGACCCACACAAAATTCCAGAGTGTGAACTCTTACAAACGTTTAGTGTTACAGCAATAAAAATTGAAACTTTTTATACCATGTTTTTTCCGCCATTTATTTAATTGTTGCTGTAAAAGTTATACATTTCGATAAATCGTAGACTAGGATTTTGTCACATGGTAATTGGATTAAGCTTAGAATCTACAAGCCCTCCAAATATCAAGACCAACACCAACACAACCAATTATCATCGCCGTCGTCGTTACCATCGATCAATTGAAATTATTACTGCATTATTCAATGTCCCCCCCTAAGCATGTATAATTATACAGCCGAATTTTATCGTAGCAATTGGAGCACTTGGTTTTCATGGCACGCACATTCACACACTTTTTTTTTTTGATAATATTTTATTTTCTTCCTCTTTCAAAACAATAAGTTGACAATCACAATTCATATAAATAAAGATTCTTTGCATGTATACAATCAATTAACAATCAAACAAATAAATATATCAATATCAATTAGATTACAAATATTTTTAAAATGATTACAAATGAAATCAAACCGCCAAATTTCTCTTCTATAACAATATGAAACTTTTTTTTGTAAGAGAAAAAAAAATTACCTCAATATTATGTTAATATCAAAATTATGTCAAATCAAATAAGAAACTCTACAAACCTTCAAGAGGAAGATTACATATATATGTTTCACTCACCCACGCACCCCACACTCCCTACCACACAATATACCACTCCAAAAAAAAAAACACACACGCACGCCCTCACACACACAGAAGACCCCCCTCCACACCCTCACGCACGCCCTCATAAAACTACAAGTAAGCGCGCGCCGGCTCATAACTTAAAAATCAATAATGCCTGTAACATTTTCGTTTACTATAATATTAAGTTAAATGTGTATTGCTCAATAAACATTGTAGAAGCGACATGCCGGGATCTGAACCTCATATCTGCAGCCACGACACCTTTACAAACACACGCAACTACACACTCACTCTTTGCGCTCTCTGACGTCCATCGGATGCCAACAAGGATGTCCGTTGATGTCAATGACCTCAACTTCTGTATACGACGATGTTCCCCTCGACAAAATTCGCCCGGGGCGAATCCGCTAATTTCTTCGTATCGCTTTCCACACCCACCTCCCGCCTTCACACTTCAACAGCTCTCCGTGGATAGGCATGGGCTATTTAATATATAGGGAGGAATTATGAAATTATTCAACGCGAATGGTCAAATCACAACGCTGTGCCTAGAGGCTCTGTTTTACCTGTTAATGGTAGGTAGATGGCACAGGAAATGCGAAAAGGCTCGCGAGAGGGGAGTTAAAGGGGTCACAAAAATTGATTTTGTCTACTAAAAAAAAAACGAGATTGTTGATTTGAAATAGATTAAGCGATTGATTCTAATAATTAAATGATCTTAACGCTCTTCATCAAGCGTCTTCAAAATATGAACTATTCGAACTTGTTTGACCCTAAGAATTCGCTGCTCTTCCCTCAGAAAAAAAAACTGTTTAAGGAAAGAAACCAACTCTTTTTCTCTAGTATATGGAGCTGTTGAAGTGTTAGATAAAATGTTTGTATTCTACAAATGATTTTGATTTCGTTTACAATCGGGCTTCATCGTCTCAAAAAATGTTTTATTTAAAAAAACATCTGGCCGAACATGCTAGCAAATTAGATATACCGCAATATATAACAGGCACACTATTAACTTTTACTTCTTTTAGTGTTTAAAACAGATATCAGAGACTTTGTACATCGTCTTAAAAGAATTGACTTTGCATCAAGGCAAAAATTCCCTGCTTTGTCAAACTATGGGTTTCCCTTTAAAGGTCGATGATCCTGATTTACTAGAGCAGAAATCAAATTCACCCGAGGCGAGAAAAATGAAAAATCTTCATTCGCTGTAAATAACGCGGTGTTAGCTTTTCAGTCTTGTACATCTGCAAATGGGCGTGTGCAGCCACTTAAATGATTTAAACTCAAAGCCTATGCGGGATAGTGCGGTCACTCTTTTGGATTTATTAATTAAATAGGCTCCTTCGACATCTAAAGGGTCGAAAATAAGGTGTCATTTCGGCCCTCGGGTCTGGGGAGCACTGCACAGCGCACAACACTACAGTCAACTCGCGGGTAGGAATATCGGCTTAAAGGGGAAGTTCACCCTGACAAAAAGCTGTTGTAAAAATAGCAGAAATATAATAAAAAAACATTGCCGAAGGTTTTGGAAAAATCAATCAAAGAATACAAAAAAATATTAGAATTTTCATTATTTGATTTGCGAAGTCATCTGCGAGCAACTTTTCAACATAGCGTATGGTAAAAAAAAATCAATCATAAGCCATTTTCTAAGAAAATTGAAAATGGTTATTACTGTACCTTCAGCATGTTCAGTAAGTCAATAGACAAAATCATTTCACACAAGTCCCGTTCTCAAGATGAAAAAAGTCATCATTGACGATTTCAATATTGAAATTTTATGCATTTCATATTACACAATGTCACAAATAATTATCTTTAATTGATTTTCCTCAAACATTCACAAATATTGTTTATTGTATTATTTTCTGCTATTTTACAACAAACTTTTATTCAGGGTGCATGAACTTCCCATTTAAAGTTAAAGTTCACCCTGACATAAAGTTTATTGCAAAAATGACAGAAAAAAAGGAGTAAAAAGTATTGGTGAAAGTTTAAGGAAAATCCATCAAAGATTACACAAAATACAGAAGAATTTGATTTAAAAAAGTGGTGATGTCATATGCGAACAATTTTCAATGTACTTGCTGGGTGCTAAGGTTGATTGATTGTAGGTCGAAGTGCGAAAATTCATTACTAGTATTGCATACTAATCGTTGGACGTTAAGACACAGAGAGGGCGCCATTACAATACAAAATTTCTGCAACATTTAGATCAACCTATAGACTCTAAAAGTGGTAACTTTAAAAAAAAAACATTAAAAATAAAATGAAATTCGAGGTTTGAATGAGTATTACCAGTGGATAGGATATATATCTGTGATTCCATATCTGACCATAAAGGGGTACCGTGACCGGCTCATCTTAAAAATAATTCGGCATTTATGAAGACTACTGACAGGATCAAAATTAATCTAATCACACAGTAAAATGGCTCTGATTCTTCTGCCAGTCAATAGTTTCAAACTTGGCGATATATCTTCTCGATTTGGAAAAAAGAAAGTTCAGTAGTTACCCTCCGTAGAATCAGTGTTAAATTGCCAATCATATCTATTCACTTTTGTCAATCACCTATATCAAAATAAATAATTTAGAATGGTTTGGCTCGAATGAATATCTTTTGCTTGTCAGTTCTAAATAGACCCGTGAGACCTCTATCGCCCAGATAGCGGTAACACGAAGCACGATATAATCGATTTCCCCCAACTTATATTTTTATACAATTGTGTTTTCCTTTGCCTTTGTGTCGTCCAAAATGATCTTTATTATATTTTTTGATACAAGATAAGATTCATTCATTCATTGATGTAGGAAACATTTTTTTAATTTCTTAATGTACAATGGTTTGAAGTAATTCTCGGTGTTAGAGACAATATAAAACACAATGTTTTATTAATTCATGTGAAAATTTGGGTCAATATGATTTATAATAACCGTAAACTGACAAGGGTCCAAAATGTAAATAAACATGCAGTGCCATTAAAAGGGCAAAACAGATTGAATATGAAAAGGCAAATAAAAAGAAAAGATAAATTGACATTATACCTGTACACCATATATGGAAAAAGTTTTCCCTATCATAGGTTTTAGTCAATTACACTCAATTGTTTATTTCATTATTTTTGTTTATCTCCCGCGTTCTTCAAACTTTTTCTCCCACTGATCCTTACCAATCAATTTTAATTACAAAAAAACATCAATATACGGTTACCTTGCTACAATGCTCAATTTGGATAAAATTATTATAAGGAGTCAGTAGTAGTATAAGAATACATATTATAATAGAAATAAATCCAATATTCATGATGCCATTATGGGTAAAAAAAAAGTAGACGGGTTTTGGTTTGGCTGCTCCCCTTAACATTTCGTTTTTTGCTTTGTTGTTGTTTTGTTGGTGTGTTTTATATATCAAATCTGTGAGATTGTTGTATATATATTTTCGAAGAATAAACGTATAGACTTCATTATTCTGTATTTGTATGGTCTTACAAACACAACGCATGGATATATCTATATCTATCTATCTATATATATATAAATATATATATCATGGGATGAACTTCTTTTTGCATCCCTCTCTCTCTATAAAACAAACTATTTTACATATCAATTTTAGTATTTTGTCAGAACAAAAGTCTTGTGTTTTTGGATCTTTTTTATCAATTACAGTAAATACGAATGAATGAACTGCTTTCTTTTTGTATTATTGGTTGTGATAGTCTTTGTTCAAAAAAATTATATCACGATGTATACTACTTCCTTTGTTATATTGCTCTATACTTCATTTTGTATAAGTATTTTATTTACTACACTCTAAAAAATATTGGGTAAAAGTGCTCCATGAGGGTAATTATGTGTCCAACCATTATAAGTCATTTCTCTAAAGGCATTTTTATTTATCCAGTGTGATGAATTTTTTTTCCCATTCTAAATCATTGATGCTTACTTTTTAAACCTTACTGGACAATATGTTTCCCGCATTGAATAAAATACTGCCCCAAATTTGTTGGAAACATAATTAGCCTCGCAGTAGTAAAAATTTTACCCAATATTTTTTCCAGTGTCTTTATGAGAAAATTTAATATTATTATCTGAAAAAAGGCTAAAAAGAATTAAAAGAAGAAAAATATTCACTGGCTCAAATATTAACTGCTGAGTGATACGCGCCATATAAGCTAAAAAACAAACAACAGAAACATTGCTAAGATGTAAGGCATAAATTGTAATGGTGAAATAATGGTCGTCAGCATTACTAATCTCAAAATGCTCAATTCAAATTTAATTTACGATAACATTTTATTCACACAATCACAAACTAGCCTAATTTAATGTATGAAAGACAATACTTTATTTCGTTATTTAATAAAACGAATACATACCATGCTTACTTATTATGATCTCGATTCTCGAAATACATATAATACATGTTCTTCCATGGTGATTTCCGACCTTCGCTGTAGAAATATTCCACAGTGAATGGTAATATTGCAGTGAATAAAGAAAACATCTTGCATTCATGATTTCAGGCTGAATCGTGCTCAAATCAAATTCAGGCACTTCGTAAGCAATATAGGCCCATAAACTTTTCATAGTAAATAAATAACTGATTGGATGGTCCGTGTTATTCAAATCGACGAATGTTTGCGTAAAGTAAATGCATTACTCTTTAAATCATACGCCACAATATCTAATGGTAATTATTTACAACAACAAAAATCTCCACGAGCTCTCCCTTTTCGATGTACATGTAATTCGTATGTTAATTTTATGAAACTAATGGCCCCGGCATTTCAAAATAACATTTTACATTAAAATTAATCAATGATAAAGCTAAAATATTTCGGCTTTCGTGTCATCTGATGGTGGAAACGTTTAATCATTAAATCTAAACAAACTTCACAATAACTATTATTCACACAAGTATTATGATAAAATGTAATCTCATATGGCAGTGACAGCGCGATGTTAACTATGGTGAAGGGTATGACGTCAGTAATGTCATTTGAATAACAGGAATAATATATCTGGTGATCCTTTTTAGGCGCTAATCTGCATAAATGAAAATATGAGGAAATATCACATACCGCATGAAAGGATCACCAGTCGACAGTCGTCCGTAAAATCGCTAGGATCTTACAAATAGTTCTATGAAACACACTCCAGGACTAAAATGAAAAGAGAAAAATCGACTCTAAATGTAGTTAACAGAAAAGGCACCAATGGTAACCGGAAGACGAGATAAGCCGCATTCACAGATTTTAACGCCTGCGTAATAGGTCGAAATATCACATCGTCAACCTATATCAAAAGGAATAACAAGAATTTTGAAATAATGGTGGAATTAGAGTTTTAATTAAAAATGAGATGCTGTCAATTAAATGGATATATTTCCATAAATTCAATATCACATTATTTCGACTTTTCTGTTTTAAATCTTTGTTAGGCCTATTTTAAGCATCAAATGATTCAAATCTTGAATCCTGACATGATAGCCAAGATAGCTTATTTCCATATTCGGTCTTCGTGTAAACACTGATACGACGTAGTCTTGTAAAATTTCTATTTTCATATTCATCAGGTATTGTGATTTATGATTAACCTGCAATTATGGCCCGAATTCACAAAGGTGGTTTTCAAAACCCACGGTTGAGTCCATGGTTTATGCAGATTTCCTGTATAAATTACGCTTAATTAAGCGCGTTTCTGGCGCGTGTATAAAAAGAGGTCAAATTCTATTGCGCGCTTTTGTCAAAGTGCGCCAAAATGACGCCTGTTACCATGGTTATATACGCTATTTTATTCATGAGTCCACCGTTTGAAGAGTGGGCTCATGAATAAAAACAGTGGACAGATGAATAAAATAGCGTATCTAACCATGGTAACAGGCGTCAATTTGGCGCGCTAGGACGAAAGCGCGCATCAGAATTGGACATTTTTTATACACGCTATTATATAGGCCTATACCCTATTTTATATACGCTATTTTATTCATGAGTCCACTGAAGAGTGGACTCATGAATAAAAACAGTGGACTCATGAATAAAATAGCGTGGATAACCATGGTAACAGGAGACAATTTGGCGCACTTTGACAAAAGCGTGCATCAGCATTGGACATGCTTTATACACGCGCCCGATATGCGCTAAATTAAGCGTAATTTATACAGGAAATCTGCATAAACCATGGACTCAACCGTGGGTTTTCACAACCACCTTTGTGAATTCGGGCCTTAAAGTTTCTGCTAATTTTACCTGAGTTACACAAACTTACAAAGCCGGACCTTCGGCAACCCCCCACTCAGCCTTTCGCGGAGCGAGTGATTATTTAGTCCCCGGTACCCCGGGAGCCCGCCGGAGCTTCCGTACCGCAGGTCTAACTAAAGCCCTTGGCGTATTTAATAAAGATAACTAAATCAAAGGGGAAAATTTAATATAATTTCAATCTACTTACCATGATACCAGACGATCAGACAACATGGTTTCAATGTCGTCGTCATTGTCGTCGGCCATATTTCGAGGTCAAATTTTAGTCCAAATATTAAACTCAAGCCTCCGTATCCAGCGACGTTCACCGACTAAACATGCACTTTGACTTTGCGCATGCTCAGGTTCATTCATTCAGTCACTTATTATTTCATTTATTCATTCATTCTCGCATTCGAGACCAGTAAATAATATTTTCTCACGAAATTTTGGCCCATACTTCAGGGGTAGAAGTATGGGCCCACGAATTTGGCCCATACTTCGCAAAATGGCCCACACTTTCTGAAGTTTGGCCCACACTTCTGACCCACACTCTGCATGGCAAATTGGCCCACACTACAAATCTCTCTCTCTTTCTCTTTCTTTTTATTCTATTCTTGTAGAGATTAGTAAAGGGGTCCACTTCCTCTAAGCCCCCCATCTATCTGACGTCGCAGCTCAGATTTAAAAAAAAGATGTCAAACCTATTTTCGTCAGTGCCTTGTAACCACTGAAATTTCCGTGCTTTTAACATGTTTGAAAGTAGGCGATGCTTCTATAGAATGAGGGCGCTCTTTCTAAAGCAATGTGAAACCCAATTCATGAATATAAAAACCATGTAGGTCTTTTTACACAGTTAAGAATTTCGTTCATATTTCACAAATGATAACACTACTTTTTATACGCAAATAAATCAAAATAAGGCATTCAAAATTTGTTTGTCGTAACAGAGGGGAAGTATTTTGGTCGGGCGGTATTATTTTTTATTTAACATGCAAAGCTCAATTTGTTTGTTGTGTTTTTGTCGTCTTCAGGAACTTTCTCCTGAAGATGACAAGCTGTCGAAATGTCGACTTTGGGTGGCCCTTTTCAGGACAAACATATGCCCTTATCGAGGAACCATATAACGTCTATTGTAAGTTATCTTTTCTATTAATTTGGATATACTGGTAAAATATTAAAAATAGGCCTGTAATTTGTTATTCTTGCGGATATTCTAACAGGATTTACCTTTGCAATATTTATGGAATCAGGACATTTATCGGTGCTGATAGACAGATTAAAAGAACGACACGACACAAAGGAGAGGCAATATAATGTATGATCTGTTTAAAAGGGGAAATATGAATTCTATCATGTCCCCGTGATCTACTTGATTTGATGTTTCTTGTTATTTGATTACTTCCTGAACATTTGTGGGGTTAAAGAATAAGGACGAATAGTGGGGGTGGGAATTTTGTGTGTGCAAAATTTCGATTTGGTCTGTAATTTGTAATTTGATATCATGATGCAGAATTTTAAAAGACACAGAAAATCAGTTCAATAGTCATTGCAAAGTGCTTATAAAGACTTTTTTCTTTTCATTTAATGTAAAGCAGGTGTTAACAAATATGTTTGTTAAGTTAGGTACGACTGGAGTATGACATGCTGATAAGTAATGGTTTGCCCATCACCTCCACCGACGGGAATTATTTGCTTACTAACATAATGAACAACTGTTTTCCCCGAAATGGTTATTATTTCATATGATTAAAGTAAAAATGCATGTAAATTGGGCAGAAAATACCTTGAACCTTGTCCTAAAAAAATGTGTCTTTATGGGGATCTTCATCAATTACTGGTTGAGAAATATGTGAAATAATTATAGTTGTCAAAATCAGAATTTATAAACACGGGTCGGTACATTTCGTGGGTATCATTTTCACGCACATATATTTATTGTTCTGATAATCTATCAAATAGGTCTATCAGGTTCGGACCCATGGGGGGGGCGGAAGGTTCGGGTGTAACAAGTAAACTTACAAAATAGTATACCAGATACATAGAACATCACCACTGCGCACCCCGTAAAATGAACGATAACCTCTTTTTTCTTGTCAAACAGTGTCAATTAATGATTTCAGGTAAATTTGTATCCCGTAAAAGTCCGAATCTTGATCTGCGCCTGCCCATGTCTGTATGTCATGTATGTAGCAGTAATTAGATGCCGCAAGCGGAGAATACGTTCACCCCCATAATAAGCAAGTCTTGATTGTTAAGACTGATAATGGACTCATATTATTACGGGATGATCCGGGCGGCGGGGACGCCCCTTCAATTTCGAATTTTCTACAGCAGCCTTTGGGAGCGGATTGTCTCTCCTTTCCTCTCGGAAGGAATCCAAAAATCTATTAAATGAAATAATCCTAACCTAATCGATACTTTAGGATTTTGGATTTGGTCAATAAAGTTCAACGATGATGATTGTTAATCCTCCCAATCGTTTGTAGATTGTTTGTAAGATAGATTGCACAACTGATTTTAAAGATTGCAGACCAACTCTGAGCTTTGTAGATTCAATATGCAGTGTGGAGAAAAGAAGCAAGTTTAGTTCCTAAGGCTGTGTAACGGGACGGAGGAGAATGTCATGGATCTGGGAAGAAAGAAAAAGCAATAGAAAGGGAAACTATGTCAAAATAAACACGCTTTAGTCTAATTTTAAACATAAATGTTATGAAACGAAATCAGGATAAAGATAGGAAACAGAGAATCTGACATTTGACTAAAAGAAAAGGACTCCGTCGTTCGGTACTGCAGATCTATCTAAACTTTAAAATTAAAATTTCCTATCACGATCTTTTTCATGAAATATCAAATTCTGATCGGTAAAGATAAAAGCTAATTTGCTTTGTCGAATAAACATGACAAAAGAAGCGACTTGGAATATATTTGGAAAGGAGTTAAATGCAAAATTTATTGGAGAAATCAGAATTTGTCATTCTCCTTGTCACAATTATGATCATTATATGATGAACCACTGTCATTGAAAAAAACCTCTCCAACAATGATAAAGATACTCTTTTATCAAAGGGGGTGGGGAGGGGGAGAATGATCAGAGAATAGATTATATATATATATATATATATAGTAAATAGTGTTAGTAAAATACGAGCTGTGATTGGCTGGATTGGTACCACGTGACCTCCCTTCAAAAAGTTATATTGTACATATGTACAATATAACTTTCGATTTTTGGATGGCAAAACCCGTGTTAAATGAATGGGGAGAATATCGATTAATTTGTTTTCAATCGATATATTTGTATATCGATTTCCCAAAGTAGCATTTTTATAATTTCCGATAGCAGATAGAAATACAAATTTACGTGGTTTAACCCCTTGCAGCAGACGACTCCAAATATAAAATTATCCCTCGTGCAAGCCTATTTCACCTCGGCCTTCGGCCTCGGTGAAATAAACCTGCACTCGGGATAATTTTATATTTGTCGTACATATAATCCAGTATATTGTACAATAGATTGTACACTATTTATATAATATATATATATATATATATATATATATGAACCTGAAACTGCAAATTCTTCTTTTTTGTTTATATATTTATGAAGAAGGTTGCATAAACAAATATAAATTATCTAGTTTTCAGCGGAAACTAATAATTTTCATGAACTTACCTGTACATGCTTGGGTGTGTTTAGGATGTATTCTACTGCTTCTGCTATGTCTTCAGCCTCAAGTTGCTATCGAAGAATAAAATAGATAATCATTCCCTTTGGTATTTATTTATAATAATAATAATCATCATCATTATCATGATCACCTTCTTCATCATTATCATGATCATCCCCACCACCGCCGTCATCATCTTCCAATTTATTATTACTTTTATTACATTATCATTATTACTGTAATTGTTATTATTCTAATAATCGCCTGAGAAAGTTATCAAATATATTGCAAATACATGTAGGCCTCTTTTTTTTGTAGATTCACCAATGTAACACATAAACCACGTTTACATACCAAACAATGCTAGAGTGCATTTTGTACTCTCTATTTTTTTTGCAGCTTTACATGTTGGTTACCAAGGTGTTGCCTTTGGGTTGCAAACATGAACCTTTGTGTAAACATACCTTTTGCAGTAGGGGAACAGTAGATTTTGAAACATCTCCGAACATACTGGGATAGAAACCAGTATTCCCTTGACCTGGCGATATACCCTGGGAGAAAGAAAGAAAATTATTGTCGTATAAATAAAACAATCTTTAATTGAAACATAGTCCACCATTCTATTGGCATATAACATGGAAAATTATGAAATAGAGAAAAACGTTGCTGACGCAGTGTCATTATTATCGTTACACCCGTAATTAATTTAAATAGATGTTCTTTAATTTTGGCACCCAGCAGGGAACTTACGATGGCAGTGGATAGCAGTAGTGAATCTGTATACAGGGGTTAAGTGTATATAAATCACTCAAGTCCATGAAGGATCATTGTTTGTCTTTCAATAAAGTGAATCTAGGTCCAAATGGCTATGACTGGTCAAGACCTAACACCTCAACATTTAATACACACCGTTATTTTTATAATATATTCCAGCATAATGTTGGTTCTATAGAGAGTAATAAAAAGAGATGAGCTGTGATTCTGTGACATTACCGATATTCTGATGTTTGACTTGATTTCCCTGAGCTCTTGCCTGAAACCTTCTTGTATAGCCATTAACATCACCTTGGAAGCTCCATAGAAATGCATATCACTAATAGGTGTCCACTTGTATGCGGCAAGACTATAATATTAGGGGAAAAACACATTTCTCGAACCAAAAATATTTAACCAAAAATAGCAACAAAAACCATAAAACACCTCCCGTTATTGACGACAAACATAAATGACTTAAGTTTTTAATTCAAAAGGATTGAAATAAACTGGGAATCCCAAAGGATCGGTTTTAGGTCCGCTGTTATTCATTCGTTTGCAAAAGATGGATTATCCGGTGACTATGACATTGTTTGATACCGCGTTTATTCTTCCGTAATGTAAGCATTAGATCTTATGACGTATTTTTTTTAGTCAAAAGTATCATAGACATGATAGACATCATTATAATAGGCCTTAAACAATTAAAATATAAAAGTGAACAATATTATGTTAGTTTATACGCTCGATTGTACGTTATTGGTCATTAGTGAATTAGTGCTAGGTATACGAATATCTCATAATTAAATCAGATTTTCATATTATTCACCAGGCGATATGGGTATGACTTGTCAAATATTAATAGTGTGCATTCATGTTGTCTTGGTTACCTGACTAGATTAATAAGGACGCCATCATCGACACCATTTTTCTTCATCAAGTTGACTGCTTCTCGACAGCAGAAGAGAGTTCCTAAAACATTTACCTGGAGAAATGGATGGACATAACGAAAAGAAAATGATAATGGTTTGTTTGTGTGCATCAAATTTGTAAGTAATCTTGATTTATTTAGCTGTCATAATTTGATATCATAATGGCCTACTCAACCTGAATATAATATGATTTAACCCGAAATAAAGTAAAATGAATGACAGAGAAAAGGATAAGTAGGTAGGCGAACATTTAAAGTGAATTGGACAAACCAGTAGAAAGTGATTTTTAAAACTCATTTAGCAAAACAAAAAACACAAAAGAAAAAAAAAACGCGTGCAGTATACATATTTGATTTCAAATTGGCCGTATAGGCCCTGCCCGTATGATGCAATAGGCATGCTGCGTCAGCTCACGTAATCACGTCGCTGCGCGCCATCACGTTTCGCGTATATTCGTAAAAAAACCCATCCTAATGTCCGACGTGTTCGGTTATGTGACCCAACGCTTAGGTAAAATGCTACAAACAAAATATGAATCATCTCATTACGTGAATAAAATAAATGAAGATTGTTATTGAGAACAGACTATCCGAAAATTCAACTAAACAATTTAACGAAGCATGCTGAATTAAAAGAATTGTTTACCTCGATACATATCTCGTAATTTTGTTCTATTTTTAAAGAGGGCGTTAACAAAAAAATGTTAAATTTCCTGATTTTGGTCACTTGAGCTTATTTTAGGCTCGCTGTATTATTGCACAATTTATGTTAAAATCAAAATGGAAAATTCCAGGAAATGCCTAAGAATTTTGGGGAATTTAGTATTCAGTTTCGGGAAATTTGTTTTGGATCTGTGAAAACACTGGGCGGAAAGCTTTTGTGATAGAATCTGTGAATCTGGTTCCATGGTACACCGCTCATTTTTCCCCGTTTTTTCTGAAAATGTAAAAATTTACCGAAACACTAAATGGCAGTTTACATTCGGAGATTAACCTTCTTCTTAGGTTACCACCTTGCGAAATTTAAATGAATACAGGAAAGTTTATTCAAAGGGTGAGACTTTCGGACTTGCATGTTTTGTTGCACACATACATTGCGATCTTGGTACTGGTGCATTTTGGTGTGTGGCGTCATGATTAGTCTTACTAAGGCGCTTGCAATTTAAAAAATCTACAAATACTGTCGGGTAAAGTGCCTAAAGACTGACGTCACGTATGTGCAAATCTGTGACTCCTCGTGCAAAATAGCAAAGTGTACACCTTACACTTCGTAGATTAGAGGACGCGTTTTTACGAAAGTATCCAAAACGAAGACGGCCCGCCGTGACGTGATTACGTGAGTAAACCTTGCAAGCCGATGTAGTGTATGCTCAAATTAAAAGGTCTAAAATTTCGTATTAAAAAAAAATTACACATAATTATATTTTTCTTAATTGAGGACATGTCACAATATTCCACCAATGATACATTTTGAATACAGGCAAGAAGGAAAAATAGCTTAGGGGAATCAATAGGAGATGTCTGTAACTATTACAAGCAGCTACTGTCTAAATTGCCAATTTGAGATCACATAGATTTGGTGATCTCATAAATTTGTTCAAACAGCTATAACTTTCTTATTTTCTTTACGATTTCTTTCAAACCTTTGCCCTTCCGTTTTATTTTTATTTCCCCTTTCATTCAAATCAGTTTTTATAATCACCAGAATTGGATTTCCTTTAAACATACAACCAACCTACCTCCTGCATTATCCTCCAATCATTAGCATCACCTGAGAGGAGGGGAGATGCCTTAGAGAGACCAGCACACTGAACACTGACATCAACACCACCAAACTTATTCTCAGCCTGGGCGTACATGTCTTTGACTGCGGTCTCGTCAGCGACATCACACTTCATGGTATGAATCTCCCCCGACATGCCGCTATTCTTCAGGGAATCAGCTACTCTCTGGTTAAAAGAAAGGAAAAGAAAGTTCTCAGTAAAAGAACTTTGGTCAAACAAACCTGTAAAAATTTCATATTTATTTATCATTTTATTCATTCATAGAAAAAAAAACAGTCGAGCAGGAAGTGCACTGGAGCAACATTTGCCTTGTATCATTTTTTTTATCAACTCTGGTCGACATTTTCCTATGTTATGGAATTTCCTTTTTTTTCCCTGATCTGGAATGTTTCTGGGGACAGGGCCAAGCATACGGTGAATATAACAGTTGTATAATGTGCATTTATATACAGCAATTACTTTAGGCTTTGAGTATTTTTTTCTTCTGTTTTTAGCTCCAAAGGCTTGGTGTGTGTGCCTGATTCTCCACACTGGCTTCCGTTGTAAATCGTAAATCGAATAATTTTCTTATCATTAAAACAACAAGTGGCGCCATACATACATTTGTTATAATATCTTTTAGTTTGTCCTGAACACGTATTAAGCCATTGTCATCAATGTGGAATATTATCGCCCCCACTCCCAAATACCTTGTGTCTTCATCTCCCTATCATTTGAAATATATCCCCTTTCATATTCAATGTGTTTGGTTAAGTTTCTTCGAATTCCTTTTTGTGTCCCAAATGCTACATTCAGCATGTTCAGGTTGATCAACCCCACATAACCATCTGTCGACGATTCCGACTCCATAATGTTCGACAGTCGACACCCTGTATTTACACTGCAAAAACCAGGGTGTTAGATTCAACACCATAGGTGTTAATATTAACACCATCCCGGTATCTATATCGGAAAACACCAGTTGGTGTTATCGAACACCAAGGACTGGAATTGAATATTTTAATTCTACTCTTGGTGTTGTAATCCAATTCTATTTTTGGTGTTAATATATAATCCAACACCATTTTCTGGTGTTACAATGAATCCGATTTCCGGTGTTATTTAACACCAAGGTCTGGAATCAAATGATTTTAATTCTATTCTTGGTGTTGGAATTCAATTCTATTTTTGGTGTTTGTGCAAAATCCAACACCCGTGTTCGGTGTTACAATGATTCCTAATTTTGGTGTTATTTTACACCAAGTCAGAATCAAATAGTATAATTCTTCTCTTGGTGTTGCAATCCAATTCTATTTATGGTGTTATATAACACTAAAGATCTGGAATTAAATATTTCAATTCTACTCTTGTTATTGCAATTCAATGCTAGTCTTAGTGTTTTAAAAAACTCAAGACATCATTCCTTCAACACCAACCAATTCAATTCAGCTCACTCATTCATAACACATGCACAGAAAATATTCAAATACACACAATAAGTTAAAAGAAACAAACACTTGGTGCTTATTTATTCAATAAATTAAACAACTTGTTCTCATTCATGTTGAATTCAATGATGCTTATAACGTTTTTATCTTGTATGTCTCAACATTAAATCGTTTTGTCATATATTCAAAATCTGTGACTCATTTGTCTGAATACAACAGAACACACTATCTTTTTTAATCATTCAAAATTTGCTCAAAATATGAATGCACCTTTATAAGAAAAAGATGAAAAAATAAGGCTTGAGGATGAATCAAGTAACTAAACTCTTTTAAAACATTTAAAAATGTTATAATTCCTTTCAAGGAATGAAAAATCAAAGTACTTTCTAATAGACACTAAACAGGATGCAAAATGCATGTATAACTGAAGACAAAACAAATAAAATGTAAATTGCTTCTACATCAGAGTGAATTATGTAGCTAATGAGAATTTTGACACATTTCACCTTGAATCCTATTACATGCTTGCTGAAGGAAAATATTAGAATCTTTTTCATATGAAATATAAAGAGTGCCCCCCTCGCCAAAACACACAAAAAAAATCCTTGGACACTGCCATCAAAAAAGGGAAAGTCCACACAATATTTTACTATTTCAATACACAGAAAATACTTTTAGCAGCACGTTAAAAAAGGAATTGGTTAAGGAATAAGGAAACTTTCGTTATTTCATTATCTTGTAAATCACTATCCGCTCTGCAAATTGGCAACACTTGATGGCATTATGCATGATCAGCTCTCCATTCATATTGTACACAAAATTTCACATAATCTCATTTTTCTCCAAAGTTAATATGAATTTTATACCCTCGGTCAATTTATATTATATAGAAAGCCATTTTCCTCAACATACTTCGTCCAAAGGTTATAAAAAAATAGGTAAATTTTTAGATAAATACGAAAATGTAACAGTCCATGTACAAAGGTATGGCGAGCTAATCGCATACGACGCCATCAAGTGTTGCCATTTTGCAGAGCAAATGTAGATTTTCAATAAAATCTAAATGACTGTAATTTCTTTATTCCTTGATCAATTTCGCTCATTCTTTTTTTTTATATGTTCAAATTATTCTTTCATTGAAATATGAATATATGTAGGGTGGACTTTCCCTTTTAAAGTATTGCTTTTAATTTCTTATGCTAGGAAGCAGTCTTCAAGAACTATACCAAAACTGATAAACCTCATCCAGCAGTTTCAACAAGACTTTTTACCACAGGCCTGCAACCATTGAGATTTAGGATGATTTAATTATTTCAGTACATGGCTCATGGGGATTTTATCAGAAGTTATTTCCTTCACTACTTGTCAAGGTTTGAACAAAAGTTTCAAAAAGCATTAAAAAACACTATAAATTCTACATTCAACCTAATAAAGGTGAACATTCCTTTACAGCTTTCTGTTTACAAACATGTATTCCCAATTTCCAGGAAAAAAATAACAAAAAGTAAAAATTATTTGTTTCTCTATCAGCTAATTCACTGCTGTTTTTCCAACAGGGTATAGACAACAACAAAATCAGTCTATGCACTTTCATTTCACTGGCTTTCATGCACAAACATCATAAAATTGTTTTTCCTGTAAGAAAAAAAGATAGGAAAATATACAACAGCTATTTGACTAAATTTGGTTTCGCATTAACCAATTTACAGATGCTTACAAGAGTCCATAATATTCTTGATTAAGATTATTTTTAAAACCAATTGATACAACTAAGCAAAGCCAGACGTTAGCTTGAAAGCTTTAAATTACTTAGAAAGTACATGCCTTGGTGCTACATACTTCCTTGAGTCTGTCTTTGACAAAGTTGTCATCAAATCTAGTGGTTTGTAGTCAACAAGTTCCTTTTGATTCTTCACTACATGACGACGTGGAAAAATGAATTCTACTGCGTATGAATGATAGTGTGAATTGTAATACACTGTATCTAATTGGACAAGTACAAAAAATGCATTGCTGTTGTGTACAATGATACGCTCTATTTGACCAAACAGAGGAAGCTCGCTAACATCATGGCAGACCAGAAGTGACAACTGATAACGTGTTCCATTTACTTTAACCCAGTTGGCATCAAAGAATTCAGTAGAAAGATCCTCTACTTGAATTTGCTCTTGCACAATCAGAGGGCATCTAATCGTGGTCTCTTTCTGCAGATGCCAAAACTTGAATCAGATTCTGAGCTACTGAGGGAAGAGGAGCTGGTATCCACCTTGATGTTGTCTGCACTTGTGAAGCTATGTACATCTGAACCTTTAATAATGAAAAGAGAGATAAAGCCATGATCACTGTTAAAAAACAATGAATACTAGTATCTTAACCTTTGGTACAATTGAATACAGTTGGGCCTCCTCTATCCACACACTTGGGACCAGCACTAATCTGGACAAGGGATTTGACCAGATAAGGAAATTCTATATTCAAAACATGCAGTTGCCAAGAGTTTGAATGAATGAATGCATATTTCCATCATGAAAAATTTAACTCAATGTGCAATAAAAAAGTTGGGAATAATATAAGTAACCCGAATAGTTTGCCATACTATGAGTATGCTTGAAATCTTTGTTGGTTCCGCTAATTCATTTGAGTAAAATACCGGTAGGCAAATTTCAGAGTGATCTGGATAAAGGAGACTGGATAAGGGAAGTCCAACTATATAAATTTCTAGTCTAAAACCATTAAAAACCAACATAAGTTATATTGATCTGACAGAAAATTTGTAAGTGTGATTTTGCAATTATATATGATTCATGATGGTTAACAAACCATCAGTTTATTTCAACCCATTCATATTTATTGTTAATTTTATGATACTTGAGCATTTTTATAGACATTTTAATTGTTAATTGAAAATCATTCATGCATGTCTAAGTAAATTATAATACAAGCATTTTTTAAATCAATGCTACGCTCTATAAGCTACATTCAGTACACAATAAAGCTGCATTACTGCTATTTTTGTTTATCATTTTGTTATTTTTTAATTTCTTATGCATCAATAGAAATAATATTCAGATTTTTCTAGTGGTCTTTTGTAGCATTTTGAAGCAAAATTTCAAAGGTCAAACACAGACACACACAAGTACAGATCCCCGTTCCACAGACCACCCCCCCCCCCCCCCCGTCTCAAAATTTCAATTAAAGACATTTCAAGAAGAACAAAAATGCAGGTTTGCATTGTTAAGAAATAAAATGTTAAAAAGAATCCGTCATTTCTATAATCTTTAGACCTGGAATTTAGATAATTGACTGCCCACAAATCATGGCTATTGTGGCAAGGTTATGCAAGCACAAATAAAGGGGTATGTTTTTCTTTCCTTGACCAAGTTTTGACACTTGTGCCTGTAATTTGCACTGCACATTCATTTATTGCTTAGGTAAAAAAAAAGTTTGAATAGCCTTTATCGACCGACCGTCAGAAAATGGCCTAACCATTTTTTTTTCCTTTTCACATAAATTGAAAAATCACAATAAAATGGTAGATAGATATATGAAATACAATAAAAATGGTCATTTTCAGGTGTTCTTAAGCTTTTCACTACCTTCTAAGTCTTCTTTTCCTCATGGATGGGGGGGGGGGGGCTTATGAAAAGTAAGAATTTTATTCCAAAGACTCTATACAGTAGCAGATCCAGCGGGGGCGCACCTGGCATGTGCCCCCTCTATATTTTGAGAATTACCTCGTGAACATGCACATTACCAAGGTTAAATTATGATCTGCGCAACCTTTTTATTTAAATATGCTCTTTGCGCCTCCTCTATTTTAAAATCCTGAATCCGCTAAACATAGCAGGGGTTTGCAATTTTGTATTATAATGCACTTTATCAAAAACTTACCAGACCATTCTTCATCTTCTTTTAGCACCATGAGGCTGACAGAGGGATGGCTTGTCACCACATCTCCTAGTACATCATCGTCTATACCAAATCCTTCTTGTTCATCCACAAGTACAAGGTCTTCACCATCCTTTATGTGGAATTTTCTTTTGACTGTAGGAGAGATTCAAAATAAATGAGAAAAAATATCACAGTGCACTTTCAAATTTCTTAATACAAATTGGTGGCTCATAATAATTCTGCAAAACTACTGCTACAAGTAAGCCCAACTGCTATAGTACACTCTAAAACCTGTTAAATGGGATCAGGTCAATTCCACGATAACTTGTTAATGCATCTAAATTTTTGAAGCTTTTTATTCTGAATGTTTACTTTGTCAGGAGTTAGTTAGAGTCATAGTTACGGTACACAACAGAAATTGATTCAAATTCCTACGATTTTAGAGTTATAATGTGAAAATTTGAGCAAAAGTGTCACCGTAACGCCGTAACATAAAATGATTTTATCATGGAATTGACCATGATCAAGCTCAACTGGGGGTGGGGATGGAGTTGGGACTGTTGGGTGTGCTAGTACAAATAAAGATTGAATTTCTGTTTTCATCATTTTTGCATTTATCTGTATGTTGTAGACTAGGTTGGCATGATTTCTTAATTTTTGTTGTTGTAATTTTAACCCTTATTTCAGTCAAAAAAGTCCAGGATACACAAGGCAGCACACACAAAACTATGGAGGTCCATACATTTACATGTCGGTGCCATGTTTGTTGCTCTGAACAATGACGCACAGTGCACACTAGCTTTAAGAGCATCGTGATGATGAAATTTTTAATATGATTTTTGATATGGTCATCACGACGCTTTAAGCCTTTGGTTAAAATTTCCTCCTCGCTGCTGTATGTAAACAAAAAACTATTCTTACATTTTATAGAAAATCTATACATTTTTACAAAAAAATAGAGGGGTTGAAACAATTTTCTAACGGCCGAACACCTTTTGCGCGGGTGGATCGCATTTCTAATTCGGTCAAAAGATGAAAAATAAGCAACATTTCTTACCCAGCGCTGTGATTTTTGCTTCGATATCCACGTTTCGCCATATTTTCATGTATTAATTCGTGCCGTCACAATACTGCATTTGCACAACATGAAGCCGATCGCATCCGATCGCACTCACTAGTCTCGATCTGAAGGTGTGCAAAATATTCGCTTGGAAACCCCCAAGTGCAACCATTGAGTTTTTCCGAACGAAATATTCTGCGCACGCGAAGATCGAGACTAGTGCGTGCGATCAGATGCGATCGGCTTTCTTTGTTGTGCAAATGGAAGTATTGTGACGGCACGAATTAACACATGAAAACATGACATGTGGATATCGAAGCGAAAATCACATAGTAAATTGTTTTAACCCCACTAGTTTTTGGAAAAATGTGTAGATTTTTTAAAAAATGTTAGAAGTTTTTTGTTTACATACAGCGGGGAGGAAATTTTAACCAAAGCCTTTAACCCTATGCAGCCTGGGGGGGGGCCTTACATTTTTCGCGATATTTTTTTTACGCATAAAAATCATGCACTGTAAATTCAGTACTTTTTTCCTTCATATCTCGCGCATCTTTTGAGACCAAATTTGTGACGCCCGGCTATGCACTTCAGAAGCTACTTGTACTTGCACGTCGGACCAAAAATGGCTCAAAAACGTGATTTCATGTATAATTCCAATACAAATTGTGTTTTTAACTAAAATCTATAATTATTTTTGCTTTTACATATCAAAATCTATTAATTTCAGTCTACTTATGATTGTAAAGGTGTTGTCGGTGAATTTCATTGAAAACATAGTAAAAATAACAAGGTTAAAAAACAAAGAAATACATAAGAAATTTGAAAAACAATGAAATACATAAGAAAAAAAATTCTGATACCAGATTTTTTAAAAATTATGTTTGTTAAGAATGTAATAATGATTATAATCTTGACCAAAAATCACCATATTCTTAGCTTTGAGTGATTTAGAGCAACAAAATCGTATTCCATGCATAAATTAGCATAATTTGCATAATTGTCCTTTTTTTGGAAAAATTAACTATAGATCTACAGTTTTAGAGATTACGTCATGGGCGACGTGTGTGGGGGGCCAAATAAGCCCCCCCCCGGCTATCCAATTTCAAAATAGCCAGGGCTATATAGGGTTAAGCGTCGTGATGACCATATCAAAAATCATATTAAAAATTTCATCATCACGACGCTCATAAAGCTAAGTGCACACTATAGAACATCATACCATTGGTATATTACTAATACTAGTATTAGTACTAGTATTAGTACTGGGCCTAGCCCTAGTCCACCTATGAACCTCCATAGTTACACTTGTTGTAGGCCTAGTCTGCTTTAGCTAGGATAGCTGTGGAATAGCTCTTGACAATTTGAAAAAACAAAAGCTATTCCACAGAGCTATTCATACTTATGGCATTCTCGTGAAAAGACTTTGTACACAAGAGAGACGCGCGCGGGACTACAGAGGTGGCTTATTTCACGATTTGGCCATACTTATCTGCTTAACATTATACAGTGAATTTTGAAGCCCCTAACCGGCTAACGTCAGGCCTCACCATTTTGAGCTCTATTTTTTGGCTAGGCTAAACCCAGGATCACTGATTTCTCTTTACATTTTGCAACAAATATGTATTAAATAACTACATTTATCATTACTGTTTGCTCTTTGGTGTATTCATCAGTGATAATTTTGCAGAAATCCGTAAAATATTAAATGGCATCAGGCCGGATACCCAACCGTGAACCGGTCCAGACACGGCCTAGCCTAGTTAGGCCATACCGCTAGGCCTACACAACGACGAACACATGGATTGATTAACAAGAACCAAGGTCTACACTTACTAAGTTCAAAGAATCCTACTGTGTCTTCTGGATCTATAGGCAGGTATTTTCGAATACTTCGATCCGCTGAGCAGACCCTGACGCTTAACGGCATGGTTGCATGCACTTCAAGATGTGTATCTAGGCCAAACTGTAGAATACTCCTGAAAATCAAGTCAGTCGGGCAATGGATTTCTATTGCCTTGCTCCAGCTAGCTCTCGATCGCAAGATAATATGGCGTCCAGCTTCAGCGCATGCGCATGCAGGCATATCGGATCATATGACAACTTTCGTCCAATGATTTTCCTCCATTTATCTCGCTTATGCGCATGTGCGATTTTATAACACCAAATTTGACACCATCAACCTGTAATTGAATATTTTAACACCGTTGGTGTTATCATTCGCCGACTAGACATGAAATTGACACCAAGGGTGTTAATATTTTTCTATTCCATGCTGGTGTTGAATATTTAACACCCTGGTTTTTGCAGTGTATGGACGTTAATGATATCATGTTCAATGCGTATCTAGGTTCATTAGATAGTCAGTTAACTTAGTTTTTTTAAGACACCAACTTTGTTACTCTAAAACGCATATTAGCTATTTTTATAGTTATAAGGATGTAGGCAAAAATATAGCATTTTTCATTGCAATGCATCAACTAGGATATCCAGATATAAATTTATTTATATAAAATAAAGTTTTATGCTAAGTGAAAGGGCCTATACAAGACATCATCACTTAGTTGATCTGATACAACATTTCTACAACTCATCGGTCTATGGTTTCATGAACCACGCAACCTGAGTGGAACAGACATATCCGCATACTCTTTGACATTTGAAACATTGATGTCTTCGTCTGAACATAGCCACTATCTCCTCGATTAAACGTTGTTGTCGTCATGATCAATGAACTAGAATAACGTAATTTTAGTAAATCGGTTGGATTGTCTTTCCCCTATTGCATTCCTGTGTCTATATGCTTTTGGATGCATTTGATTCAACCACCAGTGCCAAACACCCTGGAAATGAGCACCGTCAACAGTACGATAATACACCAAATGTTGGTCTGTACTCAGAGCGGAAGAAGGACAACGAGAACTCACACCAAAAAGTACGACGTCATACCAATTAAAGATATTACATTATTTCGAACGATATAAGATCAGTCGGTTCGGGCTCAATTTTATTGGTGCGACTGTGACATAAATCGATCTTTGTTCTATAATAACAATAAAAGTCAAATACAAACGTTGCATTTTGATAGCGTATATAGGAGTCCTGTATCCACAAACTGCCAATCTAATCATATAGACTGATTCATGATACCAAGAACAATATGGATAGCCCTCAACATACGTGATAAAAGATTACTAAAATCACGTATCAGATATTTATACACTCGTTCTGTGAATACATAGATTTAATTCAATGGGAGTACATGCTTGGTTAAAAGGAAGGAAATGCTTACAAAAACTCCAAAGTTACGGTATCGAACATAAGGAAAGAACGCAGTCATGTTGACAACTTTTCCTTTTCGGAATGTTTCATTTTCAATGTATTTTTGTCAAAACAAACTTCCGGACGTTTAGGTTCATCCAGGGCTTGAAACTCGAGGGTGTTTTATAATTACATCGAGAACTTAACCGGTTTATTGTCTGGTTTTATTCGATCATTAAGCTCTATAGTAACCTGGGCTAACATCCATGCTACATGATGATAGATTGGTACGTATGTTTTAACATGACGACAAAATCCAATGAATGAAAGCAAAAATAAACAGTTACTATTTAAAGACATTCTCTACACAAATTTGAAAAGCAATTTAACATGGACGTAAGGAAAATTAAATCAACCTCCCTGTAGTGTTTAGAACCGGACCGGTCACTAGATGAACATACATGACATATAAGCTGCGTTCAAGTAACGCCTCTTTAAGATAAATTGTTTAAAGAACGTTTAACGTTCTAATAATATTACGGGACATTTAAAGCCTTACTGCTATATATAGGGTGATTGTTTGATTTCAGTCAGATAACCAACGACTTTCAATCCCCTCCAATAGTTTTTGAAATGAAAGTTAATTCCTATGATTACCTCAACGGAATCGACGTTGACATCGGTGGCAAGTATTCTCATCCCGATCCTTGCTAGGCTTCTTGTGATCGCCTCGCCGAACCCCGAACCTGCTCCAGTCACCACGGCAGCGCGACCAACCCACTGTGCCATTATGACTCTCTCTTTGAGACCAGACTGTTGATCAGGTGGAGATACTCGATAAACCCGAATCAGCAAGTGCGAAGATCCTTACGATGTGTTAACTCAATTCTGGGTTTTCTTCAATTCTGGTAGAACTCACAGTGATACTCTAGATTCCCGGGGTAGCTCTACCAGCAGCATGTGCCATTCGTGTATGGTTTGAACTCAATATGACATCATTACCACATCGTTTGATCAGTCATTTTGTATACTGAACGGTATAATCATTGACTATTTCCTGAATTAAAAAAGGACTTTATCACGAGGGGCGTAGCATGCATACAGCGAGTTATGTGATATTTCCAATTTATCACGGTTATTGTATTACCCCCAGGAACTCCACCCGTGTTCCCGATTGGACTTTGGTAAAGAGTCAACACTAACGTTAATGACCGGATTTATTCCTTCAAATCGATTGGAGGATTATTCGGAATACTGATATTGGTTGATGATAGCATGTCAAATACGCTAGCTTCACAGTAAACGCTTCGGCTGTGCACTTCCAAGGCCTTCGAAGTCATTTGTTCAAGGAATAATGTACGAATAAAAAAGTATATAAATTACAGCATACTGATATATAGACTTGTTACAAAGTATATTCCAAAGAGAGCAGCACGTGTCTAATTTATCACACAATGCATAGGAAATATGACATATTTTATTATACTGCATACGTTAAAATATTTTTTTTTGTAAACGACGATTCAGACATAGAATACGATAAAAACGATAATGGCCAACAGCAATGATTATGTTTTATTACTGTGAAAGAAATTGTAATATATAATCTCTTTATAATATGAATAAAGTGCGAATTCGTATTGAGGTAGAACTTTGATTGAATATTTAAATCTTATTGAAGTGTCGTAATTATGCTGAATTGAAATACAATTGATTGCCAGAATTTTATTGTTGACGAGAAACGAATATATAAATTTGACGATTGAACTGAAATAAAATTATTGAATAGAACTATGATTGTAGAATAAAAATCGTATTGTGGAGGTGTCGTGGTTCAGTTACTTGACTCTTAAGCAAGGGTCGAGGGTTCGAATTCCACCCAATGCTGCCATTTGGCATGGCACTTATCCACGTTTGTCACTCCCCACCCAGGTGTTAAATGGGAACCCTTAGAATGTGAAAGTCAATGTAAGTTGAATGACCTGTGTGCACCGATGAACGGTTGCCTGGCCAGTGTACTGCCCAGGGAGTGGAGATTGTGCACTTTATTTTGCGGAAAGTGATATATCCTGTTTGACCAGGGTAATAATAATGACAATGTAAACCGCTTAGAAACGAAAGTATATGAAGCGTTATCTAAATATAACTATCATTATGATTAGTAGTAGTATCATTATTATTTCCATCATTATTATTATTACTATTTCTACTACCATTAGTATTGTTATCATTATAACATTTCAAATATCTGAATAAATCTAAATCTATATTTAGACATTGTAAATTTGCAAAGTAGATTTTATGTTAGGTTTTAGATTCTTGTCATTCCTCTTTCCTTCTTTCAACATAGAAACTTCAATCCAATGTATTATTACCAAGCAAAGTCAAATGGAAAAAATTTACATTGAAATGTACAAATACCGAAATACCAAAGTATTACATTCCATTAACATGTTTTCTTGAATTTCAATAAAGAATTAATTTTTTTCTGCCCATCTTCTTCTGCTGCTACTACTGTTACTGCTACTACATGTACTACTACTACTACTACTTCTCCTATACTGCTGCTACTAATACTACTATTACTACTACTACTACTACTACTACTACTACTACTACTACTACTACTACTACTACTACTACTACTACTACTATTACTACCACTACTACTACTAATACTTCTTCTACAGTTACAGATGGCGTGATGAGCCAAAAATATATGCGGGTGCAAAGCAAGGCGTATCAATAAAATTGCCTTTTAAAAACGGGAGCAAGCGAAATGTGTTACCTTTTGTGAAATAAATTTCATTTTGTGACAGATTTCTTAAAATAATTTTCAGGTATTTATAATTGTTTCACATTTTACTTTCATTTTGTCCATGTTTTATACTCCTTTTTGGTTGTGGAAACTGTGGGGTCCAATGCCCCCAGTGTCCCTACGTAAGCGCCGTGGTGTAGCAGTTCTGACTCTCTCCTTGTAATCAAGGGTCGTGTGTTCGAATCCCACCATGGCCTAGCGCCCTATGGCAACGCGTCAATCCACACACTGCCACTCTCACCCAGGTGCTAATTGGGTGCCGGTAGGAAACAACCGTCATTGTGGTTGGTATAGCAAGTGTGCGCCTATAACAGGCTGCTTGAAATGCTATGAATCCAGTGGCAGGGTAATAATAATTGTGAAGCTCTTCGAACAGTCGTAGATTGATAAAGCGCTATATAAATGCCAATCATTATTTTCATTATTATTACGTATATCCTCAGCAATAATCTGGTATATGATGACCTGAACTTCAGATATAATTTCCTTTTGTTTTACTTTGGTTATATATTATCATAAAACCTGGTCCAAATTCCACGTCTCATTTGCTCTGAATAAAATGATTAAAAAGAATGGCTGTTGCTCTATAACTGTCCATAATTTGATTATGAATCTTGAGCGGCAGATCTTCTTACATTTATTAATTTCAAGCTCCTGTCCATGGAAATTACCATATTTGCCATAAAATGATTGATGTATCTTATTGCACCAAATTAAACCATCGAATTGACCTACTATATAAGCAATCTTGAGAGATTACTCGAATCAGACACATTTCATGTATTTTCCGAAAGCATTGGAGGAGGAAGAGAGGGAGAGCATTTTCGTTTTGAACGAAAGGCTGTGGGTTCGAAACTATACAATAGTCTTTAAATATCATAACTTCTGTTAAATCCAAGTCCTATTGGAAGGCCGAAGAACATAAGGGGTCGCTTTTTGGTAACTGAAACTCAGAATGATCATTATCCTACCTTCAAATCAATATAAACGACAAATTAATTATATTTATATATTCTCTTCACTGTTCAAGAATATATGACAGTCAATCATTTGTAGACGTCATTGTATTAAAGTTCAATGAGGTTGAAAATTACTCAAGATAATACATATATTATGGAAGATACCATCACATTTTAGTTTGTTAATTTCATCCTCTGTTTACCCCATTTTTTATTTAAATTGAAAGTAATGACCAGAAATTATTACAAATAGGAGCATATATTTCATAATTCCACCACCGTCGACATCAGCGGCTGTTGCTATTTTTAAAATCATCATATTATCTACTTACCTCTCGCAACATTTACATGTTGATTGGCTCTTCTGTCTTTAGATTGTTCTGCTCTGCAATAGGATCTAAAAAGGCTAGGAAGATGAAGTTGAGCATCACTGTAGTAGCTCTCCTTGTTATGTTGGTCAATTTCTACCCAATATCTAGTGGTACGTTAAATTTTCTGGTACATTTAAAAAAAGCTGTAAAACAGACATAAGTTGAAACGAAAGAGTACTTGAATAGTGGCTAAGAGTTGACGTAGAATTTTGCACAGATGAAAAACGTTACCATACTTTTTTTTAATATCAAATTGTCTTTATCTTTATTTAATCATCTATGTTCCTGTTTTCATTTATCTATCTACAAATTTGTTTATTAATCTTTTATTATAACTTGTTTTTATTTTTTTCTTTAATTGTTATCAATTGATTTACTATTTTATCATTTATATGTATTCATTGATTCATTTATAGACTTTGTTGTTTACAGAGAGGTTATAAATGTGACATCGCCGTTATGATTTTCGTTTTTTAGCCATCGTCATTCTATAATACATTCTTAGCGATTCGATTCGTTTCAAACAAATGTTTCTTTAAAAAGTAGGCTACAAATACATGGTCGTCATGCGTGTAGAGACATAATCTCAGTCCATAATATTTAGCACATACTTGTCGTGTTTACACTTAATCGGCATTTGAATCGGCTTGCGGTTCTGAACCGCGAGCCGATGCAGCATCGGCTTTTTCATAGCGTGTAAACGCGATTAACTTGCATCGGCTCGCGGTTCAGAACCGGCAATTTGCACACCAAAGTAGTAGGTTCAGAGGTCCGTTTCATAAAAGACTTGTAACTGTTGTAACTTTGCCATTATGGCAACTACCATGGTAACAGGTCCCATCAGCCAATCAATATCAAGGTTACCATGGTAATTGTTGTAATGGCAAAGTAACAACAGTTGCAAGTCCTTTATGAAATGGGCCCCAGAACCGCGAACAGAATCGGCTTTTTACTACGTGTAAACAGAAAGCCGTTTCTGCATCGGCAATTTGTGCGCATTTCATTTACTTTACCATTGTGACGTAATTGTAAGCGCACTGATCTAGCGTTGTCTTTATGACTTATATTGTTGGTGTGCGTATCATCAGGTTTTTGCATCGGCTCGCGGTTCTGAACCGCGAGCTGTAACAACGTGTAAACGCAAACCAATAGCCAATTCTGCATCGGCTTTTGGTTCTGAACCAAATGCCGATTCTGCATCGGCTTTTGGTTCTGAACCAAATGCCAATAAGTGTATACATGCACGGTAACTGCTTTACTACATGTATTTGCGTACCGTATACGCCTTCGCCAAGCAGCTCACAAAGCGAAATAAATGAAAAGCAACATTTGTACCCAGTTTCAGCCCTTTACAACTCCAGTCTTTATCATCGGTTTGCATGAGCTAAGACGCCTACTACCCATCACCCACATACCCACTCTCATGCACCTACACACCCTCACCCACACGTACATTAGCCTCCGGCTCCTGACGCGTTTTAAAGGCTTTTTGTTTAATAATTGATATCCTCGTTTTTATATTCATCTCAGTTCCAACCGTGCCCGCTGGCTTTCCCGGCATGCCCAGTGGGCCATCTGCAGAGGGATTGACTGGTGAGTATACCGTATCCAAATGGACGAAATATAATTCCGAGGTTACTATCACAAACAAATATATCTTACCGATTAATTTTAGTATTTTCCACATTCCTTCTTATCGTCCTGTCTCTTTTTATTTTTTTCATGTATTTTGTTTTCACAGCCTAACCATAGCCATTATGTATGAAATAATTTTTTAAAGCATACCAGTATCCACCAATATACCACCATCATCAACATCGTGAAAATAATCAACATTATCATCCTCATCATTGTAATTAATATCATTACCACTACCAATATCATTATCGTCGTCGTCGTCGTCCTCCTCATCATCTTCATCATTATAATCATCACCACGAATTTACTTATATTTGTTATTTTAGGTGTCTCGAATGAACATATCTTGCCTTCTAGTTGAAAATACTAGTGTCTCGAGTGACCAAAATCGCTTCGTTTATAGGCTATATCTCTGCAAATCATTTTTGTTGCACAGCGCCCCCTGATTCCAATTAGTGTCCGTCTCGTTGCATGTGCTACATCTCCATTGTTTACCTTTGTTTTGTACCCACGGTGAAGCTTTTTTCTTATTTTCTCGTGTATTTTTCAACTCTGTTTGATTTCATTTTTCTATAATCTTAATCAATGATTACAAAAAATATTAATAATAATGATAATAGTAATAATAATATTTAATGATGATAATAATAATAGAAGCAACAACAACAACAATAATAATGCAGCTCTCCCCCCTCGAAAGAAATCATACATTATTCCCCTAAAAACAGAGAAGCAGACGGCGCGGGAGGGGGGGGGGATCCACCCCAACTTTCACAGTGGGGAGTACCGAGTACAATATAGGTTTCAAGATGGTATTTTTAAAATGGATTTTACTATTCATATAATATAAATTTATAGTAATTATCACAAGCCATTACTACCAGGACTACTATTATTATTCATGTAGTTATGCATTATATAATGAAATCTAAAAAAGTCTATTTTGTTCTCTAGCTCGATCGCTTCGCTTGATCCCTGTATTATTTTTTACTTAAAATTAGGTCGGAGGGTATACACACATTTACATATATACGTACGTTTAAATGATGTATGCATACATACACCCAACCCTCATACACACGCACTAACCACATGCAAAGTACAGAAGGCTAAAAATAATTTATTGAATGAAACGTTTCTTATTCCTTTTTTCCCCAACCAGAAGCAGCTCTCCCCGTAGATGATGCCTCTCATGGAGGAGTCTACGAACAGGGTTATGGTGAGTGTCGTACGCAGGGCATAAAATAGTTGTAATGATAAAAATGAAGGAATTTCAAATGCAAATCATGCGAGAAATATGGTTATGAGGTCATCACAACAAGCTAATATAGCCTACTGCTCACACAATCACAACCAGAGGATGATGTCCCATTATAGAATGCGGGGGTAGCAGACTGGAATGTGTACCATAGTATGAAGATCATAATTGTTATATTATGATAAAAAAATCAGAAGAATGCAAATCATGCGAGAAATTATGATTCTAGGATCATCATTGCGAGCCAGTAATCGTCTACAGTATAACTATTTCCCCCTTTCTCTTTTCTTTCTTTCTTTCTATCTTTCTTTCTTCCTTTCTTTTTTTCTACCTTTCTTTCTGTCCTAGTAAAAATTAAAGGCGACGGACAGGTACAGGCACCCGGTATTCCCGGTAAGTACCGTATAAAATAACACTTTTATAAAAAAAACCCGAATCATACGAGAAATATGATTCTGTGGTTATCATCACAAGGCAATTATAGTCTAGTGCTTATATGTTTATATATACATTTATATTTATTTTCTCACATTTCTTTATCATTTATTCTGTATATTTTTTTCTTATTTCTCTTTTTTTCTTTCTTTCTTTCTTTTCTTTCTTTCTTTTTCCTTTCTTTCTTTCTTATTTACTTATTTATTTATATATTTATTAATATCTATCTTTTCGACTTTCTTCCTTTTCATGTTCTTTCTTTCTTAGTCTATTATTATTTTCGACTTTCTTTTTTCCCCTTTTCTTCTTTCTTTTTATGTTCTTTCTCATTCTCAGTTTATTTATGGTAGGATTCTGTTTTTCTCTCTATTTGGTCCTTCCTTTTTAGGTTTTGGGATTCTTGATTGTCACTCGACCGCTTCCAATCTTCAAGTTGCTTTCTATCCCATGCAGTCTTGTTGTATCATCTACTATTTTCTTTTCAAATAAGCACACCAATTAACACCATTACCATTAACTTCATCATGATTTTAATAACCACCACGATCGCCATCATAATCACTATCATCGTCATCATCATCGCCATCATTATCGTCATCATCATCATATCATCGTTGTCATTACCCCATTACTACTATCATCATTAGCAGAATCATCACCACCACTATTATTAACAATTTACACAAAAATATAAAACTAAAGTGTGATAAATCGAATATGATGTATTTATTTACTGTTTTTCTTAGGATATCAACGCAAGGTAGACGAGGTGACCTGTGACCTTGATCTATTTTGTTAATCACGTGAGTGGTTAGATTTATTTATTTTCAATTCGTCCCAATTGCCAACTCGTCCAATACCATTTGGACTATCATCAGTTCGTCTACTCACCACATGGTCTAATTTCAACTGTCAGACATCCGGTGTGTTGGCTCAGTTGGTAGAGCGTCCGTCTCACCACCGGGAGGTCGGGAGTTCAAAACCCGGCCGCGTCAGACCAAAAGACGTTATAAAAGATGGAAGTTGCTCCTATCCTGTTTAGCGTCCAAGAATTAAAGGGATAGAGCCTCGTCGATCACGCGCTGCACAGCGATTGCCGTGCCCATGATCAATTAGACATTCATTTCATATTTCTAACAATGAAATATGATTTTTTTTTCATATTCATACGCCTTTAATGCAATGGCGTAATACGTTATAGGCCTATTAGATGATGAAACTCTAATAGTTTAATCGTTGATCGTAACCATTATGCATCATTGTTGGTATACAGTGTGCCACGAGGTAAGTTACTATGGAAATAACATGATCAATTCGCCGCTTGTATTTTATAAGACTGCCTCAATGACATAACAATGACTTCGCTTAATGGTTTTATCTTAACGATTAGTTTAACTCTTATAATACCATTTCATCTAAAAAAAATAATAAAATGAATATCGCGAAAAAAAATGTGCATGCAAAAGTTTAATATGTCCCTCCTGAATCATACCTCACATGCTCGAAAATAAAATAAATCCTGAATGTTTATTACGTCAGTCCAGTGAATCTAAAAAAAAACAGGGTGATCACACATCGTTTGTTTAAACGTTTGATTTTGGATGAGGATGTAATCACAGCCCTTCATTTTAAAGTTTGGAAATTCACTTTGGTAGGTTACAAAGTTTGCAATTTACTTTGCATTGTGCTTGGCTGACGAAGCACTGTTTTAACCAATCGAAAACGAATTGGCCAATGTACCTACCGTGAGACGCCCTCTGAACTGGCGATTTGTGATGATCTCTTTCAGATGAGACAAATATATCTGACTCAGACGGTGAATTCATTAAATCTCGCCAACTTTCTCCATTTTGCACTGTTTGTTATTACATGACACTTGATAATATAGCGCTATTTTCTCTCTACCCCATTCTCGCCCTTGTTCGTTGAATATAACTCATGGGTACAACTTCTCTTGTTTTTTTTTTCTTTAATGACAGGATGATGGTGATAACACGGCTCTGTGAAATCGTTACATTTGCATACTTTAAATCGGTTGAGTCACCAGATTTTTCTTGGCATTACGGCTCTCATAACTTTTCATTACGTAGGAGACTATAGCCAACCGAATTCATAACATTATTCGAGATTTTGGAGCCACGTGTTCCATACTGTTCAGAATATGGCGAGACAGATCGAACTATTTATGCTAACAAGTGAAGAATAAGCTCCAAACCTACATTGTATCCCAGACAAACAAATGACATCATAATAATGTTATTGTGACATGGGTTTCGATTGAGGGGAGTCTTATTACCCCCCATCTCCCAACAAGATACGGAATAAAATTAATATGTATCATGAGACAAGTATGATCATGATGATAAGGAGGGAGTAGAAAATGACGATTACCATGGTGGAAAAAAGTGAGGATTATCGTGTATATATATATATATATATATATGCGCATTATTTAATATAAGAATTCTTTTATTATTATTTTCATTCCTTTTAATTTTTGGAAATTATTAGAATCTGATATGGCAGATAAATGGAGAGTAAAATAGAATAAGAATAAGATGTTCAGGTTTAATTTTCTCATACATGGCGCAATCTTTTCAAATTGTACCACCCCTTACAACAAAACGCATGACGCAAGCCCTCTTTATTTTACCACCGTTTTCAATGTTACCTTATATGTGTAAGTATTCTCTATTAAGGTTTATGGTGTAAAAAAAGAGGAGATGCCACAAAATTGAAAGTTGAAATTTGAAAGAGGGTATAAAGGAGAAAGGATCATGAAAAGCGACAAAAGTCATTAAAATTACCCTTAATCGGGTCAGTACATAACAAATTTCAGCTCGCACTTCGCGCTCGCATTTATTGACACATGCATTGTAACGTCATGAATCATGTAATGTTTTTTATATAGATTTCAACATTTTGTCATACATCATGTTGAATGATCTTATTAGTTTGTTCTAATAAAGGTCGACAAATTTATAATATCTTTAATAAATTTCCAATAGACTTTGTACACCAAAATTGTTGCTCCTTATTCACGTCTACAATGTACAGTAGAAAATGCGAATATCGTTAGCAATCATATCTGCATTAAAATTATATATATATATATATATATTATATAATCATTCATCTATTATTTCGGCATGCTAATATATATACATTTTTACGATTAGTACATGTACCTTTCATTTCAATTCTCTTGTAATTATAACAAATGGTTTACCTTAAATATATACACTGGTCTTTACTATTCTTATTAGCTACTTTACAATCATCTACTTTATATTTATCGTCACTTCGGTCACTTTTCATGATGCATTAATTACAAATCATTTCGATTATCTTTTCTACGCGAGAAATTCGATAATGACAGAAAATGCGTATTATTATCAATTAGCAATTATTTGCTATATTCCCAATCACAAAGTCGTCTACCACTTGAATACATATCTGTATTACGACAAAAGCACCTTTGATTTTGAATTTCTCATTAATAGTCATATTCATTAAGATGTTTGTCAATACTCCTTGAAGACTTTTTCCTACGTCTTTCTCATTTTTTTTTCTGATGGAAACACGATATTGGGTTTTGCTTATATGATTATTGAATTACAATGTAGACACGATAGAACAATATTTCAGTCTGAGTTAATTTTGTTATTTATGAAGAAATGTGTTGCATGCAAATAGTAATATAAGTAATATGATGAAAAAGAAAAGAGTAAGGGAGAGAGAGAGAGGGGGGAGGGACAGAGAGACGTGCATACAAGCAAAGAGTGTAGGATAAATGAAGGCAGTGGAATAGTGGAAATGCAGTGGAAGGGACAGAAACGGAGAGGGAGAGAGAGAGAGAGGGAGAGGGTGGGGCATCGTTTGATTAAAATAAGTTGTTACTGTTTCGGTGATATTACTACGGAGTGAGCAAAAATAAACTCTCATAATTTATGATAATTCCTATTTTATCGTTTGAGATTTATCAAAATGTTCCAGTAGTTAAACAACCCTTCCCTTTTTATTTCCATGGAAGTCCTTTATATTTCTTACTCATTAATAATTTATAAACTAAAAGAATACCACTTTTTTAGTGCTTTCATTTCTATCACACCAGCCCGTCGGCCAATTTCAATATACTAAGTAAGTCCTTTTCCACATAGGGGTGTTATATCATTCGATGTGTGCTCGTAATTTATTTGTTAAATACCAATCTTGGTGATGAGAAGACCTGTTATTTCATTTTAATTGTTTACAGCAAATGCAATCTTTATTTACTTGTTTATTGGACAAAGTATTAATGATTTATCTTATAATTGCTCGTTTTGATGTAGCGCATTTCTTTTAATGATCACTTTTGTTCTTAACGAGTGCCACTTTTCTTTATTTAACCAGTAATTTGAAACGACTGACAGAAACTTCGGAATGTTATAATGTTATTAATAAATTGATTGACATTCATGTTAGACCGTGTATTATATCGTGGATTGTGAGTTTCCTTGAGAGTCGTCAGCAAAAATATTTTGGCCAAATCTCAAAAATTAAAGTTGTCAATGCAGGAGTCCCTCAAGGGACCAGACTTGGCCCGATTCCTTTTGTCGTCATGATTAACGATGCTTGCAATAATTTTGAATTACCGTATTATAAACATGCTGTTGATTTGACTATTGTTGAATTCCGTAAAGTTACATCTCAGTCTAATATACAAAATACAATCAATGACTTGCGTCAATGGTCTTTGAGAAATAAGATGACTTTAAACCAATCCAAATATTTTTCTGAGGTCACAACATTTATGAAAAAGTATGTTGAAGAAAGCCAAATTTTCATTGGAAATAATAATTGAAGTTTTGTTTATGAAGCCAAAATACTCGGTGTACTTATACAAGCTAACCTTATGTGGGATAGCCAGGTATCAAATCTCGTAACAAGATAGAATAGAAAATTGTACATACTACGTTGCCTTAAAAAGTATATACTCCCCTTAGGTGACCTTATTTTCCTCCTTTTCTCCATCCTGTTTTCTTCCTTTCTCTCCTGTCTTTACCATTCTCTCCATTTACTTCCTAACTTCCATTTACGTTCGTCTAGTTTCCTTCTTTCGTTTCACTCACCTATTACTACATAATTCTTTTTCTCCACTGACACTTTTTTTATTTCTTCTAAGATCACATAATTTACATAATGGCTTTGTGTATCATTTAGAAAATGCTACCATACAATTCAACATTTTGGCTGCTATGATCTTTTAATAAACCATATTATCTAGCTATCTATCTATCTTAAAAATTCACTAGCTTTGCTAATAATAATAGTACAGGGTATTTATAATGCACACATATCCACCTTGTTAGGTGCTCAAGGCTCTCCTATATTACCCGGCTAAGCTAGGCGTTCAAAGCGCACGAAGTTTTTTAAGGAATTACTTCTACCGGTACCCATTCACCTCACCTGGGTTGAGTGCAGCACACTGTGGATCAGTTTCTTGCTGAAGGAAATTACGCCATGACTCACGACCCTCCGTTTCAAAGTCCGAAGACTAATCCACTGGGCCACAACGCTCCACATATCGCTTGTAAATATAAATATGACATAAAATTCAATTGCAAGTTTTATGCTTTATGCCAAAACAAAAGATCGACTGAGAAACACATTTTGCAAAATAACCAAACTGTCATCAATCAGATAGAGAGAGTGAGGGGGGGGGGGGGACGTGGGCAGAAAGAGGGAGAGAGATTGGGTAATTTCGTTTTATGCTACCTCCCTTGATAAAAACTCCTGGGTTTTTAGGACCCCGAGGTTATAATTTTTTGCTCAATCACTGATATAATTCTCATCGTCTGACCAAGTACACAAAATGCTACTACTTCTCAGTTTACTGCTGGTTAAAATCGACCATGCATGTACTGTTTACAACGCATTTTCTATATGCTATTACAAACCTTCCCGTGGTGCGTTCCAATAATACCAGCTCTTGTTTATACGCTTTATGCAATTGCTAACAAGTACGATCAACTTCTATTTTTTTATATTAAACAAATTCTTCATTTTACTACCTCTGTGTGCTCATTCTATAAACCTTTATTTTCCCATTTTTTATGGACTCTTTTCTTGGCGCCGGTCTCCCTATCTCATATCAAATCATCGTCTTTACTTTATTGTCCAGGCAACGGCACACTTATTAGTATATTTTCAACAAATTTAACTTATAATCAATTTTGTTCTTGGTAATGCCACGTTTTATATTTCCCGTCGTATAATATGATTATGATTCTGCTTCTGGAAATATATTTGATGTCCCGTCCTCCTCCCCACCCCCTCCCACGGCCAGTTAATATTATATAAATCTGACACCAGTGCTTGATCAATAATTCCTCATCGGTTTTAGTAAATATCAATGTTTTATCAATATTATTGAATATATTATTTAATTTTCTTTAAAATGATACCCTACATGACATGATTATTGTTCACATGGAGGTGCAGTGCCTCGAAATGTGGGGCAAGGTCAAACTTCAAAAGTTGCAAAGTGACACAATATTGAAAGTCACTGTTCTTTTTTTCAGTGGTGATGATTGGGTTTCTCAGCGGTTTCTTTTAATTATTTTCATGCACATTAACATCAACATTAACATGAAATCAAACACACCTCTGCACAAGCAAAAACATAATAAACAAACAAACATGCATGGGTATTTCAAACCACGACTCAAACCATGTTATCTCACAGAACCATCATTACAGAAGCAGGGGCTTGATTTGAATGGATTTTCATCTCTATTTTTTTTTCTATTGACGCAGACAAAGGATCATGTTCTATTTTCATGGTATTGACCATTCAAGACTATTTCTGCTCGTTTTGCAGCTTTTCAATTCAGACCTCATCCAACACTTTTGAATCCTGCTGTTTTCGTGATGGCATGATCATAAAAAGAATGGTATCATTTTAAAGAGAATTAAAAGATCTTTTGAATGATATAAAAAATGCATTGTGTAAAATTGAGAGTTGGGAGAAATTATTGTCCAAATACAGATATCCAAACTTTTTTGAGGGGTTTATAAATGAAAGTAAAACACGTTAGAATATTTTTCTGATGTTCTGATCAGAGGAAATCGAGAAAGGTCTTTCAGAGCTTAAAGGGGAAGTTCCCCTGAAGAAATGTCCGTTGCAAATTCGCAGAAAAAGTTGTAACAAATATTGGTGAAGTTCTCAAGAAAGTCCGCTAAAGATTAACATAAGAATTTTAAATTTTGGATTTGTAACGTCATAAACGTGTAGCTCTCCCGTTTGTTATGCATTATGTAATTCATAGATTTCATTTTTTAATTGTTCGTGACTTATTTTGATTTTTATTGTGGGAACAGGTGCAAAATGATATTTTATTGATATACTAAATTTGCAGTAAAAATCATTTTCAATTATCTGAGAAAATGAAATTTCAGGAAAGCTGCTCGTATGTGACGTCACAAATCGAATAGTTAAACTTGTAATAACTTTTTTATTCTACTATGTATTTTTCTCAAACCTTCACCAATATTTCTTTTTTTCCTGATATTTTTACAATAACCCTTTTGTCAGGGTGAACTTCCCCTTTAACCCACATACGCACACACACCCACACACACCCTATCCCTTCCACATGCGCGCGCACACATAAGTACGTAATATACTATCTTGTTTAGAAGACGAAACAGCCGCCAATCTGCCTGTTAGCGGACGTTAATCAAATAACTCTGGTTTGATCATGAAACTTTGTGAGAAAAATAATTTCCTTCATATTGACTTTGAGCTGTGAAGTAAAGTACAGCATACGCAACTACCTGTATACTCTTTGGACCTGCTTATATAATTGCTGTTATTGAATATTTGGACAAAAAGTACGCTCCTGTATTGGCAAATAATGATTTACACAATGTCGTATATCTTTGATATCGTTCATACCGTACATGCAAATTATAGTATCAAAAAATGAGGAAATATTCAACATATGGATTGAGGATAGAAGAATATATACAGATACACAGCATTCTCTTGTCTTCACTGCTACACTCTCCATCAATGTACATACAAGGAACATCATGCGGGCTTGTTTTTTTTCAGATGAAGATTGAATGGAGATAAGTCCTATACCGAAGATGCTGACTTACATTTTATTCATTTACCTCTCAGGTAAGTTGAAAGCTGTAGATTTCTTACGGATTAGAGAATTTGGAGGTTTATGGGGTAAGGATGTTATTATTTATAGCGTGAATCCTTTACGGTAAATTGTCAATACGTCTCCTGTTATCCCGTCCACTCACTACATGGTCTACCTTAATTTTGTCTAATGCCATTTTGTCCATCAACATATCGTCTACCACCCATTTCGTCCACTCACCATTTAGTACCAATAGCAATTTTGTCTTATAATCAGTTCGTCTAACCGTTTCGTATACCACCCATTTAGTCTAATTCCATTTAGGCTAATGCCAACTCGTCCATTAATCAGTTCGTCCAATGTTTATTTAATCTAATAGCCATTTCGGCTAATATGTCTATCAGTTGGTCCAATATCCAAATCGTGTACTTATTACTTAGTTCAATTGCCATTTCATCTTATTATCATTTCTTCCACCTCCCATTAGGTCCAATTATCAGTCGTCTAGCAAACAAATCGTCTAATAACCATTTCGTCTAATTCCCAAATCGTCCAATAGCCATTTTGTCTGACACAATTACGTTGCGTTATCCGAGCAGGGACGGCGAAATGACTTCTTAATTATGCCTTGAAATTATTGCATATAAAAATTATTTTAAAAAATCATGATGATAACTAGGCATTCTATCAGGAATGGAATGATGCGGTACAGCGATACAGCCCCCCCCCTCTTTCTATCACATCATGCACACAAAAGGGGGGAATGGAGTGGTTAAACATGATAACATTGAAATAGGGTCCTTTGATTTGAACCATCATTCATCAATATAACAATTGTAATTATAACAATAGTAATAACTGTAATAAATAATGATGGTAATAATAGTAATAATTATGAATGGTAATATAATCATAATAATAACAGCTACTGGCGGCACAAATAATAAAACAAAAGAGGAGAGAAAAGTGGGAAAGAAGGGGGAGAAAAAAGGAATAGGTGAAATACGAGGACGAAGACAAGTGAATAAAACGTGAGGGGAAGACCTGTAAAATATTCATTCTCCATATCATAAAATTTTCGCTAGGTCGTGCTTCGCGCTGGCATTGCCTGTTGCGTGAGATACATTATCTTGCCTAAGAACATTATTATAATGGAGCTTGAAATATGTGTGTAGTTTTAAAGTCAATATATACAAACATATTTGTGCTCGAGTACCAAGCTTTTATTATCATGCATGGTTTAACATGTGATATTAAAGAAGTGCTCAGTAAAATGTGCTTTTTTTTAAGGTTGTCTGAGTATAACAAAATTTCAGCTCGCGCTCGCATTGTATTATTATGTGAAGTACCTATACCCTCTTCATACTCTGTTCAGGTCTGAAGCATTTTTTTTAATCGAGCACTACGCGCTTGCATTTTAATTAATGAGATATGTATAATTTTGTATGAATTCTTACAAGAACTTAAAATCCTACTTCGTGACAGTTGGTCAACATTTAGACTCGCGCTCGCATCGATTGTTATAAATGATTGAACAATCATGCATCATGTTTATGATTTCAAAAAGTTTCCGAAATATCCCATTATAGGCTTATTTGATTAATGAGATACATATACCGCTCATTATTTTTTTTGTTTCTTGGAAGGGCAAGTCCTATGAAAACAGTCACCTCGTAGCTTTATTCCTATAAATCAACCTAAATATATAATAATCTCATAAGCTATAATTTTTGGGAATTTAATGTATTTTGTTCTGAATCCATTCTAATCAATGTTTGTGATCCTGAACAAGAATGTGTATATGACTAAAATAAACGGCGAACAGAATTCTTTAATATACGATCTGGTCTGATCGAAAAGGGACCTGTTAAGGACTGAATGCACTTACCCTTGAAGACGATACATACTTCAACAATCAAATTGTGCGAGCGCGAGCAGAAATGTTTGGATATTCTGATCTGAATGGGGATAATGTAAGCTACATGTAGAAGTAGACTATTGATGATTGTAGACGAAATGAATATTGGTCGAAATGATGATTAGCCGATATGGCGATTGAACCTATGGTGATTAGACCAAATGATTGTTAGACGAAGTTGGTTTAAACTAAGTGACAGTGGATCAACTGCAGTTAGACCAGATGGAACATAGACGAAATGAAAGTAGACTGAGTGGTCATTAGACGATTTGCCTTTAGACCAGTTGGCTATTTGACAAAACGGTAATTAGACGATGTGGATATATAGTGAGCCAACTGATGGTAGACGAAATGACATTAGACCATGTGGTGAGTGGACAAAATTGCATTGCAATACACCGTCTTCACTCCTATTCATGTAGTACTATATTTAATTTTTAAGTGTTTTTTCTTGTAGTTTTAGAAATTAACAGCATTTTTCTTATTAATGATCTTTTCGATGAATAAATTGTATCAGAATGATAAAATGTAAGCTTTACCTGATATCTATTTGTATCTACAACTAAAAGAAGTATGAATAAATTGTTGTGGCCAATAAAGCGATACAGATAACATAAATTTAGGCTATTCAATTTGATATAATCTAGTAATGAACTGGAATACCAAATACTGACATGCACTTTTGCAGGATTTATCCAAAATTAAATATAATTCAAGATAAAGAAATTGGAATTGTTCAATACTTCAATTATCCTAACTGTATAGCTATCGCACATTCGCTGGAAGCTATGGTCTCATCACCTTGTGCGCAGAATGAAGTAATCGGACACTACAAAAAAGATCCATACAGGTCCTTTGGCAGGGGCGCATCGAGTCATGGTGTGGTCAAGGCTGTATGTTTAAACCCAGGTAAAACCTACATGAAAAAAACTCACTCTAATTAAATCCTAATGGACAAGTAGCACCATAAATAAAATGAAACATAGGCTTGAAATTTTTTTTCTTCCACTCGATTCAGTTGATCTTTTTAAAGAAAGAGACGTGTCATGAGTGGCTTTATCGCATACATTCGTAATTCCGAAGCTTCGTAAGTCCGAAAACGAAATGAGGTTCGTAATTCCGAAGGTTCGTTAGTCCAAAAAACAAAGTGAGGTTCGTAATTCCGAAGGTTCGTTAATCCGAAAACGAAATGAGGTTCGTAATTCCGAAGGTTCGTTAGTCCGAAATTGCCATGATTAACGAACCTTATTTCGTTTTCGGACTAACGAACCTTCGGAACGAACCTTATTTCGTTTTCGGATAAACGAACCTTCGGAACAACAAACCTTATTTCGTTTTCGGACTAACGAACCTTCGGAACATCGAATCTTATTTCGTTTACGGATTATCAATCCTTCGGGATAACCAACCTTCGGAATAACGAACCCTTTTACGTTTTCGGTTAACGAACATCGAGGTATAGGCAAATTACGCGTTTCGGTATTACGAACCTTCGGAATTACGAAGTGTAACCGGCTCTATTATATCTGGATGTTAATAAAACGGCAAAAAAAAATGTTTCAAAGGAACGACTGACAAGGATAATATACTCATTTTCATGGACAAACGGTGTTCGATTTTTGTCTTACGAGACGCCCACTCGCACAGCTAATCAAATTATGAAATTAATCACTTGTTTTGTCCAGTAGATGACAGTATTATAAATTAAGATGTCCATTTTGAAGAATACTAAGGGTTATGTCACTAATCAGAAATTTATTAATCAATAACCTCTACTGTAAATAATACGTTGCCCCTCAGAGTGTGTCACAGTGTGATAACAGCGTGGAACACAATGTGGAATCACATTCACACTGTTAAATAATTATGAGCATTTCAACAGTGTGAATCACATATTCACATAGTCGACCATGTGAACACGTCACGCTGTCGAGGTGTCCCACAGTGTGAAAATATCTTCATAATATATTGTTGATTCGTTTCCATTTAAACAGTGTGAATGATATTTTCACATATTCGACATTTTGAACACACTGTGATCACACTGTCTGAAACTTCGTTCTTTCTGGAATGGACTTTCAATCCTTCCTAATCATCATAATTATTTCGTTAAAGCCCCCAAATTTATCTTGTGCAGTTGCACTTCATTATTGCTGTGATAACGTGGATCTCCTGAACACAAAATACAATTAAATGGGTTATTCGTTTCTTAATTAAAGTAGAATTAATTTGTTTCTCCTTGAGCAAATTATACGTCTTTTTTAAAATAGAAAACATCCTGAACTCCTAGCTCCACCATTTATTTCGTTGATATTCGTTTCTCATTGATTTGTTTCACTATTTTTTCTGATCTTCATTTTGAAAATTAAACAAATTTAAAGCAGTAAAATAATTGACAAATATATTATTAATCTTACTCTTATTCTTATGTAGAGGAAACCGAACCCAATGAAGAAGAAGGGCTTATAGACACGATAGCCAGACCAACAGATATGGCGGAAGTTTCTGTTCAACGCCCTCGGAAGATAAGCGATGTTCGACTTGTGAAGGTCAACACAATTATTCCACATGAAGGATATGTACAGGTCTTGTACATCGATCAATGGCAGTTCGTATGTGGACGCTACTGGAGCTTTCATCAATCAATCATGACCTGCCATAGCTTAGGCTACACATTCGCCTTGCCGACATCTGACGGCCAAACGAGCTACAGAATGACCGAGAGTGCAGAAGAAGTCCCTGGAATTTTACACCTGATTTGCCCCGGAAGAGCTTGGAATCTGACTGAGTGTGATGGTCGACCTATCACCAATCATCAGTTTTTGTGTGAAGACAACAGGGTTGCCATGGTTACATGTGAGCGAGAGCATGACCATGATGACGAAGGTATCGTATCCATTAACAATTAACGTACCTCGACGATTAACAGTTTTCTTGTGTTTTTGTAGGTTCGAACTGGGAATATTTACGTCAATTTCTTTTGAAAGAATGATGTTTACAACCCTTTTCATTATACTTCGTCATAGTTCGAACATCGAATATCCTTTTTTATTGGTTATCACCAAAAGGAAATTTCATTTCACAAGGCTTTATAATCACATAAAAGTATAAAAGAGTGCAATACGTAAATGCAATTAGGTTTGGGTTATTGGTTTAATCTGCATATAGATCAATGTTTAAAATAGACGGGGCCGACACGCCCCCCCCCCTCCAAATTGTCAGTAGTCATCATCTTGGGCAATTGAAGTTCTATAGAATATAGTCATTCAGCCTGAACTTAAATATATCAATTCCGATCTGCGTCGGAATTGCATTCCATTGTAATACAATTCAGTGTTTTTAGATGCGTTCCCTCTTTTCACAGTGGGATCTGATGCGTTCCCTCTTTTCAGTGGGATCTCCAATCTGGTAGACTTATAATGCATGGCTGGATATCTCCTAGAAAAGTGACACATTTAATTATTCTGCACCTCTACTTACACAACAGCTCATCCAGACAGGGGATACACCTAATGCTGTGAATCTAATTGTCTACAATTTTCCTTCTATCACATTAGATGAGAATGGTTGCCTATGTAACCCATGTTCGAATGACAGTCTTTGCATCCCAATCGATGTTCAACCTCGATACATCTGCGCATGCTCTGATGGATCTGAAGGAGACCAATGTGAGACGAGTATCGCAGGACTTGGGCCAGGAGTTGGTCTAAACGATTCAGACTGGGAATCTTTCTCTTCTCCCTCTTTATTGGGACTTGATGAAGAAGATGGAGCACAAGAGAATGGAACGCATCTTACGCCATTTACCGGGAGTCGACACCGGCCGCGGGGTCGGCTGCATGCTAGATTTCGACGTTCACATCGACCCCGAAGGCATCGAACCCGACCCTGGGGATTTGGACGTTGATCATCGAGTACCGAATCTCGGGAACAATCTCGGAAAATCGTACTCAGTCCGGGCAATTAAAGGCTGTCGACGGGATCATTATTGTCAATTTTCTTCTTTACCTTTTCTTTGCTACAAAAATTATAGGCTTACCTGTAAAGATCTACTCCTTTTCAATTCTGCTCGCCTATTTCCAAGTTTTGAACATGAACTTTAGGTCAAACACTTTGATAGCATGGAAATTAATCAAAATGCTATTTTCAGTAGGTATTCGTGGTATTTGTCGGAACGATGAATCAATCATTGGAACGCTTTTACTTAAGGGCGATTCCTGACTTCAAAAATATCATAAATTTCAACATCCTTTCAATAAGTCATAAGTAGTGTAATATTTTACTATGATACCTAAAAATGATAATTATGAGTTTCAACCAAAAGTAAAGTGAGATATAGTTGTTGTTGTTGTTGTTGTTTTTTTTTTTTGGGGGGAACAGTTGAACTTTCAATTTTCAATAATTTGCTGATTAAATAATAAAGTACAAACACTGCCTGAAACCATTATTGACAAAGCACGAGTACGGATTGAAAATATTGCAGGTCAATGGAATAATGTACATGTACATCGATGGTTTCGAATAATATCTACATTTCCATGATCCATAATAGGGGCAGCCCTGATTTTTCCGAACCTATTTTTGACAATGTCCCGTACGACGCATGGAAATGCAAAATTTTATCCTACGCTTTTATTAATGATGATGCAATCTTACAATATCAGTTAATCGATCTTTGAGCCATGGGTGATCGATTTATCCTATAAGGATCTAATTACTGCTCTTCATTTTTTTTTCAATAATTGTCCGATTAAAAGTTGTACACACAATATATACTTCATTTCATTGCAGAATTTGGACTCAGAAACTAAAAACAGTAGGCCTTTTTTAATGTAAGTAATTGATTTGACATTAACTGAACTGGGGCCCGTTGCAGAAAGAGTTGCGTTTAAACGCAAGTCAAAAAATCAAACGCAAGTCCCAAATGCGCGCTGTTGATTGGTTGAAAATCAAGTTGCGCATGATTTTTAGAGTTGCGATTGATTGCAACTCTTTCTGCAACGGGCCCCTGAACAGATATTTCTTTTATCTCCATAGAACATGAAATAGTTGATTCTAACCATTCTAATCATGTTAATTGACTTCACGTAGGCCCATTCTTTTGTGAATCCCTTTAGCTAAACTGGTGATTTTCACTGGTCAGAGCTGTGACTATAATTGACCACTATACAAACTGTGTATTGTAACTGTAAGCATGTTTATTTAAAACATATTTAGCGTTTTGGCGATTGATGGTTTTAAATGTACCGCTTTCTCTTAACAAATGTTACCTCATTTCTTTACATAATGATTGGGATATCATTTTAGAATGATCCTATCACATTTTAAGAAATCTAGCAAATAGTATGTTGTATCAAGTTTAAAGATTTCGTGGACTAATTTATTTTGGAATGAAACCTTTTAAATTCCTGCGTATTAACAAGGGAAATACACTTGTCAACGTAAATTTTGTAAATTTTCTTAAGTCTTTTTCTTCAGAATGGAAAATTGAAGGAAAATTCGTATATTTTCTATAGACATGGATGATCAATATCTAATTCCCAAAAGGAGCTAAATCCAGACAGATGATAGTAAAGCTCTGACAATTCAATCAACATTTGCACTTGATTATGTAAACCGATAGTCTCAATATAACACTCACAACAGTGGAATTTGATCTTTTATATTACATACATTCGTAATGCGTAATTTATGTATAGAATGCCTATCATATTTTCCATAAATGTTTACTTTTTGTATAATGTCATTGAATGATATTGTGTTATGTAAACATGTGAAGTTCAACCACTGGCTCCCAATCATTATCATCAAAACATGTGTATCCTATCAGGGGCGTCGATCCATTTTTCAGATTGGGGGGGGGGGCAAAATCATGAATCAATTTTCCAAAAGCGCTCGATCACACAAAACGAACAAACTCACACACATATGCCTATATATATGTGTACATATATATATATATATATATATATATATACACACACATCCCCACATATATATATATGTACATATATATATATATATATATATATATGTATATGTATATAAACATATCTCACCAGCAGATTAATGCGAGCGCGAAGCGCGAGCTGAAAATTTTGATATTTCGATCTTAAAAAAAAATTGAGTTTAATGGACGTTTTTAATGAAGAACAAGATATATCTATCCAACAAAAGATTATTGCAAGTCGAAGTGGGAGTTCTTTTGAGGTTTAGAACTGAAAATTGGACCATATTCACCTATTTAATCATGGAAAGTATGGGTATTTGTTATAGAAATGATGCGAGCGCGAAGCGCGAGCTGAAATTTTTGATATTCCAATCTGAAATGTGGACATTTTGAGCACGATTTTAGACGAAGAACGAGTTGTGTATCTCAATCTCGCTTGCTGATATCTGTGTCACATTACAATCTTATTTTATTTTTAGCACATGCGGAATTATTGGGGGGCAAAACGATATGTTTGCCCCCCCCCCAATATTTTCATTGGTGGGGCGATCGCCCCCCTGCCCCGCCATAATCGACGCCTCTGTATCCTATACAATGCTTTGTGTTTAAAATATCTGAATGCATAATTGTTTAAGATACGTTCTTTTTAATGCAACTTAAATTTTTAACCAATTTGTTTTCCCAGACTCCATTTGCGATAAATTTTATTTGACGTGCTCTGTTTCCTTGTCGAGCATGCTCAGACTTGGTCAAACTAGAAGCATTACTTCTTTTGAGATTAAACTCTTAAAAGTAATGGCCACCCCAACAGTGTTGATATGAATCTGAATGTAAAGCATACCGCTGACAATTTAATAAAAATCGGATGTAAAAAGAGTCGGCTTTGACATCTTATTTTTCACAAAATATTTATATGGACAATCCAATCATGTGCGATGAGAGAGACGAAGATGTCCCTTTTTTTGTTGTTTCAATATTATAAAATTTTTGTGTTCAGTCATCAAAGGTTGTCGACGCCTTAATCCGGGGCAAAACTATCCCGGACCCCCCCCCCGAACATGCCGGCATTGTGATCCATGAAGATCCGTGTATATTATGTGAACGGGGCCTAAAGGGAGGGGGTCGTTCTTAGATTTAAGAAAACCGTTTCCTTTATCTTGAAGATAGGAGAGATGTTGTTTTTATTTTAGTTTGAATTCAGGACATCATGAAGAATTTGACAGATTTTGGACGCTTTTATCTTTTTTAGATAACTTCAGGCACGTATTCCAATTAAAATTCAATTCGGTTTTATTAGATGTTCATGCTTAAAAAAATGCAATTTCGATTTTAACTTTGCAATATAAGGTATATATACCGATTCGGTTTTTTCCGTCCTTAATTCAATCTGTTACACCTGTACATTTAATTTCACTTTGTTGTTATAATGTAATTGCAATTTGGAACACGTACTTGTAGTAAATTACATATACAGTGTCATATAGGTGCACGAAACGATAATTTTACATCATATAAAAAAAATAATATAAAAGTATTTGAGAAAATGCAGAGAGGAATTATTCATCGGACGCTTAACTTGTAATCCGTTATTTTTCCGAGGGGCAAATCCCCTAGAATGAAAATAGTGATACTGCCAGTCCAACCGAGAATAAATAATACCCAAATATGTTTAAAAGAAACCCTGGTGTATGTATATATTTATTATCCCTTCTTGAATATCCGTCTAGTCGACCATTCTGGGTCGAATTCGTTCAGCCACCTTGCACAGCGGAATCTGAGTAGTAAATGCGCATCTATAAAGCGAGGGTTGACCGAGACTCTGCGAGAGCTCAGAATTGTTCACTAGGCAGAACTGACCATACTCTACATGTTTATTTCATTTGCCGTGCCAAGTTGAAATAGTGGAAAAGTTATCTTTTATCACGTGAGCACCAGTCAATGAATTTGAATGCTCAGGGATATTCATAGAAGGGATAAGATTTGAATTAATATGAAATTCACTTACCATAGTCAAGCTGTTCACTTAGATCCATAGCTGCGATAATAAAAAACAATACCATGTTTTACAAAATGCGGAAAATTATAAATCGTAAAAAAATTACGTGGAAAATGCTTCAAGGAAAGGAGCAACACCCCCCCCCGAAAAAAATCCCCTAAATTATGTTCCTGAATATTTAATCTTATAAATCAGTTTGACTTCTCAGAGTAGTAAATGCGCATCTATATGGCGAGAGCTCATAATTGTTTATAAGGCAGAACTGACCATACTTCATATTTCATTGGCCATGCCGAGTTGAAATAGTGGAAAAGTCCTCTTTTATCACATGAGCACCAATCAATGAATTTTAATGCTCATGGAAATTCATAGAAGGGATAAAACTCGAATCAATATGATATGTTCTCGAGACTCTGCTGCAGGAACTTCTTTTATTTTAAGGATAAATTTTCTAACAGTGCAGTCAATGAATTTGAATGCTCAGGGATATTCATAGTAGGGATAAGATTTGAATTAATATGAAATTCACTTACCATAGTCAAGCTGTTCACTTCGATCAATAGCTGCAATAGTAAAAAATAGTATTTTAGAAAACGTGGAAAACTATCATGAAAAAAAAAATCGTGAAAAAAAAAAATTACATGGAAAATGCCTCAAAGAAATTAAGGAGCAACAACTCCCCCCCGGAAAAATACCTTAAATAGGGTTCATAAATAAATCTTATGAAACACTGCCACTTCTCAGCCAATCCTGAGCGAATCACATGCAAACCCAATCCCCTTATTTCTCTATCAACATCTCTCTTTCTCTCCAACGAACACATAGACGAAAAATAAAAATGTACATTTGAATTTGATTAAATTTGATTGTTCAATATTAAAGAGAACTCCGAAGAAATAATTTTCCCAAAATAATCGAGGGCAATTAATCGCGCAGCGCCAGATCGAAGTTGATCTTAAAGGACAAGTCCACCCCAACAAAAAGCTGATTTAAATAGAAAGAGAAAATCAAACAAGCATAACACTGGAAAATTCATCAAAATCGGATGTAAAATAAGAAAGTTATGACATTTTAAAGTTTCGCTTAATTTCGCAAAACTGTTGTATGCACATCCTGTTCGGTATGGAAATGAGGGAACCGATGACATCACGCACTCACTATTTCTTTTGTATTTTATATGTTTATGTAATAATTTGATTTTCTCGTCACTGTCATGTGAAACAAAGTTTCATTCCTTTCTGAACACATGAAATTCCATTATTTTAACATTTTGTGGTTCAAGCAAGGGGGTCCTGATTGTCAAGTTCGTAAAAAAAATATTGTATAATTCAAACAATAAAAAAACAAAAGAAATAGTGAGTGAGTGACATCATCGATTCTCTCATTTGCATATCACTGAGTTGTGCATATAACTGTTTTGTGAAAAATAAGCGGAACTTTAAAATGTCATAACTTACAACCGATTTTAATTAAGTTTACCGCGTTATTCATGTTTGATTTTTCTCTATTTATTTAATTCAGCTTTTTTCTGGGGTGGACTTGACCTTTAATAATGTTGATCGCCAAACAGCAGCAACTCCCATCTTTTAACGTCATATTGGTCTGACGCAACCGGGGCTTAAACACTTTACCAACTGAGTCAACGCACTGGTAATACTCATCTAATCGCATAAAATTATGGGAAAACACCAGAGAAAGGAAAAACACCCTAAACCAATGTTCCAAAATTATAAATAATCATGAATATTATTGAATTTTCTTTCTTAATGAGTTGTGGACATTTCAGAGGATAATGAAATCGGCAATCGCAAGCGCGACATGGGATTGATGCACAAGTTTTAAAAATCAACATGTATTATGGTCTTCAATTTGAGAATATTTACTGGTTATTCAAAGGTATTCATAATTGAACTTTTTGAAAACAATCATGCTAAAGATTAGGTAAAGTATGATTGCGACTCACCAGAGTTGATTGCTGTATGAGCACTCAAAACAGTGGATTGGTACACACTGCAGACCAGTACCATGGTAATGAAGATGACGGAAAGACTTAACTTCATTTTGTTGGAGATGGACTATGCTAGACGAGACTGAATTCTGGATCTGTCGCTGAAGATTGAAATGCGATCAAGATTTGGGTATATTTATAAGGTTTTGTAACCCATATTCGAAATACTACAACACATTCGTCTCTACCAGAATATTTTTCAATTTTCCAGAGGAAATTGCATTTTCTATCATATCGTCAGATCTAGCCAGATGTTGTATTATGATAAGCCTTGAGATTTTAATTGTCTGTTTCATATCTTTCCGGCAAAGAAAATATATTGACTGATGGCGAAGTTAGCCTTGACTTCTTATAGAGGCAAACAACCTTTTCATGGATGCATTTCGTAAACAACCCCAGATATTTTTTGAACAACCCCCGATATAACCTGGGTTCCAAAAGAATTAAACTGATCAAACTTTACAAGGGCACTACACACATTCCACCCAGTCAACATGAACAATATTTTACACTGGTTGGCTTCTGCAAACACGCCGGTGTTAATTTAACACCAGCCTGGTATCTATATCGGAAAACACCACATAAGCGGTGTAACAACACCACTTTAGAATCGAACGGTTATTAATTTACTAATTGGTGTTGTTTAAATGCAAAATTGGTGTTGGTCCAACGCCGCACCGATGTTTTTCGACACCTCTCTGGTGTTTTCTGATATTGAAACTAGTATCAACACCAGCGTTTTGATAATTAAGAGCCCCTCACATCAAATGCTTTCTGAATCCAAAGTCTCAAACTGACAAGGGAGAGACCAGTGAAATAAGATGGGATTAACAAAGTTCTCGGTTATTACACATATCCTTCCATGGCATATTCAATGATTGGCTCAATCACAAAAAATTAACAGAAAATGAACATCAAAATTTTAAATTAATGGAACCAACTCGTATATCAAACGAGCTGTGACCTTTGACCTGAGGACTCCGAATTCGAACTTAGCCTCAATTTTGGCGTCATCTACCTACACACCACATTTTAAAAAAATCAATTAAAAAGGGAATAAAGCCTTGGCCATAAAATGTTGTGTTGGGAAGGAGAAAAATAAATTAAACAGAATAGTGAAAGTTTGAAGAAATCGGACAAGTAATAAAAAAGTTAGAGCTGCTTTAAAATTGAGATCACTAATACCATGTAGATTTCAAAATGGCAACTGTGTGAGTAACTTATGACAAGGGGCAAGGACAACTTTCCCATAGGCCATGTACTTTATTATCAGGGATTTGTGGTTTTCTCCTACACTGTTAGAAAAAATAAAAGAAGTTCCTGCAGCAGAGTCTCGAGAACACCTGTAATCTTACCGAATTGCGTAATAATCATTCTGTAAATTCATACAACAAGAATTTTTCTACAATTTAACAGAACAGGTCTGTTTAAAAAGGGGAAAAGGGTGTTTTATTCAAGGAAATTTTTAAGATTCCATACATCAAATACCAATTTCCTGTAAGATTACGCAATTCGGTAAGATTACAGGTGTTCTCGAGACTCTGCTGCAGGAACTTCTTTTATTTTTTTCTAACAGTGTAAGTACCAATTCCCCTGGGGCAGTAATCTAAATATAACACAGGTAATATATTGTTTTATGTTCTCATGAAAGAAAAATATAATTTGAAATAAAACTTTTGGGAAAAATTACATTTTAGCCATAATATGTATTGGAGTACATGGAAGATTAGTCCTTGCCTTACATCACTATGACATCACACATGCGGCCAATTTGAAGTCTCTATGGGTATAGTGATTACCAATATTTACAACTTTTAAAAATTCATAACTTTCTTTTTGTTTGTCCAATATTTTTCATCACCTTGTCTGATATTTCTTTTCCTGACAAAAACAAGTTTTTATTTGGGTTGGATTCCCCTTTAATATTTTTCGAGTTATTGCTTGGAAACCAATCGGGGGGGGGGGGGGGGGGGACGGAAGTACAGACGGACAGGGGCGACCCTGGGGATGCCCCCTCAGGACGTCGTCTGCGGGGGCATAAACAAATCTTTAAGGTGTTACAACAGATGAAAATTTGAATTGAGACGTACACATACGTTGCATATCTACTATATTATTGCGAGAAACGTCGGTGTACTTTACAACATGAAAAACATTATTCCACAAACCACCCTCGTCACACTGTACAATTCATAAATGTTACCCTACATAATATCGTACTGCAATATTGCTTACGCAACCTTTGCAAGAACTAACATTAGTACAATATATTTATTTACAGAAAAGGTTATTCGAATTTGTACTGATTCGCAGAATTTAGCACACACAAACCCATTATTCCATAAACTAAAGACTCTTACACTATTTGACATAAATTCACTTCAAGTTTACGGCTGATGTTCAAGTACGTTAATAACATGCTTCCAACTTCATTCCACAATTTGTATACAATTAACACATCTATTCATTCATACCCTCCTTCAAATTTTCACTTAATCAATCCCAAATTGCTTATTGCACAGAGATCCATAAGACACCACGGTCCCGATTTATGGAACTCTCTACCAGAGTCGATCAAAAATGTTCTCATTTAAGGCAAATGTTAAATCCATGTTATTATCAGAATTTTTCAAGTAAGTTTCCTGTATCATTTTCAGTTAAACATTAAGTCACTTTTCCTGTGATTTAATCATCACCAAATACTCTCCCATGACCACCACCACTACCATCATCATCATCATCGTCGTCGTCATCATCATCTCCATCATTGCATTCATTTACACCATTATCACCATCATCTTCATTCTTATCATCTCCATCTTCATCATAAAATTATGAACAAAATAACATTTACGTTCTGCCTTTATAGATGTATTTATTCATTTAATGAGTTTTATTCCGGGGTTGTCATTCTTTTAAGCAATCTGCCAATAATGACAATCCTTCTGCAAACTGTAAATGTTTGCTCATTGGTAGTAGATCATCTTTGTTTAGAATTACTTCTTTATCTATTATTTTTTTCTTTATGATCCATACAAATATCAAGTACCGATATATTATGTTTGTTACGTAATGAAAAGTTTATTGTAAACGAATGATATGAATCATGCATAAGAAAACTATAAATAACATCAAATCTAATCTCTACTGACATTTGCTTATCAAAAGTAAATGAAGCTAGCCTGTGTACATTTTTTTTCTGAGTGGAATTGTGAAGTGCCTTGTAAAGTTTGATCAGCTTATTTTGAACCAAGTCGAGATTATTTAAGATTTTAATATCGGTTTGAAAATGTTGGTTTCATAGTTGTTTGCACATGATCAGATCTAAAAAAAAATACTTTCGAAAAAACATCCAAATTGACTTTCAAATGCACTTGTGAGCCCATCAACGATTGCTAACGCGACAAGAATGATATCACATACATATTTCTTAAAGGTAGATTGGACAAATTTTCCTAGCAAATTGTACCCCATAAACAATACTGAGGCTCGTTCCAAAGACTTACAACGTTGGTAACTTGGACATTTTATAACTACCATGAACTGTGACTGTGATTGGCTGCTGAGCCCTGTTACACGCGTACATAGATAGTTAATCAAAACACACCTTAGTGTTTTGAGCTCTCAATATTTTAATTTTTAAGCGTTTTGCATTGTAATTATTATTACCACCGGGTCATAGGATCCATCACTTTCCACACATTAAGTTCTCAGTCTCTGCTCCCTGGAGAGTATCATTGCCAGGCAACCGTTAATCGGTGCTCCACTCTAAAACAAATCTTGGGCAAAATCCTCCGTGAGGGTGTCCAACCAAAGTTGGGCATTTCTTTGGGCATTTTTATTCATCCAGTGTGATGGAAATTTTGTCCATTCTAAAGTATATGCTACTTATTTTTAAACCTTACTGGAAAATGTGCTTCCCGTACTGGGTAAAATACTGACGCAAATTTGTTGGACACATAATTATCCTCTCGATGGTAAAACATTTTACGCACTACTTTCTACAATGTAAAATATGTCACTAATATGGCTAAGCGAAAGACCGGTTGTATGCTTCCACGACTAATACCTATTTCAGTTCCAAATCCATCCGAGAAAATTATAATGCGAATAGATAGAGAAAAATCAAATTAGGAAAACCCTTGCAATTTCATCAAAATCGGATGTAAGATAAAAAAAAGTTATGACATTTTCAAGTTTCGCTTATTTTTCACAAATCAGTTTTATGCACAACTCAGTGACATGCAAATGAATGAGTCGATGATGTCCATCACTCACTATTTCTTTTTGTTTATTGTTTGAATTATACAATTGTTTTCTTTACAGATTTTTTATGAAGCATATAGTATCAAAACAATGCTAATTCCTCACGTTCAGGGAGGAATTATTTTTTTTTTCAAATTGACAATGAGGAGAAAGTAGTTCATATTATGAAATACAAAAGAAATAGTGAGTGAATGACATCATTGGTCTCCTCATTTGCATACCGACCAAGATGTGATTCTGTGAAATTAAGCAAAACTTTAAAATGTTATAACTTTCTTATCCTACATCCGATCTTGATGAAATTTTCAGTGCTATGCTATATAGTTGTTGTTTTTTCTCTTTATTTTTACTCTTTATTGCTTGGAGTATAATTGTCCTTTCACGTGTAACCCATCATATTATATTCTTGTCTTGTCTCTTTTTTTCATTCAATTTTGTATCCCTCTTACTTTACTAGTATCTATCGCTTTTTTGTCATTACTTGATTAGATAATGATCCACATAATTATGTTACATTTCATTTTTCAGAACTTAAATGAATGATGCCACTAACTTCACATTGCAGAGATTAGGGTTCTATACAAGTTAGATTCAACAATAGATTTGATAATTGTACGAGTGCCATCTTACATACAGTATTTCATTCTTAGCTTGATTCTTTAAAAAAACATAAATGTATTATTATCTCATAAACCCTATTTTGATAGTGCGAACGCAAAGTGCGAGCTAAAATATTTGAAATTTCATGTATTTTGTCCTGAAAATTGAACAGTCTGGGTAATATTTGTGAACCTGAACAATGTGCTCATGTGACTAGAAAATTACTATGAGCTCGAAACGTGAGCAGAAGTTTTCATCATGTGTTCTGACCCGATCGAACCTGTAAAGGACGTTTTGCAGTTTAAGACGATGCATATTTCAACGATTAAATAGTGCGAGCTGAAAATTGTTGACATTCCGACCTAAAAAAATGGACAATCTAAGCACTTATTGTATTCGTGAATGGTATTATTATCAAACAGTCTTGTCTAATATTCATATATGATTCATGTTTATAGCTAAATGATTGTGTCTTGATCGTCAACTGGTTAATAAATCTTTCAGAAATGCGGCGGTATCAAATAAAAATGGAGATAGATTTATCTTCCCGCTCTGTCTTTATTCTCTTTATGATTCAATGAAATCCTGCCGAAATATTCTAGTTTTTATTAATCTTATTGTACATACATGCAGATTATTGATGTACTAATACGTCTCAATGATTCTAAATTAATGTTGTAGTTCTATTCCATCGTTGTCCATACTGTCCAAATATATTTTATTGTTTCCCGGGGAATGAAGCTCTAGAATTCTGACGGCAAAAATATGAAGTCAAATCTGCTGAAGAACCACAAATAACCTTTAGAAAGAGAGAGAGAGAGAGATTGTGTGTGCTACATCAAACTATTCATTCTCTAGTACCTGCATATTCATGTTCAACGTGGAGGTGGTTGATTTATTTTCATTTTTCTTCTGTTTTACTCTATAAAGACGGGGTTTGATTTTTAACAAAGTTTATTTTTTCCGTTTTGCTGTTTTTACATATTTAAATTCTGAAAAAAATTAGTGATCAATTGTTTTAAATCTTAAAATATAGAATCATTTTTTCACTCAATATTTCGTTTTTCTGTTGATAGTTTATTGTATTGAGATGTTTTAAAATATATTTTTAAGAACCTCCTTTGGGATTAGTCGAGGGTCTGCGAAATGTATGGCCTGAATTGGGAAGAGCAAGTATGCATTAGATTGATGAAAATGATGATTTTTTTTGAGCTATGATTTGTGAAAGGGTATGGGAAATTTAAATTTTCTACAATGATTCATAGGCTTTTGCGTCACCTTCATGAAAGGGACCTTTATAGTCCAGGATAGGCCCCATAGAAACTTGACCAAACCTTGTTTTTTTTATATAAACAATATTTTTTGATGGTTTCTTGTCAATTCGAGGGTGCTGATTACGAATCTGGATGATGCCACTCGTGTAACCTTGAGCATTTTCCGCAAATTGGCAAAATCCAATATGGCCGCCAAAGTATGCAAATTACCCATAAAAATCCTAAAATTGTCCGCACATTGGCTATGGAATGCATGGAAGCGTGTGGCAGGAGTAAAATACACTCTGAAAAAATAATTTTTGACAAAATATTTATTTTCCTGATATTCAAAATGGCCGCCATAGTCCATTGTATACTCTATTATGTACAATATGAATAGGGAAAACTAATTTTTACAAAAATGAGCACTAAACCGCAAAAAATCGCGATATATGAACGAAGTAATATTATGCAAATCATCATTACCAACGAGATATATCATTTATTATGTCATAAATGGGAACATTTCTGCATTTTGATGTCTAAAATGGCCGCCACTGGCCCAAACAGTATTGCGTACAATGGCAATGGGGGCCAAAAAATTCACAAGAGTGATCACTAAAATGCATATTATTAAGATTAAACGAGTGGAATAGTGACTAAAAACATAATTGTTAACGAAATATATTATTAATATGCCATGTATGTGATGAATGTTGTATTTAGATATTCAAAATGGCTGCCAAAGGCCCTAAAAGCATTATGCACAATGAGAAAGAGGGGCAAAAAAATCACAAGAGTGATCACTAAAATGCATGTTATATGTGATAAATTCATTGGATACTGTTTAAAAACGTATTTTCTAACGAAATACATCATTCAGGTTTAAAGTTTGTGTTAAATACTGTATTTTTACTTTCAAAATGGCCGCCAGAGACATTAACAGTCTTATGCACAATGCAAAGTGGGAAACCAATATTCACAAGAGTGAGCACCATAAATGCAGATATTAGTGATCTATGAGTAAAATATTGTCTGAAAGCATAATTTCTATTAAGAGATATCATTTATTATGCCAGATAGGTGATAGATACTGTTATTGGAAAGTCAAAATGGCCGCTACAGGCCCTACGATATTATACACAATGTGAATGGGAACAAATTATTTCAGCATAATTTGGCTTTGCTTGGCCAATTGGGGATGTATGAGTGAAATATTGTCTGAAAACATGATTTATAACAAAATATATGATATCTTATGTAATTTATGTGATGAATGTTGTATTTTGACATTCAAAATGGCCGCCATAATCCCTATATTTATCATGTACAATGCGAATGGAGAAACTAATTTTCACAAGAGTGAGAATCATGAAATGCATATGACTGTGATATACGAGCAAAAATATTGTCTTAAACATGATTTCTAACTAAATAAAATAAAATGTGGAGGTTATGAATGCTGTACTTTGAAATCCAAAATGGCTGCAATAGGTCCTAAAAGTATTATGTACATTGTAACATTAGACATATAATTTTGACAGAATTTGGCTTTGTTTGACTCTAAATATTGCCTATTATTGTGAATTCTGATGCAAGGGTGAAATATTGTCTAACACCATGGTTTCTAACGAGTTATATCATAATGTTGTATATTTAAGGTGATAAACACTGCATTTTTAAATTGAAAATGGCCAACATAAGCCCTTATCGTATAATATACAATTTTAGTGTAGAAAAATAATGTTCACAAAAAGGGTATATGGCAGCCATTTTGTATGTTGAAATACAGTATTTATCACATAAATTACATAAGAGATGATATATTTTGTCATAAATCATGTTTTCAGACGATATTTCACTCATACATCACCATTTGGCCAAGCAAAGCCAAATTCTGATGAAATAATTTGTTCCCATTCACATTGTGCATAATATCTTAAGGGCCTGTAGCGGCCATTTTGATTTTCCAATAACAGTATTTATCACCTAACTGGCAGAATAAATGATATCTCTTAATAGAAATCATGCTTTCAGACAATATTTTACTCATAGATCACTAATATCTGCATTTATGGTGCTCACTCTTGTGAATGTTGGTTTCCCACTTTGCATTGTGCATAAGACTGTTAATGTCTCTGGCGGCCATTTTGAAAGTAAAAATACAGTATTTAACACAAACTTTAAACCTGAATGATGTATTTCGTTAGAAAATACGTTTTTAAACAGTATCCCATGAATTTATCACATATATATGCATTTTAGTGATCACTCTTGTGATTTTTTTGCCCCTCTTTCTCATTGTGCATAATGCTTTTAGGCCTTTGGCAGCCATTTTGAATATCTAAATACAACATTCATCACATACATGGCATATTGATAATATATTTCGTTAACAATTATGTTTTTAGTCAGTATTCCACTCGTTTAATCTTAATAATATGCATTTTAGTGATCACTCTTGTGAATTTTTTGGCCCCCATTGCCATTGTACGTAATACTGTTTGGGCCAGTGGCGGCCATTTTAGATATCAAAATACAGAAATATTCCCATTTATGATATAATAAATGGTATATCTCTTTAGTAATAATGATTTGCACATATCACTTCGTTCATACATTGCGATTTCTTTGCGGTTTAGTGCTCACTTTTGTGAAAGCTAGTTTTCCATATTCATATCGTACATAATATAGTATACAATGGACTATGGCGGCCATTTTAAATATAAGGAAAATAAATATTTTGTCAAAAATTGTTTTTTCAGGGAGTATCTCACTCCTGCCACACAATTTCATGCATTTCGTAGCTAATGTGCGGACAATTTTAGGATTTTTATGGGTAATTTGCATATTTTGGCGGCCATATTGGATTTTGCCAATTTGCGGAAAATGCTCAAGGTTACACGAGTGGCATCATTCAGATTCGTAATCAGCACCCTCGAATTGACAAGAAACCATCAAAAAATATTGTATATATAAAAAAACAAGGTTACGCCTCTTCTATCCTGGACTATTATAAGTAACCATGGATAGTAAAGGTGAAAGACAGTTTGGATAAATGTGGGATGTCTAACATGTGGTCTGTTGAAGATACGGTTCTGCATGTTAAAAGTTGAGTTGGTTAAGTCAACTGCGAGTCTCGGATTGGATGAAATTGCCAAACAGGAGGGGAATATGGAAATTAATAGAAACCGTTTATGCATGGATTATAGGATATTCAAACAAGAGTTTGGTTTGAGATCTATTTAGTGAAATGTAGATATATAGGATTGACCTCTGTAAATATCGTTTTGGAAATCATAGATTGCATGTTGCTAATTGTCGTTACTTGCCCAATCAAGGTCTGCAATCTTGAACGTAATGTGACTTACCTGAGCCAGGTGACGAGTTTCAGTTTGTATTTAATTATCATGCGGTTGTAAGTGAAAGCTTTAATTAGAGAGTATTATCTTGTAAGACATAATGTTCTTAAAATGCTCAAGTTGTTTAATATGAGAATACGACAGACCTTACAAATCTGTGAAGGTTTTGCAAATTAATCATGTCAAAATTTTGATGCCATCTTCAATGCAGTCTACTGCATTGTTTACAGTCTTGTATTACGGGAATTTTCAGACTTTGTTGGATTGCGCCATCATGTGCTCAAAGAGGGAGGGTGTGTGATTTTGTTCCAGTTTTCGGATTAAGGAGAACGAAATATAACTCTTTGGGGGTGGGTGGCTCAATTTGTGCCACTTACTATTATTGCTGTCCTATTATACATATGTTTATTAGGGCCTATCGTATTCGTGATTCTTTATTTTCATGTTTGTTTCCATTGTTCCTCTGCAAATTATTGCCACTGTTACAACGAATTTGATCAACTTTTTGCAACAAAGTAGTTGTAGATTAATTTGCAATCAAAAAGCTTAGTAAAAATGACAAAACAAATCGAGGAATATATAGGCCTTGATATACCAAATCTCTTAAAAATAATTACAATAAAGTTGACAGTTTCTTTTAATCTCTCAAGATAATATTTAAAGCAGCCCACCTGGTTCTTTAATAATATTGACAAGGAAACGGACTATCACAGTGATCCGAATCATATACGTCGTCTTCTGTCAATTCTGGTTCTACAAAAGAAATCAAAAGAAATACATGAGGTGAAAATGAGGTTCGGTTTACATCGCAGAGCCTCGTTTCAGAAAGAGTCAACAATTCAAGCGAGAGCCAAGATTGCAGGCCCTTGATTGGTTGAAAATCAAATTGTGGACGATATTCATTAGTTGCGTTTGAGTGCACCTTTTACAACGAGCAATCAAGTAAGCAACGCACAGGGGCGCCGTACACGCGTTTCCGTTTTACACCCTGGCGAAGGCATTTTCCGCAAATACAGCTAAAAAGCGACTAGCGAAGAGTCTACACCCGTCGCTGGTTATTGAGAGTCCGACACTGGCGAGTTTCCCCACACACAACCGCATGCAATCTCAGTGGCTACCCACGGCCACATAACTTCATATTTATGTACACAGAGCTTTCATATGAATTAAATCTGAACATGTCTTGCGGTGCCGTTTGTGTTCTCAGGGAGGTGAGAAACTTAGAATTCGGGCGATAGCCAAAATCAATTTAGTAAGCAGAATAATGATAAGACAAGAATAGAAACAATAGTACCAAACGAAAGAGAATCTACAGCATGTAGAAAGAACTGTTGTTTCGAACTATAATTGTTTCAAAATGAAATTAAGTTACGATGAATTAAAATATTACCACCAATATTACTACTACTGAGTACTACTGTTGCTGCTACTACTACTACTACTGCTGATACTACTATACTATACTACGACTAATTCTAACAATGATACTATACTACTACTACTACTAATTATGATAATAATAAATATGATAATAATATATAATACATAATAATAATAAAATAATATAATAATACATAATAATAGTGATGATGATAATGAGCAGAAGAAAAAGAAGAAAACAAGAAGAAGAAGAAGACTGAGAAGAAGAAAAAGAAAAAGAAGACTGAGAAGAAGAAGAAGAATGAGTAGAAGAAGGGGAAAAGAAGACCGAGAAGAAGGCCGGAGGAGAAGAAGCTAGAACAAGAACAAGACGAACGGTAGTAATTAAATAATTAATAACAGTATAACTACTAATACTGTTCATAACAATGACGCTAACAATATAATAATAATGCTAATAATGATAGTGATAATGATAATATTGACACAAACTATGCAATTTATAATAACAGCTTCAAAATAATGCTAATGAAAATAAAGTATGCTATAGTTCTACTACTACTATACCAACCATGATAAAAATATGATAATAATAATAATAGCAATAATAAATGTATAACTACATTAACTACTAAATGTACCACTGACGACGATGCGGCGACTACTAATATTACTACTACAACTAATCATAGTTATAATTTGAAAACAAAGTAAAAACTACTTGTAGAAAGTTATAATCAACAGAGTATAATTTGTCCAGTTAGTTTCCCCTTAAAGGAATCGTCCAAGCTGAAAATATTTCTTAATAAATAGAGTAAAATTCACAGAGCAAAATGCTGACAATTTTATCAGAATCGGACAAGTTTTAAAAGTTTATTAATATTTTGTGAAAACAGTTATATGCACATCATCAAGGTGGGCTGTGGTGATGTCACATCCCCACTTTCCTTTTACTTATGTTATTATACATGAAATTAATTTTTTTTTATCTTTTCATAAATCTGTAAATGATTTGTCTCCATTATGATGAAATAAGTTGCGGCAATAAATATATAATGCACTTACTTAGTTGGCAATCCAATTGTTTTAGTTCTTGGTAGAAAAAATAATTGAATAAACCTAATTTCATGAAATAAAATACAAAATATGACATCATCAGCCCATCTAATGAATATTCATAAAGACATGCCTAGAATTGTTTCACATGAATGATGCAAATCTTTAGAATTCAATAACTTCGTTATTTGTTATCCGATTTGATCAATTTTCCAGCATTTTGCTTTGCGAATTTTACTCTATTTATTGAGTTTTTATATGTCTTTTATCACTAGCTAATACACGGCCCCAAATACCATCGTCAAATTAAGGTACACTGAAGTATACAGTACTTTACATAAAACAAAGTTGAAAAAAAAATAACATAAAAATTTCTTGCCAACAAGTGAATGGATAATAATATGAATAAATTGTTTGAACATGCTGTATTCATCAAGCTTGTATGAATCTTAATCTTACATTAATAATGCAGTGATCAACAATACCCTATAGGCTATAATGATTGTTTTTTTCAAAAAATAAACTTTAATAGGTATATTTTACATCCTACTCATAGAATGCAGTGTCATACAACGGTGAATATCATGTTCTTCCATGATAGTGAGGGGGCAAATTACCACTGAACTATACCACTCATAGGCGGCGGAAGCGGGGGGACGGGGGGGACGTGTCCCCCCCTAAATTTGAGGAGGGGGGGACGGTCCCCCCCTAAATTTGTAGTTGATGACCTTTTTTTTTTTTTTTTTTTTTTTTTTTTTTTTTTTTTTTTTTTGCTTGTCAATTTATTTTCCTACGCGTCTCCCCTAAAATTTTTAGGTTGAGAACCTTTTTTTTTTGTCCCCTCCTAAAATTTTTTGCTTCCGCCGCCAATGATACCACTACGTTGTAATAGGTCCATCGGGTGCAAATTGAGTGCAATTCGGCAAAGGCAGATCAAGGCAAACATTCGTGTTGAACCTGAATACAGCTTCATTTGAACATAGAGCTCTATGATTTGAACATGTTCTGTTGTTATCTTCGGTGCGGACTTTTGCATCGCGCGCCAAGTTGATAATGTAGACAAACGTAGACTCTTCACTAGTCGCTTTTTAGCTATTTTTGCGGAAAATGCCTTCACCAGGGTGTAAAACGGAAACGCGCCACCCGCGCAGGGCCTCGTGAACGATGTCTTGACCGAGGGTGCTGATGTATACTTTACAAAGAAAATGGAGATCAAATTGGTGCAGACAAATTCGAAAAGAAAAAAAAAGTTTCACTAGAAAATTAATGTCATTTGGGTTACATTTATTTTTTTATTTTTTATTTTTTACACATCGAGAATAACCGGGGGTGCTGTCTATGAATACACGCAGCACCCCCGCCTCACAGGGTAGAGGCAACGCAAACCCATCGTTGGAGCAGGTAAATCCCCGTTCCGACTTCCGAACCATGAAAATCCTATATCACCCCGGGTCAGTTATTTAGTATTTAAACATGTGTTTCTTGACATCGATTGATCCGAAAAGAACTAAACCGCAATTACACACGCAGCGCAACGATTCCAGCAATCTCGCTCGCCCAGCGCAAGCAGTCAATTTTATTTTAATAGTGCACAGCAAAAACTGTGGTGTTAACCGGTGTACATAGAGGACCACACCAGTTATTTTACACCACTGTTAAATTGGCGGTGTTAGTTTTACACCTACAGGTGTTATAACAACACCTTTTGTTGTTACATTTACACTCTTTGGTGTTATGTTTAATCTCTAGGGTGTAATCTTAACACCTCAGGGGGCGGTCCTCTATTAAAACCAATTGGTGTAAGTTTTAACACCGCAGTTTTTACAGTGTGTCCTTATTTTCGAGGCATTGCAGGCCTATTTTTCGTATATATCGCTTCTTAAATTTCGGACTGGTTGACCATTCTGGACACAATTTGTTCAGTCACCGCGTAGAGCGAAATCTGAGCAATTTATGCCTGGCTATATCGCGAGGGTTGCCTGAGATTCGGCGAAAGCTCGGAATAATTTTCGGGGAATGTAGCTCAATATTTCATTTACAATGCCCAACTTTACCCCGCAAAATGATATTCTATCAATCACAAATCACCAATCAATAATTTAGAATACTCAGGAAAGTAAATAAAGATGAATCATTAATAGAAAATTTACTTACTTATGTCCAATTGTTCACTCAGATCCATATCTGCAAGTAATATATATTTTTTAGATAATGTGGAAAAAGATTGTTATTGCCAGCAATCAAATAAAATATTAAAAGAAAATGCACCACAGAAAGGAACATCAACTAAGAAACTAACCTTAAAAACAATGTTACTAAATTTCTTCATCTTACGAATCAATGTCATTCCATCCCAACCAATCCTGAGCCAATCACATGCAACCACACTTTTCTCACACTTCCCTTCCATGGCAAGAGCATCTCTCTTTCTTTCTCCACCCCCCCCCCTTATCTCTCTTACACTCCCACACCGGCACACACTTTGCCAAACTTATTCCGCAGCCACACGAAATAAAACACATATTGCATAAAATCATAAATGGAAAAACACACTAAAGAAGAGAGGAGCGAGCGAGAAAAAAATCTTTTCATGAGAATCTAACTTTGAGATTGATGGTATTCAGAAAGTAATATCATATCTTACATCTTCCTTTCCTTTCCTTTTCTCTTTTTTTTTGGATCTCGGTTGTAGAATTTTTTTGGGCAGTATATGCTGATCATGCTGATCGGGTCTGGGCTATGGCGTTACCAAGAATTTTAATCTCGGGGGGGGGGGGCAAAAGAACATGAGGGGGGGGCACACAAATATTTTGCCTATTCTCAAAATCGAGTAAGAGGCGCGAGCTGTTTTTATTATGTAGACCCTACTGATCAATAACAGCTTTCAACAGAAATCTTTCTCACATGTTCTTCTTTCCTTCCTTTTCCTGATTTCCTTCCCTTTTCTCTTTTTATGATCTTTCTTTTTCTTTCTTTTCACTTTTCCGTTCCCTTTCCCGGTTTTCCCCTTTCCTCTTTTTCTTTCTTTCTTTCTTTCCCTTTCCGTTTCTCTCTTTTCTCCTTTTCCCGATTTTTTTTTATTTTCCCGGTGAAATCCGCCAGAGGGGCAGCTTCTTGCCCCCTGCCCCCTCCCGCCTGTTACGCCACTGAGTATGATTGCGACTCACCAGAGTTGAACCCATGGATGCCTGCTGCTGTTCGAGCACTCAAAGCAGTGGTTTGGTACACACTGCAGACCAGTATCATGGTAATGAAGATGACGGAAAGACTCAACTTATTCATATTTGAGCGTTGACACTATGCTGGGTAAAACTGAATTTTGATCTGCTGGAATTTCCGCTGTCGCTGAAGATTGAAATACGTTAAAGATTTGAGTGTATTTATACGGTTTCTAAGTCATGTCCGCGACACTTCAAAATACGTATCTACATCAGTATTATTTTCAATTTTCTGTTGGAAATTGCGGTTGCATACAAATTAAAGTCGTTTTCTATATCTTCAGATCTTGCCAGATGTTGAATTGTGATTTGCTTTGAGGTTTTTATTCAAAGTTGTATTTCTTTGCGGCTAAGGAACTAAATTGAGTGATGAAGTAATAGCATTGACTAATCTCAAGCATACAACCCTATTATTTTTGTCAATAAATGAATAGATAACCTCAAACACCATGGGTACATATAACTTTAGATTAACTTCGGTATGATATAGTTTAATTTCAAATGCATTGTATATGTCGTTTGTGGCCCATAGGCGGATTCAGGTGGGGGCCCAGTGGCCTCTATTGGCGGAGCGAAAAGAAGGGGAAAAGAGGGGAAAGTGAGAGGAGAGAGACAAGTGAATAAAATCATTCATGACACTTAAAAAGAAGTTCGCTCGTGCTTCGAGCTCATATTGCATGTTCGATTAGATAGCTTGCTCAGTATAGACTGAATCGAGGCCTCCATCACTTTCAAGCTTAAGATGGAGGTCTCCCACATTTCTATATATATATATATATATATATTATATATATATAAAATGTGTGAAGCTATACATGTACAACAGCTTTGGCAACTCTTTTATTTAAATATTGTAAAGAAATGGATGAAGAGAACAATGGTAGACGTAGCTTAAATCAAGGTTCCCCAGAGCTATCTACCCACATACGTGTACTGTATCGAAGCAATAGCTTTGATCCAGCTGAGGCATGACGGCTTGTCATTGTTCAAAAACCCACCTTCACCCGACAAAGGTAATTGGTATAGTGTCGAAAATCTGTCTTTCTGACGGTCAATCGGATCTCGGTCGGCCTAGCCACTAGCCCGTCTCTGTGGTCTAGTGGTTAAGGCACCGGCGTTCAAAGCTGGGGGCCCGGGTTCGATTCCGGCGGAGACATTTTTTCGGCAAAACCAATTTTTCCAAAGGGTAGATAGCTCTGGGGAACCTTGATTTAAGCTACGTCTACCATTGTTCTCTTCATCCATTTCTTTACAATATATATATATATATATATATATATATATATATATATATATATATATATATGTTCTGAAATTAAAGAAACATGTACGTATAGATATAATTTTCACAGTACAGTTATATTTTATAATGATTTATGCACATTATTCATTATGTTTGAAAAAATATTTGCCTATTATGTAATATTGAAAAAAATATTATACTTGTATATACTTTGTTTTTGTTTTGAAATGTGGAAATAAAATAAATCAAATCAAAATACAAGAAAATCGAACTAGCAGGTATTATGCTGGCACTTAATTGGCTACACCAGTTGAAAATTCAAATTTGAATTAGAAATAAGCACTCAAAGTGCAGTCAATGTTCAAGCCAATTAAGTGCCGAATGAACACTTCATTTTTTAGACTGTACATACCCTCAATGTAGGTGCTGTTATTTTTACCTATTCTTTAAGTTCTTTACTTGCTTTAAAGAATAACACATAAGAAAACTGAAATACTGTTGACTTTGTCCCACCTAAAAATGAAAAATATTGATGTTAGTGTTGAACGGATTCCCTCCCACTGTGGAATAATGGGTCGTAAACGGGATGATTTCTATGCTAAATCAGCTCTAAATAAAATAAATTGAAATATTCAACTACTTATGTACGATCGAAGTGAGTTATATTTCATAGATTTTTTCTTTTAAACATAATTTTATTAATAAATAGTCACATGTAATAGTTACATAAAATGTAAACGATATCATACAAAGCATGAAATATTTTCTTCAACAATAATCTTTAAAAAATACACAAATTTCTTCTTTAAAACCCCTTTTCCACTAGGGCCAGGACAGCGTCAGGACAAGGCGCGGAATGTAATAATTACAATCCGCGACCCTTCCGCAACCTGTCCGGACATTCCTAGGAGTGTCCGCACGCTGTCCTAAACCCTTCCTGGTGTTCGGGAAATCAAAATTTGTCCGCATCCAAATTTTGGTCGAGACCAAAATTTGGACGCGGATAATGAATTCCTGACACCTTCGGGACCCTGTCCTGACGATGTCCTAATGATGTCCTGCCCTTCCTAAACCCTTCCGCGTCTTCCGGAAACCATCCGCAATCAGGTCAGCTTCAAGAAGGAAAGAAGAAGCCATGCGGATTTTATCAGGAACATGCGGATTGGAATAGGAAGGCAAGCGGACAGTTTCAGGAACGTGCGGACAGGAATAAGAAGGCAAGCGGACTGTTTCAGGAACGTTCGGACTGGAATAGGAAGGCAAGCGGAGTGATTCAGGAATGTGTGGATCCAATGCTAATATGTATGGAACGAGTACACAAGTAGCAAAAACCATTTGCAAAAGCACCAGATGGGGCAACGGGATAATACAAGACAAGAAAATTACAAAAAGTAAAGAAATACGGGGTCAAGGGGCCTAATTAGTATATACTAAACAAACCTGAGAACCTAGTATTTCAAGCAGTGTTTTGAACATAATTACGCGAGCGCAAAGCACGAGTTGATTTTTTTTTTTGGGGGGGGTTACAGACTTGAAGAAGGAATATTTCAAGCATTTTCTACTGATCTGAAAAGTGGACTTTTAAAATATTTCTTGCAATAGTGAAACTGGCAATAATTTGAGCAGATTATTTTATTCTGTACTGAACATAAAAAGATGTTTCATGCAACGTTTGATTATGAACTAGGTTATTTTAATGTACTTGACTGAAAAAAGGGACCTTATAGGCAGCGCTTGACTTTACAAATAGGACAAATATCATAACAAAATTAATAATACAGGTGTAGATTCCAAACTGAAATTCAAGTGTATATTCCTATTACATTTTAAGCACTTTGTTCGATCATGAATGAGGTGTCATTAATAAGAAATAATAATAAATGGTAGCAAGTTTATAAATATCGCTTTTATCAGAACGGCTCAAAACGATTTACAGCAGGGGCAAAACGATTTACCCAGGATTCATTTCAATCCCGCATGAAAAGTGCACAATTTCAACACACTGGGAAGCATTCCTTGCATTTATCCCGGTCTAAAAATTGCGCTGGCAAATTCAAGCATGCAATAACTTTCGCTTCCAACCGGGTACCCATTTAGCACCTGGGTGGAGAGTGGCAAGGTATGCAATACGTCTTGCCAAAGGACGGTTTAGACCGCGGTGAGAATCGAACACACGACTCTCCGTTTACAAGGCGGGAGTCAGAACCACAACACCACGACTCTTTACAAAAAAAGGCCTTCCTGAAAAAAAAACATAAAATATGAGCGCGAAGCGCGAACTCACTTCTTTCAAACATCAAGGACGAAAAAGGAAAGACCTAAGTATTTTTCGTAAAAAAATGAACAGCGTGCACAATCTTCTTATGATTAAACTATTAAAAGTATGAAGCGTGAAATGGACCATTATTTTCTACAATTTGAACTAGCTGAAACGCAGATATTCTTCCCGTCTGCAGGTCTGTCAATTTCTTCACTCTTCTTCCTTTTCCCCCTCTTCTTTGGTTACTCCATTTTTCCTATTTTACGCAGTCAATAGGGCGTAGCGTTCGCATTCGGCCTCCTGGAATTGCCCATTTACATTTTCTTACTTAGTCTATTTCAATTGGTACAAGAGGAGGCAAAGGCGATTAGACACTGGATTCACTTTTTCGTCTATAAATTAAAACTGATATTTCTAATCTTACACTTTCATAATCTCGACCAATTATTTTCTGTTCATTATCGCGATTTTTTTCCTCGATTCTATTTCACCTTATTTCATTCATCTCCTTCGTTTATTCCTATTTCTTTTGTGCTGTTTGTATATCTATTTAATACTGGGAGGGGTAAGCCAGCAGCAGGGAGAGGAGGACCGCATCAGCACGGCACCCCCTTTTTCTTTTCCACCATATCATTTTTTTTTCAGTTTCCCTTTCCATTTCACTTATTTTTCTTCTGTTTGTATTTTTTTAAAGGGGGAGCAAGACCACCTCACCCCTTGATCCGCATGTGCCTGTCGAATGCAATTTGCATCCTAACTTCCTGTTTTCTTCCTCTGTTGTAATATATGATTATGTATTAAATTGTAAAAAATTATAAGAAAGTAATGTTATAAAGAGAGCCCCGACTTTGCTATGAACATATGCAGTCTTTTTATAAAAATGCACAAAATCTGCTTTCAAAAAGTGAATACAACATTACACCGCTAACACACTTTCCTTTATCCTCCATATTTCAATAAAATAATGCGAGCGCGAAGCGCGAGCTGAACATTTTTTACATTCCTACCTAAATACTGGGCATTCTAAGCACCTTTTAAAAGCATGAACAGGAAAGGAGTATGACTATACACTTGATGTGAGCGCGAAGCGCGAGCCGAAACGAAATTCGACATATTACGTTTTGTAAATCAGAAAAAGGATGGATAATTGGATAGATGGATAATATTCCTACATTAATAATAATATTTGGTAATCTGATCTGAAACTGGCACAAGATTCGTATCTAAATAAACATGCGTGCGTGTGTTTAGATCCGGACCTAGAATCAGGAACTTCCAATTACATTCTTTATTATAATATCAATAATAAGAGCGCGATGATCGAGCTAAATATATTTGATTTTCAGATCTAAAAAAAAAAGAATTAAAGCGCAGTTACGAATTGGATATTGATCTCGCTTTAATAAATGATGCGAGTGCGAAGCTCAAGTTTATATTTTTATCATTACATATATTTTGAGTAGCAACCGGGACATTTTAAGGTCATTCTTTGTCTTCAAATGACTATGATGAATATCTTCCTAAGCGAGATATGAAACTTGTCGATATTCCATTCTGAAAAAAAAACGGACAATGATTATTAGGAAATCATGAAAATATTGTTACATGACTTATTAATCAAATGAGGGCTCGAAGTTGATATTAAGGTCAGATAACTGGACATCTTGTAATCATGAATAGGATACATGGGTTGATATATTTTTAACAAAAATAATGCGAGCGCAAACTGTGAGCCGAAAATTTTAATAAACTGTCATAAAAGAGGAATTTAAAATAATTTGTTACAATTGATACAGGTATACATAACTCCCCAATCAAAATGCAAGCGAGCAGCTTTAGCTGATACTATTCACAATCAGACCATCCTAAAAAGGGATATTTAAAAAAAAGATATGGAATACACGAAGAGAATAGTTTTTTGACAAATCAAATAATGCTAGCGCGCAGCGCGAGCGGAAAATGTTCATATTTAGACCATAAGATATAGTCATCTTATAGAAAACTATAAAATCTATTTGTAAATCAAACAAATTGAAAACTTAATTTCCGAGAAATGTTTTGTATATTTACTTCAAAACTTGATCTTTTAAGCTCAATATAAGTCTATTGAGCAAGTTATACATCTCATAGATTAGGCAATGCGGGCACAAAGCGTGAGCGAAAATTTAACATAGTGATATGAAATCCCCCCATCTTATATAATTCACTCGTCTTTCTCCTCTTGTTTTTCCTCTTCGTTTTCTCTTCTCTTTTCCCTTCTGGTTCTTTTCCCTCTCTTTCCATTTTTTTTCTCGTTCCAAATATTGGGGAGGGGGCATTTGATATCAAATGCCCCCCTTCCAAAAAGTGAGGGGACGCGTCGCCCCTGTCCCCCTGGGATGTCCACCAATGTATGCAATTTGATTTGAAATAAAAGAAAATCCTATATAGTCTTTGTAGTCGAAGAAAACCAAAATAACACCCCTAAATTCATAAAAAAAATATATGGATGATAATTTTCATGGAGTATTCGCAAGTTGTCCGATTGTCCTAGTCCTTGAATTTACCACTCGTGACGTTGTCCTAAATGTCTCCGGTTCTGTCCTAATACGATCTGCATGCTGTCTGCATCAAACGCCGACAAATTTATTTAGATAATCTTGTCCTAGGACAATCCCAGGAGTGACCTACGACAATACGCAGACAGTCCTGGTTGTGTCCTAGGACAAGATCATTTGCATAATCTTTTACGGAATTTGGTTGCGGACAGCATGCCGAAATGACAAAAGTAGCTTCCGCAACCCTTCCTGGTCTTGTCCGCGCCCTAGTGGAAAACCGCCTTTATCAGTCAAGGAAACTCCCGCTTTTGCGAGAGCGACAGAATCTCGAATAACAGGGATTTGTGGTCGCATGACGTAATCTTTTAGGATCTCACCGAATAGCTTTCCTGTACAAAGTGAATGGGGTTTTTTGACATACCCTCACTAAAAAATTCATATAAAAAAGCACCACGGTGGCGGATTTTTATTTTCAAATATGTTAAAGAAAACTAAATTTCTCATCTATATTCCAAAAAATAGAATTCGCCACCGTGGTGCTTAGACGCTATTGAAGAAAGAAGACACATTTATGCTGAAAAAATGCAAGCAAAAGTTCTCGCAAGAGGAGGTTAGTCTCTGCGTTCAGCCTTTGTGCCGCGATACTCCGCTGCATGTTGTAGCCGAACGTGTGGTGTGTGTGTGTACTGCGTGTACAAAGTGTGCATAGAGCTATGGTACTACCATGGACCTTCCATGATCATGCTGAAAGTTATTTTGGGTACGGCATTACGTAATATATGATAAGAAAGACTTGGAAAATATATTCGTTCCTATGGTAATAACCTCTAACCAGCTCTCCGGCGGTTTAGTGCTATGGAAAATGGACATGCAGTTCTCGATAATGTTCATAATCTAAACCATTGATCTCACACCTGTTCACTGCTAGCATGGATCATGTCGAATGGAGAATGGTCATGATCATAATGACATCATGATATTGCTCATCTGGGCTGGACGTTTGAGGGAAGTTTGGACATGGATCGAGCTGACAGGCAGACTTTTATAATGCACTTGATTTGGTGACCGCTAGCCCCAATACTTTGCAGTATGTTTGTTTTGAAGGTGAATACAGTATACTTTTTCCAATTCGTTGGCTTCGTCAACCAGCCAATGATTGTTTTACGACAGACCTGTATTCGGCATGTTTTGAAATTGCATATCGACTTAATAATTTCCATGACTGCCGCCGGCACTAGTAGTGGAAATAATATTATAATGTATTGATTATGGATTGTGCAGCAGATAAAGCTGAAGATGAATGCTCAGGTGGAATTAACATGAAAGTTGGATATTACGGATATACATGACGGTGGATCCAAAAATATGGTCTAATTACGGCACATTTAACGTCCGGATTAAGGGTAAGTGATGAACGAAAATCAAATTGAATGCTTGACAATAAATAAGAGAGAGAGAAAAAGAGAGAGGGGGAGAGAGAGAGGCACATGTTTTAAAGATAACAATGTCCCGAACAATGCACCATTGTATACACGCGTACACATTTTCACCGCTCTTACCGAGTGTTTCGCACACATACATAAGGGTCTGAAAACAGCCGAGAAAGACTACACAGGGCGAAGGTTTTCAGCGGTGATTCACGCTTCGGTGAACGCAACTATCTCGAAAAAGGGACTTTTCAAACGATCTCGGAAAACCGGGAGTTTCCCTGACTGTTTATAACGCTTCTCTATTTCTAAACGATTACAAATCAACATTTTGAATAAACAAGTATACCAAAAATGTGCAACTCCCACTTTCTGTTCCAATAATAATTGAATAAATAGTATACATTGCATACATAATAAGAAGATTCAAAAAAATCTATACTTTTTGTTTTTTGACTCAAGTCCTTGTACCAAAGTAGCAACATAAAATAAAATTAATACCTATGTACACAATGCTACTATCCCCCCAGAATAATTGTGTTTTCTTACACATTACAAATAAATGCATACGCTGTCTTGTATTTCATTGTATTGCGAACATAGATGATTATCTCCTAACTTCCATCTATACAAAATATATTTATGAGTTAAAAGATTATGTAATAACTTATAATTAAACCCTGTTATTCTATTTTCTTTCACAGCTTGTATATTAAATAACCATATAAATTTCCGATCAATCTTTTCTTGTAAAGTATCTTCCCATCTTCCTTCAGCTTTAAGCTTAATACTTATATTATCAGAATTAAGGGTGTAAAATAACTTTGAACCTCTTTTCCTATTTGCATTTTATTTCAGAGATTGTTTATTTTAATTAATGGCAATCCAGGTGGCAAAATTCTCCTTATACCCACTGCAAAGTAATAACAAAATAACACCGGCTTGCTTATTAGAACGTGTACATGGTGTAAGAGATATTTCGTCGACTGCGATTAGGCCATATAGGAATTAATGAAGATCCTTGGCGAATAGAAAATACACCTTACATGACATTGCAATTCATGTAGAGAGATAGAAACAGTCGAGCATTATATTCTCAAATGCCCTATAGAAGGATCAACGCTCATTGCAGATGCAAAATTCATCAATCCTGACGAGATTCTTAAACTCCTAAATTCGCAAGACCCTATATAACATTCAAAATGCATTATTTAGTTTCTTTCAGAGAACAAAACGTTTCCAAAAAGAATGATTTGATAACGTGAAAGGTTAAGTGGTTGTTTATCTTATTTTGTATTTGGTTACAAAAAAGAGAGAAAATTCTATTTTATCTTTTTTTCAGTATTTTATTTGTTCATTTATCTTTTGGTTATATATTTAATTATTTATTTATTCATTTATTTATAATGATTATGTTCTTATGCTGACCACATAAGAAAGTGGTACTTTATACGAGGCATACATGTAGATAATTATTATCATCATTATTTATCCCCCCCCCCCCCTCATTTTAAGAATCGTTTTAGGAACGATTTTTACCAAATTATTAATAGAGCAGAAGAGAAGAGAGAGAGAAGTCTTTATTTTGCCCCATAAATTTCGAATTATCCAATGTAAATTTCACCATTTCAAAGTTTATCATATCATTTTGCCCCCTCCCCCCCAAAAAAGTCATATTGTACATGTTTGTATGCGAAAATGCGCGGAAATCATTTCAACGGAAAATATTCCTTGAAAGTTTATTATTTGTCTTTTCGAGTTTCAAAATATTATCAGAGTATCCCAAAGGGAGCCCCCTGCACCGGAGAGACAGGGCGATGTCTGGACGGTATCGAAGAAGGGACAGGTAACCTGTAAGTTGCAATAATCTTTCCTACGATAATAACAATAAAAAAAAATCACCGAAAAAATGTGAGAATAAAGATTAAAGGTAGATTGGACAAATTTTTCCTGACAAAATGTACTCCCATAAAGAAAACTGGGGCCCGTTAAATAAAGACTTACAACGTTGGTAACTTGGACATTTTATAACTACCATGAACACATTGATTGTGAATGGCTGCTGAGCCATGCTACATGTACATTGATACTTGTCATTGTAACATTCCCCGGCCGAGTCAAACCAAATATTATGTCTTCTTGTCACGCCCTCGATGTTTGAAAATAGAGAATGGTAATAGTAATAACATGCTGTGTTATGCAGAGCCATTCGAAAATCAGCTAATAATGATAATAATAATAATAATAATAATAACAATAATAAAAATAAATAACGATAAATATATATATATATATATATATATATATATATATAATATATATATATATATATATATATATATATAGTTGCATTTTATTTCCAGAACTGCAATTTAAGTATCATTCCACTAATTTCAAAATGCAGAGATGAGGGTGTTTTACAAGTTACATTAAAAATTAAATCTGTTTGATAATTGTGCAGGTACATTCTACCAATAATATTTAGCAACGAGAGCTCTTCAATTCATATTGTTCTCCAACTGAATAACTGCATACTGTGGATTACCTGTATATTCTTACATGCATGCCCACAAATATAATTATATATTTCTCTGTCGCTCAATAATTCAACCATGATTATTGGACCCCTCATACATCCATGCCATTCATCACTATTGCCTTCACTCTTTCTAATATAAAAGTAAAGAAGGAGCATGGAAATATATTACAACTATTTTTTTCATTATCTAAAGCAAGTCAGTACACAATCTCTTTATTGTTTCTTGTTTTATTATATTTACAGTGTACTATGTGTATGAATCATATATTTTTGCAGATTAATTACTCCAGATTATCATGATTAAGTTACATTTAATCTAGGAGAGGACTGTCGAATTATACATGTTATGTATTGTTAATTAATAAACCATATATTATTAAACAATGCTTATCCCACCTGTTCAGGGAGGAATTAATCGTTTCACTTGACAATGAGGAAATAATTAGAATATTTGATATAGTAAAATACAAAAGAAATAGTGAGTGGATGACGTCATCAGGCTCTTTTTTGCAAACCGACCAAGATGTGCATATAACAGCTTTGTGAAAAAAAATACAAAGGAAATAGTGAGTGGATGACGTCATCAGGCTGTTTTTTGGCATACCGACCAGGATGTGCATTTAACAGCTTTGTGAAATTAAGCGAAACTTTAAAATGTAATAACTTTCATAAACATCCGATTTTGAATGAAATTTTCAGTGTTGTGCTTGTTTGATTTTTCTCTTGTTATCAATATCAACTTTTTGTTGGGGTGGACTTGTCCTTTAAAGGCAATTGGTGTTTTTATGTCCACATGCAGACGCATCCCGCCACAAGCATGTGCTTCTAGGGACCTACGCCTTCCTCTGTACACATAAGTTGTAAATATTTATATTCTTTATGGAAATTGATTTCATGTGAATTCTTGTGAACAATAATGAAGAAATTTGTAAAATGGAGGAAAATAAATGTTTATTTGATATAAAATGAAATGAGTAAGGGGCAGGTCGTGATGTCAGTGTTTCTGAATTGAATGATAGGAATATTTTAGAATTACATGACTAGTAACTCTCTCATTGACACTTCTATTTCTCCTTTCTTCACCTTTCGTCTTTTTTTACCCCATTCTTCTTGTTTTTTTCTGTTTACTAATTGAAATAGGGTAAGTGTAGGTAATTGGAGACCGTTAAGCTCATTTGCATAATTTACATGAACATGGAAAATGACACACTCTTAAAAGGTTTTTTCCTCTTCAGCAACATCCACTCTACATTTGGTAACAAAATGGTGAACACAAATTAATTGATTAATAAGATAATGAGGATTAATGACGTCATCATCAAAGGTCTTTCATTACCTTCATGTGTAGGTAATGAGGGACAGTTACAAATCATGTTATTTGCAAGAAAACTTTAGTAAAAATGGGATTGTCATGCTAAGTTCAAACACTTTTCTTACAGAAATACATGTAGCCAATGATTTTAACATCGTTTTAAAACAATATGAACCAGATGTGGTTGAAAACATGTCTTTTTGTTTGCAATAATAAATGATGCTTTAAATCATAAATGTTCTGAAGTGCTTTAAAAATAACTTTTCTGAAAAAAAAAGAAAGGAAAGTAGGCCCATATTTTATTTTCATTTCTGCAGTCATTTTTTTAGATTCATTACAAAAGAAAAAGATGCTTTGTCAAGGACTTTCCTGTGACACCTGCCTTTCATACAAACAGTCGCCATGCTGGTGTCCCCCATTACCTACACACATTATTGGACTGACCAGTTCATTGTAGGCACAGTATCACCCATACATAACACACAGTGGCCGTTTTTAGTGTTTATGTGGCTAGCCCACTTACAAAACTTCCTATTGGAAGTACTTTTACCGATCACCTCTTCGCTATGTGAACACGCCCCAACATTCCGTGACAAATGAATTTTTACACCAGAGCAAAATTTTAAGATGAAAATATCATACCTTGACCTATTCAAAGTTTTTTGCTGCACTAAATGACGACCAGTATCGTAAACAAGCAGAGTGATCTTGCAGAAGTATTGTAGAAACTGTAGATGGCGCTATAACAACATTATAGTGGTCTCCAATTACCTACAGTCTCCAATTACCTACACTTACCCTAAGTCACACAGGCACCTCTTCCCTTTTTGCGCCGCCTCTATAGTAGTTATAGTAGAAGTAGTAGTAGTAGTCGTTGTAGTGGTAGAAGTATAGTAGAAGATAGTAGTAGAAGTAGTAGAAGAAGAAGTAGTAGTTTTACATATTACATATATAAAAATAATTGTAAGAGAAATTATAATTATGAACATGCATTCATTTAGTTATTTTTTTTTCTCCATAAGGATATTCATAGCCTATTATTAAGGAATATTCCAGAATGTCTCAGTTAAGATTTGCTACATGTAGGTATGCATATTTAATGAGGCTGAGGAAAGTCTGGTATTTCTTTAATGGTAAACAATAGAGACTGCTAGCATGGAAAAAAGTACAATAGGATTATCTATGTTGTTTACATTGCTAATTTCACTGAGGTCATTCAATAGTCTTCTAGAACTAGACTGCTCAAGAAAGAGCAGAATGTCCTTTTAAAGACAATATTACAAGGTTACAATAGTGGAAATTCATATATAAAAACTGACAGTTTCTTAGATTAGATCAGAACTTAGAACTTAGAGATTCACGCCAGACTTCATGTCAGAGCATAATTTAACTCCACCTGGAATACAACATCTTCTGTGGAAATATTTGCACACCACCAATGAATATTTGTAGTCATTTTGAAAGAGGAATTATCGGTTCTCATCAAGATCATTAACCTGTTCAGGACAACATTCTTCACCCCATGCATGGATTGCTGAAATCGACTGTTTATCATCATCAACTTCGTCTTTACATGCAGACTCGTTACAGTGACTCTAATTATTCATCGCGTTTCATCATCAATTTCATCATCGCTATCATTGTGGACTTTAACTTAATGAACTCCTTGCCAGTGAATTCGGATTAGTTAAACTATCATTATTTGGAATTAATCAGAACTGACTCTTCAATATGTGTAAGATAATTGTTTACTTCGTTTAGTGCATGATCTGTTTACCTGTAATTGAAAAAAGGAAAAAAAAAACACCTAAAAGAAATAGCAGTAATAGTAGTAGTATCATTAGTACTAGCAGTAGTAATAGTAGTAGTATAGTAGTAGTGGGAGTAGGAGTAGCAGAAGTAGTAGTAGCAGTAGTAGTAGTAGAAGAAAAAGCAGTAATAGTAGTAGTATCATGTAGTATTAATAGTAATAGTAGTTGTAGTAGTAGTAGTAGTAGCAGTAGTAGTGGCGGTGGTAGTACACGTAGCAGTAGGAGTTGTAGTAGTAGAAGTAGTAGTAGTATAGTAGTAGTAGTAGTAGTAGTAGTAGTAGTAGCAATAGTAGTAGTAGTAGTAGCAGCAGTGGTAGTAGTAATAGCAGAAGTATAGTGGTAGTAGTGGTAGTAGTAGCACTAGTATTAGTACTAGTAGTATTGATAAAAATAGTTGTAGTAGTAGTAGTCGTAGTGATAGTAGTAGTAGTAGTATTAATCAGAGTGGTATAGTAATAGTAGTAGTTGTAGTAGTAGTAGTAATAGTAGCAGTAGTAGTAGTAATAGTAGTGGTAGCAGTAGTAGTAATAGTACTAGTAGTAGTATAGTAGTAGTATTAGTAGTAGAAGTAGTAGTGTTACTAGATAAATTTATAATCATTTCAGTATAAGTAGGAAAATATTTTTTTACACTAGGAGCAACACCATATGCAGCAGAAGTATAGCTTAGAAATACGACCCGGCATTTCTTTAAAGGAAACCAAAATCCAAGTAGAGAAGCAATCTTATTGGAAAGAGTAAAACGAGAGGAACAATTTAAAAAAAAAGTTTCATCGAAATCGGTTATGAAATAAGCAAGTTATGGGAGTTTGAAAATTCTTGTTGTACTTTCTATGGGCATCGGATATCCTTAAATTGGCAAACGTGCTTCAAAATGGTTGATTTTGTGGACAACTCTCCTTTGTTTTGTACATAAATTTTTAGATTTTCATCTCATTATCTTTCAATTGCATCTTGCCTCCTTCTGAGCACGACATATGTCATGGGAAAATATAATCATGATAATCCACACCATATATGTCAGGTCAGGAGGAGATAATGTGAAATATGTAAAATAAAGGGGAAAATCTGAAAATATGTGTACAAAACAAATGGAGAATTGTCCACAAAATCAGCCATTTTGAAGCACGTTTGCCAATTTGTTGACCCACATAGAAAGTACAAGACTTTTCAATCGTCCCTAATTTTTCTTATTTCATAACCGATTTTGATGAAACTTTTTAAAAATTGTTCCGCTCTCATTTTACTCTTTCCAATAAGATTGCCTCTCTTTTTGGGTTTTGGTTTCCTTTAAACAAAACTATTGTCTTACACCACCTGAACATCTTACGATAATATCTATTCCCTTCATTTCATTTAATTTCCTCAGTAAAACGGCTCAGTCGCCAATGGAAACAATGAAGGAAATTACCATAGGTACCATAAAAGTAGGTTCTTATTCAACTGGACTCCGCTAAAGATTGACAACATTATACCTATCATAACTTATGCCAGTGTAGCAAGTGTACATGATCGTACCAATATGTCATTTTAAACGTATATGCATCTATGATGAAAGAATATTGAAGATTAAAGCAAAGGTCAAGGGTAAATATATTGTGTTGGGTATCACACCCATGTCAATCTACATTTAATTGCTAGCTACCTCCAAGCGTACATCCCACCGCTACCACAAACACATGCACCATCACACTCCCCCACACCCCCTCCCCACACGTACACTACACACACACGCTAATTTAAGTGATTTAACCCACCAAAACTTCGAATACTTGCGTACCTGAGGTATCTTCTTGGGATCATTTCATGAGAAGCCTTTTCGTCGGACGTTTTTAATCCGAAATTGATGACATTGATAATTAACTGTAAACTATTGTTCATATGGTAAAATCGACCTTGTGCTGTTTGAATTTCGAGCAATATTAAAAACAAAGTTCTGAATTGAATTGAATACATCACCTGTTTCCACACAATTTCGATCACACACTCATCCTTCCCTTTTTACCTTCTCCCATGTCTCTCAAATTCTCGCTCTTTCTTTCTCATTTAATATTCATCTGATGGTTAATGTATATTACTTAATTATTGTGTCTTCATTGTCTCAGGGTGAATAAATCTTTCAGTAATGCGGTGTCAAACAAAACGGAGACAGTTTGTTTTAATGCTCAGTTTTTATTCTCTTATGATTCAATGAAATCCAGCCGAAACATTCTTGTTTTTATTAAAATGGTAATAGTACATAGTACAGATTAGTGATATACTCATATGTCAAATTTTTCTAAATATTGTAATTCTATATCATAGGTGTCCGAAGATATTTTGTTGTTTCCCTGGGACTGCAGCTGTAGAATTCTCATGGCAAAAATATGGAGTCAAATTGGCTGGAGAACCACAATTAACCTTTTGATAAAATAGAGAGCAAAAGTTTAAATTCAAGACTGTATTAATACTTTTAGTACATGTATATTCTTGTTCAACCTGCTTGAAGGAGGTGATTTATCTAGAAAAAAGGGAGAGTTCTGTCGTTTGACTGTTTTTACATGTTTCAATCTTGAAAAAAAAATATTTATCAACGACCGTTTTTCATTTCAGTTCAAATTCAAGTTATCAACATCATAAACAAATGCAAATCAATATATATATATACACACATACAAATCAAATATATATATATATATATATATATATATATATATATATATATATATACTCTGAAAACAAGAAATGTTAACTTAACATTTGAAAGGTTGGAGGAGTGACAACATTTTCTAAATGTTGCTTTTACCACTTTAAATGATTCTACCCAACACTTGAAATGTTGGATTCAGCTTTATACAAGGTTGGATGTAACATTTGGAAAAGGTTGTCACTCCTCCAACCTTTCAAATGATGATTTAACATTAGAATTTTTAGAGTGTGTGTGTATATATATATATATATATATATATATATATAAACACATACAAATAGAGATTAAACATAATTACAAATCAACTACAGATAAATTACAAAACATTTGTAGAATTAACGAAATATATCTTTGCTCGGAAATGAGGAGATCCACTAAAAAGCACTGTTACATTTATGACAAAAACTGCTAAGTTTTCTCTTAATAGAGTTCAAAAATTAAAAAAATTTGGACCGGTGAAAATACAAGTACTTTGAGCCAATCGAGTTGGTAGCCGAAATCTGTCGCCGTGTCTGGTAGAATACCTATAATAATTATTATTTTGAGAAAATATAAACATCTTGAATTTCCGATGGAACCATATTGTTGCTATAAATATACATAAACCATTTTTGTTCTAAATCTAAAGATATCGTAAGTTTCTACTCAATATTTCGTTGTTTGTTTGTTTCTTTTTCAATTTCGACAAATGGTTGTAGATAAATAAGCAATTAAAAGGCTTAGTAAAAAGTGACAAAAGTATTCGAGGGATATAGGTCTTGATATTCCGAACCTCTTGAATGATTACAACAAAGTTGATAATTTCAACCCACCTGGTTTTTAACAATAAGATGGACAATAATCTCCCTGGTCTTCAGTAACTTCTGTTTCTACAAAAGAAATCAATTAAATATATGAGGTGAAAGTGAGGTTTTGGGTTACACACAGGACCCTATTTCAGAAAACTAAAAGCGCAAGTCCAGATTGCGCGTTTTGTATTATTTTGTTGAAAATCATGTGGACCAATGTGGATGATATTTAGAGTTGCGTTTGATTGCAACCTAACGGGTCACGGGTCTCCAAACTTCCACTTCCTTCCCTCCCCATCCAAGTAGGCATCGCAGGGCCATACATTACGGATTTTGTTTTGTTAAATTTGATAGATTTTCGACGCTGTTATTATGTTTAGATAACTTCAGGCACGTATTCAAATTCAATTTGGTTTTATTAAATGTTCATGCTTTTTAAAAATAACCATGCAATATCGATTTTAACTTTGCAATATAAGGTAAATACCGATTCGTTTTTTCCGTCCTTAATTCAATATGTTACACCTGCACATTTAATTTCACTTTGTTGTTATAATGTCAATGCATTTTGGAACATGTACTTGTAGTGAATTACATTCATGTAGGGGCATGAAACGATGATTTTATATTATACAAAAATTAATATAAAAAGGATTTGAGAAAATGCAGAGAGGAATTATTCATGGGAGGCTTAACTTGTAATCTATAGTTTTCCGGGGGGCAAATCCCCTAGAAGGAAAATAGTGATACTGCCAGTCCAACCGAGAACGAGTAATCCCCAAATATATTTGAAAGAAACCCTAGTATATGTATATTATCCCTTCTTGAATATCGGTCTAGTTGACCATTCTGGACCAAATTCGTTCAGCCACCTTGCAGGGCGGAATCTGAGTAGTAAATGCGCATCTATATAGCGAGGGTTGCCCGAGACTAGGCGAGAGCTCAGAATTGTTTTCAAGGCAGAACTGACCATACTTTATATTTCATTTGCCATGCCAAGTTGAAATAATGGAAAAGTTATCTTTTATCACGTGAGCACCAGTCAATGAATTTGAATGCTCAGGGATATTCATAGAAGGGATAAGACTCGAATTAATATGAAATTCACTTACCATAGTCAAGCTGTTCACTTAGATCCATAGCTGCGATAATAAAAAACAATACCATGTTTTACAAAATGCGGAAAATTATAAATCGTAAAAAAATTATGTGGAAAATGCTTCAAGGAAAGGAGCAACACCCCCCCCCCCCCGAAAAAAAATCCCCTAAAGTATGTTCCTAAACATTTAATCTTATAAATCACTGTGACTTCTCAGAGTAGTAAATGCGCATCTATATGGCGAGAGCTCGTAATTGTTTATAAGGCAGAACTGACCATACTTCATATTTCATTGGCCATGCCAAGTTGAAATAGTGGAAAAGTCCTCTTTTATCACATGAGCACCAATCAATGAATTTGAATGCTCATGGAAATTCATAGAAGGGATACTGAAAACTCGAATCAATATGAAATTCACTTACCTGAGTCAACCTGTTCACTTCGATCAATAGCTGCAATAGTAAAAAATAGTATTTTAGAAAACGTTGAAAACTATCCTGGCCAATCGTGAAAAAAAAAATTACATGGAAAATGCTTCAAAGAAAGGAGCAACAACTCCCCCCCCCCGGAAAAATACCTTAAATAGTGTTCATAAATATTTAATCTTATGAAACACTGCCACTTCTCAGCCAATCCTGAGCGAATCACATGCAAACCCAATCTCCTTATTTCTCTATCAACATCTCTCTTTCTCTCCAACGAACACATAGACGATTTAAAAATAAAAATGTACATTTGAATTTGATTATTAAAAATAGAAATATTAAACAGAGCTCCGAAGAAATAATTTTCCCAAAATAATCGAGGGCAATTAATCGCGCAGCGCCAGATCGAAGTTGATCTTAAAGGACAAGTCCACCCCAACAAAAAGCTGATTTAAATAGAAAGAGAAAATCAAACAAGCATAACACTGGAAAATTCATCAAAATCAGATGTAAAATAAGACATTTATGACATTTTAAAGTTTCGCTTAATTTTGCAAAACTGTTGTATGCACATCCTGTTCGGTATGCAAATGAGGGAACCGATGACATCACGCACTCACTATTTCTTTTGCATTTTATTATATGAAATAATTTGATTTTCTCGTCACTGTCATGTGAAACAAAGTTTCATTCCTTTCTGAACACATGGAATTCCATTATTTCAACATTTTGTGGTTCAAGCAAGGGGTCCTGATTGTCAAGTTCGTAAAAATTAAAATATTATATAATTCAAACAACAAAAAAACAAAAGAAATAGTGAGTGAATGACATCATCGATTCTCTCATTTGCATATCACTGAGTTGAGCATATAACTGTTATGTGAAAAATAAGCGGAACTTTAAAATGTCATAACTTACAACCGATTTTAATTAAGTTTTCCGCGTTATTCATGTTTGATTTTTCTCTATTTATTTAATTCAACTTTTTTCTGGGGTGGACTTGACCTTTATTAATGTTGATCGCCAAACGGCAGCAACTCCCATCTTTTAACGTCATATTGGTCTGACGCAACCGGGGCGCGTATTTTCTTTTTTACACCACTGCTCCGCCAAAATCCCCAGAAATACGAAAGAAAAGACTCGCGGGCAAGTCTAATATGTGCGCTCTTGAAAGCAAAGCTCTCGGAATTCCCGCGTGAGATGTGTATGAACCCGATGTATTTAGTTGAATGAATTATCCAAAAACTACCTGAAATCATCCCGTTACCACATTTTAAGGTTATTGTTGATATTACGGAAAAAGGTTCTGAAAACCATTTTAGTTTGTAACTGAGCTGATTTTGTACTGGAAATGAAGATATAAAAGATATTGTCTATTTAAAGTCTTGTGGCGAATTGAATTTGCTGAAAGGAAGTGTGAGGGAATGCACTTTATAGTATTTTTCCTACAGTATATAGGCCTCACTAGCGTCCCTACAGGGGGGGGGGGGGCAGGCCGCTGAAGAGTCACAACCCATGCAAGGGACGTATCCCTGCCCCCCCCCCCCCCCTGACGAGCTTGAAGCCCTTTTTTTTGGCTTGTCATTTTTTTTTCTGGTACGAAATCCTATATTTGTGGTTGAAGATGACCTTTTTTATTTTTTTTTATTTTTGCTTGTCAAATTTTGGGGCGGACGAATTTGCCCCCCCCCCTGTGAAAAATCCTAGGTACGCCACTGATATAAGCCTTCTAGTATTGACTTGTTCTGAGGTTTTCTTAACCTTAAAGGACAAGTCCACCCCAACAAAAACTTGATTTGAATAAAAACAGAAAAATCCAACAAGCATAACACTGAAAATTTCATCAAAATCGGATGTAAAATAAGAAAGTTATGGCATTTCAAAGTTTCGCTTATTTTCAACAAAATAGTTATATGAACGAGCCAGTTACATCCAAAATAATGAGAGAGTTGATGACATCACTCATTCACTATTTCTTTTGTAATTTATTATATGAAATATGAAATATTTTTATTTTCTCGTCATTGTCATGTGAAATGAAGTTTCATTCCTCACTGAACACATGGAATTCCATTATTTTAACATTTTGTGCTTCAGGCAAGGAGTTCCTAATCGTCAAATTCGTAAAAATTGAAATATTGTATAATTCAAACAATAAAAAAACAAAAGAAATAGTGAGTGAGTGACATCATCGACTCTCTCTCATTTGGATGTAACTGGCTCGTTCATATAACTATTTTGTTGCAAATAAGCGAAACTTTGAAATGTCATAACTTTCTTGTTTTACATCCGATTTTGATGAAATTTTCAGCATTGTGCTCGTCTGATTTTTCTCTATTGATTAAAAACAACATTTTTCTGAGGTGGACTTGACCTTTAAATACTTTTCAGAATCACATACAGAGTATACATCTGCAGCAATTTGTACGTAGTGCACCTGTTGGACAAATAGTTCAGTAGTAGCTGTGAGTGAGAAAGATGAAAAGAGCCCGAAAATTAAGAGAGGAGAAGCTATAGGGGTGGGGAGTGCGAAGGAATAGAGATAAAGGGTAAGAGCTAGGAGATACAAGGAGATTGATTTTGAAAAAAAATTATATTGTAACAAAAAAATCAAAAGAAATGGGCCTTAAGCAAGAGGGCGCGTGGGGGAATAAAAAAAGAGTCTACCCAAGCAGAAAAATCAGATGATCAAAACTAAAACGGTCATTGTGCAACTAAATAATTTATGAAATTTTAATCACATGAAAATATGGGGAAATCACATGACAAATTGCCGATTTCATGAAGTCATGGATGCACCACTAACCATTCATTTTGTTTACAAATGTATACTGCAAAAATATCATTATTTGACCAATCACATGATTTTTTTCAGAACTCGAATCAAGCCTTACATAAATTGTTATGTAGACCTTCTTAAAATATAATGAACTTAAAATATTGAGCTTGACTATATTTTTATACCTTTAATCACTCAATTATTATAAATATTGAGTCATAAATTCATATTTTCAAGGTTGTTAAATAGAACTATAAAGTCTGTAATAATGGAAACATGAAAAGCATATCTATCATCTAGATATCCCCTGGAAATAGTTTTGAGGAAATAAAAATTTCGGAAAAAATTAAATTTTGTAGTACTAATGAACTATGGTTAGTCGTGCACCTATGATGTCAGCAAGTTGGTAATCGCCTGTGATATTCATTTCATTAAAAATTCGTAACATTCTTATTAGTTGTCCGATTTCCCTCAAACATTTTATGCCTTTTCTGTCAATCTGATTTTTCTTGTCCCGTTGAAAAAAAAGTTATTTTGGCGTAGACTTTCCTTTAAAAAAAAATTGAGAAAGAAAGAATTAATAGAGAGGTAGAGAGAAGATCTTATCTGCCAAATAAAAATAATAATAATAATGATAATACTAATAATGATAATGATCAAAATATGACTAATATAAAATCATATTTCTAGAGCGCATATCACTGCAGAAGCAGTCCCTATATGCTTTGTAATTAACTAGAGAAAAGCAAAGGTATCAAGGTGTACTTATCAACAGACCAAATTCATCGACAAAATGATTGTGCCTAATTTAATGACAACAAAATAAATGCAGAGACCACTGTCGCCCAAATACAGAACGGACAATGCTGGAGAGAGAGAGAGGGTGAGTGCTGAAGATCAGAGAGGTGAAAATTTTAGTCGACGAAGAAAAGAAATCTAGTCTATCTGCAACTAAAAACCCTCGCTATAGTTCTTTGTTTATGCATCTGAATGTCTTGAGGTGCCATAACTGCGATTAGGTCCCTACAAACTAAACGCTTTTAAAAAGCTATATCTATATTGAAATCATAAGGTTTGTTTTGTATGACTATTGAACGATATCAAGATGTGCACGACGAAACACGTGTGGTCAACGCAAGGCCCTATATATAGGGCCTTGGGTCAACGTGTTAGACTCTAGCGCGAGCCGTTTCTGTGGGGTTTTTCAATATTTTGGCGGAGCAGTGGTGTAAAAAAAATACGCAACCGGGGCTTAAACACTCTACCAACTGAGTCAACGCACTGGTAATACTGTTCTAATCGCATATAATTATGGGAAGACACCAGAGAAAGGAAAAAACACCCTAAACCAATGTTCCGAACTTAAAAATATCATGAATATTACTGAATTCAATTTCTTAATGAGTTGTGGACATTTCAGAGGATAATGAAATCGGCAACCGCAAGCGCGACATGGGATTGATGCACAAGTTTTAAAAATCAACATGTATTATGGTCTTCAATTTGAGAATATTTACTGGTTATTCAAAGGTATTCATAATTGAACTTTTTGAAAACAATCATGCTAAAGATTAGGTAAAGTATGATTGCGACTCACCAGAGTTGATTGCTGTATGAGCACTCAAAACAGTGGATTGGTACACACTGCAGACCAGTACCATGGTAATGAAGATGACGGAAAGACTTAACTTCATTTTGTTGGAGATGGACTTTACTGGATGAGACTGAATTCTGGATCTGTCGCTGAAGATTGAAATGCGATCAAGATTTGGGTATATTTATAAGGTTTTTGTAACCCATGTTCGCAATACTTCAAAACACTCGTCTGTACCAGAATAATTTTTCAATTTTGCAGAGGAAATTGCATTGTCTATCATATCGTCAGAGCTTGCCAGATGTTGTATTGTGATTAGCCTTGCGATTATAATTTTCAGTTGTATATCTTTGCGGCAAAAAATAAATTGACTGATGGCGAAGTTAGCCTTGACTTCTTATAGAGGCAAACAACTTTTTCATGGATGCTTTTCGTAAACAACCCCAGATATTTTTTTAACACCCCCCTGGGATCCAAAATAACTAAACTGATCAAACTTTACAAGGGCACTACACACATTCCACCCAGTCAACATGAACAATATTTTACACTGGTTGGCTTCTGCAAACACGCCGGTGTTAATTTAACACCAGCCTGGTATCTATATCGGAAAACACCACATAAGCGGTGTAACAACACCACTTTAGAATCGAACGGTTATTAGCTTACTAATCGGTGTCGTTTAAATGCAAAATTGATCTTAGTCTAACGCCGCACCGATGTTTTCGACACCTCTCTGGTGTTTTCCGATATCGAAATCAGGTGTTAAATCAACACCAGCGTTTTGATAATTAAGAGCCCCTCACATCAATTGCTTTCTGAATCCAAAGTCTCAAACTGGCAAGAGAGAGAGATCAGTGAAATCAGATGGGATTAAACTAACTTCTAGGGTATTTCACATGTCCTTCAAGGGTATGTTTAAATGATTGGCTCAATCACAAAGACGCTACAGGAAATGAAAATCAATTTTTTTAAATGACTGAAGCTGGAACAATCACACAGCGAGATACAGATCTTCAGTGGGATGTCTAGTCAACAGGTCAAGCAGAGGATAATCTGAACACGGTGTGCGTCAATGTGCATATAAAATAGCCACATACAGAGACACAGTGTGCTCATACTAAATTCGCCCGCTTACCAGGACATCCCCGGTCATGCCGGTGGAATCTGTGTGTGGCTGTGTTGATTGTTCAAGTCATTTGGTTTAGTACCATCTGATTTCATTGGTCTTTCTTTGGTCAGTTTGTGACTTTGGATTCTGAAACCATTTGATGTGAGGGGGTGTAGCCTCTCAGTGATTGAACCAATCTTCACTGGCATTTTCTTAGTCTGTGTACAATTTTATCTAAGTAGAATTTTGAAGTGCCCTTGTAAAGTTTGATCAGCTTCTTTTGAACCCAGTCGGAGTGAATATGGGTGTGAAATTTTTGGTTCCATAATGCACATGATCAGGCCTTAAAAAAAATGCTTTCGAAAACCATCCGAATTGACTTTCAAATTCGTTTTGTGGGCCGATCAATGATTGTTAACGCGACAAGAATGATGTCACATACATATTATTTTCTTAAAGGTAGATTGGACAAATTATCCTGGCAAATTGTACCCCATAAACAAAACTGAGGCCCACTCCATAAGGACTTACAACGTACCAACGTTGTAACTTGGACATCTACCATGAACTGTGACTGTGACTGGCTGTAGAGCCCTGTTGCATGTACGTTGATAGTTGCCATTGTGACGTATGATATACAAGTATGAACGGGTCTCCGATTGAACCCTCATAATATTCAAATTCAATTCAAATAAAACATTTATTTTCTTCCATGTCATTACATTTTTCGTAAACATAAATTCATACATAAATCAATTTGTTATAAAAAATATAAATATGTACATATTGGGTTTAAGGAAGAAGGCGTATACCCTAAAAGCTGAGGCTTGTGGCGGGATACGCCTGTAGACATAAATACAATACAATAAACAATACAAAGGAAAAAAGGCAGAGAAAAGAAAAGGAAAGGGAACAAGAGAGGGAGACGTGAGCGGGGAGGCGGGCATGAATTACTAAATAAAATAGAATGCTCAACAAAATATCAGTGGGGGCAAACATAAATGCCGCAACAACAATTTGTCATGGTTCATGTTTTCATGTTTAAAGTCAAAAGGAGACATAAGACGGGAAATATTTATTTATAAAACGACAGAAGCAATTTTTTCATTTTATATTTAAAGCTGGTTGTCGACAAAGATTTTTTTATGTAATCCGGAATTTCGTTCCATATTTTGGGGCCAGTATAACGAATATTGTGTTGGAAGATTATTTTTCTGTGTTTGGGAATGAATATTTGATTATTTGAGCGGGTATCAAAATGATGTATGTTGGAAACATGTGTAAATGAATCACGAAATTTTTGTGGAATTTGAGAATTTAAACACCTGTAGAGAAAATGACATTGTTGAAGTTTGTTGATGTCTTCTAATTTCAACAATTTTAGGGAATGAAACAAATTTGTGGTATTTGCTAGTGGTATATTGTCGTCTGGAGAAATTATACGTACAATTTTATTTTGAAGGGAACATAATTTTTTAAGATGGGTTTGATATGTGTTAGCCCAGACTAAATTGCAGTAATAAAAATATGGCAGGATTAAAGAGCAATACAATGTACGCAATACAGTTTTAGGCAAGTAAAAACTTAGGCGATATATTATTCCAATATTTTTTGCAACTTTGTTCTCAATTTCATTTATGTGATGTATCCATGTTAAATTACTATCAATGATAACGCCAAGAAACCTAGTATTTTCAACTCTGGGAATAATTTGGTTGTTAAGCTTCACCACTACATGATTAAGATCAATACGCCTTGTGGAGTTACGGAATATAATATAATTGCATTTCTTATAGTTAATGGTAAGCTTGTTCGCACAAAACCATTTACAAACATTTGTTAGTTCAGTATTTACAGTTTCACATAAGTGATAAAGATTTTTATCAGAATAAACAATATTGGTATCGTCGGCATACATAATAAAGGAAAGGAGATTTGACGAACGATAAATGTCATTTCATTCAATAATATTCAAATTCAATTCAAATAAATTCAATTCAATTCAAATAAATTCAATTCAATTCAAATTCAATTCAAATAAAACATTTATGACATGGAAGAAAATAAATGTTTTATTTGAATTGAATTTGAATATTATTGAACCCTCATAATATTCAAATTCAAATTCAATTCAAATTCAATTCAAATAAAACATTTATGACATGGAAGAAAATAAATGTTTTATTTGAATTGAATTTGAATATTATTGAACCCTCATAATATTCAAATTCAATTCAAATTATCTCAGATCAGATATTTCTCCGTTTCATGAAAACAATCATTTAGGAAATTCGATTGACAAACTCGGAGATATGCAAATTCCAGATTTATTGATTGCACCTGGGATATCAATGTTTCTTCGTTTTCCAGAATGCCAAAACTGTACGGGAAGACAGTGTCGACCTTTTTTTATGAACAACCACTGTATTACTCATGTTATTAGCAAAATGATCGATAAAAGGGAGAAAACTAATCGCTCTTCGTTGTTACCAGCGGAAAAATAAACATTTGAAAATGAAAATTGAAATGAATTACAATTTTATATATTTATACATTTCCTTTGTTTCTCTGTGTGTAAGGATGCATATGTGTGTCACGGGGGGATAATCTGCTACGCATGAAGAATATATATATGTATCTACTTGTCTATCCTATATTTATACATGCATGCCCCCAAATATGAATATTGATTTCTCTTATATTATTATATATTTCTCTGTCGCTCAATAATTCAACCATGATTATTGGACCCCTCATACCTCCATACCATTCATCACTCTTGCCTTCACTCTTTCTAATATAAAAGTAAAAAAAGAGCATGGAAATATATTACAATTATTATTTCATGAAAGCATCTCAGTACACAATCTCTTTGTGTCTTGTGTCATTTTCTTCACAGTCTACTATGTGTATGAATGGTATATTTTTGCAGATTAATTACGCCAGATTATCATGATTACGTTACATTTAATCTAGGAGAGGACTGTCTAATTATACATGTTGTATAGTGTTGTTTAATATTCTACCCATTGTTTCATTCATTTGTATAAAGATATGGATGTAGGATTTATTCGTGGATGTTTCGAGGAGGGGGGGGGGGGTCCTAAGGGATGATTCAATCCCATTTGAATTATGTAGCCACTAGTGATTTGAAACGAAGGTATCAATGTTGATGAGGGGTTAGGTTGTTTGAAATCAAGTCGTCTAGTGTGATATCATTAATGGAATAGACATACATCACGTATGCATCATCATTACACATTCGTATTATTTGTATGTTGACATCCGGAGGGATAGGGATCTTATGTAGATTATAATATAATATCTCAAAAAAGTAATTGTTTATGCTTTATAATTCGTTCATCTTATCCCATCTATTTTACTGCAACATTGTTTAGGGGTAAAGTAGTAAGTCGAGAATAGAAACAATATTCCGTCTTAAAAAAAAAACACTTCGCATCTGTACGCATTTCCATTTTATTGCACACACTAATCCAATATTTCACAAGTTAAGGACATTGAAAATTGAAGATATTAACACATACCAAATAGCCATATTTATTTTTAAATTTTCTACAAATACTATTCCAATTGCATTTCGCAATATTTTTATTTATAACAAAGACATACATATAACATACGTATCCAACGCGTCATAAAACAGATATCCATTTAACCAACCCCAGAATATTGCTCACTCATAAGACAATACGCCACCATGGTCCAGATATTTGGAATGCCTTGCAACATAACTTTAAACAGTTTCTTTCTTTTTTTGCAGGATTTTCATTTACTGGAATATAATATACAAAACAAATTTACAATGCGTGAGACATAATCATTATATGGCATAAAGTACATATAACCAAGTGAAAATCTCATAGTGACTGGAGAAGGACATAAATACAATATAGAAAACAAAAACAACTTAATGGTGAAAATGCAGAGGCAAACTATATAAGCAAATATATGCTTGAAGCATAGCTTCATTGAAAAAGTTTGTTATTTCTAATTATACTTAGATGTATAACCTACACTCACCCATGCACTTGCACTATCTCGCACGTTTTTTTTTTACTTTTTATCTAATCTCTCCCCACTACTTCTCTAAACACTATTTCGTAACGTCATTTTATCACAATAGATTTATATCCTATTACGGTTCCCATGTAGCCCTCCCTCATGGCTGTTATTGTTTCAAGCAGTTACCTGCATATTATAGCTGGCCCCTGCATTTTCACCCAACTTACCATTTTACACCGGGATTTTACATGCTTTATTTATGCACTTTTCAGTCTTACACATTATCTTCTCGATTGTCACGAAAAAATGTACTCATGTACATGTACGTCATTGTTATTGTATAAAGTTTTTTTCATTTGCTATTGATTTATGAATAAAGTGCAGAAACTCCTGCAAAAAAAAGAAAGATGTATATGGCGAGGTTATAATTCAATCCTAGATGAATATAGAATAGTGACATTACTTTTCCCATTCCGCCCTCTGTTGTCGAATCCCTATAAAAGGCCGAGATCTATGAGCTTGCGATCAAAGATATAAGCACACACTCACAATGTGGTCGTATATAATAAACTGAACGCATGTATACTGACCATGTCTATACCTCCATATCGCTGATTACAGAATCAATTCGATTGTGTCGATAATTACTACATAAGGCAAATAAAGGTTCAACCACCAACATATTAGTTTGATATATAGCTGATATCTCGATATTGGACATTCTCAATCTGTGGCATAACTATGTGGAATTTTACAAAGGAATACCATCTCTTCATCGTGATATTGGTAATTGCGTTAACAGGGGTCATTCACGGTATGTATTTGTAAACGTAAAATCATATAATATTGGAAGTAAAATTTCTTTGTTGTTAAATTAGAATTGTAATTTGTTGCCTAAACATTGATCAATTCTATTCGAATTGTCCCCTAATGGCGTATGGTGATGCCCTAGTAAATGATTGAAGGGCACATTCAATATTTGTTAATAGACATTATATTTGTTTTTCTTTGAACGCAGAAAGATGCCCACACTTACGAAGATTTGTATCATTGTAGTTGAAGAAGTATAATTCTATTATTCTTAATAGTTACATGCATGGAAGAAGTTGTAGTTCTATGCAATAATTTTTTGCATGAGCAACGGTTACATGATATAGAAGTGACAATTGTGATAGCAGCAGTGGTGGCAATGGCTAGGGTATTTCGATAGGGGAGCTAGGACGGCCGAAATAATTTTCTTCATGTCCACTTACCCCTTCTTTTATTTTTTGTTCACTACATGACATGTCACATGGGGCGGTCACAACCTACTCTTGTAGAGGAAAAAGACGAAGGAAACGAAATCGATAGCAAAATCAATGTTATTGTGTGTATTATAGCAAGGTGCCGTGGCCGAGTGGTCTAAGGGGCCTGGCTATACATGTAAAGTCAGGGGTTCGATCCCGGCCGCGGCACCTTTGCCCGTGAGCTAGGCATTTCGTCTACAGTGCTCTTTTATCCTGCTTTCAAGTAAATGGAAATGCTATATGCATTATTGGTAACTAGGTGTGCACTTGTTTAAAAAAAAGTGTGTGTTAGTGTTGCATGAGTTAATACAGTAAACCAAAACATATCGATCATGTTGATCGGATGACCTTGAAATCAAGACTTGGCCATGCTATAATCGCACCAAAGAAACCGACTTAAAACGGATCGACAATATTAAGGTTGCCTCCATTAAAATCTCATTATGATTTGCATGCACTCATTTCACTTAATTACCGTAGTCAAAATGGTTCAGCAGCCAATGGGAGCAACAGAGGAAGTTAACATTAAGGTATTACCATATATGGAATAAGGGCATAATGTTGTCGATCGGTTTCAAGTTGGTTTCGTTGATTGTAATAGGTCCATGGTGACACAACATTATTTTCAAATCTTAACTTCAAGGTAAACCGTGATCTATGATGGTCAAGATTGATTTTTTTGTACTGTATCAACACACGCAACATTAACACACACTTACACTAACATATTGGTTTTGTTATCGATTTCATTTTCTTCGTCTTTTTCCTAAACTACTAGACCACTACCAATACTACTCATATTCCTGCTGCTACTGCTGCTGCTGCTACTACTACTACTTCTACTACTACTACTACTACTACTACTACTACTACTACTACTACTACTACTACTACTACTACTACTACTACTAATACTAATACTAATACTAATACTAATACTATTTCTACTGCTTCTTCTGACTACTACTACCACTACTACTTCTCCTCACTACTACTACGACGACGACGACTACTACTACTCCTACTACTTCTGCTGCTACTTCTAACTACTACTACCAATACTATTTCTCCTTCTCCTCCACCTACTACTACTACTACTGCTACTACTACTACTACTATATACTACTACTGCTACGACAACAACGACGACGACTACTACTACTTCTACTACTTCTACTACTTCTTCTACTTCTATTACTACTACTACTACTACTACTTTCAGCACTACTGCTACTACTATACTACTAAGAATTCTAATTGGCTGCTACCACTACTACTCCTACCACCACGGCAACAACTACTATTAAACTGCTGTTAGCTGCTGCTGCTGCTGCTGAAAATAATACCAATCAACATTACTCTTAAAGTCAACTTTTCACTGAATGACATAAGTGTCGCTATTTTGAACTCGTCATTAATCCGAAATCTAAGTTAATCCCAAGAAGGTTGGCTAATCATGAAACATAAAGAGAGACACTAATCCTAAAGACAGCTAATCATCATATGGAATAAGGGAGTGTCGCTCGTAGTAATCGGAGGAGAAGGACGACATTCACAATCCGAGAAAAATGGTCACTTGATTTGATTCAAGAATAATGCTATTAATTTCCAATTCCTTTGAAAATGCAAGTCAAATCGCAATGAAGAGTTGAGAGGATTTGGTCGAAAGTTGATGGACCGGACAGCATCGGAATCTCTTGACTCTGGACAACGACATAATTGCAATTGTTCTTCTGGTGCTAATCTTCGGATGATCTGCTGTCCCAGTCCACCAACTTTCGACAAAAGCCTAGCTCTCAGCAGCTCTCCATTGTGATTTTAATCGCATTTTTATAGGAATCGATGCATTGTAGAGAGTTTTCGCAAAGTAAATGCATAGGCTACCTCTCCTCAAGTAATCTCATTCCCTAACCCCTTATGAGTTAGGAAAACCAGTAGGCATGGTATTATTCTGTTTCTATTTTCTATTTGTGGTAACTCTCGTAGGAACTCGGCAGGACAGCATTTTTGCTGGTAAACGTCAAACTGGTATATAACCAATTACCTTGGAAACATTTTACGTCTAGGTTAATCAGTCATAGAGACTGATGTAATAGACGACAGATATCACTCTTGGGCCTTTTTATCAAAGTGGAGACAATGGCATAGGTGGGATTCGAACTCACAACCTTGCGATTATGAGTCCAATGCTCTAACCACTGGACCACACGGGTCGTGTGTCAGAGCAAAGCAATGGTACAGTGTGTTGCTGCATGTTGTTCAAGGGATGGTCCAGGCTGGAGATCTTTATGTCTCAATAAATAGAGTAAAATTCATTTAAAAAATGCTGAAAGTTTGATCAAAATCGGATTACAAATAACGACGTTATTGAATTTTTAAAGATTTGCGCTATTCCAATGAAACAGTTCTGGGCATGTCTTTATGAATATTCATTAGATGGGCTGATGATGTCAAATCGCAACTTGTTCATTTGTATTTTAATATATGAAATTAGGTTATTCAAATTTTGTCTACCAAGAGCTAAAACAACTGGATTGACAAATGATTAAGTGCAATAGTTATTTTTATTGCTGCAACTTATTTCATCGTAATGGAGATACATCATTTACACATGTATGAAAAAATGAAACAATTATGATTTCAATTGTAATAACATAAGAAAAAGGGAAGTGGGGATGTGTCATCATCAGTTCACCTAATGAATATTCATGACGATGTGCATGTAACTGCATGCATTCACAAAATATTGATTAACTTTAAAATTCAATAATATCGTTATTTGTTATCAAAAATTGATGAAATTTTTACCATTTCGCTCTGCGAATATTACTCTATTTATTTAGATATAAATATTTTCAGCCAGGGCCATCCATTTAATGAAAATCAGTGACTCATGCAGGCTTGCAACAATGTTGTTGTATTTTACTTGAGTTGTATAGTGTCTCCGTAGTACATGCTACGAACTGGAATTCTTTATGCATGCTGTAATTCACGATACTTTCAATAGAATGAAATGCGTCGGTGATAATTGTCATTATGATTATAAACCCCTAAAAAAAGTTCTGCAACTCAAGTTTGAGTGCTAATAAATTTCTTAGTGTGCCATCATCATATAGAAAAGTGGTATCATTGGAAAGTATTATTATTCCTCTTTACGATCATGTGTCATTTGTAATGCTAGTATTATCATGAAATGCACAGACATGATCAATATGCAGCAATGTAAAAAATGAAATGTTGCAAAATTCGTTGTCATGTCATGTTTGAGTTCTGCAACTCAAACTGCAAGTTTGAGTGCTAATAAATTTCTTAATGTGCCATCATCATGTGTAAAAGTGATATCTTTAGAAAGCATGATTATCCTTCTTTACAATCATGTGTCATTTGTAATGCTAGTATTATCATGAAATACACAGACATGATAACACGCAGCAATGTTAGAAACGAAATGTTGCAAAATGCGTCGTTTCCAATAGCGAATTTCCAATTGTTTCGAGGATGGACCGAGTGCATTCATTGTCATCTGCATGGTGGAAATTCTATAGAAATGGATACTTTTGCAACATTTTACTTCTGACTTTTCTCAATGTTCAGGGTGACTGCATATTCCATGATTACATAATCACAGCAAATGGCATGTCATTGTAAAGAGGAATAATTCAGCTTTCCAATGATACCAGTTTAATATTTTATACTTCCTTAACCAAAAAGATATCATCCCCAAAAACTGAGTTGCAAAACTTTTTTGAGGGGTTTAGTATAGGTCTACTCTCACTTGTCAATTGAAATAGCGGGGTAATATAAATTAAGCGGGTCCTTCAAACAGAATTACCTTGAAATCATCGTTGACTATCCATATCAGTATCCGTTATAATGGATTATAATATACAAATGATGCATGCACATGAGTTCATTAGGCGGTCTATCCTCACGCGAGTTGAGGCTCTGTCCAATCCATTGCACGAAGCCGTTAGGCTGAGTACAATGGGGTGAACACAGCCTCAACGAGAGTGGATAGGTTGCATAATGGACGAATAAAGGCATGCATCATTTGGTTTATACGACGAATTTTCTAGATTTTGTAATTTGACAATAGATAAGAAAAAAACCAACAAAAGCAGATGGAGTTCAGACAAATATTGCCTTTGTCTGACACTTCCTTTTTTCTGAAAATATTTTCAGTTTTATGAAAGCAGTTAATTGTTTTTATTCTTTTATGACGCCCTTTGATTTATGAATCTCAGTGCGCACAGTTAGCCAGCCTTGTTGATGCGCTTACTTCGATGCGCGAAAACACACACATACAAAATATACGTATACACACATGCTTAGTGGTACACACTCAAGGAGAAAGCTCAACCGTGCCATGGAAAAATAAAAAATGCACGGTCGCCGTGCAATGGAAAATAAAATGTAATATAAAATATAAAATATTGAATGGCTTTCAACCAATCAAATTACAAGAAACTTTGTATGAGTTGTATAATGCATAATCATAAACGCAGGTTGGTCAATACCTTTTCATGAGAAGCTAGCATTTAAAGATTCCCTCAGCTTATTGGGCTAAAACTGTGTTACAATGTTGTAGCTGCCGATAAACATGATGAATGAAATATCTCAATAAAAAGTCGATGGCATGACGTGGGATTTTGCATGGAGTGTCCCCCTCTCCGTTCTCCCAAATTGCTGGTATCCACTTTCTATGGCGTACAAGAGGTAGGTTGAGGTGCTGATGTTCTGCATCTGCAGCGCAGCAAGCATGGTAGTCATAAGTGTATGAAAGTTAAGTGTCTGTAACGGAATAACATAAGCTTACTTACTAGACATTCATGACGTATATCAATAGACGTTCGCTCAGCAGTAACCTATCAAATACCATGCTCTTATATTTCTGACGGAGATTCATTTATAGTCATGTATGGGTAATGTTTAAAAATATATGAAATTGATAAAAATAATTGATGATAATAGTCTATCAATAATTACAATACTACTAGGAATTTGTCTATACATGCAGGCACGCAACCATTTTTGTTGTCATGGTAACGGTAACGGAAAGGGGAAAAGTATTGACTGCTTTAAATGTTGTAGGTGTATACTAATACAAATTTTCGAATATTGAGCGGTGCTGATTGTCCTTAAAATTAATAATGCATGACAATGAATAATTCATTTAATTTCCATGAAGGCTCTGGGGCATTATGAACGAAATGGGGGTGCAAGTGTATATCAAGCTTATTATTTTGCTCAAAGTGGAATTTGAAATTGAAATTTAACCAATTTCGCGTTAGGATTAAAGAGAAATTATTTGAGATCCATTATCTATCCGTCGTGAAATTCTGCAAGCAGTTAAAGAGAATATAATATAATGATGGTTTATTCATTGTATGCATGGGCGGCAATGTTATGAGATTTTTGGTTTCTTGGGGGTACAAGACCCTCTTACATAATCTGCTGTACAAGCTTCGTTATTCTAGGATCTGCATCTTTTTTTTTTACTGATCTTTTTAGAATGAGCACATAATTTTTGGCAGATTTTATTATAGTATTCTTTATTTAAAAATAAAAATAAAAACTATTTCATTTCCTTTCCTTTTCTTAACCCTATACTTCCTTTGGTCGTCGAGCTTTTGATGGGCCCAAATCCACCTATATATACAGTGCGTATCAAAAAAAAAGTTTACACTTAGAAAAAGTCATGTAAAATTATACATTTGTAATATCCTGAAGATTTTTTCTCATTTTCACATTGGTTAAGATCCATTTAAGCAAATGAAGATATTACTGTCGAAAAATATTTCCGCACGACTGAGCACCACTTACTTTTGAAAAGTTAGTGAAAAATTATTTGCGCAAAACTTTGAAATAGTTATGCGAATAAAAGTAGACCTTAATCATGAAGAACACATGGAATTTAGCTAGTAAAATTGATTTGAAGATATCTTTTTAACTTGTTTCCTTGCCCAAAACACTTCGAAGAGTGCATTGCGCCCCACCCCACTCTCCCACACACCGAGGGCCATCGTGACGATATTTGCTTTACACTGAACCGTGATTTACATGAAATAGCTTAGGCTTGATTTTCATTTTGTTAACCATTGTCAAGCTTGGGAAAGGTGTGGAGAAACAAGTATTAAATGAAAAATTAAATGTAAAGCCACTTTAAATGATAGAAACTTAGTGAAAAAATGCTGGAGATGTCTGATATAAACTTTTGTTCAGATTCAGTTATGTCCTCAGATCCAGCTGGCACAAAAAGGGTAAAGGTTGTGCTTACTAAGTGCTGAAATTTCAATTTGGGTAGCAAAATTGTTACAAAATGCTTGAATGTATCCGTTTTATTTCAATTGACTAAGAGTGCAAGGGAAATGTGTGAGAAATGTTTCGCAGGGTAAGTTTGATTTCGCCCTTTCTCCTTGACACAGCGTGAAAACAAGCATTTCTGCCCAAACAGATTTCTGCGAGCGTTACAAAATTGGACAGTGCTCACTCAAGTGTAACATTCTGTCAAAACTTTTACTTTCATTGGATAGATGAGACCCAAACCCAAGATTATATGTGAAAAAATTACCCACATGTTGTATATTTTTTAATTCCCAGGGTTTTTTCAAAGTGTAAACTTTTTTTTATACGCACTGTATAACTCCTGTACAAGTGATTAAACAAACTGTTTAAGAAGACACAAGATAGTCATGATGCAGTCGTTCTTTTAGACGAAGAAAAAATATGCCATTAGCGGCAATTTAAACTTGTTAATATTAAAGGAGAATGAAACCATTGGGACAAGATAGCTTGTGTGAAAACAGAAAAATCAAAGAAACAGATCAACAAAAGTTTGAGAAAAATCGAACAAATAATGAGAAAGTTATGAGCATTTGAATATTGCGATCACTATTGCTATGGAGATAGCAAATTGGCAATGCGACAAAGATGTGTGATGTCACTTGTGAACAACTCTCCCCATTACTTTAGTATATATTTCACTTGAATTGCCTCTTTTATCACATCTAACCATAGATCATGTGTTCTTTCTACATGAGGGCATGTAATACATATTTTTTAAGAATACATCATGGATAAAGAGTTTGTATCATCATAAGAAAAAGCAAAAAGAGACATTTTGAGGGTATTTTATAGTCCACCAAAGGGAAAGTTGTTCATCAGTGACATCACACATCCTTGTCGCATTGCCAATTTGAGGATCTCCATAGCATTAGTGATTGCAATATTCAAATGCTCATAACTTTCTCATTATTTGTCCGATTTTTCTCAAACTTTCTTTATTCTTATTCGTTGATTTTTCTGTTTCTACACAAGCCTATTTGTTCCAAAGGTTTCATTCCCCTTTAACGTTTGACACTTTGTGTGTGTGAGGGTGTGTGTGTGCGTATATATATATATATATATATATATATTTATATATATATATATATATATATATATATTTATATATATATATATATATGGTTATTATTTTTGTATCTTCATCGTCGTCATCATCATACAAAATACAATATGGTTATTCGGTCAGTGTTAGTATAATTCTTGTATAAATGTTATCGATATCATCACCAAGAACGTCGGCGTTTTTCTTGTTTTTATCATCACGATAATCTCTTTTTTCTAAATTAATTTCCATCGGTCCATTCATTTTAGTGAACTGCGTGAGCAAAAACGAAAGTGCAGCCAAGATGCTTTCTGATCAGCTCATGAGGAATTACGGGTCACCTTCCATCAGGCCAGTCAAGAATAACGCAGATACTGTGGCTGTTTCATTCCGAGTTCTAATCTCTCAGGTTATTGCATTCGTAAGTATTCTCGTTTTTTTATTAAATAGAATATGACAAAGATAACTTCACTTTAACAGATATAGGAAGAGATGTAGATAATTGAGATGGATATGAGAAAGATAGAATGACAAAAATGGGAGAGTGGAGATTTGTGGAAAGGACGAGGGTAAAGTGAGGATCAAGACGCAGAAGATAAGGAGTGTAAGAGAGATAAAGGAATTGCTTGGGAGAAATGACGAAAGGAGGGTTGTTTGTAAAGGAAGAGGGGGCTATAGAGGAGAGAGAGAAAAACAAAAAAGGGGAGGGAGAGAGAGAGAAGGTCGAGGAAACGGGGAAGAGTATGAATACCAGACAGTGAGATGGGGAGAGGCAGAGAGAAATGTTGAATGTTTGAGGGGTAGAAAGAGACTGAAAGAACAATTGAAAGAGATGAACACAACCCCACACACAAAAGGATTTCCAGAACAGATATATACTAAGATTTCTTTAAAGTGCATTTCGCATGCATTGTACACGAAACAGCTACTACACGTATAATCCATATATAATAATTTTCAACCATTTCATTATACTCGTCATCAATCATCAACTTTCAAGATTAAATTATCTAAGATTTACTTGTTTCCATGTATTTTAAAGATTTTGGAGCATCTCTCAGAGGCAAACATAGACTTGTGTGTAGGGACCAACGTTTTCCCCGTCCTTAAATTTGACATTGATTGCCAATCAGAAAATATGATGAATTTATCAAATTAAAGATTGAAGTATGAACAGGGCAATGCTATATTTTAGTGATCAAAAAGATATATGACAATCAATTTAAAAATGGTTTTATAAACGCCTCTCAGATTGAAAAGAAGCCGAAATCTACGGGTCGTTCTCGAGGGTTTGAGGATGACGTCATTAAGTGTCTAACCTAGGAGAGCAGAGATCCCATGTCATACAAATGCTACGTGCTGGCTACTCATCCAGGCCAAGACATTCAACACATCCCACAAAGCCTCACAATGATAAACACAGAAAATTGCTGAACAAGAGCATGCATGATGAAATATTATTAAGATAAAACTACGTGTTAACACAATTTGTTGAATATGATGTATTTAAAATGAGTTTCAAAGAGGCCTACCAACTCCGTAAGAACACGGACCGTGACCATGTTATCTATCAAATTCTATCCAAAACTGACTTTATTTTTGTTTAAAAAAAGCAAAATATCTCATCATCAGTCCGGCCAAACTAAAGAAAGAAGAATCACAATTACATTAACTATACAACGTTAAATTTTTTGTTTTCAACCAACAAAATATGACGTTAGCTGGGATTTTTCTGGTCAGCCGGTGGTCAGCTCGCTGCGAAGCTTTCATGCACCTGCATGCACGTATCCCAGCTGGGCAGCCGGTAGCCCCGGACCATAACGCTGTTCGTATAAGAGCCACAAGAATGACTGGTCCTGAAGTGATACACACCAGATTTCCATTGGCATGGATTCGGTTCCTAAGAAAGGATAGCCATTGTTCTTAAAGCTGATCATAAATGAAACAACCACCCGGAATCGTCGTCACTTTCTAGATCGAGCCATTGAATGTGCATGCCAGCAGCTAGGAGCACTTTTTTTCTCACAAAAAAGAATCAATTTTAATATTGTATCAAAATATTTATGATAATTATGATTATTTCAATAATTGTATTCATAGTTTCACTTTTTTGATACGATACATATAAATTTTCAATTCATTTAATATATTTATCTACCGTACGTTTCCGCTGAAATTAGCCTTTCAAGTGCCCATTTGGTAGGCACTTAAGAGGCTAATTCCTGCGGAGGAGTACGGTAGATATGACTATTCATATCCATTTCATTTATTTGTTTTTAGTCTTCAGTCATTTTGAAATCTCAGGTAGATTACCCGATTATTTATCTTTCACTTCGTTTGAATGAACTAGTAAAGACATTGTCAATCATCAGAGGCCCAGACGAAAAGGCAGATCGAACTCACTCGTCGGCAGGAATGAGACAGAAAGTAAGAGTGAGAGCTGGACTACGTCTGACCGTCTGGGAAAGCCCACTATTATTATCATAAATTCCTAAAGCTCTCATAAAAAACAAGCATTATCAACAAGTTTTTAACAAAAAGTTCCACTTGTAAACAAAATTTGTTAATCTAAGTCGAGAAAAATATATTGGTTTTCTTTTGTTGTCATGAATATCAGTCTTGTTAATGTCCAGAATACACACGAGTGAATAGCAACTCTAACTCTAGCCGTGCCCTATCCCACCTCATGACGCCACGAAAATACGCACGTTTAAAGCGACCTGTTCAAAGCCGATTCTTCGAAGAGCATTATAGCTCTTTTAAGGACGTTCCACAGTTAAAATGAAGTCCATATAATTTTCACCAAATTTTGCAGAGTTATCTATGCATTATGAAAATGCAAAAAATAATGTAGGTGCTTATTTTTTTTCTACGGGTCTTCAAAGTCGCCGTATTTGATTGATATGTAATCTTGCGCAATCAAGAGAATTATGCCTCTCTTAGACCACACGAATTCACCAAATGAGTTTAAATCATATTTACTCAGTGGATACCGCATCAAACTTCATCAAATTTTGAAGATATAGAAAAGTGTATACCAAAGTAAGAGAAAGTCTTTTAATTACATGTAGTAAAACTATATCTATTTGGAGTCAGCAGCGCCCTCATTTGGCAAGAATGGTGCAAAAACTCGGAAAAAACAAATCTTCAAAGACGTGAATCTACTCAAGAATTAAAAAAGTATTTTGTAAGCTGCACTTTTTTCAAAATCCATGTCATTTTCATCAAATTCGGCTAAATTGTAGAGGAATGCATATCGAAGGTGTAGGGAAGTTAAAAATATGGGGTCCATGTGCTCGTTTTTTAACTATGAGTGTCCAAAGTGATGCGAGTTGGCATGAAAATCGCCCAAAATGCGACCAGATCGTGCAAAAGTCTAATAATACCGTCTAAAATGCGAATGGTTCCGTAGGTTTTGCCCCCAAACATTAAAAAAAGTCATTTTCATCATACTCTCCAGATTTGTAGAAGAATATATTCTGAAGACATTAAAATACTAAAATTATGGGGTCCATGTGCTCGTTTTTAAACTATTGGTGTCCCAAGTGTAGCAAGTTGGCTTGAAAATCGTCCAAAAATGCGCCGAAAACATGCAAAAGTCTCTTAATACCCTCTAAAATGCAAATAGCTCTGAAAATCCATGCCATTTTCATCACACTTCGCACATAGATACTTAAGCACCTGAATATTCCAAATATGCAAATATTAGTATGGGTCCATGTGCTTGATTTTTTTTATAGAGCTTCAAAGTTAACCCAAAATAGATGATGTTCTTAAGAATTGCGCATCCAAAAGAATTTGGCATTTTTAGACCTCACGAGATCACAACAAGTTTAAATTCTTGTTACTCAGTCAAAGTCCATGAAAATTTCATCAAATTTTGCAATATGATTAATAATTGTATCCGTAAGATGGATAATCTATCTATATTGCTGTCAATTTTTTGCTCATTTAAGTCTAACAACACTCTCAGTTTTTAGAAATTGCAGGAAAGATACTCAACCTCAAAAATGTCAAATTTCAATAACAAACCTGAGAAGTAAAAGAAATGCTGCACTTTATTCAAAACCCATGTCATTTCACCAAACTTTGCAAAGTTGTAGAGGAAGGTATACCTAAGCGGAGCAAACATTAAAAAAATATGGGTTCATGTGCTTGTTTTCAAACTATCAGCACTCTCATTAGAGAAAATTTGCTTCTTAAAACACCCGAAAACGCGCCCAAAGCAGTATCTATGTGAAAAAAATTCCGAACCACTTTTCCATTTATTCAAAACTCGGGGTCATATTCATCATACTTTGCAGCACTACAGAGAAACTACTTTGAAATTGTAGAGGATTTTAAAAAATGGTCAATGGAATAATTCCATTTTATTGGCTTCATAAAATAACACATCGGATCTGCAGTTAGTGCAGATTAGAAGAAAAATCAGCTCACATCACCTCCAGCTGATTAAATCACCAGTTCATCCATTGTGACGTCAGCGCGCAGAGTGTAAAATATGCGCAGATCATGATGCGCACAAACATAAGTGTGGAACGTCCTTAAAGGTGGAGTGAACTGTGTGTGATCTCTCATAATCAATGAATGTGTGTTATAAATAAATAGTCTCAATATATACGTTTTCAGATATCAACTAATAATACAGATAATTAATTGACCTATAATTATATTTGTAAACAGAAACTAAAATGCTTTGCTACTTGGTAACATAATTATTGCGGTATAGATGTATTGAGTATTTAATTAACATGTTACTATTCAAGTGGGTCTATATTGCTAGACTACATTAGCATTACGGGTCATGACACTGGCCAGGTATTAGTAGTTGAGGACTCGAGATGGCGCTATTGGTTCGTATCTGCTTTAAACTTAGGATATCTACTCTCCATATATTTTTTTTAAATAGTGGAATAGCGTGAATATGATCTGCATGCAATTATCTTTAAATTGTAATGCGTGAAGACCATTATTTAAAGGTCAAGTCCACCTCAGAAAAATGTTGATTTGAATCAATAGAGAAAAATCAGACAAGCACAATGCTGAAAATTTCATCAAAATCGGATGTAAAATAAGAGAAGTTATGACATTTCAAAGTTTCGCTTATTTTTAACAAAATAGTTATATCAACGAGCCAGTTACATCCAAATGAGAGAGTCGATGATGTCACTCACTCACTATTTCTTTTGTTTTTTATTGTTTGTATACAATATTTCAATTTTTACGAATTTGACGATTAGGACCTCCTTGCCTGAAGCACAACATGTTAAAATAATGGAATTTCACGTTTTCAGGGAGGAATGAAACTTCATTTCACATGACAATGACGAGAAAATGAAAATATTTCATATTTCATATAATAAGATACAAAAGAAATAATGAGTGAGTGATGAAATCATTTCCTCATTTGCATACCGACCAGAATGTACATATAACTGTTTTGTGAAATTTAGCGAAACTTTAAAATGCCATAACTTTCTTATTTTACATCCGATTTTGATGACATTTTCAGTGTTATGCTTGTTGTATTTTTCTCTTTTTATTCAAATCAAGTTTTTGTTGGGGTGGACTTGTCCCTTAATGAATTTCAATGAATTTCTCATTTAATGTATTACGAGATGTCCTCTTTGAATTACCTCCCCTCGAAGAAGCATACTAATTTGTTAGCACCAATCCCTTCCTTTTTTAACTCATACCGAATTTTCCGCCTTGAATAACCCATACCCTAATTGCGCTTGTACCATTTTTAATAATTGTGTGCTTTCATTTATAGTATCTGAATTGTCTCTCCTTGCATAGGCTTCCAATAATGTCTTAGATTTTTTTTATTCTTTTTGTTATTACATTTAATATCTCACATTTGGTGGTATGTATCTTGATTAATTGATTATCTGGTTTTCTTGGCATACGTATTCCAATCTACTGAATTTATCTCTTACACCTTCATAGAGTTAATTGCCATTCCCCATTCCGTGTATAGCTATTAACACAGTTCATGTCATAGACCTTTTCTCTGAATGTGTGTTTGATTCTTGATTGATTATTTGATTTCTAATGTTTTGCCATACGTTCCCATTCTTTATATTTACTGTATATTTATGTTATATTTAAATTAAATGATTTAATTACCCTTCTCAATTCCTTGTACGGTAGCCTAAATTCAGTTGATGTATAAGAAGTCTTTTCCTTGAATATACATGTACTTTGGGTATGAATCCTGATTGATTGATTTTCTGATTAGTTGTTCTACTTTTCAGTTTTTGTTTTTGTTAAACCCACACACAAACATTAGAAATGTCATATACAAAAATTCTTTTCAACTCTCAAAATTCAACCAATAGACCAACCATTTTTGTTTTGATTAATTGCTGATTTGACCCATTCCGTAGTCTTTCTTGTTTATTATCTTACCTGGAAATGAATACATAAATAAATAAGTCAAAATACTTGCAAGAACATTACATAAGAGCGGTAATAATAATTATCATTAAAAAATTGATTTAAATTTAAATTATCTAAAAATTATAGTTATATCTAGAAGTATTCTATTCCGAGGCGCACAAGAAAAGAAAAAATGAGAGGGTTTGGATGAGTGTCAAAGTGTTTAAAAAGATAAGACTTCAGTTTAGATTTGAAGGTCTAGATGATATAATTCTTAAATTCAACGGCAAATTACTCCAGAGAGAAGTTAAAACCCTGGCAGCTGTATTCTGAGCATACTGAAGTTTATTGACATTACGTGAGGTTACATTCAAAAGTAGAGCGTTTCCAACATATAATCGATATGGTACAGATAAGTGTATAGGCATAGCAACACATTTATGGTCAAGGACTTTCCTAATGCTGTTAACATTATGAATATTATAGTATACTGATTGACATATTTTCTTTACATGTGCATCCATGGACGTATTTTCATCAAATACAACACCGAGATTTAGAACCGATGACAAAGCTTTAATTAAGGAGTCCCCATATGTATAGTGCGGTCCTAAATGAAATGACTTTGTGATTTAGAACTAATAATCAATAACCCTGTTTTATTTTCATTTAATTTCAACTTAATATTTAACATCCATGACCGCATATCATCTATCGACAGACAACTTACTAGACCTTTTTTCGTAATATTTATACAAGCTAGGCTCAAGTCACAATTCAGAGCGGCGACCGACCGATTAGTAGCCTGCTCAGGCATGACCGGCGCCGCTTGAATTTAGGAATCGCCGAACGATTTTTTTTAGAAGTGCAGCGGGCTGTAAAAATACTTCGCGGAGGCCGAACAGTGTCCGGTCGATTACCCATTACTCAAGGCCAAATCTGGGTCAAATCGGGGAACATTATCTGTTTGGCGTCCGAGCAGTGATCGGCTGACGACCCACGTTTCCCGGGCGGCCCACCACCGGTCACCGGTCTATTTTTAGGTGATCGTCCGTCTGATCTTGAATTCGCTGCGAGATCATCGACCGATCTCTGACGGGCCAGCTGCCGGTGACCGGCCGAAGACCGCTCGACAGTTGTTGATCCAAGGAGTTAAATTTTCGACCTAAATCGGTCGACGTCGACCGCTCAATTGCGTCGGCGCCCAGACGGCGACCAACCGGGCGCCGTGCGTATTTCGGGCGGCGTGTGAAAAGTGAGCAGGCGCCGCCAGAATTTTAACTCCGCGCTAGATCTTGAGCGGCGACCAAGCGATCCCCCCAACTCCGGTCTGTGCCCGGGCGAAATTGGCTGAAAACTCGCCGCCCGGTCATCAGCGCATCTTCTTGTATATTAGATTTAAAAGGGTACCCAATATGCCCTTTTTTGTTTGATTTGAGATTTTTAACCGATTACAAGTCTGTTGGTGTGATCTTACTTTGGGGGAAACTTTGCTCTTATCTACTATCCAGAACATGTTTAAAGGTGAAGTCCACCTCAGAAAAATGTTAATTTGAATCAATATAGAAAAATCACACAAGCACAATGCTGAAAATTTCATCAAAATCAGATGTAAAATAAGAAAGTTATGACATTTCAAAGTTTCACTTATTTTCAACAAAATATTTATATGAACGAGCCAGTTACATCCAAATGAGAGAGTCGGTGATGTCACTCACTCACTATTTCTTTTGTTTTTTATTGTTTGAATTATATAATATTTCAATTTTTAAGAATTTGACGATTAGTACCTCCTTGCGTGAAGCACCAAATGTTAAAATAATGGAATTCCACATGTTCAGGGAGGAATGAAACTTCATTTCACATGTCAATGACGAGAAAATAACAATATTTCATATTTCATATAATAAAATACAAAAGAAATAGTGAGTGAGTGATGTCATCAACTCTCTCATTTGGATGTAACTGGCTCGTTCATATAACTATTTTGTTGAAAATAAGCGAAACTTTGGAATGCCATAACTTTCTTATTTTACATGTACATCCGATTTTGATGAAATTTTCAATGTTATGCTTGTTGAATTTTTCTCTTTTTATTCAAATCAAGTTGTTGTTGGGGTGGACTTTTCCTTTAAGAAGACATACTGTATTTCCTTTCAGAAACTCGCATTAGACTTAGAAGTATTTTTTTCTATTTTTTTTTTTGTTCTTTAAGGATGAAAGAAAACAGCATGTTCAGATTAACGGATGGAGAAGAGAGGTGAGTATATCTTGAGAGAAAAAAAATAAAGCCAAAAAATTGGCAATACATCAGCATGGATAGATACATACTGGGTAAAATTTAGAGTGCTAAATCCTTCGGAGCGATATATCCAACATGTCTAACTCTAAGCGATTTTTAGATACACTATTACCTCGCAAAAAACAAATTCCTAATAATTTAGTACACACCCACTATGTCAAATGGCAGAGTAGTCCTTACCATTTTTTACCTTCACTTTGTATTGCTTGTCTATATTTCTAATTCACCTTTGTATTTTCCCCCTTTTATTTTTCACTAACAGTTGACACACAAATTTCGATTTTACTTTGAAAAAGGGTGGCCAATAAAGAAAATGATTTTAGTATAAGCTATACTTCAGTGCTAATAGTTCCATTTCTCAAATGAAATCAAAGGAAATACCGTAATGCATTAAATAATAAACAAAAAAATAATATTTTATCTGGTGCCCGTTTCAACTTTAAAAGGTTTAAAGAACATACGATTTTGGTTCATTAACACTGTCATAGTAACCGGATGTCAAACCAAGGCTGAGCAGCCAGTCAATCCCTGGCTTGCTTATAGCATAGATTTAATTTCAATTTTTCATAATTTTAGCGTACTTTTACTTTCATTCAATTTTTAATTTATGACTGGAGGATTGGCGTGATGAGTTTTTACAATGGGACCCTGATGATTATGATGGACTGGAAACGATCACGTACAATAAAGATGCAATCTGGAAACCTGATATCGCCCTCATAGAAAAGTAAGAATTTAGAATGTTTGATATTAATTATGCATTGAATAATTACATCCTGTGAGCCCCATAAAAAGAAGGCCTACTTGTTGGTAATTTTTCAGAGAAAATCACAGCATGATTTGCTGGGTTTTTTTAATCCCTCCATCGTCCCTAACCAAGAACCTTGATTGGTTCACCGATTCCATTGCTCTGGTTGTTCTCGTCTCGTCCCTGTTGGAGCAGGACATTGAATACTGACGCTCACCCTTGCACATCCCCCCCCCCTTATACCGGAAGAAGTTCCCGCCATGTCGTTGAAATTTCAGGGGGGGGGAATGCCTACAGGACGTACAGTCAGTCGGCAAGCACCTGTGTTAATGAGCAAATGGGAAAGCTTTATCCAAGTCATGGGGAAGAGTAAATGTTACTCTTTTATTTTGGTCATTTCTTTTGAATAAGATATTTTGATAAATAAGTAAAACAAAAATTACCCGAAAAGATGCATCAAACAGAATTTTCTTTTTCGGTATTCACTTGCAAATTGTGCAACATTTTGTGTTGTAGGCACAGACATTATTTATATCATCAGAAAGCTCAAACTCTATACTTTCTTACAATGTCACTCTTGATATGTGGCATCTTTTAGATGGGTCAGCAGCCAGACTTTTCCATTAAGATGCAAGACGAGATTTCTAAAATTTCTGAGTAACATAAAGTCCAGAGTTCTGATTGGCTGAATGATGTTTTCACAACAACAGGCGCGGGTAATTTGAAGAGATTACCACATGCACTGTTAAAAAAAACCCTGATTTTACAGAAAAATAAAAGAAGATTTTGCAGAAAGTAATACCAGAATCATTCTTTAAATTCATGAAACAGGAATTTTTCTGCAATTTAACAGAACAGGTCTGTTAGAAAAAGGGGAAAAGAGTGTTTTATTTAAGGAAATTTGTAAGATTACACACACCAAATACCAATTTCCTGTAAGATTACGCAATCTGGTAAGATTACAGGTGTTCTCGAGACTTTGCTGCAGGAACTTCTTTTAGTTTAAGGATAAATTTTCTAACAGTGTGGTGAGTGTGACCTTGCAGAGGCCCAGTGTGCATTGTGTGGGGAATATTGAAATTTGCGTGGGTTTGTGGTCTCTATGACCAATCAGAGCGCAGTTTTCTTGTTTTTGAGCTGCTGAATGTACTTGGCCTATGAAAAGCTGGCTGCAGACCCAGCTAAAATACATCCTCTTATAAAAATTATATCATAGATATTAAAGCTTAGATCTTCAGCTTTATCATTATTTGAAAATCGTTTGTGCTCAAACATAAATTAAGTGTGAAAACAACAACTTTTGTTGCATGAAAAAAATATTTTGTTTCATGTTTTATATCAAATTCGTATCAAAAGTTTTCCTTATATTACAACATTCTTTTAAAAATCCAAATACATGACCTGAAAGAATGACTCTTCTTCTTCTTTACAAAGATACCAAAACATGAAATTTGGTCAATATGTAGAGCATAAATAGAGCATAAATGGCCGAATAAAAAGAGGTTTTTTGGTTTGCACCAAGCTCATTAACAATTCAAAAACCCTCTAGTCATGAATATCACTTGGATAAACATGATAAAAGAAGCTACTTTTTCAGGGCTTGCCGACTGACTGCGTAGCGCCAACTTTATTGTTATCAAAAATGTTAAATAGTCCCGTGTAGACCTTTGAGTAGTTTTCATGGTATTGGCTGTGATGTGCAATATTGGTAAAACCTCGACAGTTTCAATTTCAAGAAGAGAATGGTTAAAGGGATAGCAGATCGACTGAAAGCCACGGCGTAGCTGATTACATTTATTTAGAACTTATGATCCATAGATACCCTATCCTAATGTATTACATTTCCCTTTTAAATTACACTTCTCTCTATGATTGCAGTGTTAACACGGACTACATCAGCGAATTCGACGCTGACGTCATCCTGAGTTATGACGGCAATATCACGTGGTTCACTCCCATCATCACCACCAGTGCTTGCATGGTTGGGGTTCGATACTTTCCTTTCGATTTCCAGAATTGCCAGATGACCTACATGTCATGGGCTTATGATTCGAGTGGCATTGAGCTTACACTTCCAACCAACGAAGATGCTAATCAGGTATTGAAATTGATAATAGTTGTGGTATTAATCACACTGTAAAAAATGAAGTGCTATAGATAGTGACTGCACTATGAGACGTCCACGTACAATGCTAGTTATGATGAAATGACTTTATAATTAATAACAAAAGTGATTACAAACAACATAATATTTTAATTAACCACAACATTCCAATATTAACCAGCATTTGAGAACAGAGAAATCGAACCCTTTTAAAATTTGTCCATTCCCTTCATCACAGGACATATTCCTTCAAAATGGCGTCTGGTCGCTGCGTGGCGTGAGTGGCGAGGAAAGAAATGTAACATTCGCTTGCTGCAAGATTCCTTATTCTCAAATCATCTACAGTCTAACTCTTGAGAGAGCTTATGGATTCTATGTCCTTAACATCGTCCTCCCCAGTGGCTTGCTCGCCTTCGTTAACTGCCTTGTTTTTCTACTGCCCCCGGAATCAGGAGAACGTCTCCAGTTTGCCGTTTCCAACCTTCTGGCCGCCATTTTGTTTCAGCAACTCATTGGTGGTATCATGCCGCCTCTTGGCGATGAACTGCCTCTTCTAGGTATGATATCTCAATACATTAGAGGCCCTAAAATGCTATCTTCTTGCTTTTCATTGCTATTTCATTGTATCAAAATACGCGAACACGTTTTGGATGATTAAATTTATTAAAACTGTTTTTTCTTCATATTGATAATTATTTCTTTCATCAACTTTTTATCACATGACAATCTCATAAAATAAATATTAACTCTTGTTATTTCAATTTTTTCAATCTTTGACCCAGGAATGTTCTTTGTTTACATGATCCTGACGAACTGCTTCGTTCTTGCCACGAGCATTGTAATTCTTCGTTTCTACCATCAGAAGGGGGATAAGGTCGTCCCCGGGTTTCTGCGCAAAATTTGCTTCCTGAAGAGGGCAAAAGAGAAGTTATTGAAACGCCATTCTAATCTGAAGGTATTCATAAATACGGGAACAAAGGTTTTATATACCAGGTTATCATGCAACTTTGGCCGGGAGGGGGGGGGGGCTGCGTTGTTATCAATATGCAAAGGGTTGACTACCATAACTACAAGAACAAGGATGGTAAACAGGAAAAGTTTTTTTTTTATCCCTAGCACTGTTAGCACCATAAGAAAGGCCAAAGCCAAATATGAAACACCGATTTATCTAGATCATTGTGGAAGAGGGGGAAGAGGTTATCCTAATGATGACAAATATTATGAGTGAATAGTACATGCAGGCTTATATCAAGAAGATGTGTAAATCACCCGATCATCCGAAGTATGAGTGTAAGACCTCAGTGTCATTTAGGCATGTTTAAGTGAGTCTGATAACCTTTACATGTAGCACATTGATGGTTTCATTATAAATGATATTGGTGAAAATAGCCAAGAATTCCATTTTAGTGTAAAATAACGTACTCTTTGGCTGCCTTGAATACAAATGAACGTCGGATAGCGTCGGCTTTTGAATACATTGCAACGGTTAATAAATCTCATGACTTTGCTTTACCCATCCAGAATAGTGTCTTTTCCGTTCAGGAGCCACACCCTGACTTCTTGGGCGAGATCAAGATGGACTCTCAACAAACCTCGTCGTCATCGAAGAACGGCGAGTCGCTTCGGCTGCATTCCGATTCCCGCGTTGCCGACGTCAACGACGAGCACTGTGAGCCAACTACCCAGGCATCTGCTTGGCAGAGGAGAACCTCAATCAGCACGCGTTCGATGTTGGAACGGAACAAAAACGATTGGCAGCATGTTGCTCGTATCTTAGACTATTATTTATTTCTGTTCATCGTCTTTGTCACAACTACTGTTGTCGTCGTCATCGTCATATTGTTTTGTATCCGATAATGAAACACAAATTTGTTTATTTAATGTGGTTGTCCAGCCTACATGCCTATTATGATGTCATTTACATACGAGGGTTGTTATTTTGTAAAATAATCATCATGATTATGAATAGTTTCAAGGCTGTCTGCAAGGGGAAAATGGCCGTTGTAGCAGGATACTTCTGTCAACACATATCTTACTTTATAGAAAAAAATTACCACCGTAGAAAGTCTGAACTTAATCTGGCTAAATTTGATTATGTTTCATCAAGAAGTACATTTTGGAAGTTGTGCATGATTTTCAAAATCTTTAGATTTGACATTCGACTTGGAATCTTAAAAGCATCTTAGTATGGCAGTTCTGACTCTGGATCAGTGATCAATGGGTCGCGCGATGGTCGTATCCCACCGCAGAGTCCTTTGGCAAGGCGTTCATCCACATATTGCCATTCTCCACCCAGGTGTTAAATGATTAGCTAGTAGGATGCAAAAGCTTATGCAATGCGCCTAGCAACTGAGTCTTGGACCTCTTGTTGAATTTTCCCCAAGAGTGGACAGAGTGCATAATTCCGTGTGCGGTCATGCCAGGATCCGAGCTGAATATATTTATCCTGCTAAAAGTACTTTATAGGCGTGTTACATTCAATGTTGTGTTATTTATGTCATCACAGTGAGTTTTTTTTTAAATCGATGAAATTGCTGCAGAGGATAAGTATATCTATAATAATATGTGTAATATGTATTTATATACATACATACTGTTTCCGAGATCGTGACGTTAGTCTCTGATACTGAACTGATGTTATCTTTAATGTCCATGTTTCATAAGTTTTCCACCAGCGATGGAACGAATTGTTCATCAAACAATGTGTACATGATTCTTTTTTTTTCTAAATCGATGTACAGTATAACGGTATTTATCTAATTGTCGGGACATTATACTAGGCATGCTGAGTAAAGAGTGTGACAGAAACGCACGTAAAATGCTTTGGCTTCACTTCCTACAATGCTGTCGCCAAGCATGATGCACCTCACTCATGTTATATAAATATATATATATATATATAGTAACAAAATATGCTGAAGATAAATGGTGATGCTTTCAATGTCAATATACATGATATAGCTTTTATTTACTCGAATTTTCGACGGACCTCCGTCTTCTTCAGGAGTATATATCATTTTATATATATATATATATATATAATGAGAGATGTGGATTGATTCATCATTTTTGCGATGAGTAAAGACGATATGACCACAGTATAAAACGCTATTAATTGGTATTACAATCAGAGGTAGTGCTACAGGGGGCAGGAGGCGACCACCCATATTAACAATATAAAGGCGATGATAAAAAAGAGGTAGAAAGGCCATGCTAAGGCCATTTACATAATAATCAAAATTGCCTGTCACTGAAAGGGTGAAAGTGTATTCCTACGATGTAAAGAGCAGTTTGTCCATACGGAAGAAGAATAATCAAAAGTTAGTTTTATAGTATATTTATATATTTCATTCAAAACAATTTTTAATAGTGTAAATATCTTATTACTTGAATATTTAATTAAATATTTGATATGAGCATCCCAGCATAGTTTGTAATCTTGATGCTTAGGTATCTTATACTTTGTACGTTAATTATTTCATTATTAATATACACCTTCAATATAAAACCAATATTATTTCTAATATTATCGGTCAACATTATAACATTACCTTTTTTGCATTAATCCTTAATCTGCTACAGTAATACCATTCATTCATATAATTCAAATCTGCTTGAAGCTTGGATAATATGGCACTGATATCTTTATGAGACACATATATTACCACATTATTAGCGTATATTTTACATGTACAATTCTTTAAACAATCTGTAATATCACTTATAAAAAAGAGAGGGACCTAAAATAATGTACATGTAGTACCTGGAGGAATTCCTATAGATATTCATTTTGTTTTAGAATGTTTACCTTGAGAAAAGTGCTTGTTTTCTGTCTGAAAGAAAGCTTTTAAACCAAAGGAGCTCAGTGTCAAACATGCCCTTATTGTTAATTCTAAAAAGTAATAGGTTATTGTCGATACAATCAAGACATTTAGAATTATCAAGAAAACATGCACTAACTTTTACCTTTTCATTAAAAGATTCGTATCAATCATCAATAATTCTGTGTGAACAAGTATTAGTTAGGTTATTTGGCAAGAAGGCTTATTGGTCAATATTAATGAGATCGTTTGTCTGTAAATAAAAATAAGAATTTGAATCAAACTTCCTTTTCCATTAATTTAGCGATATGACATACAATAGAAATCGGTTTTATTATAAATGTAATTTGTGTCATCTTTACCCTCGTAAACCTATAGTAGTTCTTGAGATTTTCCAAAAATTAGGTAACATTCCAGATATCAAACTTGCGTTAAAGAAGTCATTTAAAAATTCATAAATGAAAGGAGCTGAAATGCGAAGTAAAGTAGTATCAAAGCCTAGAATATCAAGGCTACTCTGATCAGACAAGAGAGAAAGATTTTTAAAGTGCTTTCAGGAGTAATTGGTATGAACGTAAAAGGATGGATACTGGTTGGATGATTCCATGATCATGATTGAATTAAAAAAATGCTATTTGTTTTCCAATTTTCTCGAAAAAAAAATCGTAAATTTATCACTATCGAAATTTGAAGGTCGGTTAGATTCTTTTTTTCTCTACCTGTATTTTTTAAATCCCTACAATGATTTCTTACTCTTCTTGCTATCTATTAGACAGTGAATCAAAATATTTTTAATTCGTATTTGCTTAATAACCGAATTTCGAATAAGGCAATATTATATATGTAAATATGGAAGTTTCATGGTATCATATTCTTTCTTCAAAAAAATCTCGTCTGTAAATTACCCGACATTCCTTAATAGGAGCAAGTTTATCACAACAATATTTAAATGCACTTTTCCATTCGTAACACTTATCCTTGATAGGGGAACTATTGGTAAGTCTTTTGGGTGTTTCAAATCATTCATAAATTCTTATATACAATTCTTGTAATCTCCAAAACAATAACAATCATCATGATGATTCTAGATTCACATGTGAAAAGGCCCCAAGTTTCAGTGAGAGGAAGGGCCTTTCCACCCACGTGAATCATGAATCATCATTGTAATGATGATTGCTATTGTAATCGTGATTGTCCGCCCTTTCACACGGTAAATAATCGTAATTTGAATGATGATTCCAGTAAAAAAGTGAGGCTAATAACGAATTTTTAGCACGTGTGAAACAAAACCAGAATCACGAACGCTCATCACAATCATAAATTGAAATTGTACTCCGGAGGTGAATTCCAGTTAAATTTCATTCAAATTATGGTACGAGTTTTCCATGTGAAAGGTCCGATGATTCTAAGGGCGAATTGCAATCAACATTACAATGATGATTCAAGATTCACGTGTGAAAAGGCCCTGTGATTAGCGTTCGTGATTCTAATCATGTTCTAGTTTGGTTTCACATGTGCTAAATATTCGTCATTAGCCTTATTTTTCACTGGAATCATTTAAATTACCTTTTTTTTACCGTGTGAATGGGCGGGTAGAATGTCAAGACTGATCTTTGAAATAAAAAAAAATCATCAATTTTCCCTAACAAACTGCGAACATTATTTTAAGTGGCCTGCTTGGACTACTTCAAGAGTGGGGAGCTTGTAAGCACATCTATCATACTCAATTCACAACGAAGGTTAGTCATTTCGTTTTTCTATATCATTAGGTTGAAAGGCACGTTCTTCCTGGCCGCCTTCCTAATAATAGTGACACAATTTTTCTTTGTCCTCACTGAGCATGCTGAGAGCATCGTCGGCATTGGTGTTGGAAACATTTATGTTCACGGTGGTTGGGTTCGCCTATATATGGGCAGCTAGCAGTTGCGAAATTATACTGAGTGGGTGTGGCAGCAACGACCGAAGTGGATGATCTACTCCGACGAAACGAAGATGGGGGAAATCCCTGATTTGGATAAGAGTATGTAGGTCTGGAGGGAAACTAGTTGAGGTTCGGTGGTTGACTTAATGATAGGGGGGGGGGGGCAAGTTGGAATGGTTGATAGGGAGGAGGTTTTAGTTGTAGATTTAAAGGGGCTGGAACGACAAATCTTGGGTTACAGGCGGACGCCACAATGCCCTGTAACTTGAAGTCCATCATTTATATTTGATATACAAGTATTCTTAGCGATTCTAAGCTATTTTACCGTCGCGTCGTCCGTTTTCGTTAGATTCGTTTGTTCATTTTCCCGAATATGCTTTCCCCATCTTCTTGATTATATAGGATTACAAATATTAAGTGTGCTATAAAGCATGGAATTAAATCCACGTATAAAATGACCTTTACAGAATTAAGTATAAATAAATAAGGTCTGTAAGCTGCATGAATGCGAATGGTTACATTTGAATGTAATTTCAGTGTTTATCTTTTAGAAATATTGGATAAAGAGAATGAAAAATCCTTGATTTGTCTGTAACGTCGCAATCAACAGTAAGCGTACATGTGAGTGTAATAGTCTCCATTTTCATTAGTCATTTCAATAGTCTCAAATATTCATTGTGATACTATGCAATATACCTACCAGTATCCAGCGAAATACAATACAATATAGTGAAATATTGCATGTGTGCTTGTCACTGGTTATAATATTCGAAGGCCTCATAGGTCAAGCCTGTAAGACATATAAGGATCTCTTGATATAACGACTGCTATTCATAACGGATAAGTACCAATAAACTATCCAAAAATGTAGGTCATTCTTCGCAAATTGACACGGAAGATTCATTATTTGGTATTTCATTGTTGGTTTGGAAATATATCTATACGCATTCTGCTCCTAAGGCTTCCTCTTTTTTTAGTTTTACGCACTTGAAATTATTTGTTAATCATATATGCATGTGAAGGCTCTACAGCATAATTATGTTACTATATCAAAGTCTTTTAACGTCTCAGGTTTTGTGAAAATATAAACTTAATGAAAAAATGATAAAAAATCACTCGCATGACTCCCTATAGCTTTATTTCCATTTATTTAATCCAAAATATTAAAACTTCGCGAATATGTTTTTCTTACAGAGGGATCTCTTTTCGGCTTGACCAACAGATAATGCAAAATTTAGATGAATTAGTTGATAGAGAAGAATCTTAACTTGAAAACATGAATGATTAAATTTATATATTATGGATGTAATAGTGTGAGGGAGTGATGTTTTGGAATTGGCAAATAGGATAGGGGTGGGAGGAAATAAGGGAGTGGAAATTGATTTGAAAAATGTGCATTTCCATAGTACGTTCAACCATTATAATGATGCCTATTATTATTATAATGATAATAATAATAGGCATATATATAGCGCCATCTATCTAGAAATATTCTATTCCGAGGCGCGTTTATTATTATCATCATTACCCCGGCTTTAGCTCGAGCTGCCTTTCAGCGCTCATGCATTACTTCCATTATTATTTATTACATGCATTACTTCTCATTATTACTTCCATTCATGAGGAAACCCTGCTAATGCGAAGATTGTTAGATATAAATGTGGTGAAAAAAAAATTGTCATTTTCATAAATAACTAAAGACCTTTTAAACAAAACTACACCCATTAAATAAAACTGCAATATTGTCAATATTTTCAAACATCCATAAAAAATGAGATTGATTCCAGTTGTTGAATCGATGAAAGAAGGAAATGAATTCGACTCAGTGAAAAATTCAATGCATAATTTTTGACTGTCATTAATCGTGCCAAATGATAAAAATAAAGGCAGTAAAAATGATACATATTTAAGTAGTATTCATTGAAATATAAATCGACATGAACGACGTTATGAATTGTTAAACTACTATACAATCAAGTAAATGGTATATCATCTTTCGTTTTCCGTGATATCGAGTTAATAATAATTAAAATGGGATTACTGTGTGCATGTTGAGAGCTTCGGAGGATATGATATGTTATGATTAAATGATGATTATGAGATAAAAGGGATATATGGGAAACGCGGGGAAATTCAGCTGATTCTTGATTCATATTAACCAGTCAATTCTGCAAATCCAATTAAGAAAAGGCAGTGATTATTCAACCTCACCGCAATACACATGTGAAAAGGCAAAATGTTAATTGATGAATCAATGGTAGTATTGTTTAGAATTCATGATTGATGCATTAGGTTCTATCGCAAAGAGTATCGGTCCAAAGAAAAACATATATATTTTTAAAATAGTTGAAATAGGTCTATAGTTTCGAAAGGGAAATCAGAAAAGTGCGTCACGTGTCAGTAAGTCGGGTGTTGATCAAATGTAAATTCCCTTTTCCCAATTTGAAATCATAATTTACGTTAACTTCACCATCCGACAGACGTACAGTGCTTGAACCTGAAACATTTGAATAAATTTACCCCCCCCCCTCACGTAATTTAGATTACATACCCATGCCAGAACGCTCAGTTTAATATACATGTAGATCCAGATAGTTTGTCCAATTCAATTTCTGTTTATGTTATAGTCATACCGGCGAATCCAACTCTACACCCGACAAAATATATTACAAATAACCGGTATGAGACCATCGGTCGGTTTCGTTTGTGTCATTGTAAAGCATGGGTCTATCATGACCAGGGAACAAATAATATGCCACGTCGGATATTAGTTCCTGGCATGGTTCCCTGATGGGCGATTACACATCGCCGGTCTAGATGGCGTTTTATGAGACGGTCCGTGTTGAACCGTGTTGAGCCGTGTTGAATCGCTTTCGTGACCTTCACTCTCCAATCCCCAAACCGTCACTTAAAATTACACATGGTTCATTTTGAGTCGGTTACCAGCGGTTCTTGGGACACATTACGGATAATAAAGGATGACTAGACTAGATGTACGACGTTAACACGGTCTTTGGCATAGCAAGGCGGTTTGCCATCTAAACCAAGAATGTATGAGCGCCATTAAAGGGCAAGTTCATCCCAACAGAAAGTTGATTTAATTAAACAGGGAAAATCCAACAACCATAACACTGAAAATATCATCAAAATCGGTTGTTAAATAAGAAAGTTATGGCATTCCAAAGTTTCGCTTAATTTCACAAAATAGTTATATATATATATATATATCCTGGTCTATATGCAAATGAAGAGAGTGATGACGTCATCAACTCACTGATTATTTTGTATTTTATTATATTCAAATATGAAATATTACATTATAATTTTCTCCTTACTGTCATAATTATGAAACAAAGTTTTATTTCTCAATGAACATGACTTGTAGTATTACCATTGCTTTAACATTTTATGAATCATTAATGTTGGTCCTTAATATCAAATCTGAAAAAGGAAGTAATGTATTTTAATATTCAAACAATACCAAAAAAATGATAACGAGTGAACGACATTATCATCTCATTTCCATGTCACTGATTTGTGCATATAAATGTTTGTGAAAAAAAAACTAAACTTTAAAAAGTCATAGGTTTCTCATTTTCGTGTACGATTTCCAATATCAAACATGTTTAATTGGCAAAAATTGACATTTACTATTATAGGTTTTGTTCCAAAAGGAGCTAAATCCATAAAAGGATTAAAGAAATTCTTTACAAATTGATAATGAGTGCTAGATATTGAAAAAATGATTTGATTAAAAAAATAAACCTTGATTTACAGAAAATTACCAAGAGGATTTAGTTTCTTTTGGAATAAAACTCTTTGGAATAAACATTTGGTGTACAAGCCCACGGTACGTAATGTTGAAATAAAGGTGCGCCTCACCAATATGATTTAATGCATGCACGAGCAATAACACACGAACCAATTCAAGCCTTATGTGGAATGAATGCTGTCTGTCTAGCTAAGAACCTACAATTTTATAATCTAAAGGAATAAGGAAAGGTCGGATGAATTGCTTTTTCCATGCATCTACTTGAGAGAGATGAATAAAAACCAGGGTGAAATAATCGAAACTATAAGAATACATATACACTTTCGATGGGCCCATCGACTAGAAACAACAAGCTCCTGATGGCTGCCGTCACTTTTTAAAATGTCAAGGATTTTAATCGATTTTATTTGAATTTCTGATTTTATTTTCTGTAACCTTGGAAGCAATGAGATTCGAGTGGTTTTGTTTATTTTTGGCAGACTCTCATTTAGTATTTTGAAATTGAAGGAGCCGGAACGATTTTGATCAGAAACGTTTCATGTTATGATTGTGTGAAAAAATTGTAGACTCCAATTTGTCCAATATGTTTGGTCATCTCTGATAATCATAAAAACCATGACATTAAAACGTGTTTTTAGATATTGTAAATGGTTAGTAATGTGAATTACAGTGTATAACCCATTACTTCGTATTTTGACCGCGGATGTTCTGTGAAATTTAAATATTCTAATCTCCGATATCCAGCGCCCTCACAAACCGATGAATTTATTAAGTGGCACACGAATCACAAATTAGGATATAGGAATATCAGAAAGCTGCAGACGAAAATCATACCATAACATTTTCAGTCCATTCATTGATTTTTAAAACATTGCATGTTATAAACAAATAAAACAAAGAAAACGCCATTTCCATCTGACAGGGGCCTCGGAATGCTTTTTGTAGGGGGGTGTTGGTTTGGAAAACAATCTGACCAAAAAGAAATGGGGGACTCTTTCCCAAATGAAGATGATACGTATAATAAAAAATGAGGAAGGAAGGAAGGAAGAAAAAAAAAAGAAAGGAAGGAAGGAAGGAAGGAGGAAGGAAGGGGGAGAGGGAGGAAGGAAGGAAGGAAGGAAGGGAGGGGAGGAAGCTTGCCATCCCGATTTCCAGGGGTGCTTCCTCTGGTGTATAACATACCAGGGGCGGTGGAACCAGGGGTGGGGGCTGGGAGGGGGCCCTTACCCCCAAAACATTTTTCGAATGAAAAAAATCCTTTTTCATAATGAAAACTGCTTTTTTTTTAATGAAATACATTTTTGTAGTGAAACATAATAGATTTTAGGTTATACGTTTTTCGGTTCGCGCTTCGTGATCTCATCAATAATCGTTTATCAAGCTTCTCGTTCCGTTCATGGTTACAAAAAAGTGCTTAGAATGTCTAGTATTCAGGTTGGAATATTATCACAAATTTTCAGCTAGCACTTCGCGCTCGCATTATTCGGTTGGTGTGATGTGTATCCCATTCATGAGTCACTATTTGCAGCCTTTAACAGGTTCCTTTTGTAGTCAGTATATCAACAATTTCAGCTCGCGCTTCGTGTTTGCGTTAATAAACACATATTTTTCATGATTCAAAAACTGCTCGGAATATTTCATTTTCATGTCTTATTACACAATACGTCCAAAATAATGTTTGTGATTCGTGCTTGCAACATACGCACCGTAATTGATCAAAAAGCGAGTTTGACAAAAAAAAATCCAAAATGCTCTCTCGCTACACTCACTCGCTGAAGAAAATAAAGCCTATATGTATCTTATCAATCAGAGATCACTTAAAAAGGCTTTACTTATTTTGCTTACTAAAAAAACACACAACTGCTTCACGCAGATGATAATATATTGATGGAAATATCCGTTCATCATCACAATTTCACTCTTTCATTTCCCGTTTCATTGTATATATTTCAGGAATCGTTGTCGGTCCATGAATATTAACATGTCAACTTCTCTAGATCGAATAGATACCCCGAACATTCATCGCACTTTCCATCGCTGTTTTTGTCAGGGTTTGATGACTGACATAAACTCAATTGGCAAGCTCATGTAAAACCTTGAATTGTATCCATTTAATTAGACTAAAGTATATTACACCCCTGGGGCATGGAAAATAAATACAGGTGAAAAATATCTCCTATGCCGCTTGAGGCTGAATCGAGTGTGTGATCAGATACTGCTACTGGACACTTCTCGAGAGCCTCCCTCGGCGTAAAAAGAATATCATTCATTGGTCATGTTGGTGTGGCCTTAGAAAATCTTTAGGGAACTCTTACTTTCCAAATGATCATTAAAACAGAAGATATACACAAGAAAATGTACGTGTTATTGGATGTAAGAATAATCGAATTATTCATTTAATCATATTCACATTTCACTAATCACTAAATTACATTTTACAATATATCATTTCAATTAAAAACATTCATCAGCTTAAGATTTGCAGATTTTGATAGGAAATACAAGCATTCATTTCGAAATATATATAGATATAATCAAGTAAATGAATATGTAAAATTTCAAATAGATGATCGAATCAATTCATGAACACTCATGCAATAAGAATAATGAAAAACTAGTGAAAGATTAATTCAAATTTCAATTCAACTCAAATAAACATTTAATTAAATAAAAGAATTGAAAAAGAAATAAGATATAGATCATAACTATGTAGGAATGCAGAAAACAAAACCGTCTCTGAATAATAAGAATGAAAGATTGTTGAAGGTTTTGGTATCGCTCCTTTAGACATTTGAAGACATGACTCATTACAATACTGCAATATCAATTGTATTATTTCATTTTCTAAGATACTAAGTTATTTTTCTGATAGGATCCACTCGTATAAAAAAATGAGAATGACTTATCCAATCCCCCTTAATTCGATTCCCCATTCTCCCCCCCCTCACTCCCCCCCCCCTTTCGCCCCTCTCCGTCTCTTTCTCACTCTCTTCTTTCCTCCTGTTTTCTCTTCGCCAAATTTCACTCTATCACTTCGAGATCCATTACACCCTCATTTTGAAATGCTGGTCTTGCACCGAGTACTCTTATCCTAGGAATTACCACAAACAATCATATTTCGAAGTCACTGCTGATTCTTTCTTAAATATATTAGAAATGAAAGTAGTCGCAATTACTTTCAAACACAACGATCAACGAGGGAATAATTTGTAGCCTTCAAATGGCGCTTGCTAAAAGCAAAAAAAAAAGACATTTTAAGCGAAGTTCCGCGACAGGAAACCTCATGTAGGACATCTATATCATGGCACTAGTAAGATCAATGGGAAAATAAATTGAAGAAAAGCTTAAAGGAAAGAATAAGGAATGAGATCTAAAGCATGTCTAAAATGATTATATTGTAGAACTAGTTAACATGAAGTTCACTTTTAATATCAAATTTATATTCCTTTTCTAATCCTGTGATTCTATCGAAGGTGCTCCCTTTGCCAGAATAAGGTCAGTCTATCCTGAGATTTCATAGTGTTTGTTAGATGTTTAGACTGCAGTTTGTTCGCACCTGACTTTGTGAGAGGCAACTGAGGTTCCACAAAAAAAGTCTAAAATATATTAGAAATGAAAGTAATCACAATTATTATTTATCACACAGTGACAGCCTGCTATCAAGCAAGAATAATTGTCAAGTATTCGGTTCTGTTTGCTTAGAAGTATAAAAAAATATATAAACATGATCATTTCCTTTGATAATATGTCCTATCACATAAATGCTACGTGTTTTATCAAATAAAAAAAAACAATTTTTTTATCTTTGTCTTGCATTCCCTACATAACAAAACAAAATCTACACAGAAAATGATCCGTGATTGATAACAATTAAATTAATTAACTTCTGTGGTAAAATTCCATAATGTAATATTTTTTCAGAATTCATATTGAATTGATAATTCAGATTTGTTGCTTCATCATCGATGATAATCGAAAATTTTGTCGAGTTATATTTAAAAAGAGAAATTCAGCAAAGTGCCCCCATGCTTCCTGTAATATCATTTGACGTGGCTTACATGTAGGGAAAAAATATTTATCAATAAAGTTAAATTATTGTTATTTACTGTTTCCCTTTCCTGTCCTCCCTCAAGAATCCGCTTGCGTAAATGCAGAGCCAAATACAATACAATACAATCGCAATACAGCCATCATCATCATATTACTATCATTCAAGATTGCTCAGTGGAAAGATCCCTGCAATGAAGAGAGGAAAGTAGACAATCACCACCACTGATTAAAATGACAGGTGCTAGAAAGGTGATTAGGTAACAAACTGACATCTGTTTGTGTAATCCACGCAATAGCCGGTACGTGTGCTTGGATTTCGGAAATTAGGGCAAGTATACCTGTATGATTTTCTTCACTATCGATGAATCAGGAAAGAGCCCAGTAAACATAAGAAACATACAACTTAAGAAAAAATTGACACTTTTGGCTTTTAGCACAGAGTTAGACCATGGTCTAGATTAAACCTGACTTCAGAATACGGGCCATTAACTTCATGAACAATTATTTGAAATACACAAAAGACAAATATAATCAAGATATAAGATCACGGGTAGAAAATGTGAAGGCAAGCAATAAAACAAAAAGAAAATTATTATACAACTAAACATCGTGTTTTCATCTTTATGAATACACCGTGAAGGATGGCTTAATTGATGAAAATTAAGGATGTTCACAAGCAATGAAGCATGTCGGGATTATTTTATATTCAGTGCGTGATGTGAAAGAATATTTCACCTGATTGGATTCCTCCCACCGGCTGCTTACTGGGATCATTAACGACGATGAGTCGATTAAAAATAAAGTATTTGGGGGCAAAAGCGCACTGAAATGTAGGGAACCTCAACTAATTGAGATAATTATAAAGATAACAAACAGATACTGATCATTGCAGTCACATTGAAAGTACCAATAATAACAAAATCGACAACAATGGTAAAAGCAGAAATGGTATTTGTTGAAGTAGCAATAATGATGATTGCGATAAGACTACTTATAATGTTCATAATAATATACTCATAATGATAATAAACCTTTCAAACTTAATAATTTCAAACTGTTATTTTCCAGTTGGGATGATGCTACACATCATGATAAAACCATGTTTTATTCGATTTCTAAAATATATTATGTATACAAGATATTGCTTAAGTTAGGGGTATGATAATCTAATGAAGATGTGAACATATTATAGAAAAATACGGGATTTGTTCTTCTTTATGTAGTATTATAAAGTTACTGATATGTTTTGATTATCTTTAAGGAAGCACCGTGCTTCTAACAATATGATTTTTTTTCGGAAATCTTAGAAGAATCTAGCTTAATCTAACGTAGATATGAACAAACCACGTTGGTAATAAATGTTTATATTTCACTTGATTTACAATCAGTTGGTATACTTGTCAGATAGCCTTAAACCACATGGAGTAAATCTATGTTATTGTCATTCTTTACAACAAACATCCACTTTAATTAGTCTAATGCCCATAATATGGTGTAATAACCACTTCGTCTACTCATTATGACTCGTGCAATTTGTCTAATGAAAATCTAGTTCATAAACATTTCATCTATAACCATGTACGAATTGTAAGACCAAGTTAATATTAGACGGAATGCAATGGTGGTGGCACCAATATGCTTTGACCAAAATGTGACGTCATATATTTTTTTCTTGGTAAAAAAGCAGGGGTAATATAGAGTTAGAGACTCTTGCATCTTATTACATGTCCTCTCTTTCCTTCCCTTGTCCCTCTACTTTTTTGTTTTGTTTTTTCTCTCACTGCCACTTAATCATAGGGGGCAGTTGCTCTCTTTCTCCTCTGTAGCGACGTCCCTGATCGACCAAATGGTATATAGACGAATACAACTAGTTGTACACGAATGATTAGATGAAGTGATATGAGACAAAGTGGAATGTTTTTAAGTAGATATAATTTAGGAACTCATTTGATTATTACTTATTAATACTCTTTTGTCTTGTTTCAGACATGTCACTGAAATGTAAACACTAAAAAAATCAAAATATATTTTTGATAACGATAAATCTGTAACTAAGAGTCGTTTTTTTATTGTGAGTTTGGGCTAAGAAGACACCACGCAAGTATAAATCAGTTGATATAGTATTGCAACAATTGATTCATAGGCCTATCTGACATGTCTGATAACGTCAAGCAAGTGTTGAATCAAGTCTTCTGACTTTGAAACGGAGGGTCGCGGGTTCGAATTCCAGCAAAGGCGTCATTTCCTTCAGCAAGAAATTCATCCACATTGTGCTACACTCAACCCAGGTGAGGTGAAAGGCTGCGGGGCTAAAGCCGGGGTAATAATATCCCCAAGTCCTTTTGAAGCGCATATAGGGACGTTATGACATAATGTGATATGCGCTATACAAAAACTGCGCTATTATTATTACTATTATCATTGTTATTATCATTATCAAGTTCGTTCATCGACTGTCTATCCTCTTACGTCGTACCGCCAAGTGGAAAAAAAATAGCTAGAGAAACAAATTCAGTAGTCTTTGCACCAAATAACAAACTTTCATTTCAATTGACCTCGCCTTTATTACAGAAGAACTTGGTTGATCAAAAATTTATCTCTGTATGAATACAAAGCTCCATCTAATAACAGTTATGTAGGCCTACAAAAACATGTCGCTCTGTATTGTGATGTTGATGAAATTTCCATTAAAAAAAGGTTCCTTGACCCTAAACCCTTTTCTCATCGAATGCGATGCTACAATTCCATTACCCAATATGCCCAAACCCACAAACTGACCGTTGAGATGATAGCCTTAGTCGGTCTGGAGTCGGTCTGACAGGCGTGACTGTGGCCTTGAGATTTGTAAAACAAATTAGCATGTTTACATTGAGATAATTTTGGCAAACACTGGACCCATTTAATCAACGTCGAATTCAATCATCCCCAGAAGGCTGAAGGCTAGGCGCGGAAGCGATCCGAAGCTTATCTTTATTGATATGAAGCTTGTAGGTTCGGAGGAATAAAATATTAATCGTTTGTTTTGAAGCTCCATGATAACCAATGTTTAGGGAATCCGACTAGTTTTTCTTCGAAACCTAGAAAATTATGGAGCACGCATGATAAGCAAGTGATTCATTTTGAAATGAAGGCCGAGCTATATGATGATATAATACTACATCTTCATCAAAGGAAAAAAAAGTCAACTTTCTTACGGATAATTAAAATCTCCTTTCACACTACATCAATATTATTCTATAGGCAGACATAACTTTTAGTTATACAAACAGAAACATTGTGAGAATTTTATATTTTAAAGGTAGTGTATGTGCCCTATATTTTACCACACGTGGGTCCTCATATTAAAATTTCTGGCCTCCCAGAATTAACAGGCAAATATCTTCTTTAAATGTTACATATTTTATGGCTGTCAATAGCAGTGATGATAGAAAAGCACGAGTGATAATACCAACTGCATTGGCATGAAGGGGAAACATGTTAAACATGTAACATGTTCGGCAAGCATTGTCCTTGCAGCCCTAATCAATAATAACGATTTTAATAATACATTTTCTATATTATATTTTAATATTTGGCATTATTTTTTTTTAGTTTACATATACGTATCACGCATTCCAACCCTCTTGAATAGTAATTAGTCAGCAACTATACATTTGAGGAGATACAGTTTAATTCGATATACGGGTATACCTTATACGACGACAACAAAAGTATTTTAGATTTTTTAGGATGCCATTTCACCATATCCAAACTGAAATGCAGGATTAGAATGCGATACCTTTAATACCATGGGTGTCGATCACGGGGGGGGGGATGGGGGGATATATCCCCCCGCAATATTTCAAGTGGGGGGATGGCCTGTATTATCATCCCCCCAATAATTAGGGTAGAAAAATTATAATAATGATGTTAAAAAAATGAAAAGATTGATCATGATGATTATATTATGCCATCAATCAGTTTGTTTCCCTCGCAATTTGTGTATATTATTGTTTTCCAGGACTTTTAAACAGATGGGTGGAGGTTCAAGATGAAAAAGAATGAAATGTTTATTTATATGATATTTTTAACACATGGCATAAAAGGACCCCAACGAAAAACAACTTTTGTTGATAGGGTGTTCCATCCCACCAGTGGTGAGTAAATTAATTTTAATAAATCAATTAATTCAAAAGGGTGGAAAAATAAACGGGAGTAATCATCATGCATTAAGAAAAAAAAATATTGCCAGTCGATCCCCAATAATTCCGCATGTGCAACTTAAAAATAAGATTGTAATGCTACACTTAAATCAGCAAGCGAGATTGAGATACCAACTCGATTTTTATTTAAAATCGTGCTCAAAATGTCTACTTTTCAGATTGGAATATAAAGCTTTTCAGTTCGCACTCGCATCATTTCTGTACCAAAACCCCATACTTTTCATGATTAAATAGGTGAATAGAATGTCCCGTTTTCAGTTCTAAACCTCAAAAGAACTCCCGCTTCGATTTGCAATAATTTTTTGTTGGATATATATCTTGTTCTTTATCAAAAGCGTCCAATAATCTGTCTTTTTTCCAGTTCGAAATATCAAAATTTTCAAAAATGCTTAGAATATCAAGCTTTCAGGTCAAAATAAAGAAATTTCAGCTCGTTCTCTAGTGAGTTACTACAAAGAAACCTAAACTTCCTGTTTTCATGTCATACTAAGAAATTTCAGCTCGCGCTTCGCGCTCGCATTGTTGGTGAGGGTGAGATATGTGTCTCTTTCTCATGAGTCATATATATATACTATATATAGGCCTAAGTGTGGTTGGGTGAGTTTCTTCGTTTTGTGTGATAGAGCGCCTTTAGAACGTTGATTCATGATCTTGCCCCCCCCCCCATCTGAAAAATGGATCGACGCCCCTGTGTATACATCATGCTCAATAAACAGATCACTACATGGTCCAGACAATTTTTGTCATTTTTTTTTCTTTCGCATGAGTTTAGAATAGGCTCACTTGTAACACAATTTGAATTAAAAAAGATATAAGTACAGTACACTAAAATAATGAAAGAATTTCTAAGAACACCATGCATATCAACCACTCCCAAATGTCCTTATTTGTGATTTTAGTAGGGGTAATGTTGAAAGATCCCCATCCACAAAAAATTTGTGTCAATCATCCCCCCCAACCAAGAATACCGATCGACACCCATGTTTAATACAAATAGAAAAGTCTCTGGGCGTTCATCAAATACCCAACACAAACCAATAAATGTTTATCCATCATGATTGCCTAATGAATTGATTAAAAACATCCTTGGAACAGTGTGGGATGTCGTATGCATTCCATATAAAGGGGAGAAGCAAACTCAAATATTAGGAGAGGTAATGGGCACTTGTTTGTTCGATGTGCGGAGAATTCTCATCCTCTAGCTAATAGGAAGAGTGCGTGAGAATATGAACTTTAGTTAAAAAGAAAATATTCAAAGGTACATATTCGACGGCATCATCTTGCCCGCAACTCTGTTTTCACCCTATCAAAGTATAATGATGCTTAGTGACGATCTTCATAAAAATTGTAAAAAGTTTACCGTCGTGCATGTTCTTTATGTCATGTATTTACGTCTTGATCAACAAAAGGGTATTCAAGTAATGAAACCTTAAGCTTTTGTTTATAGGTACAGGTAGCAATTAAATGTGATAGGTGTGACACGTACTTTGTGAATTTATTTATTGTTTGCGTGTGCATTTTAAATCTTAAACGTATGGAAAGTTTGATAGGTCTTCTTCGAAAAACCTCGTTTCCATATTGCGTTGTGTAGCTTTAATAATCATCTAATTAGGAATGAATTGCTCTCATTTGTCTTTTGTCTTTTTCCCTCCATGAGAATACATTTTTTTTAAAAGACACTAACACTTTAGAACTCATTACAATCGTATAGTTATTGCATTGATACATGAAATAGTAGGAGTTAGAGTTTCGGCATATATGCTATATAGAGGTAGGGGAGATCGGGGTTAGCTGGAACGCAGGGAAAGTTGAAACATTGTAATTTTCTTCAATGCCTGTAAAATAAATAAATTGAGGGCAGTATTGCCTAATTTTATTTCAATACTGCCCTCAATTTATTGTTATTATTAATACAACACTTTTGTATCATTAATAGCCATAAATTGAGGGCAGTATTTCACAGGCGTTAAAGAAAATTACAATGTTTCAATTTACCCCGCGTTCCAACTAACCCAGATCTCTCCTAGTTTTGTCATGTTGCAACAATTTAATTCCATGATGGTCATGACAACGATTGGTCCTGTTGGGTTGCTAAATATACATCGGGAATGAAACATGCACTGGCCCTTTGTTTTATTCCGAACTGCTCTCTTTTGAGTAAATAGCGGTCCTTGTGCCCCTGACATTGCATCTGAAAGGATCTTTTAAAGAAATCATTCAAGCTTGTGAGAACATTTAAAACTAAAACATGTGTGTCCTGTTTATTTTGTAAATTTTATTGTTTATTATTTTTCAGAATGAAATATTAATCATCTAAAAATCATTAAAAAAAACATCCCAAGCATTTCTGGGTGCGTTTATTCGTTTAATACAAATGGTCATCGTATTTAAATTCAAAATAAAAACAAACCTGATTGTTTCGTGAAAGGGGTCAATCTACTATTCTAACATGCCTAAAACATGTGGCGAGAGCTCAGTTCACTTGAATCGTAAACTATGCCCGAAATGAAGGTTGATCCTCTTCTTTCGAATACAGTTAGAAGGTTAATTGGATATTTTCATTTTAAGAGCGACTTAAAGAACGACTGGTGATCCTTTCTTCGGGTGAATTATATTTTCATTGGCGATGGTTTAGCGTGTAAGAAAAGTTCACCAGTCGTTATTTTAGTCGCTCTTAACTTAGGAATAGCTTAATGAAACACCCACCTAGTATCTGAATCTGCCTCTCACTCAAGCATGCACAATCGTGGATAGATGGAGTCATTTGAATGTATTCATTTAATTTATTCATGTATCCACGTAATAGCTCCCGGTACTTGCCTGCATGCTTGAGTACCCACCTTAGACTGCATTGTTCCATTGCGGGTGACACTTTGTTTCATACAATGGGCCAGTGGTTGGTGTCGTGTTGTGGGTGCTCAAGCATGCAAACAGGGTATATTTATTTTATTGATATATTTATATTACATGTATGTATTACTTTGATGTATTTATAGTTTGTGATTGATTATTTTTGTTTCAATGCACTTTTTGTTAATAAGAGTCTGAGGACAATTTCTGTGTTTTTAATCATTGATCATGACAATAAAATAATTGAATTGAATTGAATATATGAATCTCACTTCTTTAATCTCTTTTCTATTTCACAGTTTCTTTCTAGATCACAATCTCATTTGTGTAATTTATTTATTGTTTCTCTCCACCCCTTCACCATAACTCTCTTTGGGTATACACACAATCTTATCATAGATTTAAATTAGGACATGGAGATTCTGATACCATACATTAAATATCCTTTTTTTTTAATCCTGTAATATTGATTTTCGATTTTGTTCACACTTTCAGTCTGCATGCTTATCAAAATTATCTTTTAAAAATTGTGTCTAAGGATACGAGTTGGATTCCCTTTCAAGAAAGTATTTTGCTAACAGCAGATATTCCATTTTGTTTCGTCTCGTTTTCCCCTTCTATTTGTATTTCCTCATTGATCGTTTTAACAATTTCCCATTATTACATTATTCTTTCTTCATTTTCCTTCTAAACTTTCTGCTCCTTTTATTCTACCCCAACCTTTTCTTTGCCTTCTTCGATTTCTTATTCTAATAATTATTCTCTTCGATTTCTTCGTGCCCCCATTCCCAATCTGTCAATTCTCAATCACCTCACAATCTTAATTCACTTCATCATTCTAGTGTGACATCTTAAGATACTGCAAATAGTTCGTACAGTGTCATAAAAGAACCATGAGGTTATACAAGCACTCAACATTTCATTCCAAAACAGCTAAAAAAATACCTTTATATTGACCCTATCTCTGGCCTATCACCACGAGGTATGGTCAATAGCTTCCGAATGGTCTGCTTAAACCATTACCTTCCAATCAATTTGTAAACGTCGGAGAAGAGATTTAGTAAAATTAATTACGTGAGCGGTGTACAGAGTACAAGTGGGTCCTATATAAGCGGCGCCAAGAGGGACAAGGATTTTTTAAGTAACAATGGTTTATAAGTGAAGTATATGGGCAGATTGAGTAGGGCAATTTTTATTCAAAACATGATGTTGCCTTCACGTCGTAAAAAAAATGCATGGCGTCACCTCTTTCATACAAGTAAACAGTCATCAGCAAGGGTTGGAAGCGCGTCTTTTCTAAGGATTAAGGGTTCAGGAAAGACATCGTCTTTTATTTAGTTTATCATAATTGTGGTGTGTTTTTTTTATTTAGTTTTGCACTTTGCCCTGGATATTTGTCAAATAAGACTAATGTGCACTCATGGTCTTCAAACCAAGTCCATAAGCTATCCCAATTATACTTATTGGATTATTTCAATAATGATATGATTATGTCGTTGTGCCAATTTAAATGAAATATTTGCTAAGATATTTAAAGTCCCTGTTTTCTCTCAAAAAATATGAGTCAAAATATTTCTTAGCGTTATTGATAACAAACGTTTAGGGAACCATAATCAATCTTGTTTTTTCTTGTGTTATCCACTCTTACACTAATTGTTTAATTTTCCTGGCCGTGTACCTTTTGGGGACATTCACTCGCCCCATCTTTAATGAAAATCACAATGTTGATAAAATAGAGATACAGCTGTAGATTATGTATTAAAACAAACACATCGTTCCAGAAGATGCTGATAGCCGATACATTGTAGCCATCAAGAGAAGAAAATTAACGAACACTGGAATGAATTTTCAATAATCCGAACTGATGTATGTATGTTAGCACGACTGCTGCATTTTATTGTCGGTTCATTTCATTTAATGACCATACAATTCCCTTCATGCAAATGTAAATGACTCAACATGAAATTTCGAGAAATGTAATTTCAGATGACTTATATTTGTAATATGTGTGTTTTTATGTTTTTCATACTTGTTTACTACGAATTGTGCCTATTGATGTTAATATGTAAATGTCACGTTTGTAATTAGATCGATGACTTTTTTGTAGTTTTGTAATCATTTTTGTGAACTTGTTATTATTATTATCATTTTAAATGCATATACAAAAAGATGTTAGTATTGTAACAATATCGATATATCATGATTTTCCTGTTTTAGATTTTTTAAGGATTTTTTTTAAGAAGTACGTAGAAAAAAATAAACCAAAAATACCACAATACCCACTTTTCCTATCCTTGTTTTGTTCTAAAAATATATATGTTCTTTTCACAAATATATATATCGTAGGAAATGGTGTGAAAGTGCCTGTTTATTTGAAAATGGGTGTGTGAATGTGTAATGGTGTTAAGAGTGGGTGAGCGTGCGTGTAGGTGTGAATTCCATTTATTTAACAATAAAAATCTTTGGCATAAAAATTACATGTGGAGGGGTATAAAATAAACATTGCATAAATTGGCTTTGCCATAAAATCAAATCAACAGAATAATTTGCACGAGAACGATAACAAGACGAACATGATATAATCAAAAGTAATATCCAACTAGAAGAGTGTGTGTGTTTGGGTGTGTGTGTGGGAGTTTGTGTGACAGGGGGAGGGGGAGGAGGTGAGAGACATGCTCATTTGACAGTTCAAAAGAATCGGCAATGAATTCCAAAAAGAACCAAAGTAAAAACAGACCGTTTGCTTTTAAGAGTGTAAGTGGCAAAGGAGGATGGTAAGTTAGAAAAAAAGAGTAATTGTTACAACGTACAGTTTGATACAAATAGTATGAATTGTTCAGATAATTTCAGAATAATCTCGGAGAAAATACATTTTATCACGTTTTAACGTAAATGGTAAAATGGTATGATTTTGATTCATTATTTAGGGGCCGAAATGTAACATGTTGGACACCCCTACACTATTTAACGTTCAACGCAACTTTATGTCGCCTATCAAAACTGCCACGAATTTTTAACCTCTTGTGAATGAATACAATGTACGACATTCGCGAGCAACATTCTGTAACAATTCATTGTTGATTATCAGGAGCACAGAGCATGTCCGAATTGATCCCAGTAATTTATAAAATTAACGAATATTAAAGGCAGAAGCCGATGAAGGTTACCTCTATTTGCGATAATGTTGGATAACTTAATGGTTACGTGAAATATAATACTCGCATCAGTTTCATTGTCTACATATTATTTTCAAGGGTCTTCGAGAAAAAAATGAAATATCATTCACTATGAATATTGGCCATTGAAGGCCACGAAAATGCATCACCCTTTCTGTCGGCTGGCAAGCTAATTGATTGACTATAAATGATTTACATAGTAATAAACCCAATTTCAGATATGGTAGAGAAATGAAGTACGAATTGTTTGATTATGTTACGACATGCAATGCGTTAGTGTGTGGGGTTGTTTATTGAGCTTCGGGGCATGCAGATTTACATTACCCTCTGATGAGTATGATGATAGTTAAACATGCATTAGAGTGGTTTAACCTTGGAAACTGACATTGACCATGGGTTGTTTTTTTTTAGATATCATATCAATTATCATTACTAGAAAAGGAGAAGCGGGGGAGGAGGAAGAAGAAGTGGAAAAAGAGAAAGAAGAAGAGGAAAAAGAAGAAGAACAACAACAAGAAGAAAACTAGAACTGCAATCGTTTCAGAACGATGTGCATGCATTGACGCCTCTGATTTAATAGATGGCAAGAAACAGAAAGAGATAGAAAGAAAACTGTAGATGATATACATTCTCAAAATATTAGAGGGCGCTATTCCTTAAAGGAATGGTCACTGATGCGTAAAACACAGTTAGATTATGTGAAATGATACAATTGGCAAACCCTGAAAATATGAGACAAAAATAAATTCAAAGGAAGTTATGGCAATTCAATTATTTTAAGACTTTGCAATAGAGGGCGCTATTTCTAAAGTTATGGTCACTAATTATGGATAACATGTCTACCAAATTAGAATGAATTTTGATGAGGAACGGTGGCAGGGGAGGACTAACAGATATTACATGTTAATCAAATTGGATATTAGCACATTTTGCTGTCCATAGGAAGTTACATTCTCGAGTAAAATTTTTTAGACCATATTGGCGGCCCATACGTGGTTGTTGAAAATGTGTGCATTGTGAGCAGTATACCATGTGTTCAGATTGACTTATCTTGAAATTTTCTGTTGTAACCTATGTCGTATTTGGCATCACTGGAAAGAGTATTCCAATGCGGTGACATTGATACCACTTTTATTTGTGTGGAGGCAATAGACCGGAAGTAAATGCCATATAAAGAAAGACATTAAAAATGAAGGTTTTGCACAATAATTTTAAGCTACCGTCAGCAATTTATTAGTTTCTGTTACAAAACATTAACGAACTGTTTAAGTATATATCAATACTCATATCTGCCAAGTTAAAAAGAATAAGCTTCAATAATAAGGAAATAAGAGCAAGTTGAAGTTGTGCTGGCAGTAAAGTGCATTTTCGGGTATTTTGCTGATTTTCGGGAGCATTTTTGAGATATTTCGTCAGTTGTAAGGTATATATTTTTTTAAATGGCATGAAAGGGCATATCTTGAAGACCCTAAATCCAAGAAAGGGTACGGGTTTGGCCATGCATGACGCAATGAGGGGCATTCAAAGGTAAGCGTTTTTGAAACTTTAGAGGGCGCTATTTCAATGACGGAAGATCAATGATGCGTGAAAACTTAGTAGCATGTATGTTATGATACCGTGATCAATTTCTAAAAGAATGAGCGCAAAATAAATAAAAACACAAAAGTTACGGCCATTTTACGACTTTTAGACATTACATTTCAATAAATATGATGTTTTTGAAGGAAGGCTATTTCGGATTTGAATTTAAGGCATGAAGATGGCATTTTGAAGGTCAAGTTATACGTCGCAGATGATGGAGCAACTCTTGGACTATCTATAGCAATTTGTTAGAAGTCTGTAGCATGCAGGATAACTGAGATATGAAAGAATGAAGAATGGTATGCAAATGGACTTGAAATTGACAAAATGGCGCCTGGATGGTCATGCATGAGTGATTTTGGAAAATGGAAGACGAGAGGCACAACTAGGGATGCTGGACAACATGTCTACCAAATTTGGATGAATTTGGATCAGGGACGGAGTCAGGGTAGAGCTAACAAAACCATGTGTTAAACAAATGGGATTTTGGTGGAAGAAGAAGAAGAAGAAGACTAGAACTGCAATCGTTTCAGAACGATGTGCATGCATTGACGCCTCTGATTTAATACAGGGCAAGAAACAGGAGGAGATCAAGAGAAAACTCTAGATGATATACATTCTCAAAATATTAGAGGGCGCTATTTCTTAAAGGAATGATCACTGATGCGTAAAACACAGTTGGAGTATGTGAAATGATACAATTGGCAAACCCTGAAAACATGAGACCAAAATAAATTCAAACAAGGAAGTTATGGCAATTTAACTATTTCAAGACTTTGCAATAGAAGGCGCTATTTCTAAAGGTTATGGTCCCTAATTATGGACAGTATGTCTACCAAATGAATTTGGATGAGAAACGGAGGCAGGAGAGGACTAACAAAAATTACATGTTAATCAAATTGGATTTTGGCAGATTTTGCTTTTCATAGGAAATTACATTCTCGAGTAAAACAAATTTCGTCCATTTTTAGACCATGTGGCCGCTGAAGAAAGAGAGAGAGAGAAAGACGCAGAGAGAGTAATAGAAATAAGCATACAAATTCGCTGACAATTCATCAACGTAACCCAGTGTTAAGTACATATCAGAACGATGTGCATGCATAAACTGAGTTTATAGCCTTATTGGACAAATGGCGTGCCATAGGACGTTCAGTTCGTTTTTGCGCGAAACCGATGCAATAGACACTGTGTACAATTCTGTTGTTGATAATGTGTACATAGTGAGCAGTATACCATGTGTTCAGATTGACTTATCTTGAAATTTTCTGTTGTAACCTATGTCGTATTTGGTATCACTGGAAAGAGTATTCCAATGCGGTGACATTGATACCACTTTTATTTGTGCGCAGGCAATAAACCGGAAGTAAATGCCATATAAAGAAAGACATTAAAAATGAAGGTTTTGCACAATAATTTGAAGCTGACGTCAGATTTTTGTCAGTTTCTGTTACAAAAGGTTGACGAACGGTTGAAGTATATATCAATACTCATATCAGCCAAGTTAGAAAGAATAAGCTTCAATAATAAGGAAATAAGAGCAAGTTGAAGTTGTGCTGGCATTAAAGTGCCTTTTGGGGTATTTTGCTGATTTTCGGGAGCATTTTTCAGATATTTTGTCAGTTGTAAGGTATATATTTTTTTAAATGGCATGAAAGGGCATATCTTGAAGACCCTAAATCCAAGAAAGGGTACGGGTTTGGCCATGCATGACGCAATGAGGAGCATTCAAAGGTAAGTGTTTTTGAAACTTTAGAGGGCGCTATTTCAATGACGAAAAATCAGTGATGCGTGAAAACTGAGTAGTATGTATGATATGGTACTGTAATCAACTCCTGAATATATGAGCTCGAAATGAATAAAAACAAGAAAATTATGGCCATTTTACGATTTTTTGACTTTACATTTTAATAAATATGAAGTTTTTGAAGGAAGGCTATTTCGGATTTGAATTTAAGGCATGAAGATGGCATTTTGAAGGTCAAGTTATGCGTCGCAGATGACGGAGCAACTCTTGGACTATCTATAGCAATTTGTTAGAAGTCTTTAGCATGCAGGATAACTGAGATATGAAAGAATGAAGAATGGTATGCAAATGGACTCGAAATTGACAAAATGGCGCCTGGATGGTCATGCATGAGTGATTTTGGAAAATGGAAGACGAGAGGCACAACTAGGGATGCTGGACAACATGTCTACCAAATTTGGTTGAATTTGGATGAAGGACGGAGCCAGGGTAGAGCTAACAAAACCATGTGTTAAACAAATGGGATTTTGGTGGAAGAAGAAGAAGAAGAAGAAGATTACGGAATAGGAATATGGAACAAGAACAATGCATTGTCGCCATTGGGCGTCAATGCAAAGACTAGAACTGCAATCGTTTCAGAACGATGTGCATGCATTGACGCCTCTGATTTAATAGAGGGCAAGAAACAGAAAGAGATAGAAAGAAAACTGTAGATGATATACATTCTCAAAATATTAGAGGGCGCTATTTCTTAAAGGAATGGTCACTGATGCGTAAAACACAGTTAGATTATGTGAAATGATACAATTGGCAAACCCTGAAAATATGAGACAAAAATAAATTCAAAGGAAGTTATGGCAATTCAACTATTTTAAGACTTTGCAATAGAGGGCGCTATTTCTAAAGTTATGGTCACTAATTATGGATAACATGTCTACCAAATTAGAATGAATTTTGATGAGGAACGGTGGCAGGGGAGGACTAACAAATATAACATGTTAATCAAATTGGATATTAGCACATTTTGCTGTCCATAGGAAGTTACATTCTCGAGTAAAATTTTTTAGACCATATTGGCGGCCCATACGTGGTTGTTGAAAATGTGTGCATTGTGAGCAGTATACCATGTGTTCAGATTGACTTATCTTGAAATTTTCTGTTGTAACCTATGTCGTATTTGGTATCACTGGAAAGAGTATTCCAATGCGGTGACATTGATACCACTTTTATTTGTGTGGAAGCAATAGACCGGAAGTAAATGTCATATAAAGAAAGACATTAAAAATGAAGGTTTTGCAAAATAATTTTAAGCTACCGTCAGCATTTTGTTAGTTTCTGTTACAAAACATTAACGAACTGTTTAGGTATATATCAATACTCATATCTGCCAAGTTAAAAAGAATAAGCTTCAATAATAAGGAAATAAGAGCAAGTTGAACTTGTGCTGGCAGTAAAGTGCATTTTTGGGTATTTTGCTGATTTTCGGGAGCATTTTTCAGATATTTCGTCAGTTGTAAGGTATATATTTTTTTAGATGGCATGAAAGGGCATATCTTGAAGACCCTAAATCCAAGAAAGGGTACGGGTTTGGCCATGCATGACGCAATGAGGAGCATTCAAAGGTAAGTGTTTTTGAAACTTTAGAGGGCGCTATTTCAATGACGAAAAATCAGTGATGCGTGAAAACTGAGTAGTATGTATGATATGGTATTGTAATCAACTCCTGAATATTTGAGCTCGAAATGAATAAAAACAAGAAAATTATGGCCATTTTACGATTTTTTGACTTTACATTTTAATAAATATGAAGTTTTTGAAGGAAGGCTATTTCGGATTTGAATTTAAGGCATGAAGATGGCATTTTGAAGGTCAAGTTATACGTCGCAGATGACGGAGCAACTCTTGGACTATCTTTAGCAATTTGTTAGAAGTCTTTAGCATGCAGGATAACTGAGATATGAAAGAATGAAGAATGGTATGCAAATGGACTTGAAATTGACAAAATGGCGCCTGGATGGTCATGCATGAGTGATTTTGGAAAATGGAAGACGAGAGGCACAACTAGGGATGCTGGACAACATGTGTACCAAATTTGGATGAATTTGGATGAGGGACGGAGTCAGGGTAGAGCTAACAAAACCATGTGTTAAACAAATGGGATTTTGGTGGAAGAAGAAGAAGAAGAAGAAGAAGAAGAAGATTACGGAATAGGAATATGGAACAAGAACAATGCATTGTCGCCATTGGGCGTCAATGCAAAGATTACGGAATAGGAATATGGAACAAGAACAATGCATTGTCGCCATTGGGCGTCAATGCAAAGAATGAGGAGGAGGAGAAGGAAAAACGAAGGAGAATTAAAAGAAGAAGAAGAAGAAAGAAGAAGAAGAAGTAGAAAAAGAGCGAGGGGAGAAGAAGAAGAAGACGAAAAAGAAGAACAAGAAAAAAGAAGAACAAAAAAGAGAAGATTTAGAATAAAGAAGAACAATAACAAGAAGAACATCAACAACATTTAAAGCAAAAGCAATACATACCAAAATAACAATCGTCTTATAATAATCATTGTTACCATGTATAAAAAAAATTGCCAACATTTCATTAGAGAGGTTTTACCTTCGTCTTTTGATGTTCCTCCCTTTGTGCTTTTTAGAAAGACAGTTGATGGAAAGAGTATTTTTTCTGCGATTCTGTCGGCATTTTTATTACTTAGACACGAAATTAAAGTCGAAATCCCCGAACGCCAGAAACTGCACTCTCATTTATCAAATTGAATTAATAATTCAAATCGTGTGGAATTTTCAAGATTTGACTATATATTAATACATAAATGGAAATTGGTGATTTGGTAATCTAAGGAACTAATCTTCTTATTTCATAAACATGACATATTGTCATAATGTATGTTAATAGAAGGATTTGCCACCCGTGTCAAAAGAAACGGTGACACAGGCATATATGGATGATTCAACACCTTCCTCTGGAGCCAAATAAAGTTATAAGTGGACCAGGAAATGGGAATATTTGTAATTTCTTATAATAAAATGAAGAATGGCTCTAGACGTGTTTTTATACAATGCCTGATTCAAATAGCTGCCACTCACCCATCAGCGTCATGTAATAATTATGTGGTTTCAGGGGATATGAATATAAATGAGGGAGGATACCAGAATAGAAGGGTGTGTTTTGGAAGTTTAAGAAAAGGGGAAAGGGAGAAATAATGAACAAAGGGCTAAAGGGTAGAGAGAGAGAGAAAGAGGGGGTGGGGTAAGAAAAAAAGATGAAAGGAGGAAATGAGAGAGAGACAGACAGAGGGGGGATTTTCTCCTCATCTTAAACCTATCTTGGTTGCCTTAGGGAAGCATGGTCATTTTCCGTGTTTAAAACAGCCCTTCCCGTTTTAAGTGGTACTTTAAAAGCGGTAATGAATACGATTCCTCAAGCAATCTAATTCCATCATAATAACCGGATATTGACCAATGAAGAATTTACCTATATTCCAAGTATAGTCTTTCGACTATTAAAAAAACGGTGAAGGGAAGAAAAAAAAAACAAAAAGAAGAAAGAGTGAAAAGCGAGAAGAGCATTGAATTGTTTTGGGCTATATACCCCTGTTATTATGCGAAAAAAACATGAGGCCACTTTTCCTATTTATATATCCTTGCGCCACTTCAGGAGGTTCCATGACATTTGCTCTGGCGACAGTTGCTGCGATGGAAAATTTGCTTGTTTAAAAGCCAAACATAAATCCCAATATCAAAAACTAAAACCCTAATTATTATCTTTACATTATTCTGGACTCGATTACAATCCTACTCTAATCCTATACGCCCTCTGAGATATTGAGACCGCACCAAATGTCGCAGGAGAAAATGTCGTGTCACCATTTTGAGGATGGATATGAGGTAACCTAGTATAAGCCATAATTGATCTTGTAAGGTTTAAGTGATGAGTAACCATCAAGGAAATATTCTAGAAGCGACAACTAACTTTGTCATGATTATTCTTAGCATGCTTAGAGAGGCAATTTAGAAAAAATGTGTGCCGACTGGATTATTAAGGAATATTAATTTTAGGAAAGTTTGACTATAATGGTGGTGGTGCAGGGGGAGATAGATTAATCTTCCAGTTATGTTATATCAAAATGGATGCCTTAATTGATGCAGCTTGGTAAACGAAATGAAGAATAAACAGGTCGATTTAGGATGGGACGGTTTAAACATGTAGTTACCTGAACCATTTGGGAACCAGGAAATGTGTTATATCAACTGCAAAGTATTATCTACTATAAACCATGTCAACACTAAAATATATTTCGGACGCTGCAAAAAAGTGAATAATGAAACATTTAATTAGTTCATGCGTACCATGATGTATTCTTGAGCTATCTTGTCATAACTTTGTATCAGACATGTTTGTTCTAAATTACAGCTGACATATGATTTTATCGGATATAGCTATGTAACTGTATCCGTTAACAAATAACTTGACCACGGCGATCAGCTTAAAGTGCGGGTACGTGTTATGGTATAACGAGAAAAAGATGTTAGTCAAAATTCTATATCTGTTTGAAACCATGCAGCGACAACTGCCTGTGTTAATGGAGGTTGACTCAAGTTATGACAAGTGGGTTTTTTTTCCAATTGGAGCACAAAGCTTAACAAAAAAAAGAATTTGTTTTGTTTGGGGGCGTTCCTTATTAATGCTTCTCTCATGTATAGGCATACAATCATTCGTGATATCATTATCACGATGTTTCGAGAAGGTTTCTCTATCTTTTTTTTATTAATTTCATGTAACAGAAAATTAGCTAAAAACTAAAACATTGATGAACTTATCAATATTAGAAGAGTATTATTTTTTTCAAACAACAAAAATTCTACTACATGTATATATCTAAAGCCAGGGTTACACCAGATCTGATTTCTCCCAAATAAATTCGGACCGATGCTGCCCAAATACGACCTGATTCGGAAGCATTCGGTGGATTTGGAACCTATTCGTCTCTGATTCGGGGAGCTGCATGAAAAGAGACGAACGAGTCCCGAATAGGTCCCGATTCAGTGCAGAACAAAGCCAAACAAAGCCGAATGCCACCCGAGTAGTGGAAAGAATCGAACCAAAGGTGGCCAGAATCGGAACGAACTTGGTCCGATTGCTCCGATTAAGACCGAATGAAGGCCTGAATGTTGACCCGAATCGGAACGAATATGGCCGAATGCGCCGAGTTTAGACTGTTACTCCCCGAATGATAGAATAAGTCCGAATACCCAAAATGCTTCCCCTAATCGAACCGGAAGGTATTCGGGTGGTTTTGAACATTTCAAAACGAGCCGAATTCCTCCCGAATTTTCTCGCATTCGCGGAGGGAGAACAGACTACTCCCGAATACTGTAGGTGCATTCGGATGGCTTATAAGCTGATTCGGTTCCGGTGTAATCTAGGCTTTACCTTGCGCGAAGAAGTCATTAAAGGTTTGAATTCGGAATTCGGGACGAGTCGAGATATTAAAAAAAATAGTACTTTGATGTAAAGAAAACTTGTGCAAGTATCACTTTTATTACAAAGATTTCTTAGAAACTTTATACATGACATTTATGCAAAAAACACTAAATACGATTTGAGTCTATAAATATTATGATTTTTAAAAACAAGTCATGTACTAGTTTGTGTTTGAAATTGTGCATGACTACATGTATTTGTGCTTTTAGTTTGTTTGTATGCTCTATACTTAATGAAAAGGTATTCAGAAGTAAATTCGATTAAGAGCAAAATTATCATATGCAGAGTTGATTATAATTAGCTTGTGATGTACAATGATAATAATTTATAGACTATTCTGTGGAAAATACGGAATCCAGACACACAAGTACAAAAATGTATACAGAATGACTTAACCACGTTTATGTGTTACATAACTTACATCCATGTATAATGATATGATGTTCATTAACACTTCTCGATATATTTTGACACGACTATAGCGGAAAAAAAATGTTATATGGGTATGTCGCATACAGGTCTACCTAGATTCACTGATGTACTCATGAACTAATTATCTTAAAGGGATGTGGTGTCTGACGAGGTCCAGGTGGCGGTTCTGTTCGTAAGTTAAGAGCGACTTTAAGAACGGCTTGTGAACCTTTCTTTCCAGTTAAACCATAACCAATGAATATACCATTTGTCAAAAAAAGGATCATCAGTCGATCTTAAAGTCGCTCTAAACTGGAAAAGCTTAATGACACACTTACTAGTTTGGCAGTTTCATTCGTTTCATTCAGACTTACAACTATGGTGTCTTTACCATTATTGCAACAACCATGGTAACGGAACTTAGCAGCCATTCTCGAACGGTAGTTCAAATTGGGATAAAGTTATCAGAGTTGTAACTATGATTGTGTTCCCCAAAACGTGTAAATGGAATTATAGCAAACGTATGTAAATTAAAGATCCTCGGTAAACTAAAATGAAGGAAACCGGAAGCAAATCCCGTCCACGTATTAATGTCATCGCATCCATGGAGCTGCCATCTAGCTTTGAAGTTATAACTTTTCGCAAAGTTAATTCCCTCGGTTGTACTCATGAAATTTTTGATACACATACTTCACACATACACGATTAACAGCTACTCGATACTACTGATCTGTGTAATGATAATAAATCAAAATTGTTCATAATGGCAGTATCTGAATTTCAAAGAGATTAGCAAATTTCCATAAGTTCGTCTTTAGCCTTATAAATTTGATGACACCCCAATAACGTATGGTGTAGAATTATAAATCACCCTTTGCTCAAAGTAATGATTGCATTTTTTACCTCTCAAATAAAAGAGGTTTCTCTGCATTTTAATGACCACTCCCAACACCGCTTGGTTGACGATCAGCCGTGAATTATGATATTTTGTTATCCTTGTTTGATGTTAGAGCAGGTATCTTGTGAAATGTTATTCGTTCTCTGAAGTAGTGGGGGCAATACAGTCATTAATATAAACAATGAGAACGATTTAATTCCATTGTACGATCTAAACTGTGAGGATTCGAAATAAAACCAGAGCGGATATGACCAGCCGCCCATTGGACATTTTTTTTTATCAATTCCAAGGATTAACTTATCGTTCCGCTTGAAATTCATATCCGCACTGTAAATGCTATCCAATTGTGTTCCATTCACAGGCAATCCGGATTTTTTTTTTCATTCTTGAAATTCAGAGTGTAATTTTATATTTGAAAGTCAGATATCGTCCGCGAGTGACATTCTAGTGTCCTCTATCTAAATTGTATGTATTCAGTCACATCAGTAGTATCTGTATTATTGGTTGCATCAGAAAAAAAGAGGGATATCTAAGCTTTTCGAACAAATGCCTTTTATGAAATAATGTTTGATTACTGAATTCTAAAAAGTCGATAATGCTCGGTTTCGTCTGGGACGTAGTGTTTATGTCGTTAACGGTCGCATGTTGTAACGGCCGTTCATTTTGGGCGTACATTTTGTACATCTAAGGTGATGAACCACAAGGGCAAAACAAAATTTATACCCCTTCTTCTGCTTTCAACAGCTGATTTTCCAAACTTTAGTTCTATTTCCCAAAGATTGCACCCCCATACCACTTAAAGGAATTATCCGGGGCTGAAAGTATTTATAGCTTAAAGGTCAAGTCCACTCTATGAAAATGTTATTTGAATCAATGGAGAAAAATCAAACAAGCATAACGCTGAAAAATTCATCAAAATCGGATGTAAAATAAGACAGTTATAACACTTTAAAGTTTCGGTCATTTTTCACAAAACAGTTATATTCACAGCTCAATGACATGCAAATTAGAGAGTCGATGATGTCCCTTACTCACTATTTCTTTCGTGTTTTATTGCTTAAAATATAGAATATTTCAATATTTACAGATTTGGCAATAAGGAGCAACTTGATTGAACCATAAAAGGTTAAGGCGATGGTATTTCCACGTGTTCAGGGAGGAATGACAAGGACAATGAGGAGAAAATGGGAATAAATCATATTTCATGTAATGAAATACAAAAGAAATAGTATAGTGAGTGAGTGATGTCATCAGTTCCCTCATTTGCATACCAAACACGATGTGCATATAACTGTTTTGACGAATTAATTGAAACTTCGAAATGTCATAACTTTCTTGTTTTACAACCGATTTTGATGAAATTTTCAGTGTTATACTCGTTGGATTTTTTTTATTCCAGTCAACTCTTTGTTGGGATGGACTTGTCCTTTAATATATAGAGTAGCATTCACTGAGCAAAATGCCGAAAATGTCATCAAAGTCAGATAAAAAATAACAAAGTTATTGAATTTTAAATTTATCAATATTTTGTTAAAATAGTCGTCATGGATATTCATTAGGTGGGCTAATGATGTCACATCCCCACTTGTTCTTTTGTATTTTATTATATGAAATTAGGTCTATTCAATTTTTTTCCTCCAAGAACTAGAAAAATTGGATCGACAACTGATTTAGTGCATTATATATTTATTGCTGCAATCTATTTCATTATAAGGGAGACATATTATTCACAACAAGTACGAAATAATGAAAAAAATATAATTTTATGTAATAACAGAAAACGGAAAGTGGGGACATCATCAGCCCACCTAATAAATATTCATGACGACACAAAATATTGCTAAACTTTAAATGTCAATAACTTTATTATTTGTTATCCGATTTTGATGAAATTTTCTGCATTTTGATAAGTGTATTCTACTCTATGTATTAAGATATAAATACTTTCAGCCCGGGCTATCCCTTTAAGTTCCACCTTCCCAGGATGTGCTTCTCCCCATGCTCAAACCAGCCTAGTACGCCCTTAAACCAAGACCACATCTAATATATATAATCGGATTATCCTACAACACATTTCAACAATGAAGTAAAATGTCAGTACGCTTTCGAACATTATTGTTTCTACTTGAATTATTTCATAAAATGATAAACAGATTATAAGACTGATGATCAAGGACAAGAGAATGTGTAAGCCTTCTAAATTTCTCAGGAAGTATCCTCTTTTAGTATTATTTTAAAGTCCAGGTCAAGAATTAAAATGAAATCCTGTGTCATCGATTGTATCTCCATTTCGATTTGAATCGATATCTGAAAGTCTGCCTTTGTATCCAAAATTTCTAACGAATGTTGAAATGTCTTTATTTATATAGCTGAGTGTTTATATCAAAACTTTCGCATTTTCCGGCTTTTTCACAATCTTGTAGGTATAATTCATGATAACAGTTTAACTTACTGCTACTCAAAAAATCTACGGCGTTTCTATTGCATATTATGGATATCCCATGATTTTCGGATCTCAACATGGAACAAAAATGTATATCTACACTCGTTTTTTATTTTGCTTAGATGTCTCTATATCTAGTCAAAAGGTCCACATGTCCTCGTGTACGTTTACATTTGAATCGCATGATGTAAAGATAGGCTTTACAGAAATCCGTCTACAACATCTATGTAGAAGATGTATATATTCTGTTTGGTGAACAGTATGTCACTGGCGTCAGAATAAAATGACTTGCAGCATCATAAGCATGACCACGGTCAGTCGAACGGTCGCGCCTGAACTAAATTGTTTCATTACATGATTTCAGAATTACTTTTGCCCGACTAAACAAATTCGATGATAAGGCCAAGCAAAACCAAACAGGTTAGTACAAGGACCAGTGCAAATAAAAGTTTGTCAAGCACCCTCGCCAACAACCTCCATTCCTCTATGATTACGTCTCGTTTCAAACTCGCACTCTGCCGTCTTCTCGCATGACTATGAACCGGACTTTTGTCTTCTGTCTTCTCTGGGCTTATCGTTTCATGATGATTTTCTTCGTCGGTGAGCTGCTGTAGTTGGATCTCATCACTGGATTCTTTTGGTTCCAAAGACGTCATGTCGTTCTTGTGTTCTGAGTGGCCGTTCTGAGAGGAGGACTTGGCACGTAAGGTTGTGACGCGGTGTAGGAGCCGGCGATGGGCTACTGGATGCGTCAGGAGTATGAGTTTTCGGAAATGGTTTGGTACTGGTTCATCGCCCTTCTTGTTGTAGAGCCGTAAGCTAAGTATGCTGCAAGCGATTGAAAAACAACTGCACATGACCATGAAGAGAAAGAAGATTCCTGTTTGTAAATAAAGGAAAAGTGAATTAGTTGGTAGGTAGGTGGGAGAAAGCAACATGGAGGGAAACGGGAAATCAAATGGAGAGCCAGACAGGTAGAGAGGGATGAGAGAGGGGGAGATTAGATGATCTGCATTCTCCACTCTTTTATATTTCACATAATTCATAAGGCCTCCAATAATTAAGCAAGTATTTGGATAGATATAACCTAGATCATTAGACAAAAAAGTGCAATTTTTACTCATTGGCATGTTCAATTAAGATGACCCATACTGGTAAGAAAAACTTACCATCCTCTCCCAAGAAAATAATCATACAGGTCCAGGGGATTTTTTTTTTCTAAAGCGATCAAAGGGATCGGGATAGTTTTCTAATTTACTCGAACATTACTTTTGATGATCAGAATGGTTGACAGTTTCATTCTAATTTTCAAGGAAGCGTTTAAAATATGCTACTGGTTTATTATATTTTCAAGTGAAGTGACATCCCACTTGGACGTGGCCTAGTGCAAGATACGCACGACAACGGGAAGCCTTACCAAGTAACGGGAGTTCGTCTCCGAGAGGTGGCATGGTCGTGGCTATAAGCTGTTGGAACAAGATAGATGCCAGGAGGTTGCTGACGGCAAACTGGACTTTCTCTCCCGACTCCGGAGGAATCAGGTAGACCAAGGTATTGGTTAAACAGAGTGTAATACTTGGGATGATCATGTTGGTGAGGTAGAAGGCGTATGTTCGACTGAGCAAAATGGTGTAAATTACTTTCCTGTATTCACCTGGACAGCAGTCGTATTTGTAAAGTTCCTCTGACCGGATTATATCAGCAAGGTTCCAAACACCATTACCCATGAAGATATTCTTTGAGGGAGGAAAATGAGAATGTATTATTTCAAATAGTATTGCGGAGCGAATGAGGACCATTAACATAAATAAAACGGTGATCAGACTAATTCATTACACTGTTGGAGTAACAGAGGAATGTATAATGTATAAAACATCTCATAAATGAAGTAAGTTAAATCATATCATGAACAGGATGCAACATTCTCCATAATACCAGGGGCCGTTTAATAAAGCTGTTCGTAAGTTAATAGCGGCTTTAAGAACGACTGGTGAACCCTTCTTGTGATATGATATTCACCACAAAAATAGTACTTATTGGTAATTATCTCACGCGTAAAAAAAGATCACCAGTCTTTCTTAAAGTCGCTCTTACTTACGACCAGCTCTATGAAACACCTCCCGGGGGGGGGTGTGTTACACAAAAATTAATGTATGACTTATGGAGTGTTGCAAGAAACTTGCGATCAATTGCAAGTCAATTTTTGGTCCCTAAATCAATCGTATGTCTCACAGTTCATTGCAAATTGGTGATTGATTGCCAATTTGCTCCTTGAAACAAGAAGTTTAAGGTGATTTGCTATAACTAACGTTGATCTATCAGTTGTAAAATTGCAACAGAATACTGGCAATTGATCGCAATTTTTTCTTGCAACATCCCCCCCCCCCCATTAGATTCGCACATAAATGTCTAGTTATGCCCGGTCAACGAACGTAGAGGGCATCAACACACAGCGGTATTGCTATTATTGTTTCTGTTTTGTTTTGTTTATTTGTTTAAATGCAGATAGTTGTACCAGAGTAGGATGCATCGTATGTGGGTGTACGTGTGTAGATGGATGTGTAAATTTTATGACGGGGAAGAGGGGGGGGGGGAGCTGGGAGTGGTGGTGAGTTGAAGTGAGCTTGGAAATAAATGTACTTGATACATTCATTCAAACATTGGAATAATAATGTACCACAGTTTGAAAATAAAATTGTCAATAAATCATTATCTTAATTTTGTGTAAATCTTCAGTAAATCAGGATTAAATTCTGTCGTAAATAAACCAGTCTGCTAATTTCACCCGGAATTAGCCAAGCTCATTTTGTGACCACCGAAATCCTCTCAGAATACTTTTTTCGTAAATTGTAGAGTTGATTTATTTATATTATTTATATTAAATATTACGTGGTCGTGACAACGGTTTTACGACTTTGCATATCAATATGATAACAAGGATACGTGAGGTTGATACATTCTTCATCTAAATTTCGCTGCACCACATTAATGCGCTTACACAATCCAGCACCACCTCTTGAGTACAGACAGAAACTTACGCATGCCCTGCCTATCACCGTGATCACGTATATGTGGATTTACTCACGTCATGTTTGGTGGATGACTTTCTGGGACATGGAATGCAAATTCTGAGATAACTGATCAATAGAACTGAAATCCTAAGTAAAAACTATCTGTACTCGTGAAAGCATGTACGGCTAAAATGCACTATTAGTATTGTTACACATTTTGCAGAGTGAATTACCAAGTAAAAAGTGTTACTCGTATTGTGCATGTGATAAGCGGGGTTTTTACGGGGGAGGGGTAACAATCAAGTTATGCTGATCTGTGAAACTATATATATATATATATACAAACAACTTATACAGGATTTGTTTATATGTATCATATCAATTGATTCTCTCAAAGGTGGCTCTGGATTGTTTACTGTAATTGATGTATTTTTTGTGTGTTTTACTATAGATAGGTATGTATAATAATTAATGTTCAACATCAGAACTTATTGTTGGCTGGGGGTGTAGCACTCAAAAGTATTATTGATATTGAATTGTTTTTCCGAACACCCTAGTATACGTTTTAGCCTAAAAGTAAAAAAAAATAATATCCTCTGAAGTATTTTCAGTGATTAAAGAAACGAAAAAAACATTATCCCCCGAAATTAAATTAACAAAATGAACACTCTATACACAAACATGACACTTCTGTAAATGGCATATACTTATATTCCTGCAAAATATGATTTATACAATTTGATAGCAAGACACTCCTCTCTCTATATATATACATGTTTTTCTTTCTTCTTTCTCTCTTTCTCTCTCTATCTCTTTCTCTCTTATGAAAACTAGGCAATTATCATTGATACAAGTATCACAACGTTGATAAACAATATCACTCAAATCAATTACTGTTGAGTAAAATGTTTTACTATCAAATTTTCTTTCAAAAAGGGCGGGACAGGTTTATGTGTTGAGCGGGAAATTAATACCTAACCACTTTTGGAAAATCAGCACTTCGTTTATTATCGAATCCATGCATGCATGATTTATATATTTGTTTATCAACTTAATTATATGTTTTAAACAGGTTAGCGACTTGAACTAAAATTTTGCTTGTAATGATTGTTAGATTTGTTAGCTGGAACTGTAGTAATGTTGTTGCTTAGTGATTTGATATAGGCCTTTCCAAGGAGTGATATCTATTTAGGAGTGATATGTATTATGAAAAAAACTACTTAAGGTTTATGATATATGAGTCTTACAACCTTCTTCGTTTCATGTTAACTAAAGGAAAGGAGACTACATTATCATAAACTACAATTGTTTCAAAAGTTTTACAGTAACCGTCTCATGTATCTTTTTTTTAAAGGTATAATCCATGTGACGACTTTGTGTGAGCAAACTGACACAAATAAATTAATTGCTATATTGCTTGTTCAAGTCTTTCATTACACTTGCCAGTTCATTTATTGTTTGATATGTTGTTAAAGCAGGTCATTATACCCTTGCCAGTTTTACACGTAAAGTTATTCCGATATGTACTATACATTTGATATAGAACACAAATTTTATTAAAGAGTTGTAAAAGAAGTTCTTATAAAAATACATTGACATTTAGTTGATTTCTTTTTTGTGGTAACTCACAGAAAGTGTATTTTTCCATCTGTTACACCATATACTGTACATGAGTGGATGAAACCGATCACCTTATTACTACACTAGTTAACAAACTGTATTGTTATCACTATGATTAAAGGTCAAGTCCACCCCAGAAAAATGTCGATACAAATAAATAGAGAAAGGTCAAACTAGCATAACATTGAACATTTCATCAAAAACTTATGTAGAGTAAAAAAGTTATGCGCTTATTTTTTCACAAAACAGTTATATGCACAACTCAGTGAAATGCAAACGAGAGAGACAATGATGTCCCTCACTCACTATTTCGTATGGTTTTTATTATTTGAATTATACAATATTTCATTTTGACAGATATGACTATAAGTACCGACTTGACTGAACTATATGGTATTAAACAATGTTAAATTCACGTGTTCAAGAAGGAACTGATTATTGTTTCACTTGACAATGAGAAGAAAATTGGCATATTTCATATAACAGACAAAATAAAATAGTGAGTGGATGACGTCATTAGTCTCCATAATGCATACCGACCAGGGTGTGCATATGACTGTTTTGGGAAATTAAAGGAGAATGAAACTTTGAAACAAGATAGCTTGTATGAAAACAGAAAAATCAATGAAACAGATCAACGAAAGCTTGAGAAAAATCGGACAAATAATGAGAAAGTTATGAGCATTTAAATATATCTAGATCACTAATGCTATGGAGATACTCAAATTGACAATGCGACAAAGATGTGTGATGTCACTTGTGAACAACTCTCCCCATTACTTTAGTATATATTTCACTTAAATTGCCTCTTTTATCACATCTATCAGTAGATCATGTGTTCTTTCTAGAGGAGGGCATGTAATACAGATTTTTAAAGGATACATCATGGATAAAGAGTTTGTATCACATTAAGAAAAAGCAAAAAGAGACATTTTCAGGGTATTTTACAGTCCATCAAAGGGAAAATTGTTCACATGTGACATCACACATGTCGCATTGCCAATGGAGGATCTCCATAGCATTAGTGATTGCAATATTAAACTGATCATAACTTTCTCATTATTTGTCCGACTTTTCTCAAACTTTCTTTGTTCTTATTCTGTGATGTTTCTGTTTCGACACACGCCTACTTGTTCCAAAGGTATCATTCCACTTTAAGCGAAACTTTGAAATGTAATAACTTTCTTATTTTACATCTGATTTGATGAATTTTCATTGTTATGACTGTTGGATCTTTCTCTTTTAATTTAAATCAATTTGTTTTTGTTTTTCGTCCTTTAAAGAAAAGATATTGGAACGTTCTCCTGTCAAGCGAGTTATTGTCATCGGCATGTGTAGATTCGGTAGGGGCAGCAAAATTCAGCAGTATAGAACAGTAACACAAATCTCATGTATTTTGATTGGTATGCAAAATACAAGAATCATGATTTTTTTTTAATTGGCGGAAGAATTATAGCCATGTTACTGTCAGGTGTAGTCTTCATAAATGCCGATTTATTTTAAAAATTAGCCAGTCGAGGTACCCTTTTCTAGTCAGATATGGAATGTCAGACATATATCCCATCCACTGGTAAACGTTTAACCCTCGAATTTCATCCTTATTTTTTATGAATTATTTTAAAAGTGCCACTTTAACACACGAGTCTATATGGGAAATGATACCTGAGTGCATGGGCTGTCATAGAGATTATAGAGAGGGGTATGACGCGCCCGCCCGCACACACCTAATCGATAAACATACCCTCTGGCTCCAGAAAACTCACCTGATTAGTAGCTTCTGATTTATTCGACATGTGAAGCTGCAGTTGGTTCATAGTATATATCCATGAACTAAAGGAAAGGTTGCATCTCTGGGTATCGAAAGGAAAGAGCTTAACGTCAATATGACATGAACTTGTTGAAATCACCGGTGTGTACCATGTCACGTGACCCGTGTAATTCACCAGTAGTTTCGTTTCCGACATTCGAAGGAAATCTTTATCGACGCTGTATAAAAGTTGAAAGAAGATATTTCGGGAAAAGAAGTTAACATTTCCTCCCCTCTTATTAGATTGAGATGAATCGCTTTGAATCACTGTATACCCTTAAATGGAAATCTGAATTACAATGACTGTTTTATCATAGACCTCTTTTCACTTTACAAAAAAATATTCACGCATGTTAGCACGCAGTGCTACAATATAGCAATCTTTTGATAAAATTTTTACCATAACACCGTAAACGGGGATATCCGTTTGTCTATAAATCAGTTATCCGACGGTATAGAATCAGTCGCTGATGGGACTGCCACTTGCGGCATTTTCTGTAGAAGACTTCTTTACCATCAAGGCTACATTGCTGTCTGTATAGTTATTTGTTACAATTGAAAAAACTTTAAAAGAGTCTTTATCATTGACCTTAATTTAGGCCATTAGTGCTTAAAAGGGTACATTTTCGTGAAACAAAATAAGCTTGTAAAGAGAAAGACTTACTTTTCATAAAGTTGGATATCAGGTTTCCAAACCAGACTCGGATCTATTTCCAAAGATTCTACACCAGAATAATTGCTTGGATCCCATGCCAAAAACTCATCTTCCCAATCCTGTATGGTAGAAATCAATAGAAAAAGACAAATATATTTCTGAAAAAAACTATTCGTGACGAATAGGAATTTGAGTTTGAATCTGTTCATATACTTCCAAATAATAACTTGTAATTTGAATACTTTGAATATTTAAAGTCAGTGTCTCTATGATCACGTGATGAGGTCAAGTAGTGCTGGGAGAAGAAGGTAACCGTATAGCTTCTATTAAAATGTGAATGTAGTCATGATTGTATATCTTCAATATTCAAATGTTGGTCTTATACATTGGCGGCGGAAGCCAACAAATTTAGGGGGAGTCCACCTGAAATTTGGGATGGACACAGGTAAAAAAATTGGACAAGCCCCCCCCCCCCAAAAAAAAAAAAAAAAAAAAAAAGTTTATCGTTTCAGGGGGGGAGTTCACGTGAATTTAGGGGGGACGCAGGAAACAAAATTGACAAAAAAAAGTTATAAAAAAAATTGGGGGGTGGGGGACCGTCCCTCCCCACCTAAAATTTATAGGGGGACACGTCCCCCCATTCCCCCCCCCCCCCCCGCCTATGGTCTTATACTATTTTCGCCCTTTCAATATGTGCTAGTATGCAGAATGTAGCTGAAATTCTAGTCACCATCATTAACCATGCCACTTATACGGGATATTTAAATTAGATAATCGGAATGGAAGTGCGAAGGCTATAACCTTTTCTTTTCTCACTGCATATCACTCAATTTACCTCCGTCTGCCATGTCTGTGGTATCAATTATATAGCAATCCAAAATTAGAATGCATCCGTGCCAGTACAAAGTCATGATTAATGACTAACATGTTGGGTATTTTTTTTTCATGGGATCCTGGAGTTTCGTTAAATGGTATAACTTAGGTTTGGCAGTAGTTGTGTTACGATTTGATCAATATTACCACTATTCTACTACGATGATGTTTTCATCACTCCATGTATTTTAACTCCCATCTATAAACTAAAGACTAGCACTATTTGACATTAATACACTTCAAAGTTTACTACTTATGTTTAAGTACGTACATAACATGCTCCCACCTTCATTCCACAATTGTTATACTCTGAGTACATCTACTCATTCATACCCTACCCGTAACTCTTCAAATTTCCATTTAATCAACCTCAAATTGCTTATTGCGCAGAGATCCATAAGACATCATGGTCCAGGGGAGCGTTTCATCAATATTTTCATCCGACAAGTTGTCAGATCTGACATCTTTCCATGATGTTGATTGGCTGAGAGGCACTATTCCTGTGGTAACTGTCGGATAAAATGGGACTTGTCAGATAAAACGTCCGACAAGTACTTTCATGAAACGCCCCCCAGATTTGTGGAACTCTCTACCAGAGTCTGTAAAACAATCTCATTTAAGGCAAACGTTAAATCTATGTTATTATCAGAATATTTGAAGTTAAATTTCTGTGTCGTATCCTTTTCATCGTGTATTTATTCCTCCTTCGAATTACCAATATCTTCATCATGACCACCATCATCTCCATGGTCTTCATCATCATCATCATCATCATCATAATCATCAACAACATCATCATATTACCGTCACCCTCAGCTTTATCATCTTCATAATATAATATTGCATGAATTCATGTTTTATATTTGAAAATATATGCCCATTCTGCTTTATAAATGTATTAATTAATTCAATTAGTATAAGTTTGGGATTGTCATTTTTTCAAGCAATCTGCTTATTATGACAATCCTTCTCCTGTCAATTGTGAATATCATATAGTTAATCATTCTTGTCTGGAATTTTTTTAGTACTCTTTATTTATGATTCATGCCGAAAATGCTGACATATTATGTTTTTTATGTTATGAAAAATGTATTATACGGATGTTATGGATGCAGAAGAAAACAATAAATCAAATCAAATCAAATATGGGTCGATATTTTTTTTGATATATATTGAATTTCATAAAACTGTCAAAATACAATCTCAAGCAGTTCAAAGACTTAAATATGCGACTGTTCACATGAACGAATATAGAATCATAACAAAAGTGTAAAGTAAACATTATGAATGGATATTCAAATACAATACAAATTTATACAGACACAAAAGAAATGTACTATACGCACAAAAAAATTCAAGAATGAAAATTAGACCCAAAGAGAAAAAGGACAAAGAAGGTAAGGCAACCAGGACCTTGAAACTGATCATTAACAAGAGCCACAAAATAATCAAAAGAAACTAACATCACACATAACTACCCATATTTCATTTATTCATTTTATTCATTAGTATTACTTGTTATTATCTACTTACTATCATTATGTTTAATTGTTTATAGACCAATATCAAGACATTTGATGCTTTCAGATAGAATTTCTCAACGATCAACACCTTTCTCCAATGCATGTTTGCTTTGTCATACCTTTTTCGGGAGACACCCTTTAAACGGCGAGACAAAAAGGGGAAATGGCACAAGGTAGTTTTTAGCATCAATCATGTTGCACATTAATTTTAAGAAATCAGCGTTGGCCTTCCATTACATATGAGCACTCATGTTATTAGTATTCGATCAAGAGCCATCTCTATGATCTACTCCCACCCCATCTCTCATCAGAAATCTGATTGCTCGAATGGCATAGTGTTTGCTATTCCTGATTATGTCGCTAGTGCCAGACAATAGCTCTTCCCCCGTAGAATTACATTTCAAAGCACTAAGAAATTCTAGTAATGTTAGAAAAAGTCGGGTAAAATAATTATTACCTCGGTGCACACTAAGAAATAAAGGTTCAAAATCGAACCCGAAAGGGTTGATGCAAAATCAGCACCCTATGGGTTCAAAAATTGAACCCCTGATTTGCGGTTGGGGTTAATTTTGCACCCTGCTGGTTCAAAACTGCACCCCTAGGGTTTCAATTTAAAATTTAGGGGTGTAGTTTCGAACCCGCAGGTTGCAAAAATGAACCCCAACCGCAGGGTTCAATTTTTGAACCCATATATGGTGCTGGTTTTGCATCAACCTTTCGGGGTTCAATTTTGAACCTTTATTTCTTAGTGTGTGGTATTTTTCAGCTTTTAAGTCTGTCATTCTGTTTTTATGTTTTAATTATCATTTTATTGTACTGTATTTTTGTAATTTATTTATTTTATTTATATTATATTGTTTTATCTATTTCATTCCTTTACATTTCATTTCATTATTTTCTTTCGGGGAGGGGAGGCCGTGAGAGAGCAATGTTCTTAAAGAACATATTGTCTGCTACTGTCATTCGATAAATCATTAACCGATAGACCAATTAGTTAGATGACGTACTTTCGTTGCCCTACTATACTGGCTGCTAATTTTAATACATAACACGTAAAACGTACCGAAATCTCACTGATCATATTAAAAGTGATCTTTTTACCGTTTGTTCGTACCAAAGTAATTGCTACACAAAAATACGAATGTGATGAAATATGCATGTATTGTAAATTAATAATGATATGTACAAATATTCAATACACACGTTCAATATACACGTCATCGGTAGGTCGTGAAGACCAAACTGGCATTGTATTCCTTAATGATAGAATACCTTATCATCAGGACCATCGCTTGGCATTTTCCAAGGGGGGGGGGGCTGGGGAGGGGCCCAACATCCGACAACCATGAGTCATGGTAGTGTTCCTCATTCTCTTCTGCCACGTTGTCTGTCAACATCATCAATGCTTTCATCAATAGGAGGGGTGGATAAAATATTGTCATTCACATTTTCCCCAATTAGAAGCCAAAATGTGATTTCGTTATCCTTTTTTCTCTCTCTCTCTCTCTCCTGTTAGGGGTCAGTTCTAACTAAAGGATGAAGTTTTAAGTACATTTTAGCTACATTCTAACAATAAAAAATAAGGTATCTTATGAGGTCTAAATTTATCAAAAATCAAATTTTTGGAAAATTTCTTTCTTTTTTTACCTGAAAGCTGTACTTTCTAGGCTATTTTTGCAATCATGAGCAATATGCATATAGTATTGCGAAAATACTAGTAAATGGTAAACACAAATGATGAAACTATTTAGTTAAAGACTTGTCTGATTTTCTTTTGTCATTCAATCAACTGGTTGTTGGAGTTGAATGAATTTAAAAAAATAGATATTCGTTTTTAAACATATCTTTGGATTTTCTGTGTCAAAAGGAGAAAGCTTAAAGTAGCACATCCTTGCCCTATCTCTGTCATTTATCTATTACTATCACCAACAAAAAAAGACCTATGGTACATCCTTGAAAATATTAGTAATGTTCTACCTGTTTTGGCTTTGTTAGTTTAAATAGGCAAAACTACCCTCCCACCCCTTCTCTCTGTGTCTCTCTTTCTTATTGTACCTAGCCCCCATCCCCCTATCCATCCATGTTGAAGCTCATGTACATTTTGTCGATATTTTAATTAGTTACATCGTTTATTTTTATATTAGAAGACTATACTACCTATCTTATTTCCTTGTTTCTTATGCTTGAATAATATACTTTTGTCGAAACCAACAGTTTTCTATAATGAAGCAAACTTTATTGTTTAATATAATGTGAATTGATCCTTTTTACATTTATCATCAGAATAAAAGTAATGTGTTTATTTTAGTCCGAAATTACTTTGTTTGAGTGTCTATCTTCCTTGTTTCGTAGCAAATATTTTGGTTTTGAACCGGGAAATGGCTTACTCAACTGATAATTTTTGACAAATAAAGGTTCTCAAATGAAATATGTCGGATCAGATGAGCTAACATGATAACCCCCCTCCTCCCTCTCTCTCTCAATCGTGCAATCGTGCACGTCCAACTTAATTCATTGCCCTTTTTTTTATACAAATGGGACATATAGGAAGTACGCCCAGTTGCTTTCTTGCAGCACAAATTGTTGTCTACATGCCTTTATGAGGCGTAATCTACCAATCATTCAGATCAAATTTGGGCAATAATCACCTAAATCTGCCCCGACTGACCATTTGGGAATTAGCTTATTACCTTGGTTGTAACTCATGTATGTCAGCCTCATGGCTCAACACAACAGTTATTAAGGAATTATTAACGAATATCAGTAGAGATGACATTGATGGGATGAGGTGATAAAAATGTGAATCTAGTATCAAGTTAGCTGACCCTTGTCGATCTGACCCATATATGAACGACGTTTATCAAGGAATTGGACGTTGGGATAAAAAGACTGGCTTTCCCAATTTTCGAAAATGCCATGTCAAAATCTCACACAAAGTTAGATTTTTGTAATAAAAAGGTTAAAATGTTGGCTTGCTCGAAGCTTTTTATACAGTTTGCCCCATTCGCCATGTTTGGGCCCTCATAATTCAATATGACTACATTTGTAATTTCAAGAAGGGTCAAATCTTAACGAACATCGGATAGCATAAGCCCTTCTCTCCATCATGCAAAAATCAGTTGAAATCTTCACATCAGGAGTTGCATTGTTATACATGATTCCAACTGACATTGTCCATAATGATTGGTACAAGATTTTGACTTGAGTTGTACACCAAAAATAAGTTTTCACCCGTTGGTTGTCAAACCGAATTCTCATTTTTTCATAATAGTGTGTCATGTTCCCTTGGGTCGTTCTCCAAGCCATTCAGATACAATGATTTCAGAAGCTTATAACAACTGTCAATTAAAATCAGCGACAGGGCACTTCATTACCTTCTTCTCAAGAGCAATATGGAAAGATGATTATTTTCGTCACGCTCCCTTCAGTGTTAATTATTGATGAAGTAAATCATCCCTAACGTATGGGGATGTACAGTTCACACAATGGTTTGCGAGGAAGCAATGGCAAAAAGGGGAAAACTCTTACTATATTCTAATGTAAGCCAAAATCTTAAGGTTCTAAAGCGTTTTCAAAATCTAGACCTAAACAATCTGGAATATCGTACGTAATAGGTCATCAGTTTGAACGAATAGATAGACTATACAAAGAGTCTGGCCTTTTTAGCCTGTATATAGACATTATATGAATCAGTAAGATAGAAAACACCCTTTAAAAACAACGAAAAAACGTCCAAACATTCGAGGGTGTAAGTTATAGGAACTAGTAGGTGTTTCATAAAGCTTTTCGTAAATTACGCGCGACCTTACCAAACTTTCATTGGTGTTTATTCAACAAAAGAAAAATATTACTAGTTATGTATTCGACTCACTAGAAAAGGTCACCAGTTGTTGATAAAGTCGCTCATATCTTTCGAGTAGCCATATGAAACACCACATGTTCTTTTTGTTGGTGCAGGATGGAGGGTAGAAATGAAAGTGACACTCCAGTCTATACAATAAATATTTAGATCTAAATAGGCTGAGAAATATTCAACCAAACGAACCAAACAACATTCAGCACTTTTTTTTCAAGAAAGAATTATCTTAAATAGATCTCTATTTATAGTACACTTGCCAAGAGAATATTGGTAAGTTCATTTACAAACATGGCTACCTCGAATCATACTCGTGTTTGAGAAACACTTTAAATTTGAGCGTAGACAACATAGAGAGGACGTTTGATGTAGTTTTGGGTAACATTAGACAAAAGCATATGAATCAATGAATAATTGTGTTGAACTAGTTGTTATATTGAATATACAATTATGTAAAGAATTTCTTTGACTAGAATAGAGACCTCTACTGCTTGGTGTTAAACCGTAATTTTTCTCTCCCACAAGAAATACTGATTATGGAAAAGCAGAATAGCACATATATTTGTAACATAAACACAAAGGGAATACTTTATTCTACCTTGCCATGAATACATTCGCCTAGCGTTTCTCGATTAACAAACATAACAACCCCCCCCCCCCTCCCCACGCAGACCTTGGCCTCTTTAAGCATAAACTGAACACCACAAAAATAATAGCATTTTGGAACAACATGAATAAAGCAAAAATTGCACGAAATGTAAAAAAGTAAGGAAGTATCCTATCGAAAATTCGTATGCAAGGCTTTCAAATAAACTTGTTGAATCACAAATTCATTATCAAATGAGAAGTGGGTTCCTATAATCCTCAGCTTCTGGTTAAATTATAATTCGACATGAAGTTTGATCACTCGATGACAAGGTCATGGTATAAATACCGATCACTGAAGCTTGAATTCTTCATTTCTTTGTAACAGGGTCAAACATGTTCATATCTACTAAAGATAACTAAATCTAAATGTTAGTCGACCGAGTTTTAATGCATCACGAGGGCGTGCGTCAATCAATGACATCATATAACATCGTCATCAACATTTCTAAGCTGTGCTCATTATTTGCTTTCGCATTATTTGCTTGATAAACAGTGCACATATTTATTAAAGGTGAACATTAACGATTAGCGATGTCACTTTCCCTGTATACTCCAAATACTGCACGCAATTTTTATATATTTGTATACAATATGGATAAATCGATTGTTGTATCAAGTTACACTTTATAATAAATTAATTATATTGTCTTTACACACTACTGTATCCAATAAGTATAAAAGAGTACCTTGTTTGATTTGGATGAGTTCACATGGCATTGAGGGATGATTAATTTTCCTAGGAAATTAATGCATGACCACTCATATTCAATTAGATCGACAGGCGGAATTTAGACTAAGTGCATGCAAGCGGCTTTCACCGTTTTTCGTTGGCGATTCAAGTAAAAATAAAATTAAAATGTGAAAGCAGGCTCCTAAAAAGCATGAGACCTGACACCTTTTTCTCTTCAAAGTTGAGAAGAAAAATAATCTGGAACCCTGAAACACTGACCCTGCCCCTCTTAACTGTTTCTTTGAACATACTGTTCGTGATACATTGATATAGTATCCTCAATTGAATATCATACTTCATACTTTGTTATTGTTCCGTGGCCGTCAGAAATTGATAGCCCATGTAGATAAATGAGCCAGGTAGAAATATATATCTATTTACGTTTTGTTATTAATGATAAGGCTTCTTATTGAATCGAAGTCTATGCAGTCTCTTAAACAGCTAATCCATTCTTTAGTTACATTATTTTCATTAAATTATTTTGATTATAATGATAGATAGATTGCCATGTAATAATTCGTCCCTGTTTTCACGAAGTGACGGATACGAGGAAAATTGCATTTTTTTCAATTTTGAGTTTTTTGCATTTTTGGACATCTATGACTTATATCTTGAACCTCAAAAAGTTTCAGATCACAAAAATGTCTAATTACGTTGCTATGACGACATGACATTCAAGAAAATACCGGGTAAAAGGATTTCTTGTTTTTACGAAGTGACGGATAAGCAGCCGTCAATACGTGAAAACAAACGAATACGCTTTGCACTCAGAAGTTTTTTCACGAAGTGACGGAAGGCAAATATTTACAGTTTGGAACAGCCGAAGACCATGAAATGGTGAGTTTTCTTGTAAATGTAGGAAATGAAATAAATGCAATGCAGCCTTTAAAGTCATTTCGAGTGATTTCAACCCTTTTTAAACGTCTCTGATAGAAAAAAATCCTTAAAATAACATCCAATCTCTACATACATTGCCCCACATATTTATTTTCGTGTCAGTAAAAATTGAACGGAGTATTGCGTGTCCTTTTTTTGTCACTCAATTGAACTTGAATGTAAGTTTAGTCAAACCATAAGGGTTAGAATATTTTATGACATTAATCAAGACAAAATAGATTTAATGAAGGCTGAGGATTTGGTGGAATAATCATCTAGAGGGGCATTAGTTTAGTCCTAGATCTAGACTAATTTACAAGAATTGCATTGTGATTGCGTTAACTCGTACTCGTTATGTTCTTGTCTTGCCAAGTGCCCACATGAATAGTATTTGCAACAAATTTCCTTTAAAAAAATCTCAAATGAATACATAGATTCTATTGTCTGCTTTACTTTAGTTAAGTCATCATCTAATTTCCTAGAAGTACTTTCAAACATATGTAATGGAAAGATAACCCCCTCCCGCAGGGGGGGCTCTCTATAAATAAACAACAGTGTGAATGCTGAGATCATGAATTAATTTGGTAAAGTTAGTGGCCAACCCATGTGGGAAAATGAGTTGAGTCCTTAGTTAAACCAAGGATTACTGGGGATTTATGTTTTAAATAAATCATCTTATTAAGTCCAAACTTAGTCTACATCTAATGTAGATAGAGCTTTATACTTTGTTGTTTGGTGGCCACTTCCTCGCCCTTGTCTCTATGACATTTTACAGAAAATGAAATAATCTACATTAATAACTGCACCTCAGATCTGATCATAATCATGATGATGAAGATATTTTCATTTTTTTCAGATGCAGTATATACAATAAGCGATGTTTCAGAGAACAAACGAGAGAAGTCCTGGAACTGGTACACTTGCTATTTAACAATGCTGATGGTCAGATACAATTCCAGGTGAGAATTTTCATAGTGTTCCTCACATGACATCCTGTCAGTATAAGCAATCCATTGATTTTCACTCACTACCAAAATGAATTTCAATTGCAAATCTAGTAAACAATGAAGTTATAAAACTACGTTGACTCATATTTATAACCAGGAAATATCAATTTTGAAATATGTTATAATTTAGCAGATATACATGTATTTCTAAGCTGTAAAAGAGCATTATTCCCATTATGACAAATGCTTGGTGTACTGCCCTAGAGCATTGAAAATTTGTCATGTGATCATATTTTCAGCTGAAACTTTCTTATAAATTGGAAACATCTAATTGAAATATTTGCTGTAATTTTAGTACCATACTGACTGAGCAGGTTTTTGTTTGGTAATGGCAATTTAAAATATTGAGTCTGCTATCCTACAAACTTGATATTGGATTGACAAAAAAACTTTGAAAACAAACAGATAATTTGTATATTATTTCATTCTACATACATAGGTTGGATCCAGGGGCCGACACGCTTGTCAGATGGGTCATTGATAATTCCCTGAACACCGCAGATGTGATCTGATTTGGTGACATGACAGTTGAATCGGTAGTGACTGGATTTTAATAGTGTGCCCTGGTTTTGAACTGTTCAAGTAACCCAACTAGAAACATCTTCTGAAAACTCTGGACTGCAATTCTGATGATGAAACTCTGTCTTCACTTGGGAAAAATGTGAAGGAGTTGGCTCTGCCCCATGGCCTTTCCGGTATCAGGGCTCTCATATAACTTTTTCTTTATTTTCTAGCTGGGTAACTGATACCAATATTTATTTTCTTGTGATTTTGACTACAAAATGACCAGTCTGCCTGTCACAATGCTGTTCGTTCATTGGTTCTGTCTCGTATCGATTATTGCAATGGGCTCCTTTCTACAATTCCCTCTAATCAATTAGTCCGTGTTCAACGACTACAAAATTGGGCAGCACGATTAATTTTACAGGTTTCCCGTGATCATCCTTCCCAACCACTCTTTAATTCTCTTCACTGGCTTCCTTTTAAACAGAGAATTACATTCAAATTACTCTTGATTGTCTACAAAACATTGAATAAACAGGCTCCACAGTATTTAGGTAACTGCTTGAGTCTTTATACACCAACTAGAGCTCTTAGATCGGCCAGTGATCACCTTCGCCTCACATATTCATTAACTCGTACATTAGCTGGTGACAGAACTTTTACGGTGTCGGCTTCAAAATCCTGGAATGACCTGCCACTAATAATTAGACAGTCTCCATCATTAGCAATCTTCAAAAAGTCATTAAAAACTCATCTCTTTCATACTTTGTAATTTTTTATATATTACATCTTATCAATTCATTGTAAGCGCTTTGGGCCTAATGGGAAAAGCGCAGTACAAATAATAAGTAATAATAATAATAACATAAGTTCAGTTTTAATTTTGATAGGACTTTCAAATCTGGTTTCAGCTTTAGAGCAGTGTATTATATAATGAAACTGTACTGCTTCAACTAGTCTGTGCTTTTATAGTGATATAATTATGAAGTCCTTTAAATATATTATACAGTCAAATATAAAGTTCAGAATAGTCACTTATCTGCTATACTGCTAGTATACTTACATGTGTAAATTGCTTATACCAATCGTCCACATATGGATGCAAAAGAATTACCCTTTTTTCATTTGTTTGGCATGTTTTCATTTTTCTTGGTGCTATCTTAAACAGAAATACTGCATATTTCTACATTAAAAAAAACAGAATGTTAGCTGTATTGTGCTGAAATGTATTGTGTTAATACTTCAAACTATCTAATAATAACAATCATACAAAGTAGACTGACATGTATTGTGAAACTCGATAGTTGCATGATATATTACTAGTAAGGATGTAAGGGTGAAAATCAGCTAGGTTTTTGTGAATTCATTTTCAAAAGCCAAATGTGTTAATACAGACACCCCACCCTTCCAAGAGGTAATGTTTTATCGGTTTATCAGGGATGTGAGAATTCTTACGCTGATTTTAGTTATTTTAAGCTTGATATCCCCCCTTTCTGTATAATAGTTTGAGAACTCATTCAATTTAATCCCCCAACTCTCCACAAAATTGTCAGGTCTTTATTTCTGTTTATTTATTTTTCTGTATATTTGTAGAAGGAATTTTACTCTTTTTTTACCCACTAGTTCAAAGACGTTATTTGCTAAAATTATGAAGTCAATTTTTGTAAAGTTTTCAGATTTGGAAGGAACTAATGTGTATTTTGATATATCTTCCTGTTTTGGACTCTGACAATTTGCAATTAAAAAAAACAAGTGTTTAATTTGAAAATGAATTGATGAGTGTATTTAGCCAATAACTTGAGAATGATGGAAAAAATACAAATCTACTTAGTCATTCATATTTTTTTATCATTGCATTTTATTGCTTTTGTCGCTGTCGTTTGTGATTTTGATTATAAATTTGTTAAAATGATCCTGTTTGATATTACGTTAAATTATTGATTTAAAATTATATTTCCTTCTTGACCTTCATAGTTATAATTGTTTTTACATGTTCCTTCGGTAAAGACAAGCATTTAGCACTATTTGACTTTTTAGTCCTTGACAGTGTGTGAAAAGATGAAATAACTCTCAAGGCAATTGTGTCGACTGATTTAATTATGACATTCTCTTCATAAAAAAAGAGTAGTGAATGTAATTAGTAATGTTGACTATGTTACTTCTATTTTGAGGGAAAAGAAATGCCATTTTACTTGCATATTATGTGTATGTCAATACAAATATACATTAGAGAATACAACTTTCCTGCACCACTAGCATTGATTATATTCCAGTATTCTTGTGATTGAAAGTTTATTCATTTGTCATTGGAATGTTTTGAATGTAGAATTTGGTACATGTTAGCAATTTTGTATTTCTAAATGTGGCATTCACAGACTAGGATTGCTGATTGTGTTAAGCAGTGTATGATATACAAATAAATATATTTTTGCATATATTCAAGTTTTATTCAATGTATAAATTGACAAAATTATGTCAATGTGTACCTGGTGGATTATTTCCTACACATTTCACAGCGCAATATTAGATTAATTGTAATGATTATGAATGTCGATGTGTTTGTCACTAGCGATTATGGTCCTATATATTATTGAAAAAGTTTTTTTATAAAAATATATCTACATTGTTAACATTATAGGGAGATGATATTTTCATGAATCTATTAAGCATACCTTTTATCGAAATGATTGAAATGTTATATTTTACTTTTCTATTTGTCACTTGCTGCTATGATTTAATGTTATAGAATTAAAAGTGTTCATCTAAATTTATTCACATTGCTAGCTCTGTAGATTTATTTTATGTAGTTAGTATTTTCAATGATTTATGACAAGTCATAACTCTTAATTTGCATGAAAAGGTACTTTAATAGGATTTTCAGGAGAGAATGCATGACCATTGTGATAAAGGAAAAAATGGAGTAGAGAGAGATCGAGAGGGGGGGGGGGGGGGGCAAGAGTGATATGTAACTCGAAATTGGCTCGCTTTATTTTGACAAATTCTTACTCTTATTATTTTTTTTTTGGGGGGTAGCAATCTTAATTTACTTATTCTTGTTGCCCTTTGACAAGTTAGTTCCACATTTAGTTTAATACCATTTTCGTGGTAATTAAGTCTCAAAGAATAATGTTGAATCATCATAACTCGGCCTTAACAGGGAATACCTTTTACACAAATAGACAACATTTAAGAGACTCTCAATCGGGATTTCATTTTATGGAGGGTGTAAGGAGGTTAAACTAACAAAAGTTTATAATGTTGAATTTTCAATTTCCCAACGGAGCCAGAGCACACAAAGGGAATATAGTTATACTTTTTATGAATTTACAAAGACAAAAGACAATTTGACTATTGTAGTCACATTTTCATGACCTGTTATACCAAGCTTTCGTATTTCAGTGTTCATCTATAAAAAATGAATATGATATTGAGATAATAAATAGGCCTAAGAATTTAAAACGTGTGTCTATTGGGCTTCCCTTTTATTACGAGAAAAAAAGAGAAAGCGGTATTTGAAGTGATTTTTGTACTTAAAAGCAGAAGCGCAGGCCCTATTGATCTCACATTTAGGATTAATTTTGTTTGCAATAGCAAATTAAGAGTTTATGTTTATCTAAAACCTATCTATGGAATTGCATCCACAAGGCTATGCGTGGGACTAAGGCGGAGCCTCCTCCCGTCACTTCGTAAAAACAAAATTGAAGCGCGTCCTTGAATTTCGGGTTTTCACGAAGTGACGGTTATGCGTGCGGAGCACTATCCGTCACTTCGTGAAAATAAATCTAAGCGCATCCCGTATTATTTTTTTTTCACGAAAATATGGTTCTATTTATATCTCAATATCTTCTTAAATAATAAAGGAAAATGAAAATGATTGGAACTGAAGATTGTCTAGAATATGCCCTTTACGAAAATGTTACATTTATTCACCCTGCATACATTAAAGAGGTTGAGATCGAGGTCTAAACCTTTGCAAGCGATTTACTCAAAACTAGCTTTTTAAAAGTTGCGCGCACATCCGTCACTTCGTGAAAACAGGGACGAATTGTTCGTTTGTTCCTGCGAGCATGCCCTTGCGGAAATTTCATTAAACTGACAGGGATTCAAATTTCACAATCGATAACCTATTAAAATTGGATGGGTTGAGGAGTGCAGTAAATATTTATCCATTAACCGGTGGTGGCGGGGTAGATCTGGGCCCTTTCTTACAAAGAATTACGATTGATCTGATCAATCTCAAGTATATGGAGTATATTAATGGAAATCCATCAATGTCATAATTTTTCTCTAGGAAATTTGCCTAATGTCCTTTGAAAACAGAGAGAAGCAAATTGAATATTCAAGAAAACAGTGAATGTATGAATATACGTCATTTCTAGAAAATATTTTGGACGAAGATGCATTTTAGATGGTGACGTTGTTGGCTTTCAATAGTTGCAATTGATCTGATCGATGCTAACTTTTCGTAAGACGAGGCCCTGAAGTTGACAGGACGTTCCCACTCCATGTTTCAATCTGACAGAATGATTTATGTTTCTTGCTCAGAGACGGTCCCTTCGGGGAAGAAAGACAAGAACATTCAAATGTTCTGCTCTGATTCGCATATCCGAGCAACTTAACAACCAAGGTTTCTTCATGTCGTATCGACCTGGGAAATGAATTCCTCTTGTCATTATGTTTCTCGAGATCTTCTAATCAAATGTTTTATATAATGAGGAGTGGAATTGCATCAAGGAGTAAATAGAAAGTTTTGTAAAGAGATCCATCAACGTCATGATTATTTGCAGAAATCCAAACAAATTAATAAAAACAGAAAAGTTAATAGCGTAGCAGTGAAAGTTTGCGTAAATCAATTAGGGGGTCAATATGTTTGTGTGTGTGTATGAGGTTGTTTGTGTGCATCTAACTATAAAAAGGGGAATGGTAGCAAAGCAATATGAATGAGATTCACCCTAACCCCCTATTTCCCTAAAATGATACTACACCCCATTAACTAACCGAAATGTATTTTTCTATCAAGAAAGATATGCATTCTTATAAATAATTATTGTAATGAATTTATGTTGATGGCATAGAAAACAAGGAAAATATTCTGTATCCAATTTTTCAAACTAGGAACAAGAATGATCTCTTCTTTGGTCTTCGATGAAACAATCTCAAATATGAGAGACGTGTATCTTAAGATAAGTAGAAGCATTTTTATGTAAAGCGTTGTTCATATAACTTCTACTAAGATAAATAAATCTATTGTATCTCAAAAAGAAAAGTTACCCCAATATCGAATCTTGAGTCGTTGTGTTACTAAAAATTCACAGTTCATGGATAAAAGACGGTTATAACTTACCATACGTTGCCAAGAACTCAAAGTCAATGTTTGCCGTGGTTCATCCTAGGCAATGTTAAGAAAGAAAAAAATATGAAGATGATGAATGGAAAAAGTTCTAAACGGAGAACACATGGGAGATATGCTATGATAAAGAGTAGAATTTAAATGAGAAAAAAGGGATAAAAGAAATTGTAAGAAGGGGGAAGAAGAGGTGGAAAAGAAAGAGAAGAAAAGGAAAGAACAAGATTAAAAAAGATGTCAAGTAGCAAAATGAAGAAAAATTGAAAGAAAAAAATGAAAAAGGTAAGACAAATAAAAATGTGTAGAAAAAAATGAAAAAAGATAAGACAAATGAAAATGTGTAGAAAATGGATGTAACTTACAAAATCTATTATTTGTGAGACAAGTAGTCTGTGATGGACGACGATCGGTTTTGAAAGGTTAACGACGGGTCGAAGGGCAGGGGAGCCGTATGCATCCCAAAGCTCCTGGTAAAGATTCTTCGACGGGTTTCTCATTACGTCTTCAAAGGCTGGTGGGTGGATGGGGAAGAGAAAATCAGAATTTATATCAATTTTAGTTTATGTGGGGAGGAGGATGTGCGTGAGTATGTGTGTATCTATTAAACTGAATTGATTTATATCTCATACATAATATGTCGAAAATGCTAATTAATCTATTCAAAATTTCATTACGAATCTTCATTACAACTAAATCGTTTCATAATAAATAGAATAGTAATCTTTAATCCATTAAATTTCAAATCACTCGGTTTTCCGATTCTTGTAAATGATTTTCTGGCTTGATGAACGTACACTGTATTTTGATTTCAAGAGATGAAAAGATTCATTTTTTATTAATTCTTATAAATTTGTATTTATCTGTCTATATTTTATTGATGGGGGGCAAATGCTAAGTTATCTGTTTAAAATCAATTTCACTAGCTGTTTAAAATTGAATTATTCCATCATCATTGAATAGTTACTTTCAGTCAATTCAGTTTCAAATAATTCATATTTCCGATTTGCTTAAACAACCTTATCAGCTCAAATAATTAATTTTGTATTTTAACGAAGCATCGTTGCTTCAATAAATTATGTAATTCATATTCTCTGTAGTTGTATAGTTCCTTGCCGGCCAGTCCTCTTATCATGCTGTCATGTTTTGTACTTATAAGCTTTGCGATGTAGATTTTCTATTTGTCTATATTTTGTGTATACCCATGTAATTTGAAAACGTAGTCATGTAGGTCCTTGGTGGAAGTATCTGTATCATCATTATTATATATGTATTTTTTTTATTTTTTTACATTAAATCAAGTGTGTTATAAAACACCTGAGCCTCAAATGTAGGGCTAGACATTCAATAAGAAATGAAATGGAGCTAATCAGATTGAATTCACAGCGGTAATTAAGAGCTACCAGCAAATAATATAATACTAAGGCAACCTATATTCAAATGTGTCAGGCTCGTTTTCGTTCTTTATCATGCATTACATTCCTGTAATAGCTGTAACACGAGAAGATGTATTTTGATGAACTCTTTTACGTGTAGAATTGCCAAATAAAAAAATCAATAATATATTAATAACAATCATAATTAATAGCCATGACACATATATTTCTTTAAACAACATTTATCAATATAGTTTTGCAACATTGGACCCAGTTCAGGTAATGGTATCAAATAACATAGTGGACTATACGTTGTTAAATATTCATAAGTAGTGTTTTAGGGTGCGGGCAATGATAATGTTGAACGCAGGTTTGATATATTTGGAATGCACTCGAGAAGGCATCTATTATTTTCATTATTGGGATTTTAGATACCTTTTTTGGTACATACAATCATTTATGGTATTTTTTTTTAAAAAATATGATTGTTTGTAGAACTGGAATTCACCTGGCTGAAACGATGGGATGTCTTACACTTGGCTTTAATATGGATCATTGATAAGATTGCGATAGGTTTCATGGGGACATTAAACTAACGTGAAATAAAATCTCAATTTTTATAGGTATTCTTTCAAAAAATATCCCACATGTATATGCTCCTATTCCAATCATCTTCTGTTGAAATATTACACAATTCTTGAATCAGGATGGGTACATTACTCGTGACACTGTATTAAAAAACAATATTCGATTAAAAATTATACATTGACTCTTTACTTGCCAAATTCATGAACTGAACAACACGGTCGTTACGCCTCCCCCGCCCCCTGCCATCGACCACCTTTATATTAGATTTATGTGTCATGAACCCTGGCTACTCAAGGAATGAACGGTATTCTCCTGTGTGGAATGCAGTTCAATTATTAATCAACACTGTATTGAATAGATCAGACTAGAAATTAATTCGAATACATTTAATTATTGATTTGATTCTACTAAATTTCATTGCTGATGATCCTTTAAAAAATGGCGGCAAGCAGTCCATTGTAGGCTTAATAAAATTTTAATGAATGCAAGAAGAAGTTCTTACCTCTGCATAATGGAGTTAGGTTAAGAAACGTCCATAAGACACAGGCGATAGTTATAATAGGAAGTCGACATGGGAATCGTTCCATTCCGTTCAGATGTTTCCGTCACAAGCCAGGAAAAAAACACACAGCCGATTGCAAAATAAGTTCCTCTGTACAGCAATGTGTCAATGTGTTGAAATAATACTCGAGTCGTTAAATCTCATGGCTTCATGAAGAGTATAATTGTTTTTTCAGACACTGAGCACAATTTGAAGAGCCTCTGTGTGGTTATATTTATTATTCACAACAATGACCTGTAATAAGTATGCACAATTGAAACAGTATATCTGATGAGGGGAGAGTGATGAATCAGAGTGGGAAAAGGTGGCGCTATTGGTGTAAAAGACCAGTAAGATGTTGAGTTGATCCATGAATCATGGTGTCAGTTTGTCGATGAAGTGATCTACAGATAATACCTGTCCGCCACAGAATAGCCCTGGAAAGGATTCTTCTACTCAAGATCATTAACCAACAGTGTCAAGGGTACAGTAGTGACTTACATGTTCATCGTTCTCAGACTTGCCTGACTTGTTCGTCATCATCATGCTGGTGACATTTCTTTCACTACTGTTGCTGCTGAGCTATCAAACAATCTGCAAAAAAAGTTTCATACGAAAGCAGATGGATCGGAAGAAACTATAGTTATTATGAACATCAAATTCGTTATCTTATTCCAAAATTATATTTTTTAAAATATCAGAAATTATCATTCATATTAATTCATAATGCAAGCATGGTAAGTAAATGAATCGTTCCATTGTTTGCACACTTAAAAATGTTGGGCAACATACTGTCCACTGTGTTGGGTAATGTATGTTGGTTTTTAAAACATTATTTATTATTATTATCCAATTGAGCAAATTCATTACCAAGTTTAAGTTATTATTAACCAATTTGGGCAGATTTTGTGTGGACAGTATGTTGCCCAGTGTTGGTTAAAAGTTGGACATTTTTTGCTCAACTATTTTAAGAGTGTGAGACTATAATCATTCACTAATGAACAAGGAAATGGGACAAGATTAGTTTGGCCATTGAGGACTTAGCTAACCACAAATCATTAATCATAAATTATCATGATTTTAATACATGTGATCATAATCAAACAAGCCCATTGTAAAAATGATTCAATCGACTGAATCTAAAAGACATATTTCGAGATACAATTAAGAGACAGGTATTTCCTTGTTGCCAAATCGACATGGCTGAATTATATACTGCCAGAAAGTGATAGCGAATGTATTTCCTTCTTGGTAAAGTAAATCGACATGGCTAACGTATTGCCACAAAGTGAGAGCAATATGTATCCCTTATTCATGGAAAACAAATCCGTTATGAATATTTATGTGCATCTAAATCTGATACGACATATAAAATGTAAAGTAAATAATTTCCTTGCCTCGTTTTGATTTCAATTATGATATAAAAATATCTAATCTTTAGAGATTTATAAACCGTTTCCATTTACGAACGATAATGAGCTATTGAGAAAAAAAATGATGAAACTCTTCCCTAACTTTTGCAGGATCTCGATTATTGTCAGCATGTATGGACCTAGGTCCATGTTATCAAGCAACATTTTCTTATTTTTTTATCGATCTTGATATGTTTTGATATCATTTTACTGGTAACTTAGAAACATAACATTTTCATAATTTTGAAGCCACTTGCGATTTACATCTCCTACGATGCATTGAGAAATATTTCCAATTTTGATTGTAAAAGAACCAAACCATGCCTCCTGTTTTGCGACCCACCCCCCCCCCCCCGAAATTTCCAAACTTTCATTTTTTTACACCAAAAGTGTGCACGAAATCCTTCGATTGTTCACTCTAGAATATGCAAAAGCGCCCCCATGACAATTTTTGTCGTTTCACTCTCTCGCTTTCGAGTTTCTTGGAACACTTTTACGCGTCGTGCCCTAGGAAAAAAATACGTAGGCCTACGGCCCTTTCATGATTGTGAACCGCCATTTTATTTAAAAAAAAATAATCTGGGCCTTGTCTTACAAAGAGTTACGATTGATCCAATGAATCCTAACTCTATGGAAATCCATCGGTGTCATATTTTTTCTACAGGAAATTTGCAAAATGTCCTTTGTAAACAAAGGAGAACACACCAAATTGTCAAGAAATCAATGAATTTATGGATATACATTCATATCTAGAAAAATATTTGAACAAAAGTGCATTTTATATGTTGACTTTGCTGGCTTTTCATAGTTGCGAGTGATCGAATCAATCGTAACTCTTTGTAAGACGGGCCCCAGGGCTTGTTAGAGAAGGCGCAATCAGTGGATGATTTTACAGACTCTTTATGAGAGGAAGAATATTTTCCGATGTGCACCTAGATTGATGTGCTCAAAATGTAGGCATATATTAGCTGATGTAAAGCGAGCCATATCGTACCTTGTTGTAAGGCCATGTACCTCGATGAACCCGTGAACTCGAATTAAACCAATATCCCTTGTATAATTCGTGAAAATCCGATTCATTTCCAAAATTGCCTTTTACTTGAATGCTGATATGTAATAAGGTTAAGCATTCGAGTGTACATTCTATTCTAAAAACAAAGCAACTGACATGGTGAATCAAATTTGATTTTGAGTCACTGGCTGATCCAGGGGGCGGCAAAGCCGGCCCGTGCCCCCTCCCATCCTCCCTTGAGATGCACAATTAAAATTTGTAATGTAAAAATGCCATTAAAACAGAAGTGCGCCCCCCCCCCCTTGAAAGTGACGTACTTCTTTTTTCTTTTTTTTTGCTTTTCTAGATCCGCCCCTGTTTTGAGTGGTCAGTTTTTATTATAATATTAATTGATATATATTGATATTGGGATTTTCGTAAACATTCAAGAGAAAATTTTCTCATCTCTTCTTAAAAAGTGGAATAAGAAAGCAAAGTGATGAAAGTTAAATGGCGAAAGAGAAGTGAAAGAGGCAAGACAGAATTAACTAATAAATGGAAGTTAGAAAAAAAAGAATGAGAATAGAGCAAGGGAGAAAGAATAGTAGGCCAATGTGTGCTATCAGGAAACGTACTCTTAATTAATAAATGGTGCCACAGTGTGCTATATCCATTAAAGTCAATCTACAGTCCGTCCCTGAAAGAGTTGTTTAGACTCTTTATACCAACCGCACCGCAAGTTCCATATACATGTTTCAGATTGATTGCAATTACATTGCATTTATATTTAAAGGGGTACTCCAAGGTGAAAATGATTATATCTAAATAATTGATGTAAAGATCCACAGATAAAAATGTTTAAAATATCATCGAAATCTTATAACAAATAACGAAGTTATTGAATTCTAACTGAAGCAATATTTTTCGTAAACAGTTACATAATGTACATAAACATCGTCATGAATATTCATTAGGTTGTCTGATCAAGTCGTGCCCTCAATGTCTTGTTTCTTATGTTATTATAAATATTTTGTTCATATGTGTATGGTTTGTCTCCATGATATAAACAAACAATTTGCAGCAATTAACATCTAATATTTGATCAGTTGTCAATCGATTTTTTTTTCTTGGGAGACAAAATTTGAATAAAATTAATTTCACAAAACGGAAATATTAAAGAACGATTCGATGTGACATCGTCTATTTGATCATTCAATATTCGTGAAGACATGTACGGAAATGTTTCATCGAAATAATGCAATCTATAAAAATTCTTATTCTTGTCCGAGTTTGATCAAATTTTCAGCTTTATGTTTATCTGATTTTTAAAATCTGATTTCATCCTGGAGTACCCCTTTGACATAATTGAGTGTTGTGGTTGCAAGTCTTTATACAAATAGGCACCTGGAGAATCATTTGTAATTTGTGAAATCGGTTCAGCATCTACCGCAAGAGATAATGTTCTCATAAGGTGCGAACGAGTACATATTAGCAAATTCCGCCAGGAAACTACAACTGCAATATTCTCACAAGGAAACCGGAGAAAGTCATTTACTTCACCTAAAGCCAATTTATTATCATCTATTAACGCGTTGTTCTAGATATACAATTTATCTAGAACAAGGCTCCTAACTTTGGAAATTTCGAAAAGTGAAATTAAAATTAAATGAATTGTGTCAAGCTGACAATTATAATACAGTTTTTCTTGTTAAAATCCGTTTAAAAATATTACGTAATGTAAGTGCTCGTGTTTTCCATTGGGGTAGTTCATTTCTTTGTTTTCATAATCACGGATTTGTACTCGACTTTGTCTACACCTTAACAGTGGCGTAATAACAGGAAGGGGCTGCCCTGTGAGAGAATAAACAGTATTTGACGCTAATGGAAAAGCCGAAAATACAACAACTTATGTTGCATAAAGAAGTTGACTATGGCAAGAACTGACAACGAATCTATATCAACAATCATCGAAAACAAAGATGATTGCTAAATCATCAAGAGAATAAACGTACTGTCATTTTAAGTAATGCAGACGCAAAGCACGCAATATGAAAAGAGTCTTTTAGCAATGGATCGTTGGCATGTAATATCTTATTAAAATAAAAAAAATGAGATGGGATGTATATCCGTGCGTAAATGTTTGATTGAGAAAAATCGATTCTTAGCAATCTGATGAATTGGTGAAAGTAATATCCACCATTAGTGGTTCGTATGTATGGGTATACAGTTTATTGATATGTAGTTAAACATTAATACAGGCTGAAAGCTTACTTGAAAAAGAAACTGAAAACTTTTTTCAAGATAATAAGTCATTTATATAGCGCCATCTATCTAGAAATATTCTATTCCGAGGCGCGTTGTTAATATTATTATTACCCCGGCTTTAGCTCGAGCTGCCTTTCAGCGCTCATGCATTCAAGTAATTAATCCTGCCGGGTACCCATTCACCTCACCTGGATCGAGTGCAGCACAATGTGGATAAATTTCTTGCTTAAGGAAATTACGCCATGGCTGGGATTCGACCCACGACCCTCTGTTTCAAAGTCAGAAGACTTATCCACTGGGCCACAAAGCTCCACGAAATTGAAATATGATAAGAGGTGTTGCATAGAGCTTTTCGTAAAATCGGGCTTAACATGTAAGAATTTCAGTAAAAGCCCATAATGTAAGCCCTAAGTATGTGGTTAGTTTATAACGATATTTTGGATGTAGTTGTGACCCATTTTATGTGTTTTTTCAATATATTGTGGTCTGAAATGTTCGTAAATGATTACCGATATCCAGATATTTCAAATGCAGCTACTGGGATGACAAAATTTGAATGAAATAAATACTTCTCCAGATCAGATCAGTTTTTCATTTTGGTATCTTTCATAAATTTATGACTACAGAGTATTAGATATACATTTTCCTTTATTAGTTTGTAAGAGGTACACACTAAGAAATAAAGGTTCAAAATTGAACCCCGAAGGTTGATGCAAAATCAGCACCCTATGGGTTCAAAAATTGAACCCCTGATTTGGGGTTCAAAATTTGAACCCTGCGGTTGGGGTTCATTTTTGCACCCTGCTGGTTCAAAACTGCACCCCTAGGGGTTCAATCTAAAATTTAGGGGTGCAGTTTTGAACCAGCAGGGTGCAAAAATGAACCCCAACCGCAGGGTTCAATTTTTGAACCCATAGGGTGCTGATTCGGCATTAACCTTCCGGGGTTCAATTTTGAACCTTTATTTCTTAGTGTATATTATAAGAGGAAAACTGCAATTATTGCACATAAAAAATGAGAAAAGAGAAATTCAGAGAGATTATGAACCAATACAAAAAAAAATGAGTGGATGTTGCAAAAATCACTAATAATAGAATATGCAAGGAGATAAATGTATATTCAATGGAGAAAAAAAATAATCAACCAATTAATTTCACGAATAAACAGGCGAAATGGATAAAGAAGAATGAAATTAGGAATATAGATAGGAATTTGATTAACCAATAGATTCATCATTATCTCAATCACCATAATCATCGTCGTAGTCGTCATCATCCTATTACTGAAAAGTACCCTCTTAAAGTTTCTGCACTATAAGTCTCAAGACGAAAATAAATAGTACTTTTAAAAAATAAACGGGTAATGAAAAAAAAAGTTTGTATTGATTTTCTTCCAAAGAGAGCACAATCTTCAAGCCACAATTCACGGATTAATGGACATCCCCCCCCTTAACCCTACTCCCTTCACGGTATTATCTTTATGAAATAAAATCAAACCCGAGAAGGTCATCTCTTATACTCCTCCATGAAACTCGTCATTATTAACATCGCATCCCAAGCAGTGAGCGTGTTTCGAACGTGCATATATATGCGTCTCTCTTTACCACGACAGATACTGATGATCTCCGGCGATCTCAATCCCATCGACGCGCGTCTATTTGAAAAATATAAAATCACCTGTGCATGATTTCTAAGGATTATCACATCAATTTTCACATCAGTTTTGTGTGAAAAGCCAACATTCAACAAAACCCGTGTAGTCTAGACGATTGGCGTCGTTTTCATTGCAATCTTCGTTATCTACAGCAAGGATTGGCCATAGCAATGTTTAAATTTGCAATTTTGGGAGTTTTTGTCTTTGGTGCTTGCCGGGCGACAGTCGGAGTCTCTGGTTCAGTTAATGGGACGAGTCAAAGTACGTATGATCTATCTTGATTTTATATCATGTGTGTTATTTGTAGTTATAATTATAAAATTGTAATACTAGTGTATTATTTCTGTTAAACATGCGATTACAAACGATGCGAGACGGAACCGAATTCCGTCTCTTTAAGCGCGAAAGATTTGACCATTTTTAAAAGAAGAGAAATCAAAACAAAAGATCGTTTCAATGGCATAAAGAGTTACAAGTCCCATTCAAGAAAAAGATGATGTGAATAAAACAGAGAAAAATCCAACAAGCATAATACTGAAAATTTCATCAAAATCGGGTGTAGAATAAGAAAGTTGTGACATTTTTAACGTTCGCTTAATTTCACAAATATAATATTCATTTAATGATCTCCTCAGTTTACCTATATAACTAGATTCTGTAATATGCAATACAATCACAAAATCAATCTTCTTACCACTAAACATACATGGAGAATTCCATAAATGTAATTAATTACGACTGACAAATTTCGTCAATGTCATGTCTTGATAAATTATATTGTTGTTGTTTATTATGTCTACCAAATGATTATGAAATAGAAATTTAGTATCTCATTTTCATAGTGTAATTATATTGGAATCATTTATTTTATATTGGAATTATCAATGAAGAGGCAAGAGAGAGTTCCATACACAATTCAATCCAGATAATTTATTAAATGTCAATCTTCAGCAGTATAATATCTAAAGTTGTAAAGTATTAAAAAAATAAGGTAAAGTATTAGGAGAGTAAGTGTAGATCTCGGCTCTATGATGATCTGGGGAGCGTTCCATGAAAGGACTTGTCGGACGTTTTAATATCCGACAAGTCCCATTTTATCCGACAGTTACCACAGTATAAGTGTCTCTCAGCCAATCAGGTTCAAGGAAAGTTATCAGATCTGGGAACCTGTCGGACTAAAATGTTGATGAAACACTCCCCTGGACTATTCTAACCTCCAGCTCTCTTGTTCGCACCCATTATATAATGAAGTTCCAAGTATATTTATTTTCAACACAAATTCTAGTCCAAGGGTGGTGTGTATAGGACAATAAGGGGGGTATCATTGGGAAGCAAAATAATAAATAAACATATTAATTAACTAATCAAACAATTTACGATAACTTGTGCAGACTTATGCACTTTAATCTCCTTGAAACTATCAGAAAAAATATTAAATCAATGTTCATTAAGGGTTCTTGGAAGGGCGATGTGGATATCAAAAGGATGGTTCTCTTATTGGGGGATATGTACATCATGATTTCTAGACTATGTGCTGGTTAATACAATCACTAGGTGATTTATACAATCACTACATGGTTTATACAATCACTAATAGCGGTGTTGGCTCAGTCGGTAACGCGTCTGCCCGTCGAACCAAAGACAGTGGGTTCGGGTCCACCCCGGGCTGGTGACTAATGCACGTGCATTGTGTGTAAACGTCTCTCCCATGTTTCATAGATGCAGGCTATGTTACAATGAAAAACACTCCGTCCCTCGGATAGGACGTTAAATGGAGGCCCCGTGTAGAGGAGAGTCACCACCTTTGCACGTTAAGAACCCACTGCAATATTCGTATAAGAGTAGGGGAAAACCCCGGTGTAGTGGTCCACCTGCATTCCCCCCAATCAGTTATATCGGGAGGAGAGACCTGCGGATCATAGTGATTTAGTTCGCTTTTCGCCTCCCAGGCACAGGTAACACAAAACTATTAATAATAATAATACAATTAGATTTGATTTCAAACGACTGATTTATAGACATATAAGCAGTTAACATTGACACCAATGTAAAGGATCTCCTACTTTTATTCAATTTAGTACTTGAGTAGGCGAATGTAATTGAATTATACCCGAGTCTGGTGTTTCACGAGGACGTCCTGTAATTTTGGTGTGTGTTTGTGCATAAACGGAATATGAAGTGCAAAATTGTGAGTTCTAAAGTTTGTCAGACATTTGTAGAAAGTATGGCAGTATTTCAATGACTGAATTCAAAATTGTCGCAATCTGCGACATTATGCGTTGGTGCGACATTCCCGACCTTTCGTTTGAGGACGCGCACGCATATATACGAGGGTAGTTGATTTTGGAAGACTTTTTGGGCCCGTCATCATGGTCGTAAAACTCTGTCCTGCAATGTCATGAGATTTTTTTTTCGTTTCGCATCTGCGACCGAAACATTCAATATGCGTTTCGTGTAGAAAATTCTGGTTGCTATTATGGTAACAGCAATATATCGGATTGAGGACGACTTTCCAAAGCCACATTTGACTCCTCCTAGAGCTCGAGAGGCCGCCCGGGGTTTCGAAAAGTACCCTAAACAAGGGAAGCATTTTTTTCCCACTTCCATTGATTGGTGGATACCAGAAGCGACCACGCGTAAAAGGGGACAGAGTGGGCAAGTACGTTATACGTATAGGCCTATGTAACGTTATAAGGGTGTCAAAACGATGTTTAAAATGGTAAAAAGGGATATATATCAAATACTTGCAGGGTTTCACAAGCCAAATACTTGTTAAGAGATGCATTTTCATAATCTGGGAAAGAATTGCTTCCTTTATTTAGGGTACTTTTCGAAACCCTATGGTCTTGCCTGGTATCCACTCATCAATGGAAGTGGTCCCCCCGGAATTTGAATCTAATCCCCCATTTCTGGGGAAAGTAAAACATAATGCCCATTACATCTTGTGCTAGAGACATATCGTTTGTGTAGGAGTAAACAAAAGAAGAAGTTCAAACGTATTGCATATGCTGTGTACATATCAACACATGCGAAATGTTCGGCTGGAGAGGTTGATCTGACCCAGGCATGAAATCAATTGCTCGTGACCCACCAATAATCCACATTAAATGCAATATGGATTCGATGGACTGTATATCTAAGCCTTTTCAGTAAGTTTTTCCTCACTCAATATGTACTCGATTTGTTTGAAAAACCACTTTCTTATCCATGTCATAATCTATTTTAGGTCCTGCATTTCGAATATCTCCAGCCATCAGTGGTAATATACATGCATGTATGGTGCGGGTGTCGCGGGAAAGGATTTTGCACACCAAAGGCAGATCTGTAGGGCCTGTAACCCCCTGTAAAACAAAGCTTAGCATTGATTGTAGAGCAGTTTTCTACGTTTGATTCTATTAACTATAATGTACAATCAATCTTAAAAATCAAGTGTATGACTAATCGTTAACTTTTGTGTAAGGGGACCCTAATATTGGCGTCCGTGAGGATTGCGAAAGGTCCCAATTATCGGTTGTAACAGGTACAACATCAACTCGATGGACTGTAATGATTTATGTCAAAGTCTGGTCGTACGTGCATGAAAGCGGGATTTTTACAATTTGGAATGGCATGCTGGTGTCGCAGGACATAATTTTGCACACGAAACGCAGATCTATAGGGCCTGTAACACAAAGCTTAGCAATGATTGCATAACAGTTTTCTACGTTTTATTTTATTGACTATAATGTACAATCAATCTTAAAAATCGAGTCTATGATTAATCGTTAACTTTGGTGTAACCAGACCCTAATGACGCATCCCAGAGGTTTGCGAAAACTCGCTATCATCGGTTGAAACAAGAGCGCCCGGTACGATTCCATAATAGCTCAGTGACTGTTGTTCAAGATCACAATGGTTTGCATGTCATTGCATTCAATTTATTCGCAAATAACTCATGAGACAAGCAATAAGACGAAATTTGAGCTCGAAATGTCATTTCCTCATTGAATCGATTTGAAATGACAGTTTTATGATCAACAAACTATCCCAGAACACGTTGTGCGACAAGTTTATATGTAAACTTTCCATTGCATCATGCTACAAGCGGGCAGAGTTACAGACCGAAGGTTCTCCCTCTCCTTTTATCTCTTTAAGATGCATTTTTTTATTAGCTCGCCGATGCTCTTATGATATTACATTAATGTTTAGTTTTATATGAAAGAGCATCTTTTTTATGTTTCTATATAGACATTGATGTTCTTTTTCTCGTTCCACTCTTAAATTATATTTGGCCAATTAGTCCAATGGGTCAGCACTTATAGACTTGCAAAACTAACCCCTAACCCATTAATATATCATAGCCTAAAGTGATTTTTACAATATTTTCAATTTTGTGACTCCTATAGAATGTCCAGATAAGCTAATGGATTGTGAAAAAGAATAATTTTTATATGTGGAGTATTTTCACTCTCTTTGTGTGAGTGAGTTCAGATTTTAAATTCAAATCTACCGGGACCGAATGTTGTCTTACTGAATATGTTTGAGGTAACCCTATAGGCACCGAATTCGACTGACGGCTCTTCAGCCCTTTGCAAATATATATCACGGTGATATGTAACATATGCAGCAAGGTGTAAACGAAAGCAACCAGCTTTGTTTATCTTCTATCGTATGACTAATTTCCGCGCTTATTAGATTTTTATATTAGGAAACTCGAGTCAAGATTGAGTTCTTCCAAATCACCTGTCACCTCTGTCACTTAGGCAAATGGTCATGGAGAACGCCAAATTAAGGAATCAATGGTGATTTTAATCTAAAAGGCGGAGCCATGGCAGTCTCAGACTTAAAATGACATACCAATCACAAGCTTCTGAATAAATTTGTCCCTCAAATAGGCCTTCACCATAAAAAATGTTCACTTACAAGGACCAAAACGTTTTTATAAGGGGCGGGATGGCCAACTTAAAGATGGCGTATTTTGCACTCAATGGAATGAAAACGATATTAGTTCGCACCATAATTTTCACATTATGTACATGAGCCAATGGGTGCATGAGGGTCGTATTGTCCCTCAGTATATTGAATTACTTCATCGAAGTCGGTATAAAAGCTTATCCATGATGATATAGGGTTGGGGTATAGTTATGACTTAGTTTGGAGAATTATTTTAGTGATTTAGCTTTATTACATAATCAGTTTTTGTCATGGCAATGGTTTGCGAAGCAATGTCATGGCTGATTCAATTTAAAAAGACATTAGGTATTTTTTCAGTATCCGATCAGCTCATCCCAACATGAAAAGTGTCATTGTAAATCCTGCAAAACGCATTAACAATCATCAGGTTCTTATGAAATGATTGTTAGTCAATTGATGGCCTATTTTTTATTCATCAGACAAAATTTGCCTTAATATTTTCTGTTTTATTATTTCTTTAATCTTTGTGTTTGAATTTTGAGGCTCCTTGAACATTCTTTACAGTGGTTCTTAGAAATTAATTTATTGATATTATTCGTCATTATTCGCTACGCCTGTGGTCTCTTTGGTTTAAATATTCAATGTTTTAATCATGATTGTCTGGATTTTCAGTTATCGTCCCTACTTGATGAAATATTTAATATCTATAATACTTAACTATTCATTTAAAGCATTAGTAGGAGTCGTCCCTCACACCGATATGTCTAAAAAGCTGCGACTATACATTTATCTTGATAAACCTTTGGTCAGGTTAAAATGAATGATTTCTGAATAATGATCTTCTTACTATCTTTTCGGTCATTGTTTTTGCTTCAGCATGAATGTAATGTATATATACTCATAAAATTTTACTGCGTTGTTCATCCTCATCCAGTTATATATGCCCTACTCAATTAATTTATCTACAAAGATTTATATGACACGTTGGCTGTATATCCATACAAAGCGTTTACAAGTATGTCATGTATTTCAAAGCATAATATATATTTATTAACATGAACATGATGAATCAACACATAACACATGATACGTTTTATTGGATTAGTGTTACCATGTCGAATTGAAAACACTTAAATTTTATCATTCATGTCATTTCCGTCGGAACATTTTTATGCAATTGATAATCAAAGAGTAAAGGTATATTTGAATATATTACGAAATTTAATTTACTGATAAACTGGACTAAAGTAAGATACTCCATCACTCATCAGAAAAGACACGTAGGGTAAGAGGCGGTTCTATCTCCTGATAGAATTAAAAATTGTGTACTAATTATAATTACATTTTATCATATTTAATTCACCATAGCAATATCCAGCTAGAAAAAATGTGCATGAATGACGATGCCACATCTGGAAACAATACAAAGTACATTTCAGACCAAGCATGAACGTTTCCATGCCTACTCTTACCAAGTGATAAATAAAATAAATTTTATTGTACGGTCCGCAATTTAGGCTTCTTTTAAATTGCTTCTGTAATAATGCTATATTTATTTTTTTCTATCTTTCGACCGTCGTGATCGAATCATCCTTTTCATCAATGACTAACAATAAGGCATTTTAACCAATTCACATATCGGAACCGTACTATAATCTCAAATTTCAGAGCCGATATTAGCCGATTTCTCAACACCATTGAACGACACGGCAGAATCCCCGTAGGTTAAGTGGGTAAGCGCATGATTCGGGTATCATCTAGGATATATCTACATGTATATACCGGTAATCATCGCTGCTCATGCAGCAACATTTACCTAAATTGACCAATTTGTCTCCTTTTCATATGAAAGCGATATAGTCTTAATGAATGGACGAATGATGGATGAATATTAACGAGGCATTTAGTGAGGGTTGGGTGATCTATCAACATACAGACTGATTCATCGTAGGCTAATTAGACCTTTTTGATGTGCCATTTTATATTCATATTTGCATTTGGCATATCATATACCAATTTATTTTTTTTCATAGACACATGTCCTTCCTAACTCGCAATTACACACACCTGTTTCAGAGTGAATGGTATCATTACGGATTTATGTCTCTAAAGGTACTTATTTTGCTTAAAAATGTAATTGAAATCTCTGAATAAAATCAGAAGCTATGCCAGAATCGATTATCGATAGGAGCCTTCTATTGATACACTTACTTTATGAGCGATATGCAGCTATGAATGTACATCAAATATCAATTACCAGATTATTAAGCTGACATGAAATCTATACTACCATCTTCTTGATCAAGTGACCTTGCTATGCGATAAAGAGTAAACCCGTTTTATGCTAAAAGCCTGCGAAAAATAAAACCTATTAATGCTTTTAAAGGCCGAATATATATCAAAATGCAATTTTAATAAAATCTCTTGAGGGGAATTCGAAAGAATAAAATCATTTAAAAAATATTAAAATAGGATGAAAGCATTTAGGTTTACCTTTGAAGTAGAAGTCGTAGTACTTGTTGTAGTAATAGTAGTAGTAGTAGTAGGAGTAGTAGAAGAAGTAGTAGTAGTAGTAGTAGTAGTAGTAGTAGTAGTAGTAGTAGTAGTAGTAGTAGTAGTAGTAGTAGTAGTAGTAGTAGTAGTAGTAGAAGTCGTGGTGGTGATGTCACATTATTACCACTGGTATAGTAGTATTATCTTTGATATCTTAAAGTAGTTCAAATACGTGTACAGGTGAATGAATTCAATGGATTGCAATTCTGATAAATCGGTCGATTAAAAAGTCACTGACAAGCTTCTTTCATGGTTTTGATATTTTGACAAGACCCTTTTCATTGAGAATTATGGAAATATCCACACCTTAACTGTTCAATTGTTTTAAGATGATTTTGAAATAGTTAGTACCCGCATGACTATGCAAACTTTATGTCTATTGAAATGATATTAACTACAGGTAAATATTTATGGAAACCAGATCGTGCGTACAGTAATCCAACTTTAACGAGTTCATGTGAATTGCACTTTCAGGTTATAAATGTTTTCATGTTTAGTAATTATGAAATACAATTACTATACAAAAAATAATGTGTAAATAATCAATCAGGTATAACGATGAACGTTATTTAGGGAGTCTTGGGGCGCTCATCCTCCTGCATAATGGTCTCAAGTCGTGAAACAAAGAGGGGGAGGCAAGAAAAGGGAAGAAAGAAACAAAAAGTGTCAAGAAGGGTGATCTTGGTCCTTTATATAGCTCAAATATTCAATAGATAAAATATTATTACTTTTGTAATTGGTAATATTATTATTATTATCATCATTGTCATAAGTATTTATAATATTTCATAACAATTGTCCTTATGATTTTATTATTAATCTTATTAACATGATAATCATCATAATAATTACTGCAAGTGTTAGCTGCTATATTTAATATTAAATTGCTTTTAGTGTCGGTATTGTAAATTATTATGTATCAACAATATTGATTATCATAATGGTAATAAAAGAGTAACACGTAGAAGCAATGGGAAAGAGGATGAGATAGGCTAGTGGTAATACATTCATATCTATCGGAGATTTGCGTTGAATGAATTACAAGTCCACTCCAATAAAAAGAGAAAAATCCAACAAGAATAACACTGAAATGTTTTTTAAAATCGGATTTGAACTATAATAAGAAACATGAACATTTCAGAGGACAGTTATATTCACATCCTGGCCTGTATGCAAATGATGGGACTGATGGTGCTGGGGGTGCTCGTGGTGGTAGTGGTAGTGGTGGTGGTGGTGGTGGTAATGGTGGAGGTGGTTATGGTCCGTGCCAAAAGGGTTCTTGCTGAAGACATTTTTATTTTAGAAATGTATTGCACTTCAATCAGCGTATTGAGTTCGGTTTTTTTTTTCAAGATCATAATTTCCAACGAATTTTCATTAATATTTTATCTGGCAGAATTAGCATCTTTATAAACACCAAGTTTTAGGATAGATCTCAAGCACTGAAAAAAATGTGGGGTTTTTTTATATGACATTGTCATGATAAATGTGTGATAACTATTTTATTGAAATGATTTACAAAATAAGGTGTCATGATGATTAATGATTTGTGGAACTGTGCCAGAGTCCATAATTCCAATGGCGTCTGGGTATTATACTCTCTGAGATTGAAGCGTGCCCTATATTTACAGAGTACTCAACAAAGGGGGTATATCACTAGACGTGATTGCAAGCATCTATCATTTCATCTCCCTCTCTCATCTGTCGGCCTTTATACCCAAAGGAAATGTAATATTTGAAAATTAAAACAGAAAAGATAACCATTATTTTGGTTGATGGATAACTCCGGAGTTATTTCGTTTCTTGTCGTCCTTTTCAATTTGCCTCAGCTCATTGCAAAAGATGAAAGACACAAAGCCATGCCTGTTTGACAATGAAGATATGCCTCCTGTGGCGTATTTCATCAAATTATTCTGGGGTTTTTTTCTAGCATGTCTAACATGAAAACAGATCTAAAAAGTAAATATAAGCAATAACAAGACATTGGCCCTAAGCCATGATCATTCTCTTAAGAAGATTGGCTAGCCAATGTTTCGATATCAGAAAATGTGATTTGGAGATTGTTTACACCATAAGTTTCTTTTCTGAACCATAAAGAGAATATCAATTTTCGATTTACTTTTCCTTCTTAATCGCATTATTGTAGATAATGCTATTGGGTATAGGTGATTTTTGGGGGGGGTTTCATTGCTATTTTATTTTTAACAATATTTGGCTTTTAAAAAACCTGGTCAGTAGCCGATTTCGTGATCAAACCGTTCTATGAACCCCACCCACCTTATACATGTTATATTTATTCTTATTTTGGGGGTGGTAATCTGGCTGATATAAAGTATTGTAATTGAATTACAGGCAGGCACTGGAGACTGCTGATATTATGAATACGTACTTAGTAACTATTGATATGCACATCATTTGTCGTTTTCATCCAAATAAAGATTTGCAATGACATAATGTTACTCGCTTATTCGCCAGGAATTGCTGGTTTTGGCCAAAACAGGGAGTATCTATGCGAAAGCGCACAATAACTGCGTCACAGAAAACTGCGTCGCAATTTTCAAGATGCACACATAAATGTTTTGAACAAGCTAATTAATGGGACATGAATAACCCTTCATTCTTCACGGGATGCACAGACGAGATTCCCAATTGTGTTTTCAATTTTATTACCATCGAGTGCATATAATGTGTGGGTTCTACCAATTCAAATCAAATTTATCAAAATACAATTTGTATTTGCCCATTTTTGGCAAATACAGCCCTTCATTTAGTATGCGTTCAAGGTTTCGTCACTATCATTCATGTTTAATTGCTTCAAGATGAACGACTATCTTCAAGGCGCGCTGATCTGGTAGTGTTTGGCAAATACCGCAGTTATAATGTGGCTGCAAAGCTGAGCAGAGGCAATCATGTTTTCATATCTCATTAATATCTCATCATGGTCTAGACGCTCAATTTCTTTCAGGCGAGCAGAAAATCTCAATGTTACACTTCGAGTCATCTACCTTTCAAAGTCACACCCCCCCCTCCTCCTCCTTCCTTTTCTTCTTCGTCTTCAATCTCTTTCTTCTTCCTTTTCTTCTTATTCTTCTTCTCCTTCCTCTTCTTCCTTCTTTTTCTTCTTCTCCTCCTCCTTCTTCTGTTATTATTATTATTATCATCATCATCATCATAATCATTATTCTTTTCTTTCTTTTCCTCCACCTCCTTCCTCTTAATCTTTTTTCCTTCTCCTTCTCTTTTTCTTCTTTATTTTCTTCATTTCCTTCTTGTTCTGCAACTACTGCTGCTTTTATTTTGTATCCTTGTCAAAAGGGCACATTGCTTTTACCAAATCAGTGATTATGAGTAATTATTTACAATGAGGAGTGTTGAAATGAGTCAATATCAATCCATTCAAGGAAGCAAAATGCAAATTCATAATTCGGACGAAACAAAACGCTTCTTAAACGTGCAGTTCATTTTAACAATTATTTATATTACATTGACTTAACACGAACTCTCTGCTGTAGACTCAATCCTTGCACGTATACCATGCGTTAATAACAACGAACGCCAGTTTAGCGTTATATCTGTAAATTGAACGATTAGTTCTCTCTGGTAACGTGCCCATTTATTCCTCATCAAGGTTATTATCACGAATGACAGATGCATAATCATGATTATAGGTAATGACGCCATTATGTAGACTGATGTTAATCTGAGTATAGAGTTTGAGCAGATTAGAAGAAGAATGAAAAAGCTTTATAAGATGCCTCACCGCATTGGCCAGTGAACGAAGTAGCAAATTTAGTAGAGCTTGAAATTGATGTGCTTTCTCCAACGCAATGATAATTATTTGTATCAAAACAAGATGCCATTTGTCATAAAAGCGGCGCCAACTTCAGGGCATAACTTGTCTGTTCTCTATCCGAAAGCAATCCTACAAAATCATTATCAGGTTTCAATTTGATTCGACGTGTGATCTGCGGGGAAGCTACTCGGTTGTATCCCAAGAGCATTTATACACGATAGGTGACAGAGTTATATAATAGCACTATGAAACATTATGAAAAAAAACGACCTTCGGCCCATGTGTACAATTTCCTGTTTTTATTTTTTGGACAAACACCTTGGTATACCCTGAGACCCCTTACTTAAACAACATCTAAACACGGAAATAATTATGAAGAAAACATTCTTGTAGATAAAAAAAAAAGATGGATCCCTCCACATTAGTGACATGGACATGGTACCTCATCATTTCAATTTCTTATGTCAGTTTGGAAAGAATACTGTTTCCTTACAGGCAAGATTTTGAAGTTCACTTCTGACTAAAGTCAATTACCAATCCCCAAATATCTGTCTGAAACATCCCACTTCAGTACCACTGCCTACAGAAATGAACCAGACATGCTGTATTTGCAGTTTGTAACATCTCATCACACGTAATCATAACACACCACAAGTTAAAGTCCATTACAAGAAATCCGATAATCGAATGTGATGTGATCGAAATGTAAGGCGAAGTTTGGCGGGAAACCGTCAGAGCGAATAAAACTGCATTTTCTTATCGGAATGGTCGCGATAGTAAACTTTTTATTGTATTTACATCTCCCCCTTTCGCTTAACGATCGATTATCTTTTATTTATGACGTATGCCCTCATAATTCTATTCCAAAAACACCCCACCTGGAAATTCTGGGAAATGTAATCACTTAATTAGTGCACATCTCATTCAATCCTGTGCTACCTATTTATCTTCTTTTTAAAGATCCAGGAAGATTGCAACATCTCTTCATTATTTTTCCATTCTAGTAAAATCTTTCTGTTTTAATCTGGTCCAGCTAAACCATGAAAGAAACGAAAAAGTGGGGAAGCGGGAACATGAAACCACCATCACAGTTTTCACATTTCCATGGTGGCATGCATACATCTGTTTCACAAAAGTTTAGTTAAACCTTGAAATTCAATAACTCCGATATCAGATTTCTGTGAGATATTCAGCGTTTAACTCATTCATAATTACTCTATTCATTCAAATATCTTTGCCTGGAGTTACCCTTTCAATGCCAAAAAATATAAATTAAAAAATCACTTTGGTTATGTTGGTTGCGACATTTGAACACGCAGCTAGACATTGAGCAATTATGGCTGTCCACTATTCTTAAGCGCACGATTCCTTTGCTCCAGGGCATTCAGGACCCCTTTTTTTTCTCTTGCGCATTTTGTTAATTAAAATAATGGAGTTATTTAAAGGTACTGAACGAGGTACTACGTATTGCGAATAGCTGATATAAGCCTCCTGGAAACCAGTAGCAGTCTTTTTTGGGGGGGTCTGAGGCACTACTCCGACCTTTGCTCCGTCTAGACTTCCACCGACCCTTCTTCCGACCAAAACAGCATACGTCTGGGTCGTGGTAAGATAAATATTTTTAGAATTTTAATTCATGCATAAATAGAAATTTACTCCGACTAGGATTCCGCGTCTGAACAAGGCTATAAAGAGGTGGTATGATCATGATGATCGAGTGCATTCATGTCAGACATATTTTTTATTGTCTTTGTTGAATTAACGACGAGATTTTTGCTAATCACGAAGAAGTCTTTGAAAAATGATATAGACTGTAGAGTCTGGTAATTTGTGGGAAAATTCCCTTGGCCATGGCCAGAGAAGGCAAAGAGGGAAGTGGCAGGTGTCATGAAGTTGGCGAACAATATTATTCTTTTATATTATCGGTGTCATGCAAAAGTAAGCAACAGATCGACAGCATGCCAAGAATAATCACTTTACTAATTTTTAATCCCCCCGACAAATTTTGCCGACAGAAAATATGACAGTAGGAGGGGTGAATAAATGGAGAACTTCATCTGGAACGTAGCCTCTGGAAGTATTTAGCATTTATACATGACCGGGCGAACCAATTGTATCGAGTTTGTTTCAAATACATCAAGAACTGATTTGTTATTTTCGACAGCACCTGCCGAATATTGGAGTTTTATTATCCGGCCCATAATTTCCTGCGATTAAAGTTGAAGTACCGCTCCCGGGGGGGGGGGCACTTACATTGGCGAGTGGATACCATGATAAGGGTGTCAAAAACACAAAATAATGAAAAAGGGTATCTATTTCGCAAGGAAAATTACGTGTTTAGGGTCGAATTTGCGGGGATGATAAAACACTAAAATTTAAATGTTTTATGAAGGATGTCCTTTTTGCCCCAAAACTTCGTGTTTAGAGTCGCGCTTAAGGCATGTAAGGTGTAGAAGGTGGGGTCGTACTAAACCAAATAAGGTAAAGCCGACGACCGAAGGATCCGTAACAATAAGGGGTTCATTTCAGGGAATTTTTGCCAAGAGTATCGTTTTGTTTCCAATACTTGTTAAGGGTGGGGTTTCACACGCCAATACTTGTTAAGGGGTGCATTTTCAGAATATGGAAATTACGTATTTAGGGTGCTTTTCGAGACCCCATGGTCGCGCATAGTATCCACTCGTGAATGGAAGTGCCCCCCCCCCCGGGTACCGCTTCAGAACAAATGGCTGAATTGCTGCAGGAAACCTTTGGGCACTTCATTTATAATACCACACTGGCACAAAGCTTGAACACAGAGGTGTGGGCAAGTGGTCTATCCGGTGTCTTTTATCATATGGGAGTTAAGATGGTGAAAATATCCCGACATCTGTTAATATGGGGTAAAAATAATTATAAACTCTTGGGGATCACTGTAAATTATGTTTCTTCTAAGCTAACGTCAAGTTCGATCCTTGAGGGATATTATTATCAAAATGTCCACATGTACATACTGCCTCATATTATTTTTATAGGAAATGCTTTTTTCACAAAGCTTATTCACAGTATTTGGACTTCTAAAATAAATTTTAAGAGTTGCGAACATAGTCGTTATCGGTAGGCCAAATTATAAACATGGGAGAATGAGTGAGTAAAATGGTAAGAGAGATAGAGACTTGGAGTGCATCATCTCCTCCCCCTCGGGACAAACTTGTTACCCATTAGTGGCATTGTACCTTGTTGCACTTGAGTGTTGACATTATCAACTAGGAATTAGCATTGCATCATGCACGTCCTAGTCACACCTACGGATTGACTCCCAGACCGATCTAAGGTAATACGTTATTTTCAATGACAAATGATCCGTCGGTTCGGCATGGGTTTGTCAGTGTGTCTAGGACAATGGTGTTCGAGCACAGACCTGCATCTCTTCGTTTGACTTTGATCAATTACCACTCCCTACCAATTTTTAACAGGTAGATATAGCTTAAGTGCTAATGTACAAGATGAAACACCTCTTGGATATATAAGCCTGTGTATTTGACACGTGATAACTCACACCGCGCATCGGTAGATTACTTTCGTCAAACCTCCCATGGTCCTGGCCACATGTTTGCGTTAATACATTGGTCAATGCAGACCATGTACCAGTTATGACTTGGGTAGTAGTATTTGAAGTGCCAGTTAAGTTATTAACTTGATTTTCACGACTAGCCTGTGCTAAGATCAATCAAATTGACGCAACATGTACAGTAGTCCCGTTGACGTATACACTTAAAAAAAGTTTACACTGTTAAAAATACCCTGATTTTACAGAAAAAAGAAAGACTATTTTGCAAAGAGCAATCACAGAATCATTCTGTAAATTCATAAAACAGGAATTTTTCTGCAATTTAACAGATCAGGTCTGTTTAAAAAGGGGAAAAGGGTGTTTTATTAAAGGAAATTTGTAAGGTTCCATACACCCAATACCAATTTCCTGTAAGATTACGCAATTTGGTAAGATTACAGGTGTTCTCGAGACTCTGCTGCAGGAACTTCTTTTATTTTAAGGACAAATTTTCTAACAGTTTACCCAATATTGGGTAAAATGGGAACATGCATGTTTGTTGGGTAAAAAGATACCTAATATTTTGTAAATTTTACGCTGTGTTGCGTTGAAATTTACCCTTCAAACATGCCCTTTGCCAAATATTTGGGGGAAAATACACAGCAAACAAGCATATTCCCTTGCTACCCAATATTGGGGAAATTTTTAGGCGCTGTTTTAGAGTGTATCTTTGCGTCAGGCATCCAGTAGGCGAGGGTAGTACGGTTATTACTAAAATTTCTGGGATGTGAATACAGATTTCGTTAAAAAAAAATACTTCTGAAATAAAAGAAACCATTTTAAAACAAGATTTTCTAAAAAGTGGCTGACGCACCTGTCTCCTAACAAACAAGACCAAATCGATCGTAAGCCACATATACTAGTATTCCGAAAGCACTTAGTTTGGGTGTGGATACAATATTGATTTCGTTTGGATTCGATGTTTTCTTCTGGCCAGAACTTGTTTTAGACCCCTTGATATGAAACATAACCGCACTGATACAGCCCCATTCCCTCATATCCGATGCTGGTTGAGACTACCCCCTCGTCAGTTAGCGTCTCTCTCTTTACCGCCAATTCTATATAAACCACAAAGAGAGTCTTCCTCTTCACGCCTGAGTATTATGTCTGCAAAATATCAAAGTTTTTAGTGCTATATCGATTTCTTATGAATTTCAAAACACTTACTCTTTAAGACATTTAAGATGATTGCTCAGGATTTCTTTTAGTTTTTATCTTAAAGAGAAAAAAAAGGTTGAAAATGTAGATGAGTTACTATATATTCAACATTTTATTAATTAATGTACAAGAAATATAAAGAAATCGTTGTTTTGACAAGAGAGGGAACAGAATTTATTTAGCAATATTCTTGTCTTCATGCCTTGGCCAAAACAAAAGAACAAAAGAATATAAACCTTAGAACCCAATACTTGTCACATTGCCGTTGAAATTGTCATTCGTATTGAAGGTTTGTTCTCGAGAGAAATTTTGTACTCACTTTTCATTACCCCAGAGAATTAGGATACGCTTTGATCTTGAGTGCGACATGAATGCATTATCACTTGGATATGTTTCCTAATCAAAATTATGAACTTAAGTGTTCCCCTTGTCAGTTGTGACAGGTGGAAAAGGGTGTTATGAATCCTTACGTGTAGAAGTTTATAATGCTTTAGCAGAAGCATTCATCAGAAGATACTTAAGCTGTATAAACATATTATCCAGTGCATGAAGTCCAGGTTTATGATGATAACAGCTCTTTTTAGCCAAGATACTAAAACATGTTCTTACCTTGAGTTACAAGGAATAAATCATCATCACCAAAAATGCTGCACAGTATGGATCAATTTCTTGAAACAGGCAGTTATTGCAATGGTTGGGGTTTCAACCAACAAATCCTCTGGGTTGAGACAGAATATAGATTAAGAATCAAATAATGTTAAATATAACTCTTATAAGAAACGTTAAATATATTGTTTAATCATTTAATTTTTTCCCTTGTTTACCCTTGTACGATCATCACATTTCCTCATATGAAAAAGAGTTTTTATATTCCAAAAAATATCAGCATCAAAGCAAATCCTGGTGCTCAAAGAAAATTTTAACCAAATGACTCACATTTGGCTCTCACCGAAACCACTAAATAATTGTCATACACAAAAGGTATACAAAAAATAGAAGGTTGCAAATTATTTTGCCTCCACGTCAATATCATTATTGAACACATAATAGGAGTATTCATGGACCTAAGCAAAGCATTCGACACTCTTGACCACCAGATTTTACTTTAAAAACTTGAAAATTATGGAATTCGGGGAATCGCACTATCATGGTTTGAGAGTTATTTGTCTGATAGAAAACAATATGTCACTCACAACAATATTTCTTCTAACTTTCAGTCAATAAAATGCGGTGTTCCACAAGGATCGATCCTTGGCCCCTTACTTTTCCTTATATATATTAATGATTTGACTACTGTAACGCCTTTATTATCATTTGTATTATTTGCCGATGACACAAACATTTTTTGTTCAAACACTAGTTTAGAAACTTTAGTAGATACATTTAATCGTGAATTACCTAAACTATCTTTATGGTTTGAATGTAATAGGCTCTCACTTAATATAGACAAAACAAACTTTATGTATTTTACGCATACAAGTTCACATATTACTGAGTTTCCATACGACATAAGCATAGATAATATTCCACTCAAAAGGAAAAAAGAAACAAAGTTTTTAGGTGTCACAATAGATGAACATTTAAATTGGAATGAACATATACGTTGTATAACTACTAACATCTCCAGAAACGTAGGTGTACTTTACAAAATGAAAAACATAATTCCTCATACTACACTCGTTCTACTATACAATTCATTAATATTGCCGTATATATCGTACTGCAATATAGTTTGGGCAACGTGTGCAAAAACTAAAATTAATATAATATACTTATTACAGAAAAAAGCAATTCGAATTTGTACTAATTCGCAATATTTATCACACACAAATCCATTATTCCATAAACTAAAGACTCTAACTATTTTTGACATAAACTCATTTCAAAGCTTACTGCTTATGTTCAAATACGTAAATAACATGCTCCCACCTTCATTTCACAATTTTTATACTATGAACACATCTATCCATTCATACCCTACGCGGAACTCTTCTAATTTCCATTTAATCAACCCCAAATTGCTTATTGCGCAGAGATCCATAAGACACCATGGTCCTGATTTGTGGAACTCTCTACCTGAATCTATAAAAAGATCCACGTCTCTTTACTCATTTAAGGCAAACGTTAAATCTATGTTGATATCAGAATATTTGAAGTAAAATATCTGTGTCGATGTGTCATCATTAAAGCATCATCACCAGCATCCTCTCCATCGCCTTCATCTTCACCATTTCACCATCATCTTCATCCTTATCATCTCCATCTTCATTGCTCAAATTACATTACTGCTGTTTTTCATGAAATGAACTGTTTATCGATTCTGCTGTATTAATGTATTATATTAATCAATGAGTTCGAACCTGGGGTTGTCATTTTTTCAAGCAATCTGCTTATGATGACAATCCTTCTCCTGCAAATTGTAAATGTTAACTAATTTGGTATGAGATCAGTTTTGTTTGTAATGATAATTTTAGTACATTTAGTTATGATTCATGCCAAAAAAAGTTCTCAATATACTATGTTTGTTATGTTATGGAAAATGCATTATATACGAATGATGTAATTGCAGAAGTAAACAATAAAATCAAATCAAAATCAAATTATTATTTCGTTTTTTATATAACATTATTGTGAGCCAATACTCATGAGGATAATAATAATAAGAATAATTATGATAATAAATGATGGTTATGCTGATGATAATAAGCATTGAATTTATTATACATGTATAGGAAATATCTTATTCAATTAGTTTTGTGCCGTTGAAAATAATACCAATATAGAGCTTCAAGACTTTAATTGAGCTAGAGGTCATCTTTGTTTAACTGTTCACCTCAACTCGCATCCCAAAACTTGTGAGGTTTTTAACTTCACTCATAAAATGGCTTTTAAGTTGATCATTAAGCTGTTTGATGCACCGATTGGGTTTTTTGTTTATTTGGATGGAAGAAGTGCGCCGTAATAATTTTTGAATCAGCAAGATAACACGGAAAGAAGAGCTTTTAAAACAAAAGAATAACATGTTGGATTATGTATCGACGAGTCAGCTCCGGGAAAAAGAATTATGCAAAAGTTAAAATAAATCAAGTTATCTTACCGGCCTTCAAGTCCATGGAGGCGGTCAATTTTACTCTCATATATCATTATACAGGCAAAAAAACAATCAGAAAAAATTCAATCATGCATTTTTTTTTCAATTTCTTTATTTCTTTTTTTAAACTCTATTTTCCTTTGTTTCGATACTTTCGTGTTCATTTGTTGAGTTTGTTCACAAGTTCCTAATTATAAATATTTTGTTAAAAAAGGGATAAGTTATATGTACAGTCTCTTCATTTCAATTGTTAAAGGAAGAATTTCTCCCAAACTAGCTGATAATTTCAATATCATTTGACAAGGAGAGCGGCACGGGTTGACAAATGCTTCAAATATCACATCGACAAGTAATATGTAGTTCACATCTATATGTCAAGTGCATTGTTCCATTTTTACTCTAAATATTCGGAATAATTTATATCTTTATCCCGTCACGGCCCCAACCACTTGTCCAAAATATGACGGCGACTTGATTTTGAAATTTTGTTTAAGTAGAGCATTGGGATGTCATGGATGTTGAGTGCATTCTGTGCAGAGCTTTCCGTGGCAAAAGTCCCTCTGCTGCATTTAACTATGCCAGGAGATTATGCATTTTCATCTCAGAGGTCATTGTTTGGACGAAAATAGATGAAGTACTTTTTCTAGTCATGTTGAAACTTCAAGGGTAATTGACAGGTTAGTTGAAGTATAATTAACCGTCATTACTAACTAACCAAAAGATTGTCAAACTTCAATTAATATTAGTAGGGTAAAGCCAGGGATATCCCTGGTAAAGCCATATCCAGTTTGGTAAAGTGCATGTATACTATATACGTTTGCATCGTTCATGAGTACGAAAAGCATATGGTTCATTTTTCACAGTTTTCCGGTCCAATTAAGTACAATTATGTTCCAATTTTCACTAAATGTAATTTTTTTTATCAGAGCAAAGTGTCATTATGGCCAAATTATGGTTCTACTCGAACTGAATACAGATCGAATTCTTCACAGTATATTTCAAAATGGACAAGCTAGCCTAAGTAGAGAGAGGGCTTGATATTGATCTGGTCAGATGTAAATGAGCAGTGGGATTTGCCATGTTTAAAGCTTGCCGCGGCTATTTCGTTGCAATTGTAATTTTAGAATTAAAGTGGGAGACTACAGGTTGTTTTGCTTTTAGCTTGGCCAAGTTAATTCGTGTCCTGGTTGATCTTATGTTTTTCTCCTAAAAACGCAGATATTGATTTGTCTTTTCGCTTGAAGGAGAATAGCATTTACGAGGAACTGTCATTGGGCGCCAGTTGGCCGACATTTGTGACCTACGGTCATTGCTATTATCTTTTAGCAAGGATTGTGAAAATATGCCCTGGCTGACAGTGGAATTAATTTTTCAAACCTGAACGTCTTAGGAGTGCTCCAAGATTCCATTTTTAACACACGAAGGTTTCTACGAAAACGGATGCCGACAAAGCAACAGATCGAACCATTTCCTTTTGTAACTTTGCGCTCGTATCATAGTTATGGTATGTCTTTCTTCGTACGTTTCATCAAACCGAGAACAAAATATGAAGTAATGAATCAACGAGGTTTAGCCCATTTTTTTAGTTATCTGCAAGCGGACACTGGATGGCATGCCTAAAGTAGGCACCAAACACACAATAATCAGACTGCATTCGGACGAACAGAAAGTGAGAAAAATGTTGATTAAAATATAACACGATAAAATCATGAATGAATTGAATGAATTTTGCTTTGTGGATATGGATTTTGCAATAATATTCTTGCAATGAAAATGTCATACACTAATCATGTTTGCCCCACAATATGACCTCCCTTTTTAAGACACTCTTGTCAATGAACTTTTCTTTCTAAAAGATATTTTGGTTCCTTTTTAAGACGCATCAGTATTCGTGAATTAATGCTGTATTTCAGAATTTTCTGATCAGTGTCGCATAAAGAACGATCTGCTTGTCATTGCTTGTGTCCAGAATTAATGACGTAAAATTACTCTTAAGCTTTCTTTTTTGTATAAGTTTTCAGACAATCATGACATTACCAAATCCCGGGGGATACCGAGCGCGACCATGGGGTTTCGAAAAGCACCCTAAACAAGTATTTTCCATATTCTGAAAATGCACCCCTTAAAAACCGACACTTGAAAAAGATTCTTTGAATTGACCCCTTAAACAAGTACAGCGATATTTTAAGTGTTATGTCACGGACGTGATCACGGATATTGACTCTACTTTTCGTAACGTTGGGTTTATAACTGTCCCACCTCCCACCTCGCTCAAATCGGACTCTATAACACGTAGTGTTGGGGCAAAAATTACAATCTTTATAAAGCATTTTATTCAATTTTATACCCTCGCAAAATTTGACCGTAAACACGTAGATTTCCTAGTGAAATATGTATACCCGTTTTAAGCATCTTAGTGTTTTTGACACCCGTATTACGTTACGTACATGTACGTACGTACATGTACGTAACGTACCCAATCTTGAAAAAAAAATCCTTTTTACGAGTTTCTTTGGTCGCGCCGGGTATTTAGTCGTCAATTGAAGTGCCTCCCCCCTCCGGACCAAATCATACTTATAAAATGAAAACAGATAAACAGAAAAAATAATATACCGTACAAACTTTAAACAATTTGTATGTCCCTTAATGATCTTAAGTCAGAGAACATAGTCAGTATCAATCGGATTATGTCCTGGCTATTATCGATGCAACTAAGATTAGTGGGAAATTCAATTAGATTGTTTCCATCAGGCTCAATATAAATATAAAACAAAAAATAATATCTGTTCCTGTAAATCCTCGGCACTTCCCTTAATTACTTTCTACGGATTCAAATGATACCTTTGATGATTTCAGATTCTATTAGAGTTGAAAATCAAGTTTATGTAGGTCAATGCAATTTCAAATAGATCGAGCATAACGTACATAAATCATATCTATAATTCATGCATCTTGTCGATGCATCCGTCGCGATTGGAGTAATGATCGAATAGATCTGTATATTTCTATCAGGAATGGGAATATGTTGTATGCTATCGCATCCAAAGGGTGAAGATTACATGGAGTGAGAATAAATAATCGATTTTATTGAAACGTAATTGTTAAAAACAATGTTTCATAGTAACAAATGCCCCCAATTGTAATACAAATGTCTGTTATTTTCCATGGGGCAGTGTCTTTTTTTATCATCGGAATATATAACACCTTATACAGACTTCAAAACACATGCAATATATATATCATACTTAATCAACATCTGCATTTTATTAGTATTACATCCTTTCAAGTAAGGATTATGGATCGTGGATATGGTAATAATTATTGTTATCATCTCGTAAATATCTTGCTAGGGCGCGTTGTATATTATAATTATTTCGTTTTATTTACCAACATGCCCAACATAAATGCAACGTAAACACTAGTTAGATAAATGATGTCCAATATATAAACACACATAATAAGTTGGCCATAGGGGAATGCTGAAAAGCTGGGCTTGAAAATTGCAACTCTGTAAACCCAGATTTGTAAATGAATGATTATCGTTCGGATTATTTATCATTGTATTTGCTTTTAGGTTTCCACTGTTTAACCCGATGGTGGTAAGCGGAAGAGAATTTCATGAACCAAATCATGATTATCACGGACAACTTGTATAAGCTATTGAAATAGTTGGACCTGAATACTTGATGAAAACCATTGCCTAAAATAATTCTTCGTGACGCTCTTCCCAGATGGCGGGTTATTATTTTTTTGTAACATATCTGAGTATAGATATGAAGCATCACTAAATGTTATTCTTAATAACTATTGGTAAACCTTTGGATTTGTTGGATTCTCTTATAAAGGGATATGAGGAAAATAATAGTTCAGTCAAATCGCTGTAGTAATGACATCCCATGCACATTTCTACGGAAGATAGTTTGTGAAGGCGCAATAGTTGTATATAGGCCTACACTTTTGTTAGGGTGACGTATTCGAAAGAGTCGATGCCATATATGAGCATAATAATGTAAAATCGAACTATCGGGCCTCTGGTAGATTGCTCAAAGCAGTCAGTTATAGCATACAGAGGTCAAGCAAAAAAAATCAGTCCTCCGATAAATATTCTATACCTGAGCCCGCAATTGGTTATTATTTTCTGTGAAATCCAATAGCAACATATTTGATGATAATAATGACACCTTCTTTCATACTACTCTTAACATACTGAGAGGATGTGTCTTAAAATTAGAATTGTTTTTTATAGGGGCCTATTTTTCATCTCACGATTTTACATCGTCCCTAATTTCCTGTAAAAATTTCCAAGGCAACAGAGACATAGCTGAATATTATTTTTTTCAGAAACCATATTTTTTTAATGTAAGTTGTTTCAGTATGTCGAAGCTAAATTTATTGAAAATGTTCAAGAATGGGAATTGGTTTGGTGCCTTAGTGGTCAGGTAGTACACAGCATGTAATCGACAAATAACCTGTTCGATAATAATGCTATTAGGGCCTATAAAATCACGCATCAATTCTGGATGCCAAGTACCTCTTATTAAACCCCTTTTCCACTAGGGCCAGGACAGCGTCAGGACAAGGCGCGGAATGTAATAATTACAATCCGCGACCCTTCCGCAACCTGTCCGGACATTCCTAGGAGTGTCCGCACGCTGTCCTAAACCCTTCCTGGTGTTCGGGAAATCAAAATTTGTCCGCATCCAAATTTTGGTCGAGACCAAAATTTGGACGCGGATATTGAATTCCTGACACCTTCGGGACCCTGTCCTGACGATGTCCTGATGATGTCCTGCCCTTCCTAAACCCTTCCGCGTCTTCCGGAAACCATCCGCAATCAGGTCAGCTTCAAGAAGGAAAGAAGAAGCCATGCGGATTTTATCAGGAACATGCGGATTGGAATAAGAAGGCAAGCGGACAGTTTCAGGAACGTGCGGACAGGAATAAGAAGGCAAGCGGACTGTTTCAGGAACGTTCGGACTGGAATAGGAAGGCAAGCGGAGTGATTCAGGAATGTGTGGATCAAATGCTAATATGTATGGAACGAGTACACAAGTAGCAAAAACCATTTGCAAAAGCACTAGATGGGGCAACGGGATAATACAAGACAAGAAAATTACAAAAAGTAAAGAAGTACGGGGTCAAGGGGCCTAATTAGTATATACTAAAGAAAACTGAGAACCTAGTATTTCAAGTAGTGTTTTAAACATAATTACGCGAGCGCAAAGCACGAGTTGATTTTTTTTTTTTGGGGGGGGGGGTTACAGACTTGAAGGAAGAATATTTCAAGCATTTTCTACTGATCTGAAAAGTGGACTTTTCAAATATTTCTTGCAATAGTTCAACTGGCAATGATGCGAGCAGATTATTTTATTCTGCACTGAACATAAAAAGATGTTTCATGCAAAGTTTGATTATGAACTAGATTATTTTAATGTACTCGACTGAAAAAAAGGACCGTATAGGCAGCGCTTGACTTTACAAATAGGACAAATATCATAACAAAATTAATAATACAGGTGTAGATTCCAAACTGAAATTCAAGTTTATATTCCTATTACATTTTAAGCACTTTGTTTGATCATGAATGAGGTGTCATTAATAAGATATAATAATAGCAAGTTTATAAATATCGCTTTTCTCAGAACGGCTCAAAACGATTTACAGCAGGGGCAAAACGATTTATCCCAGGATTCATTTCAATCCCGCATGAAAAGTGCACAATTTCCACACCCTGGGAAGCATTCCTTGCATTCATCCCAGTCTAAAAATGGCGCTGGCAAATTCAAGCATACAATAACTTTCGCTTCCAACCGGGTACCCATTTAGCACCTGGGTGGAGAGTGGCAAGGTATGCAGTACGTCTTGCCAAAGGACGGTTTAGACCGCGGTGAGAATCGAACACACGACTCTCCGTTTACAAGGCGGGAGTAAGAACCACTACACCACGACTCTTTACAAAAAAATAGGCCTTCCTGAAAAAAGTCGTGCACAGAGCATGTTTCTCATAAACATAAGATATGAGCGCGAAGCGCAAACTTGCTTCTTTCAAACATCAAGGACGAAAAAGAAAAGACCTAAGTATTTTTCGTAAAAAATGAACAGCGTGCACAATCTTCTTATGATTAAACTATTGAAAGTATGAAGCGTGAAATGGACCATTATTTTTTAAAAATTGAACTAGCTGAAACAACGCAGATATTCTCGCCGTCTGCAGGTCTGTCAATTTCTTCACTCTTCTTCCTTTTTTCCCCTCTTCTTTGGTTACTCCATTTTTCCTATTTTTACGCAGTCAATAGGGCGTAGCGATCGCATTCGGCCTCCTGGAATTGCCCATTTACATTTTCTTACTTAGTCCATTTCAATTGGTACAAGAGGAGGCAAAGGCGATTAGACACTGGATTCACATTTTCGTCTAAAAATTAAAACTGATATTTCTAATCTTACACTTTCATAATCTCGACCAATTATTTTCTGTTCATTATCGCGATTTTTTTCCTCGATTCTATTTCACCTTATTTCATTCATCTCCTTCGTTTATTCCTATTTCTTTTGTGCTGTTTGTATATCTCTTTAATACTGGGAGGGGTAAGCCAGCAGCAGGGAGAGGAAGGCCGCATCAGCACGGCACCCCCTTTTTCTTTTCCACCGTATCATTTTTTTAAGTTTCCCTTTCCATTTCACTTATTTTTCTTCTGTTTGTATTTTCTTAAAGGGGGAGCAAGACCACCTCACCCCTTGATCCGCATGTGCATGTCGAATGCAATTTGCATCCTTACTTCCTGTTTTCTTCCTCTGTTGTAATATATGATCATGTATTAATTTGTAGAAAAATTATAAGAAAGTAATGTCATAAAGAGAGCCCCGACTTTGCTATGAACACATGCAGTCTTTTTAAAGTTACCTTAGTTGAAAAAAAATCAAGATCCGAGATAATTCATTGTTATGTATAAAAATGCACAAAATCTGCTTTCAAAAAGTGAATACTACATTACACCGCTAACACACTTTCCTTTATCCTACATATTTCAACTATTAAATAATGCGAGCACGAAGCGCGAGCTGAACATTTTTTTTACATTCCTTCCTAAATACTGGGCATTCTAAGCACCTTTTAAAAGCATGAACAGGAAAGGAGTATGACTATACACTTGATGTGAGCGCGAAGCGCGAGCCGAAACGAAATTCGACATAATTATCACGTTTTGTAAATCAGGAAAAGGATGGATAATTGGATAGATGGATAATATTCCTACATTAGTAATAAAAATAAATAAACATGCGTGCGTGTGTTTAGATCCAGACCTAGAATCTGGACATTCTAATTACATTCTTTATTATAATATCAATAATAAGAGCGCGATGAGCGAGCTAAAGATATTTGATTTTCAGATCTAAAAAAAAGAATTTAAGCGCAGTTACGAATTGGATATTGATCTCGCTTAATAACTGATGCGAATGAGAAGCTCAAGTTAATATTTTTATCATTACATATATTTTGAGTTGCGACCGGGACATTTTAAGGACATTTTTTTGTCTTCATATGACTATGATGACTATCTTCCTAAGCGAGAGAAACTTGTCGATATTCCATTCTGAAAAAAGGACAATGATTATTAGGAAATCATGAAAATATCGTTACATTACTTATTAATCAAATGAGGGCGCGAAATTGATATTAAGGTCAGATAACTGGACATTTTGTTATCATGAATAGGATGCATGGGTTGATATATTTTTAACAAAAATAATGCGAGCGCAAACTGTGAGCCGAAAATTTTAGTAAACTGTCATAAAAGAGGAATTTAAAATAATTTGTTACAATTGATATACATAACTCCCCAATCAAAATGCAAGCGAGCAGCTTTAGCTGATACTATTCACAATCAGACCATCCTAAAAAGGGATATTTTTAAAAAAATTATGGAATACACGAAGAGAATAGTTGTTTGACAAATCAAATAATAATAGCGCGCAGCGCGAGCGGAAAATGTTCATATTTAGACCATAAAATATAGTCATTTTACAGAAAAGTATAAAGTCTATTTGTAAATCAAACAAATTGAAATCTTAATTTCTGAGAAATGTTTGGTATATTTACTTCAAAACTTGATCTTTTAAGCTCAATATAAGTCTATTCAGGAAGTTATACATCTCATAGATTAGGCAATGCGAGCACAAAGCGTGAGCGAAAATTTAACATAGTGACATGAAATCCCCTCCCCCTCATCTTATATAATTCACTCGTCTTTCTCCTCTTGTTTTTCCTCTTCGTTTTCTCTTCTCTTTTCCCTTCTGTTTCTTTTCCCTCTCTTTCCATTTTTTTTCTTTTTTGCTCGTTCCAAATATTGGGGAGGGGGTATTTGATATCAAATGCCCCCCTTCCAAAAAGTGAGGGGACGCGTCGCCCCTGTCCCCCTGGGATGTCCACCAATGTATGCAATTTGATTTGAAATAAAAGAAAATTCTGTATAGTCTTTGTAGTCGAAGAAAACCAAAATAACACCCCTTAATTAATAAAAAAAATATATGGATGATAATTTTCATGGAGTATTCGCAAGTTGTCCGATTGTCCTAGTCCTTGAATTTACCACTCGTGACGTTGTCCTAAATGTCTCCGGTTCTGTCCTAATACGATCTGCATGCTGTCCGCACCGAACGCCGACAAATTTATTTAGATATTCTTGTCCTAGGACAGTCCCAGGAGTGTCCTACGACAATACGCAGACAGTCCTGGTTGTGTCCTAGGACAATATCATTTGCATAATCTTTTACGGAATTTAGTTGCGGACAGCATGCCGAAATGACAAAAGTTGCTTCCGCAACCCTTCCTGGTCTTGTCCGCGCCCTAGTGGAAAACCGCCTTATTAGCTAGCGATCAGGGATCAGATTATTCTCCTGATGGGGTTACTGTACTTTTTCCTTGCCAGTATTCCATTTTATTCGCACGAAATATATCTAATCTGGCATTACTTTGATTATGCAGCTATGATAAATACATGCGCTTGTACATGTTTTTTAGTGTTTGTTCTATATACCCTTATTTTTTCACAATCCACTTGCCCATGAAATAAAATTTTTAAGGCAATAAAAAAGCCTATCCGTGAATAATCACAAATAAAGTGATTATCGACTGATTGTGTCACAACGGATTGTAATATTTACGGGTACACTACAATGTAAACATGACTGATTTAGCAGTTCATTCCTTTTGTTTTGCTTTCTGAAATTGTTACACGTAACGTCTATTTTTCCTTCCATTTTTCTTATTCTCCCTTTCTGTTGGTGTTCTTTTCCATATTTTCCCTTCACCACCTACCCTCCTTTATTTTTTCTTTTCTTTCTGTGTCTTTCCTCCACTCTCTTGTTTTTTCCACTCTTTTCCTTATTCATACTCTCTGTATTTCTCTCTCTTCATTTTCTCATTTGCTTACAATTTCCCATAATCTTGGTTTCCTCTTTCTCTCTCTCTCTCTCTCCCTCTCTCCTTTTCTTTCCTTTCTTTCTGTCTCCGTATTCCATGGTTATACATGTTATGAGCACTTAATGCCCTAGTTGCGTTCTGTTCGAATTACACCTTTACACTTTTTAACGTTTGTACATGCTTCATCGATCAACATTTTACTTTTTAAAGGTTTTTTTTTGTTGTTTTTTCTTTCTTGGTATATCTTTTATGATTGTGTAATATGATAATCGATTGGTCGTATATTTTTGCTTATAATCTATTATTATGTATATTGTACTTTGCCTTTGCTTATAATGTGCACTGGATTTTTCAGTTTTTTAGGGACTTGTTTGCCAGTATTCCCCGATTGAATACACACCATACTATTATACTAAATTTAGAAAAAAAATTATCCTAAAATGATTAAATCTCAGAGTGATCATGGTTCTAAGAGTTCATTATATCAGATTGCAAAATAAATTATTCAAGGAAACAATGGCAACGTGAAAAAGTGTCGGATTGATTCCGCATTTTCTCACACTTTGCTATAAAAGGTAATGTTTTCGGCAATGGAAACAGGATTTGTCACCCCCATATAAAAGAGCCTATTACTTAACGTAAAGCAGTCCAGTTCAAGTGGTTAATATCTTACTATATTACAACAAATAGCTTATGCTGGTACATAACTTTCCCCTACTTTGGCAGTTTGTTTAAAGGCACAAGCTCCCTGTTCGGCCATTCTCGCAGTGCGCAATGTATAGTTTATGAAAAGAAGAAAACCATGAGGTTTAATTCGCAGTAAAAGAGGTTGTCTGTTAAAGTACGGTTTAGAATCTTTTAAGATTCATGGTGGAAAAATCAATGTTGTAGTCATGATAGTTAGATGGCACTGTCGTCATTATGCAAATTCATATAAGGAATGAACAGTGGCGGATCCCCCCCCCCTATTTTTTTTTTTTGATGGTTATATTTACTGGATTGGTACCATGTAGTCAATTTCAAGGGCTAGATCTAGTCAAAACTATATTTTAACTTACGCTCATGGCCTTTGTGTTCGCACAAATGCACCTCTGTCATACTGTATTGCAATATGTAAATTCCGGAATTCCAGGGCGCGCCAGTCGATTGGTTGGAAAGTTGCACCACTTGTAATCGGGAGTTGCAGTGCAGTGACCAGTGTGAAGATGTTGGATTGGATATCATTTTTTCCCGAAATTTTGTGTTTTTTGTAACATGCGTTTGTCCGTCTTTATGGCAAATACATGTAAATTGTAACAGATCGCGAGAGAAAGTGTCAACGATGCGAATGATAATGTCTATCCCCGAGATTATTCTTCACTCAAAGATGAAGCTCTATATCGGGCGCCACGTGCGCAGCATTATCATTCTGCCTTGGTCATGTACGTTTTCACTGAAATGTATAGGTCAGACATATTTGTATTTAATGTAAACTAACTTTTACACTTTCTGGTAGATTCAGAGGCATATTATCCAGGGAGCCCCAACTAAGTTTCGCCGAAGCAATCATTCCAACGAATTATCAAGGAGCAAAATTGTATATTCTCAATCACCAGTCGACCCCACTCCGCGTTTGCTGTGTATAGGCAGCTATATGTCAGCGTAAGGAGCGAAGATTTTATGTGACGGGGGGGTGGGGGTTGGGGGGAGAATAAAAATTCTTTCGTGCTGGGGAAAAACGTCCCGAGGACACATTGTGTATTGTTAAAAAGTAGAAATTGTGCTCTCAAAATACGACTTTTGGACATGTTTTTTTGAAAAATTCCTTGTCGTGGGAGGGGGTATCCCCCCTCCCACACCTCCCCCGCTCGGTCGCTTCGCTCTCTCGCCGCTGGCGCGCCCCCCCCCCCCTATTTCAAAATCCTGGATCCGCCCCTGATGAATGAGTAAAATAAAAATGATAAGTTTTAAGTACATAAATCAGTCATAAAATTTAGGCAAAACTCACAATCACTGTAGTGCTATTCTCTTTCTCGTATACCAATCGCAAACACTGGTAAAAAAAACCTGATTTTACAGAAAATGAAAAGAAAATTTTGCAGAAAGCAATAACAGATTCATAAAACAGGAATTTTTCTGCAATTTAACAGAACAGGTCTGTTTAAAGGGGGGAAAAGAGTATTTTTTTGTATTAATGAAATTTGTAAGATTCCATACAACAAATACCAATTTCCTGTAAGATTACGCAATCTGGTAAGATTGCAGGTGTTCTCGAGACTCTGCTGCAGGAAATTCTTTTATTTTAAGGATAAATTTTCTAACAGTGTAGTCATACACAGTGCCCCAACTTACAGGTAATACCAACGCTTTCAAATGAATTATTCTGTGCATATTTGAGGAGGTTAATCAGCAGAAGAGCTTTTCAACGACATTAATGCATGGTAGACGCTTTCATGATATTTTCTACTTGAATTCTATCAAATTGTAATGACCCATGATTTGAAGTGATACGCATAGTTCAGGCTTGTGTGTAGATGGGATTCATCCTAAATGGATGAAGACTATTCATGTTCAATCTGCAGGGTTTTTCTTACATTCTTAAAACAGATTTGGCAAAATAACAAATTCGTAGGTGAATATGTGCCCGGCTAGCAAAAATAGCCAAAATCACCCAATTTATTATTCAAAATGAACAAGAATTTTGGTTGATATGGACCATTTTCATCCTTCGGAAACATATTCATCAACATGTAGATTGGTTACTTTGATCAAACCTCTTTGAGAGTGTACACCAACAATGATGAGCTTAAACTCTGATATGCCAAATATCAATGTGTCACGTTTACTTCAAATACTAAATTTTACCTTAACCCTAAAGAGACTGGGGGGGGGGGGCTGATTCAGCCCCCCCCCCTCGACATTTTTCGCGATAAATCCGCTGCGCAAAATTTTTTGACCGCGTCGCTCGCTGACTTTTTACTTTCAAGTCTCGCGCAACTTTTGAGACCAAAATTGTGACCCCCGGGTACGCGGTACAAAAATTACGCATCATTTCGTAAGTGCATGCAGACCCAAAATTACTCAAAAACGTGAATTTGTGTACAAATCCAATGCAAATAGTGTTCTTAGCCAAAATTCATAAATGTATCATTATTTTTCCTTTTACTGCTCAAAATCAATTAATTTTATCTTGTTTATGGTCAAAATAAAGTCCCCGACAATTTCCATTGAAAAAACAATGAAAAACAAAAAGTCGAAAAACAAAGAAATACATAAGAAATTTAGAAAACAATAGAATACATAAAAAATAAATTTGATTTTGAATTTTTTTTAAAATCAATTTGATCAGATGCCTATCTAGAGTATGTGAAACAAAAATTAGCCTTTCAGGGGCATTATTTTATTAATTAGAGCAAACTTATGATTTTACGCATAAATTATCATAATTAATGAGACATGAGATTTTTTGGCGAATTTGATGTTATAGTTTTGTAGATAATGCCATGGGTACGCGTGTGCCAATTTTCGTCGCGACCGCGCGATCAACAGCCGAGATCATAAGGGGGGACTGAATCAGCCCCCCCCCCCCCAGTCTTTTTAGGCGTCGAAATAGCCCAGTCTATTTAGGGTTAAGGCAGGCAATATCGGACACCTATCCCAATTGTTATTGTAACCACAATGATACATCGTTTCATTGGCAGGGACAGTCAAGTACTATGTTCACGCACACAGAATTTACTGTGATATAATTGAATTTACATCTCATTTAGATATTAAGTTAGTGATCATAATTTATAGTGATTTGTAACATGTAATAAATGGCTTTCAATATGTGTAAAGATATTGCGTGTATATCATCGCCATATCACACAACAATGACAGCACGAGGGAATGGCTTAGAGCTGAACTTTGTCAAAACTGATTAAGATTTCTTAAAAAGTTTCGTCCTTTATTCAACGTGAACATACTTTAACTACACGAAAATAATATAAGTCGATCTTGGTATAATCGGCCTTCCACTATTATAGCGTATATAAAATCATTAATTTTAATCAACAATGTTTGATGCAAACTTCTTATTCTTACTCTTTAGTTTATAGAGGCCAGAAGGAACTATCAAAAGACCTGCTCGACAAGTACGGCTCGGTAGCTCTCAGACCAGTTACCAATGCTTCTCAGTCCATTCAGGTCTACTTCAGGATTCTCATCGCCCAAGTCATTAGCTTTGTAAGTATACTCATGACGGAGTAAGATGGCATTTGAAGTAGAGTGAGAGGGGGTAGCATTAATGGAGGACAGGGATATATTGAAATTGTGGGGAACGAGATATATGTGTAAAAGATATAGAAAGAGGCAAGATATGACAGAAACGGTAGACAATATGTTTGAAAGAAGTCTAAAAGAGGAATGAGAAAGAGACAACGAGACGGTAGAGGACCAATAGATGTGAAAGAGTTGGAAAACGATTAAAAATGAAAGAGAGGGCAAGACGAGAAAGGAGAAGAGATGAAATATATAGGACGGATGTAGGTAAGAGTCATTGGCAAAGATATGCATTACATGAAACATGAAGATATAATATAGTAAGAAGTTTTGTCGCTATTAATTCGGTCCTTACTTGAAGTGAAATATCGTTTTCGGCAGACGTTAAAAATCAAGAGGAAACTTAGATGCATCATCGCTTGTGGTTTCTGACGGCTTTCAATCGGCGTGTATCTTAATAGTTTTGCACTCAGGTATTCAGCATTCTCCTTAGAAACAATTATTATGTATACCAAAGCAATGGAATTTTAAGAAATATACCACATTCTTGGACAAGTTGTAATTAAGATATTATTATTACCGGTATTTTTTAATTAATCTTTCTAACAATGATGGATTTATATCCTACGATATGACGTGATCTGTCACTCAGGCATCTCGTAGTACTAAATTACCTCAGGTCCAATGTATTTGAGAATTATTCAATATAGAGTGGGGATCTAGATCATCGTCTCGTAAAGTTTAGATTAATACGATCGTGTTTCCGATTATGACCTCATTCTATTTATTATTTAATATGACTGCGGGACGGTGGAGGTGGACGTAATCAGCCGGAAATTAGAGGAGAGTCATACCTATTAAACATTATGAGCACATTAATGACATAAAGGTTTTAAAGGGGTCTATACCTGGTTGATCAATAATTATTATAAAAAAAATCAAAATTTGAGAAAAGGGGTTTAGTAAAACTCAAGTGAGCTTGAAGTAAAAGTAAAATTAAATTGTGTAATATGAATTTTCGGAAGCTGCCGACAATCGAAGCAAAGGGGAACGTATATACCACGTCCTGTTAAAACAATCATTTGAAATGACCAGGTGCCTTGCCATGTCGGGCATTCTTGAATCACAAGCACCCAAACCCACCAATGTTATATGCAGTAAATTATCATTCGTTATATACTTGTAGCACGTACATAATTACTGTTACCCCTCTCCGATGTTGACGGTTTAGTTACAATGATCTCGTGTTACATCCACTATGTATGTTATGAATGCCTCACTAATTACATGCTTATATCTGGAATGTTAATCCTGCACGCTTTTCACAGAATTATTGGCGGTATCTGTTATCATGGTTATATTCATATGTTATGAAAATGCGAGCAGTTCATGCTCTGGTTCTTTGCATTAATACAAGGTCGATGAACAGAAACGAATGGTTTTAGGATAATAATTAACAGCTAGACGAGATAATTAGCCACTAAAATTAAGCGCAAATTAATAAGTAATATCTTTCTTCATATATATATATATATATATATACATGTATGTATATGTATTCATTTATTTTTTTTATTTTTTTTTTTATAAATTATATATTTATCATTCGTGGATAATTCTTCGGTCAAAGCTTTGCTTTTGCATTGTTGGAATCATATAACTTCTTGTTCATTAAGTTCGCGAGCGCACAGGAGGGATTCTTTTTTTTTTAAAGATTTTGCTGAAGGCGACGCCATCAAGTAGCAGTGATGCGTACAGTTAACCATGATACTATATAAACAGTCTGCCACCTCATCAAATTCTCGCGCCGTTCTCATCAATATTTCAGTAGACTTAGCTAATAACCTAACGCTTAATATACAGAGCCGTCAATGCATCTCTTCTAATGATGAAATGGCGTCATTTTCATCTTATTTCATGGACTGACAGGTCGTGATTGTTCATCGTAGGCTCACAATAATACTGAAAGTATGAAATGCCATCCTATTACTTGCATCGACTGTGATTTTGCGAATAATTTAGATAGTAATATTATTGGTACCATATTCATGACTACCACCAATATTATCATCATGATCTTATTTTACTTCTTCTTCATTATAATAATCAATCATGTATTGATCATAATGCTAATGGTAATAATAATAGCAATAATAATAATGATAATGATAAAGAAATAATAATAATGACAAAATTAATGATATATATATCATTGATATAATAGTTTCAAAAGAAGAAAATTCTAAACACAGCTATTTACACACTGGATGAATGAGCAGGTAAATACCATTCTCAAACAAACTGATAAAAAAATAAGTCAATAATGAAAATATATTTTCTAATTCATGATGAAACTGATAAGTGACAGTATTTTGTTTTGTTTGAAAAGATGAATTTGCAGAAAAACACGGTTGAAATACTCGGCTGCTAAATATTAACATCATAATTTAATATCTAATGAAGATATTGAAATAGTTGAAAAGTTAACTATACTATAACCCATTTTATTATTTGCAAGACAGGTGAAAGTTGATAAGATGATATTAACCTTAAACTTGATTGAAACAGCTTCAGTGAAACTAAATAACTATTGACTTATTTCCTTGCCTGGTTGACCAATCGAGCCATGTTCCGCTATGAAAATGATTTTGTTCATATAACTGTCAATACTGAGATATAAAAGATAAGTTAGATAAGAATACTTCGACAGTTACCGTCATGCCACAACTACCAACACACGTAAAGTTTGGTTACTTGTAAAATATAGTTTCTACCAGGCATTGCCAGGGACATGCCCCCACCGACAAACCCACAAATGCCCGCTCACATTCACCTATACACACACACATTTCTTTCTCTCCCTCTTTCTCTCTTTTAAACACATTTCTGTCTGTGATACGCTAGTCGTGCTTATTAATTACTTATTTATATGTAATTGCCTATAGCTAATTCATCAATTTGTTTGCCTCTTTGTAGTCTAATTACCTGATTTTTTTTCAATTATGCAAACCGGTCAGTATTATAGAAAGACGGTTCGTAGTAGTGGAAATAAACATGATATAGAACGTTTCACAAGAGAGAGAGATTGGGGGAGAGAGAAAAGTTAGATGCAGATAAAATTCACAGACATGACCTTAACTAATTTATTCTGACGTCATTTACGACGAGATTATCTCCTTCTTCTGACCAATCTACTAATCAAACCAGTCTTACTAATGGACGCATGCCCAAGGCAATTCACAAAATACAGGTAAAGGTTCATGGTTTTAAAGAGACTAATATACCCTCGCCTGCAATTTATTTTGTCCCATTTACAGCATGAATTGCACATAAGACACCTTTAAAATAGTGATCTTTTTTTATAGAATTCATAGGATTTGAAATCTTTTTATCATGTACATTTTCATTAGCATGTTAAGAATATTTTTGATACGAACTTTACCATGATGCAGAATAGAACGCCGCAGCAACAAAGAATGACCTTGCCTAAGATCAACGAGTCGTGTAAATGGACCGTAATTAGGCTAATTGTGGAAAGTGGAGGGGGGGGGGTATAAGATTCGAGGTGATGTTTCATTTTGTTTTACCCAAATGTGTACAAACACTGTCCAGCATTTACAACATTGCCTACTTGAGCATACATACATACATTTTAGCATTTTTATAGGGTTTTTTTTCATATTAACATTACCAAGCGCTTTATAAAGAATAGTTTTACTCTCCAAGTGATGACAATGATATAAATAGGATTTAGGAGAGGAAACAAATAGGTTTTTAATATGTTTATGTACAGAAGGACATGCTGGAGAGAATTTTCATAAATACTAGGAATACTGAACCGCGTATTAATTTTACAGACCTAAATGTATAGGGATTACAAAAATCAATAGAATCGTATTGTATTTATTTATTTATTCATTTATTTTTTTTATTTATTCAGTCAATCACGGTAAAGCATTTTATTCAGGTATCCGTACAAAACAGGCAACAGTAAGATAATGCGAGCATATTTACAAGTTAATGCATGCAACACATAAAATTAAACGTGAAATAAGGACGAAAGAGAGAAAGAGATAGAGATGGAATATCAAAATTGTCGCCATGATCTGGATGTAATAAGAGTATTTTATCCTTTTTAGAGGCCTATACATTCAGATCTAACCCTAACCCTATGAATGTTTTACCCATCTGCATGTATTGACCTTTATGAAGGATAAACTCCTATACCCGAAAATAACGCTTTATGGTATAGAATCTTGGGTGAAGTTATATCATTTGGGCAAAATATTTAGTCACTGGCGTATGTAGCCATAATTCCATAATTTCTTATTTCATCTTAGAAATGTCTGGATGAAAGATGATCATCAAAATATAGATCATATATCCATTGATGAGTACAGCTTTACCATAACCGAAAGCTTCTGACCCCAAACTTTACAGGATATGTCAGAACTGTCTTCACCCCTGCCTGTGATGAGGAGCAGAGCTAATTATTGTCCGAGTTTGATAATTGAGGAATCATGGTTTCTATACTTATCACGGGACAGATAATTGCTATCAACATGATCAAGTCAATCTCAATTTTGCTGAACCGTGAGCAAAGATCCATTATGACCAACCGTAAATATTGCCAACATGAGTCAACACATTTAATGGAGAGTCAATATAACATCTGATTTATTTCTGACGCAGAAAATGTAATTCGGTATACATCATTCAAGCCATAATGATGATTCATGAACTGCTTCATACTTATATTTTCTAATGTTATTCAGTTTTTTTATTTGTCCTCTCCAATGCTATTGATTTGTTTTCTATTTGCTTTAACATTCATTTTCAGAACGAGAAAGAACAACGAATAACTATCAACGGATGGAGAAAGTTGGTAAGTTGCAAATATGAAAAAAAAATGAATTGAAGGCAAATGATTAATTCATTATCCATCCGGTCAAGCCACTTCACCTCCAAATGTTTTATATATATATATATATATATATATATATAATATATATATATATATATATATATATATATATATATATATATATATATATATATATATATATAAATATATATATATATATGTGTGTGTGTGGGTGTGTGTGTTTGTGTGTGTGTGTGTTAGTGGCCTAAGACCGTAGTAATCCTGAGGTCGCGGGTTTGAATTGTTTCAGAGTTCCCTTTAATTTGTTTCTTGTTTTTCACTGCAGCCATTTATTGCATTACGGGTGTTGCCATTGAATAAAGAGGAATAACAAATATTCCTGTCATTTAAAAACATAACGGAATCTTTGAAAAATCCCTTCAAGTATAGTTATATTTATTTAAAGGTCATGTAGGTATGATTCTATAAATCGTTAATTCCCACTATATTCGCTAGCATTATTTCGGGATTCGGAATGGGGCCCTTCGTAACTCTCTAGATCTGTGTCACAAACTGAAAAACCTTCCATTCCCCTAAAATCATGAAAATAATATCGATGCAGATTATGCAGCTAAGTAATAATAATATGTTCATTTATATAGCGCTCTTACAATATATCACCGTTTCATAGCGCTTTACACAAAAGGAATAGAAAATTGTAATAACTAATACATGTAAATGTGGAGGATTGTGGCCCAGTGGATTAGTCTTCGGACTTTGAAACAGAGGGTCTTGGGTTCTAATCCCATAGATGGTGTAATTTCCTTCAGCAAAAAACTGATCCACAATGTTCTGCACTCAACCCAGGTGAGGTAAATGGGTACCGGTAGGAAGTAATTCCTTAAAAAAGCTGTGTGCGCTATGAACGCCTAGCTTAGCCGGGTAATATAGGAGCGCCTTGAGCACCTAACAAGGTGGATATGTGCGCAATATAAACACCCTATATTATTATTAAATATTATTGATTAAAAATCAGAGTATTTAGATGTTTCTTAAATACTTCCAAAGCAGGAGAAAGTCTAATATATCTTGGAAGGTCATTCCAGAGTCTTGGGGCACATGTCTGAAAAGCATTGTCACCTGATTTAGTATTTGTCCGTGTAATATGGAGCAGAGTAATGTCCGTACTCGAGCGAAGCCCGGGACGTTCTGACTGATGTAGGCGGATGAGAGAGTCCGTGTAGCGTGGAGCTTCATTATGGACAATCTTGAAATCAATGGTCAATGAAAACAATACGTTGCTTCACCGGAGGCCAATGCAACTCTCTTATGTAAGAAAAGGAACATTCAGTGTATGGTTTTAGATATTCTACAGCAAGGTAAAACGGAGGACAAATCTATTTAATGCTAACAAAATGTGAAAATGTTTCTTTTACAAGTTGATAAAGGTATACTTAATATTTTATGGTGTTAGGGTTATGCCTTTAATGATCCTTATTTCCAAAATGGAGTGTACCAAAGCTCAATATTCTCATTAATTAATGAAAATACAGAAGCTGCCAGAATATAGGAATAAATATATAAGTTGAAAAACAAATAGGGGCAAGACACCTACTACTAAGAAAAATGTAAACTAAGGTTTTTGTGACATGCATCGAGACTAGTCGTGAGAGGTGCATCCATAGAAACCCTGCAGATAAAGTAGAAATTTGTTATTTCTAAGTATGACACAGGCCTACTAAAAGCTTCATCTGAGTAAAAATCTGCAATCCGTTCCGACAATCGCATGCATTATACCTTTTTTTCAATTTGCATGGTTGTAAAATGGACAGGGTTTACGAGGAAGAGGTAGGGCTTCGTCGCAGAGGTCAACTTTCATGACTTTTTGACGATTTTCTTGTTTAATATACCATGTATATACAGGGGTGGCGGAACGTAAGCAAAAAATGGCATTTTGGTGCAAACTGATATTATCACCATGAGATTATCAGCTGTGTGTTTTGTAGTGATTAAGTTGAGCAAAGGTTTTCTGATTGATAATATATATGTTTAATATTCATTATTTCGCGAGCAAGCGGTTAGAAAAAAAAAATCAGATCCGAAGTTGTAAAGCTCACTTTTTGGTAAAATATGAACCTAATTTACTGTTAAAATAGCATCCTTGCGAGATGTTGCTAGCGCGAATCACGAGCTCAAACTTTCATGCAATGAAAAGAAAACATTCCGAGCATGTTTTGTAATCATGAAAAAGGGATGTGAATCTAAATAAAGAATTATTGCAAGCGCGAAGAGTGAGCTGAAATTTTTAATAGACTGACCAGAAAAAGAACCTTCTAAAGACTACATTTAGTGAATCATGAATAGGATACGGGCTACATAGTGACCAATCGAATAATGCGAGCGCGAAGCGCGAGCCAATTTTTTTTATATTCTAACCAGAAAACAAGACATACTAGGCATTTCATTTAACCAGGAACGGAATGAAGTGATTTTCTAACCTAAAAAATAATGTCTTATGTTTTACTTCAAAAAGAGTATTTCATTTATAAAAGAGGGCACATTTCATTTAAAAAAGGGCATTTTCCATTTTGAAAAAAAGGGGGCACTTCCCCGCCCCCCCCCCCCCTAGTTCCGCCGCCCCTGTGTATACATGGATGTTTGTAAGACTATTGGATCTTAGTGTGATCTAGATTCACATGACAGTTACACCAGCAAACTAACCCAAGAAAACATGAATTTTTTTTTCAAAATTAATTAATGAAAATACATGCCTTCGGTCGGTCTGAAGTCGCTTTAAAATCTGTATAGCATGTCAGTCACACACTGTCAGTTTAGGTAGCCGTTGATGTCGATTTCCCCCCGAACTTGTTTATTTTTTATACAGAGTTTGGTCGATTCGTCTTCATTAGATTGCAACAATGAAGGTTATTGCGCTGTTTGGCGAGCATGATTCAAAAGAAATGGCGAAACGCAGTAACTATCCGAAAGTGAATTGATCAAACTCTATTGCTCTGATTGCAAAAAAAAAATCGGGGAAAGCCACTACGAACCGTCATCTAAACCGGTAATGTGTGATCGTTGCCATACCAAAGATTGCGCATCAATATTGACCAACGTCGGCAAAAGAATACAACTGCCATATTGGATTTATTGATATTGCCTTATTTACCAAAATGTACCGTTCTGTATCACACGTCGAACCATATGCCCATAAAGGTCTTCAAGCTCGTCAGGGGGGGGGGGTCTTTCAAGCTCGTCAGGGGGGACAGGGATACGTCCTTTGCATGGGTAGCGGTATGTCAGGGGGGCAGACTGCCCCCCCCCATAGGTACGCTAGTGGCTATAATGTTAAAATGTTGTAGTTTTTCAACACGATTTCTTCTTTTTCAAGAAATTACATTCAATTCAATTCAATTTTTGGTTAGATAATCACTTCATTCTGTTCCTGGTTAAATAAAATGCCTAGAATGTCCAGTTTTCTGGTTAGAATATCAAAAATATTGGCTCGCACTTCGCGCTCGCATTATTCGATTGGTCACTATGTAGCTCGTATCCTATTCATGAGTTCATTCATGTAGTTTGCTTCAGTATATAGTGAAAGCAGTCACAACCATAATCACTATTTTTATTGTTCTTATTGTTGCTTTTATTATTTTTATTATTAATTTATAGCATTATTATTACTATCATCATTATTATTATCATTAATTATTATTACTGTCATTATCATCAACATCATCATCATCATCAATCCCAATCGTCAATAATGTGCATTCTGCAGCCACATTAATCCAATTTTGCATGAACTTGTAGATTATTTTCTCTTCCTTTTGCTTTGTCTTTCTTTAGCAATGGTTGGATCAATTCCTTGCATGGGATAAGGAATTGTATGGAGGCATTAATCAGCTGGAAGTAACCCCTGACAAGATATGGCTACCTGATATCAAGCTATACGAAAAGTAAGACCCAACCTGACTATAATGTAAAAACGATGAAAATTTACTGCATAATGTGATTGATTTTTATCAACCATAAAATGTCACAGTTTGTACACAACTCATAACAAAGGTAATAATTATCGGACATTCATCTTCAAATTCTAAAATAAAAAGAGTATTAACAATATATCTTTAATGAATCATTTTACCCAATATTAGCCGTGGCGTAGGAGTATGTAGAAGTAGTAGTTATGGTAGTAAAATGACGTCTTATGTGGGCTAGGTGGTACAAACTCAGGGTACCTTTGTAAGGTGGCGGATGGCCAATGAAAAGGAAAAAGAGGAGTTCTCTCAAAATTTCATATAACATTTTATCCTTGATCATAGCTCATATGATAATGTCAATTATATGTCAGTATGTAATTGACATATAATAAATTATACATATATATATCTATATAATTTTTCTGGCAATACAGTAAACAGACTTGTGATTTTCTTCTATCCTAAATTACATACAGCATTGATAAGGACTTCCAGAGTGAAGATAAGGTCAATGCCCTTGTGAGCTCTGACGGTATGGTCACGTGGTATACCCCGATGGTCATCAGCAGTTCTTGCAAGATCAATGTCCGTTATTTCCCTTTCGATGTCCAGACTTGCACCTTGACCTTCGGCTCCTGGGCTTATACCATCGACTCGCTCAACATTAACTATTCTGACGATGCAACACAGGTATTTCTAATTTTATCTCTTTAAGTTCAGCTGTTGCCCCTATGTTGTGATAATTTTCAAGCGAGACTATTAAGTTTGCATCAGTGTCGACGTATGACTCCGTCGGCGATTCGTGATCATGATGATAGGTCTCTTGTGCCATTGTTTACAAATGTAGATCAAAGGAGCTATGATTGTTCAAGATTCGCCATTTTCTGTCAACTATAATATTGATGTGTCAGCAACATGTGTCCTATTGACGTGCAAGATTTTGACCCGAAAAAATGAACCATGAAAAGTCTGCATTAAACTCTTGTCAAATCAACAACCTTTTACAATCATAACAATCATCGTCATTTAATTAATTTCAATCGTGATTTTCTTATCCTTTATTCAGAATGTTTTTCTTAACAACGGCGTATGGGACCTGCGTAAGATCAACTTGGAGCGGAACGTTGTCAAATATGCCTGCTGCCCGTTTCCGTTTAGCTTTGTCCAGGTAGATTTGTTCCTGGAGAGACGGTACGAGTTCTATGTCTTTAACATGGTGGTACCCTGCGTCATGCTCTCCGCCATCAACGCCTTGGTGTTTTTAGTTCCCCCAGAGTCAGGGGAGAAGATATCCTTCTCGGTAGCAAATCTCCTGGCCTCCATCCTGTTCCAGCAGCTGATTGGAGAACTCATGCCACCACTAGGTGATGAAATTCCACTTCTTGGTGAGTCAGGTTTGATTTTATTTGAATTCATTAATAACTTCATTTCAATTTATTTAAAGGTTAATTTAAATTTATCTATAGCTCAATTTTAATCTATAGGTTAACTTTAATCGTTTTTAATAGGTTGAATTTTACTTTATTTAGAGGTTAATAATATTGTTAATATGTTCACAGCAAGCAAAGACAAATGAAACGAGAAGTACGAATTTTAGTAACGGTGGCAATATTTCAGACAGTTTTCAAGAGAGCTGAGACTGAGGAAGCCAAACACAAGACGAAAAACAACTTATTACTTGGAAAGGTTAAAAAAAATCAATTATATAAATAGATACTTCACCATAATGTGAAAGGCGACCCCTACATTCCTCTCTTGAATTCTAGAATTATCATGTTTCCTCTATTGCTCAATACCTATATAAAGTATAAGTTTATTAGAACTAAAGTTTAGGGACTTGCCTTTTTTACAAGCTCTGCTTTTCTTGGCAAGTCCCTCCGTTCAGTTAATTTATCTTCAATATTTGTTATGAAATGTCATTGAACTGTATTATTTTGAGTATGTATCATTTTGAACATGTATTTACACTGTTACTTCGATTATATAATTTTTTGAACGGAAATAAATAACTCTAAATCTAAAAGTCATTTAGATATGAATAGAAACAACGTGGAGCTAACGGTATGGATGAATATTTCCAGGTGAGGGGACAAAAATTCATATCCAACCCCTTTGATATAGTTATTATGATCAATTTTTGCTATGGGTTGGCGCTGCATGTACACCACACAACACCAAATATTTAGATTTGATAGTCCAACTATTATGCTGCAACCAATTTCTCCAAACTTTCCTGGAAAGACTACGATGAAAGGCATGCACTTGACACGACGCAAGTGAAGAACAGCCATCTTTTGAATATCACTATTTATTCCTATGATCCTCTATCTTTCAGGGATGTTCTTTCTGTACATGGTCGGGATGAGCTGTGTGGCACTGGGAGCTAGCGTCCTCATACTGCGCATGTTTCATCGCCTTGGAGAAAAACCGGTCCCGAGATGGCTCAAACGCATGTTCCTCCATCGCGATTCCGTTTCGCTTTCCTTTAAGCGGGCCAGTGTCGCTGTCAAGAAGACAAGAAGCAACCGCCATAGTTCCAATGGGGACGACGGCTACAGGAGGGGCAGCAATCTTAGTATGACCGTGATCAAGGAAAACGTCAACGATGTCAACTCTAAAGACCCAGACGAGGCATCTTTCCCGCTACATCCAAAGAACGATGTAAACTCGACGGCCAAACTTAGCATACACTGTCAAGGATTCAACGACGATTACGAAAGCGAGTCTGCGATGTTGAAACGGGAAGTGATTCGTCAAGAATGGATGACAGTGGCTAGGAAACTTGATAAATCTCTTGGAGCTCTCGTGGCTGGCTCAACTCTACTGGTCATTATTCTTATTTTCCTCCTCTTTGTATTCAGAGGATAATCATTCATGTGACTTTTTAAGATTATAATTATGCACGAAAGTTATCGTCGGTCTCCACCATGCAGAAAGAATTCTCGGACAAAGTAAATGTATTGCAAATGCCCATCAAATGACAATGAACAGCTGGGAGGTCTTTGTCGAAAATAAACGGGAACAGAAGTATCATCCTAGGTTTCGGAGCTGTAGAAATCTTGCAAATATGTTGTCGGACGAGAGTCCAGGACAAAACTGTTGTGTTTATTTACCAGTGTTTAAGAAAGACTTGGCAGTTCGTTGTCAGGAAGGCCATTGAGATTCATTTTCTATGCTGATCTTTAAAGCGACCTGCGTCACGGTGCGAAAAGTCGCTGCTGTCGATTTTGCTCAGAGTAGAATGCATCGTGTCTTTATCATGAGTAAATCTAAAAAAGAAATCAGTTTCATGAATAATGTAAAGCATTAATGGCAAACTACGGGGATTGATAAAAAAAAATTCATTGGAAAGAATGGCTAAATGAAAGTTATACTTTCAAGTATTGATCAATAGAGATGGAGAAGGTGGTCCATCAAAACAAAATATGCGCTTTGTCGATTTTAATTCGATGAGGTTGGCTTCAGAATTCCTGTTCTGTAAGTTTAGTGTATCAAAATTACAAACACATAAAGCAGAGTCATTGACAAAATATTAATGTCGAAATGATTTGATATTCATAACAAGTGTCGCATTTTGTGCTTTCCATTGCCATCGACATTATAAAAGCATGCTCAAAGATTTCCTGAAGAGTGGAGAAATACTGAGGAAACTTCTGGTTGTCTTTGCTTCTTTTAGGCAAAATAACATATAGGTATAATCCGTAGTGTTCAAATTGTGAATATGATAAATAAAAGTATGGGGGTATATCACAAGTTTATAAAAAAAAATTAAGAGGCTGAGAAAAAGGAACTTTAAAACATTTTCCTAAATCAAATAAAAATACTCAAGAAATACATGAAATACAAACGAAATTAGTTGGAAATTTATACAATCTAACACAAAAACAGAAATGTATAACCAACGAAAGATAACATATGTGTTCCTGACAATATTTATGTGAAAATATCCTCAGATGAATTATAATAATAATGATGATGATGATAATAATAATAATGATGATGATGATGGTAATAATAATGATAAGAGTAGTAAAATGAAAATCCGCTTTATATGGCGCTTAATTTATCGGAACGACGTGACTAAGCTCTTTACAGATATTACCACGGTCATTGGATTCATTCCCGCACACAATGTGTGCATATTCTCCACTCCCTGGGGAGTATGAAAACAAAATTTCTCCAAAGAATATTCTCAGATGATGTCTCACATGCTTCATTGAAGATAAATGATTTTGAAAGACAAGTTAGTCTTTAGATTTGAAATTACGTAACTGCTGCTACAACGGTAGGTCGAGTGTGTGTGAAAAAATGGTAACAATTAATTAGAGTATTTTCTATTAAATTTTCAAGTTTCTTCTTCATCATGTTTATATATTGAACACTAATATTTAGTCGTATTAAGGACTGTAATTTTTGTATCTTTGTTTCAGTAGCTTTTATAGGTAATCCTGAGCTTTATGAATCACTGTAACTCATGTAGCTTGTGCATTTGTATATAACATCGGGAAATAAAAAATTAGCAGCAACAATATTGTTTGTGTTGATACCAAGGTCTAGTAAACCCCTTTTTATATGAGTATAGCCTTTATCAGCTAGCAATTATTCATCATAGTGGCACGACATTAAATATTGAAAACGCATGTTTATTCTATTTTTGTCTCGCCTGCATAGCAGAGCTAGACTATAGGCGCCGCTTTTCCGACGGCGGCGGCGTCAACATCAAATCTTAACCTAAGGTTAAGTTTTTGAAATGACATCATAACTTAGAAAGTATATGGTCCTAGTTCATGAAACTTAAACATAAGGTTAATCATGGTATTACTAAATATCCTGCTTGAGTTTCAGGTCACATGATCAAGGTCAAAGGTCATTTACGGTCAATGAACTTAGACCATGTTGGGAGAATTATTTTCAAAATCTTAACCGAAGGTTAAGTTTTTGAAATGACATCATAACTTAGAAAGTACATGGGCCTAGTTCATGAAACTTAGGCATAAGGTTGATCAAGTATTAGTAAACATCTTGCTTGAGTTTCAGGTCACATGACCATGGTCAATTGTCATTTAAGTTCAATGAACTTTGGCCGTGTTGGGGGTATTTGTTGAATTACCATCCTAACTCTGAAAGTTTATGGATCTAGTTCATAAAACTTGAGACATACGAGTAATCAAGTACCACTGAGCATCCTGTACAAGTTTTAGGTCACATGACCATGGTCAAATGTCATTAAAGTTCAATGAACTTTGGCCGTGTTGGGGGTATTTGTTGAATTACCATCCTAACTCTGAAAGTTTATGGATCTAGTTCATAAAACTTGAGATATAAGCGCAATCAATAAGTATCACTGAACATCCCCTGTGAGTTTCAGGTCACAAAACCAAGGTCGAAGGTCAGTTAAGTTCAATAAACTTATATTAGGCCATGCTGGGGTAATTGTTGAATTGCCATCATAACTTTGAGAGTTTATGGATAGAATGAATGAAATGTGGACATGGGTGTAGTTGACAAGTCTTAATTCACCGTTCAAATGTCATTTATGGTCAATGAATGTGGTATTATGTCATTATATGAATGGTGTGTTTTGTGAATGATTATTTTATAGTAGTTCTCAAGTTAGCACTGCTGCTATATTAAATCGCGTAATGCAGGCGAGACTGCCAGAGGCGTTCCACTTGTTCAGATTAATCAAGACTGCCCTCTGCAGCCAACACCAGAGTAGTTTAGAAAGGCCTACAGTGCTTCTGCACATTTCCGAAAGCTATGACCTTGTATATAAATCATTTTTGCATTTATTGTATAGTTAACCATTTTTTCCCTCTTGAACAGCGAGGGTGGTAATTAAGTTCCTTGTTTTCAATCATTATTCAATCCTTATTCCAGAACCAATGATCTCATATATCCTCTAAATATGGTATGTAAGTAGCATTGTATGTAAATAGCATTGTATCATTTTCATTCTAAATATCATTTAAGAGTATGACTAATGCTGGATGTTGTCGATCTATGTATCGTATCAACGCATATTGAGTAGTGTTGTATAAATTAGAAGCTTCACTCTCACAAATCTATAGATGATTTATTATAAATTTATTATACTTAGAACGCAGTTCTCTGTTTGTATTCTGTTTTTATAATATTTTCTGAAGTTTGCAATTTCATTCTTGATAATGAGACATGTCACTGACTACTTATTGCATTTTCTTTTAGGCATTTTGATATTAATAAAGCTTGTTCAGACCATGAATATATCAACACACATTTCTATGATAATATTCACATCATGATGTGTAGTGAAATACTGGGTCTGCAGGAAATATATTGTTTGACTTTATAATAGTACATAGTTTTACATGAATGATAGATTGCTGAGAATTACTCAGGAATAATCAATATTAATTTTAAATCATCGTAGAATATATGTCTTCTCTTTTGATAAAAATGTTGCTTTCATGGTAAACAATTATAATTGTGACGTCGTTTTAGATATGTTATTCTTGTTTCCATAAAAAAAGAACAATGGCCATACAGACGTAGATAGATAAAGGGTAGATATGAATTAGATTTTAGAAATGCACTTTAAAAAGCATCACGACAAGGTGGATGCAAGTGGAAATGAGGACGATTACAGCTAGCAATTGATTCGGTAAAGATCCTCATGCTAGCGATAGTGATCGTGGTGATGATATAAATGTAATGTTAGCGATAGAGATCATGGTGATGATTTGAATATAATGTTAATGATAGAGATCATGGTGATGATTTGAATATAATGTTAATGATAGAGATCATGGTGATGATATGAATATAATGTTAATGATAGAGATCATGGTGATGATTTGAATATAATGTTAATGATAGAGATCATGGTGATGATTTGAATATAATGTTAATGATAGAGATCATGGTGATGATTTGAATCATGGTGATGATTTGAATATAATGTTAACGATAGACATCATGGTGACGATATGAATATAATATTAACGATAGTGATCGATCATGTTGATCTTTCTTTCGTTCTTTCCTTATTTCTTTCTTTTATTTCTTTCTTTTCTTTTCTTTCCTACTGACTTTCTCTCTTTCTCCTTTCTCTACTCCCATTTCCTTTTCCTCATTTTATTTTTCATGTTCGTTTTATGTCTCGAAATCCTCCAGGCAACACACCTCTCCCATTCCCCCATTCCCATTGATAATGGCGATGATGATGATGATCAATTATGATGATGATGATGATGATTTTTGTGATGATGTTGATAATGATGATTACGGTGATGATGATAATGGTGGTGGTGGTGGTGGTGATGATGATGATGATGGTGGTGGTGGTAGTGGTGGTGAATATGATGACGTTAATGTGGATATACCCAGTAGTTTGATAGGCCTAGCTATAGGGCCTTAGTAGGCCTATCATAATTTGAAGTCTTTTTGTTCAAATTCGTATCGATTTTTCAAAATGATCAAAATTATTTTATTCCCATTCTACTCAAGCTGAGTATTCTACTATATTCAATTCAGTTAATATTTCTGATCGTCATTGATCCAGCATTTTTTCTTAGCTCCGGAAATGGAAACGTTGTTTACCAATTGTATCACCTAACCCCGATCTCACTGAAGGTTAGATCACATATGGCATATTTCACCACACTTTCAACGAGTTGTTTTCAATATCGTTCACATGGAAAAACATTATATTTCGTAATTGAAGGGGAAAAGTTACCGGTATTTGAGTTGCCATTCATGAGCAAAATTCAATCAGACTCTCGGGACAAAACCTAATAAATAGAGAGAGATATCAGTCATGTATTTCAATCACACACCATTCTGTGAAGTCTGTTCAGTAGACGAGTATCAGCATCATTCACTCTACAGTCTTTGCTTAGTTCTTGAAGTCGTTTCATATCATTTCAAATAATATGAAGTGCGGACTATTCCTCACCCTTCTCGTGATACTAGTCATCGACATCCACTATGCTTCATGCTGTGGTGATCCAGGGCCAAATTGGCAGTCAAGGAAACTCCCGCTTTTGCGAGAGCGACAGAATCTCGAATAACAGGGATTTGTGGTCGCATGACGTAATCTTTTAGGATCTCACCGAATAGCTCTCCTGTACAAAGTGAATGGGGTTTTCTGACATACCCTCACTAAAAAATTCATATAAAAAAAGCACCACGGTGGCGGATTTTTATTTTCAAATATGTTAAAGAAAACTAAATTTCTCATCTATATTCGAAAAAAGAGAATTCGCCACCGTGGTGCTTAGATGCTATTGAAGAAAGAAGACACATTTATGGTGAAAAAATGCAAGTAAAAGTTCTCGTAAGAGGACGTTAGTCTCTGCGTTCAGCCTTTGTGCCGCGATACTCCGTTGCATGTTGTAGCCGAACGTGTGGTGTGTGTGTGTACTGCGTGTACAAAGTGTGCATAGAGCTATGGTACTACCATGCATGGACCTTCCATGACCATGTTGAAAGTTATTTTGGGTACGGCATTACATAATATCTGATAAGAAAGACTTGGAAAATATATTCGTTCCCATGGTACAGTATATATATCTGAAACCAGCTCTCCGGCGGTTAGTGCTATCATGGGCTAAATGGAAAATGGACATGCAGTTTTCGATAATGTTCATAATCTAAACCATTGATCTCACAGTCCTGTTCACTGCTAGCATGGATCATGTCGAATGGAGAATGGTCATGATCATAATGACATGACATGACATCATGGACTCTTGAAATCCAATCCCCCATCCGGCCCATAATGCCCACCATGCACACGGGCATAATGTCCTTCAAATCGTGTGCGAGATGGCTTGCCGTTTCTAGGAGCCAGCAAAAGAAAAAAAAGAAAAGAAAAAAATCCGGATCGTTTTGGAAAGATTTTCTGTGCATGCAGATAACGCATTCGAAATGTTTAAGGCTATGGAGAGGTGAAAGTGTAGGATGCTACAACCAGGGTAATGATATCCAAATCCCTTGGAAGTGCATAGTGACGTTATAACATAATGTGATATGCGCTATACAAGAACCCCGGGACAAGAACTGCGATATTTCATAATGTAACCAATGGATTTAATTGCCAGAAATCCACCAATAATCAACGTTAGATGTAATATCAATTAGACGGACTGTAATGATGTATACCTAAGCTTTAATTCAGTAAGTTTTTCCTCACTTAAAAATATGTACTTGATTTGTTTGAGAAAGCTCTCATAATTTGCGAATGGCATGCATGGTGTCGCACGAAAGAATTTTGCGCACGAAACGCAGATCTAGACCCCGAAGCACAAAGCTAAACAATGATTGTAGAATTGTTTTCTACGATTGATTCCAATGAATATAATGTACAATTAATCGTAAAAATCGAGTGATCGTTAACTTTTGTGTTACGGGACCCTAATGCCGCGTTCCCGGGGTTTCCGAAATGTGGCAATTATCTCCCGCCCAGGCCCTGTGTTTCCCGTTTAAGATGTATTTTCTCCCGCTTAAAATTGTCTTCCTCCCGCTCAAACACCTTTTTAAAAAATGGAATCAAATTTTCACAAAAAGCCGACAGTCAAGTTAAGTAGAGTGTCTACACTGCTAGCTAGCATCGTCACTCATATCATGGACCTAGGTCCATGCATCCTATGGCCTACGTTGCATATCGGATGCTACTTTGGTAATAAAATGCACACAGTGCCATCATCAGGCCTAAAAAATTCACAACCCAAAAAAAGAGAAAAGGAAAGAGATAAGGGTGAAATATTATATACATATTTTTTTTAACATTATGTCAAATTCTATCAGAAAATTTGATTTCTGAAATAATCATGTAGAATTTTTGCTAGCTCACTTTTCTCGCTCGCAATTCATTTTTACTTAATTTTACGGGATATAATCTACCCCATTTCTACCCCCCTCAAACTTTTTGGCTCATTACGCCACTGGCACCATTGAAAAATTTGTCTGAGAGAGCACGAGAGAGCATCTAGAACCCTAGAGCTTTCTGGGCCCTTTTAGCGGACCCTGCATGGACCCAGGCCGCAAGGGATTTCGCGCTCATGATGTGCGCTTCGCGCATCAAGTTAGAGTCTCCAGTTTGCAAGGGGGCCAAGCGGGAGAGTCTCTAGATCAGAAGGTGCTTGGGGTTGAAGTCTCTGTGCGCAAATAAGATTACATGACTTAGAAATTACAATTATATAATGACAATTGTTCATCAAATGATGACATTAGTTATATTTCATAGCATTTTATAATTGGACGTTTGGAGATGCTAAGCTGTAGATTTGTATTTATTTCAATTGTTATTGTCGAAAATGAAATTCCAATTTGAAAATGTAACTAGAAATTAATCAAAATTAGATAAAAATGATTGTTCATCAAATTATGACAATGTTTATAGCCCCGGGGCCACTTCCATTGACGAGTGGATATTTGGCACGTTACGTACGTAATGTAATAAGGATGTAAAAAACACTAAAATACTGAAAAAAGAGTGTATGTTTCGCAAGGCACTGACGGCACTGGCGGCGGAAGGCAAAAGAATTAGGGGGACCACCAAATTTTTTGACAAGCAAAAAAGAACAAACAAAAAACCTTACAAACCTAAATTTTAGGGGGGAATAACAAAATTTTTAGACAGGCAAAAAAAAGGTAATAAACTTAAATTTTAGGGGGGCCATAAAAGAATTGAGGGGGACGCAGGAAACAGATTGACAAGCAAAAAAAAAGAAAAAAAAGAAAGGTTATGAACAAAAAATTTAGGGGGATCATCCCTCCCACCAGGGGGTCAAATTAAAAGGGAAGACTTGTCAAATGTACCCTTTTTCCAATATTTTTGTTTAAGTGAGGGTGTATATATACACGCCAAAAAGTCTTGTTAAGGGGTGCTTTTTCAAGACATGGAATTTTTTTTATTAAGGTGCTTTTCGAAACCCTCTGGACGCGCATGGTATCGTCAATGGAAGTGCGCCCCCCCCCCGCACTGCATTGTCATGGTAACAACGTAACCTAAAAAAAATGTCAATGTTTCTCAAAGAAGGCCTTTGCCAAACAGTGTGGCGTTGATTCGGGGTGTGGGTATTTCTCGTTGGTGAGAATGAAACCTCAACAAGGTAGCATTTGTCTGTGTGTTCAAGTTTATTTATTCAAAACCAAAAACATCACATCATAATCAAAATAGATGTACATACAACGTAAATGAGTACATAAACATACATCAATTAGACTATAGCATATACGAATTGGTTTTAGGACCCCTTTAAAAGCAAAGCTTGTGAGTAGGGCCCTGGAATACTTATGATTATTAACATAAAACATAGGATATACTAATCTACGAGATACAAAGGAGAGAGAAAAAAATGTATGAGGTTAAGATGCTTAAAATAGAATGGAAAAATTATTACAAGCACACATATATACACACACACAACCACACATGAACATACTAAACATAGATTCTGAGTAGGTCATCAACTTAAATGCAAATACATCAACTTAAAATACATATTGAAGGAAAATAATCATAATCTGTCAAGAAAATAAGTTTTGGATAATCTTTTGAACATGAAAAGAGTTTTGCTATTTCTTATATCAACAGGTAAATTGTTCCGCTCTTTAATACATGATATATGAAAGGAGGTCAGAGTCACATTTGTTCTCGCAAATGGCTAACGAATAAGATCCTTTTGACGTGTATTATAGTTATGTATTTTTGAATTCTGAAGAAATGTTTTTTAAGGTACATTCTGAGGGCATTGATTGTAGTTTGAACATGAAAAATGCACAATTAAACGACACAAGTTCACTAAGTTGTAGCATTTTCAGACGAAGAAATAATGGAGTACTTGGATGTCTATAATTAGAATTTGTTATAAGTCGTATTGCCATTTTCTGCAATATTCTCAATTTATCAAGATAAGACTTGAAAGTGTTTCCCAAGACAACATTACAATATGTCAAATAAGGTAGAACAATACTATTGTATATTGTTATCAGTATCATTTCAGGTAAAATTGATTTTTACCTATAAATAACACCTACACTGCGAGACACCTTTGTGCAGACAGCATCTAGATGATTTTTCCAGGATAGGTGCTCATCGATATATAACCCAAGAAACAAAATATTTGCACTTGGTTCAATATCATGACCCCCTATATGAAGACAGGTTATACGCCCTAGTAGCTTTATACCCTTATAGCGGAAAATTATCAATTGGTTTTTTGAATATTCAACAATAGCTTATTGCGACAAAACCATGAATACAGCTTCTTAATTTCTTGATTTGCAACCAGTAACAAATTTTCTATTGACTTATAAGATAGCATCAGACGGTATCATCAGCAAACAGGGAGTATGAGAATAATGTTGATGAATGTATTATATATCAGAAACAACAGGGGACCAAGAACAGAACCCTGAGGTACACCATAGTTAATCGTAGCATGTTTGGATCTAGATCTATCTATCAACAAATTGTGTCCCACACACAAATAGCTTCGGAACCATGACAATGCTACACCACGAATTCTATAGTGTTCAAGTTTCTTGAGAAGGATATCATGGTCAATGGTATCAAATGCCTTTGATAGATATAAAAATATCCCCAGACAATATTTGTTTTCATCAACAGCCTTTATGACATTACTCAATAAGTTAAATACACCCATTTGTGTGGAGAAGTTTCTACGAAATCCGCACTGCTGAGGAATCAAGATGTTCTTTTTAGATAAAAAGCCATTTAAACTTTTATAAATTATTTTCTGTAGAATCTTTGAAAAAAATTGGTAACAATGATTATCGGCCTATAATTTACGACATTCTTACGATCAGATTTTTTACACACCGGCACAACTTTAGTTCATCTGGAACGACCCCGTGAGATAATGACATATTGATAATTTTACAGACAGGTTCAAGAAAAATGTGAATAATCTCCTTTATAATTCGAGGTGAAATATCATCAGAACCACTCGATTTAGAAGGTTTTAAAGACGACACAATATTAATTATCTCAGTTTTTGTATATAGCAGGGTTTAAAAACAGAGAAAAATTATCCTTACATCGTTTCATATAATCACGATGAGATTGTGGTACTTGAGGAATTTCTGTGGATATTTTCTCGGGCAATCCAATGAAATATTTGTTAACGCTTTCAGCCTTATCCTTGGCCGATGACAAAAGTATACCATTAAAATTCTTCTCTTGTGGAATAGAATGCCTATTTGAGCGTCCAAGCAATTCATCAATGTGAGTCCAAATCTTCCTGATATCACCTTTAACGTCATTGAACAAATCATTGTAATAATCTTTCTTGGCTGAGTGAAGAACATTAATCAATACATTTTTATAATCATTATACTTCTTTTTACTTTCAGCTGTAGGTCTCTTGATGTAATTTCTATAAAGCTTATGTTTACGATTTATCGACTTCAGTAAACTATGAGTTACCCAGGGCTTCTTACATCCTTGTTGCTGCCTTCACTAGTGGGAAACAAAAGTTGTATAGGCCGAAAAACTTTTGTAGAAAAACTTCGTAAAAATAATTAAGGCCTTCCACTGAGGGAATAGCCTGACAATTAATTTCAGCTAAGTGATGTTTGAACCTTGATATTCTTACATTATTAATAAGCCGTTTCATATCTTTCTCACTTGTATTGGGGGTGATTTGCATCTACATCCAATGCCATTTGGTCCAATTACCATGTCGTCTGATGCCGTTTGGTCCAATACCATGTCGTTCAATAGCCATATTCGTCAGATAACCAGTTAGTGTCAGAGTCACTTCGTCCAAAAGCCATTTCGTCCAATAGCGAGTTCGTCTAACTTCATTGCCAATTGGTCGACTACCCACTTGGACCAATTCCAGCTTGGTCTAATAATGTGTGAAGGTGTATTTTAACAGGGGGGGCAAACACACCCCAGTACAGGATGATAAACTATTTATTCGACATGAATAACGGTTTATTGGCCTGGTTTAGATAACCGTCTCTGCGACCCATTTAGCTTATGCCCAGTTTTGTCAAATCTAAGCACTTTCGGTGTTGCAATTTATTATTCTAGCTCATGAATATAAAAGCATGTGAAATCTGGCCATCAAGTAATATGAAACCAAACCTGCATTTAGAGAATTTGACACTTAAATGATTGTCATATTTACCTACCCGAGGCTTAACTCCTCTTAATTGTAAGAACAAAAACAAAACTGAAAAAAAACATGTATTTCTTTGATTGCTCCCCAAGTTTCTTTGAATTTTTATTTTTTGTTCAGAGTTATCCAATGAATGTAGTCAGATATTGAAGATCCCATTTTTTGTTTTTCCTCATTTGGTTTTTGAACTAGGGTGTATTTCATGGATTTTTTTTAGTATTTATTATTTCTGTCTATCACTCAGTCTCTTTCTTTCTCCCCCCCCCCCCTCTCTCTCCCTTTCTGTCTCTCTCTTGAACTAGGTGTCAGTTTATTTGGACATGGAATTATTAGTATTTATGTGTTTGTAATCCTCAGAATTATAACCACTTTTATGCTTGTTTTGTTTTATATGTGTGTGTGTGTGTGTTTTTAGGGGGGCATTTGCATAAAATGGCAAGAAAGAAATAATATTGTAAAAATAGTTTCATTTTCAAATTTGAGGTCTGAAGAGGAAATTATTGTACTTTGCGTATCTTATATTGGGAAAGTCAAAAAGTGTTCACAAAAGGGGTGAGTTTGTGAGTGGTGGTGGTGTGTGTGTGTGTGTGTGTTTGTATGAGGGAGGGTGTGTGTGTGAGGGTGTGTGTGTGTAGGGGTGGCATGAGAGGCAAGAGCTGGAGGGCGTGCACACCTGTTATTACCACCCGATTGTATGAGATTTATACACGTAAGACCAAATGAGCATTGGACAAACTGGGAATTAGACCAAGTGTGTATTGGACCAACTGTCAGTTGTACCAAGGTGGTATTGGACCAACTGTCAATTGGGCCAATTATTGGACCAAGTGGATATTGGAACAAACAATATTAGACCAAATTGATATCAGAGGAAGTGGCTTCTGGGCCCAGCTGCCTATTGGACAAAATGTCTTTTGACAAAGTGTTTATTGGACTAAGTGGCATTTAGACAAGGTGGCTCATATTCTAATTGGCTATTGAAAGATATGGCTATTGAATGAAATGATATTGGACCAAACGGCATTGGACGACATGGTCATTGAACGTAGTGGACATATACCGACAAGTGGGTATTAGACCATGAATATCTTAGAATTACTGGCGATTAGACCAAATTAACGGTAAATCAAATTGATTTAGCCGATGTGGGCTTAGAAAATAGAGACCAACTCATATGACCTCCTTGCGGTGTTATATAATATTTTTTGTTTAAAGCCTGTGTATAGCTTTGGTAAAGGGTCAATAATGTGATTGATAATCGAATATCATCTAATATGACAGTCTTACTGAAGCGTAGAGACCGTTAGATATTTTTCCAACTGCACTTCTCTGAGAAAATTTCAAATATTCAAATCTTGGATATACAGCGCCCTCTCTCGGCGATGCTTGTTTTAAATTAAAAAATTGCCATTCAAGCATTTATCTTATAAATTTAGTGATTAGATATCCAAAAGTTACAGACAAAGAACATATCTTGAAAGTTTCAGCCCATTCCATGATTTGGAATAGGATTTAATATTGAAAGACAAAAACACACAGATATTTTAATTTGATCGGGTGACCCGATCAAGTTTAATTTCCATGTAAAATCGCAAAATTTATCCTGTAAAACACATTTTCATTTCATATCCTCCACATCATAACTGTTATAGGGCATATCCATTCATATTAGCTAGCAATGAATTGGCAAAGTGATAGGTGCATTTTGGTGGATTTACCAAAACTATACACAAGCTGTAAGCAATGAACGAGTACAGACAACTAAACGAGAGATTCCAGAAGTTACCTTTTGGTAAATTACCAAAATGTGCGGTAACAGACCTTCCGGATCATACCGGCATAATTTAGCTAGACCCTTGAGGATCATAATTTCTTCAATCCTCTTTGATCTGATCAAAAACTTATATTTTTCGCCCTTTGTAGATGAATTACGGCGCACATCGGAAGTCCAGGAAGGTCTATTACTGTATTTTCTTTGTTTTAGTTTAAAAGAGATTCATTTTGTGAATCTTATGTGAAAGTGATGTTTCAAAGGAGCAGATCAAAGTTTGAAATGTGGGATTTCATCTCATTTCTTTTATATTCTTCTTCACTTTTATTGATAAATTGTATGTACTCCACCTTACAGGCTGGGAACAAAATCATTACCTCCATTTTCACATCACGCACCCCCCCCCCCCCCCCCCCCCCTCCCCCGACCCATCCAGATATAGGCCACTGGATTCTATTGAATTATCAATCTCCAAATTCCCTGTTATGGAAGAAATACAAGGTTATTAGGAGCAATTTGCTAATGTACCAGCCCCTCTCTAGCATTGATATTATACATAAATTGCTTCACTTTTCTTTTTATATATATATATATATATATATATATATGTACATATTTCCGCAATACAACTTCGACTCTAAGGGGCGTCCGGCATTCCTTGATCAAAGTACGTACATTATTTCATATAGGCCTATACACTCAAAAAATTGAAGTGCTAATTTAGCTCTTAAAGAGCGTGTATAGTGACTGCACTTTGGAGTGCTGATTTGTCTAGTTCAAATTAAACTAGACAAATCAGCACTCCGAAGTGCAGTCACTATACACGCTCTTTAAGAGCTAAATTAGCACTTCACTTTTTAGAGTGTACGTATCATGTTCATTCATTCCTGAAACAGTCCTTTAAAATGTGTCGATGTAAGTCAGTATAACATTTTCAGCTCAGGCTTTGCTCTCGATTATTATTATAAATTATGGTTTAATAGGAAATCTAATCTTGAGTATGAATATAAAACCTGCAGTAGGAATACTTAGAAACTGGTCATTCATATCCATCTCAATTGTTGATTAAGTGTGGGAGAGGGGTTTCTATTTCAATGTCTTCACCCTTTTTCAATATTTAATAACAAGAAATTATATGTATATTTCTTGCTTTTACAGTATTTGACGAGGTGCGCAGAGTCCAAGAAGGCATGTTATTTCATTTTATATATTTCTTTTTTTTACAAGCCAAATTAAAATAGCAACCCCTGAAGTCTAAAAATAAATAGAATTCCTGGCCATTACACTAGAAGTGAAAGGCATATCCCCTCTCAAGACCATGGCCCTACACATGTAGACCTAAAAGTTCTGTAAGACTTCTGACTGTAGTAAATTAAACTTGAAATGATTCAAATTGTGTTCTAACATAATAAGAGTTAAGAAGCCAAAGTAAGAGTGAATTGTATTTCTATCCTAAAGTCTACTAGCACTATGGTTGATTCTGTTGTGTTCTTTAGTAGCCCAATAATTTTTGTTTTCCTAATAATAGTATTTTTATATAATAAATTTTATTGCATTTTCGTAAAATTTCCATTAATATTTAACTGATTTTATTTTGTGCTTGTCGATTCTATGACAGGTCGATTTGTTTGCTATCATTACCCCCATCAATCAATTATGTTTTCAAAAAATTCATACAAAGTTAGATCGATAAAAAGAAAAACATTATCAGCGTAAATGTAATTGCTGGGGGAAAAGAATATCTAACATACAATATATATGTGACCCATTTTGTCTTCCTTTTCTGTCAAGTCCATTGAAATACATGTGTGTTACCATTTGTTTTGTTTGCTAACATTTTTCAAAAGTAATATATACCCTAAATTCAACCACCTTAAATGGGGATACAATAGTAAGGTATTTCTTGTAAGTATTGGGGTGGACTGTTGACCTCGCTTTTGTTTGCTTATTGTTGTTTGTAGATTTTGTTTCCTCACCGCATACTATGAATGACCCCATACAAGGTGAGTGAATGTCATAAACTAGCATAAGAAGTAAAAGTAAAATGAGAGTAAACAATAGATATGCTTTCGAGGTGTTAATGTTACATACATGTACATAAGAAAATACATTACAAATGATATTAAGACAAGCATTTGCACCAAACATTATTCAAGGTTTATCAATGCAGACTATATGGTGGAGAACACAGGAAATTAATGATACTTCAAAGCTTAACTACAATTACATTGTGATATAAATGCAATGTACAAGGTAGTAATTTGAAAAGATGGTAGTTTTATAAGGCAGTTTGGATTATGCGGTCGACTCGAACTTTATTACTTTTTCAATCATACATCAAATTCTCTCTTTTAGAGAATTGTAAATATGAATGCTATTCCCTGTGAACTGGATGTACACTACCTATTCGAAGCAAATCTAAGAAAAGATAACTACATACAGCTTGCCTCAAAAGTGATAATTTGCCCATCACCGTCATCAACAATGACAGTTTGCTATTTTTTTTTAACCTTGCTGAAAAGGCTTCGAATGTAACTCTTTGTACTTCCCAGGATCACTAAATTTCCTCATAACAATAAAGACTCTACATAAAGTCCCCATTGTAATCATCAATAGCTAATCATTATCATTAATTTCAATAAGTATGTTATTCTTATTACCGTCTTTATTTTCTGTCATAGGGTGATCTGGATTCTTTGGCCATTTTGACGTCATCTTTCGCTGTATCGTGGTTTCTTCATATTGCAGCAATTCCCTTCTCCGCCAACCTTAATACTCAATGAGGACATTCTTAAATCATTACCATATAGTCAGGAATACATTAATTTGATTTAGTGTATCGATCTACCTTCCATTATCTTTGTCAAATCTCATTATTATCATCTACAACCATGACAAGCTATTTTATTACTCTTTGGAGATGTGGGGCCGTTAACACAAACGTTTGCGATTATTCGCTAAATGAAATGGCCTATCAAGATCATCGTTGCATGCGCATTTGCTCAGTAGACTGACAAAAACCAATTATAACTTTCCTTTCAAACTAGCGATCAATCGCTAATCTTTGTGTTACTCGGCATAAAAGAAGTATGATGATATGAAGAGTTTGGTTGCAAAGGGGTTAGCTCCACTTTGGACCATTCCGAGAAAAATTGTGTTTTTTATTCTCATTTATTGCAATATTCTTATGAGAAACTACATTGTCATGATGTACTACCCTATCATGTGAACATAAAATTGGGTATGAAAGAAATCCACCTGTCTTCAATTTATTTCTATACATTTCTAAAAAAATATATATCATTGTGGACCTAACCCCTTTTGCAAGCAAACTATAATGAATCCAATCTCTTTTGAATGAAAAAGTGATGTTTCTTTTCACTTTTATTCACGTTTTGATGTAAATTTCAAATTGTCTTTTGTATTATCAGAGTGACTAAAAATCTATAGGTTTTTAGAGAGAAAACAATAAAATTTGTGAAAAATTGACCTAACCCCTTTTGACAAATGAGCTCTTCAGAAGAATTTGGTTGCAAAAGTGGTTAGGTCCACTCCAAGAAAATCATTTTCTAAATTCTCACATATTGCAATTTCTTATGCAAAACTAAATTTTCATGATACCCTACCATGTGAACATAAAATTGGGTATAAAATAAATCTACCCGTCTTTTTTTAAATTCTTTTACAAAAAATTCTTTGTGGAACTAACCCCTTTTGCAACAAAACTGAAATGGACCTAACCCCTTTTGAAAAAGAAATTATTAATTCTTTGCTATCTTTGCTCACTTTTTAATGGGAATTTCAACTTTTCTTTGGTATCATCTTATAGAGCTACTAAAAATCTATAGATCGAGACAAAAAAAATCAAATTGGATGAAAATGGACCTAACCCCTTTTGCAACTGAGCTCTTCATATAAAAATAATTCATATCATCAAAGGCATTAGTAAGAATTGCACACGAGAAACACATTTGGAACAATCCTAACATATAGCGGAAAGCGTTGGGGAATTGTTCCGAACAATTCCCTGGTCAGGATGTACCAAAAAGCAACAAGTGTGTATATTATTCTACCACCTAAGTAAAACGTTTATAATGTGTTTAAAATGATATTGATTGTGGATCTTTGTTATTTGAAAAATTATCTCCATCACGATACGTACATGTACCAATCATTAAAAAATTTATCTTCTAGCTAAAAATAAGACTTCAGTCAATTATATAAAGATCCATAGGCCTATCGTTATTTTCTAAAAGATAGAATAATCAACAGCAGGCATGCTATTGCTTCATGTTAGGTATACAAATGTATTATAAATGTAGAAAGGATGATGAAACTTTCTCCATCACCTGTCCACCTATCCCCGCATAAGCCTATAACCACCCCTACCTCTCTCTCTCTCCCTCTCACAACCAGACTAGCACCAGATAAAACATCTCTTTAATAATAACACACACAAAAAAAATGTGAACACACACAAAAAAATGTGAATACGTGAACAGATATATAGCAAGCATTTTGAGGTCGAAAATAGTTTGCAAGCTGTATTACAAAATGGCCTTAGATGAAATGCATTTAACTGTGTTTTATGCATTTAAGAGTGAAACAATAAAAACGGAATGATAAATGGATTTTGCCTGTGTTTTTATTCACGTTTCTAGGTCAGAGTCTCAGAGGAAGAAACTTTTATTGTATTTCTAAAAAAAATTCCCAAACAGTCCTAGAAAAGGAATGGCAAGTAAAAGTATACCCATTTTTCAGTAATTTAGTGTTCTAGCACCATTAATAGACAGTTTTCGCTCAGCGACGTACAGAGGAGTCAGGAATATAGTAAACGTATTGAAAATGCCTGTCGAATAACAAAGAGCAGCTGAAAGGTCTCTGTTAAAACTTCGTGAACCTGAAAAGCACTTTCGTCCAAAGTTTCGGAGCTGACAAATAAAAATGCAAATATGTTGTTTTTCCAGAATCAAGGAACAAATGGCCGTTTTGATTCACCAATTTTTTTGACAGAGACTACCTTGTTGTTCTTTGTCATAACACACATTTGACAATAGATTTTCTCTGTTCTTGATCACCTCTTTTGCCCTCTCTATACTTTCTGCCCGATTCTTCTCAAAGACCCCAACATATTTGGACTGGGGCATTAGATCTGCAGGTATCTAAAGACTCCATCATAAACTGAAATATTGAATGGAAAATGGATTTCTCATCCTCTCCAATCCCATTGAATGTACCAAAGGTTCTTCAAAAATATCAATATCTAACAGCTTTTTTTATGACAAAAAATGCACAATACAGTAATAATTCTGAATTTCCTATCTTTATGAGAACTGCATTTTCTCTTACGCTTCTCTCATTTTCTACTTCTATAAGACAACATCAACATCAGGATGTAATTTGCCCTCTGTTTCTTAGAACTTCTTACATCAAAGTTATAGTGGCAAAGAAAGAATTTTTAGCCTCTCATAGTTTGAAAAACATTCACATTTATTTTCTTGTGAAAATGTTGCAACAAGAACATGTACATAATAAATGATTGTCCATGGTAAATAAGGATTAACTCTTTTTTTATAAAAGTGTTTCAAGATATTCAACAAGGTTTTGAGTGGATTATCAGTACTTGACATGAACATTATGACTTTTGTTCCACTAAGAAAGCAAATGAACTATTTACCTACCAATCAGATCATATTATCTATAACCTAAGGCTGTCGATTGTCCCTGAAAACATGAAAAATTCATTTATTTTTGTCTGACTAAAATTCAATTCATAAATAAATCCAAAGAATTTTATGACTATTGGCACTCCAATAGTGACGGTGCCAGACAAAGGCAAAAATGTATTTTTACCACCTAAGAATCATTTGAAACAACCAATAATGCAAAGATTCCTACAAAAAATACATTTTTACATGAAAATGAGACCTGCCCTGTCTTGGAAAGAGTTGCAATTTATTTACATCAAACACAAATTGAATTGAAAATCTAGTTAATAATTTTGAGATCGATCTCAGTTTGAGTTTTATTTGAATATGTCACAACTCTTCCATGGAGATCATCTGAATTTCCCCCTATGTCTATGCCCAATAAAATCTGATTCATAATGCTTGTTTACATTCCTTGTGACAGACTACAACATTATGAGAATCAAGACCAGGTTATGACAGACCTTCACGATGTGGATACATATTATTCATGAGAATGAAAGATCTTTGGCACAAAAACCTAACTTAATTAAACACTCCATTAAACAAACATTGGCACAAGGGTGACAAGATTTCTGTCTCCAATTTTGGAAAATTCACTTTTCGTTTAAGAAAAAAGATGATTTATCAAGTAATAACACAAATCTCTCTCTATCTTCAAAAATTAAGCCATCCACACAGGACGCCAAATAAAAAAATAAAATGACTTTCCAGTCAGACACCATGTTAACGCAGCTGTGTATTTCAACTAGGACTGTTCGACCTTTAATGGTATATGAGGTTTCATCACCCGAGCAGTAGTATATGGGTTGCAACAACTTTTTATTCCTTGATAAAAGTGAACACAAAATACAAGGAATATTATGAACACACTGGGTTTATAGTGAAAGTTGGAAAAGACCCTGCAGCCAGCTGATAATTGGCTTGTGGTTATGCATTTCGCCAATCAAGGGATGGAAAAGGGGAAAAAGAGGCTGATTGGTTGGGCATTCTCATTCACTGTTATAAGAGTGAAAGACCTGGAAGTGGTGCTGATTTAAAACGCTTGGAATCGAATCAATGATAATGGAACAGCATAATGACACTCAGTCCCAAATACAAGGCTATCGAGAGGGTCTATTTAGGTCAACAAAATGTGTAAAATTCTGAAATGAAATGAAAACTCTCTTCTATAAGGAACAAGAGAAAAATCTAAGGAAAAAAAAGAGGCAAGATTACATGATGTCAGCAATGTATTTTACAAATTGCCTGTAATAACAATTCATTTTAATAGGGTGCCAAGTCCCTCTGCCTGCTGATGAACCAGGTAAATGCACAAGAGCAATAAGACTTTAGCTTTCAATTGCAAACATAGGAGTTGCTTAAGGAAAGAAATTTCATCACACTGGTCTTTCTTGTACATGCACACATGGTATGCATGTATGCCCAGTATTTCCTTCTAAATTTGTTCTCACAAATTTTCTTCCTACTTGATCAAAATGCAAATACCCAGAGAGTTTGCGTATTAAAGTAGTCATACAAATGGCACATTATAGAATGAATCTTTAAAGTCCACTTTTGCATTGCCTGACAATAAATGAAAGGGCCTGAAGTCATGCTTCAGCTTGTAAAGTGGCATCACTCTGAACTACTTGCAATCATTCATCTTTGGTGCCAGCTTAAACAACCTGTCTATCATCAAGATTTAGATGAACACTGCTGAACAACTCAACTGTTACATTCTGGAAGACATCCTCCAGGATGACTTCCTTCATACCTTGGCCCATCTGATGAACATGATGATGTCTCTGACTGGGACGTTCTGCTGGATAGCCTTCACCCTCAGATTCCGGTCATCCGTCAACAGAACAACCTCTCGCTTAATCTGCAGAGGAGCATCTAAAACAAAAGGGAAAAGGAATCAAACAGATATTTGAATATCTTGAAATCAGAATTTGTACCACTGAGACTTAAAATGGTTAAACCGTCATAAGTATGGTCACTCTTAAAGAGTTCATTCACATGCACCTACACTGGCCTTCCATTCAAATGATTTTTTAGAGAGAGAGTTTCACTGGTTTTTGGAGAAAAGAGGCATAGCCACTTTGTAAAATTGACCATTTCAGCTTGTGCTGATAAATCTGTTTTCATTTCCAGAATCACCTCAAATCTGTCAAAATTCAGTTGGTAACTACATGCACTTTGAGCACTGATGATAAGTGATATAATTATGGTTATATAATAACTAGTAACCTTGCTTTTTTAACTCTTCACATCACAGTTCCAGTATATCTAGAGTTAGACAGTAACAATAAATTTCATAAAATAAAAGAGTGTGTTTACAGGTTTGTGATGGTCAACAGTCAACAGATGCATGAACCAAAAGTATTCCACCTTCACTTTGGGCAGAGACATGAAATAATGTAATTTTAAGAGAGAGGTCAACAAACATACCTTTATCAGCTGGCATATATTGCCTTGGATCATCTAAACAGTAATGCATACAGCATCTCAAAATATGGTCATCATTGTTACCCTAAGGCAGGGAAGATATAAAGAAACAATTTCAATGACTTCATTGCTCTAATGTAGAGATGACTTGTACAGTTTGAAATTAACTGCAAAGGGAGCGGTCAAATTGACCTTGCCAGTTATTCCCATGAACAATCTCCTTACGTCATTTAGATTTTTCAGTCATATTTCAGACTGTAATAAGGTACTAAGAATTATGGCACCTGATTGGCTGATGGAGAACAGCATATCTTATTAAAAAGATGTTTCATGAAACTATCGCAATTCAAACCCCTCCAGTAGCATCTCTTTCCAAGCTTATATGTGAGCATCATTTGGTCCAATTGGTGCATTTGAATTCATAAACAATATGAATTTACTCATACACATTCATGCTTGAAACCTTATCCATAGCTATAAGTCCCATTTGTGAAATTACAGACCTTCATAATAACTAATTCAGGCCAGAGAGACCATACTTTGTACCCAACACTAATAACTTGATGAAGAACCCTAAAAATCTCAAAATGCGCCCATTTTGATCGCATCACTATCTTTTGCTTCATGCTTAACAATGTTTTATAATCACTAATAATCACCCAAATCCTTAACCTGACACTGTGATGTAACCTTCAAAGTCATTGTTTTTCAATAAAATCAGCAAATCTTTAACTTCTAAAGACATTCTTCATAAAGCCATACTTAACTCTGTTACACAGAATTTGAATTAAAAATATAAGTGATAAAAATGAATATACTAAAGATGCCAATATGAAGAATAAAAGCTGATGATATAAGGCTCTAAAGAATAAATTTTCATGAGTGGTCTCACCCTCCAATCAGCATCCTCACTCCTGAACCTAATACTGTCCAGGATACTTCCTTTAGAGGTCAAGGCACAGAGGTAACGGTTCCTGTTAGCAAACTCCTCCTCAAGATACTCTACAGCATACCTAGCTCCATGTTGAACCTTGACCGCATGGTGAGGGTCACTGTACTGGCCTTCCCTACTACCACGGGCTAGGCCATCCAACTCGTTGATCACTGCATGGTAGTAAAGATAACCAATGACAATATATATATTTAAGGTGTTTACACATTGTCAACAGCCTACAATTACTTAGAGTAATGGGTACTGCTATCATACAATTGGTCAAAAAATATTTATGAATTTAAACATGGACAAGAGATATAAAGATGTCAACTATGTTAGTTTGCTAACAAATTAAGTAAAATTTAAAGGAAAAAAAACGAAAAATGAACGAACAGGAATTTGTTGAAATTTCTGTGCATACTAGAGATAGAAGGGGATATGAAAAAAGTGGAAGTTCAAAATATTAGATCAGGGGCGGATCCAGCCTTCGCCAATAGGGGGGGCCCAGAATTTTTTTTTCAGCCATATTTTCCCCGATCTGCCACTCGAATATGATATCTGCCGGGATTTTTGGTTTCTTTAAAGGGGTAGTCCTATTAGTCACTTCTTTGCTTTATTCTTAAGAATAAACATAAATATATAATACCATAATCATTATTCATATAATGCGAGCGCGAAGCGCGAGCTATTTTTTTTGGGGAATCTTATGTACTTTTTTCTAAAAGTTTTGAACATTCTGGGCAATCCTGAAAAAAGATAAGTATGCAAGTGAATAATTATTACAAACGTGAAGCGCGAGCAGAAATGAACTGATGGAAAAGGTAATGTTAAGGACTTGCTTGCAGTTAGCCATGAAGACGTAATATATTTTAAAAAAATCAAATAATGCGAGCGCAAAGCGTGAGCTGAAATTTTTTGACATGTGTACCTAAGGAATGGAAATTCTAAGCACTTTTGTAACTTAACATAATAGGTAGGCCTATATAACTAAACGATTGGTGCGAGCGCGAAGCGTGAGCAAAAAATTTCGTGATTTAGACCTACTGAACGAGACACTCTATTCAAGTTTTGTAAATCATGAAAAGGATGAGGAAGTGGGGATCTTCCTTACATTAATAATGCGAGCGCAGAGCGCGAGCGGAAAATTTTTATATACGTTTTGAGCTGATCGAAAACGTATTTGTTATGGACTGCTTGAACTTAGCCATGAAGACGTTACATTTTATTTCAACATTCAAATATTGCGAGCGCGAAGCGCGAGCTGAAAATTTTTGACATTTCTACCTGAATAATGGAAATTTTAAGCACTTTTTGTAATCGTGGAAAGGATAAGACAAAAACTGAACATTATTGATGCGAGCGCGAAGCGTGAGCGGAAAAATTCTGGACACTCTATTCATGTTTTGTAAATCATGAAAAGGTTAAGCTATTGGAAATTTTCACACATTAATAATGCGAGCACAAAGCGCGAGCAGACAATTTTTTTATATTGTTATCTGAAACTGGATAATTATTTGAATGGAGAACAAGCTGCGTATCTGAATAAACATGTGTTTGAGATATCGACCTAGAATTTGGGTACTCTAAATACCTTTTTTACCATGAAAATCAATAAAGCGAGCGCAAAGCGCGAGCTAAAAATATATGATATTCAGATCTGAAAAGGGGTCACTTTAAGCTCTGTATTGCAAGCACTTTGTGGAAAAATTGTGAGGTGAAAAAGGATAACAGTTAAAACAGAGCTGATATTTTCAATTATTGTTACTTTGAGTTTTGACATAGGACCGGGATATTCTATAAGGACATTATGTCATCATAAGAAAATGATGACTATCTTCCTATTTCTCTTCCTAAGCATGAGAGCGCAAAATCTATTAATATTATGAAAACTGGACATTTAAAGCACTTTTGTAATTATGCATAAGATGCATGAGTTTAAAATCTATCAATGCGAGCGCAAATCGCGAGCAGAAATTTATGATTGTCATCAAATGGTGATTTTAAGTAGTTTGTTTTAGAATTAATATTGAGATATACATAACTCACTAATCAAAATGCAAGCGTGCAGCGCTAGCTGATACGTTTTGACAATCTGACCTAAATAGGGATATTTTGAGAACTTCATGGAATACAGGAAAATAATAGGTAACTGACAAATCAAATATTGTGAGCGCGCAGCGCAAGCAGAAATTGGTAATATTCAGACCATAAAACAGAAATTTTTACACTTTTAAAAAATCAATTTGTAAATAAAACAAAATAATGAAAGTTCAATTTCCCAGCTGAAATATGTTTTGTATATTGACTTCAGAATTTGATATTTTAAGGTCCATATTGAGCAAGATATCACCTAAAAGGCAATGCGAGCGCAAAGCGCGAGCGAAAATTTTATATCCCGACATGAAAGATTAAAAAAAATAATTTCCAAGTCTTCCCCTTATCTTATTTTATTCACTCATCTTCCTCCTCTTATGCTTGCCTTCCTTCTTTTCTCCTCTCTTTTCCCTTTTTCTTTTTTCCTTTCTTTTCCCCTTTTTTTCTTTTTTTTGCTCCGCCAATAGGGGGGGCCCGGGCCCCTCGGGCCCCCCCCCTGGATCCGCCTATGCTAGATTACTAACCAGAATTATTTAATCAAGGGTAGATGTCTGGGTGTTGGAAAACAGAGGATCAGTAATCTAACACTGCTTCTCTCATATGGTAATAACTACAATGAATGTAAAAAGGAATGTGACCCAAGAGGTAAGCATGCATCACATAATCCTTACCACCAACCCTAAAGAATCAGCTATTATTAAATGTACACACCTACAAGAGGGACCACCATGAGGTATCTCTGACATAACACCAATCTCTGGATAGCTGGTAGGTGATCAATGAAGCAGTTAGTGTCTGGTATAAGATAGTAAGGCTTTATGACTATCTCCAGAAGACGTTGGGAACGGTGACTCTCAACAATGGCCTGTGAACAGATTGAGGAAATGAATACTTCATCATCAGGTCTTTGGGTATGTGTACAGGTGGATATTTGGCAGGTGTTGACGTCGAGTGGTCTCTAGTCTCAACATTTGAAATCCTAGCAATTAAATCGCAGGGTAAGAGCTTTAAATGACATGGGTGAAATAAAAAGGTTAACATTTAACACAGGTGCTTTCATTTATTAATTCATTTCATTGCTATTTACGCAGTGTAGTCCTTTCAGTTTAATGTTGTAAAAGCTGGATTTAGTCGTGCGAAACATGGCTATATATGCTTTTGATATAAAAAAAATAAAGATTTTTAATTACATTTTAAAAATCATAAAGACAGGATGACTTCTGAAGTCTGCAGAGTACAAACAAGTGCTTTAACCCTTATTACACTGGGGGAGGGGGGTAAATTTGACCCCCCTCTCGACAAATTTCATCACTACGCCGTCGCGCAAAGTTGTTTGATCGTGCCGCTCACTGACTTTTTACTTTTGAGACCAAAATTGCGACGCCCGGGGACGCAGTTCTGAAATTGCTCAAAAACGTGATCATACATCATAGATGTACGATTATTTTTACTTTTGTTGGTTTAAATGGATTTATTTTATGCTATTTATGATCGAAGATGGGTCCCCGACACAGTTCATTGGAGAAACAATAAAAAGCAAAGGTTTGAAAAAATAAATGAATACATAATTTAAAAAACAATAAAATACATAAGAAATTAATCATATTTTTGCAATTTTTTGTAGATATTTTTTGAAATGTAATAATTGATACTCCAACCAAAAATTAGCATTCTACTAGCTATATAAATTTAGGTAAAGGCAAAAACATGCACAAAAAACAAAATTTAGAGAAAATTCGATATGCTTATTTGCATAATTAATTAATTAAAAATATAAAGAATTAATTTACAAATTTTACCAGTCTTGTAGTTTACATCCCGCTCTACGCGCATGCAAATTTTCGCGACGATCAGCGGCCGAGATCTGAGGGGGGGTCAAATTGACCCCCCCAGTATATACTGGTCTAAAATAGCCCAGTTAAAATAGGGTAAGGGTCAAATAAGATTTGCATAACTTTATACCAACTTCCTGGGTATAAAGAGGTTGAATTAATTTATAATATCATCATTAGAATATACAAACTGCTTACCTGAATATGGGATTCTCTTAGTTCCCTATCCCTGAGTTGTTTCTCTAAACTGTCTCTCCTTTCTCTCAATCTACTGATTGTACCATCTCCATGAGGTGGTTCATCTTCCGTGTAGGAATCCATCACAATCACATCATCATTGTCATATCCTCCTATCTGTAAGATCATAAAAAGAAATAAAAATCAGAAAGCTACCACTTTTACATCAGCGTGATGCGGTTTCTGTAAATAAACCTATGGACCAATGTTGAAAATGTAAGTTTTCACTTTCATCCTTGCATAAAATTTTTTATTCAATGCGAGCAAACCAAAACCCTGCATTTTCTTCCCTTCATTGTCACTTGACATCACTGCTATTCATCCCAGTATATGTGTAGCTTCAAATGAGCTGTCTTTGGACTAAACATTAACTATAACAAGGACTGGTATTATGTAAATTGTAGCAATTAACTGTACGAAACCATCCCAATATAACTCAAAAAATATTATCTTCTTCTGCAGGTTTGCTTACACATTTCACCCGACTGCTTGGGAAATATGCTGTTACTCAACCAGGGATAAGATCCTGTATGTAGAATTCCTCATGGTAGATGTCCCCTTCCACATCTCTGACAATTGCATCTTTACAATCTTTCATTTTGTTTTATTGAATAACTTTCAACATTTTTACCATTTACTTAGCAGGGCCCGCTGGCAGAACAGTTTTCAGAACTGAAGTGGCTTCCCTAGGTAAATGCACCTATATTATCATTTATTTATTTATATATTTTTTTTCAATTCAATTCAATTTTTTTCAACCAACATTTTCGTTTGATAATTTTACTCATATTTATTGCCTGTGAATATGTTTCCTCTGGAAAAGACATACAAGTTGAGTGATGTAACTTATGCATTTACCCCTAACATTGCTTCTTCCAACATTTTGGCACCAAACCAAATCCCCAAACCTCTTTCATTCTGCTCACCTCATGATCTTCTTCTTGACGGTAGCTTTGATTTGTCTCTCTGGAGGGCGGTGCCTTGGGTGCTACTGAGACATAAGAATCCGTCTTGACTGAGAAGCTGATAAGAGGGGTCTCTTGTCCACTCAAATACTCACCAAACATGGTCAGTGAGTCCAGGCGAACACGATCATTGGCAAGAATCTACAACAGGAAGAGGTTCAATTACACTTCAGAGGAAATAAAAGCAAGATTTAGTTGAAAACCTGATTCAATAACATTCCCATTAAATCATAGGTGCCAACCTTAATGGTTAAATAATCATATTCTTTGTTTTTTAACCAATTTTAAGCCTAAAACCTATTTTGTTTCAAAAAAAAAATTGAAAAACGTACCACAAATTATAATTCTTACAAGTTTGAAACATCCTCTAGGGGGAAATCCTATTTTCCTCTTAAAAATCCTACTACATAGGATGAAATCCAACTAATTGGCAGTTCTGTTAAATGTGAAAATTAACATTACTGCTTTAAAGCTTGGGCTTTGACCAATTTTATTGCTAACTTGTCTCTTTTGAAATGCTGTCACTATTATCCCTCAATGGTTCAGGTTGGATTTAAGTTGGACTTAGTTTGAAGAGTCAAAGAATCTCCAAGCTCTTGCCCATTCTTTTGCAAGAAAAACTATATTGATCTGAAACTGAATAATTGTAGTGTTCAAAATTCTGCTTGAGATACGAGGATACATGGATATGGTCATATAACAATATGTAAACAAGAAAATGAGTCACCTTGGATGTATCAGCTTGGATGAATACAGGTTGAAGAGGAAGAGCCATAAGAGGTACAAAGCCCGACAGTGCCATGTCTTCTGGTAACAATACTTCTAAGTTGTCTATGAAAATGATATACGAAAGGCAATTGCTAATCTCAAATTGGTTCACTTTCTGTGATATTTCTCATCAAAGCACTTAGTATCAATATCACTTTTTTGTCTCTTTGAGGCAATATGTAGCTCTACTCATCACAATCATGACATGGGTTGCTTTTAGATCACATACATGAGTTGATGAAACATCTAGCATCTTACTGGACATTTAAAGCTGTTATTCCTTTTATGGAACTGCCTGATGAAGGCCACAAATTTAGGTTGATGTTAACTTACTTGTTGATATTCTTATCACCTTTGAATATCCTTATTCAAATCCAGGAATTGGATTGTGGTTGAAACTGTAAATACAATCAGAATATAGCCAAGAGACTTACCTTCTTCACCATTGACAGCAAACTTAACATCAGGTACAGGCACTCGCTTTACAAGGTTCAAGAATTGTGCCACCGAAGACCAAACATCAAGCGATGCACTATATTTAGAAAAGAATATTATCAAGTTACAGTTTGATAGAAATATGTTGGTAGACAATTTCATTAAGTAGACTTAATTAAGCAAATTAATTACACTTAAGTAGCAAATTAGTATTTTTTTATCTCCAAATTCATATTTTACCATCAACATTTACATTTTCTCAATCAACCCTGTTTCATTCTGTATTGTCATTTTACTGCCATCCATTGCAAAAACTGCCCAAGGCGGTTTACTGTGAATTTTCAATATAGCACATATATCAAGCACTCCATCTTGAATTCATACATGCTATACCTACCATATTTTTGCTACAAATATTTTTTCATAAAAGTTGGCAGCTCTGTAATATCTAAGGCTGAATGAAACAGAAATTAAGATCAATCTCAATATAATACTTTCAAAGATGGTATATGTAAATATGTAAGTTGAAGCCATCAAATCTGAACACATTGTATTCCTATTGGGGGAAATACAATATGTATAAATGGTTACTTTTTAATATTAGTCCACACCTTAAGCAGACAGGGGAGGATCACCCTCTGACCTTATTTTTATTGATACCCACTTACCAATAGGAGGTAGTATCTGAGCTGGGAGGAGGGTTCCAAAGCTTTGGATGACACATCATCCAGTCAGCATAGACCTTGACACCAGGGAGCAGCTCATGAAGATCCTGAGACAACACACTCTGATCTCCACTCTGCTCTTGTAGATGATCTGAAAGAGATAATCCAGAATATAAACCACAATCCAAAATGATGGTGGTGATGGTGATTATGAAGTTTATGAAAATGGTTTTAAAATGATGGTAATCAATAAAGAAGATGAATATTATGACGTAATGATGATAACAAAGGGGAATTCAGTTACTACAACATGTGGATGGTAATGATGATGATAGCAATGGAGATGAAAATTTTGGTGAATCTGTTACTTCTAAATTCTACAGATTGCGAAGACAATGATAATGATGAATAGCTGAGTGTGGATTGAGAAAGTAGTAGCAGAAGTAGAGTTTGCATGAGCAGAGCATGTACGGTCATATTGGATGTATAGCAATAGTAGGTCATAGTAATCTCCATGCATTTTAATTCAGTATTATGTATAACACAGAATAGCGCAGAAAGGATACCATAACAAGCATACCTTGTAAGAGTGAGCAGCATCTTAAACATAGTAAGGCAAACATGTGAAGACCAAGCAGGATGGCTTGTTGTAGGAGAGGTGGACAACCCTCGGCTGTAGGGGGGATGTCACCTGATAGGATGAACAAATATCATATAGGAATTGTAAGAAAACATGGAACCAAATAGTCATTGTGACATTCAAAGCTTACATCTGATGTTCTGAGAGAAAAGAAACATTGATCATAAATTCACAGATATAGCCTCCAATTTTCTGCTTTGCAATAGGCCAAGACAAAGTTTTGGTAAGTGCACATGGCCATCGATCGATTGTCTAAGACAATTGTCTCAGACAATGGTCTCAGACAATTCATAATCATACATCATTCCTCCCATCCAAGTGCATGCAAAGAATCCAGTCAAACAAATGTAACAGTAACTCACTGTAAAACTTTTAAACACATGACCCAAAAACTCCTCATTTTGCCATATAACCTTAAATAAAAAAAAAATAGAAATCCATTCCACCAACCATGAGAAAATTTCTGTTTTATTTTGTCAATGTTATTGATGTTGTTCTTATTGTGATATTGCCAAAGAAATCTGTTGTTACTGATTAAGTTAGAGCTGTTGCTGTCTATGCCAATGTCATAAAATCAAAATTTAAAAAGAACCAGTCAAGAGTATGAAAGCAGCCAGCTGCAAACATATAACAGAGATGCCAACCAGTACGATTTTATTGTATTGAGTACGATAAAACAACTAAAATACGACAGTACGATTTTGGCCATCAAAAATACGATTTCCCGACTTTCTGTGATTGTCCTGTTTTTGTCCCATATATGTGTGCTATGTATGAGCACAGTTTCAAATTGCCAAGTGCGTCTTTTTTTCAGTACCATAACAAGTGAGCTACGTCCGTCTTTTTTTTTTCCTGTAATACATGTACGTGCATGCTTCCAGTAGCGTTAACAGTTTTTCCCTACTTCACCATGTGCAATTTCTAATGCACACATTTATAGTCGGGATATCACAATTCTGTGAAATAGTAATTTGAATTGCACAGGAGATAAATCCCCGTTCTCAGCACATAGGATGTTCGAATCTTTTATCCTCACAGTCGCCGACTTTGCTTGTCAAAACGGAGCCTTATTAATCCAAAATCAATAGTTGTGAATTATAGCTTTTTAATTTCTTTCTTGGTGAGGGGTAAATATCAGACAATAAATTACAAACAAGGCTCCATCTAAAAAAAAAATAGGACGACGCCGTGCACTTGAGTGTGGTACTTGTATGCTGTTAGCTAGCCAGTTTGAGATCACGGTCTCTGCCAGAGCTCTGGGTGAGAATTCTATCAGTAATGGCCTAAGTGATGATGATTTTCTGTTTCAGATAGAGTTTAGATTCCATGTTAATTTTTGAAAACTGTCAAAAAACTTCATGATTCCTTCATTGTGATGAATATTTAAGTTATTAATGAATACATTTTCACAGAATTTAGACTCTCCCTGAATGAAAGGCATTTTCTGTAAAGATCTGCGTTTTCAAATAACTTGTGAAAAACTTAAGGTACATGAACCTACAATACATGTACATTTAAAAATCACATTGTAGCCTGTGGCTATGTGCTGGAATTTGAATAGACTGAGTTAGATATTGATTTAATTTCTTCATTTCTTTAACATACCGGTAATTTATATGCAATCCAAGTGCACCTCAGTCACAATCATACACAAACACTCACCCACAACCGTGATTCTAACCATGAAAAAAAAACCTTCATATTTTTTTTTTCTAAATTTATTATTTGATCTGAATTCTCTCTTTTTTATATGTTTATTTTGTTCATTTATTTAGATTTTTTTTTTGGGGGGGGTTCATCGTTTGTGGTTCATTAAAGATGAAAAGTAAATAAGCATATGTAAAGGGGATGTGGAGTGAGGGTGTCAAAACACACTTAAACATTTAAATCTGATTTCTTAGTTGTTTGAATAAGCCTATTACTTAGCATGCTATTTCTGTACTAATTAAAAAATTGCAGGAGCTGCGCTTACTATAAACAAATTTGGAGTGTGGTTCACAGTTATATTCTTTTTTTTTAATTGCCCCTGGTTCCAGAAAATTGCCCCCGGTTCCTGTAAAAAGCCCGCGAGCCGGGGGCAAATTTTTTTAAAGCCTTGCTTAATTCAAGGCTTGCACTGGTCATGTTGAGTTTTCGTGAAAATCTGATTTTTTACTAAAAAATATGATTTTTGAGGATATTCAGTCTGATTTTTTGTGTAAAGAGGTTGGCATCTCTGATATGAACTAATACTCTTGAATCATCTGCCTTGCATTACGACATTGTCATATATCATCACGTACCTGAAGGAGATATGTTAGCTACAGCAAACATGTTGATAGCCATGAGTTGAATGAGTCTTGTACTCAGGATAGCTGAGGGTGAATGGTCTAAGAGTGCCTTGAATTCTCGCAATAGATGATCTCTCGCATGACCAAATGCCTCCATCCTGTATAATGAGAACAATGGAAATTAATATTGGAGCTCAGGATATGGAAAACAGTAAAATCATTTGAAAGACATTTCATAATCTCTAGTGGAGAATTATTCACTAACACTGAAAATAATTCAAAGTTGAATAAACAATACAAATTATTTCATGTCACGTCAATATATATGTACAAAATGGTTACTATTCAAAGAGCAAAATAGGCATACTTAGTTACAGCAACAAATAGAACATTGAAGCCCACATCCAGTTTTGGAATACAAAATATGAAATTACATAAAAATGTTCTCATCACTTTCTCAAATATTCAGCCTTGAAAACATAGATGAAATACTAGTCTGCATTCACAGTATATTTCTGAACCACCTGAAGGCAATTAACACTCACATTTCATATAATTTCAAATCAGTGATTTGTGTCCCTTCGTCATAAATTGAAAATTGAAAACCAGAAAGTCTTAGCAAACCATTTTAAGAGCCTCAAAATAGATTGGGACTTCCCTTTAGCACCTAAATTTATCATTTCTGGCCATCAACATTACCACCTTTAGGCAACATACCCTGTTTTTGTGAAGAGCTTCCCATGGACATTCAGGAAACTTAGCACAAACTTCTTGTTGAGCTGCAGAGAAAAAATGAATTTAAATAGTTCATAACAAGTCTTGGGCAATTTAGACATTCATCCCCTATGTAAATTAGCATAGATTCACTTTACAGTACTGTGAGAATATGAGAAGGTGTAATGCACTTTAAAATCCAAGATTCAAGATTCTTTCAAAATAAGTGTATGATTGTTGATGTTCAGCTATAATTCATCCAGTTTCTAAATGACCTGTTGAAAATTTATGTTTATTTTCATGCTTCTGTACCAAACACGGGTTTTATTTTGCTTGCTATACATATCTACAGTACAATGATGCTGGACCAGATAATATCAAACCCGGTAACAATATTTCAGGAAAGATGGTAATTTGACAAAAGAAGGAGGTATGAAACCTTAGGCTCACTATAGTAGGGGGCTAGTCAACATTAAGAATAATTGTATTTAGGAATATTACAAGTATTAAGAGTACCTTTTGCTATCTGTCCCTTCAAATAGTTTTATTTGCACTGTACAAATCATTTTTTAACCAAGATTTGTAAATAACCTTCATGAATAACTACGAGTAAATCAATATCATTAGAAATGTTGCATCAGATAAAGAACAGATTCCAATTGGTAAATTATCACTGAAAGTAGAGTGGGACATTCTTAAATCCCTTATATTATAAAACTTGAGCAAAGGAATGCTCCTCCTTACTTTTATGGATTTCTTCTCCTTTTTTCCCAATTTATGTGGTCCTGGAGGACATTCTGATTGCCTTTGATGCTGAACTCACCTCAGCAGCCGAAAGGTGAGATAGATTCTCCCATTTCTCTATTTCATCTTCTTCCTCTTCCATCCTCTCTCCTCCTTCCACCTTCCCATCGTGAGCAATCCAGACCTCTTTCCTTCCCCTGTTCTCATCTTGAGATGGCCTCCTCCTCTTTCTCCTCTGTTCTCTTCTTCTCTCCATCTCTCTCCTTGCCTCAATTTCCTCTTGCTCTTTGTGAGCAACCTGGCCAAAAAACAAAAATGGTAATAAACCAACTCACATTTAAATACAACAGTACATTCATAATTGAATTTTTGTAATGAATAAGAGTGTATAAAAAAATTGTTTGGCATAAGTTGAAAAGTGAGCTCAATTTAAATAATAACACAAGGCAAATGAAACAAGTTTTTTGTTCAACTTTCTTACCTTCCTTCTGACTTCCTCAAATAAGGTCATCAAACTTTCTCTGGCTGTAAGGAATGGATTGGTAGCTGCTAAACTCCTCACATAGAAATAGACTGCATCAAGTTTACGTCTCTATGTAAGAAACAAAATGGAAAAACACATGATTATGAAACTAAATAGAAACTGAACCTGAAATATACTGTGTCAAGCGCAAATCATTTCATATCTGCTCTATTGAAACTTTTGGAAACGATTGGTATTAAGAACATCTAGAAAAAACAGTCAGACTGCCGATCAAAGGTGTTTTTTTTAATTCATTCTATTTATTCTCCAGCAATATGAATATCTTTCGACTTGGAAAAAAAATGCTTGTACTTTCACATTTGACAGTGATAATGGATAAATATTATTGAGAAACATCACTATGACAATGATGTAATAAATAGATACCCAGTAAGGAATTTCCTCGTGTATACATGTAGTTAATATTTGTTCTCTCTTTCCAACTCATTTTTCCGGCCAAACATGTGATCTCATTCAAAACAAATAATCTGATGGCCACTTGAAAAGTATGATAAGTATGCATGTTCTCAAACAATTTTTTTTCAAACCGATATACCACTGTAAAATGCTCAATTAACAATTAGCTAATTGCAAATATTAATGAACCTTTGTTGTCACTATATTATCTTAATCAAATTTGGATATTTTTATCCCACAAGATTTGTGCTCAATATCATTTTAACTATTATTTGATACTATGTATTGCATTTTCAATGGATTGATATCAATTTAGGTAAATGCATCAGAATATACATATATCATAATGACATTTGTAAATTGTTAAGCAACATTTGCATATTTCAACTACAGATGAGGTATACATCTTTGTAGATATTTAATCAGCAAGAAACAAGAATAAGCATTCCTAAAAGGATTCTCGAGACCAAATAGGAATCATTAAACTACATTCTAAATGTTATGGCTTCACACAATTAAAAAAATAACATTGTTTTGGCTTACCGTATACAAGGCTAAGATAGCTAGCTGATTGTAAGGTCTTCCATTCCTTGGAGCAAGGTGCTGTGCTTTCATATACCAACTGAATAGAGACAAATAAAGAATAAACATGATTTAGCAGGTTTTATTCAGGTTTATTCAGTGTTTCTAAACTACCATACAACCTGCAATAACGCTTATAAGACCCCCTCAACATTTTTCGCAATACGCCAAGCATTTTTTTTTACTGCATCGCTTGCTGACTTTTTACTTTCAAGTCTCGAGCAACTTTTGAGACCAAAATAGCGACACCTGGGTACGCGGTTCCGAAATTACGCAACATTTCATAAGTGCATGCAGACCCAAAATCGCTCAAAAATGTGAATTCATGTACAAATACAATGCAAATAGTGTTTTTAGCCAAAATTGTTATTTTTCCCCTTTACTGGTTTGCGCAATTTCACCTGATGTGTAGTCAAACTAAAGTCCCAGACAATTTCCAATGAAAAAACAAAGTTAAAAAACGAAGAAATACATAAGAAATTTAGAAAACAATAAAATACATATGAAAATAAATGTGACGTTGAAATATCTTAAAGTACATTTGATCAGATTCCTATAGAGTCTCTGAACCCAAAATGAGCATTTTAGAGGCATTATTTAGTTAATTATAGCAAAATTTTGATTTTACGCATAAAATAGCATAATTAATCAGCAATGACATTTTTTGCTGAATTTGATAATATAGTTTTGTAGATTATGCCACAGGAAATGCTCTTACCACTTTTGGTCGCGATCGACAGACTAGATCATAAGGGGAGGCTGAATCATCCCCCCATCTTCTTAGGCAATGGATAGCCCAGTCTATAGCCCAGGGTTAACCAACATTCTGTGCTACGATTTAATGTGTTTATCATTAGAATTCTGTTTTTATGAGCTATATCAAATGTTCTTCATCGAAATCTATATAAGACACATTCTAAATTTATGCAAACTTTATTACTAACCTCCTTGCTTTCCCATAGTTGTTGGTCTCATTGGCTTGCTCTTTGTACCTGGCTATATCGCCAAGTGCTATCATGCATCTCTGAGCACTCAATAGGGCCAATTTAATCTGAAACAAAAATAAATAAGCTGTGAGGGTAAATCATATGTAAAAAGCATAGTGACTCTCTCGTTCATTGAACCACATTGGTAAATAATGGTAGGAATCAAAAAGTAAACAAAAGACATTTTGTAATACACAAGTTTAGAAATTTGAGATTTTTTTAATTTATTGGAAGACCATTTATTTATCTAATCCTTTTCTTGAGCTGATTAAAAGAAGGTTGTTGTTTTTTTATTGATTTTATTTTTTTTAATTTATTGGAAGACCGTTTATTCATCTACTAGTAATGCTTTCCTTGAGCTGCTTAAAAGAAGGTTGTTGTTTTTTTCCTTGGTTTCAAATTCAATATAGAGTGGGAAAAAAAATCAAGTGCAGTAATACATGATATCATGTAAGCATCACCAAGCATGCTATAAGGAAGTTAAACTAGATAAGAATTATGATGGGGAATTCCCAAATGTAAGATGTTACTGACACAGTCAGTAAGAAAGAGAAGGGATATAATATAAATAGGAATAGAGAGAAGCAGTTACATTCATTAGAAGGGGAAATAAGTATAGAGAAGGGTTGCAAAGTAAAATAAATATATGCCAAGAGCTTACTGATCTTCTTGGTTCTTCATGAAGGGGATCTAGACCGGTACGATTTTCTAACTGGAAGTGATATGTTGATTGCAGCTTATTCAGCACCCCTTCATAGAACGTAGTACCCTGAAATAAATTAGTACAAATAATCAAGTTCAAACAGTGATAAATACAGAGTATTGGCATGAGAGATGGTCAAAACAATCAGAATGTCTCCGACAGTCTCATACACATTACGCGTTTCATTGTAGCAGCCTTGCTGACTTTGAAATGAACTACATGTACAAAATGAATAAATTTTGAAAATTACGAAGTTGAATTGGCAGAGAATTCCAAAAACGAGGAGCAACTGACGAAAAAGCTCTATCCCTGTACATTTTCAGACAGGAACAGGGCACTTGAAGAATTAGCCCAGTAGAACGAAGTCCTGGCTGCAGCCGACATACACTGATTAGACAAGTTACATAGCTTTTGGCCAAGTTATGGAGAGCTTTATAGGTAGCAGGATCTATCGGTAACTTACATGATGCATAAAATCTAGAAGATCTTCTTTGTAGCTGTCTCCATTAGGTTGTTCCTGTATGGCCTTTCTCAGGGCTTCTATAATCTGATAATAGCAATTCTTCCACAGCATCTGCTCTACATTATACTGATTACACAGGTCAAGGTCTAAGAGAATGATGCCCTCATAGAGTTGTTCTAGCTCTTGCCTGTTGAGGATAAAGTGACCGTACATAGATTTCATTTGAATGCTGCAGTACAATTCACTGAATGTCATGTGATCCAATTCAAACCAATCAGATTACACAACATTCTTGGAAGTGGTATAATATGAGCTATCTAAAGTATGTATCTATAGCATTCCAACCTAATAGCATAATAAATTAATACATGTACCTATAACCTCAAAAGAGAGAAAAAATACAATATTGGCTAAATTTGGTTAACATCTGAAGGATATCAAAAAAGGAAACCCAATTTCGATTAGGAAATTATCAACTAGTAATTATGAAACCTTTTCCAACCGAAAGTATGACTTTTGAACATTCTAAAGATAAATGCATTACATTTCTATGACCAAGTATCACAGAATACTATTGCTCTACATGTATAAGTTGTGCAAAATGGTGACGTATGCTCCTGCGACATCTGCTCTGGTCTTCATATCTCAGAGGGTTTGGGGTTAGAGGGAAGATAAAGATTAGGTTTAATTTAGTTTTGGAAATTAGGTTTCATGTTTTGCCTAAAGTGCAGATTTTCCATCAGAGCAAATTTTGCCAGAACAATTGTCATACATTAACAAAAAAAAAAGAAATTAATAACAAAAACAGATTATGAGACCTCAAGAAGTGGCAACATTTCTACATGTATGTTGTTATTCAATTTTCATTGTTTATTGTGTTCATTGTATTCAATGAAGTCAATACTGAGGGAACATGTCTCGATATCGTAATTGGATTGGCAGGGAAACATGACATGAGATACTACTTTAATAACAGATCAATGTAGGGTTTTCTTAAACGTTCAAATAGTTATTGAAACCAAATTGAAATATCTCTAGGTATCAGAAAAAATACTCACTGCTTGCCTTGGAGTTGCTGTAGCATCTCCCTGGTTGAGATGCCATGACTCAATGCATTGAAGAGGTCCGTCTCACAACGAGCAGCATCCCGTAGGAGTTTCTGAGCTGACTGCCGGTTCACAGACAGGTGCTCCTGCATCATGGCAGCATGGGGCGGATTTTGGTATCCTGGGTGATATGGCATCCCAGGGGGTAGTGGATGGGGTTGTCTACCGTAGGGTGGTGGATACTGCATCATATAAGGTGGAGGAAGGGGAGAATTACCAGACTGGGTTCTGTCAGGTTGGTTTTCCCAGGAAGAAGTGGGCACTGAGTAGCCAGGCGGAGGAGGTGGGTACCCATAATGAGGCGGCACCATCCCAGCAAATCCAGGTGGAAAATTTGGAATGTATGAATTCCAATTCTCTTGCAAGGTGGCAGGTGGTGTTCCCTCTCCCCTGGATTCTCCTTTGTCTGACTCAGGGTCCTGGAAATGCAGTTCCCCATGCTTCGTTTGATGCTGCTGCAAAGCAGGCTTTTGATTTGGCTTACTAGGGTCCCAGAGGCGGCTTTGGTCACCAGTACGTCCCTTTGGCTTGGCCTTCAATTCATCAGGAAGCACTGGTGCATCAGTATGTTCCTCAGGAGGATGATAGTACTGATCATACACAGGAGCATAATTACCTTGAGGTTTAGGTTTCTCTTGTTCTGTCTTCCCAGGCAGCCTCAGTATACCCCCTCCATGCTTAGTACCAGACTCCTCAGCTTCACTACTGCCTCTCCTTCTCCCATGTATTTCAGAACTATCATCGCTAGACACAGAAATGTGATGTCTCCTTGCATCCTTTTTACCCCCAGAGTGATAGCGCCTCCGCTCATCTTGGTCTTTGTGGTGTCTTTGTGGTTCCCCACTATGCCGACCTCCGTCTTGATCATACCTTTTATCAGGAGCTTTTCTCCCATCTTCATGACGTCCATTTCCTGATCGTTTTGAATCTTCATCATTTGTATGCTGCCTGTCACTTCCAGACTTACCAGATCGCCCTGAATCCACAGATTGCTTATTGTGTCCTTGTCTGTAAGATTCCTCTCTATTCCTATATCGACTATCATTCCCTGATAGGTATGGTTCATCCTTATCTCTATTCCTGTCATTTCTTTGTTCTTTTCTTTCATTATTGGAGCTTCCTGAATGAAACGTTTGTGAATCATGTTGCATAGTTTGCCTTTCACCTCTTTCTGAAAGTCTTCGCCTATCCTCATGTGGTGTCTCATATTCTCTGTCACTAAGATCTCTATCTTCAAATCTGTCATTTCTTTGTGATGGTCTTCTATTATCTGATCTCCCAAAACTTTTTTCATCACGATTTTTCATTTGAGATCTCTCATCTCTGGTTGATGGTCTTGTTTCTTTAATATCTGGTGTGTTTAAGGCTCTATCATCATGATATTCAGTTTGATATCTTTCATCTCTGTCTGGAGGTCTCCGCCTATCATTGTGTGGTCTCTCAAAGTCTTTCTCACTGTAATCTTTATTTTGAAACCTGTCATTTCTATTTTTCGGTCTTCTATTATCCGATCTGCCATAACCTACTTCATCACGATTTTTCATATGAGACCTTTCATCTCTTGTTGGTGGTCTTGTTCCTTCAATATCTGGTCTCTCAGACAGTCTTTCTCTGTCATCATAATGTTCATTTTGACATCTTTCATCTCTATGTGGATGCGTCCTGTCTTGAAAAGGTCTATCAAATCTTCCAGGTTTATCAGATTCTTTCTTTTGAAACTTACGATTAGTAATGACCATGGATTCAACATGAAAGTTAAGATCATCAACTTCTTCCTCCCATTCACCAGACATTGTCAAAACAGGTCCCTTATCAGTTTTCTCATTCCTCTTGGAGTCTGTGTCAATCCTCTGCCGAGACTGACCTGAAGAGTAGCTTTTGGCAGGCTTTTCCTGTACCACCCGCAATCTGTCATCAACCTCAGACCCTGTTTTAACTGTAATCTGTAGATCTTTTGCACTAGACACAGTTTCAAATTCTTCTTGACTTGAATTCTCTCTTTCCATCATTTCTTTCTTAGCTCGTAGCTTCTGTATTTCTGAAGCATAATTCTGCCTGGATGACTTGACAAGATCTTTCTTAGGCTCATGTTGTGATGAGTCTACCTCTGAATATGAGTGACCCTTTTTGTTGCTTGTCCTTGGTCCATGGTCTTGTCTAGCATTAGCTTTCCCTGAAGCTCTTCTGCTCTGTGGAAGCTGTTCTACTGTCTCTTTTTGTTTTGTAACTTTATGACGAGGGTCTGTCTTCTTAGGGGAATGTTGAGCTTGGTACTGTTGCTCGAACTCCTTATCCCAATCACTACCCATCAAACTCTTTATTTCCTGTGGTCTCTTTTCAGGAACTTTAGGATCATCATCAACATTTTGCTTTCTATCCTTATTTCTAACGTCATCACTAGGTCTTTGTTTTCCATTGCGATTATGCACTTGTTTTGGTGGGCTATCATTCCTATTCTGACCTAGCACATGCTGTTGGTGACTTTGGCTTCTATTGCGACTCTGCGCATGTTTAGGTGCACTTTGACCCTTGTTGAGCTTGATTCCTGAAGATTTACATGTAGTTTCTGCTTCCCAATCTTCTGGTTTGATTTCCCAGGTGTCTTCATCTGCATGTTCATTATGTAAAGATGGTGCCTTCCCAACCCTGGACATCTTTGAAGACTCCTCTCTACCAGGTCTACGTGAACCCTGTTGTTCTCTATGATGCACGGGTTCCTGCTTATCCCATGGTCTTGATCCACAATGGGAATGGCTACCACCACTCTCGGCTTGTCTGTCAACTTGATCATTCCTACTGCTATTCCTGCCTCCTCTCTGTGCATTTTCTGTCCCTGACCTCTCGTATCCTTGTTTCTTGCTATGTTCAGGTTCAGCTCCATGCGTTGCCTCTTCTTTTGGGGCTGGCTCTTTGGATTGATTTTCTTCATGAACATTGCAGACCTGGTCCCCTTTGGATCCAATCTCACTCAAATTGACTGGATCCTGGACAGGTTTGGTTGGTGATTCCTCTCGGCTAGAATTCAAGTCACTTCCTGGCGATGAAGAATTCTTTGCTATACGGGACATGCCTGGCCTATATAACTGTTGATCTGGCTTTCGCTGTTCCTTTTCCCTACGTGCCTTTGTAGAACGTGACTTGGTAGGATGTTTCTCTGCTTTTTCTGCTGCACACATCTGTGAGGATGCTTTCTCTTTTGGATCTACAAATAAACACACAAAAATACCTTATTAATAGATGTAGAAATGTGACTACTGAACATGTGGAATGCTTAACGGTCTAACCTGCATTGCATATTTACGTATTACATATAACAGCAGAGATATCTTTGAAAGCAACTACGATGAATACTTTTTCACAAAGAGAGACAAAAAACTTTGACTTGATAATACATTACAAATGTCATTTGACATTTGACCTTGACTCAGGAAAAATTGTAAATTCATTTCATATCATTTGTGGATATCAAACTAAGTATTTTACTAAGTATTCTGAAAACAATTAACAAAATGCAAATTTTTATCCAAGTTAATTGATGTGAAATGACATGTGACCTCAATCATTTTATTAGTACCTCAACGATAGATTAATGCATTAACCTGAAAGGTTGGTGACTACTATTCTGTTTTATTTGCCAAAAATGTGTCATTTGCATTCCTTTTTGAAGAACACAAGGTCATTCCTAGAGATAAATGAAATTTATCTCAATTATTTTCATGTTTCAAAAGATAGTGCAATAATCTGAGATTTTGGCGACTACTATTCTGTTGAATTTTCCTTTCCAATGTTGTCAGGAATTCCATCATTTACATTTCTTTTGGGATAGAAAGTTCTTTCCTTAAGATAACATTTTGAGCACCTTCACTTTTAATACATGTCCTGACCCCCAAAACACTCACAATGACAAATGCCCATCTTTATTGCCGATGTTTCACCAACCAATTTTTCAAAGGTATTTTAAAGTCCATCGCTGACCATCTGATCAAATTTAGGTAAGGTACATCAAATTATGTTTTGCAAAATTAAGGGGCTTATCTTTAGAATCTAATGTCATGAATCAATTACAGATGTGTGGGGTGTTGTGCACGAACATCACTAGAGGTAGATCTAAATTAGTCTAGATCTACCTCAAGCGATGTTTGTGCAGGTTCCACTTCACTACCGCTCCACTACAATCCACATACCCGAACCTCAAGTTGGTGAACCACTTCGGATACTCCGAGTGGCAAAGGTGGGAAAAAAAGAATATTTATTGTAAAAATTATAGAAAAAAAATACGAGAAGGAATAAAAGCTTAATTTCTTACTCTACACTTTATTTCACTCCATGTCCATCCTCTGGTTATCCTCAAAATTGGTGATTTTGGGCCAGTATCTAATTCCTCACACGTATTATTCACGGCCGATGTCATAACATTTTTTATATTATTTTTACAATAAATATCCTTATTTTCCCAGGCTTTGCCACTCAGAGTAGATCTGAAGTGGTTCACCGACTTGATGTTTGGGTAGGTGTACCTCGAGCGAAGTTTGTGCAGGCTCCAGCCCACTTCACTACCGTTACACTACGCTCCACCTACCTGAACTTTGGGACAGTGAACTCGATCAGATATTCCGAGTGACAAAGGTGGGATGGAAATGTTATTTATTCATTGTAAAAATTATAGAAACAAATATAACAACAAAGTAAAATAGCATAATTTCTTAGTCTTCACCCGTATTTTAGTCCATGTCCATCCTTCGGTTATCCTCAAAATTGGTGATTTTAGGCCAGTATCCTCACACATACTTTTATTCACAGCCGATTTCAAAACATCGCATGCGATCGTTATGACCTGCGACTGATCGCATACGATGTTTTGAAATCAGCCGTGAATAATACGTGTGAGGAAAAAGATACTGGCCCAAAAATATCACCAATTTTGAGGATAACCGGAGGATGGACACGGAGTGAAATACGGGTGAAGAGAAACATGAGAAAGAAATTAAGCTATTTCACTTTGTTATATTTTTTCCTATTTACAATAACCTTTCCATCCAAACTTTGCTTTGTGACTTGGAGTTGGAATATCCGATGGAGTTCACCGTCCTGAAGTTCGGCCAAGTTCGAGTAGGTGGAGCATAGTATAGCGGTAGTGAAGTCTAGTGGATCCTGCACAAACACGATGAGGTAGGCCCTAGTCTAACTTCGATCTAGCAACGTCGGTGGCGCTGCCGAACATGCCGAAGCCAAAGGCTTTGTCTATGTGCTTCGGCAGCGCCGCCGACGCTGCAGGCAGCGAAGCATCCACCATACCGGAGCGGGGAGTGAAGTGGATATGGTGGTGGTCCATTATCCGCGGACGCGCGAATGCAAGCATAATTAACAACATAATTCAATATTATATCTTTGAAATTACTTAAATAGTAAAAGCAAGTTTATCTCACCCTCACGCCTTTCATGACCTGCATCTTTCTTCAGAGTTTCCACCCTTCTTTTCAGCTGATTATGTGTAACTTTGACAACTTCTACTTTGCCCGTCGTCGCCATTTTCGCATTTCGCGGTGAAGTTGAACGATAGAGGGCGCGGGAGCGCTGGCTTCTGGCTTAGGCCCTGGCTTATTTCCATATTCTGAAAATGCACCCCTTAACAAGCATGGCTTGTGAAACCCTACCCTTAACAAGTATTGGAAACAAAACGATACTCTTGGCAAATATTCCCTGAAATGGACCCCTAAACAAGTATAGGAATGTTTTATTACGGGTCCTTCGGTCGTCGGCTTTACCTTATTTGGTTTAGTACGACCCCACTTTCTACTCCTCGCGCAAATCGGACTCTAAACACGAAGTGTTGGGGCAAAAGGACATCCTTTATAAAACATTTTAATTTTGTTTTATCATCCCCGCAAATTCGACCCTAAACACCTAAGTTTCCTAGCGAAATAGATACCCTTTTTTCATTTTTTTTGTGTTTTTGACACCCTTATCACGTTACGTACGTAACGTGCCCTATCGTGAAAAAGACATCCTTTTTACGTGTTTTTTTTTGGGGGGGTCGCGCATGGTATCCACTCGTCAATGTAAGTGCCCCTCCCCTTGGCAAGAGAGGGATATAGTAAAGTCATAAGATATGACTCAATAGCACACGCATGAATGGCGGGAATATATGGGAGAATAAGGCAAAAAGAAACGGGAATGAAGCTAGAGCCAGCCAAAACCGGAACCAAAAGCTAAATTTGAAAATAAGCATGATAAAAAGGGTCAAGAACACACCGGGCTGCTGAGGATTGAAGAAGAACGGGAAGGTGGATGGCGTCTTTTATAACCTTGATAAATTTTATGCAATGATGGTCGCAATCAGGACAAAAAAAATCCTTGTCCAAGAGTTAGCCAGGGGCTAGTATCCCCCTGTATTATGTTCTAATCTTAGCCGGAATCTTAGTAAGGTTTTACACTGGCGAGATTTACAGTAATTTAGCCTCACTTTACTTTGCCTAAAATTCCGAAGCTAATATTTATATCGATATATCACATATAGATTTTCAATTTCAAAATCATTTTAAATGGCCAAATTTTTTTTTGGCTCGCTGGCCGGACTGTTTCAAAATTTTCCACATTTGCTATGTACGTTATGCTGCCTTAAAATATTTCATTTATTATCCGCAACTGCGTTGAAGTCATATAATATGTGTTGTGAATGTATGATTATAAAAAAAGTTACCATCTGCAATGTTTAAATACGAGGTTCCGGGGGCTCCGGTCGCCCCTCGTGATACCAGTGACGGCATCAAGGGGGGAGGCATGATGTTGGTTCAGTGAGTTCCCCCCCCCCGAAATTTCGAAAAATCATGTATAGGAGTTTAAATGTTGTCTCAAAGCTGCACTGCTTCAAAACAGCAGCTGTTTCATTCTTTAAATTTTGAAAATTTTCTAATCCCTTCACTGTTAGCTCCCAACAATTTTCGTCACTCTCATAAATATTTCAGGTCATTATAAAAAAATCATGATGTCGCTCGCGCTACGCGCGACTGGCTGACTGAGACGTGGGGCTTATAAGATCCATTGAAGTCAATCTGCTTCTCGCGATTAGAGCTTTCATTATTCACTCATAAATGAAATATTTTCAGCCGAGCGCTACCGTCGCTCGCATCAATTGTTTATGATAGCCATCCAGTTCATGGATACAAAAAGTGCTTAGAACGTCCAGTCATCATCTCAAGATATCAAACATTTTCAGCTCGTGCTTCGCGCTCGCATTATTTATTTGGTGAGATATCATCTCCACTACCCAATGCAAACAGCCAATCCTTAAGATCACTTTTCAAGTCTTAAATAAAAAAAAATAGTTCGCGCTTCTTAATTTTTCGATTTTGAGAAATAGGCAAAAAGGTTTGAGTGTTCCCCCTATGTCTCTTTTTTGCCTCCACCTAGGTTACAAATCCTGGTGCCGCCGTTGCCCCCCGCATTGCCCCGGACCAGATCTGCATAGCACTGGCCCCCAATTAAAGCTCTACAACCGAGAATAAATCAGAAAAGATGAAAGAAAAGGAAAAGGAAGATGTAAGGTATGATGTTATTTTCTGAATACCATGTCAAAATCAATCTAAAAGTTCTTATGAAAAGGTGATTTTTTTTTCTTGCTCGCTTCGCCCGCTCGGGACGTATATCAAGCAACTTTTTGCTGAGTGCGCCATGCTATGCCCCCAGTAAAAATCACAAAAAAAATAATGTTCATACCATTACGGGCCATACGATATTATGCCCCTGTTAATCAGATGGCAAGATCTAGGATCCGAGATCCATTTGATCATCTCTCCCACAAGATGACGAGATCCAAGATTTGGCCTTCTGATCATTTCTTCTTAAATTATTATGTAGATAATGATGAGATCCAAGATCTTGTCATCTGATCATCTCTTCAAAAATGCATGTAGACATGATAAGATCCAAGACCTTGCTGTCTGATAATCTCTTTTATAAAATGTATAGACACGACGAGATCTAAGATCTTGCCAATCTGATCATCTCTTCTAAAAGATGACGCCGCGATCTTGCCATCTTTTCTATTCAATTAGATTTATTTACACTCTCACTTATCACTTATCTGGAAAGAGACCTTTGGAAATAGACAAATAAAAAATTGAAGAAAGAGGTAAACAAATGATTGGAATTATTTTCTGAACAACATTAACATCAATTCATCATACCCTGCACCCGGCCCTGTACTCCTTCCGTTTCTAAAGAAAATAAAAAAATATTATTCTATGTTTCATATACAAGTTAATGGAGTAAAATAAGCAGAACGGATATTCCATGAAAAGTCTGACTGTTGATAAGTACCAGAATGATGTTCAGTATTAGTAAGATTACTTATAACCGATATCAACATCCAAAATAGTTATTAAAAATATCACACATATGATCTTTATCAGTAATAATATTAAAGTTTGATGTGTTGGAATACGTTTTACTAGATCGAGATCCGAATGCTTGATTTACAATTTTCCATGTCACTTTTATATTATTCTTGTTACTATTGAATTTATTTTTGAAGTAAGCATATTTTTTTTCTTTTTCATTTCATTTTTGACCATGTTCCTATATTCCTTTGGGCCTATAAACTTTTTTTTCATATAATTAGTTGGATTCTTTAAGAATTTTCTATAGGCTTTCCACTTTTTCTTTATCTTTTTAATCAACTCTTTGTCAATCCATGTTTTAGAAAATGATCTTTTTGAAACCGTACTTTTAATTATTGTAGCAAGGCTTGGGTCTTTCTCATATAAGTTCCAGGATATTTGCTCTAAACATTGATAAAACTTGCTAATGCTAACTTCATGTATCGTCCTTTTCAAAATATAATTTTTCTTACCCTTAAAAAATCAGACTATGACATATACATTATATAGGGAGACTATCATCTACTCCACTCGACAGCTTTGTTAAATAATTTTGAAAATGTTGTCAATTAATGTTGCCGAATGTGAACTTACACGAGTGGAATAATGTATCAGTGGAAATCAGGGTGACCAGATTTCACAAAATGAAATACGGGACATTTGACAAATTAAGATCAACAAAGAAGCCCACACAAAGTATTAGACTTGTGAAAAAAATATATAAAGAATTGGAAGAGAAGGTGAATGAAAGAATAAAGGAGAAAGTAGAGAAGGAAAGAAAATAAGGGAAAAAGAAAAAAATAACAGAAAGTTAGAATAAAAGAAGGATGAAAGAAATAACAAAAGAGATAAAATGTAAAGTTTCCGTCATTCTTTGAAATTAATATAGAAAGAAGAAAAGAAAGAAAAAAAAGAAAAAAAAGAAAGAAAGGAAGCGAAGATGAATAAATGTCTGAAAGACAAAATAAAGGAGAGATTTAAAGGGGGGGGGGGTAAGAAAAAGGAGGAAGAAATAATGAAGGAAATAATCATGTTTCCATTCATTCTTTGACATAAAGAAAGAAGAAAACTGGAGGAAGGAAGGTAGGGAAAGAAAGAATAAGGGAAAAATAAAAAAGGAAGAAAGAGCGGAAGGGAAAAATGAAGGGAGGAGAGAACGCAAAAAAGAGAAAATAATGGGAGGAGAGAAAGAACAAAAAGAAACAGGAGACGAAGAGAGAAGGAAGCCACGGTAATTATAAGGAAAGAAAGAATGTAGGAAATAAAAAAGAATATTTGATAAAGAAGGAAAGTAAGAGAAAGAAGGAAAGAAAGAAAAATGAACAGAGAGAGAGAAAAGAAAATGTCTAGGAAAGAAAGATAGGAAATAAAGATAGATGGAACAAAAAGGGCAAGCAGAAAAGATAGGGTATATATAAAAGAAAGGAAAATGGAAAAGTTCAAACTTCAAGTAAACAAAAAATCGTACACACCAAGACCCAAAACGAAAGCTGAAACAACTATAGATCTATGAAAAGTCAATAACTTGTTCCTCCGATTACATCTCCAAATCATTAATCTGAGAATCCATAGTATAATTATAAGAAATTCCCGCCGATTTTGTGATTATTTTGGTGGAAACTGTTTATTATGTGAGATTGTTTGCACCATTGAGAATTTGCTTCGATCCTACATGCCTAGCTGGTAGCCTGCCACACACAGGCTGGAGGCCAGTTCGTTTGCAATGTATTGGGTTAGCAAGAAATCACCGCAGAACTTGCAAAAGTTTACAGTTATGGATTTAATTGTTGTCCCTGCTTCGTCAGCTGTTGGTTATTTAATGAAAATTCGTCACTTTTAAAACTACATTTTTTATATATTCTGAAATACGGGACAAATAGGCGTCCCGGGAAGGGTTTGTCGGGACGCCGGGACACAGGATCAAAATACGGGACAATCCCGGGAAATACGGGACGTCTGGTCACCCTGGTGGAAATGGGGAATTTGTTATCTAAATGTCTAAGAACCTATTAATATGTTGAGAAGAGGAATCCTTTAATAGATCAATGTTAAAATCACCAAGGAAATATAGACTTTTACATTTTCACTCCTCAGACTATATGGAAAATATATAATTATCAATTGCATCTAAAAACAAAGAAACTGATTGATCTGGTGGCCTATAAAAAGCTCCTTATATAATATTTTATTCTGTGGGAGTTTCTCCCCGACAAAATGCTTTCAACCTACACATCATTAATTTCAACATCTTTTCTAGATTTAAAAACAAGATCATGCCCAATATATATACTGACTCCTCCATCTCTCTTATTGCATTCACACTATGGGCGTCGATCCATTTTTCAGATTGGGGGGGCAAAATCATGAATCAATTTTCCAAAAGCGCTCGATCACACAAAACAAACTCACACACACACACATATGCCTATATATATGTGTACATATATATATATATGTATACACACATACACACACACATATATATATATATATATATATATACATATCTCACCAGCATTAATTATTAATTAACGATATTAACAACTTAAGAATTCATAAAAATTCCAAAATTTCACTCTATGCAGATGATACCGTTATTTTTAACAATTCTCATAACTTTTCTGAAGTTCAATTGAATTTACAAAATGACTTTGATTTAATATGCAAGTGGTTTGATATTAATAAGATGTATATTCATCCACAGAAAACCATGGTCATGCCTTTTGGCACTAAAAGAAAGCTAGATAATCACCAATTCAAGATCAAATTGTACGATAACCACTTGCAATGTGTTGATAAAATGAAATATCTTGGTATTATACTTGACTCGCAACTGACCTGGTCTGACCATGTAAGATATATATGTAATAAAATATCACGTACAATTGGATGTATTCGCCGCATAAAGCAATTAATACCCCATAAAACTCTTGTAACCTTATATTTTGCTTTAATTTTACCACATATTGATTATTGTTGCACTGCATGGGGAAGTTGTTCAAAAACAAATCTTTCCAAACTACAAAAATTACAAAATAGATATGCCAGATTAATATTAAATAAGGATTATAATACACCGCAGTGTACACTTCTTACAACCCTAAATTGGCAATCCGTTGAACAAAGACTAAAATATCACTACTGTTTATTAGTATTTAAAATAATTAATGTAAACGCCCCTAACTATTTAAAATCGCTTATTACTTATCGCACCTTTAAATATTGTACCCGCTATGCACTAAATTCTCTCCTCGACATTCCATTCCCCAAAACTGAATTCAAAAGAAAGTCATTCTCTTATAAAGCAAGCTCCCTATTTAATAAACTCCCATTTTCAGTTCAATCCACCAATTCTATAAATTCTTTTAAACGAGGTTACCTATTGGCCAAACATTTATTATAACAAAGTATCTTCTAGTATTCTTTCTTTTTTGTTTATTTGTTTTCTTTTTTTTGTTTATTTCATAGATTATAACTTTTTATGTTAATTTTCACTTGTATTTATTTATATTTATTATCATGTTTATGTTCTATTTTATGTTTGTAAAGGCGGAGGGCTTCGTTGTAAAGCAGTTTTATAACTGAACCGAACTACCCTCCACCTCATTTTATCATTTGTTATAAATAAAACATGAATAAATAAATAAATAAATTAATTAATGCGAGCGCGAAGCGCGAGCTGAAAATTTTTATATTTCGATCTGAAAAAAAATTGAGTTTAATGGACGTTTTGAATAAAGAACAAGATATATATATCCAACAAAAGATTATTGCAAGTCGAAGTGGGAGTTCTTTTTGAGGTTTAGAACTGAAAACGGGACCATATTCACCTATTTAATCATGGAGAGTATAGGTTTTTGTTACAGAAATGATGCGAGCGCGAGCTGAAATTTTTTGATATTCCAATCTGAAAAGTGGACATTTTGAGCACGATTTTAGACGAAGAACGAGTTGTGTATCTCAATCTCGCTTGCTGATTTCTGTGTAACATTACAATCTTATTTTATTTTTAGCACATGCGGAATTATTGGGGGGGCAAAACGATATGTTTGCCCCCCCAATATTTTCATTGGTGGGGCGATCGCCCCCCCTGCCCCCCCATAATCGACGCCTCTGATTCACACTATCGTCTTTAACCAAGTTTCACTTGCACCAATTATGGAAAACTTATTAGATAGGTACTTAATTAATGCAATAATATCATCCAAATTTTTCAATAAACTTCTGCAATTAAAATGAATCATCGAAAAATTTTCATTCACATTGGTAGTTTGATTAACAAAGAAAGCAATTTTAAAGGCATCATGTGTATTTAATTTTGCCGATATGAATTTTCATCTAAGATAGAGACAACATACGCGATATTGCATTCATATTTAAATTATAAACAGCACGCTGATAGACACACTAGAACACACAAATTGGTAACCATGTACAAAACAAAGGAACAAAACAAAAATTAGAAAAGTTAAAGTGATCGAGAAGATTAAAACAATTGCCACTGGTAGCCAAAAGTTATAGACGTCAGATATAAGTGTTCAAATCCGAGGTCATGCCTTCGTAGCGAACGGACGCGTCTCTGGGGAGCTCTTGCCCGCTAAATTCAAACCTACTTTGAGAAATGCATTTGTAATCTACATTTTGGTGGCACATAAATTCATCGTTATGAGTAAACATTTATCGCCGAAGAAGTCTACTTATAATCTACGAAAAGCTAACGAACCTAAAACCAAACGCAAAGGAAAGAATCAACCTAAACCTTCAAAACCTTCAGTATCAGGTATGGCTACCTATAACGCCGCTGATCTTGCTGATACCGAGTTACGTGAAAGACCTACGGCCGGACCTCCGGCAAGTGACTCTGCCTCAACGTTTGACTTGAGCGACGTTACTGATGCGGGCTCAGATCGAGTGCTTACTAGCATGGCCGAAATGAATTCATCTTTGTCAGGAAAGCTGGATAGCGTTTTGAGCCAATTAGTTACCATCAAGTGTGATTTAGCTGAAACCAAAAAGTCAATTTCTGAAGTTGATAAGAAGGTGAATTTCGTCACTGACAAAGTGTCTGCCCTGGAAAAGAACGAAATCCCACTTCTAAAGGAAAAAATAAAAAAGCAGGAGGAGGAGATTGAGACAAGGCTAACGCTAATCGAGATACATCATCGGAAGCAGAATCTTCTCGTTTACGGATCCCGACAGGCTAAATGAAAACATTGTTTCTACTGTCCAGGAAATCTTGTGCCACTTCCTAAGGATCGCCCCAGACGATGCCCGGAAGATACCCCTAGTAAACGCCCATCGTTTGCCCAAGCCTCGCAACGGAAACGTTAAGCAACTAGTCGGCCAACCCCAGCAAGAGCCCGGACCTAGCCCGATCATCATCCGTTTTTCGTCGATGTTTGACAGAGACCGCCTACTTCGCGCCTTTGAATCTCAACCGCGCCAGAGAGGCCCCGAGTCTAATCTACCAAACCCAGCTCATCAGGCGACAAGTGTCCCGATGTTCTCTCGCGTCACCATCCGCAGTGACCTCCCCCCTAAGCTGAAGAAGGAACGCGGACGCCTTGCCGCAGAAGCTTATCGACTCCGGCGGCAAGAGAAAGTTTCGACGCGAATTCGTCTTGTCGGATCCAAGGTAATCCTCCAAACCCGCCATGCCTCCGCCAGTGGATCGCAACCTACCGCTTGGGATACGTGGACAGGATAAGGCAAGTTATCTTTCACGCTATCTTTACCATAATCGATCCTTAATAAAGTAAATTACATAAGCATTAAAAGGAGTTGACTTTGAAAAGCGGCATTAAAAATAAAGTGATATAGGAGTTGATTCAATAAAATGCAGCAGACATAAGAAACTGATTTATACTCGCATCGAAAAGGAGTTGATTTTGAAATGCGGCAGAAATAATCAAGTGACTTATACAAGCATCGAATGGGAGTCGACTTAGAAATGCGGCGGAAAATAGCCAATATCATCAATATTCGTCCAAATCGTTAAAAAATAACAAGGACAATTAAATAATTAAAAAACACTAACATTTTTTGGTAGGAACGAATAGACCTATGAATGTGCCAGCATTTTGTTGTACTGAACCCTTTTTTTTTATATAAGCGATGTCGTTTGCTGTAAAACATATTCATTACAAGGATATCATGCATGGGCCTAGTACAGAAATTTCTCATTTAAATGTATCTGAATTTGTTTTATTATGATGTATTCGTCAATATTCGTTATTAAAAAGAAAATTACTATTTGAATTGGTTTTTGCAAGACGAAAGTTCTGTGTATCAATTCACTTGTTCTCGTGCAAAACGTGCCTGTAGATGCAAACAACAACCCCCCAAAAAAAGCTCAACTTTGCAACAACAACCAAAAAGGTAAACGCTATGCCTAGCGAACATTGCATTTTCGAATGCCAATTCTTTTTTTTTTCTTCTTCTTTTTTTCGTGTATTTCTCAGTTAATCATGCTATTGACAAAACTTTAACTGTTTTCCCGATACCTTGGTTATAGTTTTTTACTCCTCTAATAACTCAGTTGAATGTTGTTGTTAATTTGCATTTATGGCACGACCACGGTACGATGTTTATTTGACAGGCTCTTTTACCCGTTAAACTGAAAATATTCATCCTTCCATAAGTCGACCTGTCATTTTGATATGTATGTAAAATCACATATTTTCATGTTTGTCTCTGACAACGTTAGTTGGTCTGTCTGACTGATGGTAAGAAAATTTGATAACTATCAAATTCATTGTAATGAATGATAACCCAAAAAAGTATTTCATAATGTTGCTTGCTGTATGCAAATTTGAAACTTATAGCGTTTATGTCTACATGTTTTTTATGCTTATTTTATAAATTATGTTTCACTGGGCACTAAACCTCACAATTGGGTTTAAAGGGGAGGTTCGCCCTGACAAAAGGTTTGTTGTGGGGATGGCGGAGGGAATAGTGAGGGGTATTGCCGGGGTTTGGGAAAAGATCATCAAATAATTAAAAAGTTGTTAGAATTTCAATTATTTCGTTTGTGACGTCATGTGCGAGCAGCATTCCTACATAGCGAATGGTAAAAAATCAATGAAATGTCATTTTCTCAAAAAATTGAAAATGGTTTTCACTGTAACTTTTGTATATCAATAGACAAATCGTTTCACACCAGATCATGAAAAGAAAACAAAATTAAGTCATCAGGAATCATACAAAATTTGAAATTCATACATTTTATATTACATAACACATGGGGCAGCTGCTCGTTTATGACGTCACAAATCCAGAGTTTTGAACTCTAATAGATTTCTTACTCTTTGATGGATTTTCCTCAGACCTTCGCCAGTATTTTTTTATTGTTTTTTCTGCTATTTTTGCAGCAGGGTTTTCTTCGGGGTATGCTTTCCCTTTAACACTCTTCAATTTAATCTTTATATAAGATTGAATAATAAACTCGTCTCTCAATAACCATGAAAAAATGAACAAGAGAATAATGGATGTGTTTAGTACTGTTGATATTCAGCTTTACTTTTCATAGTTCCTCCCTTTATTCTAAATAGAAATAACTTGCATGTCAATTGACATGAATATGCCTGGTTTTTCATCTGCACAATTGATTTTCCTTATAGGGCAATTTTCTTGCTCAAAAAAATGTGCATGCCCTACAGTTGGGTCGTATTGACATCGCTTGTTAAAGCATCTCTTAACCTGATTGCCCATCTCATCACATACACTGTGACCCCCCCTTTTTGTTTTGTACTTCTCATGCACTGCATACCTTTAAACATCCAACATCACATAAATTGATGCAATATTATCGTGTGTAAACATGCCAAGTTGAAATAAAGTATACCATCTATTATGTACTTCATTATGCATACATTTGAGTGTTTGTATTTTTTTATGTGATCCGACTATCTCATTCCTTTGATGAGATTTGGGGGGGGGGGGGCAATTCATAATTTAGATGTGAACGCTAAACCTTGGATGGTATGGGTTTCGCTCAGTTCTGGTTGGGCGTTGCCCCCATGCGTTTTCCTGCATGTGATGAATTGGTAATTATACATGTTTGCATGCCTTTACCCTGTTCATATTCAAATTTTCGGTTTCTCTTTTAAAAAAAACAAAACATGTATGTATATATAGTAATGTGAATGTCTTTTCTGGGCGAAATAGCGTAGGTCGCTTTGGTTGGGCGTTGCACCTAAACCATGTTTAATGCTTTGTTATACGTTTGTCGGAAATGCTCAATGTTTTCATAGTATATTTTCGACCCAGTAAACAAACACCCATGTACACTAAATTGCAAGACATAGGAATGTATTTTCGACTGCATGCCATTACCTTGTTCATTTTCTCAAATACAATGATGACATTCTCAGGGCTCCATTAAAGATAATTATAGCTCAGTTTTAAAAACGTGACTCTGTTTGGGAATCGTTGGGTTTTGGTTGGACGATGCTTTATAATGCTTTAATTGCATGCTTTCGGATTTTTTTTTGTTAAGCAATTTCCCGCGCGTTTAAAGTATTTTAAGCGCCATCGCCAAATTATACATAAGATTGATCTATTCGAATGACTCTACATTGTCTTTTATTCAAAGTGACAATTACCGCTTCTTCTAAAACATGTTTTGAAGGATGTTATATTGCGAACACCAGTCCTAATCTTGACTGGTATGGTCATTTCTCGGTTTGGTTGAGCGATAATATATTTTAATTGCATGTTTTGGGCTGTTTCAACGAATGTATGGAGGTAATTGTTTATGTACACCTGAATCCAGTTGGTATGGGCATTGCTCGGTTTTGGTGACTATATTCAGGTAGTCAACCAAGGCCGAGCAATGTCCTTAGGAATATAATGTTCCTTTCATCAATCTCGCGCTTTATCGCATGTTTTGGGGAAATGCCTTTGTGTTTCACAATTTCCCGCGTGTTTTCAGGCATTCTCCCTTTGGATATAATTGCAACTTACGAATTGTTTCGCTTGCATGCATTTACCCTGTTCATAACAACCACATTCTTAAGCAGTGCATTATAATTGGGGGTAATTAAAGTTTGAATGTAAAAGGCAGTATCGGTTGGTTTTGGGCTCCGCTCGGTTTTGGATGAGCGCCTCAAAATGTTATCCAGTGCTTTATGTTATAATGTATTTTTTCTTGAAATGACTTTTCAACGATTTCCCGCGCGTGTTTTGATAAAATGTCATTATTGATGTACCATCGCCTATTTATCGATATACATTGCCTTGTTTGCATGCCTTTGTTGTTCACACTTATAAAATGGCAACAATGATCACTTTCTCTAAGCATGCATTTGGCCAGAACTCCAGATCCCAATTGTTATGGGTAGTGAAAATTGCATGCTTGGTTCTGGTCAAGCGATCGTTGCATAATTTTGTTTGTAAGCTTTTACCACATTCATTTACAAAAAAGAACAACAATGCCATTCCTAATAAGCATGAAAGTACCTTGTTCATATGTGAATACCAGACCCTGGTTAGTATGGGTATTCCTCGACTTTTTTTATCTCCGTTTTTTTTGTTGTTTGTTATTCATTGTTCAATACTTTGATGCATGTTTCTAATCGTACATTTGTTACACGCCTTTTTCCCGATTATGTCATAATAATGCATTCTCTAAACATACTTTGACTCAATTGAGATTGCTTTATTCAAATGTGAATGTTCGACCCTGACCGGTTTAAGTATAGCTTGTCTTTGGCTAAGCGACGCTCTTGTATTTTTCATTGCTTTCATGGAAGCTTTTAAAATGCTCATTGCCAATTTTCTCTTGTGTTTTCATGAATTTTAAAATTTAGACTGGCTGATTGGTATTGATTGGCCTGGTATAGCGTACTCTCCTTTGTTATGTATTTATTGCTCTGGTGTATATTTTTTTTCATAGAAAATTGCCTGTTTGCATGTCTTTACCAAAATTAGCAACAGCAACAATTTTATCTATTTTCAATTGTACGTGGCAAAAATTATTGTCGCCTCTTTTCATGTCCACAATATGGATTTTGCTTATATTGATATGCTTAATCTTGTTATTTGCCAACCTGTATGGGGTTATCGTTATTTTTCATCATTTGCATTTCTTATATTGATTTTTTTCTTTGGGCATCTCTCCAGTAATTATCAATGATGTATGTTTACCATCTTTGCTCTCTGACGCGTTTGTCCGCTCTGCCTACGAAGATTTCTGCTAAATGCTGCCCTCTCTCGAACTTTTATGAATTCGTTATTTGTTTTTATGTGTTCGTGTTTCTATGTATCTCTGTTACTTATTTGTTCCCACACAGGACCTTTTATTTTAATTACTCTTCTTTTACCAACTCAATGCCGAAAGTAGTAGTGAATGTTGAGACACTAACTGTACTTCCGTGAATACTTTAACTGATATGCCGTTTTATTCCTTGAGTAATGATGACCTCTCCATTAATTTGAATACACATAATTCAAATGGCAACCCTCAGGCTAATTTGGCGTACAACCACTTTGTAGCAAACAACATCAATGCATCATCAGAACTTCTAGATTTTCACACTGATCATGACTTAATTCGCAATCCTTCATCAGAATACATCACTGAACTTCAATTCAAAAACACTAGTAAACAATTCTCCAAAGATATTTTTTCTTTATTACATTTAAACATAAGAAGCATAAATAAACATTTCGAAGAGTTCCAACTGCTTTTAGACAATAATTCATCTAGACATTCGTTTTCCATTATTGGACTTACAGAAACTTGGTTAACTGATGAATCCAATATTCCATTTGCATTAGATCAATATGATTTCGTTTTTAATAACAGGAAAGATAGACATGGCGGTGGTGTTGCGTTATATGTTTCCCACAATTATGAATACAAAATTCATGACGAAATCACTACTATGAATGAATATGTAGAGTCACTTTTTATCGAAATCAATGTCCTAAATTCCAAAAATATAATTGTAGGTGTTATATATAGACCACCAAATTCCAACCACAATGATTTTTTACTTTATCTTTCTAACTTAGTTAGAAATCCATTGTTGGTGAACAAAGATGTTTTTATATTAGGAGATTTTAATATCGATATATTGAAGCATGACAGCAACAATACTGCCCATGAATTTCTTGAAACATTTTTGACTTCTTCATATTTGCCATTAATATCAAAACCCACTCGCATTGCAGATCGCTCTGCAACCCTTATTGATAACATATTTTGTAACATCATGCCGTCTCCTGATTCTGAAATAATACTATCCGATCTGACAGATCATTTTCCCATTATGTCACATTTTCCCCTTAAAAATTCGTGTATTAATCCTTCCAAGCCATCAAGGCGGAGACCTACTCCCGAGAATCTTGCAAGATTGGGTGTTTCGTTAGAATCTGTTGACTGGTCGCCTATTTATAACAATAACGATGTAAACACATGCTTCAATAACTTTCTTAATATTTTTAACAGTGAATTAGACAAGCATATTCCAAAAGTAAAAGATAAACAAACTAACTACAAAAAATCACCGAGACTTCCTTGGATATCCAAAGCACTTTTGCGTTCAATCAACAGAAAAAACAGTTTATATTATAATTCCAAACTTAAAGGTACTCTTCAGGCAAAAACTAAATACACCACATATAAGAATACTTTAACTAAAACAATACGTTTGGCAAAGAAAAGATATTTTACTGATCAAATAATTCTGTATAAACACGACATTCAAAACACATGGAAAGTTCTTAAACAAGCCATGAATTTATCCAGTAACAAGTCCGATATAACTGAAATTAGGTCTAACGGTGATATTATTGGTGATCCTGAAAATATAGCTAATATTTTTAATGACTATTTTTCATCTATAGGAACTAACCTAGCTCGAGACATCCCCCCTTCAACAAAACACTTTCATGATTACCTAGGTACACCTAATTCTAGTTCAATATTTTTCACTCCCGTAGTCAAAAAAGATATTACTGACGTTGTATCTAATTTGAATAATAAAAAAAGTCCTGGTTATGATGATGTCAATAACTTTATTTTAAAAGGTATAATATCTGAAATTATCGATCCTTTGACATATATTTTTAACCTTTCTCTAACCTCCGGTCAAGTCCCTGATCGCATGAAAATTGCCAAGGTCATTCCATTGTACAAAAAGGGTGACAAGTTAAGTGTCAGTAATTATCGCCCAATTTCTTTATTATCATCCTTGTCAAAAATTTTAGAAAAAGTGGTTTATAGCAAAACAATTGATTTTTTTAAATCTCACAATATTTTTTCTAACTTTCAGTTTGGATTTAGAGAAAAACACAACACAGAACATGCACTATTGAATTTCGTTGATAAAGTGGCCCACGCTTTTGATAATTGCTCACATTTAGTCGGCATTTTTCTGGACTTCTCCAAGGCCTTCGACACCATTAACCATGATATCTTATTACATAAACTTTCTCATTATGGTGTGCGCGGGAAGGCCTTGGAGTGGTTCAGAAGCTACTTGTCCGACAGACGTCAATTTGTATCTTTGAATGGTCATGCATCCAACATGCAATACATTAATTGTGGAGTCCCGCAAGGCAGTCTGTTAGGCCCTTTATTATTTATCATTTATATTAATGACTTTTGTAAATCATCTGATATCCTTTCGTTCATTCTTTTTGCAGACGATTCTAATATATTTTATTCCCATAAAAATCCATATACCTTAGTAAATACTGTTAATAATGAACTTTTAAAAGTCACACAATGGATAAGATCCAACAAATTGTCTCTTAATCTACTTAAAACTAAATATATGCTATTTAGCAATTCCATTGATACACTTCCCATGGACATTGTTTTAGATGACACTAATTTAGAAAGTGTCACATTCATTAAATTTCTCGGTGTTACCGTTGATAATAAGCTTTCCTGGAAATACCACATAGATTGTATATGTAAGATTATTTCGCGAAATATTGGCATTATCAATAAACTAAAATATCATTTTTCGTCGTCATCACTTTTAATGCTATATTCTTCCCTGATCTTGCCTTACTTGAATTATGGGATACTTGCCTGGGGCAGCACCCACCAAACCATTTTAGATAGACTGTTATTACTGCAAAAGAAGTCCCTTCGTGTTATTCATAATTCAGCTTTTCGTTCACACACTGACCCACTATTTTTTGATAGCAAATTGCTGAAGATAAGCGACCTATACTTATTTCATTTAGGACAATTTATGTTTAAATTTGACAAAAACACACTTCCACGTGTATTTGATTCTATGTTTCCTCTTAATCGGTCTTTTCATAATTACCCTACTAGGCAATCTAACGAATTTCATTTACCCCGTTTTAGAACTTTATTGGCAAAGAGTACATTTATGTTCGATGGTCCTAGATTTTGGAACTCCCTCGACATTAACATAAAAAACAGCCCTTCCATACATTCTTTTAAAAGAAAACTGAAAAACTTCTTACTTCAATCCTACCGAGGTCTTCATTACTAATTCCCGCTTGTTATCATCTCCTCTCAGACTTCAAGTTATGTTTTTGTCTTTATCATTTTGTTTTATCCTCTCTTTTCGGTCGTAATTTGTCCTGATTCTATTTTACGTTTATTCTACTTTTGTCGTCCTGTTTTGTTTTTTCTTTTTTATTTTTATTATTTCTTCGTTTTGTCTTGTTCTGTGAGTTATCCTGTTCTTTTTCATCTATTCTGTAAATCTTCGTAGGCAAATAGCAACCATTGCGTCTCTCTCTCTCTCTCTCCTCTATTCTCTTCCTTTAGGGGGGTTCACATTATACAAGCGATGCTTTTGAGTGAATCCCCCATTTCCACAGATACTTTTCTTTCCAAAGTATTATAATTTTTTCTATAAAATATTTTGTATTTTTTTTTTTATATGTTATCATTAATGTATTGTAAATATTTGTTAAAATGTATGAAAATGATTTGTATATTTGCTATTTCTGTTGGAAATAAAATCTGAATCTGAATCTGAAAGTGTTCAAATCCGATGACGATAGGATCAATTTCTTCATTCCATGACCATTAGACAGGGGCCGCGGAACGGATTTCCAAGTGGGGGGGGGGGGGGGCTGACCATAGGTGGCAGAAGAGGGGGGGGGACGGTCCCCCCTAAATTTTTTGTTGATTACCTTTTTTTTTCTTGTGAATTTTTTTCCTGCGTCCCCCCTAAATTCAGGTGGACCCCCCTAAAATGTCTCTGGTCCCTCCCTAAAATTTAGGTTGATGACTTTTTTTTGCTTGTCAATTTTTTTTACCTGTGTCCATGACAAAATTGAAGGTGGACCCCCCCCCCCCCTCTAATTTTTTTGCTTCCGCCGCCAATGGGACTGACCATGCCAAAAATCACAATCATATAGTAATTTTACTTTTTTTTACACGGTTTTGGAAAAAAAAAGTGAGGAGGGCTGAAGCCCTTCTTCTTCTTTTTCTTCTTCTCCTCTTCTTCACCTTCTTTTTTTTCTTCTTCTTTTTTTATTTTCCTTCTTCTTCTTCTTTTTATTCTCCTTCTTTTTCTTCTCCTCTTCTTCTCCTCCTCCTCCCCCCCCCCTCTTCTCATCTTCTCCTTCTTCTTGTTTACTGTGTTTATTTGAGGCGTGTTGTTAGGGTATTAAGATCTTCTGTTTTTTTCATGTAATTTTTTTTAGAGACACCTTACAAGCAAAAATTACGCGAAGGTCCAGGATCAGGATCAGAAATAAGGATCAACTTACGGATACATTTCTGGCCATTCCAACGAGAAATACCACTCATTAACGCCATAAAAATGGATGTTGTACCAACTGGAATGCGAGGCCTTAGGGCGTGCCTAGTTTGCTCACTTGTAAAGGTATCTGTTGAAAGAAACTTTCAGTTCATTCTCTTGTCACGTACCGGCGTGCGCGAATAGACCGAACGAACGCAGCAATTGAGCTCCCGCCCGGCCCGCTGCGCAGGCGGGAGCTTCCTGGGTTACTTCATTGCTAACCCACTTGTTCACTGCTACCACCCTCACCTGCCTGTCAGTAGAGGCGCACGGCCAATATGGGAGACTCTCCAATAGGGGAGACAATCTCCCACATTGCATTGGAGACTTGCTTTGCAAAAGGACAAAAGAAACAACAACAAAAGCATGATTTTTTCCACCCAAAATTTTGTCTCACTGAGGTCAGAAGCCCATTTGTTTTGTGTGTGATTGACAACAAAAATCCTTATCAAAACAAAAGTAGACGGTGAATTTTTAAAGTAGACGGTGAAAAGGGGTAATTTTTCATGAGGAATCTGCTTATCACATTTTTATTAGCCGCCAAGGTAATCCTTTTGCAGCAAATGTAAACAAAGGAAATTGGTCTCCAAAACTGGAGACCGTCTCTGAAATTCAAATTGGATACCCAAATTCTTCACAAAAGTCTCTGATATTGGAGATAATCTCCCACATTGGAGACAGTCTCCTATATTGGCCGTGCGCCTCTACTGCCTGTGGGGAATCTATAGGTATGCCAATGTTGTACAGAGCACACACTTTAAAAAATCATTAAAATATCACTTTTGAGACCAAAATTACTAATTTCCATACAGTTGCAATTTATTTTTCATTAGTAACTTGGGAATAATTTTTGTATTCACTAGTGACTAGAGCGCTCAAACACTTGAATTTTGGGCATATTTTTGGTGGAAAGTAATATGGCAAGAAAATTTTAATTTTTTGATCTCTATTTTTAATTAAGAAAAAAATGATTTAAAGAATCAAATTTAAATAGGAGCCAAGTTGTAGGTGTAATGAAAACTGTCGGTGTAAAAAAATCAAGCATTTGCCCCAAAGAAAAAGAGAAAATAAGCCAAACATTGCCACCCTTATTTTGCCACACATGGAGATATAACTGAGAACAAGGTTATATCATAACCTTGTTCATTGAATGAGTGTACTAACCCAGGGAGCCCCCGTTTTTTGTCTCGCCCGCGGCACACCCCTACCACTTTTTTGCTCGAGTGCCCCCCCCCCCTGATCATACCTCGGGCGAATTTATACCTTATACCGCATCTACTGGAAAAATACAGTTCTTGCAGTCAAGTTTCCAGGTCTACCTTGTTGTCTTCCTAGCTTGGTCTTGGAAAAGTCAAGTTTCCAGAATCCAGCCAGGTCTATGTTGACATGTTGCCTTCCTTGCTTGGAATCTTTATATAAAAAAATTTTTAGTTTGAAACTGAGTCTGCTATTTGTGCAATGTGCTGTGCCAATGTGTTGAAATGAAAAGGGCCTATTCCCATGCTTGAACATAATGCCACGCAGACCAGAACTCGTCTTTGTCTTGAAGCCATTGATTGTTGATGCTGTGACTACCTCAGCACTAGCCAGGCGGCTTCTAGGGAGTAAAAATCATTTACTGACGTAAGGTTACTCTCAATGAAGCCAGGTATTCGTATATATTCACGTGCGTGTAGGCCGCCAAAACCTGAAACTTTCGCCCCCGAGATATCTACTTGAAGTTCTAAAAGATCTAGCCCTAAATCATGGACATGGGATAAAACTTCATTCCCGACATTTCTACGCTCTCGTTATTTTTAAACAAGAATTCATCAAAAAAATATTGAAAAATATTGTTAAAAGATGGAAGAGACTTGCCCGATGTTTATCCAGATCTTAGAGACCCAATATCAAATACACGCAGCTGCGCTGCTGGCTGCCTTCCCAGGCCAACAGCGGTACATGTAGCTACAAATTATCTATTGTAGAGGGCATACAGACAGTATTCACTGCAGTGTCAGTGCAAATTATAGGACGTATTTTTATGGAAATGAAATTGATCGATGGCAAAAACTTGGATAATTTACCTGCTAAAATGTTTGAGGTATACATCGAGCATTCCTCGAAAGAAAGAGAATGGCTTGATTAAACTAAGTTTTACAATTCGATCATCGCGGCGGGTGTTGCAGCTTTGCAATGTCAACCATTGTAACACTGACTGTAGGCTCAAACATAATAGATGGCGCTGTCTGTATTGAGGCCTAATGTTAGCTAGCGAGACATGTGTTGTTTTTCCCGGGAAGCAAAAGAGAAACGTGATGAAATGTTTTCGCTGTGCCCTGATTTACTGGAAATTATCATGCCTAAGTTCTTTCTGTGATTTGGGTGAGATATTTTCATGAAAAATAATTTTCTTGTAGAAAGACTATATTGGAAAATATATGTAATCAAAGTGAGTTTGTGTATAGGATTGGGTTTAGATTGAAATCTCATGTCCTCACATACTAGACTGAATAAAAAAATATATATATATATCTCGGCAAGTGTGTGCCCGGATAATAGAGAGATCCAGTTAAGGGGAGGCCGGATTAGAGAGGTCGGACTGTATATGGAAACTTTTTGACAAAAATAGCTGTAATATCCAAATAGATTTTATTCAAGAAACAATATATCAGCTTAAATCATAAAAGGACTACAAATGTACCCCATGAAAAGCTTTAATTCTTTGATGGTTAATGAAAAAAAATAAACCTCGAACAAGACCGTCTCAAGTGTTCCAACTTATGCCATTAATAACCTTATTTTGTAGCTTGGTATGTACAACTGTCTATTGAACCCTCAAACTGGCCAACTTGATCTTTAAACTTTGAGATAATAAACCTTTCTGAAAAAACAAAAAAAAATACTCAGAAGGTGAAAAATCAAACATTCCTTTCCAACTTCACCAGGCTTCAGTGGCGGACAGTGACCCGGAGGAGACAAAGCATTGGAGGGGCACTGTATTGTATGTGAACAATGCTGTGCCCCTCCAATGCTTTGGCTCCTCCGGGTCACGGTCCGCCTCTGCCAGGCTTGTTGCACATGTGTTGTCTGTAATATGGTGGATGGCTGTTGGTAATCTTGGCAATAGAGGGCAGTTCTGATATTACATCAATTTATTTATAGGAGTTTAAAAAATTACAATGTTTCAACTTACCCCAATCTTTCCTACCTATTTCACCATTAATACTAAATAGGTTCATTATTGCGGATTGAAATAATCGCTAGAGGGTATTCATTTGTCTCGCAATCTACTATGGTCAACAAGGAAATTCGTGATCACTCTCGCAAAAAGTGTTCACTAGCTTACAAATGAATACCCTCTAGTGATTATTTTACCATTGTTGATTTTAATACTGAACTTTGTAATTTGCACTGGCACATTTGAAAGTTTACGATGCTGCCCACCCCTGGGTGTGTGCTGCACCTTGCACTGTTCTTTTCTAATCCGTGAAAAGGGCCATCAAGTGTTCATTGGGTTAATCCATACATTGTAACAATTTTCAGACTGCTGACCAATTTGAGACTGATGGATGTGACAATTGTGCAGAGTTCTTACAGATGAAAAACAACAGGGATATGGTATTTGATTGTACAAGTCCAACATTTGATGGGTAAGTATACATTCAATGAATGCTGCTGGTCACTACATGCTCCTTCTGTCACAAGAGATTTTATTCTTTTGCATTTTTTATTGATTATAAAAGTTTTGTACGTAAACAAGTTAGATGATAGTTTTTGAGATTCAGGTCTGTAGAATCCTTCCTCTGACAGCACCAGCTGTTTGGTTATTGCTTGCAATATACAAGTACAAATGGGCCATGATTTTCAACAGTGATTCATTTCTCACAGTATTTTTTTTTCTCTTTGTATTTCCATAATAATCCTTTTCATCTCTTTTTGTTCATTTACTTTTGTAACAGTGATTTACTTGGCTCAAAGGGGAACCTAAACATACTTTTATACCTTTTATGGGTTAATCTTTTCTTTGGCCCGTATTTTGAAGTCAGGTTTAATTTAGACCATGGTCTAACTCTGTGCTAAAATAATGGGAAACCAAAAGTGTCAAAATGTTTCTTAGGTTTACTTTGCTCTTTCCTGATTCATCAATGGTGAAGACAATCATCTATTCATACTTCCTAAACAATTATCAATGCTTTGAGAGCCAAATGAGCTGTAATATATCTCTGCTGTTAGTGATTTATGTAACAATTGGCTATCCATACTTAAACCACAACTTTAAACCTGAGTTTGAGTTAAACCGACTTCAGAATACTGGCCATTGCTTTATTTCAATATGAAGTTGAAAATCATAGGGGCAATTACCCACACTGTTCTGTCATCCCTGTAAAGATACTGACATATGATACATCCAATTTGTGAAGATAGCAGAGACTCATTCATCCACTCATCAATGCAACATTATTCACAATTCTGAACTGAGAAGTGTAAATGAAAAATTGTCTTTTTTTCTCTTCCAGTCTGATTTCTTTGATGAGTCCTGAAGATAGCTGGGTAGCCAAGTGGCAGAGGATAAGTAAGTATCACTTTGTTCCATGTTTTCTCCTTGGTTACAATAGCAGACCATCAAATTCTTTTCTCAAAAAGAGTTTTGTAGCAAAGCATGTTGAAACAATTATTCTATTGATACAGTGTAAGTTATGTTGATATGTAACTTTTTCATTTATTATAATGATTAGGGTGATAATATGGGATGGGATGGAACAGATGTACTGGTATGCCTTTGATTTTGCATTTTAAACATCTTCAAACTTATATTTTTTCTTGCTTTACTGCACATAAAAAGTTTTGTTATGAGGTTTTCTTTTCCAGCAAATATACTTAGTTTGGTTAAATGCCAGCATATTTACAATGAATTAAGACCCCTTCTGTTTATTAAGCATCAAGGTACAAGGTGTATTGATTTTGAAATTTGAGAAAAGAAAGGTGGCATGCCTTATTTTAAATAGGAGTGGGCTATACATGGGTCAAAAATACTTTTTTTGTAATTTCAATATGGGAACAGTTTTTTTTATTCCTTGTAATGTATCTCAACATGAAATGACAATATTTTTTGTCTCAGTTCCGAGAAAAAAGTGTGCCGGGCCAAAATCCAAAATGGCCGCCAAAACCCCCCAAAATCACAGTTTTGGCCACAACTTCTTTATTTAATGGTCTTTTTCTTTGGTTTTGGTGTCAATTCATATGTATTTAGGGGCAGGCAATTTGTTTTTCCTGTAATAAATACTTTTAAACCATTATTTGTAGATTTAAAAGGTAAGTAAACCTAAATTTTCCAATATTTATAGCCTTTTTTCAGCCAAAAAGTAGGTTTTATCGTCCTGGGGTTCTTGGATATTAGATGGTACGAGGTCAACAATAGCAAGCAGCTTCATAGAGCTATATCGCTTTTATTCCTCTACTATGGGTTTACGGATATTTGTGAAATATATCTTATTAAATAAAAAATTGTTAATTATCCATAAGGGCTATACAGTATACAATGCATTGTAAATGCTGCACTGCATGAATGCATTTGCCACCATGACAAGGCCTGTATAAACTTAGTGTTATTCATGTAGAAATGAGCTCTTAGGTTTAGAATTAGATGCCACAGAAATTGAAGATATGTTTTTTTCCAGAAACTAAGTCCATGTTTTGTTAAAGGTAAATGCTAGTTTTGGTAACGATATCAAAATGAGTTCGTACATAATCCACTGAAATGACCACCAAAGTGTCTGTTTGTATAAATAAAACGCATGTGCCAAATAATTCTGGAAGAAATTGTGTAATTGCTGAGAAATCAGCAAATAAGCACAGGAATCGGGTAGGGCGTCGGGCCCGACGCCCTAAGCAATAATTATGCATTGTCCCACGTGCGCTTATCTGTGTTGGGGATCTTCGGCGTGAACATTTTTCAGCGTAGATTTCAAGATTTCACAAAGTTCAGTTAATGTAACAGTACCAGATCTAGATCCTCGATGATATACTGACAATTAAGCCTTGTTTTACAGACTTTCTCATGAAATCAGTGTTTACTGCAACTACTGGAATTTCTCTTTAAATTCAGGGGTCAGCAAAAGGTAATTAACCCTAATTCTCCCGGGGGGGGGGGGGGGCATAATGCCCCCCCCTCAACAATTTTCGCGATATATCTGCAGCTCACTGACTTTTACATTCAAGTCTCGCGCAAATTTTGAGACCAAATTTGTGATGCCCGGGTACGCGGTTACGACATTACGCAACATTATGCAAGTGCATGTCAGACCCAAAATTGCTCATAAACGTGATTACATGTACAAATCCAATGCAAATTGCGTATTTAGGCAAAATTCATAAATGTATCATTATTTCTACTTTTACTGATTAAACTTAATTAATTTTGCCTTGTTTATGATCAGAATTATGTCTGGAACAATTTCCATTGAAAAAACAATAAAACACAAAAAGTAAAAAACAAAGAAATACATAAGAAATTCATAAAACAATAAAATACATAAGAAATTTATTTCCAAACCAAAGTTTTTTTGAGTTACGATTGTTAAGAATGCTACAAAGAAAATTTTTACCAAAAATTAGCATTCTAGGAGCTTTATTTAGTGAATTAGAGCAAAAAGTATGATTTATGCATAAATTAGCATAATTAATTCATATAAAATAAAATCTCATTATTTTGGAAAATTTTACCATACAGCCTTGTAGATTCCATCGCACACTACCAGCGTGCAAATTTTTGCGTCGCTCGCGCGATCGGCGCTGAGATCTTAAGTAAGGGAGGGCCATAATGGCCCCCCCCCCGGGAATGACAAGAATCAAAATACCCCGGGAGATTTAGGGTTAAGCCCACATCATGACATTTACACTGTAGCTATTCTGGGCCCCGTTGCATAAAATAATACCATTATGTTAACTTAACCTAATGGTAACTTGCATGGAATCCTTGGTTCTGATTAGCTGTTAATCAACGTTACCATGATAGTTACCTGACCCCATAAACATAGGCCAGTTAGACACCACAACCAGGTAAAAAAAAGCCTCAAAATGAAGAAGATATGGCTAGATATGTGATGTAATATATATGTGTGATATTTTCATGTGCAATTTACGTTGCTGGTTTCATCATGTACATCAGCTGACAAGCAATCAAATTCACAATCACAATCTAATTTGAAACCTTAGGAGCTTATTTCTATGACACTATAGATTATATACAGGCCTTATCCTATGTCATGGTGGTCAATGCATGGATACATGAGCAGTGTAGTATGTACAGTAACAGTACATTGTATAGGCCTACTGTATAGCCCCTATGGATAATTAATATTTTTTTATTTAATAAGATATATTTCACAAATATCCGTAAAACCTATAGTAGAGGAATAAAAGCAATATAGCTCTATGAAGCTGCTTGCTATTGTTGACCTCGTACTATCTAATATCCAAGAACTCCAGGACGATAAAACCTACTTTTTGACTGAAAAAAGGCTATAAAAATTGGAAAATTTAGGTTTAATTACCTTTTAACTATACAAATAAACATTTAAAAGTGCTAATTATAGGAAAAACAAATTGCCTGCCCCCCAAAACATATGAATAGACACCAAAACCAGAGAAAAAGACCACCAAATAAAGAAGTTGTGGCCAAAACTGATTTTGGGGGGTTGTGGCAGCCATTTTGGATTTTGGCCCGGCACAATTTTTTTTCGGACCTGAGACAAAAAATATTGTTATTTCATGTTGAGATAAGGTAAAAGGAACACAAAAAAACTGTTCCCACAGTAAAACCAAAAATCACCCATTTATAGCCCACTCCTATTTTAAACAAAATCCTAGCCTTATTATTCTCATGTAAATGTATTATTGGCTTGCCCCCTTTTTTTAACACATTCCACCTTTCAAGATAAAAAATCTCAATGGACCTAGACAAGTAAAATACAAAGTAATTGTAGCTTTATATTTTCATCTTTTGGTTGTGAATTTATAGAACTAATCTGTTCTGAGGGCTTTTTAAAAGACTATTGATTGTTCTTGAATATTAGGACAGCTTACAAAAGCCCAGGGTCCAGAGTTTTACAACTGATTAACTGGTTTTGCACACTGTACATGTATGTGCCATCATTAATGAAAAGCAATCATCATCAACTGCTAAGCTTTGTGTTAAATGGCCTCCTTCACCATGGTGACAGCCACAACCCATAACCGGCTACACTGTCTCCCTGCCATTCCATCAGCTCATAATTATCCTCTTTGCTTTCTATTTTAGATCGTTGTGTCAAAGGATGTTATGCGGTATCTGTAACGGGGGAGCTACCCAAAGGCATGAAGCAAGAGCTGAAAAGCAGAGGAGTCATCTACAAGTCAAGAGATACGAGTGTCAAATCATGATGAAACATTGCATCCATTGTAAATATGTACAAATACGAACGTCCGAAGGCGTATCTAGGAGAAGACACACCCAGGATATCACTGAAATTGAGCCCTCTTCCAACAGTTGACATCAAGGTATTAAATGCTGATGTGGGACTCTCTTTCAACATCTAACACTAATGGTCTCAATGCTTGTTTACCATCTGGAGTAAACGTTAAATTAAGTTATTTTTGCATCCCCATTTGGCATTGAGACACTCGCCCCCATTGGCCTCAAGATATGCCACTGTAGGCCAATAAACTACTTCATTCAATATTCACATTATTGACCATCCTACAGTTAGTATATTTGTAGACCATGCTTCTTTAGTATCCAGATTGATTAAGTCTTGAAACCTACATTTTCCTGCTTTGGAAAATCATGGACACTTAAAAGTTTGACAAATATGAAGTACAGGTACACTAGTCGTGCGTATTTTCTTGATATTGGCACCCACTTGTGGCTTGTGTGCACAGTGCAGATACATTATTTTATTACCATATTTGTCTGTGTTGAAAATTCCATGTAAAAATTTAATTGTTTCTGTGGACATTTAAAGACCTCAATTTCTAAAGATACAACATCACCTTCATTTCATTAAAAGAAGATATTAGGCCTATATTGTAAACAGGCAGGCATCTATTTTTTCATGTTGCAGTCTAAAAAATGTAACTTAAAACTTGGAGCTTCAAATTCAAAACTTTTATAAAGGGACATGTAGAAGCATAATCTTTTTTCAACTCATTTTTTTTTCAAACCTCGATGTGTGGTAGGTCTACTACAAATCAACACCTTTTAAAAAAAAGATCGCCTTGCAAATTACAGATAGTTAGTGTGGATGAGTTGGCCCCATATTCACAAGAATCATAAATCTTGAATTGAATACAGAAGAGAAAAGGATCAAAAGGAAGGAAATTCAAAGAATTCATATACTGCTTTGAACCTTTCATATAGTTGTTAAAACTTGTACCATGTTAGAAATCCAGTATTAAAAGTTTTAGAACAATACTATTGCCAGTGTCACTTCATATGCTGTACGATCTAGTGTAGGGTGGTTTTGGGGTTGAGAATATGAGGTCTGAGCAATGGGTTTTAATGTGGCTTCTTTTACTGCACATGTGAGACGAAAAAAAAAAGCCTAACAGATTTTTTCATGTGATATGATGCTTGACATTTAAGGCACTCAATAAGTGGTTTGTCAGATAGGTCTAACCACACTTCAGTACATATTGGGACAAAACCTCTTCATGCAGAGTTGGAACTTTTCATTTCTGAATTCTGATGACATCTTTATGGTCTGAAACCCGTATTCCGAAGATGGATGTGAGAAATTTGAACACAAAAAGCATAATCATGGATTTTCATGTTCCAGACTATTAAGATGTTTGAAGTATTTTTGCTGTCTGCAAGGTCTCTCCAAATGGAGGTCTCCATATCCTGCAATATATTTTGCTGCAGACTTTTACAATTTGAACTGACATCAAGATTGATTTATTGATTTGCGCGCAGAGTAGTCTCTCCATATGGACTAGTGGATTGACTGAACATATATACACTCAGCACAAAAAGTTCTTGGACACTTATAAAAGTTAAAATATTCCATATGTATATTTGATTAAAGGCAAATTATTGTATGTCAAGATGACCAGACAATATTCCTCTTCCAGTATGACATGAAATTTTCATGTGAACAGTCATGCATGGGTGGTTAAATGCTTTAAACAATAGCAGTGTCAGTAAAAAAAATTGCAAGAAATGGATCAGTCAGTGCATGGCTGGTTACAGGCATTAAAAAATAGCAATGTCAGTAAAAGAAAATTGCAAGAAAACGATCAGCCATTCTTTCAGTTGTGAAAGTTTATGTGGCATAAATGTCCATCAACGATAGAAGCAAACTTTAAGTCAAATACTACTCTAAAAGAGAAGAGAAAGTTATCCACCTTGGATACATCACTTTTCCACAAGAATTTTAAATCGAAGTTTATCGATGAAACAAATGTCAAATCTTGGCATAAGCAAAAGAAAATTCAATATCTCGTTTGTCCACCCTGGCTCTGAATGAGTGCAGCACATTGACGTCGCATGCTTGTCACAAGTCGGCGAATTCGCTCTGGGGTGATGTCCCATTCTTACCGGAGAACCGGAGATAACGCCGGACATCTTGAGTGTCTCCTGGTTGAATTCTTTGATTGACCGATTTTCCTAGCTGATCCGAACAGTTTCTTCTCATGGATGACAATGCGCATCCCCATCGAGCGAACATTGTCCAAGATTTCTGGATGACCACAATGTTCAGCCCTTGGATCCATGGCCCGCTTGTTCACCAGACATGAACCCGATTGAACATTTGTGGGATCAGCTAGGAAAATTGATCAATCAAAGAATTCAACCAGGAGACACTCTTAGAGGTGTCCGGCGTTATCTCCAGGAAGAATGGGACAACATCACCCCAGAGCAAATTCGCCGACTTGTGACAAGCATTTGACATCGATGTGCTGCACTCATTCAGAGCCAGGATGGACAAACGAGATAATGAATTTTCTTTTGCTTATGCCAAGCTACTCATGAAATTGAAATTGGACATTTTTTCATTGACTAACTTTGGCTTAAAATTCCAGTGGTATATTGATGCATCCAATATGGATAAATTTCTCTTCACTTTAAGAGTAGTATTTGACTTTAACTTTGCTTTCATCGTTAAATGGATATTGATGCCACATAAACTTTTACAACTTAAAGAATGGCTGATCGTTTTCTTGCAATTTTCTTTTACTGACATTGCTATTGTTTAATGCCTGTAACCAGCCATGCACTGACTGGTCGATTTCTTGCAATTTGCTTTTATTGACATTGCTATTGTTTAAAGCATTTAACCACCCATGCATGACTGTTCACATGAAAATTTCATGTCATACTGGAAGAGGAATATTGTCTGGTCATGTTGACATACAATAATTTGCCTTCAATCAAATATCTATATGGAATATTTTAACTTTTATAAGTGTCCAAGAACTTTTTTTGCTGAGTGTATATATATATATATGCAGGGAAAAGGCGTTTATCACATAATGGTGACCATAGTTACGACACTGACAAACTGGGTTTTCAAAAAATGAGATACAGCTAGGGATTATACATGTACTTCCATGGTATGATTTAACTGATAAGATTGTCAATATTGTATGAAAGCTAAACTCAGAAGACTACAGAATTTTCTACTCTCAGGTAAAGTGTATAAGTATGAATTGTGTTTCTGATACTACTGCATCAAACCAAAACTGGGAAAATGAAAGTGTTAACAGAATCTGGTCACATCAGATGGATTATGGTGTTTCAGAATCCAATGTGATGAGGTTCTGATGTTCCATGATCCGTTACTCAGGCCTAACAAAGAGCCACATGAGAATTACTTCTTATTTGGAGAGAATGCATGATTCAGGTTTCGTGAAGATAAGCCCTTCTGCCAGCAACATATTTCTTGAGCAGGTTGGTCTTTATTTTTGTATCTGATCAAACTTATATGCACATCCTATTTTGAAATTTTTGTTCAAGTGTTTGATTTCCTTAATACATGTAGATCCTTCATTATTCTTTAATAGAGATCATTTGAGAGAATATTGTCAGTAGTCCCGAATTTCAGGATTAGATTTTTAGAAGATTAAAAAAAACCCCGTAAGGCCTGGTCCCACTGGCCGACGGACACAAAATGTATTCATGACAGATACAGCAGACAAGCAAAATTTTGGGATGGTTCCATCCGTTTTCATCTGCTCCAGACAATGGACAAAATGGGCAAACAATGAAATCACAGTAGACAGATGCTCGATGGATATAGAGCGGATGAAATACGTATGCAAAGAGTACACAATGGATACATGTACATAATTTTTTCCAACGGCATGCAATATTCTTTTCCGTTTTACATCCTCTCTGCTTCCATAAGTGCAGTGGGACCAAACCTTTATACAGTGTATATTATTTTGTCAAGACACAAGACAATATTTGTATTATTTTAATTTTTAGAAATCAATAATACTATTACAAGCTGCAACAATTACCGGTATTAAAGTTGGATTTTGTGGAAGGGTATCTGTTGTACGATAAGAAGTGATAACCACTTGATGAAAAAATGAACACTGAGTACAGTCAATAGATGTTTGATGTTGTCAATGGATGTGAGAACCTTGCATCTCACTTTTCGGAGAATTGCATTTTCTTTAAAGACGAAATGATCTGTTGAGTGAAACCCTGTTCAATTGCCATCTTTTTTGTAATATTTCAACAAATTAAGCTACTATACCATGTCAAAAATAAGGAAATCTCATTGGATATCCTAAAGTATAATACTACATGTAGCTACAATTCAATTTTTTTTTTTTTTACTCTATTGTTTTGTAGTGTTCAATGCAAGGGATTCTTGAGTTGTTGCAAGCTGTGATTATTTCATATTCCTTGGTTTCGATGAACTGAGAAGCAGTGGTATTTATCTGTTGCTATGGCAACTGTAAGTGAATTACTATTTGTCAGTGCTGACAACTGATGTTGTGTACGGGGAGTCGAGAACAGTTGTTCATTCATTTTTGTTCAAACATCTACATGTATATGTAGCTGGCACAAAAAAATGTTTGAATGGCTGTTTTCAACTTGCTGTACAGCCGCCGTAGGAGAAATTTGACTGCGCCATGAGTAATCCAGTGGTTTGACTTTACACACTTAGATTATACATGTATGCCTTCAGCAGGCAAAGTTGTGATAAGTATTATGTAGAATGTTTAGCTACCAAACCCTACAATCAAAGTATCCAGAACACTGGGAGAATATTATCAATTCAATGAACAGTAGCATCAAATTTACCAAACAAACTCAAATGGTTACATGTCACTGACAATGAAATATTGTAAATACTTGTACTTGATGACGATACTCTTTGGAATATTAAAACAAAAAAAGAATAGTCTTTAGTTTTAGTGTTTTTTTAATACTGAGAATTACTGTAAATAATCAAAAGTATTACTATTATAATCTAAACAAAAGTACACATGTACACTGTACATTATCATTAATAAATATTTACACAATATTCATACATGTATATATTCTTAAAACTTGAATTTTATATTTATATAATGAAATCAAACAGTAATTTGTTTTAGCATTTACCATTGCACCAGAGAAACAAGAAGCATATATCAAGTCAGTGTGCTTATTAATTAAATGCTTTGTTTACTCAAGGTAACTAATAGACTTGAAGCAACTGATTTAGTCATTGAGATCAAATGGACTTATCACCTCCCATTTCAGCATAAACAGAAGAACATTTCTCTTTGAAAATTGGCTGATCAGATATCTACAACCTTTTTCATTAGAATGTAATACCGGTAAGTTAAATACTACATATATACATTTACATACAAGTTTGAATCTGATTGCTATCTCAGTCATGAAATGGTACATAAACAATGGCATAAAGAGGAAGTTTTCAAACACAGTACATGTTCACATTCATATAGCTGCACTAAGGAGAAGATACACTGTATAAAGATACCAGTAGATATTACTCTAGGAACTTCTTCATTTTTCTATTTACAATATTCATTTATCAGCAAAATCAATATAAAACCTACCACAATTAGGTAAAAACAATCAAAATAAAAATAAATCTCCAAATATCCCCCCTCCTTTATACCCATAATTATGAAGATAAACAGCCTTGTATCTGTAGTGCCACTTATGTGTAAGTAACATGCATGTTATGGAGCAATGATGCTATTTTCAGACTTCTGATTATTTCTCATTTCTAATGCAGTTAAGAATTGGTGAATACCGTATCCAGAATTTTTCTTGGATAGTTTTCATTTCACAGTAAAACTACTTGTAAATTATTGTGATAATAATATCTTTCTATAACTCAAAGTTTTGTGAATCTCCAACAACGACTATTCAGGTTTTAAGGAACTTTGCACAACAAAGACATTTTCTCAATAGTGATAATTCAATTATTTGAAAAAGAAACAAAACAATTTGAAATGATTTGCAGATTATCTGTTTGGTTTGTTTTCTATTGAAAGTAGAAGTAGATCATATACACAAAACAGAACATAAATTCTGATTCAGTATAAATGATAACCTAATAATAAATATCTGAGCCCAATCTTATGAACGCATTTTTAATGTACTATGTGATTAGTAACAACTGCTGAATCAACCATTGATGAAATTCAAATTTATAATTGACAAAGGCAAAAAGTCACATCTTTGAAGAAATCATTCTTCATGAGGCACAACCATAGCACTAAAAAATAGAAATATACTCAGAGTTCACATTGACAAAGAAATTGCAGATGGCAATGATATTGAAGCTGCATGTAAATAACTGGATCAAAACTACATCTCATAGACAATCGTGCACAAATTTGTGCAAATAATAAAAAAAAAATGATTTTTTTGTGACAACATATAATGCTTTTAATTTACTTACTTTTTAGATTTCTTTATGTTGTGAAATATTGTGTCAGAAACTTGCCCTATCTTCTCCATCTAGTAAGCTTTATTTTGTCTCTGACTGTTGTAATGAATAATAATTGATCCTCATCACAACGTTGTAAGTGGTAAGGCATAATGGTTGGATAATTTTAAAGAACCATTTATCAGGGCAAAGCATTAGTATGAAAACCATCTAGATCGGAGCCCGAATGAACAAGATTTTACACCGACACTGTGTTGCAAAAGTATGATTCAAATCTCTGTCTACAATGTAGCAACCCATAATGAAGTGATTATGGTGAAAGGGTTTTATAAGATTTTAATGAATCATTTATGGCTCTACACCTGTGGCAGATAGCCTCTGTCTGACTCCCCTGTCGCATGCAGCAACAGCACTTCTCATAATCTTCTGTTCAGAGAGTGTTGCAGGACGGACGGACACACACCGAAAGATGCCCTCTTTGGGCAGTATGTTCCCAACAGTACGAAGGCATTGGCCTCTAGTCAGCGATCCTAGTGGACGGTCCTATAGATACAAACATAAGAGATGATTTCTCATGATGTTCATAATGTTCAAGAGTACTGTTTATAAACTAATTGATAGAAATGTTGCATCTGAAATACCAGACAAAATTTCATAACTGCAAGATACATTCAAGGTCTTATATCCATTATCATTGCAAGGTTATTTTTTTTTCAGGAAATATCCCTTTTAGTTGGGCCTGCATCTAGTTTTATCTGCAATATCTACCATGATAAATACATGTTTACATGTCTTTCAGGTTGAAACACATTGAAATTTCCAATACACAAATAATCAAATATATTAACTAAAGCCTACTATAACAAATAATATTAGCACTTCAATATATCTTTATGGGCTTGGAGTTAGACTTGGAACAAAATTCTAGTATTAATGAATATTCAAAATGATAATTCAATCTCTTTTCATCAATATCTATTTTCAATTATGATTTCACATTTTTGCAAGGATTATTATTTTCTGACAGCTTGCATTATATTGCTTTATTAAGACACCAAGAAACTTCCTTCTTTATAGTCAACTTGTAAGAACCTCAGGCAATATGAGATTTATCAATGTTCTGCAAAAAATTTGAAAATGAAAAATCCTTCAATACAACAACGTACATGTAGAGGTATACTGTACCATAATGTTTTCAATTGGGGAAATTTGCAAAAATCCTGAATAACACAACCTTCTACACCTAATCTTTTGGAACTGCCAGGTTTAAGGCTCACAGAGGTGACACAATTTTAATCCTAATTCTTCCTGAAATAGGAACAATGACTTGGGCATCTTTTATACAACAAAATTCCAAAAAATGGCTTGGTTTTATACCCTTTCAAGGATTTATTTTGCATATATATATACATGTATATATATATATATATATATACAGTGCGTCCCAGAATAAACGAAACCGAGATTTAGCGATCATTTATCATAACTTAATCATAAATAGAATAGACAAATGACCTACCAATTTAAAGCTTAGAATCTCCTCTTTCATCTGATATTACTTAGGTTATTTCCTATTCACGCATGAGTGATCAAAAACAATTTGAAGAAAGGATACCAAAAACTCATTTGGAGGGGGGTATCTGGTTTTCAAAAGGAAAACCACATTTTTGAAAAATTCAATATCTGCTCTTTAATTTGGTACCTCAATTACAGAAAATGGTCAAGAAATAAAAAAGTTCTGGTCATTTAAAATAAGGCTTGTATTTCCATAATTTCATGAGATAAATGTGTTTTCACCGGTTTCCCACAGAAGCTTTCGCATGGTGAACAATAGATTTAATGCATGGCTGATCGTCAACAAAACGGAGTGTCGAGTGAGTTTGAAAGCCAGCCTGGAGAACCTCTTCATTTTATGAAATTATTGAAATTCAAGCCTTATTTCAAATGACCAGAACTTTGTTATTTCTTGACCATTTTCTGTAATTTAGGTATCAAATTAAAGAGGAGATATTGAACTTTTCAAAAATGTGGTTTTCTTTTTGAAACCCAGATACCCCCCGCCAAATGAGTTTTTGATATCCTTTCTTCAAATTGTCTTTGCTCACTCATGCGTGAATAAGAAATAATCTAAGTAATGTTAGATGAAAGATGAGATTCTAAGCTTTAAATTGGTAGGTCATTTGTCTATTTTATTTATGATTAAGTAATGTTAAATGATCGCTAAATCTCGGTTTCGTTTTTTCTGGGACGCACTGTATACAGTTAAAATCATTTTCAATGTGCTCTAACTATCAAATGATATGTTTACACCTACATGTAAAAGCTTTAACATCATAAACATACATAATCTTAAAGTTTCTTTCCTGTTTTGTTAATACATGTAGATAAAGTTAAAAGTTATTGCAAGTAAAAATCAACCTCTATCACACACTGTAAGAATTGGGTGAATGAAATTTTAATGTCACTTAAATTTAACTCACTGTCTCATAGAAGATACACAGAAGGGTATGATTGCCATCTTTCAATGTGAATTTCTTTGCCAGTCCTGTTTCATTGGAACACACTGCTGAGTTTAGGATGCCTGAAATGAAAAAAGGTGGATTGATAATCTTCATATTATATTCTCGAAAAAAGTTTTCTTCAGTAGCTTTCAAATTCATTTTACTGTTCATAACTTCGTGAATAAGGTTGTCACTAAAGATTTTTTTCCTTAAAATGGTATCAAAGCAGATCACATCTGATGTATCAATGTTTTATTTAATTGAACATGTACATATATCTATTTTTATCATTTTCACACATGAAGCTGGAATAAATGAAATGCTGGTGATTATTCTCGAGGGAAGTTGACATACTCCTCTCCAAGGTAGTACATATGTCATTAGTATCAAAGATTTAACATACCAAACAGTTCAAAGAAGAGTAGTCCTTGGATGTCTCTGGATGATGTCCAGTACCTGAGCTCTTCGATGGACACAGTCAACATCTTCATAGATTTATCTACAGAGTTTCCTGCACTATCTGGGTTCCTCATCTCCCAAGCTGCAGTGCCAGGCTGTGTATCAAAGCATTCAAGATTTTCAAGTTTTTTAACATTCATCCAGGTGTTTTTTTATCATTTGATTTTAATAAATCTGGGAGAACAAATTTTGGAACTGAAGTGGCTAACCTGGGTAAAATATGATATTATTATTATCATTCGTAGTGTTACATATTATCACTAGTCTTATCATTTTTACCCCAATTTGTACTGATCAAAAGATACTTATCAAAGGAGGGGAGAAACCTAGGCATACCTGTGTTTGCCTTTGAGGCATCAGTGATGTAGATGGCATTCTGAACGGAGATGGGGCACTTCCCCTTAAACTGCCTCTGGCTGTGTGACTTTGTGAAAGATCAGGCCTCTGCCTTGGTGAGGCAGCAACCACTTGGCTCTTTGTTGCCTTGCTTGTACCAGGTTGGTGTGCGGGTGACTGGTGCATTGTGGGTGGGAGCATAGCCTGCTGATACATCCCAGGCTGATGCACTGAAGTATATGGTGCTCTTTGGGGTTCTTGAACGCTATAACTGTTGTTTCTATTCATTGAAAAAGGGTAAAGCGTACTTTATTTATGATCTTTATGTCATCGATATTTATGTAAGGACATTATACTCTCAAGTGAATACATTCAGAGTCCTCTAAAGCTCCTCTGTCTATGAGCAGACTGTATATGAATGACTTAACAAAGGTTGGCAGAGGCCAATCAAAATCACTGATGCATGTGTATCTCATTCAACTTGCCACTTATCAATCAGAATATTTGTGCAAAAGTATACAATTAAAATATTAAGATAGATCACCAATTTCCATTTCATCACATTCTTGTTGCCAATAACCTCAGCTGGATCCATAAACATAACCTTAGCTACACTCAAACCAATGTCACAACAACACTTTCAAAGTATTCTAAAACTTCCATTTTAATTGTCAATCTCAAGAAGAAACCCTTGCTATGAATGTCTAAAACCTTAGCTACTTCCCTAATTATGGCAACATTTTCACACATGTCAAAAATCATTAACTACGTACCTGTGAGCATATGGAATTTGACTTGATTGTGGAGATGGAGATGCTGATGGTCTACTAGACTTCGCTGCAGAGGGCTCACCATAATTTTGCTGCCAAGGTTGCAATGGTCGCTTAATGTTAGTGGATTGGTTCTGGTTGCCTTGGTTTGTGTTTGGCTGGTTCCTTGGCTGATAGGGTACAGCTTAAAATAGAATTTGCACAAATTTGTAAAATCAAACATAACAGTAGTGCAATAACATTTTTTTACTAAAATTAATGTACTAAATGTCTGTTTGGAGTAATACCAATAATCCACAAACACTACTGACTTTCAAAGTTTGTTCAAAATCAATAAACACAATCTTCTACTCTTAATAATCTTTATTTTTTCAATTTTTTGAACAAACTATTTCTATATCTTCAGTAGATTTCAACATCAGATAATAACTTGACAATGAAGTATAATCTGATGAGTCTGAACTGTTTACATGGAGGGGCTGCATCAAAACCATCAACGAGATTTAGATTATTCTGATTGAATTCCTAAAAACATAAACTCAATCTTGTCAAAATACCATGAGTCATTGTGTAAGAATTATCTACAATGTAATCTCAAAATGCAAGTGGTTCATGGATCACTGTAATAGTCATAATATCCACAATAAAATTTTGTTCATATACCTGTATGAGTACAACTGATTAATCTTCAACACTTAAAACAAATCTACTTTTCCATCCCCCCAGGATACTTTCACATCTTCATTAGACTTCAACATCATACATTACTCAACAGTAACCAATAACTTGAGGAAGCTTAACTTAAATATTTCAAGAGGGGCTTATTGAAAACACCCAACAAATCAAGTTGGAATCATCTAAACAGCAATAGTGGGAAAGGAGTACATGAACCTTCTTTTGTATATACTCTAAATGTATTCTTTTGTGCAGAGGGTGTGAACCTCAATAATAAATTTCGAAGGTAAAGGTAAAGAACTACATGTAAGACTATATTAATTTCAGGTAAGATCAAATGTATCATTTATCACTGCCATTTTGAAGCATGATCACTCAAATATCAATCTCCTATTTTCAAGATCTTCACATCTTTCACTTTTCACAGAATGGCTTACATATTCCATAGATTTATATAGTCAAAGTCAGGGTTAAACTCACACATCACAGCCACACTCAGCCCTTTAATTGATAAGGTAGCAATTTGAAGACGTTATTAAGTTGCAAAAAAATAACAGTATAGTCAAAGTCCTACAATGTACAGACAACAACTGGAAAAAAATGCTATTGGGAACATATATCGGGTGTATAATTTTCCCCCTCAGATTTCCAGGGGGGTAATTTTTAAGACATTTTTGTCTGACCCATGAAGCCAATGCTCTTGATATTGTTCTGATGTTCATATTAGTTCTGATCTTCTTCTACCCTCAATGCTTGTTAGTTTCCTCTCTTTTTTCAGAGAGTAGTTTAACATCTTGGGTAGATTTCAACATCCTACTTCAGCTGTCATTTGGAAAACAAAAACCCAAATTGATTTGGGTGTGTGAAAAGGCTTAACAAAACTACCAATAGCTGAAATCTTACAGACAGCAAAGCACAGCCTTCAATAATAGAATCTGGGATATTTTTTAATAACTCAGGTATAGTCGGGGGTATTTAATGTTTTATTTCCATTCATCAGAGCCATAAATCACAGTCCAATATATCTATTTCATAGTCTTATACTGATCCCTTTTAACTTTTCAATAGATTTGTACTTCTTTTCTTCAATTTACACCAGATTCATAGTATTACATCTTCAGTAGATGTGTACATACTAGTACACTAAATGGTTGTGTTGTATCTGACACAGCCAAGACTGACACTAGCACTTTTATGTACCGTACTTCAGTCATACAAAGGATAGTATCTGACACAGCCGAGTGACACTAGCACTTTTTATGTACTTCAGTCATACAAAAGATGGTATCTGACACAGCCAAGACTGACACTAACACTTTTTATGTACTTCAGTCATACAAAGGATAGTATCTGACACAGCCAAGATCGACACTAGCACTTTTATGTACCGTACTTCAGTCATACAAAGGATAGTATCTGACACAGCCAAGACTGACACTAACACTTTTTATGTACTTCAGTCATACAAAGGATAGTATCTGACACAGCCAATATCGACACTAGCACTTTTATGTACAGACTTCAGTCATACAAAGGATAGTATCTGACACAGCCAAGACTGACACTAGCACTTTTTATGTACTTCAGTCATACAAAGGATGGTATCTGGCAAACTTGTGAGCTTTTTTGCATTATGCTACAATATCAGTGAATATTGAGCAAGCATTATTACTGTTATTACCAAAGGTTAGTTTTCACTCTTGTAGGAAATCAGTTGATTAAAAGGATGAAATGTACTTACAAGTTGCCTTTGGATTATCTAAAGCTGCATTCATTCTCTGATTGGAAGGTTTCGTGCCCTGCCAAGTAGCTGTTCTTCCATCACATAATGGCTGCTGGGGCAAACTATGGTCCTGCCAACCACTGTTTCCCCTATTATGGCCTGCAGGTTGTAGGCTGTGGTTGTAGCCTCCTAAGGTCTGCTGACTGTATGGTTCAGGGCGTGGTGTACCATCTAGAATAGAAAATTCAAATCCATTTCTGACACTATGGCAACTAGAACTTATGTCATTCTGTCTACAAACAAAGCCTAGAACTCTTTATGGGACACTGATAAACTGACACAATTCTGTATACAGTTGAGGCCATAGGTTTACACACAACCGTGGACTTCTGTAAAATTTGTTTGCTCGCAAAACATTGTAAAAATTTACTATATCTTCAAAAATATAAATACTACCATGACAAATTTGGTATCAAATAAAAGAGCATATTAAGCTTGTTCACGTGATTGAGATGCCATTGGGATTAAAGTATAATTTGGGTGGAATTATTTTCGAAGAAAAAAAAATATTTGTGCCAAATGTTTTCTACTGTTTGTTATTCCAAACATCATTTCATAGAATAAATGTCAAATCTATGATATATATTACATATAACTATCATGTCACCACTGAAAAAAAGGTGTAAACTGAAATTTTTGTGTTGAGAACTAGCACAAATATGAAATGTTTTTGTCAAGTTTTTATTTTTAATTTATCTAAATCTGAAGAGTTTGGGGGGGAAAACGACACCTAAATATTATTCAGCTCCTGATGACAAAGCAATGTGATGAAGGGACATGACATACTCATATATTTGATATCAAATATGTCATGATAGCGCAAATATTATATAAGATACAGTAAATTTTATGTTTGTCAAGTGTCAACTTTTTTTTGAGTTTCCTGGGTGTATGTAAACTTCAGGCCTTAACTGTATGGGATATATATTTTCTTTAAGCCCATCTTTCTAGTGGAGTATGAGGACTTAGTGTCATTTCAACCAAGATATATGTAGATAGATCTCTTTTGAGTATGCTGTCAATTACGTGACAAAACTGAAAGCTCATGACAATTTGATAACTATTGGGGATAGACCGTGACTACACCGATGATAAATAATCAATCATGACACAGGTTGTATTGGCCCAGTATGAGACCACGCTAACAGCACATCTGTACATATCAGCACGGTTCAATCTGTAATTGAACAAAAAACAAACAAACAACCAATCAATATTGGAATACTTGAACACATCTGCATATTCATACAATGTTACAATTATAATACTTGTCTGTCTAGCTGGTCTCAATTAATAAAAATTCATATCTGAATATGAACTGATTAGTTTGACTTTGAGTATTATGTCATACATCAAGGTAACTTCTAAACTATAAACTCTGAATCCAAAAGACATTACTTGAAACATGCGATTATCTTCTTTCCTATCGTTAGCTGTAAAGTATCTAAATCGGTAAACTCAATGCTCTCAAGCATTCAAAACCAAGTCATAAATCTATTTTTATCTCATCCAAAAAGCTTGTAAAACTTATCTTTTATTTATCTAGGTATACTGTCATAGATACCTGAAATTCCTTGAAATTACTCAACTTATTCATGTACATCACTATTCTTCATTAAGTACTTAATAAACACATATGTGGTCCTTTATATCAATATTTTCAAACACCATAATAACCAAACTGTAATCAAAAGCCCTATTACGGCTCACATGTATAAATCCAATTAGTCCAAAAGACGTAACTAATTCCGGTCACTAAATTTGCACGTGACGGCCCTATGGCTATGCAATACTAAACTGTATTACTCGTGCAACAAAACTTCTCTCGATACATTTCTTTCTCATCAATTTTTACCCTTTAACATCAACATAATTAATAAATCTTATCACCTATCATCATACAACATATTATTAAGGGAATAACTTCATAATTGTCTACTTACAACGTTGGGCTCATCAAAAACAATCAATTTATCATCATAAACTTTCGGTCATCCGACCATTTCAAAACACGGAAAATCAGTTGCATGCCTAGAAAAAACGCCCTCAAACATCCATTACGAGCCATTCTCCTGGAACCTCGTCTATGACGACATTTCTAGTACTTTCACTCTAAGGACTTTCTAAAGAAAACTTTTTATCATTAACATCCCGGCCCCTTAAATGTGAGCCAACAGCAAACATTTATAAAAATACATATCATAAACAAAATTATCCAAAAATGGATACACATGTCCCTTTAAGCATATAAGTCATTTATATGGAATAAACTTAACTGTCATCAAATCATCTGTTAGGTACCTTTGTTTCAATTATCTTACATTATCTTTTCTAATCAAACTACTCCCACAACTTTAATCTTTTCAACATATCAAACATAAATGTGCTAAAATTCCTATCAAATATTCTAATACATATTCAATGATATATGTGTAAAACGAATCCACATGTCCAACTCTAATATATGAAATATAAAGAATGAAAATTTTACAATAAATCCTGAAGAGTACATTTCACTGAGTGTCTACACCTGAAATCCATTATCAACCAATTATTCTTTCGTTACTGTAAATGTCTCGCAACTAGCTGTGTGGTAAAATGATAAAGGCTTCCAAATTCCAAATCTTTCATATGTATGACTGTACTTAAAGCAATAAACAAGAAGTTATCAACACACTGTTACAATTCAAATAACATGCATATTTATATACAGAGAAGAGTCTACTAGTGGAGCTCTCTGGGACACAGAAATCTGTTCGACATTGAAGGATTTTGATTTTGAAAAAAGAGCAATTAGCGCCTAACTAGCCTGAAAATAGCACCAACTAGGTCACTGGACCTGATGAAGAACACAAGTAAACTCCACAGCAGTCTGCATCATTTCTCGTGAATGCAGCTATACATACAATTACAATCTTTGCACAAAAATATATCTGTTTGAATACTTTGAAACTCAAAAGAAAAAATGTCCTTGAACCTTCAAGATATAATACTGAATTTTCAATAAATATCACATATTTGGTGAAATGTGTTCCAAAAACATGTTAAAAAATAATTTTGATCTCTTTTTCCATTTTGCCAAAACAAATGAAAATTTCTTAAGCATCATAACATGCAAATTTGCCATCAAAAATATTTCTTATAATCCACCGATAACAGGCACACCAGCAGAGACCTGTTCTGCAATGAAAAACAAACATCTTAATAATGAGATTCATTTCATATTACACAGAATTACATAATGATAAAAATCTCACGCATATGCATTAAATGTTGAAAGATCCAACAATGTTATCATTGTTAAGAACCGTCCTAAAGAGTCCATTCTCGTTGTGGATCTGAGCTTGTTATGCGATGAAATAATAGTCCTTTCAAAATATATTCATCAAGATTGAATATGTCATTCCAAGAGAAAACAATGATGAGCTTTCTTACGAATAGTCTATCCTCCTGACTTTGTAAAATGCAATCTCAAAGTAGTCTTTTAGCGTCCATTAAATCATGCATCATATCGCTCAAACTATAATAGGGTCTATCTTATTGCTTTTGTTCTGTAGATTCAATTAGACAAAGTTTGTGTACGGGTCTAACCAGTGTAGTTGATTTGGTCTTTAACTTTGCCGTCCTAACTAAACCGTCTCTACCAGGAAATGTTTCTGTTATCCTACCCATTAACCATTGATTCCTCGGCAATCCGTCCATGATGAGCACAATGTCCCCTACAGCTATATTTCTCGATGGCGTACCCCACTTCTCTCGCTGTTGGAGGGCAGGCAGATATTCGCGAATCCACCTACGCCAAAAGACGTCGGCTAAATACTGTATCTGACGCCATCTTCTTTGACTATAGAGATCTCTCTTCTCACTCACGTTGAAGGGGAGGACATTGCTCTGCCGCAGAAGCAAGAGATGGTTAGGTGTTAGTGGTTCTAGGTCCCTGCAATCATCAGAGACCACAGTGAGAGGACGTCCGTTGATCACTGCTTCTACCAGACACATCAGAGTACACAAGCCCTCATCAGAGAGAGCCTGCTGTTTCAGTAAAGCGTTCAACACCTTGCGAACAGTTCTGATCTGTCTCTCCCACGAGCCCCCCATGTGCGAAGCACTTGGAGGATTGAACTTCCAGTCTATACCTTTCTGCAATAGATGATCCTGGATCTTCTGTTGATTCCAGGATCGGATACCATCACGTAGTTCTCGATCGGCTCCAACAAAGTTCGTCCCGTTGTCGCTTCTGATAACCTCTGGTTGACCTCGACGTGCTATGAACCGTTGAAGTCCATTTATGAATGAGTCCGTTTCCAAAGAGTGCAATATTTCAATATGTACTGCACGTACTACCAAACAGGTAAAAATGCAGCCATAACGCTTGACACGAGACCTTCCTTGCTTGACCATGAACGGACCAAAACAATCAACACCAACATGGGTAAATGGTGGTTTCTCTGTTTGCACTCTGTCACTTGGTAGATCAGCCATCTTTTGTGTGGTTGGAGTTGCTGACATCCGCTTGCACACCACACAGTCTCTAAGAGCTTGTCTAACGGCTACTCTTCCACTTATTACCCAGTACTGTCTCCTAAGTAATGAGAGCACATGTTCTCGTCCTGAGTGACCCGACATCAGATGATATTTCCTTATGATCAGTCTCACAACATGGTGCATCTTGGGAAGAATGATGGGATGTTTGGTCTTATCCTCGACTGATGCATATTGAAGCCGTCCACCTACATGAATAAGACCATCATCAAATACCTTTGGGTCCAGCTTGAAAAGAGAGCTAGATTTCTTTACTCTGGATACCTGTCCTTGTTTCTCTCCTTCATTTCTTACATGTTTCTGCAATACTTCCAGTTCTTCAGGAAAGCTCTGATGCTGGATATACTTCAGAATTGCTTGTTCTGCATCTCTCAAGTCACTCACTGTAAGAAGCTTCTCACAGTCAAATGTTTTCTTCTGTGCTTTACTCTGCAAATACTTCCCAAACTGTAAGATCCTAGCTACTGCCTTCTTCAGCCTGTACCACTCCGAGAAGTAGTTCAACAGTTTGTCAGTAGCTGCCAGTGGTACTTCATCTCTAGTTTCGGCAGTGAAGGACTTAACAGTCTTTACTTCTGGATCACTGTCTGATATATCATCTGAGTCTGGATCTTGGCTCCTTTCCTCTTCAGACAGCAGTATGAATTCTGGTCCATGAATCCATCTTTGGCTAGCTACCAGATCTCGTGCACTCATGCCTCTGCTTACATCATCAGCTGGATTCTCCTTGCTGTTGACATGGTGCCACTGCTTCACATCACTGACAGAGTGAATCACTGACAATCTATTGGCAACAAAGGTGTGAAATCGTTTGTCCTCATTCTTGATGTATGCCAATACAATCATGCTGTCAGTCCAAAACACAGAGTCCTTCAGTGGTAGACCCAGTTCTCTCCTTACCAAGACATCAGCCTTCACCGCAACAGTAGCAGCCATCAGCTCCAGGCGAGGTATGGTAGTCCTTTTTAGAGGAGCGAGGTGAGATTTGGCAAAGACAAGGCTGCTGCAGACTTGTCCATCAGAATTCTTGGCTACCAGGTAAGTGACTGCTCCATAGGCATCTTCGGAGGCATCAGCGAAATGATGTAGCTGATACTCAATCACGGCACCGTAGCTCGTGGGAATCATACATCTTGGCACATTGAAGTGTTCTACCTCAGGAAGTTGTTTTACCCACTGTTGCCAAATCTCCTGTTCAACTTCTGGAATTGGGTCATCCCATCCTAACTTCATTGTGGTCAGTCTTTGCATCAGATGCTTAGCTTTCAAGATGAAGGGACTCAAGAAGCCAAGCGGGTCATAAATGCTTGACACAATGCTAAGCAATCCCCTTCTTGTCAGAGGTTTGTCCTTTATTGATGTCTTGTACTCAAGACAGTCGTCCTGTACATCCCAGTTGATACCCAAGGCTCTCTCAACTGGAAGTGGTTCCCTGTTTAAGTCTAAGCCCTTGACTTGCTTAGCCCTCTCTTCCTCTGGGATAGATTGAAGAACCTTGGTTCGATTGCTAATCCACTTAGTAAGTCTAAAGCCTCCCTTCTGCAACAGGCTCCTCAACTCAGTAGCTATTCTAATTGCAGCATCTTCATCAGGTACAGCCACCAAGCAATCATCCACGTAGAAATTATGCTTCACAATTCTTGCGACATCTGGGCTGAATTCAGTTTCAAAGTCCTCAGCTGTCCTGCGGAGAGCATAGCTGCATACACTCGGACTCCAGGTTCCCCCGAACAAGTGAACACACATTCGGTAGGTTAGGGGGTTTTCTTTCATGTTACCTCTTGGCCACCATAGGAATCTCAGAACATCTCGGTCTATGGCAGGCACTCGTACTTGATGGAACATGGCTTCGACATCTGCCATCAAGGCCACAGGAGCTGATCGAAACCTCAACAATACCCCGATCAGCTTGTTGGTAAGATCTGGTCCCTGGTAGACTACCTTGTTCAGTGACAAGCCTTTCCATTCAGCCGCACAGTCGAAAACAATCCTTACTTTCCCAGGCTTCTGCGGATGGAATACTGCATGGTGTGGCAAATACCATTCACATTGGTTCTTATTTACCTCTTGTTCATTGACCTCTTCAGCATAACCTTTTTCCAAGAGATCTGTTATGCCGTCTGCATACTTCTGGAGGAGGCCATCACTTTGGTTAAGCTTTCTTCCTAGGCTTTCCAGTCTCCTCTGAGCTAACCAACGATTATTCTGGAGATTGGGAGGTCTCTTTTTGAAGGGGATAGGAAGCTGGTAGTGGCCGCCTTCTGTGCAGATGCCTTGCTCCCATTCTGCCAAAGCCTTCACATCATTTCTAGACATTCCCCTCTCATCCTTCAGCGGATCAGCAGTCTCCAGCCTCCAGAATTTCTCTAACTGTTTCTCAAGACACAGATCTCCTTCGACGAAGGTGCTTGTGGCATATATTTCCTTTTCCTTTTTCTCTGTGGTGTTCAGAGGACCATGGAGCGTCCATCCGAGACAAGTCCTTATTGCGTACGGTCCCTCTTTTCCTTTTCTGATCTCTAAAGGCAACAAGGCTTCAGGCACGTCTTGGCCGATTATCAGACCCACTTCCTCCTCGGTTGCCATAGGGATGTTAATACCTTTAAGGTGGGTCAATCCTTTAATCTCTTCATACTTGGCCATGTGAATGCCCTTGACGTTGATACTGTCCTTCGTATAAACACATGGCAGCTTCACCCTTTTACTGTCGTCTCCAGTATCCACTACAAGACTTACAGCTTCAGTGTGGACAACACTTTCTTTCCTCTCAAGAGTTGTTAGCAGGAGCTTCTCCTTTACGCCTTTAACTCCTAGGCGCCTCACTAGACTCGTCAAACAGAACGTGCTTGTAGAACCGGAGTCAAGTAGTGCATATGTCTTCAGCACTTGTTTGCCGCCTTTCGCTCGTACTCTCACAGGCACTATTGGTAGCACACTCCTCCTGCCGGCCCCTGTGGAATTGCAAGACGCCTCGACTTCTACACTGTTATTCTGTGCATCACCCTCTGAATTTTGGTTACCAGATGATTCTGATGTATGTAAGAGCTTATTGTGCTTTCGAGAGCAGCCTTCCACGGAGCAAGTCTTCTTGCTTTTGCAAGCTCCAGTCATGTGACCTGGTCTTAAGCAGTTAAAGCACAGTCCTTTCTTTCTTGCGAGCCGAAGGCGGTCTTTGGGCATCAAGTCTTTGAACTGCTTGCAGTCCCACAGCTTGTGGTCACCTTTACACTCGAAACAACCTGGTTCTGCATCCTTGGAACTTGATGAAGTTGAAAAGGAGCCCTTGGGTTTCCCACCACTAGTAAATTTTCGTTGATCACTCTTGGAAGACATAAGGCCACCGTAGACCGGGTCGTTGATCTCTTGTGCAGCTTCTTGCACGAAGTACATCATGTCCTCGAAGCCCGGGACCCTGTTCTGACGACGAAGCACTCCGACTCTATTAAGCCATTTTCCTTTTAGATGATAAGGCAGTCGTTCAGCAATCGGTAGAAGCACCTTTTGAGGTGAGAGTTCATGCTCAAACCCCATGGCCTGAAAGGACATCAAGCATACACTCATATCATCTGCCAGAGCTCTCAGTGCATTTCTGTCTTGAGGGCCTATGCTCTTCCCATTCGTTATCTTCTTCACCCAGGCCTCTGTTATGATGACTGGGTTACCATAACGCTCCTGTAAAAGATGCTTCGCTGTGGAATATCCCTGCATGGTAGGCATTAACAGGCAAGGACTCAGTAATCTCTTAGGTTCTCCCTTACAGTAATGGAGCAATCTCGTCAACTTTGTCCTATCTTCCACTGGTGTGGCATCCACACTATCTTCGAAGCTACGCCAAAACTCCCAAAATTTCAATGGATCTCCTTCATAACAAGTCAGTTCAGCTTTAGGGAGTTGCATAGCTTCAAGGAGATGTTGTTGCTGCTTCTGACTTTGCCTCATCAGATTGATGAGATCTGAATTCTCATTCCTGGACTGATTCACTAGTATCTTATCACCTTTACCCTTGTTAGTCCAAGAAGAGTCACTCGCTTCAACAGGCTTTGAGGTTGTAGTGTGAACAGCTGCCTCTGCTGAGCTAGCGACTGCTGTCTCTGAAGACGTGGGAACAGTGTTCTGTGGAGTTTTCATTGCCATATTATCTGCGGGGTATGGCAAGGTTACATCCTCTTTCTCAGGAGAGCTGACTCCAAACTTATTGGCTTCAAAGTCCAAGTAAATGCGTTCTTCTGCTTCTGCCATCCGCAGCTTGGTTTTCATAGACAGTCTCAACTTACGCTGCGTAAGTCGAAATTCTTCAAGTTCTAGATCTTGTCGTTCCTCCATTGCAGCTGCTTCAGCTGCCAATGCTGCTTTGCGGGCCATCACTCTTAGCTTAGCTGATGAAGCAGCACTTGTGTGGCTTCCACACTGACTTGCAGAGTCTCCAGGCTGAACATCCTGGTCATCTTCCTGCCTCATTTCTCTAACAGTGGATGACTCACCAGCATCTCGAGGTTGACCTGCATCACTCATCCTGATGATCGTTATTGAACTTGATGTTGGGGATAGACCGTGACTACACCGATGATAAATAATCAATCATGACACAGGTTGTATTGGCCCAGTATGAGACCACGCTAACAGCACATCTGTACATATCAGCACGGTTCAATCTGTAATTGAACAAAAAACAAACAAACAACCAATCAATATTGGAATACTTGAACACATCTGCATATTCATACAATGTTACAATTATAATACTTGTCTGTCTAGCTGGTCTCAATTAATAAAAATTCATATCTGAATATGAACTGATTAGTTTGACTTTGAGTATTCTGTCATACATCAAGGTAACTTCTAAACTATAAACTCTGAATCCAAAAGACATTACTTGAAACATGCGATTATCTTCTTTCCTATCGTTAGCTGTAAAGTATCTAAATCGGTAAACTCAATGCTCTCAAGCATTCAAAACCAAGTCATAAATCTATTTTTATCTCATCCAAAAAGCTTGTAAAACTTATCTTTTATTTATCTAGGTATACTGTCATAGATACCTGAAATTCCTTGAAATTACTCAACTTATTCATGTACATCACTATTCTTCATTAAGTACTTAATAAACACATATGTGGTCCTTTATATCAATATTTTCAAACACCATAATAACCAAACTGTAATCAAAAGCCCTATTACGGCTCACATGTATAAATCCAATTAGTCCAAAAGACGTAACTAATTCCGGTCACTAAATTTGCACGTGACGGCCCTATGGCTATGCAATACTAAACTGTATTACTCGTGCAACAAAACTTCTCTCGATACATTTCTTTCTCATCAATTTTTACCCTTTAACATCAACATAATTAATAAATCTTATCACCTATCATCATACAACATATTATTAAGGGAATAACTTCATAATTGTCTACTTACAACGTTGGGCTCATCAAAAACAATCAATTTATCATCATAAACTTTCGGTCATCCGACCATTTCAAAACACGGAAAATCAGTTGCATGCCTAGAAAAAACGCCCTCAAACATCCATTACGAGCCATTCTCCTGGAACCTCGTCTATGACGACATTTCTAGTACTTTCACTCTAAGGACTTTCTAAAGAAAACTTTTTATCATTAACAATAACAATCAGACAGTCAACACCAGTCAAAAAATGACTGGCTACTTGCATCCAACTGGTATACATGATGTCATTAAATCTAGAATAGCTTAGAACTGCAAATATTTGATCAAACCTGGTTACTTTAAATAATCTTTGTAAAGGGGAACCTTGTAATGTTGGCCTTTTGTAGGCATTTTGTATATTAACTTTTCAGTCAGTATATTTTAATTTGAGACTAGACCTAGGATTAGTGGCTCAATCTCTATCACATTTTGTATTTTTCCCCACGGGAGATTATTATGGGGAAAAATTAGAATGCATTTGAAAGCTTGTTTGAGCATATATATTACCATTTAGAACCATTTTTGGTACTAGCTCTAACTATGGCCTACCTGTAAAACCTGTAGTATTCTGCAAGCCTTGGCCTGGGAAAGCGTAAAGTGCCTGTCGGGGTCTCTTTCTCTTGTTGAAGATGGGAATTATGTTTTGCTCAAACGGACTCTGCATTATCTTTTTTGTCAATGTCCAGTCTTGTTAAGAACTGTCTTTACAACAATCCCTCCCCCTGGCCTGGGACTGGGTTACTCTTAAATTTTCTGTGAAATAAAAACAAATTTCGAATGTATTAATTTTGTAATGTAGCCAGGTCTAACGCGTTAGGCCCAGATTACTAGCCTAGAGAAGGCAATACGGCCTGGGGCCCCCATCATACATTACTCGTAAACAGCGAATTTTCTCGCCCTAAACAAGTATACTTTTTTTTACTAAGTCTAACGTTAGGCCTAGTACTAGGGCTAACGTTAGATTGAACGACATATTAAGTTACAAAGTTAGAGTGATGTAGATCTATGTTGTTACTTGTTAGTGTTAGACTGCTGGTAGACCAAAAGCTTCGGTCTCTGTGATTTTGGTTGTTCAGCTGAACTCCGTTGGCTTCAGTCACCAAATACAGAGACCGAAGGTCTAGCGCGATCTGTACAGGGGACTCAATGGCCATAAGCCCATATGTTTAATTATGTACTTAAGATCGGATAAAACGGGGAAGTGAATTTGCGCGACAGCCGAGGTAAGTCACTGTTTTTGTTCCTTTTTTTATTTTTCTCCGTTTTTTGGCAATTAATGCCAAGAGGGAATATTAATTTGCATTTTGGTCGCAATAATCTTCAATTTTTTTATTCATTAAAGAATAAAGTCAAGACAAAAATTGAAGAGCCCCGACCGGGGGATTTTGCATTGCAAGTCCCCTAATGGTGGCTGCACGATAGCAAGCCGTCTGTGTACGAGGAGAAATAAAAAAAGTTCCTCGAAGCAGACGGCTGCCAGAATCAGGGTACTAATGGATAATTCGTTTTTCATACCCGTTCAGCGTACAGCGAAAACGGAAAATCAGTACGTGGTTCGGTCTTTGAAAACAAAAAACGAAATCACAGCGTGAAAACCCGTGCTGTGATTTCGTTTTTGTTGCTCAAAAACAGAATATTGAAATCAGAAATGTTTTCGGCTCTCTCTGATTTCTCATTTTATATTTGTGTTTTTATGTATCAAAAACGAAACCAGAACACGATTTTCGCTCTGTGACTTGTGTTTTCATGCATCAAAAACAAAATCAGAACACGCTCTCCGCTCCGTGATTCCGTTTGTAAAAACGAAAACAGCGAAGACGAGATCAGAGACTCCCTTTTCCAGTCCCTGCAACGTGATTTCGTTTTTCGTACAACCTCCAACCTACAGGCATATTAAAGAGCGCCCTCCAGGAGGTGAGGCAAGTTTCAATGGAGGTTTTAATAAACTGTACCGCACATATTATGTTGAAGCCAGTTTAAAAGGAGGTGAGGCAAGTTTCAATGGAGGTTTTTATAACTGTACTCTAAATTATGTTGAAGCCAATTTAAATGGAGGTGAGGCAGGTTTCAATGGAGCTCAGTTTTTTAAAAAGAATAAACTGTACCACACATTATGATGAAGCCACTTTAAAAGGAGGTGAGGCAAGTTTCAATGGAGATTTTTATAACTGTACTCTAAATTATGGTGAAACCAATTTTAAAGGTGAGGCAAGTTTTAAAGGAAGTTCTTTCTAACCGTACTCCAAATTATGGTGTAGCCAAGTTAAAAGGAGCTAGGTGAAGCAAGTTCCAATGGAGTTTGTTATAACTGTACTACAAATGATGGTGAAGCCAATTTAAAAGGAGGTGAGGCAAGTTTCAATGGAGGTTTTTAAAAAGAATATATTGTACTGCACATGATGGTGAATCCAGTTTAAATGGAGGTGAGGCAGGTTTCAATGGAGGTTTTTAAAAAGAAAAAACTGTAACGGTATTATGGTGAAACCAATTTTAAAGGAGGTGAGGCAAGTTTTAAAGGAAGTTTTTTATAACCGTACTCCAAATTATGGTGTAGCCAATTTAAAAGGAGGTGAGGAAAGTTCCAATGAAGTTTTTCATAACTGTACTACAAATGATGGTGAAGCCAATTGAAAAGGAGGTGAGGAAAGTTTCAATGTGTAGGTTTCTTAAAAGGAATAAACTGTACCACACATTATGGTGCAGACAGTTTAAAAGGAGGTGAGGCAAGTTTCAATGGAGGTTTTTTAAAAAGAATAAACTGTACCACACAAATTCTGTTGAAGCCAGTTTTAAAGGAGGTGAGGCAAGTTTCAATGGAGGTTTTTATAATTGTACTCTAAATTATGGTGAAGCCAATTTAAATGGAGGTGAGGCAGGTTTCAATGGAGCTCAGTTTTTTAAAAAGAATCAACTGTACCACACATTATGCTGAAGCCACTTTAAAAGGAGGTGAGGCAAGTTTCAATGGAGATTTTTATAACTGTACTCTAAATTATGGTGAAACCAATTTTAAAGGAGGTGAGGCAAGTTTTAAAGGAAGTTCTTTCTAACCGTACTCCAAATTATGGTGTAGTCAAGTTAAAAGGAGGTGAGGCAAGTTCCAATGGAGTTTGTTATAACTGTACTACAAATGATGGTGAAGCCAATTTAAAAGGAGGTGAGGCAAGTTTCAATGGAGGTTTTTAAAAAGAATATATTGTACTGCACATGATGGTGAATCCAGTTTAAATGGAGGTGAGGCAGGTTTCAATGGAGGTTTTTAAAAAGAAAAAACTGTACCGGTATATTATGGTGAAACCAATTTTAAAGGAGGTGAGGCAAGTTTCAATGGAGGTTTTTTAAAAAGAATAAACAGTACCACACAAATTCTGTTGAAGCCAATTTAAATGGAGGTGAGGCAGGTTTCAATGGAGCTCAGTTTTTTAAAAAGAATAAACTGTACCACACATTATGGTGAAGCCACTTTAAAAGGAGGTGAGGCAAGTTTCAATGGAGATTTTTATAACTGTACTCTAAATTATGGTGTAGCCAAGTTAAAAGGAGGTGAGGCAAGTTTCAATGGAGGTTTTTTAAAAAGAATAAACTGTACCACACATTATGGTGAAGCCAGTTTGAAAGGAGGTGAGGCAAGTTTCAATGGAGGTTTTTTAAAAAGAATAAACTGTACCACACATTATGGTGAAGCCAGTTTAAAAGGAGGTGAGGCAAGTTTCAATGGAGGTTTTTTAAAAAGAATAAACTGTACCACACAAATTCTGTTGAAGCCAGTTTTAAAGGAGGTGAGGCAAGTTTCAATGGAGGTTTTTATAATTGTACTCTAAATTATGGTGAAGCCGATTTAAATGGAGGTGAGGCAGGTTTCAATGGAGCTCAGTTTTTCAAAAGAATAAGCTGTACCACACATTATGGTGAAGCCACTTTAAAAGGAGGTGAGGCAGGTTTCAATGGAGGTTTTTTAAAAAGAACAAATTATGGTGTAGCCAATTTAAAAGGAGGTGAGGCAAGTTTCAATGGAGGTTTTTATAACTGTACTCTAAATTATGTTGAAGCCAATTTAAAAGGAGGTGAGGCAATTTCAATGGAGGTTTTCTTTTAATAGAATTAAATGTATTACACATTATGGTGAAGCCAGTTTAAATGAAGGCGAGGCAAGTTTCAATTAATGGAGGTTTTTTAAAAAGAATAAACTGTACCGGTATTATGGTGAAACCAATTTTAAAGGAGGTGAGGCAAGTTTTAAAGGAAGTTTTTTATAACCTTACTACAAATGATGGTGAAGCCAATTGAAAAGGAGGTGAGGCAAGTTTCAATGTAGGTTTTTGAAAAGAATAATTTATGGTGAAGCCAGTTTGAAAGGAGGTGAGGCAAGTTTCAATGGAGATTTTTAAAAAGAAAAAACTGTACTGGTATTATTTAAAGGAGGTGAGGCAAGTTTTAAAGGAAGTTCTTTATAACCGTACTCCAAATTATGGTGAAGCCAATTTAGAAGGAGGTGAGGCAAGTTTCAATGGACACACTTGAAAAAGCCATCTTGTAGCTTCTTGTCAACTTCTTGATTCACAATCACGCACGTGGTAGTATAAAAAAATGCCTGCACTGTATGTACTGACTCGATGCAAGCGCTGCGTTCACGTGTATAATTATCGTGAAGGGTGCTCTTTAATATTGCCTGTAGCTCATACAAAAAAAACAAATCATGGTGCAGAAAGTGGAACCTCCATTGAAACTTGCCTCACCTCCTTTTAAACTGTCTGCACCATAATGTGTGGTACAGTTTATTCCTTTTAAGAAACGTACATTGAAACTTTCCTCACCTCCTTTTCAATTGGCTTCACACTCATGTGTAGTACAGTTATAAAAAAAACTCCATTGGCACTTGCCTCACCTCCTTTTAAATTGGCTACACCATAATTTGGAGTACGGTTATAAAAAACTTCCTTTAAAACTTGCCTCACCTCCATTCAAATTGGCTTCACCATAATTTAGAGTATGTTATAAAAACCTCCATTGAAACTTGCCTCGCCTCCATTTAAACTGGTGCCGCTTCACCATAATGTGTAGTACAGTTTATTCGAAAAAACCTCCATTGAAACTTGCCTCACCTCCATTCAAACTGGCTTCACCATAATGTGTGGTACAGTTTATTCTTTTTAAAAACCTCCATTGAAACTTTCCTCACCTCTTTTCAAACTGGCTTTACCATAATGTGTGGTACAGTTTATTCTTTTTAAAAAACCTCCATTGAAACTTGCCTCACCTCCTTTTAAACTGGCTTCACCATAATGTGTGGTACAGTTTATTCTTTTTAAAAAAACCTCCATTGAAACTTGCCTCACCTCCTTTCAAACTGGCTTCACCATAATGTGTGGTACAGTTTATTCTTTTTAAAAAACCTCCATTGAAACTTGCCTCACCTCCTTTCAAACTGGCTTCACCATAATGTGTGGTACATGCAGTTTATTCTTTTTAAAAAACCTCCATTGAAACTTGCCTCACCTCCTTTCAAACTGGCTTCACCATAATTTGTGGTACATGCAGTTTATTCTTTTTAAAAAACCTCCATTGAAACTTGCCTCACCTCCTTTTAAACTGGCTTCACCATAATGTGTGGTACAGTTTATTCTTTTTAAAAAACCTCCATTGAAACTTGCCTCACCTCCTTTCAAACTGGCTTCACCATAATGTGTGGTACAGTTTATTCTTTTTAAAAAACCTCCATTGAAACTTGCCTCACCTCCTTTCAAACTGGCTTCACCATAATGTGTGGTACATGCAGTTTATTCTTTTTAAAAAACCTCCATTGAAACTTGCCTCACCTCCATTCAAATTGGCTTCACCATAATTTAGAGTATGTTATAAAAACCTCCATTGAAACTTGCCTCGCCTCCATTTAAACTGGTGCCGCTTCACCATAATGTGTAGTACAGTTTATTCGAAAAAACCTCCATTGAAACCTGCCTCACCTCCATTTAAATTGGCTTTACCATAATTTAGAGTACTGTTATAAAAACCTCCATTGAAACTTGCCTAGCTCACCATCTTTTAAACTAGCTGGCTTCACTATAATGTGTAGTAGGCCTACATAGTTTATTATTTTGAAAAAAAACCTCCATTGAAACTTGCCTCACCTCCTTTTAAACTGGCTTCACCATAATGTGTGGTACAGTTGATTCTTTTTAAATAACTGAGCTTCATTGAAACCTGCATGCCTCACCTCCATTTAAATTGGCTTCAACATAATTTAGAGTACAGTTATAAAAACCTCCATTGAAACTTGCCTCACCTCCTTTTAAACTGGCTTCAACATAATATGTGTGGTACAGTTTATTAAAATCTCCATTGAAACTTGCCTCACCTCCTGGAGGGCGCTCTTTAATATGCCTGTAGGTTGTACGAAAAACGAAATCACGTTGCAGGGACTGGAAAAGGGAGTCTCTGATCTCGTCTTCGCTGCTTTCGTTTTTACAAACGGAATCACGGAGCGGAGAGCGTGTTCTGGTTTTGTTTTTGATACATAAAAACACAAATATAAAATGAGAAATCAGAGAGAGCCCAAAACATTTCTGATTTCCTATTCTGTTTTTGATCAACAAAAACGAAATCACAGCACGGGTTTTCACGCTGTGATTTCGTTTTTTGTTTTCAAAGACCGAACCACGTACTGATTTTCCGTTTTCGCTGTACGCTGAACGGGTATGAAAAACGAATTATCCATTAGTACCCTGATTTGCCAGCTGTCTAGTCTCTAGTCTGCTGGTTACTGCGGCAGCCCGAACACGTACACTGTCTGAAGACGTGTCGGGGTCCCCGGGGCAAGTCTGCTGGCAGCTGTCTGTTTTTAATTTTAGTTTTTAACGTTTTTATTTTTTTTAATTTCTCCTCGTACAGTGGAGCCAACGGAGTTCAGCGGAACAACCAACAAAACAGAGACCGAAGCGAAGCTTTAGTTTTGGTCTAGCCTAGCCTCGGGCTAGGCTAGGGGACTAGGGCCCGGGGCTAGCCTAACGTTAGGCCGGGGAACTCGACACGTCTTTAGACGGTACCGTACCGTACCGTACCGGTTCCTTACTTAGGCTTTACCGGCGTAGGCTCTAACAGTAAAATAGGCCTACTCACTGTATACTATAGCTCAGCTGTTACAATGCTCCCTAAATTGTAGTTTGTACAGCGCCTGATTATTGACAAATCATAGATCTAGACTATACCGTAATATAAAACAAGTTAGAATCATGTGGTAAATCAGAAAATAAATAAGAAAAACTAACATCAACGACAACATGAACACATTTCTCGACGACTCGTCTCGCGACGTCCATTGTCTGCGTTAATTTGGCGTCCTCTACGTCGAAAATAAGGCATTTTAGCAATTACTTCACAGACGCTTTTTATAACGCTGATAATCATTTGTCGAAAGCCCTTCATAAAAAAGCCCCGAACAAAGCAGCCTCTGTCAAAATCGGCGAATCAAAACAACAGTCGACCTGCTGGACTCTCGACAATCGACATAATTGCAATTCTTTGTTCGGTCTGAATCAGGGTAGTGGTACTATGCTTTCGTAGTGGAAGGACGCATCGGAGCGGAGCTCTGACCACCCATTGCCTAATACATACTAATTGATTTCAGCATCAACTAGCTATGCTATCACATACTCAACGCCCTAACACCCGGCAGGCCTCGGCCAAGCACACGGCCAGTGGGCCATTGGAAAAAGATACCTCCCCTACGAATGCCATGCCATCGAATGCCGATCTTCAAAGGGATATTTCAAACTTCTCGAATAAGACTTTAGAAAAGCTTGACAGCATTACTAGAGAAATTCAATCTATGAATCGTCGTTTGAACGATGTAGAAGCTACCGTTGAACTGAACTCCGCTAAAATCATCGAGGTCGAAAATGCCATTCCTACCAAAATCGCCCCTCTACTAGAAGAAATTTCGAGTTTGAAGGAAAAGCTGTTGCTGGCCGAGATCTACAACCGAAAATCAAACTTATTGTTTTATGGTGTTGAAGAAGTAAACCAGGAAAACATCTACAACACTCTACTGAAGGTTTTTACTTTTCTTGGCATCGACGAAGAGAAGGCCAAGGAGATACAACTTGTAAACGCCCACAGACTACCCCGCCGTAACCCGATTGGAACCCCAGGCACCCGTCCATCAGGCCGACCAGCCCCCGCCCCGATCATCGCAAAGTTTGTACGGATGCCCGACCGGGACCTGATCCTCTCCACCTTCGAGAACCTGACGAGACCAACTCCACAGCCCGCCCCGCAGCCGCAAGGATCAGCCTCGGCTATGCTGCCACGCCCCCCTCGCATAACGGTAAGGACGGACCTGCCACCCACCTTGAAGGCTCGCCGCGGTTACCTCGCCGAGGTTGCCTTCAAGCTACGTAAGGAGAAAAACCTGTCAACTCGGATTAAACTGCTGGGAGTCAAAATCGTCCTACAGTGGAAAGAGAAAGGAACAGCAACGTGGAAACCCTACGAAGAGTAATACTGGTCGTTCGTTACATCTTGATTATTACATGTAATATTATCAATCTTCAAGAGGAAATAAAATGTCAATCTTAACGAGAATTACATTTTGAGATTACATACAATTACAAGTTGGAATGGAGAAAACCTGTCAACTATTTTTTATCTACAAATTATCAAAGTCACACAGAGGAAGGATACAGGGACATCAACATATGATCTTTTGAAAATGCAGCTACCCTGTCATCATTTTGAGGTGATATCTACTTTTATTTTTGAATTATACTTATAATGGAATGATATTGAATGCACTATGCTCTCATAAAAGGATAATTTAACCACATTTTCACTTTTAACTCCTGCTAACATTTATATGAATATTATTAACATTATAAGAAAATGGAAACTCCATACGTGCTTCGACACCAAGTTTGCTTTAGTATACATTATTTTGATTCATGCTGACTTGTCCAACCAATTATCGGACATTTTGCTCACGAGCCTACGATGATGTTGATATCGGGGCAGATCAGGCTTTTTTCTCTCTCTCTAAACTTTTTGTTGAACCAAAAATGTATGACATGGTTTATATAGATGATAAAAGTGAAGTTATCTGTTTTTGTCAGAATTCTTTTTTTTTCTCTATCAGAATGTACTTAATAATACCACCTCCCAATTGTTCAATGTTGATTACCGATCATAATTATCAATATTAAGATAAAGATTGCTTTACATCAGTTGCAATAGGTGTTTTTCATTATTTCATTATGCTGAAACATGTTTTTCGGAAACATCGCTTTTTACCAAAAAAGTATGAAAGAAAGAAAGAAACGGTCTTTATTTTTCCTGTATTTTATATGACTGAAGTTTTCAATAACTACTATCATAAGCAATTCTGTTGTTTAACCTATTGGTCTTTTCTGTAGATCAATCTTTGGATTAAAAACTTTGTGTATAATTATGAAACCTGATGAAGGAATTACTCCAGTCTTGTATTTGACTCTTTTCCCGCCACTTTTCAATTTAATTAATGCACGCCCACCATTTTGTGTGTCACATCTCAATCTCTTTATCCAATTTAGAAGTTCAATCGGATTACGATTTCATTCTTTGACTTCTCAAATATTTTAAACGGTCCGTCAGAAAAGATTACTACTGAATTGACATATTGTTATACCGAAAAGTGTTTAGCTTCTTGTACACACATTGCAGTATTTAATTCGCATGGCCGCATCCATTTAAGACGTGGCTTTTTATGTACCCATGGTCATTTCCCGCCTTTCACGCTGTTCATTGATATTATTGGTCGAGTAACCACGATCGAGAGTATATTCCAAAACCAAACTGTGTTGGACTATGCTAATTCACCCCCCCCCCCCCCCTCTCTCTCCCATTCAATGACATGTTATTATTATTTCGTAAAACGGCAGCAATCTGTTTGCAAACACCTGCATTACCATGATTACTGTACAACTGACTACAATTGACTTTTCTTAACACGCCTACTCTTCATTGTCATAATGCTTCGATGCAACGTTGTATGTTTTGTATACTAAAAACATCTACATCCCCTTTTATATTATACATACAGACTGGAATTGGTCACGAATATCCTTTCCGTTGATTCAAAAATAAAGGGAAGAGAGAGCGGGGGGGGGGGAGAATATGGTTTACCAAAATCATGTCAGTTATGCTTATATGTTCAGAATGCATATTAATGCCTTCGACGTTCCCTCAGGTACATGGAGAAACCATTCTCATTTTTGTTTCGTACACTTGACATGTATTAAATTTTCTTGCATATTATGCAGTTGTTTTTTCCCGCCATCTTTCAGTTTTAATCCTTCACGCTTATACCTTTTATGACAACGGCTTGGTCCAATTGAGTAGAGTCCTAAATTCAGATAAAATTCCATTCTTTGATCTTTCAACATATTTACCACTTTGTTAAAAGATGATTGATTCGGCTTCTTATGTATTCACCTTATACTTCTCAAATATTTTAAACAATTCGCCAAAGAAGATAGCTCCATGGTTACACTGTAAAGGGTTTTGTTTATTGTACACGCATTGTAGTATTTTAATTTGCATGCCACATCAACAGTTCTCACCAAATAAGGCGTGGAATTTATGCACTGGTGGTCATTTCCCGCCCTTCACGTTATTGTCGATAACAAGCATGAGAAAACATTATGCATTGACTTGGATCATGCAAATCCCCCTCTCTCTCTCAGCCTATTTAATGGCATTACATTTACGTAATCTGCATTTCTGCGATCATCTGCACTACGCAAGTCTACCTTTTCTGGAAGCGCGCGTTGACTATACATGCCTGTATAATGTATCGGTCAGTTATGTACAAAAGAAAGAAAGGAAAAAAAAAAATCAGTATAGCATCCTTTTATCTTTTATCAACTGACGTGTATTGACTAATGCAATTGTTGTTATAACAACCATTCTTTGAGCCAATTATAAAGGAAGAGAGAGAGAGGGGTGGCGGACCACTCCCTCACACTATCATGACTATAGAATGTATATTGATGTCAGTGACGTTCTATTCAGGTACATGTAGTAACCATTAAATGTAAATCTCGTCCTTGACATGTATTTAAATTACTTCTATGTAGATTTTTTCCCGCCAATTTTATTATTGATTCCAAAATGCAATACCCTTTGTTTGACAACGGCTTAATCTCTTTATTTAATTAGGCAGAGTCCTAACTTAGAATACGATTTCATTCTTTAACTTTTCCAACTATCTTAAAGAACTTGTTAAGAAAGAAAGCGATTATATAGCTTATTGTATTCACTTCATTCCTTTGCCCACATCCACAGGTTCCGCTTAACACAAGGCGTGGATTTTATGCACCACTGGTCATTTCCCGCCTATTACATTGTTCATGAACTTTTATTGGTCGATGTATAGCATGAATGAACCAAACGCACCTTGTCTACACCACTCCTCACACTATCATGACTATAGAATGTATATTGATGTCAGGGACGTCCTATTCAGGTACATGTAGTAACCATTAAATGTAAATCTCGTCCTTGACATGTATTTAAATTACTTCTATGTAGATTTTTTCCCGCCAATTTTATTATTGATTCCAAAATGCAATACCCTTTGTTTGACAACGGCTTAATCTCTTTATTTAATTAGGCAGAGTCCTAACTTAGAATACGATTTCATTCTTTAACTTTTCCAACTATCTTAAAGAACTTGTTAAGAAAGAAAGCGATTATATAGCTTATCGTATTCACTTCATTCCTTTGCCCACATCCACAGGTTCCGCTTAACACAAGGCGTAGATTTTATGCACCACTGGTCATTTCCCGCCTATTACATTGTTCATGAACTTTTATTGGTCGATGTATAGCATGAATGAACCAAACGCACCTTGTCTACACCAATCAGAATTCCACCCCCCCCCCCACTCTTTCTCTCTTTCTACAGCGGCAAATCATGACGTACAATGTGTTTTTTATATAACAGTAACAACCTGTATGCAAATATCCATACTAGTTTGTACATACACGTGTACTATAAGAATGCATACTTCAACTTAGATATCTGGCTTTTTGTTCATAAAACACCCTATTATATTTTACTTAGAGGCGGACGTTGATCCATACAACAGCCTTTCAAATCTTTTCTAAAATGAAGAAAAGGGAAGAGAGAGTGGGGGAAGGAAGACAATACCTTTAGGTTAATCACTAGAGATTGTGTTGATTATGCTTACACAATGTATAATAGTTTTCGCCTCGTCTTCTCAGCCACATGATGAATCTTTTAGATTGTGTTGGTCTTTTATTTTGAATTCACCATAGTTTGTTTTTTTTCCCGCCACTTTTCCAACAATCACTAGGCCGTATACACACATTTTTGGTCCCCCAACTACATGCTTATTATCTTCATACAATTTAGAAAAATCCCTAATTGGATCCCATCTCATTCTTTTGGATATTTTAATCGGTCTGTCAGAAAAAGAACCATTATTCTATTTTTGAACTGTGAATGGTTGGATTCTAGTACTTTCTTGAACTCTCTTTACTTCCAAATTGATTCAAAGCTCATTTCCAGTCTCCCTCATTTATTTATTCCTCATGGCTACAGACTTAGACCAGTCTCGGTATTTTCCAGACTGAAAAGTGTGTGTGGTTTTAATGTATTGATCCAATGTATACATTATGTAAAAGGGTCTTTTTTTGTTTTGTTTTGTTACATGCTCAGAAGTCAATTTTGTTGGGCTTCCTGTTATGATTCATGGTTCTGTTTTGTAAATATTGTCTTCTTCCAATCTCCCGTTGTAAACTCTTAAGTTTTTTTTTATTTGCTGAAATTTTTTATCAATTGTATCTTTAGGGTGGTCGGGCTGTGCTCTACTGCCCAACCATCATTGACCAAGATGGGTCTTACTCTTTTTGCATTAGTATATTATGTTCTTGTTAATGATACACTAGCACCACTTTCACACATGAATACACCTCAACACACACACTCACGCACATGCACCACTTGCACACTTGCAGTTGACCTCTCTCCAAACTTCCGGTACTTTACATTTACACGTCCCCCTGTTTGAGTCACATACTTTTACTCCAGATATTTTCATTGAGAACCCACAAGATAGCAAATATTACACTCCCCAAGAATTTAACAACGAATTTAATATTACTCCAGATAATCTCTCTCTTTTACATGCAAACATAAGAAGTCTAAATAGAAACTTTGAATATTTAGTTAACCTATTACACTCATTAAATAATACTCAGTTTTCAGTCATCGGTTTAAGCGAAACATGGCTACATGAAAATTCCCCTGACATGTTTAATATACCTAATTATAAATTAATAAGGGCAGACCGAAAGGAAAGAAGAGGAGGAGGAGTTGCTTTTTACATTTCACAAAATCTCAAATTTAAGATTCGTTCTGAAGTTAAATTATTGCATGCAGAGTCGTTGTTTATAGAGATTGAAAATTCTAATTCAAAAAATATCATCATAGGATTAATTTATAGACCCCCTGATACAAATATCGATCGTTTCCACGATGAACTAGAGTATTTTCTGCATGAAATAGGGAATGAAAACAAACATTTTTTTATGCTTGGTGATTTCAATATTAACTTCTTACCCTCATCTTACAATAATAATTCATCCGATTTCATGAAATTGTTATACTCGTTTGGCTGTATTTCTATTATTAATAAACCCACAAGGATTAACCTGAATTCATCAACTCAGATTGATAACATATTTTCAAATGTTCATAATAACAAAATCATAGGAGGGATTTTATATTCTGAAGTTTCGGACCACCTGCCTATTTTTTTAACTTGTGAATGTAAACTCTCTTACCCTAAATCAAACAAGGAATATACTTATCGTAAAGAATCTAAACAAAATATAGAATTACTGAAGCAAGACCTAGTTTTGGAAGAATGGGATGATGTTTATAATGAAGTAAATCCCAATATTGCATACAATAACTTCAATAATACATTAAAACATTATTATGAAAAGAATATCCCAATAGGTAAAGTAAAAAATCAACGTAACAAACCCCAAAATCCTTGGATAACGAAAGGTTTACTGAAATCCATACAGACACGTAATCGCCTATATAAATATCACTTACGCAATCCAACTGATGATTCTTTAAAAAAATACAAAATATATCGTAATAAACTAACAAAATTAATTCGATTATCCCGAAAATTGCATTTTGCTAATAAAATAAATGATGCCAATGGAAATACAAATACAACTTGGAAAATTATCAAAGAAGTGTTGGGTACGAAAACACAACCCCCACCTAATGATAAAATCACTCTTAATGGATCTGAAATACTTGATCCAACTAATTATGCAAATTCATTTAATTCTTTCTTTACCAATATTGGGCCCGAGCTTGCAAACAAAATTAATAGTCCCAACGCACATTTTAAAGATTACCTCTCAGATCCAAATCAAGAATCTCTCTTTTTAACCCCAACAAACCCCTCCGAAATAATCAATACTGTTCGTTCCCTTCATAATTCTAGATCTTCTGGTTGTGATGGCATTAACATGTCTCTTCTTAAGCAAATAATTCACCCTCTTGCTAGCCCTCTGACTCACATATTTAATAATTCCCTATCTCAAGGTGTTTTTCCAGATTTATTAAAAGTAGCAAAAGTTAATCCTATCTTTAAAAAAGACAACCCTCACGAAATAAGTAATTACCGTCCCATTTCCTTACTTCCAACAATATCTAAAATTCTAGAAAAAATAGTTTACACAAGACTTTATAAATTCATTAACAAATATAATATTCTGAATTGTAATCAATATGGTTTTAGAAAAAATTTCTCAACAGATTTAGCATTACTTCAAATTTACGACAAAATAACAAATGCCATAGCAAACAAAGAACATGTAATTGGCATTTTTTGCGATCTTAGTAAAGCATTTGACACCCTTAACCATGATATTTTACTCTTCAAACTCAACCATTATGGAATACGAGGTCAATGTCTCTCATTTTTTAAAGACTACTTAAATAATCGAAGGCAATATGTCAATTTTAACAGTTTCGACTCTGATTCTCTTTTAGTTCGATGTGGTGTCCCTCAAGGTTCCATTTTAGGCCCACTTTTATTTTTACTCTATATTAACGACATCATTAGAACCTCCTCTATTTTATCCTTCGTTTTATTTGCCGACGACACCAATATATTTTATTCGCATAGAGTCCTTAATTCATTAAACAATATCGTAAATTGTGAAATTGATAAAGTATCAAACTGGTTCAAAGCCAATAAACTCTCTCTTAATACAAAAAAGACACATTTTATGTACTTCAGACACCATTCCCATAACATTAACACACCGATTTACATTAATATTGACGGCACCCCTCTAGAACAGAAAAAACAATCTAAATTTTTAGGTATAATTATAGATGAATCTTTGACTTGGAATCAACACATACACCACGTTACGATGTCCGTTTCCAAAAGTATTGGGATAATTTCCAAGTTAAAATTCACTCTTCCTGACAGTACTTTATTCTTGTTATACAATTCGTTAGTCCTCCCTTATATAACATATTGTAATATCGTCTGGGCAAATTGTGGTTCTTTTAAACTCAATTCTATCTTTAAATTACAAAAAAGAGCAATCCGTATATGCACAGGGTCACATTACCTGGCTCATTCTGACCCATTGTTTCATAAACTCAAAACTTTAAAAATATTTGATATCAATACAATTCAAGTAGCCATCTTTATGTTCAAATACTTTAATAATCAACTTCCTCCGTCCTTTAATAATATGTTTAGGTTTAACAGGTCTGTTCATTCCTACCCAACCCGCTCATCAGGAAACCTTCATCTCACCAACCCTAAGTTATTAATAACTCATAAATCAATTCGACATTATGGTCCTGATATTTGGAACAACTTTCCAGACAATATTAAGTCATGCTCAACAATATACTCATTCAAAGCCACTATTAAAAGAAAAACCATTGAATCATATGCATCCCCCTCTCCAAGTTAATTATTCAACTGCCCTTTACTGCACCCGCACCTGCACCTGCATTGCACCCACTTGATCAATGAAGAAAGAAATTTATGTACCATTTTACGAGGCCGCCATCATTTTCAAGCTTAACCGCTCACGATGGCGGTCTCCTGCATTCATTTAAACTGTTATTTTTTTTTTCTCGATTGAATATTGCTTCTAGTCTATATTTATTTTTCATTGCTTTATTATGACTATTGCTTTATTACTTTGTGAAACTGAATTGTATCACCTTATTGTTATGTTGCATATATTATCTTGAATGCAGAAATAAATAAAATCAAATCAAAATAAGAGGATTTACTTTCGACAATGACCTTAATATGTCAGTTGTGATTTGACGGGCATTTTCAAAAGATTCTCAACGTTCCAAAAATCTTATGTGAAGTGGATGCTAAAAAACACCAATTTGATATGCGCTCGTATGCTGCTGTTGCTATGAATAAACAGATCAGTGGGTCACCATTTCATAAAACACATCAAACCCTCTGTTTAAAAAAAAATCGATAACGCTTTTTACTATTATGAACCTTACAGTATAGTTGTTTAGATAGTTTTCAAAAGACAGTGTTTAAATATTAAACAACCAAGTTTAATTTTACATATTTAACTCCCAGAAGCATCTACTTTCCTCATTTATGATCGGCCAGAAATAAGGTGCCGCCCCTCCCCCCCCAAAAAAAACACAACAAAGCGGCCCGATCAAAAACTTGGCTATTATGGCGTAACTTGGCTATTTTTTAAATGATGTTTTGAATATCAAGTCTTTTATGTTTTGAAGGCTATATAATTATTCATTAAAGGAGTTGTCTAACGCGCCGAAATACACCTTCCATGTCAAATTGACTATTTTACTCCCAAAATGGTATGATTTTCAGAGTATAGGACCTACCTGAAAGTCATATCTTTTCTTGTTCATCAATGTCATATATTAGCGTGTAGATCAGCATGATTTGTAAAACATTAAATGTTCATGTTGGTATTTGGGGGGGCCTCGGGGCCCGGGCCCCCGGGTAAGCAAAAAGAGGGGCGCCAAAAAGAGGAAGAAAAGGGAGAGAAAAGGAGTGAAAGTAGAAGAGAAGAGAAAAAGGGGAAAAGAAAGAGGAAAGGAAAACAAAAGAAGAGGGAATGGGGATGCCGAATAGGGTACTGAATATATGTTCAACACAGCGAGCACCGAATTGACCTATAGGGGGGCGCAAAATAGACATACAACCTGGGGGCGCCAGATTGATGTTCAACCTAAGGGGGTGCCGAATCGATGTTCTAGGCAAAAAAAATTAAGTTTTTAAGTGAAAAATAGCAAATTTTATTCGATGATAACTCTTTCGCTCACTAACTAGAGGTGATTTGAGAATGAAAAGATGTGATCATGATCATCGGGAATAAGAGTGCTTTATGAAACGATTACAGTATAGGCCATCACAGGCCTCATTATAAACTTTAAAAAACGTGGAAATAGCACAGTTCAATAAGAAATAGCACAAATGGAGTTTATGAATATTCATGATGTGTAGTCTGAGGGTCAGTGGCGTACCGTGGGTCACGGCATTGGGGGGGCACGAGCAAAAATTTTGAGTCACTTGTCGCTTATTGAGCGCGCTTTGCGCGCTCAGTTGCCAGGTAAAGTGATCTAATAGAGGCATTTTATAAGGACAGTGCCATTAAACGGATATGTATCTCACTGATCAAATAATGCGAGCGCGAAGCGCGAGCTGAAAATTTTTGGTATTCAGACCTAAAAAGGGACATTATCAGCAAATTTTTGTAATCATGATACGTACCTTTCTCGCTAAACAAACAATGCGAGCGTGAAGCGCGAGCTGAATATTGACCCCAAACAGGGGCATTTTAAGGACTGTATCTTAGGAATCCATAAAGAGTATACATATCTCACCATAGTCATCTAATGTGAGTGCCAATCGCTTCAATCGCTTGTTGATTTTGTTATAGAATTACATCTAAACACATGAAGCACTTGTAGTCTTTGTAATCATGATGATCATATCACTAATAAAATATCGCAAGCTGAAAATTTAGACCTGTAGAGGGGCATTCTAAGGCTTGTTTGTAGGAATTCACTAAGACCATACGCATTTTACTAACAAAATAATGCGAGCGCGAAGCGCGAGCTTAAATTTTTATATATATAGATCAGAAAAAAGGGACATTTAAGGACTGATTTTAAGAATTCATGAAGAGCAGACATATCTCACTAATCCATAGCACGTAAGCACGGAAGGCAATATTTCATATTAAGTACTTAAAATGGGGCAATCATAAGTCTTGAAAAAGAAGCATATGTCACTACATAAAACAATAATAACATGAAGTGGGAGGAAATATATTTGGTGTATATGGACTTGAAAACGGGAGGTTTTAGTACAACATGATTATATCTCGATAAATAAACAATGCGAGCATCAGCAACAATAAAGACATAATGTAGGCCCGGAGCAAATTGTGTTTCATAATGTTATGAAAAAATGTTTCTTATGCATTGCAAAAACTTCGGTGTTGAATTAACACCAGCCCGAAATCTATATCTGTCCACACCAGAGAAGTATTGAAATAACACCAGTTTGGAATCAAACCGATGCTGTTTTAATACTTATTGGTTTTGTATAAACACATATCTGGTGTAAGACCAAAACCAAACTGGTGTTGTTCAACACTTCTCTGGTGTGATATAGATATACCAGCCCAGGTATAGATTCCGGGCCATTCCGGGCTGGTGTTAAATCAACACCGGAGTTTTTGCAGTGTGTAATATAACATAACACATAACATAATAATAACATTATAATGAACAATAATTTCTTCTTTCCCACTACATTTCTTTTCCTTCTCCCTCTTTTTCTCCTTTTCCCCGTTTTTTTTTTTTTTTTTTTTTGGGGGGGGGGGCAGCCGATGGGGGGGGGGGTACGTGCCCCCCCCCCGTAGTTACGCCACTGCTGAGGGAATATTCTATTTTGAAGAAAATTATGAGAAAAACAAATGTAGCGCTCCAAAATATTTTCTCTTGTTTTTATTCCCTCTAGTTTCTCTTTCGTCTGTTTTAGGGCAGTTATGGGAGAGGAGATACAGAGCTCTTTCGTCCCCCGTCCTCTGTCTTATTCCCTTAAAGGGATGATCCGGGCTGAAAATATTTATATATAAATAAATATAGTAAAATTCACAGATCAAAATGCTGAAAATTTTTATCAAATTCGGATAACAAATAACCATGTAATTTAATTTTAAAATTTGTAAATATTTTGTGAAAACACTTATATGCACATCGTCATGAATATTCATTAGGTGGGCTGATGATGTCACATCCCCACTTTCCTTTTTCTTATGTAATTACATGATATCATAAATGTTTCATTTTTCATAAATGTGTAAATGATGTGTTTCCATTATGTTGAAATAAGTTGCGACAATAAATAACTAATGCACTTAATCAGTTGTCAATCCATTTGTTTTAGTTCTAGGTAGAAAAAATTTGAATAAACCCCATTTCATATAATAAAATGCAAAAGAACAAGTGGTGATATGACATCATCAGCCAACCTGATGAATATTCATAAAGACATGCCTAGAATTGTTTCACCGGAATAATGCAAATGTTTAAAATTCAATAACTTCTTACTTTGATATCAGATTTTGATCAAATTTACAGCATATGCTTTGTGAATTTTACTCTATTTATTGCCCGGATTTATTGACATAGAAATATCTCCAGCCTAGACCATACCTTTAAAAAATTAATGTTCTCTCCTTTTTCACTCGCTCCTCTTTTTTTTGTCTCTTGTTGAGGCGCAGCCCATTCTTCCACTTCAGTCTCTTCTTTGTTCCACTTCCTCCTCTCTCCCCTCTTTTTATTTTACTCTCGTTACTGTACCTATGCTCGTTCCCTCCCTTTGAAAGCACCCCTATCTCATGTCTGCCAAAATTTATAACCCCTCCCCCCTTCGCGGGCTTTTCCTGCCTTGGAGACCCCCCCCCCCCCTAAATCCGGAACACCGCTAAACGTACCCCCTATGATCAGGTGAGCTCTTATTCAAACCCTCTATCTTAGAACAAACAACCTACCCCCCCCCCCCTCCCCTTCATCTCAGGTAAGCTGTCATTACAATAGAGATTCCCTGATGTCATGATGGAGGACAAAACAATAGCGAAACCATGATACTGCAGCAAATAACAATTACAATTTAGTTTTAAATTAGATTTCCTTTTTTATTACAGGAAATGATTAACCATACACGAACATATCAATAATAATAATCTTACATCTCATAAATTGTCAGATGTGTAATCCAAAGTTATGTTAGTCCAGTATTTAATCCAGATAAAATCCAATTAAGTTGGTTGGTGAATTTTTCTTAAATCAAAGTTCACAATGATGGCGATGATGAAATTGATGTTGAAGCACGATGAATAACAAGACTCACTGTAACGAGTTGAAATGTCCGTGAAGACGATGTTGATGATTAACAGTCAATTTCAGCAATCCATGCACGTTGATTGAAAAGCGTTCATTAAAACAGGTTGATGATCTCGATGAGAATATAGCATTCCTCTCTCACTGTAAATGCAAACAGTTTATTGATGGCGTGCAAATAATTCCACAGAAGATAAATGTTGTATATTCCAGTTGGAAATAAAGTATGCTCTGCATAAAGTATGGCGTGACTGAAACTCTGATATGATAATGTCCTTGAAGAAACTGCTTCTAGTATTGTCACAAAAAGAACATTCTGCCAATTTCTAGAGCAGTCTAATTTTAGAACTCTTGAATGACCTCAGTGAAATTAACAATGTAAACAGCATAGCTAATTCTATTGTTCATTTCCACTACCACTAGGAATCTCTTTGTTTTGCAGTCTATTATTGTCTCTCTTTGTGCATTCCAGAAATATTATTCAGCCTTTTAAATAGACATGCATAACAAAGCCTTACCATATAGAGCCTTACTGAGACATTCTGGAATATTCTTAATCATTCTATGCTATAGGGATATCCTTAAAGAGAAAACAACTAAATAAAATGAATGTAATTACTCTTACAATTTGTACTTATATTTAACAATTATGAAAACAATGATTTTCATATAGTCTGATTCATTGTGTTTCCTCCAATACGGGCTGCTTGCGGGAACCCTATACCTTAGGAAAGAGTTTTACATTTAGGAGTCAAAAGAGAGAGAACCCCCCCCCCCTATTTTACAGAAATCTCCGGGTGAAAAGTCAAATACACCCGCTTTTTTTAACAATTCGCGGGACGGAGTTGTCCCGCGAAAAAGTATACCCCTTTACCGGACATTTTGGAAACACGCACGCGGTCCCTCCGACCCCGGAGTGGGGGGGGGGGGGCATAGGCGGCGGAGCAGAGGATTATCTTTTGTGTTTGGGGGGGACGCAACAATAGCCGTCCCCCCCCAAACAAAAGATAATCCTCTGCTCCGCCGCCAATGGGGGGGGGGGAGCGTTCTTCCCCTTTTGATCGCCAAATCTTTGATTGTTTGAACAATTTTTTCCTCAATAGTTCGGCCAAGACCTAAAAAGTCTAAAAAGAAGTATATATACATGCTTTAGATGGATGATTTTAATAACATCTAAAAACGATGTACGTAGGCCTTACTGCAACTACTTCCAAATATTGAATAAGTGGCCTCTTTCACTCAGACAATCACCATCTCTCTCTTCATAAAAAAGGACTAATAAGACATTTCGTCTTTCCAGTCCAGAGGTTTTTAAGATTGCAAATTTCATTTCTTACTTGATGTGTTCTTTGTGTTCTTTAAGTTGTTGTAAGCGCTTGGCCCGGGCCATTTTGGGAAACTGCGCAGTACATAAACAGTGATAATAATAATATTATTTTTGAAGAGAGTGAAAATTACACATATTTATTTTCTTTTCTATAAACAACTATATCTTTGACGAACCTACGCCAAACCAGCGGGATCCGACAGTATCGCCATGCAGGTATTAAAATGACTATTATGTTTTATCAACCTTACATATTTCCATTTGTTGAAGGATATATTTTGAATAGTTTGACCAATATGGACCAACAAGATAAAAACTGGAAAATTTCAAATCTTGGTGATATGACCAGTTTCTTCGCTTTCCTCTCAGCTTATCAGTGTACATACATTTTTTTTTCGAAAATCTTCGTCTGGATTAGAAGCCTCCATGCTGGCCATCCTGAATACATTCAATTCAATTCAATATTTATTTCGCAAATAGGATAAAAATACAAAGAAACATCAAATAATGTGATTAGATAATAAAATACATTGCGTGGCTTTCCATGAAGGTTATTAGAAACCTGTAAGGCTGGATCGCCAAAACATAGTAAAAAGCACTGGCGTAAATCCGGGGGGGGGGATGGAGGGGGGGATATATCCCCCCCCCCACTTTTCGAGGACGGGGGGGGGATGGCCTGTACAAACATCCCCCCACTTTTTACGAAAGAAATGAAAAAAATCACAAGAGATAACTACCGCTTAACAAATAAAACAATATTATTGAATCATAAAATGCAAATAAAGAGCCAGTTCACCATTTCCAAACGGAATACTTATGTCCTTATTATAACATTGAAGAGAAACCCTCGTTTCTTCCAATTCATCAATGTTGGGGTCTTTGGGAAGGGATTAAGATGGAAAGTCATTTTTTTAAATGTAATCTCTAATAAAACCATTGAACCATCATGGGGTAAGAAAAATTATAATATTGGAGGGGTATTTGCCATCATATGAACATACAGTGGCGTAACTACGGGGGCACATAACCCCCCCCCCCCCCTCTCCATCGGCTGACCCCAAAAAAGGGGGAAAAGGAGAAAAGAGGGAGAAAGGAAGAGAAACGTAGTGGGAAAGAAGAAAATATTATTCATTATAATGTTATATTATATTATAATTAGGTTATGTTACATTACATAAGAAACATTTTTATCATAACTTTATGAAACATAATTTGCCCAGGGCCTACGTCTTCATTGTTCCTGGTGCTCGCATTGTCTGTTTAACGAGATATATAATCCTGGAGTACGAAAACATCCCGTTTTCAAGTCAATATAAACCAAATATATTTCCTATCACTTGAGTTATCATTGTTTTATGTAGTGACATATGCTTCTTTTATGATGACTCAAAAAGTGATTGCCCCATGTTAAGGTCTTCGTATATATGAAACATTTCCTTCCGTGATTACGTTCGCATTAGTGGATTGGTGAGATATGTCTGCTCTTCAGGAATTCCTAAAATCAGTCCTTAAAATGTTCCTTCTTCTGATCTGAATATCAAAAATTTTCAGCTCGCGCTTTGCGCTCGCATCATTTGACTAATGAAATACGTATGGTCCCAGTTACTTCCTACAAAGAAACCTTAGAATGCCCCACTTCAGGTCTAAATTGTTTAAATTTTCAGCTCGCGCTTCGCGCTCGCAATATTTGATTAGTGAGATGCCTATGATAATCATGATTGCAATGACTACAAAAGTGTTTCATGTGTTCAGATGTAATTCTAATAAAATCAGCAAGCGCTTGGCACTCGCATTAGATGACTATGGTGAGACATGCATACTCTTAATGGATTCCTAAAATATATTCCTTAAAATCTCGCTGTTTGGGGTCAAAATATGCGAAAATTTCAGCTCGCGCTTCGCGCTCGCTTTGTTTAGCAAGACAGGGAACTATCGTGATTACAAATGATTTGGTTATAATGTCCCTTTTTAGGTGTGAATATATGAAAATTCAGCTCGCGCTTCGCGCTCGCATTATTTGATCAGTGAGATACATATCCGCTTAATGACATTGTCCTTAAAATTTATCAATTAGATCTAGGTCAGTATAACTGTCAAATGAGCGCCCTTCGCGCGCTCACTCAGTGATTCAAAAATTTTGCTGGTGCCCCCACAATGCCGTGAACCACGGTACACCACTGTGGACATATCAATGACAATTCCTTGCATATCTAAATACATGATTGCAAAAAAAATGCCAAAATATTTCAATCATCCCCCCACCCATAAACACGGATTTACGCCAGTGGTAAAAAGACAACAATATTAGAGTGGGTATCACTGTTTAGAGCTTGATTTTGAACCTCCTGTCAATGGGTGCCGTATAGGTCTTTTGAGCTTAATTAGAAGCCTAATAACTAACCAACCAACCATGACTACCAACCAACCGCTAACAAACCAACCAACCAACTACCAACCAACCAATTAACCAACCAACCAACTACCAACCAACCATGCAACCAATTAACCAACCAACCAACCAACCGACCATAACTAACTAACTAATTATAACTAACTTACTAACTAACTAACTAATAAACTATAACTAACTAACTAAATCATTCACTGACTGACAAACAAGCAAAACAGAAAAGGTGAGCAAAAGACAATCATACTAGGGAGTAATTATTCCCATCCCCACTCCCATCTCATCTCCCTGCCTGAATCCGGGCTGACCCAATCCTACACACCAGCTCAGAGCTATAGCACCTGCACCAGCACTCTATGCACCAGCATCAGTGGCGCTCGCTCGACCTCCGCGATTCTTTTGCATGCATATATGCGCGCTATGCTATGCAGCGCTAGCGCTGACCTCCAGCTCAGCTCCTAGCTCCGTTAACACATACTCATGCATACTATATGAATCTAAGGCTGGATTCTTGAGAAGTCCATACGTTCTTGTTTCCTTTATATTCTGAGGTAATTTCAACTTAACCTTAATTCATTATATTTTCAACAGTTTTATTATGAATTTGGATTGTTTCTCTCCAAGACTTAGTGATTGTGATTGTGAAAGAAGAAGAATTGTGATTGTGCGGCGATGATCATGATCATGATGATGCGCTTTCGTGACGACGGGGCCATAGACTATAGACCGGTGGTGGTGCCAGTGCCAGTGCAGTGGCAGCTGTCTCACTCAGTCAGTGTCTGCTTCGAGTTCGAGGAGTGTTTTAAATTAACATTTTTAATGTTTTTTTTAATTTCTCGTATATCTCTTCATCTAACTGTTATATCTCAAAAAAATGATATCACCAACAGAAAAAGTGACCCAAAATTACTTAGTGTGGTAATTTTCTAAGTTGGAGGTAAGGTCTCAAATTGTGAAAATATTGGCAAAACATTGGCGAATTTTGTCACCTTTTGCATAGGCCTACATTTCATGTATGAATGGTGGGCCACAAGTCTGCGCACCTAACAATTTTTTTTTTAATTTAACATAAATTTCGTCTTATTTCACACAATCTTTTGGTTAATAATGTTCCTTATATTATTAAGAATAAGTGTAGGCCCTACCGAATTTATCATTAAAAAATGAAAAAAAAATATAGGATTTTCTTGAAATACCTCAGGCAGTCATTTTCAGATTAAAAAAAAAAATGGTACCCCTTGTCTGCGCACTCATTCACTTTGCACATGATTCAGGGATTTTGATAAAAAAGGCTGCATTTTGAGGCCGTCGCATGAAATGCCCTGAATTCATTATTTTTCCACCATTTTGGGTCGGGTTTTTTTAATTAATACCTGTCTATGTATTGCATGTGTAAAGTTCCATCTGGTATTCATGATTTTGATTAAACTGTGAACTGAGAGATTTTTTATTGAAAATCTACTTCATGATAATTTTTTAAATGTATGCAAATTATGGTCACCCCTACCTAGAGCAGGTTTGTGCAGGCTCCACTCCACTTCACTACCGCTACACTACGCTCCACTTTAATACCTGAACTTCGAGACGGTAAACTCGATCGGATATTCTGAGGGTCCGAGCTCAGATCGGACCCGGTACCTCGCTCATATCGCATCCGCATGCGATGTTTTCAAATCGGCAGCGAATTACTTCTACGTGTGAGGAACTTCATGCTGGCTCTAAATCACCAATTTTTAGACTGATAGAAGCATGGAAAATAAGTGAAACTTTGTGTAAAGTAAGAACATTAGTTTTAATTGTTTTAAAGATTGTGATGTTGCATGGATTTTATATTTTCCCCCCATAAAATCCCACCTTTGTCACTTAGAATATCAGACCGAGTTCACCGTCTCGAAGTTTGGGTAGGTGGAGCGTAGTGTAGCGGTAGTGAAGTGGAGTGGAGCGTGCACAAACTTCGCTCGAGGTAGGTCACCCCATGATACTCCCCACAGGCTGGATGGTTGAAGTGAGCAAGTGGCCTAGTCCTATCGTTAGCTCGGGGCACGTTGGGGCCCTGCCCCAATTAGTGTTCTGCTGTCTTGGAGTGGTAATGGGCTATTCCACGGTTACTCACGTTACATTTGGAGACACCTTGACTCATACTTGGAGCTGTAACTCCATTATAATTGATAGGAACTAAACATCTCCTTATCACAACAAGGTACACAGCCTGACTATCCTTTGTAGAAAAGCAAAACTTGGGAAATTTTATTATGCTCCTGGCAAATCTTTGGAATGTGTTGGTTACGTTACATGATTTGGACATGCAAAAAATGAAAAGTCGACATAAGTGAAAAGTCTCCTCATACAAGGCTTTTATGAAAGTTGATTATATCCATTTCAAAGAAGTATATTAATTAGACAAACTTTGTATATAATTAAAAAAATAAAGAACACATGGTTTTTACTTGGGGTGCAGATAATATGGTTACTCATGTTACGGTTTCGTTATATTTTGTCCATGTATGGTTAACAACACACATGTCATTAAAAATTCAATAATGTGTTTAAAATTCATTGCTAGGAACATCAAAAAGAGATTTTATACCAAAAATTGGAACAATTGGAGCTTTATTAGGGAGTAGGAGGGGAAAGTATGATTTCTTTTACTAATTATGCATAAATTAGCATAATCGCTTAATACCAATTTGCATGAAATAAATTACTGTATAGTATTGTAGATTATGTCCAAGACAACCTGTGCGCAAATTTTCGGCGTGATCGTGCGGCCAATGGCCGAGATCTCAAGGGGACCTGGGACGCCCCCCACCCCCCCTCCCCCGGGCCATATCAACTCCCAAAATACACCGGCATAGATAGGGTTACAGGTAAGGGCTTTCAATGTGTTGTTCGAACACTCTTTAAACTTTGGTTAATCGAAACCAAGTCTTACTAATGCACTCTCGCATTGTGAATACTTCTACTAATATTCATTTTTTGTGTGATTGTATGACCACTGATATTTTGATGAACAAATGAAGAGTCTCATCAGAGAGGTGTACCCTCATTTTGCTTTTAATTAATCAAAAATAACTTCACAACTCACCATGAGACTTAGAACTTGATATCCCACAGAAAATGTTACCCAACTGAATAATTTTTACTGGTTACTCACATTACATGATGGTTACTCACGTTACAAAGTTACTCATGTTACAGTTTTTCTTCATCATTTTAAGAAAAAAATTGTACTTTTTAATGATTTTGATAGTCATCACTGTGTCAAAGATTGTTCGAAGGAAGAGAATTAAATCCCACCAATTAACTGTGAAGAATTTTTCTCTCAGAAAACAAAGTCAATTTTTTTGGTTACTCACGTTACATCACCTGAGCAGGTTGCAATATTCATTTTTGAATGAGTACTACAAATTTACTTGAAAAGCTGTTGTGTATTTTAAGTAATTTGACTCTTCTAAACTTCAGAATTATATAAAGTGGTATGTTGTTGCAATAACAAAATGGTAATAAGGCATACATGTATTTCATTTTCACTATTTTTCTTGTAATTTGGTACAGAATGGAAGACACAACTTTTGACCATTTTTTCCCAAAGTATACATATGAAAATAAACTTTTTATTTCTTGTTCCTGAAACTATCTTCCATGAAGGACTTAAAAGTATTTAAAAAATTCAAGAAAATATTGAAATCAAATTTTTAAGCTCATGTCCACCAACCTGTGGAATTGCCCTATTGTAGATTGACTAGATTGTACGTTGTTTGGCCCACAGTATAATTTGAGGCCGTTTGTTTTTGTGCGTTCATTCATTGTACATTACCCAACCACACTCCCCCAATTTGAATGGCCATGCAAGGACAGGTTCGTGGAATCATGGGGTATCCAAATATTGTGCACATTTTTGGTAGGCACTCCCACAAAATAAAAAAAATAAATAAACAGCATTTCAAGTCTAACTTGAGCTTAATATTATGCCTACTTTAAAATATTCTTTATTAGCATTATTATGATTGACATTGCTATAGATCTCTTAAAACTTTCCTGCAAATTTCGTAAATAGTACAAAATAAAGCTTGACTTTAGGCCTTGTTAAAAGAGAAGTCCACCCTGACAAGTCTTGTTTATGCTTGTTTAAAAAATTTAAATGCTATTACATGTACACAAGAAAGCAGAACTTCTTCAACTTCAGTTTGTTGAGTCTGACATCTTTTTGAACTCATACATGTACTTATCAGTGCATGCAGGCTCAGGCACATGCATACCTCCGGGATTCGTGAAAATTGCATGTTCTTTATACTCTGTAGGCTACATGTAAGTCTTAATGCAAGCACAATTTGTTGCAAAGGAAGTCAGACTCAACAAGATGAAGTTGATCAATTTCTGGTACTAGTATATTTTAGCATTTAGATGAGGAGGGGAGAAGACTGAGAATGAATCTTCAAATTTATCTAAGCTGAAAAATGACCATACTGAAGGTCATGAAATCAGAAAGATATTTGCTTAAGCCACGACTGGGAATAGATCTATAGGACATAAAACACACCCTTTGTGCCTATCTACATTTTGTAAAATGTATTTTGAATCATGATTCCTGTTGCTGATTAAATTTGAAAATATTGAACACACCCTTTGTCTCAAGTGTTTTTTAAACAAAAAATGTACATTTGCACTTGAAAAAAAAGGAAATTTATATAACATCTGTAAATATTGTTTCTTGAGTTTGTTAAAGCCACTTGATTTCATAAATCATATACAACTACATGTATAGTGCAAGTGTTGATTATATTCATTAAGCAAAAGTGATCAAATAATATAGATTTTGGCAAAAACATCATTTTTGTCTCGCCTGCATACATGTATTAGCAGATCAAGAAGTAGCGCCGCTTTTCCTACAGAGGCATCAACATCAAATCTTAACCTAAGGTTAAGTTTTTGAAATGACATCGTAAAGAAAGTATACATGTATGGACCTAGTTCATTAAACTTGAACATAAGGGTAATCAAGTATTACTGAACATCCTGCCTTGGTTTCAGGTCACTTGAGCAAAGTCAATAGGCTCAATTAATTTTGTTTTAGACCATGTTGGGGGAATCAATATCGAAATATTAACCTAAGGTTAAGTTTTTGAAATGTCATCATAACTTAGAAAGTATATGGACCTAGTTCATGAAACTTACACATACTGTAAGGGCAATGAAGAATTACTGAACATCCTGCCCGAGTGTTTTAATGTCACATGACCAAGGTCAAAGGTCATTTAGGGTAACAAATGAACTTTGGGCTTGTTAGGGGTATTTGTTGAATTTCCGTAACTTTGAAAGTTTATAGATATAGTTCATAAAACTTAGACATAAGGGTAATCAGGTATAAATGGTTACTTGTTTTCCACACATCTTAGATCACATGATCATGGTCGAAGGTCATTATGGGTCAATGTATAGTATTTTACTATCATATGAACATCCTGTCCGAGTTTTAGGTCACATGACCAAGGTTAAAGGTCATTTAGGGTAAATGAACTTTGGGCATGTTAGGGGTATTTGTTGAATTTCCATCGTAACTTTGAAAGTTTATGGATCTAGTTCATATTAAAAATTGTGAGTAATTATTCAAAGCTGATTTCAAAGTCAGCACTGCTGCTATATCAAATCGCGTAATGCAGGTGAGACTGTGAGGCATTCCACTTTCCGTATTTTGAAGTTGTACATGAAATCATGGGCAACAGGATTGATGTACATGCTATCTATGCAGTATGCATAACATTGGAACTTTTATACCTAGGCATAATTTTATCTTAAAAAATTTGTGATAGAAAATTGACTACATGTAATTATTGCTCAGAGAGCAATTTTAGACTTAATGAATTGGTTATAACTTTGGTACATGTAATTTGAACAAAATAATTAATTATGTTGTTCATGCGCTGAGGAAATGCCAAATGAGAAAGCTGTTGATAACCTTTGATACATTGTGCTCGTAATGTTACTGTACAATGCTGGTCAGATGTTTTTATTAGAGTGACAGCTTGCATCACTTTATAATCCAATTTTAGTCCTGTGGCATGTAAGTATGGTCATCCTCATTGGAGGTGATAATGAACTTAGTTCTGATTAGATGAATTTGAAGCTGAATTAAATCATTGTAGTATGTAATCCATTTATGGGAGGTCATTTCCTTCAGAGGTCATTAAATATTGGAAGAAATGGTACTATCACCTCTGACATGTACTAGTTTAGATGTAGTCTGTACTTGTAAGATATGCTTTTCCTCTAGGAATGTGAACTTTAAAAAGCAGGTCATACGATGACATACTGTACACCTTTTTTTTATTACTAGTTCTCAGAATTTTCATGACCATAATTTGAGTTTAGTAGTGCTTAACAAAATTCTCCACTCTTGTAAAAACAACTTTGACATGGCCACCTGAATACCTACGTACATAATAGGCCTCCATGTTTACGGTAACTTTGCCAATTTGTTTACTGCGAACTCATCCATTCACCACACGGTCTACTTTTATCAGTCTAATGCCATTTCATCCATGAACATTTCGTCTAACAGCCAATTGGTCCAATATCTCTGGTGCAATCATTTTGTCTGACCATTTCGTCTCATAACCAGTTGGTCAAATAATATATATCCATTTCATTTTCATTCATTTTGCAGAATTACATGTAACATATAGTTTTCTTCTTCTTATGTAAAATAAGAAAGACTAGAAAGTTACTCTGACGATTAATTTTTTACCAAACAGTTATATGCAAAACTCAATTATAAGCAAATGAGAAAGGCGATGATGTCTCTCACTCTCTCTCACCATTTTATTTTTTTAATTCAATTTGTATGTACGGTGCGCTGTACATGTATTTGACATATTTAGGGCTCTATTGATTGAAACACAAATTGTAATTCCACACATGTTCAGGGATAAAACTTTGTTTCACATGACAATGAGAAAATGGAAATAGTTCATATTTTTTTGTAATAAAATACAAAAGAAATAGTAGGTGGATGATGTCATCATTCCCTCATTTGCATATGAACCAGGATGTGCATATAACTGTTTTGTGAATGTCATGAGGAAAATATAGTTTACACCACACATGAATGTCAAGGCCAGAATCTGAAAGTTTGTGTATACATGTAAGTGCTTCAAAGTGAATGGAGAGTTGTCTACAAAAATCAGCCATTTTAAAGCATGTTTGCCAATTTGAGGATCCCATATGCATACATATAGCAAGTGTTCTAAGACTTTCAATATTCCGTAACTGTCTAATTTCATAATCTTGTTTTAAATTTGATCCGCTCATTTTAACCCTTCTTTCTAATTAGATTGATAACTTTGTAATGAGCACTCAGAATTTTTTTATATGTACATTTGAAATGGTGATGACATTGGCGATGGGAAAATGAAAATAGGAACAACATCAGAAACAATGCAGATATTTTTTCTTGATCCATGTACAGATGTACGTATGAAATTAAATAATTAAATTTCACGTTGCGCTGATTAGTACGCCTGCGGGTATGTACATGTAGGTCCTGTACATCATGAATTAACCAGGACGAAAAATGTCTGAATAACAAAATGTAGAGGGACCCCAGAAGAGTTTAGACATGTACAATACAGTGTACTGTGAGTGTATAGGCCCACATTTGTATTTCATAATGCAGCATGTACATGTACGTACCGGGACATGTAACAAACCTGGCTGTATTTGTGAATTGGGACTTCCTTTATTTAGAGGAATCCAAATTGTAGCAGAAGAGATGCTACATGTATGATCTGTTTCAACACATTCTATGAAAAATATATAAATAATGGTAAACATGACTGGATAACTGTATTGTCATGTAATAGGCCTGCATATATACATGTATGAACATTGCATGCACACCTTTTTGACACTAGAGACTATTTAAAAGTTACCTAAAAAGATGGTTTGCTTAATTGCACCAATGAATCACTTCATTTCATCATTAATAAATTGAGCCTTAATAATGCACTTGTAGTCATTTCTTGCGAGGGGTGAAGACCGTACGGTGTGAGTCATACCCGATCACTACATCGTATATCCAGCGAACAAGATGAGTGAATCATCATAGAAGGCCAGTCATGAGCTGTACATGTAGTGTAACAGAATTATTAAAATGAGATTTTTTTTTCAGCATCTCATTTTAAAATGAGATGTTTTTACAGCATCTCATTTTTATTCTTCTCATTCTAAACATACTGCTGTAAATATTCTGAAGAATTGTCAGAGCTCTTGAATGTGGTTGTTCTGTCTGTGTCAACACATACATTGTACATGTACATGCATGCAGAACAAATGAATTCTGCTAACTTATTTGTATTACGAAATGTAGTTATCATTTCTATCAACTAGGTACTTATTTTTCATTGAAAGGGATTTAGAACTTTGGATATCATTGTGAAGAAGAAAATTGAAAATTTTAGATTGTTTAATTTAGGCCCTATATTTTTTTTGAAAATGTTTAACACTGCACATGTAGATTAACCTATGGGTGTATGAGTTAAAAAGTGACACTGGAGGATCTGAATACATACATACATGTACATGTACATACAAGTAAACTGTGTATTGTACATGCACATGTCGCCCTGATCATTTCATCTATTGACTGTGACATGTCGATTGTTATTCATACTTTGATCATCGCATCCAATACGTAGACGTGTCCATGTAGGCCCATGCAATCATGTTGATATTCTCTGTTGAGAGCCAAGCCTAGGTTTCTTTCGATCTTACTATAGATATTGTAAATGCCGAATTTCAGAGCTGAGTATGGCAGCCTCTGCGAATACTGGTATTAGATATCCAAGTTTTTAAAATTCAGTATACACCTGTATATGGGACTGTATACCAACAGACTGATACCACAAATCAATCAACACGATTGATACACAATGGTGTATCAAAGTAGGACCCATGTTCATGTACGTGGAACAATACCCGCCATGCCTGCATTCATGTATGTGAAGCTATGTATGTATTTCTCATTGTACATATGTATGTTGCACTTGACTGGACTGACTGCTTTTATACCTAACCACAAGGAATACAGATTAGATAGAGGAAACAAACACTACAATTAAGTGTAGAAAAGAGTAGTAACCATTCATTGATTGATTTTAACGGATCTTTCAGGATGTCTGCTATTACAAAAAAATACAGTGTATGACTTGAATTCTTTAGGCCTAGAATAGTCTGCTGGAGAAAGATGTGGTGTACAAGTAAGGCCCAATGGGTTTCAGCATTTAAAGTCATATTCAATTTTATTGCATGTACATGTATTTTGCTGAGTGATTTATACAGAAATCCCAAAATTGCAATTGCTTATTTATGCCAACCCCTTTTTCATATATTTCTGTCATGTCAAAAATGTAATTTAAAGACAGAAAGAAAAAAAACCCCTGCAAGTTTACATTTACAGAAAAGGCTAGTAAATAACTGTACAGTATGTTATACATGTAGGCCTGTACAGTATTGGTCTATCTCAAACTTAAACCCCTGCAATATCCCATTTACATACATGTAGTACATATGTATTATTATTGAAACTCAGAAAGTCTCAAATGTTTATTCTCATTGGTCTATAACGAGTTTCAACAACAATAATCACCTGAGATAAAAATGCAAGAAAAGAACCAGCTCTTTGGGGGAAACTACTTGTTATTGACTGAATTCTTCTTATTGTAAATTTGTATGATCAGTAACCACTATACAAAATAGTTTCTTTTGATGGAATCTGAACTTGAGATGAACTTTAAATCTTTAATACAAAACTGGAAGTGATCAGTGCAGTGTCCATTAAATCCAGCCTTGGGAAATTTCAAAATTTGATCCTTCACTGAGCCAGAAAATGAAATTATGTAATTAGATTAGATTCCTAATATGCAGAAAAATTAGGTACATGTAAGTTCTAATAGCATAATATATGGACACTTCACTCCTCACTTTGAAGTGGAAAGCTTCTTGTACCAAATTAGCCAAATACGTGTAGATGATCCCATTCCCCTTTTCACAACACACCACAAGCTTCATGTACTTGAAAGTAGAAACTAAATCTAATTAGCTGAAAAATACACCTATCCATTTTACTGCTTGTACTTTTGAAGCTAAAATTTTCAGTGTAAAATATTTAGGCCTATATGTTTTTTTCTTCAAAACACATTATCAAGATGACTACAAAGTGTATACCATTAGAATTCAATCTCTCTCCCGTATGAAGAAATAATGCCACCCCTCTTATAACAACCCCCTCCTGAACGACACTTTGGATGGGGGATGCAATCCCAGAGTCTGTAATAGGGATTTTATTAGGAAATTATACATAAGAGAGATAAAAAACAATCAACAGGAGAAAGAAAAATCCAACACTACCATAAATATTTGTTTGTGGGGGAATGGGAGGCATAGGGTGGGCAAATATTCCAATATTTACGAAATATCAGTGGTAAACAAACATGTACAGTAGCCCTCCATAAGGGGGGGGGGTGCAAAGAATCAATGTCTAAAACTTACTGCATGCATAGGCCTACAGTACATATTCACCTACAGTACATGTACAGTATAGGCCTCTAAGGAGAAAAAAGCACTGCCCAGGGTGGGGGTCGGGTCATTGGGAGTGATTATCCAATATCCATCACTGTACTATGTATTCTCAATAGGTGGTTTCAGACCGCCTCAAAGTTCGCCAGTTCCAGGTATTTTGGTAATTAATAATGTGAAAGCAAACTACGCGTAATTTCCCCGAAAGAAAATACCCGCTAAATAGTAGGTACTTGGCGAAATTACGAGAACTTTCGTGGGGAATTTTCCAAGGTCGCAGGTATTTTGGCGATGTGAAAGCAAATTACGGGAACTTTTAGCCCAGCGTGTCGTTGGGCGCGGCGGCGTGGGTGGCTGCTGGGCTAGTGATTTTGAATCTCGCGCCTTGCCTGCTTATCAGACCATACTGCGCATGCTCGTAACTTCGGGAACTTATCCCGAAGGATGTGTTTCGGGGCGGTGTGAATGCAGGAATAATTAATGGGTATTTTTTAGCCTTAAAAAGTTCTCGTAATTTAACGGGGATTCTTGTGATCGAGGCGGTTTGAAACCACCTAATGTTACATGTATGTATAATCATGGATCCTACTAGAACTAGTAGGATCCATGGTATAATTAATGGAAAACTGTAGGGTAGTGTAGATGTACACGTACAATTTACAATGCCCCCACAGTAAATGATGAATTACTTATGACCAGAAGTGAACTTGTGGGGTATGGGGATCTCAGCTCAGCTATTCTTGCCAGTATGTTTGGATAACCCAATCTATTTAGGCTAGCCCTTTCTGTTGAGCTCTCCACAATAGAGTCAGAGATTGGTGAGGTGTGTACGAACATTTAGTTTGTGAATGCTCCTGACATTGTGCATTGTGGCAGCATATATAGGTGTCGAAACGGGTCTATAATTAGTCTGCCCTGCAACAAGCAAGGGGAATTGGAGGATGTAACACCCTCACGAAATCCTGATATTGCTCCATCTGTTGTTCCTGTGTTAAGCCTGTATCTAACTCTGCACGTAACATCGAGTGCAAGCGCAGTGATCGATGTTGGCTGATACTAGTTTCCTATACTCGGACAGTGGCTATCCGTGGATTGTGTGATTATCAGAGGATTGCAGCAGTTTTTGATCGTAAGCTTGAGGAATATTGTGAGTTTTTTTTATCATATCCTGTTCTGTCATCAGAGCAAGTTCATGGCATTTCATTGAAATCATGTATGGGCCCATTACTACAGTACAACACTTTGATTTCAACAGATTGTCTGTGTACTGTATACTTAAAACAGACTGTTATTGTGAAATACTGCCCTGCCATATATTTCTCTGTGTGTTATTAAAGGTAGCCTCCTTGTCTGAGTTATTTCCGTTCATAAGGTGAACATACAATGTATGGGGCATATTTGTGCTTCTCATCAATGCTTTTGTAGCCCATGTGTTATTTTTTCTTTTCATTTCATTCATACAAATATACGTACAATGTGCATTGAACCATTGATTCTGAAGGTGAGAAACAGAATATGTTTAATGCAATAGTAGATGTGCTTGAAGATGATCTTAATAGCACAATAATCTGTTTTCTTGATCCCATTGATTATCCTTGCATAGTACAAGCAGTGCAGTGATGCACGTCACATCCCATAACTCATTCAAGGATTGCCCTTCTTTGAACTTGGCCATGCAAAGAAATGCATGGGTGTATTGGCAACTATCCAGATGGTTTTGATGAGTTTTAATTTTGAAGCATATTTAAAGGGAAAGTACACCTTTAAAGTTGACAATGTAGAAAGTGAGACAGATGAGTTTACTACTAATAAGGAAATGGTGAGTACGGTATTCATGGTCATGTACAACAGGAAGACCTACATGTATACTGTATAGGGTTTTGGCAATGAGATGTCGAAAATTATGCTGAACGTGAAGCACACAGACTGTACATGTACATGTATATCTGGAGCAGAATGCTCGTTTGTAGAGTATTAAAGGGGAAGTTCACCCTAAAAAAAACTTTGTTGCAAAAATAGCAGAAAAAATAGTAAACAGTATTGGTGAAGGTTTGAGGAAAATCCGTTAAAGAATAAGAAAGTTATTAGAGCTCAAAGTTTTGGATTTGTGACGTCATAAACGAGCAGCTGCCCCATGTGTTATGTAATATAAAATGCATGAATTTCAAATTTTGCATGGTTCCTGATGACTTAATTTTGTTTTCTATTCATGATTGGGTGTGAAATGATTTGTCTATTGATATACAAAAGGTACAGTGAAAACCATTCTCAATTTTCTGAGAAAATGACATTTCATTGATTTTTTACCATTCGCTATGTAGGAATGCTGCTCGCATATGACGTCACAAATCAAATAATTGAAATTCTAATAACTTTTTTAAAATTTGATGAATTTTTCTCAAACCTTCGGCAATATTTTTCATTATTTTTTCTGCTATTTTTACAATAAAGTTTTTGTCAGGGTGAACTTCCCCTTTAAGAGTAGTATAGGCCTACATGTAGCCCTACTCGTACCCCTACAGTACTGTAGAGTGAATCTAATTTTGAATATTTTATGCTGGTGTTGTTTTCATTACAAAATCTGACAAGAACTGCCATTGTAAATCATTAAGGTTAACTCCTGAGTTTCCTGTACAGTCATAAATTTAAATTATCAGTTTAAATCCGAAGAAAATACTATAGTGTTAAAATTAATATATACATAGTATTAGAAAATACCTTAATGTTCAACATACTGGTTTCCATTAATAAACAACAGATCCAGTAGACAAATGATATTGCAAGAATGTAGGCCTAAATGTACACATGAGAATCAAGGAGACAGTTGCCAATGGAAATAACGTACGGTATCTCATAGAGCTGGCATATATTTTTCTACCCATCCAAGTTCTGTAATAGTGAAAGGTCATTGACCTAGTTTTGTCTTAACTTCTCAAGTGAGGTGGAGGCCTATCCTGAACACAGAGCACACATTTTTCCTAATGAGAGGAGTCACATGCATGCTGCACATTCATAGCATACCTATCATAAACAAACTTGACTTGATGGTTAGTTACAAAGTCACTCTAGTAGGCAGTGGCTCCCAAATGTCTGTTTTTAAGAGTAAAATTCTAATGAGTTCTGACAGAATGGCCCATTAGGTTTTCGTTAGTAGGAGTACTAGGAGGCATAGAGAGGTTTAGGGGTATGTCAATTGTGTTTTTTAGAGTAGTTATGAGGCTGTTCAGGTGTGGGTTTCTGTCAACAGTCTTTTGTAAATATTGGTTCAAGGTTTTATATTCCAAAGTGTACTACTTTTAGGTTTATGTGAGTGTAGTAGGCCTACAATTAAGGGAATTAGCATTCTACCATTCTGTAGAAGACTTTGCAGAAAGTGTAAACCAAAAAAAAACACCCCTAAACCTATTAAACCATATTAACAAAACCAATTACACACAAACAGTGACATGTTCCCACTGTTCCACAATATGGAAAATAGAAGCGTTTCACTTATTCCAAGAATTTCATGGAAAATAAATTTTGTTCAGGTCAAATAATTATTGAAGATCATGAAATCAAAGAAAAATCCAAACAGTAATAAACTGTGTATACGTGCAAAATTTTCCCATCAAACCAACTCGCAGTCCATAGAATGTGTTTGCCCAGATTTTTATCTGTGCACATGGACGATTCTATTTTCTCGGGTATTATTTAGATATATATGTCTTCAGCCCGTAACATCCCTTTAACAAAGAACACAGTTTAATGATTAGAACACAAAAAACATGGAATGGGCATGATATTAGAAAATGGAAAACTACATGTAGGTGCACTAAAGTAGTGCTCTCAACCTTATTTTACTGAAGGACCACCTACATGTACCAACAAAATAATCAATTTAGATGAAAATATGTTTTGTGAAAATTGAACATGTGCAAAGATCTGAAGTGCATTCGAAACGTAAACAGTTTGAAAACAACTCTGCATTTGCAAAGGACCGGTAAACCTGGCCGGTAAATAGGTGACAATGAACTGCATACACAATATGCACGCACATGAGGTTCACATCAAAGTAAGATCAAAACCGTCATAGAGTGAATGTGCATGCTTCGCAACATGCATGATACCTACCGGTAAGGGTGCTTCGGCTTTGACCCACGAAGACTTATCAGGTCTGTGTATTATATGTAGTTTTCCCCATTTTTTTTCTCCCTCTAGAGCTTTTTGCAGCCCACCTGAGAGAGCTTCTCTCATGGCCCACCGGTTGAGAAGCGCTGCTAGAAAGGACTAATTCCTAGCCTGGTAAACTGGCTATATCTAGAGCTCACAAAATAGATCATCCATGTACATGTAAAAGTAACTCAACATACACGTGTATAACTTACACAGAATGTAAGTTCCACATCTACATGTACATGAATGTTGGCCTCCAATTCCAGTACAAAGCTGACATTAACATTTGCATTTTTTATCAGATTACGTTTTCCGATGCTAAGTCCATCAAACACATCCCATTTTTTTGTACTCATTCCAAGATTAATGTGAGAACTTGATCAATGTTTGTGTTGCCAATTGTTCTACTGAATACAGTATGGGTACATACTACCTTCAAGTTCAGTGTTGATGTACTGTATTGTTGGTGTTGGCCTGATTTTTAAACCAGGCACAGTACTAGGGCTGGGACTAAAACCCGGGTACCCGGGTCCCGCCCGGAAGCCTCGGGTACCCGGGTAGAAAAATCAATACCCGATACCCGAAAATTGCTCACCAGTATAACGTACATTTGATTTGTATTGCGTAGTGTACATGTAAGACATGATTGTAACCTCATCACAAAAGTACACAAGTCTCATTTTGAATCTCACCAATTACCCTCGAAATATCTACTAGTTTTTCAAGTGATGATGTGACTGAGATCGTTCAATCGTCGCCATGTTTCTTTTGTAGCGCAGTGACGTCATCCAGCCACTGCGACGCAAGCCAATTTATGAATGAAAATATAGTAAGCATGCGCATTGCAAGCCTCAGCCCCACGCAGTATTCCGTCAAAACAAGTCTGCAATACTCTTTCACCTCGTACCAAAATCGACCTAGAATTCCACTTTCCTTTATTTCATATGAATTATAAAAGGTATTCTCAGAGGATCTATTTTCTCACCGATAGCGCACAGGTAAGCAAATTTTTATTACTTCTTGCTTTTCCGTCAAAATCTTACGAAGTAGCGTCGATGTTGCATCGTGTTTGTGAGTTTGTAGAATCTATCGCTACGTGAACAAAGTCAATTGATTTCCGGGTTTCGGAGCATACGAGGCGCCAGCCAATCACGTTCTTGATACCATTTTCAGTCCATCATAAACCGAAAATGGTAACACGATCGTGATTGGCTGGCGCATTTGACGCTCCGAAACCCGGAAATCAATTGACTTTGTTCACGTAGCGATAGATTCTACAAACTCACGAACACGATGTAATATCGACGCTACTTCGTACGATTTTGACGGAAAAGCAAGAAGTAATAAAAATTTGCTTACCTGTGCGCTATCGGTGAGAAAATAGATCCTCTGAGAATACCTTTCATAATTCATATAAAATATAGAAAAGTGGAATTCTAGGTCGATTTTGGTACGAGGTGACAGAGTATTGCAGACTTGTTTCGATGGAATAATGCGTGGCGCACGGGAGCCTTGCAATGCGCATGCTTACTATATTTTCATTCATAAATTGGCTTGCATCGCATTGGCTTGATGACGTCACCAATGGGGTTTTTCCACCAGTCATATTTCGAGCGACATGATTTTCGGGTACCCGGGTACCCGCCCGAAAATTGCCACGGGTACCCGAAGAGAAAAAACCCGAAAGTCCCAGGCCTACACAGTACAGTCTTAGGATGATGCTGGAACTGACATCAGTTCTGGTGATGAAATTTCAAAGATGCCATTTATACCACGGAAGAAATCACACAGGGGCTTGGGGCGATTTCAATCCCAAAATGCTGAAAAGAGCCCTGGTAGGTGTTTCATACTTGGCTGTTCATATATTAAGAGTGACTGGTGAACCTTTCTTATGCTCTAACGTTAGATAATCACCAATGAACATTTAATAGTCAGTATCATTTACCACAAGAAAGGATCACCAGTTGTTCTAATGGGGTGTTGCAAGAAACTTGCGATCAATTGCAAGTCAATTTTTGGTCCCTAAATCAGTCATATGTCTTGCAATTAATTGCAAATTAGTGAGTTATTGCTAATTTGCTCCTTGAAACAAGAAGTTTAATGATCTGATTTGCTACAGCTAACATTGATCTATCATTTGTAAAATTGCAACAGAATATTTTCAATTGATCGCAAATATTTCTTGCAACACCCCCTGAGAGTCACTCTTTACTTACGATCAGCTTTATGAAACGCCTCCCCCCCCCCTGGAAACTTAAAAGAATGAACCTGGGAAAAATCCCAATTTCTTGCCAAGTTTAGCTCATCCAAACTTAGATTTGTACACTTGTGTATGTATGTAGTGGGAAAAACCCCATACGAGTGATGTTTATTCAGTGATGACTCACCAGTGGGGCAAATAATCTTGGGTGTGAATTATGAAAATATTGATAATTTTGGAAAAATATTAGACACTGTCATATTTCAGCAGAGTGAATATCAAATTTATCTCCCTCTCATGTCACTGGATTGATCCAGGAGGTAGTTTTACAATGTACATGTACAGCATTTGGCAAAGCAATTGTTGAAAGCAGTCCCTTTTGGTTTGTCATAATCAATACTTTCATTTGAAATAATCCCAGGGACTTGAGATATTTTTTTTGTTGAATTTTGAGACTTAAACCATTCTTCATAAGTTATAGTGCATGGGTTTTGTTCAATGATAAAAGAATATTGTTTAGTGTAGGCCTACATTTAACTGAATTTGAAATTATGGCATTTTGATCTTGAGCTCCCAGTATGTGTCACAGAGTCATAATTGATCTTAACTTGTAATAAGAATAATTTGTTATTCAAAGTGATTGTATTTTTTTTTTAAAGTTGAGTTTTGCTCGAAATATGCTGTTCTAATCTCAATAAATGAACATCACAAGTTTGCAAAGGATGTTCTTTCTATGCATAACTTTTCGAAATGTATATCAAAGTAAAAAAACAAGGATTCAACATGTAACTGTGTGCTGATTGTAAGTTCATGGCTGTGGTAATTTAAACCTGCCTATTAATTTACCCCCATTTCCTGTGTATTCATCACTTGTGTCAATAGCTTCCTGTCTTGCTTGCAAGATTTCTTTCAATCTTTAGTTAACAGAAAGATCTGTCTTTGAACAGAGAATTGTTATTGGTATGTATTGTAGGTTAGGCCTACATGATTGATATTAAAATTTCACCTCGCCCATTTGGTTTCACCAATGGGGTTTAATGTCTCCATGCATGTAGGCCTAGATGGTTCTCAAATACCTTTTTAGCAAAATTTTCCCTATTAGCCCTGAACTACATACTACATAGTAAGTTCATCCCACCTACAGACCAAGCTTATTAAAGCATTTTAGTTCACTTTTCGTTCTTACCATTTTACAAAGTATGCTAAAGTTGCTAACCCACCAATACTATACGAATGCATGACTCTCTGGCCCTGCAGAATTGCAGGGTTAGCCAGGCAAATGGGGTGTTTAGCATGAAAGTCTGGGGTTAAGAGTAAAGTGTGAGAAAAGAAACCCAACCAAGCCAAGAAAAATGCTCCAGATATTCACTCATGAATAGCTACCATGCACTACTCCAGATTTTGTGTGAGAACAGCAAGTGCTTCTTTCACTGGGGCTAGGGATAAAATTTTGCCTTTGCAAACAGGTAAAATTGTAGTATGGTTTCGTGGTAAAACTAGTCTGGGGTTAAGAAACCGTCATGAAAAAAAAAGGATCAAAGAAATAAAAGTTGGTCAGTCACATAACAGGCAGGGTAAAACCCCACCCAGTAATAGAAGACTTCATGAAATGTTATTTTTTATACAGGAAATTCAAAAGGACATGTGATACATGCATTATGTACATGTAGATTCGTACCCAATTTTCTTTGATCTTGTTCTAACATTTTTCAGCTATAAAACATACAACTGTAAAGATAATAATATTGCTTAGGACTTACTTTTACTTTTTAGACTTCACTTTTTTTTCTTTTAACCCCAGGAACTAGTTTGGGTTAATGGGGGGGGGGGGTGTCTTAGCCCCACCAATTTATATTGAAATAAATGATGAACTTTGATCATGAACATACATGTAGGCCAAATTATTAAAAAGTAACACCAGCGGAAATTAAATCAATGCATGATTAATCTTGTAATTTAGGCCTATGTATGGTTAATATAGTCTAATTATTGGTAATAAATCAACTTGAGTTTCAGTTTCCTTTTAATATTGAAAGGAACAAATTTCCCCATGGCTCAGTTGCACTTTAAACCTTAAAGAGAAAGTCTGTGTTGATGTGAAGTGTGACAAGAAGGCTGCGTAGTTTGAAATATTGAGCAAAGTCCTGCAAGAGACGTAAGAAAATTGATTACAAACATTACTGCACTGGCTTTTTATAACCTCTGCCATTATTACTGCTGCCATTTTTACATCTGCAATTTTTACCTCGGCCATGTTTACACAGAACCCGTGATTATGCAGAATCATGATTTAGATAATGATTCTAGGGTTAAATAGTGGCATATGAATGCACCATTAGTCTACTAGTATAAAGTAGACAAGTTATATCCTGAACTTTAATTTGCTCTCATCAAGCGCAACATGTACTGTAGGCACCTTTGACAGACATTTACTGGACCTGATTTTACAGGGATACAATTGCCGATGTGTCTTGCTACTGTCATTACGACTGCACGCGTGTCTCCCTTGTATACATGGATTATTTGAGGATATCCTTTTTTGCATATTTTTAGGGGAAAGCATGCAGACCTTCCCTGATTATTTAGTAGTTTATACTGTAGGCAAGCAAAGATGTAGGACATTCATTTTGTCAGTTACTTTTATAATACTATTGCATAATTAGCAATATATGATTTCATTGATTTCAGTATTAAAATCTTCAATTATTTGTAAAATCTTATTTGCAGGTTCTAATCTTTTCTGGCAAGTGGAGTACATAGCAGACCGTGGCATGTAGAGTTTTTGAAAAATGGACAAAGATTGCCATTTCTTCAGGGATTACATGTAAATGCTCAGCAGATCTTGCAACTTAGGCTACATTGTTGATTTAGATACATCTGTAATGATTCAGACATCACAAAAGACAAAGAGACTAGTCAAGAAGGAAAAGGAAAATAAAATCTGAAATTACTAGCGGTCATCATGGCTTCTAGACCATCGGGGTTAAAAGCGCCATCTAAGATTGCCAAACCATCAGGTGGCATTCCTCGTCCAGGCTCTCTTCAAACATCTGTTAAAGTCGAAGGTAATTGTCTGTTTTGATATTTTTTGCATATATATTCAGGTTTGTGAGAAGGATATTATTTTTGAACAAAACCCAACCCACTCGTATGTGCATAGTTCACGCATCAGCTGCTTGTTGTGTTCTCTGTTTTGGACACTGTTTCGTATGTCTTATTTCCTTACAATGCTAGTGTCGAATGTAGGTTTAGTTTGGGTTATATTTGAATACTGAGTCCTGTCAAGTTGCTAAAAATTCAATTTGTTGTTTTGCATTGTGTGTATTAAATGTTCCTGTTTATGTTTTTTGTTTGTTATTTGTTGATACAGTAGATGTGTATTCGTAATCATATGAACTTCATCTGTACCTGACCTGTACATGTAATCTACATGCCATTGTCTTGTCTTTTTTAGAAATGTTTTTCATTCATACAGTACACTGTATATGATAATGTCTTTTAAAATCTCTTCAAAGGTCAAAGAGGTCATCCATCTTGAATCATTTTTATTATATTTCAAAGAATTGTTTGAAGGACTGACTTCAAACTTGGATTTCATATATGTGCATGTAGGAATGGCAATTGATATTTAATAGTTTCGGGAATAGTCAATTCGTAAAGAGTGACAATTATTGTGGTGTTAAAGATCATTTGTACAGATCTGTCCTGTTAAATCCATGAACTTTAGGCCTTTTATTGAATAAGAATAGCTACACGTAGCATGTAGGCCCAATAGAAATTATTTTCTTTGATGACTGAGATTGATTAATTTTTTGCTTTCATAATATCAGATACTGTATGCAAAGTATTTATACTAGTTCAGGGGCCTGTTGCAGAAAGAGTTACAATCAATCGTAACTCTAAAAATCATGCACAACTCTAAAAATCAATCGCAACTTGAAAAATCATGCGCAACTTTATTTTCAACCAATAAACAGTGTGCATTTTTGACTTGCGATTTATTTTTTGACTTGCGTTTAAACGCAACTCTTTCTGCAACGGGCCCCAGAACTAGCTGTGATTGAGCATATGCAGTCGAGTATCCATCTTCGTGTAGTTCTTTTCTAGACTTGGATTGTCAAATTCACCTGTAGTTTCTCCCCTTGATACGCCCTTGAAGAAAAGATTTGAACTGGATTCCTATTGACGTCATACCTGCAGATCTCACCTCATATCTTTATTGCAAGGAACTTGAGAATTACTTTCTAGTGCGTGATGTCACCAAGCCATCAATTTTAACTCTGCAAAACACTTCTTCACTAAAAAAAAAACTTGAAGTTTAAAATCAAATATGCAATTCAGCACAACTTCTCTTAATATTCAAAATCAAAATGAAATGTGAAGTCCCTGGATTGTGCGCCATTCAGATCTCCATTCCATTTCCTTTGCTCTATTCAGGAAGCCTGCTTTATTTCAGATAGGGCATAATTTTTTTTTGTATTTTCATAGTCTAGGCATGGTCGGGGATTTTGACCTTTTTCATGCTCTCAGTCTTGAACTAAAAATAATCTTGAGTAAAAAAAATTAAATATATGTTAAAGGCCAGGATTGGCTGGATTTCGGGGAGGTTCTGTTTACACGACATGTTCAATTTTGCAGACCTATTGACAAGTAAACAGCTTTGACAAAACACAGGACATCAGGCGAAGAGATATGCTTTTGCTATTGAAATTCCAAGTGTTATATTTATGATCAATAAAAGTCAGTTTTCGAAGATGGGTGGAGATTCTTGAGTGTAATTGGATGGAGCTTGCCTATCAATGCCAAGTAGCTATTTTTATGAGCCATGCAAAATAAAACCTGTTGTAAGTTTTGATATCTTTGTTAGTGTGAAATTGCTGTCTGCTAAAATAAAATATGATAAACTCATGACTTTTATCACCTTTCCCAAAATACATTCTCCGTACTGTATGTTTTCAGTGTAGTGTATGCTAAACAGTTTTGCCTGCACCTTATTACGTAGGACACATGGTAATAAAACACATGAAAAAGGTGAAATCTGATACTTGGATAAAATTTATAGTCTGCGGTCTCAATTTTGTATAAAGTTCAGAAATTATGTTGTTTTTTAGTTAAAGGAGAATGAATCCCTCGAAACCAGATGTGAGTTGGATTTAATAGAGAATTTCAAAGAAACATATCAATGAAAGTTTGTACTTGGATGAATAAGAAAGTTATCATTTGTATTGAGATCAAATGCAATGGAGATCCTCCCATTAGCAGTCAACAAAATACATACACATGTATGTGATGTCACAAACTTCCCTTCACTTGAACATATTTCACTTTAAATTTTCTATTTTATTTCATAAATGTATCTTTCACAACAGCATATTTATCAACCTACAGGTATTGCGCACTTTATTTGCTCTGCTATAAATCATGTCTCTGTACATTATAAAAAACAACAACTTATGATGATAAATAAAATACATCCATGTGGTTCTGGAGTCCTGACTTTATTCTCTTTTCCTCATTTTACATGTACATGTATGCTCCAACTGTATAGCGTAGTGTGAACGAAGTACTCCAAAGTGTAGCCTACATGTACGCCTTAACCTGACATGGCACAAGTTCTTGTACATGTATGCATTGACAGCTACCACAGAAAATCATGAATAGTTTGACAAACAAACTTTCCAGGGAGGGAACTGAACAAATTTCTCAAGGGAACTGTTCAGGTCATTTCAGGTCAATATTACTGTCAATAGGGAAAATCAATCTAAACTTACAACACACACACAGTGGAATATACACTGTAGCCTGTAGGCCTACCCCGCCTACCTGTGAGCATAATTCAAATGAGAATTTTTAAATTACAATAAAAATGGGGGGGGGGGACGGGGTATCACTCATCAATATGGACTGTACACACGTCTGATCGGAAAAATGTTTCTAAAGGGTAGCCCTTTATGATTTAATAAAGGCATTGGCCAGCTCGTCAAACAATGTATGTTTTTACTACTGCTGCTGCGGCACCACCAACAACAATGATGATATTAATACTTATATTTTTAAATATCACATTGATTATGGTCTAACATTTCTGTATGCTTCCAAATTATTATACACAGCACACAAGCATTTCAAGGAATTCATTCCTGCCAGGTACATGTACTGAGTCGAATGCAGCACAATTTGGATCAATATCTTGCTGAAGGAAATAAAACCATGACTAGTATTAAACCCATAACCCTCTATCAATAGGTGGGAGTCAGAACCACAAGACCACAATGCTCCCACAAATTGTATGTTTCACAAATATATTCACTTGTATATTTGTATTCACCTGTATAATTTATTCACTTGTATTGTTTATTCAGTTGAGTATCTTTCTTTTCTTGGTTTGGATTGTAGGGTACCTACATTGTATTCCCTGGTATGAGGCATGTTTTACACTTTCCTACATGTATACGTAGCATTCATGAATTTAAGAGAGAGATAAAGAGGGAAATTGAAGGGTGCAAAATGATTGAGGAGAAGAGGAAGGGCGCCTAATTAGTGCTGACAGTTCCAACTCTGGTAGACAGAAACATTATTAATATTCATGCTGGCAAGTTTGCATTTAAGGGACTAATCCAACAAATAGTTGATTTGATTAAAAAAATCAAACAAATGAACAAAATGAACACTGCAAATTTTATCAAAATGGGATGTGAAATATGAAAAAATTGAAAGTTATTAAGTTTCACTTTATTTGAACAAATGAGTAAAATATGCACCTCTCACAAGATAGATAACAGGCCTTAAAGTTAAATTTCAATATTTTAGGGCAATACCACTTTAAAGGGCACATTTTTATATGCAGCAGTAGCAGCACCACGAGGGAAAATTAAATACGGCAGCAGAAATATCCAAACCCAGTGAATGGGGCACTTTTCCCGATTGTTATGGCATCCTAGGCCATGGCCTTGGATAGCCTTCAGTTTATTGGAGCCCTGAATATTTTCAAATGTGAAATTTGATTTTTGTCTCACCTGCATAGTGTAGCAGAGCAAGACTATTCACTGAAGGCACCGCTTTTCTGACGTCAACTGAAATCTTAACCAAGTTTGAGTTTTTGAAATGTCATAACAGTCTATGGACCTAGTTCATAAAACTTGACCTAAGAGTAATCAAGTATTACGTAACATCCTGTGTGAGTTTCAGGTCACATGACCAAGCTCAAAGGTAGAGTCAATGGACTTGGATCATGTTGGGGGAATCAACATCAAAACTTTATAAACCAAGGTTAAGTTTTTGTCTCACCTGCATAGCAGAGTGAGACTATAGGCGCCGCTTTTCCGACGGCGATGGGGCGGCGTCAACATCAAATCTTAACCTGAGGTTAAGTTTTTGAAATGATATCATAACTTAGAAAGTATATGGACCTAGTTCATAAAACTTGGCCATAAGGTTAATCAAGTATTACTGAACATCCTATTAGAATTTCATGTCACATGACCAAGGCCAAAGGTCATTTAGGGTCAATGAACTTAGACCATGTTGCGGGAATCAACATAAAAATCTTAACCTGAGGTTAAGTTTTTGAAATGTCATCATAACTTAGAAAATATATGGACCTAGTTCATTAAACTAGGACATAAGGTCAATCATGTATCACCAAACATCCTGCATGAGTTTCATGTCACATGACCAAGGTCAAAGGTCATTTAGGGTCAATGAACTTTGGCCGATTTGGGGGTATCTGTTGAATTACAATCAAAACTTTAAAAGTTTTTGGATCTGATTCATGAAACTTGGACATAATAGTAATCAAGTATCACTGAACATCCTGTGCAAGTTTCAGGTCACATGATCAAGGTCAAAGGTCATTTAGGGTCAATGAACTTTGGCCGAATTGGGGCTATTTGTTGAATTACCATCATAACTTTGAAAGTATGTTGGTATAGTTCATAAATGTTGGACATAAGAGTAATCAAGTATCACTGAACATCCTGTGGACATGTTAGGTCAATGAACTTTGGCTATAATTGGGGTATCTGTTGAATTACCATCATAACTTTGCAAGTTTATTGATCTGACTTTTGAAACTTGGACTTAGAAGTAATCAAGTATCACTGAATATCCTGTGCAAGTTTCAGGTCACATGATCAAGGTCAAAGGTCATGTAAGGTCAATGAATTTTGGCCACATTGGGGGTATTTGTTGAATTACCATCCTATCTCTGTAAGTGTATTGGTCTAGTTCATAAAACATGGAAATAAGAGTAACCAAGTATCACTGAAGTGACTGAACATCTTGTGCGAGTTATAGTAGTTTTCAAAGTCAGCAATGCTGCTATGTTGAATGGCGTGATGCAGGTGAGACGGCCAGAGGCATTCCACTTGTTGTAATTATAACTTTGAAAGTTTATGGATCTAGTTCGTGAAACTTGGATGTAAGAGCAATCAAGTATCATTTAACATCCTGTGTGAGTTTTAGGTCACATGACCAAGGTCAAAGGTCATATGCATTGTAGGGCCAACAAACTTTGGCCAAGTTGGGAGTATTTGTTGTTCAAATTGCTATCATAACCTTGATAGTTTATGGATCTAGTTCATGAAACTTTATAGACAAAAAAGAGTAAGCAAGTATCATTGAACATCCTGCCTAAGTTTCAGATCTCATGACCAAGGTCAAAGGTCATTTAAGGTCAATGAACTTTGCCCTATTGGGGTAATTGTTGATTTGCAATCGTAACTGAAATTTTATGAATCAAGTTCATGAAACAAGGACATACAGTTGGCAGCAAAATTATTCAACCCCCCTCTAATTTTTGACATTATGTCATAATGAATAACATTACAACTGCAGATTGTTACTGAACCATTAACATAGTTAGCAGACAGTTAATTACTAAAGAATACCAGAAAAAAAAATGAAAATTTTACTTCACATTTTTTTTATTGCAATTTTTGCACAAAAAGCATGTTGCAAAATTATTCAACCCCCTATTGACACACAAGAAAGGAATGCACAAATAATGACAATTTAAAAGCCAGTGCATATATTCTGAGGTGAATGCTGATTTTGTTTATCCTCCACCTGAAACTGGAACCTTTATATGCACAACAAACAAGTTGTAACGTCATTCAACCCAGATGGATGTGTCTTTATGCAGCATCCATCTGCTGCAATGACCTCCTGCATACAAGATGAATAGCCTCTCACAACAGGCCTGTGAATCCACTATTTAGCGGAATCCGCTATTTTCATTTTTAAGACCGATTTCAATTTCCGCTTTTTCCTGTGTTCCATTTCCGTTTTTTCTTAGTCAAAATTCCGCTATTTTATCCAAAACGGCTGGAAAACAAGTCTAGGTATAATAAAATGGATGCGAGCAGAATGTGTGTGTTGTGAATATGCACGTTACGGGGCCTTGTATTTTGCCTTGCGAAGTTTCTAATTTTTAGTAACTCTATGAAACTGCTGCGGATCACACCGTGCACCGTTGCCGGCATACAAGCACAAAGCAGCGGCTCAAATCGCGATATTTTGCGACTGGTAAATACGTCTGTAAGGATGATGACGTCATCCAAGATGGCAACTTACGTTGACCAACGAAAGGATCGAAGATGACGATGTTTCGATCATTATTTCAAAGGAATTAGCGGTAACTGCGGTCTAAGGTACGATATTTCTGAATTTTGAACATTCTTTCGTAAATATGGATGTGATTTCTTTTTCATAATGTGACATTTTATGTAAAAAAAAACGATCGGAATATTGGGTTTCCACTGTTAGATCTAACGTTACTGCTAAAATACGTTGTCTGTACATACGGGCCTCCAAGGTCTTCAGTCTATTGGTGAGTGAGCCAACGCAGTTCAGCGGAACAACCAAAATACAGAGACTGAAGCTTTTGGTCTAGAATACACCGTGAATCGTGATGGGCAAATGCAGCGGCTTGGCGATAGTAAATAGTAAGGTAAATTTTCAGATTTTTCCGCTATTTTTTTGAAACCCCACTCACAGGCCTGTCACAAGCACCTCACAATGCTCCTTAGGATTTTGGCCCATTCCTCTTGCACAATGGCACAAAGGTCAGCGATGCTCGTTGGTCTACGTGTTGCAACAGCTTCTTTTAGATCCCACCACAAATTCTTGATTGGGTTCAGGTCTGGAGACTGTGATGGCAACTCAATGACCTTCCATCCTTTCTTCTCCAGCCAAGCCTTTGTAGATTTGGAGCTGAGCTTGGGGGTCATTGTCTGGCTTGAATGTCCAATGATGTCCAAGCTAGCGCCAACTTCTTTACAGACAGGTTGACATTCTTTGCTAGAATATCCTAGTACCAGACAGAAACCATGATGCCTTCAATACAATGGAGATACCCTGTACCAGTAGAAGCAAAGCAACCCCACAGCATCACAGTCCCTCCTGTGCTTCACAGTAGCCAGAATATTCTTCTCTTTGTACGCTTCCTTCTTCCTGTACCACACGTATCATTGATTCATAAGACCAAAGAGCTCCAGCTTGATTTCATCAGTCCAGAGAACATTGTCCCATAACTTCCGTGGCTTTGTCAGGTTGCTTCTAGCAAACTGGAGGCGACGTTGCTTGTGATGTTGCTTCAGAAGTGAGTGTGCGTCTAGGATTCTTGCCCTCAGGCCTTCAGCATGAAGTGTTTGGTGCACTGTGTCCACATTAATCTCTGTGCCCCATTTAGCCGGTCCTCCTTCAGCTCCTTTGCTGTAAGCCTTGGGGTTCTTGTCCACTTTCGTCCACGACCATTTTTTGTATCTGTAGTACCAGTGGCTCTGAACTTACGATTGATGCTCCCAACAGTGTCACTGGGGACATTCAAGAGCTTGGATATCTTCTTGTAGCCATTCCCTTTCTTGTGCAAAGCTACAATCTCCTCCCTAAATTTCTGGGACCACTTTTTAGCCTTAACCATTTTGTCAGCATAGTGCAAGGGACATAATGTATGAGGAGCATGTAGGGCCTTCTGATTCAAGGCATACAAATTGGGTGGATATTAATAATGCAAAAATGCAAATTATGTATATTGCTATGTGTGTCATGGCTGAATTCACCTTTAAACATGTACACCTGTCTTGCCATTAGTCATTAATAATGCATATTAGTGCATATTCATAGGGGGTTGAATAATTTTGCCACCTGCTTTTTATGTGAAAACAGCAATTTAGAATAGACTAGGAATTAAATCTGGATTTTTTTTCTGGTATTCAATTGTAATTAACTATCTTTTGACTACTTTAATGATTTGGTAACAATCTACAGTTGCAACATCATTAAATCCACCAAAATGTCGAAAATGTGAGGGGGGTTGAATAATTTTGCTGCCAACTGTAAGGTAATCAACTACATGTATCAGTTAAATTATTGTGCTTGAGTCTTAGGTCTCATGATTAAGGTCAAAGGTCATTTAGAGTCAATGAATGATTTTTATCATGTAAATAGTGTGTTTTGTTAATTATTCAACAGTCGTTTTCAAAGTCAGCACTGCGTAATGCAGGCGAGACTGCCAGAGGCGGTCACATAGAATCGATGACAAAAATATTGAATTGTCTTACTTTATGTAAGATTGGAATGTTAGTTGGTATTCCAGTATGATTCACATAATTGAATTTTTACCAAACACTTGGATGAGCTTTTAATTTTCAGAGGAGGCATGTAAGGGCCAATTATAACCGGTGTGTTGGCTCAGTTGATAGAACGTCCGTCTCACAACCGGGAGGTGGGGTTTCAAACCCCGGCCGTGTCAGACCAAAAGACGTAAAACAATGGGAGTTGCTGCTAACCTGTTTGGCGTTCAACGATTAAAGGGATAGAGCCTCGTCGATCTAGCGCTGCACAGCTTCCGCTGGGCCCATGATCAATTGGGCAAAGCAAATTTTCGGAGTATTTCATTTCATGTCTATTTCCGAATAATAAATTATGGATTTATCATTTATCATTTATTAGTATTCCAGATTTTAAAAAAAAGTTGCCACAAGAGGACGTTGTTCAATTTTGTCATTTATTTAAAAGTAAGTTTTTGTAAATTTCTCTTGCATGGATAAAGTCAGACACAGCAGATTCCAATTCTTTGTTTTCTCTTACTCATTTAAAAAAAAAACTTTTTGAGGATCCTTGAAAAACAAAATGTATTGTGATGATAATCACAAATTGCAACCAATCTCCATTGAGCATTTAAACTGTAAATTTTCAGCAGAGTAAGAATCTTTGGCATACAGCTGGTAAATTGTAAGCAGTAGGAAATATGGATCATGTATGTTAGGATGAAAAGATGCTTTTTTCAACAAGCCCCCAAGATATCATGAAGTCATCTTCTAATCTAGGACAGTAAACTCACAATGAAATCAACATGTTCAGATGGTCAAATGGAATGCAGTGAATGGACAAGTTGGAAGATTCTACATTCCAATGCCTGGATTGAAATCATTGACTTATCCCTCGTCAACATTGCAGAAAACACATCGGTTTTACCATAACAATTCTGCCCACTGTAGCTACATGTATACTATGTACATGTACATGTATTCTCAACAACTAATTTTACAGAAGTTGTGATTTTTTTTTATGTCAATTATTTTTTGTATACATGTACATGTAGTATTAGAAATTCTATTCATTGAATTGAAAAGTTGCCACAAGAGGACATTGTTCAATTTTGTCATTTATTTAAAAGTAAGTTTTTGTAAATTTCTCTTGCATGTCTGAAACATTAGCATACAGGCCTAATTGATAATCACCATCTCCTTCAAATACCCTACATGTACATGTACCACAAGTTAGTAGTGATATATATTCAGATTTATCAACTGTAAGTTTACAGGCCAAAATTGGTTACAAGACAGATCTTACTTTACATTTATAGAGTATTGTACTTTCATAGCAAAAATGGAATTACTGTCCTAGGATATAAAGAAGAATCTCTCTGAGGGAAAATTTTGAAAAAGTAAGAATTTCGATGAGCTGGATGCACCACCCCTTCGATAGTTAATCTGACCAGACCAATATAGAGCTTTAGGATAGCTTACATTCCTTTCGCGTGATATCTTCACAGTTCATAGATGATAGATGGATAGGGAACAGGTCTTTAGTTTCGTAGTGGATGGAGCATTCCATTGCAGGCCAGCGATGAGATGTTGGCACAAGACAGCTTACATGAAACTGCATTTGTGGGGATGGGCAATCTTGTTTGCACAGATAAGAGGTATTAGAGGGCCTTGTGATAGCAAATTATTGTATTATCATGGATCTTCTTGCTCTTTACTGAGAATTCTATGGAAATTGATGGATGATTTAAAAAGGAAGTCCATCCTGAGAGTGGTAATAAAAGTAGGAGCTGAACTTTATTAAAGGAATTCAAGAAATTATGGGTAAAGAAAAGGAGGGAGGAGGGGGGGGGGTAAAGAAAAGGAGGGAGGAGGGGATTGGAGGACCGAGGGAGACTGAGAGGGTGGGGAGGGAGGGTGTTGGTGAGATACCTTACTGAGAAAACAGAGGAGTCGGAGAGGAGAACAGGGAGGATGTCCATTGCACCTGTCTTTCAGGCCATACAAGTAGAGTTGTACATATAATTCAGACTCCATTCACTCACACATTATTTAAATTATTAAAATTATTAAAATTTACCGGTATCCTCAGTCTTTTAAAATATAACAAAAAAGAATTATGATGCATGAAAAATAAGACTAACCAAAATTTCTGTCATTTCAGAGCAAGGATAGCTGGAAACTTTAATTGATACAGAAATGGTATCCTTCCCACTGGCCTACAGATGGGGGGGGGGAGCTCACTCCCAAATAAAAATCACAACCACAAAGAAATCCGGAAAGAAAACGAAAGAGAGAATGGTGAAATATGATATTATTTTCTGAATACTATGTCAAAATCTGTCATTTAGGGTCAACAAACTTTGATAATATTGGGGGTGTGTGTGGAATTGTCATTATAACTTTAAAAGTTTATGGATCTACATGTAGTTCATGAAACTTAAACATAAGAGTAACCATGTATCCATGAATATCCTGTGTGCGTATTAGGTCACATGACAAGACCCTAGGCTTCCATTACCAAAAAGTATTGAGCAATTTTGTATATATTTGAAAAAGACAATCTAATTATTATGTAAAATATAAACCTTAGTAAAATTTACTTAAGAAACCTTTGGAACAAATAGGCTTGTGTAGAAACAGAAATATCAAAGAATAAAGAAAGTTTGAGAAAAATCAGACAAATAGTGAGAAAGTTATGACAAGGCTCGACATTAGCGGTGGCCCGGGGCCACCAAAAATTCATCTCGGGCAACCATTATTGAAAAATGTTAAGTTTTGGTGGCCCGAATCGGGCAACCAATAATTTTCAAAGTAGCGCAATTTTTCTCCCGATTTTGCATGCATTTATCAACTTTCTACAGTTCAAATTGCAAGTCAATTCGTCATGCGCCTTTTTTGTTAATCTACACACACACAAAGATTGCACAGTCATGACAGTATGTACATGTAGGCCTACCGCTAGCATACAGTAACTATTATTCAGCCGGCAGTGCTGGCTGTCTGGCTGAGCTTTGCATGCGTGAAACCACTGCAGCTGGCTGTGCGCTAGCAGACTATTCAGACTCAGGGAGCTGCGATGCGAAATGTTACTGCTAAGAAATCTTCCCCAGAACTTTGAAAATCTACGTCAAAGTCACATTTTACACCAATGAAATGCCCTTCTACAGTCCATATTACTGAAACCTGATAATTTGCAAGCATTAAAAGGAGGAATTATGACCTCTCTTTTGACTCAAAAAGACCGATTTCCAAATGCATTAATACACATAAAACACATAGGTGAGTACATCACAGTCCCACATGTGCATTTGTATGTATGTTGATATTTGGTTTATTTTCGAAGCTGTCTTGAATAGACAGCTTCTTTCTTTCTTGTTTATAAATGACTTCTTAAACCACTCTTAAGGAAGTAAATACTTTGGGAAGGCATTTTATTGATATGAAATGTGAATTTTTTCCATCATTTTGTCAAATATAGGGAAGGAATTTTCTCACTGTTTTTTCCAGATAACTTGCCGTTTTCTTATTTTTTTCTGTCAATTTTTTACAGTGATTAAACCATTTATACCCCTTCCCATTGAATATGCCTGATTAAAGAACATGTTTCTACTGAATAATAATAATTTTTCCCATTTTTCTGATAATTTTGTCTTATTCATTTTTCTTACATTTTCTTTTGTTTTTTCTCAATTTTTTTTTTCCTGTTCTTTGTTTTTTTCTTACTTCATTTTTTTATTTGTCTTATTTCACTTATTCGTTTTTACAATTTTTTTTTTCAATATACTATTCTAAAATTCTGCAGCATATTTTCTGTGATTTTCTCCTGCTATAATATGCTGGAAAAGAGAAAATAAACTGGATTTGGGGCCTGCATAATCTAGGTTTTACGATCAAAAAGGAAGGAAAAATCATTGTTTTGTAAATCAATCTGAGTTTGCTATATGCACTATTTATTTACTTTACCATTATGAGTGTGTGTCTATATGGAGATTAAAAGTCCACACAACCTGGGAACAATACAATTCTTTTATTCTCTTTGAATCATTTCATATTCACAATGATGGAACAATTTATAAAATAAGCAAAGTAAAATAACAGCAAGCACGATTTACATACAAGATGTACAAAGAATAGTGGTACGTGGTATATAGTGACTGCAGAATATTTCAGTTTGTTTTATTCATTTTAAATAAATGTTTTTCTTTATATTTTTCGGGCCACCAAACTTTACTAATGGGCCACCAAAAAAAATTATTTGAAGGTTTTGGTGGCCCAAACGGGGGACCACCAAAAAAAGTTAATGTGGAGCCTTGGTTATGAGCATTTGAATATTTCAATCACTAATGCTATGGAGATCCTCCCATTGGCAATGCGACAAGGATTTGTGATGTCACTGATGAACAACTTTCCCTTTGGTGGACTATAAAATACCCTCAAAATGTCTCTTTTTGCTTTTTCTTATGATGATACAAACTCTTTATCCATGATGTATTCTTAAAGGATACACACGAAGAAAATTCACGAAAGTGATGATTATAGACAAATTATATATGGATGGAAAGGTATTGTCTTTTTATACACAAATATATCACTAAAAAGTCTTATAGATGTCGTGGAAATGCAAGAAATGAAATTATTAGACACCCTTCTCAGCCCCCCAGACCGACAATCACGCAGCCGAAAACGGTCGAGAATAATGACGTCACACAATCGACGAGCTCATCAGCTCTCTGTGCATCATGCACTGAATCACCTTACTGACCTGTTCAATATCTTCCGAATTTACCGTTTTCTTCATGTTATGTGACATTCAATTTCTGTTTTCGACAACTTCAGACCAAACGTGAATCAGAACTGTGTTCCTTTGCCCGTTTTTATTGAATTGTGGACTGTAAAGACCGATTTTGTCTACTGCATTCGTCATTGTGTTGCTCCACTCCAGTCAGTGAGTGATCAGGGTACCGGTAGTCACTTAAGAACCAAGTTTGAAAGGATACTCGTAAAATTACGTCACTCTCGCCGATGAATATTCATTAGATCGTGGTCGTGCGTGTTCAATACACACTGAGTGCATGCATGCAGAGATTCATCGACAAGAGTGTAATTTTACGAGTGTCCTTTCAAACTTGGTTCTTAAGTGACTACCGTGAGGGAGTCGCTGCCCAAAGTAGGCCTAGAGAATCTAACTTGAAAATAAAAAGCAGCAATTAAGAAGTAAGATTTAATAAATACAGGACTGAACAGAATCTCACATGAAAATAAAAAGAGCTGGTAGGAACGGGGAAGGAATATAATTGAAAAAAAAAAATCCCGAACCAAAAAAAAATCAAAGAGTTTCGAACCAGGATCCCCGCACTCACAAAAAAACTATGTGCGTACAGATTTGTCCACAGAGAGTATCTCTATCGTTTCCGGGTTCATAATGATATATATACAAAGTGTGTTCGCTGCTGTTGCCTTGCAATGCTTCGGCAATCCAACTGCAATTCCAATCATTTCGCGATGGATATTGCCGTGTTTTTTTGTGGTTCCTGAACTTGCTACGTAATTAAATTTCATAATTTTTATTCAGTCGTGAAGACGAATGTCTATGTTTTATATTGATAATAATATCAATGTGGTGCAAGCATGATTTCTAAGTGAAAATATGCTTTGTTTATTCACGTATATTTCTTGAAAACAAATAATTTTTTCTAAGCTAAATATCGGTTACCAAAATATGTTAAATGTGCATTTCATTTTACTGTTCAGAAAATTCAAACTTTTATCTATGTAATAAGACCAATCTTGTGAGGAATAAACAATTCTAAGAGCAAAAAACGCTGATTGGAAAGATCGTCTTCAATGGGCTGCTGTCAGCTCAGCTGCTCACTGCTCTTGGTGTGACGTCACTCAGCTGGAGCTCGCCAGAGGACGGACGAAGGCAGAAATATGCCATGAAAATGTTAAAGTCATTTTTGAGAGCTGATTTCTGCAAACTCTAATCACTATTTTAAAAAGTGAAGTTATATATCTGATTAGTAATACTTCCCCTTTATAATGATGACCACAAAAAGACATTATAAAATACTTTTGATTCTTCGGTTGTCTACTTTAAAAAATATGTATTACATGCCCTCATGTAGAAAGAACACATGATTTATGGATAGATGTGATAAAAGAGGCAATTCAAGTGAAATATATACTAAAGTAATGGGGAGAGTTGTTCACAAGTGACATCACACATCTTTGTCGCATTGCCAATTTGCTATCTCCATAGCATTAATGATCGCAATATTCAAATGCTCATAACTTTCTCATTATTTGTCCGATTTTTCTCAAACTTTCGTTGATCTGTTTCTTTGATTTTTCTGTTTTCACACAAGCTATCTTGTTCCAATGGTTTCATTCTCCTTTAAATATAATAATGTACACCACACCATATTGCTTTGCGCTTGGATGAATTCTAGCTATGCACAGTGAACATTTGTATTCTACTAGATGTTAAAATGCTTGTTGTACCTGTGTGTAGTCCAAAATAGAAGAGAAAATGGTCAAATGTGTACATGTACATGTATGTGCTTGGGTCAGCTTTACATGTTACTCTGTCTGTATGCTGAAGAATACACAGTGCTTTTGTGTTTAACAATAACAGTCACATACCTGTTGGCCTAAATGTAGGCCAACATTGTCTCAAGTGTCGAGAAAGTCCATGCATTCATTCATGCATTCTAGTAGGGAGATCAGGTTAGTTGGAAAGCAGAGTAAGATGAAACATTGTAATTTTCTTTAACGCCTGTAAAATAAATGAATGCAATACTACCCTCAATTTATTGCTATTGTTGTATTATGAATAGCAATAAATTGAGGGCAGTATTGCATAAATTTCTTGTACAGGCATTAAAGAAAATTACAATGTTTCTACTTACCCTGCGTTCCATTTAACCCCGATCTCCCCTATCTGCTGAATCTTGTGGCAGTATCATATGTAAGCATCGTTAAGGCTTTCTTGACCATTTGTATGGAAGCAGGAGACCGTCAAAAACACGGATATACGTCGTGTCGTAATTCAATTTACTACACGACGTAAATAATTACGTAGTGTAGCAATTCGAATTACTACACGACGTAAATAATTACGTAGTGTAGTAATTCGAATTACTACACGACGTAATTCCGAATTACTGCCCAACGATTTAATGTCATGACGTTAAATGAATTAGTGTCGCTACATCAAATAATAAGGTCGTGTAGTAATTCGAATTACTACACGACGTAAATTATTACGTAGTGTAGTAATTCCAATTACTACACTACCTAAATAATTACGTCGTGTAGTAAATAATTGCTACACGACGTAATTCCGAATTACTGCTCAACGATTTAATGTCATGACGTTAAATGAATTAGTGTAGTGACGTTAAATCAACCAATGAGACTACAGAGTATGGTACAGGAACGTACCGGCAGGAAGTTAGTTGGATGTTCGACATTTGATATTCAAACTGTGAAGTTGGTTTGATATTCAGGTTCGATATTCAAACGCCTGTGAAGCTGGACCAACATTCGATATTCAAATATATTCAGGGGTTTTGAAAGCTAAGGGGTTTTACAGGTGCAGCACGTCTCGGGCAACCATAACAACACTGGCGTGCCCAAGTACGAGGACATTTAGGGGACAAACGTCAGTGAATAAAAGGGCAAGAATTTTTTTTTCGAGGGGCCCCCAGGAATACCCCGACGGCCTAGCCGGGGTAACACGTATCTTAACTTGTAGAAATCGACTCGGGCAACCGTATAAACACTAGTTTGACCCGGTGCATGCACATTTGGGGGGCTCAAATTAACAAAATTAAAGGAATAAAGGGCTATTTATCGCATTTTAATTTTTTTTCCAAGGGGCCCCCAGGAATATCCCGACGGTCTATCCGGGGTAACCACCTACCCTAACTTGTAGAACTTGACTCGGTTACCCGGCGCATGCACATTAACGGGGGGCTAAAATTAACAAAACGGAATATTTCAAGCATGGGGAACCACGTTCCTGACTAATCTCTTGGTGCCGCCAGTGGATAGAGTAAAAAAAAAAAAGGAAAGAGAGAATACATAATAGGAGAGAGAGAAGCGAAAGGGGGAGATTGGAAAGAAAAGGAGAACGGGAGAGAAAGAAAAGGGAGAACGGAGGGGTCACTTGTATGAACAGGATGTTTTATGATTGTGCCCCGAGCATTAGGGCGAAGCTCAATGCGTGATAAGAACAAAAAGAGGGGGCACACAATGGCGCATGCAGCAAAAATTTGCTTCGTAATAAGTCTCGAGCCAGCGAGAAAAAAAACACCTTTAACTTTGAGATTGATTTTGACATGGTATGCATAAAATAACGTATCTTTCATCTTTCTTTCCTTTTATCATTTCCTATTGTTCTCGGTTGTAGAACATTTTTTTTTTTTGGGGGGGCAGTACTATGCGGATCGGGTCCGTGGCAATATTGGTCCAGCTTCACAGGCGTTTGAATATCGAACCTGAATATCAAACCAACTTCACAGTTTGAATATCAAATGTCGAACATCCAACTAACTTCCTGCCGGTACGTTCCTGTACAATACTCTGTAGTCTCAGCTCTTCGCATTGCGCACATATAACGAACGGTCTCATTGGTTGATTTAACGTCACTACACTAATTCATTTAACGTCATGACGTTAAATCGTTGAGCAGTAATTCGGAATTACGTCGTGTAGCAATTATTTACTACACGACGTAATTATTTAGGTAGTGTAGTAATTGGAATTACTACACGACCTTAATTATTTGATGTAGCGACACTAATTCATTTAACGTCATGACATTAAATCGTTGGGCAGTAATTCGGAATTACGTCGTGTAGTAATTCGAATTACTACACTACGTAATTATTTACGTCGTGTAGTAATTCGAATTGCTACACTACGTAATTATTTACGTCGTGTAGTAAATTGAATTACGACACGACGTATATCCGTGTTTTTGACGGTCTCCTGCTTCCATACATTTGTATGTACTATGTACATGTACATGATGAATACTGTATTAAAAGTACATTTATAAAACTTGTGAAAATTCAAATTGTGTTTGTTGCTAAATGTACAGTGTATGTTTTTTGTCAATGTTTACGTCAAGTTTGTTTGTAAATGTAGATATTGTGATGCACTACTGTATGTGAATATGTTGTACATGTATGCCAATAGGATGATTATCTGTTTAATAAATATACCGGTACTTACTTTTATAGCTTTTTACATATGTACATGCCCTGTATGTTGCTCTATGTTTTAATTGCTTTTACATGTAAATTTTGATAATAGCTGGTGGCGCCCATGCAAGTCGAATCAGAGGTATGGTTTTCATGCTTGATGTTGTGCAGTGATAACATATGTATATTGTTTCAAATAGTTACGCTTTGATTATTAACATCATAATTCTGTACTAATTCTAAATGTGAGCAGTTCAGACTAATATTTATTTTTATAAAGTTTTCTTCAGGACATTCTATTAATACTGATAATATTAGTATAACATGAAGTGTGAATTTGTATATTGTTCATTCTCTACATGTATATTTAGTAATTTTAGTTGCTTTTAAAGGTCAAGTCCACCTCAGAAAAATGTTGATTTGAATCAATAGAGAAAAATCAGACAAGCAAAATGCTGAAAATTTCATCAAAATCGGATGTAAAATAAGAATGTTATGACATTTCAAAGTTTTGTTTATTTTTAAGAAAATAGTCATGTGAACGAGCCAGTTACATCCAAATGAGAGAGTCGATGATGTCACTCACTCACTATTTCTTTTGTTTTTTATTGTTTTCATTATACAACATTTCAATTTTACGAATTTGACGATTAGGATCTCCTTGCCTGAAGCACAAAATGTTAAAATAATTGAATTCTACATGTTCAGGGAGGAATGAAACTTCATTTCACATGACAATGATGAGAACATAAAAATATTTCATATAAAAATACAAAAGAAATAGTGAGTGATGTCATCAGTTCCTCATTTGCATACCGACCGAGATGTGCATATAAAAAAATTGTGAAATGTAGCGAAACTTTAAAATGCCATAACTTTCTTATTTTACATCCGATTTTGATGAAATTTTCAGTGTTATGCTTGTTGTATTTTTCTCTTTTTATTCAAATGAACTTTTTTTTGGGTGGACTTGTCTTTTAAGTTTAGATCCATGCTTTAAATAACATGCTTTTGATATTTATGTATATAATGTACATATTTATTATGTTTTTTTTTTCTTTAACCAGTGACTGATGGATACTAAAATAGATGCAATATTTTGATGCGCTTATATTTGTAGTCTCATACATGTATGTATCTTTTGCATTAATTCAAATAGATATATACATGTAGCTTTTTATATCATTGAAATGAATACTTTGGAGGCAAAATAGACATGGAACTATTTTTAGTAGACTTCTATTTTTATAGTAATTCTAATTTATAAAATCTGTTTGAACTTGCCACTTCATGTACAGTACATGATGTATACCATTATTAAAACTACTACATGTAGTATAAACATGTCAGGTGGTCCTATGCAGGCGCGGATCCAGGGGGGGGGGGCCCTTTTGAGAAGCAAAATTAGAATTTATAATGTAAAAATGCAATTTAAACTGAGGTTTGCCCCCTCTTTTGAAATTGAAGACTTTATTAAATAATAATAAATGTTTTTTTTCAATAATGAACCAGCTTTTGCCACATCTTTCAGATTTTCTGAACAAAAATGCCCCTTCCCACTTCTTGGAAAACCCCCCTTTTTTATAGATGGTTGGATATTTACATTTGTAGTAATGTTTTTTGTGTGTTCTAAAATATATAGATAAAATTCTGTTGAAAGCAGTAATGTAGATGAAGATGAATATTATAGCCGTAGTCCCAGTACTAATTCTGTTACCTACCCCCCCCCCATCACTATTTATTCTTTGTATGTTAAAGATAATTACATGTACATCCTCAGTATCTCTGTTCTGTACTTGTCACATGCACTTGTATATTTTTGTATTACGCTTATTTTTTTCTAATTAAATTATTTCTTAATAAAAGATAATCTACTGCAGATGTTAACTTGTTTTGCATTCTTATACAGGCCCATAGCATAATACATATAATATTTGCTTTTTCTTCTGTTAGCCTAATATTGTTCATTCAATTTCTTTGAACCTGACAAAGATGATCTGAGAGAACATAAATTTAGCATAAATTAAATTTCAGATCAAGTCCATAAAATGTAACAGCTTTCTCTCTCCCTTGATATCTCTTCCATTCACTTACCCTTCTTTTACTGCCTCTATCTCTTTATTTTCTCTCTCTCTCCCTCTCTCTTCTCTCGCTCCCCCACCCTCTCTCCCCCTGTCATGTCTGCCTTTTGTTCACATTTCTGTACATTTACAGGTACATGTATATGCACTAAAGTAGAAGTAATGTATCAAGGTTTCTTTTGTTTTTCGTCTCTTTCAATATACATGTAACTGTAGGTACATGAATCTCTATGTCCCTCCCTTGCTCTTCTTTCCTCTCTCTATGTCTCACTTGTTTTTCTTCGGGTCTTGCCCTTTTTCTCCCTTTTCTATCTCCTCTTCTTTTTTAAATGATCTACCTTTTCTTATGGGATTTTTTTCCTAAAACCTCTTACAATGTGGGGGACGGGGGGGGGGGGGGGGGGGCTAAATGGCAAGGTATATTCTGGGGTTGAGCTTTATAGTCCACTTTCTTTTCTAAACAACGTTTTACAATGTAGCAGAGGACTATCTGACTCTGCAAATTAGCAGGGTTAGCTGGGCATTTATAGTGTTTAGCATGAAAGTTCAGGGTTAAATTAGTATTTTTAATAGGTTTTTAGGTTATTTATATCGGGCAAGAGGTCGGAAGTAGGGGACAGTGTTGCTTGTTCAGTGCTCATATGTCAAGAAATGCTAATGGCAAAAAGATCACGTCTGGAAATTCACAATAAAGATGGCAATACATGGTGCAGTCATTTCTATATTAACTGTGATGACTAATCACTTTCTGTTATGTATGACACAGATGCAGTGGCCACTTCAGCCCGAGCAGCCGGTATGCGACCATCGGAGGCTAATCAACATGCGGACAAAACTGTACGAACTGTGAACAATGGGGGCGCTGCAAAGCATTCTGATGACTTCATCATAGGAGATCGGGTTATTGTCGGGGGCAACAAACATGGCCATGTCCAATTCCTGGGTGAGACACAATTTGCCAGTGGAGAGTGGGCTGGTGTTGTCTTGGATGATGCCATAGGAAAGAATGATGGCTCAGTCAATGGCATCAGATACTTTCAGTGTGAACCTAAGAAAGGAGTGTTTGCAAGACCGGACAAACTGGTGCGAGAGTCAGCTGGTCATGTGGACAGTAAGTCGGCTGTGGGGGGTATTGCAAGGCATGTGCCATCCACGCCACGGATGGGAACAAGAGTGTCATCACCTAGGAGTTCCATGTCAAAGCCACCAGGTTCCAAACCAGGTCTTATGATAGATGACAAACAGGATCCTGCAGGTCTCAAGGTAATTTTTTTCAATTTAGTACTGATTGTATCTTTTGAATAATCTACTGTTTTGTTTGTCTCTGTCTGTTTGTCCTCTTGACAAGCTTCCAAAAGGCCATATCAAGGAATTCCCCCATTCCCAATTTGTAAAGCTGTATTTTGTCATGGTGAGTTTTATTGCACGAACATCTGTCTATTTCGAGGTTCAAGAAAAAAAGTGTAAAACTAGTCATTTGAAAATATTCCTGTTAAGCTGTCAGGAAACAGTTTTATTATTACAGAGTTGCTAATTTTCCGGATTTTTCCGGAATTCCGGTTTTTTTCCTTTGCTGAAAAATATTCCGGGAAAAAAAATCGATTGTCAAAGTGAAATCCGTAAAAATTTCCCCTCCAAATCTTGTCACGGAGTTCACTACGGAGAGCGCAATTTCAATTTTGGATGGCCAATTTGCGCAGACGGAAAATTATTAGCGTTGTGCGCAGCATGAAGTTTAGCTGGTACTGTACTTGCACGGTACGCGCGAGCAATACATTGTAGCAGTTGCAAACGCCGCTCTATACCCTGCAGGGATACGGGTGTCAGCGCTATCCCAGTCGGGCGATCGCCCGGTAGAACCGCTCGAAGCACGGCCCGGTGTGGCTGCAATTGCTTGCCGCTGCGTGAGTGATTGGTTGTCTGCCGCGGGATTTCAGCTGAAAACCTATTTGCTACCATGAAATATGTGTTCTCTGGTGCGTATTCATCAATTCATATGTGTGAACTATCCATCATTTTGATAGAAATTGTGATTTATGGATTTTCAATAGTATAGGATTGTCTTGTTGATGAGTACAGTGAGTGAAAAAGGGCACCCCAGCTGCTACATACACCCGTCCCGAGTCGCACCCATTGGCCGCAGCATATTAACCCGCAGCAGGTTAACCCGTACCGTAATGAGTACGGGTTACATGATTTTTTTTTTTTTGAGCACCTTTCTTGCCTATGATATGAAGTTTATTATGTCATTAATTATTTGTTATGTACTACTGTAGATTAATGATTTCAGCCCTCTAAAGAATAAGAAAACGTTCCAGCTTCACGGGGCTTCGCCCTTGACCCCGCCAGGGGCCCTGGGCGGGCCCCTGGACCCCGGCCTGGGTTTTCAGGATTTTTTTGAGCTATCAGTTAGCATCTCTGTTTATTAGGCCTATTGTTAAGAGTTTACCCTGTACAAGTCCATACATGTATATTGCCGGCAGTCATCTGAACCGCTGTATCACAGATACATGTACATGTATAACAGCGCAATTTAGAGAAAATCTACTTCAAAGTTTACTAGAATTTCTACATTTTGTCCCCAGCCATACAGCACTTCCATTTCAAAAGAAAAACTTGGTTGGTCAGACCAAGACAGTTTCTTGACATTGATATCTTTATATTTTTCTTAGAACCAAAAATAAGAGAAAATATCGCATATTAGAGCTACACATGTACATGTACAAGCTCGTAATTTCCGTTTGAGCGGTTTAGATTTTCCCTGTACAAAAACGCTGTAGGGTATATAACAACGCTGACTGCATTTCAGTATGTGCGATCAACAAACCGACGTAGCTCTCTTTCACGAGTAAAGTCAGTGCATTTCCTGATGACGGTTTGCTAAACCATGTATTTGTATATCAAGTGCATGCAGCTGTTGTTTACTTTGTTATAATACATGTACATGTTCCCATGCGATTTGCATATTTTGCATATTTTATCAAAAATTTGTATGACATCGCCTTGAAAATAGATCTTTATACCAGTGTGTTGGCTCAGTTGGTAGAGTATCTGTCTCTCAACTGAAAGGTTGGAAGTTCAAACCCCATTTGCTTCAGTTTAAAAGACATTAAAAGATGGGAGTTGCTGCTACCCTTTTAAGCACTCAGCGATTTAACGGGATAGAGCAACGTCAATCTAGCATTGCTTAGTGGTTGCCGGGCCCAGAATCAATGAATTTAAAACAATAAAATATGGATTTTTTTCTAAATTGCTACCTAGAAATTTAACGATGTTTAGATTATTGAGTATGATTTGTATTTACATTTTCTGCAAAAATCTAGTAATAATTTATATTTTTACCAAAATTGACTGATACGATGGTTCGTTAGATTGCCGACGACGATAGGTTTGTTTGAATAAAGACCAAAGCCAGAGGTCAATGAAAGTTGATAGGATAACATGTACATTACCCTGTAGTACACACAAGACTTTAAATGGGAAGAAAGACTGAGTAGGCTACAGTGACCTAAAATTGTAATTAAGGAAAAAAAATGAATTTTCAGTCAGATAATACCATGTTTTTGTCAATATGCAATTAAAAGTACTGTATAAAAAATCTAAATTCTTTAGATCAGAAATCTTGATAACTTTTGATGGGAAATTTGCAGTGTGAAAGGACATTGTGAGAACTGCGAAAGAATGTCTGTAAAAATAGATTTGTAAAGAATTTGATTAGTTACATGTATGTTCATTTATTGTGAAATAGTCTTTTGTTCTCTTGAATAAAAAGGGGAAAAAAAGAATGAATTATCAGGATTCCTGATCATGGTGCATGAAAATTTTATGCAAACATACATTTTAGTCTCTGTCTGAAACTATGAAAGGAAGTTGCACATTGTAGGTTGACACTAATGTTACAAATGCTCATTGTCTTTCATCAACAACCTACACCAACACGTTTATGATTCCCATCTTCAGACATGCATGAAGAGTACATAATGAAAGGATGAACCATTGTTAAAAAATTATCCCCCTTCCTGGGTAGCATAGTGAAAGGAGGCAACTAATCGCGTTAGATCGTCCCCGTTGAGGCGTCCCTACCGCATCTTTGTTGGGGGAGAAAGCGATGAGAGACTGCAGAGATGAGACACCGATTTCCTGTTTTCTTGCTGGGGTTTTGTCGGCTAGAAATCTACGGTTTAGTCACAATTTTGCCTTCAAAAGCTGAAGCTTGCTAGCAATGAGTCATTACGTGGTTTGTTATTAGCGTTAGGTGGCTGGCATGGCTTGTTCGTGTAGCATTAGGACACAAGACACTGTATTTGAGGGACCTAGGGCTTGAACACTAGTGGATTAATTACTGTGGATTATAAATTCATCTGTATTGCTTTTCTATTCATGGTTGATGATTATGGAGCGCAGCAAGATCCCTACTTCCCGAAGTGGTTTGCAGGTAAATAAATATTTGTGATACAGCCCATGAGTTGTGAGAGCTGGGTGTTCTTCAACCTATGTATATTAATATTAATGAGGTTCAGTAGGTTTGACTAGCAGCGTGAGGATCATTTTATTAAAGTGTGCAAATGTATGCTGTCGCATTCACAAAGGAATCAAAATAGAATTTAATCAGATTGAGAATGGAGCTCTCCCTCGACTCCCTGCATGTGATCCTGTACAGTATGAATGAGTAGAATGTTTACACTGTACATAATTTATTCAGAGCCCAAGATTCATCTGGCCTGCAGTGTATGCTAGTGTTGTATGTCGCTTGTGAATTCACATTCAGTGTACATGTAGGCCAGTTATGAATGTTTTTTTTTTCGGACCTGAGACAAAAAATATTGTCATTTCATGTTGAGATACATTACAAGGAATAGATAAAAACTGTTGCCATATTAAATTGACAATAAAAGTAGTTTTGACCCATGTATAGCCCACTCCTAATGTTATGAATGTTTTTTTAATGTTTGGTAGTATTAATTGTGGCATAAGCATACTACATGTATGTGGATCTTATACAAAATGTACAAAATCTGAATGCACACAGTGTAAAGTTCAACCGTTTTTATTATCCTTGACCAGTGTACATGTACATGTAAGTCAGACTTACATGTATTTCCACTCTTCCCTATCCCTCTTTAATCTTCTTTTCAAGCTTTTATCGATAAATTATATTCCTTTTTCATTTTGAACTTGAAGGGTAAACTCACTAGACAAAGCTTTCATCAAGTTCACTCCAATAACATTTATGTAAATCATCAGGATAACTACATTGAATAATTCTGTGTGATTGTACATTGTGAGTACACTGAGAAGATAGTTTCTTAAAAATACTGACATTGCTAAATTTCCATTGCAATATCATGGAAAGAGTATTACAGATCTAAATGAGATGTACAGTGATTATAAACCAAGGATACCACTGTAGATTTGAACACACAACAAAGACATGTGTAATGAATTAGAGGGTCAAGCAGTGAAGGATGATAATATTGTTGTGTGATTCATATCTTGAGTGTGGCTAATGAGAAAGTGATTCATCATTGGACCTTGTGCAGTTTGTTACGGTCATCTTCAGGTCATGTTCACATATGGCTTATGTTATTCCCACAACAGTTAAAAATATGCATAAGCTGGGAATGGTGCCAAAATTCATGTAAATTGTTTGCTATTAAGGCTGGAAATCCACATGAGAGAGAAAGATTTGGATTCAATTAAAAGTTATTGAAAAGAAAATGGTATTTTAATTTTGAACAAACATATTACTTTTGGAGCACAGTCAGGGAATGAGATAGGCCTAGTATTAAAAAAATAGTTAGAACTTCAATTTTTAGATTGGACTTTTATGAATGTTTACGTTCCACCTGTATTTTATGCATGAGCAGTAGAATTCTTTGGATGCACATCTTACGTACTTTGTTATGAGTATTTACTTCATTTTTATAGCTGGTGCAAAAATGTCTTTTAATTTGCTCTGAGATTATTTTTGTTAGGTCCGAGTCAAGTTAATCCTTTTACCAGTGACTGACAGATGATGCCGGTCAATGGTGTAATTTCCTGTACACCTAGGCCCGTATTCTGAAGTCAGGTTTAACTTAGAGTGTGGTCTAACTCTGTGTTAAAATCATGGGAAGCCAAAAAGTGTCAATTTTTTTTATTAATTTGTATGTTTCTTATTTCTAATAAGTACTGTGCTCTTTCCTGATTCATCGATGGTGAAGACAATCATCTATTTTCACTTCCTAGACAATTATGAATGATTTTAGAGCCAAATGAGCTGAAATATAATATCTCTACCTTTAGTGATTTATGTAACAATTGGCTATCCATACTTAAACCACAATTTTAAACCTGAGTTTAAGTTACACCCGATTTCAGAATACGGGGTATGGTGTCAAAGTCTTTGAAAATTAAAGAGATTTCATAAAGTTTCATATGACATTAGATTTCAAACCTTATTAAGCATCAATCAAATGGGACTACATGTATGGAAATAAACCCTGCAGGACTCCTTAATTTTTATTACTTTTCTTTGCTCTTTATCTAAAGATGTTGCGTCCACTGGAGTGACTACGAGTTGCAGACAAACAGCAAATGTGATTGCATCTTGAGTCACTTTGAGTTATCCTAGTACAAGTACAGTATCTCTGCGTTTGCTAAAATAGAACAGACTAGATTGAAGCTGGGTGTCTTGTAATTTGCTAAAGAGGTCATCTTTAATATGATTCTCTCTATATTTTTTTCTTGTTTCGTGAAGGTTGGAGACAGAGTTCTTGTGAGTGGAAGCAAGTTGGGTACCCTGAGGTTCACCGGTACTACAGAGTTTGCTAAAGGAGAATGGGCTGGAGTGGAGCTGGATGAGGAACAGGGTAAAAATGATGGTGCCGTGGCAGGAACAAGGTGAGGTTCTTTCATTTTGAAAGATGAAAAGTTTTAAAGTATAACAGATATTTCCTAGATAGCATGCGTTGCTATTGATAACTGAGAAAATTCAAGACATACTTAGGCTTAGCTGCTTAAGTGAATTCAATTGCAGGAAATAAGGATTACTGACTAGGACCAGCAGTGAGATCCTAGGAAAAAAAAAATCATGTTACTATGATGTACTTTACTGGTGACTATAAAATGCAGGTTGGTGATTACGCTGGTGTTGACTAGTCCCTCAGGATTACGCAAAGAGTGATATCACAATAAGAGCGCTAAAATTGTGAAATTCATTTTGCTATTTGAATGCATCGTAAAGCTGAAGAACTTCTGGATTTGTGGCAATCAGGGCAGATTTAAAGGCATGAAGAGTTGGGAGCTTCATTGTGATATTCATTGTTCTTACTCTCTCCAGGTACTTCCAGTGCAAACCCAAGCATGGTCTCTTTGCCCCTGTGCACAAGGTATCCAAGGTCAGGGGTAAGAATGCATCCAGACTCTCCTCTAGTGATGGTCTCCAACAGGGGAAACTCAGCACAAGCTCCAGCTCTCTCAGCTCCATGGGATCCTCCAATGCCTCCAGCATCTCTAGGGGGATGGCCCTGAGCTCTGGTGACCTGGGCTCATCACCAAGGGGGTCAGTAGACTCCAAGAAGACTCAGGTGGGTTTCCCTCTTGGCAATGCCCCCTCCACAAAAAGTGGCAAAATGCATAGTCCCATTCCAGTTATCTATAAAATAATACCCATTATGTACATGTATATGACAATGATCCTCTGCTTTGAGCTCACAGTAGTCTCATTAGGTTTACATGTAGCTTCATTAGAAAGAGACACATTCTGAAACCAGTCTTTAGATACACTCGGCCTTATCACTGATTCTATAATTCTGACTATAGAAATGTAAATACTGATACACCTATATCTTTTTCTCTGCAGATCGTCTCTATTGCAGGGGAGGGAGGGTTTTCTAAGCTCTTCAAAACGTTATTAATTAATACATTTCATGAATAAAAAAAACTTAAGGGGCATCACAAGTTCTCTGAAATTGTCAATAGAAAAAAAAGTGGGGAATTGCTTACATATGTTCTCATTTTGATATATATTGTTCTATCAACAACTACAAAAATATTCATAATGTAAAGTATAGTCAATAAAGTATAACCTGGAAGTGGCTATAAGTTTATATTTTATTGACTTATCTTCCTGGATGAATCAAATCAGTATAGGTAAACAAATTTTGAGATTAAACTTTAATACATGTATAGTCCTAGTCTGTCCAAGTGTCATTAAAAATGGGATCACAGTCAAGATACTTTCATGAACAACTTTTTTCCCTGCTTATTGAAAGGATGTATGCCTACCACTCCTCCAGCCAGGATGAAATGCAAAAAGATGATATTCCTTTTCCCCCAGTAGATTCTTGTAATGATTCCCTGCTTGAAGAACAGACATATTCACAACTATGTAGCATTAGCAATACCTTTACTGTATGATTAGAGTTCTTGACATTCCTCGTAGAAGAACGCTACCACCTTTGCTCATTTGACTAGGTCATAGACCTATACATGTACATGTAGGTCTAGTTCAACTTCAGAGATCAGTGTTTCTCAACATTACCGTAGGCCCACATTGGTGTTCGTAGATCCAGTTCTGATTTCAATCAAAATTTTAAAAGTAGCCTTCACACAAATTTTACACAAACCCCATTGTCATACAGCCGTGCTGTATTATTCAGGCTGGTTTAGTCCTTGTATATCTCGCCAAAGTATTCGAGTCAATTTCCAGTTGGCTTTAGCATTCTACAGTCATTAGACTAGAAGTACTCATTCCCAATTTACTTTCAGTCACAAAAATATTACAGCATACAATAACCATAAATGTTAAAAGCATGGTTTATTTGTCATTTTGCAAGTTTTTTGTTATACAGATTGGAATAATCATCCAGGTTCATGAAGCATGTGATACTCAGCTTTGCACCAAATTCTAATATATTTTGATTTCTTTTTGCATGTTGCATCGTAAATGATTGACGGATTTGCAAGAATAGAAACATTATTTCTGTTTGAATTGGTAGTGTTTATATATGATGGATTACAGGGAAATAATAATTGTAACATTAATATACATAGATTTTTTCTACCTGAATTTTGAATGTAAAAATGGAATGGGGGGGGGGGGGGGGGTCCCGATCAGATAATGAACATGGGAGATTTTGTTAAATCTCTACCTCTATGAACAATAGGGCTAAATTGTGTCTTTATAATTGAATTTATTTTTCCAGATTTGTTAGCTTTGATTTTGCTTGTTCATTTAATATCCTGTTATTTGTGTTATTCATAATTTTGATTTATTTGCAAATCACTTATTTTGCTGCATTCTTTTTCCCCTTTTCTTCCCTTTGCTGATCACATCAAACTCAACATTATATATTCATCTCTCTTCTTATAATCTGCAATATATATCATATCCTACAATTGTCACTGAACATTTGATATTAGTATTTCATTTTCATTTCCATACTTTTCATGCTTTCACTGCAATACATATTTGTAATCTCTTTATTACAACGTGTTATTTCACCATCATTTCAAATATGGTATAATAATCATTGCAACATTCAACCATTCCATAATTTTCTGTGGTACTGGTAATATACACTGCTGTATAACTATCTTGCAAATATCTTTCTCTGCAATATGAAATTAATGTATGAATTTTTTCATTATATTAAAATCTTTGGATATTTCCATCATAAATATTTTATACTTAATATTCTGTACTCCTGCGGTTCGTCAAATTTATTTCATTTCCTTTTCTTTATTCTGACCATTCCATTTTGTAATATTTAAAAGGATAATTTCCAATCTGGATTTATATTTGGCTACCTCCAATGTCCTTTTTTTCTCCAATTCAAACAAGATTCTTTCATTTACAACTATTTACTGTATGGTGTAAACTAATGACATTATTTTTCATTATTTCACTGGTTCAATATTTCATGGAATGGTGAATCTTTCATGTTGAAATCAAATTGAACTTTCTGGGGCATTTGAGATTTGTCATCTTCTTTTGTCTTTAACCTCTCGGTTTTGAAAAACAACAATTCTTGGATATTTGTTGATCGGCAAACCACTGACCCTTGTCTATGTGGACATTGTTAACTTGACCATGGCTTTCCGCTGGGTATCAAAATATGCCCTTGTCCAAAACCAAGCCCTCTCCTCCTGTCCTTACTGTTTTATGAGGTCAAATTCTGGTCCCTATCCCCCATGTTGGACTCGTGTTTCATCCCTGATTGCTCTCTGGACCTTTTCTTGGAATTGAATTTTGTCTGATTTCTTTTCTTGATTATCCTCTGATTTCTTTTGGGCAATTTTTTTGTTATTGGTTTTTTTCACAATTGTCTAATTATACTAATACTTTTTGGTGCAAATGTCAAATTCCTGTAACTTTTGATGAAAACTAAAAATGAATTCCGATGAAGGGAATAAATCTTCACATTTCATCCCCTTACAAAAACAAATCCTCTCCCATCTGTATTCTATATTCACCACTTGATAACATACAATCCCAAATTTTCAACTTTGCAAAGTTATTTATTCTTTTCATACTAATCATTAAAAAATGAAATTTTATTTTCTGTTCAATGCATTCATATTGTCATTCTTCACACCACTTCTTAATGCATGCCAAAGCACTTCATAATTTTATTTATCCTACATTTTGCAATATTTTCTTTTTCATTGTATTTTCTCTTTATTCTACATGTACACATGTATTGCTTTTTCTCTTCTATCTTTGCCCTTTATTTCCTATACCATTAATCACCTCTGTTGTTTCTGCTACATGTATATCTGCTTCTCGTATCACCATCCCTACCTCTGCTAACATTGCCATTGTCACATTACAACCACAACCGTTTCCACCAACATCTATCTATCTATAATCACTTTCCACTCTCCACAACAATTTCTACCACATCTACTGTATTATTAACCACTCTAATGTACCAATCTAATGTACCAAACCCATTGTCTCTTTCTGGCCTGGTACTCTGCCAAAATTATTGCAACCATCCCTACTGGCACTTCCACTACCACTTCTCCCCCCCCCCTGCTACCACCATTACTCCCTTTGCCTTTCTGTTGCCAATGCTTTTACCACTGTCATGCTACCATTTTGACCAATGCTACCACAAACACACCCACAACACTACATCCCTGTAAATCACTGCCTTCCGCAATCGACCATGCCCTTCCATCATTAACCCCAATAGCTCCGACGACCAAGTGAAAGTCGTATACCCTCTTCCTCGAAATCGAGGAAAGAGCAAAACGCCAGCAGCACGGCCCAGCCTTCCACAAATGGCACCCGCCGGCAATCTGACTCGGGGTCCGATTCTTCCTCGACCGGTGTGGTTGAACCCATCGCCAAAGTTGAGACTTCAGAGTCTTATTCCTCCTTACCCGAATCTGAATCACAGGTACTTGACTTTCAGAGGGAAAGTTAGATCAGTATTTAGCTTCAATTATTGTACATTGTGCTTTCATTTGTAAAGTGCTTATACATTTATATAGATCATAGAATTATTGCTATGTTATTGTGTATTAAAGCCTAGATTGTAGGTACACTAGCAAGCTGTAGTATGAATAGTACATAAAAGTACTATGTTGCCAGTTATCAATTTTGCACTGCTTTGTATTTCTATTCATATGCACAGCATGAAGTAGTTTCTAGGTGTATGGTTTGTTGTAATAGGCATATTTACATGTACCAAACAACACTAACTAACTTATCATTTTATTATATTAATTAATTCAGTTACTGGGAGCTTTAATTATACAGGGAATTTACTTTTCATTACATCTGTTTAAAGGTAATATTCTTCAAATTATGTTAAGCACAGTTTCTCTCAATGGATCTATGATTTGTAGATCAGGCAGGTTTGAGGTTAATATCGTCTGGAACTTTTGGCATTTATAGAGATTCGATGAAGGATTGGATAATAATTGGACAAAACCTTTCTAAGGAAAATGTCATATTCATGATCTTGTTTTCAAAGAGTGATGACTTTTTGTTTGTGACTTCGTCTTCACCACAACATTCTTCCTCTTGAAAAGCCATTGATAGATCCCTGCTGAACTTTTTCTATACACAGTATCTTTGACCACAAAATATTCCTTATACCCCCAGGAATGGCTCACCCCTAACTCTAATATGTTGGTGTATGGTGTTGATTGCAGGGATGCCCAAACTGTAGATGGATACCATTGGTTTTGAAAATAAGAGATTCATTTTTAATAGCTGCTTTCCAGTGCATAGTTCTGGTTTAAATGCATGTAGAATACACCAATTTATCCCCTATCTCTCTCGTTATTGGAATTTCTCAAGTGTGGGCAAAAGCTTAGTTTTTTATGTTGTGTAGATACCCTCTATTGGGAACAAGGAGGGAAGGGGGTAGGCAAGTATAAGAAGAAGGCGAGTGTGTGTGAGTGAAAGAAAGAGAGGGGGAGAGAGAACGCACCAGATCTTCAAAGAAAGAAAAGAAGACTAAAAATAGGGAAGGAAGAAATTCTTTTTCTGATACAATCTGTCACCAAGTATAATTTCAAGCCAATTTAGTATTTCAGCATCTCAACTAGAGGAGAGGGCTAAGATTAGTGGTAAAGTGGGCTGAGTCCATAAAAGAAATGATCAATTTCCTTCTTGAATCCCATCCTAGCCACCAAATACTTCCTGCCTTTCAGCGAGGCATACATGTCTCATCACATCATTCTGTGGTTCATCCTGGCTTGAACATCTGTATTTGGTGTACAAAATTAGTAAGCATTGGAAAGAAAATGTAGTCCATGTCATAATTATTTGACCACTTTCCAGAGAAAGAGAGCAGGGAAACTCTTGAAAGGCCAATCTCTTAAAGAATGCTAGCGAAACAAAATACCATGAATATAAATTTCCTCAAGAATACTTGCAAATTACAGTTCTGCCCACTTCACTTTTTTCTTTTATGAAGTTAGCCATCAAAATTACATTTTTTTTAAAGCTCGGTGATTCATTTTCTTGTATTTTGCCTAAAACCTGTATTATAGCCATGTGAAATCAATCCGCACCAATGGCTTCAGGGTAATTTTTTATTTAAGAAGAAAATGTATTTTTCTTTGCGGTTTGCACTACCTCAAGATGCTTTACCGCGTTAAAGGCACAAGATAATGTTTGATATTAGAAACTGCCTCGTTTGGAATGTATGCCTACATACATTAGGAAAAGTGAAAAATTTGTTTGTCTACTTTTGATAATTAGGCCTTTTATGATAATGGTGATATTGTATGCAATCAGTTTAAACAATATAAGTATTTTTGCATATTTTACATTTGAATACTATTTGAAGCCTTCATTATATTTTTTTAGATGTATCTTGCCACATATTCTTTGCAAATTGTCATCATTGTTATTTCAATGAAATTGAAAATGTTAGGCTCTTTTTATTCCACTGTGTTAATTACATAAACTCTATCTTTTTAAAGATCACTTTATTGCAGTTTTAATGAAACTTAAATTCAAATGAACTACATTTTGGGGTAGAGTTGGACTTTTTAGCTTTTAACAGCTTGCCTGTGGGGTTCTCTGTTCAGTCATTTTATTCTTCACTCTCCAAACTTTTAGCCAAAAAATATAAGAGAGATCTGGCTCTTGGCATCATTCTTTCTGATACTTGTTATGATTGATGGATTTAGCATGGCTGTCCTCCTAGTACAACCCCTTTCTTTCCAGTTCAGTTGAAAAGAAAACATTTCAAAGGCGAACACATACTATTGAAGTGAGCCTTCAATCTACATGTAGTCTGCCTTTAGTCTAGCCCTCCAGTCTAGTTTTTGTGCTTTGTTCCACTTTACTTAAACTCATACAATCACAAGATTTTGTATGCCATGATTTTGAGCATAACTTAAAGGTTTGACTGGTAAGTGAAATGAGCATGGGAGTCTTGAAATAAATGAAGTTCAAATGGGAAGTAAAGAGTTTTTGCAAGTTCAAATCCCCCTTGTGTTATGAAAAGAGCATTCAAAAGAAGTATGATAGCATATGACGATCCAGTAGGCCTACATGTATGATCATTGACTTCTAAATCAATTAAGCACTTTCAGTTTCAGACTCTAGTCAGACTGACTATTTTCCTGATTTTATAGTGTAGTATAGTGTACTAGTAAAGTGAAGTAGGCCTGTAGTAAAGTATATTTTTATATAGTATAAAGTATAGGTTATATATGACCCTGGTAAGGTATAGGGGGTGGTGCATGATACAGCAATATATTTGAGTTGCACACCCCCCCCCTCCACCATATGCATGCATGCTCTTCTTGATACTGTAACAGTTGACAAGATTAGATATAATAGATAATAGAATACAATCAATTATATCTGGAGTTTAATATCAATTTCTGTTTCATTGGATGCAACTTTTGTCTTTGGTCAGAAAGTGCTAAAACTTTTTTGCAACAGTGTCCTTTCAATACTATCATTTTTTTTATTTCAGGATACACTAGCCCTTTAAATCTCAATACTTCTGATAAATATCATGTGTGAAAGATTCTAATACTGTCCTCCAGCAGGGTTTTCGTTGGGGTGATCAGGAACTGTTAAGTGAACAACCTGTCAAAACTTTCCTGAACCCTGTTGTGTCTGCAGGGGCTATATGGGGCACAGAGGTCATAAATATGACAGGGTGGCAAAATATGCCATTCTGATACTCTGCATGCCTGTTACCGTTTTATAAATGGGAGTTTATTTTTGGAACGTAAACATGATACCCCACCACCTGTTTTTCACCTCCCTTCCCCCCCCCAGCACCTCCATCTGTCTTTCTTGAGCATGGCTGTCCCAAAAAAATGCAGTGGGAAAGTCCCTGGCTCTTCTGTCTAAGTTTAATTGTTTTCCCTTTTTTCTTTGAGAAAGAAGTTGATGATACATGATTTAATTTAGCCTCATAGTTAAAATGGATTTTTTTTTCCTTTTGTGTGTAAAAGTAGGCCTCTGAACTGATGTCACTGATAGTACAGTAAGAGGCCTGTAGACCTTTGTCCCACAATTGAGTTTTGTCTCGCGGTACTGGTTGCAGTCACTGATTATACAGTAGTTTGGGATTTAGGGAATAAATGTTAACTTAGTAGAGTTTGAATTGGGAAAAATTATTTGTGATTCCATGTCTGATTTTTGTGGAAATTTATTCAAATTCAAAACATGTGGATCTATTCTTCTTGTTCTTGTTATGTTTCTGCTTCTTATTATAAACAATCACATTTTTAGGTCGCTGACCTGAAGGGGGTTTCATAAATCTGTTCAATATAAAAAGAAAACTACTTCAAGAATCTGGAAAGCTAGTGGGATTTAAGAACATTAATTTGAGTTTAAATCTGTTGTTTCTTACTTTGTATACATGTATTGATGCTTCTAAATTATGTATTGATGTCTGCCTACATGTTTGTTTTCATTTATGTATTCACATGATTTTGGTTTAGTTGGTGCAGCTGAATTTCAAGTAGGCCCTGTTACAACCGATAATGTTGCAATTGCGACATGCGTTGACTGACATACGTTATGATTTTGGCATAATAGATAACACATTCTGAGTAACAATATGGAATAAAATTTCTTTTTTGGTGGGGATATTTTACCTGATTGCTAAGAAAGCATGAATGCTTGTAAGCAAGCAACCAGAGGACCAACGGCTTTAGGTCCTCTCCGAAGGACCTGGTAATAAGGATTAATGCCTTACCAAAGGGCACTAGCGCACCAAGTGAGAATCGAACCCGGGTCACCGGAATACAAATCCCCCGCTCTACCGACTGAGCCATCGCGCCTCCTAAAATTTCATGAACAATGGAAATATAAATAAATTTGCATTTACTTTTCAGCTAGATGACCTTACTCTCTCGCAAAATTAGCCAATGTACATGTATAGCGATGTAGATGAATGGTGGTATGCGTATACTTGCGTTTCACTAGTCCACACATTTTAACATTTGGCATTTTTCAAAATCCACCCCCTTCTCCTGACTATGAATTTGATACTGACCCCCCTCCCCTGCATCCACACCTTACCCACCAGACACACTCTTAAAAACCTTCATAGGACAGAGCTTGCACAAATTAATCAGTGAAAACATATTTTATGTCTTATAGTTAACTTGAGTCCTGAAGCGAATATACCACTACGACATTATGCTTTGGATGCTCTTGGCAATAATGTCGCAATCTGCGACATGATGCGTTTGTGTGGCATTATGCGTTGCTGCGACATTATATTTATCGGTTGTAACATGCGCTACATGTATACCATGCAACTGTTATGATCACAAATGGTAGCATGGATATAATACAGTAGTTGAATATATATCTACATTACTATTCAGACTTGGCCATACATAATTCATAGGCCTACATTTACTTGCATCGATACAGGATATGGCAAGATATATATGCTAAAACATGATGTAATCAATGTACAATGATACTGATAGTAATACAGGTGTGATCAAACCTCATTGAAATCAAATGTAGCTTGCCTGATATACCAATCTGAAGGTTTACTATGCCATTGTTTCAATGAGGTGTGACCAGACAGACCTTGATTAAAATCACTCTAACTTTCTAACATTTGGTTTGAGTTGGTTGTTTAATACTTGCATCTTGTTATATTTTTATTTGTATTCTCACCTTCCTCATCCTCCCCGTCTAACCCCCATCTCCTGCTGACCTTATGGTGACCTCATTTTGATGACATCATTAATGACATCATCAGTTGATAGAGCATGAGTTAGCCATCCTGAGGGCTCAGCATCAACAGGTACCAGTTAAACTAACACATTACATGTAGATGTCTTCAAATCATTCTTTTATCTTGATGTCAGTGATGGAAGTGGTATATTTATTTAGAAAATTAGCAACCCCTTTTTATGTTTATTAATAATTTTGTTTTAAAAATTAGCAAATAATATATTTTGTTTTAGTATGTATTTACTATCTTATATTGTATATGGTAGTACTACAGTGTAAATAATTATATTAATATGATTCAATCATTTTACTTTTTTATATCATATTTGTAGACAATCTTGTTTATATATATCTTACTTATATGTCAGATATAAAATCTGACATACGTACAGTAAAATTCAATCTTTGACATTCTAATGGATTGCCCCTTTAAAACAGTTACCTTCAAACAATGATATTGTCAATCAAGTAACTTTAATAAACCAGTGTTTATATCCAACATTTGATTTGAAATAAATAATAAATGTAACAAATGTACATGTACTCTGTACAAAATAGCAACCGTATAGCTTTAGCATCTATTGAGCTATCATATCACATGTTATATTCCTGTCATTAATTCTATGTTGATATACTGCTTCATTATATCATACAGAAATTGCTTACAAAATGCAAACTTGCAAAGTTTATTGTCTTCAAGTACATGTATTCTTCATATTGTGCTTCAATGTAGTGCAAATCTAGCATACAGATAAGCTTATGCTGGAGCATTCTGCTTTGTTATTATAATCATACATTTTAAAATAAAATGCAATCTATAATATACCCTAATGTGGTGGTTGTCAACAACATATCAGTTCCGTTTCAAATAGATGATTTTATCAAGATGAGGGAAACATATATGGAAAAGATTTGAGTTATTTTAAATTTTATGAAAACCGTAGATTGTTTATGTACCATTGCATGCCTAGATCTAGTGAAAATGTTTTTGATTTGATAATTTTGTTAGATATTAATTTGTGCATACATGTATATTGGATGTTCTTTGAAGTTTTTGAATGGCATGTGATTGTCTGCATGAGATTGATCTCGAATTATATATCAAACCATAGGACTTCTTATTAACAGAGTTGGTTTATCATTCAAGAGTTCTACTCATGGGACAGTTTTGTATATTGACTCATAAGCATTGATCTAATGACTACACACTCTATTGCTATTGAATTCAGTATGTTCGAGAGAGTGAGGAGTCAGTGGAGAGTTTGAAGGAGCTAGTGGAGTCTGGAGACAGGGAGAAGGTGGAGCTTATGCAAAGACTTGAGGAGACACAAAGGTAATTATCTCTCTTGTTACCACACTGGCATTCTTGTATCATGCAAGTTTGTTTCTTATTAGTCCTCATAATTTAATCTATAGATCCTTTATACATCAGCATGAAAACCAACAATAGTTAAAAAAAATCTTTTAGATTTTATAAATGCAGCTGTTGTCACTTATTCAGTCATTACTGCACAAATTACTGCCAGATTGTTCTGTATCACAATTGAATAATTTCAGTTTTGATGAATTAATCAGAGATACACATCAGTTTTTTTTAAATAATTGTTTTCAGTGTTTTCATCGATGCTGATCAATATTTTATTTTTTCTCTAATAAAGACAAGTTGATGATCTTCAATTCAGGATAGCAGAAGCTACAATAACATCATCAGATCTTCAGGTATTACTCTATATCATACTTGCTTGGGGGGAGGGGGGAAGGGGGGATAGGGGAGTTTACTTGTCCTCAGTAGTGACTGCACTGCAATACTCTGCAGATTATATCATGTTCATTTTGTTCTTTTGTACAATGAATACTGTACAATGCTTTGCTATTGGTTAGGTCAAGCTCACATGCTATTCAGAGTTAGCTTATGTTGCACCAAACTGGTTTTGAAATCCCTTCCCCATTGCCTGCTCTTGACTTTTGAACTACTTTTGACAATTTTCAGCAGTTAAAATGCTTATTTTACTGATGGTCTATTAAAGTTTAGGGGAAAGTATTTCATATCCATATTTCCATATCCGTATAAATCAAGTAGTTAATTTATGTACATATTTTCAGATTGAGGAGTGGAAATCCTAAATGGGCATATTAATTGTGTTTAAGGCTTATCAATCATTGCGTTATTTCAAATTTACCTCATTTCTCTGCACCAGTGCTAAATAGTTTCCAGCATAAAAAAAGTCTTTAAATGCTGTGAGCAGTCTAATAGATGACCTACCCAAGTAGTAGGACTAGTAATATTGAGTGCCTTGGGAATGTTGTTCAAATGGTGGATACAAGCACTATATTTATGTCACACAATCATGTTTATAATCAAAGAATTAAATTGAATTATTTAGCTCACCTCGAACTGACTTTTTCTTTCTGCTATTTATGGTATATTTTTTAAATGATATTTTATGATTTTATTTCAGGAGGAACATGAGTCAGAATCCCAGAAGTTAAAGGAGCTTTCTTCCCAACTAGCAGCTGAGTGTAAGAAAACAAGCTCATTGGAAGCAGACATCTTAGATTTCAAGGTAAGTTTGAGGCACAGGGCCTATATTTCTGGATTAGAGTTCTAATCCGATATTACCGATGGGCATTGGAATATGTAAGAAAACTTTTAAACAAGTGGCTATGGCGCATCTTTTGCCCGGTTATTCTGATAAACACTATTAATCGTCGACAAACACTTGGCATATGGCGCATCATAAGCATGACACTTATTTACATCCTGGGGAGTAGAGAATATGCATACAATGTGTGCATGCAAGCCAGTACCTGATGATGGGGGTATGTCTAGAAAGCTATCAGAGACATCGTCCTAGGTGGTATTTCATAAAGCTGTTTGTAAATTATGCACAACTTATGTTCTTGGTTACTTAATCAGACTCTAAATCTTTTTAATTCCATCAGATCGTTTAAAAATTATTGTGAATAATGCCAGGTTTAGTTTTTGTCCAAATTTGATCATTATAATCAGAAAATTCATTACCGCTATTAAAATGTGTATTTCATTAGCACAAAAATAAGTCGCCAATCTTGAGTAAAATTGTACAAAATTTTATAACAGCTTTAAGAACCCCCCCTCCTGAAATTGAAGTGCCATGTGTATATGAAAGCAAATTATTATGTGCTTTGGACACATGAAAATGCATTTCATACAAACTTTCCTAATTATGTACATTACATTTAGCCCCACATTCTGTGAGAATAGTGCATTACCAGCCATTACTTTATTACATTCATGATCTGCTGCCTTCTATAGAGTCAGAATGAAGAGAAGGAGTTCAAGATCGCCGAGCTGGAGATGGAGGCCTCCACCTATACAGAACAGATGGAAGAGCTCCAGAAACAGCTTGAGGAGACCAGGCTCCACATGGGAGAGCTGGAGACAAGGACCAAGGAAGGGGAAAGGACTGGAGAGGAGGCAGAGCAGTTCAGGAGGAGGGTAGCAGAGCTCGATGTGGAGCTGGAATCAGTCAGAGGGAGCAAGGAGGAGCTGGAGAAGAAAGTTAGAGTCTTGGTAAGATATCGAATTAAGTTGAGGTTCTCACAGACCTTGATAATTTTTTAAGGGAAGAATGGAATTTTTACATTTTTTAGTTCTTGGATTGACATGACTTAACTTTATTTAGCTCACACTACTCCTATATTTCCCAGTGGAAATCCTACATTTTTCCTGTTTTTGATCAAAATCATTGCCATTTGTTAGAAAGTTTGGAGGTGAGTAATCATATGTTCAAATGTTTTTACCCCATCTTACCTAGTCTCACAAGCTGGTCTTATCCAATGCTAGAAGTACCCTCCTATTTTCTCCAGAGATGCCTGTCCTTATTTGCTCTGGTCTAGGTGCTGCCTGCATGTGATGTAAATGTCATTCTATCAACCCTTTTATGTCTCCCATCTTTGTTCTTACCCTGTGTTTGTATTAAAGATCTTGTTTTGTTCATTATTATTATGCAGGATGGTAATTTGAAGACAGAGATTGATCTGAGGCAAGAAAGGGATAATGAAATAGCAGGTCAGTATAGAGATTACTTTTAGCTATGTTGTATCAAGTCATGAAGAGTGGTGCTATTCAATGATGTTTCCACAAATAACAAGAGAATGGGCAGTTTCAAGTTTTGCTTCAGTGTTGGATGTTTAGAGCATGAATTGACTGGCCTAACCAAGAATATTCTTGGAAGCAAGGTTTATGACGTGAATCACATACGTCACTAAGCTCCTACTCAGTCCAAGTTCTAGCCTCATGTTAAAGCTTAATAATGCAGTTGCAGCAAACAATAACTTCATTAGAAAGTCTTTGATATCAAGGTTTTTTGTCACCATAACATCTTTAGTGATGTATCTGCATGAAGTATATTTTGTTCTTTATTTTTATGCATTTTTATGTTTATTCCACTTGCACAGAACTAAGCAAGAAATTATCAGAAGAAGAGTCTGCTCGAACCAAGCTTGCTTTCGATGTTCAGGGATTAAAGAATGCCTTATCCGGTAAGTCCTTGTAGCCATTTGATGAATTCATATATTAATAGCTGCATAATTACACTACTACAATTGTTAATTTGTATTATACAGTGTCCATAGAAACCTGAACTATGGTCATGTGGGTTAGTGGTTCCTTGGTTTGCTGTATCCCATGTAAGCAAATGAAAATAGGCCCCTGGTCTCATGCTAATGCTGTTCAAAATCTTTCAAACTCATTATTTCCAGATATTTTGAAATACCCTGTATTTTGTGTTATGTTGGGGCTACCCACATTTTAAACTGTGGGGACTACCCACAGTATTAAACCTAGGGTGGCTTGTAGTCTAATAATAGTACAATGAAAAAACAATGAACAATATCAATGCACTGAAAATCTGTTTTCTTGCAGACTTTGAAAGAAAGTGTCAAGCAAGCGAGGAGCGATGTAATCAACTGGTGGAGGACAAGAAGAAACTTGTGAGTTCACTTAGCATTATTTTTTTTTATATACAAATGCATGTAATTCATTAAGAGCTCAATTTGCATTAATTTTGATGTGTACATAAATGAATTAGTACACATGCATCCTCTCCCTTCTTACTCCCTTCCTATTCCCCATGCCCCTGACCTTTTACCTCCTTTGTCCTCCTACTTATTCTCCTCAGTATTCTCCTTTTCTCATTCTCTTCTACTCTCCCACCCCTGCCTCATCATCTTCTGTTCCCTCTTTCGTCTCCTTTTTCTCCTTCTTCCTCCCCCTACCTCTGTTCTTTCCTTTCCTCACCCTTCTACTCCTCTTCCCTCTTACTCCTCCCCCTTTTCCAATCCTGCTCCTCTTCTTCCCTCGCCTTCTATTATCCACATTTCTTTGCTATCTCCTTATTACTTTACCGAACGATTTACTTTCTTTATATTCTCCACTGTGGTGTATTTGCCTACAACTGACATTTCTTTCCTCTTCTTATTTTTAGGAAAATGATATTGCAGAATTAATGAGAAACTCGGGCAACAGTTCAGAGCAGCTAGTTTTGCTGAATGAACAAATACGAACAAAAGATAGGTAAGCTATTAATGTAGTTTGGTTCAATTCATCCAGGAAGAGTAATTGTATGAAGCAATTTCTCCCTGTTGTCCATAGAATATATCCCCTCTATTAATGAATAATGTTTAGAATGACATAAATAAAGACTAATCCTAGTAATCTTTGTTGGAGGTTTACAATTTGTGCTCAACGACACATATGAACTCATGCATGATGCTATCTACAAGTGTAATACGCAGTGCTCAAAAAACATTTGTTTTACATGCTTTATAAACTTTGCATATTATTTTAAGATTGTTACTGAAAAATATAATGTGTTTTGCATTAAAACTTTCTGTTTGAAGAGTATGAAATGATTATAGTGCTGGTAATGATAATGATATTAGTAACATGATCAACAAAATGATGATCATGTGGGTGATTTCTGTGTATATAGTACCAATTATTTTCACAAAACAATGAGTTTAATTATGGGCTTTTTATATCACATTCGCTCATCAAGGCTACCAAGTACAAAGCTCTTACATTGCAGGTTATATCTCCCTGCCAGTACCTGTTTACACCTTGGTAGATAATGGCAATTGTAAATCAAGGCCTTATGAAAGGACATTAGTAATGCGGTTTGGTTGAAACCTGAATCTCATGATGCAATTTCAACCTTCATGTATGTATGGTGTGGAAACAGGTATGTATTGTGAATTTAACATTTTGTATTCCACTCTTGCACGTAGGAGGATAGAGGAACTCCAGTCAAGTCTTTCCAGTGCCAACCAAAACGTGTCTCGGCTCGATGCCCTCCTCAGCCAAACCAGGCAAGAGGCTGATGAGGAGGCTAGGCGGGTGGCTCAACAACACCAACAAGAACTACAGAAATACAGACAGCAGATGAACAGTCTGGTAAGTTGGGGCTGAGCCCTGCAGGTAGAATGGATTCTTTTGATGGTTTGAAGGGCACCAATCACCTGAAATTGTTCTTTGCCAAGGGTTTACCAATCAGCCTTCACACCTCGTGATAAGAGTGTAGGAATAAGTGGCCTACCTTATTGCGAATGCTTTTAGATAAAGAAAATTAAAAGGAATTAAAAAGAAGAAGAATACATCACCCTTTCTTAGAAGCACATTATAACACAGAATCGATCTAATCCTTCTGGCATCCTATCTTGAGTGGGATGTGCTATCAAATCAAATATCAATGACCAGCAATGTACAAAATGTGGCAGTTTTAAAAGCACATTCACAGCAATCTATCCATGCCCTACTGAGGTTTTTGGAGATGAATATAATCCCATGGCTTAAATATGAATTCAAGGTGATTGGCTGCTTCTTGCTCGAGATAATTTCGACACTGAATGCTAAAGTTTATTTGAAAGGTATCACAAACTTTTGCTTATCATCTGAACTTCACATATGCCCTCTGAAATTATTGTTTGGAATTTACAACTTGTTAAAACAGATAATCAGTTTTCACATAACTGCTGATTTGCTTCATTAATTAAAAGTCACTAGGCTGAAATATTCATATGTTGTGGATGTTTAAAAACAGTGTATCATTTCACAAAGGTCAGAGATAGTACTGGATTGTGATACTCTCGTCAAAGGTGAAGTCAATCCTGAAAGTGATTTTGTTTGACTAGGAGCAGAAAATTTCAAACAATAGGTCAGAATTTTGGATCAAATTTTGGTTATTAAGTGTTCACTGACCGGGGCACCATTTCACTATGGATATCATCAATGACAAGCTATCATTCAATGGTTGTTACGATAGAAACAGATCTTCTCAGTCAACCATAAACAAGAATTTCTCAGTGAGTGAAAACTTGTGGGGGAGATATCCTTGATGAATCAGTGCCCTGCTAATCTTCTAATTATCTGCTTTTTATTCAAACAAAACAACTTTCAGTGTGGGGTTTCCCCTTGGTATCAAACATGATTACCATTTACATTGCAAGTATATTTACATTAATTCTTACCAAAATATGTGCAAAGTTAGTCATCTTGCCCATGGACCAATCTGACGCTTTCACAAATTGGTTCTTGAAATTTCTGTTAGAGCAGCTTTTATTATTATTTGTAAGCATTGATTATGATTCATATTTCATTAATGGTAAAAGTCATAAAAAGTAGTACTTTCTTTATTTATTTTCTATTATTTGGTTGAAAGTTAGTGATTCTCCATGACAACAATATAATTTTTCTAATGCATGGAATGTGAATATGTGTTTTCAAAGTGACAGCTGTGTAATATTGTTCAGTATGAATTCATGTAAAGATGTGTTTGTCAGAAAAGGAGCATTGGACTTTAAAGGCAATGTCCAGCCTGAATATAATTATTTTTCTGTCAACCAGCAAAATCAGTGGAAATTTTCAGTGAAGTTTGAGGAATATCAAATAAAAAATACCTGATATTTTAATTGAATTGGTAATTATTTTAAATTCATTTTTTTTATTCAATGCATTGGCTTGAGCTTTAAATGTAAAATTCACCTGCTTTTGCATGATTTGATTAATTTCAAAATTTTGAAATACCCATATTTTTACATTCCTCAAACTTTCATTGAATTACCTTTTTTGGTCTCTGATTAATCCTGCTTTGATGAAAGTTCACTTGGCATTGGGTTCATAGTCTTCCTCTGCTTACAAGACAAAACTTATTCTTGCATGTATACGATCTGGCTTATCTGCATGCTTAAGTGTACAATGATGTATGTATGTGTACCTGTATGTATGTTCTTGTAACCTATTCTTGTACTCCTCGTTGCGTCCCTCCCAAACTCGTGCATCATGTGTTTGTTTCCATTGTGTGTTTGTCCTCTGCTATGTTCACTCATGTTTTATCTCTTCCTGTGTGTCTTGTCTTGTGTGTATCATCTCTGTGTCTAGTCTGTGTGTTGTGTCTTATCATAGGGTAATCCTTTCAAGTCATACCATTGAAAATTACTCCCTTTGTGGATGCAGGCATGTTTCATTCCTTATCATCTGCTGGGTTTGAGCAAACATTTCATTGATATTGATTTTAGAAAGAATTCTATTTCCAGTGTTCTGAATGATGATATTCAGACATCCATGCCTTGCCCCTCCCCCTTGTCTCCCTTAACCCAAAAAACATAAAAATAAACAGAAAAAAGACAAAAAGGAAGACAAATGATAATATATATTATATTAATGATAGTACACAATAACAAACCTCAATATTCTATTGAAGGAACTGCTACAAACAGAAAGGAATTTGATCTGGATGATAGTGTTATTCGTTCTTTGCCTTTCATTTCTCGTCCCTCATTCCCCAGATACAAGAAATTAAACCAAAGGAATTATTAGACATGTCATATACATATTGTTGACAATGAACTGAAGCAATATCTATCATTACTATAAAAGAGATGCCTTTTTGTTTGTTCTCATCATACTAAATATTCCACTTTTATAGCTAGTGGAGTAAACTGCGAAAATGTTTTAATATTTGTGAACATTTCAATCGTAAATTCATACTGATTAATCATTGCATGATTTAAGTTCTGCATCATCAAATGTATTGCATTCCGAAGCTGGAGTTCTGAGATAAAACAAAATGGGTTTTTAATAAAAATTCTAAGATCATCTTAGAATAACTAGTAATCTTTTTTTTTCAGGGGAGAGGAGGGGGCGAGAGCTAGAGAGAAATACTTGTTTAATGTAGTGGTCTGTTTGTTTGTATTGTATGATTAAAATTTTATTCATAAATACATCAGAAGTTGAAAGTATGCATGGAAAATTATTGGCTCTGAGCCGAATCTGGTCATTTGAATTTCAAAACATTAAGAGATATTGGGATATATTAAAATATTTGGCCCCTCCAAAAAAAAAATTGAAGCTTTATTAGAAGTGTTTCCAACTGCAATCATTTTGTGTTACAAGTGTGACATTGGAGCCCTGTGATTTAAAGAGATGAAATCATTTTTTTTTTGCAATTGTACATTTACATAACTTTACATAGACTTCAATCACTAGTGAGTTTGTATAAACTGCTATTTCCATAAGGGTCGTAAATTACCGTAAATTTCAGGGTTTATTTTTGTTGTTATTGGTGATTGATAAATGGCCTCCTAGATTTCATCACAGAACTCATTCCCCCTCCCACATTCCCTGGCTTTATGCGATTACATGTAGTGATTTTGTCATGTCATGAACACTTGCATCTTGAAAATATATAACAATGCATCAACTAACTCCTTACAGCATTGAACCTGTTTTCATTTAAGTAGCAAATTTGAATTGATAATTGATAATTCTTGCCATCTTTTGCAGGTTCAGTCTTCTAAAATTATAATTTAGTAGGTTTATATCTTTAGGATAAGCGTAATTAAAGCCATCATAATGACATTTATAAATTTGAAAAATTTTACTAAAAATAATAATTGTAAAAAAAAATTTATGATAAGATCATTAATTATATGCAATTGAAAACCACATCCAGAATTAAGAAAGTTTGGGCTATAAATTTAGTCCACATGTCTACACATTTATTTCATGCCATGCACATGATTAAATGTAGAATTGAGAATCAAAATAAAGAATAAAGATGATTTTTAAGTCCATGGTTTAATTAAGTTATATAATTATGATGGAATGAATAGGACACAACAGTGGAATTTTACTTTGCATTTTAGCTGGCAGTATATTGAGTATTGCTCAGGCAATATATTCATTCTAAAGTAGCTTTGTATATACGGTGCATGTTTAGTTGCATAATATGCATTCAAAAAAACATTTTGATCAAATCATCTACATCTGTAGTCTCATTACAAATGGCAAGCATTTAGTGCTGTATAGTCCTTCATTTTTATAATATTGGAATTGTATGATATCCCCTTTAGTTAAATTATATAATTTTAGGTTTATAAAAGTGACCCATCATGGAATAAGTTTTCTTTATTTTTCTCTTTTCCATAGGTGAAATAACCCCATCCCCATCTTAGTAGAGCACATTCCTTTAGCTTTTCAAATTTTCTTTTCAATTAAGTTTTGTTATTTGGATATTTAGTTTCATATTTCCATCATAGTGTCACACTGCAGGTTTTACATGTTGTTTTTGTTTTTAAGTTATTTGCAGCTGAAATCCACCTCCTCCCACCATAATGTTTGCACACCCATTTCTTCTGTTTTGTTGTGAGTGTGTGTGTGTTTGTGTTTTTTCTAACACTCATTGTTTGTTTCTTGTACTTCATTCATTTACGTCATGTTTTCATCCCATTCTCACCTTGTGCCTTTATAATATCACTGCCCTTCATTTTGTATTCAACTAAACTGTTCATTGTAACCCTTTAGTGTAGCTATCAAATTAACCCTTTCATGTAGCATTTACCAAGTTCCAAAGTTCTTTCAGTGGAAAAAAGCAACAACAAAAAATGCTCCATTTCTTTATTTTCTTGATTTGATTTTGATTTGTCCAAGATTTATTTTTCCTGCTTCATGTGCCCTTGTTGTATCCAAACCTATCTTCCCCTTTTGCCTATCCTGTGACCCCCACATGACCCTGACCTTAACCCCCCAAATGATCCCATCCTTACGACAAACACCTCCACCCCAGCAAGCTGAGCTGGAAACAAGCCAGTCCGAGACAAGAAGCATCCGTGATGAGCTGCAAGGAGAGATGGAGGCAACCAAGGTTAGACTTGAGTCTGAGCTCGAGACTATGAGAAAGGAGAAGGTTGACCTTGAGAGTGAGAAGGTCAAGCTTGATGCTTCTGCTCAGGAGACTGAAGGTCGTCTCAAGGATACAGAAGAGAAGTTGCAGACTTATGAGGCAAGTATACGAGGAGCCGTTTCTTGAAGATTAGAATAAAGTTACTCATGATTTTTATGAACAATAGGAATATGTCATTTCAAGTCAAACAAGTTTCTTAACTTTTTTTTGCTATTATCTACATTTGAAATGGGGAACTTTGCTCCTGTAAACACAATGTTTGTCTCTTTTAAGGGTAATGGTGTATCATTGAAGATCCTGCCTGAGTGTCAGGTCACATGACCAAGGTCAAAGTTCATTTAGGGTCAACAAACTTTGATAATTTTGGGGGAGATATTTGTGGAATTGTCATAACTTTAAAAGTTTATGGATCAAGTTCATGAAACTCGTACATAACAGCAGCCATGTATTCCTGAATATCCTGTGCATGTTTCAGATTATGACTAAGATCAAAAGTCATTTAAGGTCAATGAACTTTGGCCATGTTGGGGGTAATTTGTTGAATTGGCATCATAACTTAGGTTTTTGGATTTAGTTCATGAAACATAGACATTAGGGTAATCAAGTATGAATGATTGTTTTGCACATTTCTCAGGTCACATGATCATGATCAAAGGTCATTTTGGGTCAGTGGATATAGTATTCTATTATCATACAATACATGTATTTTCTTTTGTGAATAATTATTCAATAGCTGTTTTCAAAGTCAGCACTACTGCTATATCGAATCGCATGATTCAGGCAAGACTGCCAGAGGCGTTTCACTTGTTTAAATAACGAAAATGATTTGGTACAATATGAATGGATTCATTGTAGATTTATTTCTTATGATTTAATATTTCCGAAAAACTCTGAGCCCATATATTATAGATATTATCACACACCATATTCTATTCATTTATTAAATCACTCATGACTTTAGGAATACCTCATATGCATAATTATTGGTTTCTACCATTGTAGAAACATCCAATCATTGTCAAGGTGTACATGAAATATTTATTTTAAGTCAAGTTTTACTCAGTGGCACTCCTCACAACAATTAGATTTTGTTTCAATTTAAACAATATACAATCAATCTTTGTATGATATTAACATAATTTTTTTTATATGAAATTTGATATTTAGTACATAAAACCTATTAAAAAATCAAAAGCAGAAATAGATACAACCCATTGGAGGCCACGTCTGCATAAATGCAGGCTGAAGTCTTCGGTCAATGATTGTTGTTCGTTAGCCTCCTGTTGGCTAGCCACCTTACATATATGTTAAGACATTTAATTTGCTTTCTCATAGAAAAGAAGATATCAGTGAAAAGATAAGTTTGGTCTTTAAACTGAAGTTGATAATTCAATGGATCTATTTTCTAATTTTTCAATACAGTTATCCAGTGTATCATTTCAGTCAATAAAAAAAGTCACAAAGATAATCTTGTAAATAATTTTTTTTTTCAGCCAGATGCAATTTCATTTATGTATTGAATACCACTGCAAAAGCCAGTGAAATTGATGAACAAACTATATTGTCAGTATTTAGAGTTCATTTGTCACCATGGCATGTCTTGTGTACCTGTCATCCCTGTAGGAGGGTAATGCCAACCTTGAAGACAGCCTGAAGAAGACAACGGAAGAGAGAGATCGTCTACGAGAGGAGCGGGACCAGGCCCTTGCAGATAAACAGCAGCTAATCTCAGACAAGGCTGAACTTGGACTAAGACAGGATGAGGCAGACCTGAAGCAGAGGCAGGTCCAGGACCAGTTGGATAGAGAGTCTCAGGCTAAGATCGAAGTAAGTATAAAACAATTTGAAGGAGAAACTGGGGGATATATATTTCTTGGTCCTTAGCAGAAATCTCTTTTATGTCATTTTGTCTTTGTAATATGTGCTGTCCCACCTACAATATATTCAACTTTATCATGTAAAAAATATGATGTCTGGTGAACTGAAAAAAACAAATGATTTCTTTTACCAGACCTTCCTCAAAACCAAATATTGGGAAAGTCTTGATGGCATTCTTACACTGATGTAACTATGAAAGGCGTTTGCCACCCCAAATGTTTAAATTGAAGAATTTCACAGTGATATGTCTGCTGTTTTCTTTGATGTTTGTAAATCACAATCCTTTCTCCTACACTCCAATCTGATTGTAGTCATGTACATAAGCCTGAAATTAGATGAACTTTATGGGGAGTGAAGGGTGGCGGGATTCCCTGAACTGAATTGAAAATCTGAACATGCATTCTTTATGTAATGTGACTGTAACTACCATACTGTATTCTGAATTGTACAATTCTCATATATCTTCTATATACATTTAATCAAGATTACCTTCTCTCCTTTTCGTCCTCCATCTTTTTTATAACAGGTTGCATTTCTTCCCATCTCTGCCCCTTCCCATGTTTTCAAATTGATGGTCTAACAAGATATATTTGTCTACTCTCCTGTTAAATGAGTTGTACGAAATGTTGTCCAATATGTCAAAGATTTATTTTCTTATGAGTAGAATATAATTTCTTTTCTTTCTTTTTTTTATTCATCCATATATAGCAATATCACTTGCATGCTCATTGATATATGAATTAATGCTTTCATAGTGTGGAATGACATTTATTTGCAATAAATTTGTATGGTTTATTATTTTCAAGGGTCATCAAAAGAGCTATATGAATCATTTTGAGTTGGGCTATCAAATGTAAGCTGAGCACTAACATAAAAAGGACATTATCACAAACATGCACATGATGTATTTATGAGATAGATACTGAGAAATTCTTTCACCTTTTTAACTTTCACCTCTCTTGCAGCTATTGATCAATAATTGATTTTGAGCTTGATCAATAATGTCACCACACAGTGACATTGATCCTGTGAGTTCATGGGAATTCACTAATTATTATCATTAAACATCTACAAGTGTGTGTGATAATTGTGTGTGTGTGTATGCGTTACATCTGTAAAAGGAAGTATTTTGTGATGTGTTGTGTGCATTGTATGAGTGTTTCCCAAATCAGTGCATAATGAGCTCTGTATGAAGCGCTAGAAACAATGTAAATATGCATTTATTTTTATGAATGAATGAATGATTCTCCATGTTATAAAAGTACATGTGTAACAACAATGATACCATGAAGGAGTACTAGTCTTTGATTATGATTTGTGGAAATGCATATTTGATCTGTGGATGATCCAAAGACAAATCCCTTTTTGTAGAATATACTTTGTGATAGATTTCCTAATAATGATAACATATGAAATGATGTTGTTGAATGTGTAGGCCATCAAGACAGCAGAAGAAGCCAAAGCCAACGTAGAGCGAGTTACCTTAGAGCGGGACAGTGCCCTCAGGGAACGGACAGAAGCCTTAGCCCAAGCCCAGGAGCGCCAGATGAAGCTAGAGACCAAAGCCCAGGAAGCTGAGACCCTTCGCAAGGAGCGCTCCGATGCCCAGACTCAAGTGCAGGAGCAGCTTACCAAGCTGGAGACCATGCAGAAGGAGCTGGAAGAGCTCCAGAAGGAACGGACGGCCTCAGGAAGTCGGGTGCAGACACTGGAGGGGGATCTGGATCAGTTGCGCAGGGAGCGGACAGAGCTGGTGGCCCAGGCCCAGGAGTGCACCATCAAGGTGGAGACCAGGGAGAAGGAGCTGGAGGGATTGAAGAAGGAGCTTGAAAGGCAGAGAGAAAAGGAAGAGCTGCTGGCCAAATCATCCAAGGAAGGGGAACAGAATATGACACAACTGCAAACACAATTGTGAGTTGAAACCAAAAATATCCTGTGTTCTCTTTGAAAATTTTGTGGCCTGATCAAACTTAACCCTATCTAAGCTGGGTATTTTAGGAGATCATATGGCCTGCAAGGGCCCTGAGATCTTGGCCAATGACTGCCCAATCGTTGTGAAAATTGGGGCGCGTTTTGCTTTGGACAGTCTTCTAAACTTAAAATAATTTGTTTCATACAAATTGCTATTTATTGATTATTTTATGTATTTCTTTAATTTGTTCTTTGTTTTTATTGTTGGGGACTCTCTCGAGATCCTAAACAGCATGAAGTAAATCCATTTAGACAAGAAAAACTGAAAATAATCATATTCATGATTTTTGTTTGAAAACACAATTTGCATTGACTTTGTACTTGAAATCAAATTTTTTAGCAATTTTAGGTCTGACATGCACAAAATGGTGCGTATCTGCACGTCCCAAATTTGGTCTCAAAAGATGTGCAAGACTTGAAGGTAAAAAGTCTGAGCAGCACGGTCAAAATATTTTGCGCGGCAAAAAATATTGTGCGAATCGTTTAGGGTCCCACGCCTAGGTAGGATTTTTATTAAAAATCCAAGCAAATGCAAGGGAAGAAATCACTTTAAATGGTATATTACAAGATTCCAAGCAGTGTATTAAAGTATGATTGTTGGGTGAACTCTTAACCAAGTCACAATATAAACCTCCCTCTGGCTGTAGTCAAAGTAAAACTCTTCCATTGTGTATTGTTAAAATAACTTGTGCATTTTCTATTTTTTTTTCAGAATTGAGAGAGGTCAGGATCTAGAAGCCTCCAAGAGTTTAGTATCTGAGCTAGAAAACAAGTCTTCCACATTACAAGCCCAGCTTGAAGAACTCAAACAGCAGTCTGATCAGAAGCTACAACAGGTGAATGATATGACCCATTAGAATACTCTAATACTACCCATTTGTTGTTTCTTTCTGTCTCTTGCTTACAATCCCTTCTCAGGACCCAAGTTTAAGGCCTACCACCACTTTTTTTTCTCTCAATTCCATTTTCTGCATCTTTCATTCTCATTTTACAAATTTGACAGTCCTTTCGTGGACTGGCCATTCTGTGAGCCATAAATTTGAGGGAAAGTATGATAAATTTGACTATCAAATGTTTGGAGGTCTGGTATTTGAATAATTTGGCTGTTGAAAGCTTACAGGTGAAGTTCAAGACAAAGATGTAAACATGGAATTTTTCAATAATCACCCCCCCCCCAAAAAAAAAAAAAAACACCTGTGCTGAATTAGGTTTAAATAAATCCATATACATAGTATATATTACAGGGTTTATTGATCAGAGTAAATCATTACACAACTACATGTAGTGGCTAATTGTTAGCAATGTTTTACTTAAGCATTTTCTAGGTTTTTCTTCAAATGAAATGTTATGTGTCAACAAAATAATTTTAATTGTTGAGGAGTGGAGAGAATTGCAGTTGTGCATTATGTCCAGGTGACTTCAAAAGATATTTTTATAAGGAAACCTGAAAGGAAGCTTGGTGACTTGTTAAAAGAAATATTGTAACATATTGAAGGAAACCAAATAGGAACTTTAAAAGGAAACTCAATGACTCATTTTGCATATGAAAACACATTATTCCTTGATGTAAGATTATTGAGGTGCCTAATACTCACAATTTTTTTCTGCAACATTTTTCACATGAGCAGGGCAGAATATATATTCTGTTGATTGAAAGCTATGTACGTGTATAGAAAATTTATATATGTTGGTGCATTTGGTTTTGTTTTTGTAAAGTGTCATTTTGATGGATACTCTCTATTTCTAGGTGGAAAAAAGTTTGTCTGAAGCAAGGGCTTCACTGGAAATGGTCTCAAAGGAGAAGGAAGCCCTATCAGGGGATCAGTTATCACTTGGGAGTCATCTCCAACAGAGGGACCAGGAATGCTCCAGGTTAAGAAATGAAATCAAGACTCTGAATGAGAAAATTGACACTTATCAATACCAAATAACAACTATTAAATCGTCCATGTCAGATGAGAAAACCTTGTTTGAGAATGAAAGAACTAGACTGAGTGAACAGGTTACTGAGAAGGAAACAGAAAGTGTGCATCTCCAAGAAGAAGTGTCCAGTCTGAAGGAGCAGGTGTCCACCTACGAGGCCAAGCTTGATGAACTGGACTCTCTAAGGAAGGAGAAGGCTGAGGTTGAGGAAGAGAGGACAAGGTTTGCAGATCGGTTCCAGGAGAAGGAGAAGGATACAGAGCGGCTCCTGGGGGAGGTAGGGAGCTTGAAGCAGCAGGTGGAGAGCTATCAGACTCAGCTCAATCTAGCCAAGCAAGCATCCTCAGAAGGAGAGAACAATGTAGGAGCTTTACAAGCTGAACTGTGAGTAGGATGACATTAAGTATTGTCTCTCTCTTTTTTCCTCTTTCTGCAGTGGTTATAGTATATACCCAGCCGATGGGATGGGAGTGTGACACCAAAACACTCTTATACCCCAACTTTATTGCTACTATGGTTAAAATATTGGAGAGGAGATTGCTTCCCGCATTACTGCCGAACTGAACAAGTCATACCTTATTTACCAGGGAAAATGATGAGATACATGCTCAGTTTGGAAAGCATTTACGATTGTGATACAAATTTTTTTAAAATGGAGTTGGCACTCTTTTGTCAATGCTGGCACTGTTTCTATTCAATTTTAAAAAGTAAAGAAGGAAATGGTAAGATTATTCTGTTGTTCATGATAATAGCTATCTTTACCACTCATAGGATTAATCTTGATGAAAGATAGGGGGAATGTGATTGGCATTTTACAATTCTGTCAGTTTTCACATTCTTTGTGCTGTGCATGCAGTTTGTAATGTCAAGTCTCTGCAGTAGTTCTTTCATCACATTTTCAAGTCAATCTTCAGTGTGTAAGAATGAATTTTGTAGACTTGATGTAAATATCTGTTGAAATTGATGACAGGGCTGAAGCAAGGCATAGGCTCAAGATGGAACAGGAAAAAGTGAACAAGCTAGAGACAGATATGAGCAACACACAGCAAGATATCAATGCATTGCAGATGGCCAGCAAAGAGAAAGAAATGGTATGTTGGACAGGGCTTACATTGTGAATATGTCACTGTAATTCATAATAAAGAAATGCATTGTCATTAGTTTATAGATAAATGTATTTCTTTCCTGCTTCTAAATTATTACTTTGAAGTGAAATCCAATTACATGGATCCAGTGACATGGTCAGTTTAGCCTAACCTCGCTTTGAACTTTGTCTACTGTACTGTCAGCAGATATCCATGTCTCAACTAGAAATTTCCATTCACTCATGGCAGATAATTATTTTGGTATTCTAGTCCTTTTCCATGTGTTTTTTTGTGTGTGTTCATTTGAAAAGGATAGGGGTGATAATAGCTGGTAAAAATAGTGATGATGATGACACTGCCACCGACAACAATGATTTAGAAGATGATGATGATAAAAAGATAATGATATTGATGATGGTAAAGATTCTGAATATTATAATGCTGTGAATATGATGATGAAACAGTAGTCCATGGTCATTTGATTTGAATGATAAATGGTTTGTATCTAATACCTGATATATTTCATTTATGAGGATTTCGTAAATGAAATTCCAAAAGCTACGATTCTTTCTCCATTCTCCTTCAACAGATGGAGCAGAAGAATTTAGACCTTACAAATGAACTCCAAACGGTGAAGGCTGAGTAAGTGTAGTCATACTTATCACAATTCTTGACAAATGTACACTGAAGTGCAAAAGACTGATGAATACTATACCTGCCAATAAAAAAGGCAGACTTAACCCTAATAAGAATCACACTTTCTCAACATTTTTTGCGATAAATCCGCCGCAATTTTTGTCTCACCTGCTTAGCAGAGTGAGACTATAGGCGCCGCTTTTCCGACGGCGGCGGCGTCAACATCAAATCTTAACCTAAGGTTAAGTTTTTGAAATGACATCATAACTTAGAAAGTCTATGGACCTAGTTCATGAAACTTAGACATAAGGTTAATCAAGTATCACCAAACATCCTGCATGAGTTTCACGTCACATGACCAAGGTCAAAGGTCATTTAGGGTCAATGAACTTTGGCCGATTGGGGGTATCTGTTGAATTACAATCAAAACTTTAAAAGTTTTTGGATCTGATTCATGAAACTTGGACATTATAGTAATCAAGTATCACTGAAAATCCTGTGCAAGTTTCAGGTCACATGATCAAGGTCAAAGGTCATTTAGGGTCAATGAACTTTGGCCAAATTGGGGGTATTTGTTGAATTACCATCATAACTTTAAAAGTGTGTTGGTCTAGTTCATAAAACTTGGACATAAGAGTAATCAAGTATCACTGAACATTCTGTGCGCATTTTAGGTCACATGACCAAGGTCAAAGGTCAATGAACTTTGGCAATAATAGGGGTATCTGTTGAATTACCATCATAACTTTGCAAGTTTATTGATCTGACTTTTGAAACTTGGACATAAGAGTAATCAAGTATCACTGAATATCCTGTGCAAGTTTCAGGTCACATGATCAAGGTCAAAGGTCATGTGAGGTCAATGAACTTTGGCCACATTGGGGGTATTTGTTGAATTACCATCCTATCTCTGTAAAGTGTATTGGTCTAGTTCATAAAACGTGGAAATAAAGAGTAACCAAGTATCACTGAACATCATGTGCGAGTTATAGTAGTTTTCAAAGTCAGCACTACTGCTATGTTGAATCGCGTGATGCAGGTGAGACGCCAGAGGCATTCCACTTGTTTGTTTTTGTATCGCGTCGCTTACTTAGTTTTTACTTATTTTGAGACCAAAATTGCAACCCCCTGGTAAACGATTCTGAAATCACGCAACATTTTGTAAGTGCATGCAGACCCACAATAGCTCAAAAACATGAATTCATGTGCAAATCCAATGCAAAAAGTATTTTGAGCCAAAATTCATAAATGTATCATTTTGCTTACTGATTATAATAAATTAATTTCATCTTGTCTATGGTCAAAATAAAGTCCCCGACAATTTTCATTGAAAAAAACAATAAAAAACTTTATTGTGTACAATGTTTTTATGGCAATGTCAATGAAAAAAAAGCTTCAGTGCTTTCCAATATGAAATGCTGTTGCATTATTCAGTGAATATGGGGTATGGAATAATACTTTACTGTAATCTTCTCTTTATCAGTTTTGAATTGAGGATAGTAGACATTGAGTCGGAGAAGGAATCACTCCAGACCACCTTGGATATCACCAACTCAATAGTGGCTCAGAACAAAAATGAACTAGACAAGTGCAAACAGGAGGTAGGTGTTACTGAAAACTGTTTTATTGTTGGCTTCGATCTCTTCATCTCTTTAATTAAAGAGAAAATTTTGAGATGCTTTTGATAGGCATTTGAATTAAAGGGCAAATTTGCCAGATTTACTTAGATAGAGATAGAAATGATGAGATTGGGTGCAACAATAGAGCTTAAGATCACATTGATTGACATCTTCTCCATAGAGCGTACAGAGGGGATGATGACAGGTGAAAGATTTATGCTTGTGCTGATATGTGCATATTGCAAGTCTATCTCTAGTCATAGTAAGATTTCCACTGCAGGGCTACTTAGCAAAAACGTTAGTGATCAATTGCTAACTGGCAATGGCCAATCAAATTCAATGTACCATGTGCTTTTTGTTAAAAACAGTGTCCTGAAACCAATCAGTGTTATTTCATATTTGTTATCCATTACAAACCTATGTGTTTCTTGGTTCAGAACAACCCTATGAGAGTTGTTCTGTGAGGGCATTCTAATGTCAAATGTCACAGGGAAGAGAGAGAATATATTGTCTTGAATTTAATCCTAATAGATTGCCCAATACCAGGGTGAAAGTGCCTTGGCTAGCAGCTATAAATCTACCATCGGTGAGCTTGAGAAAGATAAAGCTAGTCTTCAACAACAAGTGAGCGATCTTCAGTCTGCCTTGGTTTCCTCACAGAGCACACCATCCACACACATAGATGTTGATATGGATGGTAAGTATAATTGGCAAGATTGAATATACCTATAAATCAATGTGTAATTTTCAGGCTGATAATCAGGTATGAACACCTTAGCACATTTTTGATACAGTAAAATGTTCAATTTTCTCTTCAACTTGCTTGTAATTTCTTTTGTAATGATAACCTTGTGTTTCATACAATTTCTGAAAATATCAATGTCCTATGTCACATATATTTGGTTTACCCCTCCAAAAAATGTAGAATAAGATATTTTATGGTGGAAAAATTATGCCCAGGAAATTTACTTCATGACATGTAAAGAAAAAAAAATGTTTTCTACCAGTTTCATTGTCGCACAACAGAATACCATAGAACTATTTAAATGTATGCATCATTGTCCAATCAGATCTTTCGACATGAACAAAGTATGTCTGGATTATGCATATTAACATCATCATAATGTCTGTTGAACACATGGAAAATGATTACCATGCAACCACAAGTTGCCAAACCAAGTTATTTTGTTATGCAATATCCCCCACCCCTTTCAATGAAGTGCCATTTGAATGTGGTTTGAATTGTTTTCACATGTGAACAAGTACCATGGTTAGTTCATGATGGTCAATGAAAGCTGAACTCAATACTCTTGTATATTAAAGGACAAGTCCACCCCAACAAAAACTTGATTTGAATAAAAAGAGAAAAATTCAACAAGCCTAACTATGAAAATTTCATCAAAATCGGATGTAAAATAAGAAAGTTATGGCATTTTAAAGTTTCGCTTATTTTCAACAAAATAGTTATATGAACGAGCCAGTTACATCCAAATGAGAGAGTTGATGACATCACTCACTCACTATTTCTTTTGTATTTTATTATATGAAATATGAAATATTTTTATTTTCTCGTCATTGTCATGTGAAATGAAGTTTCATTCCTCCCTGAACACGTGGAATTCCATTATTTTAACATTTCGTGCTTCAGGCAATGAGGTCCTAATCATCAAATTCCTAAAAATTGAAATATTGTATAATTCAAACAATAACAAACAAGAAATAGTGAGTGAGTGACGTCATCGACTCTCTCATTTGGATGTAACTGGCTCGTTCATATAACTATTTTGTTGAAAATTAGCGAAACTTTGAAATGTCATAACTTTCTTATTTTACATCCGATTTTGATGAAATTTTCAGCATTGTGCTTGTCTGATTTTTCTCTATTGATTTAAATCAACATTTTTCTGAGGTGGACTTGACCTTTAAATATTAGTGATTGACAGCATTGCACAAAAAAAGAAGCATTCTTGGCATCATGGCTCAGAATAACCATCATTGGACTATTATAATTTTACAGTTGCTCTAGTATGAGAGCATCTCAACTGAAAACAGATGCTGTGGATTTACATGCATTATTTGTTGTATATTTCAAGGAGATCCAGCAGTAGCCAAGCTTCAAGAAGAGAAGGAGATGGCAGAAGGACAGGTGAGGATTCCTCTTTTATTTCAAGCTGTAATAGTTGCTCTCAGTCATATGTTGTTTGCATGATTGGCCATGTACCTTTACATCTCAAAAAATATAAATTCATTACTTTTTATCAGAGTAACAATAACTCTCTAAGCAGTTCTGTTTTTCACAGATTGAGATATGCTGATATAATTTGTGCATGAACTTTATTTATGTTTCAGTAGTTCATGAAAGAAACTGTAACTTGTTGATCCAGTTAGGTTCTTAGTCGCTTTATATGTGAAACTTTGGAAGACTTGATTAGTGTATGATTTGAAATCTTTGGCTTTATTTTGTGCTTTGATTGTAGGGATGATAATTGCATTTAATTTATGGGATTTTAAAAGAGTTCTCTAAACATCATTCTTTGTGTTTAATCTACAGGTAACATTCCTAAACTCAGTTATTGTGGACCTCCAGCGCAAGAATGATGAACTACGTGCCAAACTCGAAGCCATGGAGACGAGCTACATGAATGGAGATCACGAAGATATAGGATTTGATGTAGAGTGAGTAATATCACAAAATTATTCAGGTTTTCCTGCTATTCTTGAATTTAAAAAAAAAATGCCATTTTGGTTTAATGTAGAAATATTGGGATGTTAAAGGTATCATAGTTTGTTTAAGTTCAATGCTGCACAGAGACCATTCACAGGAGACACTGGCATTTTAACAGTTCCATGTCATTTGCTCCAGCGACAATTGCTCCAATGGAAAGTATTCCCTTTTAGCTAAACATAAAATCTAACATCTAAAATTTAATAAACCCTAATCATTATGTTTCCATTATTCTGAACCAAAACACTCTATTATAATCCTAACTCTACCCCTATGCCTTCTGAGATATTAAGACCGGAGCAAATGTCGCAGGAGCAATGTTGTGTCACCAATTTAACATATCAAAATTTTAAGTCTATGGCAGGTAGGTTAAAAATATTACAGTCAGTAAATATTAATTGTGCATATTCATATTTTGAGCTCTTATTAGTGGTCTTTATGAGCATGTGCTCTTTGCAGACTTTTTCTGTAGTACACACTCAAATGACAATCTTCGCTTTCAGGAATCGGGGGATAGGGGTGGGCGGGTTGCTCTTTATAGACGTGTGATTCTTACAGAGGTGTGGTCAGTAGGTTTGATTGTACTTTGTATTGTTCAAAAGTTTTTAAATACGTACTTTCAAAGTTTTTATTTATCTTCTCATGATGTTTGTTTGTGCTTGGCCAGAAATCAAATTGCACTCATATCACTTCTGTCCATTCTGACCACCTGCCAATGTGTGAATCACAACAATAAAGGATGACCATCTGTTTTCTTGCTTTTCTTTTTAAAGAGAGAGAATATGGACATATTCTTCTGACTGCTAATGATTTGTTGAGCAATGCATCTTTACAATTTGCTTGTGTGTGATGAAATGTGTGGTAAAGGGAAAAAGAATGGTGTCTGCATGTTAGGGAAAATGATTTCTCAGAATTGCATTTAGGCATTTTGACTGTGTGTCATGGCAGTGTTATGAAATGTTTGACATGTTGATAATACAATGAGTAAGTTGGTTCCATTTTAAAAATCTTTCTCTTATGGGGTGTGTGGTTCTGCTTTGTAGATAGTCACTAAACTCTCTGTTATTATTAGCTTAAAGTAAAAAAAAATCTTGTAAAAGGAAAAAGAAAAAGAGGGCACAGTAGCTCATTGGCAGAATCGCAAAACCTTTGGATATGATGTAAAGCAGTTGGCCCCATAGTTTTTTATACAACAAATTTCCTAGCAATCAAGATTTGACAATATTGTATCCCAAAGAATATGAAAGATATCTCCAGTCCCATGCCATGTTTTTTCATGCTGGAATTGTCTTTGAAGTGTGAATACAAGCATCACGGTGTGAAGTGCATGCCTTCAACTAAATCCCACCTCTTTCTCCCTGCCCCCAATCTAGCATGGACTCCAGCACCCACGGCCCGCCTCCTCGACTCTTCTGTGATATCTGCGATGTCTTTGACTTGCACGAGACTGAAGACTGCCCTCTTCAGGCTAGTTCAGACAGTCCGCCAGCCAGCCAGTATCATGGCAGTCGCAGTGAAGTGAGGCCGTACTGCGACATTTGCGAAGGTAAGCACTGCATGAAATAAATGAAATGGAATGGTTCTTTGCTTGGTTGTGTACGAGGGATGTTCGCATGTTCAAAATATCAAATAGTTTTGTCAGAAATTGCAAAGTTTTTTCAATTTTCTTCCTCATTTACTTGTTTATACAGTTTATCGAAGTGGCCTCTTATAATTCTTTAATGATTATTGTGGTACCAGAACAATATTTTTATTATAATGAGTTTGTATTATATGTGCATGTATGACTGTTATATATAATGTAAAACACATGAATTTTTATCACATTACTAGCCCATTTAAAGTGAAAATAGGTTAATTTACAACCTGAATTGGCAGAAGCAAAATTTGCTGGAACTTTTGGGGTCTTTTTTATTAAATGAAAATTAAACCATTTTGGAAGTAAACATCTTTCATTTTCCTTTCTAAGTCATTTTTTACAGGAATTTTCAATAGAACTCAAAGCTAGAAGATTGAAAAAAAGACCAATCCACTCAAATAGTACACATAGTGCTCTTCTTCAGTATAAGTGTCATGTGTTTTTAGGAATGTTAAACAGTAATCCATAAATATCCCTGACTTGTTGAAAGGCTGCTAAAGGCATGTCTGCATTAGCATTGAGGCACCTGAATGTGATTGCTGTCCATTACCTGAAAAAAGAAAGATGAGATGATATGATGTTGTGTGAAAAGCTGATCCAAAACTAATATACATGTAATAGTAGGCAGTTGTAGAAATATATGAAATATTGTCTTTGAAATATGTTTGTATTATAATCAAACTGTTAATTCTACAATTTTATCACAATGAGATATTGTATAAGATCACTTTAACCCCCTTATTTATAAATTCTTACCTCTCAATAACCTGTTGAAATCAAAGCATTATACTTTGTGGTAAAATCTGTCAAGATGTAGTGTACATGTAATCAGTACATAATCTTTCAAGTTTTGCTTGATTTTTTAGAGCAAATTCTGGAGGTACTCAAATTCATTTTGCGATGACATTCGTGATTGAAGCCCATAGAGTTTCCCTGATCCAGTTCACCAGGGAAGGAAAAGGTCATAAAATTGAAAATTTACCAATTTCTGGAGACTTGACTAATTCCCCTACTGGTCCGTAGTATGCGCAAATATTGTAGTTTTGTTTGAAGCCCTTTTTTTATGATTCACCTTATATGTTGGTGATAACCACATTCCCTAAAATGCAATATCATACTTCCCTAATTCAGTGTGCTTCATGCTCTTCATTGCTTTGTAGGTATCAGGAAAAATTAGTCTTCTAGTTTGTCATGAAATTCCAAAATGATTCTACACAATTTTCCTGTGCTATTAAGCGAACTGTAGTTACAATTTAGTGATTTCAGGCAATAGGAGGTGAATTAGAAAAAGATTTTCTTAGGTAGAACATTGACTAGTATTGGTGATTTAATATTTTATTGATGTAGTGTGTACTTAACAAAAATGTCTTGATGGCAGTTGTTATGAAGAATTCATATTTTTATTATCTTAATCTCTCCACCTTTCTCTCTTTTCTTGTCTCTCCACCCTCCTGCCATGTCCATCATTGTGTTTTTCCATTTCTTTCTCTCTCAAATTCTTTGTCCTTTATCTCCATTTCTTCTACTTCACCTTACCGACATGTATGTTACATTGTATCCCCTCTCTGCTGTTCTCTCTCTCCTCACATCTATTGTTATGTTCTGTTTCTCTTCTGTTGTCCTTATGGTTCCATCTTTCCACCCCCCCCCCCCCGCCCCTTCCTGTATCTCTCATTGAATCTCCAGTTTTCGGCCATTGGACAGAGAACTGCGATGACGAGCAGACATACTAGGGCTCTCAGTGGATCATCTGGATGGCAAAGAACTCATTCTAACCCTTGATCAGTACTTTCCTTTTCATGTCTGCTGGAACATGGAGAACAGTGGTGAATTCTTGTCCTGGAGTTGGCACTATGGCATGCGTCCTCAGGCAGTGGGTCTGAGATGCTTCTCATATCATCGTCATCATATGACAAATTCAAGTGGAGGTTGCTGTCTAATATCAAGAGATGGTGTTCAGCGATGGATGTGCATAAAGTTGATTCCTCTCAATATGAATGGTTATGTCGGGTTGCATCATGTAAGAAAAGACAAACCAGCATCGCCTTGCTCAGGTCTTAGCCATGAATTACTGGTGGATCTTGTGGCAGTGTGTGGTGTCAGCTATACTTTTGAACATACTTGCTATGGAGAACTTAATAAGCGCACTTGCATAGGGTAATGTCTTAGATAGTAAGGGAGTGTGTCCATTAGAGGTTTGAATATGCAGAGAGGTATTGTAGAAAGCATTTGGTATTGATCTGTCTCACATTGTAATGCCTGGGAGTTAGCAGCTCTGTAATATGCTTAAATGTGTTGGGATCTTACTAAATGGAGGCATTCTGAAGTAAAGAAAATATACCTTTTTATTTAAAATATAACAAAAGAAACCTGCTGTTCGTATAATACAAGGACTTAAGCTGTCATTGGTTCCTCTTTTTCGTATTGCATAGAGAATACTGGACATACACAGGCACATTTTTGTACAGGTTTCCTTGTATTTTCTTTGAGAAAAATGAGCCGTGTTTCCTTAGTGCGAGCTGTCTGCAGTCACTTGCATATGATATAGATGAGCTCGTGGTGTAAAGAATATGGTTTGTTAGAAAATTAGCAGTGTCCAGTTGATATTGAATTGTCCTGGAAAATGGAGGAAGTTAATAAGGAGGATGCGTTAGAGTTCTAGGACTGACATTAAAGTCTAGGTCCTGAAGTGGTTTATGATTTGCCAAATTAGACCTTGGTCCATCGTTGAACCTCTAAAAGAATTACTGTGAATGAATAAAATCAACAGCCCCATATTTAACGTGATGCATCATGAGAAAAGTTATGAAGAGAAATTTAATTTTCATGTCATTATTTTCCATAAGAAACAAGGAAGCTTTCAAAGCAGTTTTGGAAGGAAAAGTTTTGAAAGGGAATCCAAGGTAAACAAAGTCAGAAAATAAATCAAATATTTGCTGACTTATTATAAGGAAGCATCTGATGAGGATCATTTTATTCCAAATGTGATCTAGCTTTACCATTGACCTGCTTTAGTGCAAGCAAAATATGCCTGGTTTGGCAAGCATTGGGGATGCTGCCATGAGGTCTAATAGGAAAATACATACCATGATCAGTTGACTTTCAATTCTCAAACATGCCTAATATCACCATATCTGTTACAGGATATTGCTCCTTTGAAAGCTTTTCAACAGATAAATGGCCGTGCAAATGCTGTAAATCATCCTTATCTCATTATTTAAAATGTTTATCCAAGATTTACAATGTAATTGTGACTAGAATGCTTCATACTATTTTACCAAAAATCTTTTTTGGCCTTTTATGTACAATGAAACTTGTATACTGAGAATATTGAGATTTTGAAGCACTTTTGTTGCTCAACCGTCCTCTTTTGTATATAAAAAGCATGATGCTGTAAGTTAATCAGTATTAGAAGCTACTGTTGGTGGCATTATGTGGTATTGAGGAAATATCACAAGACTTTTATGCACCTCTTTGCAATAATTATCTCCACATAGTCCAAGAGACTGTGTAGATATTGTATGTTAACTTTATTTATGAACTTTTTTGTATTTTAATCCAAGACCTTGAAAATAAAAATGCTTGCTTACAGAAGAAAGCTTTCTACTAGGAGTATACATGTACCTCTAGAAATTACAAGTAGGTGTGTGCCCTCATACCCATACTTGTTTAACTGGTCAATAAATATCTTTGGGATTTCAAATCGGTCTGTTGTGTTATATCATGGAGAAACATTGATTGCTGTGAGGGTTATATTCCAGAAATAGCAATTGGTTTTACCTGTATGGCTCTGTGCGATATGCATTTAATGACACGTGTTTCCATTTTTGTATGTTGGGAATACTCCCCATTGGCATTTTCATAAAGCTTTACTTAAATTTGGCTAACTTACAAACTGATCTCAAGAAGTTTGAGTAAGAATTTTTTTAAATTTGCCCTCTAATGGATAGAAAGTGTTGTGTTGGACAAGAAAAATCCACAAACACTTCATAAAAAGAAATAGTGTGTCAGTACTTGAGCTAGTATTGCCTTATCCAGTACTCAAAGACTCCCTTTTGAAAGCTAACAATGCTCTCTTTATAAATTTGGCATTGTTATGTGAATGTGTTTAAATCCCTTCAAAAATTTCATTTATTTAGAGATTTTTTTTGAAAAATTCTATGAGCTTTGCATATCATGTGATTGATCATGTGTTTCATCATGTTTCTCATTATTGCTTGTTTCCATGCTTGCTGTGTTTTCATCATTATTCATGCTTGAATTTTGTTTGTACTTGTTTGTAGTATTGTATGCACCTCTATCTGTGAAAATATTTTCTTATTGAAATTATCCAAAGTTACATCGAATGAGTGTAATGTCTATTCTTTATGTTTTTAGTTAAAATCTTGAAATTGAAATGAAATATTATTATTAAAGAGATATAATTCTAAATATACATTTGTATCAAGTTGTAAATATAGTGTTTACAAAATTGTAAAATTATTTATAGCACAGATTATGTAGATGCAAAATTTGTGTATGGGATGACCGAGATATTTTTATGTGAATATGGGTTTTGTTTCTCTTCTTTACGCTTAACAGTCTCTCAAACTGTGTAGTATGATTACTAAAGCAATCAAGTTGTTTTGACCACAATTTGGTGTTTTCTTGTCTCTGTGTACATTGTTGTAGAGGTATGGTATATTGTAGAAGGAAAAAAAAAAGAAAGTCTCAACTATGGAAAGCGACGGGTTTCGTACTTCATCTGGGAGATACAGTTGCTTTCTAATTTGTTCAACAATTTGTATGTTTTGACCAATGAAACCTTATTTTTAATGTTTTAGTGCTAAAACGTTAAAAACGAGAGGTTTCATTGGTCAAAACATACAAATTCTTCACCGTTTTGTTTTGAGTTAGAAGTCAGAAATATAAGTGTTGAGTCAGAAACTCTCACAACAAAATACTAATACATGTGGGTATCCAGTTTTAGAGTATATTTTGAGTGAACAACTGAACATAGATGCATTCTAAATAATTGTGTCACTGGCTTTCCGTAGTTGAGTGTCATGGGATCAATCACAAGTCTTTGTGTTACCAGGTCCCACTGAGTGTCAAGGCCTTGTACAAGCACTGTCTGTATCTCTGGTAGGGTGTAAAAACAAAGCCCAGAAAACAAGTGTTTTTAAATATCACTAACATTGGCTTACAAAAAATAAATCCCAAGTGTATTTACATTGTTCTTTCCGTCATAATCTTGGAGTGTTATGCTACAATATACTTCTGTAAGGTCATTCAGTCATAGATAATGTGAAAATGGTGTAATTAAAAAAATCTTGTTCCTAACTTCTAATACTCACTTATCGAATTGAATATATTTTCTAGTATATCATGATGAAATCAAAATCTTTACAAAGTTACTAAATCACTTTACTAACAAGCTTCTTTATGTTGTTTACTGTATTTTATAGGAATGTTCAATTCTTACTAGGCAAATGGAATTTGATAAATCAGTCACACATAACACTTTTCCAAATTACTCCCAAATGTCCAAGATCTTCTTTAATGAATGGTCGTCAAATATTGACGATGAGTAGATGATATGCTCTCCTGTCAATTTGCATTAATCATTTGTTACTCTGGCTTAAAAATTACTGTCAGAATAGTTAATAATCCCATACTTGATTTGTTTGTTTTCAATGGGTTCAAGAGAGAAAGTTCTATTATTTCATAATGCCTCACTTATGTTGTTTTTGTCATAGTTTTTCTAGGACATTTCTTTGTCTGATATATCTCATGGAATAAAAAAGTGTGCCTATACTTTATATGATATACCAAAACTAACTCATAATTATTATGCTTTGAAATCTGCTATTTATTTTGTTTTCATGCTCAATTTTTCTTGAATTGCTTTGAACAAGGTTCTTGTTAATTGAGTTTTCATTTATTAAAACAATTTATAAGTGCTTTTCACAACATAAAGGAAAGGCCAAGTTTCAGATAAGATCATTATTTTGCAGTTTTGTAATTCTCTTTATGATGTACATGTATGATTGAAGAATATCATGTAAAAGGAAAGAACACAGCTTTCATCATTTCATGAATTACAAAAGCTTGTTTCTTGTTTTATAATCAATCAATGAGAATCGCAAGTTTTTGTTTAATAATTTTGTTTCTCCATGGATTTTCTTTTCCGCGATATGATGTGTGATTTTCCATCACAGTACACTATCAGGTACAATGGTTTCAAAATATCTGTATTCTCCAAGTTTCTTGTCATCTTTAACTGATTCTTCCACTTTAAGATATAAAAATTGTTGTTATTCATTTGTTTCATTTGATTGTTAAGTAGTTTTTTTAAGTGTTTGTATCAGTTTTATTGGAAAAGTACAAGAACATGTACCCAGATGTTATTTACATGTATAATCTCATGGCTTGCCAAATAGTAAGATGCCTTTGACGTTTTCAACACTTTTTTTTCACTGTGTGTAAGTATGATAAATACAATGCAGGCATTCCAGCCTATATAATGCTAGTATTTACATACATGTTTGGTGTCTTCTTTGAAGAAAAATATGTTGTCAGAAACAAGAATACTTCACCCCCCCAGACCTTCATGATCCTGTCTAACTATTTTGTAGCTGCAAAAACATTGTAACCAGGAATTCTCCTACAGCCTGGTCAACCTGGTTAATCACTGCAGGCACCATTACACATTTGAGGAACCAACTGGTATTTGGAGGGCAAAGAAACAGTTTGATATTTAATCTTAAGAGCAAAACACAGTTGACTGCCTTGTTGATTCCAGGGCAGATAGATGCTATCTGATTAAAAAAGTAGCCTTGAAACTGTACATTCAACAATGCAAACTAAAAAAAGGTGTATTGTGAAAATTATTTGTATTTTCACTTCATAATATAGTTGTAGAATACATAAATTTCACCTATAATTATCTTCCTAAATATTAACCATAATTGTATTGAAATTAATCTGATGCTGCACTATTGTGATATTCTAGGAAAGCAACCCTGATTCCCTTCTTCTTCATATAATTTGCATTGGTGCACAAGATTTATATTTCTGTGGGAGTTTATTTAAAGAGAAAACTAATTTATCCCATTGTATTTATGTTGAAGAGACTTGTCCTTGATATTTAATTTATTTTAAAAAAATATATGTAAATTACTTGTTAGCTGCTACATGTAGATGCCGTAGCAGGTTAATTGCAAATGTGTTTAAGATAACAGAATTTGCAGATTTCTTGTATATTGTTCTTATAGGTTTAAACAATTGTACCATTTTTTTCAAATGCATCGACTTATGGAGAAAGTATATATGGGACTTTTACATCTATTGCAAAGTGTTCTTTGAAATTTTAATGGAAATAAAATACATGAATCTTGTTTGCAATGCTTTGCTTTGGTGTGTTTCTTTTCTGTCCCGACAGCCAATTACAGCAAAGTAGATAAAAGAATATACCTCAACTGCATATTGTTGAGTTACTTCAGGTACATGTATGGTGTTGTCGTAAAACTAACACTTCTAAAATGAGGCTGGTGTTGGGATTTGCCTCACACAGAACTGAGCCATCAATGATTTGATCGTCATTGAACTTCCTAAATCTATACTTTTGTTTAGCTCACTTAAGCACCTTCAATCACTCTCTTTAACACTATAAACGCCAATATGAAAGCATGCACTAATTTCTGCACCAACACAACACCCTACCTGAAGGCACCCAATTTGTAATACATAATGGTTTCAAGGCATTTCCATACCAATTCAAGTATGAGGTTTGAATCCTACCATATTTGGCAAGCATTGTTGCCCCACTCAACCAAGGTGCAGTAAATGTAGTGATTATAGTACTCTTTTATCCAAGGAAATAAAGAGAGAGATTTTCAAATATGATAAATGCTTCTATTTATTCTTCTGCTATAAGCCAGTTCGTAGTTCCTTTCTGCGCATGATCAAAAGATTCTACGCATGATCAGAAGAAGGTCATTTGCACTAAAGTGACATGGTGCTTTAAAATCTAATGAGATAAGCACCAACTTTGATGTCTTGATTATTCATATATTCTTTTGAATTGTTTTCATTTACATCCACAAAAAACAACAATGCTTCCACGAACGACTAGTATTTCACAGTTTGTCAAGTACATTGTGCAACATGCTAAGATATGCATTCAAAGTAGGAATGCAACAAATACCTTCATTAAGTGTTCATTGGTGTGCTATTCTGGTCACCTGGTCTATTCAATTCCTTCATCCTGCTATGTAAGGCAAGCTTACGTAATATCTTGCTTTGAAATTTGCCTATCATGATGAAAGAAATGAAAGGTCATTTGACCAAAATTGCCCATGAAGTAATTACGAACTGGTCTATTGGAAAGATTATCCAGAGGGTTCAGAAAAATGTTAAGATTGGTAGGGAGGGGATACCCCCCTCCCCCAAACACATTTTATGGCCCATGTTATCATCATCATTATTTGTGTAATTATATGCAATGTCCTTATCAACAGTAGAATCTTAACTAAAGTTTTGTATATAAATTTATGATCCAAGTATAATGTAATTTTATTAAATCAAACATCTAGTTAAGCTCATACAAATAGTATTTACAGATTTAAAAAAATAGTGAAAGACAATACAAAAATAACAGAAGATTGTGATATGGCCATACTTCATAAATTAGTTTATTGTAATTATAAATAAATAGCCAATTACGGCAAAAATCAAATTGATATTTTTGTAGAAATACAACCATTTCTCTGTTCTATTGAAATTACATATTTTATTTCTTTCGCCAAATCAGGAAAAAAAATTACATGGGAGGGAGACACGTGTATACAAGAAAAATAGATCAACCATGTTCCAACTAACAACTGTAGTAACAATATTTTTATAGCCTACGTTTTCAACTAATCATTGATCAAAGTTACAGCATACAAGTACTTATAGGTATAAAGGTATACTTCAAAGTTTATGTATAACCGAGGAGGGGAATGAAGGAAGTGTTGAATTGGCGTACAGGAAAAATTGAAAGTCTGGTTACTTTTAATCCTCCCCTAGCTCCCTCTCTCTATCCCAAAACACTTCCATATGCTGTTACTACTGGTCATTTCGATTGCAATACACAGTCACAAATGATGTCACAAATAAAAAAAACAGAAAACAGGCAAATAACAATTCAAATATGAACATCATTTTCAACAATATATTGAAAATACCATTGACCAATTATGAGGCCAGGGATACCCAAAGAAAACATGTTCCTATTATAAGGTTCTCCCACACTCCCATAACTAAATATACCAACATGCATAAAGGTCATGGAAAGTCATGAAAACAAAAATAAATTGATTCAGAGAAAGCAAGTGAAAGTTAATCAAAGAATGACAAAATGTCATCTGTTTTTACCCCTCACCCTCCCCCCTCCAGCTAATAGACCAGTTCGTAGTTACTTCATGGACAATTTGGGTCAAATGACCTTTCATTTCCTTCATTATGATAGGCAGATTTCAAAGCAAGATATTACGTAAGCATGCCTTACATAGCAGGATGAAGAAATTGAATAGACCAGGTGACTAGAATAGCACACCAATGAACACTTTATGAAGGTATTTGTTGCATTCCTACTTTGAATGCATATCATTGCATGTTGCACAATGTACTTGGCAAACTGAAATACCAGTCGTCCATGGACGCATTGTTGTTGTTTTTGGATGTAAATGAAAAAACACAATTCAAAAGAATATATGAATAATCAAGACATCAAAGTTAGTGCTTATCTCATTAGATTTTGAACCACCATGTCATTTTAGTACAAATGACCTTCCTCTGATCATGCGCAGAAAGGAACTACGAACTGGCTTATTGAAACTCACTTCAAGGTGTGTCAGAAAATTGTTCACCTAACAATGACAGGATGCATCCTGTTGTTTGCCTAACAGGTATGTGAATATTACTGAGTCTGATAAAATGTTCATTTAACAATGACAAGATGCAGCTTGTTGTTTGCCCACAAATCTTACTTCAAGGTGTCTCATAAAAATGTTCATTTGACGATGATAAGATGTAGTCTGTTCTTAGCCCACCAGCTTGGTCCCCATTCCTCAGCTTCCTTGCTGTCTTCCTCACAAATCATCTCAATACTACAATGCTCCCCTGTAACAATAACAGAAATAAATAAATGAATGAACGAACGAACGAATGAATAAATAAATAGGAATAACTGTATTCCTTGCATATATATCTGCAAGTTAGTAGCCAAATTTTACTATTTTTTAATCTGGTGGTGATAGCAAGTATAGATTGACTTTTATATCCTGGTAATAAGCTGGGTTTTTTTTTTTTTTACTATAGTTCAGCCAAGGTGGTGGCTGAAACAAGAGTGACTTCATCAGATATCATAGTTTGCTTATTAATTTTGAGGTGTAATACAGGGTACCTCTCTGTCAAGATGAATTATGGGAAAAAATTTAGTTAAAACTAATGATTCTCTGAATCATTATATGAATAATTGACGAGACACAAACAGAGTGTTGAAAAATGCAGTCATTTTGCAGATCAATAGGTGTAACTGAATAAGAGACATTATAAGGACTTACATGTATATATCTCACTATTTGAAACCATTTTACTTCCGCACTTTTCCTCCCCTTTTTTTGGAGGGGGGGGGGAGGAGGTTAGCTTTGTTGTCTTCCCAGCCCATATCATACATACCGTACACCTTCTGAAAGTCTTCTCCTTCAACCGGACGACACGGGAAGTCTTCATCGTGGCCTGGATCTAGATGCTCATGCCCATGATGGTGGTCGTTTGTATGCTTCTGATTGCCATCATGTTGATGATCTTGGCAGTGGTCGTGAGGGGGATCATTGCTGTGATCAACACCATACTTGCAAATATAGCTTCCTGTTTCAGGTTGACCATGTTCATGATCCTCTTTTGTCAGTAAATGGAGAAAAAAAATCCTTTTTAGCTCTTTAAATATAAAATCTAAAACAATGAAGTATGTTACATTCAAATGCATATTGACTCAAGAGAAACTATGAGACAAAGGATCGGTTTTCAAATTTCTTTGGAATGATTGAGGAAAGGATGAGATTTGAACTGTGTGGGAAAGAGAGATCCAGAGATGAGGGGCAGCAGCAAAGAATAATATATCACTCCATGTCCTTTTTGTTCTGGATTATTTTAATCTGATGTACTAGTAATAAGCAGAGCAAAGACTTGTACATGTAGTAGAAGAGGGATGAATGAGAGAGGAAATATAATACATATGTTACCTACAGGTTAATAGTTCCTACCTTCTATCTCTCCAAAGGTGAATGTTTCAGCAAGTATTCTTCCTCCAGAATTGAGAGAAGATAGAATGATCTCAGCATAGCTGTAAAACAAAAATATTCTTTAATAAATTTTTTTTTACGTATCTCTATTATGTTATGTGTGGATATCATCTTATGATCATACTGTATAAGGCTACGACCTAGTGATGATTTACTAAAATATTTTCTGTAAATCTGATAGGTGGAAATTTGTAGTCTGAGACACATTTAAAGATAATTGTAATGAATAGGCCTAACAAAGGAACAGAAATGATTCCCCTATCATGCTTGAAGCTTGATCGCTAGTGAGTACATGTATTTGTTGCTTATTAAGGTCCAATGATAGAATCCTTCACAAAAATATGCTTGTTTTTAAGATACAACTTTCCATGATAATTCTGCCATGGAGTGCGCTCCAAAAGAAATCTAAAACCAAGGTAAACCATGCTTACCCTATTATTTTTCTGATACATTAGAACATGATAAATATGCTACCATGACATCAAAATGAAAGAACTAAATTTCTCTGTTAGACCTGATAAACTTACTCTTTCCTCTCTGCTGGAGGTATATCTGTCATAGCACCACAGTCCCAGACACAATCAACTTTTCCCACAAGACTCCTGGAAAAACATGAAATGTGAACCATTATGATCAAATGATTAATTTAATGTTTTCGTCTCAACTAAGAATGGAATGTTGGACAGGGTTGAATAATTGATACTCACATATCCATTTCAAAGATGTTACATCTGTACAAAGAAAGCTTCTTGTCTTTACTCTATAGAAAAAGAAAAATTCAATTAAGAAAGAGATCGTAACTCAATTGCCTTGGTCATATTAGACGAGGAAGAAGAGAAGAGAAGAGGAAAAGAAGTTGAGAAGGAAGTAAAAGGGAGTATGATAAAAACATCTAAACAGAGCTGGAAAATGAGATCGATAACTTTCATGCACTTCCTTGAGAGCATGAAAGTTTCTTTGCCCACAAATTCTATGTTAAAGCTGCTGATCAATCTAGCAATACCTTTCTCTTGTGATATGAAAATGCAAGCATTTTTTTTGTTCTTCTGCAAAAGTTCTGATCATTGTTATTTTTTAAAGATGCATATACAGCTTAGATAAATCTATATAGTACCTCGTGTACTGAATATATTCAGTGCAACTTCAAAAGTTATCTTATTCACACAATCAAGTCTGCCCTTTTGAATCAAAATTAATACAAATGTCTCCCTAACCCCCACTTTACCTTGTGGCATTTGCCATCATTGACGCAGGATACAGGAGTTGTGGTGTAACTAATCCGGTGTCGATCGAGAAAGAGCTGCAGTGCTTTATTCACTAGTTCCAGACCTATTACTTCATGACCTTCATCAATCAACCTTAAGTGGAACAGCAAAGAAACATTTGAAAAGACATAGCAAAATGAAAAATTCATGTAATGAACTGCACAATTGCAACCCATGATAGTTTTGAAGACATACTTAATGTGACAGGGTTAGGGTGTCATATTTTGTGCTGTGTCAAGTTTGGTTTGGATTATTTGCAGAATTTTCAACTGAATTAATAGCGATTGGAGAAAATGTGTCATTGAGCTGACATTGAAATGAAGCAATATCAGTTCTGGCCAATAATATTATGAACCCTGACAATGAACAATCAAGTAAGAAGAAATAGACCAATCTCCATATGATTGCAAGTTCTATGATCTCGCCTAGCTCTCCCCCATTCTTTTTTTTTAATTCTTATTTGTTCCTGTTTCAATCCTTCTGAATGATATTCCTATTATCATCATTATCACACTTTAATACCCCCTAACAAATCATGATATAAATTCCATTTGTATGAATATGGCAACTAATTATGATTTAACGAGTCACTTACCATTGCATGTCTCTAGTGGCCCCACACATTGGAACTAGTATCCGACAATTCGGTTTCTCTCCAGTCAACTTGTTGATGTATTCTTTCAGCCACCTAAATAATTTACAGACATCTTCAGAAATAAATTGCATACACAAAGAAGGTATCTTCATGCAAGCATATTTCAGAAAAGAGTCCTTATTCTGAGAATAATATTTAGCCATAAAATAATAACTATATCTGCACTATAAAAAATATTGGGCAAAAATGCTCCATGAAGGTCAGTATGTGCCCAACCAACATTGGGCATTTCTTTTGGGCATTTTTATTTATCCAGTGTGATGAAGATTTTGCCCATTCTAAAGTAATTGCTGTTTATCTTTTTAACCTTTCCGGACAACATGCTTCCCGCATTGGGTAAAATACTGCCCCAAATTGGTTCGACACATATTTACCCTTGTGCTGGTTGAAATTTTACCCAATATTTTTGAGTAAAAAAAAATGTATTATATGAAAATCGGGTACTGCTGATTATAAGCACTATATAAGTTGAAATATGATTAATCCTGGCACACCCTTTACTCATTGGAGCTTGATATTATAAGCTTAATTCAGTTTTCAAAGAATGTATAAAAAATAATTGTTGTTAATCTTTATGAAATTGCTTACTTGCTAACCTCCCTATTAGCATCCTTACAATCACCTTCATACCAGGCAGCCTGCCATTCATTCTCTATGGCCTGACGTCCAGCGGTCACATGATCACTACTGCATTCATGTGATTCACTGTCAGCCATGTTTTATACTGCTTACAAGCTATTGAAAGATAAAAACAAGGATTGAGTGCTGGAAGAAAAAATGAATGAAATCAATGATCTTCTATGCATTAAAATCAATATATATTTGTATTTTCTATAAAATTTGATGAGATAAAAAAAAAAAAACAAATTATTCATGGATATTCATGTCAATTTTCCATTCCTACCTAGAACAACACTGAAAAAACAACCTAGTAAGCCTACCTAATTTACAAGTCTTACTTTGATGAAATATTGATTCAATATAGGTCTACAAATGAAATAAACTTGTCATTTAACAAATGAAATCTCAGAAATATCAGAAATCTCCTTTGTACCAAAGACAAAATGTTTGTCATATTCAGTACTCCAGATCAAAAATAACATTGGGGATTTTTGTTTAAAAAAATCATAACTTTCATCCATATTATACATTTGTAAATAATTTACAAAATGACATGTAAATCACAAAAATCTAATTGCTGTATATATTTATCAAGCTGATGATGATCATAGCCTCATTTCTACAAGTAAGACTAGACTAATTAATTCCAAGTTCCCTCAATCAGTTATGTCTGTTTGTTTTGTCCTTTTCCATGATATAAAATACATCACATCAAGTTCAACACCAAATTGAAATCACTTTGCGATGATGAAACAACTAGTGTATAAATCCATTTCAGCCACATAATACTATACCTGTATGAAGATTTGCACAAGTCCACTACCACAACACCTGATCAAGGAGACAGTAAGAGACACTGAAAGAGATTTACTTCTGAACCTGCTTTATATTCTAACAGCATCACATCATATAGATATTGCAATATCATGGTGTGATTATCATATTCATAGATCTTTGTATTGACTATTGGGGTCTGATCACTTCTAGTCTACAGATTCAGCCCCCTTTTGCTATGTTAGCTGCAATAACAAAATGCATTTTTAGCTTTCTTTAAAATGTAATTCATTAATGTTGAATTTACTTTTTAAAAGTAAAGGACATATAATTATGAGCTTAACAAAAACTGTGTGTTGTTCCTCTTCCTCTGAAATATACTTCCCCTTTCGATCTCCCTCTCTGTCTCTTGATATTTCTCTTTTCTCTGTCCATTTCTTTCTCTCTCACCTCTGTTTATCTCTCTCTCTCTTTCTCCTTCTTTTCTTTCCAATTTCATTTCCCCCCTCTCCGTCTCCCTTGTTTTATTGTTCTCTTTCACTATACATGCAACTCTTGGGATTTTCCTTTAAAAAAAACATTAATAAAGCACTTATTACGCATTCTTATACTACATCAATGGGCTTAAAACTAAAAGATTACACTGCTCTAAAACAAATTAGGAATACACAGGAATTTAGATTTTGAATATAATTTTCCATAGTAAATTGTAAGACTTGTCTGATTTCATAAACCCTTTTTTCAGAACACAGTTGCTAATTGCTATCTTCCCAATTAGCAAGTTGTCAACCTACAATTACCCCATAAATTCAGCAATGAAAAAAGTAATTTCAGATAATTGTTTAGGTAGTTTTTAGAGCTGTTTATTTTATCAGAATTTTGGCTATAACATACATTTAAAATCTAATATACACTTTTTTACAGTATATTATAAAAAACAAATTCCCTGCATCAGGAATTTGGCATATTTCAAAAGACTGACAAAGTATATGTACTAGACAATAGCATTAGCACAAGATAGTTGACATGCCTATTTACATATTGAATACCATATATCCATTCTCACAAATAAAAGAAAATTATCATATTGCAGGCTATTTACATTTACATAAAGATTAAAATAAGCATAGCACACAAAGGGTTCTAACTTTCTTTCAAAACCTTCAAACAACCATATTTGATAATTTACTGTGTATTTCTTCATTCTTTAATTCATTACATATTTCTTTTTTTAAATTCAATCACAGGATCTGAACATAAAAATGACCCTTATTTGTCCTCATTACTTGCATCATTTGAAGTCATGTTCATCTTTGCAAAAGACTACAAAGCTCTATGATGATTATACATACTATGTAGAAGAATAAGATGTTATGTCTATTATCCACTGCTTAATTTAAATGGTTCTGAGGTTGGCATAAATTGACATCATTTTCAAGAGAAATTGTAATATACATTAACTGAATATGATCTTGTCTATTTATTTCAGTACCTTCATGTAAAATTTGTTAAGGGTTGTACATTTGCTAAAAATTACAATTGAATTATTAATGCAAAAGATCCCCCTACCCCTTTCTCTAAAAATGAAGGATTTTCTATTCTAAAAAATAAGATAAAATCATCATTTCCAAAAGGAATGTAATTAGTAACATATCTAGACAGGAAAATGATATAGGAATTTGGTCAAACTTCAGAGTAGTCAGGATGTCTATATACTTGTAGACATTGGTTGATTCTAATAGACTAATATCTTATAAGAAGGCAAATCTTTGCTGTTGTTGTTTTTCTATTACTGTGACTGTCCCAAGAGGGCTTTGGCAATCAAAGTTTGCTCTATGCGCTGAGATATAAAGAAAGTTAAACTCATTAAAAGTTTGGATTTTGTTTTGAGGCTGGTTTGGAGGACTTGAGGTATGAGATTGAATTTCCTATCTGATACCATAATATAACAATACTGTACCTAAGAAATCAAGTTAGACTATTAAAGACTACAACTTTGTGACATTCTAAACATCCAACAGTCAAGTTTAATGATATATTAAAACGATAATTGATTTTGGCTTCTTTATACTTGTACATGTAATAGACACTTTGATATAACAATGAATTGAAATCCAATGTCACAGATCAATAGTATCTTATAGATATTGTTAGAACTTTCATTTATTTATTCTTCTGGTATTACCACTCACCCCTGTAATACATGTATAAAGATATACAATCAATTTACAACGCTTAGACACATGTTTTATGATAAGCGCTATACAAATAATGTTGTTATTATTATCATTATTACATTGTCTGTCATAGACTTGAAATTGCAATCCATTGTAAAGTACTCTTTAAGAATCTCAGCCCATAGTTGTGGAAGTTGGTGTATACAGAGTCATAGACTCTAAAATAAAAATGAACAGACTAGTGGTGTCTTTATCTCTCGATTTCACAAAACCCATCGTGAATTACAGACAATCTAAAGAATAGCATCTGATCACGATTTAATGCTAGACTGCAAACAATTTTCAAAAGCTGTGAGCGGCAACTAGAGTATAAATATGTTGTTCTCTACCAGATCTACATTTAAGATCTTCTGATTCAAAATTAGTTGCAGTTCCTAAATCCAAGAAATCATGGGGCGATCGGTCATTTGCACATGCTGGACCACCCTTGTGGAATCAGTTGCCATATTCCATTCGTTGTATTTCAAACATCCATTGTTTTAAAATTGCTCTAAAAACACATTTGTTTAAAATTGCCTCACAGTAACTAGTTTCCTCTCATTGTTATGACTGTGTTTCTTTTATCCTTGTCTCTTCCTGCTCCATGTGATTTTTTTATTTCCTTTTCGCAGTGCCTTAAGCACATAATCAATGTGTATTTCGCGCTTTAGAAATACTCTACATTATTTTTATGATTAACCATTTGTAGTCTTTTACAGCAGACCATTAGAGCCATAAGCAGACACTGGTTCTGTTGACTGAAGGGTAGAATCAAATTATGATATCAGCAGACATGATAGACAATCTAACAAAGTTTATAAAGATTTTAACCTACAAATGGCTAACTTAATAAATGAACAACACCTGCCGTAATCAACCTATCATTAAAGAATGAACAGAGGGAATAATATAAAGAACTATTACATTTATCAATATTTTCATTGCTAGTTTTCTATTTTTTGTGTGTGTTCTGAGTGAACACATTTCTGTACTCTATCCATATATCTATCAATCATTTTTATAATGCTCAAATCTTGTTTTTCTTCTTTTTTTATCCTTCATTGAATTAATGGGGAAGTTGTTTTATTGTTCAGGGTATTTTCCTAGCTATACATGATTACAATTCCAAGGAATATATAATCATTATGATATCGGTGTTCAAATGATTAAAATAATGATAGCTTTAGTCTAATGAAGTAGATATAGGTTGATAGATAGACAGATATCTGTTCATTAATATTCACTTAATTGTATTGCATCCGAAATCACTGAAAAAGTCACAAGTTTGGCAAAATTGAACTTGCATCATATCATACGTGTAAATTTGTATACACAGTGATGACAGAATACATGCATAGAAAACAGATAAAATACTTTTATTCAGCCAATCAGTGTGAACCACTTGTAACTCTCAATGCATTGAAGGACTGCAGTATACAAATCATTGCAGGTCACCAAGAATCAACCCCCCTTGAGATCTTGGCCGCCAATCACGCGAACGCTGTGAAAATTGGCATGATAATAGTGTGGGATGTGATCTACAAGGCTGTATGGTTGATTTTTCTGAAATTATATTTTTTTCATATGTATTAATTATGCTAATTTATGCAAAATAAATCATAATTGTTGCTCTAATTCACTAATAAAAGCTCCTAGAATGCTAATTTTGGTGTTAATATTCTTATACTATTCCTAACAATTATAAATGAAAAAATTCTGGTTTGAAAATGAATTATTCAAATGTATTTCTTTGTTTTTTTGACCTTTTATTTTTCTTTGTTTTTTTTTGCCAAATTTATAGCAGAACCTTTTTAAAGCATAATTACCGTATTAATATAATAATAAGTATTAAATATAATTAGCATAATTATAGTATTCTAAAATAAATTGATTTCAACTGATGTCAATATGAGATAACTCAATTTACATTGACTTTATACACAAAATCACGTTTTGGAGCAATTTTTGGTCTGAAAAGATGCGTGAGACTTCAAAGTAAAAAGTCAGTGAGTGGCACAGTTGAAAGCGGAAAGGTCGCAGAAAATGTTAAGGGGTTGATTCAAGACCATCTTCTGTACAGGCTGTCATAGCTGTTCACAACTCACCTTTACACTGCAACTTAGCCCCTTGCCCCCAAGATGTCACTGAGCTATACAGTGTACATAAGAACATGTAAAATCTACTTTGGCCTATTTCAGCAAGGATGCTGTTCTTACTGGGCTGAAACACAATCATACCTGCTATGGCAAGACTTTGCTAGATTTTAAAAAACATCACAGGAGCACAAAAAGCAATCACAATACACAAAGAATTCATAACTTGTACATTTTTAAGAGCAATAATCAAATGTCAACATGCTATCTGGTTCATAAAGCACTGTCATCAGTATCACAAAGCAAGTGGTTTAAAGCACAGGCAGCATGTTGGTGTCCTCAGGTTTGTAGAATACAACTGCCTGGATCTTTCCTTGCAATTAAAGGGAACCACATGACTTCCACAAATCCACAGTCATTTGCAACATCCAAAAATCTGAAGATATCCCAAGTAATTCCTACTTGGGCAGCATTATAACTCACATGTGCTGGCCTTGATTATTGCTGGCAATGACCATATTAGAAGGATAATGACCCAAGGGAGATAAGACCTCTTGTATTAAATTTTGTGGACCATTTCAAACTCTCTATCTAAATGCTATGTCAGAGGGAAGACTATTCCATTTCATATGGTGTCATGGCAGTCATTACTCTATTGAACAATTATTTTTTTTTAATAAAAGGTTTTGTCATCCAATCAGCAATAACAGTGTAATTTCGGAGTGACAATACATCCTTCGCACACAGTATGACAAAAGTCTAAGCTGACAGTGTTAGTTTGACTCAGTTAACCAAAGGTATTTAGAGGTTATGATATCACAGTCTATTGTTAGAATATAGCATAAGTTCTGAAAAAAAAACTCCTTGCACCAGGTATGTATCAGTTGGTTAGAACCAAAAAATTGATATTGTTAGCAGCCACTGCAACATGTGATACTTTAGATTTTCAAAGCTTGAACTAGAAGTAGTTGCCAGAGGGATGAATGGCTATGACTCCACACTGTACTCTATACATCCAGTTACAAGGCTTAAGAGTAATACCCTCATTACTCAGAGAATAAAGGATGATGATTTGCCTTGTCCACATTCTGTTTTAAAAGTCGACTGGAGCTTGTAAAACCTAATACATCCAATTGTAAAGTTTATGATGAATTCCATTCTCACTTGGTAAAGAGGCTCTGAAGCTTGGCTTTATCCTCTGCATCCTTGGCCTTCTCTGCTTCTTCGATCACTGCTAGTTCCTTCCGAATGGCTCCGCCAAGCTTAGGATCAAGCTTCAACGCCTCACCAAAGTCTTGTCGAGCTTCTCTGAAATTCCAGCATGCAGAGTGTGCCTTTGCTCTCCTGTACAGTGCCTTCACGTTGTCTAGATGTTCAAGTGAAAGAGAATAGTAACATTTAAATTAAGTGCCTTGAGCATTAAATTCATTCTTTTACAATTATTTTTTTCAGAAAATAAATGGAATATGTTAGATCAAAACACACTAATAACTCTATAAATATTTTATGAATGAATACCACATTCTTTATTATGGATTTCAAATCATTAATCTTGACTCTCCATTGTATTTCCAACTTATGCTCTTAACCACATTTGTGAATTCAATTTATATCATCCATGAAATTCAAAATATTGAAGTTTGCATACATGACTATTTTTCCCAGATACCATATTTTTTTCCCTTTCTATATTGATGAGTTTCTGTCTTTAATTTATTGTTTTGAGTATTACAATTCACAATCTTTGTTTGTAACTGATTTTACAAAGAATTCAAATGAATTGCAATTAATACGAATCTGAAATAGGTAAATGCATATTCACCGTCTTCCTTCTCCAAAACTGTTGTTGTATGTTCAATGACCTGGTAGTACTCCTTCATATGAAGCTTACACTGAGCAAAGTTGAGTAAGAATGGAATCTTGTCCCCATCAAGATCTAACCACTCTGCACTATTGGGTTTCTCATGCAGAAGAAGGTTCTCAAGACAGCCAAGGGCTTCAGCATACTTCTCTGCTGCCTTCTCGTACTCTCCTTCTTTGTATAGACGGTTACCTGCAATTGGTGAAAGCAGAATAATTGTACAGCTCTGTAACAGGAACCACACAATAATTATTATAATGATCATCATCATGGACATCATCAGTAATGTCATCATAATCATCACATTCATCCTATATGATATCATCATCCTGAAATTGATGGTGCTACTTACTAAGGTCAACTACTTACTTCTGCTTACTACTCACTAATAATTCTCCTCTTCCTATTACAACTACAGCAGACTCTGACTGAGTCGACCCTCCATAAGTCAAATATTCACCCAAGTCAAAGTATTATTTAAGACCTGAATATGCAAGACATGTGTCATTTACATCTTGTCAACCTCAGTTAAATTTGCGTAAGATGAACAGATTTCTGTGGTCCCAAGAGATGTGACTTAGGCAGTCATCTGTCATGTACATAGTACTTCACCTTTATTCTACCACTAGTACTACTCCTCCTCTTCTGTTGCTACTACTCCTCATACCAGTACCACTGCAATTACTACTACTACTACTTCTATTCTTCATCATCCGTTTCCTTGTCCTTTAAATAGTAAATGTGCCAAATGCAAAAGTAAAATGGAAATGGTACTGTGGCTAACTACTGTAAAAGTGGAAATATTCGCGGTGTGGAAATTTTCGTGCAGTTCACGGCAAGATAGGCGAGCGCGAATTTATGAGCATCTATTTTAATGCAAGTTTTGAACCGCGGTTCAATTGCGTGTATCGTTTTGGCAAAGAGATTGCACAATATGATCTGAAGAGGGCAGCATTTACGCAAGCAAGCTTGAGCTCCAATATCATGTGCATTGCAAGAATTTGTTCTAAAAGCAATGTGATAATTTTTTAACAGTCGCAGATCGGTTTATGAATTATGATTTTGGTTGAAATATAAATTGATATTGCTGTTTGATTGGTGAGTGTTTAGATCTGTTTAGTTTTTGAGAAGACGTTGGGTCGATCGCCCGTGTTTGATTGATCCCATGCACTTCGAATAGCCGTAGTCCCCCTGATCCTTACCCGGTGCTCAGCCATCTATACCAGGCCAGCAGCGCCTCCGTTTTGCCTTTCCCGATGTCCGCCCCGCAAAGAAAATTTGCGCTAAATGTCACAAAGCTCATGATTAGATCAAAACAATGTTGAATTATGCCGCCCTAGAGCTAAAATTATGATCAGAAAATACAATTTCGTTGCTGAAATTTTAATTAAAACCATTCTGAGATGGCAAGAAGGAAGTGACTTTGTGATTATGGAGTGTGCACCGCGAATTAAAAACCCGCGAATATGTTTGAAGCCGCCGGAGGGCGAAAAATTAATCCCGCGAAAATAACAGCGTTTACAGTAATTTACAGATATGTCTAATTATGTGACTGCCACGTCATGAGTGTAATTCATTGTGCTATATCTATTCTATGCATATCTTGTATATCATAGACTATTACTATTGAAGTGAATGAAATTGAACATGCCTTCCTCCTTGAGCTTAGGCAAGACAGCTTTCTTCTGTTCATCATTCATTGCCCAAGCTTCCAAACGATGCTGTCCAGGCTCCTCCACACTGATAACCTCCATAGTGAATCGCAGTGGCACAGGGTCCTTCATGAGGGAGTCCAAGTCCTCATAGCCTAGACCAGATTGGTGGACCTGGGCCATGCCACAGCAGTGCTTCTCCTCCTCGATCTTCTTACCATGGCGGAAAGCACGAAGCTTGGCTTCAACAGGTGGGTAAGATGCAAGGTGCTGGAAAGGGGATTGAGAACTATTACATATACATTTTCTGTAATACTCTGTGTTTTTCATTGAATCCACTATGCAAAACATCTAAGACAAAGAGTTGATTTTTATCTGGATATACATGGGCACTGTATTTAAAAGTATTACCTATTTTGAAGAAAAGTTCTGTATGAAAATCATATATTTTTTCTTGCCCTTTCATACATTCATCTTTCTCAATGCTGTATTCATATGTTCAAAGAAAAGTCAAAAGATGCACTCTGCGAAGGCTCCCAATTTAGTAGTCCTCATAAGGCATGTTCATTCAATTTATTCCTTTAACTTGCCATTCAATATTGATTTTTGCTTCTTTTTTCATTGTAAACATTGTGAAATAATCTAAGGTGTTTCACAAAGTTGTTCATAAAGAATTGCTCTAAAAACAAATAGAAATGGAAGGACAAGTTGATTCATCATCTTTTAAAAAGTCATCTATAAATCACATTACCTAAAGTTGAAAAATTTATATACCTGTACAGTATAATGTAGACTATAGGCCTAATACCTAAACAAACATTACCGTACTGTATTAGTGTTAGTGGGAGATCTTTACACTAGCACTTGATAAATCAAAGGAGTATCAAAAGGAAAAGGAAAAGAACTCCTCTACATTCATTACCTGTGTGTCGCATACAAAGTCAGCCACTTCATCTGGTCGCATGGTCTTCAGAGCATTCTCCCAAAGTTCAAACTTAAATGATTTGCCAGTCAGGAGCTCCATAGGCTTCTTAACCTTTTTTGTGTCCTCAATCACAGTCTCTTCCTCATCACATTTGCTGCACTTGTAATGAAATGTTACCTAGCAGATAAAGAGTACGGTAATTGTAAAGATGAAAGTGATTGTGGTAACCAGGATTTACCAGGATAGTGAGTTAGTGACAGTAAGTTAGTGACAGTGATGAGAATAATGATGATGATGAAGAAGACAGTGTTGATGGTGAAGGTGGTGGTGATGGTGATGATGTCAACAAGAAGTCAATGATGACAGTAGTGGACATTTGTGGTTATTACATGTGTGATGATTCCAATAAGGATGAAGGTAGTGATGGTTGTGGTGGTGATGGTAATGGTAGAGAAGATGATGATGATGATGATGATAATGCAGATGAATATTAATACAGTAATAAAGAATGTGATGATTACACTCATTACAGTAAAGTTGATAAACAAAATACTTATGATGGTCATCAGGATGACGAAAGTAGCGATAATGGTGGTGGTGGTGATGATGATGATACATGTAGTAAAGGAGAGAATGATGATGATGAACAAGATGCTGACGATGATCATGGTGGTGGACAATGGTGGTAATTATGGTGACAATGACGAGGATGATCATGACGAAGATGATCATGACAATGATAGTGATGGTGAGGACAATAAGAATGCTGACAGTGATGATGAATAGGAAGATATAAGATGCTGGTGATGAGGATAGAGGCAGAGTTGCCAACCAGAAAAAAGAACATTTCAGTATTTTTATAGCTGAAAATCAGTATTTTGGTGACAAAATCAGTATTTTCAAAGAATACCATAGGACCACATGTAAAGCTGAAACTTAAGAAATCAGTATTAGACATGAAACTATCAGTATTCTTCTCATTTTTCAGTACTAAATACTGAAAATCAGTACTACTTGGCAGCTCTGTAGAGGTGATAATTCATGATTTTTTCTTTCTTTTTCTCTGAGGCTAACTCACCTTTGTACCATCAGGATAAAGAGGGAGGTTGCCCTTTCCAGGATGAACAATAGATTTCTTGATCCCATAACCTAGACCTGTTCCTAGTCCTGTTTCCATTGTATTAGTTCTATTTGATTAAATTGAAACAAATAAGTATGTGTTATTTCACTTTTCATTTAGTAAAAATATACATTTGAAGTTGAGGCCTATTCAATAATTTTTTCATTGATATCTATAAAATCCAAAAGTAAGCTTCCAACTTAATCATTCAATTTCATGAAAACATTGAACATTACATTAGAATCAGTGTATAATTGTTCTGCCTAGCCGCCAGACCAACTGTTTTGTGATATTAATTTGGGGTCTAGTTTGAATGAAATAAATTATAAATTAATAAATCTAAAAAAAATTTTAGCCAACAAGAGCAGAATTCAACCCATGCCGATACATCAGTCCAGTATGATTTTACTTTTAATAGACTCTTTATCACTGTAATGAAAATCATCAGTCAGAAAAAAAATTCTGACCGATGATTTTCATTACAGGTCGAGCATCATGGAGCATGCAATCTTAAATACATAGGAGTAATGCCGATTTTTTTTTTACAAATTATAATTTCTCCTATTGAAAAGCCTCTTCTCTTTATTTACTATAAACCAACTATATTGCTTACGGACGTGTGCGTCGCGTAACGTTGGGAAGAACAATAGCAAACAAGATGGCGGAGTAAACATCGGGCAAGTCTCTTCCGTCTTTTCATAATATTTTTCTAATTTTTTTGATGAATTGTTTAAAAATAAAACCGATAGCGTAGAAATGTCAGAAATGCAGTTGTATCCAATGTACATTATTAAGGGCTAGAGCTTTAGAAGGAAAGTAGAAATCTCAGGGCGAAAGTTTCAGGTTTGGGGGCCATGCGTGCAGATGAATGGGAAGGAATGCCTGGCTTCGTTGAGAGTAAGCATGGGACGTCAGTAAATGATTTTTACATTCTAGAAGCGTCCTGGCTAGTCGAGACTTCTTGCGTGAACTGGTGAAATTTGAATTAAATGTCAATGATTTAGCGCTAGCAGCAGCCAGTAGAGGCACACGGCCAATAATATATTCATGTCTCCCATGGCCATGAGATTATCTCCAATATCAGAGACTTTTGTAAAGAATTTGGGTATCCAATTTCAGAGACAGTTTCCAGTTTGGGAGACCAATTTCCTTTGTTTACATTTGCTTCAAAAGGATTACCTTGGCGGCAAATAAAAATGTGATAGGCCTAGGCCTATGCAGATTCCTCATAAAAAAATTACCCCTTTTCACCGTCTACTTTAAAAATTCACCGTCTCCTTTTGTTTTGATAAGGATTTTGTTGTCATCAACACACAAAACAAATGGGCTCCTGACCTCCGTAAGACAAAATTTTAGGTGGAAAAATTATGCTTTTGTTGGTGTTCTTTCTTTTGTTCTTAGTTTTGCAAAGCAAGTCTCTAATATATCTCTAATTTGAGAGTCTCCCATATCGTGCGCCCTAGTCAAGCAGCGCAGAGGCGTGACGTCGATTGATAACGCAATTGGTATCGTTCCTCTGAAACAAGCTCAGTGTTGGAGCTCGGTTCAGTGGTGTTTTTACGCTCTCAACACCAACACTGAACACCATCCTTAAAATCACCCAATATCGCCTGAATGAGCCGCGGAGTGCTTATTCTAACGTATATTGCAGCCCATGGGACTACAATATAAAACGGTAGCAATCGGCATGTCAAAAAAAGCAAGTAGGCTCACTTGAAGCCATATTTATAGGACATATATATTCTCAATATTAAATATAATAATCTAACCACAGTTTCCTTGCACGGAGAAGACTGCTTATTCTCAAATAAGGGAGACAGCTACAAAAGAGAATCCAATAACTCTCTATCATCGAACTTGCAGAAAAGTCTTGCTGCCAATCGAAGTGATTTATTCTGCATGTATTTTACTTTGAATTTCTTATTTTCTATATAATGAAATTAGGTATAAAATAATCATAATCTAAATCATTTTATTTAAAATGAATTAAACTTTTAATTATTCTAAAATTAAAAAAAATACATTTATACTTTGCGTGATGACGGACGAGCTTGTATAAGGCAATTTACGTAAAAACATGGCAGCGCTGTTCACAGTGAAAACGTGCGGCAAAAATTCATCAAGTAAGGCTTTGAAATGTTTGTCAAGTTTATAAATCCACAAACTGTAAGATGATTACATGTGTATAATGAATTTAAATTTTCAAAATATAAAGTAAATAATGAATATATGTATTGTTTGCAGGCTTAGGAAGTTAAGGAATGAAGAAATATCGAACAGATCAGGACTCAGGAGGAACTTCTCACTCAGACAGCGCCCCGCTGCTCCCCGGTGGAGCTCGCTGTCAGCGCCGTTACTCAGGGCGTTTTAGTTGTCGCCGCTTGTGCACTTTCGCACCTGGCGATGTTAGCACCTCAATTTTTGACTGGATAAATTGCCAAATTCTAGTTAGATCTAGTAGGGGGTGGAAGGAATGAAGGAGGACATTTTTTTGTCAAAATGAAAAGAATGAAAGTAGGTACTAATAGGAAGAAGAAAGAAAGAAGCTAGAATAACTAGAAATAATGAAGTGAAGTATGATGAGAGAAAGAAAAAGAGGAAAACAAGAAAAAGGACAGAAGTGATGAAAATAGTCCGAATTGTAGAAAAGAAAGCAGGAAAGAATGAAGGGAAAATAAGTAGGAGACAAAGAAAGATGGAAAGGAACTAAAAAGTCTAAAGAAAAGAATATAAAAAAATTAAAAGAAGTATGAAGGAAAGTATGGGAAGAGTAAGATGAGGGGGGGGGGAGAGTAAGAAGGAAGAAAGAATTAAAGAAAAAGGAAAGAAATAAAAGAATGAATGAATTCAGGAAAGAAAGAAAAAATATTGAAAAGAAGGAAGTAGGGGAGGAAATAGAGGGGAAGAGAGGAATAAAGACAAAGAAGGAAGAAAATTAGAATGAAGCCTGAAGGAAAGAAGGTCAATTACAAAAATGGAGAAAAGAAAATGGAAAGACAGGAAAGAAAAAAGTAAAGAAAGAAAAAAAAATTAATAGTTATGTTTTGGCTCAAAAAGATAGTTTAGAAAAAAAAGTTTATTAACACAAATTCATAATGTGGGGCTGTAATATACACCCGCCAAAGTGCAATCTTTTTTTAGCTAAAACAAGTGATATTTCCTTTTGCTGCTTGCAAATAACAGAGTTACACCAATTTTTAGGATTTTTATTGTTTGAATTATACAATATTTAATTTTTACAGATTTGTCCATAGGGACCAACTTGACTGAACCATATAATATTAAACAATGCTAATTCCACATGTATAGGGAGGAATTAATCATTGTTTCACTTGACAATGAGGAGAAAATTAGAATATTTCATATTTCACATAATGAAATACAAAAGAAATAGTGAGTGGATGACATCATTAGTCTCCTTATTTGCATACTGACCAGGATGTGCATATAACTATTTTGTGAAATTAAGCAAAACTTTAAAATGTCATAACTTTCTTATTTTACATCTGATTTTGATGAAATTTTCAGTGTTATGCTTGTTGGATTTTTGTCTTTATATTCAAATGTTTTTTTTGGGGGGTTGGGGTGGACTTGTCCTTTATTAAAGGAAGGCATAAAATTTACTTCTGGGCAATTCCATGAGATGGGTGCCATGGGGTGAAAAAATAAATTCATAATTTGGAACTTGTCACCCACCTAATTTTGTTCAGTATACTTCTGGGCATACGGAACAGCGTTTTTTTTCCAAAAATTCCATCAAGAATTGCAAATATTGAAATTTGAACTCAACTTACAACTCTACTGAGAAAAAACAGTAAAATTTACCTTAAGAATTAACTTGAATTAAAAAATAATTAAAGAATGGTCAGCAGTTGTTTAGTTGATTTTTAGAATGTATGGAGCATTAGTTTTGAGTTGCCAAAGACACAAAAGTGTCTTCCAATCCCATGAGGGGGTAAAAAGCATGCCACCCCATCGCTTAAACCAATGTAACGTGAGTAACGAAAAAATTGAAAAAGTTTGATATTTTAATATTCCCTTCCATTCAAAATGTGCCAGTGGAAATTTTCTTCATTCTCCTTGTACCTGATAAGAAAAATAAGGTAGGAGCTGTATACATGTCATGGAATTACAATGAATGAGGCCAAAAAAATGTAACGTGAGTAACAATGTAACGTGAGTAACGATGGTGTAACGTGAGTAACGACATAAAATTGTGATATTGATATGTTTTTCACAGGCTATGGTACAGTAGGGGAAGGCGGGGTAAGTTGAGCATAGGGGCAAGTTGAGCCACCAGCCCCAGGCCAATAATGAATGAGTCAGACATTGTGGTGGTGTCATGTATTGATGACCCATAGCAAAACCCCTAACCCCACCATATTGTTTTCAACTTTGAAACAAAAAGTAGTTTTTTAGAGGGAAAAATATGAATTTCAGCCAAAAAAGTAAAAAAGAGTGTGAAATAGATAAGTGCTTTATAAACACACATGTCTTTAAATATAATAAAGACATGATAACAACATTATTAGTCCAGGTATGGATCTTCATTCTTGTCATAGTCTTTTATATGATGGATGCATAATAAATGTGTGGATACAAAATTATCGCACTAAGTTCGGACTGGGGTAAGTTGAGCCAAACAGCATGGGGTAAGTTGAGCCATGGTAATTCCTATGGTAATGTATCTTAAAAAACAAACAAACCATAAAAATCGATTGAAATGCTGGCTGAAAGGAGCAAATTTACAAGACTGCTCTTTTCCTTTTTAAGGATGTTAGTATTTATAGAGAATTAGTAAGTGGAAAGACTTTAAACAAAAAATTGACATGCTGGTTCTCCCTCATACATTTTGTACATAGTGTTTGTGGCTCAACTTACCCCAGAAGGTGGCTCAAACTTACCCCATATATGGGGCAAGTTGAGCCATTTGACATCGTTTTTTTCAAAGGTCACGATGACTTTCAGTGTGGGGATAGAAAGTTATATATAGGTGGAAAATATTTCAGAAGAATTAAATTTCAAGGCAAGGTACTTATTTCGACAAGATTATTAATCATATCAATTCTAACATGCAAAAAGCAAAAACTGTCACAACTTACCCCGCCTTCCCCTACCCTTTTACTGAATGACTAAGGGGTAAAAACAAAGAGTTTGGTCCATTAATGACCTTTAATGACCCTTTTGAAGTGGACTGGTCATTAATGTCATTAAAGAGAAATTTGCCAGTTGCATTATGAAAAATACGAGACATTTGGCTTCCTCCTGCTCGTACGCACGGGCGTCCGTCGATATAACACATTATATTTTTATGAAAATATGCACCCTTTTTCTTAAAAGTTGATGGAGAGGGGGAAAAATTAATCGTCTCAAGTCGGGGTATTCAGTAATGAGTACAGGAGAAACTATATTTCACTGATTTTTATGATTCATTCCATTTGATTAACTCATTTATTCGTGTTTTGGGGCTAATCTTTCCCTTACGCATTGCTTTTTGGCAGAAGTTCTATGGAAAATGCACCTTTTTTCACACAAACTTTGAGACACTCTGTATTCATTCCCCCATTGCTCGAGAATGAACGGGCAGTTAACGACGGGGTGAAAGATTTATTGAAGAATGGAGTGTATATTTCACGAAAATGAAAGCCATTACCCCATTGGATGTTAGATCAATACGTGTTTTTTAGATGAAGTTAGTTGTCGAATAGGTTCTCCTGGCATTTGAGGTCTCTATCGGTGACGTCACTCAGGATCGTCATGCCTGAACCATCGGCCGGGCAGGGGTCGCAATGGTAGTATGATTTATGCATAATGCACTCGATATATACAATAATCTTGTCCTCCCGTTTAAATGAATGTGAAACTCATATAATTTTCATCAGAGCATTCAACAGGAGTACTGTAGTACACATTTCTTTGTTATAAGTGAATTAAAGTCCCTCCAGTGAGTTTGATCACCCCTATTTAGAAAATGTATCACCCCTAAGTTGTAACACAGTCAGCTGTTTGCACTCAGGGTCACTCCGTGACCTGTGTGTGCGTTCAAGAGTTGTACACGATTTTCTGTCTCATTTAGGCAGAAATCTTTCATAATGGGTAAAGATCACAACATTAGTTCAATCAGAATCAATTGAAATGACCAACAAAGTGTTTGTATATATTAAATAAATAAAAATAAATAAAAATGTTCCAAATGGCTCTTGAAGAAAATGTGTAATTGCTGAGAAATTAGCAAAATAAATTCCATCAAAAGTCAGGTATGTTTCCAAGCAATATTGATACACTGTCCCACATATGCTTTTCTGTGTTAGTGATCGTGAGTGTTGTCAGTTTTTAGCTAAGATTTCATGATTTCACAAAGATAAGTTTATGTTATTTATCTAGATCGATAATAATAGAATGACAATCAACCTTGATTCTAAAGACTTTCCCATGAAATAATTGTTTGCTGCAACTACATATATGTACATTCTTTTGTCATTAACATAGATAAACCGGATGTAGCTAACAATTGTTGCCCTTTCAAGTTTACTGTTCATTTTTAAGCCTTTCTCAGACTTTTCATCAATAAAGATGAATAAATTTGTATCTTTGCTTATAAGAGTCTGCATGATTTGCATATACATAGCCTAATGTTCAAATACCAACACTAAACTTTGGTGCATTGCTTTCATGTACTAGAAATAAGTTATTTCATAAATTATTAAGCTGGCTAATAATTACAGATGGATAAAGCATAAAAGATATTACACTTCATTTCATTTTAGTTTGTTAAAGGTGAAAATTTCTGTTTTCACAATTTGCATTTTTTTGAAGGGGGAAGGGATATATGATAATTTCTTAACCTTGTAATGCAATATTTAGATAGAATGTTTTGGTCAGAATTACTCTATTATCTGTTTAACACATAATTCTGCTCCCTTAATCTTTAAGCAAGCACATTAACTTTATCAGATAGGTTTGCTTGGTATTGCTTACAGTACAATTAATTCATTCATGGGATTTCATGAAAGAGAAACATAATAGAGTATATATGTATGTAAGTTCATGTGTGAGGTTGGATCAGATTGCACATAAATGTGGTGTGGAGTCTAGGGGAATATTTTTTAATACTCATTTTGCCAGTTGATATTTTGCTTCACGATTATTAAAATCTTCAAACGACTGACTAAATAAAATTCAAGTGTCTCCTGACTCAGTGATTCAGAGAAACTTGAAAGGAATTTCATTTTAGGAGAATAGAATTAAAGGATAATATTTTTCACTCCACATCACTTAAAAAATTCATGTATTTTCACTAAAATTGACATCGTACGTGTATGTGTGGTAATTGCTGATGATAAGTCATAAAATGGGCAATACAGTCATCCTTGAGAAAAGAGGTTAACAAAACTGTTCCATTTTATGCCTAAAATAATTCTTATAGTTAATTACATCTAAATATACACTTTCAAGCAAATATTCATGGTCAGGAGCATGGCAATGAGTTATGTTCAATATGTAACGTGAGTAACGTGTAACGTGAGTAACGCTAATTTTGGTAAATTTGTCAAAGATATGAAATGTTTCAAAATTTCTGAGCATCTACATTTGTGAACCTCTATGCCAGCTATAAAAATCATAAACCCACTAGTTGTTATTCCACTCAGTATGAGGACACTTTTTGAACAAAGTCATGTTCTTGATTTATGTGGTCCAAAAATGTAACGTGAGTAACAAGAATTTGCTTACCTATATTTTCTGGATAGAACAGTCAAACTAAATTATGATAATATACCAAGGTGTATTAAGTTATCATAAACCTTGTGCAAAAAAGAGAGATTGTCAAACCCCACAGTAAGCACAAAATGGCAATTACAATATGTTAGGGTGCCTAAATTGTGTAACGTGAGTAACGTGGAATTGCCCTTCTGTACAATAATCACCAACCTACCATACATCCAAAAAGCTAGACAAGTGATTGTTTAATTTGCTTTGGAGACTTATATTTGATTTGAGAGAAGACAATAATTCGATGAAAATATGTTATTAAAAAAATTATACTCGGTCCCATCTCCCACTCTTTCATTTCTGTAGCTCGACCTGTTCGTCTGTGATTCGGAGAAGGGAGGAAAAATGTTGTGATGTAAACAGGCACATTTACAGACCAGGTCCTTTCGCGAAGCTAATCCACTTAATTATCGTCAAAGTTGCAAGTGGACTTGGGCTGACCCCGGGCCACCGATTTCTAGATGTAATGGGTCTATGTTTTGATAAATTGAGATTGTCCTTGTTTATGGGGACAGGTTTTTTTTTCACTTACTCCTGCAAGATATAGACAACAATTACAGGGATATACAGTATCATACTGTATCATGCTAAAAATAGATTCAGTGACCTCAATTCAAGCCCAATTCCCTCCAGTTCACTGTCTATTTTTCACGAATTGCCGTCTTCCAATAATCTGTTTTGAAACCTGATATACTTGCATTGACTAGCACACTCAATTGATGTCAGCACATGACAATAACAGGTTAATGAACTTTCCTAGATTTCATGTTTAGGTAAATCCTTAAAAATGAGACAGTCCCTGTAAACTGGGACGATCCCAATTTTCTGACCGGCGCCTTTACTGACATCAAGCTTCGGAAACTACTGTATTTTGGCTTCAACCTCGACATCAATGTTTCTCATTTAGAGTCAGATGATAGGTCTACTTGGCTTTGCCATAGTTTTGTTTTTGGTATGGTCTCAAGTTGGTGACCAAAATCATGCAACAGTGTGGAGAACGCATCGGCGAGCTGCTCCGGGCAGATCTATTTTTAGATTAGATACATTACATCAAAACTACAGCAAAATGTGACCAAGAATTTGAATTATGACATCAAGATTGAAGCTGAAATACAGCTTTTCCCGATGCTTGATGTATTGTGGCTGAAATTCAGGTTAAGTATCGGTTAGAAAAAGAAGATATCTGGCAATAAATTCAGACAAAATTTAGGTGAAATTAGATAGTTAGTATCGCTGGGGGCGAAGGTGCACTAGTGCCCTTAAAGCCTGTGTATAGCTTTGGTAAAGGGTCAATAATGTGATTGATACTCGAATATCATCTAATATGACAGTCTTACTGAAGCGTAGAGACCGTTAGATATTTTTCCAACTGCACTTTTCTGAGAAAATTTCAAATATTCAAATCTTGAATATATAGCGCCCTCTCTCGGCGATGCTTGTTTTTAATTAAAAAATGGGCATTCAAGCACTTATCTTATAAATTTAGTGATTAGATATCCAAAAGTTACAGACAAAGAACATATCTTGAAAGTTTCAGCCCATTCCATGATTTGGAATAGGATTTAATTGAAAGACAAAAACACACAGATATTTTAATTTGATCGGGTGACCCGATCAAGTTAAATTTCCATGTAAAATCGCAAAATTTATCCTGTAAAACACATTTTAATTTCATATCCTCCACATCATAACTGTTATAGGGCATATCCATTCATATTAGCTAGCAATGAAGTGGAATAGTGATAGGTGCATTTTGGTGGATTTACCAAAACTATACACAAGCTTTAAAGTCTAACATGTAAATGTGTAATAAACACATTATTTACTTGAATATATACACCCCTTGATCATGATTACAAAAATTGCTCAGAATGTTTAATTTTTAGGTCTGAATAAGTTTTAGCTTGCACTCGCATTAGTTATTTACTAGGTTTCTGAGCTACCTTATCCAAGAATAAATATGATTGTAACAAAGTTAAATGTAGCTCTGTGGTGGAAAATGTGATTGATTTTGTATATTTTATTGCCCTCTTATTGCCAAAAGCTGGATCCGAAATCAGGAAAATAAAATCACTTTTTGTGATTAACCCCCCCCCCCTTTATACATGTTGCCTGTGCACTATATTATCTAAGAATTGGCACGAGTATGTATTGCCATGAAATGATGTGAAATATTTTGGTTTAATGGCAGGAAATGGTTTGAAAATATTGTAAGATACATGAATTTCTGTCTTCTTTTTCCGTTCGTTTTTTTTTTTACAGATATGCGCAGTTTACTTGCTCAAGCTTTCAAGTCAGCTTCCTTGAAGGTGAGAATATATTGAGATTATTTATTGGTTAACATGACATTGACTCATTGAAACAAGTTAATGTCTACAGTTAATTTGAAAAGGGTGTGCTGTATTGACAAACATTGACAAACCTAGGAATGCCCTCTATGAATCTGTTACGGTGTATCCCAAGTTTTAAATATACACTTTTCTCTCTGTATTTTCCGTCCAGCAATGTCAGGCATTGCAGAGCAATGCTCGTCTGATCAGAACATTTGCTCCCCTGCTAGCGGCTGAAGCCAAACGCTCCTTTGAGAGAGGAAAGCCTCATGTAAACATAGGAACCATTGGTCATGTTGACCATGGCAAGACCACCCTCACAGCGGCCATCACCAAAGGTAGGGGTTCACCTCATTTACCTGTAACTTCTTAGCTTAACTATGCTTAAAGGAGAATAAAACCTTTGGAACAAGACAGCTTGTGTGAAAACAGAAAAATCAAAGAAATAGATCAACTAAAGTTTGAGAAAATCAGACAAATATTGAGAAAGTTATGAGCATTTGAATATTGCGATCACTAGTGCGTTGGAGATCCTCACATTGGCAATGCGATAAATATGTGTGATGTCACTTGTGAACAACTCTCCCCATTACTTTAGTATTTATTTCACTTAAACTGTCTCTTTTATCACATCTATCAGTAGATCATGTATTTTTTATATAGGAGGGCATGTAATACAGATTTTTAAAGAATACGTCATGGATAAAGAGTTTGTATCACAATAAGAAAAAGCAAAAAGAAACATTGGGGGTATTTTATAATCCATCAAAGGGAAAGTCGTTCACATGTGACATCACACATCCTTGTCGCCAATTGGAAGATCTCCATAGCATTAGTGATTGCAATATTTAAATGCTCATAACTTTCTCATTATTTGTCCAATTTTTCTCAAACTTTCTTTGTTCTTATTCTTTGATTTTTCTGTTTCAACAGAAGCCTACTTGTTCCAAACTTTTCATTCCCCTTTATATTTCCCCTTTCATGTTATTTTATTTTCTCAATCATGCAAGCATACAAATACTCTTTCTTAAGTTTTTCCTTAATTGTTTTTTGAAATACTGTACCTTGTATTTATGTATGTTGTAAAAATGTAATCTAGGTATGTATGTAAAAAACAAAAATTGTCTTTTCTATTAATTGTAATTCCCTCAAGGTTGTATGTTGATTATAGATAATCACATGTTAATGTGTATTCCATAGTTTTATTTCTTTTATTTCATTTGTTATTTCCTTCGTTCTTTGTTTTAACTCAAGGAGAACATGATTAAAAACTGGCTGGCAACTGTATTTCTTCTCAGTTATTGTATGTTCATGCTTAATTAGAGAAGTTCAATTCTAACCCTGACCTTTATACTCCGCCATAATTTGAATAGTTCTTGCTGAGGAAGGCAAGTCTGAATTCCATAAGTATGATGAGATCGACAAAGCACCAGAGGAGAAGAAGAGAGGTATCACAATCAACGCAGCTCACATAGAATATGAAACAGAGGGCAGGCATTATGCTCACACTGATTGCCCAGGGCATGCAGATTACATCAAGGTATGTCAAGGGCGAGCTTTTTATATACTTCATACAGGTGATATTCATGATTGATTGCTAATATTGATACATGTATATGTGGAGTGTTGTACCCCAGTAGATTGGTCTCCTAACTTATAAAAAAAGAGAGTCCTGAGTTTTAATAACCAGCCATGGCTTAATTTTTTCAGCAAGATATGAAGCCACATTGTACCAAATGGTACGTGATATTTTTTTCATTATTAATCGCTATGCTTTGTGTTTACGGGGCTGGGGGCTCAGTTTTGTAAAAGTAGTAATAGCTCACAAAACCTGCAATGGCATGTCAATATCATTTTTGCCTGCACATTTTGTTCAAAAACTCTGACCAATTACCAGTTAAAATTGTTCATTCAAATTTGCAATTGATAATCAAGCTGATGAAATCTTGTTGACCACAATACCTCCCCCCCCCAAAAAAAAAATGTATGATAACAGCAACAATGATGATGATGCTGATGATGAAAACATTTCCATTCTAAGGGGATGAATAAATGATGAACTGCCAGAAGAAATGGCAAGAAATAATTGAAAGGAAACAAGGAATTAATAGAGGGAGAGATTTATTTTGAGAGACATTTCATTGTGAAAAGAGAAAGGATACAAGATCGTCAAAACATGGATTGTTCGTGTGACTTTCATTAACTTTGTGCAGTTTACTTTTTAGTTTGAATCTAATATGCTTTCAGAATATGATTACTGGAGCTGCCCAGATGGAAGGTGCTATATTGGTTGTCGCTGCAACCGATGGCCAGATGCCTCAGACAAGAGAACATCTCCTTCTTGCCAAACAGGTGTAGTATTTAAAATCCTTGAAAGTCATCATCTTATTGGCAGAATATAACAGATTACTGGTACCGGTAATTTAAGAATTTCATGCAATAAAATGAAAAAAGGAAGTGGTGATATAAAATCATTAGCTTGCTCATTGCCTATTTATGAGGACATACACACAATTTGTTTTACCTTAATAATCAAAACTTTGACATTTTATACCATTTTCTATTATTTTCATCTGATTTTGATGTAATGTTCAGCCTGGGTTACCTCTTAAACCATATCTTTTGCAATACACAGAGCATCAACAAATTGAATTTAATTCTGCGCCGAATGGACAGTCATAATTTAGAGATTGGAAAAAAAAGAATGAAGTCGCTACAAAAGCACTGAATCCCTTTTCTATGTACATCATCAAGTTTAGTGATTTTGTTTTTCGATCATCTTTTGTCTTTCTGTACAGATTGGTGTTGATAAAATAGTTGTTTATATCAACAAGGCTGATGTTGTAGACAATGAGATGTTAGAGCTTGTGGAGCTTGAGATGAGGGATGTTTTGAGTGAGTTTGGATATGATGGAGAGGAAACGCCTATCATCATCGGCTCAGCTCTTAATGTTCTTGAGGTATGGAAATGTTGGAAACAATGAAAAGCTTTTTTTATAGGATTTATGCCCTCAAAAAGTTGTATCTCAAATTTAAGGTGTCATTGTGGCATTAAAACCGGAACTTGGTATTAACGTATGGCCAGTGGAAATTGATTTGATATCAACAGTCATTTGATTCTCCCTCATGTGAATTATTGACTTTTGCAGGATTTTTTTTTTTTTATTGCTAAACCAATTGTAGAGCATATGCATTTTTGATGGAAAAATATATTGTTATGCATGCTCATGTTTAGCACTCCTATTGGATTAAACAGTGATTTTGAAAAATATAACCAATAGAGTATTTTTATGTTTAACTCATTTTCAGTCTTTTGCATTGTTTTCTATAGTTTAATCCTTAATAGAGAATGAAATCCATCCCCTTTTTTCAATTTGTTTCTAGCCAAATTTAAATGTGATTATCTGCAATCTTTTTACTTATTAAATTCCTGCTCTTTGTGATTGAAATAATGTTATTGACAGACTTCTTACAAGACAATAAAACATTAAAGTAAAAAATAAGAAATATCTAAGAATATAATTCAAAACCAAGACCCCCAAATTTGTATATTATGAACTACAATTGGTAATTGATGTAGAAGAAGGTCTAATTTTAATGTGTGGAGTGCCATTATTGAATACCTAATTGAATAGAATGTGCAAACATATAATAGCTGAGATCAAGAGGGTGGATTCCCATACCCCCAAATGAAGATTAAGTGGCAGTCTCCCATTTTTGTGATGACAATGACAAGTTGAAGCACTAGGACTTTAATGCAATAATTTCTAATCTTTTAGGATAAGAACCCAGAGCTTGGGAGAGAATCCATCAAGAAGTTAATGGAAGCTGTGGATAGCTGGATTCCACTACCTCTCAGAGAACTAGAAAAACCATTCATGATGCCTGTTGAAGCGGTCTATTCTATTCCAGGTGATGCTCATGAAGATATGTGATGTTCATGATGATGATGACGATGATGCTGGTGGTGGTGATTGAGTGGTGAGGAGGAGGGGGATATTTTTAATGAGTCGGTAATGGTGATGGTGATAAGGGAAATGCTGGTGCTGGTCAGGATGGTGACAACAATTTACGACAGCGATGATGATGATGATGATGTTGAGGAAGATGATGATGATGGTGATGGTGGTGATGGTGATGGTGGTGATGATGATGATGATTTGAAGTGATATGATGATGGAATACTGACTAAAGGTGGCGCTAGTGAAGATGATATTGTCAATATTGATGGGAATGATAATCATGAAAGTGATGGTGGTGGAGATTTACAAAAAAAAAATCAAGTAGCTGATGATGTACAGTCAGTCGGCAAGCCCTGAAAAAGTAGCTTCTTTTATCCAAGTGATATTCATGACTAGAAGGTTTTTGCATAGTTACTGAGCATGGTGCGAACCAAAACACCTCTTTTTATTCTGCCACTGCTGCTCTAAATATTGACCAAATTTCATGTTTTTGGTATCTTTGTAAAGAAGAAGAATCATTCTTTCAGGTCATGTGTTTGGAATTTTTAAAAAATGTTGTAATATAGGGAAAACTTTTGATATAAAACATGAATCAAAGTGATTTTTTTTCATGCAACAAATGTTGTTTTCACACTTGATTTCTGTTTGAGCACAAATGATTTTTGGATCATAATAAAGCTGAAGATCTATGCTTTAATATGATATAATTTGTATAAGAAGATGTATCTTAGATGGGTCAGCAGCCAGCTTTTCATAGGCCAAGTACATTTAGCAGCTCAAAAACAAGAATACTGCACTCTGATTGGTCACAGAGACCACACACCCATGCAAATTCCAATGTTCCCCACACTGGGCCTCTGCAAGATCACACTCACCATGTGGTAATCTCTTCAAATAACCCGCGCCTGTTGTTGTGAAAACATTATTCAGCCAATCAGAACTCTGGATTTTATGTTACTCAGAAATTTTAGAAATCTCGTCTTGCATCTTGATGGAAAAAGCTGGCTGCTGACCCATCTAAAAGATGCCACATATTAAGAGTGACATTGTAAGAAAGTATAGAGTTTGAGCTTTCTGATGATATAAATAATGTTGGTGCCTAAAACACAAAATGTTGCACAATTTGCAAGTGAAAACAGAGGAAGAAAATTCTGTTTGATGCATCTATTCTAGTAAAAAATTCACTTATCAAAATATTTTATTCAAAAGAAATAACCAGTATGAAAGAGTAACATTTACTCTTCCCAATGGTACAAAAATAACCAATTTTACTCCAAGAGAAAGTGGTTAAATTCTTTGAGAAAGAAAGTCTCACAATTCACGAGATTTTGCAGGGACATGAATTCAGCCACGAGAGGACTTGGATAAATCTTGCCCATTTGCTCATTAACACAGGGGCTTGCCGACTGACTGTGTGTGTAAGAATATTCATTGTTCTATCTTTCACAGGTCGTGGTACTGTTGTATCGGGTCGTGTTGAGAGGGGCGTTATCAAGAAGAGTGAAGAAGTAGAATTCGTTGGGCACAACGCTAGAGTCAAATCAGTTGTAACAGGTAATTATATCATACATCCTTTGGATATATAATACATGAAGTAAATGTTTGCTCAGGATTACAAAATGCAAATGTCTGTCCATTGTAGGGAGTATTTTGAAACAAGGGTGTCATAAACCTTTCTGAGTGTGACATTCTCACCTATTGTGTGCAGATGTTTAGCTGTGGCTGAACTGTGGCCAGATAAAATAGCCAAAGAACATGCCACTTTAATGCAAACAACAGAGATGTTCCAAGAATGTCTTGTAAAATAATTGGGCTGAGTTTGCTGACACTCTGCAACCTGTCATGAAGTGTTTGAGGGATATAAAAAGTTTTACACAGATGACCTAGAATGAAGGTCACTTTCCCAAGAAATGGTCTGAATATCTAGCAATTCCATCCAAACAAATAATAATGCTCACAAGCAATTGTCAACCTCACCCCTGCAATCCTTTGGCAATGATCTAGAGCATAAAATGATCACTTTCCTGTGAAACTCATAGCTTGTTTAATGTAGATGCGAACTTCCCTCCCCCTAATGTTGTATTTATTGTGACAAACAGCACTATGTAATGTAAACACTCTCATGAAATCAAATTTCATTGTAACTCTTCAAGTACTAACTTCATTGATGGAGTCTGTGCTTTTGATGTTTTTAAACAGATGCATGTCACCAAAGCAAATCCTGAGAATCATTACCATTAACTGTATGAGATTCTGGCTTGGTTACTATACATACTTGTTTATAGGTTTATTTTTTAAATTGATCATATTTATTTTTATTCTCTCTGTGATGTAGGTCTTGAGATGTTTCATAAGACGTTAGACCAGGGTGAAGCTGGAGACCAGATGGGGGCGCTAGTCAGGAACGTGAAACGAGACGAGATCAGGAGGGGTATGGTCATGTGCAAACCAGGGGCTTTATCACCTCATAACAGATTTACTGCACAGGTTAGTTGATACTTAATAAAATAAAAAAATACACAAACTGCACAGTGCATAGTAATGGAGAAGGCATTCTCTTTCAACAATAAGTCCGTCTTTCTTTATCACACCTCCCTACCATTTTGAATTCAGTAATTGATAAGATGAAGGATAACTAAATTGATGAAATAGTGTCCAAGATTGGTTTAATGCAAAAAGGCAAATTATGTAGCTGTAACCACAATACATATATTGCAGATATGATACATTCCAATGATACAGATAAATTCATAGGTATTAGTTTATTATTTATTACTATTATTAACTGTATCTCGTACGCATTCTAACACCATTGACACGTATTCTCTTTTCGCAGGTATACATTCTAAGTAAAGACGAAGGAGGAAGACACAAGCCATTCACAAGCAATTTCACACCCGTCATGTATTCCTATACATGGGATGCTGCAGCTAGGATAACTCTACCGGAGGGCAAGGAGATGGTCATGCCTGGTGAGTGGTCCTACCCTTTTCGTGCAACTGCTTCGTGAAACATTTTAAATATCACTGGAATGCTTTCATCTCATTGGCTGTGGGAGGATTTGTTAGTGAAAATTGCCCTACAATGCTGCCAAGGCACTCCATCATGTAGGTCGTTCTCTCTGATAAACTGCCATTCACTTCACTGACAATACAATTAATATTCCTTTGCTGAGATGCTCCAATACTATGGAAATTGTTTTGACAGCAGCCTTCATTAATAGTGCCCAGAGAAGCTAATTGTACCATTCTAGTGGAGCATCTCAGGAAGATATGTGTTGTTTTGCAGTGATGATTGTTATAAGCTATTGAAATCCTTGCATGGGATTGGCTTAGAACCAAATCGTCAGAAAAACCTTTTGACAAAATGCTTCCTGAAATGCTGCCCTGTTGTTAAAACGCTGCATAATACCTCATTGAATATATTGTTGAACGTTTAGATTGATATGATATATATATATATATATATATATATATATATATATTTGAATTTTATATCGACATTCTCTTTGAATGTTTTTCCATGTATCTGCCTCTACATTGTGTGGTCTGTATCCCCTTTTCCCATTTCTCTTCTCTCTTTCTAACCCTTGGGACTGTCTTAATTATTTCCCCTTCAATTCCTGTATTCCTCATGCTCTCTCATTCTTAGATTTTTTTATTTCTCCTTCGCTCTCTCTTTCTTTCTCCAATTTCCACCTATTCATTACATTATCTCATTTATACCTTGTAGGAGAGGATACCTCCTTGGAGATCAGCCTCAAGAAGCCTATGGTATCAGAGGTCGGTCAACGCTTCACGTTACGAGACGGACGCATCACGCTCGGCACGGGAGTCATCACCAAAATCCTCCCTAACGTTGAGACCGAAGTCTAATCACCATATAACAGTCCACCTTGCATGTGCAAGTCAGATCTACCGTGACCTATGAAATAGTTTCATGTAGGACAAGTTTGATATGCATAGGTAAAGAACAAAAGACATTTGAGAAATAGGGACCTTTTGGTCACCCAAGTATGATGCAGTCTTTGATATCTGAAAGTTTGATGGCTCGATATAAGTGAGTTTATCCTTGTGGATGTTGTGGTCTATACTTAGACTGAGATGTGTGTAAAACTCGTGCTACCGGCTTTACTAATATTGATCTATACTAGTGATATTATTGCACAATTTAACAGACAAAATGGAAGTCATTTTAGAGCCTACCCAGTGTTGCCATGCACACAGGGCAAGTTATCTACACAATACCAATTTGAAAAGGATGAGCATCTCATTCGTAGGCTGAAAATCCTTTTGCAGTTTTGCTGGGGTATGGCTATTGGATCAAACCTGAACTTGAAATTGTGTTGTCTAAAGTATCATGATCAGTGTTGGGTTATCTATCCTGCTGATGATATAGTGTGTAGTGCAATTTGATGCCAACATTCTTCAGCAGATACACCAATTGATAATTCACTCTAATACATAAACTGCTCTGTATTGGTGTCAACTCCCAAAACCGTGCTGTCAAACTTTCCCAAATATTTTTGTTCTAGAGAACCACCAGTAAGTAATTGAATATAAGTATATAATAGGATTTTTTTTTTAACTAGGTTAATTGACCATAGAATCAAGAAAAAATATGTTTATTTATTTGACAATATGAAGTTGAAAATGGGTTTGTATATCTCTTCTCTTTTCTACCATTTCTTGCTTTTTCATGAGAAAATTAAGTTAATCTTTGGGTGGCAGAAGTATTTTGATTGGCAGAAAAAAAGAGGGCATTTCATTGTATTGAATCCTAGATGTTATGTATGGTATACATATTATGTATATACATGTACCCTGATATGTGTTTCTCCCTTTTCACCAAATCTAGTTTCAGAATGCATAAGTGCTTGATATTTTCATATTCATGATTTTATCAATGGAAGCAACAGTATCCAATTGAAAATACATGTAGCAGGACTGTCTTTGAAGATTTGAAAAATAAAGAAATGTCTCCTACAAAACTTGAACATTGTCTATTTCAAAAACATCAGACGATGCTTTGTCACATTCATGTGTACATTTACATTGAGTCAAAAAGTTTACAGCACATCTATCCATGTAAGTGTGTCAACAAATGTCACAGGACCATGCAAAGCTATAAGTATTTGAGGCTCTGAATCCTCGTATATTTTTTAATGATCCTGAAACCTGCCGTTTCCTATCCTGTGTAATACACATTATTTGTGACGGGGGGAGCATTTCATAAAGCTGTCTGTCAGTGATTTTCACCGATAATTGAATCTTTCCGTTTTATGCATTACTGAAATCCTTGCATTTGAAACTTTCAATAAAAACACTGACAAGTCACTTCATGCAATGCTCCCTTGATTAAAAACTGTGGTGCCAGAAGGTACAACCTCTATCTTTTTTACTTAGAGAATGGATGAAGTACCTTCTGGCACTAAAGCTCTGTGTATGTGAGATACATTTTGTAATCTTCGTGAATGATGTCATGCTGATATGGAAAATGTTTTTGATCGCTTTATATTGCAAAATCCTAATCTTGTGTTTATTGCTACATTTAAATGAAGCAATTCATGTTTGCAAATAGATCTGTCTGTAGCAAGCGCTTTTCTGTGAATGATTATTCCTTTACCATGAAGCATTGAGAATCTTACACAGACAAACTTATATCCAGTCACGTGATATTGTATATTCATATGTGATGATTATACACAATTATTCTATTTCACTTTTCGTATGAAAAATAAAGCCATTGAATGTAGATGAACAGAGTCAGGGTTCATTATTTCCTGTAGTGAGGTTGGAAGAAGGTGAATTCTGATCAGATTGTTACCAGATTATAACAAGCATGTACTAGATGGAAAAAAAATTGAGAAAGATATAGAAAGATTAAAAAACAAAATTTCAAGGGAGGGAGGTAGAATGGAAAGGGAAGCTTTGGAGTCAACATTGTATAGAAGAAAAACGAGGAATTTTGCAACATAACTTAACTTCTTATTTAGTCAGACCTACTTGGATCATACAACTATTAATAGCTGATTAATCTTAAACCGAAACTGAATTAATTAACATGAGTAAAAAAAAGAAAATGAAGAAAGGATCTTGTGGAATGCATCTGATTTCTTTTTTTTTTCTTTTTTTCTATAAAACAAACCAAACATCGTTATTTGCAATATGTATGCACTTTATTTACAAATGAACAAAAATACAGTTTATATATACACACTATATGTCCAGATACAAACATGAGATTCAGACATCCCTCTTGTCAAAATATAAGGCAATTCCGGGCCAAATCTCTTAAAACTTGATACCAGTAAAATGTTCCTCTATCAAAAAAAGAAAAAGAACATCAAATCGTCCAAATTTCAGTAGCAGATAAATTGTTTTTGCAGCATGCGTCTGGCATCAGGTTTCATGAGACAATTCTTTGTCATTCATAGATACTGAGCATGACAAAAATCTAAATCCCTAAAAATGAAAAATATACTGGTAATCCTAATTTCTTTGAGATCATTAATTTAACACTGCTCCTTGGAGCATTCCAAAATATTGGCAAATGGTAAAGTAGAATTATTTATTAATATCTTGGTTCGAGTTTCTTTTATTCAATTTATTTTAAGGGAACTGCCATAAACTACATAATCACCCTGTATACCCAAAAAGGTTCATTTATGTGGTATTTTGTTTGAAATAAAGTAATGATTGGTTCCTAAACCTGAGACAATTCAGGCTGGGGTCTATGTAAATTTTGTCTTAATATATCAATATAAAATCCTGGTCGAGGGGTTAACCCTATCTAGGCCGGGGGGGGGGGGGGGCCTCGGAGGCCCCCCTCAACGAATCGCGCGATATTTTCGCCGTGCGAAATTTTTTGACCGCGCCGCTCGCTGACTTTTTACTTTCAAGTCTTGCGCAACTTTTGAGACCAATTTTGCGTCACCCGGGTACGTGGTTCCGAAATTACGTAACGTTGAGTAAGTGCATGTCAGACCGAAAATGGCTCAAAAACGTGATTTCGTGTACAAAGTCAATGCAAATTGTGTTTTCAACCAAAATTCATAAATGTATGATTATTTTTAGTTTTGCTAGTCTAAATGTATTCATTTTATGCTTTTTATGATCACAGAAGAGTCCCCAACAAATTTCATTGAAAAAACACTGAAAAACAAAAGGTAAAAAAAACCAAAGAAATACATAAGAAATTGCAAAAAACAATATAATACATAAGAAAATGATTTGATATCACAATTTTTTTCATGTACACTTGCTAAGGACACCACAAAGAGTTTCTATACCAAAAATTAGTACATTTGGAGCTTTATTTAGGGAGTTAGAGGAAAAAGTATGATTTCGCATACTAATTACGCATAAATTAGCATAATCACTTAATAGCGATTCGCATGAAATAAATTACTACACAATCTTGTAGATTATGTCCCAGGCAACCCGCGTGCCAATTTTCGGCGCGATCGCGCGTTCGACGGCCGAGATCTTAGGGGGGGCCTGGGAGGCCCCCCCCCCCCCGGCCATAGGAACTCCCAAAATACCCCGGCCTAGATAGGGTTAAGGGGCCATGTAATTACAAAGCATATGTCCATGCAGAGAATAATTCTGGTATCGCATCACAATTTGCTCCACATTTTTGAAAGACTGCTATGCAAAAAAACTTTTGAATAGCACATTTTTACCCAAGACTGTACATAGTTGAGAGCTTTTTTCTAATGACCAAAAAATGCTATTCAAATTTGTAAAGCAAAATTATTCCCTGCCATGAAAATAATCTAATTGATGAATGGAGTAAAGTGAAAACACAGCATGTGGCAAGGTTCTCTGAGCCATCAAAATGACTTGAACGTAGCATGTCTTCTTAACAATTTTTTTTTCATTGAAATCCATCTAGGTTTCATGGACAGCCTATAAAAAGCCTATAAGATATGAAGCAAAACTCGGGCTGAGCATACAATTCCTACCACCCAACTCAAAACTTTGCATCAGTTGTGTACATAGGTGCAAAGAGAGTTTCTGTTAATCTTACCCCCCCCCCCCCTCCCTCTTTACCATGAGTTTCTATTCTTAATACCGGTCAGACTTTTGCTGAAATAAAATGTTTGAGTATGCTGTAGAGCATAGATACATGTACTCTCTTCATCAATGCTCTGCCTGATACAAAACTAGAATTAACACTGGAGGTGATCAATACCTCTGCTGCTGCACCTAATTTTTGGCATTTTATACCGTTACCATGGCCACACAATTTTCAACACATACTGAAAATGTGTCTTGCACATCTTACCCAAAGACGAATGTGTGGTCTAAATTTCAAGAGAATTGGTTAAAAATTGAGTAATTAGTTTGATGTGCAAGATTTGTACCTAATTTTTGGTATATTATGCCGTTACCATGGCCACACAATTTTCAACACGTACAAAAAATGTGTCTTGCACATCATTACCCCAAGATGCAATGTGTGGTCCAAATTTCAAGAGAATTGGTTAAAATTTGAGAAAGTGGTTTGATGTGCAAGATAGGCAACTGACCAACTGTCCAACCGTAAACTGATTCCTATATACCCCCTTCAAACTTTGTTTGGAAGGGGGATAAAAAATTCTACATTTGCATGAATAAACTGTATCAGTATGGCCTTCATGCTAGTATCTAAGAAGAATTCAAAATACGGAATCATAGTAATGTCCAACATCATACAAATGTGAATAAATCACTCAAGAAAACATCCATTCATTATATAATAATAGTTACTTTACAGTGGTGCTCAAAAGGTAGTGAACCCCACCAGAATATGAGCATATATTTAAACTGTTCATGTTCTGCCATATATTAATTATTTCTGAAGTCATGTGATAAAATATTACATGAATAAAGTTTTTTTTCTTGCGGTTTGCCGAACATAGTCTCCATTTAACACTAAGCAAAAAGGATGTATATTGTACTGGGATTCACTAACTTTTGAACACAACTGGATATAGCACTTAATACTTTGCGTTTATAAGTGCTTTACATACAATTATTATTACCCCGCTCATTGGATCCTGGCATGCCAGCACACAATGTATGCATTTCTTCCACTCCCAAGGGAGCATTCCAACAATAAACTCATTGGCAGGCATACTATATATGTCCTTATTGAAACTGACTGTATTGGTAATCAAAGGCCCATTTGAAACATTTTATGTCTTTGTAATTTGTTTTCTTTTCCATTTGAAATCCATATAACTTAAAAGAGTGATTTGGGCTTTTTTGGTCAGTGTATATATACATACATGCATATCCACCAACAGGGCCATGTTTCACAAATACTCTCCAATTTCCCTACACTTGCTCTAAACCAATCAAAATGCAATGATTTCAGAAGCTGTTACGATATTATTGTCCTATGTTGATGAGGAAAAGGGTTTTATGGAATGAAGCCCTGTATATAACAATTGATTGACTGGTAATTTCAGCTCATGGCCCAACCGCTATTGAGATATTCTGAACTTCTGAAATGAGAGTTGCAATTTCCTCAGTTCTGTGAAAGTGAAAGAGAAAACAAGCAAAAATTTTTGTTAGCGACAGGAAATGTTTGCGTTAGACAAACTAAGTGGATTCTTGACAGCATGCCATCAAAATAAATGCCTGTCATTGTTAGACCAATAATGTACTTAACGGTAAACAGTAAACCTAACCTCTGAAATCATTACATAATAACCTTTATTTTTTATTGTGTCACCCTGAAATCGACTCGGATCATTCTCAAATGTCGCATACAAATACATGAGCTAAGTTTGAAATTAATTCCTCAATAGGTCCCTTCTATTATCGCATGAAATATATTTTTTTAAGTATGTAAATATAGTGATAATATGACATTAGCAAACGTTTTGCTCTGTACTTCTTCAAAATTGCACTAAGGTAAATGTACTTTTTCTTTGGCTTAAAGGGCTGTTTTTTGAATAAAAATAGAACATTACAGAGGGAGGGCACTGGACGTCAAATTTAATTCTTATTGCTGAAAAACATCTAACCACTACTACTTGTAAAATTGGCATGCTGGACAACACTTTAGAGTAATTCACATTACTGACCCTTTACCACAGATTTAGAAGGCCTTAAATTTAGATCAGGCAAGGCCACTTCTCCAGAGGAAACCTTTTTATACTACAACAAATTTTTGAAAAGTTAAAAAGAGCATACCAAATTTTATAGGCAATTGAGGAGCATAAAAAAGCCAACCAATAAGCATAAAATTCCATGGCCTTGGACTGCCCTATTATATTGACCTTTACAAATTTGATTTGAATGAATGAATTGAACTTTGCCTTTCATTTGTCCATTAGAAATACAAAAGTTAACAAAGGAAATGATGACAAATATACATAAAGATATCAGCAGAAATAATCAACTTTATTGAATCATAGGGTTAATGTCTTGTAACATGCATTATAACCTATAATAAAGAATCCAAGCATGCATTTGATGGCTCATTGATAAATCAAGTCTAGAACAAACAATATATTTCTCTGTTAAGTACTTACTGCTCTTTGAGTAGTGATTTCAGCTGTTTTTCTTGGGCTTGACTCAAAGATGGTGGTGCTTTAATCTTTTGTTGTTTCTCAGCATACTTCTGCTGATAGATGTTTTTAGCTTTCACCTAGAAACAAGACAGAACAGAAAAATTAAATATATATATATACAGTATTCATATGCTTAAAACAAAGATAGATTTTAGAGATTTAGCTTCTAGCTGCTCAAAAACTGGGGGGAGGAGTACGTTGAAGGTCATTGAAGGTCAGACATTTTTCAAACTGAACCAATGGGCCAACTTGTGCAAATAACATCAAATGTTCTCATAACATTTAGTTGATCCTTCATTGTGGGATTTTCCACTCTGTTGAATGTTGCCATGTATTGTGGCATGTGTTGGGTCAGTGTGTCATATCAGAATCTACGCAGACAGATTTTCTCCAGGGCAACAGTCTGCGTAAGACCAGCCAATCATGTGTAATTGCAGTTCTGTCTGTTCTGTCTGCATGTTAGATAGTGTTGGAATACAATGTCCAGTTGCTGAAACAGCAAATATCAGATGGTTCAAGAGAACACATTGTGATATTTTATCTCATGATTTGATAGACTAAACAGCGACCATGAGATTCTGTAATGTGTAAATGAACCACGTTGTAGAGGTTGAGAAATATTCAATGATATATTTTCATTGACTAACCTGCTTAAGTGAGGTCTTGAGGTGTTCAATCTTGTTCTGCATTGATTCTAACTCTGTTCTCATACCTTGTTCAGCCTCAGATAGGATGGGAAGCTGACTCTGTAGCGTGTGTAGGACAACCCCCACCCTGTAAACAAACATTAAATAGTTTTAATACATTCTCAAGTCGTGTGGGTAGCTGACTCCGCATCTTATGTAGAACAACTCAACCTTACATACATACAAGCTATCACATAAACAACCATAATATGGTGACACAATCTTAAAATAAATATAGTCAGATAAGCAGCTTGCTTTACAGCTTGTAAAGACAGACACCCTCCCCCTCAAAAAAAAAAATCCCATTAATATGAATGACGAACTTAAAAACTGTGAGACACATTTGAAATTAGATGGTGCAGAGATTGAAAAAAAAAGGTAAAAGAAACAGAATGCAAATTATACAGCAAGGATTTGACAATAAATGGCCTTGTCAATGATCTTACCTGTTAAGAAGTTCTTCCTGTTTTTCCTCTGCATCACTATACCTCTCAGCTAACTCCTCTGCTTTGATGCTGATATCTCCCTTTAATTGCTGACACTCTGCAAGATCTGCCAACTGCTGCTGTTTCTGTTGTTTCAGGATCTTGACTCTACAGACAATAGAAGAATAACCCAAAATGCATCAGTGAATCGCAAAAACCATATCTTACAGAGAGTGGTAACTGAACAGGTCAATCTGGACTATGGCAATCATCTTGTCTACAAAAGTCCTTTATAAAGTGTTATGTAAAAATTCATTCTCTTGCATGTCTCACTGTTTGCTCTTTCCATTTACAATTTGAAATAAATGTTTAATAAATAATTATGACAAAGTTTTCTTTAATTCAGATTGTTTGAACCAATTCTATATAAATCCACTGGAGATATAGTTTCCAATCACATATGATGCAAAGCATTAACTATATGAATGTTAATAATGGTATTTAAATGGAGATGAAATATTTAAATATTACTCTCAATGCATTTAAAGAGATTTTAAGCCTTTGGTTGGTCAAAATTCCTTGCATGAAATCAACCAAACATTTGGCAATTTTGGGCACTTCTTGGGCTAAATTGCAAGGATTGATGCTAAAGTTAACAGATATGCACCTGAAAACCAGTACAAGAAGGGGAAATAAATAGAAGAAAACTCACCTCTTCTCAATCTCTTCCTTAACCGTATCTTGCTTATGAATATATTCCTCTCGCAGTGTCTTGGTGGCTCGTAGGAGCAGCTGGAAGCATTCATCAAGATTGAGCTGCGTCTTACTACTCGTCCTATCAACAAAAATTGCAGAGTCATTACATATTGCAACCTAACAAATAGATTTTTGTATTCTACTCAATCTATAACTCCCCCATGGTGACACTTATTTTACTGTTATTTTTTTTTTGTCATTATACATACATCCATGAATGCATTCATGTATTCACTGACTGTCTAAGTGAAACATTGACTCATTTATTCATTAACACATCCATTTATCAATTCATTTATTCCTTGTACCACAGTAAACCATTACAAGAATGCCACTCTACTTTGACAAAAGGAAGCAAGTGACTGAGTAACCAAATCAAGTTAATAAGATTTCCAATATCAATTTTTCTTTTCCGGAGAAAATGTCAAAGAAAAACACCCATTCTGTGACTTCATATGACTCATTGACATTTGTGCAGGTGAAATCAATAAAACACTCATTCCACAAAAACTGTACAAACCTTTTGCTATTTACTTACAGGAAATTACACTTATGTCAATCATTTTCTTTGTCAAATCAGACAGAATGATACAAGACTTACTTGAGAATAGGATTGGAATGGTTTCTCTGGAGGAGTCTCTTGATGTACTTCTGGAATGGTTCTGGGTTGGCTTGCCTGAGGGGGGACACTGGAGGCTCATCACCCCTCCCTTCAGACATCAGCGGGGGTGGGGTAGAAGCTTCTATGGGGCTGGTTATTGAAAGGAATATGATCTTTGATTATAGTAGTACAGAAATAGGTAAGAAAATAGTGGAAGCAGTAATTCTTCGGACTCAGTTTATCACTATCATCAGCACTATCATCATCATCATCATCGCCATCATCATCATCACCATCATCATCATATCATCACCATCATCACCATCACCATCATCAACATCATCATCAACATCATCATCAACATCATCATCATCATTATCGCCACCATCATCATCATCACCATCATCATCATCATTATCATCACCATCATCATCATCACCATCATCATCATCATTATCATCATCATCATCATCACCAACATCATCATCACTATCATCATCATCATCATCATTCATCATCATCACCATCATCATCATTCATCATCATCCATCACCATGATTTTTTTTTCATTATCAAGACTTACTGAAAATATGGTTGTGGAGATGGTAGAAGTAAAATATCACTACATATTTCATCACTTTTGCCATTTCATAATCATATTCAATCCTTTCATTATCAATATGATCCACAAGATCCACATATATATCATTAGCAGCTTGCAGGTATTTTCATTCACATATAATATTCTTCAAATGAGATTACTTACACAAGTGGTGTGCTCATACATTCCCTGTTGTGAGTCAAGCATATGAGATTGTTGCCTAGCAACTGATCGATGATGACTGCCACACCCAAAATAGGAGATGGAGCACTAAAGATGAAAAGATATAAAAGTAAGTGAATATTCTGTACTTTGTTTTAAATTCTGTTCCCATGTATTGATACTAAAATGCTCATAAATCAGTATTCTATTCTAAACTGTTTCTCAGTTTTGTAATCAATTAAAGTTGCATGTACCAAAAAATAACATCCATTTACAACTTTTTTTCTATCAATATCAATGATTCTTACCTATCAATATCCAAGATTCTTAACTGATTTTCCAAAGGGCAAAGGCATAGTAAATAAATGGACATTTCCCTACGAAGTACAATACTTCTTTCTTTACTATGATGAGCACATATGATTTACTAAGTTGTGCAAAGATGATAAAACTGTATTATAGATTTGGCTTACAAATCGTTACCTTGTAAAGTTATCTTACCAAGTTTCAGAGGGCATGGTGCAAATCATGTGCCTTAATATACAGGGATGATCCTGGTTGACTTCATGTATAGTCTCTTCCTCTTCATCTCCTCCTATAAAACAAAACAAAATATATTTGAAAAGGTATTTATCAGAAACCACATGGTAGCCCAAAGCTGAATTGGGTGGAATTAACAAAATACTAGAAAGAAATCATTATACATATGACAATTATAACATCTTCAAATCATGACTAAAGACTAATAATAATGGAAAGAGAAAGAAAGAAATGAAGAAAACTTAGAAGGAATAAGTGACAGGGGAGGGGATGGCATGGGCAGGTTAGGAAGCTGAGAGATGTAGGGAGAGTACTCTAAAAGCCGGAGGTAGAAGAGGGATATCATGGAAAGTGAAATATGACAAAAAGAAACAAAGGCATATAAGTCATACATGGTATGCAAACACATTTTAAAATCAATGTGTAAGTTAAGATGAGAATATGGTACACTCAAACATCATTGAAATTTAGGAAACCACACTGAGTATTAATGGAATTATTGAATGGAATGGAATGCATCTTTTTCAGCAATTGCCAACATGAAGAAGGTTATCAAGTAGGTTTAAAAAAGCAAGCAAGCAAGTAAGAAATTTGGAAAGTAGGAAATAAGTAATTCAATTAAAATTAAAAACACCAATGTTAAAGTATTAAAAGTATAAAAAAATGAACAATTCCCAACAAAAAAGAAAAAAAGGAGAAGCAAAAATAAGAAGAATGCAAATACATGGAAAGAGGCTTTAATAGGAGGAAATTATAATTTGTAAACAAAGTTTGGGCATTACTCCTATAGGTTTAAGATCGCATGCTCGATCTGTAATGGATAGCTTGGTGGTTAAGTCGCTGCCCGAAAAGCAATAGATGGCAGGTTCGAATCCCACTGGTTCCAATTTTTCTGACTTATGATTTTCATTACAGATCGAGCATGAGATCTTAAACCTCTAGGAGTAATGCCCAAAAATTTGTTTACAAATTGTGAAGAATGCAAGTGAAACGAAGGGACAAGTATTAATAAATATAGAAAGTAAAACAATCATTTATACCATTACTACAAAATTTTTCAAGTTTGTCTAGCCAGGCCAAGATGACACTATGTACTCCACCGCTGTGAGAACAGAAGTATCTCTTACATGATGAAGGATCTACAAGGAAAAAAATATATGGAAGAGTGAAAATTAAACCAGTACAGAGAAAAACAATGTTGGACACAGACTTCATAATGAATAACTATACAATATCATACCAATGACTGAATTAGAAAAATACAGGATACACAAAATGACTGAATGCCTAAACAATATCAGAAGGGCCAGATAAGCATATCATAAAATACCTGAAATTTTGGCTATTTTACTTTTTCATTTTTTTTACCTTAATATCGAAGTAGTCATCATCATAATATATTTTGAAAATGTTTGATTCATAAATATCATGGCAATCAATATTTTCAATTTTTAATCAGAATTTGTCGACATGAACTCATTCTTACATATCATATGATATATTTACGTATATTCGTAGGATGGATTGTAGCTGATTTGTTTCTGGTGCGACCCAGGCTGAAAACAACAAATAAAAGTCCACAGCTATCAAAAGCAATAGTTGCTTCTCGTCACAGTTTTTCTCTGACTGTTGTTTACCTGAATGAAGCATGATGGGATAGGATATGTCGCTATCATAATCTTCCACTGTTACAGGACACCTTGTCAGTTCTACAGTCTCGTATACATACAGAGAGAATTCACTGTCACCTGGTCCAAGTGAAGCTATGCTCGATGTGTCACCAGAATGGATGCTTGTCTGCATATGAAGAAATCAATATAATATAAAATACAATATTACCTGAATGAGGCATTTTGGAGACATGATATAAACGCGTATTTTGTCTGTCTATCTGATTAACTCAACATAAACTACTTCACAATGGCTCGGTCAGCGATAAGCTGAATGACGAGTGACCATAATATGCGTACACCCCTCCTCCCCGAAAAGAGTAATTTTCCTACTGCACCTACGTACAATTAGCGGTCCATAATATCCGTATTCCGAGCTCATCAATCCCCAGCGCATTTGTGGATGCGTATAAAGAGATACGCTTCATAAGGGTCCGCGCACCAACAATATACGTCATAATAAAGACAACGCTGGATCCAAGCGCTGTAAGTACGGCATAATAATGGTAAAGTGCAGAGCCTAGACCGATATTAACACGACACAATAGAACTCTATCTTTAAAAGAAAAATCCCCATTATCATGATTTTTGCTCTAGATATCTGATTTGGATGATAATAAAAATATTGACTAGGTCTTCTTTCAGCTTGCCATTGCCATTAACAGTCTGTTGTTGCAAGCTTGTAAATAGACATACATGTACATGTAGGTGCATATATGACAAGAATTGACACTAGAGGCTTGACCAAGGTAAGTCCAACAATTTAGTTATATAATCTATCAATATGTTAATTTAATGTACCAGAAAGAGTTGAACAGGTAATAATAATAGTGACTGGCCTTACTTTTTTGGGAGATACCAAAAATATTTCCCTCACAAGACCAATATTGCCCTCGTTTTCGACTCTGGGCAATATGAGACTAGTTTGGGAAATATGTTTGGTATCTCCCTCAGGGCCAGTCAATATTATATCAATATTGCATTCATTCATGTTCATTCAATTTCACTTGAAAGGGCCAGTCCATCCCAACAAAACATGGATTTGAGAAAAAGAGAAAATCTAACCAGCATAAAGCTAACCAAAATCGCTTGTAAAATAATGACATTTAAAATTTTTGCTTAATGTTAATATAAGAGTGCACATCCTGGCCATTATGCAAATGAGGAACCAAGGACATCACCCACTCACTATTTCTTTTGTTATATGAAATTTGAAATACATTATTTTGTCCACATCATTAACAATCATTTAGCCCCGGAATTCTCAACGGAGCTTGAGAAATCCCCAATCATTGCAATGTTAAAGCATATCCAATATTACAGATTTAGGCAGTAAGTTGTGAAAAGTAGCCTTTAAAAAAATAAGTGTTGCCTGATCGCCACAATCATTTTGACAACCACTCCCATAAATAATTCAATAGCCATCATCATCATCATTTCTTCTACATGTACCATTACCACTACCAATACACTAATATCTAAACATGTAATATATTTCCAAGGACATCTTCTTACACTGTCATCGTCAGCATCTGTTTCACCCGCAACAAGGATACAGTGGTGAAGAAGGCCTGAAGTGGTAGCAACAACAAGGACAGGTGGTTGACTTTCAAGGCAACAAAGACTGCATGCATCCATGCCATAGTTATCCTCTGCAGGGGGGTGCATGGGCAGAGGTCCAAGTAGCTTGGTGTGTGAATATCTGCAGCAAAGAAAATTGTGGGGATCAATTTGATGGTAACAGAGGAAATGACCAACATTAATGTATAATGCCTATAAAATGGGTGTAAAATTTTATTCCTATCCTTGAATAGTGTATGAAATAAAGTAGATAGCATGAACTCCTATTTACGAGTGTAATAATCAGGGATCACATAAGACTTAATTTCAACAAAACAACAGTGAAATGTCATACGCGTTTCCTACTACATGTACCAAAATTCTGCAACAGTATGTTTTCCAATTGTGGAGCTTCAAACTTTGATTAGGGAAATCATTAAGCACAATCCTTCGTTGAATGTTTTGGGGCAGTTCTTTCCCTATATTGGCATGATAAGGACACTGGGTAGGCTTAACAAATAAGTCGGTCACATTTAACAGGAAATAATGAAAACTAAATGCTTAATATCGTTCTCTTGAAGATTCGGTGTGATTCTCTTTCTTTACTCAGGAGATTGTGCAAATTTCCTTGTAACTCTAGACTTTGTAAGACGGGCCCAGATTACACTCCTTGTTGCAAGAAGCAGTTCAGAAATCAATCACAAATTTATAATTAAATGCGAGACATAAGATTGATTCAGGGACCTAAAATAGACTTGCAATTGATTGCAAGCTTTTTGCAACTTCCCATCATTCTCTTACCTAACATCTGTCAAACTTGTATTCAGCACATAGATATCCCCATTGCCTCTAAGGATGAAGACAGGGTATATAAAGCTCTCTGATCCCGCCCCTCTGTACACTGTGTTGGCCTGGACTAGAGAGGGCGGGCCATAATCAAAGGTGATGGCGATTTCACCCAGTGCAGCGTCAAACGTGGAGTGAGAGGAAGACAAGGCAAAGCTGGTAGCATGTGATCCCAGTCGATGGGTTTGGACTGGTTTCAGTGGTGAAGTAATGTCATACAGTCTGTGAGGAACAAAGAGAATACTCAAATTTAATACAATCCTGTTTAATATAAGTAAAGGAATTGGGGTGAAAATGTTCAAATATACTTGAATCTCAATAAGCTGACTTTCAATAAGTCAAAGAGTCACAAAAGTCTGTGGATTTTTTTAGACCAGATCCTAAACTGCTCTAATCTGGTCATTTATATGTAATTTAATAATGAATAACATTTTGCCTAAGTCCAAAGAGATACATCAACAATATCTATGTGTGGCTGTACTATATTGTTTTAGTTGAACGTATGTAATTCACAAGATGCTATAAATGTTATAACTTTCAGCAAATTAACATTTTATATCAAAGTCATGTTACATATCACTGCACTGCCTATAACTGCCATAATCTGTGTGATTTATCTATTGTGTGAATCAATATGGAGATTACTAAAGGGGAATTCCGATTATGAAAAAATATCAGCCCATAGCAAAATGGCTTTGCCCTAAAACTATCGAAATTTCATCCAATATGCTTGTGAATACTCATGAAAATAAATACTTGTCAGACATATTCTTTACATTCAAGCTTCAAGGTGTAAGGAAATGAATGAATGTAGAATTAAATATGACAAAATATCAATTCTAAACCTTATGTACAAGCTTCATAGAATACAAAAACAAATTTTAATTTGTGACTATCAGTGAAAACAATCATTCATTCAATAATAAAACCAAAGTTTTTGACATCATATTAATTTTGACCTTGACTCAGAGACAAGTTATTCATTTTTCATTTGTGGTATCAAACAACACCTCACACAAGTTTTATTCAATTTCATTAAATAGATTTGAAATTCATTTTTTTTCATTTGTTTCATCAAAGAAAAAATCACACAAGTTTTATTAAATACATTAGAAATATTACATAAGAGATCAATTTTTATCTCCTTTGACCCTGACCCGCGTACTTACTGGAATGTAAATGATGACACTTCGTTACCATTCAATTCAAGTTCGATAGAATAAAGACTTACAATTTCAAAATAATCTTGGAACTTCAAATTTTATTCTTTGTTAAATTTTTTTTTCAAGTGGATACCTATTTCTACTACACTACTACAAATCGGATGCATCCGAGCATGAATCAACGATGGTACGCCAGGCTTCGCAATCTGACGTGAGAATTGGTAAGTCATGTAACTTATCATTTGTATCCCTACATATATGTAATCAACAAATTAAAAGGTCTCTGTCCTCTCGTTTTTATGAGAGAGGCGCATCAAAAGTACATCAGAAATAATTTCCTTCTCACTACAGAAACAGTGACCAGCAAATCTCATATTACTATGTTTAATTACTGTGGTGGAGATAGGTGGAAGATCTCCATAAATTTCATCTTTTGTTTTGTGATCTCATTAACTAATATTTTGTACCCTCATTAGTCAAGTATACATGTCATGTGTATATGCCATCTAATCTATCTTTTATGGACTTCTTGATGGTCCATGTTTCTGAACCATACAAAAGGATACTTTCTACACATGCACTAAACAGGGAGAGTTATCATGACATAGAAATATTTCATTCCCAAATCAAATGCAGCTTTACATGCATTCATTGTAAGAGCTTTCCTGGATAGAAAGTCTTTTCTTGAGTCGCATATGTATGAACCTAAATGCTTAAAATCATCCACTTTTTTAAGCTTGGCCCTTTCCCTTGTCAGTATTGTTGGATGATCATGAGCTTCATTAAATGTCATACTTGGTCTTTGGGGAATTCAAGTAAAGGCCAAACTTCGTAGATGCAACTTCTACTGCAAGAAGTATTTCTTGTGCATCCTTCAAAAGAGCAGTACAATGCTATATAGATCAGCATAATCTAAATCAAATATTTGTGTTGGTCCCTACTTGTAGACACAGGTATGATGTCCATTCCTTTTATTTGTACACAATCTAGTGAATTTCTTAGAATGTAATCTACTACAATTACAAATAGACATGGCAAGTGTCACCCTGAAGAATTCCAGAAGTTGTCACAAACTATTCAGTAGGTCCATCTACACTTTGAACAAAGGAAAGTGGATCTTTATACATTACATCTATTACTTACAAGTATTACTTCATTTAGGATACCATAATTTGAAAGAATTTTAATCATATTACAACAGTACAACCTATTTGTTTAACCCCAAAATAAACCTTTTACCTTTGCCAAGTGACACAAAATTACTTCTATCTATCTGCAGAAACTTGATAACCAATATATGTAAATTTTATATAATAGGGTCTTATACTTGCAACATTATCTTAAAAATCCAAAATTCTATCCTTGGTTATGTTTATTATATTAATATCACAAAATGGCAAAAGTTCATTGACCCTTAATGACCTTTGACATTCATCAGTGACAATCGGACCCTTAATGACCTTTGACCTTGATCAGTGACAATCAAGTACTCTTTTGTTCAAGTTAATACAATAGCTCCATATACTTTTTTCTGTTTTAATGGCATTTCATAAACTTAACCATGGTTGAGATTTCAATGGTGATGATGCTGAGTCAATGACGTCACAAATGTCTCACTTGCTTTAGCAGAAGTGAGACATTTCCGACGTCAGTGACTCACCTGTCAACCTCAACCCATGAACAATGAGTCTAACCTGAAATAGTTGTCTGAAGTAAGAATTGATAGATGCATATCATTTTCGCTCCCTGGGTACCAGGCAGCCTTCAGCAGACATAGTGATGTATTAGAAATGAAGAGCCTCTCAGCTATTGGTGTAATCCTTCAAAAAACAAAAGGAAAAGAAAAACTAGTTGTAGTAGTATGCAAAGAACAATACCAGAAGTAACACCAAGAAATTCAAGCCAGTCAAGAAAGGTTGAGAATAGGAGCCCTTAAAGCATCATTGAAAGTAAATACATTAAAAAACAATTATTCTATTACTTCTAGGATTACTTATCATGGCTTAAATTATTTTTTCATACCTAGATCAGAAAGATGAAATTTTGTTAGCTTTACCATAGCATGATCTTTCCTTCCGTGTCTGCACATTGATGGCAGTAATAACATCTGGTGATTCAAAATTTTAAAATGAATAAACTTGAGAATTAGCGATACTTAATAGAGGTTCACAAGACTGATATTTATTCCTTCATTGTTTTTTCAGACTAACCTGCAATTAATCTGTGCCTTTCCTCCTTCAAACAATCCATGCTTGCCATGTCTCCGAGGAAGCACCAATACACTGGCTCCTTTCCTACCATACAGCAAGACATTCTCTCCACAAAGACTTGGTATTATATGTTCAACATCAAAGACAGGGGCATTGATGCACAAGAGAACCTGTAAAATTGGGGCACATTCATGTTCTTTATCATCATCATCAATCGAAAGTCTTAAATCTAGGGTGGTATTCTGAAAATTGTCTTAACTTTTCTTGTAACTCAGCAAGAATAACAGCTCGCTAAAATTGTCTTAAATCAGTATTCTGGAAATTGTCTTAACTCTGTAAGGATGTCCCCTATTTTATCTCTGACACGCCCAATATTCTCTTATCAACCAATCATAAAAGTTGTAATATGCTTAGGCCAACCAATGGAAGTGTCTCTTCTGAATATTATTATAAGCGCATTGTTGACATGAGGCGTATTTCCCTTGTACCCCCAACGCTTATGCATGTGCGCCACTGTGCTAAAAATACATGTGACTGATCTCAGAGTCATATTTTCTTTGAAAAGATTCATCATCTTGATCACCAATTTTTAATTGATGAAAAGTCTACCAATCCGTCTTTGTAATGTCTTCCGAATGTCTCCTGCAGTAAAACATGATGTTCTTGCAAGATGCAGCAAGAAATTATTATTTTTGATCCAGAAATATCGCATGCAACATTAAGTTACAATAGCCCCCTAACTCCTGTATATTTTCTTGTATTTTTGCAAGGAAGTTAACAGAATGCAAAGAAAAGAGAATTTCCAGAATAACTTTTATCTCGATATGTTATCTTGCGCACATAGATATATACATGTACACACCGTTTTTAACTTATGCATCATTATAGCTCTGACATCATACGCGCTCAGTGAAAGTTACAAGAAAATTTACAAGAAAAGATACAAGAATTTTCAGAATACGGATTTTATTGTAACTCCAAAGATACAAGAATATTTCTCTTAAGACAATTTTCAGAATACGGCCCCTGGTTTTGTCCCCATGAATGGGGGTGGCTGGATTCACCTCATACTAGCAGATTTCTGATATATATAGAAATTGGATTCCACTTGGGGTAATGTCAGTGGTCACAAAATAAACTCTCATAGAATATAATCAAACTGCCACAGAATTTTATTTTACTTATCTTTTTTTTTGCTGTTTGGCTTGCTTAAACTATGTCATATAGTGCAGATATATGAGAAGAGAGGGGGGGGGGGCTCACTCCATCCATTTTCCTTTCTTTCTTTTTTGCTCCACACATTTTTAAGTAGAGAGCCCCACTGTTTCTTGGTCTCAAATCCAACATCTGAAGTAACAAAATTAATACTTTCTACTCAATTTACCTGACCACTAAAAGACAAGTCCCACAAAGCCTTATTAAAGATTCACTGTGTATACTTTTATAATCTCAACTTCTCAATACATCATTTCTATTTAGTTGACACCATGCCTGGGAACAATTCATCGACATCTGTTGTCAATTTGACAATTTAAATGTCAATGAAATGCTCCCCCGATGATTTGGTGAGTACTATAATAATGTGTACAAACGTTTTACCAGACCATGTACCACTTACCGGTAACTTTTTATATTTCAGCCCACAGCCGACCCACATCCATGCAATTAAGGTTGTAACCAATTACAAAATAGACACCAAAATTGATTTTACCACTATTAGCTATCACCTGCCGACTCAATGCCAACATGATTGCCTAAATTGATATCTTGGATGTAAACAATCAATATAAATATTTACAACTGAAATATAAATTTTATACAAATAATCATTATTTGTTGAATAATAATTTTGTCTATAGATTGTTCTTCAAAATGGCGCTTCATAACGTAGCACATCGTAGCTACATTATAATGAAGCGAGCCAAGGGTCAAGCCTATTGTATAAACGCATCATGGGAAGATTTTGTAATGGCCACCACAGATCGGTCTGGTAAGAAACCTCTAATTTTTCATGCTTATAATTTGATATTTTCTTATACCATTATCAGCGTTAGGTGTATAAAGTCTTCAAAATCCAATTAATTGCACATTTGGCAGGGCTCCACACTAACCCTTTTTTCCAATTGGTCCAACCTGTTCATGTCGGACTAGTAGATGTACCCACTTTTTTTTTCATTTTTTTACTGGTCCAAAACTAAAATTTAATGGTCCCCCCAAAATAAAGAAAAACATAAAAAAAAGGCTTTAAGTTTATTTTGCTGTCTTTTACTGCTTTTATTGCCCCCCCCCCAAAAAAAAAAGCATACAACAAACAGTACAAAACTCACACAACATAATTCATAAGAGCCATTTCTCAACTATGGAGAGCCATTTTTTGTAATTTACAAAAGAGGAGAAAATATCATTTGTACCAGTTTGATATATTTTTAACTGGTCATGACGGACCAGTAAATCTGGCTACTTTTGAAAAGTTACTGGCCCTGCATTAATTTCTATTGGTCTGGGACCATCGGACCAATGCCAGTGTCGCGTGCTGTATTTGGTAACAAATGGCAGAGCTAAATAGCAATTCTAGTGGGATTTTCAGGTTTGTTTATCAAGTTTGACAGCCAGCCTATCAGGGCCATGTCTAGGCTCCATGATGAAATACAATGTAAAAATTACAAAAATATCATCAGAAAGTCCTCCAGGCAAATAAATGTTCCTGGCGGAACAACCTTGCACTCGTCACTGCACACACTGACTGGTGCGAGTGGGACTCACTGCCATACAGAAGAAATGTTGTTGTTATTATTTGGAATAGGCAAACTAGTCAGTTTTGACTATTGTTGCCTTGTTAATTTGCTTTCCTTTTTTCCAAAGCAGAATAATTTCTTTGTTGAATCTATATCAGTTAGAAAAAAAAGGAAAGAGAGAAAAGAAAAGTTCTTAGGAAATTGTGCAAGAAAACCTCTCCTGCCCTGAAAAGCATGTATCCTGACAAGCCGCTTGATGTGCATTTCGAGGGCGTCTCAGGAGTATAAAAAATTGTATTCCCTATGTCTCTCAAACATGAGCAGGGGGGCACTTTATTCTATACCTCGTAGAACCTCAACTGGAATTCCGCAAGTGAATTTATGTAAAATTAGATCAATTTCAACATTTTTTCAAAAACTATTTATAGTAGAGTAAATGCTGACATTCAAGGGTCATATAATATTAATAAAGAAAATGTGACAAGAAAGGTGCACAAGTAGACTATTAAGGTGAAAAAATCTTCACAAACAATTACCCAAATAAATATGAATATACACCTTGATATTATCAGAAAAGTGTTGTGGTCACAAAGTATATGATTTGCTACAAGTTAGTTCTCTGTAATCTTGATTACACCCTGTTGTAATTGTTGCCATCCTGGCAACCAATTTTAAATCTATGAGTCCTTTTGAAATATCTGATAAGTGCACTTTGTTTCTTTACTGCAAAATTCTCCACTTTACGTTCCGCATCAGAGATATTGTTAACATTGTTGAATAATAAATCTAGGGCAAACATATAAGTGGTATATCTTTTTTCTCTCATTACAGAAATCACACTTTCCAGTTGTGTGTCTTCCTGTCTTAAAAAGGAAGTCGTTTAAACCCAAACCTCCTCAACTTAAACTGTGAATCATTTTTTCACCACTTTTGTCTGTGCAGAGATAATCAAAGGGTGTTTTTTTTCGACAACTTTCTGATATATTCTTAATTCTGAATTTGACTTGTCCCATCTCTTCTGCCATTCATTTCTTGCAAGGATTCTTATAATCTGTTTTGTTTCTTGGATATTCAAACCATTATTAATTAGGTGGTCTGTCTATGACAGATCACCTATTGATTTCGTCAGAATTTTCTTTATTTCTTTCTTTATTCTTGGCACCTATGTTTGTCGCCAACTTTTCTCGGAATTGGCTGAATCAATTTTGCTGATTTTTTCGTCATACATAGAATCTATCATAGAGACGGCAAACTAAGCTTTTCAAGGTCATATGGTTATGATGACGTCATCTACGCGCCATTTTGTAAAATTCTTCATTTGATCATATCTTCATTATCAATTATCAAAAATTAACAATATTTACATGACATTAACTTCAGGTCAAGGGTCAACTGTCAATGTCATCAAAGGTCATGTAAAGGTCATGACGCGCGCGTACGCGCGCGTCAAAGGTAAAAAAATTCTCTAAATGGCCTATAAAATTTTTTGGGTACGTTTCAGGTCATTTTAAGCATTTCAAAAATTTGCGCGCGCGCACATACGCGCGCGCGTTTCCGCGCGTAACGCCCTAACGCAACACAGAAACACCGTTTTTTTTTACATCATTGCATTGATAATAAAATTCTGAACAATTTGATACCTTGATCAACCTTCTACAACCATTAATAACGAAATTAACACCCGTTAAACTTTGCAGCACGTGTGCGCGCGAGCTCTCACTATAGGCCATATATGGGCAAAAACATGCCTATTGAAAATTCATTGTAGCTCTTTAAATAGTCCATTGACCCCCAATTTTTTTTTCATATATCGATAGAGTATGAGTTGTAAATTTGATTTCATGTCATCAATGTCCCTCAAATATATCATGACGTCATCAAAATGGCGCCTAAATTAGAAATTTCATTTTTTCAAAAATGACGTCATCAAATTTATGCAAATTTGGTTGTAACTTCTCGAATATAAATTGTTTTTCGCCCAGATTTTGATTTGTTGTAGTTTAGAACGTATTCTTTCTCGATAGTTACATGAATTTTCGTTTTGAGAAACGCATCATTGCGTAAAACAGCGATGAAAAGAGGCATGTCATTTTTCCTCATTTTGCGTGTAATCTCTATGGGACATGACTTTTTCTCAAAACTGGATTCGACATTCCTCTATTTCGTGAGCCATATCTCCATTTTTTAGTGTCACTTTTCCCTGAGCTTTTAGTATGATGTAGCTGAGATCCTACGCTTTCACAAGTGTTCCTTCTATTTTTTTATCAGATGCCGGGATCATGCCCGTTTTTCACTTGCAAAATTGGAATTGTAATTCTCAAAATTGCTTACGTGTAATCTCTATGGGGAATATCGTGGCTCAATGGATAACGCATTTGACTTGCTTTCTCGAGGGCGGAGGTTCGAGTCCTGGGGTAAACAAGATGATTTTTTTCCCATTTTTTTTCTTTTTACCACCTCGTACATGATCCTTTATGATAATTTAAAGGTACAAAAGTTAAAATTTAGCCAAGATAAAAGAGATTGTAATTACTTTTTTCTTATCACATGTATTGTCATACATCAAAGAGACCCTTTTCACAGTGCTTTATCATCTCCCGTCTTTTACAAGTATTCCATCCATAATGAGCATTCCATTGTCATCATGAAGATCATATTGATCTGCATGAACATGGTAATAGTGATCATGATGGCAATAATAAAGACAGACCACCTAATTCGTCCGCATGACGAATTAAATTCTAGTGTCTATTTCTTGTTTTACGGCTGCCTTTGCAAGTTTGCATAGAAGACAGCCGTTTTGTCCTCATTAAACCCCACTGTGCCACAGTGAGATGGAATCCAATCTGAGCAAATTTATGTACATAAATATATTTTAGACAAGTAGCTGTAATTATGATTTCTCTTACAAAATTATCATTGCTGTTTTCCTTGATCGCTTCAATAGCACTCAGAGAATCAGTCAAACTTACCACTTTATTATATAGAGTAAAGTTCCCAAACATCGGACGGTTCCAAATATCGGATGAAATTGACTTCAACTCCCTCCCCATAAATACAGGAACCCGCACTGGCAGGAGACTTGAATGCATAAGATACATGAACATACCTGGTATTGAACTGCACACACAGTAGATCCAAGTTGCTGCTCAATAAAAATATTCCAGGGGTTAAATCCAAGGGTAAAATCCATAATTTTGACTTCCAGAGATTCATATGACCCTCGCTAACTGTGGACTCCAAAAGATTGATGACCAAAAAAATCTTGTAAAAGGGAAGTGTCTTAAGCCAGAAATATTGCCACTGAGATTGCGCATGTTTGATCTATCGCAAAAAAAAAATCTGCAATGGCCACCGCGGGGTTCCCTATGGCGGGAAATTTGACACCCTTCCAAATATGGCACTACCCCAACATCAGACATATCGGCTGATTGCATTGGAAATGCGTGCTGTTGACACGCGCTCGCTTGTTTTCAAAACGAAGTTGCGCGCAGCTGAGCGAAGACGTCCATTTAGTAAGTAAATTATCATTATTTACCAATTTCTATATCACAATGATTGATAGTAATAACTAAAATCGGCATTTGCAGAGCTAAAATAAATGGTCCGGGATGAAAATATAACTATCTAAATGAATGGAGTACATATAAAAGTCACAGAGCAAAATGCTGAAAATTTCATCAAAATCAGATAACAAATAACAAAGTTATTGAATGTTAAAGTTTATCAATATTTTGTGAAATCAGTTATATGCACATCATCATAAATATTTATTAGGTGGGCTGATGATGTCACATCTCCACTTTCCTTTTTCTTATGTTATTACATGAAGTCATAAATACATGTACTGCATTTGTTTATAGATGTGTAAATATTGTGTCTACATCATAAAGAAATAAGTTGCGGCAATAAATAACTAATGCACTCAATCAATTGTCAATCCAATTGTTTTAGTTCTTGGTAGAAAATGTTTGAATAAACCTAATTTCATATAATAAAATACAAAAAACAGGTGGGGATATGACATCATCAGCCCATCTAATGAATATTCATAAAGACATGCCTAGAACTGTTTCACCGGAATAATGCAAATCTTTAAAATTCAATAACTATATTTGTTATCCGATTTTGGTCAAATTTTCAGCATTTTGCTCTGTGAATTTTACTCTCTTTATGAGATATAAATATTTACAGCCTGGATCATCCCTTTAAGCAATTATTCTGGGGTCTAGAGCGAGATTTAAATCACCGAAATTGATCCCGGCGCACAACTTTACGCATCCGATATTTGAAAACTGCATCCGATTTTTGGCTAAAAAAAAAGCTTCTGGAGGTTAGACCAAGGGCTTCAGTCTCTGTTATATTGGTTGTTCCACTGAACTCCGTTGGCTCTACTCACCAGTTCCAGAGACTGAATTTCTAACTCAATATGTACAGGGACTCAATGGCCATATGTTTATGTGTTATTTCCGGATAAACCAGGGAGTAGAAGTCACTGCTTGTTTTCCTTTTGAGTTTATTTTTTCCTGTTTTGGTGCATTTCAGGCCAAAACGGAATTAATAATCCTGATTTTGGTCCCGTTCTTTTTATATATTTTTATGAAATAAAGACAAAAATCCATGAGCTCCATGGGGATTTTACATTGTTAACCCCCTAATGGCAGCTGCACGATCGTGAGCCCTCTGTGTACGAGGAGAAATATTTTTAAAAATTTATTGTTAAAAAACTCCTCGAAACAGACGGCTGCCAGCCGTCTACTGCAGGTACTGGAGCAGAGGTAAGTAAATAATTTTTTTTATTCTATTTCTATATGACATTAATATTCTCCATATTTTTCTGTGGAAATAAACATGATTTTTATTTGATTCAATGATTGTATTTTTGTTTTTTCCAATTATGCTTAGACTCGTAAGTGTCCGATATTTGGACACTTAATACTCTAACGTTACATTCAAATTTTCCAACCAGTCAGTGTAACATTGTCGTTAGTGCCAGGACAATGGTGACCAATTCCGATCTAAATATGTTACCGGTAAGTTAGATCTATAGGCCTATAGGCCTATACGATTACGAATACATTTAATACGATGACTAAAATTTTTCATTCTTTTAGTTTTACATTCCATTACCCACATAGCACTGATAGCAGGCACGTAAAAACAAGCTGAGGCGTTGCCGTGTGCTGGGTCTTTATTCTCTTTCTAGAACCACCAGTATACGATGGAGATTCTCTTTCCACTTAGCCTACTTTGAATAATCCAACATATTACAAAGATAAAACTTATTTATACACACATGGGACCACACAATACAGCTATTACCTGTAGTGTGTTGCACTGATGCGCTTGTTCTTGGACGAGGACGTCTCGGAGATTTGCCGTTAGAAGCCTCGCTGCATCATTATCCCACACGTAAATTTGACCATCGTTAACAAATATCAAATTTTCAGGGTTGATTCTTTCATTTCTGCCATTTCTAGGTGGATTTGACCGCAACTTCTCAAAAATGGGATGCGAGTTTAAATCAAAGCGCCAGTCTTCGAGGTTTGCGTACTCCGCCATTTTGCCAAGTGAGGTTCTTAGTCTTACGTCATAAGGGGATTCCCCCCTGACATGTCCACATCAACCTACCCATTTTTTTCCTCCAAAGGTTACAATAATAAACAGACAGGTTGATAAAATGAGTCGTAGCAATATTTGGAAATTTGGGGAAAGCAAGATAAACATCGTGATTTCTCCTTTCTCTGATCAGCGACGGGGGACGGGGCAGGCCGGATCGTGACCTCATTAGCCCGCCCCCACTTTGAAGACAAATTAAGGCAATACAATACTCAAATTACCATTTAAAAAGCTACTTTTGTTTGTTTGTTTGTTTTATGTTTAAAATGATACATGATTAGAACAAAACAAAAAAAAAATGAGAATAAACTTCGAACACTTTGACGATAAAATATAGCTACTGGAAAAGTATACATGTCAGTAATTTTTAGTGTTTTTTTATTTGAAAAAAAATTAAAGGACCAGCGTGGGCCAAGTAATGCGATCCTGTACAAATGCGAATTACTCTCTTATTGATTGGAATTTAGCAGATTGTGTTTGTTGAAGAATTTATAAAGTCTGTTATGTACTATTTTTTTTCTAAGAAAATTGGTATAGGTGGGAGAAGAGAAATGGGGCGATAATTGCTGATTCCATGAGGATATTTAATTTTTTTTTTAAATTGGATTGATTTTGGCGATTTTGAAAGTCAGGAAAAACGCCTTGTGATAATGATTTATTAAAAATGTGACTATATTCACTATAAAAAAAATATTGGGTAAAAATTCTCCATGAGGTTAATCATGTAGCCAACATTGGGTATTTCTTTTGGGCATTTTTTATCCAGTGTGATGAAAACTTTTCCCATTCTAAAGTAATTGCTGCTTATTTTTTAAGTAATACTGGACAATATGCTTCCACATTGAGTAAAATACTGCCCAAATTGGTTGGACACATAATTACCCTCGTGCAGGATAAAATCTTACCCAATATTTTTGTAGTGTAAGCAGATAAGCAAGTGGGTGAATTGTTTCTCTTAAAAGAGACATATTAGTTCCATGTGCCCTTGAGATTTTGAGCTGTTAAGATCACCGTGTAATATTCATAATTTCAGTGGGGTCCGTAGCCTATAGGGTTAAAAAAAATACGGATTAGGTTCTTGGAGATATAGTCGGTGAAATGCGCATATGGGCCTTTAATTTTATACAGTTTGGGTCGGATATTTGTTAAAAATGAAATAAATGAATTTACATGAAGCAGAGTCAATTTTAGAACCATTTGAAGTCAGTAGACCATGTAGGCGGGGGTCTGTCTTTGATCCCATTACCTCTTTGATGATATACAAGTTGAATTAGTGTTTGAACTGACATCCTTTATTAGTATAATATATTTTACGTGAATATACGAATAAATTTTGACAATTTGTTTCGATCTACTTAAAATGTTTTTAAGTTAGCTTCACACTCTAAAAAATTATTGGATAATAGTGCTCCATGAGGGTAATCATGTGTCTAACCAACATGGCATTTTTCATTATCCAGTGTGATGTAAATTGTGCCCATTAAAAAGTAATTTCTGCTTATTTTTTTAACCTACGTACTGGATAATATGCTTCCCGCATTGGGTAAAATACTGCCCCAAATTAGTTGGACACATAATTGGACACATACCACCCTCGTGCATGGTGGTAAAAAATTTTTCCCAATATTTTTTTGCAGTGTCTAGTGGGTCGGCACAAATGGGGGGGGGGGCAGAGCCGTCAAGCAGGCAATCCCCCATCTGTCATGTCTGTACGGTAACTATAGTCAATTTCAATGCACAATACATTATAGTATATTCATAGTGTATCAGAAATTTGAGAGTGTGATAGGAAACAATAAGTTGTTTGCGGTCCTATAGTTTTTCCAAGAGAGAGGGAGAAAGGGGGGGGGGGGGAGAAATCGATCAAAATTTGGGTTTGAAAGAAATAGGGGTTTCACCCTACCCCCCCCCCCCCAACACGACTGTGCCGTATAAATTACTCTAGAGCCTTAGAATATACGTTTGGAGACAACTTTTGATGATAATTAATTTATAGAGAATGAATTTAGAGTCAAAGTATTATAGCGTTATAGTTGTTTTGTTGTTTGGTACCGTTACATAAATATTGCACGTGGGCCTATTTTACAAGATTATACTTTCAATGCCAGATTTTGAGTAGCTGGGATTGAATTGGTACTGTACAAGGCTGCTCGTTTTTATTTGTTTCAATAAAGATACTGCTGAAATAAAGATGTGGTAAAACCAGAGGCGCATAGGGGTCGGTTGCGGGGCGGGGGGGGGGCAAGAGCCAAACATATCCAGGTAATGAACAGGCAGTTGCGTAATAAGGTTAAAATTTTGAGGAGGGCCAGATATGGTGTATCGGGCAGGATAAAAAAAAATAAAAACAAAGTTACGAGAGAGCGAAGCGAGCTAGCGAAATTGTTGACAATTTTATAACAAAATCGAATTTTGTGATAGATTTTTACAATATATTTAGAAAATAATATAATCTTTCACCCTTTTCTCTTTTTCTGTACGCCACTGTGAACATGATTTTTTTGTGGTTAATGTTAGGGGATGATGGCGAAGCTCTGTATGCGGCAGTAGCATAAATTAGTGAGTAAAAAAAGAGGGACAAAGTATGTCGGGTGTGGCAAAGTTACCACACGAGCGAGCCACACAAAAAATCACCTCTAGTCTTTATGATAATCTCACTTTGAGTAAGATTTTTACATGATATATTCAGAAAACGACATCATATCTTACACTTTTCCTTTGCTTTTCTTTCTTTCCTTCCCTTTTTTGTTTTGTTTTTGTTGTTATTTTGGATGTAGAGCTCTATGCCACTGCTAATTGGATGGGTCCGGGCGGAGCCCCCAGAAACTCTTCATTCGTAAGCCATTTTAAGCCTTACAGATGATCGCTATTTAATCAAACTGGGGTGTACACATGATGGGTGTACATGTAGTTTTTACTCAAAACATTTTATTCAAAGCAGCTGCGTCATAAATCAGCAGCTAGAAGGGTCGTATAACGTATATAACAGGGGAATATGTCTAGCCATTGGCTGCCCTTTTTGTCCTAATTGCACCCGTTATTGTATACAATTTAGCAAGCTTATAATAGACTTCATACACAGTGTTATATGCCATCCATCTTTCTTCTCGTTCTTTATTTCTACTCATCGGCTGCCCGGTCGTATTTTTAACTTTTTCTATTTTTTTCTTCAGTCACTTTTCTTCATTTTCCTGTTAAACCTTTGGCTCCTTCCATCCTCCCTTCATTTCATGCTTTTATTTGCTATTTTTCATCTATTTATTTATTTCCCTTTCTTCGCATTTGCTCTTTATCACAGTCATGTACTTCTTTTTTTCCTTTTCTGGATTTCCTTCCGTTTTCCCTTATTGTGTTTTTTTCTAATTTTTTTCCACCTCTCCCTTTCCCTCCCCTTTTCTCATTTCCCTCCCTCCCTTTCTTTCTTTCTTTTTCCCGTGTTTTTGGGGTTTTTTTTAATTTCCCGGCGGAGCGAAGTTGAAAAGAGTGGCTCAGGCATGGGCGGAAATTCCAGTGGGTACAGGGGGGACGTGTCCCCCCTACCAAAAATAGTAGGGGGACACAACAGCATCATTTACATTCGAAATAATACATGTATTTTGAACTAAATGACCTTACATTTTCGGTGAAAGCCTTTTTTTTTGCTTGTCAAATTTTCCAAAGTGAATGAAATAAGATGAGGGGAAGATTTGGAAAATAAAAAGAATCTTTCGTGTCACTATTAAAAAAATTTCGGTCGCGCTTCGCGCTCGCATTGCCTGTATGGAGCTTAAATATCAAATTTGAAAGTCAATATATATGACACATTTCACCTCGGAAATCGAACTTTCACTATTTGATTTACAAACTGATTTTTAAAAAGTGCTCTGTTAAAGTGACAGCTTTATGGTCTGAATATTGACATTTTCTGCTCGCGCTGAGCGCTCGCAAATTTCGATTTATTAAGTACCTATTATTTTCTTGTATTACATTCAGTTTGAAAATATCCTCTTTCAAGTCTGACTGTCAAAACGTATCAGATAGCGCTACTCGCTCGCATTTTCATAAGCGAGTTATGTATGTCTCAATATTGATTTTCGTGACAGTTTATTAAAGATTTTGGCTCTCGATTTGCGCTCGCATAAATGATTAAAAACCGATTTTTAACTGATGTATTCTATTCATAATTACAAAAGTGCTTGAAAAGTCCAGTTTTCAGGCCATAAAATCATCAGATTTCTCGCCCTTATTAGGCATTAATAAATAAGATATTAATTTAATGATTAAATATCCCTTTTGTTTCATCTCGCGCTTAGCAAGAGAAATGGGAAGATAGTCATCATTTTCATATGACATGTTCTAAGAATGTCCCGGTCCTGTATGTCAAAACTCAATAATAATGAAAAAATATCAGCTCTTTATAAAGTGCGATCCATATCTACCTCACAATTTTCCTACCGAGCGCTTGAAATTAATAGCTGAAATTGACTCTTTTTTTCAGATTGGAATATCATGAAGTTTAAGCTCGCGCTTCACCATCGCTCTGATTTTTTTATGATAAAAGTTAAATCTGAAACACGCGCATGTTTACTCAGATATTCAACTTGCTCTCTATTTAAATCATTATCCAGTATCAGATCACAATATAAAAAAAATCTGCTCGCGCTTTGGGCTCGCATTGTTAATGTAGTAAGATTCCCTATTACTCATCCTTTTCATGATTTACAAAACATGAATAGAAGTGTCCCTTTTTTAGGTCTAAATCTCGAATTGTCCTGCTCGTGGTTCGCTTGCATCAATTCAGTTATATAGCTACCCTGTACACGATTACAAAAACTGATTAAAATTTTCGATTCTTTTTGTAGAAATGTCAAAAATTTTCGCTCTCGATTCGCGCTAGCATTATTTCATTGTTGCAATAATTATATAACGTCTTCATGGCTAAGTGCAAGCAGTCCTTAACAAGTTTACCCTTTCGATCAGTTCAAAATAAGCGAATATAAACATTTTCTGGCTGCACTTCGCACTCGCATTATTAATGTAAGAAAGACCCCAATTACTCATCCTTTAAATTATTTACAGAACATGAATAGAGTGTCTCGTTCGGTCTAAATCTCAAAATTTTCCGCTCGCGCTCCGCATCAATTGTTTAGTTATATACCTTTTATGTTTTAACTTACAAAAATTACTTAGAATTTCCATTCTTTAGGTAAAAAATACAAAAAAAAAATCAGTTTGCGCTTCGCGCTCGCATTACTTGATTGTTGAAATATGTAACGTCTTCATGGCTAACTGAAGCAGTCTTTAACAGGTACCTTTTCCATCAGTTCATTTCTGCTCGCACTTCGCGTTCGTAGTAATTATTTAGTTGCATATACACATCTTTTTCAGGATAACAAACATTGCCCAGAATATTCAAATTTTAGGAAAAAATACATAAAAATCCTCCCCAAAAAAAATTTGCTCACACTTCGCGCACGCATTATATACATAAGGATTACAATATTATATATTCATGTTCATTTATAAGAATATAAAGCTAAGAATTGACCATGAGGACTACCCCTTCAATGAAACAAACAAAAATCATTTTCGAGCGGCCGATCGGGGATTGACATAGTTCTGGCAGAAAAAAATCACCCCCCCCCCTATTGGCGAAGGCTGGATACGCCCTTGTGGTCCCCCTACCTTTCGGGGCAAATTTTCGACCATGGACACAGGGAAAAAGATCACAATCTTTAAACAAAAAAAAATCTTATCTATACAGTGACGTATTGAGCCAAAAATTATGACGAATTAGATTGTCGTATCACGTAAATTTCATAAGAAGTTGCGAGCAAGCAAAAATTGACATTTTTAGAAAGAAAATCCAATTTTGTGGTAGATTTTGACATTTATTCAGAAAACAATATCATATTTTCACACTTCTCTCTTTCCTTTTCTTTCCCTTTCTCTTTTTCTTGGTCTTGAAAACTTTTTTTTTGGGGGGGGGGCCAAGGGGCAGTAATCCCCAAAGTCCCCACTCTTAATGTAGTCCTACGCCACTGCTTATCTATCCCACTCACATGACTGATGAAACTCAAGACACATAGATTATTCTTGGCATTTTTTTTTTTCATTTGTAGGCCCAGTAACATATAAAAATGAGATATTGTTTCTTGTTTCAAAGGGGCACTCGTTAACACATAAAACAGGTCATTCTCAGGTGAAAGGGCACGGAATTGTTCTTAAGGGGTACATTTCTTGGGAAAAAGGGTAACTAGTACGAGAAAGGACACCTATAGGAAGGCAAAGGGGCACTATACAGTGCGTCCCAGAAAAAACGAAACCGAGATTTAGCGATGATTTATCATGACTTAATCACAAATAAAATAGACAAATGACCTATCAATGTAAAGCTTAGAATCTCCTCTTTAATCTGGTATTACTTACTTGGCGGGCCGTATCTGTGTTTTGAAAAGAAAACCACATTTTTAAAATTTCAATATCTGCTCTTTAATTTGATACCTCAATTACAGAAAATGGTAAAGAAATAACAAAGTTCTGGTTATTTGAAATAAGGCTTGAATTTCAATAATTTCAGAAAATGAAGAGTTTTAGAGGCTATGGTTCAAACTCACTCGACACTCCTTTTTGTTGACGATCAGCCATGCATGAAGTCTTTTGTTACCGTGCGATAGCTTCTGTGGGAAACCGGTGAAAACAAGTTTATTTCATGAAATTAGGGAAATACAAGCATTGTTTCGAGGGATCATAACTTTTTTAATTCTCGACCATTTTCTGTGATTAAGGTATCAAAGAGAAGAGCAGATATTGAACTTTTTAGTCATGTGATTTTCTTTTTGAAATTCAGATACCCCCCGCCAAGTGAGTTCTTAGCGTCCTCTCTTCGAATTGTTTTTACTCACTCATGCGTGAATGAGGAATAATCTAAGTAGCACCAGATGAAAGGGGAGATTCTAAGCTTTACATTGATAGGTCATTTGTCTATTTTATTTATGATTAAGTTATGATAAATCATCGCTAAATCTCGGTTTCGTTTTTTCTGGGACGCACTGTATAGTTGCTCACACATAAAACGGGTCCTTCTCAGGCAGTGTGAGGTGAAAGGGGTACAGAACACGTTCGTAACAGGGTACTTAATTTCTTGTGTGAAAAGGGGCACTGATTCTAGAAAGGATACTTACAAGAAGGTAAGGGGCACTTGCTCACACATAAAACGGGTCCTTCTCATTTGAAAGGGGCACAGAGCACGTTCGAGAGGGTTTTTTGTAACAAAAAAATGACACTTATAAGATAAAGGGCACTTGGTAACACCCAAAACAGGTCCTCGACAGATGAAAGGGGCACAGTATACGTTCGTGTAGGGGAATTTTCTTGTGTAAAAAGAGCACTTTCCATGAATAAAAAGGGCACTTTTCAGTGCTTCAAAAAGTGGGGGCACAAGCACGTAACTTCGAGGACCTAATCCTGGACAATCAGACTAAAGATTTCTTCCACTCATCACGACTCACGAGCGGAAAACTAATGTCTCATGCATGGACTGATTCTATGCACTGAGTTCGACCTAGTTCGTCTGTCTTATTGCCATTTTTGCCTATCCGATATGCACAGGGCTATATAACGCAATTTTTTTTATCGCAAGAAGGATAATCTGTTAATGAATCAAACTGTCTCATGAAGTGCTAAAGATTATTAGATGAAGAGGAAAATATACCAGATTGTGGGCAATTGACTGAATTGAGAATTAGACTCAACCAAGTATACTTTACGAAACCAATGCTTGTCTTCTTTTTTTCTTGCACGAAATTATTTATATTGTGGTTGAAGACCTGTTTTTTAGTGTGTCTTTTTTTTGTGCGGACCATTCCCCCCCCCCCCCCGCCTGTGGAAAATCCTAGGTACGCTACTGGTGTTAACCCATTTAAATTTGACTCTAAAACCAAAACGATGTCTGGAGTGAAGACTTGTCGTGTCAAATAGAGCAAGTCATATACATGGACATGTATTTACCCGGGCACAATACATTGTGAATCTATAGTCTCACTACTTCAGACTCCATTATGCGCTATACGAATTTCGAAAGCCAATAGTCTGTACCCGCAGAGTAGTTAACCCCGGGGGGCCACTTACATTGACGAGTGGATACCATGCGCGACCAAAAAAACACGTAAAAAAGGATGTCTTTTTCACGATAGGGCACGTTACGTACGTAACGTGATAAGGGTGTCAAAAACACAAAAATAATGAAAAAAGGGTATCTATTTCGCTCGGAAAATTACGTGTTAAGGGTCGAATTTGCGGGGATGATAAAACAAAATCAAAATGTTTTATAAAGGATGTCCTTTTTGCCCCAACACTTCGTGTTTAGAGTCCGATTTGCGCGAGGTGTAAGGTGGGGTCGCCGTACTAAACCAAATGAGGTAAAGCCGACGACCGAAGGACCCGTAACAATAAAAAAAAATTCCTGTACTTGTTTAGGGGTTCATTTCAGGGAATATTTGCCAAGAGTATATCGTTTTGTTTCCAATACTTGTTATTGGTAGGGTTTCACACACCAATACTTGTTAAGGGGTGCATTTTCAGAATATGGAAATTACGTGTTTAGGGTGCTTTTCGAGACCCCATGGTCGCGCACGGTATCCACTCGTGAATGGAAGTGGCCCCCCGGGTAGTTAACACATGTGATACATGTTTTATATTAAATTTGAGAAGAGGTCATGCGTTGCGACTTGCGACTATACAATTACGAGTCGCTTTAATGGCAAGGACGCTTTAATGTTTAAGGACGTTTTCTTTTGTCGTTTTGGGGCGATGAAAATTGCATTGGTTTTCAAAACCAGTGAAGTTTGAACCCTATTCGATAGTCGCTCATAGTTATGCCATGATACACACCCACCTTAATCAAACATCTGTTTTTTTCTCTCTTCATATATATAACAACCTTCACCCCTGAACATCAATTATAGGGTCCTATATCAACTGGTTTCCAAACAAAATAAACTCATAAAACTTTACCAGGGCACTGCAGAAATTCCACTCAGTTAAAATGAAAAAAAAATGAACAATATTTTTACACAAGATATAACTTCAATAATCTTTACTCATCAGCACATGTCAGTAAAAGGGATTGGTTCACTCACAGAGAGTTTATCCGGGAGTTAATATCATCTCACATCAATAATTCCAGAATTCAAAGTAAAAACAAAATGGCTATACTAGAAAGACCGATGGAAAAAATGTGATATGGGATTAAACAAACTTGCCCGTACACCTGTATACGTCCTTCACTGGCATTTTTAGAGATTGACTCAATCACAAAGAAGCCACAAGACATTTACATAAAACTTTAAATGATTTGAGCAATTACACATGCCCTCACAGAGAAAACTGATGTGTTACCCGGTGTACATATAGAGGACCACACCAGTTGTTTTACACCGGTGTTAAATTGACAGTATTATGTAACACCTTTGGTTGTTACATTTACACTCTTTGGTGTTATGTTCAATATCTAGGGTGTCACACCACAGTTTTTACAGTGCACCCCCAGGGGGGGGGGGCCACTTCCATTCACGAGTGGATACCATGCGCGACCATGGGGTCTCGAAAAGCACCCTAAACACGTAATTTCCATATTCTGAAAATGCACCCCTTAACAAGTATTGGCGTGTGAAACCCTACCCTTAACAAGTATTGGAAACAAAACGATACTCTTGGCAAATATTTCCTGAAATGAACCCCTAAACAAGTAAAGGAATGTTTTATTGTTACGGATCCTTTGGTTGTCGGCTTTACCTTATTTGGTTTAGTACGACCCCACCTTCTACACCTCGCGCAAATAGGACTCTAAACACGTAATGTTGGGGCAAAAAGGACATCCTTTATAAAACATTTTAATTTTGTTTTATCATCCCCGCAAATTCGACCCTAAACACGTAATTTTACTAGCGAAATGGATACCCTTTTTTCATTATTTTTGTGTTTTTGACACCCTTTTCACGTTACGTACGTAACGTGCCCTATCGTGAAAAGGACATCCTTTTTACGTGTTTTTTTGGTCGCGCATGGTATCCACTCGTCAATGTAAGTGGCCCCCCCGGGAGTGCACCCCACCCCCTAGGGATGTCCCGGTAAGCGGGGGAAATTCTGAACTTAATAGAATGAGCATTTTGTGATTTAGGATCCTGAAACCATTTGATGTGAGGGGCTGGAACATAAGTTTTCAACCCTTACATAATATCAGATTTTTTTTTATACTTTTTTGATCACACAACGATCCATTGTGAAGGTAATCTTTTGACGAATATGGCATCACACCTGTTAAAAAGGAAAACATCGATGACATTCTAAACATATTCAGGTAAGCATTGTCTATATAAAGACCAAGGTGATAGGATTATGGTCCAAAACTAGGTCTCCTTATCGGGGGGGGGGGGGGCACTTCCATTCACGAGTGGATACCATGCGCGACCATGGGTTCTCGAAAAGCACCCTAAACACGTAATTTCCATATTCTGAAAATGCACCCCTTAACAAGTATTGGCGTGTGAAACCCTACCATTAACAAGTATTGGAAACAAAACGATATTCTTGGCAAATATTCCCTGAAATGAACCCCTAAACAAGTACAGGAATGTTTTATTGTTACGGGTCCTTCGGTTGTCGGCTTTACCTTATTTGGTTTAGTACGACCCCACCTTCTACACTTCGCGCAAATCGGACTCTAAACACGAAGTGTTGGGGCAAAAAGGGCATCCTTTATAAAACATTTTAATTTTGTTTTATCATCCCCGCAAATTAGACCCTAAACACGTAATTTTCTTAGCGAAATAGATACCCTTTTTTCATTAATTTTGTGTTTTTGACACCCTTATCACGTTACGTACGTAACGTGCCCTATCGTGAAAAAGACATCTTTTTTACGTGTTTTTTTGGTCGCGCATGGTATCCACTCGTCAATGTAAGTGCCCCCCTCCCCGGGTCCTTATCACATCTTTCAATATAATCACGTCAGGGATCGACAATAATCATTGAGACTCATGCAAGTTTAAATGATTTCTGTTTCATTACTCACATACGGCATGAATGTCAGTCGGCATTAAAAAAATACATTCGCAATTCATTTTTGTCTCGCCCACCAGAGGTGAAGGCGAGACTTAGGGATCCAAATGTCGTCCGTAGTCCGTCCGTCACAAATCTAATGACACATAACTCCACAACCGTAAGTCGCTTTTCGACCAAACTTAGATGGTAGGTGGACTTGGGGGACCTGCATGTTATGCTGCAATTGGAGGTCACATGGTAAGGTCAAAGGTCATTTTCAGGTCAACGTTAAAGTTTACATGCAAGACTCTTAAGGCAAGTGTTATTCCATCCCAGTCATATTACAATGAAGTTCCGATACAATTCTGTTGCATGCCCTCGCGAATCACGATATTTCTGGTTATTTTCATACGTGGGCGAGACACAAAATCGCTTTTGCCTTATTATCCTTTTTTAAATATATACACAAAATTGTTATTCGAATGTGCATTTTGGTTTGATCTAAAACAAAAAACAATATAAACTGATGGTGGATATTGCAGTTCATTGCACTTCTGATTTATGAATGGATATTATTAGGTCTATACATTGTTAAACCGTTTAACAATTAATATTTACATTTGCCCGTTTAATTCCAGAATTATTTCAGTTGACTTAAATTCTTATAGCATATTTTCTCGCTAATAAGAATAGACTGATTAGCTCAAGAATAAAAGAGTCAGAAAAAACGAAACGAAAACTGAAGGAAACACACAAATGTAAATGCTAGGGGCAGTATAAGTGTCTGTTTGGTCAATGAGGTCGGATACAGTTACGAGTTTAAGTACCGTTGGTCATGATCTTTAGCTAGAATTTGTCGATCCTATTCCAAATCTCAAGACTATAGCTGGTAGTGGTCTGGCTTTGTGAAAATACTCCATGATTGCACTTTCTCACAAATATTTAGACCTAATGACGGTATTCTGGGTAAACTCATTTAACCGTTAGGGAGAGGCATACAATTTTTTTTAAGAAACTGTTTAGCGAAGGAGCGAAGTGACCGAGATTGTCATGGGGTGTTATTGCATTTTCTACATTCCTGACAGTGGAATTGAAAGAATTACACTTTTGTGATTTAAAGAAAAAAATCGGGGAAAATTGTAAGTTTTCATTTTTTTTTTTGGGGGGGGGCACTGCCATCCCCCCCCCAAAAAAAATTGAATGGCGAAAACACTGGTTGAAAAATTAATTAAAAATATGTTTAAGTTATGAATGTAATATCTGCATCAGTACGGTGGTGATAGCCCCTTGACCCATCCAACCCCCCCCCCCTTATCATAAACAGCTACCCCCATCAAGCCCATGTACAGATATTGTTACGCATTACATTAATAGGTTAGGCGGTCGGAAAGAGGCAAACTAAGGACCTCGAAAACGCCACTCTTGTTGAAAAATACCCCGTCAAGCCATCGCAAGCCCCCCCCCCCATTTTCAAACGACTGTAGCAAAAGTTTACATGACCTTGATTATAAAAACATTCAAGCTTACTTCATAACTGCTTGTAAAATATTAATTGATTGTCCTAAAATCAAGGTTCCCAGATACTACTTAAAAAAAGAATACCCGACATATCAACATCTTGCGGGCGTATGGATGTGTTGAGATATAGAAGGATCCTATCATAATGCCGCTGGTGTATAAGTTGTAGGCTTGGAGCCCCAACCCCTCCACCCCCCCAAAAAAAAGAGTTTCGAGAAAAGGAAAAAAATGAAAGGTGTGAAATGTGATTCTATTTTCGATTATTATTTACAAATTTGTTTCGAAATCAAGTTTTCATTAGAATTCACTCGTTCGCTTTGTTTTCTCACGACTTTGTTTTCTAAAAAATCTGTATGATAATTATAAAACAGTTTTTGTATAGTGCGTATCATTATGATGTATGACATCAGCGGCTCTAACCATGGAGGTAAAAAAAGGATGGACTGACAACGAAATGCAACTTAATGTGTATCAATTCCACCTGAAGTACAAATAGAATACACGGGTGCACTGTAGCCTTTGGTGGCGACCCCTGATGCTGCAATTAAGTTTCATGCTTCTGAGAAGTTAATTTTGTTGATCAGCTAGCAGAGGCCGCGAAAGCGGGGGGGGGGGGGCTGGGTGGGCTTCAACCCCCCCCCCCCCCCCCCACGTTTTTCCCAAACCGTTATGTACATAAACGTAAAAATTACCATTTGATTGTGATTTTTGCAGATATGTCAGTGACAGCAAAAAGTAAATTAACATTGAAATAGTATATTTCATTTTGTTACTGGTCAGTAAATTCGCAGTTAGGCATCTTTTGTCTAAAATTGGACAATAAAAAAAATCCAAGGAAGCATGTAGGGACTATTCCTGACATATTTCATCTTCGCGGCATCAAAGTGGCGTTAAAGTGATTGTGTTGGATATGGTTCTCCATCTCTTCAGACCCCTTGCTCTCACAATTGCATCTGTTGTACTGTTCGTTTAATTGTTTGCTTTACAAAGTAATGTCGAAATGTATATTCACTCTCTTTATTAGTCGATTTTGATGAAATTTTCCGCAAATTGATTTCGTTTTCCCTAATTATTAAAAAATCGAATCCTTTTCGGGATGGAACTGACCTTAACATATTTTCAAAGAGCATATGCCTCGGGAGAAAGAGTGCGGCATGTGGTTTAAGGAAGGTCAAGGCTAAATTGGGCTATAATAGCATGCATGAGCCCGTCTGGGTCAATGTCCGGTCAGTGTCAGTAAATGTTATCCTAACTCCGATATACGAGAATGTGCACATTTGGAAAGGAAAATGGGGACTAGTTAACGTATAAAGGCCCCGTCATACTTATTCGGAATCAGTAAAGGAATCAATTACAAGCTGGAACGAAAAAAATATTCGAAAAATCTAGAAATTTTTGGGAGGAACTTATGAATTCACCAAACTGGAGTTAGAAATTAACCGCAATGGAGTCGGAGCGATACTTCGTGCTACATGCTTGGACATTCTGGGCGGATTGTAAATATTCTGACTGCATTCTGAGTGCATTCGAAATATTTTTGTCATTTCTTTTGGCCGTCCCGAAGGTTTTGGTCATGTTCAAACATTCGAGGGGTATTTTCGAACGGCGTTCGAAGAGTAGACTGAAATGACCAACTAGTGGTCGAACAAATAGTCCTTTCATTCCGGCCAATTCGGAATAAGTGTGATAGGGGCTAGCTTAAAACGGATATTTCCAAAATAAAAGGAGGGCGATTGGTAAGAGGCGATTCTTCTTGGGTTAACAGGAACACCTTTAGCGCTTTAAAAGGAAGGGGGCACTCTGCATGCCCCCAAAGGCCACGCACCCTGGAAAATCGCCCGCCTGCCTTTAATCCCCGGGGGGGCCACTTCCATTCACGAGTGGATACCATGCGCGACCAAAAAAACACGTAAAAAGGATGTCTTTTTCACGATAGGGCACGTTACGTACGTAACGTGATAAGGGTGTCAAAAACACAAAAATAATGAAAAAAGGCTATCTATTAAGTTCGCTAGGAAAATTACGTGTTTAGGGTCGAATTTGCGGGGACTCGTGATAAAACAAAAATGTTTTATAAAGGATGTCCTTTTTGCCCCAACACTTCGTGTTTAGAGTCCGATTTGCGCGAGGTGTAGAAGTGGGGTCGTTCTAAACCAAATAAGGTAAAGCCGACGACCGAAGGACCCGTAACAATAAAACATTCCCGTACTTGTTTAAGGGTTCATTTCAAGGAATATTTGCCAAGAGTATCGTTTTGTTTCCAATACTTGTTTAGGGTAGGGTTTCACACGCCAATACTTGTTAAGGGGTGCATTTTCAGAACATGGAACTTACGTGCTTAGGGTGCTTTTCGAGACCCCATGGTCGCGCATGGTATCCACTCGTGAATGGAAGCTAGTGGCCCCCCGGGCTTTAATCGAGACCTGGGAAGTATACTCTCAAATATAGGACCCTGGATTCATATCAATCAATGATAAATATCCTCTCTCCTACCCATTGCTTGAATCAAGCAAACATATAGATCTCACCTGGCTAAATTTATTTGCTCTAAATAAATATCTAGCTAAAAAGAAAGAATCAACACATCGCCGCGAATTACTCAGAGCGCGCGGCAATTTGACGAGCGTTCGAGATTTAATGGTTTTTTTTAGCCTCACGCACGGATGCAGACATTCATCGCACAATGTTATTCGATGTGAGATCAAAATTGGGACGAATCGCACATCAGGGGTACTTCTAGTTCAGACGCCGCGACGAAAATCAGCCTTTAGAGAGCTAAGATTCGTCAATATATCTTTCAGGCACAATGGCAAAAGTGGTGAATGGAAAGACAGTTACTTCAGGCCAAATGGACAAAGTCGTTAATGGAAAGACAACTACCGAAGACAAATCTCTTCTGAAGAAGATATACCAATCTATTCAACAGGAGACATCAACTCCGATAGAAACGAAGATCATAGGTAAATATTCATTCACCACGAACGTTTTTATAGGTTTAGGTCTGCCTTTCTAATATATTATTCAATTTTTAAGATCAAGCAGGTTTTTACAAGCATTGCTTTGCTTAATTTAGGCCAATTCATCACAGTACGTGTGTGCACTACTGATTTTATTTCTGCAGACAATACTTATTGATTACATTCCGTCTGGATATCGGGTTGCTGGATTTCTGAACAGCACCCCTTGGAAATTCGGTTGATATCATCATGGACCCTACCGTCCATGGTTTGGGGGAGTGGTTTATACCAAGATTCACCTTCATCCGGGAGGGAACCCTCTTTTATATTTTATTAATTTTGCTATAGTTTCTTTGTATAGAAATAATAACAGTCATTCAAAAATGAAGAAAGAATATTCATGCAACGCTTTCATTTTTAAGCCTGTTTACTAAAGGATCTTGTTATGGTAATGGTTAATCAATTATAAGGAATTGTTTTTATGACAAACATAATGGTAATGTAACTAAGGGTCTTTTTACACGTGAATCTTAAATCAGATTGCTGCTCTTTCACACGGTAAAAAAAATCTTAATTTGAATGGTGATCATTCCAGTAACGGCTATAATGTGAAGCTAAACTAGAACATGATTAGAATCCCTAACGCTAATCACAGTCACGATTACATTCGCAATCATATTACAATAATGATTCAAGACTCGCGTGTGAATAGGCCCGATTTAATGATAATTGCTATTGTTATCGTGACTGTGACTATAGCGTTCTTGATTCTAATTATGTTCTAGTTTGGTTTCATTCGTATTAAGCCGTATTTTTCACTGGAATCATCATTCAAATTACGATTTTTTACCAAGGCAGTGAAAGGGCGGCATATCATTGTGCTGTTTGATGAATTTCTTTTGGAACCCAGTTTATAATGGAGCTTTCTCGGAAAATAACTTCTTCTGTGCGAGATAATAGCGCGGGTATTACTGGCTTTCGTTTCTTTCACCCCAAATTCCTGATCATTTCGTTTTCTATACATATATAGCTTTCTTCGATTACCATTTTCCTCCTTTGTAAATTTTACCCCAATTCTAGACTAGAACATTTTATTTTGTCACAGTCTATTGTTTAGATACTTTGGAGGGTTTTGCTAGAATATTAAGTATTTCTAATCCCAAGACTGTAAAAAAAAAAACTTTAAAATAGTTTCCCCCGATGTTGAGCACAATGCATGTTCATTGGAAATATGTAGGTTCGCAAGTAAAAAGAAAATCATATGTTTGGTAGCTAGTGAATAAAAGATATTTTGATCCGAAATGCTTAAAGATGGCTGTATTTTAATTGTTTCCAGTATCCAATCAATGTCCCAATACTTGGAATAGAATCCCCTCTCGGACTACTGAATTTTATAGCTGGAATGAAATTGAATACACACAAATGTTGTAATTCAAATTGAACAATGATTGCCGTATTCATTCCAATAGCCACACTTATACGTAAAATTCTCGAGTTTTTGCTCTGTACAAAGTCATCCATGTCAGTATTTTCAGTAACCCCGTACACAATTTAGATATCAAATGTTATTGTTCCCAACTTCAACTGGTATACGGTTGAACTATAGTTAATTATATTGATAGGTAAAGATGTTCTGCATAATGCATACCATGTTTTGTCTGTGCATATTTGTATGTAGGAAACGCCATATGGTTTTATCATTTTTGTCCTCGCTTCAATACGGAATTCAAAAGAGATCTCAGAGCACAGGGGCCACTTCAATTGACGAATGGTGCAGGCGCGACCAAAGAAACGCGTGAAAATTATCTCCTTTTCATGACTGGGTACGTTACATAGGTAACATAATAAGGGTGTCAAGGCACTAAAATACTGAAAAAAGCAAGGGTATAAAAATACTAAAATGCTTTATAAAGGATGTACTTTTTGCCCCAATAAAATGTTTAGATTCAGATTTGAGCGAGGTGCATGCGGGAGGTAGAGCGGTACTAAACCAAATGTAAGTGAATGTAAAGCCGACGTCCTTGATCACGTCAGTGAGATATAGCAAGTAAAATATCGCCGTATACTTGTTTAGGGGGTCAACAAAGGGAATACTTGTCAAAGGTACCGTTTTGTTTCCAATATTTTGTTAAGGGTATGGTTTCAAACGCCAATACATAATTGTTAATGGGTGCATTTTCAGAATATGGAAAATAACCCAAAACAGGTCGCGCCTGGTATCTACTCGTCAATGGAAGTGGCCCCCGGGTCTTACAGAGTCAGCCATGTGACAAATGTAAGGAAAAAAAAAACGTTTATAAGATGCTAATTTGCGGCAAAGCTGGCCTTGCGAGGTCACTACTTTGCATTAAGCATGAGATGATAAGATTGAATTTCTAGAGCGCATCAGATCGAGGAGGAAGCAGTTGCCATGACAAAACAGCGGGCAACACAGTCGTCACTGTTTCTAATTGGGGCTTGTTCAGATGATGTCTTGTGATTAGGAGCGGTCTGTTTCGTTGTTGATTACTATTTTCTTTAAGAAGAGAAATTAGTTGAAGAGAATGAAGGACAACCATGACAACGAAGGGATCTAAATGCGACCCCGTTTTATTATTCCGCTCTCGACACGATTTTAACAATATCAAATTCATTTATGATTGACTGTCTGAGGTTCATTTGAGCATTATTGTATGTACAGGAGCACTGACGTACTAGCATGTTCTTATACATGCCAAATACATCTCTTCAACTAATTTCTCTTCTTAAAAGAAAGTTCATGGTAATCAACAACCAAAACAGACCCATCTGTATACTGACCCATCTGTATACTGACCCATCTGTAAAACAGAGTCCCTAGCATATATAAGGATATTTTGGCTTCATCATCCAAATAAGGAATACCCCTTATTATATTGTTTTGACGCACAGAAAGTGCCATAATCTCAATGACCAATAGGAAAAGGTAGAAAGAAATTGGGCAACCTTAATTTTTGCCTCTTTTCATAGAAAAAGTGAAGTTGTTGAGAGCGATGTTTGATTTTTGTTTGGGTGTGAAATAAAAAAAATGCGGCAAACACTGTCAAAGGCGTCAATATCCATATTGCTTTTGGAAGAATACTATTGATAGATTTATTTAGTGGGAAGCTTTCAATATATAAATTACAGTAAAGCCATGCTTTTTTACAAAGTTGGCAATCCCCGGAAAATTGAGGCATTTCGGTCCAGTTGGTATAAATACCGGGTAAAATTTGTAAATACTGGGATGTGGGAAATGCTATAATATGCTTGAAAAAAAGGCCAATACCTGAATATATTCAAGAAGTATATGGTTGGTAGCTTTTTTCTGCATTTCACACTAATTTCCATTTTTCTTATAAAATATTATTTACCACCGATATTTACATCCCGGCTAACCCCCCAGGCTTAATGTAACAAAAATGATATATAATAATAAAAAGATATATAGATGTGGTCAGTGACGGATGTCGTTTGTATTTGTCGGAATCGAAACTGTGAGCTGTGGAGAATGTTGATAATAATCATCCATTGATAATTTGGTAGGCTTTTATATAATTTATTACAATATCATATACGTGAATTATATTTTGCTTCAAGCATTTTGCTCTCTAGATGTAATCAGAGTCGTTATAGGTTTCAAAGGAAAGAGCGAAATCTATGCATGATTAGATAATGGATATCCCTAATGTATTTCTCTTCCAAACACACACTTACGGAATAATCTCCCTGTATCACAAAACACATCAATCCGACATCATAATAATCATGAGTTGTGACAGAAAATAGCTTTAGGGCTCATAATTTTGAATACGAGCAAAAAGCAACTAGGATCAGATCATGAGTGCCCCGACAATGATTACTGCAGAGATAGCATTATAAAACAATGGGCTTCCTGTTTTGACGGGTATATATTTTCGCAGCTCTCGAGGAGGCAAATTATGTTTATCCGTATGGCTTCATTTAAAAAAATAAGCTTTGTAGGCACACGGAAACGTTTCACATATTGAAAAGGATACATACACAGAGTGTCCTCCCCATACATTATACATTCCTATATACATACATAAATATACACAGCAAAAATGTGGTGTTAACTGGTGTACATAGAGGACCACACCCGTTTTTTTACACCAGTGTATAAAAAATGAAACTGGTATCATATTAGGGAGTGGAGAACGACAGGATTATCTCCCACACAGCAAAAACTGTGGTGTTAACCGGTGTACATAGAGGACCACACCAGTTATTTTACACCGGTGTTAAATTGGTGGTGTTAGTTTTACACCTATAGGTGTTCTTACAACACCTATGGTTGTTACATTTACACTCTTTGGTGTTATGTTCAACCTCTAGGGTGTTATTTTAATACCTCAGGGTGTGGTCCTCTATTAACACCAATTGGTGTCAGTTTTAACACCACAGTTTTTACAGTATATATATATATATATTGTAAAGAAATTGATGAAGAGAACAATGGTAGGCGTAGCTTAAATCAAGGTTCCCCAGAGCTATCTACCTTTTCTTTTTCTCTTCTTTTTCTAAAGGGTAGATAGCTCTGGGGAACCTAATTTAAGCTACGCCTACCATTGTTCTCTTCATCCATTTCTTTACAATATTTAAATAAAAAAGAGTTGCCAAAAGCTGTTGTACATGTAAAGCTTTACACATTTTATGTATATATATCCCTCCAAAATAGATTATCCAACTAAATTTTGAGGGATTATATATTTTTTTGTTACTGATGTATAAAAAATGAAACTAGTATCATTGAAAGATTATTTATTACTCTTTAAAATGATTGGCCATTTGCTTTGATTATGTAATCATGGAATGTGCAGTTACCCTGTATAGGGAAAAGTCAGAAGTGGAATGTTGCATATGCATTGTTTTCTAACCAGAGTTCATTTCTATAAAAAAAATTGACCGTGCAGGTGGTTGACAGTGAATGTTTGGCTAAAGTGTCAGAAGTGAATGGTGCTTTGATGAAAGTACAGTAACAATGAAAATAACGTCTCATCTTGTTTTTTATAATTCAACATCCTCAAACTTTTTGAAATGACAAGGTATATTTCCAAACACATTAAATCCATTATGCAATGAGAATACATAATGTGTGCAGTTTCAAGCATCAATGCGTCAGACTCATTCAAACTCGGTCCATCCTCGAACCAGTAATGGGAATTGTTTTTGGAAAGAACAATTTTTTTTGCAACATTTCATTTTTGACATTGCTGCGTATTCCATGATAACATTATCATAACCAAAAATATATGTACATATAAATAAATAAACATATATTTTGTAGTGTCAAAGAGCAAAACACAAAGAACGGCAAATAATTACAGCAATCATAAACCTCTTTTAAAAAGAATTCTGAAAAAAAAAACGATTGACCATTTTGTAAGTGGATGTTGATATGGGAACACAGGAAATACGCTTCGCGACCCTCCTCAATAACCAAGAAAAAAAACGCAGCAGGAGAGTGGGAACAAAAACAAAAGGGAAAGTGTGATATATACTTTTTTCTGCACATGATGAGCAAAATGCAAATTAGAGCTTTGACTTGGAACACGATTCCCTGCTTGAACCTATGTAAAAAATTTTATAAAAAATGAACAGAAGGCTATTTTGAGTTTGGCTACTCTATCATTTTTATTTCGAGACATTTAATATGTCGTCATGAGATCGTGAGTCAATAACGCACACAAGTATGTAATTTTTCTGAGTATTGAATAGTATAATTTAATATTCGTCTTCTCCAACCTCGTTTCAATTCATTGGTCATGCTGGTACTTGATTAATGCATAGATAAAGTATCTGAGCATGTAATCTTTATGTAAAACATGCTTCGTGTGAACTTTTTATCAACAGCATTAGTGGATTCTGTCCAAGAATCTTCTCCGGACCAATGGGACCAAAGTATTGACTTGGGGATTCTTTTCAAAACACAGTTAATTATATAATGCATTATCATATTACTTACTTCTCATAAGTTAGCACGAGTCAAATGATTAATGAGTGACTTGATACATGTCCGTGTCAAGACTGTGTCAATCCACCCCTCCACAGTGTGTCATCCCCATGACCAAGAAAAATAAAACGCAGCAGGAGAAAGGGAACAAAAACAAAAGGAAATTAGTTTCCTGTTTGTTTGTTTTTTCTCCTAAGACATTTTTGAGAGGTGTAAAGAGATCATGTCAACATCATTCAACCTTACTAATTACTATATATAGGCCTATTGATATGGAAAAACCTCTTTTGATTTACGAAAGAATACCATCACGACAATAAGATGATTGAAAAACACGAAACGGGCCAAAAATACAATGAATAATGTGACAAATAAAATACAGAAACAATAGCTTACTCTAAGTTTGTTCGTATCAATGATTTATGTTTAATTCTGTATGGTTTGGAATTGACAGAATAAAGTGATGGATTAGCATTATTAATAATATACATATGCTAACACTCTAAGATGAGATATTGAGAATTTCTATTGTTCTCATATTTGTCGAAGAAGAAACTGATTGCACTCTAAAAACTGTGGTGTTAAAACTGACCCCAATTGGTGTTAATAGAGGACCACGCCCTGAGGTGTTAAAATAACACCCTAGTGTTTGTACATAACACCAAAGAGTAAATGTAGCAACCATAGGTTTTGCAATGAAACCTATACGTGTAAAACTAACACCACCAATTTAACACCGGTGTAAAATAACTGGTGTGGTCCTCTATGTACACCAGTTAACATGGTTAACACCACAGTTTTTGCTGTATGGGAGATAATCCTGTCGTTCTCCACTCCCTAATACACGAACGAACAAATACAATCTGCGCGCCATATTTTGCATCTTAGAATGATTAGTTTTCAAGTTGTATGAAATAAAACGGGAGACGAATAATGCCAGGTTTATGACGTACCCGTGTTGTGGTTCATATTTAAATTCGAGAAAACGGCGACTGGAATGATTATAAATACTTATTTGTAGGTTATATATCTTTTTTTATCTCTATTTTAATGTTTTGTTTGTTTTTTCATAGAAAAAGGGAATGAATATACAAGAAATAATAAGAAAAGAAAAGAATAGAAATAATAATAATGAATAAAAATGTTCCCCTACTCTTATACAGTGAGTGGCAAAAATAGTCAATCATGACTTATTGCCAAATAAAAACAAGGAATGGAATGGAATGTTCCCGACGTAGATTATTTCAGAAAGCGATCATAATGGGCATCTTGATTTTATGGAGCTTGTACTGTCGCATTTACTTTGTCTGTTAGTAGCTTCGTGGTTGAAGGGAAACCCGCAAAATACATTATTGTAGCGACTGTCATAATGAGGCAAACAAATGAAATAGAGTTTTGAAACATATGGCTTCATAGCCACTGCAGCTGGCAGTATATACACTGTGTTTAATCTAAATCATTGGGTATTACGCCACACCTTTCTTTCTTTCTTTCTTTCTTTCTTTCTTTCTTTCCCTCTTTCTCCCCCTCTCATTCACTATTCTCGTTGCGATCCCCCCTCTCTCACACACACATGCACGCACCCCACACACTCTCTTCAGTCCTCCCTCTTTTCCTTTTTATCATCTTTCACCATCCCTTCTTCCTTCTTCACCTATCCCGCTGTCAATCTCCTCATTCGATCCACTCTCTATACCCTCCTATCTCTTCCAATGCTGCCTATATCCCCATTCCTTAATGGTCAATTTATCTCATCTCAATAATCAACTCCTCTACTAGTTCAATGATTAACCCATATTTTATTCTGAAGTAGAGAGACCTTCCTTTTTTCGTCACCCAGACATGAAACTGTCACGATATCCCGATACAGCTGCATCACATCACAATGAGAGGGCAAAAGCAGTAGAATATATTTATCATCGACATCGTCTTGGGTTTCATTTCGAAATTTACAAGTTTCATTGTTTATGATAATCCATCAGTGTTAGTTTTTTGTTTAATGGGGTTTCTATAGGGGCTACCAGAGTTTTCTCTTTGTAAATTTGTTTTTCACTTGGCAAATGTTCATTTTTAGGAGAGACGATGTACATGTATTGATTTCAAAAAAAAAAAACCTAACGTTTTTTTACAAATTGTTTTGAATTGTTGAACTTTTTTTCAAATAGATGTATTTTTACATAAAGTTCTCCTTGGTACTTACATTGCAAATGGGTCTTATTCAGCTAAAATTTTGTGCAGATAACAAATAAAATGGCAACATATGAGATGAAAACAAATATTGTTTGATGTGAGTAACTAGTGGTGACCCATTTTAAGTATTTGATCAATGCCCCCCCCCCCTCCAAGAGTGAATTGCCATTTATGGTGCGAATGACAGTTCCCAAAACCTGTGGGAAAAAAATACAAGGAATATCTTACTCCAATGCGTCTACTTAGACCAGGGAATTAAAGTTACTCGTCGTCCGTCAAAATGATACCTGATAGAGGTGTAAAAAATAGTTGAGCATGACTTAAAAATCATTCTTAAATTCATATTCAAGTACAATATTAACTGATAACGCATCATTGTGCATTTGTTGTTAAATGCCATGTGTGAGTCGGCGCTTGTAAACATGATTCGGCTCACTTTCATTCATTCATTCATTCATTTATTCATTTTTTTCAACAAACTTTATAATGCAATAATTACAATGAATAAAATATAACATCAGAAAATACAAATGACGTAAATATTCAAATAAGCCAAATACAAAGAATATACACCTGATACAAAAGATACTTTTTACTCTTTAACGATGACAACTTGTAATGGGTTTTTGTCGGTGTTATTATATCGTCATTTTTGTATTGATTTCACAGGCAAAGTCCCGACGTGGTTGAAGGGAAATCTCTTGCGCAATGGACCGGGTAAATTTGAGATTGGAGAGGATCGGGTGGATCATTTCTTCGATGGACTCTCTTTTCTTCATCGATTTATCATTGAGGAAGGGGGAAAGGTCAAATACCAGGGGCGCTTTCTTAGGGTATGTATCCATACAAAGAAACATTCGAAATGGAAAATCTAAATTAAGGTTCAGGTGAACGCGATCTGATATCTTGAATATTTATTGAGAGTTAAATGGGTTGCACTCTCTGGTTCAAGATGGTTGAAATTTGATTAAACCCACAAAAATAATGGAATGGAGGTATTAGCCCCCAAACAGGTATGATAGTTACCACTCACAGACAATTTTAAATTATTCAAGATGGGGTGGTGAAGGTCAATTGCCAATTTGTCTTCTGCCAACTCGTCTACTCACCATATGGTCTACTTTCATTATAATGTCATTCCGCCCATCAACATTTCGTCTAACCACTATTTGGTCCAATTATCACTCATATCACAATTTCGTCTCATAACCAGTTGGTCTAATATCCATTTCATTAATTTTGCACAATTTACACTTAGTCCAATTAGAACAAATGGTATGGACTGAATGTCTATTTGACAAACTGGTTATTAGACGAAATTTTGAGTGAACGAATTGACAATTAGACCATGTGGATAGTGATGGTAATCCAAATCAGGGGCTGATCAATGATTTTCCAAGGGGGGGGGGCGCACATTTTCCCGACAAAAATTTGACAAGCAAAAAAAAAAGTTTTCACCCAATATCGGAGGTCATTTCGTCCGCGGAAAAATTATGAAAGCAAAAAAAAAAAACGCAAAAAGCTTTAAAATGTTGGGGTTGGGGCTGTGCCCCCCCCCCCCCTGGATCCTCCGTGGACCAAAATATAGCAAAAGAGTTGGAAATTGGACGAGTTGGCATTAGACGAATTTGAAAGAAGCCGTGGTGAAAAACACTTGTACTAAAAGAGATTTGTGTAAAAAATGGGGATCCATAACCAAACCACCATTTAAAGCAGTTTGAATTAATCTCGAGTTCGGAATATGGGTCTTTATAGCATGTTTGTACATACTGTTCCAAATTATGACAAACGTGTGGTTTCAAGACCGCATTCGCGTGCAATGACAAATAGGTTTTGTATTGTTGTCGACAAGAATTTGCTGAACCGTTGGTCATATTCTCATATCAACACCCCAATTGGGTTTTTCATTCCCCTCGAGGGGGGGGGGTACTTGGATTATGAATGTACAGGGTCACAGGGGTGTGAGGCTTGGGGCTTGAAACCCTCAAACCAGGGGCGTCGATCCATTTTTCAGATGGGGGGGGGCAAAATCATTAATCAACTTTCCAAAGGCGCTCGATCACACAAAACAAACAAACTCACACACACACATATACATGCCTATATATATATATATATATATATATATATATATATATATATATATATATATATATATATATATAAACATATACGTATATATATTTATAGATATGACTCATAAGATATAAAGATACATTTCACCAACAAATTAATGCGAGCGCGAGCTAAAATTTCTTTATATTCTGACCTGAAAGCTTGATATTTCTAAGCATTTTTGGTACCAACGATTTAGATGGATATCTAAAAAAGCAAAAGATGCGAGCGCGAAGCGCGAGCTGAAAATTTTCGGTCTGAAAAAATGGACGTTTTTAATAAAAAACAAGATATATATCCAACAAAAGATTATTGCGAATCGAAGTGGGAGTTCTTTTGAGGTTTAGAACGGAAAACGGGACATTCTATTAACCTCTTTAATCGTGAAAAGTATGGGTTTTTGCTACAGAAATGATGCGAGCGCGAAGTGCGAGCTCAAATTTTTTTTATATTCCAATCTGAAAAGCGGACATTTTGAGCACGATTTTAGATAAAGAACGAGTTGTGTATTTCAATCTCGCTTGCTGATTTCTGTGTAACATTACAATCTTATTTTTTGCACGTTCGGAATTATTGGGGGGGGGGGGCAAAACGATATGTTTGCCCCCAATATTTTCATTGGTGGGGCGATCGCCCCCCTGCCACCCCCCCCCCCCAGGTTCGACGCCTCTGCCTCAAACATTTCTAAGGGTCATGTGACCGTGAATAGGAACCCATCTCTAAGGATTTTTTTTTAATATAGACCCATTTCCCGTTTTATTCTGCGCCCTTTTTTAGCAATGCATGCATGCACTATGTATATGCGGTACTGTATACGGTCAGCCGAGTGTGCCAAATATGTATAGAGTGACGTACCCCGGTGCTCATTGCTATCGTACTAAGATGTGGAACTACTGCAGGTATAGAATCTACTCATCCCGGGGTCCTTGCTACTCGTACTCGTGGTCTCGACCGGGAGTAACATAGATATTTCCGGGGCTTTTCCGGGGGGAGGATAGACCAAAAGCTTCAGTCTCTGTATTTTGGTTGTTTCGCTGAACTACGTTGGCTCCACTCACCATGGGGATTACAGTAAAATGTCAGAAATTGTTGAATAAATCCCCAGAAACGATGGTTATTCCTGTCTAGGGGAGGGGGGGGGGGGCTTTTCCTGGGGATTCTTATAAGTATTGTTGTTGTTTTTCAGAAACGGACCCATATCTAAAGTTGTTAAGTTGAAAAATGGCAAAGGCTATGTCTTCTCTTTACGATATCGGAACTATTTTTTCTCATATTCGGAATACAGTTAAAAGCGAGGAAAATTCTAGCTGAGCTATAGCATCTGCATTGAGAGCAAGATCAGGCATGGACATTGACATATCAATTCGCTCACTGATTAGTTATAATTTTTTAAAATGTATTTTCTGAAATAAAAGAGAAAAGAAGGTATTAATTGAATAACGAATAAATTTACCATATTCTCAACATGCTCAAGAACGATGAAGATAACGTCAAAAATCCAATATAGGTATTAAACAAACTATAAACTTTTCAAATTTGGGAGTTATTCATGCAGAATTAAACCGCGGCCACCCACAGCTCCTCACCAATATACGCAAGTACGCCAGGGGCATCGATCCATTTTTCAGATTAGGGGGGGGGGCAAAATCATTAACGTTCCAAAAGCGCTCGATCGTACAAAACACCCACCCACACACTTTTTTTTTAAACAACAACTGCACACCTAGTTACCAGTAATGCATATAGCATTTCCATTTATTTGAAAGCAGGATAAAAGAGCATTGTAGATTAAATGCCTTGCTCACGGGCATAGGTGCCGCGGCCGGGGATCGAACCCCGGACTTTCCACGTATAGCCAGGCGCCTTAGACCACTCGGCCACGGCATCTCACACACACAACCACACACACACTCACACACACACCCACACACACACACATACATATATATATATATATATATATACATATATATATATATGACTCATGAGACACAGACACGTATCTCACCAACAAATTAATGCGAGCGCGAAGTGAGAGCTGATATTTTTTGGTATACTGACAGGAAAAGCGTGTCTGTTTAGGACTGTTTGTAGTAACTAATGAGGAGGATATATATCTCACTACACATTACGAGTGCCGAGAGGGAGCTGAAATTTCTTTATATTCTGTCCTGAAAGCTTGATATTCTAAGCATTTTTGGTACCAATGATTAAGATTGGTATCTAAAAGAAGAATAGATGCGAGCGCGAAGCGCGAGCTGAAAATTTTGATATTTCGATCTGAAAAAATGACAGTTTAATGGACGTTTTTGATAAAGAACAAGATATATATCCAAGAAAAGATGATTGCAAATCAAAGCAGGAGTTCTTTTGAGGCTTAGAACCGAAAACTGGACATTTACATTCACCTATTCAATCATGAAAACTAAGGGTTTTTGCTACAGAAGTGATGCGGGCGCAAAGCGCGAGCTGAAAATGTTTATATTCCAATCTCAATAGCGGACATTTTGAACACGATTTTGAATAAAGGACGAGTTGTGTATTTCAATCTCGCTTGCTGAACTTTACATTCTTCCTTTTTATTTGGCATATCCGGAATTATTTGGGGGCAAAATGATATGTTTGCCCCCCCCCCAATATTTTCATTGGTGGGGCGATCGCCCCCCCCCCCAGGATCGACGCCTCTGAAGTACGCCAGCCTAGTTGGCGCGATTAAAACAAACGAATTATCAGCCTGTAGATGAAGCACTTTAAACAAAATGAAAAAAAAATTCTTGGAGATTATTTCGTCCGCGAAAAAAAATTGACAAGCAAAAAAAAGGTCTTCGACCACAAATGAAGGATTTCTTACCAGAAAAAAATTGACAAGCAAAAAAAAAACAAATTGCATTTTTACATTACAAATTATTAATTTTGCTTCTCAAAAGGGGGGGGGGACACGTCCCCTGGATCAGTTGTGACTCGTCAGGGGGCAGGGTTACGTCCCCTGCATTAGTTGAGACTCGTCAGGAAGGGCAGTCTGCCCCCCCCCCTTAGGTACGCTAGTGGATCGGAATCTATATATATCTTTGACAGATAGTCACGCGATCACTCGAAATATTTCAGACAAATTAAACACCGGCTTTAAAGTCCATGGCATGCAGTATGTTCGTGCGATCAATCTGATAACGTTGTCTATGTACATTGTGTTTAATCCGCTCATTTTTAAGAGGTCATTTGTTTGTCTGAATGTTATGTTATCATCTTTATATGGCTATAATCTACTGACGTGACGGGGTAGTCCAGATTGGACCTTGTTGTTTGGAAGTGCCCTTTCCCAAAAGCTAACATAGAGGGCACATGTCTCCCAACCTCTAATCAGCGCCAATCTACTCATCTTGACTCCCCAACAAAGCATCGCTCGACCGCGAGCATGATTTCCACCTCATAATGGCATCCCCGGCCCCTACCTCACCCAAGGGGATTTGTTCCCGGGGATTCAGATCATAATAAAAAAACTAAACAATCAAACCAATAACGGAAAATAAAGGGAATTCCTTTTTTGCTTGCAGAGTGATATCTATGAGAAGGCATTAAAGCATCAGCGGTTGACCTTTAACGGTTTCGGGACACCAGCCCGTCATCCAGATCCCTGCAAGACCCTCTTCCAACGGATATTTTCCTTCTTCAAGATTGAACTTCCTGATAACTGTAACGTGAACTGGCTGAAAGTTGGTGATGAATACTACACTATGACCGAGACTCCGCTCATCAAGAAAATGAATGTTGATAAACTCGATGTCCTTGATACTGTAAGTTCATTGCACTTTGTGTTAGAATTCATTGACCTATCATTTCAGTCACAAGACTGGGAAGCTGAATAATGAAAAGACAATGAATAGGGTTTGTTTAGATTTTGGGTTATGTTTTATGTTTGACGTAATGAACATTTTCCATCGGAGCGATTGTCGCCGGCACAAAGGTCATGAAACCATTTCATCAGCATAACATAGTTCAGATATTTTTATTTCGCAATGATTAAAAAGTCCAGCATGACTGCGTCGATCAGTCAAGATGAATGTTGACAATACAATTATGTTAGAAATTAGTTGACATGGTTCAAGGGGAGCATTTAAAGTCCTCGTATATCTGTACGACTACTGTCGTTTGAAAACATTGGGCGGTAAGTAAAGAAACGGGAACAGTTAAGCAATAAGAGCAATATTGGACCATGTGCCTCTCATCTTTTTTTTGGTGGGGGGGTATCCTAAGTTTTAGGATACCCCTACCCCCCCAAAAAAAAAAATGATGAGAGTGCACATCTCACTATAGGCAAACACATCATTAGATGCTGTAGTTTCAATGCAAAGGCCGATAATGTTTGAATTAAACACATAAGGTGCAGACATGGCTTGCGTTTTCCTATGTTCTAAAACTGTATCAATCAATAAAACATGGATGTTGAAAGATCTGTCATGTTTATGAGGCCCGGACCTCCCCCTGTTTTGTGACATGTACATGATGAGTGATATATCACTCATCATGTACATGTCACAAAGTCGATCATTTTGTAAAAGCCCATGATAAAGGGACGGAAATATAACAGTTTAATCGCTATCAGATTATCAGAGTACATTATATCATTGTTATCAATAGTCGATTGTTAGATTGTGATATGAATGGTTCTTTCTATGTAGGTATGTTGAGTAACCATTAATTTATCTTATTAAACCCTGATTATACGTTAATCAAATTTCAAATATTATTTTAGAAGACAACTGTTATCAGTCCATCACCACGATCGACGCATACTCTTTGTCGGACAACAAATAAAGTAACATTTTGGGGGATTCCAAAGGAAAAAAATATTAATGGTTTCACCCCAGTATATCTTTCTTTTTTAAACAATCAAGACAATTGTGCTATACCAACACGAAAGAAACAGCATGTATAGCATATTGTCCAGTAAGGTTAAAAAATAAAGCAGCAATTACTTTAGAATGGGCAACATTTTCATCACACTGGATGAATAAAAATGCCCAAAAGAAATGCCCAATGTTGGCTACATAATTACCCTCATTGAGCCTTTTTACCCAATATCTTTTAGAGTGATTATACAATCCAGACAATGGGTAAACATTTAAACGTAAGTTTTTCTCTTATATAAATTTAAACATAGTATAAAGATAACCCTTACCGAAAAGAAAATATTTATATATAGTATTATGAATTGAGTGGGACTGTCACGGCATCTTTGTTTCTGGAAAATTCATGGAGTGACCATAATATTGTCCATGATGTCATAGAATAAGATCTTAACATAGGTTTGACGATATCCTCAACTGAACAATATTTTGTACAAATAGGCTTTGAAATTATTTGTCCGAGGTTGATCTGGCAATTACTATTTTTCTCAAGGGGCAAAGCCTAGGATCAATAATTCCCACTATGCTTTCGAAGGAAGCTTCTGACATATACTTGTGTGATAATAATAATAATAATAGACAGTTCTTGTATAGCGCATAACACATTATAAATAACGTCTCTATATGCGCTTCCAAAGGACTTGGATATTATTAGCCCCGCAGCCTTTTACAGCGCTGTGGCATTTCAAGGAATAAATTCCTGCCAGGTACCCATTCACCTCACCTGGGTTGAGTGCAGCACAATGTGGCTAAATTTCTTGCTGAAGGAAACTACGCCATGGCTGGGATTTGAACCCACGACCCTCTGTTTCAAAGTCCGGAGACTAATCCACTGGGCCACAACGCTCCACAATGTTCTACTTTTAATAAAATTATTAATTCAAGCTAAAGGCTGGTAGTGACATACACTTATTTTGTTTATCTGTTTTTATGTTAATGAAACCATGGGACACTCGATTTTGATTGGCTTTTATGTTCTTTATATAATTGTGAGTACGAGTCAATACTGCGGGTTATATTTCCATCTTTCACAGGTTAATCTAGAAAAGATAGTCGGAGTACACACAGCTACCGCACACCCTCACGTGGGACATGATGGAACCGTGTACAACCTCGGTACAGCCATGTCTAGGCAATGCAAGTACTGCATAATAAAGGTGCCACCTTCTAATAACCAAAATGGTAAATCAAGATATCTTGTTATTGTCTTATGGGCGCCACTTTTTTTCGGACGGCGGTGGCGTGAAAATCTTAACCAAGGTTAGCATGGCTAAGTTATTGAAATGTCGTCATAACTTATATTTAAAGTGTACCGTATAATCAAGTATTACTGAACATCCTGCCTGAGATCACATAAGGTCACATAACCAAGCTAGGTAGCTAGGATAAATGAACTTAGACCAAGTTGGGGTAATCAACATCAAAATCTTTACCAATTTTATGGTGATGATGATGGTGGTGGTGGTGGTGGTGGCAGCCAAATCATGCATTTGGGGGAATTTTAGGGGCGATTTTGAAATCGCCCGTCACCCTCATGACATTTTGTGGAGGTGCCGTGGCCGAGTGGTCTAAGGCGCCTGGCAATACATGGAAAGTCCGGGGTTCGATCCCCGGCCGCGACACCTATGCCCGTGAGCGAGGCATTTAATCTACAATGCTCTTTTATCCTGCTTTCAAATAAATGGAAATGCCATATACATTATCGGTAACTAAGTGTGCACTTGTTTAAAAAAATGTATATATACGCCGGTAGCGGCGATGACGATGATAATGATTGTGGTTATTATAATAGATCATATAAAAACTGAAATAACAATGATCGATGGTATCTAATAATGTATCGTAATTATTCAATACAATTTCCATCCATCAGAAGGTGAAGATGCGATCAGCACAGCGTCTATTCTCAGTAGCATACCTGCTTCTTCATACACCCCAACCTACTACCACAGCTTTGGTATCACGGAAAACTACATCGTCTTTGTGGAACAACCTCTTCACATCAACATGTTCAAAGGTATTTCGCTGCATTTGCTTAGGCGCATTATTACTCTTTTCTTGATATAAAACATCTATGTAGTACTCTTTTTATGGAAGGGCCAAAAACACCCACACCCACCCCCCCCCACACACACACACATCTAGACCTTGAAAATGCATTTTGAGAGTTCACGGGCAGTCCTTTTGGGAACACAGTCATGGTATTCTGTATATTGCATGAAATGGCTGGTGCATATCCTGGACCCTGGTTTTATTGTCTCACCTGCATAGAAGAGTGAGACTATAGGCGCCGCTTTTCCGACGGCGGCGGCGGCGTCAACATCAAATCTTAACCTATGGTTAAGTTTTTGAAATGACATAACTTAGAAAGTATATGGACCTAGTTCATGAAACTTGGCCATAAGGTTAATCAAGTATTACTAAACATCCTGTTAGAGTTTCATGTCACATGACCAAGGTCAAAGGTCATTTAGGGTCAATGAACCTAGACCATGTTGGGGGGAATCAAAATCTTAACCTGAGGTTAAGTTCTTGAAATGTCATCATAACTTATAAAATATTTGGACCTAGTTCATTAAACTTAGACATAAGGTCAATCAAGTATCACCAAACTTCCTGCATGAGTTTCTTGTCACATGACCAAGTTCAAAGGTCATTTAGGGTCAATGAACTTTGTCCGACTTGGGGGTATCTGTTGAATTACAATCAAAACTTTAAAAGTTTTTGGATCTGATTCATGAAACTTGGACATAAGAGTAATCAAGTATCACTGAACATCATGTGCGCATTTTAGGTCACATGACCAAGGTCAAAGGTCAATGAACTTTGGCCTAAATGGGGGTATCTGTTGATTTACCATCATAACTTTGCAAGTTTATTGATCTGACTTTTGAAACTTGGACATAAGAGTAATCAAGTATCACTGAATATCCTGTGCAAGTTTCAGGTCACATGATCAAGGTCAAAGGTCATGTGAGGTCAATGCATTTTGGCCACACTGGGGGTATTTGTTGAATTACCATCCTATCTCTGTAAGTGTATTGGTCTAGTTCATAAAACGTGGAAATAAGAGTAACCAAGTATCACTGAACATCTTGCGCGAGTTATAGTAGTTTTCAAAGTCAGCAATGCTGCTATGTTGAATCGCGTGATGCAGGTGAGACGGCCAGAGGCATTCCACTTGTTTCTATTATAGCGGTATAATGAAGCATATTCGACTCTTACAATATTCAATATTCTACATCTAAAAATAAAATAATAAAAATGATTATTCTCCAATATCAACATGATTAAAGCACAAAGAACACAGCGAAGTAACAGGCAATGTAAACAAAACTTTAGCCTTTTCGGCATCCCATAATTTTAGCGCAGAAATAGACCATGGCCTAATACAGATCAATAAGTACTATTTTGGGCTTGAAATAACATTCATATAGCTTTTTAATATTATTTACGCGACGCTTGTTATCATATTTTTTTTCAAACTTACAGTTCGCCATATATTGTCAAATTGAATTCATATAAGATTTGAGATTTGGTTGATCTCGGTATGTTTTTTTAGGAAGTTGTCTTTCACGTGTCATTGAATCCATTTTAAATGTTCTGATACTTATATGACAATTCACCTGACGTCACTCTCCAACAATTTTTATTCTACCGTGATTTAAGAAAGTTTTGCACAATTAAATTTAATTTGGGAGTTTTCAACACTGCCGACAATGCCAATTTTCTCTCCCCCCCCCCCTTCTATTTTAGTGACATGACACTCTCAGATCTCTTGCTTATCTAGCTTCCCCTCTTCAAGTTAGTCAAGACAATTCCAATTATTATTTTTTTTTTTAGTGTTCTTTGGTAGGTTGTTAAACAAACCTATGTCTCACTGTATGAACTACTACCCGGATGCCAAGGTCCGTTTTCACCTGATCCGTCGTGACGATGGTACCGTCGTAGAGACACGCTACTTAGCCGATGCATTCTTCTGTTTCCATCACTGCAACGCTTACGAGACCAGTGACGGCAAGCACGTCGTTATCGACATGTGTTGTTTTGACGACGATGCCGTCATGATGAGAGCCACTATGGAGAGTATAAGGAGAGGAGATCTGAACGTCGAAGACTGTTGGGTCAGGAGATTCGTGCTCCCACTCGGCAACCAAACGAAGGTATAACATTCTCTGATACGTGATTTCCTCCCGGAATTTCCTGCATCCCCTCCCCCATCAGATCACCATGAAGATTTAGCGATGAATGCAAACTTATGCAACGGTTGGCAATGATACCCATGGGAATCTCAAAGTTGATGTTAATGATTTTAATGTTATGCATGCATGATGAGGTATATAGACTTATTGATTATCATGAAAATGAGTATTATATTTATTATTGTGATGACGTTGATCTTAGCGTAATGAAATGATCATTGACAAATTACGTCGTAACGGTGACAATTATTGTTATAATAACGAAGATTTCTATTCGTCTTAGGTTGGAGAAAATTTGGTAACCATGGCCGGTTCAGAAGCCTCTGCAAAACTTAACAATGATGGTTCATTCCACTGTGTTCCAGAACAACTTTGCGACATCAGTAAGTATTTATCATTGGATTAATAAGGATTAATGAAGTAAACATTTGATTGCGTTCATGAAAGGACTTGTCGGACGTTTTATCAGACAAGTCCTATTTGATCCGACAGTTACCATAGTAACAGTACCTCTCAGCCAATCAACATCATAGAAAGATGTCAGATCTGACAACTTGTCGGATGAAAATGTTGATGAAACACTCCCCTGTATACGGCCGGGGCGGGCAGCCGGGCAATAACAGATTCTCAAAACTGTTTTATCTTAAAATATCGTCATATTGCATTTATGTGTGTGTGTGTGTGTGTGTGTGTGTGTGTTGGGTTGTGTGGTGTATGTACGGGTGTGTTGAAAAGGATGGGGGTGTATGTGTGCCTGTGTGTTTTAGTGAGCACATAGGATGATTATTCTTTTCAGCTCTTTCTTTCTTATATAAATGAGATCCTGTTAAAAACACTACACCAACAACAAAAATACTGATAATAAAATTATGAAGAAGATGTATATCCAAACCAACTTAATTATGCTATAAAATCATGAATTAAGCATGGAGCTAACAGTATATAAGTTCATTCGTCCTGTATGTTGCTCCCGGCTACATGTTAATGTATGAAAATAAAACATTAATAAAGGAAGACTTTCTGTTTATTGGATTGGATCTTGGATGACTAAATATTTACTCATGTTCATAGCACGAGTCATAGATCTACTATGGTCAAAGATAAGATTATAATCACGTGCTTTGCATTGTTTAAGTTTGTATTTACTTGCCCTTGATGTATTTTTGAACAGCTTAGAAGCTGTCTTTTAATAACGATAGCAGGAAAATAATACATAATCTTCCTCTTCATAGGCGGCTAACAAGACAAGCAAGAGGCCCACATTATAATCAATATTTATAAACTATAAGATCAAACAAAACAGACATACATCATCATAACTAATGACCGCCGCACACAGTAGTTTAATCTGATACGAAAATTTTAAACACGGAAAGTCTTGTGATTTTTGAACTGTTTTAATTCATCGAACGAGTTATTTTTTTCAAATCTATGACACCATGCTATCATCCTTGTCATGATAAAAGCGAATTGAATATCTGTGTATAATGACGTCATAGCAATATTGTATATGACTGCCTACGAGTTGAAACTAATTTGGCCTTTACTCCAAAATTAATTCTTGGAATCGTCCACAATCGATATATTAGTATTCTTGCAGTTAATAATTATGATTTTTTTTCCATTACATTTCAGTCATAAAGGTGTACGGAGACCTTACACTGTAAAAACTATGGTGTTAAAACTGACACCAATTGGTGTTAACAGAGGACCACATCCTGAGGTGTTTAAATTACACACTTAAGATTGAACATAACACCAAAGAGTGTAAATGTAACAACCAAAGGTGTTGTAATAACACCTATAGGTATAAAACTAACACCACCAATTTAACACCGGTGTAAAATAACTGGTGTGGTCCTCTATGTACACCGGTTAGCACCACAGTTTTTGCTGTGTAGTATCGCATTAGAGGGTCATGTACAGGTTATCCTATTCATGTTTATCGCGTGCAATTGACATTCATGTGATGTATATCGATTTTGTTTAATCAATGATATATTAATTTCTTTATTGATGTAGGCCTATTTGTTTTCATACGCCCGTCCTAGACGGGACGTATTATGGTATCACGCTCGGTTTCCGTCAGTCTGTCCGTCCGTCTGTCTGTCTGTCCGTCCGTTAACTTTTCCTTGTAAACGCGATAACTTCACTTTGACTTTATAACCTTATATGCTCATGAAAATGTTTTCTTTAGATTTGGAGTTACCTCAAGTGAACTATGCCGACTACAACGGGCGTGATTACACATACTTGTATGGCGTTGGTGGAACTATGCAAACGGTATATAATCATTGATATTCCAATATTTTTGTTTGTTTTTTAAATCTCATCAATATCATATAATTTCAACTTCTTTCAATGTTTAAATCAATATGTATAAAAGCATCCGCAGGTCCGATATTGACCATTCTTCTGCAAGTATAATGATGATGATGCTGATAATGATAATAATAACAATAATGCCCCTGGATAACATTCTATATAAAATATTTACTAAGGTAAGCATGATTTACATAAAGACTTAAATTAAACTCTTACTGAAATGCAAACGTATATTTCTTTTTATTCTGAATAAGATCAAAGAGTATTGGCGATTTTGGTCAATGTCAATAAGAATGGAAATCACAATAATTCAAATCGGTCTATCATTGACAAAAATTCGCTTATATTCTTTACCAAATACAGCTGCACAAGGTTAATGTGAAGACACATCAAGTTCAGACGTGGTCTAGCCCCGGCTGTTTCCCGTCTGAACCTATCTTCGTTGGCGCTCCAACCAAGGAATCAGAAGATGATGGTAGGTAATCTGACTGAGGATGATTCACTAATAGCTGAAATCAATTTCAAGAGTGATTAAATCAATTCTATATAGGGTTCGATTGGTTGAAAACTCTTTATAGATCGATTCCAACTATATAAGCCTATGTGCATTAAGCCTGTTGTTAATGGTTGTAAACTGTCCATGAGCAGTAAACTGTCATTTTGAGATAAACAATCAAGGTTGGCTTAAAAATTCACTGACATGAGCACTTGTAATTTGGCGATTATTTATGAATTCGTTTTAAACAATTCTCTACATTACATCCAAGCTGAAAAGTCACAAAAGTGTTCATAATCAGTGCTGTTTGGCTGTAGCCCAAACAATAATCAATGTGCCCCCCCCAAAAAAAAAAATAATACAAATAGTAAAACCATTTCCAAACTTTATCACTGACGTACTATTCTAGTTACTATGCCTTTCTTCCTTGAATTTGAATGCTATTGCCGGTACACTGTAAAAACTGCGGTGTTAAGACTGACACCAATTGGTGTTAATAGAGGACCACACCCTGAGGTGTTAAAATTACACCCCGAGATTAAACGTAACACCAAAGAGTGTAAATGTAACAACAAAAGGTGTTGTAATAACACCTATAGGTGTAAAACTAACACCACCAATTTAACATCGGTGTAAAATAGCTGGTGTCAGTGGTCCTCTATGTACACCGGTTAACACCACAGTTTTTGCTGTGTAGAGCTACACAACCTCATCATCTGCATTCTGCAAGTGTTAGCGCTCATCCTAATGGAAAATGGGAAAGGTCATTATGCGGAAAGATGATCATGAGCTAACCGCTTGACTTATACCCCGGGATTTATAAACACGTTATGCAATTTCCAGTCTAGGCCTTTGAGAGTAAAATGGATTTATTTAGGGTTTTCCCTTTCCCCTCCATTTAGAAAGTACTCTAAAATATTTTCATTATTTGAATTCTGAAATCTTACATTTCCTTTTCGGAGCTACTTGTTAAAGGAGTATCAGACTACCGCTGATCGTATTGGAAAACTTAGAATAAGATAATCAGAACCTATAGTTGGAAAGTGCTCAGCGATGGCATTTTCTTGCTTGTGGAAAATTTTGGACGGAAACCCGAAAGTGATGGTGACCTCGATCTGACTCTGTTGTAATTGAACAACTTTATATCTACTATAGATTATACAAACACGTAAATTAACCTTTCCTTCATACTATATTAAAAATCAAATGCGATGATATTTTGACGAAATAGCATTGTATATCAAAGGTCATAATGCACGCATGCAGAGTTAGAACGATAGAAAGTGGTGTTAACAAATTTTCATGTGCAAGAGCAAATTGCGTTTTTGAATTATTTTTTTCTGGCTTTTAATGCCTGTCTATTGGGAAAACATAGATCATGGCTGAAAATATCCATCGTTTCTTCATAAATGTGAGACATCATGCGTAAAATATGATTGACGCATGGTAGAGAAAAGGTTGTCTGAAAACACGCTCGATTACTTCCTATTCGACGGATCGTTGAAAAGCAAGCATTTCGTTCACAATAATCTTCCTTCTTTCTTAACAGGTGTAATTCTATCGTGTGTCACCAACCTCGCAGACGATAAAGAACCCCCTTACTTGCTGGTACTCGATGCACGTACCTTCAAAGAAATCGCAAGGGCTGTCATTCCGGTACCCGTCAGCACCTTCGGCATTCACGGAATCTTCGTATAAGAATCGTTTTAAGATCTCCAAGAAATCGCAGAGGAGCAAAAATATAAATACATGTAATATAAATCGCCTGATTATTGACGCATCATTCTGTGTTAAAGACCCCAGTCGGACCCAAAGTGAAATTGACATATGCCTTTATCAAGGAATGCGTATAAACTCCAAAACACGTTAAGAAGCTCAATAAAGACTGGTCAAAATCCATTAATTTGAGTTTTTCTTATAATACTCAGTGGTCATGAGATGAATGGAGCTCATTATATTTCTCATTCGTCGATATCACTATTGGATCCGGTCTGGGTCTTCAAGACTATAAATTGCCATCGGCTGAGTAAAAAGGTTGTCAGTGTGAATGATTTCCAATAAAAATGTAGGCGAGATCTTCGTTACGTATACCATTGGTGGTTGATCAGATTCGATTACTGTTTGATATACTTACATGATTGGCATGTACATTTATTGACATTATTAGCATATATTATATTCATGTATATTCATGAATAGATATATTCATGTATATTTCGAATGCAATGCTTAAAATGTTTCCTATAATGGTTGTATTTTTAATATTGCATTTTTTTGTGAAAAACCAATGCATATACAGTATAAGAAAATGACACAAAATGTATGTTGGTGGCTACTTTATCCTGGATGAGTGTGTGAAACCTATAGATGTACGTTCGTTGTCAATATATTGTCGATATGTTACTCATTTAAACATGATGAAATCGTTATATTTTGCCTTGTTAATTTCTTTAAAAGTGTTAAAGTTGTGCACTAAATGTAATTTTGGTTTTATTTCATAGTCAAGGTTGATGTACATCGTCCTTTTTTTTATTGGCACAGATGAATGATACAAATTCATCACTATCTTTTTAAATGATTGTGTTGTTCATGATCACAAATCGCACAAAGTATTTACTATATATGGATTCATGTAATCCAGATTCTGGATTTATTTAATTCAGGCAATGTACCCGTCGTTTTATTTAAATTATCTCTTCTTAATTCGTAAGTGGAGGAATGAATGGAATTATTCCTAAAAGCTCTCTCTTGCCCGATTTTCGTTTCTTTAAAAGAAAAGAAAACGCACGGGCGTTGTTCCCGATTGATGTGTTTTTATGATGCATAATATATGGAATTATGGTAAATTATGGTGATTTGGTTATAGTTTTGTCATGTTATTTTTGGTGAATAGTATTCGAAAAAATAATATTGTGTGCAGTGCGAAAATGATAATGTAAATAATCTTCAATTTATTTAGTTACGTATACATTTACATTAATTTTTCAACTTATTCAACTCTTACGACAGTGTATGATGTCAGAAAAATCTGAGCCTTATCATGCTTACGGCAGCCCGGACGTTATCAATTTGGGGGTGTTGTGACTTTGGTGTGTGCTAATGGTAACTGCACTCGCAAGCTCGGGATCCACTAACATTATTTACATGTACACTCATATCAAAAAACAATTTTGAAAAAGTTATTCCATTCATCAAATTCACTCATGCATTTCACACTTGCAATGAATACTGAAGAGCGAGACCACATAAAATTTGACTTTTTGATAAGTATAAATTTTCTCCTAACTGTAAAGATTTTCATAAACGTGAGAATACGAGCATCATATTTGTTAAGAAACATATTTGCATTCTTTTAATTTTGGGGTTTATGTTCCAAAATAAAATGATTTACTTCACGAAAACTGAGAAAAAAATCCAAGCGTATAACACTATTGTTTCGATTATGATTTTGCATAAAATTGTGATTTCAGTTTTGAGTTTAGGAGCAAAATTCAGCGATGGCAACATGTTGCATGTAATGTCCATGTGGTTGCATTTGCCGCGCCAAGAAAATTCACTATTTTAGCGGCCATCCATAAGTCTATATGGATCTATTGACAGTCGGGAGATAAACAATGTGCATATTATATTGGTGTATATACACATGGTTTTGTTCTTTTTGTATAATATTATGACGTCGCTATATTAGCGCATGTATACATAACCTTATATTAGACTATACGCCAAAACACCGTAATATTAACGAAAATAAATATACGATGATAAATGCACCTCTGTGCCTATAAATTAGGCTTACATTTGTAACCAATAATCTACAAAAAGGATAAAATTTTGATTTTACAATCAATATTTGATTTGTAAAATAAACATTTCAGAGTAATTTGTAGATTATCCTATCAATGTCGGGCATGGTGCACATGCATGACATGGGTCATCTGTAGAGCGCCGGTCGCCTACATATAGGTCGTGGGATCGATCCCTATATCTGGCCGAGTCATTTACCGAAATGAGGGGCCTTCTGTCCTGTTGTCAGGCGCTCATGATGGAGACTGGTAATAATAACATACTGTGCTATGCATGATCCTTTTGATATTCAGCTAATAGTGGAAATGGCTGCCCCTGGCAAAAGGAAAGTGATGAGGAAATATTTACTTCGGTTAGTCCAATTTACAGGGTTTTTTTTAAATCAATGTACTCTTCTTCTTTCCATATATAAAACGAAGTTGCATTTTGCACCCAAGATTATTTTGTAAAAATCATGGATTTTCAAAATTGTGAATCAGATCATTGGATTAATCAAAATATTTCTCTTATTCGGGTATTATTTCTTCGATGACGAACGGAAACTTAAATAAAGAAATAAACGATGTTGACTTTTGTCCAACTGTGATGATTTTAATTTACAGAAACTGTTATCACAAAACAAGGTAAAGAATATTACTGACGGTTTGAAGCGCTTTAAACCTTAATAAAGATATAAGTTATCATTAATAGGTTTAGGGTGTCGACTTTTGTCCAACTGTAATTTTACTAACAAAAACTATTATCATAACAAGGAAAGAGAAAATATATATATATTTTCTATTAAAAAAACGAGAGAAAGGAGAAAAAAGAACAGAGGAAGGTGGACTGACAATAGTTAAGAGGAAAACTATAGCCGAGGAATTGTCATTAAGATATTAGTTGAAAAATAAGTTTTCAATTTACGTTTAAAAGTATATTATATAGAATTGCAATCTTAGGATATATAGCTGTCATGAATCTCGTTATTCCTTATAAATAGAGTAGTAGGTAATTCTTTTCTTGAGAGCTGAAACATAAATATTCCAAGGTTGAATGCATAAAGATCATGGATTTGTAGAACATTACATGAATAAAATAAGCGCGGTAAATTGTATTATTAATAATTCTTATTAGTCCGTTTTTGGTAAGTAGAATTTTATTGATATGAAGTTTTGAACTGTTCCTCCAAGAAAGGATACCGTTATCTAAATACGGTAAAATTAGAGTGGAGTATGTGATTACTGTGAACATTCCAAGTTAATTTTCGTTTGATATATACGCCAAGAAATTTTGTCGTGTCAACCGTTACACGAGGTGTGTTGTTCAAAAATACAGGTCCTGCAATTTAGCGATCGTATTACTGAATAAGATATAATTTGATTTATTGATATTAAGAGAGTTTGAGGAATTTTTTGAGAGATAAATGTATTGGAGTCATCTACAAACATATTAAAAGAATTTGACAATTACTTACAATTACGTTAATAGGGAAACTATAAATTACAAGCTCTGCTTTTTAATAGTTTGCCCTTCATGCCCTCATCTTATTGATATACCTGTCTCCAATCTGAACGTTAAATTGTCTAACATTTGTGTTATTTATTTTGAATAATGGTGGTGTATTGTATTAATGATTTACTGTCTTTTGATGGACGTTACATTGTATTTGATATTTTGTGAGATATGAAAATAAACCAAACTGAAACTAAAAGGTATTTAATATTGTTGTATCTAACTACAGAAACATAATTATGTAGAGTTATCAATGTACTCTGAGTGCATTTGGAACGTAACATGATTAAGTAAAAGAAATAACCAGTTAATTGTCTCACGATGTAAGTGGGAAATGATTACTAAATAAGCGTGACCCCTTTTTGCTGTATTTTATGAGCATTTATAGTGCATTTGATATAAATCATACTTCAAACTTTAGATATCAATTTCTAGTATCAGCATCGTATTAAGTTAAAATAGGCCTGTCAAATCGCAGTCAAAAATCAATGGAATGTGGATTTCATTTTATTTCATTTAGTTTTGGAATTTTGCATCTCATGATGAGATTCTCATCAGTAGGCCAATATCTTCAATAGTTTGTCGTACTTAAAATCCAGAAATTAACTTAACAAAACGGTAATTCTAAATTTCAAGGATTAGAAGTGACCAGCCGACTATTAACCCTTTTGGATCTAAAGGTCAATTCCACCTCAGAAAATTGATGATTTGAATCAATAGTGAAAAAAATATCAATTATAATGCTGAAAATTTCACCAAAATCGAATGTAAAATAAGAAAGTTGTGACAATTCAAAGTTTTGCTTATTTTTCCCAAAATAGTTAGATGCACTAAGTCACGTGCAAAAGAGAGAATCGATGATGTCCCTCACTCACCATTTCTTTTGTTTTTATTGTTTGAATTGTACAATATTTCAATCATTACCAATTTGACAATATGGACCAACTTAACTGAACCATAAAATGTTATAACAATGGTAATACAAAATGTTCAGGAAATAATAATTTTGTTTCACAGGACAATGTTGGAAAAATTACAATATTTCATATAATGAAATACAAAAGAAATAGTGAGTGATTGAGTGATGTCATCAGTTCCCTCATTTGCGTACCAACCGGTATGTGCATATAACAGTTTTGTGAAAATAACTTTCTTATTTTACATCCGATTTTGATGAAATTTTCAGTGTTGTGCTTGTATAGGATTTTTCTCTTCTTATTCAAATTAACTTTTTGTTGGGGTGGATTTAAACATTAATAAGTTTGAAAATAAATCCAAATTCGGATGGTCACTATATTGGCAGCCGAACTAGAGTTTATTTTAAATCCTTGAAATTAATAAGACTCTATGATTATTAGACATCACATCATTTACCTGTTCGGATTATAAAAAGCCGTAACCAAAACTCAATATGCGAGAGACCACCATGTAAAGTCATATTTTAGAGTTGATTTGGGTCTCCATAATCAGTGACGTAATGAACCAAGTCCGAGCGAGCAGTGGGGAATGAGACCGATATATCGAGCCGAAAGTATAAAACAGGGGCCGCAGAAACAGGGGAGGGGGTTCTGCGTGGGCTTCAGCCCCCGCACTTTTTCCAAAACCTTAAAGATCGATGACCATCTGATTTCAAAACCGTTCCGCGGCCCCTGTAAAACATCACATCAAGGGATATGTACAAGACTACGAATAAGGTCAGTTTTTGTGATGAGCTAGGTTCCATGACATTTGCTCCGGCGACAATAATTGCTCCGATGGAAAATAAGCACGTTAAGCCAAATATAAAAATCTTATAGAGGGTCCCCACAAGCAGCCATATTGGAGGACAAACAATAAAAACCTGTGCATCGGACAATGAAAAGTTATTTGTTTGCATGGCCGGTTTTGCTGTTTTGTTTTCCAACCTCTAATGTAATGATTAGCTTTAATATATGAGATGAAGGGGAATTAGGGGGGGGGGGGGTGTCTGTCCTGAGATAGGGCGTTGGAATGAGAGCTTACCTGAGATAGGGGGTACATAGAGCAGTGTTTCGGATTTAGGGGGGGTCTCCAAGGCAGGAAAGGCCCGCGAAGGGGGGGGTGTCAGAAATTTTGGCAAACATGAGTTAAGGGTGGGGGGCCGGGGCGCTGTTTTAAAAAGGAGGGAACGACCATAGGCGTAATCTAAATAACACTGAGTGAGGGGGGGGGGGGGGATGGGGGACTTGATCCGAAGCATTCTGAGATATTAAGACATGCAGGAGCAAATGTCGCCGGAGTAAATTTCGTGTCACCGCCATGTTGACCTATATATAGTGAATCGTTTTTTTTATATTCTTTTATTATGATTATTGAAATTATTTTGATGACTTTCTTAATGGTCTTAATTGTGACATGAGCTTCGGAATTACAGTTGGGCAGTCAGTATATGCCTATTATTTTTAAGACCATCGATCTTGCTGACCCAATGTTTGACGAAATCAGCTCCAGCCTATCTTCAATATGACCCTCCCGCAACTCGCTCTGAAGAAACAAATCTCTCTAAAAAGTTCCTGCCAATACCCAGTCTTATGGTTCACGATCTTCAGCATCGCCTCAACGAGGGCGATCGGTGGCAATGGGGGGGGGCAAAAGCACAAAAAATTTCCCGGTCATCATGGTATGAACGGGATTTTTATGACATGCCCGCGCATTAGGCGAAGCTCAATGAGTGACAAGTACAAATAAAGAGGAGGCATGCAAGCACGTGCGCGGCAAAAAAGGGTTGCTTAATCAAGTCCCGATCGAGCGAGCCAGAAAAAAATCACCTTCTCATAAGAATCTTTGGATCGTTTTTTTTTACATGGTATTCGAAAAAAATAAAATCATATCTAATTACATCTTCCTTTCCTTTTTTCTCAGTTGTAGAACTTTTTGGGGCCAATGATATGCGGAACGTGTCCAGGGGCGGCACCAGGATTTTTAACCAAGGAGGAAAAAATAACATTGGGGAGGGGGCATTAGGCACTACTGACTTATATTGAAAAGGGACATGTTAATGACTAGCTGTTTGCATATTCATAAAGATGATATCTCACCAAATAAATATAATGTGAGCGCGAGGCACGAATGGATTTTTTTTAATATCCTGAGGTGATAACTGGATGTTCTAAGCACTATCATGAATTGGATGGCTATCTATGATGCGAGCTGAAAATGTTTGACTTGTGAAAATTATGAATACGCAAGATGTGTATCTCGCTAAAACGAATAAGTAATGTCCACTAGCTTATTGTGCCTTTAATGGTTAGTCATTTTATGGGGCTAGGGTTGTAAAAAAAAAACTGTTGAGAACTAGATTGAGAGGCGCAAAATTAATTTTCCGTGCCACACCCAAATTATGAAATCGATGATCCACCCGTTATCAAGACAGGTATCATCATCATTAAACATCATCACCATCACAACCACCATTGGCGGCGGAAGCCAAAAATTTTAGGGGGGACCGCCACAATTTTTTGACAAGCAAAAAAAAAAAAAGTCATCAGGTAAAAATTTAGGGGGGATCGCCCCCCCCCCCACTTCCGCCGCCTACGACAACCACCACCACCATCACCATCACCACCAATCATCACCTCCACCACAATCATCACCACCACTTGTCCTGATGTATAGAACTCCCAATCTCTCATCCAGCGCCAATCCCCTCAATCTACCCCCGGGATGTACTCTCCTCATGAGAGGAGTGGCGCTGAATTAGAAAAAAAAGGTTGATTCTATTCACCAAGGTCCAATCTGGACTACACCACAACCCCATCGTCATCATCATCATCACCCACCATCACCATCATCATCAGCACCAACACCACCGCCATCAATCATCATCACAATTATCATTACCCTCCATAACCATGATCATCATATCACCACGATCGACTACCACAAGCCTTTTCAGAAAATAATTATTTGCCTGATCTCGCATGACAGGTTGATTTGAACAAATAGAGAAAAAAAATCGTGTAAAGTTTCTGATTCATCGGTTTTAAGTATAGCATAGAGATTTTTTTAAAGAGATTTCTTGCTTGGTCCAAAAGCTGGATCGATGAATTGCAGTCAGAAAAATCTCTGGACATTTTTTTTATGTATTATGTATATGAACATTTGGGAATCTTTCACAAAGTGGTATCAAAGGGATGGTACGGGCTAAAAGTATTTAAATCTTAATACATAGAATAGAATTCACTGAGCAAAATGCCGAAAATTTCATCAAATCGGATAACAAATAAAAGTTAATGAAGTTTAAAGTTCAGCAATATTTTGTGAAAATGGTCGTCATGAATATTCATTAGGTAGGCTGATTATGTCACATCTCCACTGTCCGTTTTCTTATGTTATTACTACTGACATGGTAAAATTGTTCAGCAACAAATCAAAATCAAAGATTGCCAAACACCAAATGTAAGTTTCATGGAACATGGACCAGCAAGCATTAATGCGATCAATTATTTTCCTTCATGTCTGAAGCAGTGGTATTGAATGGGTGATTTCAAATTGAAGAGTTGACCTTTTGGTGTTGGTGGTAGGTCAATTTTTACAATTAAACACCAAACATAAAATGCTGATGTCCCAAAAAATCACTCACTCGTTGTTGAAATGTCAATAATGTGATCTGGATCAGTTTTACAAACTCTGAATACGTTTTGGAGCTAGAGGAAGCAATCCCAATTTCAACACCAACACCAAGGCCAACATCGGACTTGAAATCACCCAATGAATGGACTGTAATTTTATCACGAGATTGAACCATCAAATCAAACCAAAAATCAAAACGCTCAAGTCTTGAACAGATAACTAATGTTGGCAAATGTTTATCAAGAATCATTGTTTATTTAATTGTGTTACTCAAATAAAGAGTTGAAAAGCAGAGGGGGGGGGGATAAAACGTGAGAAAGTAAAAACAAGAAACAGGAATGGGTGAAAAGAGAAAATGGTAGAAGAGATCTCAAGAAGATGATGGGTAGGAGCCCGGGTAGGAGTAAATAGAGCAAGATTAAAAAGAGAAAAGGGAAAGAAACCCAACTTTTGAAAGAGGGTGGTTCACTGAAGAAACCAGGCATTGGATAGGAACAAGGTAAAGATAGGATCAAAATGAACCTGCAATAAGAAATAAATCATTTCATCTAGAGGTTAAACAGAGAATAAAAACACTGTATAAAAAATACCCCACCCCTCCAAAAAAAAAAGGAAAAAAAAACCCACCCAGATAAAAACTGAAAATGACATGGAAAAACCCAGCAAGAATGCTATGAACTTTTTAAATTGAGACCAAATGAAGATTGATCAGTAATTCAACCATTCTTCCCAGCTCCACTCACATCAGCCGGTGTGTTAATTTCATTAGAATGCATTTTTTTCCAGTATGCAATGGTGAATTCGGTGGAGGAATTTCTGGCACATGGACCCCTTTTTCTTAGGGACAATCGCTTTTCTATTTTGCTTGTTTAAGAAATTGTGTAATCATTCTCCCCACCCCTATTTTAAGTGAGAAACTTTTATTGTGTAATGTGTACCCATCAGAAATGGGGGGGGGGGGGTGGAATTCATGGGAATAGAACATTACATCCATTTCCCAAGCCATCATAGCATCAAACAGAATCATTTTTGTTTAAAATTGGCTTTCAGCAACAAGTGTACCCCCTTCTTTTTTTTTTAACATGATCCTCCTTTTTGTCCATTTCAATTGTGTTCCTAATCTCCGTCTTCTGAATCTAGTCATTCCAATGTTCCAACACCTTAAAAAGACAAATAAAAAAGAGAATTCATTAGGTCCTTCAAGGCCACACATCAAACGCTCCTCAACAATGATAGCTGAATATACTCTGGCAATGGTGGAATCAGCTTTTAGGGTTTGTGTTATCAAATTAGTTGAAAGGCTCGGGTATGCACATTATATTCATGCCAGAAACTTTTTGGTGTGTAAAGTATGAATATGGCACACAAGATAAGCAGGAATGATCAACCCATCCAGCATGGATTCCCCTTCACCGGTGAATGCAGGAATAACTGTTCCCATTTGTCCTAGTCAAATCTTCTGGGACAACGGAAATCTGTTTGACCTTACAAGAGGTAGATAATGCATATTTTTTTGCCAAATCTGGTCAAAATATTGATTCAACTTGGGTGAATATTTACATGTATTGGCTCTTTGATTGTTCAGTATTTAAAACTGGAATTTTTTAAACCAAATTTTCTCCTCCTGACCCCCCCCCCCCCCTTAATCCGCCACTGGTCCCCTAAAGTGTACAAACTGGACACTGACTTGGTCAGTCCTGCTTGCTCTGTCTTGTGGTGCTACCATAATACAATCTGTCAAAAGTGCATTGATACATGTGTATTACCTGGATCAATTAAAAGCTCTCCACTGAAAACCCACTTGTCACCAGAGTATGCAGCTAAGCAATCATATCATCACAACCATGCTTTATTTTACAGGTCCCCCCCCCCCATTAAAAAAAAGAGATGAGTGGTCAACTTTTCTCTGACAAAAACAAAAAGAATACAATGCATCATGCAGGATTTTGAGATTGACATTATAAACCCCAAAGGAACACATCTGCTTACATGTACATTACAACCCTGAATTGTAATTGATACCATCTATTGATCTTCTGCAGTTGTACACATTACTTTAAACAAAAGTTGTCAAGACTGATCCACCTTAATCAAGATAAGATTAGTTGATGACACTGCCAGGAAGACTAACATAGTAAAAACTTTTGTGTTAAATCTGTCATAGATCACCTAGATATAAAAGAATGTAATCTGTACATGTATGCAATCCAAAAATCTGAGTGGCCCTATGGAATAACAGAATTTATGGAGGATACTCACTAAGTTGTCCCGGTACCTAGAAATAATTGTTATCACACAAAGAAAATAAATCCATACAATTACATCTGGAGTGGAGGGGATTCTTTATTTCAATTCTGCTTTTAAAAAAATTGTGAATATCTAAAGGACAACACAACACTGCCACAAAACATCAAAACCAAAATGCAGACAAGTGTGCATATGAAAATATAAATATATACATGAAAGTGTAGAATACAGATATTAATTTGAACAAAAGTGAAATCATACCGTCAAATGATCCTTTCCTTATGAAATGATCCAAACTCTGATTTGATCCCCAAATAGGTAAATGACTCTCTTCTGAGATCAAAGGCTCCCAGGACTCAATCTGATCCATCAAAATTTGGATTCCTTTCCCATAATCTTTATTTTTTTCTCATTAAGAATGATCCATGATCCATCAGACCAAGACCATGCTCATCGGACTTCTACCTGTGCTTTCATTCTGATCCGATCCACACCTGACCTGATCCCTCAAAAACCTCCGGATCTCAGGACCCCTTGGTGTGCGATCTGATCTGATCCTTCCATTGATCCCTGAATACCTTTAAAAAATTTGATCCTGGAATGATTCCTTGCTTTGATCCTGATTTCTCCAGATCCTGATCATATTTGGATCCCCAAAGCCTAATTTCCTCTGATCCTAATTTTTGCTCCTGAAAACTAGTCCGGATTGTGAATGCATTCCCTGAATCCATGACATTTCTGATCCATGGAGCAAGGAATGTCCAACTCCCAGATTGCGATCGTGAAAACTATTCCCGGATAATGAATTCATTGCATGGATCTGTGCCTTTTTCTCTTTTTTTTTTGGATCCTCACAAATCCAACTCCTCATTAATTCCTGATTTTATGATCTTCCTTCCTGAATGCCTCCAGGAGGGGCCAATCTGGGAGGTCAACACAAAAAGTCACAAGAATCAATGTTAACACACATATACCAATTGATAGCAATAGTTATTTGACTGCTAATGGATGGTAATTTGGATTATATGCATTCAAATTCTGATATTCTCATACATGTAGAACCAATATATGACATGACTCGACTTCGCTCTAATAGATTAAAAACATTGCATTGAATTAAAAGTTGAAAAAGCATGCAAATTTGGAGCAAACTTAAACTACATATGGTTGGATACTGTCTACGAAGTCATTTGTTAGATAAGATTGTCAATGATTATGATATTTATAACAATATATAAGCTAGCATATCAAAAATATGTGAATTACAAAAGATAGAGCAGATGAAGAGGTGTGGAGGGAGGAAGGGGGGGGGATGAAATTGGGGTGAATAATAAGATTGAAAAGGTAGGTGGTGGTGAAAGCAATAGGGTAATTGCCGGACCAGAATCGATGGGGGGGGGGTATAAAGAGGAGAAGAGCATTGAGAGAACATAACAGGAAAATGATAGAGAAGAGAGAATGCTTGTACAAGCTGTAATGGTAAGGGGTCAGATGGATCAGTAGTGTAATTAAGTTAAGTGCTATTAACATACATGTATGTAAGACATATCCATTTTAGTCTGACATCAATATTTCGTGGTGGATACCTATGTACACAATGCAATGAATTTTCACATTTGATCCACTATATACAGCGATAACACAACTAAAATCATACCGGATGCTGCTTCTAAATCACTGCCTATAAGAATAAAGTGTACATTTATCAACAAGACCCACTGTGAAATGTACCCTGAAGTACAAAATATTGAACTTTATTGCATATTATGTATAGTTGGAAAAAATGCAATCATTTTAAGTCCCTTCCAGGGGCCTGTTTCACTAGGTATTATAGCTATTGTAACTTTGCCATTATGGCAACTACCATGGACACATGGATCTATAGCCAATCAAAACCAAGGATTGCCATGGCAGTTGTCATAACAACGAAGTAACAATAGTTGTTAACTCTCCAGGAAATGGGCACCAGGTCATCCAAAAAAGAGATTAATAAGCATTTCCCTAGGGACACATTTTCAAATCACCAGCTTTAATAGTACCTATTGGCAATAAAGAATTACTGAGTATTAAATTGAATAATTGATTTTAAGGGTGGGTGGTATTAATGGACATGCATGAATGATATCCTTATGAAAAGACCATTAACTATTCACATCCTTTCCAATAAAACCGTGTCATAAGATAAAACCCAGGGTAACCCAAATCATAAATTGTATCCAGAATGAAAAATACAGATTTCTAGAACTACAAAAAAGTTATTTACAGTCTTTGAAACATACACAGGTTTTATGGCTTCATGAAAGCAATGCAACCTCCCAAGCAGCAATGCCTTGTCAAAACACAGTAGGCAGAGGTCGACAGAAGGAACGTAGGTTGACCATGGAACTATGAGCGGGATCTGGATCGCGATCTTGAGCGAGACCTGGAGCTGGGGGATCTGGAACGAGAAAAGGACCTGGTACGAGATCGGTGGTGGCGGTGTTTTCTGCCATGGCCCCATTGTGGACTGCGGGAACGACTGCGGGAGCGGTAGCTACCGCCTCCACGACCACCACGGTACGGGCTCAGAGGAGAACGACTTCTTGAGCGCCCACCTCCACTGGTAGGATCAACCTTAACCCGGATGTAAGAGACATCTCCCTGCAAATTGAAGAATAACAATCAATTAAAATATTAACTCCACTTATACCTTGGTCACATTTGTTCTATGGCGGCCGTACGGCAAGTCGAAAACAGTCGTTTTATTCATTTCTATTCCAACCACCTATATGTAGCTGGTACAAAAAATCGACTCGCCGTACCGCCGCCGTAGAACAAATGTGACCAAGGTATTACTCTCAGAATTTATGAATAGAAATAAATTACGATGAAACCTGTGGACAATAACAACTAAGGTATAACAAACACTGGTCTTCAATGGCAGGTAATCAGAGCTCAGTGGTCTAGTGATCATGGAAAGAACCTGAAAACTCAAATTATTGATTGAAAATGTGCACATGTTTACCCTTATTTCAGTACACTTATTGGTACGATATCCCATGGTTCAACAATCTTTTATCTATTATACAATGTAGTTCATTGTAAATAAAATTGCCTATAGGGGCAAAAATCTTTATCCAAGTTAGTACACAGTGCAACACACTTTCATCAAAGATACTTTCCTTTTGCACACAATCAGGACAATAATGGTGCTTCTAAAGATTACAGATCAAAGCGTTAACATTGCGCAATCAGCAAAAACACAATATTGTTTTTGATGGGCAAATCTACAATTTCCACATGGGAATTCAATAAAGTAATCAACACTTTTACATATGACCCTATGACATTAACTTCTTAACTGCTCAGTCATCAAAATACAGCATTAAAATTTCAAAAGAACTAGAATATAGAAATAAATGAGTCTAGCCGCGGGTCCACATAGTTCATGTAATTGTCGCACATTTCACAAATTAGATACATGTAGTAACACTATCATTCTTAAATGTAGTTATGTTAAATATCATAAACTACGTGTAAAACAATCTTTGCTTCAATTCATTATATATTTGCATATGGTATTTCAAAGACATACAACTGAACAACAACCCTCACCTCATGTGATCTGAACTTGGTATCATCTAGCTGTTTGACAGCATACTTCATATCCTCTGGTCTGAGAAACTCCACAACACCTGTTCCATCTCTGTACACATCAGCATAGCATACGTCGCCTGCCTCCCGCATGTGATCCTTGAGATCTTGCCAACTACCTGTTGAAGGCAGACCTGCAACACAAAACAACAATGGTCAGAAACAGAGAATCCAAGCTGTGTGTAATTGGGTTTTACAGAAATACATCAACATATATATATATATATACAGATCAATAGTCGTGTTTTTAAAGCGACCTTTTATTGACAAATCATTGGGGAAATCAAGGCTTATCTTGGAACAGAGAAGGGATTCAAGTCTTTCACTTGGCTGCAAGCCTGGGGGTGTCACGCCGGCATGTCTGGGAGGTCTATAGGAGAGCAATAGTTAGTAGACTAACCAACCAGAAGTAAACTGCGTGTTTTCACTTTGAAACATGTACCTTCACAGTGGTAATTTATTTTGGGTTAGCAATCAAGAGACCTGCTATGAGTCTAGGAATTGGGATTGTTAGAAACTGGAACTGCGATGATCCGAAGTAAATAACCATCACGAGTTCGGTTAAATTCGTGCTGTCCGAACTTTTATCCCATTAGTCCGACGGGCGCTCATGACGGACGGATTATATCATGCAAGTCAATTGGCCTTTTGCAAATTTCGTATTGTTTCAATTTTCCCATGATTTGTCAGTTCCTGGGCCCTTTAACATCACAATCAAAACACATGACCCAGCCAGGAACAGGCGGCTTGAGCCTCTGAAGCTGTTGTAACTCCCAATAGCTAATGCATGCCACAAAGCCTACTTTGCTAGTACAGTCAAACCGGTGTACAGTTGCCATCAAACGGAAACAAAAGTGGCCACTAAAGACAGGTTAGCGGCCATCTTGGATTTACCATGTATTGTAGATACTATGCAATGACTAGCTACAATGTATTCAACTACTGTCAGAGCCAAAAGTTTTGGTGAAGCTGATTTTTAGTGGCCTCTGTAGGGGTGGGATTCTGATAGAGGGAAGCAAAATGAGTGGCCACCTGCTGCATTAGAAAGGTGGCCACTATAGACAGGGTCTACAACACATGAATTTCCTGTGGGGAAATTTTATGCGGCCACTATAGACAGGAAGCTGCTAAGACAGGTTTGACCGTAGTTAACTCCTAACTAATTTTCTTGGAGTGCAGTTAGGGTGAATTTTTCTTATTTTGATGGTGGGACCAAACCTGTGGAAAACAATATATTTTCAATGAACACACTTTTTCCATAGACCATTGTCTCAATTATCACAGACAGGAAAGAAATAGCCCCTAAAATTTTTTATTTCTTACCCTGCTACTGATTAAATTGTTAGCACAATATGAAACATCTCCAATTCATCAAACCTACCTTGCACCATGCAGCGATATGATGATCTCCTTGGTGGTGGTCCCCTTGGACGACTGCCCTTGAAGCCTTTGGTACCCCTTGGAAACTCAACACGTATCCTGTATCCATCATAGTTGTAGCCATCTCGTGCTGTCACTGCTTCATCTGCATCTCTTTTGTATATAAAAATGCCAATATTATTGGGTACACAGACTCTAATAATAAACAACTTATATGCAAATGCAGGGTGTGCCATCACATGCAGCCCAACCTATTTAGAATAACTTACAATTTACCTGACTTGATATTGCAATAACCATGTGAAATTTCACTGTTACATCAGATGGATACACCCTGAAAAAGATGGAATGCAAATTAAATGTTTTCTGTTCTCAATAAAAACTATATTCATTGCAACAAAGATGTATACCTTTCTCACTCAGATCACAATTCAATTCAACCTAATACATAACTGTCAAATGACACAAATAACAATGATTAAATACATGTATGGGCTTTGCAATCAATATGCTCATTCCTATTTCATAACTAGGGCAGAGATTTTTTTTTTTTGTGGGGGTCATCTGCACATTTTCAAACATTTTACTATTTTAACAACTGGTTGAAGGAAAAATAACCTTCCTCAAAAATAGTCATAAGTTGGTGAAATTTCATATTTCATACTTCTGTATCTTCACATCCCTGAAGTGGTCATCTATTAATTAATATTTTGAAAGTGATCTAGTTGGAACCTACATGTACAAAGAAAATTACATATAGGAATGTTGCCTTCTTTCTTGAATCAGAAAGACCAGGATCAATTTCAGTTGATGTCACTCCCCAAATATAGTGTAGTGACCAAAGTGACACTGGACTTTCAATGCCTTATTTTGGAGAAGCAAATAACAATGTCATACTTTCAATTCAGAATTGCATATTATGCCCATTGATAATCTAACAATGAGTTAATGAAATAATGAACACAAACTGGTCAACCCTAACCACCCGTTTATATACTGCTTAACAGTTGTTTAAAAGAACCTAATCACTCTGACTTATGAAAACTTGTTACAGAAATACAAACCTTCTGTCATGGAACTCTACAAAGGCAAATGGTGTTCCGAATCGTTCCCTTTCTGAACCAGAGCCTGAGAATGATGGTGGCCTCTTATTCTTCAAGTCGATGTCTGCGATGGAGCCAAACTTGTAGAACATGTCTTCGATGTCTTTTTCCCGGATATCAGGTGGAAGGTTTCCCACGTATATCCTGCAGTCATTGTTACCAGCAGGTCCCCTTACAACCGATGAAGATGCCATGATTGTGATATTCTAACCTAATTCCTAATAGATCTCCAAAAGCAGAGAGTGACAAAGAGAAGAAAGGGACTAAAATTTGGTTTTCAACGAGTAAAGTAACAAACATGGGAGTTTTTGTTGTAAATCACCATAGAATTTTGAGATAGTGATACTACTGAAACCCTTGGCCTTGACCTACTTTGAAATTCATTGAAACGATTTTTATTTCATGCCTGATTCATGATTTTATTTTAGTTAATTTTATTTGAGCTGTGAAAAAGTTATGATTGAATATCAACTTCATCATAAGTTTTTAAAGTGTGCGCAAACTACGTTCAGGTTCAAGGTTTCTACACATGAGTGATTGTACACAGGGGCAGCTCAAGGATTTTCCAAGGGGGGGGGGCACATTTTTCCAAGGAAAAATATGACAAGCCAAAAAAAGTCTTCACTTTCAAAAGGGGGCCACACTTGTGTTTTAAAGGCATTTTTAAGTTACAAATTGTGCCCCCCCCCTGGATCCACCAGTCAGTGATTGTACATATTACTGACTGGCCTTGTATAATTACAGAAAGCGCACAGGCACAGCCAATCCGCTGGCCATCCATACGCTCAGCTCTAGCTATTTGCGATCGAAGAAGAACTTGCCCTGGCTGATCCCGATCTGTTTGTCATGAAAATTCATAATTTTCCAATATATTTTTCAGAAAACTGGTAAGCTGATTATACATGTATTGTATTTGATAAAAATTTGTTTTATTTCCTTTTCCCCCATAAAAAAGCAAAATTAAAAGGGGTAGATCTAGATCTAATCGAGGGTGCAAAAACGCACCCTTTCTCCATAGATGCTGTAGATCTAGTTAAGTGGCGTTTTTTTTTTGCTCCACCGGTACGAGCCCAATCGCTGTCATCCGTCTTAAAGCTTGTGTATAGTTTTGGTAAATCCACCAAAATGCACCTATCACTATTCCAATTCATTGCTAGCTAATATGAATGGATATGCCCTATAACAGTTATGTTGTGGAGGATATGAAATGAAAATGTGTTTTACAGGATAAATTTTGCGATTTTACATTGAAATTTAACTTGATCGGGTCACCCGATCAAATTAAAATATCTGTGTGTTTTTGTCTTTCAATTAAATCCTATTCCAAATCATGGAATGGGCTGAAACTTTCAAGATATGTTCTTTGTCTGTAACTTTTGGATATCTAATCACTAAATTTATAAGTGCTTGAATGCCCATTTTTTTAATTTAAAACAAGCATCGCCGAGAGAGGGCGCTATATATCCAAGATTTGAATATTTTAAATTTTCTCAGAGAAGTGCAGTTGGAAAGATATCTAACAGTCTCTACGCTTCAGTAAGACTGCCATATTAGATGATATTCGATTATCAATCACATTATTGACCCTTTACCAAAGCTATACACAGGCTTTAACATTAGATACATGTTTGCTAATATAATCTCAATATTACTTAAAAAAGTTAGGCCAAGGGTCTAACTCTGAATTATGCTTATGCCTGTGGGAAGTTATGAAAAGCATAATGATACTGCATGTGATTCAAAATCTATTGACTGATTGATTTCTGGGACAATCTCAATTCTAACATTTTTAATTTTAGTTCCAAACTTGTTACATGATCCATCGTTATCTCATATGCTCAATATACATCATTCTTTCAGTTTGCAGAGTGCTACATTATGTCTTTCTTTATTTGCTTTAGCTGCATGTAAGTTGTATGTTATTTTTGCATGATTTTGGATTATCTCTGGTGGGCGTTTCATGAAGCTGTTCGTAAGATAAGAGCGACTTTAAGAACGACTGGTGATACTTTCTTATGATATATTCCTTTGCGATGGTTAAGTGTGTATGATGGTGGTACCCAATTAAGTCTGCACTCCTAACGATTATGAGTTAAGATTTAACATGAACTTCTTTTTATTTCACAAAATCTTTAATCATGTTCCTTATATTATCATAAGTGTACCAAATATCTAAAATTCTAATTGTAATTTGAAGAAATATACGATTTTTTTCTTAAAACCTCGGGGAGTTATTTTCAGATTGAAAAAATTTTGTTTGTTGCGTATATTCTTTTACTAGAATTGCGCAGATATGCATGTGCGAAGACAAGAGGGACTGCGCAGACTTGGGGGAACTTGCCATAAAAAAGCCATAATAAGGATCACCTGCCAGTTGTTCGTAAGTAGTTTACTTTAACATGTTTAACAGCCCGTTCTGCTGCCATCATGGCTTATTAATTATATTTGCAGTGTAATTTGATTTGTGTATAAATCACAGCTGCAATTATAATTTTGCTTTATATTTTCTTGATTATGTATGTATGAATTTTATTTGAATGAATGACAAAGATTACTTCGAAACAAAAATCTCGCTCTCACTCAGTATCTCCAGCCCCAATCTCCATCCACACACAAACAATTAAGGCACGCGGTACGATGCTGTGCGTGCTGCTCATTATCAGGGCATTTTTTAAATCGGGTTGCAACATTATCGAACACACTAAATACATGTAAATTACATGTACCGTCATCACCATCCAAACACCATCCATGTCAGTAATAATAAGTACAACTTTATTCGCAAATAAGTATGCGAAATCAACGATATTATAAACAGTGCACACAAAAATCGACAAATTGAGAATTGAATTACCCTTGTCCTCACGCCTGGTGAATTGGCTCTCTGCAGTAAATACGTTAACGACGCCGCGATTTTGATCGATATTTAGCCGATGTGATCCGAAGGACGGTCCGAAGCTAAACTCGGAAAACTTCGGGTTTGTGTTTACGTGAAAAAAGTTTAATGAACTCCAAGTCGAGAATAGTCTATTAATACAAACATTTTTCAAATTTAGAAATGAAACACTCTGTTCCAATAATTAATTCATCCCTATAATATAAATTTGTTTATATTTTTTTCATAGTGGAATTAATAAGATATTTTCAACACTACAATTGAATCCTCATTAGCTGCACAAATAAGTAAAAATTTCATAAGTGGGATTGTACAAAAAAAGTCCTTCCCCTTATTCTTTATAGTTTTATCACATGGACTTACTATCTCCCCCCCCCCTCTTCCTGCACCTCTCTCTTTTTCTCTCACTTTTGCTACTTTTTAAGACTAAACATAAATGCCCGGGGGGGGGGGTCAGTCAAATGTATTGCTGCACACACGCATGACCCCATTAGCTGCACATATGTAAAAATTTCATAAGCGGGATTGTACAAAAAAGCCCCTCCCCCTTATTCTTTATAGTTTTATCATATGGACTTACCATCTCCCCCCCCCTCCTCTCTCTCTTAATTCCTGCACCTCTCTCTTTTTCTCTCACTTTTGCTACTTTTTAAGACTAAACATAAATGCCGGGGGGGCAGTCAAATGTATTGCTGTACACACGCATGACCCCAAAAACACATTCAAAGGGGTGTTTTTTTTCAGTTTTGGACGCAGTCCACGCGTGGACTCGTTGAAGGTATCAAAAATGCAGATTTTCAAGAAAAGGGTGGCTTTGAAAGACTGTTCAATGGTCAATCGTGGGATCAAACGTATTTAGGGTATGTTTTTCCCCGAGGTCAAATTTTGGCGACAAAAGGGGCCAAAAATGTGTAAATAAAATCCGCGAAAAACTTGTTTAGGGGGTGTTTGGAAATAACTTGGTCACGCATGTGTACAGCAATATATTTGACTGCCCCCCCCCTGCATGTAATGATCCACCTCGACAAAAAGTTGATTTAAATAAAAGAGAAAAGCCAACAAGAATAACCCAACATTAAGCAAACTTCATCAAAATCGGATGCAAAATGAGAAAGTTATGACATTAAAAAAACGTTTCACTTAAATAAAAAAAAAACAGTTGTATGCACATCCTGGTTGGTATGCAAATGAGGAGACTGATGATATCATCCACTCACTATTTCTTTCTTTATTATATGATATATGAAATGTTCTTATTTTCTCCTCATTGACAAATCAGTGAAACAATAAATTCCTCCCTGAACACATGGAATTAGCATTGTCTATATTTTATGGTTCAGTCAAGTTGGTCCTTAATTGTCAAATATGTAAAAGAGAAAAAAATATTGTATAATTCAAACAATAAGAAACAAAAGAAATGGTGAGTGACATCATCAACTGTCTCATTTGCATGTCACTGAGTTTTGTATATTGCTGTTTTGTGAAAAATACTGGAAAATTTAAAATGTAATAAATTTCTTATTTTACATCTGATTTTGATTAAATTTTCAGCGTTATGCTAGTTTGATTTTTCTCTATTTACTAAAAGCAACATTTTTTGGAGTGGATTTGACCTTTAAAAGAATAAAAGGAGAAAAGCAAAAGAACAAAAACCCCTGAAAACTACTGATATTGTTTTCAGATTTTTTTCTATTAAAATATTGTTTAAGTCATATGGTTAAAAGTTGATTATTTCCAAGTATATAACATTTTTTAATACAGTACAGCTCTCAATCTATTCAGAAAGGCACAAATTCTGAATATTCATATGACAGGCATTTAAAGAAATCTTCATTGGGATTAATTTTCACTACAACTCTCAGTTGATGAGAAGTTGACATAATTTTTATCCCATTCTGTTACCTACAGCATCAACTTTCAGGTAAAAGTAACCAAAGAAAGAAAGTGTGGAAAAATAAGCATTAATATCCTAGAAATATAATAAGGACCACAATTCCCATATTTTAAAATAAAAAGCCTAGTCAGGAGACTTTCTTTACATATTCTTTCCATCATTTTGTGACAACCTATTTCTATCAAATAGTAAGCATAGGCCTAATGATTAGATTCATTTTTTTTTAATATTTACTCTTATACAAAGCCTTAGTTCCATTATATTAGTGACAATTTCCCTTATACCATTTACTTGCAATAAATTCAGTTTATTCATAACTCATTGTATCTGTTTTTTTAATTAAGCCATTAAGAACTATGGCATAATATGTCAGCTAACAGCACAAGTTGTTTATCAACAGTATATCTTTAAAAAATGTGACTCTTAAACTGTTTGTTACAAATGCAGCGACTTCTTCAGTTGCAGAAATATGAGGTATTGAAGCTCAATAGACATGTGATATTCTTACTACTAGAAAGGTGATAAAAGTAAGGTTGCTGGTCTCGAACCTAATCAATACAAACTGTAAAATCAGGGCCCCCTCACACATAAGAGTTACGATTGATCTAATCAATCAATCAATCAATCGTAACTCTATGGAAATCCATCATATTCATAATTTTTCTACTTAAAATTTTCAAATGTTCTTTGTAAACAAAGGTGAACACACCAAATTGTCAATAAAACAATCAATTTATGTAATTGACGTCATATGCATTTTAGATGTTGACGTTGCTGGCCATCCATAGTTGTGATTGATCGGATCAATCGCAACTATTTGTAAGACAGGCCCCAGATTGCCCGCGTTCCAAAAGTAGAGTTAACAATATGGATAATCCATCCATGTCATATAGGAAATGTATATGTACAGTTGTCATTCTGAAAAAAATGCAGAGCACATGGATTTTTCAAATAATGATGCATGCATGAGTATTTGAACACAATTTAAACTAACATGTTCGTTCTAGATTCATGATGCCATTCAATTGGCTCTCCATCCTTGTGATTGATAAAACAATCATAAATCTTTGTAAGAACACGCCATCTGCAACATTCTATAAACTTTATTAAGTTATCATCAGTGACCCATTCAGAACAAAATTAATAAGTTTTTTATTTTTTTATTCTTCAAATTATTTAGATTTTTGCTGCATTTTTTATTAAAAAGAATATAAAAGTGCCTCTGAGAGTTTGAAATTATCAAACTGCATTAAAACAGTGATTCTGAAGTTTCCATTGCCTGAGGATTATACATTTCGTGTTTTATTTTCCTTTAAAACACTGATTAAAAGATGCTGATACAATAAATTAGGCCTTTTTATTAGTACACTTTGATAAAATAATTTTTCTAAGTTTTGGAAATTCAATAAAAAAATCAACCTTTTTGTAACTAACCACCAGTTTTCCTCTTTAACTGCACTTAAAACCATTATAATTCAACCTAGAAAACATGTAAATAATTTCAAGAATGTCCCATATGTAGGGGGTCAAACATGCAACAATAGAGGTAAAACAAAAATGGCAACACCGGAATAATCAAAATAAGATAAGATCAAGCAAACATCCATTTTATGACACCTCACTGTCAGGCTGATGAATCTTAATTCATAATAAAAAACATTAATTAATTTTTGTTAATGGAGAAAAATTGAATTTCTCTCACTCTCATATCACAAAGTATATTAGAGTTGTACAAAGGACATATCACCAATAATCTAAATTATCACCCGTATCAGACATCTGAGCTGGTCATTTACAAAACCGTATTGCCCTACATTTTCTGAATATCGGGAAGGTAGGTATATTGTTTGTATTTTCCTCGGTCTCAATGCGCGTATTTACTTTGCATGCAGAGACGAAGCAAAATATACCTTTGTATTTTCCCTGGTCTCACATCCGGGCATTTGTGGATGCGTATAAAGAGATACGCTTCATAAGGATCCGCCCACCAACAATATACGTCATAATAAAGACAACGCTGAATCCGAGCGCTTGCAAGTACGTCATAATGGTTAAGTGCAGAGCCTAGACCGATATTAACATGACACAATAGAACTCTTATTTTTAAAAGAAATATCCCCATTATCATGATTTTTGCTCTAGATATCTGATTTGGATGATAATAAAAATATTGACTGGCTCTTCTTTCGGGGAACATCAAATATATTGCCCTTAAATGACCCATATTGCCCTCGTCTAAAGACTCGGGCCAATATGATTCATTTGCTGGCAATATATTTGATGTTCCCCTCAAGGCCAGTCAATATTATATAAATATTCTTCACTCGTAATATATGATTGACCTGGATATGAATTGCGTACTATACATGCATATTTCTCATTAAAATTGATTGAAAATATTTATAGATTGTGCCAATAGAAGAAAGTAATTCATAAATACCTAGATTTTAAAAGTTAACAGCCTACTTTGATAAACATACACAAATATGGTTCAGCACAATATATCAATATAACAGCTGATATAATGTAAAGAAAGTAAAAATAACACCTAGAATTTTATATTACCAACATGTACAAAAGAAGCATTAAATAATACAGGTGTATATTTGTTAAAATGATGAATGTCTCTGGGACTTACGACTTACACAAAAAGGATATTATTCCAGAAGAACAATTAGTTTCCAATGATATAAAATAAACCTTATAAAACTTTGAGATTAAAAAGAACAAACCATCATTATGTGGGACTGCAGTCATCAGATATCTATCCCAATACAGATATCAATAATTTACACATTTTAAAAAGAATTAATATCTGAAAGTCTTTTGACATTTTTATCTCATCCTTAATCTGTGATTTTATCACATTTCCACATTTCAGCATATTAAAATACAACCGTCATCTCCATCAAAAACAAAAGTGTAGGCTGCGATGTTTATGGGGAAATAAAATGAATTTAAAATGATTTAGGATTCAAGAATAGTCAGTCACAAAATATTTAGAAATAATTTTGAAGTAAAAATACAGGGGACAATCTAATAAAGATGTTGCATGATGACAACAAAAAAATATATGTAAAAGAACATATAAAATGAAGTTTATTTTACTATCACAAGTAAATGCAATAGTAGAAGGAACAGAAAGAAAGCACAGGGTCAGAATTTGGCAATACGAAATCAAATGATACAAGAATACACTGACTTGCTGGAAATGATTACTATCCCATAACAATATCCTATCATATATCTTACACAAATATCATATAAAGCAAAATCACTGCAGATTGCTCAATACAGATAGCAATTAAGCAACAATAACATCAAGTGACAATATCAAATTCAATATTGCAATAAAATCAAATGCTACAGATGTAAATTTTAACTAATATTGCTCAGTTTGCTAATCTAAATTTTGTTCAATAGCACCTACGATGAATATACAAGTATTTGTGTTAAGCAAGATAATTCTCTATGCACTTTATTGCAATAAATATAATCTATTAATTTTGCTTATATACAGCTATTGTTACAACTTAGGAAATAATGTATGTAAAATACTAGTAATAATAATATCATCAATATATATTCAATATCTTTTCACTCAATGGCGTTTCATACAGCATTTAAGAACACTTCAATTACTGGCACATTCATTGCCCCTTTATTCACAATTCCTTCATAGAGAAGACAATTAAATAATGTTAGTTATCATAGACATGTATTACATGGACTAAAATTAAATGCTCAAAAATTAATAAATAAATAAACACATTAACATTGAGGCCCACTGTAAGACCAGGATTATACATCCAAAGACTAATCATATTTCAACTTAAAAGCATTGACTGATCCTAAAGAAAGCATATCAAACATAAATGAAATCTAAACCCACAATCAAAAATTGGGCACCAACACAATGGATTCTTTTCTAAATTTCAAGAGAGTGTTTTGAATTTCGGCATCCTGGTAAAAGTAAATTGCTCAAAGGACCATTTTCAAAAGAAAAATGTATGAAAATCCCCCCCCCATATTTACATGTAGTTCTTATTTATGGAGTTTCCTGATTAATCGCTGCTTCCAAAGTAAGCACAAACATGTACCTCTCTCATAGATCTATTGAATGGATACTCAGCCATGTTGTCTGATTATCATTACTGAACATGCAGATAGAAAAAATAAATATTCAACTCATCCAAAATATACAAATACTGTTACATTAAATCCATGAAGACCCCATTAATATTATTATAATTTCCCTCGCTGATATCACCACTATTTATATCAGTGTGAAATGGCTATACTCTCTGAAACAGAGCTTTGAAACAATTTTTTGACATCTTTAAAGCTTGATACTTAAAAAAAATTTGCACACTTGGCAAGTCAATGATACAAAAAATGTCGTTCTTATGCTTTGCTCAGTAATCTTATTCAAGATGAGGTTGGAAATACTTTTCTTAATTCACAACAAGCATAATATGCATCAAGCAGTCCAACTTAGGATTTATACATTGTAGGACAAATGAAGAAAATACACATTTAGGTTGGTATACATAAGTCACTTCTTCATAACACAACTATAACCATTCTTAATTTGTAACTAGGAATTTTTAAATTTGTCTCGAGGTTTAGACGGCACACATTATAGATCATATATCGGAGATCCAGATGACTTTCCATTGGACATTCTTTTTGGTGGGGCAGCAGTAACTGATCCGTTGGGTAGATTACGAGGAAGCAAACCAGGGGTAGGGGTCACAGGGTCAGCGCTGGCCTTCCGCAGGTCACGCACACGATCACCAACCTCTCTGCAATGAAGATGGTACATATCAAAGGAAGATTAAAGTATGAAGAGATCCATCATCTATTATGAATATAATGAACAGAGAATTTAAAATAACCCATGAAATGGATATTTAACTATTAGAAAGAATATTGAAAATAATGCGAAGTCAAAATATGTGAAAGCAACCATTTCTTAAATCAAAGAGATAATTTTCAGAAATATTTCCTTCTTAAATTCCCTTATTAATAACTTGACTTATACCAAGCACAAATAATAAAAGAGAAATTTACAAACAAACATACAGTTAGCATGTTCATTTACAGACCAAAGTGACACATCAACTTCTTTCCAAATGAATCTCTTCGTGTTATATCTGTTGGCGCCACTTTATATGTTTTGATTGCTGTTTGCAAAAATGCTCTGTCTTGAGCATTTCTGTGAAATATGTGTGCTTTATAAAAAGGACTATTACTATCAACATATAGAATTCATTTTTCGTATTGGCAATTCTAGATAATGTGCATGACATTTAGATTGTTTCAAACAACACACTTTAAAATGTAAAGAACACAATAAATGCATATTCTTACAACGGTTAAATAAAATGTTGCAAAATTCATATGTACATGTATGCAACTGAATATTATAATATTTCTGATAAACACTGCAATAACTGTCTCAATAATTCTGCACAATGTTAAGTTTGAAACTGTCTAAGGTCATAGATTGATCAAGGACAATTCCTTACTTCCATGCTTCTGATGAAGTATTCACAGCAGCAGTATGTTCCTTCATTTGGTCCTCTAAGGCACCCATCTGATCCTTGATTGATTGAAGGCAAGACTGGATAGCATGCAAGGGCCTGATGGGCAAGAATATATATCAAGAATGAAAATATCATTATGTCTAATTGTCTGTCTCAGTCATCATTAAAATCTTGGTCTCACTCTCATCACCTCAACTGGCATCATCATCACTGTCATTTGCTTTGATTTGAAAAGGTATTTCTTTAAAAAAATTGAATCACAATCGCTATAATCATCACTTTTATAATCAGTCTTCATCATCATCATCATCATCATCATCATCATCATCATCATCATCATCATCATCCTCATCATTACCACAACCTCCACCTTTGCCTATAACAAGTAAATGGTCATGTTATTTTGTTCCAGTTTATACGGACACAACATAACAATAGTCTCATGCTGTGACCGACTTTACAGATATTGAAGCATATGGCTTCGTACTCTTAGGAACCAGTTGATGAAGCACATCCCAGAAACAATATCAAAGCATGTGACTTTTTGTAGTGCTATCCAAGAATGAATTCTGCCATTTGTAACCTTTAACATGGGGGTGAAGATATCCTACCTGCTATGACTAGCCGATACCCCTTCCACCACATCACTGTTGAGTAATGATTCCACATCATAAGCAATCTCAGGTACAACAATCTCATCTGCTTGACCCTTGCCGTCTCCCTGGCTAGCTCCATCTGGCCCTGGCTTGCCCATAGTGGAAGCTACTCTACTCTTAGACTTCAATTTGGCTTTTAGAAGCTACATGGTAAAGTAAGAAAATGTTTATTATGTCAAAAATCAACTTGAAATTTGAACTTGAAAATTGAAGCTTGATTAATGGTAAGTATGCAAAATTGAGAGTTACAGCACAATGTTTACCAAAAAGGCTTGTTTAAAAGTACCCAAGAGTAAAAAAAAAAAAACAAGATTAAACAAATATTCAGCAAGGAAAACTACACATGTGACTTGACAATATGGTGATCATATTCAAGTAATCTGGACTATTAAAGATACATATACTCACTTTATTCTGTTGCAGTGTAGCCTGGAGGGCAGATTTCAATTGACTCAGTTTAGCTTGGAAAGCAAACTTCTCTTTCCTTGTTGATGCTAGCTCTTTCTTCATTCCATCAAGCTCTTTATTTGTCATCTGGAAAAAGATATATATATATATATTGATTGTACACACAAAAAAAATCAGTTTAGTTGGTACTATCATTAGTTATCCAAGGTCTAAATCCAGATCAAACAAGGATTATGTACAGGATTCATTGGACTTGCAGGTGTTATTTTTTTTTATATCATAGATTTTATTGCTTCAAATCAAATCACAATATACATAAATAATAGCAGCAATATAATAAATCATATACATAAGTAAAAAATAATGTGTTACAATTCAGCAAGAACATCTTGATATTTGTTCAATCAAATTGAACTGAAAGTTTGCCTTGTTTTACTGCGATTGCTCGCTCTACTTTTTCTAAAAAATAATTTTATTTTTAAAGTGTTTGAAGACTAACATTTTCTCATTGTATTTTTGTTTATAAATAAAAAATTGCATAAAATATAATGGTATTGATAAGACTATTTTCTATTTTGACTCCAAAACAAATATCCAAAACTGAAAAGGGCAAAGTAAGAATCTTTAAAATGACTAACCACTTGTACACTTCATTCCAAAATAATTCAACAACTGGACAACAAAGGCATAATTTTCTTAATTTATTGATCATGACAAAGATGATGCACCGCAGAATCAACTGGATTAAATGTCATATGGAATCTCATACCTGTAGATTAGTCTTGACTCCATCCAGTTCTATTTGTTGTCTTTTTTCTGCTAGTAAAAGTTGTTCTTTCAAGGCCTCAGCTTCCCTACTCTTCTGCTCACTCTGCCATGCTAATGTCTAAATTTGAAAAAAAAAAGATTTGCAAACTGATCAAAGCAAGATCAAAGATCAAGATCAAAAAGATCAAAGCAACCACAGAACATAACCTCTGCAGATGGGCAATTCAATGAAATATCATCAACCTTTTTGATTCTCATTTTTCTCTCTCTTTACTACACTCTACATGCTGTGATAATTTGAGAGCATTTTCATACTGACTAGAAATTTCACACTGACTTTTCAAACTGAAATCAGAAACAAATCATTTCAGAAAGGTCTCAAATATAAGGGTTGGAATACATACTTTATTAAATTGTCTATATGTTGATGGCAATATGATATGTGACTAACCTGAAATCTACTGGGAATGAGAGCGGTTTATTTAAAAAAATATTAAATGTCAACGTTTATAATAAATGATACAAAGTTAAGCCTACACGATAGTGTAGTGAATTGGATTAATGATGGCTGTGTAAAAAAGACTATTTTCTTAGTCATTACACTTCATTCAGATGTATTTAGTCTCTCCCTAATAATATTACCTTCATCTGATCTTCCAGTACAGGGCTCTGTGCATCCTTATCTTGAAGATGTCTCTTTAGTCTATCCATGTGGTTTTTATTGCTCTCAATCTGTCTCCTCATCTCTTCCCCTTCTGTCCTCTGCTTCTCCTCATTCTAAAGAAAAAGATGTACACATTGGAAATGATGAGTTCTAATGCCTTTTGACATGTAACACCATTGCTTCGCTTATGAATTTTATTTACAAATTTGAAGTGGTATATGAATATTGCAAAAAAAGTTTTCTTTTTAAGTATAATGTTTTCCATCATTGAGAAAAATTGCATTTTCTGTTTCTTTGATAATATATGTTTGAAAGTTATTGGAAGCAATATTCCTCTGCAATGCAAGCCTTTTATTAAACAAACACTAAAATCATTGAGTATGTTGCATCTCATGCCTGTTTTAATGCTTTTATAATTAAAATCTCAATGAGAAAAAAAAGGAGATAAGGCATATTGATAGTCTTTCATGCTATAAGTGTCTAATATTCAGAAAGTCTTCCGAACAATGAGACAACCCTGATAGCTCTGGAAAATTTGTTGCAGAATACAGGCAGCTATTTTATATGCAAATACTTTACACCAATATTTCAGTGTTGATGCGGGATTTGAACCCGGACCTCATAGTTCAAAGTCCTGAGACTTATCAAATGTTCTACAACACCTCTCCAAGGAAGTTGTATCAAATAGAATCCAGATACAAAAGAGGCTATTAGTTTACCTGTCTGAGCCTTGCTAACTCTGATTGCAGAGCATTAATCTGATCTTCCTTCTGCTTAGCTTCACTTCGGATCTCCTGGGCATCACCTTGTAATGTCTCTAGGTCTTGACGGAGCCGGTTGCACTGGCCCTTCTCACCAGAAAGCTGTCACATTGAACGGGGGAGACATTTTGAACAAGTTAAATGTTTTAGATCTTGATATAACTCTCCTGATTATTGGTACTCAATGTCGATAAAAGATTAAAGGAGAACTGAACTACAAGGAGCTCTAAATCTCCTGCCACGGGCCCATATAAATTAGTATATTCTTTATAACTTTATTTCTTGTAAAACCATCAGGGAACATACATGTATATTGTAAATTTGTGTTTAAATTATGATAGCCATTGGATTTTTATTGAAAGACGGTATTGCTTAGACCTTTCTGCAACTTTTTTTTTTTGGGGGGGGCAAATATTGAGGTACATATTGTCACGATGAGTGGCTGAAAAGTTATCAATCATTTATGAAGACAAGATGATTAAGATGTTCATCATGGGTAAGTGTCCTGAGAACTCTTGGAGTAGATTTTGTCTTCAGCTGGTTCTGCTTAAAGTGGGTGTGGTAGTTTGGCTTCAATAAAATTCTATATTTTTCATTTTTGAGCGTGATTGGATCAAACTCTACCTGTTTTTTAACTTCCTGAGTAGCTTGTTTCTCCTTCTCCAGTGCTGCACCCATCTCACGGACAAGCTTCTGGAGTCTCAAGTTCTCGTTGGCCCTCTCTTGGGCTGTGCTGGTAAGCTCAGCAGACAGCTCGGCTACTGCACTCTCACGTTGAGCGAGGGCGCTCTCAAGCATTCCAGTGTGCTGCTTGAGTGCCGAGTGACTCTGATGCACACCTGAAAGATGATGATAATGGTAACGATGATGTCAATATCAGTCTTTGTTGTGCACAAAACCAATCCAACAAAAAATCTAACAGGTGCTTAAAACCAAATTCAAGGGATTGAAGTACAAGGTGGTGAAAGGCCACAAATAAAGAATTGAAATAAAGGCTAAAATTGTAAATGCCCCTATACTTTTGTCCAGAGGAAAAGCAAAAATCGACTTAAACTTTGAAGAATAATAATTCATGAGCACAGAACCCTGCGGAGTATCAAATCAACATTGTCATCTGAGAAGTTGACAACTTTCCTTAATTTTGATTAGTTGCAAAGTAAAGGCATATGACTGTTGCTATGGAAACTATAGGGCAAAACAGACATGTCCCTTCAAGAAATGCTCTCCAAGGAGTGTTTCATAAAGCAAATAGTCAGTGATTTTCACTAATTTTGTTTCAGGAAATGCTCCATAGATCTGCATAATACATCTTGATAACATGAATGATCTCAACTTAACATCACTATTAAATGTTTTTGACTTGGCTCTATCTTACCTGCTAGCCTTCCCCTCTCTCGCTCCAAGTCAAGAGCAAGGGCCCGATTGTTCAGCTCATTTCTCCTCTGTCTGTCTAAGATATCCTTCAACTCCTGGAAAGGGCAAACATATACACACAAAAAAAAACTTGTTTAAAAAGTTCCCCCCTAAAAATTATAATCACAAGATGCAAGAATCTTGCCCACATCATAAGCAACTCACTTTTTTTTCTAAATATGCAAACAACATTAAACCATCTTAAAAAGCTCATTATAAAGAAACTAGATGTTCATCTTTAGCTACTTCTATTTTTTTTTACCAAATCTTCTTGATTTTCAAAACTAATATGCTTATATCAATTGTCCATTTAATAATTTTCCTCCTCCTCTCATCACTATCACTTCTTTCTTGCACAGTCATTAAATTCTCTCTTAACTGTCACATGATTTCGATTAAATCAAATATGTTGTACGCAAAATTTGTAAAAACATTTGATAAGGATCTATAAATGAAAATAACTACATCTAGGATACATATCAAGATTTCTCTATATAATTATGCATTGCTAAAATATTGAATATCATCTGAAAATGTATATTAAACACAATTTTTATTTAATCACAAAGATAAGAATTATCTGAAATAGACCATGCATTTAAATAATATATAGAATCGTCATTTAAAGTTGGTGCTAAAAATAACATTGAATAAACCATGCTCTTGAAAATGTTTTATAATGAGCATTAATGTTATAACAAAAAATAACCTATTGATATTTAACAATGTATAGAAACTTCACCTGCAGCTCTGCCTCTAAGTCATCTATCCTCCTCCTGTATGCTTCAGTATCATCTTCCATGTTTCTTCTCAGATGCTGGACTTCATCATTGAGCCGGTTCTTCTCTGACCTAAGGACATCAGCATCTTGCTTGACACCCTGCGAAAGAAAATAATATTTAAAAAAAGTCAGTCTCAACTCAATATGAATATTTCCGTTTTCAGACTAAAATGGGCTTCTCACGGAACAAAACCAGACAATTTTGTCTTTTCATGGCTGTATCTGATATAGTTTTTCCACAAATTTGTGGAAAAAAACAACTGAATTTATTAAAAAGAAACTGTGAAATAATATTTTGTTGACATGATTTGAACCAATGGAGCATCAGACCTAACACGGGGGGAATTTTTATATAGCAAGAAAAAAATATATTGTTTTAACACTTATAATAAATGAGAATTTTGTTCTAACCTGCAACTCATTCAAGAGTTTATTTTGCTCTTCTTTGCTAAGTTGAGCCACAGCAGCAGTTCTTTCATTAAGTTCCCTTTCAACTTGATCCTTAGCTACTGATGTATCCTGCAGTTGACTGGTGAGAGCTGCTATATGATCTTCATAAGCACGCTCTTTCTCCCTCAGTTCCTTTTGGACATTACTTAGGTCAGTCCCAAGCCGCAGCACATTGGCCTTCTGCTCTGCCAAGTCACGATGCATGGAGCTCTGGGTGTCAGCAGCTCTCTGGCGAAGTGCAGCATTCTCATCCATGAGGCCTTCCAGCTGCTTTTGATCCTCAGTGAGAGACTCCAGCTGGCCATGGAGGTTGGCGTTCTCTTCTAAGGCATTCTGGAGTTGATTCTCCAACATCTGGAATCCTTCCCTGGCTTTGGACAGTTCAACCTGTAGGCCAGCATTTGCTTGTGCTGATGACTCTTGGAAGTTGCGTGTACTCTGCATGTCCCGCCTTAACCCCTCAATTTCCTTCTCCAGCTTTCCCTTGGCTTCAAGAAGCTCATCTATGATGGCATCTTTGTTGCCGATGGCTGCAATGGATGCCTCTAGGTTAGCCTCCTGGGTCTCCACTTGTTGTTCCTGGACCTTAAGCTGTTCTTTCAATTGCTGTCCTTCCATCTGAGCAGCCTCCAACTCAGATGTCTTTGCACCAAGGTCTTGTCGCATCTGCTTAAATCCTGTCTCCACCCGACCAAGGTCTCCCCGTAGCTTCTGTAGGGAGTCATCAAATGTGCGTTTCTCTTCATTGGCACTTGCTAAAGCTACCTCTAAAGAAGCTTTGTCTGCTCTGAGTTGGCGAACCTCATCATCCTGTCCTGTTGACTTGCCTTGCTCTTCCTTTAGTTTCTGCTCCACATTATTGCACTTTATTTGTAAGGCTTGCATTTCAGTTTCTCGAGCTGCCAGTGCCTCCTGTTGAATCAATTGATTAAACAAGATTTGCATTACTAATGTAACCACCAAGTAATGATAAAAATCATTATCAGAACCATTCAATAAAATAAAGACAAAAAACAGTCCAAATTCAAATACAGCAGAAAGCAAAGAGTCAGAGCAAAGTTCATTAAAATTATCATCCAAAATATATTCTTACAAATTTTCTAACCAGTTTTTTAATCAACAAAAAACAGACTTCACTGATACTGAGCATGAGGAAAGGTCTAGCATGTCACATCATTTTTCATCAGAAAATTTCACACAAAAAATAGCTTGGTTTTTTTTTATTCATAAATAAACTTATTTTTAGTGTTAGTCATGTGAACGCTCATCCTGATTACTCCACATCATTCAGAGATGTTAATAGTTGTTATGCTGTAAGTCAAATAACAACTGAAACAAGGTGTTCTATATGGATTAATTTCTGTACCTCAGCAAGGGCTACCCCCTTCACCAATTCTCTCTTCTCTGCCTCTAGATTCACAAGGGCTGCATGTTTGGCTTCTAGCTCCTGTCGAGCGACCTCCAGTTGCCTTTCTAACTCAGATGCTGATGCTACCAGCCCTGCCAATCTGTTTGAAGACAAGTAAATGGCATCTTTTTAGGCAAAGTACTTTCAACTTCAATTACTTTTAAATTTCAGATATTTGTTCAGATGTCATTTTGCAGTTTGATACAATTTTCAGCTCAATCATGTATAAACATATGGATTGGGATACACAGCCTTCTGCCAGCAAGATATATCAGAGTGATGACTCAAGTATACAGACAATAAACCATGCAATTATGCTCAACAAAAAAAAAGGGACTAAATTTCTTGATTGTTTCTCAATTATTCATGTATAAATCTGCTTACTGCCCCCTCCAAGTATGACCACCCTCCCCTTCAAGTAAGATAGGATGAACAGTTGTTAAATGTCTGTAGAAGCATTCTACAAGGAATTCAAAACTCCCCAAAACAATAGCAGACCCCAGGGCTGAAAAACAGATTTTTGGCAAAAAATATTCTTTCGCATTTCATGTATTCCCGATTCATTTTAAGGTAAAAGAAAATGATACAAATATTGCAAAAGCTCAAGCAGCACCAACAGATATCACTGCTTTGTATTTTACTGATTAATTTTATTCAGAGGATACTCAAAAACTTTCCTGTCTTACCTGTATTTCTCTTCTTCCATCTGGTCCATCTGAGCAAATACTGCCTGTTGGACAGCAGTCTTCTCCCTCTGCATAGCTGAGAAAGTGGCTTCTCTGGTGAAGATATCAGCTTCAATGGTCTCAAGGTTCTTGGCAATTTGTTCTTTCTCCTGCAACATGCGCTGTCTTTCCTCATTCAGTTGTTGCTTCACCTGAAATTGATATTAAAAAATCCATGGTGTTTATAATGTTGAAGGAGTCATATCATAGATTGTACATTAATATCTTCATTCTAAAGAATCTTTAAATCCTAACTGAAGGCCAACACATGAGTGTATTTCACTTTACACCAACTTTTTTTTATTTCACTGTTTGTTGGGATCATCTTGAAACTTGAACATTCCTTGGAATCAACAAGTACACATTAATAAAATTTCTGTTACTACTAATTCTGTTGATATGAATATCATTATTATCATCATGATCACTATAAAACATCATGTCATTTTGTTATCTATATTATCATCATCATCATCTCCATCCATGTTATCATCATTGTCCTCATCATTACCATTTTCAAGATTGTCATTATCATTATAATTATCATCATCATAATCATCATTACCACCAATATCATCATCACCACCAACATCTCCATCAACATCATCATCACCACCATCACCATCATCATCATCAATACATACCTTTGTGTTATCAGTCCTGAGGTTCTCAATAGTCGCAGACTGCGAGGCAACAGTCATCTGGGAAGCTGCTAGCTCTCCTTGTAATTGGTTTCTGGTCTCCTGAGCAAAGCCAAGCTGTTCCTGGAACCAGTCCCTAGCCTTGGTCAGAGACTCAACATCTGTCTGTAAGGAGGAAAGCTTGGCCCCAGCCATGACCTGGTCCTGTCTTGCTTGGTCCACCTAGATGGAATAATAGCAAGATTTTCATTTAGGTAAAGCTAACAAGAACTAGTTTAAGAGTAAAGGGAAACATTACTGTTTGCTAATTTAATATAATTAGATTGATATCATAACAATCCATAACAATTAATCAACATTAACACATGGAAATACAAAATTAAATCTTGACATATTTATTTACAGAATGAAATTGTAGCTGGAAAAAATATCATCTGATACCAATATCATTATTCTCCTTCTCCATGGATAATCAGATCCACAAACTTTGATAATAAAGCTTATTACGAATCTTACACTCTTATGGAGTCCATGAATGAATTGGGGAGATGAAACAATACTCCATGTATTTTAGAGTAAAATCCTCCATTTTGCAGCAAGAATCTATAAAATAAATATTATGGATGTTTGGCAATTATGCAGCAATGATTTTGATTAGTATTACAGGGGCTGCTGCTCCATGCACAAATAAAGTGATTACAGTAAGTAAAGGTTCTTGCCTGTCCTTGCATGGCAGCCATTTTGTCCTGGAGTTGAGAAACAGAAGCATCCTTTCCTGCAATCTCCCTCTTGACATCTTCCAGCTTACTCCTCAGTCTCTGGGTGGTTGCCTCCGACGTATGGAGCTCCCTACGCAGACCCTCTAGATCAGCCTCCTTGTGTTCTAGCTCCACCTGGAGCTGTGCTATGGCTTGCTCCAGGTCAGATTTGTTCTGCTTCAGGGAACGGATGTCAGCCTCAAGGGCAGAGCGGTTGTGACTGGAGCTATCTCCTCCTGATCCCTGGGCCTTAGGGTTGAAGATAGTAGCAACATAATGTTCTCAATAAATTGTGATATGCATGGTATATTCATAAGATATATGAAGTGGATTCTAATCAAATGATTGGTTGAGAGCATACATGTGACCTGGAGGTGTTTCACAAGAGTTAAACACCAACATGCACATGGCATATAGCATGTAACCTAACGACTATATATCATCCTCTGAGAATGATCTGACCAATGTGGAGATGTGTTACATTTTATTCGTGTTACAATTTATTCAGACTTAAATCTTTGTGAAACACCACCTAGAGATTTACTTTGCCTGGTGCACAATTTAATATTTGGTGATAAACACTCATTACTATTGCATTACAACAGACCAAAAGGTAACCTGCTTGTTACGGAATTACGTAAGGATGATCCCTTAAATTTACAAACATGAACTTTATCTTAATCAACAAATTATATATATTATTTTCTTCCGGAATTGGTACACTTACCCAAAGTTATCACTTCTTTAAAGTACTGTCAAAACATCATCAAGGGCATGTTAGAACTGTTCAAAGAGTATCTTTTAAGGAAATTTTCACTCATACCCTACCAATTATCATAATATAGTTTCATAAAACTTTTATTCTCATCTCCATCCCTGCTGACACATACCTTGAGCTTTGCTTGTAAAATGGCAACCTGGCTCTGTAGCTGCGTCCTGGCCTGCAGGGCTGACTCGGTCTCTGCTGTCAGCATCTCCAACTGTCCTTCAAGTTTGGCCTTCTCTCTTAGGACAGTCTGCAATTCATCTTCTGCTCCTTGATCCTCAAAGGGAGAAGAATACCTGAAGTAAACAAGGTTTGTGCAATTTTAGTAAAGAAGCTTGTCAAGGTTACTTTTCGTTGCAAGAAAAATGCCAAAAATATGTTTACTACTATATCAGATTTCCAGGTAGGCTCAAATGGTCATTTTACAAAATGTAAAAAATAAAGTGTATACACACAAATAAACCATCTGATCAAGGACAATTAGCCATAATTTGATTGGGCATTACAAACAATCACCCCCACTTTAATGATAAACCAGATGAATTGTAGTGCAAGTATTCAACTTTTAAACCAACTGGAATAAGAACAGGTGCCATAAATCCCTTCCATTATTTTGTTCCTTTGCTGCTTACAGCATTTGATTTCTAGTGGAACTGAAACAGCCCTTAAAACCTAACATCAACAAAGTGAACCCCCAAACATCTCCTCCTCTCCTTTATTTTCTGAAGTGCATAGAGACACATTTGTCATGCGCTATACTAAAACCTGACTATTATTATCATTATTATTGTTTCGTTATAGTTCATTTGAATGATTCTTTTTACCTTGAAGTCTGGTAAGTAGAGGCTCTTGGTAAGGGTGTTGACTTCAACCTCCCCAGGTCTACTGGCCTAGCCTGACTGGTCACAAGGGATGGTGCTGGTAGCTGGGAATGCCTGCTGGAAGAAGCTTGCTGGAGTTGGTCAACAGTAGGAGATGCCTGATTAAACTGTGGGGTCTCTTGCCTAGGTATGATCTCATTGGGTCTTTCTGTATACATAAAGGAAATGAATAGCACATTCGATAAAACAGATATGATACCTCATCTTACAAATAGATTTTCCATTACCTGTTCATAATTTATCATGTGGGTCAAAAGTTAATTTTACCTACATGTAATTCATAGAACATCCTCATATTCCTCAACTCATTTCCTAAATTCTGTTAGTACTACTGTACACACCATAATTTCAAATTTTTAAACAAGTAAATCAGATAGTGACTGAATAACATTGGACAATCAAATTGGAACATCTTCTCCTGCACAAATGATATTAAATAACTCATACAAAAATTCTATTATTAATGTTATTGGTGTTGAAGTACAGATATATAGTATCGTTAGCTAAAATAAACCTTATTAGCAAAAAAAAAAGATAGAAGGGTACAGGGCACTTGTTATAAAGCTTGTTACTGACAAACTGTTATTCCCTGAAGTAAATTGCAGAAAATCTTGGTTCTGATTGGGTGGCATGCACTGATCAGTGATTATGAGTGAAAAACAAGTGTCAGAGCTGATGAATTCATGAAACTGTGCCAAGATTGGGTTCAACCAAAGCGAGAAATGCCTACCTTTCCTGATATTGGTAGAGGTGGGAGTAGAAGAAGAAATAGGTTGTGGTGTCTGGACATGGGCTGTAGGTGTCCCAAGATCTCCATTCACTCCACCAACAAAGCCCACGCCAGAATCAACGCTGTCACTATGCATATCTGAATCCAGAGCGCTGACGTTCTTAGCACTGTCCCTCGATTGCTCTCCATGATTAGTTGATGGAGGGGAGGCTGCATTCTGATTGGCTGATGATACTACATCAGTAACTTTCTCATTGACCGGTGCAGCTGGCTTATCAGCAGACCTTCTACCCCATGGGAACAGGGATCCAAGGAAGGATCCAGATGAAGGCTCTGAGGTTGGTTGGGTGGGAGCTGAGTCTGGAGCGGAAGCTGGCACTTGCTCAGGCACATGTGTGTTTTCTGGGGCAGAGGTTGTGACTGTTTGCTGTTCATTGGGTATTACCTGGGATTCAGCAGGAGGCACATTTTGGCTCTCTCTTGTCGGTTCTTTCTCTTCTTGTTGATTCTGTTGGTTGTCCTGAGAAGGCGGGGAGGGTTTGCTGGTTGCAACTTGATCTTTGGCACTCATAGAATCTGTAGATGAAGATGTAATTGAATGTCCTGCTAAGTTTTCTCTTGTCTTTCTCCACTTTGTAAACTTTAGTCTTAGAAAGATAGAAAATTTTAAGACTAGCATCATCTTTGTATCATCTTGTAGCTACTTAAAAAATAATAATAGCTTCATTTTTGACTGCAATCAGTCAAAATCTATGCCTCTGCCATTGCCAGATCTTAACTATATTGCATACTCTATATTGTGAAACCATCAATTCACATTGTTAATCAAATCCATTTAAGGAAATAATTTGCTTAAATTATCGCAAGCACAAAAACAAGAAGGAAGGACAACCCAAAAACATAATGCCTCAGGCACTACCTACAGTCGGCAGAGGTATGAATATCACAACCTTCTGTTGCTTTTACCAATTCAGCTTGCCATTTCAAGTGATTATAATATTAAGTATTACCTTCAGATGGAGTAGGTGTGATTTTACTATCATTCTCAGCCTGTCTTTGAGCCATCAGTTCAGTATCACTCGGTGGCTCTGTATCAGTGTCTGACATTATCCTTGTGCTTAATGCATTCTTCTTGGTACCCTTCTTGGTTTTCTTCTTCTTTGGTTTTGTCTTCTCAAGTCCCTCCATGGTGGCGATCATCCCTCCTTTTGCAGTGGTGATGGCCGCCACTGGGCTCCTGAAGAGCCTTGGTTCCTTTGGTGCTGCCATGCTGGTAGGTGATAATGCTTCGTCAGGAGGGGGGACTTTGTACTTGTGAGCTATTGCACTGCTTATGGCCAGGGTGGTATTCTGAGCTAAGAGGGAAGTTGGTCTCTTCTTTGTTGTCACAACCTTCTTCTCTTGGGTTTCTGGTTGTTGTGGTCCCTCAAGATGATTGGGGGCTGCATCCCCTCCAGATGAAGTATTCTCACCTCCTTTGCCTGTTTGAGTGAGAGCAGGTTCTATTGATGGGTCTATTCCATTAACTTCAGTAGGGGTAACCTCAGGCTCCACATAGTCTGCAGGTATTTTTGATGGAGTTTCATCCAGTGAGGACATTGAATTGTAGCTATGTACCTAGATAACGAAGAGAAACATGAAAGGAAAAAGTTAATACTTTTTTCTTTTTTGTGGGGGAGGCTATTTTTCCTTAAATTTAACAAAAATTGAAATATTTTTGATTAAACTCAATCTTAATTTATGGGGGCTATTCAGGTGTTTGATTGTCCTTAGCACCTTTTTTGTTTTTTTTTTGCTAATGAACAATTATATTGTTGAATTGTTTCTGTAATCTAATCACTATATTTACTTTATATATAAATCAACTATTAAAAACATAAATTGGGTATATTTCATATATGTTTATGTCCTTATACACTGTGAGATTGTTCTTCAATCTTTATATTAATTTTCTTAATAAATTTGAATTTGAATCATCTACATATAAGTACTTTATCTATTAAAATGATATATATGAAGCATTCAAGATTGCTTTCATGATATCAATGCACTACATATAGTACGCACATATGAATAAAATTGATTGAACCCATTACATGTACATTTCATCCCATTTACTGGGAGAAAATGCAGCATATATCTATCTCATGACCTCACCAGTTTGTAAAGACCAAGAAATACAATATTCACATTTCTTGGCCAAATCTGATAATTTATGCAACACATCTTTACCTTTTCATATGGGGTATCATCATCATCAATAGATAGATTGTTATTGTATGACGATTGGAGGGTTGTATTGACGCTGCTTAGTGATTGGTCCCTTTGATATGCACCTTGCTTGACAGATGCTAAGATGGCAGCTATCTCGTCCATGCTGGCTGGTTTCACAGATGAATCACCTGGTGAAAAGATGATGATTGAAACAATCCTTAATGAAGGATGTCAGTGGTCAGCCAAAAAATCATAAAATTACAAATGATGTGAGGGAGAAAGAGAGAAATTCATAGTGTTACTGATGGACTTAAAGAAAAAAGAAAGAAAAGAGAACACAATTAAAGCAAATCTATTCCCGAAAGCAGCCAATCAGTAATTTACAATAACAAATATAGCAGGGGAACAAGTTATTAGTTAGGCTTCTGGGCACTCATTAATGAGTTCAAAGTCTTCTAAAATCCTTGCATCAGTATTTTCAAAGAATCCAACAGGCAAAAATATAATGACAATGACAAAATTAAATCAAAAGTCAACGAATTTGTTCGGTCAGAACAAAAAGACTGGGGAGCTAGTGCAGGATGAAAAGTTAGAAAAGGATCTACATGTAGACATTTTATTCCACAGAAAACTTATCTAGAACCCACTCAAATGATCTAACCAATCAACGTCAATGTTTGACGTGCATTTGGTTTAAAATACTGACCAGGAACCAATCAGTGCGGTTCTTTCATATTTGCAATCCATCGCAAACCTTTGTGTTACAGAGCCCTGGATACGAAATAATTTTTACTTTAAGGGAGCAACCTTTTTTTTTCCAAATTTGGGTAATTAAGGAAATAGGGGGCACTTTGGAAGGACAGCAAGCAATAATGCAGTAAAAGCAAACACCATTATTCTGCCATAAAGAATATTGACTTTCTAAATAGTCTTGAATATTATTTGTTACAGACCTTGGGCGATTATAGGAAGAATGGTCGCCCCAAAGCATTAATTTTCTTGGGGAATTTTGGGGGCGATTTGGACTGTCATGAGGGCGATATTGCCCTTCACCCTCATTTATTTCTTACGCTGCTTTACAACCCTCTTTAATTCAGCTGCTGACAAGAAATAAATATAACTCTCACGATGAATGTAATGTTCATACATGTACATTGTACACTGTACCTTTAGGTTTGTGGATTTCTTTTTTTTTTGGGGGGGAGGGTGGTAACACACTGTAAGTCATCTACATGTAAATGGTTTTGTCTTCACTCGGACATACATGTAGGATCTGGATGGTTTGTGACGTACAAATGCCTGAGGTGGCTGTCCCATACGTTTTTTGCAGCATTGCATGAAATCGGAAGTATACTTTCATTTATCTGAATCTTTTCCAGGAGTTCTTTAAATTTTGGGATCGTTGTAGCCTCCCTTATCTTATCTGGGAGTTTATTCCATTGGGGGATTCTGCTGGTAGCATCTCTTATTTGCCCTTATATGATGGTAAAAATTTATAGTACACTGAAAAGATCAAAGTAAAAGGTCTTGCTTATGGCACCACTTCATGGTCAGCTGATAACTTCACTGCAAACCTTCATTTTGATATACACATGTATGCTGTGGAGCAATTGTCACTTGAAAATGATAAGTTTTATCAAACCAAGGAGAGATATCTCCTTGATCAAACTATGGTACACCTAGATTAAGGTCTGTTCATGGAGGTCTATACAGCAGATCCTACATGTACACAATGTATGTAAGTTACATACATTGTGTACATGTAGTAATGTAATAATAATAATAACTAGAATTTAATTCGTCATGCGGACGAATTAGGTGGTCTGTCATGATTTGTCATCCAATGTCGGCTAATGTATGAAATGAATAATTTAGATACATTGATAATCTTGATCGTAGACAACCTAAGAATAAGTTTTGACCATTGCTAAATGTGATTATTAATGTGGTGATGACAGTCGTCAGACATACATCTTCAAACAAATACATACAAGATAGATGATTATATATATAGATGGATGGAGTGATGGATGGAGCGACGGATGGATCAAGTGATCGATTGAGAGATAAATGATAGGTGGTTATATTAATAAAACATAGACAGACAGACATGTAGATAGATAAATAGATAGATAGAGACAAATAGATTGATATAGATAGATAGCCAGACAGACATACATATATAAAGATAGATAGATAGAGACAGGCAGATAGATTGATGGATATATAGAACAATAGATAGATATACATATCTAAACAGATAGATATGTTATATTAGACAGAGAAAATTTGGGCGAAAAACGATCTATATTTGAGAAGTTTACTTTTTGCATAAATTTGATGACGTCATTTTTGAAAAAATGAAATATTTAGTTTAGGCGCCATTTTGATGACGTCATGATCAAATTGAGGGACAATGGTGACATGAAATCAAATCTACAACTCATACTCTATCGATATATGAAAAAAAAATTGGGGGTCAATGGACTATTTAAAGAGCTACAGTGATTTTGCGATAGGCATGTTTTTGCCCATATATGGCCTATAGTGAGAGCTCGCGCGCACACGTGCTGCAAACTTTAACGGGTGTTAATTTCGCTATTAATGGTCGTAGAAGGTTGATCAAGGTATCAAATTGTTCAGAATTTTCTTATCAATGAAATGATGTATAAAAAACGGTGTTTTTGCGTTGCGTTAAGGCGTTACGCGCGGAAACGCGCGCGCATGCGTGCGCGCGTGCAAAATTTTGAAATGCTTAAAGTAGAAATATATTGAAAATCGTAAAACTGGAGAATCATATATCACAATAAAGGAGAAAATAAGGAGAACACGATGGTGTACATCATTTATCATGGAGACGGATGAAACTCAGTTAATTGATAGTTTAAAGTTCTCTCTCTGAATGCTTCAAACACGCAGAATTACGTCCGCGAAATTGGGGATTTTTTTATGACGTCACTGTCTGTACGAGAGGCGTGATTGGCTCTCCCACGTGAAGCTCCACTTGCATGCAAAACCTGTTGCAAGGGTACATTTTCTCCACATTGTCACTGAATACTTCGATCCCGAAATGATCGAAAGAAAACCCAGAATTTAATCTAGATTTGGATTTTCAAATTGATGATTTTGAGATGAAGAGAATGATGATGAAGTGAAACAACACAGTGACGTAGTTGGAGGTAAATTGGGGGAATTACGCCGATGATGATGATGATGAAAATTCAACTTGCAACACAATCACAAGTAAAGTCATGTACATACCGATTCGCTACCCATTCATGCTGCTGGAAGTGCTAGCTACACCGCGCGGGCCAAATTGAATTCATGCTGAACATGAATAAACACATCCAGACAGTCTATCATAAGAAGGAAAATGATATAACTGTACTTACAAACAAGTGAATAATCCGAACCTGAAGGCAAATCAACTCAACGAATAGTACCAGACGATATGGCATATGCACTGACGATAAACTTCATGTGGCTGGATAGATTGTCACTCGTTCTGTTAGATGTAACTTTTATCTCATTAATTTGACAAAATTATGAAACTCGGGGAATTATTATTCTATATAAAAATATAGTAACATCTCTTATCATTTTTTGAATTACGATAAAACCTGTTTTTAAGGAAAACGTTGAGGTAAATTAAAATTAGATGTAAAAGATCATCCCATCATGCGTAAAATGTAGCATTATGTGATCGTAAACAAACCATCGCAACAACACATGCCGTATTGTTTGCTCGCCTTGGCTGAGACTGAGAGAATAGATCTATGCACGTGTTGCACAGCTCTCAATCAGCAAGGAAGGAATACGTGCATGTTTGCGATGGTTTGTTTGCAATGACATACAAGCTACGCATGTTGGGGGGGATTTAAAAGTAATTTTAGTTTATCTCAACGTTTTCCTTCAAAAGAGGTTTTATCGTAATACAAAAAATAATAAGAGATGTTACTATATTTTTATATATAAATAATTCCCCGAGTTTCGTAATTTTGTCAAATTAATGAGTTACAAATTACATCTAACAGAACGAGTGACAATCTATCCCAGCCACATGAAGTTTATCGTCGGTGCATATCGTCTGCTGCTATTCGTTGAGTTGATTTGCTTTCAGGTTAATTCGGATTATTCACTTGTTTGTAAGTACAGTTATATCATTATTTTCCTTCTTATGATAGACTCTCTCTGGATGTGGTTATTCATTTTCATGGATTAAATTGGGCCCGCGCGGTGTACGTATAGCTACCACTTGTAGCAGCAGCTGCATGAGTTGGTAGCGAATCGGCATGTACATGACTTTACTTGTGATCGTCAGGCAAGTTGAATTTTCATCATAATCATCGGCATTGTTCCCCCATTATTTACCTCCAACTACCTCACTGTGTTGTTCACTTCATCATCATTCCCTTCATCTTTAAAATCATCAATTTGAAAATCCAAATCTAGATAAAATTCTGGGTTTTCTTTCATTTCGTGATAGAAGTATTCAGTGACAGTGTGGAGAAAACGTACCCACGCAACAGGTTTTGCATGCAAGTGGAGCTTCACGTGGGAGAGCCAATCACGCCTCTCGTACAGACAGTGACGTCATCAAATTCCAGTCAATTCAGAGACCGATGCGAGGCATATTTCGGAGGGGCATTTTAGCGTTTTTTAATCGGCGATTTTCACCTTTTTGTATTATTTTCGGTATTTTTGAATGACCCACTGATGATCCCCACATCATTACCTTTCCATTGATATATAATAAGACCACATTCATATTCAATATATTTCTCCTTTAAAATGACCTGAAACGTACTCTTGTTTGGTCAAAAAGTGATTTTGAGCATTTTGAAATTTTGACACGCGCGTACGCGAGCTTCGTGACCTCCATGTGACCTTTGATGACATGACCTGATGACTCTTGACCTGAAGTTGATGTGATGTTAATTTGATTGATTTTTGAAAATTGATAATGGAGATATGATTGATAATGTGATTTTACAAAATGGCGCCTAGATGACGTCATCATGACCTGTGATGACCTTGAAAAGCTTATTTTGACGTGTCCATGACAGATCCTATACATGACATGAAATTCAATGAAATTGATCAAGTCCATTTTGAGATAACTTGGCGACAAGAAAATCGTTAAAAATAAATAAATAAAGTAATAAGAAAATTCTGACGAAATTAAGAGGTGATCTGTCAAAGACAGACCACCTAACTAGAATTTAATTCGTCATGCGGACGAATTAGGTGGTCTGTCTTTATTCTCGCCATCATGATTTATAGACACAGATCTTCACGGATCAACACGGCAATGCCGGCATGATCCGGGGAGGTCCGGGATAGTTTTACCCCAGATGACTGAACACGGCATCAACACGGCAGCTTCACACGGATCTACACGGATCATGCCGGCAGAGCACGTAGTCAACACGGACCAACACATCAGCAACACGGACCTACACGTCAGCTTCACGGACCAACACGTCAGCAACACGGACCAACACGTCAGCAACACGGACCTACACGTCAGCTACACGGACCAACACGTCAGCAACACGGACCAACACGTCAGCAACACGGACCAACACGTCAGCAACACGGACCAACACGTCAAATGCGTTATCCATTGAGCCACGATATTCCCCATAGAGATTACACGTAAGCAATTTTGAGAATTACAATTCAAATTTTGCAAGCGAAATACGGGCATGATCCCGGCATCTGATCAAAAAATGGAGGGCGCACTTCCGAAAGCCAAGAATCTCAGCTAAAACATTCTAAAAGCTCAGGGAAAACTGACAAGAAACTATGGAGATATGTCTCACGAAATAGCGGAATGTCAAATCTAGTTTTGAGAAAAAGTCATGTCCCATAGAGATTACACGCAAAATGAGGAAAAATGACATGCCTCTTTTTATCGCTGTTTTACGCAATGATGCGTTTCTCAAAACGAAAATTCATGATTACTGAGGAGAAAGAGTACATTCTAAACTACATCATATCGAAATCTGGGCGAAAAACAATCTATATTCGAGAAGTTACAACCGAATTTGCATAAATTTGATGACGTCATTTTTGAAAAAATGAAATTTTTAGTTTAGGTGCCATTTTGATGACGTCATGATATAATTTAGGGACATTGATGACATGAAATCAAATCTACAACTCATACTCTATCGATATATGAAAAAAAAATGGGGGGTCAATGGACTATTTAAAGAGCTACAGTGAATTTTCAAGAGGCATGTTTTTGCCCATATATGGCCTATAGTGAGAGCTCGCGCGCACACGTGCTGCAAACTTCAAGGGGTGTTAATTTCGTTATTAATGGTCGTAGAAGGTTGATCAAGGTATCAAATTGTTCAGAATTTTATTATCAATGAAATGATGTAAAAAAAACGATGTTTCTGTGTTGCATTAAGGCGTTACGCGCGGAAGCGCGCGCGCATGTGTGCGGCGCGTGCAAAATTTTAAAATGCTTAAAATGACCTGAAACGTACTCTCGTTTGGTCAAAAAGTGATTTTGAGCATTTTGAAATTTTGACGCGCGCGTACGCGTGCGTCGTGACCTCCAGGTGACCTATGATGACATGACCTGATGATTCTTAACTTGAAGTTGATGTGATGTTAATTTGATTGATTTTTGATAATTGATAATGGAGATATGATTGATGTGATTTTACAAAATGGCGCCTAGATGACGTCATCATGACCTGATGACCTTGAAAAGCTTCACTGCACGTGTCCATGACAGATCCTATAGATGACATGAAATTCAATGAAATTGACCAAGTCCATTTTGAGATAACTTGGCGACAAGAAAATCCGTAAAAATAAATAATAAAAAGAAAATTCTGACGAAATTAAGAGGTGATCTGTCATAAATGACAGACCACCTAATAAACACAGCATTTATTATGCGCCATCTATCTAGTGAACTATTCCGAGGCGCAGAGGGATTGGGAATTACAGATAAAATAATTTGCATATGTATGGGTGTATGAATAAATGAAATTAGCTAACAATATTTAACAAAAATAAGAAGAAAACAGATAAGATTTTAGGTATTTTTTAAATGCTTCAAGTGATTCTGCTGATCGGATCGTCAGTGGAAGAGCATTCCAGAGAGATGGAGCTGATGAGGCCAATGCCTTTTCTCCCAGAGTTAAATTCGTTCTTTGTACATTTAGCTGTTTATTAGTAGAGGATCGGAGATTTCTTACGGGAGTGTATTCAGAGATTAGATTTTGAAGGTATAAAGGAGACTGACCATGCAATGTTTTCCATGTGTGGAGTAGGATTTTGAATTCTATTCTTTTAGATACCGGTAACCAGTGAAGATTTTTGAGAATTGGAGTGATATGGGTGAAACGAGATGTTCCACTGAGGACCCAAGCAGCAGAATTTTGAGCACGTTGCAGCTTGGCAAGTTGATACGATGTGATCTTAAACAATAAAGCATTTCCATAACATTGTTTTACTTACTGACTACTGACTTCTGAAGGGCCATGGCGTCTGATGTATTGGCCAGTTGGCTAATAGTGTCCTCAGACATCTTTGGAGTGTCTTGGGTTTTCTGATATGGAGTTATAAATTCATCACCTGAAACAACAAATAATACACATTTAAATAGGTTTAAAACATTCATACTATAGCCTACATTCATACTATGAACATTCATACTGACCTCATATTCAAGAAATTTTCAGTAAAAGACTTAGATTCTACACTCTCACCACTGTCTTAAATCCATTATACAATCGAATGAGGCACAAATCTCTTAAGTACATGATCAGTTTATCAACATTTTTGCCTACGGTACTGAAACTTTTGCAAAAATGTTTGGGAAAAAGGAGGAAATTAGAATTCATTGACCAATAAACTATGATTCTGACAAAAAGATTACATACACAGTTCAAACATACAGTACCGGTACTGTATCTGAATAGCAGGTTAGGAAATTCAATGTAGAAAAACTCTATGTGAGAGGGTATTAGGTATATACAATGGAAACTTGTAGTGTGATCAACGTACTCTGTAGGACTGCTCACTATATACAGAGGACTGTTGCATATGTGCACTTCTGATGGGTTAAAAATCAAGTTGAATTCATTTCTTTTTAAATTGCAATCAATTGCACCTCTTCAGCAACAGTCTCTAAAAATCCAAGCAGCTTGGGAAAGTATGAATTCCAGATATGGGCTACTTCTAAGGGTATAATCCATGAACTGGAAATCTGTTGAAAATTTCACAATTTGAATGTGAATTTAACAATTTGAATTAGGTATATTTCTAAATTTACAGCTCAAAGTAAACAGACTAAGAATTTTGCTAGGGTTACACATTTACAATGTACTATTTGACATGGCCAATGTTGCATCCTTTCGAAAACAGAGTCCAAAATGTGCAATACATAATTTACTCATACTCCTAGCTCTAGCAAAAGAAAAGACAGTTCTCTCTTGTTTCATTGGGGCTCCAACATGTATTCATGTTTCGTACTCAAGGCTCAAAGAGACCAGGTGGGTGTTTCATGAAGCTGTTTGTAATTTAAGAGCGACTTCAAGAACCACTGGTGATCCTTTCTTGTGGTAAATGATATATCCATTGGTGATAGTTTGCGCGCATAAGAAAGTATTACCAGTCATTCTTAAAGTCGCTCTTAACTTAAGAACAGCTTTATGAAACGGCCCACAGGGGAGCATTTCATGAAAGGACTCGTCGGAAGTTTTGTCCGACGAGTCCTGTTTATCTGACTGCTACCATAGAAACAGTGCTTAACTCCACCAATACAATTTAAGGAAAGTTGTTAGATTTGACGACTTGTCAGACAAAAGTGTTGATGAACACTCCCCATATATCCCAAGTTCAAAGACCAGCTAGGCGTGAGATTTCATGTGACTCTACATCACAGGCAGATGGGGATAGGCTGTGATACAGACCTGCGAGAGGAAAGAGATTTGAGGGAATTCGAAGAGTCTCACACCTGGAGCGTAGTGTACAGGGAGAGGGGTACAGGAAAATTCTAGCAAGTGCTTTAGAAACACCTTTTAAAAAAGCAATGTACTTACAATATTCAAAAAGTACATTTTTAAGTATTTCATGCATTTCCGAATCCCAACTACAGTGTATTACCCATTTTCCTAAAAAATTGAGGTACATGTACATGTATTTACTGGTATTTACCAGTATCTAGGTCTAAGTACCACCAGTATTTCTCACACCCGCCACCCCTGCTGGTACATGAGATCATCATTGACTGGTGAAACAATACATTAAAATAAATCAACCAAAATTACAATAATATGCACACATAAATCCTGTGAAGAAATCAAATCTATTGGCATAAAAAACAGGAAATCAGCTATGTAACATGATACATTTACATGAACATGCACATTAAGTTGGTAGAGAACTCAAGGCTACATACTGTGTGTAGTCCCAACAGTAACACCACAAACCAGTAGTATAATCAGAATCCACTGTCATGAAAAATGCCAACTCACTTTGATGTATACTTTGTAAGTTTAAATTTTCAAATCTACACTGAACAGAGATCACAACACAAGCAGCTATTCCCAATTTTCCTTCAAAGCAAGCACAGCACATACTCTTGAAAGAATTTACCATCTATTCAAGCTCATTCCAGCTTCCAGTATGACAAGATAGATCAGAATTATCCATTAATACTGCATAGATTCTGAACTACTAACATTAACAATACATGTACACGCTACAGCACTATACAGTGTATGACGTAGACAAATCCTTGTCAGCCATACGTACAAAGAAAGCAAATAATGAAATTATTGAGAAAATCATACCAATCAGTGAATAAACACAATTGGAGTTTATTTGGTATCAGCCATAATACACAGAACTTCTCATCCGACAGAGTTGCCTTTTTTAGTAAGTGCATGATCTGGTGTATGCTATGCAAACATTTAAAGACAGATTTTGGATGGGTCCTGAATAATAAATAGACACACCCACATCATGCACTGCAGATATATAAAGACCGGCTGTAAAATAAATGAAAGTGTACTATAATAGGAACCTGGGATTAGATCTACACAGACATGCAGAGTGTACATGTACATTGTAACTACCAGAATGTTATGAGAGTTTTAACTGAGCGCACCATCTGTCCTATTCACACAACAAATTTACAATGAGAGCAATTATATTTTGTAAACAATCAGTTACTATTCTACAGTTCAAGTTGTTCAACATAAACTTCACTAATAACTAATCGCATTACTTATTAGAAAATTCTGGTGACGTTCTAGCTAAAGCCGTTTGTAAACCAGAAATAGGCAAAATATGAACAGGATTTCCTAAAAACCTATTCAACATTTTGCAAATTATGACTGAATTATGATACATACTCAGATATGCCAACTTTTAGAAATCAGAATCAGGGATAATTTGTAACAAAACCCAAATTACATTTAAGTGCGCACACATTTCAAGTGCAAAGCCCTCAACCCTTATGATCTAAATAGAGTTTTAGATGTACATTGTACATGTGGATCAATCCATGTCAAGTAAATTTTCTAACATTTTGAAATCCAACCCTCTTGAATTTTCTTCCTAAATTTGCATGAAATGTTTCCCAGCACATCAAATGGAAAAGCCCAACTTATTATTATTTTTTTTTTTGGGGGGGTACAAGGTCAATCAGTTGCTAACATACGGTACATGTATGTACAGCCTTCAAATTACATGTAATGCTGCAGTTGCATTAAATTTCCCCTAAGGAGAATCAAAAACAGCCTTTTATCTAATTTCATTCAAACCACCCATATGTACAGTAGCTAGTACAAAAATGTTTAAACAGCAATTTTCGACTCGCCATATGGTGGCTATAGGAAAAGTGACTACAGCATAGAGCAATATTAATTTGCAGCAAGCTAGATACATGCTATCAGCTGTTGTGGGCTCGATGAACTGAGGAACACTGTTCATCATTTGGAAAAGGGAAGAACTTTGCAGGGTCTTTCCCCATAATACTTACTATTCATGATGAAAATTTGAATAATTTGTATACATGAGGTTACCAGTCACTCATCAAAAATATTGTAAAGTTTCAAGTTGGAAAAAAAAATAAATTGCACACTTAAAAGGCTGATTGAGCCACCATCAAATTTAATGCATATTGACATGTACATGATGTCATTTTCTTGAACAAAGAACTTTTGCTACTTGAATGTTCAACATATTATTTACACAACTGAAAATAATTCTTTAGGCCTACATACGTGTATATATATCTTTAATGGCTAAAATCCTAATTCAGGGTTTATAAGACATTTCATATGCAAGATCATATCTTTTACTTCAAAATCAAATTTCCTATCCTCATGAAATTTGCTGTTGACACAGTCTTTTGAATTCATTGTCAATAATCCCAATCCCAAGTGACTCGTTTATAAAATATATACATGTATATATTAAAGTTTTTCCTCATCATAGTTTTAACAAAGGTTTGACTATGTGGAATAGTCCATTTTCAAATACACTGTATTCAGTGCATTGTGATAAGTTCCTTTTTGGCAATACTAAAAAAAAATATATAACTAAGTTGAAATATTCTATACTGTATTTCATTTGAAATTCTATACTTCATAAATTGAAATATTGAATATTTTGTAAGAATAAAATACCAAAAAAAAGGTGTGTGGTATTGAGAGCTCTCTCAATTTCATATCATCCTGGATCATGTACATATCATAGTAACTGTTACAGTGTGAAAAGTGAAATTCTCAAATGCTGTATTCCCTCTTTTCTTTCTTACTTTTCATCTGATTATAACGAAATTCATAGCTTTGTCTTAGCTTGATTCTTAGAACTAATCAGGAAATTCCTGAATTTAGTTCCTAACCTAGAAACTCTGCAGGTAGTATGTTTAGCTGATAAAAAAAGGATTAACTCACCTCCACCAAATGCTTTCTCCAGTTCTGTCCTAGCCTGGCTCATTTTGGGATCAGTTGAATGTATGCCCTCCCTACTGCTTAAAGATCCTGGAACAGGTGCAAAGTCTGGCTCCTTGTCTGAATAAATCTCCACAACAAGTCTCTTCAACTCTGCTTCAAAATCAAATATTTCTGTTTTAATATCCTGAGATGATCTTGAGCCTGATTTCTGGAGAGCTTGGTTGGGATATGGAGTGAAGTCCTGTTTTCTTGGAGTGCTCGATAAGAATGTGTTATCCCTATCCTGTCCAACAAAGGATCCTTCTACTTCTGAGTCTGCAGGGTCCAGGCAAAGCTGTGCCTGCTTAAAATGTGATGGAGAGTCTGTTGGGCTCTCTAAGAGAAGCCGTTCAGCAGCAGATATGTTTAGTGATTCAAATAGGTTAACAGAGGTCTCAACAGAAGGCCCTTCAGCAGTGGGCAAGTCCCTCTGCGGAATCAGAATCTTCAGGTATCTTGCAGAATTGGGGTCCGACTTGGTAGAGTTATTTTCTGCCTTAGATTCTAAGAAGTTCCTTGGATCTTTTGAGCTATTTGTGACAGGATTCTTTGATGGTTCAAAGGGTACTATCTCTGGATGAAAAACATGATCCTCAGGATCAGATTCGCCCATACGAAGGGAACGTCTTGAGGCTCTTCCTGTGGTTCTCGGTTCTTGCACAAAGGATCCTGATGACCCTAAGCTATTCCGCTTCTGGGGCACACCAGTCTGTCCAGCTTTCTTCACCTTTCCAAAAATTCGGGTCTCTAAGTCCAGATCTGTCGATGGGAGAGATAAATCCAGCTCAGAAAGGGACCCACTTGTGGAAGTCCCAGAATGCAGTCCAGAACCTGGAAGGTTTAAATCTGAGTCATGGGCTGTGAATATTTGATAGTCATCATAGAGCTCCCTATATTGAACGATGTCATCTGTTGCATTCTCCACTATGGAAGAGACTTGTTCCATGGCCACATGGTGATGCTAGCTTAGAGGATTGGATGGTTTTATAGCAAAAGAAGAGAATCGATAACCTACATTTAAAAAAAAAGAGGAAAAACAGCATTTATGAATTGAAAATCTACAGTACGTTTATGTGCATTTCATGAATTTCTACATGGTTAGGCTAGAGTCAACAAGTTGGGGGTGAGCAAAGCAAATGACAATTTTGATCCATCATAGATTTTTACAATGTTCAGAACATAGTATAGAATAGCTCCAATTATCAAAAAAAAAGAAGAAAATCAAGTACCTATATCAAAATTAAGGTAAGGTGCCTCAAGTCTGTGCAGTGCCCCTTGTCTGCGCATGACGCATATCTGCGCGATTTTTATAAAAGACATGCAATGTCCACAAACTCTTCACCAGAAAATAAATTTAGACAGATATTGATATTCATCAAAAATCTGACATACAATGGTGGAAAAATATTCAAGCATTTAATATCATGCCCCCAGAATGCAGCTTTTTTCATCAAAATCACTGAATCCTGTGTAAAATGAATGGCTGCGCAGAAACGGGGCAGCATTCTTTTGTTCAATCTAACAATGACTCGCCAAGGTTTTTTAAAAAAAATTACGTTTAAATATATTTGTTGAAATTTTATTGTCGAGATTTATCACATGTAGATACTCAATATTATAAGGAACATTATCAACTGAAATTTGTTTTGGAATAAAAAAAAAATTTCATGTTTAGAGGTGTAATCTTAAGTCAGTTTTGTGCGCAGACATGGGGCCCCCTTCATATGGTAGTGGATCGTATTACTAATCATTTTTCAGATATTCAGTCATGTCAAACGCAATATTCTTATTAAATTCATCAAACTTCACCATACATGTATACACCAGGGCTCGACATTACCAGTGGCCCAGGCCGGGAAACCAAAAATGAGAGTAGTTGCCACCAAAATTCTTCAAAATCCCACACTTGATTGCCCAGTTGGGCTACAGAAGTTTTGATAAATTTTAATGCTTTCTTTTGTTTTAGGGCCACCAAATTTGCCTTGCGGGCCATCAAGAATGTGACATTGATGATTTTGGTGGACCTTCGGGGCAACCAAGAACAAAGCTAGTGTGGAGCTCTGTAAGTTAGATACACAAATATCTACAGAATATAAAGATGTAAAAATTGTGCTGAAATAATTTTTCTTTTTTATACAAAATCAACTTTCATTGTTCCAAGTGCATCCCTCTTCGCATGTGAAATATTCTGGCCAAGTAGATTGAAAATGGTATTGTATGAACATGTTTTTCGGGATTGTTTTGGAAAGTCGAGATATACTGATGAGCTATTTTTACCATATTTTATCATTTGTTGAGAATATAAAGAGTTTAAAGACTTTGAAAGAGTGTTTTCTTTACTATTTTTCATTATCTTCCCATTCAAGTTCCCTTTGGAAGGGTGTTGCAAAATTTTAACAGGTACGGTGCACGCATTCAGTAAACTAATACAGGGCCTGTCGGAAATATTGACACAGGAAAACTTTGTTTATTCATATAAAACAAAGTTTACTGAAATAAAAAGAGTAGGTTTATCGAAATCCAAACAACAAACACAACAAAAAATATCAAACAACTCTGATTGTTAAAATAAATGAAAAAATAACTTTATTGCTTGATATACTCTATCTAAATTTTAATTGCAGACTCAATCATTCAAGATTCAAACTCAAAGAAAAAGTAGCTCAAACATGTAAAAAAAGAAAAAAAAACATAGAACTGAAGCTTAATTTCTTACTTTTTATCCTAATTTCACTCTATATCCATCCTCCGGTTAGCCTCAAAATTTGCAATTTAGAGCCAACATCCAACATCGAGCTCCTCACACGTATTTAACATCTCATGCGCAAGGGTCTGAGCTCGGACCCTCGCGCATGCGATTCACGATGCTTTGCTTTGAAATTGGCAGTGTATTATTTATGTGTGACTGTGAGGAACTCGATGTTGGCTCTAAATTTAGCATGTTGAGAGGCTAATCGGAGGATGGATATAGAGTGAAATTAGGATGAAAAGTAAGAAATTAAGCTTCTTATTCTTTTTAAGCTAGTTTAGGTGTACGTTTTTTACAATAAATATGCCTTTTTTCCTAGTCTTGAGGAAGCAATGATGACTTTTAGAATCCTGACATATACTTCTTCATCATTAACGTCTTGACACTCCATACACGCATAAGAGAATGACCAAAACAAAGATGGATTTTCCTAGGAAATCCATCTTTTAAGACAAAAAATTACGTAAAATTTATGAATTTTATTGATTTTCACACCTTCCTACGCCTAATTCGTAGGAAGGTTTTAAAAAATGTTAGATAAAAATGTAAAAAAAAATAAAGGTTTCGTACCTAACTATGCCACATAGACCGCTCGATCCACGTGTAAACAACGGAAATACAATAGCGTGTGTGTGTGTATTTGAGAGTTTTGTCAGACGTGTATCAATCAGATATGATTATTTAGGTCTGGGACCGACCTTTAACGTCACTATCCGAAAGACGTGACCAGGGCTCGAACCTCTGCATCAATTTGTAACTTCCCCAAAGCTTGGATTACAGGCGCATGCCACAACGCCCAGTTGTGACGTGCGTCGACCCTTAAACCGCTTATTTATGACGTACTTCCGGCTAGCAATGCCGTTTTGAAGAACAATTTATAGATAAAATTATTATTTCACCAGTACTAAAATTTATTACTTAATTATAAATAAGTGGTATATTATAACTAGTGCTGCAAGTGAGGCGCCATGTTCGGGTTCGGTTCGGTTCGGCAAGGTTCGGCAGAAATTTGCCGAACATTGGTTCGGTTCGGGGTTCGGTAATGGTATAGGCTGATAAATATATAGTTCATTCAGGTAGCGTACCGGTAGACAATTTGTACTTGATTGACTGCAATGTGCTCGCGTGTCCTCTGTCACATCAAACCATTTTATCTCTATCTTGTTGACATGAAAGTTATAGCGCTCAACGAATCAACTGTTATCTCGAATTTGATTATCTGATGACAGATATATTGGTTAACCACATTTCTACCATGGCGAGTCTTCCTCCTCGTCCATGCCTGGACCACATTTTGGATACTTGCCAAATTAACTGCGCTCGCACCAGTACAACAGGCCAACTAGGCCGGCGCATGCGCATGCAGTCCCCTTTTAAGATGATGTCCATGGTTTGATGCAGTGCGGGATCATGAATATTCATATATACAGTCCGGCCAAACGTGAGTGGCCATTGCATCACATACGAGGCAGCCCCCGCTAGTGCACTGAACTGTAGGCATAGTAGGGCCAGGGGCGTGTCGAAGAAAGCGTGCTATGTAATGCGCCTTTCGCTAATTGGCTCGATGGGTGAACTAAACCACCAATCGCATGTCGCTGATTGTCGCATCGGTACATACAGCCACGTGCATTGTCTGCTCGCGAAACTCAGCTCACCGATTGAAGAGCAAGTGCCGAAATTTCTAGGATTTCATTGGTCAGATTTCATTCGACCATGAACATACAGACCAAGTGGGGATGCGAAGTTTTACGACTGTAATGGGACAGGGGGAGTAGAGGGATCATCGAATTGTTTATGGTTAATTTGAGAAGTTGATAAGAAAAAAAACACACATAAAGTAAAGATTGGGGGCCATTTTCCCCCAAGAGATGAATGTTTCCGCATGGCTTTATCTTCGTTCAACTTTTCAACGAGGGGAAGGGGAATTTAATTAGGGGATGATGCTATATGCTATAATCATTCATGAGTGTTTGATTTTTATTTTCATCTAATTGTTAATGTTTAGGCACTGATTGCTTACTTATGGTATGACTATTTTCTAAGAAATTTATGTTCAAATAAATAAATCGGATTTCCAAACAATAATTGTCTTCATTTGTGCCTTCTTTTAGTTTCTCGTCTTTCTCACTACAACCCATCGAATTTGTTGTAAGGGGTAATAAATGCACTATTTGCAACTGATTAATTTAATTGATAACAACTTTATTTCACGTTATTTTTATTTTCAATTTAATCCTTCACAATCACTCAGGACCAATATCTCTTTTTCCTCTAATTTTTTTAAATCTCTTTTCAATTTCGATTTATATTTTACGTCAATTTCTTTATTTTTATTTTCATTATTTTTTTAGGGGGGTGGGTTCTCATTCATCATTCCTTAATCATTCTCATGATCTCACCGTACAACCACCATTTTTTTCATTGCTGTATTCACCATCTCCCCCTCTGATTTACCTCTCGGCTCTCACTCTCACTAACTCTCGGCCCTCTTCCATATTTCTAGATTCCAAACTCTAGTTTCATTCATTGACAATCATACACGCTCATCGCAGTCTACTCTCTCCCCTATTGACGATCATTCTCTCTATTAAATTATAATACTCATGATGATAGAAGCGACAGTGAATCGGTTCAGCATGCTTGGAAATTTCGTTGCTACCATTTACTGTGACTTCTATCAGCACTGTCAAGAGACATTTAAGAGAATTGAGATAAGAATAAGATATAAAGTACAACAGAGTAACATGTTTATTATTTGAAATATAAAACAACTCCAGTGATGAAAATCCGAACACAGCATTAAAGTGCGCTGAAAAACGTTAATATCAGCAAAGGAATAAGTTTACGAGACAAGGACGAATTCTCGGACGAATTCTCGGACGAATTCTGAAGTTTCTACTCTCAACCCAGTTTGCAATAAATCAACACATTCTGTGAAAGCAATGGCAACTGCCATAAAATTGGTCGGCACTAAGTTTTTTTTTCTCTCAGATTTTTTCAAAGGAGAAAAAATGAATGAGTGCTATTTTTCTTTGAACTGTTCTAAAATGCGATCAAAAGAATATACATGATTTTTTTTTTTTACTTGTAATATGGACGTGATAAACAAAACCACATTTTAAGATCTAAAATTCTATAGGGATACTCAAAGTTCCAAAACCCAAGATATTTTTTTTATGGGGGGGATAAAAATCTGATATATTAATCAGTGCAACAACTATCAAGAATAATTGAAATATAAAAAATGAGGAAGAACGAAATAAATAAATTTTCTGTTTAAAGAACAATACACTTCAAAGTTCAAACTTCCCAAATCCAAAAATATTTTTTTTCAAGGGGGTGGGAATGTTGAATCTAGAATGCTAATTAGTGAAACTATCGAAAATAATTACAAACATAAAAAAGAGCGGGGTACGAACATATGATTATCTTTCGAAAAAAGTAAAAAAAAAAATATGTCATCGAATAAAAAGAGTTGACTAGCAATTTTAAAATTTGAACAAACTCGAAACGGAAAATCATGCTATTGAAATAAGGCTTGGATTAACGACAGCTTGTAGTGATTATTTAAATTGCAAAGTCGACTACGATGAGAAAGTGGATTGTTAAGTCCGGAAATCAAATATCATTGACGTAGAAAAGGACACTTCCAAATGCATGAAAATATTAATATAAAATATCAAACAAGGTGAAAAATTATCTTTGAACAAGTTATACATGTAAAATATGATTGGCATGTATTTCAAAAATGTCCAATATGGTTAAAGTTCATAGTAAAAACAGGTTCATAACGTACATGTAATTTTGAAGATACCAACCAGTTCGCCATGTACATGAGAGTTATTTCCTGAGAAAGCGTCGATTGACTTTGATAATGGCAAGCCGCTCAAGATTTCCGGGTTTTAGTGAGCATCTCTTCTTTGTAACAATGTCCCCGGCAACGCTGAACATTCTTTCGCTCGTGACACTCGATGGCGGACAGGCGAGGTAAGCAACTGCTACAGGAGTTAATAGATGAAACATGTCAACTCTTTCCGACCAGTACCTCAATGGGTCATCATTTCCTTTCAATACTGGCTGTTGGAGATACGTGTCCAACTCTGTCTGTACGCTCTGGCGACTTAGTTGACGAGCTGGACGACGGCGATGACCGGGATCATTTTCATCCGACTCGGAAGATGAGGCTGAGCTGGACGAAACCATGGCATCTCTCATGGATGATGACAACGAAGGGCCTGGTGCATTCTCAGCTGCTTGCGCCCGACTCCGTTGTACGATGGCGGCTGGAACAGCACCCTCGTCATCGGATGATTCCATCATCACGCCTTCAACCTCAACTTCTGTCCTCGTCAGCATCACAACGACATCGACGACAGCATCTCTGATCTTCGATCTTATCTCGTTGCTCTTTGGGGCGTACTTCATCTTGTATCTGAAATTAAAATAGGAAGAGAGAAAAAAATCGATTACTAAAAATTACATACAACAAATTTTGATGCAAAAAGATTCTGATGAACACCTGATAATCCATGATTTATAACAATTCTAGCAAACAAATATAGAAATAGAATAACCTACTACAATGCACAACATTACTGTTTGATCATGTTGATGAGTTTTATTAATAAAATCCACTTTTTTATATATCAACATATCTGTTTCATGCGGTAAATGATTGGATTAATCAGATGGGGTATAATTATAATTTCATTAATCATTACTTCCATTCATGTCTGAGTCTGAATGATGATCACAAAATACACAAATAAATTGAAGTCACAAATGTCATTTATTACTCACCTAGGGTCAAAGACAGTTGATACATGAAACGTGCGAAGAATCACTTGTTCATTCAATTCCCTCTCATCTTCGTCCTCTCCTGGTGTTGGTGATGCTACCCAATCCATTCTTGTTCTCCATTTCTCACGAAGGTCATCGAGGAGTGTGCCTACATTTACAGCATGATTGGGAGAAGCACTGAGTTGACTGAGTTGTTTGCTGAAGCCCTTGATGAGAGGAATGTAATCAGCGAGTGAACTGTCATCTGATGAAACCATCAGCGTGGCCTCCTTTGATGGCTGCAAGGCATCGATGACTCCATTAAGCAGGTCGAAAACTTGGGACCAATGGGCGAATACTCTAGGCCTTTGAAAGTCTTGAAATCCTATCATGATCCTATCATTTGCTAGAGATTCGGCGGCATCTCGATATTTTAAGACAGACTTGACCATATCGAGAGTCGAATTCCACCTTGTATCAACATCCTTTACCAGTGATGTATGTGGTTGGTCAGGATAATGGAGATTGAGCAGCTCCTCGAATCTCCTCTTGACAGGATGAGAGTTTTTCACCTTGCTTACGAGAGTACGGACTGCTTTGAGACTGTCCTTTACCGCTAGCTGATCAAGACTATTCCTTGTAGTTAAGTTCAAACAATGTGCAGCACAGGGTACCCAACCCAAACTAAAGTCTCCATCCGCTGCATCAATTAAACACCTCTTAATGTTTGCCCCGTTGTCACTGACGGAGAAAAGAAGCTTCTTACGTGGGGGGAGCCACTCCGCCATTACTTCGTTCAGATGTTCCCGGATGTTGACAGCAGTCGTGGCCTCAGGAAATTCCTTCAAACTCACAAGAGCTTGACGTCTGATGAACTGTAGTGAATAAAAACAAGAGGATGATTAGAATTATGATAGCATTTAAAATAAACGCGAAAATCAATTCTCAACAAAGCAAAAAATCCTCATTAGTAATTAATTTTACTTTGATAGATTAAACAATTATAATATTAATATGACAAATTTCATGGATTTTTAAAGAGGTGAATAGCAACGAATATTAATTAGTCATAAGTAGATAAGCCCTATATTGAAGGCTTTGTAAAATATCTTCATGATAATATGTATATAAAAAATTATATTCTCACCTGGTTGTTAACTTGGTTAGTCCAGTGAAATGTCACGCACATGTATTCCCTGTTTTGATGCGATCTCCACATGTCAGTTGTTAAGCTGACCCCACACATGGCCGATGCCAATTCCTCTTTGAGGCCACTGACGACTTCTCGATAAAGTTCAGGGATAACAGTGTCCGAAAAAAATGTTCTAGATGGAACTTTGTACCTGGAATCCATCGTATTCAGTAAATGTTGAAACCCGTCATTTTCGACCATGCTGTATGGCCGCATGTCCATTGCCATCATCATGCCCACGGCCCGAGTTATAGCCTTCGCACGCTCACTTTGAGGAGGATATGAGGCCCTCCGTTCTGCTGTTTCAAGAAGCGTTAATTGTCTTCCAGCTCCTCTTGCCACTCCTCGATTCCCTGGCCGATCTCCAGGGCATTTTTCAAGATGCCTTTTAAGATTTGTCGTACTGCGATTCTTCGGATCTCGACCGCGAGATCGCTTTTCCCCACAGTGATTACAGACTGCCAAGTTATCATTGTCTGGGTCTATTTGGAAATGGTCCCACACATCGGACTTGCGCTTTCTCGCTGCCATTTTGACAAAATGAACCTCCGTTCGGGTGAAACACTCATATTTATATGAATAAATATATTTCATCTTGCCGACGACTTTCTATTGAAGGACGTCGGTGCCTTTGACGTTCTTCCGAATTTGACATGACGAACGACCAATTAATTAAAGTATAAACAATTAAACATCATATAGATGGATTGTTTATAGTCGTTGGCAACGCAATCAGTTCTGTGTCAACATTTCGTTTCAATCTTTTCTAAAAAAAAATATTAAAAGAACCCTTTAGCGGCATTCTACTATAATAAATTATCATATTCCCACTTTGAAAACAACAGTAGTTGGACCTCCCGTCTTTTGGTCGGCAAATTTAACAGAAGAAAAAAACTTCAATCAAAATTGGTGTCCTACAACATGACGAAGAACCCATTACTCAAAGTTAAAGTATAAACAACGGGACAACATGTCGAATGATTGTTAATTGTTTACAATTGGATATTTCGTTGAGTCTTAAAAAAATATTCTATGAATGGAACAGCGGCTTTCTGCTGTAGTAAATTATGATATTCCCACTTTGGAAATAACAGGAGTTGACCTCTCATCTTTTGGTCGGCAAAATTACAGAAAGAAAAAAAAAACTTCAATCAAAATTGGCGTCCTACAACATATTTGAGAAGACCGAAACTATAATTAATCATGTCTACCACTCAAGCAAATTTACCAATTCCTTTCAGTTAATGTAGGTTTATCTCTCTCGTATACTTCAACTAAATATTTATTTTCCCTGTCACTATCGAACGAAAGTAGGCAATTGCGACACTTGGATTTACGATCCTCACCTTCTATAAGGTCACTTTACGCTCATGCTACGGTCACACCTGCAAACCGACCACAGCACGAGGTCAAACATGTCAAAAGACCAGTTATTACTCTGACTTTTTCATACAACCAATGACGTGCTTGCAAACGATCAATTTGGACTGGGGTCTGTTTTGTTGGTGTGACTAGGTTTGTATTAGTTTAATAGCATTTTCAAATTTATTGATTCCACCTTTTCGATTTATCCTCTTTCCAGGGCATCATGAAGTATTACTCTCGTGTATGGTCTTGTTAGTTTTTAATAACATCAAAGCAAAGGCAAAAGTCCATCAAAAATTATGAAAGTTACTGATTCAGTGGGGTTTTTATTTAAGGTCGCATGTAAGCATTTCCGCCATGTTATGTCAAAACTTGTTTCAAAACGATGCAAAAAATATGTTAATATCTGCATCTTCTATGGAAGAAAGACAAAAATTCTTAACCGTTTGAAAATTCTAATTTGTCAGATGTATTTTTATACGGGAAATTGCCTGCATTGTAATGAAATCACTACACGTCATATAACTTTCTAATTGTCGATGGATTTTCGCCTAATCAAAATCAATATAATTATCCGAGATTTCTGCTTCTTGAAGTGGAAACATATTGCGAATTTGATTTGGCAAATTCTACTGATAAAAAAAGATGACTTCACCTCATCTCATTTATTTGTATTGCGTCTCTCCTTTCCATCTCTAACAGTGACTCACTTTATTTTCCACTTTCACTGGATCTCTCGTTTTCAAAACACTTCACTTCTCTCTAAAATCACGAAAAGTATAGAGAGCCGACACCCCAATAATAATGTCAATCACCTCAATCAGATCTTTATTCTCTGCCGCAACAATACACGAGTTACGATCTTAATCACATCGTATCGTAGTTCGTAATATTAATGGTACTTCTCTTTCACTTTCTTTATTGAGATCGTTCATTCAAAATACTTAAAATATTTTCAAATAAGAATCTTCTTCGCCACCTAAAAAACAACGATATTTAGATAATTAAATTTAAACAATGAACACTCATACAGTTTTGGTTTTCTTTAAAATGCTTCGGCGATTCGGCCACAGAGCGAGAGATGATGAAGCCAGTATAATGATAGCGCAAGATCGCGCAACATCATTCATCGGATCTCCTTTCTTTATCATGGCCGTAAAAACCACAATGTCAACATGAAAATGAAAACAAAGTCTAGTAACCGCAAAATAAGCGCATACTTCCAACATACAATTGCAAAGAAGATTAAATAAAGAAGGCACAAATATAATGATTAGAAAGGGTATATAAACTTATTAGCTGAAAGCCGTTTTTTTTTTTGCCGAACTTCCGAACCAAGTCTTAGTGTTCGGTTCGGTTCGGAAGTGCCATGTTCGGCGAACTACCGTTCGGTTCGGCGGTTCGGCTACAGCACTAATTTATAACCACCTTATAAATTTTAGCATTATATATGATTTTCTTGAAAAACCTAGGGCAGTCATTTCTAGATTGAAAAAAAATGGTACCCCATCTCTTCGCACTTATTCACTTTGCACACGATTCGGAGATTTTGATGACAAAGGCTGCATTTTGAGGCCGTCACATGAAATGCCCTGAATTTATTATTTTTCCACCATTTTGAGTCAGACTTTTTTATGAATACCTGTTTACGTATTGCATGTGTAAAGTTCATGCTCGTTGCGTATATTCTTTTACTAGAATCGCGCAGATACACGGGTGCGCAGACTTGGGAGACCGTGCAGACATGGGGGAACCGACCATACAGTAGAGGTGCTGGTCCAAAAATTGGGATTGTCCCAGAAAACAAGGATATCCTCATAAACCAAGACAAATCATGTCTTGATAAATTGAGACTGTCCATGTTTATGGGGACGTTTTTTTTCACTTCCTTCTACGGGACAAAGACAGCAATTAAGGAAATTGAGAGTGCTAAAATAGATTCAGCACAACGAACAATTGTGTACAACGGATAGCGGAGCGTGAACGTAGCGGTCGTGTACAGTTTTGCTTATTACATGACGTCATCCAGCCCCTGCCGAGAACCAATTTATGAATGAAAATATAGTAAGCATGCGCAGTGCAAGCCTTTTATTTCCTCACACAGAATTCCACCAAAACAAGTGTGCAATTCTCTATCACCTCGTACCAAAATCGACCTAGAATTTCACTTTCCCGTATTTTATATGAATTATGAAAGGTATTCTCGGAGGATCTATTTTCTCACCGATACTGCACAGGTAAGCAAATTTCGATTACTTCTTGCTTTTCCGTCAAAATCTTACGAATTAGCGTCTATATGCCATCGTGTTCGTTGGAATTTGTAGAGTCTATCGCAACGTGCACAAAGTCAATTGGCTTCCGGGTTTCGGAGCGTCGCCTGAATATGCATGAAATTGCAGAGTTTCGATAATTTTCGATCGATACCGGAGCGATCCGATCACGAACCAAAACTATTTACGGCGTACACAAAGTGACCGGATATCGTTATCGCTATCGATACTTCCGCACGTAGTCCGAAGGAATTATTTTTGGGACCACGTGGTCATGACGTGATCTGCGCGATTGACCAATCAGCGGTCTTCGAATCGCTGTGCGGAGACGATCTATCCGTTGTACACAGTCTATGGACAATTGTTCGTTGTGTTCAGTGACCTCAATTCCCCCCAGTTCACCGTCTATTTTTCATGACTTACCGTCTTCCAATAATCTTGTTATGAAACCTGATTTGTTTACATTGACTAGCACACTTGATTGGTGTCGGCACTTGACAGGTGAATGAACTTTCCTAGATTTCTTGTGTGAAGAAATCCTTATAAACTGAGACAGTTCCTGTAAACTGGGACGATCCCAATTTTCTGACCAGCGCCTCTACTGCCATACGTGATTTTTTGTCTTAAAAGATGGATTTCCTAGGGAAATCCATCTGTTTTGGAATTTGGTCATTTTCTTATGCGTCTATGGGAAGAGTGTCAAGACGTTAATGATGAAGAACTAAATGTCAGGATTTTAAGTCATCATCATTGCACCCTCAAGACTATTTTTTCCCCACCTTTTTTTTTCGGAGTATCAGATTCCGAGCCGAATGTGACATTTTAAGTACAAAAACAAACAAAAAACGGTTTTCGCTGAATGTTATTGTTAGATCTAACATTAATACGTTGTCTGTACGTACGGGCCTCCAACTCCAAGCTCTTCAGTCTATGTATTGGTGGGTGTGCCAACGCAGTTCAGCGGAACAATCACAAAATTACAGAGACTGAAGCAATTTGGTCTAGATAGGCCTAGGCCTACTGCATTGCCAGCAGCGCAGCCCGGCGCGGCTCTCACTCTCAGCTCAGCGCGCCGCCGCAGCGAGCAAGCGCAGCTCACAAAGCCAAAATTGAACTTTTCACAAGGCCATACGGTAAAGCTTGTTCACTTTTTCATTACACTTACAGTTTGTTAACAATCATATGATGAAGAGTGATGATACACCTTCAGATCGTCCCTTGACTGGACCCTAAAACGGGGCAAAAGAGCCAACGAGATCGAACCTCGAGCTCAGTAGCTGATACTACCAACGTCACTCAGAACTAACTTAGCGACCATTAACACAAATGCTCGCCAATCGAAGATATCGACCGAAAAAACAATGTACTGTGTCTTCTATAAAGCGCAGAGAAAAGATAAAAATCCTTTTCTCTGCACTCACCAAACTCACAAAAAATTGTTTTGAATGAACCAACAAAATTAAAGATGCATACCTCAGATCTAAGTTAGTGTTGGGTAATTTCACAAAGCATAGGTAGCATGAATAGAAAAAAAATTATCTCCGTACAGAATTGACAACTTTAGCGCTAGATTTACAAGAAGCTCTCTTGATTGACCCGGGGATTATAGGTTTCTTTAGACCTAGTATTCGTTGAATAGTATAGAGTTATCTGCTCCCTAGCTCATGTCATTATCATTTCATTTCAAATATCATTGTATAAAAACCATGCATTAGACAACTCTGCCAAAAAATTATAAAACAAATAAACATAAAACTAACAATAACAAGCAAATGCAGTTGAGTAGGTCTGTCGGCCAGAACTTTTTTATTATTTTTTTGTTATCGTAGATAAAAGTTATATGCATGAGCTATATGTTTGTTCCCAGGACAAATTTCCAATTGAATACCCTATAGCTAGCTTGAATATCCAAATTGAATACCAATTGAATTGCAGCTATTGAATTGGCACTGAATTGGTTTTAATTTGGAGTATATGGAAAGTAAGTGGGTATTCATTGAAACCGATAAATGATACATACCCATGAAACCATTTGACTATTGGTCCCAATGGTTTCAACTGGAAATCAAGCCTTTATATTGGTCTCAATTGGTCCCAAATTTGGACACCAAGAGAAACCAATAACTGCAATATTAGTTTCAATTTGTGTCAAAATTGAGGACCAATTGGGGAAGCAATTGGAACTTCTAATTGGCACAAGTAAAATTAGTAGAACAGTAGGCCTATTATCTCACCAGGAAATATGAAAAAAATTCCACCAATATCTGCGAATACTGTAGAAGCCAACCGGTGTGTTGGCTCAGTTGGTAGAGCGTTCGTCTCACAACCGGGAGGTCGGGGGTTCAAACCCCGGCCGCGTCAGACCAAAAGACGTTAAAAGATGGGAGTTGCTGCAACCCTGTTTGGCGTTCAACAATTAGGGATAGAGCCTCGTCGATCTGGCGCTGCACGGTGGCTGCTGGGCCCACGATCAATTGGGCAAAGCAAATTTTCGGAGTATTTCATTTCAAGTCTATATTTCGAACAATAAATTATGGATTTTCATTTGTTCATATTGTCTATAAAACGACAGAGATATTGTGCAGACTTTTATTCCTTCTTGCGATAGAGCGTGTGTGTGTCACTAGCGTACCTAGGGGGGGGAGCAGGGGGCAGATTACCCCCCCCCCCCGACGAGTCACAACTTATGCAAGGGACGTACCCTTGCCCCCCTGACGAGTCACAATTAAATGATCCCTGACATGTCTGAAAGCAATTCGGCATTTGCAGGGTCCCATTGTAGTTTTGATTTTGATTTATTTATTTATTTCCATTCAAACAAAAGATATAATCCAAGTACAGTGTAAATACATGTTCAAAATAATACAAAATAATAGTTTCATTGGGGACCAAAATTAAAGACCTATTCAGAAGATACATTGGAACCAGTTGGCCCCATTAATAATAGGCTTACATAAGAATATATATAGCGCACTTTCCACACTGTAAAAACTGTGGCCAATTGCCAACTGGTTCCAGTTGCCCAATTGGTTTTAACTGGAACCAATTGGCAACTGGTTTTCAATTGGAACCAGTTGTTCCAATTTCCCTATTGAAACCAGTTGGCCAACTGGTTTCAATTGGGTTTGCTTTAATTGGTTTTAACTGGATTTTGGTCCTGGGTGGTGTCGCGTCGCATAGGTTTTGTCTGGATGTGTCCTCGGAAATAGGCCTATAATGATTGATTAGACATGTTAGATGCATAGCGCGGACCTGTATAAGCATTGTTGCATTTCAAAAAAGATGAGAATGTGACTTTTTTTTTATAGAATTGCTCAAGGCGAGTTTGGCTAGAGAAAAAAATATTGGCAGATATAGCCTATAGAACTTGACAACTTCCTCCAAAGACTATAGTATTGTCAAATATTCTGCATTAACCATGCAGTTTATCTTTTCGATGATCATAGATAGCTACATGACGAAGTTTAAAACGTACAAATACGACATTTAAAGTTGGCCATGATAATTTCTTCTTCAGTAGCCAAGCCTAGATTGATTTACCTGCTCAGATCGAATGCTTTCCAACCCAGTATGAAGCTTTCAGTCTTTTTATCCTATTTTATTTTGAAACGTCGTGTCCTTCCCCGGGTCCTTCCTATATCAAACAGCTTTATCATAATGTTGGTCGCTTAGCTTCATATATTTTTTTAAGTATTCTTGTCCCTCGTAAAATAATTCCTATGTATAGCCCAAATTCTCACCTTTCAATCACATGCTTTAATTTTGTTTGAATGTTTGACCATTTGAAACAACGTGTTAACTTTCTATCAGTGTTTGGTCTGCTAACTTTATTTGTTTTCTAATGGTCGCTCGAAATGGCATTACGTGTTTTGCCTACGCAACTCGCGCGAGTGAACACTTCCGCCCTGGCCCTGCTAAGTACGGGTACTAGCTGCGTATGGCATGCACATAGGCATCGTTGCTCGCACAATATGTCTGCCCCATGTTGCCTGACTGACTTTTGTTGGTGGTTGAGAAAAAGGCAGGGTGACCAAGAAGATTGATGAACATGATGGAGGTCAGTAGTCAAGTGGACATATGCCTCTGGTGGTTCGTTTTTGCCAAGTGAATCAACTTGGACTTGGACCAAGACTGTCTTGGAGTCTTTGTTGATTGAATGGACCGCCAGAAACAACCGGCGCGGCATGACCGGGGAAAACCCGGCCCGTCCATGTGGGAGTGGGCGTGGCATATGGGTGTGGTCATTTTGACAATTGTTTCATTTATAGTTTGAATCCACATGAATGAGAAAATTTGTAATTGTGGTTTGACGGTCGGGAAAGAGTCCCATATGCACCCCCACCCAAGTCTTGCCAGACTAATCCAATTCTTTCACTTCATATTTTTCTATCGATTCTTTCCCCATGACTTTAGTGTTTCTTAATTGGGACTCAAACTCACCTCGTAACTGCAGTCAAGACCCACTCAAGGGTTCATTACATGCTGACGCACACTGAAAAATCATGGAGCTGTTGTAGCTCTATGGAAAAATCAAGTGATAGTGGCGTCTCAACACCCGAGACCTACTATAGGAATCCATATGCACTGCCAAACATGGTTCTGTGTGCGAGGTATACTAATATTAATAACCTCGCACTCATAATGATGAGTGGTCAGTACCTGTCAAAATGCTAAACAATAATCAGAAATTTTCAAATTCCCAGAAAAGATAGATCTATTAAGGTTGTAGTTCTACCTACTCTGCAACAAATCTGAATGAAGCCACTAGTCTTGTTGCAGATCCAGAGCTACCAAGTCTCACGCATTATGCGTGAGACTCAAGCCCCGGGGGGGCCACTTACGTTGACGAGTGGATACCATGCGCGACCAAAAAAACACGTAAAAAGGATGTCTTTTTCACGATGGGCACGTTACGTACGTAACGTGATAAGGGTGTCAAAAACACAAAAATAATGAAAAAGGGTATCTATTTCACTAGGAAAATTACGTGTTTAGGGTCGAAATTGTCGGGATGATAAAACAAAATTAAAATGTTTTATAAAGGATGTCCTTTTTGCCCCAACGCTTCGTGTTTAGAGTCCGATTTGCGCGAGGTGTAGAAGGTGGGGTCGTACTAAACCAAATAAGGTAAAGCCGACGACCGAAGGACCCGTAACAATAAAACATTCCTGTACTTGTTTAGGGGTTCATTTCAGGGAATATTTGCCAAGAGTATCGTTTTGTTTCCAATACTTGTTAAGGGTAGGGTTTCACACGCCAATACTTGTTAAGGGGTGCATTTTCAGAATATGGAAATTACGTGTTTAGGGTGCTTTTCGAGACCCCGTGGTCGCGCATGGTATCCACTCGTGAATGGAAGTGGCCCCCCCGGGACTCAAGCATTTTGGACTCTTGTTCATCCCCTCAAATCTCTGTCTCACGCAACTATCATAGCCTATCCCCATATACATTGTACACTATGTCTGTGATCTCACTCAGATTCACAGAAAATCTCACGCATAGCTGGTCTTTGAACTTGGCATCTCTGCAGATCATCAATTTCCAATTAAAAAAATAACGTAAATTCAGAATTTTAGGGGTGTTGGAACTTGGAGTAACATGTATGATCACCCTGACAAAAAGTTTGTTGTAAAAATGCCAGAAGGAAAAAAATATATTGATGAGTGTTTGAGGAAATCCACCTAAGATAATTAAAGTTTGCAGATTTTTAAGATTTTGATCATAACAAGCTTATACATATAAAGTGCATAAGTTTGAATTTTTCACTGGCTCATGATGCCTTTTTTTTCTATCAGGAGCAGGTGTGAATGATTTTTTTTCATAATACTGAAGTTACAAACCATTTTCAATGTTTGAGAAAATAACATTTCGATTATTTTTTTTCGTTCAAAATATATGGGGAAGTTTCTGGCATATGATGTTTAAATATTTATAGATAAAATTCTATTAACTTTTGTAATCTTTGATAGATCTTCTGCAAACCTTCCTAAATATTTTTCATTATTTTTTCTGCTACTTTTTATGAGGGTAAACTTCCTTATTACACAGGAATAACTCTTCTGAGGATTTTTTTTTTTTTACAAATTCTGAAATTTGATCGGAGGTGCAATTATTAGTTGAAGCTTTTGTCTAGTGTTTGAGTTAATAACTTAAGTTTTCTCTCTATTATTTTTCATACAGAACCAAGAGGAAGCATGCATGAAATTCTTAGAAAAATGGCTGGAATGTAAATGTAAGTAGCTGTTTTTGCTAGGTATACTTGTACAACTGCTTGATGGATGATTTCATTGTCTTAGGAAGTGACATAGTTGGATGAGATATGAGATGTCTTGATATTGAAAGACATTCTTATTCTTCTTTGTTACTCCTATATTTCAGCTCTAGGTGGTCAGTTCCACAGCTACTATGTATACGGGGAAAGAAGAGACTGCACTCAACTCAAAGAAAATTACGATCTCTGTCTGAAGAGGGACTCGTGCCCTGAGGCAAAGGTAAGATGTTAATGGGAGAATTCTCTCACTTCATATGTGATATCCAAACATAAAGGTGATATTTCCTGCACGCTAATATAGCAACTTGTCCCCCAAATTAACATGCTGACACCATTGTTCTTTGTATAGTCATTAAATGGTCCAATGAAATTGGAGTGCATTGAGTAAAGGAATGGCAAGCAGCAAATTTTAATGCTAACAATATCTAATGATAGGTGAGGAATCTCTGTAAATGAACCTAATTCCAAAGTAATTTTCATCAAATATTTTTATTTGTGTTTACCTTCAGAATTTGATTGGGTGTGTGTACTGGTGAACCTCATATTTGGAGGAGGAAGAACTGGAAGAGATGGGGATGGGGTATACAACCCTATTCCAATTTTTCTCAGATGACAGAAAAGGGTTGTCTTCGATGATGTAGCAATCTGTCTGTTATATAGGAAAGGAAGTTTCTTAAACCATTTGGCCTCTTTTTATATGCCTTAAATGTTTGCTGTTGTTGTTTTTATGAGAGGGTGGTTATTGTTTTGTAACTTATGAACTATAATATGAAGTGAATGACTGAACAAAATAGCAAGGTTTAGGAGTTTTGGAGTGATAGCTTTGATTACATCCTCCTCCCCATATTTATCATTTGTAGTGGTTAATTACTTAGGCATTTTGTGTTAAGTGACATATATATTTTTATTTTGTGGTTGATATGTTTCTTTTTATATTCTATATACTGACCTGGATGGAGGTAATGGGGTATGGGATGGAAAACCTGTGGGTCATGGTAATTTAGTTAACCTTCTCCAAACCCAGGCAACCCCTTCATCTCTTTTCTTGGTCCTTTGTATTATGTCACATATTGTTTATGTAATTTGTATTGTATAATTCATGTATTTTGAAACGCAGAATAAATGATAATAGCAATAGTAATAAAATAAGGATTATTATGTTTCATGTAAAAATGTATTTCTAACTTTAGTAAATTTGTTCTGTTTTATAAACCAATCAATGATCATGAACATTTGTGTATTCAATGGAAACACTTATTCTTGATTTTGCATTGACTCAATAATTTTGTTTTTTTAGGACATTTTTTTGTGCGTTCAATTATCATGATTATTATTCACATTAATTCAACATTAAGTATGCATTTTATTCAATTCAATGTTGGTGTATTAAATGATGACGAAATTTAAAAATCTGTGAATTTGATGAATAAAAGTGCATTCAATAATTGATACAATCACTAGCTACTAGTATGTTTCCACCCATTCAATAATGGTGTATTTTGCATTCAATTATTATATAATGCATTTAAGTTGTTGATATACATTCAACTGATATGCAATCAATATATAAAATCGTAGATCCCATTTGATATCCAGTTTTGCTGCAAATTGTCCTTCCATTCAGAATTCTCTGGAGGAAAGAGAAGCAAACCTTGCTAGAGAGAACTCTTGTTTGTGGGAATTGAGATCCCATCCTCCCAAAGACTGGCCTAAGCCCGGATCTAGCGTTCATCTGAAGTCCTCTGCAGAACAGATACGCATCACTAGTTGTCAATAGAGGTCAACTTTCATAGACAGTGCCTTCCAAAAGCTAGTGTAATAAAGCTCTAAAAGTCTTCCCTTTTAATGATTATGCTTTGAAATTGAGATTTCAATATGCAAAGTATACTGGTGGTATTTTAAACATGTAGAAATCATGGAAGGTCCATGATAATTTACAATTTCTTGCTAAAAAGTCACATCATTTTTAAACAAGAGAATATGAATAAGCTGAATCATTATCTTTTATCAGGAATCATTTGATTATGCCCTGTCCCATAAAAAGAATGGTATACTAAATTCAATAACTCTAGAGATGATACTAGTATATCAAGCAGGGAAAAGTATTTTCTCTCCATGTGCTATTATTCCCTTCTACTTTTTATCTTAAATCATCTATGATGTGGTCAAGTCAGAATCCAATAATGGTCGGGCTAATGATATTTGCAAACTGCATACTAATTAGAGAAGTCGTTTCCGAGTTTTAAAAGCAAAATGTAATAAGTTTGTTTTGAACTAAGTGGAATGGGGCTTGTTTACAACCTGTACTTTGTAACAGACATTTATCATGTTCATAAAGCAGATTGTATACTTTGTAAATCTTAGATGACTAATCATGCTAATTATGACCTTCCATATTTAAGATTGTGATTTATTAAGCCAATCACAACTCAAGATAGGACTTATAGTCATGTTGAATGAAATTTAATGAATACAGTAACCTCAGTTAATGCTACCATCCCTGGAAACCTTGTTTGTGATTGAATGAGCACTGTGTCCTTTGTCCCATTAATCGATAGATACTATTAAGGAAAATCTTTGTTTGCTATTTCTACTAAAAATACAGACTGAACAAGTTATCAAATTTGGCTTGATCAAAAGATATCATGTGTATTGCTTTCAGGTAAGGGTATAGATCATATATCTGCAGCTTTTGATATCCCATATTAAATGATAAATTTACTTTTATAGGATGTCTGTGGCATGTAGATTTTTATGAAGACAAAATTAATCATATTGCTCATTCATTGATCTTGAAATCAGGTGAGACTCGTGGTTTGCAATCCATGTTATTTAGGACTGATTGCATTGATCATTATGTGCACTCAATCATACAAATTATCACACTAATCTATTGCTAAAAATTTTGTCACTGGTCCTAGCTCAACAAAGACTAAGAAAATAATTACTGAAAATTTGTACAAAGAGTTATAAATAATTTATGACATGTTAATTTCTCAGACATAAACTAGCTCAATGATATTCCATTCTGAAGTATGTCTTAACAAACTGGATTGTTTTTCTACATTTTCTAGTAAACAAATGTATAAAACTAAAATATTTTTATCCTGATGGTTTACTAGGCCTATCTATTTCTATGTTCAGGTTCTAAATCAAAATAAATAGAATATAATTAAGTATAAGTTTTGTACTCTATTCTTATCTTCGTTCAGTGGATAAGAATATAGAAGTGTATTATGTCATGTTCATGAAGAGATATTGCGAATAACATGAACTTCAACCAACATGTTATGTATGTGCAGCTATTTTTCTTAATTTTTTTTTCTCCTGGTAGACATGGTAGACATAATATTCTGATGGTTCTTATCATTTTACCATAAGGTTATCACATATCATACTGTGCAATATGAAAAGATATTAGGGCGAGAGAGAGAGAGAGAGGGGGGGGGGGATGCCACTGATATATTTATACTTTAAATATTATGGTATTTTGGAAGTGACATCTATTTCTATATTTTGTTTAGCTTCATAAAAGGTTTATTTATATTTCATTTTGTATCAAAACGAACCATTTTTTCTCATTGGAACTTGTAATCCTGATATGATAATCATCAGGTTTAATTGAATTTAAGCTCCTTGTTCTGTTCAACGAAATTGTTTTTAATGTATTATGTTTTCTGTAATGTTTTGTTTTTGTTATTATATTGAAACTTGACAAATAAATGTTAAATTTTGGATACTGAGCTTATTCATATGTATATATTTGTTATTCTTGATATATATATTCAGCTAAAGTGCTATTTTATTTCTTATCATTCAAGAAGCACATCAAAAATAATTGTCAAGTTCTTTTCAAACGGTGGAGTACTCTAAAACCAAAACATTCTTGGGCAGATTCTGTAGAATTGAAACAATGAATAAATGTGAAAATAAAAACGGCAAAATGCAACAGCTTCAACCATCATCGATCACCTTTTCTTCAGCCAGGCCGGGTTACACTAAAACCGAACTATATGCCGAATATAATTTCGGACTGATTCTGCCCGAGTATGTCCTGATTTTGATGGATTCGGAACCTTTCCGTCTCTAATTCGGGAATCAAATCGAATCAAAATAATTTGGGAGGGATGAGAATCGGCTAGTTTTTAAGTGTTCAAAACCAGGAGAATACCCTCCAAAATACCCCCGAATGTGGCCACAACGAAATTCATTCGGGCCACATTCGAGATGCAATTCTTGGTCCCGTCGCCCCGTCACTGAATCAACCGACTCTTCAGCCGTAAAGAAATTCGATCGACCACTCGCTGGTTATCCCCCCCTTACTATTCAGCTCTCTCGATGCATTTATGTTTCGAAAGCTGCTGGAGTAAGAATCACTGGCATACGTCTTAAATCCGGCCCGGGAGAGATGGGGGTGTTCATCGACCCCCCCCCCCGGCCTCCACTTTTTTTTGGGGGGGATGCGTGCCTGTACAAAGAGTAACGATGAGTTACTGATGACTAATTTAATCAAAGCCGTTAATGAAACATCTAGGCATAATAAGATAGCTATAATTAATACAACAATCTGATAAATATTTCAAGTATTAATTTTGCTCAAGATTTTTAATGTTGCATCATCTCCAAATAATTTCGCGCTCGCATTATTTCTTTACGTTCTATTTTTTTTTACGATTACAAATTAAGCTGACTAGAGTATCCGGTTTCGTGTAAATACCCCAAAATTCCAGCGCTGTGCGCTCGCATTACTTCTTTATACGACTGATAATTCATGTCCAGGCTCTGCGTTTTCATGTTCACGAATTTAATCAAAATGTGCTGGAGATAATATCCGGTTTTCAGGTCAAGAAAGTTAAAAATATCAGTACGTGCGTTGATCGCGCTCGTTGTCATAAATTTTGTCAATTACAGCTAAAGAATGTCTCTCTCAGATCAGTATCATTTTGGCAGGAATGATCTCGCGTCGAAGGAGAAGAATTAAGAAGAAAAAAGTGAAGAAGGAAGAAAGAAAAGGGGAAAGTATCATCTCCACTTAATAAAATGATTTTTCTCGGGATTTTCTTTTGTTTTATAGTATTATAAAAGACGATAACAAAATTTATTAAAAGTCGATGGCCCAAATCCAGGAGCAGTTGCTTCTTTTCCATTGCGGGATCGTTCGGATAGAGAAAGGGGGGGGGGCGGTGGATCCAGTGGCGTATCTACGGGGGCACGTGCCCCCTCCCCTTCATCAGCTGGCACTAAAAGAAACGGGGAAAGAGGGAGAAAGATAGAGAAACGGTGGAGGGGGGAGAAGAAATTATGAGTATGCTCAGCGGCTGTTATATTATAATGTATCATAATATATACATTACAATATTACATAAATATTTTTTTTTCACTTTATGAAACAATTTGCTTAGGGCCAGTGTGTTCATCACTCTTAGTGATTGTCTGTTTAATGAGATAAGTAAGTGGATTAAATGGTATAAGACATCCCGCTTTTAAGTCTGACTGAATATGCAACAAATTTTCTCGAACTTTAAGCTTCTATTATTTTATGTAGTTACATAAGCTTCTTTATTTCACTACTGAAGTGATTCCCCCTTTTAAAGTCTGCAAATAAAACATTTCCATTCTGTGCTTACGTTCGCATTGGTAGATTTGTGAGAAACCGTATGTCTGCTCTTCATGAATTCCTAACAAGAGTCCTTAAAATGCCCCTAGTATTCTGAATATAAAAAAATGAGCTCGCACTTAGCGCTCGCATTATTTGGTCAGTATACTCGAAATGTGTATATGGTCTTTAGAATTCCTATATACAAACAAGCATTAGAATGCCCCTCTTGCTTAATCCTTAACTCCTTAATTGCTTCATCCCGGGGGGGGGGGCCACTTCCATTCACGAGTGGATACCATGCGCGACCATGGGGTCTCGAAAAGCACCCTAAACACGTAATTTCCATATTCTGAAAATGCACCCCTTAACAAGTATTGGCGTGTGTAACCCTACCCTTAACAAGTATTGGAAACAAAACGATAATCTTGGCAAATATTCCCTGAAATCAACCCCTAAACAAGTACAGGAATGTTTTATTGTTATGGGTCCTTCGGTCGTCGGCTTTACCTTATTTGGTTAGTGTTGGGGCAAATATAGGACATCCTTTATAAAACATTTTAATTTTGTTTTATCATCCCCACAATTTCGACCCTAAACACGTAATTTTCCTAGCGAAATAGATACCCTTTTTTCATTATTTTTGTGTTTTTGACACCCTTATCACGTTACGTACGTAACGTGCCCTATCGTGAAAAAGACATCCTTTTTACGTGTTTTTTGGGTCGCGCATGGTATCCACTCGTCAATGTAAGTGGCCCCCCCCCCCCCCGGGTGCTTCATGCATGTTTAACACAGGTCTGGCATTTTTTTCCTTCTCAGGCTCTCTCTCCCTCTTGCATGATCTTGAGTTTTACACCTTTTTTTTTAAAGGCCTACCCCATCTGCTGCTTTCTCCCTTCCGTTACTCTTTCACCTTCTTCACTTTGAGTCTTCGCTGGCCGTTAATTATCATTGTAAAAACTGCTTTGAGAGCAAAATTTGCCTAACGGACCAGGCATATGGAACAATATTTACAAACTCACATTTTTTTACAAGATTCTTTCTCGTGTCATTTGAGTCATATGTAGACAATATTTTGATATGTATTGTGGAACTGTGTCTCGGTTGTGAAATTGGCTTCCTGTCGGCCGGTGCAATACTGATGAGGGGCCAAAAAATATATATTTTTGGCCCTTAATTTTCCGCGTTGTTTTTTTCTGCGCATTTTGTCCACTCTTCAGTGGCAAAAGGCAGTGACCTCCCCGCGGGGGGGGGGCTGATTCTTTGTTTAGATCAAGAACATACCACATTTCATGCGTAAATTAATTGGCTTAATATATTAGCGAGCTAAGATCATGGTACCGAAAGTGACCTTTATAGTTTTAATCAGTAAACAAATCTAATAAATAGCGAGCTTTCTAATTTCTGGTACTTGATCTATATCTTCATCCAGCAATAGGTCCAGGGTCTAACCCTCCCCTTCCCTGCCTCATTTACGACCCCCCCCCCCCCCGCCCCGAAGAAAAAAAAATATTACTATACTACAAAGACTGTACTGCTGAACAAAACAAGTGCTAGCTTGCGCTTGCGATGTTGTTTACATCCGGGTATTCGTTTAAATGCTTCTGAATTTTGTCCGAATATTGTTTTGTGTGTGAGCTCCGTCGCCGTTTTTCACACAGTTGACCTTTCGCATATGTCCTTATGTTGTGCTGTCATAGTATTCTTTGGATATTTTGAAAAGTGTACAGTTTGCAGTTTTTTCTTACATCTTCTCTTCTGTAGCGGGGCTGTGCTGAGCGAAGAACCAGTCAAGTTTTGAAAGAAGGTACCCGAGCCGAGACAGGCTGACAGACGGGCAGGTAAAGAGTGGTAAATGCATACAGCATAGGCTACTTACTATATCACATGTTTGAATGTGCGATGAAATGCGTTGTGTGCTTGCTTACATACCGTCGACTGTATACTCATACGTCATAGAGACCATTGCATTGCCGTGCTTCTTGCCGTGGTGACGGTCGACTCTGAGGCGACGTGTCCATTTCAAAATGTTCAAGTCAATAAGATTTTAAGTCTAATTTCTAACCAATCCATTTCTGATTCGAAAATTTCGAATGGTTAGTAACGAGATTAAGAATTAGTGTCCTAGAATAGATCTTCTAAGTTCTAACTTTTAGTCTTGAAATTGATGAGTGTTTTTTGTCTGATCATAATGTGATGATGAAGACAAGTTCAAGTTGTGGAGTCATTCTCATTGTTCTACTGGGAGTTGTATTGTTATTGTTACTAGGCTGAAGTTTTGAAAAAAAAAGTCTGAGGGGTAGGGGGGGGGGGGGGGGGAATGCTAGTTATGGTGAGACTACCACATATCGACCACATCTTTTGAAACCGACCACCTTGCGCGCGTTAAAATCATTGCGTATAACAAGCGATACGCGAGGGAGAATAATAGGCACAGTGACCATAGAAACGACAAGAATCGATTTTACGAGAAAAAAAAGCAACAAAAAGTAAAATTTAGTAGAATTATTCAAAATTGTATTGACCAAACCCATGCAAACCCCGCTGAAAAACCAAGAAATACGATAGGAAACGGCTTTAGAACAAATATCCGTCGTCAGTCGTCGAATCATGCGCCGGAGCTCGCAGTGGAAGTAGTGAGGCGATTATTTAGCATCTTGACATAGAACTGATTTGAAAGAGTAAAAATATTTCGCAACCGCTACAAGAATCGGCCATAAACTTAGTGTACCGCGGGTGGTCGGTTTCAAAAGACGGGTGCAAATGAGCAAACAGAAAATCGTCGCATTCGTTGTTCGTCGATATATACGCGGATTGAATCGGAGATGCCGAGCGAAACATGGGATTCTGATCTGCTCCATTTTCTGCACAAATGAGACGAAAACTGGGTAAAATTGATGAATATTTTCACAGATACGATGCTTAGAAGATTAGGTGGTCGATAAGGGGTAGTTCCAACCATAATTTGAAATAAAAAATTTGAAGCCTAATGTTACAATTCGCTATATACGATTGTAATGAAAGTATCATGTATGGTTGGAACTACCCCTTATCGACCACCTAGTTCTAAGCATTGTCTCTGCGAAAATATTCATCAATTTGACCCAGTTTTCGTCTCATTTGTGCAGAAAATTGAGCAGATCAGATTCCATGTTTCGCAAGGCGACTCTGATTCAATCCGCGTAAATATCAACGAACAACGAATGCAAAGATTTTACATTTGCTCGTTTGCACCCATCTTTTGAAACGGACCACCCGCGATACACTAAGTTTACGGCCGATTCTTGTCGCAGTGGCGAAATATTTTGACTCTTCCAAGTCAGTTCTATGATGTCAACATGCTAAATGATCGTCTCACTACTTCCATTGCAAGCTCCGGCACATGATTCGACGATTGACGACGGATATTTGTTCTAAAGCCGTTTCCTATCGGATTTCTTGGTTTTTCAGCGGGGTTTGGGTCTGGTCAATACAATTTTGAATAATTTTACTTTTTGTTGCTTTTTTTTCTAGTAAAATCGATTCTTGTCGTTTCTATGGTCACTGCGCCTATTATTCTCCCTTGCGTATTGCTTGTTATACGCAATGATTTTAACGTGCGCAAGGTGGTCGGTTTCAAAAGAGGTGGTCGATATGTGGTAGTCTCACCAATCACCATACTTATTATTAAAAGTTAATTTGGTGTTTGTTCCACGTTTGCCAGGATTGGAAAAAGGCCCTGTGTAATTGTCATTGACCTTGACATTTTCCCATTCAATATGACTATCTCGTATCTCGCATGCAGTTGCCTGCACAAGCACACGCAAGTCTGATTGCCTGCAGAAAAGTTTTGAACATGCTGAAATTTTTGTACGGGTATGTTGCGGTTATTTCCTGAAACTCACCCACAGGCATATTACAGGGCTTGCATGGTCATCATGGAACTATGTGACACTGACTAACACAGGGCCTTGTCATAATAATAAGGTTTGAAAAACAGATAAGATCCACAATTGATGTAGTTCACCAGAACCACGTCCTCATCTGTGTACAGTATCAACTAATGTACATGTTGCAAAACTGCATTGTTGTGGATCAAGACGCTGAATATGAATATTTTTTTTTACAAGCCAAATGTGTGAAAGCATAATGTAGATGCAGTTTGTAAACCATTGTCATGCCATCATCATCCATAATAGTAGGTAATCTTTTTATCGATCACTTTCCTCAATTCCATCTCTATCTCTATTATTACCAAATATTGATGTTATCAGTATCATCCACATCATATCCAGGGAAATTTTTTTTTTTCCTGTGGCGGCTGTTTATGAGCTCACCAGACCAAATTTGCCACATACATGTAGTTTACATTGGACCCTACATGTGTGTGAATTTTTGAGGCTCTTTTTTTAGTTTTCCAGGGCTCTGTACAGGAATTTCGAGGGCAAATTTGCCTAGGAGCCCTCATGTAATATTTTCTCTGATCATATCCTTCAGCATCTCCAACCTCATCATCTGCTTCATTCATCTTTTCATTTTTCATTATTGTCCTCATCTTCATCAATTATCTTAATCTCCCCCCCCCCATGAACTCATCTTTAAAAGATATATATTTTGGGACATTTCCCAGTTATTTTTGTGTGCATCCCTATCAGTGCATATTTTACGCCATGTGCTTTGACGTCACAATACATGTACATGTAAGTGCACAGGTGTGTAAAGGGGCTACAGGTATCAGCTGATTTTCCCAGTCATCGGCACTCTAACAGCAACTTTGGTGACTTATTTTACAAAGTTATAATAACTGAAAATAGTCTATGGACCAAATTCTAAATGCCTCTACTTTTACCTCTTCAGAATACTTTACTCTGCACTGCAGTGCTACAAAGTATGACAAATATGACCTCAAGTTTATGGGATAGTGATGAAGAATTATCCTTGTGTAGATACATGTGTGTGCCTTTGGATGTGTTTTTTTAAAGCACATTTGTCCAACAAAAGTGCTGATAGTTTGTTCACAAGCACATGAACCCCCAATTTTTGATATTCACACCTCTTACATGTAAGTATACTTTCTCTACAATCATGCAAAATCTGATGATAATGAAATGGGTTTTGAGTATTTTTTAAAAATAAAGTGTAGCATTTATTGTACTTCTTAAATTTTATAAATTTCATTTTTAGATATGTTTTTGTCGTCTTTCACACCTTATTTTCAAAATTGAAGTTGCTGCTACTCTTAAAAGAGCAAACCAATAGCAATATGAGTGGATTAATTCTGAACTACTTGTGCAAAATTTGATTAAAATCAGATGGATTTTGGCTGAGTAATAGAGGTATAAACTCGGCATTGTGATTTCTTGGGGTCTAAAAATGCACATTTATTTTCATTGTGTATTTCTTGAGACCTCTCAAATGGGTGAACTTCAAAGCTCAATGCAAGAAATCAAACACATAAACCCCTGTTATGTTTTGCACAACTTGGAATATTTAGGTGCTGAAGTAACGTAAGTAACGGTGTATTAACCGCATCCGTGTATTAACCGCACCCCCAACTTTGGACTAAAAAAAAAAAAAAAAAAAAAAAAAAAAAAAAATCTTCTCACATTTACATGCATATTTGAGGTATGGAGAAACAAAATCTAAGCTTTTAAGATTTCAAAGTATCCAAAGAGATTACCGGTATGCAGAAATATGCTGTTCTTGATCAATTCATCTACAAATGTTAGAAAGAAAGAACGGTCCCGCCAATATTGGCAACTTACACACTCGCTCACCTCACAGTCACAGTGTACACACACAGCACTGCCATTACATTGCAAACTACGATACAGTACAAGTCATGCCAGTACATCTTATCAAATTATGATCTGTGTCTTTCCCAGCGTAGGAGGAAGAAACATTCACATTTCTTGCATCACAATCTCACAATCACTTTCAGAAATTTGATGTCTTAGCATGAATTTTGGATACGGGATTATAGGAAGGTTCAAGAAACAAAGAAATTGGCATTTTTTCCAGTTGTTTTTTACGGCTTCGTGCCGTCTCTCTCGTGCGTGGTTTACATGGTATCTTATGAAAAGCAAACAGGAAAGAAAAAAAACAAGCTGGCGCGAAACGGGACTTTGAATAGCGCCAGCTTAAGTCGCACTGTAAACACATTACAACGCAATCTCTAAGCTCACTCAACTCTCGCTCAGCGGTGACAAAATATTACCGAGTATGCTTGGCGTCTCTTTTAAATTAGTCAGGGAACTTCACTACTTTGAATCGAGAATAAAGTCAAAATTAGTGTCATGAAGGTGGGTGCGTTTGTTATGGACAACATTTAATTAATATTGCAATAATCGCTTCCCATTACCCGCGGCTCATACCCCTCTAAACGACATTGCCTGGGCGGCTACGCCCGGCCACTCAATGTGTTGTGAACTGGCAGACATCGTACATGTACGGGAGGGGTTACGGCGGGCTGGCTCGGACCCGTCACCGTGTATAAACCGCACCCCCGACTTTTGCTTCTACCCCGCCGAGAAAAAGGTGCGGTTAATACACCGTTACTTACGGTAACTGCGAAATTTGGTAAAAATGACATGGATTTCATTTGGACTGTGGACGTCCTTAAGTTTATTAAGGGGATGGTCCACTCTGAAAATATATCTAAAATAGAGTAAAATTCACGGAGCAAAATGCTGAAAACTTCATCAAAATCAGATAACAAAAAAATAAATTGAATTTAAAGTTAATCAGTATTTTGTGAAAACATTTATGTGCACATCGTCATCGTTATGTGGGCTGATGATGTCACATCCCCACTTTCTTTTTTCTTTTAATGATATTATATGAAATCATAAATCTTTCATTTTTTCATACATGTGTAAATGATGTGTCTCCATTATGATGAAATATGTTACGGCAATGAAACATTTTAAAAAAGCACTTACATGTAATCTTTGTCAATCCAATTGTATTAGTTCTTGGTAGAAAAAAATGAATAAACCTAATTGCATAGATGATAAAATACAAAAGAAGAAGTGGGGATATGACATCATCAACCTGCATTCATGAATATTCTTAAAGGCATGCCTAGAACTATTTCACCGGAATAATGCAAATCTTTAAATGAAATAACTGTGTTATCCGATTTTGATCAAATTTTCAGCATATTGCTTTGTGAATTTTACTCGATTGAGATATAAATATTTCTGGCCTAGACCATCCCTTTGATATCAGATGGAAGTTTGACCAATTTTTATTTGATCTAACAAAAAATTGCCATTTACAGTTGTAAGAATATGAAATGATCACCAGCAGTGGCCTATGCTGCAGATGTGGTTACATGTTTTTTACTGAAACTCTGCTAATGGTTATGTTTTTTTGTAATCTATGGGAATGTTGATAATTTAGCCAATTACCAATTTAGCATTGGGAAGTTATACTTTTCTGAATTAATTTAATAAACCTTGTTTGTTGATGGGATAAAATATCTCAAAAAAAAAGCTCTACTGTAAAGTGCATTTCAGAAAAAAGATAATCCAAATCTAGAGGGCTGATATTCAGATCATATTTAAGTTTGTGAAATTATTTTGTATGGATGTGAAAGAAAAAATTTGTCAGCTTTCCATTGATACCCTATTTGTACCATTTGTGCCACGCATGACCAAATTAATTGATGTTGAAGATAACAGGTGAAGGTACCACTTTTTCCAAGTTTTGGTAAAGTACCGGTAGCTAAAATGTGTGATCGATAAAATAAAATGTAGAGTAATTTTAGAAAGAACAGTCAAGGCATTCCTCTGAAATGATGATTGAAATGTTAATGTCTTTTTTCATCCACACCTACATGTCTTTTTCTCCTTTGCACACAAAACTGGTATCGTGGAGGAATTAGGATATCTTGGACAGCTCGTCTTACCATTGCCAGATCATTGCACAAATTTAGCATCCACCTCATGTCGAATTCGGCCCTGCAAATCATCAAGATCTTGAATAGGAATTACAAGTACCTTGTTTTTAAATGTCCCAAAAGAAATAATCACAGGGCACGAGGTCAGGGGATCTTTGTGGCCTTTCGACATTATGGTCAAGGGCAACAACTTGATCAACATCCAAACTTCTTGGAGTCTATCTCGAACAATGTTGGATTGAAGGACAGGAGTGCTACTGTAGTGCTAGTCCTGAATCCACCAAAGATGCAGGTACACTCCTCAAACCTGCCTCTCAAAATGTTGGTCCGACTGTGGTACGATCTTGTTAATCATTTGCAAGTACATTTGCCCACTTACACTCCTTTGGAAGAAGAAGGTCCAATCAAGATTTTTGCCAGCCCAGGCATCGTTGAAAGTGTTCACATCATCTGCCCTTTCATCAAGTTTTCCAAAACTTCGAAAACGTGGCATTTGCACCTGTTGTCTTCAACATTACTTAATTTGGTCATTCATGGCACAAACGGTACAAATAGGGTATTGGAAAGGTGATGAGTTTTTCTTTGACGTCCATGTAGAATAATTCCACAAAATTAAATATAATTCGAATACCAGCCCTCTAGGTTTGGATTACCTTTTAGTTTTTTCTGAAACGCACTGTAGAGTTATCCTTGCTCCCTAAAAATAAACGACGTGCATAAAATGCAGGTAGCAAATTATGATGTGTAGGCCTGGAAAAACATGCAGCTCCAATTATTTACTTTAATTTTCACATAAAAGAGATAAAATTCAACGCCATCCAGGTTTTTTTTTCTCTTGTCCAGAGCACCCAAAATATTAGTTGGTGTAAAATAAAGTATATAATATTTTAAAGTTTTGCTTAATTTCACAAAATAGTTATATGTACATCCTGGTAGGTATGCAAATGAAGTGACTGCTGACGTCATCCACTCACTATTTCTTCTGTATTTTATTATATGAAATATGACATATTCTATTTTTCTCTTCATTGTTCTGTGAAACAATGTTTTGTTCCTTCCTGAATATGTGGAATTAGCATTGTTTTAACATTTTATGGTTCAGTCAAGTCGTTCCTTATTGTCACATTAGTAAAAAAAGCAACAAAATGAATGATTTACATTCAAACAATAAAAAAAAAATTGTGAGTGAGGAACATTATTGACTCTCATTTGCATATCACTGAGTTGTGCATATAACTGTTTTCTGAAAAATAAGTCTAACTTTAAAATGTCGTAACCTCCATATTTTATATCTGATTTTTATGAAATTGTCAATGTTTTGCTTATTTTATTTTTCTCTTTTTATTCAAATAAAAAAATTTCTAGTTTGGACTTGACCTTTAATAGTAACAAAATTGAAAATTTCAACTTTTTTCTAAAATTCCAGATAAATGGCTTTGTATCAAACAACTTGGTAACTGAATAAAGCAGTTACCTTTTAACTTTCAATTCATGCACAATAATCAATTCATGTAATCAATGAAGTAAAAGCCGATTAATTTATGTCCCACGATCTGTGCAAATTTCTATTCAATTTTTAATTTCTTATGAATATAGATTGCTTTGATTCATGATGTCCAATCTGTTCATTATAATGATGTAATAATTGCAATAGCAGATATTTAAAAAACAACTTCAAGATTTCCTTCAAATATTTACATGTGGTTAACTGGATATCAATTTCTTTATGTTTTGTTGTATAGGTTGAGAGGATGACAAATGAGAAAGAAGAAGAAGGAGGAGGTGGAGGAGGAGGAGAAGGAGGAGGAGGGAAAGAGGAGGAACCTGGTGGAACCATGAAAGATGATAGCAAGTCTTCAGAAGGTCATAAAAAGATCAAGTGGCGCTACACTGGGGTAAATATTTGTTCATTATGGCTTGTGTCGATTCTATAAAATTCTAAGCTTTTTTTGTTTTTAAATCTGACCCACTCCCCCCCCCTTCCCTTTCAGGAAGGCCCTACATATACATGTAGGGGTCAGACATGTTTTCTAGAATTGCCATTTAGTAAATGTTCAATAATGTGAGTTATAATAGAGTACCATCTAAAATTTCAATCTTAACAAAAGTACATCAACTGTTGAAATCTTTTTCATCCATTGTGCACTAAAATATTGTTAATTTTACCCTTGGTGATACATGTTGCTCTATTGTTTATATTTTTTTCTATCATTTTCCTTTTCCATGCATGATGAGAGGTGGTTGAATCTTTTTTAAAAAAAATCAAAAGCTTGCCAGGTTATTTTATTATGATAAAGTTTAATGTCTATTTGCAAAATAACCCTGTGAACAGTGCACTCTAATACCTAAAAGTTGGTCATAAATAGCAGAATTTGTCCTTGTTGTTTATCTCAAGGGTTTCAGGGGATTTTTTTTGCTGGGGACATGTTTTGAAAATGTTTTAAATTGCTAGAGACTTAGAATCAATTTTATGATTTTAAGAATGGGCTATTCTCAGAGAAGAAGTGATGTTTCTTACCAAAATAGCCAGGAAGGCAAATGAAATGGAATAGAAGTCACCAACATCACAGATGAATGCACCATTGGTCAGGCAATGTTTTAAAATTGGTTTTAGATGCTAGCAAAATTAAAATAAGTTTTATACATTTTTTGAGAATGAGCTTTCTGCTCTCTAAGAAGAAATATGAATTATGCATCTTCCCAAAATAATCAGCAAGGCAAATGGAATAATATACGACCAGCACAGATGAATGCATGATCATTTGCATTTAAATATGATCACAAATATTAGTTTCCTAATGTTATTTGCTTCTAAAGTTAAGTTTAACTTCAAGGACCTCTGTATGAAAGAGCACACATCTCACTGATTTTGTTGAGTTTCCCATTACTCTCATCCTAACACTGGAAACAAATACAAAAGTTCATTTAACTTAATAGTATTAATGTCAACATTGAATTGATATTAACTTTGTGTTTGATCCTCAGGATGAATTATGGGACCTTCGTAACAGTCCTGCATCGAGGAAGAAGCCGGCTTGTCTGCTCAGTGAATTTTGCGAGTAAGTTTTGGGAGAAATCTCTTCTTTGATTTTTTTTTTAAAGATTGCCTGTTTATCCCCTTCAAGTAGCAATGCTCGAAGTTTCTTTGATAGTATCTTGTGGCAGCAAAAAATACACGGGAATAACGAGCGATTTGCTCTGATAAGCCCTTAGCAGAATTCTTCTTCAGAAATAACTTCTCATCACCTCTCCAATATTTTAACAAACACTGTCCCAATTAGGGCCGGGTCAAATTATTTAGATGCTGTCCAAATGAGTGTTCAAAGCATACACGTGTACCTATTTTGACAACTATTTTTCTGGAGATTGTTTCATTTACTTGAAAAAAAGAAGAATATTCACCTCTTTCTTGACTCTGGAAGATTGTTTTATGACTTAACACTTGGCCAAACACCATAAATGCCTACATGTGGGACTACAATATGTAGTTCCACATGAAGACTTCCATGGTGTTGAACATAAATGTAACAAATAATTTTTTATCTCTTGATGGATGATTCCAAGAATGAATATTACAATGAAAATGTACTTCTGAGAATGAAACATGGTGCAACCAGTTAGCCAGTTAGGCTCTCTTTAATGCAAAAAAAACCCAACAACAAAACATAAACACAGAATTAACCCTCAGACATGAAAATTAGACTAATGAATTTTTCAGACAACATATTTAGGAGTGATCACTATTAGTTTTGTAATATGTAGTTTCCACTGTCACGATTTGCACTTCAATTGAAACGGTGGTCTTACTCATGGATTAATCGTAGTGATTGTATCAGAACAGTCATGGCAGTCGTATTGATCGTAGAAGTTCAAATATCTTCGCGATCAGTTACGAAGGGCCAATCATGGTGTTTGTCACGGATCGGACGGTAGTGGGAACTTGGTATTAACAGATTCCACTATTAGTGTTTATATGGAAAAGTTATATACTCCAATTTGTGAATCCTGTACAGTATCAACTAATTTGTACTTATACAGAGAGTATCATGTTGATGTTGCCATCATGCTAATATTACAAACCCTTGTGTAGATTGTGGGAGGATACTTAGGATTCAGCAGCACATGCAGCATTATGCCAGCACTAAGACATATTCTAATATGTAGGCGCGATAGTTCAGTTTGTAGAGTGGGGGTTTCGGATTCCGGTGACCCTGGTTTGATTCCCACTTAGTGCGCTAGGGCGTTTTGGTAAGGCATTGATCCTCATTACCAGGTCCCTCAGAGAGGACCTTGAGACGTTGGTCCTCTGGTTGCTTGCTTACAAGCATTCATGCTTTCTTAGCAATCAGGTAAAAAAATCATCATTTACTCTGCAGGCCATATTTCTCAACACAATCGTAAAATTTAGGTAGAATTGTTGATGTGGTTTTAGTTTTCATGTATTTCACCAAGTCCAAAGTGCCAATCTTTTTTCCACAGTTGCATATGGCCACCGATAAGCATGGAAATCAATTTTTTTTAAAAACTCCATAGAACTATTAATAAATATGTTGAGTAGGTGAAAGACATTTTTATTTCAGAGTACATGCTTGTACAGTCAGTAGGTAAACATTGATTTATTCTTATAAATTTTCTAACTTCTAGATGCATAAACTTAATCAATTACTTACATGGGCTATCAATTTGTCTGTTGAAATCACAGTGAGAAAGGGATATGGGAACCAGAACTGTGGCATGCATCTTTCTCTGGTCGAAGATCAAGAGGACCTTCACCATTAAACCTCTATGAGCCAAAGGAACCACTACGCAAGAAGTACTCAGGTGCGTGTACATATATGAGAAGTTAGGTACTTCACAACAATCAGAGTTGTGCCTTCACCCAATATTCTTTTCAGTGCTAATCCTCATATTTCATCATAGATAAAACAGTGGGCAATGAAGGAAAAGCACTGTGTAAGACACGTCATAGTAGGATTCTGCATAGATAAAGACTTTTAAGTTGCCTTGATTATATACATGCCATTCTATGAATTCACTTTAAATGATAAAACTTAGTGAAAAAAAAAATGCTGGAGATGTCTGAAATATTTTTCTTTTTACATTCAGTTATATCTTCAGATCCAGCTGGCACAAAAATGGTAAAGGTGACACCTACCTAAGGTTCAAATATTAACTTGGGGTACAATATGTTAAGATTCATCTGTTTAACTTCATTTTGCTAAAAATGCAAAAGAAATGTTTTAGAAATGTACCACACATTCAGTATGTTTTCTGCACAAAGTGATTTCTGTGAGCCTTACAAAAAATGGACAGTGCTCACTCAAGTGTAACTTTCTGTAGAAATTTTTCATTTGATAGATTAGACCCAATCCCAAGAATATATGTGAAAAAAATAATCCCCATCATGTTGTATATTTTTCAATTCCTAGGACTTTTTCAAAGTGTAAACTTTTTATTGATGCGCACTGTATAATAGAATGGTTCCATGAGATTTGCTCTGGTGACAATTGCTCCAATGAGAAATCTGCATCTTAGGCAAAATAAAAACCTAACCTCCAAAACTAAATAACCATAATTCTAATCTTTACATTATTCTGAACTAAAAACTCTTTATTACAATCCTCAAACTCAAACCCTGTGACTTTGAGATATTAAGACCAGAGCAAATGTCGCACGAGTGTATGTAATGTCACCAATACAATACTGTGGATATTTTCATTGTGATTTATTAGATGCCAAGGAGAGGATTCTTGATGAGAAAGATGGTATCGTTCTTAGTCCCCAGCGCAGAAGCTTCGGTCTCGGATGTCAGATGGCATTCCAGCCCCCTGGGCATGCCTCCGAACGACATCACAACCACAGCCCCACAGAGGGCAAAGACCACGATCGTCCTATACGCACTATCACCCGGCCAGGAACTGGGCGCATCATCACAAGGAATCGTCCTCCTGTGGATAGCAGCGATCGAGAGATTCTGCGCGACAGGGATCGTGATCGAGATCGGGACCGAGACCATGATATGGACAGGGAATGGATCAGGAACAGGAACAGAGACAGAGAATTTGATCGAGATAGGGACAGAGATAGAGATTTCCGTGATATGGATAGAGGTGGAGGAGGTCGCCAAGGTTTCAATAGATATTATAATAGGCAAAGTAAGTGGAAGATATGGGGCTATTCCAAGTATCATACCAAATAGAATTTCAGATGATTTTGTAAGTGATTTGCTACTATTTTGTAGTATCTTAACACTTGCAGGTTGAATAGGTTTTAATTGTTGTGAGAAATAAGAGGACTTTGCTTTTATAGAACATAACATTCTTTGTGCAAAGTACATGTATGCCACTTTCACTATGATTGAACCCAAAATTTATGTAATGGATCATAATTATGGGCAATTCTAATGAATAAGTGTTGAAATTTTAAGGGAGAAGTTCAGTGTAAACATTCTCAAATTGTCAACTCAGATCCTGCATGCTGTTATCAAGAGGATTTTTTTTGGGGTCTATTTTGTGTTTTGGAATCTACTGATGTTTACTGTATATTCTTTACCTAGATTACCGTCGTCGTAATGAGGAGACTCCTGAATGGTTCACAGTGGGTCCTACCAGCCAATCAGATACTATCGCTCTCCATGGGTTTGATGAACATGAAGAAGACAGTGGCAGTGAACCAGAGGTTAAAGGCAGACGTAAGTTATCAGTTTGAGAGAATATGATCCTTTTATTTCAGGAAGTGAAGTCTAATTGTGTGATTTGAATATAGTGAGCTATCATAAACACCTTAGCTGTTTTAACCAACTTTGGGGGCCTTTCAAATTGTTATGCCACAGAATATGGTGATGAAAGGATAAAAAAAATTGTGCCTGTCCACTGTGAAATATAAGTGACATATGATAATGATTCAGCAGCTTTAGGTAACCTTTGATTTCATTGCATCGAAAAAAATCTTTCCTGTGATTACAATGGTTAGAGAGAGGCAGATTTATATTTGTGCTAACAACCATTAACTTCACTTCATTGAAGGAATGTCTTCCTGCTGTTACATTTGTTGTGTAGACTGAGGTAAAGATTGGAATTTACAAATTTAGGCTTTGCTAAGAATGTGAAGCAGAAACACAAGGCCCACAATATTGGCAGAATAAACTAGACAAGGTTCTCGGGACACAGAGCTATGAGCTTTGTGTATCGAGCCCCAGGACAGCCATCAGATTTGATTGCCAATTTGACTTTTTTTTGCAGGTCCATCTGTTGCTGATAGGAATGGAAGTATGGAGACTGCCAGTTCCAGTTCACCTGAAGTCTCTCATGAAAGTGGGAACAACACCAGTGGGGCTACCTCAGCCAAGGACTTTGATGTCAATGATTTCTTCAAGCTGGAGAACATGCTGGTATTTCTCTTCAAATATATATATATATGTTTGCTTAAAACAGTTTTGTCACAATGGATAGCCATTATGGCATAGATCTGTACTGATTTATCTGTGTTAAGGCCACCGCACACCTTACGACCTGACCGGTCGCCGACTGGCTTGCGACTGAGTGAGGGGAGATGAGTCGCAAGGCAGTCATAAGCCTCGACACCGCACACCTTGCGATCCAATCTGCGACTCACGCATGCGCTTTTTGGCATAGCATCTGAGAAATTGCGCTTACTACTGCGTATGCGCGTTGTTTATCATAATACGCATTATGCAACTCTGCTGTCTGATTGGCTGGGGGGTTGGATTGAGCTTGCGATCCAGTCATAAGGATTCGACATGTCAAATCCTTCCGATTTTCCTTGCGACTTGTCTCTGACCGAAGCTGACAAGAGCTGTGACGTCACATCTCCCCTCTCCCAGTCGCAAGCCAGTCGGCGACCGGTCGGGTCGTAAGATGTGCGGTGGCCTTAATTGTCGCTAAATAGTCATATGTTTTTTGTTTTTTTTGGCAGTGGGAAGTCCAAGTTTAATTCAGAGAGAGTCTAGCAGAAAAATATTGAAACAAGCTGATATGGTATAAACTGCCTTCTCAAAGGGATTAGTCATTAAGTAGCTGTTGGGGAAAAGGTAGTGTGTGTTTAAGTTAATGCAACAAGATTGTGTAAAACAAACCTTGTTTTTCCCTTTTATTGCTGTGTATAGATTCATTATTATCCTTTCTATTATATACAGCCCCAGATACCCAATCCAGACGAAGGAGAGACAGTCTCGGGAAAGAGCCGCTTCAGTCATCTCTTCAACACCCAGAGAACCCGTACTGATAGCAGCGGTACAAGCCGTAGTAACAGCCGTCGATCATCACCCCATGATCCTGAACTGGAGCTCTACCATTCTGGGCTTGAACGTAAGTTGGTGTTATTATCCAGTTGTTTGATCATAAGGGGATTTGCAATTGCATTAATCACAGATATATTGTTCTTTTTATCTCGAGATTCTTTGCCTTATGAACATTCTTGCTGTTTCATTTCTATTGAAATTAAGTGAATTTTTTAATGAAAGCAAAATCTTCTGTTGAACTTTCATTGCACATGCTTATTTAGGCACCATTCTGTGAAGTTATTATTTATCACTTCAGCATGAATAGTCACAATTGAATCATACTTGAAAATACAGAGAAAGTAAAAGAAAAAAAGAAGAAGAAAATTTCAGGGATTTCATTCTAAGTGTCCTTTGATAAATGTTAGCAAAGTTGCTCTTTAATTTTCTGTTCAAATCTGTATGACAGAGTTAATTGGTAGATCGAGTCCCACAGTGATGATGGGTGAGCGTCTCTTCACCCCTATCAAGCCAGCTGAGGGTGTATCAATGAGCACCCAGATGGCGTTATTGGGAATGATGCAGAAGAACAAGCAACATAATGAGACATCTAATCCTCCCACAATACCCCAACCACAGCCGCAGAAGAATGGTGACGAGGACTACAGGAAAACAGTAGTCAAGCAGAAATGTTAGTATAGTCATTTGAGGTGGTTTCAGAATATTACTATGGCAGGCCATTTATCTAATTGATTGCTTGTCCATTCCTGTGTCCTGTTTCAAAATATGAATAAAAAGTTTTCTGCAATTTTAGGAAAGTAAGAATGAAGTGAAAAAAAATCAAATGAACTTATGTGATCTATGGCAAATATAAGAATGAAAATATGCTGATGAGTAATCAACAATTACTGATATGAATAAAATGATTTTGGAGACCTATTGGGCTTGCTATATTCCAGTTGTTGGTAAGGTCACATATAATTCTGAACAGCTCTGTTAAACACTATTTTTGTATTAGGAATTATTTTCTCTTTTGAATGCAAAGAAAGGAGAAATAGTATGAAAACTTGTTGCATGGATATGAACACTGATAGTCATGTTCACTTCACAAGTCATTTTTTTATGCATACATTCTACTGACAGTGATGGCAGGACAGGCAAAGAGTTTAGCCGAGATCGAAGCAGACATGAAGAAGAGCTCAGTCAACCAAAGCCCTTCGTCAGGGGACAGCCCTGCCCATTCTGGAAGTGGTTCTGGTACTCCTAACCATGCCCATCCGGGTGGTATGCGAGCTGGGGGAGCTTCTCACTATAGTATGTTTTATATGCTTCCTATAAACATTCTAGGTCATAGGAGCAGGGAATGGTTTTTACTATTGACCGTTGGACAATACAGGAATAACATTGGTATCTGCATGTAGACTTGCGCCATCAACAAACGAGATCGGGGGGGGGGGGGATAAGCCACTCATAAGTTATATTATTGATTAATATAATGTTATTATTCTACTCTCAAGAACTATTGCTTTAGTTGATGATGAATTATATACATGTATATATGGGGAGCTGGGTACCTTTGATGTTTTATATACAGATGACAATACTATTCATAATGATGATAATGATAGGAGCTAGATTATAGCATTTTTCCATAGGATACAAAGTCCAACTACGACCCTGGCTTAAGCTCATCGTCAATATATCTTCCTTACTATTGTTTTACAGTAATTGGGGGCCAGGCGAAGAGTTTGGCTGAGATTGAGGCCGACCTGAAGAAGACTAGCCTTAACCAGAGCCCAGCTGGTGGGGGCAGCCCTGCCCACTCGGGGAGTGGACCCAGTACCCCATCAAACATGGCCCATCCTGGCGGTGTCGGTGGTGGAGTCTTACCTCACCAGCTGTTTGGGGCAGGAGGTCAGCAGGGGCGTGCTAGCTCACCTCCAAAGGGCGGTGACCAGTCAGCATTCAATAGCTTTATTGCTAGTATGAAGGCAGGAGGAGGTTTTGCTGGTACAGAGGTAAGGTCGATATTTGATTTCAATGTTAGTTGCAGAGCTGCCAAGTAGTACGGATTTTCAGTATTTAGTACTGAAAAATGAACAGAATACTGATGGTTTGATGCAAAATACTGATTTCTCAAGTTTCAGTTTTATGTGGTGTCTTATGGTATTTCTTTGAAAATACTGATTTCCTCGCCAAAATACTGATTTTCAGCTTTAAAAATACTGAAATGTTCTTGTTCAGGTTGGCAGCTCTGTAGTTGATTATCACCAGCAAAATATAGCTGATGGCAAGATGCATCGCGGTCTCTGAATATTCATTATATACGTTCATTATGAGCTGCAATTCTGTGAGAGCAGGGAAGGGGGAAATGGAAGTGAGGTTTCATCGGTGCTTGTCCATGAAAAGTGGGCATTTGGGTACAACAAAAGTTCCGAGTTGGTTTAGAGCAACACAGAGCAGTATTGTGGTCAAGTGATTAACCTTTCATAATCGGCAATACTTTGGTCATAATCATATCCTGTTTCCGCAATATGTCAGTATAATCATAAACCATTCTCAAATATTCAATATAAGGTCAATAATACTGAAACATATAAAGCACTAATTGTTATGTTAGAACATGATTGAAATGTAAGGAAATATTATTGACATAAAACCTGCATGTGGAGACAGCCCATGATGAGCATTTTTTTTTTTGTAGATGGGTTATTGTAATACTTATTGTGATGGGGTATACATGACGACAAACCAAATTACTGGTCATGTGGCCCTTCTCTAGCCAATGTATGACCCTGGGAAAGTGCTTGCTTGTCAATAACCGGGTAATTACTTGACCATTTCAATGTATCTTCACCTATGTGCATTTAGAACTGAAAATTACGAGACTGTTAATTGTGAAAAGGAGGGAAAATCTCTTGTTCTAAGAGAATATGTCAGAGCAAGTTTTGTTACATATTTTCAGACCATTTGTTTGAAAAAAAATTCCACTCAATTTTCAAGAATTTTGAGCCAGTGTGTGTCTCCCGTTTATTTTTTTTTAAAACACAAATGACATGAGATTAGGGGGTAAATGAATTTAATGTTATATTACCTGATTAATTCATGTTTAGAATCTTAGACTTGGTAGAAAAAAACATTTTGAAGACTAGTATGAAATGTATTGATTGGTGTATTTTATTGAATATTAATTTTTAAATTGTAACTATCAATCTCGAATTGAGAATGATGATAGACTTGTTTCAAATATCCACCTCAGAAAAGAGAAGAACAAACGTCATCCCCCAAACCAGTTCACCCAGGGCTTGTTCAGCGCACTGCGTCACCACCTCCTGGCCACACCCATGGCCATGCCCCCAGTGCTCCGTCAGCCATGGAGAAGGTTGCAATGATGATGAAGGCATCAGAGCATCCACAGGAAGCTAGGCAACCTCATCCCCAGGCTCAGCAGCAGCTGCCACCTCATCACCCTCTGGCACACCAGCACATGCAAAGCCAGCAGCAGCAGCAGGCAGGGAGGGGTGTGTCTCCATTACCACCAGGTCTCATGGCAAGACACGCCCATCCCCATCCAGGGGCCCAGCAACCACCCAGGGAAGGACCTATTCTCAACCTGCCAGATAATCGGTGAGCCTTGCCTTTTCTTTGCATCTATGCATGAGTTTGTCTGAATAAGTCAGCGTTTTATGCAGTTTGTGTGTGCTTGATGATGGTGGTGTTGTGTAATGTGATATATTTGTTCCAGGGAATTTTTTTTTGTAACTTATGAAATGCTTGTGAATTTTTTTACCTTTAGAATGATATGTGTAGAAGATCATTTGCAAATGATGATATAACATGTCATGGTTGAAGAACACTCAGATTTATATTAAAAATATCTGTGGATGATGGCAGGGACTGATGCTTCCCAAACACTCCAATGTCAAAATTTTCTTCCCTCAACTCTACAGTGGACCTTCTCCCGTCAACCAGGAGGTGATGGCTACACTCTTCAAGAGCCATGCCCCTCCTGCCACAACCGCCACTACCGCTCCTACCAGCGGTCCTGCCCCTCATCCCCTTGGGTTGCAGCAACAAGCAAGCCACCAGGCTCCCAGTATGCCTCCCAGGGGTCTACCAGCTAACGTGGAGCAGATGCAAGCATTGATGAGGCAGAACCCAGAGCAGATGGCTGCTCTCATCAGACAGTATCAGGTGCATCAGCAACATCAACTGGCTGTAAGTGCTAGTTATTCATTAGCATTAGACTCATAGCAGATAAGGAGTTCCTAAAATCTGTTAGAAGGCAGATTTAGATTAGTGACACATCTTCTATGACACTTTTATATGGCCAAATATACTGTGAATGCTCAAGACAAGGAGTAATACATGTACAGTAGCATCTGCTCTACAGATAAAATACGCTGGCACATAGGAAGAATCAAGAGATATGTGCAGCAACCTCAGAGATTCGTACAGGCCATAGGGTGGGCAAGAGAATTATGGGGTGCATTTATAATTACTTTCATTTCTAATATTCTATAATTTATTTTTTGCAAGTGCATAACAATATTTTTGCCGCATATGCGTGTCACAGAATTTACATCGCACATTGAATCTTGCCTAGTAATAACTAGATGAAGCTGCTATTTATCAGCTTGAATGTCTAGTCTCTTTGATGTAGTATTGATGGTGTTAGGTAATTGTTATGATGATCTTTCGAGAGTGGATTCTGTTAGATGACTGCATAAATCAGATGACTGCATCAATAAATTAAGATCCTTTTACACATTCCTTTTTGTCTTTACCCTAATGCAGAGACAGCGTGCTAGTCCTGTACCACCCAACCAGGAGGCAGTGTTCACCATCCTCCGTCATGCCATGGCCAACCCACCCTTTGCAGCTGCCCTCATGGCACAGGCAAACAAAGAAGCTCAATTAGCCCCTGGCAATGCAGCCTCTGCTATCAACCGGGCTGCTTCCCCCAGGGACATGCTCACACAGGCCCTGCTTCAGTCAATGCCTCGCATGCAGTCTCCTGTCGGTAAGTCTCTGAATTCCTCCCATTTTTGCTGGATTACTTGCCACAACTACAGAAAATAAAGGATTCATAGATTAAATGGGTAAAAAGCAGTTTTGTCTGTTTAAGGTCTAAGATGCATTTATGTTGAAAGCTTGTAAAATTTTAAATAAGTCTCTCATTTTCATATGTAATATGTATTTGTAATTTTCAAATTTTTTTTACATAAATCTCTTAATATTCTATTTCTGTTAAATATTTGCATGTTGTCATGTTGATTTGAAGATAAACATAATTTATACTGAACTGAACTGAAACAGAAATGTAGAAAATCCCCAAATCATAAAAAACATCAATAAATTAACATGCATTGAGTATAATTTGCCTATATTTTTCAGATTTGGTGCCAACAAATTTCCCCCTTTTTAGAGGGTCAATCTCAATTGTGAAGGGATAGGTATATTCTGAATGGATTTGAATAGTGTTTCCATTTGATCATAGATAAAAGCCATTCATGCTTTGAATTTACCACTGCCATTCTTATTCCCCCCCCCTTTTTGTCTCACTTGCATAGCAGAGTGAGACTATAGGCGCCGCTTTTCCGATGGCGGCGTCAACATCAAATCTTAACCTGAGGTTAAGTTTTTGAAATGACATCATAACTTAGAAAGAATATGGACCTAGGGGGGGTATTCTGAAAAGTCTCGTAAGTTTCCACTTAAATATCCTTTTAAGTTACCCATTTAATGGAGCGCTAATGTACCTCCAAATTCGTATTCTGAAAACTCTATTAGCGCTCAATTAAGTCCCTTTAGGCCACTCCCCTACTGAGCCGAATTAGCCAATCAAATGCGCTCTTACAACGTAAAATTTTCTCCTAGCGCGCAGTGTCTCTTCACTTTGCTGCCTTGCAGCGCAGCGCCCGGCTGCTGCAGGTGCACTGCACCACGATCTTGATAAAAGTTTTTTTGCTGAAATGCTAAAGCATTTGCATCTGAGATTAGAGGTTTGTTATGTTGTTGAAATTAATTGTTGTCTTTTCCCTTTCTCTCTCATTTAATGTACCTTTGTGCTTTTCTCTTTTTTTCGAACGCGTTCTGATTTTCACAACTCTCTATTTGAATCCATTTGTAGCTTTCTTTCTTTTTCTTTTTCTTGTTTTTTACAATAATTTTTATTTGCCTCTGTCTCGGGGCCATGGTAGAGGGGGTTCTTCTTTAACTTAATTCCTACTTATTTTAAAAACTACATACTTTTCATTTATATGAGAAATATTCTCCAACAAAATTTGAATAAACATATTTTAAATATAAAAAAAGCATAATTAAAAAAAGCCGAAATTTAATTGATATTTGATGTTGAAACGTTATGACATTTATAGGTTTTTATAGGTGGGGAAAACGATGGCAGCACTCACTATTTTTTCTTTTGTATTTTATTCTATATATTCGTTTAAATACTAAAGGGGTCTATGCTTATTTTTCATTGTCAGAAACAAGGTTTAATTCAACCATGCACATTGCTGCATCTATCGTAATTTGGCAATTTCATTATTGTCAAAAAAAGTGTGCAAAACAAAATAGTTTACGATGCTAATAATTAAAGAAAATATAGAAAAAATAATAGTCATATTTTCCCTATAAGTACACAAATATTTCTGTCTCCTTTTTCCCCCTTTTCTAATTTATTTATTACCAAATATAGTCCCATTTAAGACAATCAACTGAGGTGACGTGGCCGAGTGGTCAAGGTGGAGCCTGACTGGGCACATGAAAGTATGGGGTTCAATCAAAGACCCTATTCCTTATTTTACTTGTTTCTATACACCACCTTTTCCCCTTTATTCTTTTCCCTTTTTAGCTCTCTCCTTTATTCTCTTCCTTCCTCCTTCCTTCCTCCTAGTATTAAACCGATTTGATGATATTTATACGAAATGAAAGCCACATTTATCAAGATATGATGAGACTTAATGGACCTCTTATCACCATTATCTTCCCCCACTGGAAAGTCCGCTAATTGAGCGCTATGAGACTTTTCAGAATACCAAAAGTCTCGTAACTACTCAATTAAGTCTTCGCGCGGTCAAAACGCGTACTATTGCAAGTGCGCGCAACGCAACCCTGCCAAATAAGGAAAGGGCACTTAAGTGACTTTTCAGAATACCAAAATGCTAATTGAGCGCTAATTGACCGCTAATTGAGCTTTCAGAATACCGCCCCTAGTTCATAAAGCTTGGCCATAGGGTTAATCAAGTATTACTGAACATCCTATTAGAGTTTCATGTCACATGACCAAGGTCAAAGGTCATGTGAGGTCAATGAATTTTGGCCCTATTGGTTGTATTTGTTGAATTACCATCCTATCTCTGTAAGTATATCGGTCTAGTTCATAAAACGTGGAAATAAGAGTAACCAAGTGTCACTGAACATCTTGTGCGAGTTGTAGTATTTTTCAAAGTCAGCAATGCTGCTATGTTGAATCGCGTGATGCAGGTGAGACGGCCAGAGGCATTCCACTTGTTTAGAGAGGTTGCTGTAGGATGATTAGAAGAGGGAAAAATGTTCTGCTTTTCGTGTATGGCTGTTAATTGGGATCACATATTTATCTCTTTCTCAGCAATCCCTGGCAGCCAGTCTCCCTTGCCAACTGGCCCAGCAGCAGCGGCAGCAGCCCTCCGCTCCCAGTCCCACAGCCCCCTTCCTGGAGGCATCGCCCCTCCTACCCTGGGACCAGCTGGACTGGCCACCTCTCCTCTCCTTAGCTCCTCCAACACCCTTGCTCCTCCTGGACCTTCGCCGGTGAATCCCCTTCTGCCCCAGAGGATTCCTTCCCCCCAGGAGCTGGCTAAGCACACACAGGGTATCCTCCAACAGGCTCTTATAAGGAAACAACTGGAGGTACAAAAGGAGAAATTCAAGGCCAAGGAAGCTGCTCGGTAGGACATCCAATCCTTTAACCTTTCACTGATTTAAAAAAAAATCTTTCATCTTTGGCTATCTGGTAGTACATATAATCCCATGGGGGTAAAGAAAATTATTGGCTGGTCTGCACCTCTTTGAAAAAAATATCAAGTTCAAGGTGTCTTTTCCTGTAGAACAGCAACACCATGATGATAATCCGTCATTCACATGGTGATTGAACAGCCACATATCAAGATTAGTGTTTCCATATAATGATAAAAAAAGGAAACTAAGTTCTATTATATTAAATTAATAGCAACATTTTCTTTACTATCAGAGCTAAATCTCCAGCTGTTGGTCAACCTAATCAAGGGAATCCACAGCAGCAGCTTCAACAGCCTCAGAAACCACCACAGCAAACCGTAGGTCCCCAGAACTCTGGCCCACCAAACAGTGTTGCACAGGCTCCTGGGGTAACCCCACATCCTCAGCCATCACAACAGGCTAACCAACAGCAGAACCAGCAGCAGAACCAGCAGCAGTCGCAACAGCAGCCACCAAGACCTTCATCTGGCACTCCCCCTGGAACACCAGGACGGAGGGTATGATTTGAATGATTGCAACCTATTTTTTTTCAGCATTGTTTGCCTTGTGTGGAGCAACACCACTGTATGACAATTACAAATCTATCAGAGCATCACTGTTAGTTTCTTTGGAATGTTTATTTACATTTAATGTATTTATCTGGTCAAGTATAAGCCCTGGTATCTGCAATGGCAGTTGTTAATTCTATTGATATCCTTCTATTTCAAAAGAACTGTAGCTTTACCTAGAGATGAGCAACTAAAAAAAAACAACCAAAACAGTAATTAAAGATACGGTGAAAAATTGTCCAGTCCGTGTTCATTCTGTGATTTGGGTAGGACATTTTGATAAAAATTTCATTTGGTTGTATGCTATATGTAATGAACATGAGTTTGTGTAGGAAAGTTGATTTTAGGTTGAGTTGAAATCTCATTTCCCCTTGTAATTATTGGATTAAAAAAATCTTGGCAAGTGTGTATCCCAATAATAGAGAGGTCCAGATAAAGGTAGGCTGGATAAGAGAGGTTGAACTGTAATCCGGCATACTGATCTCTGTGGCACCCACCTACTGACGATGGCATGATTAGGCTGCGAATGAGGAAGGTATGGTGATCATGGTTGTCTTAACATAGAATATTTTGAAAGCAGATATCACTGTATTCTTACAACTTGCAATGTTTCTTTATCATACTGCAGACACCCAGTAAGATAGCAGCTGCCTTCATGCCCACCTCTGTAATTCGTAAAATGCATGAGAGTAAAGCTGAAGCCAAGGCTGCTACCCAGGGCAGACCAGGGGAAGGTGTCGGCAAGGGTGATGGTTCATCTGTGCAAGAACCAACCACTGAAAACCAAGGTAAGATGCCATAGAATGGCAGCTTGGCTGTATACGTATGAAATTAATCTAATATAGACCTGTGAGGTGTATTAACCTGGAATAAAGACAATGATTCATGTTCTCTTTCACTTTTGAATTTAGGAGTCATTCCAAACCATGGAGGAGGAGAGAAAGGGAGAGATATGAATAAGCAGCTGGATGGGGATAATAAAGCCATTCCACCCCAACCTACTCCCCAGCAGCAGCAACAGCAGCTGAGGGGTCCACACCAACCCCATGGTCCTACCCAGCAGGATGGTAGGAGAGACCTACATGCCCCAACCCACCCACCTAACCACAGTGCCCCAGAGCAATCTGAAATAACAAAGAACCCTCATATTCTGGGTAGCAGTAGTGGTCCAATGAAGGCCTTTCATCCCGAGGGCCACGTCCCTCACTCTCAGTCAAGTCATGCCCCTCACTCCCAGCCCAACCAGATTCCCAGCCAAGCTCACCTTCAGCAGCAGCAGGCATTTCTGCAAGCAAGGCAGGTGCCTCCAGGTTTAGGTGGCCAGCAGCAGAGGATGGAGATGGTGCAGAGAATGGGAGAGAGAGTAGCTAAACCACCAACCCCTCCCAATGTTCAGTCTCACCATGGTTTGCAAATGAATCGTATGGCATCAGCTCAGCAGCAGAATCCACAGCTACAGCAGCAGGTAAGATTCCTTCAGTCCTGGGCATTGTTCGTCCTGCTCTCATTGCAAGGCTTCACACTAATTATTTTTATGTTGGTTGGCTAACATTGAAATTTGGTTGCCAGAAAGAATTGAAGAAAAACAAATATTTGAACAAAATATAATAAAACTTTAAATGTAAACCCAAATGTCATAACATTAAATTAGTTTATCTTAACTGTTCCATCCACAGAAGTGGAATCTTCTTTTTTATTTCAGATCATCAAGAATTCAAATCTAATGTTCTGATAATCATTTCATTTAAGTCACCAGAATCAGCAATTAATTGATAATATAACTTATTATGTACATGTCAGTCATCTGTGTCTAGGATCCCCACAGATTACATACACTTTGATCAGTAGACCTGGTGGGTGTTTCATAAAGCTGTTCGTAAGTTAAGAGCGACTTTAAGAACGACTGCTGATGCTTTCTTGTGGTAAATGACATACAACCAAAATGTTCATTGGCGATGGTTTACGCGTAAGAAAGGATCACCAGTCGTTCTTAAAGTCGCTCTTAACTTAAGAACAGCTTTATGAAACACCCACCAGGTGGGTGTTTCATAAAGCTGTTCGTAACGTTACGCACAAATCTACGCACGGGTGCTAAGTGAGCTACATAGAGATAGTGTGGCACAAGAAAGGTCACCAGTCTTGCGTAACTTCACGAACAGCTTCATGAAACACCCACCTGCACTATGATTCTATTCACAAACATCATGTGTATAGTAGTCAACTACACCCTCCAATATTCTAGAACTCTTGATTTGTAATACCACTTTGTTTTCGTTTGTAGCAGCAGCAGCAACAGCAAGCTCGCCTACCAATGAACCCTGCCATGATGTTACCACCAGCCATGCAAGCCAACCTCATGAGAGGTATGATGATGCCTGGCATGGTACCACCCAACATGAGAGGGGTACCGCCACCACAGTTCAATATACAGGTTAGTATGGAGCCATTTCCTCTGTTGTCAAGAAAGTCTTGGTGGTGTGATACCACTTAACATCAAAATAATACCACCACCATATTTCAGCTTGTAGGTTAGTGTGATATCCTGTATTATCGAGATTGCTCCGTGTCACTTAAGCAATCTTGATAATGTTGAGTGTAAGTTTACTGCTATAGCAGTTCCATTTCTAGGTCATTAAAACCATTCCTTGCATGTTACATCTCAATTTAAAAGGGTACAAGGTCACTTGAATAAATTCCTATCAAATTTGGCTGTGTGGTATGGAAGCCACCATTAGGATAAAAGTACAGTATTTTAATCTACAGGGGCTCGTTTCATATAGGAATTATGTTAACTTTTCCAGTATTGGAACTACCACAGTAACATGGCTCAGCATCCAAGCAAAAACATGAGTTTCCATTGTAACTACCATGATGGCAAGGTTACCACAATCAAAATTCATTGTATGAAACAGGTTCCAGGTCAGTATCCGTTCTAGTATTGGAAAGTATGGTTTGTGTCACATGAAACCACCCAACATTATATCAACACCATGTTTTGAATTCCAGGTCAGAGGACCTTCCAAACCTTTTTTAAACAGATTACTAGTGATCTGTTCACCCTATCCCTGTACTTAATGCTTTTTGTCATGGACTGTAAAGTGTACTCTTTTATTTGATTTTATGACAGAATATGAATCGGGCCATGGGACATCATAACCTACAGCAGATGTTGCAACAACAGCAGCAACATCAGAGTAACTTTGCCAGAGGGATGCAGCAACAACAACAGCAGCAGCAGCAGCAGGGTGGATCAAACTCTCAGCCTCCCCAACATCAAGGCAACATCAACCATCTCCAGCAGCAAGCTGGTAACATTGCTTCTTTATGTTTTGATTCTTTATTTTATTTTGATCAAAACAGAATGATTTGTCTGGATTCACAATTTTTCGAGCACTATGCCATTTTGTGGCAAATATTTTATGAATTTCTTACTGCCAAGACATTCATGGCTGTCTTAATTTCATATTGAATTTTTTAAAAACTCTTTACAAATGATGATTATGATAATTTCTGGCATTTGTACTGCTCGTTGATATACAAAATTTGTGTAATATTTATACATCAGTGAAAAAGGAAATATATACTATATATTTTTATATTGATTGAATTTACGTTTGGTGTTTACAGAGTTGTTCCAGCAGCAACAGCGCCACCAAGCTGCCCACACTGCTCAACATCACCCACAACACCAAGACAGCAAGGCTTCTCATCCACCCACATCACAGCAACAACAACCACAGCAGCAACAACTGCCGCAACCAGGTCGCAATCTACAACATCCCATGATGGGTCACCATCACAACCACCCTTCACTACCCCCTGTAAGCGGGGGCATGGATAACCGACGGTCCCCAGTCAATCACCTGGCCAAATGGTTTGGTCCCGACCTACTCAAGCAACCCATCAATCAAATGCCACCAGCTATCCCCAGTGGACAGAAGATCATGAGTGTTGAAGAGCTGGAGAGACAGCAACAGCAGCAACAGGTTGTAGGATGATTGCTTTTAGAGTTGTCTGATGATGTGTTGAAAATAAGTCAAACTTTGGCAGTCAAAGATGTGTCTGTTGCAGACAGCTTCACACCTATATGAATTAGACAGACCCTTCACTATTCGAAATGCCCTGCTTTATTTTCCTGAGGTAAATGTATTTGTATGTATCCAATACATGGTTTTTGGTCTACTTTCCATCAATTCATGACCTAGTCCATATTATTCAGTTTAGATTAGCGAGCTTTGACAAGTGTTAATTGATGCTGCCCTTATGTAAGAGGGTCTGTGATCTCTATCACAATAGGCATTTAATTCAGTAGAGATCGCAAGCAACTGCATGTTCAGTGATAGCATCTATTTATATGAGATACCACATTCTCTGAAAAGTACCAGGCCCTGTTAATGCATGATGAACCTATTTCCAGAAGCTTGTTTAGTTCCAGTGTAATTGTCAGTTAATGACATATTGTCAGTGCTAACAGGCTTTATGAACAGTTTCCCAAGGCCAAATCACAAATTTGAAGAACAGTTCTGATTCTCATGTAAAAAATGATCTTGATTGGCTAAAATGCCTTTTTGTGAATGTGACGGGGCTCAGGAAGTAAGATTTGTGACATTTCCAGTAATTTTTTTTGTTGCCAAAGATGAGGGTTGTGATCTTATTGACTGGTTTTTAGTTAGGATTAGATTTTTTATGGAGATGTTTAGTGACATTTCCTAGGTAGTAGATAGGGGTTTGTTTTGTGTTAGAGAATGTGATTGTGGAGCAGCTGTCACCAGAGCCTATGCAGGCTTTGGTTTCATTTTGGTTTAGGTTTAGGTTGAAGGTTAGATTTAGGTTTAGATTGAAGATTTAGGTAAAGAGAAGAGTTAGATTTAGCCAAGAGATAGAGGTGATGGAAATTAATTAACAATTTCCACATGAGCAATGATGATATCAGTCACTATTCCCCAAAGTCATTAAAATTATTGCTGTTCCCTTGGGAATGTTTCATAAAGTGTCCTGCAAAACTGTAAAAGCCCAGCGTGCTGCGCAACCGTTTAATAATATTGCTGTTAGATTGCCATTTATACTGGTGTAAATAGTTTTATAAATCAGTTTGTAAAGTTATGCATAACATCATGAAAAAATAGATATTAGAGCCATTTTTTGCCATATTATAAACCACAATTGTTGAATACAAGAACATTAAACCTCTGTTTTAAGAAATCAAGTAAAGCTTTCACACCTATTAATTTGTTTCAGTTTAATTAATACATTTCTTAAAAAAAATCAAGAAATATAAAAATGGATAATAACTACAAAGGGAGCAATACATCGTTCATAATTATTGAAAGAGATGATTTGGTGAATTTATTGGGAAAGCAATGGCCAGCATTCTGTTGACTTTGCTTGCAAGATGCACTTTTGGTACTCCATATCCATTTGTTTATAATGCTAATCATAACTTTACATATCTATCTTTACATATTTGAATTTGTGAGTTTATTGATAGGCTGAATGATTTAATGAACCTTGCATAACATGATATGTATACTATGTATATATGTTCAGTATTAGGCTTCATGCAAGTGTAACATGGTAAATTACAAGGTGTACCAAGAAGGGGAAATCCAGTTTTCTTATATTTTAATGAGGACAGATATTCATACAGTGACAATAACAATTATATCACTTGAAAGTGTATTTGAATATACCTTGATTAGGTTTCAAGACACTTACAGCAATAACACCGATGTTTGGAAAATGACATGCAAACTTCACTTGTCTTTCACTTACATTTTGAACATATCAATACAGTGTACACTGAAAATTGAAAGAAAGAAATATTTACAAAAAATTGCAATGGTTCCCATCTTACTATTTGTTTTTGTCCTTAAATGAAAGCCTTTTGATGATAAAATATAAAATTTCATTTGAAAAACATAAAGATAGTGCTTTGTGAAAGCAGTGTTGGTAAAGCATTTTTAACAATTGTATTGTTCCAAGGTACACAATTATGATTCACCTTGTTGATGTGCAGTGGAAGTGAACTGCCTACCATTTTGTTCATTTTTTTTACCACAATTTTTCAGCAATCCATGGTCATAGAAACCTGAACAAGGTTTCATTCAAATGCTCATTTTCAGGCGATATCTTGTTTTGAGGTCACTTATTGAATATTTTCCTGTGAAAAGTATATGAAAATTAGGATTTTTAAAATTATTGTACACCCTATACAATATACTGTATTTTGGTCTATAATGACACTAGAAGTCTACAGCATTCTGTGCTTCTGAAATAAATTTGTGCTTATAGTATTAGTAGACATTTTTTTTCAATGAAGAATAAGTTCTCTTTTTCTGTCTGTTCAATACATCATATATACATGTATGTAGCTAACACATTTGCTGTTTGCAGTTGCCATTATCATGTGCTTTTGATGCTCGAATGTACATTGTAGACATGATACGAAACAAGCAACACTAGTGGTTTTTCCATTTTATATGTCAATATGTGTGGGAAATAATGTTCAGGTGATTTTACACGTCAGTTGATTTCATTCAAGGGTTGAAATGGACTTGATGCCATGAATGCATCTTGGTTTTTAGTTCAACCAAATAATGAAAATGGAATACAATCATGAGAGGGTACAAATGCTTTATCACTTGTAGAGTATTTGCAATTCCTTGTATATTATTACAGACAAGGGGAGAGAATGTTTTGGATGTGTGATGTAAGCGGTAGGAGCACATGTGAGTGATTCATCCATTGAGTGTTTCACATCATGTTGTAACAGTTAAGAAGTCTTTATATGTGTTCATTGTAAAAAGACATCCCTGTTTCACATTGTGATATAAACAGGTAAAAAGAAAATATTTTATTACACTGTATCTGTTTAGTGAAGATGATTTAAAGTGTGTTACACTGCTTTGTGTTTCCTTGTATGTGCATTTGTAATTTGATTATGTTGTATATTATGTAAATGTTTGTATGTATGAATTTGATTAGTGCCTCGTGAAATGAGTATAAAAGTTTGTAGATATATTTATGTTTTGTATTAAGTTTGTTATATAAGACAATTCCTTTTTATTTCCAGTGCCGTAAAAAGTCAAGCCCCATTGATGTGTAATATATAATTGTAAATCATTATGATTTTTTGAGAACTTGAAGTTGTTAATTCATATATTATACTCTAATTATGATTGCAATTATTCATATCTTCGAAGTTGAACCCGCGCAGGATTTCAAGCATTCCATGTATAATTTCTGTAAATGTTTTGTTTCTCTATGAATCTGACTACTTTAGCAGTTATTTCTTGTATTTCCTTTTGTCCTGTGTTCATGTGGAACAATTAAAAGCTGTTACTTTTTTATATGTTGAAGTTCAGCACAGATATTATGTTAGTGTTGGCTAGATGTGAAGGGAATGATGTGACTTATAATTTTGTTTGCTATTGAATCACATATATGAAACATTCTATTTTGAAAGAGAAAATGACCTGTAGATTATAGTAGGTTTTATGGATATGTGTATTTGGTTATAAATCTCCCAATCACACCAGAAAAGCAGTCACAAGATCATTGGTACATCAAACATGAAACTTCATGTTCATATTAGCCGAGGTATTTTTGGTTGAGACCGAATCAAAATGGTGAAAGATGGTGTTGCTTTGGAGCATTGAATATGATGCCGTTGTTCAGTATTTGTAAATAACACAGAGTTGTATGCTTATAGCGTTGATTTTCAATGCTCTATCATGTAAATACTCATTCATTTTGTAGATTAACATGCTTTTGGTTTGTTCTGTTAATTCATAACTCATGTATTTTTTTTGTTGTTGCTTTCCACTTGGAATGCAGAGAAGCTGGTGTTTTGTAAATATGAGAAATGTGCTTTACTTTGTGTGTGAGGGCAACCCTCTACTGAGGATTGCAATGTATATGCTAGAAGCATGCGGCTTTGTACAGGCTCCAAATATTTCTACTTTGTTATGAGCTGTGCATTGAGATGCAGGCACAACAATTGAACTGTATTCATTAGAGATCCAAATTGCCTTTAATACATTGATGTTGAGTAAAAAAAGTTGACAATGTATGTCTCTTTTACAATCAGAAATAGTTGCCCCAAATCAGATGTCATTTTCGGCTCTTCAGACTTTTTTTCTCAAAAATAAATTTATTGCACGTTTTAGTGTCTGACAACTTGTTTGAAATTGATGCAAGATTTTCTTGGTTTGATTGAGGAAAATTGACCTTAAAATGATTTAATTTGTATTTTCATGTTGAAGAGTAATTTTCATTACCCTTGTATTTATTGTCCCATGAAACATGAACATGAACATTTATGTCAAAGAAAAGTTGTTAATTTTCAGTTTAAAAAACATGTGATTTAAATCCCTAACAGTACTGAAAAGAATATAATTGCAAGGATTAAGGCCAATGTGATCCTTTTTATAATTTCATGAATCTGAATATTGTGCTTCATCACTAAAGATTAAATCGAATTATTTCCATGAAATTCCAAGCAGGATTCGGCAGTTGTTTGCATCACATCTAAGTTTGCATTGATTTGAAAGAACAAGGAACTTGCATATTGAGCTATGATTTGGATTGTTTGCCAACTTACAGTTAACATGGATTTTGATAGAATGGAACAAACCAATAGTTAATTGAAAAATGAAAGACCGTTTTGTCAGGTGTATTTTTGCATCAAATTATATAATTTTATGCTTCCTTGAGTTTTAAATGTATTTCAAATTGTGAAAAATGATGGTAAAATTGTGATACTTGATTTGAATGTTTCCATGTTTGACCCTGTTTTGATCTAGTTATGGACATTTTTTGTAGGTGCCAAATGAATTCAGTTTAAGTCCTTGTATCATTAAATGATGTTGAATATATATAAGGAGTGCTTGTCATATATCTTATGAGTTTTCAGTTTGTACATTGTGTAAAATACGAAAAGTTACTACATGGATATGTTAAAAAGAAGAAAAAAAAGATTTATTTGAGTTTTGTATAGTGATGTTCTATGTATGTTTTGAGGACATTGTCCTGTAATGAAAAATAAATATGATAATTTCTTTTTGTGGTTAAATAGTAAACAAGTCTTGAAATGCAAGCTAATTTTGAGATGTCTCTGTTATGTTTTATCATGTCAGTCCTGAATCGTTTATTATTTAAGGAATGATGAAACACAAAGTCACCTATTAGTTAAATTGGGATTTTCAAAGCTCACAGGTGATGTTTTCAGTTAGTCCAGTACAAGGCCCCATCTTACAAAGAGTTACGATTAGTCCAATCAACCACAACTATGGCAAGCCAGCAATGTCAATATCTAAAATACATGTCGTTCAATTTTTTTTTATAGATATGATGTACATTCATATATTCCCTGATTTATTGACAATCAGTATGCCTCTCTGTTTCAAAGGACCTTGTGCAAATTTCCTAAAGAAAAATTATGACATTGATGGATTTCCATCTACTTGAGGCTGATCGGATCAATCTTAAATCTTTGTAAGATGGAGCTGTGGTTTCTATTTATACAGGTTTCCATGAGTACAATTCATAATACTTCTTCAGCAAGTAAATGTTAAAAAATGTTTTCAATTTTCTATTCTGAAAAGCCCCCTTTGAACAGTAATTATCTTACAAATGTGATTGCCTACATATCTAAAAAGATACAAAGATTATATCCTGAAATCTGTATCTCATTTGATATTTGAGAAGTGGTTTTATAAAAAAAAAGAAGTTATTTTCATGTTGGTCGGGATCACGGCCAAAGTGAATTATGGATATGTTTTTGTTCCATATAACATACACGCTATAACAAACTTAAGACAGACACATTCATATAATGTAAGGAATTGGGTTTGTTTGGGGGAAATAAGCTATAGTAAATCCATCCAAAACGTGTCAACTATTCCAATTTATCAATATTTAAAGGACAAGTCCACCCCAACAAAAACTTGATTTGAATAAAATGAGAAAATTCGACAAGCATAACACTGAAAATTTCATCAAAATCGGATGTAAAATAAGAAAGTTATGACATTTTACAGTTTCGCTTAATTTCACAAAACAGTTATATGTACATCTCGGTCGGTAAGCAAATGAGGGAACTGATGACATCACTCACTTTCTTTTGTATTTTATTATATGAATTATGAAATATTGTTATTTTCTCGTCATTGTCATATGAAATGAAGTTTCATTCCTCCCTGAACACATAGAATTCCATTATTTTAACATTTTGTGCTTCAGGCAAGGAGGTCCTAATCATCAAATTCGTAAAAATTGAAATATTGTATAATTCAAACGATAAAAAACAAAAAAAATAGTGACATCATCGACTCGCTCATTTGGATGTAACTGGCTCGTTCATATAACTATTTTTTTTCAAATAAGCAAAACTTTGAAATGTCTTAACTTTCTTATTTTACATCCGATTTTGATGAAATTTTCAGCATTGTGCTTGTCTGATTTTTCTTTATTGATTCAAATCCACATTTTTCTGAGGTGGACTTGACCTTTAAGAATGCAGTGAAATGTAATGATGATGCACTCTATTGAATAATTTACCAATTTTACATCAAAATTCATTTTGATCAAGTACCCAATCATAAATATCTACATAATTTTCTTTATGTAAGATCCTGTCACAAGCAAGAAATGGCCAAAAAATTTAGGGGGGTCCACCTGAAATTTTGTGATGGACACATGTAAAAAAATTTGACAAGCCAAAAAAAAAAAAAAAAATTCTTTTTGGGGGGACCTGTCCCCCCCGCTTCCGCCGCCTATGCCCCCCCCCCGCTACATAGCCATATACAGGGGGGTCTTAGCTTTTCAGCCCTAAAATGAGTATGCCCCTTCTGTCTCTATAATTCTATGAGTTAAAAAAAAAAGAATCTATTAAACATGTTGTGGCATGCAGAGCTCCCTGTTAAAAATATTCATGACAATTTTTGATATCCTTGGCTTAAGTTTCAAATTCTTGTTTTCTTGTTCGTTGAATTTATTTTGGTCTCTCCTTTTTTTTGGGGGGGGGGGGGGTTGGATGTCGAGGTTGATTGGCACTGCATGGCGCATGCACCCTGCTAGCGAGATTCGACAGCTCCAGTCGTCTTGTTAGCTAGCTAGCTAGCTTGCCGGTGCGGCCTAGCTCGATCCCCGGCGCCGCCGGCGCTCGCTGCATGCGTATGCCCCATTCGCGAGCTGGAGGATGCGAAGAAGATCTCGAAGTGTTCGGGCTCTCTGCAGTAACCTTCTGATGCTGAGGAAACGGACCCATAAGCATGTATTTATAGATTACGTAAGTTGATCAATCAAAGTTTCTTCGTTTACGTCATCAAAGAATGAAGTGACATGTGGAAAGGAGAATAACATTCACTAACGAAGTCGAAGATGGTCATTTTTGTTTTTAGCTCGACTGTGACTGTTGAGTGTTGTTGGCTTGCATGGCCGCCTATGCTATGATACCGGTACGTACTAAGACCTGGGCCTGGGACAACCGACAAAAAAGATCAACAAAGAAGGGTTGTGAAAAAATATAAAGAATTGAAAGAAAGTGTGACCAAAGAGAGAGAAGAGGCGAAAGAAAAGGGATGAATTAAGAAGAAAGAAAAATGAAAACAGTAAAAAGTTTAGAAGAAAGGGATTGAAAGAAAGAATAAGAGAGAAAAAAGGTTTCTGTCATAATTTGAATTGAATATAGAAAGAAAGAAAAAGAAATGAAGGGAAGATGAATAAATGTGTGAAAGACAAATTTAAGGAGAGAAAGAAAGTAAGAAAAAGGGAGGGAGGGAAATGGAGAATAAGGGAAAAGAATTAGAAGGAAAAAATGAAATAAAGAATGAAAGAAAAGAGGGAGAAAATTAAAAAAAATAATGGAAGGAGAAAAAGAATAAAAAGAAAAAGGAGAGGAAGGGAAAAGGAAGCAAAGATAAGTTTAAGGAAAGAAAGAATGAAGGAAATTTTGTAAAGAAATTAAGGCAAGTACTGAAGATAATGAAAGAAAGAAAAATTAATGAAGAGACAAAGGATCTGGGTATATGTATTTTATCAATGCCCTTTACATTGGTATTTATAGACATATAACACTGCTTCTGTGTTGACATGAGCAATAGTTAGTGCAAGTGTTAATTTGTAACTAATTAAGTTCATTCCAAGTTTCCAACTGGAAGTTCCAATTGGATCCAGTTGGAAATCAATTGGTTTCAACTGGTTCCAGTTGAAACCAGTTGCCTCCAATTGGTTTCAACTGGAACCAATTGAAACCAGTTACCTCCAATTGGATTCAACTGGTTTTAATAGGGAAATTGAAACAACTGGAACCAATTGGAAACCAATTGAACTGGAACCAATTGGCAACTGTTTTTTTTTCAATTGGAACCAGTTGTTCCAATTTCCCTATTGAAACCAGTTGGCCAACTGGTTTCAATTGGTTTTGCTCTAATTGGTTTTAACTGGATTTTGGTCCTAGGGGAAAGAAAGGAAATAAAGATAGATGGAACAAAAAGGGCAAGCAGGAAGGATGAAGAAAGAAGGATAAAAAAGAGAGAAAGAGGGGAAAAACTACAAAATTCAAGCAAACAAAAACAATCCTATATAACAAAAATCATGATGATATTTGTTTTTTTATTTTATAAACTTTAATGAACTAAAATGTTTTAGAAATGAATAAATTTTCAAAGTGAAACATTTTCAAAATAAAAAACTAGATGAAACATCGCGGCATCATACACAACAGGCCTCAACCCGAAAGCTGAAACAACTAGGGCCTATAGATCTAGTTATGAAAACTCAATAACTTGGTCCAATAACATACATCTCCAAATCAGCAATCTGAGAATCCATAACATAAATATTAACATTTCCCGCCGATTTTGTGATTATTTTGGTAGAAAAACAGTAATTTTAAATTAATTAAAAATAAATTATAATTAATAAACATGTAATTGTTAGCACCAATGACAATTTGCTCTGATCAGGCTCCGATCCTACATACATAGCTAGTATAGCTTGCCACACACAGAAGGCCAGTTTGTTTGCAAGAAAATCACTGCAGAACTTGCAAAAGTTTACAGTTATTGATTTTATTGCTGTCTCTGCTTCATCATCTGTTGATTATTTTATGAAAATTGGTAACTTTAAAATGTATTAACTACATTTTGTTCAATATTCTGAAATACGGGACAAATAGGCATCCCGGGAAGGGTTTGTCGGGACCAAAATACGGGATGATCCCAGGAAATATGGGACGTCTGGTCACCCTGGATGGACATGATGGTTTGTCATCGACTCGTCATCTTCACGGGTACACAGCAACAGAACGAAAGTTCCAGATGCTGTGGTTGGTGCAGATGTGACACCCAGGGAGCCTGTGTTATAAATTTGGCAGAGATCATACTCTCCAAAATGGGGGTAGAATAGGGTCGCAATAGCACTTAAATTCAAAAGGGGAAAAATAAATTACCGGTATGCTTTTTCAATTGCTTTTCCGTTTGCTTCTTTTCCAAGGCTTTCCTCTTCTGCTCAATGATCATTGACGAATGCTCCTTGAAATTTTGATGCACCACTCTTGCTTTCTTTCTTGCATCGTCTACCACCTTTTTAGCCTCTTCCTTGGACATCTGTTGCGACCACTCAGACTTTTATTGAGTTAAAACAATGGGTTAATGGTTGCTTCATTTGCAAGCAGGATGGCATTTGGTGTCACCTTCATCAAGTGATCAAGATATGCAAAGACTCGCTCAGCATGCTTATTATGCTTGTCTGTGCTAGTAGACGTTGCTCTTGTGGAGTCATCGAATTCTGTCAAATCTTCATTATGAGTGCTCATTACCTTTGCCAAAGATGGAAGGACATTCTGAAGAATTATGTGAGACCATCACTACGTTCTACTAGGCAGATAGGGTCTTCCTCAACACTGATAATATCACTCAGGTCCCCTCTGTTATGAAGGAAATTGCTTTGGATGCAGCACCTAGCTGTTGTCCCTCAAACAGCTCTTTTTCCACTAAAGAAAGAGCTTCTCACTCACTCTGGCATACTGTACCAGACTGTGTAGCCCACAGAAGATATGTTAGTTGTTCCAATGGTGCTCTCTCATCAGCAGTGAGGTTGTCCCAGTTTTCAGTCAGATTGGGCAGCACCTCTGTCCGATGCAGTCTCAGAAGCTCATGCCACTTTAGTTACGTGGCCGCCCTGTCGGACATGGTGTTCCTGATGTTCTTCAGAATTTCTTGCCCATTGCGCGAGATGCGCTTCCTGTACCTTTTAATTGATGTAGGAAGAAATGGATTAGCATCATAAAAACGGGGCTGCGGTACGGTTTTGAAAGTAGGGGTGGGGGGTGAATATGCAGAAAATCATAATCAGATGGGAATTTTTTATTTGAGCTAGTGTTGAAGCCATTCTTCAAAAAGATAATCTAGAACAGTAATTAACATAGAAATGATTATTAAAATTTGCAAAAATAATGAGTAATAGCCATTTACTTTCATTCTTAATACAAAATACAAACATATACTGTGGATCACCCTTGAAAACATGTAAATACTTCATCCCTGCAAATCATGAACACAAACCCACACACACATCCCAGTGATAGATTTGTAAAGTAATATAATCTCACTTTTTATCAATTTAATAAATAGAATTAACCACTCTTACCAAAACACAAACATTAAATCACACTTCACAATATTTCATCACAAAAATCAAAATTTTTCAGTACGTGGGACTACACGTTAATAATAATAATAATAATAACAATATTTGTAAAGCGCAACATATCCATCTCTAAGAGATGCTCAAGGCGCTAACAAATAACAAAAGAAAAATTAACAAACTAAACATAAGAATAACGAACTAGACTTTAAACTGCTGGTATGATTTAGCAGTATGCATTAAGCATCAGGTGAGTTTTAAGTGCTGCCTTAAATGTAGAAAGAGTATTAGCTGTCTGAATAGATAGCGGTAACCTGTTCCACAAAAAAGGTGCAGCAGATGAAAATGCTCTATCCCCCCAACTTCGTTTAGTACGTATTTCTTTGAGCCTTACATTATTTGAAGAACGCAAACCAGAACGACCTGAGGAATGGGTTAACAGAAGGGATGAAATGTAATGAAATGTTAATACACTTTCTGGTTCTCGGAAGCATCTGGGGCGATATTTACCAATGCCGTAAAGGCTTTTTCCCTTGAATTTACCGATCCAGGGCTTGTGATAGATTTTTAAGACTTTGGAGTGCGATGTGGAGGAGAAATACAGTGGTGTTTGACAGAAGTATCTTCCGGCATCTTTGGGGTGGTTGGAGAAGCTGGGAGGGAGCTGTAAGAGTTTGATGGTAAGAGGTGGAAGGTCCAGGATCATCAGGCATATCACGTGCATCAGGTACACTGGAAATGTTTGCAGATGCTGGTGGGTCCAAGTGGAGGTTCATGTTAGCCTCGTCTTCCCTTAGCTGACCAGGAGTCGAACAGGGGTTGGTGACCTCAGGGGACAGCTTATGATGGAGGGTTAGTGATGAGAGAAAACACAGCCTCCAGGATGTTACATGTACCTCTTCCCACGATGACTCTATTTCTCCAGACTTTATCTCTCTCAGATGTCCTCCAAAGTTGCCAATGCTCATTCCATTGATGTGCCTAAAATGCTCCTTTGTGATTTTCCACGAGCCCTCGATTGCGTTTGTGTGGATCACATTCTTTTTCCCCTATTTCAAGATCTTGGTATACTTGTTTGAATGAGCTCTCATGTTCAACAGTGAAGTGTTGATACCCTCTTTTATTCAAAGAGGAATAGTTCCTCCATCCGTCTGTGTATATTGTAGCACCTCTTTCCATGTGACGCTCAATCAGTGGGATCAGTGTTTCCTCGTCTCTTTTGTCAACGGGTACAATATTATCCTGTTGCTCGCCCTCTCCACCATCCCCCAAATCCACACCTTTTGCCCTCTGAGGTCACCATGATACTTACACCTCCTCCCAAACATACTCTCGTCAATCTCGATGTGACCATTAAGCTTTATTTCACCTCCTTTGTAGTAGAGATCGTCGACATGTTTCCTTATTTTCGTAGAAAACTTGCCGAATCCATGGCTGTTTGCTTGTAATTCATTCTAGCTTCGATGGAGCAGCGATGTAGGGAGGATCCAAATACTCATTCTTGGATAAAGACCAATGAATCCCGAACATCAATTTGCGAACTTTGGAAAATCAAATGATAAAAGATCGAATAGCTCTTGTCATGCTTCCAGGTAATGCTCCCCTGGCATCTCCACACCTTTCCTCCCTTCATGACTCTGTTGGTGACAAGTTTGCATGGTCTCTTACAAAGCTCACAACGCATCAACAAAGCTGGACTATGCCGTCTTAGCCACTCATATAGCCCATTGTCGTCCAGCATCAATAATCCGAAGAAATCAAATGGATTTCTCCAATGGGAGAAATCTCCATCGAAGGATTGTGAAGTTTCTTATTCCAACTAGAACCCGGCATGATGTCAGATCGAGAATGCGAGAAGCAAATTTGAGCTAAGTATAAAATGGGGTGACCTACCTGTTCCATAATCCTGATTGGAGGAAAGTTCAATTGCATACTATTTGCATAAATTATGGAATACTCTTCACTTATTGGACAACAACGGATTAGACCAATGAATGTCTATAGCAGGGGTATTTTACCTACCTGTGAATTAATAATAATGAGGTTTTCCATCTAGGTATTGGTATGTCCTGGTACTCACTTTCCATGAATATAGTATGTAATTCCTGCCACCTTCAAATAAATTCAACAAAGCTCTAAAATGACGCAAACTGGCTCCGTCCCTGCACATCCGAATGAGTTCTGCCCACTCTAAGAACATTACCTGGTCTAAACCATTCACGTACACAAAGGCAGCAATCTTGATCCTGTCCCAATGTCTGACATTTCTACTCCAAAATAATCTCCGAATTTGAGCTGGCCACTCTCTGGCATCTCCTATAATTTCCTGTATGTCAGTCCATAGCAAGTATATGCGTTGATTCCTAGTTGGAGGCATTTTAACCCAATATTCAGGTAGAAAGCAGAAACAGTATTGTGATAAATTAGCAGTCAACATAAATTAAGCAATTTATGTCTATATTGAAATGGCCGGTACGCCTTCTAATTTGCATACTCTCTCACTGGGGATGTAATTCACGAGGGTACAAGGATTCCATCCCTAGCGACATTCCTCCAGTGAAAAGTACACAATTATTGGCGGCAGTAGAAGATATAACTGCCACCAAGTTAGGTAGACAAAAGATCCAATGTTTAGATGTTTAAACTGAAGTATATTCATTCCAAACAGTACCATGAAACTGTTACAAAACAATGAACAGTTCAAACAACTTATTTCGTATCGAATATGTACATTGCAATAATATCTTTTCCAATTACCCGGTAAACATTTTTTTATATTAATCAAGTCTTAAGTTATTCTTTTAGTGAATTTTCCTCAACTGTGACATTTCAAACAAGACATATACGAGCATATACATGTATGAAAACATTTCATATAATCATTCTTAACTATTTCTCTTCATAACCAGTTGCCATGCCACTAAGTTTCTAGTACATTTATATAACATAAACAAAAAACACATCAATACTGATCAATCAAGTTCTAAAACGTAAATATGCATAACATATTCCACAATCATTAGAATGATATTACAACAACATAAAGAATTAATTAATAATTTGTATCAGCAATATCATGAATAAGAAACACTTCTTACGATTCAACTCACCTTGTTGGCTAAACATAAATAACTTTTGGCAGTAAAGCTAAAACAAATTACAAAGAAGGGAAGCCATGAACGAAGGTCTCCTTCTAGCTCAAATAACAGCAAAATGATAAAATCAAGAACATAGTTATTTTGGGTTGTCATGGCACTTTGCGCGCATCGATATCATAAAATATGTTTTACAACTATACTGCATTGGCACGTTAGATCGGAGAAAGCGTTGGAAAATATAGAATTCTATTATGCACAAGAATTATGATACAATTCGTTTGGTTAACAATTTTTCAATAATGTTCAAATAAGGAATTTTCTTTTATTATCGAAAGAATCAGTGGTAAAAAGACTTGAAGCAAATTAGTGCAGCGCGTAGATAATAAGGTAAAAACATGCATCTACATGTACAAGGGGCGCGGGAAGCTGCTAAAATGAAATTGGAGGCAGCTACAGAAGATACGACATGCAAATTTGTTTTGTATAGTATTGTGACGTAACAAAAGCTCATTAAGTTGTCATATTGTATTATGAATCAAGTTCATAACCTGCACGCAGAATACAAAGTTATTATATACACATTAGATGGTTTATAATCTAGTTACTCTATTTTGTTTCCTTTTTTTTATTTCAGCTGAGTGGACCTGATGTCAGAAATTCTACCCCAGATCTGTAGACTGCAAGATAAGAGATTTTTTTCACATATTATTCAGAGGTATGTAATCAGCTCTTATGTGTTCTAACATAGCAGACATGTCCCCTGTTTATATGCACCAGATTTGCACAAAGGGGTTTGAAAAAAAAATTGCTTGGACTTTAAGAAGTTTCAACTGTTGTTTGTTGTCTAGAATTCCTTTTTTTTCTGCTGTTCTCTCTCTATTTACTTTTCTTTCTCTCCACCAACACATTATCCTTTTCTTAAGCCCTGTTCTTCTATTATTCCTCCACTGTATTTCCATTCTCTCTTTCTCTCTCGATCCTGAACAGCCATCTTGAAAAAGTCACCCTTTCTACAAAAAGTAAATAACAAATGAATTAATATGATATTCTGTAAAATGCATGATGAGGTTTAGTTTCAATAAATACTGTATTATTTATTTTGTAATTATCTATGTTACTGTTTGAAGATTTTTTTATCATTATTATCTTGTAATACATCACAATTCGGCCTTAGCCGCGATGATGTCTTGATTTTTAATAAACCATCTATCTATATATCTCTCTGTCTCATAACGCTTTTTAATTCTAGATAAAAAAGGAAAAGTTCACCTTGATTATAAGATGGTTTTTATAAAAGCAGAAAAATAAGAGAAACATATTGGTGAAGGTTTGTTGAAAATCCATCAAAGAATGAGAAAGTTATGATTTTTTTAAGTTTTAATTTGTGACATCATACTTGAGCAGCTTCCCCATATTGTCGTTGAACATTCAACAATATTTTTCTCTAATTTTTCTGCTTATATTAAAACCAATTTCTTATAATTAATGGATTTATAAGTTTCTATTGCCCAATACAACTTCATATCAATTTGCATGGCTCCAATATTTAATTTTCCCTATTGAAACCAACATGCAGGCACCAAAAGCTTAATTTGTATAATACAACCTATGGGAATTTCGATTTGGATTTTGTTTACATGCTAACAATGAAATTTAGGAATACAAAGATTATTAAACTTTCTAGAAGTGTGTATGGTGTGTAGAAATTAATTACCAGATTCACTTCTACATGTATTTTTTTATATTTGCTGTTTTTTCAATATATTTTTCTTTCCTCTTCACAAGATTCTGAGAATTGGAATAGTGAAGTTTGACCAAGTTGTGCCTGAAGACCAAATCCTCGAAGAAGAAATCATAAGCCTTTACAGGTGTGTATTGCTTAGTTAAAAGGGTGCTCTTACAGTATGACAGTTTGACTGATCTGGGGCCCGTTGGATTTGATAGCAACTCAAAAAACCTTGCGCAGCGTGATTTCAGCCAATGAGGCACCCGTAGTTGGGACTTGCGCTTGATATTTTGACTTGCGTTTAAACGTAACTTTTGATATGCAGCAGTATACATGTATATAACATCTGTTAATCAACAGCCAAGAATGAATTCCATGTTGGGGGCAGGGGCACTCAAATGTATGTGACACTGTCATTCCCAAAGCATTGTGACCGCTGAAATAATATTTGTATAATCTCAGTCGAGTATTTCATGAAAAAAAAATAGAATTAAATTAAATTAGTGATTTGAAAGTCCAGGATTAAGAGGCATCGTGAGAAAAGAAACCAGGTCAATCCAAAGACTGTGCTTCATGTATGCCTTAGGGGAAGCTAGCCAGCGCTGTTTGTCCAATCCAGGATTAGCGCTCATGAATAGCTACGAGTTTAGAATTACTGAATTTTGTATGAGAAAAATGAGCGGGATTAATTTGGCCTGTGCGAACAGGGAAAATTATAGTACAAGGTTCAGAAAATGTGACAAAAGGTTCTTAGAGAGTTTCTGTTCTGATTATGTTTTATTTTATTAGAATGGTTACCTTTGTGTTATATACTAATTCCATACCTTACCTGTAATGATAGATAGCTTACAAAGAGCTATAACAGATTTGAAACAGACATACTTACAATACCACACTCTGAGTATGTCACAATTTCAGGTCTTTGTTTTGTTAGTTATTACCATAGAAGACATCAGAGCATGATATTGACCAAGAATTTTACATGAATCATCTTTAAAAAAGGAGAGGTATATAATACATGAAGATACTTTCAGAAAAATAAGCATTTGAAGTTATAGATATTTTCAGAAAAATAAGCATTTGAAGTTATAGATATTTGGAATATGACTTTTCAACAATTATGTCGAAATATTCCTCCAAGAGCATAAAACTTAATGATATCCTATTTATGTTTTCTTTTTATTTTTCTTCATAGGTTTGGATATGAGTGGACCATTCGATTTCTTCGGTCAGTTAGAATTTCTCCCTGACTTCCAAACCCATATTGTTGGACTGTTTATGTTGCAAGACCTGTGAGGTCATTGGTGAACTCCTTAAGATTTACAGAAAGGAAAAATCTTTTATCTTAAACTCTATACCAGGATTTATGTTACAGTTTATAATTGCAGTTTATAATTTTTTTATATTTGCTGTTTTTTCAATATATTTTTCTTTCCTCTTCACAAGATTCTGAGAATTGGAATAGTGAAGTTTGACCAAGTTGTGCCTGAAGACCAAATCCTCGAAGAAGAAATCATAAGCCTTTACAGGTGTGTATTGCTTAGTTAAAAGGGTGCTCTTACAGTATGACAGTTTGACTGATCTGGGGCCCGTTGGATTTGATAGCAACTCAAAAAACCTTGCGCAGCGTGATTTCAGCCAATGAGGCACCCGTAGTTGGGACTTGCGCTTGATATTTTGACTTGCGTTTAAACGTAACTTTTGATATGCAGCAGTATACATGTATATAACATCTGTTAATCAACAGCCAAGAATGAATTCCATGTTGGGGGCAGGGGCACTCAAATGTATGTGACACTGTCATTCCCAAAGCATTGTGACCGCTGAAATAATATTTGTATAATCTCAGTCGAGTATTTCATGAAAAAAAATAGAATTAAATTAAATTAGTGATTTGAAAGTCCAGGATTAAGAGGCATCGTGAGAAAAGAAACCAGGTCAATCCAAAGACTGTGCTTCATGTATGCCTTAGGGGAAGCTAGCCAGCGCTGTTTGTCCAATCCAGGATTAGCGCTCATGAATAGCTACGAGTTTAGAATTACTGAATTTTGTATGAGAAAAATGAGCGGGATTAATTTGGCCTGTGCGAACAGGGAAAATTATAGTACAAGGTTCAGAAAATGTGACAAAAGGTTCTTAGAGAGTTTCTGTTCTGATTATGTTTTATTTTATTAGAATGGTTACCTTTGTGTTATATACTAATTCCATACCTTACCTGTAATGATAGATAGCTTACAAAGAGCTATAACAGATTTGAAACAGACATACTTACAATACCACACTCTGAGTATGTCACAATTTCAGGTCTTTGTTTTGTTAGTTATTACCATAGAAGACATCAGAGCATGATATTGACCAAGAATTTTACATGAATCATCTTTAAAAAAGGAGAGGTATATAATACATGAAGATACTTTCAGAAAAATAAGCATTTGATGTTATAGATATTTGGAATATGACTTTTCAACAATTATGTCGAAATATTCCTCCAAGAGCATAAAACTTAATGATATCCTATTTATGTTTTCTTTTTATTTTTCTTCATAGGTTTGGATATGAGTGGACCATTCGATTTCTTTGGTCAGTTAGAATTTCTCCCTGACTTCCAAACCCATATTGTTGGACTGTTTATGTTGCAAGACCTGTGAGGTCATTGGTGAACTCCTTAAGATTTACAGAAAGGAAAAATCTTTTATCTTAAACTCTATACCAGGATTTATGTTACAGTTTATAATTGCAGACTTTTAAATGATGAAAATTCTTTTCATTCATCCAAGTTATATTCAATGTGAGAACTTTTAATTGGGAACCTTGAAACAACAATTACCACTTCAAACTCATTATAGTTAATACATAATGTAAGACTTTGAATAGAATCAAACACAAATGAGTATTGTATGATTTAAGTATCACCAGAATAAAAATAATAATTCCAGGTCGAAAAAACTCTAATTATCTGAAATGGAAGCCGGAACAAATGGAAGCAGCATATTATGATTTAGTAAAGGGGAACATACCTATTGCAACAGCAGCACGAGATCATGGTGTCCCCAGGAGATCATTGGGAGATCAGGTGCATGGCAGGGTTCCTCTTCATGCTAAAATGGGAGCAGCACTTAAACTCTCAAAAAAGTTAGAGATTTAGATGCTATTATAAGACATATGGCAGTAGATGCTATTCCATTGACGATCACCCAGGTTATAAGGTTTGCAGGGATTCTGGACAGGAAGTTTGGAGAGGGGAAGTTCGGTACGAAATGGCCTAGCTACGATTGGTGGTTGCGTTTTCGTCAGATGTACGCTAATGAAATTGTTCGATTAAAATGTACAGACCAGCTGGACCGATGCCTCATCAAGTCTTCTCCAGCAGATAATAACAGGGAGTACTTCCAACTTCTGCGTCGTGTCTATGAACGTTATGATCTTCAAACAAAACCAGAACGGATCTTCATTGTGGATGAAGTCATTGTTGATTTTCAGAAGTCCTCACAGTTGGTAGTTGTCCCTAAACGTCAAGTGCAGTCCACCTGTTTGAATGGAAAACATTGATTCTCTTTTATTTACTGCTGCTGCCTCTGGAACAGCAATGCCTCCTGCTATCATTTTTAATGAGTCTAATTTCCCTAGCGGTGTTTTCACCAGAGGGGGACCTGATGGGTGCCTCTATGGGATGTGTGACAGTAATTTTATTGACAGTGATGTTATTCTTGAATGGTTCAAGAAAATCTTTCTCAGGTACTGCCCACAGGACCGCACAAAAGCAAAGCCTGTCCTCTTAATGTTGGATGGACATGACTCTCATGGAGATCCTCGGCTCCTTCTGAGAGCCATAGAAGAGCATGCGATTGTACTGGAACGTGGAGCGCCCAACACCCAAATGTGCCAGCCACTTGACTTAGCTGTCTATGTCTTTCAAGTCCCAAATTGATCAAATGGTACAGAAGGAACATGCACTTGGTTGCTCCCTGGGTGTCAAAAGAAAAAAGATCCCACAGTTATTAAAGAAGCCCATCAAAAATGCAATGACAGTGCAGAACATTACATCTGGGTTCAAGGAGACAGGTGTCTACCCACTTGATCCCAATACTTTTGACAAAAAACAGCTGGTCCAGTCTAGAATTCCATTGGTTGACCTTGCCCTTCCTCCTGAGTTTCGATCTAAGGATGCAGCTGTTCAAGTAGATTTCTCAGCGGTCAGTCCAAGGAAAGAAATCACCAAAGTCAGCAAGGATCCATCCTTCGATCTGGAGGGACCAACAGAAGCCAAAGAAGACGAACATACATGTAAAGCAAGAGGGCCAAAGGTAAAAGTAGATTATTATAAACACCAGACACCAAGACATCAGAGAAAAGGGGGAAAAAAAGAGAAAATACAAGAAGAAATGAGAGCAGACAAGTGAAAAAGGCAAGTTATGATGCACACAAGAACAGAGCACTCTCAAAGAGAGAAAGTAGGAAGTATGCCTGTGGCAAAGAAGGTGAAAAGGGTATTAAAGGGTACATAAATGAATCACAGAGGTGTTTTTCTTTTGGGAGTGTCCACATTTCAGAGGCAGATGTCCAAATTTATGTCACCCAGTGAGAGGACAAAGAAGATTCTTATACAGAAGTAGATGAAATTGAATCAGAAGATATTGAAGGAGATGAAACTATATCAGAAGATTTTGAAGGAAATGAAACTAAATCGGAAGATATTGAAGGTGATGAATTTGAATCAGAAGATACTGAACAAGCCTTGAAATAAGCAGTTGAAGACCAGGGGCAATTTTCAAAAAAAAATTGCCCCTGGCTCACAGGCTTTTTACAGGAACCGGAGGCAATTAAAAAAAAAAATATAAGAGTATTCATCATTATGGACCTTACATACCTATTTCTTAAACTTCATTTGTCACATCACTTCCATGGCCTTCATCTCGCACATCATTTTCATGCACTTCCTCATCATGGCCTTCATCACTGCAGAGTTTGCTTGTCCTGTGGCAAGGACAACGCTGACTGGTGCTGTTTGCTAGCCACCTCCTCACATCTCTTCCAGACTTGAATCTTTCCAATTGCTGAATGAGTAGCAAGTCGTCAATGGTGCTTGTGGCTAGGGACCTGCGCCAATCAGTCAGCACTCTCTTCATGGTAGAGAATGCTCGCTCCAGCTCTGCATGAGAGATTGGGTACACCAATATTATAGCAACAAGGTGGAGAATGTTGCTGTAAACCTTCTGCTTCCTGGTGAACTTAAATTTCCATCCAGAAATCTGTGCTCATGTTGTGCAGATGTTGCTGCTTGGATACACACGCGAAGAGTTGCATCTCTGACCATTCCCTCTTGACCAGATCTATGCTGCATCCTTGTGCCTGCAAAACCTTGTCATATTTCTTTCTTTTTATTGAGTGTAGGTAAATTTTCTGGTTTCCATCTGATTTGAATTCTTCATTCAAAGGTGGTATACCATAGCCACATTTAATTGAATGGTATAAGTTCAGTTCCTAAACAACTTGTGCTGTCCAATGCTCTTTTCCTAGAATTCAACTTTGTGTGATGAGGTACTATTCATAACATTTGAACCATGAAATGGGTTTTCGGTACACTTCTATGCATTTTCGCTCCTACCAAAAATTCAATTTTTATTTTCATTTGTTTATTTGAAGGGTAAGGTGGTAATCTGAATATTAAACTCGGGTTGAACAATTGACTAAGCATTGGTTTTAGTCCATACTTCAATTGAATGCTAGGAAAACCCCTCTTGTATTAAAGGAGGCCATTGGTCATTCACTGTGTGATTAATTTCTAATTTGACAGTGCCCTTTTAGCCTTTAAAATGTTGCCAATTTGTTGCCAATTTTGTTTCCTTTTAATGAAGGATTGACTACTGGTAAACATGCTATTGGTAGCTAAACTTTTCTTTTGTGTTACAAAAAAAGAAAGATGTAGATTGCCAATTTAAAAATATTCCTAGAATGTATTTTTGCTTTAGAATTGATTTCATTGGAGGTTTAAGTCAATGGATGCTGTAAAACATCTTTGACTTCAACCAAATTATGAAACTAGCAAAAGAAAACAGTCAATGGATGTTGTAATACATCTTTGACTTCAACCAAAATGATGAAACTAGCAAAAGAAAACAGTGAGAGAATACACTAAAGGCCAACTTGTTCACAGCATTCATTTGCTTATTCATGATTATGGATGTGTGGAATAATGTGTGATATGATTGGTAGTAAAATGTTGGAGATGTCATACAGGTTTATCATGCAGTAACATGATTTTGTTTTATGTTGTATACATTTCTATGCAGAGATGCCATCCATCTTTTAAAAAAGTTATTGTCAGAAAAGATTAAAAAATCTCTCACAATAACAATTGCCAACCTGTAGCTGTCGTATGACACATCAAGAAGGTGCAGACCCCAACCAAACTAGGTGCTACGGCACCGTTTATGGAAAGCAGATTGTGCATAGAAATGTTTTAATAATAACACAACAAATATGTGGCCCTATTCATATTTAAAAGAAGGGAACAAATATTCCATAAAAGTAATGGTTGGCAACTTGGCATATCTTTTTACAACAGCAGCTCAGAATTTGAATACACTAATCAAAAATGGTTTCTAGTATGATTATATACTCCAGCTTAATGTGGTGTTCATCTTCCATTAGTGGAATGTAATTTTGTTGTGTAATCTTGTGAAATTTGTATAAAAGAATATGTATTTTCTTGCCCTCAGGTTTGTTATATAAGATTTTCATTTTACCACTGCATATTTATAAGGGTTCTCTTCAAATGCTCATGACTTTCTTAAGCAGCAAGGACAGTCATTGTTTGATTGTTACCATAATTATTCTTGATGTGTTTACTACGATCTCGTACTTTCAAAAGTCTTGATCAGCCAAATGGTCCATATCGAACCTTGATTCGATACTATTATGACAATAACTGTTTTTCTTTCCATGGGTGTCACAAGAAATTTGTCTTTGAATGCTCATTACTAGAGGTGGTTGTTAAACGTCTGAGGAAAGTGCATTCATGAGTATGTCAGAAAAGAAAAATAATGGATTTTTGTATATTACTATTTATTTTCTTGAATTTTAATAACAAGTCTTGAAATACAAGAGTTTATCTCAAAATATCTTTTTACTATTCTGTGTATGTCAGTATACAGTAAAAGATTTCCTTAAAAGATGAAAGGAATGGTGTACATGTATAAGAGTAGTGTGAGATCTGTGATTCTGTATGGAAGTGAGACATGGGCCCGAATTCACAAAGATGGTTTTGAAAACCCACGGTTGAATCCATGGTTTATGCTGATTTCCTGTATAAATTACACTTAATTTAACATGTATCGGGCACTTGTATAAAAAATGTCCAATGCTGATGCGCGCTTTTGAAAACAGTGCGCCAAATAGACGCCTGTTACCATGGTTAGACTGTTTGAAGAGTGGATTCGTGAATAAAATAGCGTGGATAACCACGGCAACAGGCGTCAATTTTGCGTACCGTGACAAAAGCGCGCTTCAGCATTGGACATCTTTTAATATACGCGGTAAAATAAGCGTAATTTATACAGGAAATCTGCATAAACCATGGACTCAACCGTGGGTTTTCAAAATCACCTTTGTTAATTCGGGCCATGGTGTTGGAGTGAAAATGAGATGGGGATTTTGAGGAAAGAGAGCGATATGTAGTGTGGAGTTGGATAGGGACAAAACTTGATGATGATCACATCATGGATAAGGTATTAGTGTTATTTACAGTCCCTGATGTTTAGTTATTGGATTTATTTTGCTTTGCACTCACAGACATTACTATTACACCCCCTAACCATTCCAAGATACTATGTGCACCCTCCACAGGGGCCGCAGAACGTTTTTTTTGGGGGGGGGGCTGACCATGCAAAAAATAATCAAATGCTCATTTTTATGTTTTGAAAAAAAGTACAAGGTTTGTAGCCCTTTTTTTCATCTTTGAGGAAAGGGAAAAGCACTGATAAGGATCAATTCGCAAAATATAAATGAAGCTACCTTATGCATGACAGAGAGGAGTGAAGGATAAGAAGTGTCAAGGGTCATCTGATGGGGGTGGGGGGTTCACAATGATTTAAGACTAAGAATTGTAAAAAAAAAATTGTGTGTGGTATAAAATGTACCAGCACATTTGGTCAGCTCTGGGATGTGTGCTATTGTGCAATCATTGATGAGTGCACACATATACGTGCATGTTGTCTCTTCAACATTATTTTTCGTCTGACTTGAGACTTTGTGGAACACCCCCTCATCCACATCAAAACTTTGAACTTGAGTTTGCTTGAAAAGGAAAGCCCAACCAATAATAAGTCTGTTTTAAATGAAACCCCTAATGCATGCCCTCATTCCATGCTCCTAATTGGCAGAGATTGGAGTTGCAGTCCACTTTTCTGAGTTGCACAAGTTTTATGAAACGGGCTTTGTTACTGAAATTTTAAGAAAATTATGATTATAATGATTGATTGATCTCATACTTCCTTAGGTTGAATAAATTGCAATGCATACACTTCACAAAATAACTATTCAAAGAGATCAGAATTTGAAATATATGAATTTAATCATTCAGTTATACAATAGTTCAAAACTTCAAATACACTTTTGTTGGTTTGTCTTCATTGCACATGCTGACTTATAAATAAATCAAAGGCTAAGAATGCACACACAAGTACCACTACCACAATTCACAGTGGTAGTTCATGTACTGGTAAGTAATTGCGAACCATAGTTGAATATGAAACAAACTTTTCATCCAAAGTGTATTATAAATTAAAAATAAAAACATAAAATCTTCTTACAACACTCTGCCTAAATTTCATACGAACATTCCTTTAACTTTGCCAACCTTAAGTAGCAATGGCACTCTTAACAACAAATATCTTCCTGACTTCAAGGATAAACCATTATAGATCCTTTTCCAGAAAAGCTACTCTCATACCAGGATTTTACCCCCAAGGCATTTTCCCCCGAAATGCTTCTCTTTAGCAGATGCAGTAAAGCAAACAATTGTGAGAGCAAAACACTTAAAATACACGATTTCTCTATCTTCAACCAAACACTCATAACGAAAAGCTAAGCAATCGTCATAGATTTTTTATAATTATTATTTTTTTTACTATTTTTGATTGATTGTATTATAACTACGATGTACAATTAAACATGAAAATCAAGTGTATGATTAATTGCAAACCTTTGTGTTATATTCTGAAATCTTGGAAATCAATTAAACATGAAAATCAAGTGTATGATTAATTGCAAACCTTTGTGTTATATTCTGAAATCTTCATTCGCTATAATTTCTACAGAATTTTACTCTCTTCCAATAACCAGTAGCGATAGGAAGCACATTTAGTTCAGAGCGGTTTATCAATGGTCTATTCTGCCCCAAGGGAGATGTCATTAACCACTGATGTTACAAAGCTTATGCTGCCTTTTAGTAAAACAAACGCTAGAATTAGAGTACTAACAGTACCTTCAACATTAAAAGGGAATCCAACCCAAATAAAAACTTGTTTTAAAAGAAAAAGAAAATTCAAAAAAGTTGATAGGAGAAAATCTAAACAATATCGGACAAACACTAAGAATGTTATGGAAATTTATAAGTTGTAAATATTGGTAATCACTATATCCATGGAGATTTCAAATTGGCCCCATATGTGAAAGGAAAAGACTACCGTAAGTAACGGTCTATTAACCGCACCTTTTTCTCGGCTGGATAGAAGCAAAGGTCAGGGGTGCGGTTTATCCACGGTGACAGGTCTGAGCCAGCATGTCATAACCTGATAATTAAGAACAAGGCCTATGGCAAAGTTGTCCTTGCCCCTTGTCATAATATACTTACCCAGTGGCCAATTGGAAATCTACAATTAGGGATCTCAATTTTAAAGCAGGGCCTTTTTTATTGCTTGTTCGACTTCTTTCGAACTTTCACCATTCTGTGTTATTCATTTTTTTCCTTCCCAACACAATATTTTATGACCAAGGCAGGATTCTCCCTGAGTTGCATTCTAAATTAAGTCTTTTCAGAAGTTAACCCTGATTTAAGGCAACACTAAACAAGAATTATAGCCCACATTTTATTGTACATGCATGCTAGGTTTTAACCTTTTAATTCAACATTCATGGATCACGACAATTTATGAACAACGAACTAATTGAAATTTGTTTAGGCAGATAATAATAATAAAAATTGGCATTAGGTGATCCAAAAAATCAAACCTCATATGGTGTGTGATTTCATGAATTGTGACCTTTTCTGGAGAACAACTCCACTGTCCTCTAAGCTGAACATTTCAGCTGTTATTTGTTGTATCTTTTATTATTTTAGGACAACTAAAAAGCAATCTTTTCTTAGCGGTGATGATTTTCACCATTGTTTTCACTACAGTAACATGAAAACTATTTTCACTCTCCAACAACAGAAGGTCCGGCCTCCCACAAGCCCTTCTGTCAACTTGACTTGCTTTTTATTGGGTAACGAAATGAATACTGACCCTGGTGCTCAAGGATATTTCTATACAAATATCAGTTGCCATGGTAATTACATTTTCTGCTATCTCCTGTGATGGACTAGTTCCTCTTCAGGTGGTTCTATGTGGTACCATCTTCTCACTGAGTTGTTCATCATGTAATCAACACTCCTGCAAAATCAACAAAGAGAGAGGAAGAAAGTCAATATATTGACTTATTTTATTTATTGGTAGATTACAGGATTTTTCAAAGGCATGAAACAAAAGATGATAAATAGAGCAAGTGGATCTGCTTTCCCAAACTTTGATTCAAATCCTGTAAGCTTTATATCTTACACAACAGAAGGTCTTCACATGCAGTGAGGAAAGGTGGAAAGGGTCAGGATTGCATAGTGTCCTCTTCTGTTCATGAGAATGATTCTGATAGCAAAATTTGCATCAAAATAATACCTTTTGTAATATCTGTTAAATGGGCCTAAACTAGTGTATACCTGTGGGGTGTTTCACAAAGATTTTAGTATGACTTAAATCACACTTAGATGACCTTGCATATTTGAAATATAACGTGCAATCTAATTGATCAATAAGCAGTAATGCACGTCCTCTTTGCATGATCTGACCAATACGATTATACCTTTTTTAACACATTTACATGCAACTCCAAGTTATACTTAAATCTTTGTGAAACCCCCCCCCCTGGTTGCATCTATCAATGAGATCAGGTCAAGGGTCAGTATTTAAATCCTTGCTTCAACTTAACGGGAATCAAGATGACTTTTTACAGGCAAGTCTTGGTCTAGCTTGAGAGAGCAGTTTTCAACAAAATAATATTGATGCTTTACATAATATGCAAATGTTTTAGGCAATACATTACAAGTATCTTCAAATTGGCGTTAACCCTTTGTGTGCTGGGTCATGAACCCCTCTGTGCAGAATTATTTCAGGGAGGAAAACAATGCATTGTTTGCGTGAGTATGAAATGCGAAGTTCGCATGGCACCAAGTGTGCATTGGTGCAAAGTATGTGTGGAAAGTGTTAAGCCTATCCAGGCCAATAATGCCTTTGTATGCTTACTTGTCTATCGGTTTGACAATGAATGGGATGACTGCTAGCCCTATCGCTGTTGTCGTCCATTTCCTGACTGGCTCTGGAAGACTGGACACTCTGCTGAGGGTGAAGAGAGAAAGCTTGCATATTCTATTGATGGTGAACCCTGGTATCATGACAGATGCCAACCCCTGCCACACAATGGTATCACCCACGGCATGCATGACTTTCTGCTTCTTGGTGGAGTCATCAGGCCAGTTCAACTTAAAAAATGGAGAGAGGGGTGTGAAAAAGCTTTAAATACAAAACTCATATATTATAATTCCTAGCTATATGAAAAACAAAGGATACAGAATACTAGTATAATACAGCGCAAATCAAATAATTCATAAGGCACGATAATTGAAAGCACATTGATGAACTTATGTCTTGGAAACTAGAATATGTGAAAATGAAAAGTACATTTGTTTTGATAGGTTTACCTTTTACTGGTTCTACTAACTCTACTTACAATATTAGCTCCTAAAACTAACATCACAAATGGTACAATGGCTTAGTAAGAGGCTAAAACATAGAATGTTATGACCCAACAGATTTTAGATTAATTGAGAATGCAACATGACGGCTAGTCACTGTTTGCTGTTATCATCAAACTCACAAGGTTATGAAGTGTTTAAATTGTGTCTTAAATCTCTTTAATAGCTTTCTTGATACTTTTACATCAATTATATATCTTAAAAATGTAAAATATGTAGATTTACATCCATGACTGGTAATTTCCTTTAGAAACAATTGAAACTTTGGGAGATTAAAATCAGTGCCATGAATGACGAACAATTCAAAATGCAATTTAGGTCAGTCTTTGGTTTGAAACAGCCCTCTAAATCAACTTATGGAACTGTGCATTACCTTAGCAGCTACTTGCCCTTTGTGTCTGGCATCAGCAAGCACATATGCACTGGCGATCCCATATGTGGCCCACACAGCAGATTTTGGGATCAATGCCCGGAATGACTCTCCAACTTCATTTGCATATCCTGAGGAATTTAAATAGTGTGGAAAAATATTATGTTAAAAGTACCAATTAAGGGAGAACTTTGGCAAACCAAGGAGTTACGTGCTGGTAACTCCTTGGGCAAACAAAAGGGAAAATATCATTTTACACATTAAATTTGCAAGGTTAAAGGTGCCAAGAAAATGTGTCTATAAAATGAGTGTAGGATTAAGAACTAGAGGACAAGGTAATGATAAGGGCAAATAAAAGGAGAAGCAAAATAATGAAGAATATGTAAAAAAAATAATAAAGAAAATAAAGAAAAAGCAAAATGAGTACAATGACAATGAGAACAATTGGAGGAAAGTAAATTGTTAATTGAATATAAATCATGATTTTTATTTAATTTCAAGAAAAATTTCAGTTGATGATGTTGCTAGTAGTACGACTTCTGATGAGTACTGATGTTTGCCAAAAATCTTGATTAAAAGTTTGAAATAAATATATGATTATGATATTCTTGGAAGAAAACTTGGCCAGTCATTTTCAGATACAACAAAACAATCATGACAATGGTGCCCCATGTGTGTGTCACTCACATCTATTGCGAGATTAGTATTGACTAAACTCGCACCATGAACCGCGTTTGGCAGTGGATTTCTAACTAATGGGTCGCGTGTGCTGCGATCCCACTTCTGGTGTCCACAACACACATGGCTTGATTTTTTCTGTGCACGGCAAAATAATGAACCCTTTCAGTGTGTCTGTGCAATCATTTAATTTACACACGATTGTCGATTCAAGAATTTATATGGAAAAAGCTACATTTGAAATGCCTAAAATCATTGATTACCCACCATTTTGAATTTTGACTTTTTGCAGATCAAACACTATCTCAGCTCGCCATCTAGTTACAATACGTTAGAAATGCCCGGTCTCTGTCTGGGCTAGCCAGGAGGCTTCTAAAGAGTAAAAATCATTTATTAACGTAAGGTTACTCTCATCGATGCCAGGTCTTCCTTTCTATTCATTAGCATGTACCAACAAACCTACATGTATAGACAGCTGGCAGCCATCTGTTTCAAGGAGTTTTTTAACATTTTAAAAAAAAATTCTCCTCGTACACAGACGGCTCGCTATCGTGCAGCCACCATTAGGGGACTTGCATTGCAAAATCCCCCCGTCGGGGCTCTTCAATTTTTGTCTTTAATGAATAAAAATTAAAGCGACCAAAATGCAAATTTATATTCCCTCTTGGCATGAATTGCCAAAAAACAGAGAAAAATGAAGTTAAAAGGAACAAAAACAGTGACTTACCTCGGCTGTCGCGCAAATTCACTTCCCCGTATTATCCGATCTTAAGTACATAAACATATGGCCATTGAGTCCCCTGTACAGATCGCGCTAGAACTTCGGTCTCTGTATTTGGTGAGTGAAGCCAACGGAGTTCAGCTGAACAACCAACATGACCAACAGAACAGAAACCGAAGCTTTTGGTCTACAAAACTAATGCCTATTGCCTAACGGGCAAGTGTTGATTTAGCCTAACTTTGATCGTGGGAATCTCATCCCTACACAGAGATAAATGGGATCCAATTCCAGACGTCATTGGGGAGTAAGCCCACGAAGTAAATGTTTTGGCATTATCGTGATATTGCCTTTATTGGGAACCACTGTTGTCTGTTCACTTCATACAGCAGTGCTTTATTCAGTCACACGCGCGCACGGTTCCCCATTAACCCATTTCTACCTCCATTCACTTCGTACACAAGTGCGCGTGCACAAATCTACGAGTGGTTCCCAAAAACACGATTTGGCCAATGTTTTTTACTCCCCAGACTCCTCCAGGCTACAATAACCCAGGCCAAGAACTTCCGAGGAGCTCCGGCTCCCTGGGCGCTGGGCCTGGCCGGCTGCCCTGGCCGCGCGTTTCCGTTTTACACCCTGGCGAAGGCATTTTCCGGAAAAGTAGCCAAAAAGCGACTAGTGAAGAGTCTACGTCTACGTTTGTTTACATTATCAGCTGGGCGCGCGATCCAAAGTCCGCACCGAACAGAACATACCGTACTTGCAAATGCAACTGAGCTTATACTTTCCAGGTTCAATACGAATAAAATGTTTGCCTTGATCATTTGCCTTGCCGACTTGCTGATGTCTGTCTTTCTCTCTATCTGTCTATATATATATATATATATATAGCTCTCAAATTCTATCTCTATCTATCTATGTAACTGCAGTATCTATCTATCTAATAATCTTCTCTGTCTCTCTCATTCTTTATCTAACATCTATCTATCTCAAATTCTCTATCTCTCTATCTATTCATCCATCTGTCTGTCTGTCTTTCTCTATTTCTCTCTATCTATTCATCTATTTTTTAACTAGAGTATCTATCGATCTATCTGTTAATTTGTTAATAATCTTCTCTGTCTCTCTCATTCTTTAATTATCTATTTAATATCTCTATCTATCTATCCATCTGTCTGTCTTTCTCTTATTCTCTCTATCTATTTATCTATTTTTTTTAACTTATCTATTTGTTAATATTCTTTGTCTCTCTCCCTCTTTATCTATCTATCTATCTCTCATCTATCTATCCATCTGTCTGTCTTTCTCTATTTCTCTCTATCTATATCTGTTAATTTGTCTATCTTCTTTGTCTCTCTCATTCTTTATCTTTCTATCTATCTAACTATCTATCTGTCTCTCAAATTCTCTATCTCTCCTTCTCTAGCATCATTCTGTCTTTTTTCTCTCTTTCTCTTTGTCCGTCCATATTTCTATCTACAACATCTCTCTCTCTCTCTATCTATCTATCCTCTCTCTCTCTTTCTCTCTCTCCCCCTCTCCCTCTATATTTATCGACCTCTCTGTCTCTCCGCCTCTCTCTATTTATCTATCCATCCATCTCTCCCCCTTTCTCTCTCTTTCTATCTATCTATCCACCTCTCTCTCCCTCTCTCTATTTATATCTATCTATCTGTCTATCTTGTCTTTATCTATTTATCAGTCTTCTATATCTATCTTTCGGCAGCTTCTAAGTGTATCAATCCATCAAACTTCAATTTGTCTTTCCATTATAAGTATCTGTTTATTTTGATTTTGTCTGTCATTCTATTCATTTAGTTAATAATTTATTTTTAGAAAAAAAAGTATCATAAACAACGCGACTGCAAAAGCATGTTCGGATTTCACTCCTGACTGCCGCTCTCTGTGTACATGAAGTGCCGAGGAACTCTGTGCTCTGATCAGTAACTGTGCAAATTGCATGCGGTGGTGGACTCGCCTGTGTCACACGCTGCATGCAACCAGCGACGTGTGTAGACTCTTCACTAGTCGCTTTTTGGCTACTTCGCGCCTGCCTTCGCCAGGGTGTAAAACGGAAACGCGCGCCCTGGCCGGGGTCAACGTCAGGCAGGGTGCGGCGGCACCGGCCAGTTAGATGCAGACACATTTTTAACATCATGCCAAATCAAAGGTCAAACTGTAAAATGTCATACTCACCAAGATACCTAATGGGAGTGTCACGATAAATGTCTACTTCCTTTTCAGCATTTGAGGCACAATTTCGGGTTTCATTCGCACTCGTGATCGTCGCCGATGTGCTGGTGGGCGCTGCCATGTTGATCTAGAGGAATAGTGTTGACCAATCAGAGCGCAGTTCGTGGGAATTTCCCTACCAGCTGGTTTGAAAACAAACAATGCGGAAGGGGAAAGCGTCTGTTAGCAACGCAATGATTGCACACGCGTTGACCTATAAGTTGAAATCCGTATAACTATAAGCCTAGGCCCTGTATCTGGTTGAAATTAGTCTCAATTCCGCTCAATAAAGACATTTTGGCACAATAAAACCTAGAAAAGTTCTACAATCAGACTTAAATATATCATCAGAGCAGTCAAGCAACTACCATAGGTAAGTGATTATTTATAACTCTGACCTCTTTCTGAATCTGCAGCTGCAGTGACATTAATCATGTTAATTTTGATTATGATGGTGGGCCCCAAGTCTGCGCACCTAACAATTTGAGTTCAGATTTAACATGATTTTTTTCTTACTACACAAAATCTTTGAGTTGATAATGTTCCTTAAATTATTAAGAGTAAGTGTACCAAATTTCTCATTAAAAATAAAAGAAAATATAGGATTTTCTTGAAAAAACTGCGGGCAGTCATTTTCAGATTGAAAAAAAACAATGGTATGGTCAGTTCCCCCATGTCTGCGCGGTCTCCCAAGTCTGCGCACCCGCGTATCTGCGCGATTTTAGTTACAGAAGATGCGCAACGAGCACGAACTTTACACATGCACTACATAGACAGGTATTCATAAAAAATCCGACTCAAAATGGTGGAAAAATAATGAATTCAGGGCATTTCATGTGACGGCCTCAAAATGCAGCCTTTGTCATCAAAATCCCCGAATCATGTGCAAAGTGAATGAGTGCGCAGACATGGGGTACCATTTTTTTTTCAATCTGAAAATGACTGCCCGAGGTTTTTTCAAGAAAATCCTATATTTCCTTTCACTTTTTAATGAGAAATTTGGTATACTTACTTTTAATGATATAAGGAACATTATTAATCAAAAGATTTTGTGGAATAAGAAGAAATTCATGTTAAATCTTAACTCAAATTGTTAGGTGCGCAGACTTGGGGCCCACCATCATACCCCATGTCTGCACACTCATTCACTTTGCACACGTTTCGGGGATTTTGATGACAAAGGCTGCATTTTTGAGGCTGTCACATGAAATGCCCTGAATTCATTATTTTTCCACTATTTTGAGTCGGATTTTTTAATGAATACCTGCCTATGTATTGCATTTGTAAAGTTCGTGCTCGTTGCGTATCTTCTTTAACTAGAATCGCGCAGATAGGCGGGTGCGCAGACTTGGGAGACCGCGCAGACATGGGGGAACTGACCATAAAAGCAATTAAGATCGAGTTGGAGGAAAAATCAAATGCTTCCTGACTTGTCATGTGTCACGAAAATTAAAAGTGTAGTCAGAGTGGGTGACAAAAAGGACGTTGAAATGAATAAAATAAAACCAAAAACGGAATTGAAAAGGGGGGCATGTCTCCTCACCTAATGATTTAATTTAAGATAGCCTACATGAATTTCTTTTGACATGTTTTTCACAAAATCTTTTGGTTGATAATGTTCCTTATATTTTTATGATGAGTAGATGCTAAGTGCTAAAAATCTCACAAAAATTGGAAAGAGAAATATGATTTTCTTGGAAAAAAACCTCGGCCAGTCACTTTCAGATTGAACAAAAAATGGTGTCCTGTGTCTGCGCAACCATTCACTTTAGACACGATTCAGGATTTTGATTGGAAAGGCTGCATTTTGAGGCCGTCAAATGAAATGTCAGAATTCATCATTTTTCTACCATTTTGAGTAGGCCTAGGATTTTTTTAATGAATATCTTTCTATGTATTGCATGTGTAAAATTTGTGTTTTTATTTTACTAGCATCGAGCTGACAAGGGGTGGGGGGGGGTGGTGGGGCTGCACAGACTTAGGGGACCTTACCATACTTATCTGAAATTGTTTGGTTTGGAGAAGTTTTTAAGCAATTTTTAAAAAACTTTTCTACCTTTCCTCCTACACATGGAGGAAGTGTAGTGATGCAAGGCATAGTCAAGCGGGAAAAACCGATGAAACAGAGTCAGAAACTGAAACTTGCAGTCTAGTAGGAAGAGGATGAATTTGTGGAGAAGAGCAAGAGAAATCATAGACGAAGATGAGAGGATGGATAGTCTGAAGCCTTGAAGAAAGGAGTGGAACAGGGTCTACTCAAACATATTTTAATTTAACTTCAAATCATATAGAAATTATAATGATTTATTTAGTGTTATAGCTTCCTAATCATACTTTCTTTTCTAGTTCTTATGGAAGACATGAGATTTAATTTACAATAGATATAGTCAGTTTCTGATATCTTGCTTAAAACCATTACATTTCAGGTAAAGTCCAAAAAAATCTAGCATTCAGCATTGTCCTCGGAAAAGGGATATGGCGGTTGCCATGGGAGATGTTCCCCAGCCATCTGTGACCTTTGATGTAGCTCTTGACCCAACAGCCCCTTCCCTCATTATGCCTTTAAGTCCAAGCATACCACAGAAATTTGCAGAGCGGCTGAACAGGCGGAAAAAGATGTACACAACAGAGCAACTAGAGGAGAAACTCAAAGGAGCTGAACGCAGGAGAAAGGTAATGCCCACATGATCCCTTCAATTCAGATAACTAGCTGCAAGATTGTATTGTGAAGTCTGATTATAAAATAGAACAAGAGGTGCTAATTACTAGTTTTAATCATCAAATTATGATTAAATACAAAATGGGCATTGTGTAATTAGCCTGCAACACACTCAACATTTATTTTTCATCATTTTCATTTTGGTAACAATACAAAGGTTCAATGTTCTTCAAAGATCATTTTACATTTGAAATAAGAGGCAGCATTTGGGGATGGGGTAAGGGGAGGGTGAATTAATCATCAAAATAGGTGAATGTAAGTACTAAGTACCCTTGTATAATAAGAAATAATGTGTTGTATTGCAAAGTTCATGAAATTGCTGTCTTGTCTGGACACACAACAAATGGGTTGGGTTTACATGACATTGTATTTGTTGAATTTTACGATTGCATACAATATATATGCAATGAATTTTATTATTGCATACAAGTATATGCAATAACAAAAGTCAATAAATACAATGTCATGTAAACCCAAGCCATTTGTTGTCTGTCCAGCCAAGACAGCATTTTCATGAACGCACAAACATGATTTCTTATTTCTACTGTTTGATGCATATGTGTTGAGAAAACCCAGATAAAATATGTTTCATCTGCTTAAACACCCGACCCTCATCATACATCACGAATTCTAGTTCAAACACAGAATTCTGAATCTTCATAACAGACAGATTAAGTGCTTTATAGGTTAAACCGTTAAAATGGTAGATAAAGGAACCATTTTTTTTTAAAGCTGCTTTTTTTTTTATTTCTCTTCATTTAAAATCATCAATCTTATGGAGAAATTACAGCAAATTTACAGATGTTTTGCTTGTTGCAATTTACAAGGGTAATTTTTTCCAGTAGTGGTGACAAACATACTTTAGACCCTTCCTATTTTGTCAGCGATAATCCATAAAGAAAATGCTAATTTCGTTGTCCCCTTTATTCTCTTTCTTGTGCCAGGAGCAAGAGACCACCCGCTTAGATCGTATCCATGAACGTCAGAAGCACTGTCAAACAATGGCTAGCAAGATGGCGCTGTTGATGGAACAAGATGCCAAGCGGCATGGAGCTCCAGGAACCGAAAACATTCCCGCAATGTCCAGCCGGCAAGCTGCTGCAATGATAAAGAGCGTTGCAAAGGACTTCCAGAAGATTGGCATAGGCCTAGCCCAAGATGCCCAATTGCAAGGCAGACCTTAAATCCTACATTAAATGTAGGATTTAAGGCATTTGTAAAGTGCCAGTTCATCATGATGGTATTGATATAATGATATAAAATTCAAGGACTATTCAAAGCAAAGTGGATGAATTAAGGAATAACTGGATAATTTTTATTTGCTTTTTAAACATCTAACTTATGGGAAATTTAGTTGATGACTAAAGTTGGCTAGTTAAAACATAAGCAACCAACATTGATGATAAGTTTTGACAAGAGGTATGTACTTGTATTTGTGTTTTTTATGTTTTGTAAGTTTCTTTACACTGTAGAATGATTCACTTTAGGCACCTGCAAAATAAGGACCAAAATTTGAACAAATTTTTTTTCAATAAAACTTCAAGAGTGAGGAAATCAATCAGGGTGATTCTATTCATGATAAAATTATCAAAAGTTGGTCTGCTTCCCATCTCTGAATAATTTATTATTTGTTTCTCTTCTCTTATTTTGGTCCATATTTTCACCAGTTTCATTCTCATCATGTTCTGACATAATCTATCATATTTCCAATTGTACCATTCATCCTTCTCTCTTTCACTATATCCACTTTTATCCCCTACACCTCTCACTTACCCTTTTAGAGGGCTTTATTTTTAATACACATTTCACATCCTGCACTGCTTTTCACTTGTAGTTAAAAATATTAGATGCTGTTTCTTTCTCTCTTCTCTTCTTAACCATTACAAATCTAACATTTTGTATATTTCTCTCTCTCTCTCTCTCTGCTTCTTATTACTCTCACTCTCCCACATGTTACCCTCTCACCTCTATTACTGTGTGTTTGTATTTGTAAAGTCTATGGCCTGGATTCAACAGGTGATTTTGTGTCCATGGTTTGAAACCACTGCTTACGCAGATTTCATGCAGTGATTTCACTCAATTCAGAGGAGCGTCCATTGAGCGCTAATATCAGATGGCACTAAATCATCACTTGTGTAAGTTACACTTACAGCATTAACATGGATGTACGTAAAACATTTTCACCGGGGGGGGGGGGGGGTGCGGGAGGAGAGCACACGCAAACTTTTTCGAAAAAAAAACAATTAGAAAGCGAGGGAGCAAAGTGACCAAGCTTGTCACTTTTGCAAATGTTAAAGAAACAGTTACAGTTGTCTCATTAATGCTGTAACCTTGGTAACAAGTGACAATTTAGTGCCATGTGATAACAGCATGCATTCATTATAAGACACCTTCTTAACATGATTAATTAAGGGTAATCAATGCATGAAATCTCCATAAACCATGGTTTCAAACCACCATTTCAAAACCACCTGTTAAATTTGTACCCTTAATGTGTTGTATAAAGGATATATAACGTTGGTACTGTACCTCGAAATCACAGAATACATCTACGGTTTAACAATTATCAATTACACATTCTTGCCTTGTACTTAAATTATCATACTATTGTGTTTTGTTCTTATTCTGTACATAGTTTAATGTCTGTAAATACATGAAATAAAAGAAAAAAAGATATAAAATCTCTTTCATATTGGCTTTGAATTTACTGACTTTACAATTAATAAAATATAAATATAAGTAACATGAAATGTTTAAAAACATTTTAAAAAAGGGAGACATTGCTAACATATATGTAGAATTCCAATATATAAATTTTGTGAGTGACTAACACCATTTGAAGGTCAAGTCTACCTCAAAAAACATGGTCAGAATGAATACAAAAATGTCTGAAAGGCATCATAGAAAATTGCATCAAAATCAGATGAAAATTAAGTTTCATGGTTTTGCAAAATTTATAAAACGGCACAACACAACTGACCTGCAAGTGAGTGAGCCGGCAATGCCACAATTGATTCTTTTGTACATCATTGCCTGAAATATATATATAAATTTTATTTTTATATTCTGATACTGAAGAAGAATGGGACTGATAATTCTTATTCCACACGCTGAAGGTAATTTTAGCTAAAGAAAGTGCACGATGGCATTGTTTTCATCTTCTTACATGCTACCTGTACTGCATATATAACTGTTGGTAAAATTTCTTATTTTAAATCTGATTTTGATGAAATTATCAGCATCATGCTTGTTTTTTCCTATTTACTCAAACCAATTTTCTATTGGGGTGGACTCCAAATTTGAAGGCTTATTGAGAAACAAAAGCTCAGCAACGTTTTTGTGTGCAAAGTCAATGGAATATCAGGCATTAAAAATGTGTTGCAGAGGCAAGCGACTTCCATTATGTCTCGGGGTTCGGTAATTGAAATTTGTGAGCCAATCAAATTCTTTAAAGGAGAAATATATTGATTATGAATGTGGTCTTATTATATATCAATGGAAAGGTAATGATGTGGGGATCATCAGTGGGTCATTCAAAAAATCCGAAAATAATACAAAAAGGTGAAAATCGCCGATTAAAAAACGCTAAAATGCCCCTCCGAAATATGCCTCGCATCGGTCTCTGAATTGACTGGAATTTGATGACGTCACTGTACGAGAGGCGTGATTGGCTCTCCCACGTGAAGCTCCACTTCAAAACCTATTGCGTGGGTACGTTTTCTCCACACTGTCACTGAATACTTCTATCATGAAATGAAAGAAAACCCAGAATTTCATCTCAAATTGATGATTTTAAAGATGAAGAGAATGATGATGAAGTGAACAACACAGTGAGGTAGTTGGAGGTAAATAATGGGGGAACAATGCCGGTGATTATGATGAAAATTCAACTTGCCTGACGATCACAAGTCATGTACATGCCGATTCGCTACCAACTCAGCTGCTGCTACAAGTGGTAGCTACGTACACCGCGCGGGCCAAATTAAATCCATGAAAATGAATAAGCACATCCAGACAGAGTCTATCATAAGAAGGAAAATAATGATATAACTGTACTTACAAACAAGTGAATAATTCGAACCTGAAGGCAAATCAACTCAACGAATAGCAGCAGACGATATGCACTGACGATAAACTTCATGTGGCTGGGATAGATTGTCACTCGTTCTGTTAGATGTAATTTGTAACTCATTAATTTGACAAAATTACGAAACTCGGGGAATTATTTATATATATAAAAATATAGTAACATCTCTTATTATTTTTTGTATTACGATAAAACCTGTTTTGAAGGAAAACGTTGAGGTAAACTAAAATTACATGTAAAAGATCACCCCCCAACATGCGTAGCTTGTATGTCATTGCAAACAAACCATCGCAAACATGCACGTATTCCTTCCTTGCTGATTGAGAGCTGTGCAACACGTGCATAGATCTATTCTCTCAGTCTCAGCCAAGGCGAGCAAACAATACGGCATGTGTTGTTGTGATGGTTTGTTTACGATCACATAATGCTACGCATGATGGGATGATCTTTTACATCTAATTTTAATTTACCTCAACGTTTTCCTTCAAAACAGGTTTCATCGTAATTCAAAAAATAATAAGAGATGTTACTATATTTTTACATAGATAAATAATTCCACGAGTTTCGTAATTTTGTCAAATTAATGAGATAAAAGTTACATCTAACAGAACGAGTGACGATCTATCCAGCCACACGAAGTTTATCGTCAGTGCATTTACCATATCGTCTGCTACTATTCGTTGAGTTGATTTGCCTTCAGGTTCGGATTATTCACTTGTTTGTAAGTACAGTTATATCATTTTCCTTCTTATGATAGACTCTGTTTGGATGTGGTTATTCATGTTCAGCATGAATTCAATTTGGCCCGCGCGGTGTAGCTAGCACTTCCAGCAGCATGAATTGGTAGCGAATCGGCATGTACATGACTTTACTTGTGATTGTGTTGCAAGTTGAATTTTCATCATCATCATCGGCGTAATTCCCCCAATTTACCTCCAACTACGTCACTGTGTTGTTTCACTTCATCATCATTCTCTTCATCTCAAAATCATCAATTTGAAAATCCAAATCTAGATAAAATTCTGGGTTTTCTTTCTATCATTTCGGGATCGAAATATTCAGTGACAATGTGGAGAAAATCTACCCTTGCAACAGGTTTTGCATGCAAGTGGAGCTTCATGTGGGAGAGCCAATCACGCCTCTCGTACAGACAGTGACGTCATAAAAAATCCCTAATTTCGCAGACGTAATTCTGCGTGTTTGAAGCATTCAGAGAGAGAACTTCAAACTATCAATTAACTGAGTTTCATCCGTCTCCATGATAAATGATGTACACCATCGTGTTCTCCTTATTTTCTCCTTTATTGTGATATATGATTCTCCATTTTTATGATTTTCAATATATTTCTACTTTAATATTAAGTTAGCACATGCATGGTTTTGTTGGATCTATCATGGAAGTATAATGGGTACAAGAGATGTTGATTGTTTTCTGCACAAGAGAACAGTATATCTTGTCAGTTTAAAGTGAAACTCTCATTGGTCATCTGCAATCTCCTATGCCCAAGTCAATCTCCTGATGAGATTTCCAGGGTACAATCCTTATGTTTACCTTGAATCAGTCATGAAGGTATGATCTTAAGGCCACCGCACATCTTACGACCCGACTGGTCGGCAACTGGCTTGCGACTGAGTGAGGGGAGATGTGACATCACAGCTCTTGTCAGCTTGATCATCGCAGACCAGTCAGAGGCAAGTCGCAAAGGAAAATCAAAAGGATTTGACATGTTAAATCCTTATGACTGGATCGCAAGCTCAATCCAACTTCCAGCCAATCAGACAGCAGAGTTGCATGACACGTATATGATAAACAACAGGCATACGCAGTAATAAGCGCACTTTCTCAGTTGCTTTGCCAAAAAGCAAAAAGCGCATGCGTGAGTCGCAGATTGGATAGCAAGGTTTGTGGTGTCCAGGCTGCGCGTTTCCGTTTTACACCCTGGCGAAGGCATTTTCCGGAAAAGTAGCCAAAAAGCGACTAGTGAAGAGTCTACGTCTACGTTTGTTTACATTATCAGCTGGGCGCGCGATCCAAAGTCCGCACCGAAGTTATCCGCAGAACATACCGTACTTGTGAAGCTGAGCTTATACTTTCCAGGTTCAATACGAATGTTTGCCTTGATCATTTGCCTTGCCGATTTGCTGATGTCTGTCTTTCTCTCTATCTGTCTATATATCTATCTCTCAAATTCTATCTCCATCTATCTATCTATCTATGTAACTGCAGTATCTATCTATCTAATAATCTTCTCTGTCTCTCTCACATCTATCTATCTCAAATTCTCTATCTCTCTCTGATCTATCTATCCAACTGTCTGTCTTTCTCTTATTCTCTCTATCTATTTATCTATCTATTTTTTTAACTTATCTATCTGTTAATTTGTTAATATTCTTTGTCTCTCTCCCTCTTTATCTATCTAACATCTATCTATCCGGCTCTCATCTATCTATCTCTATCTATCTATCCATCTGTCTGTCATTCTCTATTTTCTCTATCTATGTATCTATCTATCTGTTAATTTGTCTATCTTCTCTGTCTCTCTCTTTATCTTTCTATCTATCTAACATCTATCTATCTGTCTCTCAAATTCTCTATCTCTCTCCTTCTCTAGCATCTGTCTTTTTTCTCTCTCTCTCTTTGTCCGTCCATATTTCTATCTACAACATCTCTCTCTCTCTCTCCCCCTCTCCCTCTATATATCGACCTCTCTGTCTCTCCCTCTCTCTCTATTTATCTATCTATCCATCCATCTCTCCCTCTTTCTCTCTCTTTCTATCTATCTATCCACCTCTCTCTCTCTCTCTCTCTATTTCTATCTATCTATCTGTCTATCTTGTCTCTATCTATTTATCAGTCTTCTATATCTTTCGGCAGCTTCTATCAATCCATCAAACTTCAATTTGTCTTTCCATTATAAGTATCTGTTTATTTTGATTTTGTCTGTCATTCTATTCATTTAGTTAATAATTTATTTTTAGAAAAAACAACTATCATAAACAACGCGACTGTAAAAGCATGTTCGGATTTCACTCCTGACTGCCGCTCTGTCTGTACATGAAGTGCCGAGGAACTCTGTGCTCTGATCAGTAACTGTGCAAATGACTCGCCTGTGTCGCACGCTGCATGCAACCAGCGACGTACGGTATGTAGACTCTTCACTAGTCGCTTTTTGGCTACTTTTCCGGAAAATGCCTTCGCCAGGGTGTAAAACGGAAACGCGCGTCCAGGCTAATGAATGCCTTGCGATTCATCTCCCCTCACTCAGTCGCAAGCCAGTTGCAGACCAGTTGGGTCTGCTAAAGACTGTCTCTGTTGTTATCTGCACTGCAATAATCTTGAGACCTGCAGTGCATCTCAATTTTGGTCACCTGCGATCTCCTTTGACAAATTCAACCTCATGACGATACTTAAGATGATATGGTCCTCTGGATCTCATCAGTGGTTCTGCCGGATCAGTTACAGAGGGGTTATCATAGATGGTGGATATAATCACCTCTTTATCAGCCCTACGTTGTCTCTTTGCAGTGGACACATGACTACGGGTTGGTTGCAATTTTTCTCCATGATACCTGAATAAAACACCATGCAAAAGACATCATAGTGTGTGTTCCACTTCCTTTTGAATACAATGGTGAAATACTGATAACATCAAAAATTGAATGACAAAAAAGAATAAAATAGCAATATATCCCTACATTGGCAAAGGAGATGGAAAGTTAAAAATTACTATTTTCCAATGAAAATCTACAATTTTTAACTTTCTTTCATTTCATGTATTTAAAAAATACACCTATTAAATAAGCTAAGTAGCATATTTGTAATTCTAATATTTTTAAGTGCTTTGATTATATTTTTGGTAAAGCGCTATATAAGTACCTGTTATGTATGTATGTATGTATGTAATTCAAGTAGAATAACTATCATTAAAACAAGCCCTTCACCTTATTCCCTCAAGAATGGGCTATTAGTATTGGCTATGAGAACTAGGTGGTCTTATCTAAAGTACATGGCAAACTATTTCCCCACTACCCCCTACTCCCCCATGCCAAAACTGATCAATACTATCAATATTACATTGGCCAGACTGGACTGGTCAACTATCAAAAGCTTGGTGGGATGTTTTCACTGCACATGCTTCATATGCACCCATGAAGCAACCATATAGTAAATGCATGAGCTGGGTGATCTGGGACCCGATAATATCATTGTCCTGTGATTTAGCCTTTAATTTTCCTTATTAGTGGGTGGAATCAGGTCTATGTGTAAGTCTCCCTTTATTCTTCTTATGCAAATGAGATGACTGTAAAAGTATTGAAGGATGCCATTTGATAAAATTCTCATACTCTTTTGATTAACTTTGTGCCACTATGTGGGTCATCCTTAAATGGAAAAGAAGAAAAGAGATTGGCTAAAAAATTACAATGAATGCTGGCTGTATATCAAGTTATGCAAACTGTCAAAGTAATAACTACATGTAATATTATTATTGAACTTACCCAAATCCTGTCTTGTCTCTAGAGTGTTGTCCAGTGTTATCTAGTGCATCCGCCATGCCAACAACTGTCTTGCCAAGACCTTCTCCTTCTGACCAGCCTTGCTTCTGAAGTACTCTCCTTCCAATACCCTGATAAAGAAAAAAAAAGATATAGGATGCAATGACTGTCCAACAAATCTGATTGTCTCAGTAAAATGTTAAATAATGATGGGATGATGATGATGATGGTGGTGGTGGTGGTGATGATGATGGTGGTGGTGATGATGATGGTGGTGATGATGGTGGTGGTGATGATGGTGGCAGTGATAATGATGATAAGACGATAAAGATGAGTTAGAGATGGTGGTTATGGAGAGATGATGATCATGCTGCTGCTGATAAATAATAAATATAATTTATGATGATGATACAATATCACACTGCAGTTTTACAATATTTTAAATAATTATTCCTTTTTCTTACCTTGGTGTGTTTCTCAAACTGGCCAATGGGTTTCTCAAAGACACTTGTATCCTCTAAGCCTCTTTTCATCCTCTCCATCCTCCTCATATCTAAGGAATCTTTTGCATCTTTGTCTCCTCCATCTGAAATTAAGCAAAATGACTTGTAATAACAAGAACCTTAATAGAAGTCTGAGCCACATTATCAACAGCTTTTTGCTGAAATCTTGTTCAGCGTTAATTTGCTTTATTTCCTCCAATCCGTGTCTGAGACATTGGGAAAGCCAAAGTAAAGTGGACAAAACTTTGTAAAGATATATGGTCAAAATGCCCTTTCAAGTTTGTAAGTGTCTGTCACCGTTTCAATTTATTGCCACATAATTATATTAAAGATTTGAACGAAACATAAGATTATCACAAACATAGCAAATATATATCATATAAATAGTGTAGGCCTACCAGCTCTTGTAAAATATACTGGATTATATGTACGACAAAACAAAATTATCCCAAGTGCATGGTTATTTCACCGAGGCCAAAGCCTGAGAAGAAATAGACCTGCACGAGGGATTATTCTATATTTGGAGTTCATATAGTCCAGTAATATTGTATGATAGAATGTTCACTGTCTAACCACTAAGCATGTTGTACGCAAGCATATGGGAGGCTGAATGTCAAACACATTTGTACCCTTGCACATGTACCATCTAAAATGTACCGTCCATAATAAAGTTGTACAAGTCAGGAAAAGGTGACGTCACTATAAAAATTAAGATTCAACACATTGCATGCCCTTAGTAAATGCAGGCGCGCAGGACTGACTGACTAAATGCATTAATCAATATTCTCCCCATTCATTTAACATCCATGGGTTTTACCCTCAAAGAATTGAAAATTATATTTTACATATATGTACAATATAAACTTTTTGAAGGGAGGTCACGTGGTACCAATATAGCCAATCACAGCAGATGCCTGGCACTTGATCTACGCTACGCTACATCAGGAATACGGTAATCAAATGCTAATAAATGACATTCAAACCAGGATCACTAGTTAGCATACTCACGTTCATCATAGTAAATACTCATATCAACATCCCAGTCATCTGAAGTTTTCTCATCAAAATCTGTTAAAAAAACAAACATGGTACTGTCGATGATTAAGGGCATGGCAGAAAGTATCAGGTCTACTATTTGGTGGACTATCTCAAAAATCTTATATTAGGTTAGTTAAACATTATTTATTGCTTGCTTAATCATTTGCACTGGAACATTGGAGGTACGTCATAATCCTACCATACAATATCCCAGATTCAGGAAAGCTAAATGCTATTAAACTGATAAAAACCAACTATGAATATAGATCTGAGAGTGTTTCACAAAGAGTAAAGTGTGACTTAAAGTCATGCATTAATGTCAACTTTCACATGTTATCTAAAGCTTAATCTGATTGATCGATACGTGTTTGTGTGCATCCTGTGCACATGATCTGACCAATGCAGTGATGTGTTTTATACCGCATGCAGCCGAAATTTATGCGCAACTCAAATTGTCACATTCATATCTTTGTGAAACACTCCTGTGTAGTGTTTCATAGAGCTGTTTGTTAAGTTACGCAAGACTGGAACCTGTTCTTAGGCGTTGAATCAGTTACATAGGGATATCATTTTGAACAAGAAATGGTCACAAGTCGTGCATAAAGAACAGCCTCATGAAACGGACCCCTGGAATGTTTACTGATTCCAGATGTCACGCTTCCAAAAAATTTAGCTACTGATTTCAATTTCAATACTTTGCCTACCTCCTTCTTGAGCATCCCAGAATGCAGCATCAGTGTAGAAGACAAGACCGCTTCCACCTTTCTCCCACTTAAGCTCTATCTCTTCTTCAAATAGCCTCTCTTTGGTTCGTTCCTGGGATGTGATGTCCTCATGAAGAGATTCATGTCTTTCCCATTCCTCACAGGTATCATCATCATCATCCTGCAGGAATCAAAGTTCAGTGGTAAAGGTCCAATGATCAATCGGGACTAAATGATTTCTGGACTATTGTAGAAAATCATAACTGAGCACAAATGAGGAAAATCAACTAGATATCAGAATTGTGAACTAAAGAATACATAAAAAATGTATGTATGAATCTAAGAGTTGAATCAAAATTAAACAAAAAGTAGTAATATAGAATAGTGTAAGCCACTAAAAAACCCGAACTAATGCTTGCTGAAGTTTATGGAAAGTAAGGAATCTAAATTTTAATTTAAAAAATCGAAATAATAATACATACCTCATCTGAATCAGAAACATTTCTCTCTTCGTTTTCGTTACCAGTTCTTTTCTTCCGATCTTTCTTTCTTCCTGCCTTCCTAGAATAGTCTTTGGAATCTGCTGAAACCCTGGTGACTTCAACATTATCCTTGATCTCTTGACCTGATGCTGTCATGGCAATTTCCTCATTTTCACCCACCCCGTCGACAATTTCACCCCCATATGCAAATGGAACATTTCCATATCTCTTGTTGGACCTGCTCTTTGAGAAAGTGAGACCAAGTCTTTGAATAACCTTTGGGGGGAGGCGACATGTTCTGATGTACTCAAGAAACACAGCGGTGGGTGTGCCAACATTGCCATTAGGCATCAGGTCTGGTGGGTTCAGCTCTACCAGGTTTCCCAGATGAGATTCAGTGAATATCTCCCTTTCTGGTGGAATGAGCTTGCTGTCTCCCCGTGTTGTGTATTCTTTTGCCTCCCCTGATGAATTTGAAAGATAATAATATGCATGCATTTTTTTCAACATAAAAAAACATAGGCCTGATCCCACTAGAAGGTTATAAAGAATAATAAAAAAAATCTTCATAATTTGATAAAATACTAAAGTAATCATTATAGACAATTTCATAATATTATCATTGTGATTATTACCATTTTTATTATCATTGTCATTATCCTTATCATCATTAGTTTTATTATGATCATTAAATGTTATTATCATAATTATTATTATTATTATTACAATTATTATTATTATTAGGCCTACTTTCTCTAAATTATACAGAGAATTTGTCAAATCATATGTTTTGGTGTCTAAAGATTTAAACAATCTATGTTAAACTATAGACCTATTTTGAATGTTTGGAATCAGAAAAAAAAATGTGTAGGCCTAAATACCATAATTTTACAAAGCAAACTTTCATGGTGTACTTTCATAAACTATTAAAATTTGATATCCTGGGACCCGGGGGTACCCATCTCAACGTCCACATGTAGTTTTTGAGTCATGAAATATTCATTATTTAATTTTTCAGTAATTGAATGCTCAAGTCTTCACGGTTTACGTGTGTATGATGCATATCTTGCCTCTGCTATTTTGATTACCTGTAGATGTATTTCCCAATTCGTCACAATAAACACAGTTTTAGCATAATTTTGCTTTTTGAAAATTATGCTATTTAGTGACTAAGGCTACGTTTTTCATCTACTCTTTCTTCTGATAGTATCAAACAATATCAAGGGATTCTAGTTTAAAGTAGGAAACCTTTTGTGAAACGGGTTTAGTAATTTAGTAAGATTGGAGCTAACTCTGTGATTGGTGGAAAAAATATGAATAACTTGTCCAGGTGTTGAGAAATAAGCCCCAGCCCCAGGAATTCATGTCACTGAAATCTCTTAAAATTACCATGGTGACCTTCATTTTGATTGGCTACTGAGCCCTGTTGCCATGGTTAGCATGGTAGTTACCACTCAACCAAAAAATTGGAAGGGGTGTGCCGTGGGTGAGACAAGAACGGGGGCCTTTGAGCGGGTTTATTGTGAAAAGGAGGCTCCTCGGAACGGGCTTCGGAACTACAAATGTTTGTGAAAACGGGGGTCCTTGGAACGGATCGCCAGCGTCTGATGTGCGTATACATCCCTATGGAACGTGCATGATGCAGCTAGCGCGGCCTCCGTTGGATGCATTTACCCAGAGGCGATGGTCGTTTGGTAGTTTTTCACCAAAATTGCAGTTCATTGTAGCAGATCAATGCGACCGAAACAGCGCAACAAAAAAATATGCCAAGGTTTGGAGCAGATTTCTTTCTTCTTTTTTCTCGATAAGAAGAAAATGCTATGCTTTGGAGCGGCTTTCTATGTTCTTTTTCTCAACAAGACAAACATTCTATGCCTTGGAACGGAAATTTGAGTGTAAAAATGGGGGTCCCCTCCACGGCACATACCCACTATGCATTATATACTGAGTGCCCCCCCCCCCCCCGGGATTTGCCACGCAAGACCCATCTGATCTAGTATGGCGATGAATTCAATTGCGAAAGTTTCAAGTTCAACTCATGAACTGAGCAAGGTACAAGACAGAGACAGAATTAATTTTCAAATGCAAATTCATCCCCTTCACTAAGTCACCATTCATATCCACCACCACTGGCGTAACTAAGATTTTTCATATGGGGGCAAATTTTTTGGAGGATATTTCGTCTGCAAAAAAGAAAAAAGGTCTTCACCACAAATAAAGGATTTCTTACCACAAAAAATGGCCAAAAAAAGTCTTCAACCAATAATAAAGGATTTCTTACCAGAAAAAATAAAATGCAAATTATTAAAATGTCCCCTGGATCAGTTGTGATCAGGGATACCTCCCCTGATATGAGTTGTGACCATGGTGACTCATCATAAATTAATATATCATAATCATGTACATTACTGCTATTTAAACTTAGAGCTATAAATGTCTGCAGATAAATTTCAACCTTCCTAATAATTTAACTATTTCTCTACTGGTGACTCATCATGAATTAATATATCATAATCATGTACATTACTGCTATTTAAACTTAGAGCTATAAATGTCTGCAGATAAATTTCAATCTTCCTAATAATTTAACTATTTCTCTATCTAACTTAGATCATTCATAGCCTATCATGCATGGCATTGTACCTGACTCTGTGGTTTTGTCACCGTCAGCTTCAGCAACTTTTATTCTTGATATGAAACATCTGCTTGACATAATTGCACCTTTCTTGTCAATCCAAGGTTTCTTGTGGTACATCCTAATAAATTTCGACATTTTGTGCTCTTCCAGTTTCAAGACGCAGCAAAAAGTTTTTCGCACGTTGTTCGCCTGGACCTGAACATCTTCAACTCCAGCGGAGAAAGTAGCGGAAGTTGATTGTTCGAGCTGCCCAAGTTTCGGGTAGAAATCAGACGACTTTCCGCTGGGGCTTGTGTACGACGACGGGTCGTCCTTTTCTCGTTGTTTTGTCTCCGGGCGATGTCTGAAATGAAAACAGCTGAATCCGTTTGATTCTATGAACTGTGAAAAATAATTTCGTAAGTCTGCTGAATGAAAATCTGCAGGAATATTAGCTAGAATCCCATATGCATGGGAGCCTGCGCCTGCCAGTGCTTCAGTGTTTTCCGTCATCTTCTTTTCATCAGGTGATACGTTTCTCAGTCACGTGATTCAGACTCGCCTCTACCCTACCGAATTTACCATCCCATTCCCAGGTCACGTCAAGCAGAGCTGATCCACAGACATTTCATTCAATATTTTGTTTGTTTCGTTATTAAATTGGTATAGACCCTAGAGATTGTCCAAATATGTCTTCATCGGCTCCAGCAACACTCGGGGGCTCGTTAAAGGGGAAAGTTGCCTTAATTACAGGTAAGTATTATACAATTATCTAGACTCTTAATCTTAAATTACTTTTAAATAGGCCAAGGCCTAGTACATGTACATTGAAACATAAAAAAAAAATATTGGCTAAATCTATTCTAGGCCTGGGCCTAGCCCCTAGGCTAGGCCTAAGAAATAGATCTAATAATCGAGTCTAGACTGAATAAATGGCTTGGCCCTGGTCTTGTGGCCTGGACCTTGACTTTGATTAAACTTTTGGGAAGTTTGAGATCATACAATGTTAGAGAAGTTGAATAAAAAAAAGTTGGACACGAGAGATGATTGGATGACTTTAAGTCTTTATGAATCTTGGACCTCAGTGGTAATTATTTGATCATGATGATGTGATTGTGACTGTGATTCTATGTGATCTAGGTTTGACTTTAAAATCGAGTTTGAGTGATGTTTTTTGTATAGTTCATGATTTCTCTTCAACATGTAAAGGCTAAAGCTTAATCAACTGAATACAGAGGCATAACATGCCGACATTCAGAAACTTCCCTAGGTAGGTAGGTATCCCTAGGTAGGTAGGTATTGATGGTGATTGTGGTGATGGTGATGTTCCTCAATCCACAATCATTTGATTTTGAATCAGATGATGACAGATGAAGGCTAAATCAGCAGGTTTCTTAGGTTTCTCTTTCAAGCATAGGCGGCGGAAGCGGGGGGGACGTGTCCCCCCCTAAATTTTTTTTGGATAACCTTTTTTTTTTTTTTTTGCTTGTCAGTTTTTCCAGCGTCCCCCACTAAAGTCCATGGACCCCCCTGAAACGTGTGCTGTCCCCCCCTAAAATTTAGGTTGATGACCTTTTTTTTTTTTTTTTTGCTTGTCAAAAATTTTTGGTGGCGCAAATACATATAACAAAAAAATAATAACAACAAAATTGCTTATTAACAATTACACACATGCACACACTCCCACTGCATATACACTTACAGGAAAATTCTATGTTAATGCCAGGTTCTACTAAAAAAAAATTTTGATCTCATTTTGAATGAATTCAGAGTTGGTTAATTTGGTTTCTCTCTTATAATTTCTTAAACATTGTTTCATATTTCTGGGCCTTCAAAGAAACTAAAAAAATTGAGCTGTTTGATATTGTTTTGAAAACAATGCTGGGTGATCTTTGTATTTATAATTTTTATGTATACATGCATGCCTAATTTTGAAAAGAAGTGTTAAATTGAAAATGTTTTAAATTTGAATATGGTGCCTAAATTCCAATGTCTGAGTTAAATCCTAAAAGGGAAGTTCACCCTGAAGAAAATTTTGTTGTACAAATAGCAGAAAAAAATGAAAAATATTGGTGAAGACTTGAGGAAAATCCATTAAAGATTAAAAAAGTTATTATAATTTAAAGTTTATTTGTTTTGTCATATTACGATCAGCTGCTCCAAGTATATTCAAGTTTTTAATGGTTCGTAGTGACTTATTTTTGTTTTCTGTTTCAAAACGGGTGTGAAATGAATTTGTCTTAATATACTGAAGCTACAGTAAAAACCACTCTCAGGTTTATGAAAAAAATGAAATCTCATAAATTTTCCTACCATGCGATATGTCACAAAAAGGAGTGATGATCATTTTCATAAATCATGATGATTTTTAGAAATGATGAGAGCAGGAGTAGCAGATTTATCTTTGCAATGATCATCATACGTTAATGATTAAATATTAATTTTTAACAGACAGCGGGCTGGTTTCTGGCTCTTGCAGTCCACAACCACCCTGTCTGTGTTCCAGTATATCATTTTTCTCCAAAAACTACTTCCATATGTAATTCCATTCATTTATGATCGATTATTCCTTATTAACCTGGGGTACTTTTAATTTTGCACCGAGAGTCCAGAGGGCTATAAAAACTAACATTTGAGCATATTTTGGGAAGGCCCTCTATTAGAAGAAAGTAAATAATTATAGTACACAAAGGCACATACTCTTTTTATAATTAGACCAAAAAAGTAAAACTCAATTCTTTTTTTTTGCCAAGGCATATAATAGTATAATAGCGATAATGATATTGATAATGATAGTAATAATAATGATGATAATAATACTGGTAATAATCATAATATTAATTGTGTGTATAGTGATTACTTTAGTAGTTTATCAAATTATGAAGATTTTTTTTTTTATTCTGCATGATCTTCGAGCAGGATCAGGCCCCTATATTTTTTTGGTCACCATCTATAGGCTCCTTCAGAAATATGTAACATTTCTGCAATTGTTTGATAACAAAATTGTTGGTAAATCAGTTGATCAATAAATCAAAACAAAATTGGATTACAATGTTGATGATGATAATGAAAAATTATTTTTGTTAAATCTTTGAAATACCAAAACTTTAAATTTTTGTCAATTGTAGTTCCAATCCATGTGCACTGTAATTTAAACAGATAGTGTTTTTATTGTATGTTTATTTTTAAAAAATCATTTCAGGAGCCAGCTCTGGAATTGGAGCAGAAACAGCCCGATATTTTGCTTCGCTTGGATGTCAGCTTGCTCTAACCGGAAGGAACATGGATGCTTTACAAGCAGTCACTGATGAATGTGTAAGCAGAGGACTTGGAAGAGATCAGGTACAAAATTTGTTTTGATTTAAAAGAAGTTAAAATCACACAAGATGCAAGGTAAATTATATTGTAATTCTGATATTAGTTTACTGGTGTTACAATTCAAAGATCGATGAATACATAAGAATAAAGTGGAAGCAGGAAGATTTTATAAAGAGCTTCAAAGAGAAGAGAGAGTTTAAATATCCTCATTGCCTTCCACCTCAAATGTCTATCATTCCAAATTAATTATTATCATTATTATTGTGAGGAAAAGACCTTGAAGTTTTTTCCATTCAGTAGAAATCAACCACAGTCTCAAAAAGAACTGGGTTTTCAATTTACTGTTAATACAGGTAATTTTACTTGAATGTTATTGAAGCAGCACTTACTGTAACAGTTACACTCAAAAGGGGGAAAAATCAAATCAAGAAGACAAGAGGCAAGAAATTTCCAGTGCTTGACATATTAAGTGATATGTGCAGAGGACGGGTGTCACACAAAATGGTAGATATCAATAAATATTGTCTCTATTTTTTCCATCAGATTTTGATGATCCAGGCAAGTTTTGATCAGGAAGCAGATGTGAAGAAAACTGCAGAGCAAACAATCCAGAAATTCAACCAACTTGATGTTCTGGTAAGGATCATGATGATTATGATATTCTTTTATTGCAAATTTAAAATTGTGTTTTGCTTCAAAGTTACCCCTTTTTATCCTTGCTGAAGCTCAATGAATCATATTATTTACTTGATTGGTATTCAGTATTTGATAGATTAGCACTTAACTCCTAAGGGAAGGGCTTTCATCAGCACATTGTAATACTAAATTCATCCTGCAGGTACCCTTCTCCTCTATCTGGGCTTGAGTACAGCAAAAAGTGATTTAAGTTTTTAAGAAACTTTAAAGTTTAGCGTACCACTGTCAAACCTGCTAACTAGATCACATCTTCATTGGCTTGGCATGGATGTGAGAACAGTTTGAGTTTCCAAGACCTGTACACGTTAAGACAAACTATTAGCAGTAGAATGAAAAAATGGAGGAGCAAGTGAGTTGGGACATTTTTCTCCAAACGGTTGAAACTAATCCATGGTCTCATGCCCATGCTCACACACCTTTATCATTTAAAGGTAAACAACTAAAGGAAAATCTTTTTGATACTTCAGGTTTTGTTCTCTTGCTTTATGTATCAGAACTTCTTTGATTTATTCCATGATTCTACCTTTCGATATGAAACTTCTGTTTTGCGCTTTTGCAGGTTAACAATGCAGGAATTGTTGCCCCAGATTCAGTCGAGACTGAGAGCGTATTAGAGAATTTCGATAAGACCTTTGCAGTGAATGTCCGCGCATGTCTTCAGCTGACTAAACTCATGTCACCATACTTAATCAAAACTAAAGGTCAGTATATTAACCTCTAAGGGATATGTTATGTGACACTGCGTATAAACCAAGATTGCAATCCTTCATACCAAACTACCATTATAAAGGCAATGTTTAGGATTAAGAACCCAGCTGTACATCTTTCAATCAGTTGTGTCAATGCAGAGACTCCACGTTTATTTCAGTTCACTGTGGTATATTGGGCCAAAAATTTGAAAGGGGGTTTGAATACAATGTTTGATTTCTAGAAGTACTTCAACATTCTTTGCTTATAATTCATAGGTAGATATTCGCTTTGAGAAAATAGGGGCACTTAAAAATCAATTACTAGTAGCTAGACATTCAGGTAATAATGTTTTTTATCAAATGAAGAAAAACAGAAATTGATATATTTTTCAAATTGAACTATTTTATCAAATCAAATAACCCCTTCCTGGACCTTCACACAAACACCCACCCACACCCACTCATGCACAATGCAATTTAAAGTTAGGGGAGAAATACCTTGAATTTTGTAGTTGTAAAAATGACTTTCTGTTATTAGAAGTAATCATATTTCTTTTTTTTTATTTGTTGACAGGCACCATAGTTAATGTATCCAGTGTAAATGGTGTCAGGGCTGTAAGTATATACAAATTTTATGTTATATTCTTCATTAATGTAGTTATATTTTATATATCAAGCAAAATGAAGAGAAAGAGACTTCTGTTGGGTAATTCCAAGTACAGTGTTAAAACCAATGTTGATGGTTGTGCGAAACAAAAAATTAGCTACATGATACATCACGCAATTTCATTAAAGTATGGCTGCTGATGGGACTTTGGGATTCAAACCCAAGTACAAATTGCAGTGGGAAATACCATGCAATCATAGGCATAGGTCAGGAAGATGTCACATAAGTTAGTAAAGCAGACTCTGAAATAATGGATTCTAGGTTGAAACTCAATTACATTGAAAATTGCCAAAAAAGGGAACATAACAATATTGACACATACATTTTTAGTGCTTGGATAAAGGTCTGCCTACCCGACATTTTGCCATGCTTATTTTTCTTGTTTTGGGCATTTACTTATTTCTACCAGAATCATGTGACACAATTGTTCATCAGAAATTTGGTTGTGATTTAGTTTGATTCTATTCAGATAAATGCCTTGAGCAGAACAACAAAAACAGACAATCTCTCTTATGATGTCTAGATATCAATTATTACCGGTATTCCTTTTTTCCCTTCTCACTCTCTCTATCCATCCATTGTTTTCTTGTCTGATTCATCTATCTTTCAATCCTCCTTTTCTCAATCACTCCCTTAACCCTATCATCATCCTCTTTATTCACTCTGTTTTCCCTTTCTTCCTCTTTCATTCCTTCATCTATTCATTCTTTTTCTTCTCTTCCATCTTTATTTTACCCTTTCTACTCCTTTTTCTTCATCTTATTTTTTTCTACAAATCCCCCCTTTCCTTCCACACTTTCTCCTTCCCACATTCTATTCCTCTATATTTTTCAACAAAGATGCGTGGAGTTTTAACATACTGCATGTCTAAGACGGCCCTTGACCATATGACAAGATGTATTGCCGAAGGTAATTGTTATTTGTAGGCATATGTCGATGCTAAGTTGCAGCATATTGTGTAAATGAACAACATGTACATGGCTCAGTTCAACAAGTTATTAATTAGTTTTTCAATTGTAGTGATGCCAAGTCCAGCAATGTATATGTTATTAGGTAGGGAATAGATTTCCAACATCAGATCAGGGCGGGATTGGCTTAGGAAAGAGATGGAGATGAAAGCCAGAAGAGCCTCATATATGAGATTCTCATGTGGAATGTGTGGGATTTTACATGTCTGGAAGTTGGAATTCCATTTTGAAAATTTAATAGGAGCCGAAATAAAAGAGAGTAAAAGAATTCAGTGCAATATTGAAAAAAAATCATCAACTGTAAAGAAAGTTATAAATCTTTTAAAACTAAAGAATTCCAGAGATCTTTAAACAGAACTGTACTTCTTTGTCATTTTCTCTGATTAAAGATATCAAATCGTAGAGCAGATATGGAACTTTTGAGGCATCTAATTTTCTTTTCAATATTCAGCTACTGTTTACAAAATATCATGTTATCAATTCTTCAAATTGCTAGTATCTTTACTCAGTCATGGGGGAATGACATATCATAAGTTATGTATGTCGGATGAAAAAGGAGACTATTATATTTGTGATTCAGTTAGAATAAACCTTCAACAATTTACATTTTTTTTCTGTGACACACTGTATGAGAACCTGCTTATATTATTACTATTTCTTGATTTTAAAAAATGTATTTTTTTTACATTTAATAGAATTAGCACCTCATGGAGTAAGAGTCAATGCAGTCAAGTGAGTTTTACACATACATATATTTTTCCTCTCTCTGTTCTTCTTTGTCTATCTTTCTCTGTATCTCCCTGATATTTTTAAGGGTGTTTTTCTGATATTTTTTTCTTATTCCCCTTCCATTCTCCTTCGAATAAATCTAGTTTCTTGGCAATTTTGATTTAATTTACACTGCTTTTGCATACTTCGAGTGAGTCAAGCTGAAAGAATAACAAGTGATATCCATCATATGAAGTCAATCTATATAAACGTAACATTCAGCAAAGTTTCATCTTAGTTTTATGTTCCACTCTTTTTATGCATTGTTAATCTAGTATTGCTCTTGATCACATTTTTTTTAGAATTCTGAACTATATTGAAATTCATTGAAAAAAGGGAATCCATTTGATTTGTTACTACAACTGTTTGCCACATTTGGATTAAGAATTGATTGTATAGTTGCTAATGGGTCTAAGATTGTTACGTATGCCTTTTGTTCCCCTGTACTAGTCCTGGTGTAATTCAAACGCAGATCCATAGACGAGGAGGAATGTCAGATGAGCGATATCAACAGGTTAGTCAAAGCTTGTCAGGGGGTGTTTCACAAAGATTTAAGTAGAACTTAGAGTAGCACTTAAATACCTAGTTGCACACGTTATAAAGGCATGGCCGCATTGGTCAGATCATGCTAAGAGGACATACGTTACTGCGTATTAATCAATAAGATTGGGCGTTGCATATCATGTATGCGTCAGCATTGACTTAAGACGGCATTCAAGTATGACTTGAGTCATACGTAAATGTTTGTGAAACACCCCCAGGTATTTGATCATAGCCTAGTGGTTCAGTACGGTTTGGTCCAATTCCCACATCTGTGTGAGCTACTTGCAGCAGATGATCATGTGGTAGTATGTTACCTGGTTGGTTTATCATGAATATAAAGCTATGTAAGTGAAGTTTAGAAAATTATCAAAAATAAAGTAATCAGGGGTTTTTAACTAGTGATTTATTTAAACACAATTGCATGTCATGCGAGTCAATAAAATACCGTAACCATGTTTTTGCAATTGCCATTCAAGAATTTGTTCATGGAATGTATTGTAAGTTCCGTACTTATAGTACGTTTGACTAAAAAGAAGTCTTGGAGGGGAATGGAAATTCCTGGGGTTTTTGAAAGGCTTGTTTCCCTGATGACCACACATAACTCATTCAAAACTAAAAGCAATACTATTCTACAGATATTGATCTTAATATTGAATTAGGGTTATAATTCTTAATTTGAGCACCAGATGCATTATTAAAATGCCCAAGTTTCTGACTTTTCAAAAACAAAGTTTGTTTTTGTTTTATCTGAATATCACTAGTTCATGGATCATTCCAAGACAACGCATGCCATGCGTAGGACAGGAACAGTTGATGAAGTCTCAAAGCTTATCGCATTCCTGGCATCCAGTGACTCGTCCTTCACAACAGGAGAAACAATCACCATTGATGGAGGGCGCCATCTCTTGACTATCCCTGTTCAGAGTTGAAACTCCATTCTAGCTTTCAATGTCATACCAGTAAAACTGGAACTTTGCCATATTCACTATCATTATTATTCTATCATGTTTTCTCTGCCTTTCTTTTTTTTTTGGGGGGGGGGAGGTGGTGATGGGAGGTCATTGCAGGGGCAATAGACTTTATTTTTTGTACCAGAAGTATTCTTACATGTTTATGATGTTTTAAGCAGCTATAGGGTAACGGGTTTTTCTTAGCAATATATATTTTTCAACTGATTTTCAGGATGGATTTTTTTTGTTCAATATACCCAATTCTGCATGAAGATGGAACAAATTCAAATGACTTATTTTGAAAGGGAAATGATCAAGCATCCTCTTCAAAGGATTAGTTGAGAAAAAAGAAATTGTGTAGTTTAATGCTAATTGTTGTTGATATACAGGAACAGGCTCTCTCAAAACAAAGAACCACCCCCCCACACACACAAAAAAAAGACTTAAAATCCATTCTCTTCTAGTAACATGCTTTCATCAAGCAGATTTTGATATTTTTTGCTGTGAGAGTAGCGAGTGAAAGTTTGCCAGACAAAACCATACCGGGTACTTTTGTTTGAGGGGGGGGTTCTACATGTATGTACTGGGAGTGTTGTCATAATGAAATGCAACATTGGCTACTTGATATACTATTAATTTAGCAATCACTTCAATTACTTTGAATATTGTTGAGTTACATGGAATGGTTGTAAGTAGATTAACTCGCTTGTGGTTCATGAAGCTGTTCGTAAGTAATGAAAAACTTCACGCACAATGGGTCAGATGCATAAAAAGTAGCAATTGCTTTTGCTAGACTTTGGCTTGATTCCCTATGCATAAAAATGACCAAGCAAATGCTTTTGCTAGTAAGCTTAAGCAATTGCTAACTGACTGCTAGCATTTCCTTGACAATCAAATTATTGCTAATAAGTGTATGCATAGAGCGAACATTTCTTCACTTGTGCATTAAAGCTCTTGCTTGGGCTTTTTCAAGCTCCATCACAGCAGCTTGAGTGTTTGCTTCATCAGGGCATTCACGGTTTTTAATCATGTTTATTCATCTGAGAGAGAACCCCAAGTGCAAATCAAATGCCAAATTCAAATTTATTAAACAGAAATAAGTTAGTTTGACATGTCTGTGGAAAAGATGTTACGGGAAAGAAGCAGTTATTTGCACTGCCACACCTTTGCGTTTGAGTCCTGCCTTTTCTGTGAGTCGTGTGCGTATCAGCTTGACATCGCTATTGTTCAAACAACCAGCAATTGCATTCTTAAGGAAGGGAAGGGTTCAAGCACTGGCAAAGGATTATGTATATGAAAAAAAGCAATTGCTTGCCAGCAAATGCTACTTTTTATGCATCTGACCCAATAACACGCATAACAGGTAAGTCCATTCTTGGGTGCTAATCAGATTAACATCAGCTAAAATTGAAATAAAATCTTTGTAGATTTAAATTATTCTTGCAAACAGTCATCAATATGCAAAGTTTATCATTTATTTTTTAAATTTGATTACTTATAGGAAATGCAGTCCCAGTATATTTAAACAGGACATGATCTGGGATATCTTGTAAAATAGCAGCAGCATTGTCATAGGTCTTGTTTCAAAGTCATGCCTAACAGTTTCATGACATACCTCTCCTAGTTGTAAATGGGATAAGAACTTGAAATAGCATAAAACTAAACATGTATTAGACACACATTAATGGACCAAGTGGTATTTCACCTATAAACTCCCTTGCCTCAGTACGTTTTATAATAAAGTTACTTTGATACTTGAGAAATGAGAATTTGCACAAATATTTGCCTCATGGTACTTTCTTAGACAATTTTTTGAAGTATTTTTCCCTATGCTATGTTATATCCGTTATATCTAAACTAATTGCAATTTCAGGATAGGCTTTTTCAAGGTCAAATTTGGCTCTAATGAATGTATAAAAAAAACATTGAGCAACGTCGTTGTCTATAAGACTTGCATCATTTTTTCAACAATTATGTAAGGTTGTAATTGATGTACTTGGTAATATGTAAAGAACATGTCAATTTTATGATGTATTTTCATCAAAATCATTGTCAAACAATTACAAATTATATATTTGGGTTCTTCAAAATGACCATTAGTTTGTTGTGCTGTGATTTGAATTATTACTCCAGATGTCCCGATGATGTAATGAGTTTATGACAATAAATTGAAGCCAGCAAATATGTGGAGTAAATTATCATTCTTCTAGACTTCTGAGTGTGTTCATACATACTGCATGAGTAAGCCAGGAACCAATTTGGTTATTAAAACTCACATACCACACCCAGAAACAATCATACAAAACACAGAATTTCATTAATACTATTGGACAAGTCGGGTATAAAAAGCTTTCAAAGATAACCGTTTTTGCATTATCAAACATTCACATTCGTCAAGATAAAATAAATTCAAATTCAATTGTTGCAAAACTTATAACACAAATGAATGAAAATAACAATGTAAAGAGTAAATTAGTTTGTCTTTATTATTCTTCTAATAAATATGTATACCGGTATAAAACAAGTTCAGGTACATAACAATGGAGCTTCTTTTAAAGAGTTCCTATACAAAACAAGATAAAACATTTGCATCCTGTTTCCCTCATTGACATGGTAGCATTTGTAGCTCTGTATTATAGGAAATAAGCAGAGGGTGCAGAAATAAATAATAAACTACCGGAATGTTTATCTTTTAAACTTAAATGCACAGTGATTAACAAGCTGCCTTGGCAGGTTCAACCAGAACAAAGCATAAATAAAAGTTCCCCAACTCTACATATTGAATAGTTATAAGTGGTGGTGGGATTGAGTGAAATGAGTGAATCAATGTTGAATTTTCTAGTTTTTCATAGCATATACAAGATTGGTAGTGATATATTGTTGGAAATGTGGACCGAGTTTTGAGAGATTTAACTACAAGGCAGAATACTTATCTTGCAGAGAGTAACGTTAATGGTTTGACATCAGAAATGAGGCTAGAGAGGTGTATATACAAGCAAGATGTACATTTACAACATTTATAACAATTGAGAGAGGAAATGATACTGGCAAGAATACACTAGATTTTGATGGAAGAGTATCTCAATCCCATCTGTGACTGCAGAATGTGTGAATGAATGAACGGGAAGGATTTGATAGAGAAAATCAACTTCATAATAATCTCTTTTGGGGAATTATGAATATATATGGCCATCAGCAATGCCTACACCTATTAGAAGTTTCCTCTCGACCCTGTGCCAAGGACAGGAGGAAATTTGTTGGATTCACGACACTGCGCCACCTATGAATTCATAGAACAATCATAGGAATGGGAGGACAAATATGAGGTCTTAGAAGACTGTGGCCACATTGGCCTGAATTCTCAAAGGTTCACTAACCTAGCCAGGTCTAAATTTAGCCCATGGGCTGACTATCCCCTGTGAGCGAATGCAGCCTGCTGAGCATTTCACAAAGTGTGGGCCTAATCATGAACTGAGCTAGCAAACTGTTATCAACATTAAACTTTACTGAGCATGCTCAGTACAGTTTTGTGCTGCTTGCTACTCACATACATGTAGCAGCAAAATGGATGGTGCAAAGAGAAGGTGCTAGCTGGCAATCCAATAGGAGATCTTATTTGCTAGAGCCATTACATGACCTAGACCCGCACCAATATCCAGTCTAATAACAAAAAGTAGAAAGTAGAAGCATGGGATGAAGTTCGAAGTTCAAAGGAGAAAAAGATTAGGCAAAAATGGGCACTTCCTCAAATAAAGCGAAAATGGAAGAAAATGAGGTGCGTTGCCAAAAAGGAGTATGGGGAGTGGAAGAGGAACACTCGAAAGACGGGAAGGGCCTCCTCCATATGGCGAACACTGAACTATACCACTACGTATAGTTCAGTGATGGCGAGTAATGAATTTCTAGCATGTAGCAAGAGCGACGCACTGAACCAGCAGTGCAGCATGTTGCGCTTTAGTATCTCATGTTGTTGCATTGTACTGATTCGAGATTGATCTTTATTGGAGAGAAACCACATTTAGGGTAATTTTTTTACTGGTGTATGCACCAGATTGAACCATTTGGGGGCCAAATGTTGGGAGGTCTGCATTATGATACAGGAATCTGTACCAAACAATTTCATTCAATTAGCGAACCCTTATGACAAAGATTTTGGGTATGACACCCAAGCCTGAATTTTCTGGTGAAAACTTCTCATCGTGCTCATTGGAGAAAAGCACCAATGATCTTGAACAGTATGGCATACAGAATTCTGTCAGGGTTTTTGGCATTCCAGAGAGTTCGGATGAGAATACGGATGACCTTGTCATCCGAAAAGTTAAATCACGCCCTGACAAAGTCCGATATTCATCGATCTCACCGATCTGGAAAACCTCGACCAGTCGATGATGATACTGACCACAGACACAAACTGAGGCCCATACTAGTCAAATTCTGTTCGTACAGGAAAAAGCAGAGGTCATGAAGAAGAAGAAGCGTCAACTCAAGGGCAGCGGGATCGTCATTAAAGATGACCTGACGAAGTTGAACCATCAAGTCCTGATGAAGCTAGTTGCCCATCCGAAGGTAGAAGTGGCGTGGCCTGTCGATGGTAGGATCATGGCTGCCATGAAGACCACCAGAGATGGTGTGACTGTGAAAAAGCCCTTTTTCACCTTATCTCAGGTAGACTCTCTGTAGACTGTAGGTGACACTATTACTTTCTGACTGTGTTCTGTTGCTGGTCTCCAATTGTTTAACAGTAAACTTAACCTTTTTACCCATCCAGATCCCAGAGGATAACTCAATCTTGTAGGATTTTTTTTGTTTTTGTTCATTAAAGTTTCTAGCTTTAATATTCCACTCTACCTGTTACGAATCAAAATTTTTAGTATTTTGATGTTCGGATGTTTTTTGTTTTTAATTTTTTTCTTCATGACATTTTTATACACCTTGCCTACCTGTAAATATGTTGCCTTGTGCATCATTGTATATATTTTACAATTGCCTGTCTCTCCTTCCTCATTCCTTTATTTCTCACCCTCTACCTGTACATCGAGCACATGCATGCATTTACACTTTTCCTGTATGTTTATGTGATAGCCAGCCAGTCCTACCTGTATCATTGTTGCAGAAAAATGTTATAGGTGCTCTTCTTGATTCTAAAACATTGAGTCGGACTAGTCAGGATAATGTTTCACTTCCAGCAACACCGGCTGAAGCACAAGTTCAGGGTGTTTCCAAGAAAGGGCAATATCAGAAGTCACAAGAAAAGGTACAACATTCAGCAGCACCAACACCAGCACCCATCAACTTGATTTCATACCCTGACAAGTCGATTCCTGCTGAAGGTTGCGTCAAGCTACCAGGACAAGACTGTCTGCTCTCTGTCGCAAAGGGTATGAATCTCCTTGGGGTTGACTTATTTGACGTGCTGGGATTCCGTCTCTGTGATCATTCAGGCAAGCAATTTAACATCATCAACTCTCATGTGTCAGAGTACGCATCCCTATTTGAAAACTTTGGAGTTGTTACAGGGTACTGCCATGCACCAAGGGTAGACCTGTCAGTGCATCTAGTTTTGCAGAGCCTTTGCCGTCTACCTTTCGCAGTTTGCGAAGAAGTGTCAGCAGAACCAAGCGGTCTCAAGTGAAGACATCATTGAACGCGTAGATTCGTCTCCACGGTTATCAAATCATCTTGTGATAGCACGCCGAAAAAAATGGAGAACTGCGTTTGTGTATTGACCTCAAAGCGGTCAATAAGGCCATCATACCGGATAAGTATCCATTACCTACACTCCTAGAGCTGTCTGCATCGTTACATGGCTCTACAATCTTCACCAAGCTTGACATTTGTCACTAGAGATGCGTCAGGTATAGCACTTGTGTTGTCGCAAGTGATCAACGGAGAAGAGCATCCAGTACATGAAGACAGCTGAGAGACAAACAGTCAATCCTCTGAAGTTAATGGTGGCAGCCCAACACCAATCTAGGTTCCTTTCCTCAACCATTTCCGTAGGGCAACAAAAAGACCAAGCTGAAAAATTACATCAAATAGTGGTGCAAACACATAGAATTAACTTGGACAAATGATGCAGTTGACAGTGAAGGAAAGAGCTTTGTGGGTAATCTCACGCACATTGTTCTCAGAGCTTGATGGGCATCACTACACAGTAAGCAAGGCTGTGGTTTACTGTCTTTGTTTGAGCAATTTGCTAACCACAATCTTTTTATAAGACTTCAATGTTCTTCCAAGCTGTCTCCACATCCTATTTTATTGTATATATATTTTTACCTTGTAATTTTTAATTTTGAATGAAATAAATTGAAATTGAATTGAATTAAATCTGCCAGAAAAGGTGAATGCACAAGCTAACGAAAGACACATCTTTAAGTTTCATGACAGTTTTGGCAGCCTAAATAATTCCTGGTTTCAATTCATAACACAAAAACCAAACATGTTATAAGTGAAAAATTACCATAATTTTACATGATGCTAGGATAGTATTGGATAATTGACTGAATTCAAAACTTCCAAAGCATAGAAATTGTTGCCTTTATCAGGAACATGTGGATGTACATTGCATTGTAAGTAAGTGCATTAAGTTTATATTGTTTGATTTTGGTTCTTTACTCTAGGGAGAAAACAACTATTTTCATTTTGGACTAAACTGAATTTTTATGGTGCTAACACTATCAAAAACATTGGAAATGTGTTTAGGTCATGTTTGACATACAGTGTCTCAATTATTTTGACGTTTCGTGTGATTGGGAAAACATGAGATTTTTCATAACCAAATCAAAAAGAGAAAAGGAAAGAAAAGAGAGAAGGGTGTTTGGAGCTTGGAGTGGTCGGCAGGAGCACCTGGTTCAAGCTGACAACTGTAAATACAGCTTCATCTCAGAAGGGGATTGAGGTGTCTTTGTCCATCAAGAGCCTCAATGGTGATGTAGAAAGTGAAATACCTCATCTATGGATGTTGATATATTAGCAACTACCTGTCAAAGCATTTCAGTTCGAGAAGTGGATAAATTGCCACATCTTCATGCATTAGAACTCTCAAAACTTGCTTAGAGTGACATATGGTTACTCATTGGCTCTGATGTCCCAAATAGTTCTGAGTTGATGGAAGAGCAAAGAGGGAGGAGGAAGAAACCATATGCTTTCCATTCTCCACTCGGCTGGACAGTCATGGGCCCCACGAAGGAAAGGAGCATTTGAGGTAAACAACATTTCAATGGATGACCATTTGCAAGAGCAAGTCTAGAGATTCTGGCAACTGGACCATACTCTTGAGAGTGAGAAGTTAGGTGACTCGGAAGAAGAAGACAGGAAGGCTGGTTCCATAGTGTCTATCTACAGATGGAAGATTTTGGTGCACACTCACAGTGCACACCTGACGGGGAAGACAAGACTTTGTCCTCTGAAGAAGATGACAGTTCCCAGACTGGAGCTGTCAGCAGCAGTACCAGCAGTAAAGCTGGGTCGAACCATCATGGAAGAACTCAGGCTACCAGTGAGAGCATCACATACCGGACTGACTCTACCTCACTGCTGCTTTACATAAGGAATGCCAGCAAGAGACTGCACATTTGTAGCAAACAGATTATCTGCCATTCAGGAAAAGAGTGACACTTCTAAGTGGTGCCACGTCGATACCAAGAGCAATCAAGAAGACAATGGCTCAAGAGGATTGCAAGCAGGACAATTATCAAGATGGATCCAAGGACCAAACTTCCTTCTGAAGCAAGAAAAAGACTGGCCCAAAGCATTGCAAATGAAAGTTTTGAACTCGAGCAACTTTTAATAAATTTTGCCCGATACGCCATATCTGGCCATATCCCTAAATTTTTTTGGCTCATTACACCACTGCCTTAGGAGCAGTAAATTGGCTACAAACCTTTAGGAACAGATAGCAATAGACTTTCTTGGACAACTATTATCTGGCAAGTCCTTGCTGATTGTTGTAACATCAAATACGAGTATGTGATAACAAAATCAATAACTGCAGAAAAGACTAGTTTCCTTAACAAAGATCCCATTCCACACCCAAGATCCACCAGCTTTGATTTGAAGCAATTCATAACATTAAAATACATGTATCATGTATCTTGGACTAAAATATATATAAAGATTAACAAGCTGTATCTAACCAATTCTAAATACTTTTTCATTGCCGTCTCCATTATGAGAGTAATATTCATACAAATTTTTGCAAGTCTTTCCACATACATCTTATGTTATTTGAACCGATTCAAATTCATTGTAGCACATTTCCAATTACGTGAAACAGTTCATAAGCACAGGCTTGCTGACTAAAGTAGATTTTGCATCAAGCTAATGTTCTGCCATAAAATCAATTCAATCCATTAAAACAAAAAAACATCATCATCCCTCTCTGTTAATGTTCTTACACGTATCTCTCCCAAACAATGAATTGATCAAAGGGTCTAAAAATCACCATCAACGATTTGTATACAAAAAGGACTGAATAATGGCAAGAGTTCAGGCTTTTCAATGAAAATAGACATCAAATAAAGGTAATTCAATATGGGCAATATACTTCAGTTATCAATATCATTGGAGTTTTTGTGCCAGTTTCATTTACTTTAATTTCCTTTATACATACTCTTTTACCTAACTATTTGATTTTCAACAAATTTCAGCTTAAATTCATGCTAAGTGGTGTCCTACCATGTCACAGAATATCAGACCATTGAGAAATATATTTATCAGAAAACAAATATGTCTTAATATATCAAACATGAATCATACAGTACTATTGTGGCTGGATTCCTATTTGTATAAGCTTTGTCTGGGTATGGCTATCGATATGTCTGTTTCAAAGTGAGTTGATCCCCTCCCCCACCATGTGGAATCCCCCTATAACTAAATCAACATCATTCCATCCTTTAAGCTTAATTTAATCAACCCAACAAGGATAATACTGGGATACCACTAAAATTTGATTTAAAAAAAGGATGGAAAACCACCTTGAACAGGCAATTCTGTACACAAAAATGTGTTTCCTAAGTGCCAAAATATTGAAAAAGTAAGAAATCCTACTCTTTAGTTGAAAAGTGGTACCCATGAATATGAAATCAATAAGATTCCTTTAGATCCCATGCAGTATGATACTGTATGCTAACACAGGTCAAATTTTCTCTTGTAGATTTCTTGTGTAATCTGCTATGAAGGAATGCTAATTCCTGCAATCTCCAGCGCAAGAATACCTAGTGTTCTTGTCTATTCCTTCCTGTTATGTCATGTGACCTCACCTTGGAATGTAACTTACATCTTTCCTGGCACGTAAAACAGAGCTACCAAGTCTCACGCATTATGCGTGAGACTCAAGCATTTTGGACTCTTGTTCATCCCCTCAAATCTCTGTCTCACGCAACTATCACAGCCTATCCCCATATACATTGTACACAATGTCTGTGATCTCACTCAGATTCTCAGAAAATCTCACGCATAGCTGGTCTTTGAACTTGGCATCTCTGGTAAAACTGGACTAGTCCAGGGTGATGTGTATTGTTCCTGTGTCTCGACAAGGACACTTACTCTCTTGATACATACTATAGAGGATGATAATGTCTCTGACATAGAAGTCATACAGTTTGTGATCTTCTTGATGAATGACATAATCCTTTTTCAGTTCATCCACTTTGAGGTATCTCAAGAATGTCTCCTCATGATGCTTTGATAAGTTTCTCCTTGACAAAAAAGTCATATATTTTCCTTGTTTTGTTGACATCAATCCTGATAAGGGTCCTGGCTTGCTTCAGTTTGAGGAAACCCAATCTCTGAGATTCATTAATGAACAATGTTTTGTATTCAAAGTATGCCTCTGGGATGATCCTTAATGTAGCACACAACTGTGAAGGAAAACGTGTGAAAAAATGATGAATTTAGTGTGAAACAAATCTGACGCAGTGCCATATATCATTTTTTCAGAACCAATCAAAATAATGACAAGAAAATATGGCAAATATTGGGGCATTTTATAGATGAGATTTATTTATCAACTATTTCTTCTTCCAATAACATGCTGTCAAATGCTTTAAAAATACAATCTTGCAGTTATGCTTTAGTCTTTTTAAAAATGATAATTAAACTTGTTGACTAACACTAAAACAAACCAAGCAATAAATTTCTTCATTACCTCTTTTTCATTCTCGTTCAACTTGTCATACCCAACAAAGCCAGTAAGATCCAGAGGGGGTGTCTGCTTTCGAACTGGGATTTTAAAAAAAGTATAAAACAAAGTTAGTATAATAGGCAACAAGGCAACAACAAATCAATTTCAGCAGATATTTAAGATACTATATATTCAATGTTTTGTCTTAATTCTTTAATTTGCTTATTTCATAGTTCATTAAAATTATAACATAAACTTTTGCAGATAACATTCAATATGATTATTGATAAAGATCATGTGTTTGAATCCTGTCATGGCCTAGCAGCCTTTGGCAATGCATTAATCTATACTTTGCTACTCTTCACCCAGGTGCTAAATGGGTACCAAATAGGATATGAAAGTCATTGTACTTTGCCCAATATTGTGTGCGGCTGTGCGTCTCATACGGCGACTGGTTGGAGTGCTCCCTAGGGAGGGGAGAAGTTGCTTACATTATGTGTAGGCATTTTCAAAATATGAATTTAAATGAATGTATAAATGCAGACCCACCGATGATAAGGGAGAATGCTGCAGTAAATTTGTTTCAGGAATCTACTCAGGGTCCATTCTGTAAGAATCACAATGGTATATTTGCTATCGAATGGTAACTAGCATGGACACTGTAACCATGGTAGTTACCATCGAATAATGTTACTTTAATAATAACTTTTATGCAAAAGGGCCCTGACAATATAAATAAGATGAAGGGTAATAAAAACTGTAAAACTGCCTACCTGGTCCTGCAGATATTGGAGGTAGTTCCTTGTGACCGGTTTCACTGTCAATTGAAAAAAAAAGTAAATGTAGAGAAACATATCATGTTATTAACCGGCCTTCACAAGAATAACGATTTTTTTTTATGTTTTGAGGTTTAAGGAAAATATATGAACAATTTTTGGAAAACATTAAAAAACTACCAGCAGTTTAAACGGGGGTGGTGAATGCTTAAATATCTCATTTGTACCTAAAATATTTCATGACTTCATATTTTAACAGTGATAAGTGTTTCAGATAAGTAAAATTTTAATGAATTTATTATTGACTACATCTTAAACTCTCTTGACTAAAACTCCACAGGACAAATTTCAACTTCTCTCAACCTCTCTCTAAACAAAATTTGAAACTCTCTATAGAGTATAGGTGTACCTCTCCTCAACTGAGGCTACAAAAACTTACAGAAGTGCTTGTCGTTTGAGCCACTGTTGACATGCATTTGGATCCCTAGTGATGGATAAGACTTCACCTAATAGGTTCTTACGATCCTTCATCTGCTCTCTCCTGGATTTCAATCGATTGTAAACATCAGCACCTGAAGATCATAAGGATGCACATTTTCTTGTATCAATAGTTTGTGGCAATTTTTAGGCATATATAATTCTTTGAAACACTACACGACATGTCCCTCCAAGTGCATCTCTTACCCAAGTTTGGTTGGCATTGGACAAAAAGTTGTCCAGTTACGAGTCAAAAAGGGGTTGCATGAACAGAAATGACTGTTGACAGCTATAGCATGAAAGTTGCCCAAATGCATCTATGATCCAAGGTCAGTTGAAAAGGGAGCAACAGTTGCAAATTTATTGCTACAACACTTGACCTCACCATGCAACTATGACAGCACCACAACAAGGTGTTGCCCAAAGTGCCTGTATCACCTATTTTTGGCTGACATTGGACCAGCAGAAGCCAAGTTATGTGTCATAGGATAGTCTGCTAGTAAACATTTGTGACAAACAGACAACATTTGGATTCTCAAGTCTCGCCTTCACCTCTGGTAGATGAGACAAAAACGAAACACCAATTCTCAATTTTTTTCATTCCTCAGATGGCACCTTTAACAAGAATTTGCTTACCTACAAATGTCTTGATACCACATCTTCTGTACTCCTGTAGCTTTTTGATTTCATTCTTCAGATCTTGTTCATCTGAAATTAAAAAAATAAATCTCAACAGATCAGAGAGAGTCAAACTTGCAGCTTAACTCATGTAGTTGGAATAAACAATGATTTCATAAGAAAGTCATTTAAATACAGTTTAACCCTATCTAGGCCGGGGTATTTTGGGAGTTCATATGGAGGAGGGAGGGGGCCTCCCCTAGAGATTTTGGCCATTGGCCGCGCGATCGCGCCGAAAATTAGCACACAGGTTGTCTGGGACATAATCTACAAAATTGTACAGTAAATTATTTCATGTAAACTGTTAAGTGATTATCCTAATTTATGCAGAATTTGTATGCAAAATCATACTTTTTCTTCTTACTTTCTTAATAAAGCTCCAAATGTTCAAATTTTTTGTATAAAAAACTCTTTGTACTGTTCTTAGCAAGAAAAAAATGCGATATCAGATTAATTTCTTATCATATTGTTTCTTGCAATTTTTTATATATTTCTTTGTTTTGTGGACCTTTTATTTTTCATTGTTTTTTTCAATGAAATTTGTTGGGGACTTCTGAAATCATAAACAGCATAAAAAATATATTTTGCATTGACATTGTACACGAAATCACATTTTTGAGCAATGTTTGGTCTGTTTTATATAAAACAATATCACCAGTGCATTAGAAAGAATATGATTATTTCTTCAAGAGACCACTTGTAGCTGCAGAAGTTAGAAAGAGGCCAAGTGGGAACATACTCATTCAGATGGTGTACTGAAGCTTTTGGGATTCATGGTTACTATCAAAGGGCTTAGAAACCTATAGTGATAGTAGGATTGATTTTCATGATTAATTGCAATCAACAGGTAATGATCATATCCATTGCTGAACTTTGAAAAAAAAGGGAGCATAGATTTTCTTGAGCTTCTTGAGTGTTAAACAGTCCTGGGGGAAATGAAAGAAATTATTTCATAAACATGTACATGAATTACGAGCTTGCAACTTACACTGCAAATGATGGAAAGTTTTTAATTACACTGGCATGATTGAATTAAACCTTGCCAAGATTATGAGCTAATATACATGCATACATTAATCATCAGGAAATTTATCTCCAGCAACCATTCTCCTTATAAATTCAAAGAATAAATCTTATAAGGTACCTGTTTACTTCACCAAGGTTGGGTGAAGAAACATGAATTTCATGCTGTAGTAATATTACTTCTGGAAATCAAGATTCGGGGGAAGTCATCTAAAGTGATAATACTTACATATGAGGCCTTCAATGAATTTGTCATGAGCTACAGGTGTGTGAAGACGACATAATCTGTGCAACTTTTCAACCATGTCACGAATAGCCTGGCTGTGTGTTCGCTCAACCACTGCAACAAAAACAAAAATATAACTTTCAATTTTCATTTGGAGGGAAACTTATCCATGCAGACAACATGCACATAACACATTTAATTTGAATGCTACGTTCGAACTTTCCAAGGAATAAAGTGACATGTTCCTTCTATTTAACCCATATCATTGCATTAACTCCATAGCTGGAATCCTTTCTGAAGAAATTACTAGGAGTTATGCTGGGCAACTATTACAAAGGCAACATTTCAAATGTAAATATAAAAGATCCCTTGGGTGGAAAGGAGGACAACCTTCCCTTTCCACACCCCAACCTCAAATTTGCCCCCTCCCCCCCCCCCCACAGTATCTACTATAAATTTGAATTCTGATGAGACACAATGCTTTATAGAGATACATGTAGCTAAGTTACACTCACTAAACTATTGCTAAACCTTTCCTTTATTGGAAGCATATGTCACTCACTCTGAATTCTTAACAAGTTGACAAGTCCAAGGTTTCTGACAATCCTAGATAGATGAAAAATATAAACATAATGCATGGATAAGCTAATAAATCTACAAATCAATATTCCAAGTGGCAAAGGTTAATAATTCTTCATTTAATCAGTTTAACTTGGCATTGTGGCAAGAGCCTGTAATCCGAGCAACACGGAAAGAGATACAAATTGAAGCAGAGGTTCAAAAGTGAGAGCTTTGGGTCTTTCGGATGGTTGTAAAGGTTGGTCCAAGTCATAAATACTCATATCTGATTGATACACACCCATAGAAAATATCAAATACAGTCCATATTACTTACAGCAATAAAACCACCATTATACAAAGACATAAAGGGCAGAATATTGAAAGAGAGAAAGTAATATATTTACTTTTGCTTGAAATAACTAAATCATGAAAAGAATTATGATGATTCAGACGAAATGGAGCAAAGGACTTACAACTTTCTTCTGTATCTCTCTGTCTGTCTGGAATGGTAGATGTCCACTGTCGCAAATTTCAGCTCTGAAAAAATAAGATGAAGAGAAAATGGTTTGGAAAGAAGAATTGGATTATGGGATAAATTGAAAGAGACACAGAACCCCCCCCCCCCAAAAAAAAAAAAGAAGGCAGAGAGAGATTCATCCCCACATAGCGAGAGGAGGGAATACCAACATAATTTTGTTTTCTTACCTTCTAAGAGTTCATCTGTCTCATTGTGGAAATAGATATCCTTGATGTCAAGCTCAGCATAATTGTCATATTCCTGTGATGTAAATAAAAACATATACTTGTGTCTTATTACTTAAAATCAAAAGATTAATATGCATGAAAAGAGGGAGCAAATGTTTAACACTACATGTTGTCTTCCATTGACTGTGTGAAATAAATAGCTACTACTAGGCTTAAAATATACATTTTGAGATAACGATCAGTAATACAAAGAAAAAATGAGCCCATTATTTATTTACTTAGAGAAACTAAAATGTTTTTAGTACCTGTTTTACCACTTAGTAACATAATTATTGTGATAAAAATGTATAGTGTAGTGCATTATATCTATGATTTTTTTTATTGAAAGGGCAAAAAGGTCCTAAGTTCTTCTTAAAATGTGTAAAGCTATGATGAATTGCATCCATCTCAACTTTGAATGTTAATTTCATGTTATGATTCTGTACATTTCCTTGAGATCTGCAATGCCAACACCAAACTTGGATTCCCTCAGGGTGAGTGTTTGTGAAAGGGGATATTCCTTCTGGATCATGAACACCAAATGTGATACGTGGAACTGATAAAAAACATCTGGAGGTCAGGCCCAACACTGGCCTGATTTCAAGTATAGAGTGTAATGACCAGTGTACCAGCACAATACTTCAAATCAGCCATTGCATACTTACCATATTGAAGTCTGACCTAGCTGGCATATAGCCTGCCATCTCAGATGATGCCTTCTGTGAGTCTCTGGCTGGTCTTGGGGGATCCTCACACACTGAAACAATCACAAAATATATTCATAGAAATAATAATGATAGATTCACAGCACTGTATTTGATGTCATTTATCTTGAATTTTCAAGGGTAAAGATTCCCCCAACATAATCCTTATGCGAATGTCTGGCAAAAAAAATGACAGATTACCTTGTAGGTATATTATCTATAAATGAATATGGGGACAGTATTACACTGTGGGGTCAAATAGTTTGGTTACACCTTGGTCACATATGTTCTACGGCGGCCGTACGGCGCGTAGAAAACAGCCGTTTTATCATTTATTGTACCAACTGAATATAGGTGGTTTGAATAAAAATGAAGAAAACGTCCGTTTTCGACTCGCCGTGCGGCCGCCGTAGAGCAAATGTGACCGAGGTATTAGCCTCGATTATACATCAGTGCCAATTTGCACATAACATGCAATGGTAAAAAGACTTCCATCAGCCAATGTGTCTCTACAGGATGATCTGACCAAAGACCACACAAAGCTCAAGGGGAAATTTGGTCTTAACTCTTCGTGAAATAGCCTCCTGGACCCCCATAACACAAATCTTAGAGCTTGACCTTGGATCTGGTTTTTCTGCTTGATTATACAGATCATGATGTGTAAACAAGCGTACAAGAAATCACAAACTGTTGTGTTACAGGCTTCTCATTTGAATTTCTGCAGACAAGCAAATCATGCTTCCATCTGCAGGAGATTTTACAAGTATTCAAGATTTATTTTCTAAAGCACAAAGAGAAGAGGAATATTGTACAAAATGTTTTCATGATCTGCAACATGCCATTACACACGACTTGTATTACTTGTTAACAGACAATTGACATGGAGAATACTTACTTCTGTATGGTAGACTTGTACGCTTAGGAAGCTCTGCTTGCATGGGAAGAGCTGATTGAAATAAAATATGGCAGATCAAATATAAATCTAGAAATATTTTTTTTTATCTTTTAAGTACTAGTACACAGGTGTTGGTCATTACAAATGAAGCAAAAATGCTACAAAGCAGTCTTTTAAGAGTCAAGGTTTTTACTTTGTTTTATTTCCAATTATGAAATTAAATGTGCTTAATGCATCCATCTACTTAGTCCAAGCTTAAATTTTTACAATCAATAATTTCATCTAAAACTTGTGAGCCATGATGGCAATCAGGCTACAGCCTAGGTAACAATGACAGTTAGTGGCTTGAGCACTCTTCAGAGTGGGTACAAGAATCTAGTAATGTTTTTCCCATTCTGGTGTTCTTGTCTTAATAAGTGACAACAGCACCAGCAGAATGCACACTGACAAATTTTCTGGGAGTTTAACACTTTCGATATCACAATAGTGACATTCTATTTCAAACCTTGTATTAATGAAACTGAAAAAAGGAATAAAGAATTAGGATTGGCATGTCATACATGTATTTTTTCAGATTTGTTTTATCTGACTTATTGGTGTCTCTGAAGTCTCCTGGTTTCGTGAATTACTTTCTAAATTATTCATGTAGACATTAATTTGAGTAGAAATTTACAACCATGACCTAGAACAATGTTTGCACTCATACCCCAATATCCTTTGAATTATACTAGATTTTATTCTGATGGTAAACTCACCAAAGAGAGGAGGCTTTGGATTATCTATGTAGACTTTGTTGTAGTGCTGTTCACATTCTAATCTTGTCTTACCAGCTACTTGATTGGACACATCATACCTGTACATAAATCATGACATCATAATAAAAAATCATGACATCATAATAACATACCATGACATAATATATCTATAAATAAACATGACATCATACATGTAAAAAAAGTCATGACTTTACAACTTTTATCAGAACATGACGTAACTTTCAACACTTGATATCATTACACTTGGATGTATAAAAAAAACAAATACATAATCATATAAGAATATCTCAATAACTTCATTGAATATCTCAATATCTTCATTGAAAACGAGTCAAACTTCTGCATTTTCAAGAGAGACCAACTTCTTAATCAAGGTCAATTATGCAATCTTAATAATTGCACTCACCAATTTCCCAGGCCATAATCGGAAACTCCTTCCAGTAAAGCCTTTTCTTCTTTGGCTGTCCAGTTTGGATCAAACAGTGAGAAGCTATTAGTCTGTCATGAAAAAAATTATTATCACATATATTTTTATCATCATAATCAAACAAACTTGGTAAATAATAGAGCATCAGAAACATTTATCTGGTAACTTGTAAGTGATAATAGAAAACAAGTGGAATGCCTCTGGCCGTCTCACCTGCATCACGCGGTTCAATATAGCAGCAGTGCTCACTTTGAATACTACTCTAACTCGCACAAGATGTTCAGTGATACATGGTTACTCTTATGTCCACTTTTTATGAACGAGACCAATAAACTTACAGAGATATGATGGTTATTCAACAAAAAACCTCAACATGGCCAAAGTTCATTGACCTTACATGACCTTTGACCTTGATCATGTGACCTGAAACTCGCACAGGATGTTCAGTGATACTTGATTACTCTTATGTACAAGTTTCATGAATCAGCTCCATAAACTTTCAAAGTTTTGATGGTAATTCAACAGATACACCCAATTCGGCCAAAGTTCATTGACCTTTGACCTTGGTCATGTGACCTGAAACGCGCACAGGATGTTCAGTGATATTTGATTACTCATGTGTCCAAGTTTAGTGAACTAGACTAATAAACTTTCAAAGTTATGATGGTTATTCAACAAAAAACCTCAACATGGCCAAAGTTCATTGACCCTAAATGACCTTTGACCTTAATCATGAGACCTGAAACTTGCACAAAATATTCAGTGATGCTTGATTACTATTATGTCCAAGTTTCATGAATCAGATCCATAAACTTTTAAAGTTATGATGGGAATTCAACAGATATCCCCATTCGGCCAAAGTTCATTGACCCTAAATGACCTTTGACCTTGGTCATGTGACGTGAAACTCATGCAGGATGTTCAGTGATACTTGATTAACCTTATGTGTAAGTTTCATGAACTAGGTCCATATATTTTCTAAGTTATGATGACATTTCAAAAACTTAACCTCAGGTTAAGATTTTGATGTTGATTCCTCCAACATGGTCTAAGTTCATTGACCCTAAATGACCTTTGACCTTGGTCATGTGACATGAAACTTAAATAGGATGTTCAGTAATACTTGATTAACCTTATGGCCAAGTTTCATGAACTAGGTCCATATACTTTCTAAGTTATGATGTCATTTCAAAAACTTAACCTCAGGTTAAGATTTGATGTTGACGCCGCCGCCGCCGTCGGAAAAGCGGCGCCTATAGTCTCACTCTGCTTCGCAGGTGAGACAAAAACTGTTTATCAAGCTAAAAACATATGAGTTGTTTGTTAAGCCCTTGTGGTAAGAACTGTTCTGATATGTCATGACTTATAACATCGGTAATTATCTTGGGTGAAGGTGCATAAAAGAGTTTACAGAATATCAATAAATAGCCAATTGTTGGTGTTGCAACCTAAAGGCTAACAGAGCAGTCAATGGATGTTCAGAAAACCATCCTGCTTTTTACTACTAATAATTTGAAAGAAGGAAATACAAGGATAGAAGGAAAGTTCTTGACAGCTTTAAAATGGGAGAAAATAAAAAATATTCCACTCACAATAATTTCATAATCATGGTTGCTTTGGTGTTTACCATCCTCCCAGCCTTTTGAGAAACACTGAAAGAAAAACATCAAGTTTGGGTTAATAGACATTTCTTCATAAAAATTTCAAACTCATAATCATAACTTAAATCCAAACCAATAACCTACCATATCATTTGCAATAATTTCAGTGCACACTTCCATATTTTTTTCTTCTTTTAATGTGTTTAAATTATGACATGTCTGTACATTATGTTTGCCAAGGATTGCAAGCATACCTGAATCTACAGCATTGCATAAACTCTACCTTTGCATGCAAATGAGAATTTTCCAAGGCTCTTTTGAGCATCGCCCCGAGGCTCAGAGTTATTTTTCCGTTTGCAAGCTTTAAAGCCACATTATTGGCCTAAAATCCCATTTGTTAATTTTGGAAAACTTCTTTGAAGCTTACAAAAATCCAACAATATAGAATAGGACAGATGAATTTACCAAGTCTCATAAGCATTTGGCAAAAACTGTGGAAGTAGTCCACTCTGATTTTTTTTTCTCTGATTAATTGCAACACAACCATGGCAACAGAGCACCTGACAAGCTTGAAAAATGTATCTTTACTCCAAGACCAATGTGTGTGCCAACTTAACATACATGTAGTATTAGTTTGCTCCACAATACTTTCCTTTAATCTATAACCACCACAATAATTATATTTTAATAGTAATAATAATCAGGATGGTGATCATTATAATGATGATGATGATGATGATGAAAATGATCATGAAGATAACAAAAATAATATTGTTCATAATATGATGTCAAATCCATATGCCAATCAAAATATAAACCTTAAACACCCTCTAAAAATCTATTCACAAGTGAAAATAGGACAAACCTGGAGACATAAATCAATTTTAGGGGGGCCACATGTTGCACATCTGATGTAAGGTTCCATGAGAAATGAGGAGCAACCAGGACAGGGAGGCTGGTCCATCGACTGGAGTCCAAAAGGCAAGCCCGAGAGTGATGCCATCATTCTTACAGCTGGTCAATCTTAGCTAAAATAACAAAATAACAAATACTATGAATATACAGCTTATCACATTTGCATTTCATGATGTGACAGATCTCCTTCAGAATTTGCCATGATTATGCTCTGTGGATATTGGGCTATCACGGATGTGCATGAAATATCAATGAGTGTGCCATCTGCATGCCTACGCTATTGAACTGCAATATCTCTAGTTACCCCCTTTACACCTGTACAGTGAAAAAGTCGCATCAAATCTTGCAGGATTTGTGAATGTTTTTTAGACTATATTTAGGTCCCAAATTCCACAAAATGAGCTCAAAAGTGTTGACGATTCCAAAATTTGTATACTTGATTCAAGTTATGACAAAACCAGATTTTTTTGGTTTAATTGTGAAATAGACGCAAAGAATAATGAACAGCGATTTGCGGGCTGTTGCGGGCTGTCGCCAAGCGAAAGATAATGAAATCAAGATGGCGACGTAAACACTAAACATGGTGGCAAGTTTTCCTTTCCCCATCGTTTCATAACATTTTTTCTTGTTTTTTTATGAATTCTTGTTAAATAATGAAATAAATTCCGTAGAAATGTCGGAAATGAAGTTGTATCCCATCTACATGAATTAGGGCTAGATCTTTTAGAAGTAGAAATCTCAGTGGCGAAAGTTTCAGGGTTTTTCGTCGTGCACGCACATCAATGGGACGCAATCCCTGGCTCCGCCACTGTGGAGAGTAAGCAATACTATAGGAGCCTCCTAGCTACACAGACCCCGGCCATAACACTGATCAGACTCAGAGTAAGTCCAGACTTAACAAAATTAAGTTGAAAATTTCACCTACAAAATATAGAGAAGAAAATATCAAAGAATATAAATACAGATTAAGTTGCTTATTTCTTGTGAATGTTGTATACCATACTTATATTGCCATATTTGTCTTATTGTAACATAGTTTGGGGTAGTACTTTTCCGTCTAACCTAAAGAAACTTGTTACAAAACAAAATAAAATAGTTAGAATCATAGCTGGAGCCAGCTTAAGATCTAAAGTTATATAAAGTTATAAAGTTATCTAAAGTCATTATACTCCGAGTTTAAAATGCTCACTTTAGAAGAAATTACAACCTACCAGCAAAGTATTTTTATTCATCAGTGTATCAATCGACTTATGCCTGTTAATTTTTCTCAGTTGTTTGATACAAATCAGAATTTATATAAATACAATATACGCTCCTCTTCATTAATTCATTTGCCAAGACACAGGATCAACATAATATTCGTTTATAGGTTAAAAAAGTGGAACAATTTACCGTACCTAGTACAGACATCAGAAATGCATCAACTTTGAATAGCATAAGACAAAACTTAAGAAAAAACTTACCCTATGGTCCCTAAATTTTGTGATTTGCTTTATAGATAATTTAGTTGTGGGATGATTGGTTGGACGATTTTTCTTTTTCAAATGACATACTAGTATTTTATATAAAGTTGTCCTGTCACCCCCCCCCCCCCTTTCCCATTGTTTTGTATTGTACTCTCTTTAGATAAGGTTTTTCATGTATTTCATTTTTTATGTCACAGTGCACTCATAAAAAGCTGTGTGAGTTGCTACATGTACTTGTACCTCCATTGTTTTGTTCAATTTCATAAAATGTAATGACGCTCTTATTGTTAGAAATAAATGTAGGATGGGGGTTGGGTGTCCGGACACTTTATTTTGAAGCCTTCTTTTTTGTCTTTGGATTACACTAAAAATATGAATTCAATCTTCCATTCTGACATATTGGTTCTCTATAATATTTCCTAACATTTTGTACTAAAAATTGATGAAACTTTGCTTATAAATTTTTCCAAATGACTTTCTAAAATTGATCGTCTGGACACACAACTAGGGACAGTGATTTTCCGTTTAAAAAAATGCCTTTTCCGTTTCAGAAAATCTTAAATTCCGTTTCGGCATGTCAGAAAACGGAAATTCCGTTTCCCCATAGACTTTGTACACACGGAAAAGTGACAATTCCGTTTACCCATCCAGTGGCAAAAACACAAGTTAACGCTCGCGCTGGTCAAAATTTGTATCTGTCACCGTAACAACAACGCAGTAGAAATAGAATCCGCTCTAATCGGATCTATGCGGGCACAAAAAATATTTTGACACACATATTTAACATGAATACATCCCACCTAGCCTTGTTTCACTGTGGAATGAACTTTTAAATATAATTTTGGGGGTTTGTGGATATCATTTCGAGCAGTCAACGATTTCAATCTCTCCGCCATTTTGGATTTCAAGTGTGTGTGTTGAGTTTTGTCAGACTTGTATCAATCAGATATGATTATTTACGTCTGGCACCGACCTTTAACGTCACCATCCAAAAGACGTGACCAGGGCTCGAACCTCGAACCTCTGCATCAATTTGTAACTTCTCACAGCTTGGATTACAGGCGCACGCCACAACGCCCAGTTTCAAGATCGTGCTGTACATTTTCAAACGTAGAGGGCAGCATAACATGACCTGCATGTGAATGATTTCGATACAGCCGATCGACCATACCGTACCCTGCTAGAGCGGCTGGGAAGGACCGGGGCGAAGGGTACGATCGGGTGTGAAGGAGTGAAGAGCAGTCACGATGTGATTTTGTCGTGATTGTGGTGAAGTGGGATCGTGTATACTTTTTGTGGCCATTTAATATTCGTATTTGGTTGAGATTTTGGAGTAATTTATGTTGCTGTTCTGTGTATTCTGAGGAAAAATATTTTTTTCCGTGATTTTCCGTTTGAAATGCCACTTTCCGTTTCGAAAGGCCATTTCCATGAATTCTGTCCGTTTTCTGCAATCACGGAAAATCACTGTCCCTACACAACAACTGCATACTAACGTAAGGGCACTAGTATTCAACCCTTTTGGAGAGTTTCCTAAAATATAGAAATTATAGAATTTACCTGAATTTCAGACCTGTCTTATTCCCAAGAGCAAATGCTGGTTATTCTTTTTCCGTTATTTTTTTCTTCAACCCGTCGACTGTGTGTGCTGGCAATCGAATTACATGGCGATAGTTTTTGGCACTAGTATTCAATCCGTCGGCACTAGTATTCAACCTAGTGATGAAAGAGAGCCTTGTCTCTCAATCAGCCCTTGTCCCATCTGACTATGGACTAGACCATTTGAAATGAGACCAACAAAGGAATTAATCAAAGCCAGAGATTAACATAGATCTAGATCTAATTTAGCAACATAAACCGTCCATTTGACACTCGCTATCTATCATCACACTAGGTTGAATACTAGTGTAATCGCCGCATAATTTGATCCTCCGTGCATATACAGTTGACAGTTTTACGCCTCGAAATAACAAAGGTATGAAATAAAGATAAATTTTCTATTTTTAAATATTTGGGGGAATTTTTCCAAATCTTTGAATTATGCCAGGTTGAATACTAGTGCCCATATGGTAGGATGGGGGGTCGGTTGTCCGGACACTTTGTAATTTTGAAGCCTTCTTTTTTTCTTTGGATTACACTAAAAATATGAATTCTATAGTATAGTTGTAATCATCTTCTATTTTGTTCTCTATAATATTTCCTAACATTTTGTACTAAAAATTGATCATCTGGACACACAACCTGTCCGGACACACAACAACTGGGTATATGGTGAGACTACCACATATTGACCACCTCTTTTGAAACCGACCACCTTGCGCGCATTAAAATTATTGCATAATACAAACGATACGCGCGGGAGAGTAGGCGCAGTGTCCATAGAAACGGTAAGAATCAATTTTACGAGAAAAAAAGAAAAAGCAAAAAAAAGTAAAAATTTAGTAGAATTAATCAAAATTGTATTGACCAAACCCAAACCCCGCTGAAAAACCAAGAAATTCGATAGGAAACGGCTTTAGAACAAATATCCATCTTCAATCGTTGAATCATGTGCTGGAGCTCGCAGCGGAAGTAGTGAGACGATCATTCAGCATGTTGACATCAGAACTGATTTGGAAAGAGTAAAAATATTTCGCCACCCCGACAAGAATCGGCCGTAAACTTAGTGTATCGCGGGTGGTTGGTTTCAAAAGACGGGTGCAAATTAATGTGCAAATTAATTAGCAAATGTAAAATCGTTGTATTTCTTGTTCGTCGATATACGCGGATATTGAGTCGCCAACTTGGCAGCCAAGCAAAACATGGGAAACTGATCTGCTCAATTTTCTGCACAATTGAGACGAAAACTGGGTAAAATTGATGAATATTTTCGCAGATACGATGCTTAGAAGATTGGGTGGTCAATTAAGGGGTAGTTCCAACCAGGGTGACCAGATTTTACAAAATGAAATACGGGACAATTGACAAATAAACATCAACAAAGAAGCCCACGCGCAGTGTTAGACTTGTGAAAAATATAAAGAATTGGAAGGGAAGGTGAACGAAAGAATGAAGGAGAGAAAGAAAAGAGATGAATTGAGAAGGAAAGAAAATTAAGGAAAATATAAAGTAACAGAAAGTTAGAAGAGAAGAAGGAGTAAAGAAAGCATAAAAGAGAAAAAGGGCTTCCGTCATTCTTTGAAATGAATATAGAAACAAAGAAAGAAAAATGGAAAAGAATACAAGGAAAAAATAAAATAAAGAAAGGAAGAAAAAGAGGGAGGGAAGAATGAAGGGAGGAGAGAACGAAAAAAGAGAAAATAAGGGAAGGAGAGAAAGAACAAAAAAGAAACAGGAGAGGAAGAAAGAAGTCAAGGTAATTTAAGGAAAGAAAGAATGAAATAAAAAAGGGAAATTTGATTAAGAAGGCAAGTAAGAGAAAGAAGTAAAGAAAGAAAAATGAACAGAGAGAGAAAAAAATGGTCAGGAAAGAAAGATAGGAAATAAAGATAGATGGAACGAAAAGGGGCATGCAGGAAGGATAAGGTAGAAAAGAAAGAAAAAGGAAAAAAGTTCAAACTTCAAGTAAACAAAAAAATTAATCATCTAATAAAAATCATAATGTTATTTGGTGTTTTTCTTAATGTATTTTAAAAGATTCAAAAAGTAAAATGTTTTAGAAATGAATAAAATTCAAAGTGAAACATATTGTCAAACTTAAAAATTAGATGAAACATCGCGGCATCGTACACACCAAGACTCAAAACGAAAGCTGAAAAATAGATCTATGCACCGATTACATCTCCAAATCATTAATCTGAGAATAATTATAAGAATTTCCTGCCGACTTTGTGATTTTTTTGGTGGAAAAACTGTTTATCATGTGAGATTGTTTGCACCATTGTGAATTTGCTCCGATCATACATGCCTAGCTAGTAGCCTGCCACACACACATAGGCAGGATGCCAGTTCGTTTGCAATGTATTGGGTTACACAAGCAAGAAAAACACCGCATTACTTGCAAAAGTTTACAGTTATCAATTTAATTGTTGTCTCTGCTTTGTCATCTGTTGGTTATTTATAATTAAATGAAAATTTGTCACTTTTGAATGTACTTTTTTCAATATTCTGAAATACGGGACAATTAGGCGTCCCGGGGAGGGTTTGTCGGGACGCCGGGACAAAGGAGCAAAATACGGGACAATCCCGGGAAATACGGGACGTCTGGTCACCCTGGTTCCAACCATACCACTTCATTCATTCATTCATTCATCATCCGCTCTTCTTTTTACTGCTTCATTCATATTCATCCACCCGAAGTTAGTAGTCTATTCCTATCACTTATACGTGCGAGTTTTTATACACGCGGAAAAAGGGTATAAAGCATAGTTATGTGCCCGCTCCGTTAAAATCGTACACTAGCTAAATCGCTCGCAAGACATTGCTGGTTGTAAACGTAGACGCGAGTGTTCCTATGAATTCACTTCACATAGACTAGGCCTACTTATTTAGTCTAGAAGAAAGACTAAGTTTAATCTTTATATCTTTTCAGTATGTATGGTAGTTATGATTACCTCTGATAATTATCTTTATTGCCTTTCACGTCCCTGCTTTGGCTTAGCTTAGCCTAAATAAGCACCCGTGCATCAATCCACTTTCCTTTCGATGTCTCAAATCGAGTCAAAACGACTCACTCCATTCCGCTTCTCCGATCCGGCACGGCCTCGACTTTCGAATTCCAAAAGGGGAGATACCGACTTTCAATCAAGAATAGAATATTGAAGTGACAGGATGGTCCAAGGAAAGATCAAAACAAAAGTACAAGTCCCAGGAAAGGGTAGTCGAAATAAGCAAAAATATGCTCATCAGAAGAAGAAAGGGCCAAAGAGAGGAGGTAGGTATGCTTTGCCCGACGCGTAAGAATTTGTGCTGTGTCGATTTGATTATTATTATCATGGACAATGATAATTGATATGGATATCCCTCGTTCTCGCAAAGCCAAAGCAACAGGGCAACGCTGGCCACTGCAATGGAGTTTTTTTTTAGTTGTTGTTGTTATTTTAAAATAGGCAAACTAGTTTAGTTATTGCCTTGTAAATTTGCTTTCCTTTTTTTTCAAAACAATAATTTCTTTGTTCAATCTAGGCCTATAATATCATGAAAATCAGTTAGAAAATAAGGAAAGATAGGAAAGAAAAGTTCTAAGTTTAGACTTAGGACTAGGAGTAAGGAAATCGTGCAAGACCACTTCTCCTGCCCTTTGCTGTAAATTTTTATAAAATTGATCGCCCGGACACACAGCTGCAGAGATACCATGTTAAAAAAAATGTTATGCGCGAGATTTTCATGATTCGGCATCTGTGTGCGCGCGAGATATGGGCTTCATCATGATATCGATCCATACTACAAAACCATGCGATGCAAGCACTCGATTCATTGTTTCACTATCACGTACTAGCTCTGTGCTGACTGCACTCATTTGTCTCGCGTGCCGGGGTAGATGCGACGGCATGCGAAGGAGTTTTTTTTTTTAACTCAAAACAGACGGCTGCCAGCTAGGCATCAATCCTGCAGCTGCTCATGAATGTTCTTATGGTCTGACTACGAATGCCTGCTACACTTTTTAAATTCATTTTCATTCTCATCTGGCCTGGGCTGAGGAGTGTTTCTTCATCAAAATTTCTTGCCAAAGGGCAAAAAAAATTTCAAACATTCATCAGATCTGACATTTTTTCTTGATTAGGATTATTATCGCCTGAGCTGAGCCTGAGAAGCACTGTTGCTATGGTAACTGTCGGGTAAAACATGAAACAGGACTCTTCGGACAATACGTCCAACAAGCTCCTTTTTGTTAGACCACAAACTCTTTTTATTCAAAAAAAAAAAATCAGTAGCCCACCCTTCAGGCTTCATGGATATCGATGAGAAAGGCTGCATATTGAGGCCTTTACATGAAATGCCATTGAAATTCATTTATCATGACTGATTTTTTTTATTCTATCAATCTATATATTGCAGAATGCAGATTTAAAGTTTATGATTGCTCTGTGTCTTTGGTTAGAATCATGTGATATCATTGGGCTAATCACTCACAGAGCAATTGGCCCAGACATTTGTTCTTTAATTTCTCTAAACTTTAGATCAGAACATTGATTTTTTTTCCACAACACAAGAAAATACATATCTGGCAATTAAATACCACTTTCATATTCAAGTCTCTGAAATAGAATATGTAAGTTGTTATAAATGTCTCTGAATTTCTTTGTCTATATGTTGGGGAAACTGCTAATGTAATGGGAAAGAGATATTTTACAACTCACTGTTTTTGTTATTATATTTCAGCCAGATTCATCGCTCCTAAGAAAGTAAAGCAGATAGAAGCTGCTAAACTGAAGAAGGTGAGAAACTATTTTAGATCATCAGTAAGGAAATATAATGATTGAAAACAGGAAATTCAATGTGGAAATTCAATCTTTCAATTCAGATATTGACCTGTATATAAAGTCATCTTTCTTGAGATTTCATGAAAAGTTGATTACTATTTGTTGAGAAGTGATAGAAATCCCTGCGATATCTGATCTGCATTAGGGCCCTGCCAGTCACAGTGTACCCTTGAAAGTCTGTGATTAAACACAGAGTTTGCTTGATTTGGCCAAAATCAGAGCAGGTCCACTGAGTGAATGAATAGGCAGATGAGGCGAGGAGAATATTACTTTATATTGGACAAAATTCAATTTTACCTAGGTTGATGTAGAACAAATACATGTTGATGTTAAAAACTCTACAGACTTTAAATTTTGCATGAAAGCTGATGCTGGGCAATATGTCTCAAGAATTAATTTCAAATGATATGAAGTTTAACGATGATGTACAGATAACCAATTTAATTAAAGAGACCATTGAGATCATTAATGATTTCTTGACTTAAATGTAGGGTTTACTTTTTATAGGCAGAGTAATACATAACAGGTTATATCTAAGTCAAATCTCCTAGAACCAAAGAAAACTCACTATACTCTGCTTAATCTGGTCGCAGAAATTGCTTTAATTCAGAAAAGTATTTCCATTATTTTGTTTTATACATATTTAAGCATGTTTTTTAAATTAAAAAAAGTTTCTTTGATGTGGATGGGGGAGTAGATGGCATCTGATGCAGGGTGAGATGGGATGGTGATAAATTTTCACAAGTGAATGTATTAAACTGAAGTTATATAATTCTATTACTGTTATTTTTTTTAAATTAATGATCCGATTGACATTTAACATCCTCTTTTCCCTTGCAGAATATCACGAAAGCAATCAGCTCTCGGAACGAGCAAGAAATCATTACCCAGGCTGCCTCTAAAGAACCTAAGAAGCTTCTGGTAGCTGCATCTTCATCAGGAGGAGGTGATTCAAAGAAGAAAGGACAAAAATGATCAAGGCACTTTATAGAAACTTTTGAAGGATTGATGAATAAAGATTGTGCATCAAGGACTCTGGGGGATACTAGAGAGCAGAGAATGGCATAATAGGTGTGGAAGATTTCAGCAAAATCGTCTTCAAACAACTAACTTGTGGTTTCAAAAGCAGAGATAGGGCAAACAGTGTTTCATGGATGGTGATTGCAGATACTAGACATTCAACAAGCTTTATTAATAACTCGAGGAGTAGGAAGTTATGATGGACTTTGATGTAAAGGACACATACATACTCTGAGAATCACTCTAGGAGCCAGTTTCACTGATTTTATTTTGTGCCTTGCAACTGCTTGAGCCCTTTTTTACTCTCCACATAGAAGCTTTAATCAGAAAGAAAGCACTTGTGTCATGGTTGAGTGAGCTTGATTGGAATAACCTTCCCTCACATACCTTTTTCTCTCCCTTATGAATTTAGTTAAAAACATGAAGATCCAAACATTTTTTCTCATGTCTTTATAAATTGGTGAAATCTACCATTTCTGAAAATGCAGACCTCATTTTGCACATTGTATTGTAGACCATATTTTCTACAGTTTTCTTGTCTTTTCCATTTTCAGTTTGGCAGCTGGAATTGATATGTTTCTCACATTTTCCAATTCAACTACATGTAAGAGTATTTATGTTTCTATTTCAAATGAAATTAAATGGTTCTAACTCATAAAATTGAAAGTTAAAAGTGCATATTTTAATCTGTTTGTAATCAAATTTAAATGAGAGAGGAAAAAAAAATTAAAAGTGCATGTAACATTGTCAGCATAGAGTCATAGATTAAAAAATAACCTAAATACCAGGATTAAAATGCAACTAAAAATCTGTTGAAACCAAGAAGGGGGGGGGGGTGGCCTGAGCAGTAGAAAAGCTGACCACTATTGGCTTACATTTTGAATCCAAAAACTAAAAATACTCCAATAAAAATTAAAGGTTGAGACACTGAAATCAGTCTCTTCAAAATGCAACTCATGTTCATGCTCCTTTCAGGTAATATTTCTCAAAAGAAATTATTTGTAACAGTCGTTGCAAGAAATGTTTGTTAAAAAAAGTAGAAATTCTGGCTTAGCAATATTATGTTGATACTTTCAACCTATGAATTAAATGTACATAACATAGGTACATGTAACTTTGCTTCTGTCAAATACTTTAGGGCCAAAGAAATATGTTTAACTTTCGAGAAATTTGATTGGCATAATTCGCATAGTATGGTTTCTTTTTAAAAATGCTTCGACTCGGGCTATATTTGACTTATAGAAGTTTCATGTACTAGGATGCAAATTTACCTCTACAAAGAACAGCTTGAAAATGATATCACAAAATAAATGAAAAAAAATTGTCACATTTCTTGTTTGAGTTTATTTCATTATTAATATTATTTTTTTAGATTGAAAATACACATTATGCAAGTTGAAAAGTTACATTTACTTCAATACACAATATTTCTCATTAGATATTTCATTACATAGTATGTATCTCATAATTACTCTACTTTATAAAATCTTTATTCAACCTTTGGGGCAATTATTCAAGGGCACTAAGAGATGAAGAATATCAAATATGTATGTACTTCCTCTTACATGTACAATATTTGATATTCCTCATGAGAAATTAAGTTGTCTCTGGTCATATTGATAGGTGAAGTCAACTTTAATGACAAGATGGTTTCAATAAAGCAAAACAAAAATCACTCACTAAAAATGAAGGTAGACCATAAATCCATCAAAAATTACAAAGTTAAGACTTTTAAAAGCTTTAATTCTGTGATGTCACAAAACACAAATAAATTGCCATCTTCACGGATAATGAAGATTGGATCATTTATTATTTATGGAAGCATGAAACAGAATGCTCTTTTCTTTTCTGTAATTGCTTTTCATGGAAATAATGTTAAAAAAACAATTACGAAAGCTTTTTGCATGTGATGTTGATACTAACATTTTAAATTCCGTAACTTATTATTTGATGGATTTTTGCTGAAGATATTGTTCTTTAAATTCAACCAACTTGATTATTGTATCTAATGGTATGTGAACATTTACAAAATGATATCCAATGGATTTTGTTAAGCAATTGAATCACAAATGATATAATTGAACAAAGAGATTGTGCTAATGTACTATGTAAATATACTTGATGTATGAAGTATATTTGAATGCAAAGGCTGAAACACAAAACTTCAGAGTTTTCTTTCTCTAAAGCAATTACATAAACCCTAAAATATTTGTAATTTTCAAATTCATAATTAGTTACTTTTTCTGAATTAGATATTTTTCCGGTAATCATTAATAAATAGAACAGGTAAATCAAATCATGTGACTGTAAATAGTTAGAAATTAAATAGAAAAAAAATACACATCTTGATCTGACAACTCTTTGAGCCCACATATAATACTTATTTTCTAATTCATGATTTCTCACTTTTCTAAAATCATATTATTTTGTAACAATCATATATCAAAACAAACATTCTTAAAATAAGTACAAATCATACTTCTGTACTTAGAACTTATAAATCTCTAAGGGGATGTTGCAAGAAAATATTTGCAATCAATTGCAAATACTCTGTTGCAATTTTACAACTGACAGATCAATGTTAGCTGTAGCAAATCAGATTAAACTTCTTGTTTCAAGGAGCAGATTAGCAATCAATCACTAATTTGCAATTAACTACAAGACATATCATTGATTTAGGGACCAAAAATAGACTTGCAATTGATTGCAAGTTTCTTGCAACACCCCATTAACCAGCTAAATATCGAGCAATAAGTTACAATGAAGTATCATGATATATATATTCAACATTATTTTCAGTAAAAATAGTCATTCATGAGCAAGCCCCTCCCCCCTGCTTCTCGAGCGAAGCGAGGGATATAGCGAAGGAGAGCGCAGCGAGCCAGGGCCTCTTGACATCTGAGCCGAATTTCACCCACTTTCTTTTGTTTTTTATTGTTTTTACCAATGTTCCAACCAAAAACTTGTCGGTGAAATTCATCCAATGAGAGCGCATCTTGAATGGCGGCCCGTGGATTTTTGACGAAAAGTGACAACGAAATATCAAAGAGTATTGAATATGCCTCTATAATGCTGAATATTGACCGAGTTAAGGATTTGAAAGTCGATGAAATTAAATCTGCACTGAAAGGACGAGATGTTTTTGTAAATCTACCCAAAGGATATGGAAAAACTGTAACCTTTCATGCGATTCCACTTTATGTCGATTATCGATCTCCGTAGTGCAGTGAGGTAATGCTGGAGTCGAGTTGTTCAGTTGGTGCTTCCCTTAGCTTTGACTCGAGTCTGACCAGGCCGATCTCCCAGGAAGTTTTGGGTTGGTGATGGGTCTATTACAGCTAGTACTAGTACCACTACTTGAAGCATTATGCTGGTTATATCCCATTTTGTGTCCCGCAATTAAATGAATCCCCTGCAGAATAGTGGACTACTAGTATTCCGAATCTCGGAAAAAACAGCTTTGACATATCATTGGTTTCCTATGTGACTGGTAATATTCATGACTCATGTATATTCATTAGGAAGACGTTTCTCATGAATATATAATTCAGCTCAGATGTCAAGAGGCCCTGGCTCGCTGCACTCATTTGTCCTGATTTTCAAATTGACTGAGAATGATTTGAAAGCTCTTTCCTTGAAAGAAGTTAATTCACAGTTGGTAAGTTATCATATTATATTGTTACATAGGTGAGGGATCAATCATAATTTGAAACAATAATTTTAACTAGTTGCACTGTACTGGTCAGTCTTGTCAAATGTGCAAACAACCATCATCTTTTATTAAAGCCCAATTTGGTTTTGCAATTGATTATAACAAGGCCAACACTTGATATTCATATTTGGGGAATCGGGTCACTATAGTATAAAGCGCATGGCCCGCTTACAATCCCATTAGAAACACAGATGATGAGAAACCTGAAACTGAAACAAAGTGCATTCAAAGGGGGTGGGGTATAATAAACCTAGAAACAACTAACAAATTTTCTTTCAAAACATTCCTTAAAAATTATTTGGATATTTACACAATTGTGCAATTCAATTTAAATAAATAATCTTTAGGCCTATTGCCTTACACAGGGGCCACGGGAGCAGGGGAGGGGCTTCAGCCCCCCCCCTTTTTTTCCAAAACCATGTACAAATGTAAAAATTACTGTATGATTGTTATTTTTTGCATGGTCAGCCCCCCCAGTTTGAAAACCGTTCCGCGGCCCCTACTACACCCCCTCCTTCCCATTTATATTTCACAAGATATGCTTTATCAAGTACAAATTGACAGGAAAAATCTCAATCCTTGAAAACATAGTGTCAAGTCATGGAAAAGGACATTCCTAGCTGTCAGAGAAGAATTGAAGGGTCATGACCTCTAGAAGTCCGATCTAAGCGTGAGAGTAGATTTGGAGGGTCAATACCTTCATGACATCCAGAAGTCTGATCTAAGCGTGACAGTAGAGTTCTAGGGTCACAATCTACAGAGGTCATAGAACAGGAAACATCTAGCCGTGAGAGTAAGTTCGAAGGGTCACGACCTTCAGAGGTCATGACCTCCAGAAATCTGATGTGAGGAAACCCTTGGGAGGTGGTACTCTCTGTCTCTTCAGACAATCCTGAAATAACACAGATCATTGTATAAGTGAGTTTCTAAGACAAAGTATGATGTATTTAAGACAACCTGAAACAAAATGTCTCATGCAACCCACCTACAGATGCCAAAGACATACAGTAATACAGTAAAATTGAGATGAACACGAAACTCTTAAGTATGAGGCTCTTTAAATAATTGTCATTAACCAAATTAAACAAATCGGCAATGATGTTTTAATGTAAATACACTTCCAAATCTCATTTACTTAGAGAGACAAATACATAAACAAGCTGTGGTTTTCGAAATTCAAAAGAATAACAATTATCATAACAAGAAAAACATAATGGATTTCAACTGTGCCCAGTGGAAATTTATACCTCTGCCAGTCCAGATCAGATATTCATTACACAATTATAATAGTGAATTTATCAAAAAATTACCTCTGTGATCCTCAACCTTGTGACCCCCAAAGTCGTGAAATATTAATGTGATTTCCATATACTTACATGGGCAATGGTTATTTGGTTATCATAAGATCATATCTACTCCCTAACTTATCAGATCACCATCTCTCCGTTATTCATAATTCACTCTGAAAACACTTTGAAGTTGATTCATCAAATGGTTCTTTACTTATCACGAGAAAGAAATGGACAGAACAGACAACCAAAAACATATTGCCTCTACCAATCACCTACAGTATAGTGGAAGGAAACCTTATAAATTATGCATTTGAAGATAGAAGAAAGTATTACCTCTAAAAAGCTTTTTAGTCTCATTACTGGACCACCAGAACCTTGTGGAGTAACAGCTTCAATCCTTTTCAAAATAGAGAACACAATACAATATTTCCTGTTAATCAATAATAGTTACCATAAAGATCATTAGGAATAACAAATTAATCATTGTAGAATTTTTCGATACACTATGTACCGTATTCTTTTGTGGACATGTGTTGGTCCTACCTAAATGGACCATCAGAAGTCTTTTATGGGCATGCGTTGGTCCTGGAAAGGACCACTGAGAATCTCTGAGTTTGGATGGTCCATTTCTGGACCACACATACCCCCTATAGTACACAAGAATTGTGGTGTACCATGCTTCTACACTGATTCAGTCTTCACCATGGAAATGTTTAAAAATAACTGATTCATGTTTTCATAAGTTTGTTTCTAAGAGCTGGAAGAATTGAATTACTATTTCCATTAATTTGAACATTTGAGGGAAGTAGTGTGTAGATTGTTTGTAAGAGATCTTTAGAATTGTATCACTATTTCCACTACTTTGGACTTACTCTGGGAAGTAATTTTGTAAATTGGTTGCAAGAGTCTGGAAAATTGAAATATTTTTATTCCATAACATTGAGATTTTAGTTGTTGAAGATTGTTAATAAGTGCACAGAGAATTTGATAATTATTTCCCTTTATTAGAACTTACTTTGGGAAGTAATTTTTGTAGATTGTTTGTAAGAGCTTGAAGAATTGTTTTCCATATGCCTCTGATAATGTCTGACCACAAACCTGCCAAAACAAAACAAAATCATAAAAATTATTGATCCCTGATTGTTTTAACATTTCACAGTTTACTTTGATCTGTTTGCTTAAAAAACACAAAATGCTAGGAAAAGATTAAAGACAACATTAAAACAAACCAAGGTTAAGATGCAATCGGTACAATATTACATCGCCACAAACAACTCTGAAAATGGGAGAAATAAAAATGACAGATACAAGAAATAATATCAAGAAATATTCAGTAAAAATTGGCTGAGATTTTTTTTATAATTAAGAATAGTTCCCATAGACATAGCAATTTAAGACATCTGCTTTAGACCGTCTTTTAAAACAAGTACTCATATGTCTATTCCACTATCCAAATTTACTTCTTTTTTCAATCCAAACTTGTGAACCAATAGCTTTAAAGCAACTGGAATCTAGCAGGATATCTCTATACCCCATGGTTAAAAGAAAAATGTTGCCTTTCCAAGAAATGTAATTCCATTACTCATCAAATATGTTTGATGTAAAACTGACACAAGAAATCCACTTCATGGCTAAAAATTAAATCTAAATGCTGTGCAAAAACAGGAAATCCAAGCACAATTCTACTCCCAATAAAAATGTCTTTAATATATGATTTTTCACATCAACCATGAAGCAATCATTACATTTCCTAACATTCCCTGACACTTAGGTTCTAGAATTTCAAATTCTCTGGTTTTACATAAATCTCTTGACCCAAACGATCTTTGCAATAATTACCTCTAGGAAATCAAAGAGAGTAGTTGCAGTGATGTCTGGCTGAGGTTTGAGGTTCAAAACCCGAGAGATAAAGATCCATCCTCTTTCTACACCATGGGGATGAGACTGCAGAGAAAATTGTATCATACAGGAAGTAATATACAAGAAGAATTGTTATGTTCATATACTATCAGAATACTATCAGGTTTTGAGAACCAATATGTGACAATGGAATAAGCACGCATGTAAGCTGATTCTTCAAATCATTGTTCATGGCTCCATTTCACCTTGTAAATTCATTAAGATATAAATGATTTTTTTTTTTAGAATTCAAACTTTCAACCTTGCCCTATATCTGACCACCCCCCCCCCCCCTCCCTTTCTCCAGCTTTACTTCACTTTATGAACTGCTTGAGCCATGATCACTTGAGAGCATTACATCTTTTTATAAGAACTTAAAACAAATAAGTCCTTTCATGAATTTCCCATATATTTGGGGTCAGATGCACATACTTTATGGAATTGCCTATGGGGGTTCTGCTTTGATACAAACCTGTCCTCGAAGAGGTGGAGTAGCAATGATAGCTGCATATAATCTAGTGAATCCTGACATCCTTTTCAGGTACTTATCTTGCTTCTCTATCTGACCTTCACTCTCATAGCAGTAACCAAGGCATCTGGAATACAGGAAAAACATACACATGATAACTTCAAAGTGATTGGCTTGACACATCAACTACTGTCAGTGAAGGGGAAGTGATGCTGGTACTCTTTAAGATAAAATGAATTTCCAAAAAAAATCTCTTTTTCAGTTGAAACATAATGCTACACTTACAGTTGGTATTCCAGTTTTTTCAAAATCCACTCTTTTTTATGAATGGAACAAAAAAACAGCAAGAGAACTATGATGGACTGTTGACTATATTGAATTTTCAGAAAAGCAAGAAGAGCATGGGCCATGATTGAGAATTGAAAAAATTGAAGGAATAAATTTAAGTGAACAATGAATCTCAAGCGCAAGGAAGAATTAGGATTAACCAGCAGAACTCCTAATGTGATCCCAGGAAGAGGGTAGTATTCAAATGAGATTGAAATCACTTTGAAATACTAATACAGACACCTTGTTAAAATGCATGGTGTTGACCTGATGTGGTTGGCCAATCTCTGAGAAATAATGGGAAGAATTGTGCACAAGAATAAGACTATGTGGATGAAAACTTCAATTCAATTCAAAATTATTTTATTTTCCAAACCTTTAAAATATACATAATGTAGGTAAAAATCTATTATTGCTAAAATCCATTGATGAGGAAAAATGGAAACAAACAGAAAGCAAAGCTTGTAAATGACGCTGTTCCCTTTTTAGGGACATTTAACAAAATAGGGTAAGACCAAGTGACAATTCACAATCAACAAATCAATTAAATATACTTACTTGTAATAGTCCTCGAGACTTTGATCATCTCTTTTTGCCATGTGATAAGGAACCAGAAAGGGACAGCTTGCATAGAAGTGATGTAGAAACAAATCACCCATGTCTGGTATATCCTGCCATAGAGCCACTGCTATTGCTGCATAGGCAAACGCTGACTCGTGATTGGATGAGACCTGCTCATCACCTTGTTTCTGGAAATAAGAAAATAGAACAATGATGGTATTATATATTCAATCAATGAATACTAAACTCTCTATCAAAAGTGTCCATAACAGAAAATGTAATTTCACAAAGATTTGGTTCCTCACAAATCTGATCAATTATATAGTAATCATTTATTATTTTCCTCATTATCACAATTAGTCCAACACCACCACAAAACACAGCAATTCACACCAATAGTATGATCATCACTGTACTCACAACAACAACCATTATCATCGGCATCATTATTGCAATCTACTTCATCATATGTACCATCACAATCATCATTACGATCACCATCATAAACATCTAAATCATCACTATCACGCAAAGAACCTTTCACAAGCTTTTAGTATAAAGATCCTTCACATACTTCACCCCCATCATATATGTTGGTTAGAACCATTTAGACCTCATGGCCAAAAAGCAGGTCCTTGAACGATTGAGCCTGTCAAAGAGGATCCAACATCACCATCAACCCCAACACCACGTTCATCATCATCATCATCATACAACTGTTACCCTCATCACTCTCGATGGTCAATAGAGTTATATATGCACTGAATATGCTTTTTCATTAAATTTTCCCTACCACCTACCACTAGCTTCTTAGCAGCAAGATCCTTGACATACGTCACCCCCGTTGGCTGGGTTGCCTTGACCCTACGGTTTACCATCTGGACCTCACGGCCCATGAGCAGATCCTTTAGACGACTGAGCTTATCAAGGAGATGGGAGCCCGACTGGACAGACACCGAGTTGATGGGTGTGTTTACCGCCTTCTGAAGGTCAAACCGATACTTCTTCACCTGAAAGGGGGTGCATTTAAATTCCAAAACAGAAACATTGAAAGTACATTCCAGTTGTTGTAGTAATAGAAAATAAATTTGAATAGAATTGCAAAGCATTACCATCATGTGTTTAAATAAAATAAACACCATGTGTCAAATGATTTCAGGAGAAATAAGTAATTGCTCAGTAATTATAAATTATGCATACAATTTGACATTAGATGGATATTGTCTCCCCTATATTTTTAATGAAAGAGGTCTGAAGGCACAAGAATTCTCAATAGCATAATCACTGGGGATACAAATACCACAATAATGTGCCTTTGGTGTTTAATAAGGGGAATCCAACCTTGTTCAGAAAATGTTGTATTTGAAAAGGGGAAAAAAAGATAAGTAGAATGGTGAAAGTTTTAAAGAAATCAGACAAGCAATAAGAAGGATATGGGTGCTCTCAAATTGAGATACCCAAACTATGTAAATTTAAAACTGGCAACTGTGTAAGTAAAATATGACAAGGGGCAAGGACAACTTTTCCATAGGTCATGTACTTAATTATCATGATTTTGTGTTTTTTTCCAAAGTACCTATTCCCTTGGGGTGGGCAGTAATCAAACCCAGGAAGTATATTGTTATATGTCCTCATGAAAAATTAACTAATTTGAAGAAAAGCTTTGAAAGAAATGGCATTTTAGCAATTTTATATATTTGACCACATGGAAAAGTAATCCTTGCCTAACATCACTATGACATCACAAATGCGGCCAATTTGAAGCCTCATGGGAATAGTGATCACCGATTTTTTACAACTTATTTTTTGAGCGATATTGTTTAAACTTTCACGTATCAACTTGACTGATTTTTTTCTTTTTCCTCTAAAAACAACTTTTTATTTGGGTTGGATTCTCCTATAACTACAGATAGCAATATATGGCTACTCTTCCTCTACACTTATATTCCTCACATTTCTGTACTACTGCCTTCACACTTCAATGACATTGCACAACATTTTCACCTAAAAAACATTTACTGTAGGCAATTTATGTCATGTTTAGCTTTCCACAGAGAACTGATTTTAACCATGGATTCACTTTGTACACATTTAGATATTATAGACAATACCTCGCAATCACATCATAATCATTCTAGTTGATTAAATTGAGACCAGTTCATGAAACTTCAATATCTAGCTTGCAACACAAAATATAATGAAATAAAATTCTCTTACATCTTTATCAGTGGTTTTACTAAGTCCCTTGCAGCTTTCTTCCAACATTTTATGCTTATCTTGGAGACTGGTATACTCCTTCAGTGCATCTGGACTAATACAGGATTCAAGGGAAGCATCTGTAAAAAGAAAGGGTCACTATTTTAAAGCATAACTCTAGGACAATGCAAGGCATCATCATCAAGCAAAATAATTGATATGCCTTGAAGAAAAATAGAGTCATTGGAAAAGGTTCTATATTAGAGAAATTTTAGAATTCAAAGGTCAAGTCCACCCTCCCCCCATAAAAGGGTTAAGTTGAATCAATAGAGAAAAATCGGATGTAACATCAGAAAGTTCTGACATTTATTATTTTGCTTATTTTTCACAAAACAGTTATATGCCAACTCATTGGCATGCAAATGAGAGAGTAAATGACCTTCACTCACCATTTCTTTAATTTTTTATTGTTTGAATTATACAATGTTTCATTTTTCAAACCTGCTACTGCTGATGTAGATGGTTCTGGTTGTTTGGGTTCTGGTTTGGTTTCTAATTTCTTGGCTTGTTCTTTCTCCTTCTCCAGCCTCTCCTTCTCTTTCTCCTTCCTTGTCACTTCTTCCTGATAATGTCTCTCTGCTTCGGCTGCATTGGCAAAATATGGTGAAAAACATTTAAAAAACAATAGTCCCAATAGAGTATCTCAAAATCTTCTACAATTGATATAATTTCATTAGAGAAATACAAAGTTATGATAATTCACACAATTACACAATCCAGGTGCATTATGGGTATCAGCAGGAAGGAAATTCCTTGTATGCTGTAAGTGCTGTAATAGGTAGCCAAGCTAAGCCATGGTTGCAGCATGATGAACAAAAAAAATGTTCAATATGCAATATAACTATTATCATCATTAAAGTCCATACTTCTCTGGTATGTTTCCTTGCCAAGCATTTACAAAATAAAGACCTCACTGCTTAATCCCATTTGGTGGTCTTTACAAACAGGTTTAATGCATGATGATGGATACCTATTGCTTTGATTGCCTCTTCTTGTTTCAACACAAGTTGTTCCACAACCGTCTGCATGGTCCTCTCCAAGCCTCTGAAAGATTCCACTTCTGAAGCTTCATGTACAAGGGATTCTAGGAGATACATTGATGGTGTTCATGCTTGTTAATGTGTTCAATTGCATTCATCAATATATTCATGATCTACATGAGGAGGAAATTAACCCACAATGGCTTGTGAAATATGAGGCAAAAAAACGGAGGAAATGTAATTAACATCGGCAGCATCATCATGAAGCAAAAAATGAAACTTCATCATCACCTTACAATTTTGTTTATCAATTTAATTTAATATCTATTTATTTTCCACTTTCAATGTTATTTGAAGTATATCAAATATCATACTGTAATACACAATATCATAATAAACAATCATTTATGCTCAGACTTTTCCACAATCCATATTGACATAATTATAGAAAATGAATTTGAAGAAAAATATAATTTGAAAATGAATGTGGGTAAAAAGTCCTTGTTTCTATACTTTTACAAATACATTACTCACCAGCCTTTTTACATAGAGCTTGGATTACTGTTGGGAGCTTTCTAGACTCCTCAGACAGGTGTTCTTTGTGAGAGCAAGATTGGAGCATATGAAGTATCTTCTTGGCTGCCTCGTCCACCTGACTCTTTACTCGACTTAAACTCTGTTGGAAGTCTTGTCGCTCTTTTGCTCTGAGCAACAGAAGAAAATGAATAGAATAGATTGTTTGTTTCAAAGAAAAGATTCAATGGATGCCTGTATAATGTGTAGTATTCATATGATGGTGAATTTCGTCTGTTAGAAAGAAAGAGTGAACTCTCAGAACTAACAATGTTGATGGTGATTATTATAATGAACATGATAATAATTAATGATGATTATGATATTTCAGCCTCTTTCAGCTATAATTACCAATGCTCTGCAACATTTTTATAGTATTCTTACATAAAAGGAAAATCACAACACTTATGCTATTAAATGTGCACTGAATGCTTCTAGTCTAAAAGTGGTCAAAAGTTGCATTGAGAATACATTGAATCATAGTGAATTAAGTTGGCTGTCATTATATTTCTTTGTGTAAGGGGTCATGTTAAAAGTTGTATTTTCTCACAACTGATTATTTTGAGCATTATGCAGCAACAACTGTCGAACATGGTACCAAGGTACCCACTAACCCAGTGAGCTCCGGCCCGCTTCATATTACACTGACAAGTAATGGGCTCCAGCCCGCTTCGCCGGAGCTCCCTGGGTTAGGTACCCACTAGCTTCCTCAAAGAATGGCTTATACATGTCTGTCAGATCTTAAGGTCTGATTTGAACGTATCAACTATGGACAAGATACAAAAGTAGACTGACGTTCCAAAAGGCAGAGTTCACTTTACAAGAAGTGTAAAAAAAACCCAGTAATTTGAACATACCTCTTCCTCTTCTCCATTTCATCAGCTTCTCTTTGTAGAACAGCAGCTTTCATTTTAGCATCCAGCCTCTGTGAGGAAATACAGAAGGTATATTGCATCTTTGTACCCACCCTACTTTGTCTGATCCCACATGGTCTAATCCCAGCTTGTCTACAAACAGTCTGTCAAATAACCATTTGGTCTCATTTTTATTTAGCTCACTTATCATTCTATCTGATTTCCAGTTAGGCTATAGCCATTTCATGTCCCAGTTTCTACTGCCAAAACACAATTATTTTTATCAAAAATCATCACTTAATGTTATCATTAAATTGATATCATATCCATTTTTTCTCAGCAATTTAGAACCAGCTTGAAAGGATGCATATTTCATACTGCCAACTGTGAAATCCTTATCAATTAGGACCAAGTGGGTATTTCATAGAATTGGTTGAAGGTGCTCACCACTTAAACTACTAGAATATAGCAAGCTAGAATTGGGTTTTCAATCATTTCTAGTTGCATTTTAATAGGTGAAGTTAAAATAACCACATGTTAGATTCTAACTATAAACACATATTTAAGTGCAGGTATGGTTCTTGCTACTATTTAAATAAAACAATGTGAAATACAATCATACATTGTTAAAACAGCAAGAACAACTATATGTTCCCAATAGGTTTGTTTCCTCCCACTTCATATTCCAGTCATTCATAAAGCAATGTATAAAGTTACTACAAAACAGCTGCAACGAAGTCCCATGTCTCCATTAACTATCATGTAGTTGTTGATGAGGTTTAGACTAGTGGTTAGAGAAGCATACATGTACATGTATCTCGACCTGAAATGTTTGACATTCTTGTAGCCTAGGCTAAGACCTAACTAAGATTAGAAGTCACATACCTTCACATGTAATCTATGACGTTCTTGCTGATGTAAGAGTCTCTTTTCCCTCATCTCATCCACCTCTCTTTGAGCCTGCCTCATCATCTGAACCAGGGCCTGTTGCTTCAGTTCCCTCTGCTGGGCTTTCAAGGCCACATTCTGCTCTGCTTGTTCTTGGACCTGCTTAGAGTGTTCCTGTAACTGCCATTGTCTCTCTTTTACTCTCTCCTGCAGAAACAGTACATTATTTATAGAAATACAACTGAAATAGTAGAGTGACATAGATCTAAACAAATTAAAATCATATATTTAAAAAGAAAACAGAGCATACAGTAGCCATGTGACAAAAAATCTGTTTCTGAATTTTTTCTTTTTTTCATGTCTGTATTAACCAAAGAATATCATGCATGGCACTTTTTGTGTTGTGGTTAATTTGATTTGATACATAAAACAGCTACAGATTTGAGATGCAAGTTCTGACACATGCTGTTTGGGAAAGATAGGTGTTTTCAGGAAATTTCCATTCCCTGGCTCTTGCATACCCATATAAGCATTTTGTCAAATAAACATATCACATTAGTTGCATTGCAAAATCATTCATGGTGGGGAAACGAACTGGACATGTATAACAAACCTTGGCAACCTTCTCCCATTCCTGTTCACATTGGAGGAGGGCACGTTCAACATGGCTCTTTTCATTCAGCACATTTGGGCTAGTTTCCACTGCTATCCTATTTAAATAAACACAATTGAAGCATTAAACAGTAATTCACACACATCCTGGTTCTGTACAAATACAACAAATATGTTTAAGAAAGATCATGTTGATAATGACAGTTGACACAGTTGATGAGTATCATAAAGATGAAGATTAAAATGACCATGATGATAAAGTCGATGAAGATAAAGATGATGATAAAATGACCATGATGATAATAGTGATGATGATGATGATGATAATAATCAGTGATGATGATGATAATAATATGATGATGATGATGGTATTTGTTGATGTTGTTATTGATGATAATGATGATGATAATGCCTGTAAATGAAGGAAAATATTATTTTCATTATGATATAAGACCTAATTTTTTTACAAAATGGTGTCTGGATGAACTTATGACTAAACCCATTTTCAAGAAAATTGTCTTTCTCGATACTGGAAAGAACATAAGAGAAAATGAAAAATAGTAAACAGCCTACATGTTAGGAATGGCAAACTAACATTCTTGCATATACTTGACATTAATGGAACTTTAGTCAAAACCTTGATTTTGATTTGGCTGCTGAGCCCTGTTCACCATGGTAGTTATCAATGATATCAAGTTACCATACTACTTCCATGCAATGTGGTCATGGTGATTGTACCTTCTGCTATAGTTGTGTTCAACCTCTACATCATCACTGACTAAGCCACTTCTGTTCTTCCTACTTCCCGTTTCTATAGAATCTCTCTGTTCCTCTGTGATGGGGGAAGCTAGCTGGACCTTGGAGAGAGCAGCAGCGAGCAGATCAACCGACACAGAAGGAGGAGATGAACAATGAGTGATCACATCCTAGAAAAAGAATAGTTCTGCATCAATTTTTATTTGTCTTGATTTTGATCATTAGATGAATAGGGAAATAGATGACAAAGATAATAAAAATGTGATGAATTTATATAGAGAAGCAATTGATTTTAAAGATATGCATTGATTTATTACATGCTTGTATAAAACTTCAGTCTTTAAGGACCCCCCACCCACTTCTGGCATACAGATGAGGAGCTTGGGGCCATGGATCATAAAGTCTCACCATAACGAAATAAAAGGAAAAGAAACAGTGAAATATGATATTTCTTAAATATTGTGTCAAAATCTATCTCAAAAAACTGATACATAAAAACAGTCTTTTTTTCTCCCCCCACCCCACGAACACTGATCGTCACCCATGGCATGCCAGTGTATATATTCTACGATGGTTTACTTTGAATCAGATAATAAAATATGGTGCTTGAACTCAACATAGATAGCGTTCATGAACAAAAACCAAATAACAAAGACATCAATTTCTGTGTTTGCGGTTCGAAAACAATAAATATCACAGAGCAGAAACTTTGAGAAAGTGTGTTGCGATTTGCTTTTTTTTTTAACAGAACCAGTCTCAGAGAGCTGAGACCCTATTGTGATTAAGTTTTTGGTATGTAAAAACTGTCATCAAGAATTAGAAATCTGAAAAGCCCCAAAAAGGCAAGATATTTCTGTAATTAGCTTTGCCTTTGCTGTGTTTGGTGATCATAAATTATGGACATAAACAGAAATCAGAAATAGATCTAACGTTAGATCTATGGATTTAGCTTTGCCTTTGGTGTTCAAAAACGTTAACGTAACATTAGTAACATCTTTTGCAACAAAACTGCAAAAAGAAATGCGCGTTTCTCGTCAACTGCAACTTTGTTTTGTTTTCAATTTCAATCATGTTTTCAAAAATAAATAGCATATTAAAAAGGCAAATGACATTGTGTTTTCATAAAACTTATCAATTGAAGGCTTAAAAACGCTTCTCCGCACGGTCCGCAGCTTTGAGTTAGTACATTAGTAATTTAAAATAATATAGGCCTAGTCAGTAGAAGCTAAAAAAGTAAGGCCTCGATCTAACATTACAAACAACATGACAAAGAAAACAACTGGTGGGACCAAGTATAAGTAAAACTAACCTCTACACGTCCATCTTCGAGCCAATATTTGTCGTATATAAGGTTCCCCTTCTTGGAAGTTCGAAGTGCTTCAAGAGTCGAAGTCGCCATACTAGAATATAGAAGAGTTCTGCTTGAAATAAACAATTATTTCAGCTCCGAGTCGTCAGATAAGCAGCCATTCGGTACCAGTACGGCGCCTCGGAACGATCGCAGAAATCATATCGCGATCGAGCGTACAATGCTCGCGCATGCGCATGTGTGCTCAGCTAGCTAGCTCAACTGCCTAATACCCCCCCCCCCCCACACACACACATACATTTTGGCCCCTAAACAAGTTGTCGCCAGAATGTCCAGGGGAAAAAGCTTGAAAAAAAAACATACAGTAAACACGTTTGGCTAATCTTAAAAAAAAAGCTTTGGAAAAAAACATACCCTAAATACATTTGACCCTGTGATTGACCATTGCATGACCAGTCTTTCAAAATTACCGCTTTTTTTTAAATCTGTGTTTTTGATACCCTTATCCCCCCTTATCGAGTGCATGCGTGGCCCTCGTCCAAAACTGAAAAAAAACACCCCTTTTAAATGCAATTTGGGGGTCACGCATGTTTCCAGCAATATATTTTACTGCACCCCCCCCCCCCCCCCCGGCCTAATACCATCTTCAGATTTTTCATATCTCAAGCATTTTCATTGAGAATCATGTACAATATACATCTCATCTTTCATTTTGAAAACATACATTTTTCTGATTTTTTTTACAAAATTAATCCAGTGTGCACGCACTCCTTCAGTGTCACTTTTAAAAAATGCAAGACAACCCACGGCACGATGGGTCACATTGTTCCTCAATTTTTATTTTTTTTGAAAATGTTTATGCCTCCGCCCCCCCCCCCCCACCCCAGGAAAATTTGTGTACCATCATGTATATACCTAGACCCACCTTTCCAAGGTCACTCAATTTGTTTTTATCATCCCCCTCCCCTCTCATTTATCACAAGAATACCTCTTTACCCCTCTTACATAAAATCATCTGCAATGTACTGTAAACTTGATCAATACTGGTCCAGGTCCACCCCAGAAAAAAGTCTATTTGAATCAAGACAGAAACATCAAACAAGCAAAACACTGACAATTCCATCAAAATTTGATGTGAAATAAAAAAAGTTATGACATTTGATAGTTTTGTTTATTTTTCACAAAACAATTATATGTCAGCACAACTCAATCACATGCAACTGAGAGTCGATGTCCCTCACTCACTAATGGGTCTATTCCCGCTCTTTTTCTCCCACTGCCTTTCCTCTTTTTCTTTTTTCCTTTTTCTTCTTGGTATCCATCTCAGCTCTGTTTTCTCATTGTAATTAAGCGCATTCATATGCACAGTCAAGCAATGCTAGCTACTGTCTTAAGAAAAGCTCCATATGTCTTTGGGCCTTCCTTTCATACCTTCCTTTTTAAATAAATATATCAAAATTATCATCATCATGCATTGCCTTTTCACAATCACAGACATGAACTCAAAACTCTGTACAATATGATACACAAACTATACGGATCGCTACATCATTTACTTTAATGAACTCTGCACCTAATTCTGTTCAAGGAGACCTCTGTCACTTTATAAAGAGAAGATATAAAATGCGTAGAACCTACATGATACGAACACACAATCAAAACTATTAAAAACACAACTTTTATATAAAATGTATATTACACTGAACACAGTCATAAAGAGTTTTATATCTCTCTCAACCACTAAATTACAATTTACATTTCAGTTGTTGGTTAAAATTCAATAAAGTCTTCCATTCTATATACATATACACTGTCCTGGGTCCCGTAACACAAAGAGTTGAGATTTATCGTACGCTTGATTTGTTACGATTGATTGTACATTGTAGTAAATGCAATCAATCATAGAAAAATGTTCTATGAACATTGCTGAGCTTTGTGTTATGGGCCCCTGGTATAAATTTCAAGTGGTTATAAACCTATTAATGAAGCATGAAATATCCTTTACAACCAGAAAACTGTTCTCTAACTTTCACTATTTTATGCCATCAAATGATTTCTAAGAATATCAAGTGATGTTACTGTCACTTTTAAAAAATATATACTATAAATTCCAACTCCGCCACAGGATTTTATAATCACAATTGATGCCAATAACATCACTGTACATGTATACCTATTCATTGATCATTTTTAAATTTTGCCATTTATAATGTGGTGTATAATTACACAAGTGAAATATTTTAAGGTTATACACCAAATAAGGCTATCATTGAGGGAAATGCAAAGTTACATTTATAGGAGTCACTCTCTGTGCTTTATGCCCAGAATATTCAAATGAATTTTTAACCAAGTAAACAAATAATGTTCTCCCCCAGTGTCATTTTATGTGTACATGTGACCTGCCCCCTTATCCCTTTAAAACCAAGCATATTAAAATGCAGTCATATAGTGTGAAAGAAATTACACCAAAAAATTTCTATTAGTCCTTACAATGAACATGCTTTGATATACTTTTAACCAACTTGCAAACAGTATTTGTATTGAATCATAAGTTTTCACGCAGTCCAATCTTTGTGTATTACCGTATTTTAAAAAATGTGATAGTTCTAATAGCATGTGAAATTGAAAATAACCCTAATGGCCACAAGACATCTGCATAAGGAAACTAACTATATCATTTTAATTAAGTGAACCAAATGAATTACGAGTTCTATCATTACCTTGAGTTAACTACTGTTTTCTCCTCGAAAGAAAACATACATTTCAAAATTCCCACAAACACAACTAAATGTATTTTCTCAAAAAACACTCACTAAGGTACATTAATCAACACAGGAGCAAGTGCATGATTGCAAACTATCACAAAATTGTTGCATGTCACATGATGCACATCCCATCAATCACAGCAAATATTACAATTAATAATTTTTCTATATAGACAATGCACTGAATATTAGCTACCATAGTAATCACCATTACCTACATGTATCACATTTTCTCCACTCATATTTGCATAAGATCTCCACGAGGCATAATTACTTGCATAGAAATGAATTTCAAAAGGTCCATAGCAGGGCTGTATTCAACTTGTGACACAACCAAGTTTTCAAGTAAATCTATAAGCAAGTCAGCATCAAACTAACAGAAATGATAGAGATGACAGAATATTTATGTATTTTAAAAGCTGTTTACATAGTGCTTCCTATTTCCAAACACTTGAACATGAAGAGTAAATTTGGATGATTTGATCTCCCCCCCCCCCCCGGATTTTAATTACAGAATGCTGGAAGAGGGTGGGGTGTGATATACTAAGATATATAGAAGTGCGATCTCTTGTTTGCTAAAATTCCCAAGACATGGATTGTTACATTGACATTGAAAATTAACCACAAATTTGACTCATTATCCTAGATGTCTTGTCAAGACTCGTCACAAGAGCATATTTTTTTTTCAATAAAAAGCCTAACTAACTAGTAACTGGTAAACTTTTCAGACCCCCCCCCCCCCCCACCAATTAAAACAGGTCTGGGGAGCATTTCATCAACAGGTCTGACAACTTTCCTTGAGAATGATTGACCGAGAGTCACTGTACCATGGTAACTGCCAGATAAAACAGAACTTGTCAGATAAAACACCTGACAAGTCCTTTCATGAAACACTTCCCTGGTTTATTCAAAACTTGCACCCCAACTCATCTAAATCTGAGTACCCCTTCCCACCCTGCATAATTAATCACTCCCTTGAAGACATGTCTAGACTTTTATACCTAGCAAATCACATTAGGATGTGTGACAATCCCGACATCAAGGTGGGATTTGTATTTGCAATATAAAATATAAAAAAAATAAAATTATCAAGGTATTGGGGGTAACAAAATATACCACCTTTTTAAACTAAAATCCGAACAAAATCATGCAGGTATTTTAGGATATAATAATAACCATCATTCTCGTCAAATCCTGACCATAGTGCTTCCAACTAATACTATATAACACAAAGTATTACTCGTCTTCTGTCAGTGGAATAGAAAATTTATCACAACCAATCCTATTTTTTTTCTTTCATTGTGAAGCAAAAAAACCTTTGAAATGGTTCATCTAAGTTTAAATATTGCATTGCATGTCAAAGAAGCATGCTTAAAAATATATATAAATGAACATGCCAACTTATCCAAAACCAAAGGTAAACAAAATAATTACCATACATTTGATGGCTTACTTTTTTAAAAAACCTGTTTTTTATTTCTTCTCTTTTCCAGAGGAATTCCATAATGGCTATTTATTACTTAAACATACATATTCAGCGTTATTGTATCCTTTATCATCAGATACTGTGAAAGTAACAATCAAGTTCAGATGCCTCTATAAAGTCCACCTATCACATTTTGTACACTACATTCTACACTTTTAAAAAGATACAATATGTCATATAATATAATCTTATGAATGTATAAAGTCTTTACCTACATTTAGAAATTATTACTTTCACTCTTAGATGGTTAAACATTCTTTTTTTTACTTAACCTTAATATATAAACAAGATCTTTCTTCTTTTTTTAATTCAAGGTGCAATACAATGGCACTTTTGAGTCACTAACAAATTGCATAAAATTTTCATCTTCTAAACTAGAATAATCCACCATAATAATAAAGAAGAATATATTGTAAGTGAAAAGAGAATGTGAATGAGAGGTAGAATACAATAAAATTCCTATGAAGTCTTGATTAATCCTTGGGATCCTATTGGAATGTACGGGCAGATAAAGTTTTGAAACATGAAGACGTCATTCCAAAGGTACAATATTCATCTTCGCACTTGAGAGAAAAACACATTTGTTACCATAGAGGTTTATAAAATGTAAAGGCATCTGTAGAAAAGTGAGTAACAGAATATTTATTTTCCCATGGTTTCTCTCAAAACTGAGGATAAAACTTCAGCATTTATCACAACAGACACATCTTTAACACTGTATATACGTTGAGAAATAAAAAACAAAAAAGTGTGATTAGTTAATTAAGTTGTAAAGATAAAGCATTTCAATCAGATAAGTTAGATGTAAGAAGAATGTATGGTTCAGTAACTTCAGTTGTTATCAGAGTAAAAACTTCTTCAGGCCAAGTATCATTAGAAAACAAGTGATTTCACATGATATTCTAGACTTTTCAGTACTTCTCACGATAAAATAGTTCTCCACTAAAAATCACAGAGGCACTGTCTGTTAGAATAAGACACATGTTTAGTTTTATGAGTCATTAAAACTGAACTTAAATAGACTGCTAACAAACTTGGATCTTAAATTCTTATAACCTTAATTAAATATTGACAAATTATATGATACTTGCTAAGGACAAGTATTTTAATCCACAAAAACCAAATTTATCTGATGGAAATACAGCTATTCAAAGATGTGATTCATCTCCCACATCTGCCACTTAAAGGGAAGTTCACTTATTTTGTATCCCTGAAGAAAACTTTGTTGTAAAAATAGCAGAAAAATTAGTAAAAAATATTGGTGAAGGTTTCAGGTAAATCCGTTAAAAAGTAAGAAAGTTATTAGAGTTCAAAGTTTTGGATTTGTGACGTCATAGACGAGCAGCTGCCCCATGTGTTATGTAATATAAAATGCATGAATTTCAAATTTTGCATTGTTCCTGATGACTTAATTTTGTTTTCTATTCATGATCGGGTGTGAAATGATTTGTCTATTGACATACAAAAGGTACAGTGAAAACTATTTTCAATTTTCTGAGAAAATGATATTTATTTGATTTTTTACCATTCGCTATGTATGAATGCTGCTCGCATATGACGTCACAAATCAAATAATTGAAATCCTAATAACTTTTTAATTATTTGATGAATTTATCTCAAACCTTCGGCAATATTTTTTATTATTTTTTTTGCTATTTTTACAATAAACTTTTTGTCAGGGTGAACTTCCCCTTTAAACAACTTTCACTTATTCTGCATCCTCTAGGAATACAGTGTTCTTAGCTAATCCATGTGTGAATTTTTGACAGTAATTAAGATTTTCCTTAAGTTTAACAGGATAATTTTGGGTTTTTGATAACTAGATAATGAAATCACTGTTTCATTTTTTTCCATTCCCTGATAAGTTTGAACCAAAAGAAAATGTGCAAATTCCAAATGTGAACCTATAAAATGCATAAACATTCAGCATGACAACAATAAAGGTGTATAACACTCTGATAACAAAGCTTTCCTATAACTTGCCAAACAGTTGAGGATCAACACAATTACAGTGAACGAAACCAATAAATGATACAATGTAGCTATTAACTACTTTGTGCTACGTGCATAACATTCTCATATTCCCAGAACTACTTTTGATTGGACTACTTAGCAACTTTCATCGTAAATACTTGAAGATAGATGTACATTCACCTCATCAGTTTCTATATTAATTATACAGTGTATAGCATTGAGAGGGGAATAATGAGAGAGACACACACACAAACAAATACATAAATGCTCATGGGCAGGGGGGGGCAAAGAGTGTGTATGGTGTCACACTGTCGCTTTACAATTTCAACATATTATGTAGACACATTAATACAATATACTTTGGTTGTCTGAGTTTGTTCTTAGTTCAGCTCAGCTCAGCATTTATGTGTATTGCATTGAGTTGCATTACATTTTTTTTCCAAGAGAATACACAAAGTCAATGTCTGACATTTCATATTGCAAACTCATATGTACCTACAGGAACAGTTCTGTAAAGACGTACACAGCATGAATAATTTTAGATGAGTTGCACTTATTCCTAGATGTAGATAGCATTATTACTAGATTATAAAGTAGATAACATTATTACTATCATTATCATTAAATCATTATGACTTATGAAGTTCAACAAAAAGATACTATTACTGCAGGAACATGTTTCAATCACAGGACATGGCGAACAATATCATGACATCAACACAGATCGATGTGCATCTTCTTCTTACTTTCCTGTTAGAAAATGTCCTCGACAGATTTAATGTTTAAAGAGACGATACTTGTATGCTATATAATAGCTGAGCAGTGATTTTAAGACCTAAATGTAATGCACTATTCCCTGATGACAACAGTATCTATTTTATAGAATCAGATACACACACTGCCTTGGAAACTGTCCACTGCATCTGATTATCCAGAAACGCAGTCTGTCCATGTTGTATTAACAAGGCATGGCACAGCTATGAGACAAGGCCTAGGGGTGTGTCAAAGACCTCTTTTGCCAAAAGCCACCCTGAAAAGCTCCATGTCTAAATGGATCTCTACGTACATACATACATAGATTCTGCATACTGGCAACGACATAAGAATGAGAGGTTTGAAACTTTATTCAGCAGATATCAGCGGGGAATATCAGATTTGGTCGGTGATGACTGACTGCTGGCAGCCGCAAGCTTGTTCTTCATAATGGCAGCCAGCTTAGGGTCTCTGGGAAGAGATCTTGTTCGTGTTAAACTCTTTGGTTTGATGGAGATAGGCATCGATTTATGCTGGACAGGAGAGGACTTATTTGAACGACTTGTCTTCTCTGCCTTGGAATCAACACCAAGGTCCACTATGATGACATCCTCTACTGTGCCATTGTTAAAAGAGGATTTCCTCTGATGGACAGCTGGTGTACTTGAAGTACGTCGTATAGGACTTACACCCACTGTTCCTTTCTTGTGGAGTGAGCTACGCCTCCTTGCCTGTGGCTTTGAGTTTGTTTTTGAATAGTCAGAGATGAGTTCTGGACTCTGTCCATTCTTCTCGACGTATACGCCAGCAGTGTGGTGCCCCATGGAGCTCTTTCTGGCTTTCTGATTAGAGGATTTCTTTATCACATTCACACCGTTTTTTATTACAAGATCTTTATCATCTTTAGACATATTGAGAACACTCTTATTGTCTTTCCGACCACTATTCCGATTGATATTGTTATTGTTTGAATTGGCATCTACAGCATTCTGAACGACCATGTTCTGAAGTCCCTCCGACAAGTCTGAAGTCTCTCCACTGACCGCTGGTGCATTGGCACTCTGGTGATCATCGCTGGAGGTATTGGCTTCTTTTACAATATTTCCAGAGTCTTTTTCCTGATCTCCATCACCAGATACAACAAGTTCTTCTTTTTTGCTGTTGCTTCCTTCATCCTTAATTGCCCTGAGTGGATTCAAGAACACAACCATGACTGTGATGTTGTCATTGGAACCTGCATCCTTCGCCATGGAAACCAGTTCGGGGGCCACTCCCGAGAGATCTGCCCCAGACTTGATGAATTCCTGTATGGCTGTGCATGCTCCCTCCGGTGATATTACATCCCAGAGTCCGTCACAAGCAATGATGATGCACTCTTCTGAGCCATCTAGAGGTAGAATGGCAGTGTCCGCATCGCTACATACGTAAGGCTTGTAATCAGGGTCACCTAGAGATGGAAAAACACAAAAATAGAACATAAACATAAAAGTTTTCAGAATGTTTGTCACTTAGTGGACAGTTGTAGATCACAGATTAAACAATTACGCCACAGATGCAATAGTATCAGGTGAACTTGTGCGAGTCAGGAACCTATTTAAAAACTTTGTAATCATGACACAACTACCAATGAAATCTTAATTTTGTTAAAGCTACATTACAATGGTAGCCCCATAGAGAAAATATTGCCATACTTTTGAGTCATGAGGCCACAAATTCAAGTTCATCCCATGGAATTTGCCAAGATGACTAAGACTCTAGCCTAAAAGCCTAAACAAAATTAATTTCCTGAATTTAATTAAGGTATTCAAATCAGGATCATCATGCATTCCCACCTTACTCAAAAAAATAAATTTTGAATTACATACTACATGTAGCTATGGTTGGGGATTTCCTTGAATGACTGACCTTCCTCTATTTTGTTCTCCCCCCCCACCTACTACTTACTCCCTCCCCCCTCCTCCTAATCATTTTGTTCTTCCCTCTCATCCTATTCTTCCTCCTCTTCCCCTTACCCTACTCCCTCCTTCTTCTCTTCCTCATCATCCCTCCCTTCCACCTTTCCTTCCTCCTCCCTGTTCCACATCTTTCTCTTCTTCTTTGTCAAATATTGACCTTTTCCCTTTATCTCGTGAACCCAAATTTTAATCTCTTGTATACTTGGAGAAGTTTGAAATTGATTATTGAACGATTCTTTAGTTATCGTTAAAAAAAAACCATGATGGACGCCCTATAAGCATATTAATACCTCTGGCAATCACCTACGGTCGACAGGCATAAAAAATAATGACACTTATCTCAATTACCAGTTAAATAAGTTCAACTGTGAAGTGACTCATTTTAACAAATTCATTGAAAAACACACACACATCAAGACACTAACAGTCAAACAGGGATAATTAAACTCTTTATAGATTGCCACATAGAATTGTTTTAGTGGCGTTAAATCCCTGTTTCCATAACAACATCTAAACACATGTTTAGAGCATACAACAAAGCAATGCAATGAGATAAGAAATCAAAGGGAGATTCCAGGGAATCACATCCAGAAGAAGCAGTACAGTCACCTCTGATTCACATCGCAGATATAGCCTTGTTTAAAGGGATAATTAGAAACATTTTTTTTCCTTGTTGAAGGCTCACTGTCTCAGTATAACATACTTCACTGACTGTTCTACATGCACCTCACTGTCATCTTGATTTAAATTTTATAACACTTGTACAGAACTTGAGTTAACCTTGACAAATTATTGCTCTGATTGCAGATTTTTATAATTTATTGAATTAATTTGCAATTAAAGTGAATTGGGAAGATAGCGAAAGGAAGTGAGCTGTAATTTGTATATGTTGTTGAAATACTAAATTGAAAAAATTAAGAATATCCATCTTCAATCATGAGACTAGAATGCTAGAAACAACTACCTTTTTTATACAATTTTCATTAAGTTTCATGAAAACAGAAAAATGAAAACATAAATTTGTTCATTCATCTTACCAATATGATTTTTAACTGTAATCTACTAGTATGTTCAAGCAAATGTTTTGTTCAACCGGTTGTTGTTGTGTACACCTTTTTTTTTTTTTTTTTTTTTTTGGGGGGGGTGGGATGGACTTGCTGCATATTAGTTTATTTTCTTCCTTGATCATTTCAAGGGGAATGACACTTTGTATTCATGGAGCAGGGGTGGGGTTGGAGTAGAGACAACCTGGGGAGGGGGTGTCTTTTCTAAAAGGGTAGGATGTGTTCACAAAAAGCTGTGTTGGTCAGATTCCTAAACCAGCCTTTTTTTAAATTAAGTTAATAAATCTAGAAACCCCTGCAAATTTTACAAAGACACATAATAAGCAACTGGTATAGGAGACTTCTCAGCACAAACTTTTGTGAAAAGTCCCTCCCCCCATGTCTCAAAAGTGGGCGTCGATTTGACCCCCCCCCCCCCCTAATATTCTTAAAAGGATGTGGCAACCCTAACTCCATTCCCACTCCACAAACACAGACTGTCGTCACAAGCCAATTAGACCTTGGTGATAACATAACATTGTGAAAGGGAAAACAGTAATAAAGTGCGAATGGTGAAAGTTTTAAATTGAAAAGAAAAAAACTTCAGGTCCTTGAGTCAAAACTAACTTTTCCCAAAACTGACAAGTTCTAAAGTTAGCAACAGTTCAGAGTCCATCACCAGGTATACTATCTGATATGAATGACTGCTGCTTGGATATAGGTCTAGGTCAATTACCCCATCTACATATATGTGCAAAGAGGTCTATAAAATACTCCTGAAGGCTAGGCACTATTTACAGTACTGGGTAATCTGAGGTGTTTAAAAATGAAAGATCTGAAAAGATTAAAAACTGAAAGAAAGTGCCTTGTGAGAGGTTTACCTATTGATCTTGATACAGCAAGACTTCCATTGACTCTCCATGCTCCAAACCACACTACACAACCTCCAAGCTCCTCTATTCTCTTCTTCTCATCCTGTACAAAGTAAAAATAGTTTTCAGCATCAGATATTGATTTAAGATACATAGACCATCATTGAGCTTACACTGTAACTTCACTTATTAAGCTATAATTTATCATTTATCCCATTCACATCAAAGACTAATTATCCATTCTATCTCACTTTATATTTGTCTTGTATGAACAGAAATGGATTATTGGTAATTCAAATATCATTTTCTTCTCGTCAACATATTATCTTGATTTAATAAGGAAATTAGATTATTTCTACTTTTTTGTTATCACTTCCATGAAATAAGATTGATGCAAATTATTCTACAACATAGTGAAAAGCGATTCAAATATTGCACAATATAAAAAAATATCAAAAGAGTTAAAATTTAATAATTCAATTTACTTTTAAAGATTTTATGAGTCTTATGAGGCGTTGAAAGAAACTTACGATCAATTGCAAGTCAATTTTCATTTCTGAAATCAAGCATATGCCGTGCAATTAATTGCAAATTTGCGATTGATTGCTAATCTGCTCCGTGAAACAAGGAGTGTAATCTGATTTGCTATCGTTTAAAGTGATCAATCGATTTTAAATTGCAACCGAATATTTGCAATTAATTGCAAATATTTTCTTACTATACTCTTTGTGAAACAACTCACTTGCTTAACAACTCTCTTGCTTAACAACTCTCTTGCTTAACTCTTTGTGAAACAACCCCCCCCCCCCCACTGTCAAACACAGACTAGAAATCACCCAATAAGGAATCCCAGTACCAGCCTCATGTTTGGGGCTGTGAGACACATAACTAACACCAGCTGTTAACACCTGGGCCCCGTCTTACAAAAAGTTACGATTGATCCGATCAATCTCAAGTATATGTAGATATATCGCTGACGTAATTTTTTTCTGAAGGAAATTTGCTCAATGTCCTTTGAAAACAAAGCATACTGAATTGTCCAGAAAAAACAGTAAATGTATGAACAAAATATTTTGAACAAGCATGTCTTTTAGATGTTGATGTTGCTGGCTTTCCATAGTTGCGATTGATTGGATCAATCGCAACTCTTTGTAAGATGGGCCACAGACTTGAAATCGCCCACTGTCCAATGCTCACCTCTCGGTCAGGTTTATGTGGATCCATAATGATAACAGGTTTACAATCTCTCATAAGGACAGCCTGTGAATCTCCTAGCCATGCTAAATGAATGGTGTCTGGCTCTATCACCACTGCTACCCCAGTGCTTCCACTTCGAAGACCCTAATTATGAAAAGAGAGATCAGATTACATATTATAAAATACATGCATGGCTGTTAATCTTTTTAATAAGTGAGGACTGAGAAGCAACCGTCATTGGTACAAGTAATGAGTAGGACCAATCCATTTAATTACATAAATCACATAAAACTAAAAAGCATAATTATTTATCAACTATGTTGATAAAATACTGATAATATTAAGAGGGTGATTATATTAACAGGTGATAATTTGACCAAACTATGTATCAAATTTGAATATTCAAAAATGCAAAAATCAGAAGAAAAAACTCTGAATTTATAAGTTTTTTATGATGAAAAATCCACTACAAAGAATGCTCTTTAAACACTCTCATATTACAGAAATATTGTTTCTCTTAAACTTGGTTGGTCTCGGTACAAAGTCTATGAAAAATAGAAAATTCTGCATTCAACAGGTTATAAGCTCATCAAGAGAATTGATGTTCAACATAAACAATTATAAACAAGAACAGTTAAAAATAAAAAGGGTCTTTCCAAGAAATGGGATGGTGGATCTCACCTCTCGTCCTGCTTTCTGAATGAAAGCCTCATCCGTCTCATTGAATGCTTTCTTCAAAGCATTGGTAGGGCTCTCAATGAAGTCTGGTTGACTGACTGTGTGTAGGTGGAGATGAGCCGCGGCATAGTATGAAGCATCCACACCACCATGTCCATCGTAAACAGCATAGAAGGAGCGTGGCTTATCATCAGGTTCCTAACATATATAGAAATCATATTTAAAAAGTAATACTGAAAAACATGGCAATAATTTTAGAAAATAATTTGAATACTGTTGCTCAACAGCAATTGGAAATAAAATATCACTTCATCCACTATTCAACAAAATTGTCCAATGGTAAGAAATTATATAGTAAAAAATGTTATCTTGATGGAAAATTTCCTGTTTTTATATTCATTTTTATATGTTGAATTTGATCTATAACCCCACAAAAGTAATATACAGGTAACTGTATATCACAAAACATGCATTGGTCATATAATTACAATGTCTGCATGCAATTCAATTTTCTTTACAAATGCGGAAAGCAAAACAAAATCTGGATAAAAAGTAAATTTACATTGAAAGAAATTGTAAGTCAATGGCAGCTAAACATTGAAAAGGGGAAAAAATTAACAGAAAATTGAAATATCGCTTACAATTTAGATTGTAAAATTAAATAATCAACGATTTGAAATAAATTTATCAATTATTCAAATCAATTCATTATTTCCTTCCCCTTTACATGTACATGTACTTTCTCTGTAAGTCAATGGCAGCTAAACATTGAAAAGGGGAAAAAAATTAACAGAAAATTGAAATATCGCTTACAATTTAGATTGTAAAATTAAATAATCAACGATTTGAAATAAATTTATCAATTATTCAAATCAATTCATTATTTCCTTCCCCTTTACATGTACATGTACTTTCTTAGTTTTCTCTTCGAAAATGCCCTGATGAAAAAACAAGAGTCCTCATGACAAAGAAGCATCTGAGTGATTTCAGCACTCATTTTATTTGCCAAGTATTAAGAAAGGAAAATAATTTTTATACAGGTACATGTACATGTAGCTCCCGTGGAATTTTTCGAGGGTTCTGCTAGTTATACCTTTAATCTTGATCTGAACATTGCGTTAATATCTTGTAAGACCACATGTTTGTCCTCCATTTTTCTCCTGGTATTCCTGACAGCATGTAGCGATACCTGATGAATACCAGGACCCACTGTGATGGAAGGCATACTTGTATTCCATTCTTCGCATATCCTGTGTACGTTGCTGAAGACAAACCGGGCAAATCCATTTGCCTCTATTACTGGAACGGGAGAGAGAATTAGAATACAGTGTATAATATAGTGATATTCTTTTTTAGGGGAGCATGTTGAAATACAATTCAACTCAATTCTTTTTATATTGTCATGTCATTAAAAACACAAAAATGTCATCAGACTCTTTATAACAGAAAAGTGCATCACTTTTCAGTCACAAATAATAATAAATACATCATAAGAATACATACATGTACTTGTAAATACAAACAAAAAAATATAACCTGTTTGCATGCATGAGCACCCACAACATGGCACAAAACACACACAGATCCACTGCATGAAACAAATTGCACATGTAGGCGATACATTATCATCAGAATTCCAACAATTTTTAATGCATGTATGAAAGCCCATATTACATTCAGTTGAGACCAAAAAAGAAATTCATGATTAATCTTAAAAGTAATAGATGCCCAGATATAGGACCCACCTCCATACATGAAAATGTACATGTACATGAGTGTGGGGAATTCATTGTACATACATGTACAACTATGAACAGTGTTTTCCAAAATCATATGTTGTTAATATTCAATGTATGAAATTGAACATGTACATGTACATGTATGTACATGTTATGCATGCAATCATCAATACCTTTCAAGATTCACACCTGAAATTTCAAGAATGAATAAGTAAACAGAGGAGAGTTTTCTTTGTACCAATTAAATAATTAATGGTGGATTGGTGGACCATGATAGTTCCAGTAATGCAATCATGCAATGAAAAGTCTGAACCGAATGCAGGGTTCTGTTTACACATCCTCTCCCTCACATACTTTCTATTATTTCATAGACTGTAAAAGACAATCGAAAATGGGGAAAATGTGTCAATCAATCCTTAAAACTCCCACTGAATCTAACTTCAAAACCACATAATATTATATATAAAAAAAATCTCTTTTGGGGTTAGAGTTTTGAAACCAATTTGACTGTGGTTAGCAACCATCCCTAATGACTATTTGTTCCTGGATTCTACTCAAATATCAATATTCCAGGGCCTTTGTTATTGTGCCAACAGCAAGTTGCCATAGCAACAGTATACAAATAACAAAAAGGGAGCCGAAACTCTCATCCCATATGGGTGAAAATACAGGGACATCCAGGCACTGAGCTAATAATGCAAAAGCGATTCGGCATTAGATTGGGATACATTTCATACTGCTCTACATGTACATGTATGTGGTGGAACAATATCATTGGTCAATGTCAAGCAATAACTTCAGGGGGGGGCAATGCCATTAAGATCTGAAGTACATACATGTAGATTGCAGTTATGAATAAAAAAATAGTTAAATAAAAAAAATGCTTTATGAAGGCCTAGTGTACACATTGGATTTCAAACACATTAACTGATTGGGAATCATCCTTGTACAGGCCGACATGTATTTTAAGTTTCCTTTAACAATACATACATGTATAATGCATAAATTCTCTATTATTGCATTGTTACAAACACTAGTAGTACACTTCAGATTGAAACAATCCTGTCAAATGTATGTCAAATAATGTATGGTGTGACATTTTAAATGCCTGCATTGTCCCCATTAAAAGCAAACAGAGACTGCTTGTTCTTGGAAATTCATAGTTGTGAATAATTTCTAACTCAAGAGACTTCTCATAGTGATAGAAAGTTAAACATGTCAATAAGCACCACTTTAATAGTTTTATAACACATTGTATTTTTTCTGAAAAGCATTGCCTAATCACATTAGGAGTACTCTTAAAGGCAATTAAAACTTCCATTATGCATTTTTTTCCCGCAAAGGCTTTATTGAAAGTTGAAAATGATTATCACTACCTGTATGTACAATAATAATCAGTCATTCAATATACATTCCATCAACTTCCATTCCCATACGACTAAAAAATTGCAGTTACATTTAATACATATCTTCTCGATAAACCAACAGCTGTAGCAGTAGAACAGAAAAATAAATGCAGGTGCTACATGTAGGAAGGTTTAACTTACATTTTCCTTCATCTTCATCTCTCTCATCCTCGTAACTAGAGATGTCTGAAGATTGGACTGCATCCACGGTTGCCTTGGCAATGGCTGCAGCATATGCAGGTGGACAGTGACTGTAAAACAAAATGTAAACAAGAAAATCAAATTTATTGGCTACACATTATTAACATTTAATAAAGTAAATTGGCAACACATGCTGGAGAATGTATTCTGCATGCATTTTGGTATTAAGTTCAAAATAAATACAATGACATCAAAGGGTCATTTGAGGTTGAAAATGGGTACATAGCATGGATGAAAAATAAATGCCAAACAAACAAAAACACACAAAAAGAAAAGAAATTGTACAATATTTGGTGGTATTGCTTGGTAAAATAACATTGTTTTTAACATTGCTTTTGCTCATGAAATTATTCACCCGCTATAGTATTCAAGTTTCGTTACTGATCAGAATCCAGGGAAATGACCAACAAAGCATTTGCATGAGTGATTGAAAATCATTAGTATTACATGTACAGAATGTATAAAAATACAGTAAGTATGGCTTTTTAGCAAAATGAGAATGGCATCTGGTCCTGGGGCCTGTAACACAAAGCTAATCATCATCGGTCTTCTTATCTTTCATAAATGTACATGTATTTTGTCAATGAAATGTGCTTTATAATGTTGTTAATTTCACAAAATTTAATGAAATCAACACAATTCAGATTTTCATGTATAGTGTAGTATGATGATACCCTTATACATGTACACTGTACATGCTCACTGTCTCCCCTCTTTTTATCTAATCACAAAAGAACATACATGTTCATGTATCTGCATTGTGTATTGCACTATCTACATATCAAAGTGTGACAGAATTTCTGACATTGTTGTTAATGGTGCTTTGACAAGCTTGTGAATGAATTAAATTTGATGGTATCTTCACTTTATACATCATCAATAAATTACAAAACATGACAAAAAGGTCCATGACAGCACTTCAGTAGTACAGTACACCCCACAGGAGGTACATGTAATGAATTATTTCCTATTCATGGCAAACCGTTCATTCAATAGAGCAATTCTGATGATATGTCACATAATCAATAACATCAAAGGGTAACTCAATTTGTGTGCCCTTTGAAGCATATCATACACGCTGAGAGAATAACGAGCACACGTCATAGCTTTGATCTCTGACCCTGTCTGGCCTGTAAAAACATGGATGGTATTTTGGCAATGAAATATGTATGTAGGCCTACATACATGATTGATAACTGACAAAAGGTGAAATTACATGTATCCATGTACATATTAATCATGAAATATATATATGCAGTAGGGAAATTCAGTATATTATGTACTTGTATGTATATAATAGGCCTACTATGAGGACTGAAATCTTCAAACATTGTTTGTTTCTATTTTTTTCTTTCAGAAAGGGGCCTTTGTATCAGATAAATTTTACATTGCATTCGCCATTATAAATCATGTACCGGTACATTACATGTACAGTAAAAGAAATGATCAATTGTACAATAACTATTCACATCAAACCATGAACAGATTTATTTGATGCCAGATCGCCTAAAAAAAGGGTTTACATAGTTCTTCTTTAATGAGGAAACCAAGAGATACGTGAAGCCAGTTCTTGCTGCAAATCATGCACATATAAACCTAATAAAGTAAAGGCGAGGGATAAACATTAATTGTACATGTATGGTGCACCATGGCACAAGTTCCTAGTTTACACATAGTTGCCATGGAGACCAATAAACATAATGTTTCCCTAGTAACCATGGTAAACAAGTAGTAATGAGCCAGGGTTCTGGCACAGTATACTGTCATTACTCTCAGCTGGAGGATAACAACAATACTGTGCTGTCGATATTCTATACTGTACATGCACAGTACATAGACCCTAATAACCCTGCATATAATTTAATAAATTATGTTTACCAAAACAACCTGGGGCAGTATTTTTTGCTGCCATGTATATATATATATATATATATATATATATATATATATATATATATATATATATATATATGCCTATATTTTACATTCAGGGGCTGTGCTGAATGTACAATGGGGCAATTTCCCCAGTTGTGTCTTGGAAATAAAAAAACTTGAAAATAAAAAGTAAGTTAGTATTAATCCAACAATTGGGCCTACATAGGCCTATTTGTGAGAATTTGAATTTTACATATAAAATATCCCCCTTCTCCCAGTATTGTTCTACAAGTACATGTACATGTATTTTTTTTTTAAAGGCCCTAATCTTGAATAATACAACTACATGTACATGTATATGAAATACCATTTCAGGCTTGACACTGGAAAGTTTTCAACTAAAGACAAAGAAATGCACATACATACAAATTATGTTAGGTCGGAATCCTGACAAATATAATTTTTTAAATGTAAAATCTCAATCATACTTTTTGCAGAGCATAAAAAAGCATAAAATTGAATTGCATACTGTGTGAATATGCTTTGACAGAGAATAGGCTTGGATAAAATTAGGTGAAGTATATCAAATGCTTCCTTCAAACCACCAGCTGAATCAAAGCCACAAACCACAAAAAAGAAGGCCTGGAAGTGACTGAGGCTGGATGCTACCTAAACATAGCACACCAACAATGTATTTAACACATTGAAATGAGAGAGCCAATGATGTATAACATTATAATGTTTAACATTTCACTATTCACAGGGTATGACAACAATCAGGAAGCTTTTTATTGAATCAAATGCATACATACTGTAGGCGTACACTTACAAGTACATGTGTATGTACATACACAGGTTGAAACAATGGTAATTGATGCCACACGCATGTTCAGGGAGGAATCAAACTTTTATTACACCATAAGGACAAAAATTGCAATATTATCAACTCTATAATAAAAAAGAGAAGTATATGTACAATATAGATAGTAATAACTGTTTTCTGAAAATGCTGAAATGAGGTGAAACTTTAAAATATCATAGTACAATGTATCTTTTTGATGAAATGTTAACTGTTGCTACATGTAAGTTACATTTGCATGTTTTTTCTTGGTTTTACAATGTACATGTATATTCAAATAAACTTTTTGTTAGGATGGTCTTGACCTTAGTATTGTATGATGGCTGTACCTTGAAATCTCAGATAACACATACATGTATGTACAGTAGCCCATCTGTGTTCTGGAATTGATAAGGCCAATATAAATGCTGAAAGGAGTGTTTTGCCTGAATCATTACATGGCATTTGGCACAGAATCCTCCTTCAGTTCATCATTAGGCATACCAGTTGCCATGGTGACCATTCAAAACACTACAACAATAATACCAGATGCTTGGCCTGGGAATGAATGATCCATCAATAATAGTGAGCTGTTTTGTGTGTGCTGCGTCTTTATTGGCTCTGCAATGCACTGATATTATTCACATATGGAGTGTGTGTTTGTTCATTTTCACTATCCTATACATACAGGGAGTGAATGTCGGATGATTTTACATGTACGCCTACTCTACTGATTTTAACAGAAAAATAGAACTTTAATAAGTGGAAAAACATGTCCAATGTATAGAAATAAAATACAAAGCATACAGGTAGGCACACATTGTACAGTGTACATGTGCAAGCAGTACGTACATGTATCATTACTTTTCAATTGTAATTTGTATTATGATTTTAATATTTATACAGTATTCACAGCATGGTCAAAGTACATGTAGCGAATACTTACATGTACATATTCAGAGCAAGTCTTATCAGCAGAATTCTTTGAAAGAAATCCCTTGAATTTTTGTGTGAAAACTGCAAAATCAATGAAACTTTGTGAAAAATAACCAAGTACCTGTACATAAAGTTCTCAATTCACTAGGCACTTAGTGAACCCTGAAATTGTGTCACTTCTTGACTTCAATTTCATCTATTCAGGTACATAGACCTTTGTTGATTTAAAGAAAAATCCACGGTGGCCCCCTGATTCTCAGAAAGTTTATAATCTCTAGTTTATAAATAATTATTCAAATTCATCCCTTTGAATTTCAACTCTGTGGAGATACATGTATATGCCATGAAGCCTAGGTTTTCCTTCTATCTTCACCTTCAATTTGCTGGTAATAATTATAGCAAAATTATTCAAATATTTAAAAAAAAATTGTGCAAAATAATTAGAATTCAGCTGTTAATCTTAAAATAAAGCTCCAATACTCGTAAATTTTGGTCTGAACACACACTGTAATCAAAATTTCATCCTACATGTACCGGGTATGTCTGTATTCTAAATTTTGTATGCCTCTGCCCACTATACATGTACATATTGGTGGCACCAGAGGAATTGCTTCTGGGTTGTTGAGTGTACATCCATCCGTCTGTCCTGGTTTTGTTCTCGCAATAACTAAAGAACTAGATGACTGAATTGACTGAAATGAAATGCTAACATTTGTGCCTCAACTTGACCCACATTAAAATTAGTCTGTAATCTGTAGTCAGCACACTCAGACAGGACAGAAAGGGTTTGTAAAAAGTTTTTTACATGTACACTGTAGGACCCTACATAGAATCTGTCAACTATTGTATACATGTGTAAGCCTACAAAATACTCGGTGTTTGATTATTTTGCACAATATGGTTGTTATTTTCTTCCCACAAGAACAAAATATTGGTGCTCTGTCACCAATATACAGTGTTCACAATGCATTTTTTTTATTCTTTTTTACTTCATAGAAACTTTCACACATGGACCCACCAAAAGTATTGATATTTTTTTTCTTACAAAGCAAATTGTACACATACCAATGTACGTGTACACGACTGTTAAATATGGTAATCACCTTTTTCAAATATTTACTATAAGGATTACTCAAATGTGCAAGAGGTGAACAGGCTCAAGCCTCTCTGGTTCCTGGTTACCATAATCCACAGTAGGTGGTTTCAGAGCGCCTCGAAGTTAGTCAGTTCCAGGTATTCTCTGATCGGGAAATTTACCCCAATCCCCCAATTTACCCCAATGTGAAAGCAAACTACGCATAATTTCCACTAAAGAAAATACCCGCTATTATACATGTAGTAGGCACTTGGCGAAATTACGAGAACTTTCACGGGGATTTTTCCAAGGTAGCAGGTATTTTGGCAATGTGAAAGCAATTTACGGAAACTTTTAGCCGAGCGTGTCATTGGGCGCGGGCGCCGTGGGTGGCTGTTGGGCTAGTGATTTTGAATCTCGTGCCTTGCCTGCTTATCAGCAATTCAGGGGGGGGGTGAGTATTTAAATACAATTAGATTATCACCAGTTGTATCACTCAACATGAAACCAGTCTGGTGTATTGGTAACATCCTTTGTGGCAACATCCTACAAAACAAAACAAACAATTATTGGGCTTCAGTCATTATGTAATAGGGTCTTAGGAAGGGTTCTTGCAGACTGACAGTGCATTGTATCCATTGAAAAATGAATACTTAAAGTACACAACCAAAGAATCAAAAGTATTTTATAATGACTTGTTGTGGTCATCATTGTAAAGGGGAAGTATTTAATACTAATCAGATATATAACTTCACTTTTTAAAATAGTGATTAGAGTTTGCAGAAATCAGCTCTCAAAAATGACTTAGTTTCATGGCATATTTCTGCCTTCGTCCGTCCTCTGGCGAGCTCCAGCTGAGTGACGTCACACCAAGAGCAGTGAGCAGCTGAGCTGACAGCAGCCCATTGAAGACAATCTTTTCAATCAGCCTTTTTTGCTCTTAGAATTGTTTATTCCTCTCAAGATTGGTCTCATTACATCTATAGATAAAAGTTTGAATTTTCTGAACAGTAAAATGAAATGCACATTTAACATATTAATGGTTACCAATATTTAGCTCAGAAAAAATTATTTGTTTTCAAGAAATATACGTGAATAAACAAAGCATATTTTCACTTAGAAATCATGCTTGCACCACATTGATATTATTATCAATATAAAGCATAGACATTCGTCTTCACGACTGAATAAGAATTATGAAATTTAATTACTTAGCAAGTTCAGGAACCGCAAAAAAACACGGCAATATCCATCGCGAAATGATTGGAATTGCAGTTCAGTTGGATTGCCGAAGCATTGCGAGGCAACAGCAGCGAACACACTTTGTTTATATATCATTATGAACCCGGCACAGATAGAGACACGGTCTATGGACAAATCTGTACGCACATAATGTAGGTTCTTTTATGAGTGCGGGGATCCTAGTTCGAAACTCGTTGATTTGTTTTTTTGGTTCGGGATTTTTTTTTTATATTATATTCCTTCCCCGTTCCTACCAGCTCTTTTTTCTCTTTTTATTTTCATGTGAGATTCTATTCAGTCCTGTATTTATTAAATCTTACTTCTTAATTGCTGCTTTTGATTTTCAAGTTCTTGATTAGATTCTCTACTTATATTATTTGGGCAGCGACTCACTCACTCACTGACTGACTGGAGTGGAGCAACACAATGACGACTGCAGTGGACAAAATCGGTCTTTACAGTCCACAATTCAATAACAAGTGGAATGCCTCTGGCCGTCTCACCTGCATCACGCGGTTCAATATAGCAGCAGTGCTGACTTTGAATACTACTCTAACTCGCACAAGATGTTCAGTGATACATGGTTACTCTTATGTCCACTTTTTATGAACTAGACCAATAAACTTACAGAGATATGATGGTTATTCAACAAAAAACCCCAACATGGCCAAAGTTCATTGACCTTACATGACCTTTGACCTTGATCATGTGACCTGAAACTCGAACAGGATGTTCAGTGATACTTGATTACTCTAATGTCCAAGTTTAATGAACTAGACCAATAAACTTTCAAAGTTATGATGGTAATTCAACAGATACCCCCGAGTCGGCCAAAGTTCATTGACCCTAAATGACCTTTGACCTTAATCATGAGACCTGAAACTTGCACAAAATTTTCAGTGATGCTTGATTACTATTATGTCCAAGTTTCATGAATCAGATCCATAAACTTTCAAAGTTATGATGGGAATTCAACAGATATCCCCAATTCGGCCAAAGTTCATTGACCCTAAATGACCTTTGACCTTGGTCATGTGACGTGAAACTCATGCAGGATGTTCAGTGATACTTGATTAACCTTATGTCCAAGTTTCATGAACTAGGTCCATATATTTTGTTATGATGACATTTCAAAAACTTAAAGGAAACCAAAACCCAAGAAAAGAAGCAATCTTATTGGAAAGAGTAAAATGAGAGGAACAATTTTAAAAAAGTTTCATCAAAAGCGGTTATGAAATAAGCAAGTTATGGACGATTAAAAACTCTCGTTGTACTTTCTATGTGGATCCTCAAATTGGCAAACTTGCTTCAAAATGGCTGATTTTGTGGACAACTCTCCATTTGTTTTGTACACATATTTTCAGATTTTCCCCTTTATTTTACATATTTCACATTATCTCCTCCTGTCCTTGACATATATGGTGTGGATTATATTTTCCCATGACATATGTTGTGCTCAGAAGGAGGCAAGATGCAATTTGAAAGATAATGAGAAAAATCTGAAAATTTGTGTACAAAACAAATGGAGAGTTGTCCACAAAATCAGCCATTTTGAAGCACGTTTGCCAATTTGAGGATGCCCATAGGAAGTACAACAAGAGTTTTTAAACTCCCATAACTTGCTTATTTCATAACCGATTTTGATGAAACTTTTTTTAAATTGTTCCTCTCATTTTACTCTTTCCAATCAGATTGCTTCTCTTCTTGGGTTTTGGTTTCCTTTAACCTCAGGTTAAGATTTCGATGTTGATTCCTCCAACATGGTCTAAGTTCATTGACCCTTAATGACCTTTGACCTTGGTCATGTGACATGAAACTCTAATAGAATGTTCAGTAATACTTGATTAATCTTATGGCCAAGTTTTATTAGCTAGGTCCAGAGACTTTCTAAGTTATGACATCATTTCAAAAACTTAACCTCAGGTTAAGATTTGATGTTGACGCTGCCGCCGCCGCTGTCGGAAAAGCGGCGCCTATAGTCTCACTTTGCTTCGCAGGCGAGACAAAAACGGGGAAAGGAACACAGTTCTGATTCACGTTTGGTATGAAGTTGTCGAAAACAGAAATTGAATATCACATTACATGAAGAAAACGGTATATTCGGAAGATATTGAACAGGTCAGTAAGGTGATTCAGTGCATGATGCACAGAGAGATGAGCTCATCGATTGTGTGACGTCATTATTCTCGACCGTTTTCGGCTGCGTGATTGTCGGTCTGGGGGGCTGAGAAGGGTGTCTAATAATTTCATTTCTTGCATTTCCACGACATCTATAAGACTTTTTAGTGACATATTTGTGTATAAAAAGACAATACCTTTCCATCCATATATAATTTGTCTAGAATCATCACTTTCGTGAATTTTCTTCGTGTGTATACTTTAAGTGCTCCTAAGAACTTTTGAAGCGCTATTTGAAGTCGATTAAAGCAAAAGTTCATAATGACATAACTTTCTTATTTTACATCTAAACTTGATTAGATTTTCAGCTTGTTAGATTTTTGTTTTTTCTCTTTCAAATCAACTGTTTTTGCTGAGGTGGACTTGAAAGACAGAATCGCCAAATATACAAAGCATGCATACAAGGTTGTACGTGTCTACTTTACATTGCAATTTGCTCCACATTTTTGAAAGAATTCTATGCAAAAAGTCTGTACATAGGACTGTACATTTCTTATGACCAAAAATGTAAATTTGTTAAGAAAAATTATTCCCGCAATGGATAAGCAGGAAAGATATTTGGCAAAAAAATTCATAGAGCACATATATGTACAGCACTGTATGGACAATGAATATTGTCGGCATATTGGTTTATGGGGGTCAGTCACATTGCTTCAATTTTCTATCAATGGCAACCTACATGTAGATGTAGACATCAATGGTCATAATTGGAACCCCATTTCTAGCAACGTTGCCATGGCAGCCAAATGACATGCCATCACAATTGTACAAGCTGTGACAAAAGGTGCCTGACCCAATGTCTCTTTTCCACTAGTCAAGTCTGGCACAATATCGCATGGCTCTGTATATACACTGGGCCGGCTGACTCATCTCTCCGGATTATTGTTAATTAGAGGTTGGATTTACATGTAGGCTAAGCACGCTTTAAAGATTGAGGTGGAAGTGAGGTTTACTCCCTTTGAACATTGTTGATTAGCCACAAACTCATACACATCTGTGAATACATTGGATGCACATTTAGAAAAGTTCAGAGCATGGAAATTAAAAAATAAAATTGTTGGATAACTGTCAGAAAGATACTCTAGTCTAGGTTGTATCTGACATGCATTCATGTACATACTGCATACATTGTAGTAAAAATGTAAATGTACATGTACATGCATTTCAACCTCAACATCAAAATCAAACAAGCATTACACTTACATGTAACATTTTATCAACATTCAGATGATATTTGTAAACAAGAAATTTACATCCTACATTTTGAAGTTTGATCAGAATAGCCTCATACCCCTTCAGGAATTCATCCTAGAAGTCTGGATTGAATGCTGTGTTCCAGGCAATGAGAATTGGGTTCATGAAATATTGTTCACATTATTTTTAACAGTTGCAGTGCAAAACATTGCAGATTATTGTCATGATATTACCACTAATGATAAAATAATCAGAATTTATTTCAACTGGATTATGTGTACTGCACCTGTGTCACAGGCTCACAGCACACAGGAACAAGAGACTATCAATCACTGAATCCACCACAATTTTTTCTATATGTATGTAGAATCCTATTCATTAATTCAAAGATAAGATTAACAGTGGATCGAGTGCAGATATTATTTTCTTGAATGCTTGCAGCACTCAAATAATCATGATCTAGTTTGGTCATCGACCTATCATGAAACGATCCTCATCTACAAATTTATGAAAGGGGTATAGTTTCACAAACAGATGACACTAGTCTATTGCAGTTCAACAGAAATGTATTGTGTTACAAGTACAGTGTATGTTGGTGAGATTTGCAAACAGTGAAATTAAACAAGTTACACACTCAGGCAGATCTACTAAATTGTTGTGGAATAGGACATACATGTATGTAAATGTACCTGAAGTTCATTAACAAAAAAAGTAATATTTCCCTTATTCCTTGATATTCTTGCTGGCCTCCTGAATGTTACAGCGGATCAATATTATTCAAAGTGAGCAAGTCAAATTTTTATTTAAAATTATTTTAGATTTTTAATGAACATTAGACATGGAAATTATAAGTATTTGCAGTATAAAGTTTTTTTCGCAGGATAGGAGTAGACTACAATGTACATGAATAAATTTACTGCTAAAATATACTTTGTGGAATTCAAATGCATTACTCCCATATGTTGAATGGGGTAATAGTAATACTGTCATCCATTATAAAATGGAGAGGTTAAAGGGGAATGAAACCTTTGGAACATATAGGCTTGTGTAGAAACAGAAAAATCAAAGAACAAGAATAAAGAAAGTTTGAGAAAAATCAGACAAATAGTGAGAAAGTTATGAGCATTTGAATATTGCAATCACTAATGCTATGGAGACCTCACATTGGCAATGCGACAAGGATGTGTGATGTCACTGATGAACAACTTTGACTATAAAATACCCTCAAAATGTCTCTTTTTGCCTTTTCTTATGACGATACAAACTCTTTATCCATGATGTATTCTTAAAAAATATGTATTACATGCCCTCATGTAGAAAGAACAGTATGATTTATGGATCGATGTGATAAAAGAGGCAATTCAAGTGAACATCCTTATCCCAAAAGTCAATAATTCATAATGGTCCTTTATTCTGGAACAGTCTCCCTGAAGATGTCAAAAGTTCTCTATCCCTTCATGTATTTAAATATAAACTAAAAACATTTCTTCTACAAAAACTTTAATTTCCTAGACTAAGTTACCTCAATTCATTTTTTTTTCTAGTCTTTCTCTGCAAAATTCAAACTTTTATTGACAAAATTGGGATTATGTTATAAGTTTTTAACTTTTTAAATGATCCCCCACATTTACATATACTGTTTCTCTTCTTGTGTGATTTAAGTATTGTTCAGATTTTGGTTTATTGTTTTGTGTAGTGTATGTTTTCTTTATGCACTGGAATATATTGTACTGTATTTTGTAATACCATCTTTACTCTGTATTGTTTTTTTTATGAAGTGTGGAAAATAAATGAATCAATCAATGAATCAATCAAATATATACTAAAGTAATGGGGAGAGTTGTTCACAAGTGACATCACACATCTTTGTTGCATTGCCAATTTGCTATCTCCATAGCATTAGTGATCGCAATATTCAAATGCTCATAACTTTCTCATTATTTGTCAGATTTTTCTCAAACTTTCGTTGATCTGTTTCTTTGATTTTTCTGTTTTCACACAAGCTATCTTGTTGCAATTGTTTCATTCTCCTTTAAGTTGTAAAAAAATAATACAAAAATATCAAAAGTTTTAAAAAAACCTGTATTACTCAAGGTACTTACATGTAGACTGAAATTGCTGAACTCATTCAATAATAATCTGATTTTTATGTTTAAATTTCAATTATCGGTATTAAACCATGCATGTACATGTACATGTACGTAAAAAACTAAAAGATCTCTTTGCCTCCAATTTGCAGAAGCGTGACCTTAGACATAGTGCTCATCAAAGGAATATGCACCAGCATAATGGAGATAAATGTCTCAATAAATTACCATTGACTCATACAAAACTCTATCCCAAGGTTTAAAAATCCTTTTTAAAAAATCATTTATGTGTAAAAACTTTTCCTGACATAGCAATTTATGCCCAAAAGAGCTAGTATAAGAAGTCACAAAAAAACCTGTCGAAGAGTTGTAGGTTTCCGTCCATTTGAGCACTGAAAAATTGTCAGTGCCACTTTCCTCGGCAAATTGAATTCATAATCTGGAAATCAAAACTAATCCTTCTTTTCTATACATGTACAATCTAAGCCTATGGAATCACAACCCTTCTCAGACAATGTGACATCACATAATTCAGGCCTGGGTTAAAAGCTTGAAAAAATCTACAAGCGAAACGTGATAACTTTAGTTTTTTTTTAAAGCAAAATACTTTATTTTCAGACTCCATTTCTCGCAAAGAGCTTTTTCCAAGGTATCTTTTACCTAAATGTGGTAATCCATGTGGCCATGTGTCTTAACTCACCCCACAAAAAGGTGGTGTTATTACACTTTTTCAATTTTCATTTGGTTTAACATACAATATCTCAGTCATGAAACTGGTATAAGTTAAACATACCGTACATGTACTACATCATATATCTGAAAAAAATTAGCACTTATATTCCTGACACCGCGACTGATAGAATACAAAATGGCGAGGGTGGAAGGGGTGGGGGGAGGGGAAGCGGTACACACAAAGTCTATGGGAGAGTCACGTTTCATATAAATTTCAAAGGTGAATAACTTTGGAATACAGGGGCTAGAGACTTAATCTGGGTCTCATTTTAAAGCTAGAGGTTAGTAGTAATCCAACATTATTAACAATTTAATTAATTGTAATTAAAAATGATAAAAAACCCAACATTGTTAAACATAAAATACAACAAAATTGTTTGCAGAGGAACACATTATGATGTAATTTTTCAGCCAAATGGAGACGGATTGTCATGAAATTGGTGTCACTTGAAAGGTGAGAACATATTACATGTAGCTGTATTATAGGCCTATAGATATGCACATCAATTTGCGACAATGTGCTCGATATAAAGAATAAAACAAGGGTAATTGAGGGGTGGTGGAAGCAGTAAACATTACACATGCGACTCTCCTTGTATGGAATTGTGGTATTGTAAACTTAAAGGAGAATGAAACCTTTGAAACAAGATAGCTTGTGTGAAAACAGAAAAATCAAAGAAACAGATCCATGAAAGTTTGAGAAAATTTGGACAATAAGAAAGTTATGAGCATTTGAATATTGCGATCACTAATGCTATGGAGATCCTCAAATTTGCAATGCGACAAAGATGTGTGATGTCACTTGTGAGCAACTCTCCCCATTACTTTAGTATATATTTCACTTAAATTGCCTCTTTTATCACATCTATCAGTAGATCATGTGTTTTTACCTATAGGAGGGCATGTAATACATAATTTTAAAGAATAAATCATGGATAAAGAGTTTGTATCACCATAAGAAAAAGCGAATAGAGACATTTTGAGGGTATTTCATAGTCCATCAAAGGGAAAGTTGTTCACATGTGACATCACACATCCTTGCTGCATTGCCAATGGGAGGATCTCCATAGCATTAGTGATTGCAATATTCAAATGCTCATAACTTTCTCATTATTTGTCTGATTTTTCTCAAACTTTCTTTGTTCTTATTCTTTGATTTTTCTGTTTCGACAGAAGCCTACTTGTTCCAAAGGTTTCATTCCCCTTTAAACAAGAATAACTTTGGTTTTCAATGGGCTACATGTACATGTACATTATTATAGATCTAGACCTTTGATTTTGGTCTCATTTTACAGGTACAACATGCAAAACAAAATATCCCTCTACACATCATGGAATCATTAATCAATAATGATTTATTTGAAATTAAGAAAAATATTTCTAAAATTTTTTTAAAACTTATAAAAAATTGAAATTTTGCATATTCAAAATTATAAATTTGCATATCAAAATGACTTTCAAGTCATGAATTCCCTTTGAAAGGAAATTTCATGAGCAATCTAAATATGGTAAGTAATCAATGGTGGGGGCAAAGAAAAAAATATGGACATTTTAATGGGATTACATGTATATTTGAGGTCCTAAAAGGTCAAACATTTTCACTCATGTGAGTTGTTCACCAACTTCACCCTACATTTTTAATGCCTTTTTTTTAATCCTCCTGAAAATTCCTTTCAGAAAAAATCTATAACAAAATGTACTTTTGTATGGATACAGTAAACATTTTCAAAGTTATGACCATTTTTATGCAAATGGGTGTGCGATCATTAGATTTCAGTGTTGTAACACAAATAGGGCGAGTTCAACTTCCGGACACATGGCCCTATTATTATATTTTATGCTTGCTACCGAGCTACCACCACTGCGATGCGTGTGTGAGTCTTTGGTCAAATGTTATTGTTATTGAGGGGATGCTGCGCAGGCTGAAGCCAGACAAAGAAAGTCAACGTGCCGCAGAGAGGAATTTATCAGGTGCTGGTCAGAAAATTGGGATTGTCCCAGTTTAAAGGGACTGTCTCAGTTTTCAAAGATTTCTTCACACAAGAAATCTAGGAAAGTTCATTCACCTGTCAAGTGCCAACATCAATTGAGTGTGCTGGAGGATGGCAAGTTGTAAAATATACCGGTAGATGGTGAACTGGGGGAATTGAGGTCACTGAATCTTTTTTACATGTATGTAGCATCTTGAGATAACATGATCATAAATAATTATAATGATAATAATTATTCATAATCACATCTTAAATGTTAGTATTCGTTAGATAATTTTTATCTATAAATTTTTCTTCAAAACGGCATATTGTAACATCGCTAATCGTAGGTACAGTGGCAGTCAGCAATCTTTGAGCGTAATTACACTCGAATCTACACTCAGGCCCAGAACAATAAAGTAACTAAGCCAGAACAATAGTAGAACAATGTATTCACTGGACCGTCATAACGAAGCAGTTCAGGGTCAGACCTATTGTATTTGCTTTGTTGACAAACGGATCAAGGAATCTACACGAGATCAGTCTGGACTCTGGTAAGAAACCTTCAATTTTTTGGCTTTTCATTTATAACCAATTTTGGAAACCTTCATATGAATTAGGCGTATAAAGGTGTAAAAATAAATAAAATTAAAAAACATTTGCATGATTTTTATCTTAAAAAATGGATTTCCTAGGGAAATCCATCTTTGTTTACAAGTAAACTCAAGTGTCATGAGTCACTGTGTGTATCTTCTGACAGGCGCCAGGCTCCATGACCATGATGAAGTCTTAATACTTTTATACTCTAGCCTAGGCCTACCGTATGTCAAAATATTAAAATTAATTAATATCAATTATCATCATAGAGTCCTCAAGGCTAGACACCTTCCCCCCCCCCTTCATTCTCGTCGATAATCAATGATCACAATTGCTCAATTCACAGTCACAGCTCACACACTCACTCACTGCCTCACGTCAGTCACGTCACGATCATACAGATAGGCATAGCTTGCATTGCAACCCAGCAACAACTGTCTGGCACTCACTCGCGCTCCGCTATATTTAGCTTGAGTTGAATCGACAACTTACTTCTGGCCAAACAAATATTCCATCACCCATTCTATGCATTCTCCTTCTACTTCGTCTGGTGTAAGGCGATAAGTCACTAATCGAAACGGTAGAGGATCATCGGAAGTTATAGGTCCGTTGTGTTTCGCCGTAAATTCCTCAAGAAAAAGCTTGAATTTGATGGAGTCATCTGAACCGCGATCCATTTTGTTACCGACATTCGAGGGATGTGTAGTGGTGGTCTAGTCTGCTTGTGATCAAGGGCCGGTCGCGATGCGACGAACGGCGCGGCCCGGCGCCCGACACAACCGACCTCGGGTACGAAATAGTCTACATGCACAGACCTTTGGCTTTGCAAAGTGTATAATGCAAGGGGAGGGGGTGCAGAGGTACTAAGACTAATTGGACCTTGATTCGTAAGGGGGTTGCAGATGAACTTCTGGGGAGTGTTTCATCAAGGCTCTGTCAGACGTTTTGTCCGGCAAATCCTATTTTATCCGAAAAATACCATAGTAACAGTGCATATCTAGGCGGGTCCAAGGGGGGGGGGAAGAGGGCCCTCCTCTTTTGGCGGAGCAAACAAACAATAAAAGAATAAAGAAGGCAAGAAAGAAAAAGAATGGAAAAGAGAAGAGAAAAAGAAGGACAAACATAAGAGGACGAATGCGACTGAATAAAATAAGATTAGGGGAACAGTAGCGGATCCAGAGGGGGGGCGCCCCGGGCGCGCGCCCCCCTATTTTCGCCGGATTTTTTTTGTTTTTTTGTTGGATGGTTATATTTACTGGATTGGTACAATGTAGTCAATTTCAAGGGCTAGATCTAGTCAAAACTATATGTTAACTTACGCTCATGGCCTTTGTGTTCGCACAAATGCACCTCTGTCATACTGTATTGCAATATGTATATTTAGTCCAGTCAATATAGGGTTTGACCCACCACTAATTGCAACACTGGATATTCCACTGCAATGCTTTCCAGGAAGGTCCCCTGAACAACATACTAAAAGTCCCAAAAAATCCAAGCAGTGGAAATTTATGAAATTTGCATATTATGCAAATTAGCCATAAAAAGTTAGAAAAATAAGGAAAATAGTCCAAAAATTACAAATTAAGTGTCCAAAACCATTTTATTTGAGCGAAAATTCATGATAAATAACTTTAATCAATGTTTTTAATCAAAAGTGCAAAAAATCTACCTCATTTGCATAATATGCAAATAAGCATCCTTATATGGAAAAATTGTCAAGATATTGTGAGTTTTCTCTCATTGACTGCTTGAAAATGTCAATAATGTTGAAATTTACATGCTGCTATCACTAAGGACGTTGAATAGATTTATATTTAGCGTAGTGTCTGTAGTGTCATTTGTATATTATGCAAATAAGTATGTAATAAATATTCAAGAAAACACACTGGTGATACATTCCTGGTACATTCCTCAAAAAATGCAAGTAGATTATCTATTGAAATTTGAATATGGCAATGCCTTAAGTTACAGGAAGTTAAAACCATATTAAAAGTCATTAAATAGACAAGCATAGGAAAATCACAAAATTTGCATTTTATGCAAATTAGCCATAAAAACTTGCAAATGAGGAGAATAATCCCAAATTTGGAAATCAAGTGCGGAAAACAATATAAATTGAACGGAAGTTCGTGATAATCTTTACAAATTTAATAATTCTTCAAATAAAAAATAATGTAAATAAATCTACATCATAATTATGAGCATCCTTGTAGGAAAAGAACAACCCAGAAAATTTTTATTTTTCTCACACAAACAGTTAAACCCTCATTCCACAGAGACCAAGACCTCTGAAAGACTGCTGTAAGACCATAAAACTTGCTTGATCTTTCAACGAACTTTTAAAGATCTCTGATGTCTTTCACGATTCCTGATAGATCTTTCAATTGTCTTTGTGGTCCCCGTGAGTCCAAAACTTTTTGAAACGGTTCAAAACAGTCTTTCAGCGGTCTTACAGGAAAATTGTTTTTGCTGGTCTTTCATTGAACTTTCAAAGTTCTTATTAGTCTTTCTATGATCTTTCGGCAGTCTCACGATATTTTTTCAGAGATTACTGTAAGACTCATGAGATATCATTGAAATATCGTCGAAAGATAATTGAAAGACCAGGCAAAGTCTATGGAAAGAATTCTGAAGGATCACTTGATGCATAAACATCTCTGAAAGACCATTGAAAGATCTCTATAGGACAGGTGTCTTTCAGAGTTCTTCGAGGGGTCTTTCTGAGCCATTCCACAGAAATGACAAAATTCAGTGATCTTGGAGACTGCTGTATAAGACCTTGCCAATTTTTGGTCTTTGAAAGCCTTGAAAGGCCCTTCAAAGGTCTCCCCTCTGTGGATCTAGATCAATATATGACTACTAAGAATGCCTAGTACATTAATTATCAGCTTAATATCTGAAGTAGAATGTACATATTATGCAAAGAAGCATCCGGCATGTTATAAATAATCAAGAAAACTTGTGATATTTTCCTCTAAAATTCCACGTAGATTATATATATATGTAACCTTGATGACCTTGCTTGGTTATTGACTTTTTTCATGAGCAGTTACCACCGGAGCAGATACCCCACTCATATTGTGCAATGATGAGTCAGTTCTACATGGGTCCCACTGTTTGAATGCTTCATATTTCTACCCTTGTTCTCTCCTTGACTTGGTAGAGTCTTTGCGTTTCTTGCTAGTATAGTCCACGCTATCATGCTCCTTGATTGTCAAGTGATCAGTACAAGATGTCACAACCAGTACAAATAAAAGCTCGTTAGCTTTGAATATTTGTTCCTTGTAGCACACCACTTGTCTTGGTGGTGAATATGAGTAACTTCCTTGGAACACGAGATCCCTGGGCATGGTTTATAAGTACTGTACCAATGAGCATTTGCCCATACGAGCGACATGAAAGCCATTCATAAAGTCATGATAAAGGCTTAAAGTGTATATAGACATCTTTTCAGATACAGGAATCATGATTAGACGTCCTTGCTGAATCCAGTTGCTGCTTCAGGATGAAGCATCCGTTTTCTGTTCTTTCCTCTTTGATGAATCTCCTAAGGATGGCAACTATCTCCATATATTGTAGCTATAGTTTCTAAGCAAATCGTATGCAAATAATATCAATTTCCTGATAGTTATGGCAAATGGAAATTCCTCAGTGAGACAATGAACAACCAAGTAGACGTTAACAGATGAAGGACTAAGCCAACGGAACACCATTAACATCACCATCAAATACCATCCAACATTGATTAAACAGTGTGTACCCATTCCAGGATTTGTTTGCCACTTTGTGTTACTCATTGGTATACCGTGAGGGTATACAGAGGAATAAACCTTTCAGAAATTATACGACTAAGAATGTCTTCTGGAGGAATGCTGAATTTCAGTGTCATGCAGATGTACTTTGGACAATCATACAACTCTCTGTACATACTGAAATCCGACAAGTCGAGCATAGGAGATTGAATGTCAATCAAGAGGACTTTGACAAGAACCAAACCATTACCCTTGTCTTCTTCCGACACAAGTCGCCTCAATGAGACACTGGACATAAAGGCCCGAATTCACGAAAAACCTAGCTCCTGGTTTTTGGTGGTTTAAACCCCCTCCTGGTTTAAACCCCGAGCTGGGTTTTTCATTTACGTTTCACGAAAGAGGTTTAAACCCCGAGGGGGTTTAAATGCGTCATAAAACGTCATGAAACGTCATATTTTTTAGTCTGCTCTTAGATGTGGTTTAAACCATGGTTTAATTTTATGAGCATGCGCACTTGAGGAGTTTGTGAAAAATCCGTGAAGCGAAGAAAATTTTTCTTGCGGTCCTGGACCTGACAAGTGGTCTTCTTGATTAGAAATTCGTAAGTATTCTTCTTTGAATTCGTAAAAAAAATTCCCGCTTTCCTTCTCTGGAATATATTGATACGTTTTAAGCAGTTATATGAAATTGGTAGTGTTGTTTTTCATGATTGCGAACGAGGTTTTGGTATTGACAAGTCCAGACGATGCACTTTATCGTCGCGTGTGTATTGCCACAGTCCCATCCGTGCATTTAAGTGTTGGGATATTTTGTCGCTGTGTTGTTGAACGAGTTGAAGGTGCTCAGCCGCGGGCCGGCCGGGCTTACTTGTTTTATGAGCTTCACGAGGATATTTATATTATTATGCCATCTATATCTTAATTTGTCAATGTCAAGATGAAAATGAAATATCGTAGCCGTAGCCTAGGCCTACTAAAAAGCCTAAATTGCATTTCAAATTCAAAATATACATTTGTAGATCGAGACCTACCTTTTTGCTTTCAGCACAGGCCAATTTTTGAGGCTGTAGGAATATTAAAGAGTTGATTACTCAAAATTTGGTCTAAAGTCTTTTCACTTGCAAATAGAGAAAATAGAGCCCCCCCCACAAAAAAAACAGATTTAAGTTAAGTCGTTAGGCCTAGGCCTAATTTTGAAAGGCATATTCCAGTTTCAAACAAATTATTACAATATTTTTTTTATTTATTTATCATTCACAGTGTTTACTGTGAGATTTGCATTTAAAAAGTGATAAACCAATGAATATTTTTTTTTTAATGAAAAATTATTTTTTTTTTTTAATTTGACCACTGTTTCACAGAATTACATCGGCATCAGAGGTACCATACAGTGTAGGTCTCTATGGATTATCTCCATCTTCTTCACAGCTTTAAATTACTAAGAGGTATGATTATTAATTTGATTTACATTGTTTTGATTTGTTTAAAAGTATTAGACTGAAGAAATGAAATGGCTTGAATGTAGTTTTTGTTAATCTCAGGAAGTAAATTAAGATTGCAGTAATTATGTTGGCAGATCAAATCTACATGCACATGTACAGTTTGGAATGATTATAAAGATCACAAAATAAAAGAATTAAAAATAATATTCAACTCTTCTGCATACAGCTACCTTTCCCAAGACATTGTGGGCTACATGATGCTAAAAATCCATCGAAATCGTACAAGGATGGGCCATCTCGAGATCAGTATCGACTGTCAAAAGAAACCGTCACCAATATGCTGGAAGCCGAAATGAAGAGGGACACACAGCTCAGAGGATAGATCAACTTCCTGTTTATTTGCAGGTGTTGACAACTCTCCATTTTCATGCAGTGGGTAAGTAATTTAATTTTCCATAAACGATTATTGAATGTTTCTAGGCACTGTTAAATCTAAATGACTGAGATTGTTTCTATAATTTTAGGACTCCAGATAAAGCTGATGACATGACAATAATATCTAGAAATCAGAGGAGCACATAAATAAGAGTATCATTTCAGCAACAGTCAAGTACCTATGAATTGCATAATTTAAAAATTCCAAAACTACCACAGCAGTAGTGAGGCTCTGCTTTTACAACTGTTATGTCAGGTTAGAGTTATAAATTTTGCCATTAACCCGTGGTAGAGCTTCATGAGGTTCACCAAACTTGTACACAAAATTTTGAAATTTTGAGTACAAAATTATGCTAATTTATGCAAAATTTATTCATGCTAATTTATGCGAAATTCATAATCACAAAAAATGCTTCTGTATTTGTAGACCAATTTTGATTTTTTTTTTCATCTGTCTGGTAGAGCTACATGTACATGAGGGTCCCCAAATTTCCACACAGACTTTTGAAATTTTGACTAGAAAATTATTTATGTTAATTTATGCAAAATTTATTCATATATCACAAAAAATGCTTCTGTGTCACTTCTCTATTAATTTCAATTCTGTTTCCTCAATTTATGTCACAAATATAATTCACTAGTGACGACTTGGCTGAAATTAAAAATTGATGGTACATTGTTCGGGTACTGTACAACCCAATTATTTTTTTTTTACCTTTAATCAAAAGATGTGCAAAACTTCAAGGTAAAAGTCATTAAAGCATTGGGCAAAAAAATTATTCAATAGTTGTTTTTGAAAGTCAGCACTGCTGCTATATTGAATCGCATAATGATGGCGAGACTGCCAAAGGCGTTCCACTTGTTAAAATATATTGGAGAAAATTGTATGATATTTGTACAAGATGAATATTCATTGTTTAACATCTGTATGTGCTTCAATGAAATGTTTTAAATTACCTCAAAACAATCACCTCACCCATCAACCATATGGTTTGTTTTTATTTTACAGGATCATTTTAAAAGATGCATGGTGATGAGGCAGCAATATAGCAGTCATCAATGTGTCAGAAGCTAAAGCAAGAAGGAAGAGGCAATACATGAAGATTCCTACAAGAGAAGAAGTTGAAGCAACTCGGAGACAGTTCTATCTAACTGTTAGATTTCCAGGAGTGAAAGGTGCAATTGATGGGACACATGTCTACATCAAGAGCCGGGGGGGGGGGGGGATTGGGCCATATGCTTCTTATATACCCCTTCCAACTTCATGTGGAGAGGAATGCCTATAACAATGGCAAAAGCATAAGAACATAGAAACACAGAGTTCATTCAAATTTATGAAGAATACTTTACTTCTTTATTTGTTAATAAATTGATTATTATAACCCTGTGATTCCTGCAGCTTAGCTTCAGCAACCTCTCTTTATTCAAAACGTCCATTCGTAGTTTGTGCTCCTTCAAGCTCATATCGTGTCTTTCAATCTCATTTCATGCTCTTTCAATCTCATATCATGTTCTTTCACTCTCATCTTGTACTCTTTATAAAGTCGAGACCATGTTTCTTCCATTGAACTTCAATTCTAATGGCATGCACTTCTACCAGCTCAAACTCTTCTGACAGATGATTCTTTTTTCCTTGAGATGGGTAATTCAAATTCCATTTTGCAGAACAAAGGTTTGTGGTATTGCTGCAGGGTTAAAATTCAATATTGAAATGCATTTAAGTACATAACATTATAGTAACAGTACAGTTGTAAAACACATACTATAAATCATGTTGTCAAAGATGTATGTTGTTTAACGTACTGGTAACTCTCTACTTGATAGGTTCAGCTTCTGACACCAATGTACATTGTGTTTTCTGATTGTTCTCGGAACCATAAATTGAATTTTTGAAAACATTAAAGAATTATAAAAATTTCTTTAAAAACAGACAACAATGCAATGCATTCTTTTCAGAAGTATACAATATTCAGTGCACAGTTCATTGAATTGCTTGAATCTGGTAACATACATATATTGAAGCCCTTTTCATACTTCAAATGATTCACCCTCCCAGTTCAGTTTTATAAATCCCTCTTCACCTCTAAATACCTTACTACATATCTGTAGTATATTCAGATTATTTTGTGTGTACCAGTGTATTGTGCATCCAATTGATCTTATAATTACATGTACGTGTACTTGTACTTGATTTGGGGATCATGTTTAATTTGCTACAGTATTTAACATCTATTTCAACTACTTCTGATATATGAGTCTGACCAAAAAATATTCTGGCAGAAAGGGTCAATGGAAAAGGGAAAAAAAGGCATGGTAATTTTAATGATACTAAATTACCTTGAAGAGGAATGCGATTTTGAAGAAATTCCACCAGTCTGGGAATATTTCCTTCATACCTCAGACAAATGAATTTGTAGAATTTGTCCTTGTTGTGAAAGAAATAGATGAACTTCTGTTCTTTTGCAGATTTATAAATATCAACAATGTGTCACATTCATCTCAGTTGGGAGGGTTTTATTATTTTGTTTCAAGGAAAGTGATGAATACTCCCGGGGGGGCCACTTACATTGACGAGTGGATACCATGCGCGACCAAAAAAACACGTAAAAAGGATGTCTTTTTCACGATAGGGCACGTTACGTACGTAACGTGATAAGGGTGTCAAAAACACAAAAATAATGAAAAAAGGGTATCTATTTCGTTAGGAAAATTACGTGTTTAGGGTCGAATTTGCGGGGATGATAAAACAAAATTAAAATGTTTTATAAAGGATGTCCTTTTTGCCCCACCACTTCGTGTTTAGAGTCCGATTTGCGCGAGGTGTAGAATGTGGGGTCGTACTAAACCAAATAAGTTAAAGCCGACGGCCGAAGGACCCGTAACAATAAAACATTCCTGTACTTGTTTAGGGGTTCATTTCAGGGAATATTTGCCAAGAGTATCGTTTTGTCTTCAATACTTGTTAAGGGCAGGGTTTCACACGCCAATACTTGTTAAGGGGTGCATTTTCAGAATATGGAAATTACGTGTTTAGGGTGCTTTTCGAGACCCCATGGTCGCGCATGGTATCCACTCGTGAATGGAAGTGGCCCCCGGGTGAATACTCTTGATAATGTAATTATATTATGATTTGGGAAGTATTTTGAGAGGTCCACTATGTGAGATAGTTTTTATTCAAAAAAGCTTCAACTGGACATGGAGTTTTCACATTTGCAATCATTATTTGTGTATTAATTGCAACAAGCATAAAAAAGAAGAATGACCTTTCATTTTGTGAGGATGCATTTCCTAATTTAAGAACTGTTTATTTCAATAGATTATCAAACATATTTTTGTTTCATAAAATATTTAAAAGATAAATGTTCTTTACACGGTTGATTTATTGAGATATGTCTTTCAGTCAATGATGGATTTGAAGTGGAGGGGGGGGGGGGGACAGGATGTTTGATTAGGTTTTATTTAAAGTTCTTATATGCAAGAGTATTTTCTAATCATGTATTACAATAAGGATTAAGAATGCAATTTTATAGTGCTTGCTTCAAAGGATTTTCACTAGTAGGAAAATTGTATTCTGCACTTTTGTTATAAGTACCCCCTTATATATATATTATGGGGGGATGTCAGATATATTGTGAGAAATATTCACCCAGAATGGGAAAACGAAATCAGAGTAGATGCACTTGGTTGTTTGGGTGGTGTAACTTGAGGCAGTGCTGGATTTGAAGTTGCCGTATTCCATGGTTGAGGGAAATAAAGATGATAGTTTAATTCTGGGAATGCTTGATATTTATATAGATTTTCAACAAAATTAAATGCATAAATGATCTAAACTAACTTATTAACATAATTTTGTATGTATGAAAATGAATTAATTGGAGAATTAAATTAATAAAAAAAATCACTTCAAAAAATAAAATCTATTTTTAATTAATGTCAACACAGTTACAAAAAATAAGCGTGAAGGGAGTGAAGTCAAAGTAGATGCACTGGCTTTGCTAGGTGTTATTGGAACTTGATCTATACATGACCTGCAATGTATATATATATATATATATATTTTTTTTTTTTGGGGGGGGGGAGAAACATTGTTCATTGGATTAATACATTACATGTACATGTACTGAGAATATTATATGCCTATAGAATGTACACTCTAATGAATTTGACATTTGAAAATATTTCCATTATATTTTTTTGCCAAGGTATTTTGTTGTTACAATCATTAAGACAGGAAATAATTATATGCTTGAATATTGAAATTTTCATGATATCTCTATGTACACCGCCTTGAAATAAAAAAATAGCTAACTTTAAAATATTTAAACTGCTTTGATGTAAGATGCTTATTACAGGTTTTCTGTTGATGCATTTTTGAAAGAGCAAGGGGAGGGGGTGACAGAGAGAAAAAGGTAGTAGGATGGTGAATGTGTGTGCAGTAGCGTACCTAGGATTTTCCACAGGGGGGGGGGGCAAAATCGTCCGCAAAAAAATGACAAAAAGGGGTCTTCAATCACAAAAGGATTTCGTACCAGAAAAAAATGGACAAGCAAAAAAAAACCTTCTCGTCGGGGGGGGGGGGGGCAGGGATAGGTCCCTTGCATGGGTTGTGACTCGTCAGGGGGGGGGGCAGTCTGCCCCCGTAGGTACGCTAGTGTGTGTGAGAGATATAGAAAGAAAATGAGCGGTAACAAGAGAAAGATTATGAGAACGAGAGAGAACACTTCATCACTTTCACTTCAATATTGTTTAACTATTGAGAAAAGTTTCAAATTGAAATGAGAAATAGAAATTGATATAATTTATTTTGATAAAAAAATATTCAGGAAATATATATGATAAACCTCTATTTTTGGGGGGGAATGAAATAAACTTCTAATTCTAGCTACAACTACCCCACCCCCAAAAAGGTTATCTTTCCAAAAGTCGGGTCATCTCGTCCCAAATATATGTTTTATTTCGATTTTGAATGATCTTGTATTTTTTACCATCATAAAAGAACTAAACTATTTTGAGTAGGGATTTCAGCCAATGTTTCAGTGATCCACAAATATTTATTTTTTATGCGTGCTAGAGTTATAGGATGCACTTTTGATTACCATTAACAAAATAAAGTCAAGATTTAGGGAATAAATCAGGGCGGTCTCAATTTTAAGAAAGGAAAATAAACAAATTGGAGGATAAAGTTTACTTCAGAAAATTTTGGGGCGTGTTCTTTCTAGAATTTACATTTGAATTTAATTTTTTTGATATTTTTGGCGATGGAACTGGATTCAAAGGTCGTTTCGCAATTTTGATTATGACGTAAGAACAGCTGATCGACAATCTTTGTTATGATTGTTGTTTTTATACTGAAAAAGCATTAGAAGACCCATATATTTTTCGAATATTGGTTGCCGGACGACTGTACGGGCATGCGCGTTGTTAACTCTCAGCTCAGCCTCAACTAAACTTAGCGATCGAGATCGTAGACATGCAAAATCAACAGCTTATTTTCATATTAAATGCCGCTTAACACCAAAAAGGTAAGATACTACTTAATCTTGAAACTGATGAAGTAATTATATTCATACTTCAAGTTTCATCGGGTAATCTTTATATTACATCTGTTTGTTGTCATTTTCTTTTCAGCCGAATTAAATTTATTCAATGATTAAAACATGACATCGATGTTTACGGATGGGACCGACATGAGATTATCGTCGACGCGCAGACGACCGCAATGGTTGAGACAAATTTTCATTTTTATTGCATTTTGTGATGTATATAAAAATAGCGGATGTACAATACAATTCGACTCATCAAACAATGAATAAGTTTTTAATGTACTTTCATTTCATGTAATCGATTGAGATTGCAAATTTCGGTATTTTATACCCCAGACTTTGGATTTTCGAACCCTGTTTGCCGTGGTCAGCAAAGACGTAGCAGACAACATACGCTCTACTGAGCATGCTCAGAACCGTGGACTAAAATTAAACCATGGTTTAAACCATGGTTTAATTTTAAACCATGGACTAAAGAAACCATCGTTCGTGAAACAGAGAGGGGGTTTAAACCCCCTCGGGGTTTAAACCATGGACTAAAAAACCTAGGAGGGGGTTTAAACCCCCTCGGGGTTTAAACCTCCTTTGTGAATTCGGGCCAAATTGTGTCGGAAGAAAAGTTTTATAGGAAGGCTTGCGCATGTTGAGCTCCTAAAGCATCAGTAAGGTGAAGCTCAGAATAGCTACAATGCATTAGAGGACCATAGAATGGTTTGTAGACAAGCCTATAGTACATTATTTGTTGACCGGATTGGCAATGATCCAGGCTGTAACAACTAGCATGTTGGAAGCCCTTAATATCATGGAAGACATTGGAAGACAACAGATTTTTTAATCTTAGTATTTACCACTGATCATGATGATGATGACGCTGCAATGCAAGTCCTGGAACCCTGTTCTGACCCAGACATGGCCAGAAAAAATATTATTTTTTAGTCAAGCGGGTGTAGCCAAACTACTGAAGAAACTGTTAAAGACAACAATCTGCATGAAGCTACTAGGCCAGATGGAATCTCTGTTACACTTCTTAATGAGACTACTCATCAGATCTCACCTGCCATAAGTCGTTCCCATCCATATAAGAAAGGGATGTCAGCTCTAACAAGCTACTCACCAATTTCAAATAATGTGCTTTGTTCTTGCCAATTGCATCATCTTGTCAGACTAACAACATGGCTTTAGGACGTGAAGAGCACTCCTAGTACCAATGAGGTCCAAACATTAACATGTATGGACCTCATAGGCGACATTACCCAAAAATATGGGTTAGACAATGCTGTTCTGATTTCCAACCCAAGACTTTGGTAAATGTACGCCTTAATACAAATTGGAGTTACGTGATATGACTTTCATTTGTTGGGGAGACATTAAAAGTATTAATTAAGTAGTTCAAATTAAAATATATTATCATTAAACTTACATTTCAGGCCCTTTTTGTTGATTTTCGGTGAGCGTTCCACACAGCTGCGACGAGTGATCAACTCCGAAGTGATACGCGAACTGGTCAGCTGATCGGTCAGGTGATCGGTAGATTATCTTTTTGTCAGACGTTCATAATTTATGTAAAGCGTATCAATCTTCAGTATCTTGATTCCAAAGTATCAGTATTGCAGATAAATGTCATTATTGATTGGAATCAGTGGCGGATCGGGGGGGGGGGGGGGGGGGGGGTGGGGGTGAGCATTTCTGCCCGATCCCCCTATTGAGATTTGTAGTAAATATTTTGGAATTAAATACGTTGTTCATACTAGTTATGCGACCCCTCCCTTATGATGATCACAGCATTATTTGTAATGGGGATATTTCGTTCATAATTATTCTTGTCTCTTCTTTCTCCTTTTTAGCCTTTTTTTGCTTGTTAAAACCTTTTTTCCTTTTTTTTTTTTTGGGGGGGGGCTCGCCAAATTTTACGTGGGTCAAAATTACCTTCATTTTTTTAGTGACAATCTTTTTTTCATTTGTCCAGTTCTACGCGAGACAAAATTACCTTCGATCATTATTATAGTTAAAAACTTTTTTTTATTTTTTATTTATTTATTTATTTTTTTTTGGGGGGGGGGAGGTTGCCAAATATCACGCGAACGTTTGTCAGCTTTTACTGTTTTATTCGACTTATAATCAAATATTAAATGGGGCTTACCACAGTTTTTTTTAAAGTCAATTCATAAGAATATTCCTCCTCGGGATTTGAGCTTTCTTTCATGAAATATCAATTTTTTTCATGATTACCAAAAATACTTAAAATTTTTTATCGGTGTATGCCTATAAAGCTTTAGCTCATGCGTTGCGCCTGCCATATTTTAATGCTGATCAACTTTATGCTTTTAATGAATTCCTAAAAACAATAAATTCTCAGATCATCAATTTTGTCGCAATCGAATAATTCGATTGCGTCTCTCTATCAGTTTTGAATATTCATAAAAAATATCAGCTCGTGCTTTTTGCTCATCATTTGATTAGTAAATTCTTCTCTTATATAATCGAGTCGGATAGATAGATAGATAACTAGAGAGAGAGAGTGGGGGGGGGTCCCTCAGCTACTTGTCCTCGCTTATTTGTTATTATTTGTTATTATGCTCATGTTGTGAGAGCTTTGTGTTTTCACATTTTTTTCTTTTTCAACCTTTTTATTGTCTCGGAGCTTCCCTCTATTTCTTTACACTATATTATAATGTAGTCCTGTTTCAATCATTGGCGGCGGAAGCCCCAAATTTTAGGAGGGGACAACCTAAAAAATTTTGACAAGCAAAAAAAAAGGCTCTCAACCCAAACATTTTAGGGGGGACGTAGGAAAATAAATTGACAAGCAAAAAAAAAAGGTCAACAACAAATTTAGGGGGGAACGTCCCCGCTTCCGCCGCCTATGGTTTCAATTCTTTTTTTGTTCTCATTTCAATGAAAACATCATTATTAAACTGACGTACATGTAGAAGACTTTATTACGAAATTTTGACATTGTTTTGTTTCATTTGTTTGGCTTTCTTTTTTTCTTCTCCTCATCTTCTTTTTCTTCTTACTTTTTCCCTTTCCTTATTTTCTCTTCAGTATTTCATTCAGGTATCCGCCAATTTATACAACACCAAGCATATAGAGGCGGATAATCAGTGAGGGAGCATGACGGTGTGCCGCTCTAAAAAAAAGGAGGAATATTGGAAGAAAAAAAGAAGAAGGGATGGGGAAAAAATAAAGAAAAAAAAAGATGATGATGGCAATGACGATGATGAAAATTATCTTGGTGATGATGATGGTTGTGGTGACGGTTGTGGTGATGATGATGGTGATGCTAATGATAGTGGTGATGATGATGATGACGAGATGTAATTTTGTTATTTTGTCTTTGAAAAAATTAAGTAGTGCAAAGTTGAATTCATTTAAAGTTTATTATGAAAATAGCAGAAAAAAAATTGGTATGCGTTCGAGGAAAATCCATCCCCCACCAATCTTTTTCAAAGGTAAGATTTTTTTTTTTGCCCGGGGGGGGGGGGCCACTTCCATTCACGAGTGGATACCATGCGCGACCATGGGGTCTCGAAAAGCACCCTAAACACGTAATTTCAATATTCTGAAAATGCACCCCTTAACAAGTATTGGCGTGTGAAACCCTACCCTTAACAAGTATTGGAAACAAAACGATACTCTTGGCAAATATTCCCTGAAATGAACCCTAAACAAGTACAGGAATGTTTTATTGTTACGGGTCCTTCGGTCGTCGGCTTTACCTTATTTGGTTTAGTACGACCCCACCTTCTACACCTCGCGCAAATCGGACTCTAAACACGAAGTGTTGGAGCAAAAAGGACATCCTTTATAAAACATTTTGATTTTGTTTTATCATCCCCGCAAATTAGACCCTAAACACGACGGTTTTCCTAGCGAATTAATAGATACCCTTTTTTCGTTATTTTTGTGTTTTTGACACCCTTATCACGTTACGTAGGTAACGTGCCCTATCGTGAAAAGGACATCCTTTTTACGTTTTTTTTTGGTCGCGCATGGTTTCCACTCGTCAATGTAAGTGCCCCCCCCCCCCGGCCCCCCGGGTTTTTTTGTGACGGCGTAGGCCTTTGCAAGCAGCTATTATTATGGTAAAAAAGTAAATGAAATGTCAAGAAATACATGATAATGATTTTTATGGTACATTTTAGTAGGCCTATATCAATTCATACTTGTTATCAAAAAGAAAAAAGTGGGTCGTTACGGACCATTAAAAATGGGAAATTTGGGCATTTTATATTTAGGATAGAGCAACTGCTCGTTATAGACGTCACAAATCAAGCATTCTAAATTCTATCAACTCCATTTTTTGTCAAATAACACCTTCATCGATATTTTGAAATGATTTTTCTCATATTTTCATCATCTTTTTATCAGGGTGAAATTCCCCTTTAATTTACAAAACAGATTCGCAAACAATATCAAGAGTAGTGGGAGGCAAGGGTGGAAATCTAAGGTAGGGGACCAGGGGCTGGAAAACAGGCAAAAAAAAAAAAAAAAAAACTAACAAAAAAAAACAAAAAGGAAGGTTTATCACCCCCAAAAGAAGGTCGTCTCGTCCAAAATACATGTTTTACTTCGATTTAAATGATGTAGGCCTATTTCTTTCCATCATATATAAAAGAACAAAAATAGTAGGGGGACATTTGATAATGTGCCCCTACTATTTTGGGTTAGGGGGAAGTGTCCCCCTGGGATTTGCGCCCATGTGGGTGGGGGGTGCTGCACCTCCTTTCGGAATCATTATGGAACAGTGTGAATAGTCGCTGTGATTTCGATCTCATACCTATAAAAAAAATAGAACAAAAGAACGCCTTGACCACAGGCCAAAATGCCTAACAATTTTTCCGCGGCATTAACAACTCTCGTAAGGGGCGCTCCATTTATAAATAGAGTTGCATGTGTAGCTGTCTATGGCAACAGAATCCATCGCAGAATTGAAGCCAGAAGCGTGGGAATTTGGCAGAAAATTCAAGAAAAGAACCGGTGAGTACCGATTTAAGAGTAATTATATATTCATTAACATTTATTGAATCATAAGAATAAAGATTTTTTACGGAAAGAAAGCTTAGTTCTAAGCTAGGGCTGCCCAAATGCGCGTGAGTGGAGTCTCAGTTTCTTAACACGGGTAAGTATTGCGGTGTCGCCTAGAGTGGTGAAGAGCACATTTCCAGTATTTCCCTTAAATACAAATTATATTAGGATAAATATGCATGCTTAGTGATAGCAGCATAATGATTTGAACAACAGTCAATGTGAGAAAATCAAAATTTCTTGACATTTTCCATATATGGATACCTATTTGCATAATATGCAAATGAGGCAGATTTGCTAGCTTTTTAAAATAAAAACATTGTACTTATTTATTCATCACTAAAATTTTGTTCAAATTAATTGCTTTTGACATTTAATAATATAATCTTTGGATTATTTTCCTTATTTCCTATTTTTAATGGCTAATTTGCATAATATGCAAATTAATTTTCAGGCATTGTGATGAATTCTCATGCTTAGTGATAGTAATATATAAAAGTCTGCATAAATCAAATGGTTTCAAGCAGTCTATATGAGAACAATTACAATATCTTGAAATTTTTCCATATAAGGATGCTTATTTGCATAATATGCAAATTAGGTAGATTTGTTTGCGCTTTTGAATAAAAACATTGAATACAGTTATTTATCATTACTTTTCGCTCAACTTAAATTGTTTTGGACGCTTAATTTGTAATCTTTGGACTATTTTCCTTATTTTTCTAACTTTTTATGGCTAATTTGCATAATATGCAAATTTCATAAATTTCCACTGCTTGGATTTTTTGGGACTTTTAGTATGTTGTTAAGAGGACCTTCATGGAAAGCATTGCAGTGGAAAATCAAGTGTTGCAATTAGTGGCGGGTTACCCCCTATTCTGGCTAGATTGACTGGACTAATGCTTCAACTTGTCTTTGACTACTCCTGCAGGTGGCGCTATACCATCAATCCGTCTAAGAGTGCTGTCATCATCACTGGATCTGGTCCCAAGACCTCAGAAGTATGGCAGTTTGGTTCTAGTACCATACCTCTCGTAGACAAGCACCCTCATCTGGGTATTACCCGGTCCTCACACAAACTTGATGCTACTTCCAAGATGATATCTACCGGCAACAAGACTCTCTATGCTCTTACAGGCGTGGGAGCATTCCGTATGGGACTCACCCCCGCAGTCATGGCATCACTCTGGGAGAGCTCTAGATATTGCATACCTAGGATGCTGTATGGTTCAGAGGTCATCCACCTGACAAAGGCAGCCCTAGATCGCCTAGATAGGGCCCAAATAACCCTATTTAAAACCCTACTAGGTCTTCCTCGTTCTACTGCCAACGAATCAGTTCACATCCTCACTGGCCTCCCTGCTGTATCTGATATCGTAGCAATCCAACGCCTCAGACTTCTGGGGAAGCTGGTGAACCTCGACCCTTGCAGGCTTGAGTATCGTCTTCTTCTGCATGTTATGTGCCAGCACCCCAGCTCCAAGACTATCCAAATGTTCCAGTCCCTCCTCAACAAGTACGACCTACCTTCTTTCAATGAACTTCTCAACTCCCCTATACAGTACAAACAATGGAAGAGACTCGTCTATACAGCCGTTCTTGACCACAGGGAGGAAGAAACCCAAGCTGCTCTAGCAGCCAAATCCTCACTTCAGCTGCTTAGTCACCTAGACCGCACCCAGAGGACAACTCTACTCCCATCAAGACTAAACTCTCATAGTCATCGCCAAGCCTTATCCCTGAAGAGTCAACTTCTTTGTGGTGTTTATGCTACCAACTCACGTCTCACCAAAATTGGAAGGCGTCACGATAGCACCTGCTACTGCAATGTCAAGGATGAGACTGTAATCCACCTTATAGGAGAATGTACCCTCTACGCGGATGAAAGGAAAAGGTTCCTTGCCAACCTTCCTCCGTATCTCCAACATGATCTTGCCATGACCCCTGCATCACAAGTTGCAGCTGATATTACTAATGTTGTACTTCTTGGATTGGACACTAAAGCAACTAGTATACCTGCTGCTTCAGTTCCCCAACTTCATTACTACTCCCTTCATTTCTTGCATGAGCTTCATGTCAAGCGTTCTCTGTTACTAGTGAACAACAACTAGACAGCCTTGTGATACACTTTACTCCAACTTCGTTCTGAGCCAGTCTCTTTTGTCTCTAAACATATTTATCAAACCACTTTTTTTCTGCGTATCCACTGGATCTCGCAGTTCTCCAGGACTGGAGGAAATCAACAGAAGAAGAAGATGTCCCTCACTCACTATTTCTTTTGTTCTTTATTGTTTGAATTATACAATATTTTATTTTTCACAGTTTTGACAATAAGGACCAACATAACTGAACCATACTATTAAACAATGCTAATTCCACATGTTCAGGAAGGAATAAATCGGGTTTTTTCACTTGACAATGAGGAGGAATTATTATATAATTATAATATTTCATATAATAAAATACAAAAGAAATAGTGAGTGGATGACGTCATCAGTCTATTCATTTGCATACCGGCCAGGACGTGAATATAAGTAAGTGAAACTCTGAAATGTGATATCTTTCTTATTTTACATCCGATTTTGATGATATTGTTAGTATTATGCTTGTTAGATTGTTCTCTTTTCATTCCAATCAACTTTTTGTTGGGGCAGACTTGTCCTTTAACAATTAAGGGAAGTTTGGCAGAAAAGGGTACCCGATTCTTATGATTTTCTTTAAAGGGCAAGTCTACCCCAACAAAAAGTTGATTTGAATAAAAAGAAAAATCCAGCAAGCATAATGCTGATTTTTTTTGGGTCGCATTTATAATAAAGATATGACTATAGAGCTATAATAGCTCTATGGTATGACATTTTTATGTTTCACTTAATTTCACACAACAGTAATTATGCACATACCGGTTATGGGTTGGTATGTAAATGTGCAATTTGCCAGAGCTATCAATTTGCCAAGGCCCTATATAATTTGCGGTTCAGCGCCCTCTACGTTTCATATTTGATTGTTGCAGACGACGCGATGACGTGCGACATCGAATTCTGAAGGAAGAACATTTAATATAATTCGATATGACATCAAATATTTCCCGTTACTTTACTCTTCCAACAATTTCAGTTCAGAATGGGATTTTGAGATTCATCAATCTTAATGAAGATCTGCAATCAGTCCTCATAGATGGGGTAAATAATTGTTATTTCCAATCAGTTTTATTGAATCCTAGGCTATGGCAGTTTTGTACAGTCCCATCTATCGAATTTTGGTGAAGTAGATTCTAGACGGTAAACCTAAGCTAAGCTAGTCTTAGCCTAAGTAACTTAGGTCTAGAATCTACTTCACCAAAAGTTGTAGGCGTATACACTCATTCAAATGAACAAGGTTATGATATAACCTTGTTCTCAGTTACATCTCCATGTGTGGCAAAATAAGGGTGACAATGTTTGGCTTATTTTCTCTATGGGACAAATGCCTGGTTTTCTTACACTGTCAGTTTTCATCATGTTCATTACTGCTATTCATCATATAACTCGGCTCTTGTAAATTTATTCTTTTTAATTATTTTTTCTTAATTGAAAATAGAGATTGAAAAATGAAAATTTTCTTGCCATATATATATTGATATAACTTTCCACCAATAGAGGGGTACACAAAAATATGCCCAAAATTCAAGTTTTTGAGTGCTCTGGTCAATACAAAAATTATTCTAAGTTACTAATGAAAATTGAATTGCAACTGTATGGAAATTAGTAATTTTGGTCACAAAAGTGATATTTTAATGATTTTTTATAGTGTGTGATATGTACAGCATTAGCATACATAGACATAGTCCTACCTGTAGATTCCCCACAGGCAGGATGGTTGCATTGAACAAGTGGGTTAAAGCAACCTTGTTCATTGAATGAGTGGGTTAAAGCTGGTCTTTTGATTCAGTTAGTGTTTGGAATTTAAAGCAGAGAAATTGTTGCTGAACATTACGTCAAACCCCCGTTTGGAGAAAGACCGCAGTTCAGACTGCAAACTGCGGTATTAGACCCCAAATTGTATTTGAGATCATTTCCAAGCCCTGGGGGCCGTTTCATAAAGCTGTCCGTAAGTTAAGAGCGACTTTAAAAACTTCTGGTGATCATCGCCAATGGTGTGTACCATTTACCGCAAGACAGGATCACCAGTCGCTCTTAACTTACGAACAGCTCTATGAAACACCCGCCTGATCAACCCCGCTAGGCCAGGTAATCCCCGCTGTCTCAATTTCACCTCCACAGGCCAGATTATGAGCGTTGAGCCAGGGACGAAATGATAAACAACAGCTGTGCTATTACGTAAGACTTCTCTGCCTGAAGTAGGACCTTCGGAATGAAATTATTGTATTCAATACTTAATCACGTTTTCAAAGGCATATTGTATTCAGAAATTCAATGTTAGTCCATTTTCAATTTCGAACGAAGAAAATCGACCACGAAATAAGGAAACAAAAAATGGCGGCATGCTTTGCCGGGACCAGGCTCGGGCTGTTATGTTATCTTCGGACCGAGGTCAAGAAACAGGTGTTTTGATACTTACTTGGGGCAGTAGGGTTTATCGTACTGGAGAAGAGAATTGATTGAGAAAAACCATGGAGTAGGTCCATGGAAAAACTGGGGTATAGTGTTCTCAAACAGAGGTTTTCGTCATGAGCAAATGTCGTGGAATCGCTGTGGGGAACCTTGATTTAAGCAATGCTACAATTGTTCTCTTCATTCATTTCTTTCACAACATATTAAATAAAAAAAGAAGAGAGTTGCCAAAGCTGTCATGTATATATATATATATGTATGTATATATATGTATATATATACATATATATATAATATGGCATTCTACTACCAATCATGATTATTGTATTCTTTGGCCGCCAAGCCAACTAAATTTTAATAATATGTGTGTATAATATATGTAACTATGTTTGCTGGTGTTTAATGCTGCTGTGTGCACATTTTGATTCAATGCTGCTATTATATATTTCATTGCAACTTAATTTAATTTACTGGGATCTAATAATAACAAGTATTGATAACCTTTTTGGTAGTTTTTTTCTCTAATATCATTTGTCGTTCCTGTATTGTGATATCATTTTCATGCTGAGAAAATCAATAAATTGAACTGAACTGAATTATGTAAATATCTTGTTTTTCTTCTTCAGGATTTATCAATTGGTACTCCACTTTTTCTTGCCACCGATGTCCTGACTGGGACATCAGTGACAGCCGATAATCAGCCTAGAATACATGCGAGATATGGCAAGCAAGGACTGGCTACCAAGCTTACATTCCCTTCAGGTGTGTAATTTATAAGGAATTCGTTTTTTTCCAACTGAAATAATAAACACATCACCTGCATCCCTTGTATTTTTAGACATCAATTTATTTGCTTCATTCTACTTAAATTCAGGAAATAATTAAATTTTGTCATATTATCATTCTATTGCTTGATTTTCAGGACTGACTGCACACACAAATGCAATTGTGACTGAGTGCTCAAAAAAATTCCTGAAAAGTTGGTCTTTGTAGTTTTGTTCTATAGAGCAGATTGCTTGAAGAATGATATCAAGTGATATTCAGATTAAAATTTTTGCTTTTGACAGGAATTAAATTCCCTGGATTACATGGGACAAGCCGAGGGTTGTGGTTTTACAGCATCGTAGGTGCTCTCAAGGTGACATTTGAGTTCCACTCACCACATCAGCAAGTAGCCATAATGGATGCTCTACAGGTAATCCTTTTGGCAATACTCTTTCTTTTTTTTTCTTTTTGAAGGCATTCTTGTACTTGTCACAGTAATCCTGAAATGAAGCTCTTTGGATGTTATACTGGGATGTCAAGCATGTGGAGTGACAAGGTGTAAAATATTTCATTTCTATTGAATAATAAGGATTAAAATCTCTCTTTCACTCTTATCACACTGATAACTCAGAGATGATCACCTTATAGCAGGCCTTATGTTTGAATATTGTTTGGGTAACATTAGGGCATATTTCTTTGTTACCGTATAAATGGGGATAATGTTAAAAACCATGAGAATATTCAAGGTAAATGAGCGGAGCATTGACAGCCGATATCCAAAACCATGAAGCACTTTAACTGCCGGGGGTCTATTTTACTCACTGTGAAACGGGTGTTATTTGAGCCATATTACAAGTTTATGTTGGAATGATGATGATGATAATAGATGGGATTTGTAATTTGCCAAATCCACTCAGCAAATATCAAATTATTGTGTATCATCCCATAATTTCATACCAAAACAAAATCCAATGTTTTGTTTACCAAATGAGAGTACTGTGGTGCAGGGTATTTACTTGGCAATTTTGTTTCTTTCCATACCTATGTGTTTTTGAGTTGTTTGTGTGTGTGTGTGTGGGTTTATTTGACTTGTTTGATAAAGAAATACAGATCCATGGATCATAGAAATTATAAGAAAAATAGTTTTCAGATATATGTATGTGTTCGTTTAAAATAAGTTATCATACAAAGCAAGCAGACATAAGTGTAGTTTTGATGTTCTACCATTTATGTTAATTATTGCCCTTTTGTATTCCTTTAGGACGTCTGGAGAAAGAGGTACAAGGATCCTTCACTTCCATCTAGTATAGAAGTACAGTATATTAACAATAACAGTAGCAAGAGCAGAGGTGTTGATGGTGACATATCTCTACAATCAACTGGACCAAGTGTGCCTATTGACCACAGAGAGACAACGCACCATGACCCTTTGGATGGAAAAGGAATTCCAGATAGAAGCCAGGAAGAATCTAGGAATGTAATTAAAAGGCAATACACAATCTCAATAAGCAACACAGTGCCTAAAAGAAAGAGGACGCTAGAAGAATTTGTGAATGCACCTGTTCTTAAAATCAACAAAAGTACTTCAACGGAGGATCAAGTTCTACAAGATGGAAATGGCATTTCAGATATTCAAGTTCACCATATTGAGGAAGTGTTAACAGAGAATGAGTCTCCAAGGTCCTCTTCTGACCAGGCCAAATGCCTTTGTGGTTCCATAAAGCAAAGGTTACGAGAGTTAGGGGAACGGTTCAATGATGAAATTCTCACAGAGGAACTCACCTGCTCCATGGAGCATGTTGTAGAAATGCTGCATGTCATGACGAGAGTGGAGATCGACGCTTGCCTGCAGCTCCTGAACAGCCTGTCGGATGCTGTATGTGAAACCAGAGAGAGGGACAGTGGAGCAGCCCTAGGACAGAAATCAGACAGGGTTAGCCAGGTTTTGGCAGAATGGCTGGGGTTAAAGTTCAATCAAGAGGTATCGCAAATCAGTGAAAGGGTTGTGGAGTTCAAACAAAAGAACATTGACCAGATCAACAACTTGCCGCAGGCAAAGCAGCTGGTGAACTCTCTTTTCCCTGAACCAATGGTAAACTTCATCATGGCATGGTTAGGAAAAAGAACTGAGCAAAGAAACTCTTGCAGTGAGATGGGAAACGCAGCCAATGATCTACTCCTTGAAAATGATTTTCCTATATCTAGTGATGATGATTGTGTTAGGACAACAGGGATTCTGAAGAACAAACCAAACGAAGAAGACATTTCTTGTTACCCATTAGCTCAGTTCATCCTTGAGCTAGCTAACCAAACACTTATATCTGGTATGGCTCATGTTATATACCCAAGGCTCATCCAAAGTACAAATTCTTGATTTGGTCAGGCATTATATCAAAGCTCGTATGTGGCTTCTTTACCTCTTCTCATTCTGTTGGCTTCAGAGATTTATTTTTAGGTTTAATTAGATCCTTTCAGCTGCCTTCAAATAAATGTTTCAAATGTAATCAATTGAAATGTGCAGATAAACCATTTCATATATCAGGAGGAAGATAGTTCATGCGAAACTCATGCGAAATTTAAGGGTAATCTAAACCTTGGAATGACTTGTAAGGAATTGGTTTTGTGTGTAAGCTGAAATATAAGAAAAATATGTGGCCCATTTGAAACTCCCTTTTGGATAGTGGTAATAACTTCTAATAACCTGTTTTGTTGTATTTTGCGTGTTGCAAGCCCTGTTACGTCAATTTAATTTTCATAGTTCTTGCACATATTGTTTTGATTTTGATTATTGTGCATAGGCAATAAAAAAAATAACTGCTAATTATTGATTTTGCTCATTAATCTTGCTAAGAGCTAGGACCTCTCTTTTGTCAGAAGCCTGGTATGGGCTGTCTCCTCAAGAATTTCTGATCAGGGGCAATGTTGTAGACTATCCGTGGTCGATTAATCTGATCAAGCCTGGTCAAGTTAGTTTCATTCAGTGCGATGTACACAACCATGTAATACAATGTGCTGTGTTTATTTTCTTTCTTTTTCAGTTAATGCTTTCTGATATTTCTGTATTTCTCTGATTATTTAGTACAAGATTATTGTTTTATTGATGCATTTTGAATTTGAAATCATTTGCATTTTCTTCATGTGTTTGAGCTAGGTATATAAACGGAATGGTGGTGTTGTTCATTTCATACATTTATTTCTTATTTCACATGGTAATGCATATAAAGCAAAAACATTTGACTTAAAAGCAAAAAGGTTTGACTTTTCCCCCATCATGTGAATTACTGAATTAATTATTCAGGTGCTGGTTAGTCAAAGACCAACAGTGGAGCCTTTAATAGCTGATTGTTTTCTCGCTGATTTTTTTTAAAGAAAAATAACCTCACACAAACGGAATTGAAATTCCATGATAACGAGATTGCTTTCATTTCACTTGAGCCCCCACTTGAGATTAGAAGTAATGAAGGAATGTAAATGTGTGATTTCAGATATATTTAAGACCATTGCTTTGTGCATAGCACGAAGATACATGTGTTTGATATATTGCAATAAATGGAAAATATTAAAGCATAAGATTTGTCATCCAATTGTCAGATTATAGATTTGATAGGAGATATGATTATTGGGAGAAAATATTGAAAACTCATTTGAGGATGACAAAACATATACATGTATGTTTTTGTGAGAGAAATAGAGACACGCAAATAAAAAAAGATAGAGGTAGAGATAGAAAGAGAGAGGGGTGGGGGACAGAGACAGGGAGATAAAAGATTAGAGTATAATTTACCATTTTTTAACAGGAAAATTAAGTTTTGAGACCAAAACGAGACAAATTTGACAAAAATGAAATTCTTAAGATACTATATGTGATAGCCAAAAAAAAAATAAAGGGGAGAGACAGATAAAGGAAGGAGCAAGTGGGTTGAGGGAGGAAGAGTAAGGGTGAACAGAATTGAATTAAGAATTTGAATGCAAACATACATCTCTCCCAAAATAAATAATTACTCAAAAGAGCATTTCAAATATGGCAAACAGGTCATACTATATTTGCCACTTAAACATACCCCTATTTGTTTAAACAAAGTTTGGAGCCAAAAGAGGCGATGTCATGCATATGATGGATATAGGCCATGGAGACGTTCTGCCATACAGTTTTATGTAATGGGATTCTCTGCTTGACCAGGTAAATTACTGAAATGATATGATATTTTGTAATTATTATATTCAATACTCTGATAACACCTTTTTCCTGCTAGCGTTGTCGCCCCTGTTTGAGTCTAAATAGACTTATTTAGAAGACCTCTCAGTTCAGCATGCTCACTGCGGCCCCCTCGTGCGCATATAGCAATGTGAATAAGAACGGCCAAAAATCATTATGTTCTGCATAGATTAACATGCAAATCAGAGTTGTTCTTCCAATAACTTGAAATAAAAAAAGCCTCCCTAAATTAGCATATGATGGATCGTGCTTTAGATTCATCCCCTTTCCCCAAAACATATTTTGATATCAGGGGAATGGTTGTTCACCCGACTACTTCATTCGATTTTGAGCAATGGTGATGTACATATATAGAAAATGTAACAGCTAACAGTACTTCAAAAACACCCATAAATTCTCATGCAGGCACATTGCTATTTTGCACAACGGACTGGGAAATAAAAACTCCACCATTGCCTCTGGGGTTAATATTTTTTTTAAGACAAATCAAGAGTGTGCCCTTATAATCACACTCGATAATCGTCAAATAGGAAATATCAGCGACATCAAAATACACTGGAGATCATGCCTAGTTATAGGAGGCCTAAATGGCTATAGGAATGAGAACCCTCCAGAAATTTGGCGGCATATTGCTCTTTTTGAAGGAGTTTGAATTTTCGACCCTCTCGCCCCACCCGCGACATGGAAAATTGGCCAAAATTGAGCAAAATAATTTTTTGGTCTCTTTTTGTTCTTTGAAATCTGAATTTCCATTTACATGAAGTATACATGCAATCAAAATGGACCAGACATTTTAGAAAGATGATTTCTTCCCCTGAAATTTGGACACAGTGCTCAGATTTTGTGCCTGTTTTGGAAAGTGAGTATAGGCCCTATTTTGTAAATAATGATAAATATTGGCCCGATCATGAAATCATAATTTAAACAAAAAATGGCCAATAGGCCACTTCATTAGATCTTCCAAATCACGGCGATGTTTTTTTTTTCGTTTTCTGTTTTCAAATAGGAATTTCCCGACCAAAATGAAGAGATCGAGTTTTCAACTTCGCGATCGCGTACTGTATCTGAACCCAACGTCCAGACATCTGATTTTACCGTCCGGATCATCGGATTGTCCCCTGCGATTAGTATGTACTTTCATTAGTTGTAATTGTGGTGACCGAATGACGGGAGCTAACCGCATTCAGTCCCTTCCAAAAGTGATCAAAGGTCGCTACCCTGTAACGGGAGGGTAGCTTTATTTTAGGTCAACTTTTTAAGGGGAATCCCCAAATAAGTACAATATATTTTATTTTTGTTTTACGGTTAAAGTAATATTTGGTTTTCAATTACTGATCTAAAATAATTGTATGAGCCATTAATGTTATTTGTAAGACAACAAATTTATATTTTATATATTTTAAATGATTTTCAAATTCATCACATTTACAGATGAACTATTAAAATGGATTAAATATTTTTTTAAAAACTAAGTTCAGCGATTGTAATCGATCACAAGTAAGTTTTTAAGGTTTGAAATTATAAAATATATATAATAAATCAACTTAATATTTAACTTTACATAGCGTATACATTCTTTCAGATAGAAAAAAGTTGATCTAAGAATGAATTCATCAATGTATTTGTATTGCAAAGTCTTGTAAATGTATGCAATGTAAGTCTATTATGCTATAGAATAATTGTTATTACAATGCTTATATCGCTAGTAGGCGTACATGTATCTCTAAAGGGACTGAAGATATTGATCATCTTGTCATAGTTGCAACTATTTGATAAACGTTTTTTGCATCATCAAAATTCAGTGAAGTCATACCCTGAAATTAAAAAGAAAAAATTCTCAATTTTTCTTGTTATGATAACTATTTTACTAATTTTTTTATCCATGAAAATATATTCATAATCGATCACGAAATATATATTTTTATTGCATTTGGAAAATCTCTTTTAAAAAAAACTTTTAATATTTGAAACGCGGAAAAAAAATAATGAGTATGTTGAGTTTATTGTAGAGTTACTCTTAATGCATGTAATTACCATCAATATTATAGATAATTATGTATTTCTAAAAATGTAGGGCCCATAGTGTTAAATTTATGGGTTGTCAAGGTATTTTTTAATTTGTAAAAAAATTGGATTTTTATTTGTTATGCGTATTTCTTTTTTGTATATGAATTGAAGTTGTTGACAAATACAAACTACTTTATAAACTGATTAAAAAATAATTGCTCTTTCTGGAAAAATGTTAGTAATCTGAAGTTTATTTAATACGACATGGAAGGCCGATAAGGTTTATCAGAAACAGCACCTTTGACGATATGTGGGTGACCGTTTCAATGATTTATTAGTTTTTTTTGGGGGGGGGAGAGAGAAGGTAGAGTTAGGGGGAGGCGTGAAGGAGGAGGCGTATTGAAAAGAATTTGCTGATTTGCAATAATGGAGAAAAAAAATCTTTTAAAGAATCCTCTCAGTAACTTGATAGATGGACCTACTGTGTATTTGTTTAAAATAGATTAAAAGCAAATCATCATGATTTTATAATCAGGGCATATGATACAACTGCAATGCATTAGTTTGATACTGGGTCAAAATTTGCTTGATGTTTTGGAAATTTTCGTTAATGCAAATTTCTGTAATCGATCATGGCCGGGGTTCGATCCCGGCAACGTACGGTACTTATTCCCGTGAGCAAGGCATTTAACAGTGCATTTTTATCGACTTTTCAGTACGTACTATTTATTTTACACACGAAACATTCATACATTTTTCATAATATTAATAATGGTGAACTTAAAGAATAACAATCATCATAATTATATCGCTATAACAGGTCTGTGAGTAAGACTAGATGGCAACAATTGCCTCCTGGGGCCCGTTGCAGAAAGAGTTGCAATCAATCGTAACTCTAAAATCATGCGAAACTAGATTTTCAACCAATCAACAGTGCGCATTTGGGACTTGCGATTGATTTTATGGCTTGCGTTTAAACGCAACTCTTTCTGCAACGGGCCCCAGCAAGGGTACCTCAGTGTGTACAGGGTACAGCCCCTCCCCCTCTCTCTTAGAAACAGTAATAAAAAAGAAGGAAATTTGGAAATAACTATTAAATCAAATACTGGTAAATGACGACTTAACACATATTTCATTTACACGAACTTACAATGTAGATGTATTTTTTTGTATTTCAGCTGATGCATGCCTTCGAGAAAATTCTGCCCATAAGAAAGAGAGATGGCCTCATTTGATAATCTACCGAGAGAGATTCTTATGAAGATCTATACATTCCTGGAAAGCCCTTTCGACAAAGCACATTTCGAAGGGGGTAAGCTATTTTCTTTTTATTAGATTTTTTAAAGAGTAATTCGAGGAAAGTAATTACAGGAAGTTAGTCATTTATTATCGGTATTATTAAAAATCTTTCTATCTTGATGTTTCATTGCGGGCATCCATTAAGCCAGGCTGACACTTGCACGACTTTTGGCCACGATTTTGTCGTGGCAAGTCGTGCCATTTTTGGGGCACGAACTGGGAGGCTCCTGCAATGTTTACGACTTGTTCACGCGTAGTTCACGACAAGTTCACGACGAGTTCACGAATAGTTCACGAATGCGTGCCCGTCAGTGTCCACATTGACACGAACTGGCACGACGAGTTCACGCATAGTTTGCGCAATAATTTACGCACTTCCCGCATTGGCACGACGAGTTTGCGCAATTCGGACGGTGTCGTGCTGAACTATTCGTGAACACGACGTGAGCTGTTCCACTATTCGGGACAGTCGGGCATGGCGCGCACTGCCACGCACTGGCACGCATCCTCCCGCATCGTCCCGACGAGTTCACGAACAGTTTGCGCATAGTTCACGACCCGGTCGCTAAATTTTGTCGTGACCAAAATTTTGAACATTTCAAACTTCTCGTCCCGACATGGCACGCAGTCACGACGTGTCACGACGTGTTTACGCACACTTCACGCCAGTTCACGACTAGTTTGCGCACTGGCACGACTTGAGTCGTGCCAATGCGTGACACAAAATCGTGCAAGTGTCAGGCTGGCTTTAGTTCGTTCAAAGGATAAAAAAAATATGATCGGAAAAAAAATAATTGGAGAGATTTGAGTCATTTCAATATGCATACTCTAGCTGTCCCAACGAAGTCTAGTATAAATTGTTCTGATCACTGGCATATCCAGGGGGGGGGGCACAGCCGCCCCCCCCCCTCCTTGAGAAGCAAAATTAAAATTTGTAATGTAAAAAATGTCCTCTTTTTTTGCTTGTCAAACTTTTCCTCGGGAAAATGTGCACCCCCTATGGGAAAATCCTTGATCCTCCCCTAGTTCTGATAGGCCCTTTGTGGTCAACATCACCATCACCACCTTCATCATCATCATCATCCTTCTTTTCTTCCTCCATGTTATCGTCATCTTCATCTTCACCATAACCATCACCTCCACCACCTTCTCACCGTTCTCTCCCCCTCATCATCATCCTTCTTCTCCTCCTCCATCATTGTTCATCCCTGTTTTAGAACTACCCTACTATCAGTGATTCGAAATGATACCAGCCAAGGGCGGCTCCAGGATTTTCCAAAGGGGGGTACATTTTTCCGAGGAAAAATTTGACAAGCCAAACAAAAGTTTTAAACCAAAAATTAAGGATATTTCGCCCCAGAAAAAAAAATTGAAAAATGAAAATAAAAATCCATAATTTATTGTTCGAAATAGACATGAAATGAAGTACTCCGAAAATTTGCTTTGCCCAATTGATCGTGGGCCCGGCAGCCACTGTGCAGCGCCAGATCGACGAGGCTCTATCCCTTTAATCGTTGAACGCCAAACAGGGTAGCAGCAACTCCCATCTTTTAACGTCTTTTGGTCTGACGCGGCCGGGGTTTGAACCCCCGACCTCCCGGTTGTAAGACGGACGCTCTACCAACTGAGCCAACACACCGGTAAAAGGGGGAGGCACGAACCGGCTGTGCCCCTCCCCCTTGGATCCGCCAGTGATACCATCAGCATATATTTCAGTTTATTAAATTTCTTATTGTAATTTAACCAGGCATGCACGTGAGATGACCCTCTCACGTCCCTGATTAAACATAACCATACACGTTACACATCAAAAGCGGTTCAAATATTCTTCTATTAATCAACTTAAATCGACAGTTTGTAAGAGATGGAACGATGCCTCCCGGGCTGTGTGGTCAAGTCTCACTTCTCTCGTCTTTTGTGATTTACTGTATTGGGAATCAGGTAAGCCAACATAAGAGGGGGGGGGGTATAAACGTGAGGTAATCTCTTAATAAGATATCAGGGGATGCAATGCTCTTATCGGTGATTTTTGTTAATCTATCCCCTAAACTGGTGTCCACGGATCGATGGTAAGCCATGAATATCAAGTTTTTCGACAGCTTTTCTGTGAAGCCTTACGATTCTTATACTTAGGTGAAAAGTTTTTATTTCGTATTCGATGCACTTGGTCAAATATCTCGGAGCGTATAAGCAGTACTGAGGGATTTCTTCTATCTGCAGATGTAGAGCTTCCAGCGATAGATTATGACCTTCTTCTGAGCGATACTTTGAGGAAGGGATGTCGCAATCTTAGGAAACTAGATGTCAGTGGTTCTTCCGAGAATCTTACGTCCGAGTCACTGTCACGCATAGGTATGGTAAGAAAAGAAATTTATCTTTGCTGTAAAAAAAAAAATCCATGAGGCCACCCATAATCATTAAAATATGTCGAAGGCCTATGCAATATATTGGAAAGGGTTCACTCTGATCCAGTCTATTCTTTTTTTAAGACACTTTAAGGTCAAGTCCACCTCAGAAAAATGTTGATTTGAATCAATAGAGAAAAATCAGACAAGCACAATGCTGAAGATTTCATCAAAATCGGATGTAAAATAAGAAAGTTATGACATTTCAAAGTTTCGCTTATTTTTAATAAAATAGTTATATGAACGAGCCAGTTACATCCAAATGAGAGAGTCGATGACGTCACTCACTATTTCTTTTGTTTTTTTATTATTTGAATTATACAATATTTCCATTTTTACGTATTTGACGATTAGGACCTCCTTGCCTGAATCACAAAATGTTAATATAATGGAATTCCACGTGTTCAAGGAGGAATGAAACTTCATTTCACATGACAATGAGGAGAAAATCATAATATTTCATATTTCGAACAATAAAAAACATAAGAAATAGTGAGTGAGTGACATCATCGACTCTCTCATTTGGATGTAACGGGCTCATTCATATAACTGTTTTGTTAAAAATAAGCAAAACTTTGAAATGTCATAACTTTCTTATTTTACATCCGATTTTGATGAGATTTTCAGTGTTATGTTTTTTGAATTTTTCTCTTTTTATTCAAATCAAGTTTTTGTTGGGGTGGACTTGTCCTTAAAGGTAGATTTTATTTAACTGATTACATCATCCAGAATGCCCGATCACTGGTCATAAAAAATGAAAGAAGAAGAAGAATGATAATAATAAGTAAGGATATTTATATGATCCAAAGTCAAGCTTACAAACTACACTGTTTACATGGTTCATGGCGCAATAATGATTAAGGCGCATAGTAAAAAAAAAAAAACGCCCATGCAGCTGACATTGACATTAATTCGACATACATATCCAATTTATTTGTACAGCCGAAGGAAATAAAAAAAACATAATGAGCCCGAAGATTGACTTGACCGACACCTCATCGAACAAATATTATTGTATCTATAAAAGACTGATTAAAACAAGGTCTAAGTCTCATTTGGAACTAGGAAATAGTACTAGTCCCATGAAGTAAGAGATAACGTCGGAGTTATCTGAATTCAGATCTGACTATAATGTTCTTTGTTATTCTCTAAACGCATGCAGGAAAAATCTGCACGGAATTAAGGTACCTGGATTTATCAGAAAGCTTTGTGGACAATGCGACCATGGAAACCATTTCCATTGGATGTCCAAAGATCGAGGTATAAGAGTTACATAGCCCTTTTCACTCACCCAAAAATATATATACTTTTACATAATTGTCGCTTCATTTTAAAACATGGTAGCCCTAATCATTGGAAGATAATTGCCTATAGATTAAATGAGACAGTTTTTAAGTGTCACAAAAATGGACCCAATCCGATGGACTTAGGGTTCAATTGCTAACTCTCGGGGTTGACACACAAGCACAAGGTGTTGCTATGCACTTTATTGGTTGTAGATTTTAACCCTGTAATTGCAGTGTTTTAGGTGCTGCTAATATTGCATGCGTTTAGGGTGCAAAAACGTTTAATATATCGGGGGGGATATAATAATTGACAAATAAGGGGAAGGGAAGAGGAAGGTATATGATGGTGCAATATATTTAGATGTCATTGATGTTGAATCTCTTTTTTTAATCAGGTGATTTTTTTTGGGGGGGCGGGCTGCTGATTATTGTGCCTCTGGGTGCATAGGCCTACATAATGTTTTCATCATTCTTTTTAGTTATATATGATCCATGTTCCAAGTTAAGTTTTGAAGCAAAAATTGAAATGTGAAGTGTCGAATTGTGCTATATGAAATGTTAATTTAAAATGAAATCAGAAGAAAAAACAATATGGGGATAAGATAACAAGGTTTTTCGCCTTGTGGTGAAGGAACGTTCGTTCATGTTATAAGAGTGACATATGTGTCCCACCCCCTTCCCAGTCGAGCAGTGATTATCATTTTTGTTATATTATTGTTAGTATTATTTGTATTATTATTACTATTATAATTATCATCACCATCAATATATTTCATTTTATCTATTTCTAATTTTCATTTATTCTAGCATTTATTTATTTATTCATTCATTCATTCATCTTTTTTCGGGTATGTTCGTAGAAAAGTCATCCGACTGTAGGCCTACTCACATCGATCGATAGATTTTCCACTATTGTATGGATACAAATTAAGTGATCTCTTTGTCTATTCCCAAAAGATTTTCATTGCCCGGTATTGTCAGAAGTTAACAGAAAATGGGTAAGTAAAATATACTATATGTATATGTAGGAATATATACGCCTAAATTGATCTCTAAACTCTAAGAAATGTAATCGTATACAATTAACCCTTCCCATCTTTCCAAGTAAACTTCTATCATTCAAAATATAGAGTAAGAATAATTCAGCTTTAGCTCAACCCATAGTTTTTACAATGAATTGCTATATTCTGGTCACACGAGGTTACGCCTATCCGTTTCAGTTTTATTTTTCTCATTTAAAACAAAAGAGTAGACAAAATCCATAATAAATATAGTCATAACAATTGAAATGTAATCTATCCATCCAGCGTTCAGAACAAAACGTGGTTATAACGGGGTTATAAACAAATACCAGTAAGGTACTATGAAGCATTTAATTGACTTTTGGTTTAAAATCGTTTTCATTATGACTGGATGCTTTGCAACTGAACAATGACATTTTTAATTTGATACTTTTTAACTGCACAATACGAAAAACACGAAATGCAAATTAAGGTTTACTTTAGAAAAGGAAAAATTTAAATCAAATAATGCAAATGGTGGATGATCAGCAGTGATCAAGATTATCTAGTTCTCAGAACATAATTTTCATCTTTTTATTCTTGTACAAAAAATATAGGAAAATTAATAGGCCCTATTCAAGTTTGAAAACTTGTTCAACGCGTTGTTCCCAACAGGAATTCTCACACACAAAAAATCGCATTTTATAGGCGACAAAGATCACAATTATGTGCTCTTCATGGAAAATTGGAAACAACTATTCATTTTTTTTTCTGGATGCATAAAGCTTTTCTGAAATTAAACTTTTTTTCTCATCAACAGAGTGAAAAGTCTGTGTATGAATAGCAAGAATCTGATTTATGTTGATCTGCAAGGCAACGAGAGGATGACTGGAAAGGTAAACGAAAGATAATCAATAAAAAAAAATAATAGTCCGTTTTGTGGAAAATTCATGGGTTTGTAGGTATAAGTTTGGTCGATGATTTCCTCTTCCTTTTTAACATATATTTACAAGAAGTGATATTTACATAAAAATCATTAGCTTGATCGAGGAATGTTCAGGATGCTCAGTTTACTTTAAGAGGGAAATGTATAGATAAAGAACCCTATATAGCACGAAGGTCAGTGGGTATACTCCTTTTTTAGATTCTTGGTGGCGACGCTTAAGTGTCTTGACTCGTGCTGAACTAACGAAGCCTTTCTACGACCAATACTTCATTAGTGCGATTTCCTAAAGAATTCATCAATCATTTGACAGTGTTTCAGTGAGCTGAACCCAGGCTGTCGGGTGGTAAACGTGATGGCAGGCTGGAAGATAACAAACAAGGCAATCGACATCTTGGCCTCGCGTTGTACAGACCTTGAGGTACTCAACTTCGGGTACTGTCGCCGAATCCAGATGAGACGCCTACCTGATATGTCTGTCGATCGATGGGTAGGACTTAACAAGCTGACCGAGGTATAAATTAAGGTTATTTAATTTCCAATTAAACACTCAACTCTATTTGTATAAAAGCTGACGTAGACCTATTTTCAAGGGCGGAAATCTCTCCCCAAAGGCAGGAGGGGGGGGGGGGGACCACGGGCTGGAAAATTTGACAAGCAAAAAAAGAAAGAAAGAAAAAAAGGTTATCACCCCAAAAAGAAAGGTCATCTCGTCCAAAATACGTTTTATTTCGATTTTGAATGTTTTTTCTTCATCATAAAAGACCCAAAATAGTAGGGGACATTTGATATTGTGTCCCCCTACTATATTGGGATTTCCGCCCATGCCTATATTGATATACATGTCAATACAGCAAATAAACGAACACAAAATCCCTTTGATTTTTTGTAGGGTCGATTTAATTATGTGGTGTGGCCTGACAAGCAGCTCATGCATGTATTTCTATGTAAAAAAGTATTTTAATTTATATCTTTTTATTGTGACAATATTTTCATGCACAGGCAAGGGTCAGTAGGTCTACCACTGAAGAAATTATATGCCTATATCGTAAAATTTTCCTAAATTTCTAATCAAAAACATAATATTGTGTTCTTCACAGAAATGTCAGAATCTTAAGATACTTCATGCGTGCGGAAGTTTATCTGGTATGTTTTCAATTATAATTTCATTAAAAACGCATCAACTTCAATTATATTACACCAAGGGATAAAAAAATGTGTGCATAATAAGGGCCCCCATAATAAGTACTAATGTCTTATTTAGTTCCACACAACAAAGCAAGTATTTCAATCTTTCAAAAAGAAACAAATGATCTTATGGCGAAAAAAAATACATATCTTGGAAATAAGCACAGCTTTAGGTCGGAGCTAAGGACAAATCAGCATAAAATCTTAGCCAATCGTAATCTAACGTTATCATGATAAGAAATTGATTTCAGAAGATCATATAGTAAATTCCTGGGGTTTCTATGTATGAAAAAAATGTTATCTTTCTCCCCAAACCAACGGTGTGCAATGTTCTGAAGACATGATTTTTTTTCTCCCTATAATTGTCTGCTTCGTCTTGGTCTACTATATTTAGATCTTATGTTCATGTTTGGGCGGGGATAGAAAGGCGTTTGCACTTTTGATGCATGTTTCTTTTCTATGAAATATCATATTCCGCTGGGCTGAAGATTTTTTCCTGTAATATCTTTTAAAAAGTTCCTCCTGACGACTTGATGGATCTGAAAAATACTCAGCATCTTCAAGTCCTATGTCTACAAGGGCTTAAACAATTGGATGATGTCCACCTCGAAGGCATCGGCAAGTCCTGTCCAGCTCTGCAGGAACTGAACATCTCTGGGACTATGTCAATGGGATATGCTGTAACAGGGAAAGGCTTAACGCATCTAGCTCGGTTGCCTTGCCTTGCAATCTTGATACTCGGTGGACTCCTGAAAGTAAGATCGAGTCCCACCCAGGGCCCTCTTTCATAACGGATAACACCGTAACTTTGCCATCCAAACTTCCATCAAATCCTTTTAATTTTGATTGGCCATTGAGCACTGTTACCATGGTTATATCCACCTGAAGACAAAGTAGGACAGTTTCTGCCCCATTTTGTAGATTGACGGGGATTTCTTGAAGGCTCCAACTGAATAATGAAGTTCTGACACTTTGAAAACTCAACACATAATTTTGTTCCATATTGTCATGGTGTGGTGATTTTGATGCAGGAGAATGAACCCAGATATTCTGTACCCTCTGAGAGGATAAGAAACTTTTGAGAAACATTATTTTGATGAGAAATGGTATAATGATAGTATGATAGAATTATACTTGAATAAAAAAAATCCCTGAAATATATCGAGATCTAAAATTACTTTTCTTATGCTAATGACATGTTGCGATATTGTGATATAACCTTTTCCTGATTTTGATTTGCTGATAAACTATGGTAACAGACTTTAAGGTTTAAATAATATCCAACAAGGTCTTTCACGAACATGACGAAATGCTCCTCTATGACGTCCAAATGCAGCAATAATCAAAATTCACACACAGACACATTGAAAAAAATAAGCTGTTTCACGTGTGCGCAACTTGATTTGCATTAGAATTACAAAATAATAATCTCTTGATAGTAGCAATAAAATAAATTATTATGCTAATATCAATCAAAATAAGGCCAAGAGGCAGGTGTATGTTGTACATCGTCAAAGACAAAGTAAATAATGAAAGGCCATGAGATTACCATTTGTAATGTTTGATAAGCTAAGTTACATGAAGTCTAAATAAGTATTCTGTTCTTAATCATTTTTTTCATGGCTCAATTCAGTTAACACGTTTTAAAGTTACTTTTGTTGATCAAGCTGACCAATGATGGCCTGGAATCTCTAGGAAAGCGGGGACTACTGAGGACTCTTCTCATACGAAGTAATACAAGGTGTGATGATGGGGGTGAGTACATAGGAGTGTCCTTATTCTTTATTTCTATGAACATTTTTTTATTGGGGGGAATTAATGTATTCAGTGTGCTACCAGACTTTTTAAAAAGAATTCTGCTATTGCACGATTACAAATTTGATTTTCAAAGTTTGCTTTTAAAATCCATAAGATTATTTAATCCCATCAATATTTGGGAAGGCTGAACTACTGGTACTTCTACTAGTACACCTTGTCATTATTAATATTACTAATTATAATTGTCATTATAATTATCATTAATAATAAAATAAAAAAACGTTTTATTATTCCCATTCATACAAAATTTTTAACTTTCTTGCTTCTTTTCCAGGTTTCGACCACATAGCAATGAACTGCAGTCATCTTAAGTTTCTAGATATATGTTATATGTCCTCTATAACCTCAGCTACTCTGAAGGCATTGATAGAGGCGAGAGCAATGTGGGATGTCGAGCACAAAAGTCCTACTCTGCAAATTTTTGCTGAAGGTATTCTACACTTTCTGTTTTTAGCTTCATTCTCTGACATCAATTTCATACTGGATTAACCACCAGCCAGACCATTGGTATCATTTGATTTCTAGTTATATCTGTCATAACTCTCATAAAAATAAATAACTAATAATGAAGTACTGACATAATGATAAAAATAATACAACAGTAAATTTGAAAATTCAATATAGAGCAGAGGAGGGGCTGGGGCTTATGGTCTAGTTAAAAACATGAACTACTGTAAACACACGCAGTATCATTCAATATTATTCTCTTTTTCTTTTCATTTGACTATTTTTTATCATCCCTATCAACATCGTCTTTGTCATCATCATCAATTTCTTCATCATCATCATCACAACCACCATAAACACCTCCACCACTAATCATCATCAAACTCACCATCATAATCACTACCATCATCATCATCATCATCATCATCATAATACTCATCACCATCATCCTACTACAGGTAGTGGCATCACTAAAGAAGAAGTGCAAACCTTTGAGCTGCAAGGAACTGGAATTGAAGTGTTCTTTGACAGAAGCCTGGGGGATACTGAGGCAGGTATCGGAAACAACAATCCTGGACATCATGAAATCACTCCAGCTTTGTTAAACTCTAACAAACTATTGTCATTTTAAGAATCCACACATATGAGACTCAAAATTGAGTTTGGTTTGGAGGGATAAAAAAAGAGAAATTGTAATGTAAAAGCCAACAGTATCAGTCTTGGAGCATGTGAAGGGCACATGCTACTAGATTTGCCCATGTAAGTTCTCCTTCAGCAAGAGTATGTAGTAGTCTTTATGAAAGTAAAACTATATAATCTTCTACTTCTTCACTCAATAAAAATATAAATAACTTTTACTACAAGAGTGAACAAATGATGATTTGACTTCAAAAGCTGCTTTTATTCTTATCAAAATAAAGAATTCAGGTCACTTCCCTGTACGGTTAGAAACACAAGGTGGATTAAACCTTTTGAACAATACTGAAATGTGAAAGCAAGCACCATATGTAATGAATAAATAAAAAAAAATAATAAAAAGATTAAAACTCTCTTCATGCATTTTAACTGAGATACCTTAAAGTATTGAAGCTCATAAGGAGAAAAATTAGTTCAGCAACATTCTTTGTACAGAATCAATGAGGCATGAAAAAAATTCTTTCAGAGGTAAGGGAGTACAGACCAATGCAATTCCTTTAAAAAATTAACGCAAATTTAAAAAAACTTTGTGAAAATTCTTCCCACAGTTGCACATGAGATCATATGACATAATAATGAAATCATTATGATTGTTAGAAGTTTATCTGTGCAATTTTGGACCACTTTTTTTTACTTGAAGCATACAATTATTAGCACACGTGGTTATTTTTCTCAGCATCTACTCTAGAAACACAATGCCAAACTCAACAAGGCTTTACTTTAATTTGCATTGACCCAGCAATAATTGTTCTTTTCCTTTATATAATTTCTCAAAGTAGCAAACTTGAAAACAATACTACCACTGGAATTAAAAATTTTGTAGTTCTTAATCATACATCCCCCCCAAAAAAAATATATATTTATATAATGAAAGTTCTACAAATATTTGGCAAGTATCACAGAACAATTCCTAGAGATTCAATCTTAAAGTTAAATCCTTATCATATGATTGTGCATCATGATTTCCATCTTTTTTTTTTGCTTGTATACAAAACAATATTTTAGGTTTATGAAACATGATTCTTGTGAATGCTTTTTGCATGATTTACTGTATATATTTTCTTCTTTTAATCTATTCTTGCATCTTTTGTTTGTTTCAAATTTGCATGAATGTTAGAATGTGGAAATAAACCATTGGACTTTGAACCTTTATGACATCATCATATTGCATATATCATCAGTGTTGTCCATATGCTCTGCAGCAATAAGGAAAATGCCAAAATGTCATTACTTTCTTTGTTTAACATCTGATTTTGATGAAATCAATTCCGTCATTTGCATAACAACCAGGATGTGCATGTATTGTGTGGCTACACAACAACTTCAAAATGTCAGAACTATCTTAATATACATCATATTTTGATGATATTTTCAATGTTATACCTGTTTGCTTTTTCTCTCAATTTATTAAAATCATCTACTATTATTTGTTGAAGTAGACTTTTATAGCCTTTAAACAATGCATGGTAAATGAGTATTCTGCAGCCAAAGACTACAATAGCTAACACACATCCTCTTTGTTTCCTGCCAAATCTGTTGATTCTTCCACTTTGAGCCCTTTATACAATAACCACTGGTCTTACACAGTCACCATCACTACATTGTGGGGTGAAAACTTTATAACACCTTCCATACCTGCCATCAAAAACACATTTTAGCTGGAATGTTGACAAACTCTTTAACTGATACACTTGCCAACGCAGTGCTATGCTAGAGAATCATCCTTCTTGAAATGAAGAATACTTTATTATTCCCCACTCAAAGTATTAAAATAAAGTTACCAGCAGCATAAATATTTACGTAATACTTGCATTTACTCTGATCTATGGAAGGATTGTCCTTCTAATGAAAACTTCAGCATCGTTCACTGAGCTTGCTGAAAAATCACTTGTATATTTCCAAAAGGCCTCAATTTTTGTGGTCATTGATGCCTCAACTTGTACAAGTGTTTACCATGATCTGGTAAATAATTGCCTCCCAACTGGTGACGCATGATTTCAACTTTGCACACAAAATCACCCACGTTCAGACTAACCTGCAGGAACTCCTAAGGGACCATAGACTCTGCCGCCATTGCTACTCCCATTTCCACTTAGAAGTAATCTGATCAGTAACGGGACTGACCTCTCTCAACTGAATAGCAAATCATTCATGTAAGCTGGGTCATCAGCATCCAAGAAATCATCCATATCTTCTTCCGGTATTGCCCAGTCTCCACCCCTTCCATGGTCACCTGCCAGCAGGTGCTCCTCGACGTCTACAAACTGAGCTAGGTCTGGATTAGCATGGGCAAAGTGGCCTGGTCCAGCAGGTCCTGCTAACTCAGTTGCAGATCCAGGGTTCAATAACCCATGACTGTCCTTCAAACAATCACCCAAATGGACATCCGGGTGAGCTTGGGACAGGTGAAAGTTTCCTGCTCCATCTATGCCGTCCGTGCCTGGAACCAAAGGAACTTCTCCACTAGTCTCCTGACCAACCTCTATGAACTGTTCAGGGTTACCTACAACAGGGCCACTACCCTGACATTCAGCAGGTTCTGGCTGCACTATGCCATCCCAGGGTTCATCTGATTCTGCAGGCACCTCAAGATATTCAATATTGTTCCTTGTTTGTCTGGTCCGAGGGAGATTAAGATGCGCTGCAAGATTCAATATAGGGCGTTCATCGTCTAGAGGATCAACATCCACTTCAAAATCCTCCTCATCTTCTTCACTGGTATCACTTGCATCTGCTAACCGTTCATCTGTTGCATCAGTGTTAATGAAAAAAGAGATGCATTTGTCAAATTTTTCCTGACATATAAATCATCTCAGCAATTGAATAAGAGAACTAGAGGGTTCTTATACAAGGACCAGGGGAAGAAATAGTTCTATACACAAAGGGTTAAAAGACAACTTTGTGGCCACAATTACTGTATTCATCCATTTAAATATAATCATGACAGAATTTAAACAGAAAATGTATAGGCCTACACCATCAATACAAAAAATCTTACAGAAAAAATAGAGATAACTTGTTGGATGAAAAACTTCATTTAAATATATACAGGCAATAAACAGAGCAAATCAGCTTTTGCATAAAATATTCTTTATTTCAATGTAAAAATTATTATACTAATATCACAATAGGATTAGTGCAAAATCATTATTTTCAAAGATATCGAATCCATTTTGAGTTAAAATGTTCAAGATAGTTCAATGAGGATTTTCACTTTAATTAATGTAATTCTAAACCATTTCTTCATCTTCCTTTTATCTAAGAAAATGTTATTTCCGTTTTCCACTAGTCTACTTTTCTAGAAAAAAATACTTTTTTTTACTGCAATGGCCATAGCTTTGTATCTTTTAGTAAATATTGCAAGATTCAGCCATAAATTGGATGGGATGATATTCATACCATAGGTAAGAGTTGGAAAGCGCTGACCAGGAGGAGCATTGAAGTTCTGTAGACATACAGTAACACTCTTATCAATATCACCAAGCTCTGCTAAAGATTCCCTGGTTATTGCAGTTCCTGTGGTGCAACAGATCAGAGGGGATTAAGATCAATGGCACAAATACTATCATTTTCATAGATTGATACTATTGAAGCTCTTAGAATCATAATCATTGAAAAATTTTCAACCATGATTAATGAGAAGACAAATATTTTCCATCATTGGAGATAAAAGGAAATATTTGGCATTGGTGTAATAAAATAATGCACACGGAATAGTGGGTATATGACATGAACAGCTATTATTTGCATGTACCAATCTTGTTGCATATGTAATTAATGAAATTTACAATGCTATTTTCAATATTATTTTTCTTTATTCATTCCAATAAACTTGTCATTGGGGAGGACATGCATGGCCTGGAACACAGGCTCACACAAAATTCATGTTCCAAAGATATTGTCAACTGACCTCCATAGTCAAGAGTCAAAGGTGAAATGGCCTCTGTCATTGTATCTCTGGCTTCAAGGAATACCTGAACAGAGTTGATGGTTAAAGCAGTACATCCGCATACATCAAGCTCTCTAAGCCTCAGGCAGTGAGCGGCAAGGTGTCCAATAGCTGTGGAATGAGGTCAGTTAAAAACATTCAAATAATGTAATGTGATATCATTTTTCATCTCCCCTCTTTACCTCCCTCCTTCTTAATCCGTCCCTCCACCTGCTGTCTTATTATTCCTTCTCCTCTTTCTCCCCTTCTCCTTCCTCTTCTTCTATCTCCATACCCTTACGATCATTAGCTAATGCAATTACAAGTGAAAGACCTACTTTGGATCACCATTGTATGCTTGTGCATAAAGTCATATGAAATTTTGAGAGGAAAATTAAATGACCCCCCCCCCATTCCCTTTATTTATAGGTCCAGTATGGGAAAATTCTTTGTCACAGAGACCATTCAGTATGCATTGGAGCATGGTGTTGAAACATGATAGAAAAGACACTTAGTGACAATACATGTATTCAATATTTTCTGTCTTTAATAGTATAACATTGAACAGTGATGGTAAAGCTTTTACACACCCTGTGTGGAAACTTCACAAATACAGATGGTTAGGATTTCCACTGGTTTTAAATCATGGTTCCAATGACATCACCACTTTAATACTCTATTGACTAGCCAATCGTGCGATTGATTACCTTCATCGGTGATATGCAGAGACCTAGCAACCAATGTCTGAAGTCTTCCTGCCAAAGCTAGATGCTTAAAACCTTCATCGGTCACCTGAAAGAAATATACAAACAGTAACCATTCATCTGCATGTATAAATATTTTTATTTTCTGACATAATCACATCCTATTTTGTGTTTTACTTGTTCAGGGTTAGCATATGTGTACATCTCTATGATATGTTTGTGCCCTGGGATAAAGGCTGGGCTGAAGTAAGGATAATTCTTGGGAGAGAGTGCTAGTGGATAAAACACTTATAACTACATCATCATCATCTTCCTCATCAACATCATCATCATCGTCGTCATCATAATCCTCACCATCATCATCAACATAATCATCTTCATCATCAACATAATCATATTTATCATTAACACCATATTTTTCATAAAGGCATTTGGCAAAGCAACTTTCATATTAGAGAGAACAAGTTTTGCTAAGAGCAACTGCAGATATTGTAATTGTATTCAGTTAACATATTTTCTGTAGAAGATCCCCACCTTTCCCAGATAGCTGATATTGAGGACCTCAAGACAAGGGCAGTGAGCCAGGGATTGCATCCCTACATCCGTGATCTCCTGGAAGTTGCATCCATCTATCCGGAGTTCTCTCAGTCTTGTGCAATGGCGAGCAATTTCTGAAAGGATCGCATCACTCATCTCTTGATGGTAGGTGAGATGCAAGGTGTCCAACGATGTCAGGTTGATCAGAGTCTTCAGACCAGCAGAGGTCACTGTGGCAGGCAATGACAAATGTTATAAACTTATAAATGAATAAAGGTAAAGGCAAGCTCTACGAGAGGTGAAAATTAGCTGGCTTTAAACAGTTTTCACTTTCTTTTCATGTCATTCGGAACAATATCAAGTATTATAGCATTCACAGCAGAATAATGGGCGGGACTAAATGAGAAGCCTAAATATTTTTGTGATATTTCAACAAAAAATGGGTTTATTTACCACGATTGTTTTTTTTCTGCATTCACATTAAGTCCAAACTAAAGGAAGTTGAAAAAGAAGTAAATTCAAAATGGATCACATAGTTTAACGAATCTCTTTAGCCTTCCTTAAAATAATTCTCATAACAATTCTTATTGCTATTCTTGAATCACAGCCAGCTAAATTGTGCCATTTCAGCACATTTTATTTCTGTACATCAGCAAGAAGCATACATGCATAGATGTGTTTAAGTCTCTATACAAAAAATCGAAATCTAATAATGTATGTCATGATAATTCCCATCCCTGAACTTATATATTTTCAGTTATTTACATCACAATTTTATTCTGTCTATTCATAATTCACTTTTAGCCCCTGCTTTCTTTTTTTTGCAATTGTTTATATACTGTAGTTGCTAAGGTTATACTTATACCTACCCTTGTTATTCATATAAGCCTATCTATTTTTTTCTTACCATTAATAATAAGATGATCAATAATGTTTTCATGTTGAACTTGTATTATGCTGATAATTTTATGTCTTACCCTGTTCTTTGATATATGCCTATCTTTGTAATTACTATTTTATCATGTCTTTTTATACACCAGGACCAAGATGCAAAACAGTAATTTTATCTCTGATCTTGTGAACCTGTTTAAATATGTGTGAATAAATAAATAAATAAAATAAATAAATAAATTACTGGTATGTCCATTTTAAAGATTGCAACAGCTGGCATCTATGTATAAATTTAATGACTAGGAAGAAAGAAGGCTATACTTCAATTATTGTACACACAATGTAAAGAAATATTGCTATCATTTAGAAATGCAGTTCAATATAGTTCTGAAAGGATGTTAATACCTTTGGAGTGAACACCACACATCTTTAGATTCTGTAGACTCTTACATCTCTGTAAATATTCAGAATAAATTATCACCATAATTCGTCAAAAGATGAAAAAATAAAAATCCTAAAAACATAACTTTCTATTTTTGAATTGATAAATTTGTAGCAAGCCCTATCCACAAGCTTTACTGTTATCAGGGACCCTTTTTGCATGTAATGTTTTGTTGTATGCTACCTTTAAATATCATCCCAATTTCCAGTGGTTGGAACAATAAATGCATTTCCAGTATCCTGAGGATTGGAAAGATGTACTTTTTATTGAAAACAATTATCATCTAGGCTCTAATAGGCATAGGTAGAACACAATTTTGGAGAAAAATACCAGTAGTTTGGCAAAAAATGATGCTGCCACTCACAATTTACAGTTGGCATCTCTAAGTTATCTCATATTTTTAAACACTTTTGAAATAAATGATAGACAAGATAAAATTAGTATCTACAACTGATTACAACTGTTAACAATTATCACTGCACATTAAATGTGCTGTAGCATTCATCAAACACTTAAATAAAGTAAACAGGAGATAAAGGAACAAAACAGACTGGAAACACTAAATCTTCTAGAATGAAAAACAGAACTGAAATTTACCACTGTGAGATTGATGAAACCTTTATCAGAAATGATCATACAGCCACTGATGTCAAGTTCCTGGAGATTCTCTCCACACTTTGCTGTGAGGCAATCTAATCCTTTATCATTAACGCTACAGCAGCCATTCAATAAAACAACCTTGCAGTGCTTGTTCAGGATGTGAAAGCACTGTAACAGATGCAAGATTCAAATTTATCAAACACACATGATCGCAGCTATAAGATTAACAAGTGGAATGCCTCTGGCCGTCTCACCTGCATCATGCGGTTCAATATAGCAGCAGTGCTGACTTTGAAAACAACTCTAACTCGCACAAGATGTTCAGTGATACAAGGTTACTCTTATGTCCACTTTTTATGAACTAGACCAATAAACTTACAGAGATATGATGGTTATTCAACAAACAAGTGGAATGCCTCTGGCCGTCTCACCTGCATCACGCGGTTCAATATAGCAGCAGTGCTGACTTTGAATACTACTCTAACTCGCACAAGATGTTCAGTGATACATGGTTACTCTAATGTCCACTTTTAATGAACTAGACCAATAAACTTACAGAGATGTGATGGTTATTCAACAAAAAACCCCAACATGGCCAAAGTTCATTGACCTTACATGACCTTTGACCTTGATCATGTGACCTGAAACTCAAAAAGGATGTTCAGTGATACTTGATTACTCTTATGTACAAGTTTCATGAATCCCATCCATAAACTTTATAAGTTATGATGGTAATTCAACAGATACACCCAATTCGGCCAAAGTTCATTGACCTTTGACCTTGGTCATGTGACCTGAAACGCGCACAGGATGTTCAGTGATACTTGATTACTCTAATGTCCAAGTTTAATGAACTAGACCAATAAACTTTCAAAGTTATGATGGTAATTCAACAGATACCCCCGATTCGGCCAAAGTTCATTGACCCTAAATGACCTTTGACCTTAATCACGAGACCTGAAACTTGCACAAAATTTTCAGTGATGCTTGATTACTATTATGTCCAAGTTTCATGAATCAGATCCATAAACTTTCAAAGTTATGATGGGAATTCAACAGATATCCCCAATTTGGCCAAAGTTCATTGACCCTAAATGACCTTTGACCTTGGTCATGTGACGTGAAATTCATGCAGGATGTTCAGTGATACTTGATTAACCTTATGTCCAAGTTTCATGAACTAGGTCCATATATTTTCTAAGTTATGATGACATTTCAAAAACTTAACCTCAGGTTAAGATTTCGATGTTGATTCCTCCAACATGGTCTAAGTTCATTGACCCTAAATGACCTTTGACCTTGGTCATGTGACATGAAACTCTACTATGCAGGTGAGACAAAAACAAGCAACTCAGAAAATGCATATTTTGATGAATGATTGAATGAGAGTGTAATTGCAATATTATGAATGAGAATTTTCATAAGGATGTTTCTTGGGGACATTTTTTTTTTGTTTTACGTTTACCAAATTATTGATTAAGGCAGTTGCAAGAGTGATTAGAGTTCAGGAGCTGTTTGCACATTACATGTACTTTAACTGAGACTGCAATCAATGATATCTATCATGGCAACATTACTAAACAGTTTATCAAAATCAATATTTCAATTGTAGTTATTATCAATGTTGGATACGTAACTAACAATGGTAAAGTTACAATGATTATTTAGTTTTGTGCAATATAATATAGAAAATTTACAAGCAAATGACAGATTGCTTCCTGCTTCAAAAGGAAGGAGACATACCTGCAAATAATTTTTAGTGACAATTTGATAATTAAAATATTAATTTGGGCTTTAAACATAGTTTTGTAAGGCATTAAGATGTCTGAAATATTAAATAGCTTCAATGGGATACTAACCTTTCCATTAACGCGACGATTCTCTGTCAAATCAACATGATACAGGTTTTCACAATTGTGAAACAGCCACCAGACTCTAATATAAAGATAAACAACACTTTGACATGAAAAACAAAATAAATGAAATCTATTCCTAAATAATAACAAAAAAATATATATTCTTCTTAGTCCAAATGATAACCATATTTAATAGTAACAGGGATTTAGAGGTAGCAAGGTTATATTGGGTCTGGTACAACTGTCTCAAAAAGCATAAATACACCTGTACTGGCTCTCAGTTTTCATATGAATGAAGATTACAGAGATTAAAGCTATTCTTTGCTGTGATATAAATTCAATTTGTATTAATGTAAAAAGTAATGAATGGCTGCAATAAATGAATCCAGATATCAATGATTTCATAATCCTAGATGAGTTGCATAAAAGACTCCCATTGCAACACACTTTAACTGAGAGTTAATATGAAAACATATTTATTGAACACTTCTCATGTTAAGTACTGAAAAAGTGTTTTGCAATGGATTTAATTTTTCATATCTTATTTATCTTATGTCATTCAGTTACTGGATTCATATCTCTTTTTGCATGATTTTTTTTTCTAAATTGCAAAAAGTGTATACATAGAAACAGTTTTCCATCTCTGTAAAAATAATTTAGAACTACATGTAATATGAACAAGTAAATAAATATTTATCTTACCCTTTCTCTCCAAGCTCCTGACATCCTTTCAAAATGATCCTCTGGAGAAAAAAAATAGATAAGCAAAATATTAGTACACTAACAAATGAAATATCTATGTGTAAAATAATGGGAACATAATACACCATTTAGCAACACAACAATCTAGAATTCCTAAACTAACTCAATGTGCAGGTATCAATAAATATAAAGACAGTCGTTTGGTCATATTAACATCATGTCCATTTCTTGGGCAGAAACACCAAGACATTGGCACGATAATACAGATGATAATTTTTTTCCTTTTAAGTTTGAGACCTAGAGTCTAGAGAAACATGAAGATGGCTCAAAAAAAAATCTTTACAGCAAGAAATTCAACACTTGGCCCCACTATAACACAAAGGTTTGAGATCAACTTGAAAATGGATTCAGGGTTGCATGCGTTTTTTGTCAGCAGACTGAGCAGTAGCAATCAGAATTATTCTTTCAAATATGCAATTGATTGCAATCCTTTGTGTTATGGAGCCCTGAAATACATACTTCAATTTTCCTGGAGCCATTGGTGATAGTCTTGATGCTGTTGTTATCCACCTTGGAGAATGACAAGTTGAGTGACTTCAGCTCTCGGCACACCTGACCTGCAGATTGTTTGCATAATAAAGAACATTCAACAGCACGATCAATGACATCTTCTCGGGCCCTGTTGCAGGGAGAGTTGCAATCAAATGCAACTCCAAAATCAAACACAACTTGATTTTCAACCAATCAGAAGATGATTATTGAGTTGCAATTAAACACAATTCTTAATGCAACAGACCCTTGAATTCTTTGCACATTAGAGCCCTGTCTTATTTAGCATTAAGACTGATTTAATGGGCATGCGACAATTTGGTCAAATACCAATAAGCAGGTTGTCCAAACTAGGCCAAAGAGATTTAAATAAATTTGGTGTACTAGAGATTTATGTATCAATCATATAGGAATTGAGAGAATTAACAATGAAAATATTTGTCTCAATCATCTCTTAGTCTAAATATGATGTAATGCCCATAAATTTGTGTACAGCTATAACAAAGGAGATGAATTTTCGCTGCATGAGTTGGCACAGATTCTGATATGTGTATATTGTGTGCGACTCGATGCAAAAATTATTGTATTTGAGACTTGATACACTGATTCACATTCATGAATATAAGTCAGCAGTCTGTAGTGCTACCTCTGTACACAAAAGAATATCACAGTGGTATTTGGGTCATGTGTGATATGTCTTAAGCCACCACTTACCTATACAATTAAGTGATCTTACAGAGAGAAACCTTGGAGAGGCCGAGATGTCCAAATGTTTGAGATTGTAGCAACCCTTGAATAGAATAGACTTCAAGATAGCATCGGTCATTACAGTGGGGCCCACTGAAATGATACAAGGTAGAATAAGATGAGAGAATTTAGGAGGAAGGGTTTTACAGTCATAGATGTGATTATTCAATATTCCACAAAGGACTTCCATAGTTCCATGCCATCACCTGAATAGTAGATAAACAATGAGGAAGAGAAAGGGAAAAAAGAATTGGAGAGAATGTGCGAAATTGTCAAAGAGATGCCCTAGGGCAAGCAAAGGAATATAATCTACCTAATTGATCATGAGAGCATTTTGGCATTCAAGTTAGAATTTAAATATCTGGGGATGTAATTCAAATGTCCCCTCCCTTCTCCTGCATGTGTTCATAAAACAAACCAAGAGAGGGAGAAAAAATATATATACATAAACATGGAACAAATAGGGAGTAAGAAAGAGAGGGGGAGCTAATACAAAGGGAATCAGGAAGAGAAGGGGAAAGGCTGATTATAAAAAGAGAGTAAGGGAGGGTGTGACAGAAAGAGATTGGTGATAAGAGAATCAAAATGAGATACCAACCTTGTTCTTCTGAGAATGAAAATCCCTTGAATATATTAGTGAAGTGAAGGGAAGACTGAGAAAGCCATGTTGCTTCACACACCTTTCGCCATCTCTTGCATACTGTAAAAGAAGACAACAAAAATAATACTTCCAATTTCTAAGCACTTTACATCCTCGCCATTTGATGATTTTTCCTTGCATCATATTATTACATTAAGTACACCGACTCTTGAGCGTGCACAATCAAATCTGGAAATGGCCAGATCAAAAAGACAAAACAAATCAAAGTTATCAAATATTTCAACATTGTTAATATAACATCATTAAAATAAAGATCAAACTTGATTATTAAAATTAAGTTTAAAAACAGGTCAGTCATATGACATACGGCCTTTCATCTCATGGCCCCACTATAAGATCAGAAAATAGTCATTATAGATAAATAAGCTTGAAGTCTGAAGTTGATGTGTACATTCTGAAGATATATGAGAAAGACTCTCAAGTGACACAACAATTCGCTTAAATATTACATGATCTATATTCACCTGACAAAATACAGATCATTTCTTACATGGTCAAGTAGCCTAAGATCTTGATAAGCATGTCATCAGAAAGAACACTGACCAAAGACCTTTCTTCAAAGATCTTTCTTTAATCCTCATTCTAAATGGATGGTAGCTTGACAAATATTTGTGGTGAAAATAATCTAGACTCACCTGATTCAATAGCAATCCTTTCTTGCATGGTGAGGTAGCTAAAGATCTTGATAAGCACGTCATCAGGAAGACTATTGACCAAAGAATCATCTTCAAACACCTTGCCTTCATACCCATCCCCAATGGAAGGTGGCTCTTCTTTAACAGTCTGTGGCATTACATCAGCTTTGGATTCATGGCTGGAGGCTACCTTGCTCTTGTCCTTTTGGCTTTGCCTTGACCTTCTCTGCACATTGCTGCATTTCATTAACCTGAAAGATATAATTGTTTTATAGTCATATAGACCAATTTTTTTGGAGGAATTTGCCAACAGAGTAACTGGGGTTATAATTAGTTGGAACATAATTTTTTAATGTAACACAAGAGCACACCTACTTAGGAGACAAGAATTGAAACACATGAATTTAAGCAAAAAATTAAGAAACTAATGAAATCCTGCATGAAAATATAAATTCTTTATTACTCTTTATTTCAAAAAAGGTGTTTAATATCAGCTCTTCATTAAAAAAACAGAATGACTTCAACAGGAGGACATAAAGACATGGTGGATATGAGCTTAGAAACTGAGTTTATGCAGATATATGTATCAAGTAGGCTCTAAACTTTGCAAACTTTAGTGTCAAACTGCACTAAATTATAATTTAATGAAAGCTAATTGCAATTTGATAAAACGCCAAATTTATCATTTCTTATCATGATACAGAAATCTTCATAAAATGTCTATTATTACTGATTATCATTTTTATTATCAATTTAAAAATTATTATAATGATCATCAGTTTCATAATCAGACATAAAGGCGCTTACTTACCTCCCATCCAGAGTAAGTTCATAGTCAGAAGCAGCCTTAGCTCTCTCTGCTTCTGCCCTCTTCCGAAAAGTTATGAATGCTAATCTAAAAAAAAATAAACATTGATAGTTAGGGCAAAATTGGTTTATTTTCTTACAAGTTAGTTTGGGAATTATAACATATCAATAGTATTGTTTTGTAAGAATGAATTGTATGTGACTGTGACAGAATCTGCTCCCCTTCCAGACGTGTTTGCTGTATGAGCACTGCTTGCAAAATGAAAAGTGGTATGAATCACAAGATAGGCCAGATATCCAGCACATACAAATAGGAATTCTTGTATTTCTTTTTCCAAAGCCATTGCATGTGCTGAATGTAAAAAGCAATGATTGAAAATCAGAAAGTACTTTGATCCACATGATTGAGAATATCTATATATATTTTGAAAGTGTATCTTATCTTGCACATCTGCTTCCCAAAGCCAATGTGAATGTGTGTTCCTAATTTCCCAAGGACTCTTAAAAATAATGGAACATTATTGAAAAGAGGGAGATAAATGTACTCTAATGAGGAAGTTACTGTACTCATTCATAAGATTAAGCTCAGCGACATGTTGTGTGGAAAGTACTGTAAATAGGGTATGAGGCTTTAGAAAATTGTCTGCCTCCACATTTTAATCATGTCTAACAACAACAGCTGTTCAAGTTTTTCAACAACAACAAAAAAAAGAGTAAAAACAAAAAATCAATTCTGTAAAAAGTTTCACAGGATATATGGGCAAACTCATGATGCTAGATAAAAATATTATGACATCATAATGAAATTAATATGATGTCATATATCATAATTCATGATCTCAAAGTGAAATTATTGTGATGTCAATAAATTGTCCTCCCATAACTTAAAGACAATTTTGTAGACTTCAAACATATAAATAATGTGCCCTCTTGGATGCCCTCCCCCCCAAAAAAAAATAATGATAAGTAAATGAAAATAAAATAAAACAATAAAATAAATGAAAATAAATAAATAACTACATTTACAAAAATATATATACAAAAAATAAAAAAAAAATTGGCCAAAGTAGATTTTTTTTACCCTCTTGATCTCTTTCTGTTGCGATCTCTCAAGAGGTTGACCTGAGTCACATGACCAAAGTAGCTGAAAAAATCCTTAAGCTCTCCTGTCCGGACCTACAAATTCAGAGGATAATCAAAAGGCTACATATATATTTAAAGGTCAAGTCCACCCCAGAAAAATGTTGATTTAAATCAAAAGAGAAAAATCCAACAAGCACAAAGTTGAAAATTTCATCGAAATCAAGTTTCACTTATTTTTCACAAAATATTCTTGTCTTTTATTGTTTGAATTATATACAACATTTCAATTCCTACAAATTTGACAATAAGGACCAATTTGACTGAAACATAAAATGTTAAACAATGGTAATTCCAAATATTCAGGGAAAAATAAAATTTCTTTCACATTACCATGAGGAGAAATATAAAATATTTCCTATTAGGGGCCGTGGAACGGTTTTAAAAGTGTGTGTGGGGGGGCTGACCATACAAAAAAATCACAATCATATTGTAATTTTTACGTTTTTGTTCCGGTTTTGGAAAAAAGGTGGGGAGGCTGAAGCCCCCCCCCCCACCGCTGCCCCTGCATATAATATAATACAAAAGATTGAAAAGAAATGGTGAGTGGGTGATGTTATCAGTCCTCTCATTTGCATACAGACCAGCGCCCAGTCTTAAAAAGAGTAATTTTAGACGTTGCTGGCTTTCCATAGTTGCAATTGATCAAATCACTGAATTGCAACTCTTTTTAAGATGGGTCCAAGATTTGCATATAACTGTTTTTTCAAATAAAGTGAAAATTAAAGTCACAACTTTCTTATTTTACATCCGATTTTGATGAAATTTTCAGTGTTATGCTTGTTGGATTTTTCTCTCTTTATTTAAATCAACTTTCAGTTGGGTGAACTTGTCCTTTAAGTTATGGCACAAGGGGGAAAATTAGGGCTCTAGAGAAACAGGGGGTTAAAAAGCTTATCTTCTGTCTGTCACTGTCTGTCTGTCACTGTCTGTCTCTCACACATGTATACTCAATTTCACATATACCCCTGTTCTTATTTATTTTTTTCAATCATTTGTATTTCAATCCTTTATTTTTATTGCTTCTTGGCCTAAATTGACAGTAACATATTATCCTGGCACAAAATGCAATAGTAGCTTAACAGTAATTTATTTTGATAAGTTATATATTATTTGTCATTTTTAGATTGAAATTCAATTTGTACTGGGTAGGTAATTTATTGATGATAATCACATTTTTTTAGCATATGCAGTCTGTCATGAAGGTATAAAATTGTGCCAAGCTTTAACCCTAATTTTCCTGGGGGGTGAGCGGTTACAATATTACGCAACATTAAGTAAGTGCATGTCAGGCCCAAAATTGCTAAAAAATGTGATTTCATGTTCAAATCCAATGCAAATTGTGTATTTAGTCAAAATTCATAAATGTATCATTTCTAATTCTACTGATTAAACTTAATTAATTTTGCCTTGTTTATGATCAGAATTAAGTCTGGAACGATTTACATAAATAAAAACAAAAAGTAAAAAAACAAAGAAGTACGTAAAGAATTAAAAAAACAATAAAATACATAAGAAATCGGTCTTGGCATCAGATTTTTTTCATTCACAATTGTTAGAAATACTATAAAGAATATTTTCACCAAAAAATAGCATTCTAAGAGCTATATTTAGTGAATCAAAGCAAAAAGTATGATTTCATGAATAAATTAGCATAATTGATTCATATAAAATAAAAAAATTAATTCAGTGAAATTCACCAAAGCAACTGCATAGATTAAGTCATTCTCTATCATCATGCAAATTTTTGTCGTGATCGCGCAATCCGCGGCTGAGATCTTGATCCCCCCCCCGGGAATGACAAGAATAAAAATACCCCGGGAGATTTAGGGTTAAGAACCACATAACCAGGCTTTTCAAAATATTTGGCTATTTGATATTTTTACCAACTCCGCGCCTTACAGATTCATCATGAAAATTATCTAAAGTGATAAATTTAGCAATTATCAGCCCCGGCCATGTCCTGATATTTTGGATTAAAGATGTCCTTACCTGATAGCTGATGTTGCTTACAAAGATCTTGGTATCACTGGACTGGTCATCTTCATCTCCCATAATACAATTATTAGAAGGAACATCACCATCATCATTCCTCTTACTTTTTATGGGATCCAACTTCCTTCTGTCACCCATGGTCTCCTTCTCCTCAAATTCTTCATACAGCGTCTTAACCTTCAGATTCAAATCAAAATGATCAGTCCTTAGAATCAGTCACTTGTTGCACCTTGCAGTTGAAGTTTGCAATCACCCATCTATAAAAGGTCAAGTCCACCTCAGAAAAATGTTGATTTAAATCAATAGAGAAAAATCAGACAAGCACAATGCTGAAAATTTCATCAAAATCGGATGTAAAATAAGAAAGTTATGACATTTCAAAGTTTCGCTTATTTTTAACAAAATAGTTATATGAACGAGCCAGTTACATCCAAATGAGAGAGTCGATGATGTCACTCACTCACTATTTCTTTTGTTTTTTATTGTTTGAATTATACAATATTTCAATTTTTACGAATTTGATGATTATGACCTCCTTGCCTTAAGCACAAAATGTTAAAATAATGGAATTCCACGTGTTCAGGGAAGAATAAAACTTCATTTCACATGACAATGACAAGAAAATCATAATATTTCATATTTCATGTAATAAAATACAAAAGAAATAGTGAGTGAGTGATGTCATCAGTTCCCTCATTTGTATACCAACCGAGATGTGCATATAACTGTTTAGTGAAATGAAGCAAAACTTTAAAATGTCATTTTATAACTTTCTTATTTTACATCCAATTTTGATGGAATTTTCAGCATTGTGCTTGTCTGATTTTTCTCTTTTTATTAAAATCAAGTTTTTGTTGGGGTGGACTTGTCCTTAAAGTAAATTCCTCAAAAAAAAGTTTGGAAATCTGACTTTGATCGATTGGGGGGCAGTCAAATATGTTGCTGTACACACGCATGACCAAAAAACATGTGTTTAAAGGCCCAAGGGGTGTTTTTCAGTTTTGGACACGGGCCGCGCGTGCACTCGTTAAGAGCTTATAAGGCAATAAGGGTATCAAAAACAGCATTTGCCCAAAAGAAAAAGAGAAAAAAGCCAAACATTGCCACCCTTATTTTGTATCATAACCTTGTTCATTGAGAATGAGTGCCCGCAGGCACTCATTCAATGAACAAGGTTATACTATAACCTTGTTCTCAGTTATATCTCCATGTGTGGCAAAATAAGGGTGGCAATGTTTGGCTTATTTTCTCTTTTACTTTGGGGCAAATGATTGATTTTTTTACACTGACAGTTTCCATTACACCTTTTATTCATATAACTCGGCTCTTATTTAAATTTGATTCTTTAAATCATTTTTTTCTTAATTAAAAATAACCCTTCCTATGAGATAAAAAATGAAAATTTTCTTGCCATATTACTTTCCACCAATAGAGGGCGTACCCAAAAATATGCCCAAAATTCAAGTTTTTGAGCGCGCTGGTGAATACAAAAATCATTCCCAAGTTACTAATGAAAAATAAATTGCAACTGTATGGAAATTAGTAATTTTGGTCACAAAAGCGATATTTTAATGATTTTTTAAAGTGTGTGCCCTGTACAACATTGGCATACCATAGTCCTACCTGTAGATTCCCCACAGGCAGGGTGGTAGCAGTGAACAAGTGCCCGCAGGGTCATATTCTGTGACAACTGTTTAGGGGCCAAAATATGCATGTGTAAATAAACTGTAATAAAGCCTGAAAAAAACACGGCATTATCGTGAAATAGGTGTCCAGTTTCCTAATTCCCCCGGACACTTACCAAATGAAAAACATGTCCTCCTTTATTAAAGGCTCAGTTTCGGTTCGCCGCGATATGTCTCCCTCTACTCTAGCTCTCAATCTCTCGTCTGATCGATGATGTCATCATATAGCTTTATTTAGTCGCTCGTGCGCATGTATGGGGAGGGTTCTATGGGAGGGTTACGTGTGGAAAGAGGTATCCACTGTGTACAAGTCTATGGAGAATTTCTCTGTGCGTTTCTACACACTGGTGTCCTAATACACGAGTAAATTAAGGCTTGTTAAACTTTGTTAACTAGTGTTTTTTAGTTTGATTTTGGTATTTTGGTGTCCTATTTCACGACTATATTAAAGCTTGTTCACCCTTGTTAAATAATGATTGTAATTTATATTTTGGTGTCCTATCTCATGACTAAATTAAGGCTTGTTAAACCTTGTTATTTGGTGGTTGGATGTCAATGAGAAATTACGTGGGGAAAGAGGTGTCCACTGTGTACAAGTCTACGGAGAGTTTCTCCGTGCGTTTCTACAGACTGGTGTCCTATTTCACGAGTAAATTAAGGCTTGTTAAACCTTGTTAACTAATGATTTTACTTTTAATTTTGGTGTCCTATTTCACGACTAGATAAAAGCTTGTTAACCCTTGTTAAATAATGATTTTAATTTATATTTTGGTGTCCTAATTCACGACTAAATTAAGGCTTGTTAAACCTTGTTAAATACTGTTTATTTGTGTTATTTATAGTTTACAATATAATGATAGCCTACTGTCTAAGTGGCAGAGTGGTCTTGAAGAGGAGGGAAATGAGGGGTAGATGGAATATACAGGTTAATTACCATTTTGATTTAACTATTTTTTTTTGGGGGGGTGTCCTATTTCATGACTAGATTAAAGCTTGCTTATTCGTATTATGTATAGTTTGCGATATTAGGATAGCCTACTGTCTAAAAGTGGCAGAGTGGTTTTGAAGAGGAGGGAAATGAGGGGTAGATGGAATATACAGGTTAATTACCATGATTACTGATATTGTTTTGACTGATTTTGGTGTCCTATTTCACGACTAGATTAAAGTTTGGTCTTTCGTTAAAAATAAAAACATATTAAGATAAATGTGGTAGAGCGGCCTTAAAGAGGAGGGAAATGAGGGGTAGATGGACAGTTTTTGTTTTACAATATACTTTGTGCCCTATTTCACACAATTCATATGATTCTGACTTTTGCGAATTCGTCAACTCGATTGGCCATAGAGCGCTTCGAGTGGGTGGATACTAGTCTGTACATGACTTGTATACTGTACGTGTAGGCCGCGAAACCTATTCAGATTTTAAGGCGTGGTTTGTTTTGCTCAGTAGTCAAGCCGAACAGACCACTCCTACAAACTGTCTCACATAATTTTCATGCAATCATACATTCTCGAAATCTCCGGGCGAAAAGTACAAATTGCACGTGCATCAGATCGATAAAAGTATCCGTATATTGTAATCGACAAATTCCCTAAATAATTTAGTGTGGCCGTGTAGTGGTTGCAATTGGACATTGATATACTTACCCCCCCTCCCATGAATGTCTACAAACAGTTCATAAAAGGTTCCTTCTCAAGTCAATATATCAAATAATTTCAGCTCCTGCTTTTTATGACCATACCACATCTTGTTTGTGATTACAAAAAAAAATATTTTATGTCACAATTTAGGTCTAAATTGCCAAAATATTTCAGATCGCGGGATTGTGAGAGCAATCAGCACTGGGAATTAAACCTAATTGTGGGCCTAATTGACGAAATAAAGAATAAAGCTTTGATTGTTTGCGAGTGCACAAATGCTAGCAATTGATATATTATTAGCCCACGTGTAGAGTACCTTTATATAGAGAGTAGCGACATAGGGGGACCGGAATTGAACCGAAAGTGAAACAAAATGGCGCCGTGTATTGTTTATTGTTATATCTACCATTGTCTACGAGTGAAACAAAATGGCTCCTATCGCTGAGTTGTCGCTACTCTCTATATAAAGGTACTCTACCCACTTGGCCAAACACACTCCCTCTATCTCTCACATCTACGAAGAAGCCAAAACGTAGATCGTGTGTGCCTTTCGCCGTGCGTTGCATGCATGCACGCACTGTACTGGCCTATAAGCTGATTGGTCGGAAGTGAGTTTGTACATGAGCATAATGGTGCCGCAGTCGCGTGCAGGGCCAAGTGAATGAAGTGTTGGCTAATATAGGGCGTGGCTCATCTCAAGAGTAATTGACGAGTAATACTTTCTTGCATGCGTATCCTTGGGCACGTATCAATCAAATTATGCCAAATAGCTGTCTGTCATGGAGTAAACTACAAGATCATGTAATTTACAAATAAATTCTCAGCGTGCAATGCCGGTGCAATGAAACTATGTTGCCAGTTCAATACTGTGATAGACTACACACGCACACACATGCATGCAAACACTCCATGCATTGGCAAGCTGGCTAGATGGAGTGTACTCACGCTCGTACCCAGCCTCAATCTGATTGGTCGAAAGTCACTTCTTATGCTCACATATCGGCGCAGTACGGTATTCGCGTGCATATAGGAGGTCGTGCTAGAGATTTGTATACATCCCTCTGTGTATAGTTTAAACTAGCTTTGCCTTGGCTTGCCGATCGAAAGCCGTGGCTCAAGTCATGGCCAGCTTGCAGGCACGTTTTTCAAAGTGGGGGGCCGACCATGCAAAAAATCCCAATCATATGGTTATTTTTGCGTTTTTGTACACTATTTTGGAAAAAAAAGTGGGTGGAGGGGCTGAAGTCCCCCCGGTTCCGGGCCCCTGCAAAGATCCTATTATCTAGTAATTGATTATAAATATGCAAACTCCATGATTCCTGTAATGAATGAGTGTCAAGGTGGCGACTTGCAGCATGTTAATGGTCATTAGCAATGTTTGTTTCCCTCTCAGAATATTCATATCTTCATCTCTCCTCTCTCTCTCTCTCTCCCTCTCTCTCTTTCCTTGTGCATTTTAATTCTAAGCTGATTTGACAGAAGTGTCTTCGTATAAAAAAAATAATGGAAATGATTACGCAGGCGCGCACACTTTGGTCGTCTGTATATAGTAGGGCGAGTGCCTCGGGGGTTGTGTGTGCATGTAGACTAGCTTCCATATATGGTTTTAAAAGGCTTGGTTTGTGATGAGCTCCCTGAGCAGAGTGCGAGCAGTTGTCATTCAGTGATTCTGGATAGTAAAGTACTACAAGATCCAGTGCAATCTACTCTTAAAATTCACAGCATGCAACTAACATGACTGCGAGTAGAGTAAAAAAAACTTTTTATTTATTCCACTACTCATGCTCAATATTTTGCCCTATGAGAAAATATGGAATGTACCATAATTTACAAAGGGTAATTACTGATTAGATAATGCATTGTGCAATCAATGCAAAGAAGTCTACTGCCACTTCTCGACTACATGTACAAAAAATGACATCATAAACAGTGTATGCTCCATGAATTAAGGGAGGGGATGATTTCGTCAAATTTTCAATCAAGCATTCACTTTGAAACTAAAATACGTCTACAATATACAACCCCATTGAAATATCAAAATGGAAAGGTCTTGCATAGTAACAAAGTTCAATGCTATATTTTGCGCATGCTCTAAAACTTGTCTGTGATGCCATTGGTTCATGGAAAATATGAGATTATGACATGGAACTAATACAAACCTCATAGGGGTGTTAAAAGTCATCTTGCAACTTGACAATCATTAGGCCCTTATCGTTTTTTATTATTCGGAATGACTTCGAGAAATCGGGAAATCTATCATTTGTGGACCGATATACAGGATATTATTGGTGATGCTAGGAAATGGCCTCGCAATATAAGGTGTTTTTGGACGAAAAATTTGAGACACTGGAACAGATGCTTAGTGGCAGCATTTGTTTTTGTTAATGGCCTTAACCCTGATGTATTTTTAGACTGGGCAACGCTTATGGAACTGTGTAGAGAAAGGTCAAGTTTCAACCACTTTAGAGCGTTGTTTAGATTGTTCGAAGGAGGAAGGAACTACCGACTCTATGCGTGGAATGTATCGACAGGGCGCTACAAGTTTTTGGATGGAACACCAAAATATTATTAAACAGAGGTAAGTGCCCCTACTTTTTTTAATAGAATATTCCTATTATTATGTTAATAGTATAATTATGCAAACTCTTTTCAATTAATGATATTTTTGGCGGCAATCAAGGGTATAAATAAGGGAAAATTGGAGGGAAATCATCACTTTGCCAACATGTTTTGGAGTAAACGCCTTCCAGACCCTTCGACGGGGAGATTCGAACATTGGAAAAATCCATTCAACTTCTACAACCTTTTAATCAGTCTTAATGACAAGTCTTTGTATAGTTGGCTGAAAGAAAACCGCCTAATCGCTGCATCAGTCAACTGTGCAGTCTGCACCAGGAGGTGCAAAGTAACTTCTGCGAAAAAAAAAGGTGGCGTTATCTGGAGATGTCGAGGATCGGTCACTTGGCCTCATTCTACAAGCCACTCCGTCCATCACAACTCTATCTTTGAAGGCTCTCATTTCGATGTCAGAGAAATCCTGGTCTTTATCAGGAAATGGATACTATCCTCTTCACTCCATCGATGTTCCGTGACCGCTGGTATGGACTACAAACGTACTGCAGTGGACTGGGCGAATTTTATGAGAGACATTTGCTGCAAATTCGTCAACGAATTGTACTATGGTACCTTTCCGGAACAATTTTCGGGGGAAGTAGAGATCGATGAAAGTCTATTCGGACGTAGGTGCAAGTTCAACCGAGGGGATCCTCGTGGTGTCAAGGTGTGGATTTTGGGGATGATTGAACGCTCCTCGAATCGCATCATCATCTACCCCGTGGACGAAAGGAACGAGGCCACTCTAATTCCTCTCATCGAGCGTCACGTCACCAAGGGCTCAACGATATACAGCGATGGATGGAGGGCCTACAGCTCGTTGAACAGGAGGGGGTATCAACATTTCACAGTCGAGCATAAGCATACCTTCAAACAGCTGTATAAGAACGACGACACTGGCGATGTAAAGGAAGTTCACACCAATACGATTGAGGGAGCGTGGAAACTGGCGAAAGACCACTTCAAGCAGATGAATGGCACTCGTCTCTCCAACTTCGAAGGGCATCTCTGTGAGGTGATCTGGCGAAATAGGGTCGCTTGTCAGAAGTTGGATCGTATCTGCAACTTCTTCGCCCTCATCCAAGAGTACTATTCACTGGTCCGCAAACCATCGCTAGAAGTTCGCTACCCGGTGTTTGACTCTTGGAACGCTCACCAAGAGGAAGATAGGATAACTAGAGCATTCGAGCCTGAGATTGAGCAGATCCCATCAGATGAGCCAACACGAACAGAGCCGATGGAGCAACATGAGAGACAGCGACCAGTGTCTGGAATGCCATCAACCTCTAAGGAGCAAGTCATCACCCCGCTACCAAAAAGTCCATCTCGTCCCTGCCTGGCCATGAAGCGTCACATTATGAGTCCTGGTCGCAAGTCCTCAAAAGGAAAAAAGAAGGCAGCAAAACGGGACAAAACTACCAGTACACTATGCCACCCAGCCGGTTTCATCCCTGTGGACAAAAAGGGAAAAGCAATTGCAACAAAGACATCTGAACGCCCCTGGCTACGGAAAATGTGACTTCCAATATGAATTCTCATCGGACAGGGATTTTCAGTAAGAAACTCTCTTAATATTCTTTTTCACGAGCTAACCTATTCAATCCTTGCTGAAATAATTAAGAATACCTAACTCCATGAAATATTTTTTTCTTCCTTTATAAAGTCCAAAGTGAAAATGATTATTTTCTCAATAACTCTTTCTTAAAGAAATTAGACTGAAATTATAAGATTCCATGCACATTTTGCAAGCCGTATGTGAATTTATTTATAGTGAAATAATTTCTGAATCTTTTCCAAAATATTATTCAATGTGACATTCTTTATGTGAATCTGCAGTGTAAGGATCCTAATGCTGTTATTATTGTGTGATTGCACTTTTGCTATAGGGCTGCATGACTGTGTTGACATTCGCGGAGATGTAATTGACATTGTAATGTACACATTTTTTAAATGTCGCATAGAGACGGCGTGCCCGGGGAAGTCTTTAATCTAAGCTTTATTTAGTCAGTATGCTATTGAATTGAAAACACAACCTCTAGAGTAGTATGTATTTCTCGTGATAATATAATTATGAATGAAAACATAATTTTGTCTGTTAAAAGTCTAATCAAGCATTATAAATCAGAAACATTGTTGTTTATATTTCAAGACCGACACCCTGCAAGCAGTATTTTGACTGCTAACTTAATAGACCTATATCACGGAAGTCAAAATGGCAAATGTATAAAGTCATATACAATGTTTGGGATTCGCGAATGGGTTTAATGTTATTTGGCCCTACGAGTTTGCTGGATCGAGGCACAATCATTCTATTTTCACTCAAATAATGTTGTGATGTTTATAACGGATTAATTTGCATTATATGTAATAAATAAGAGTTTCGAAAGTTCAAGATAATCATATCAATCATTTCTGATGGAAAGGTCAATATTGAAAATCTCTTTTTGACAACAATTAATAGTCTGATAAATGCTATAGCATATCAATTTTGTGATTCATGTTCAATGAGTGGGAACTTTTGGTATTAAATAAATAAATGTGATTAAACTGTTAAAAATGAAAATATACTTTTTAAATATTTTATGTTCTTATTAGTGACATTGATGTTTTTTGCTGCAACATTGGTCAATGATGGTAATCTTATGTGCTGATTGCTTAAAAGTGTGAATAATTCGCTGCACTTAAAGAGTCTGACTTCATGATCTTTGCTCTGGTGGAGCATGCTTTCAAATGCCAATTGAATGAATATAAGGTGCATATTAGCATATTAGCAAGCCTTAATTTAGTCGTGAAAAAGGAAACCAAAATACAAATCAAAATCATAATTTAACAAGAGTAAACAAGCTTTAATATAGTCGTGAAATAGGACACCAAAACCCCCCCAAAACACTCTAAAATCACTAGTTAACAAGGTTTAACAAGCCTTAATTTACTCATGAAATAGGACACCAGTCTGTAGAAACGCACGGAGAAACTCTCCGTAGACTTGTACACAGTGGACACCTCTTTCCCCACGTAATTTCTCATTGACATCCAACCACCAAATAACAAGGTTTAACAAGCCTTAATTTAGTCGTGAAATAGGACACCAAAATACAAATCAAAATCATAATTTAACAAGAGTAAACAAGCTTTAATATAGTCGTGAAATAGGACACCAACAACAAAATAAATCACTAGTTAACAAGGTTTAGCAAGCCTTAATTTACTCGTGAAATAGGACACCAGTCTGTAGAAACGCACAGAGAAACTCTCCGTAGACTTGTACACAGTGGACACCTCTTTCCCCACGTAATTTCTCATTGACATCCAACCTCCAAATAACAAGGTTTAACAAGCCTTAATTTAGTCGTGAAATAGGACACCAAAATACAAATCAAAATCATAAATTAACAAGGGTAAACAAGCTTTAATATAGTCGTGAAATAGGACTCCAAAACGCTCTAAAAACACTAGTTAACATGGTTTAACAAGCCTTAATTTACTCGTGAAATAGGACACTAGTCTGTAGAAATGTATGGAGATCTCCCCATAGACTTGTACACAATGGACACCTCTTTCCTCACATAATTTCTCATTGTCATCTAACCGCAAAATAACAAGGGTTAACAAGCCTCAATTTAGTCGTGAAATAGGACACCAAAATAAAATTAAAAATAATTAGTTAACAAGGGTTAACAAGCCTTAATTTAGTCGTGAAATAGGACACCATTAAATACAAACTATTCACATAATTTAGTTTCCTTTTTCAGTCTATAATTCAGAAGTCGATTGAAAAACCGTCCCTCGCTGTAAAAGTCGTTCAATAGAATATTGTGTGAGGAGCAAGGAACCAGAAGCGACTGCTCTGTGTGGAGAGTTTCGCATCGGGAACAAAAGGTTTCGCATCAGATCTTTTGAAAATTGTTGAAGCGAGGATTTCTTTAGAAAATCATGGTAAGGTAGATCCCGGTTCAAATAAGTGTCCAGGGGAGGTATTCTGAAAACGTTCTTATCTTTGTTCTTATCTTTTATCTTATCTCACTGAGATAAGAAGACGCTAAAATCATTGCAAATCGGTATTCTGAAAATCTTCTTAACGCGTTCTTATCTCTGTAAGGACTGCCCCCTTCTTATCTCCAACACGCCCATTTTTAAGATTTTACCAATCAAAATGCGCTTTATATTGGCAGTTTAACCAATAGAAGCGTTCCTTATGTGAAGAGAATATCATGGGTGCTGCGCGTTCACCGTTTCTGGCGCATTGCGCGAAATAGGCATTTTATACGCAATGACTGATTTTATCATTTCGAGACGTCCACGTGCAAAAAAAAGTAAGAAAAGTAAATAAAGCAGGTACGAATAAAGAACAAAATATGAAGAAAGAAAGTAAGTAGGTATGAAAGAAAGAAGACAGAAAAGGGTCAGAATGAAGCAGGAAAAAAAAGATGAAAGGGAAAAAGCAGAAAATAATGAAAAAATAAAGAGTAAACGAAAGAAAGCAAGCAAAAAGAATTCAAAAATAAAAAAGAAAATAGAATGAATAAAAGAAGGAAAAGGAAGAAAAAAATAGAACAATTATCCATGATAAAGTGAAGGAACAAAAATGAAGAAAAAAAAGAAATTAACTAAAAGGAATACACACAAAAATAGAAAAAGGTCAAACTAATATAAGATAAAATAAATTAACAAGGAACCGAAAAAGAAAAAAGTCTAAAAAAAACGAATGAAAGAAAGTTAGAAAGAAATAAAAAGAAAGAGAAAAAAGGGAATAGAAATGTAAAAAGTGAAGGAAGAGAGAAAAAAAAAGAAAATTAAACAAAGAAATAAAGATGAGAGAAAAAAATGAAAGGAAATTTGACGCAAATATGAAGACTACAAAAAGATAAAGAAAGAAAGGTAAATTCATAGAAAAAAGAAATAAGGAAAGAAAGAAAGAAAAAAAAGAAAGAAAGAAAAAGAAAACGAAAGGGAAAATAAAAAGTTGGGAAAAAAAAACCGAAAAAAAATCAATGGAAAGAATAAAGAAAAAGTTAATAGAAGAAAGACAGAGAGAAGAAAGAAAGTAAAGAAAAGAGTAAATAAAGAACGAACGAAAAAAGAATGAGCAAAATAAAGGAAAAAAAAGAAAGTAAAAAAGACACAAAAGTGTCAGAAAGCAGAAATAAAAAATAAGAAAAATTAATTATTAAAGGGAAGGAAGAAAAAGGGGGAAAATGAAATGAATGATTAAAAAAGGAAAAGCATGTATAAAAACGAAAAAATGGAAGAAAAATAAGGAAGAAAAATAAAGATTACAAACAAGTGAAGGAAGAAAGAAAGAAAAAAGAAAAAGAAAGAAAAGGAAGAGAAACGGGGGGAAAGCAGAAAAAAGACTCAGTAAAGAAAAAAAAAGAAAGGGATAAAACGAAAAGGGAAAATAAAAAAGGAAGAAAGATGAGTATAAATGAAAGAAAGCAAAAAAAAAAAAGAAATTAAAAGATTCAAACAGAACAAAAGTAAAGATATAAATGAAGAATGAAAGAAAAGAAGAAAGACAGACAGATAGGAAGAAAGACAGACAGATAGAAAGGAAGAAAGACAAACAGATAGAAAGGAAGAAAGACAGACAGAAAGACAGACATATAGAAAGGACAAAAGACAGACAGATAGAAAGACAGATAGAAAGGAATAAAAAATGGAAAAGAAGGGATAGAAAAAAAGAGACGGGCAAAATAAAGGGTGAATGAAATAAATGGTGGGAGAAATACTTGTGGGTACTTGCTACTACTAGAGGCCATCGATTTTGAGCAAGAAAAAACGCGGACATCGTGAGATGTGATAACCCTCTAGCTCTAGCTATCTTAAATATTATCTTAAATATCGTGAAAGATAGGAAAGAAAAAAGATAAGAACGTTTTCAGAAAACCACTTATCTACATTCTGTTCTTATCTTTTAGCGCGCTTTGGTATTATATGCGTGAGTTGTAAATTTACGCGCTCAGCATTGGGTGGAGAGCAAGATAAGAACAAAGATAAGAACAAAAGATAAGAAAAAGATAAGAACGTTTTCAGAATACCAATTTAATAAGAACGTTTTCAGAATACCGCCCCAGTTTCCTAAAGAACGGAATGGCCAAAAAAACTTGTTTAGGGTTGTTTTGCACACAGAGAAAAACTCGTTTAGGGGGTGTTTGGAAATAAATTGGCTATGCGTGCGTATAGCAATACATTTGACTGCCCCCCCCCCCCCCAGAATCATTCAGATTTCAGGGGCCCTTCGGCCTCGATCATACCCACCGTAATTTTCAATACGTGGGACTGATTGAAAGAAAAGTTTCCATACTTCCAAATTATTATAATGAAGTTCATGAAGTTAGGCCTACCAATATTTCTTGACCGTCACAAGAAGCTTTCTTTGATCTCTTCAATCTCCAGAAGTAATATGATAGTGTTGCAATAGTTGCTATCACACATACTGTAATAACAGCTTTGGAATCCTTGTGAATTGGCATACTCTTTGTCGAACTGTCAAGAGAAGTTCAGTCGCAAAGATCGCCGACGAGTCGAGTTTGTATTACCCGCGCCGCGGGCCCACTCACGCACGCAGCCCGGCCCCGCGCTAGCTTGGCCAGGCGCTAGGCCGAGGTAACCCAGGGAGCCAAACTGTTTTTACTGACACCTATAATCGTCTGATAATTATAAACACAAGGCAGCTACCAAATAGTATACATGTACTGTAATTACCTAATTACCTTTACCCAAGGTTTTGGAAGAGTGCTGTGGATCCCAGCAGTCAGGCTTCCAGTATAACCAAGCTAAAAATGACTCATTAAAAATCCTTATCTCTAGATAACTGATTTATAAATATATATATATATATAAGAGACAAAGAGGTAATACATTGCAGTTCCAACAAAGTTTATTTTGAATCATTTTCCAAATTTTCGACCCAAACCTCACGTCTTCATCAGGGATACAAAGCTCAAAGTGACAAGCCATCCCGCAAGATAAACTATATACAGTACGTATCCAAAAAAAGTTTACACTTTGAAAAAGCCCTGGGAATTAAAAACATTTACAAGATGTGGGTAATTTTTTCACATATAATCTTGGGTTTGGGTCTCATCTATCCAATGAAAGTAAAAGTTTTGACAGAATGTTACACTTCAGTGAGCACGTCCATTTTCGCAGAAATCTGTTTGCGCAGAAATGCTCATTTTCACGCTGTGTCAAGGGGAAAGGGCGAAATCAAACTTACCCTGCGAAACATTTCTTAGGAACCTACATTTCTCTTGCACTTTTGGTCAATTGAAATAAAACGGATACATTCAAGCATTTTGTAACTATTTTGCCACCCAAATTTAAATTTCAACACGTATTAAGCACAACCTTTACCCTTTTTGTGCCAGCTGGATCTGAGGACACTGAATCTGAACAATTTTTTTATCAGACATCTCCAGCATTTTTCACCAAGTTTGTATCATTTAAAGAGGGTTTACATTTCATATTTCCTTAAATACTTAATTCTCCACACTTTTCCAAAGCTTGACAATAAATAACAAAAGGAAAATCAAGCCTAAGCCGGTAAATCACAGCTCAGTGTAAAGCAAATATCGTCACGATGGCCTCGGTGTGTGCATGATGGGGGAGTGGGGTGGGGCGCAATGCACTCTTCAAAGTGCTTTGGGCCAGAAAACAAGTTTAAAAAGGTAAAATATATCTTCAAATCAATTTTATTAGCTAAGTTCCACATGTTCTTCATGATTAAGGTCTACTTTTTTTCGCATAACTATTTCAAACTTCCGGCTGCGCAAATCATTTTTCACTAAATTTTCAAAATTTAGTGGTGCTCACTCAAGCGGAAATATTTTTGACAGTTATATCGTCATTTGCTTAAATGGATCTGTTCCAATGCTAAAATGTGGAAAAATCTTCAAGATATTACAAATGTATAATTTTAAAGGATTTTTTCTAAGTGTAAATACGCACTGTATAATATATATATTGAATATATAACGATGCCATTCTACGTTTTCCACCACAAAGAGAGAAAAAAATTGTAGGCCATATATGTATGAGTAGGTATTGAATAATGCATTATTCCAATCATGTCTATGCTTTAAAAAGAATAATAATATGTAGAATAAAAGAAATTAAAACAAACGGGGGGGGGGATGACGGATGGAAAATAAAAGGAAGAAGACAAGTGAATACATAGCCAAAACTGTGGTGTTAACCGGTGTACATGTTACTGCAACACCTTTGGTTGTTACATTTACACTATTTGGTGTTATGGTTAATCTCGAGGGTGTAATAATACCTCAGGGTGTTCAAGCCCCTATTAACACCAAACTGATGTCATGTTTAACACCACAGTTTTTACAGTGTAAAATAAGGTGAAGAGGAAGACTTAGAAAATAAAAAACTCTTTCATGTCACTATATAAATCTCGAGGGGTAGTAGAATGCGGATGGAGGGTGTATGTGTGAGGCCTAATTAACTTGCAAGTGGGCGAGCGAGAAACTAGACCCATTGGATAAAGAGGGAAAACGGGCAGTATACACCAGGTGCCGTTTTAAGGATGGACCTCTGCTTATTTGACTGACTTCTCTAATATTATTTAGCGTTGACTTATGTGATATACAGGACAGTGATCCTGAGGTCGTGTCCTTTTGCAACCCATCTGCATGTGTAGTATCCCACTCAGGAATTTCAAGATGTCGTGGATGTATTTGGAAGTTCACAATAACGTGCTACAACTGCTTGACTTCAATATCATAAGGGAATGTGGTGACCGGGGAGAAAATTTTCGAAGAACCATTGATTCCCAGTCTTGTCCCCATTATCGTAAATAATAATATAAATATTATTCAGCCAGGAAAGGGGGGGGGGCTAGCTTCCTTTTCGCTGCCCACTATAGGCCATTTCACAAGCTCTCATATAGCTAGAAGCCCCTCCAAAACTTTTAGTCTGTAAACCGCGCATGAGAACCCCATGCTCAGCATCTATGGGCTTTCAATCAGAACAATAAAAAACATTAATCTTACTTCGATGTCAGGAAGCTAAATAAGTATTTTTTCACTGTATACCCAATATTATCATAATGTCTCAAGTATATAATAAGGCGATCATAGTACCCTTGTCAAGTAAGCCTGTATATCACATTTTCCTGATTTTGGCTCACAACCATTTTTACGTGCTTTGTTGACGACCATGATTTCCAACTTATGACACCCCGCCCCCCCCCCCCCCCGCTGCTCTCCCCCTGTTTGTCCCTAGCTCTCATTTATTTTTCTGTCTTGGGGTATTTTGGGTCATTCTTTCTTCACTCTTGCACTCCTTTTCTTTCCCGTGTTTCGCCTATAAATTACTTTACCTTTTAGTTTCTCCGTCATTACGGCTTTGTTTTCCTTTTCTTTCTCCCATTATTTGTCTTTTTGTCCCTCATCTTCATAATCAACCCTTTTCGACGTCCTATTCCTACTTTTCTTTATTCTTAATAAAAGAGAAGTTCAACCTGATGATAAGTTCTTTTAAGTAAAAACATAAAGATAGAGAAAAACTATATATCGGTGAAGGCTTGATGAAATAACGAAGTTAAAGGTTTGGTTTTGTGACAAGCAGCTCCACCATGTATTCATCATGTTCCATAAAAAAATTATATTTATGGTATCTATCTCATATGATGGGGGAGCTGCTCGCACAATACGTCAAAAATTAAAAAAGGAGAAAAAAATAACATACTCTTTCTTATTCTTTGATGGACTTCATCAGATATTTGATATCTTAATGGTTTTTTGTTTGCTTTTATCAAACGGACTTATCGTCAGTGTGAACTTATTCTGCAAGCACAGACCCTGATTTAACCTTTGATTAACAAGTGTGTCTACAAGAAAAGACTAGCACATACAATTCACTTCCAAACTAAGCTATGATCATTTCAGGAGGGTCCCTCAATCACAATGTGACCTGCTTTATAAAATTGCCCCGATGTTTAAGATATACAACACGAAAACATTGGATAACAGCAAACAATGGAAATTATAATATTCATAAGTTTATTTTCATATAAAAATCATTACATTTCATAACTTCGTTGAAATATATTGTAAAGTGATGAATGACTTAAAATGATCAAGTTCTACAATAGAGAAAGAAATTTCAAAATCTAAGGGGAAAATGAAAAGGAAATTTAACTACATAGCCTCAAATTTCAGTAAAAGCGAAAATTATTTCCATTATGTAAAAGTTTATGACGCTGAGAAAGTGAAATTACAGATCTACAAGATCAACATATGTATAAATAATTGTCGTATTAATGCAAAAAAGAATGAGAATTTCATGACACACAAATTTCCCAGACGAAATAAAAAAGTAAAACTACTAAACGCGAAAAGGAAAATGCATATTTCACATACATCAATGCACACTAAGATCAGAATATAGAGAATAAGTGCAAATTATCAGAATGTTTTGAAGTAGAATTTAATTAAAGATCTAATCTAAGTGTAATGTTCAAAAATCAAGATAATGTTTAATCAAGTCGACTGCGCAACCTCTAATTCCCATATGAAAGACTATTGGGCAATGATGAAATTTATTTTCAAGTAATTCGCATTAAATGTAAATTAATTTCACTTTAAAAATACAAACACAAATAATAGTAATCAATAAAGAAAATAATAAATTTGGAAAAAAATATATCATCATTGAACATGAAAGAATAGATTTATTGATGAATTACAATCAATAACTTTAAAATGAACAAATTACAAGGCACTTGAGCCCGGTTGATTGGAAAACAAATTGCGTTTTTAATCAAGTATGCCCCTAATATGAGATGAAAAACGAGAAAGAGGATAATTATTGCTTTTCTTTGAAAGCTATTTTGATTTCGAAAGACACTGCCATAATTTGGAATACTGATTAAGCATGCATTATTTAAATACAGCAATGGTAATATCATTATCAGACAGTTAAAAAAAATACCCCAAAAACACAACAAAGAACCAACAGCAATGCAAGATAAACAAATAATCTTTATCAAATTTGGTGAAGCGTTTGCATATCAACAATTAACATAATTGAAAATTGTAAGTTGTAAGGAAAACTACCTCTTTCAATTTAGTCTGATATTACCCAATCCATTTTAGATATATATCTTTTCTCGAATACTTACTTTTGATAAAACCTATTAACTTTGATGAATACATACTGTTAGGAATATATTCCCTCATATCAACATTTTCCGTTTGACTATATGCCATAGATAGATAGATTCAACACACTCTAGCCAAATCACAAGAAAAAATATTCAATACATCTACACAAAACCACCTTTTTCTATAAGAATACAATCACCATTGAGTTTTTGTAATCAATGTCCGGCACTGACGTTCAAACTTGCATCTGAAAATTACCAGATTTTCATCGTAATCAGTACAAAAAAACATACTTATGTTAACAATCTTTTTAAATCAACATCTGACATAGTGGACACTTTCTATAAAATAAATCATTTATCATTAATGCTCGATAGCTGGGGCAAATACAGTGTGTCGGGCGAATAAAATGGCTTTATCATCAACTTCTGAATAATTACAAAATTCAAGCTTTATGCTCACTTGAGTTTAGAGATTTAAAAAGCCCAATCAATTTTGTACTTTCTATAAATATAGTATAGGTATCGGTCATTAGTTTTGAATTAAAATGCCTTCATAACATCATTGCTTTATGGCCCATTTCCAGTCGCACTATACTGCAAATATAGACTATCAAATAGGCTTACTTTATCCTCTGCTTCAATTTCATACTGCATTCTTGTTTTATTATTTTATAAGATCAGGTTTATTAACTTTTAAAATGAAAACAAATCAAATTTAAGTTCCACTGATAATTTTTGCTCTATGTGCTCTACTCATGGTTATATAGTCCTTCAATGAACATCTTTTGTTGTATTTCTTTTTATTGTATCCCTATAATATCACTGTCAAAAATCAACATTTATCATGTATTGGGTGATGTATACCTTCATCAATTAACTTTACAGTGGGAATTTCTTATCATTTTTAAAATCATGGTGATGGCCTAATTCGCCTTATCAGGTCTGAGAAATTTCTTCAGTCAAATCTTGGATATGTTCCAAGGAGGGACATGCTGACCTTTAATTTTATAACAATGATAATGATAGCTGGATTTATATAGTGCTTTATGCCTGAAGATACAGAGCGCAACTATTAGTAAGCCCGGCTAAAAAGCATTGAAGCACTTACATTAAAGACTGTTTAATTAAAACTACTGAAGCAAAACCAATTAAAGTAAAATAGAAACTACGAAAATTGTATGGGCTTTTTAGTTCTGAGCACTCAATTGAGAATATTTGATTTTGAAATTGTTTAGTGGAAAGACATTTTTGAAGGACATGCTGCATGTAATTAAATATAATTATTCCATTTACAGAATTTATGATAAATCACTTCAAAAGCACACAATGAACTGTGGTTCAAATTTATTTCCATGTATGTTTATGCATTTTCGAATTTAGAAAAAGGTGGAGCATTTAACATATAATGCAATAATATTTTCTTGTAGCATTATAGTGTCTTTAAAATGACTTTCATAATTTCTCATCTGCTCTATTTAATAAAAACAAGTTCAACATTATTTTGCAGGAGGAATTGCAAAGACCTAGTCCCATTCCACTGATCACGATAATTCAATTAAAAGCTGTTCTTGTAAAGTCCAGGAAAGGTCAAAGCTCATGACGTTTAATGTTTCATGCATTTTATCAACTGGTGTAGCGCATAAGCCTGGTCTGGTAACATTCCATCTTCTATGCACTGAGTGCCATTAGTTTCTTCTTGTCTAGATCGTCCTGTCGTTTCATAGTGCAGAGGCATACAATAATGAAGATGACAAAGAGGAGGCCAATCAAGCAAATTAAAGCTATCCACCAGGGTTCAATAAGGAGATTGTTCGCATCAGCTTGGGGAAGGTTGTTGTTATTACCATCAGCTGTAAGAGACAGATAATTGATAATAGTTTATACATACAATGTTTACAGATGAAATTTCACTATTGTTCTAATTGTAAGTTTATGTTGTCAAAAAAACACAAATGTATTGTTGAAATGAAAATGTCAAACAAACAGCAGTAAATAAAATCAAATACATGTATTTTCTCCTCTCCCTTTTCTACTTCTTTCTACCTTCCCTACTTCTACTCCATCCGTCCTCGGCCCCTTTTCTTCTTCTTCCTCTTCATTTTCTTCCTCTTCCACTTCCTCCTTTTCCTCTTTTCTCTCTCATCCTCCTTCTTATTTAGGATATTTGACAAAATCATGTGAACTTACAAGTTTCTGAGCAGTCGTCTCCTGTAAAACCAGTTTTGCACACACAGACATATCGGTTGAGACTATCTATACACACTCCGTTGTTCCTACATGGGTTGCTTGAACATTCGTTGATGGCTGTAGTAACGGTAAGAATGCAATAAAATTTTCAGTAATAGTAATCAATGTACTGGTGAAGGCAAGAATCACATTGTCCAAATGGTAGAACAGAGACTATTCTGTAATTCTATAATGGTGATAGTCGTAATGGTGAACTCGATGTCGAGGCTGATATTGATGTCTAAGTTGATGTCAATTTTGATGGTGATGGTAAGTAAAATAATGGTTGTGTAGGAATCAGAAAAATCTATTTCATGGTGGCAGGATTGATGGCTACAATAATGATAACCTGTAGGATCATTAATTAATTAAAAAAATCTGAATGCAGGCATGAATAATATCCTGAAATCATTATTGTCTCTAAATAATTAGAAAGAATATATTTCTTACGAGTTTCACAGAGGGTTCCCTCAAAGCCTGGAGTGCAAACACACACATTGACACCGCTAGTATCAGCCATACAGGCAGCTCCATTCTCACATGGCTCGTTTCCAATGCAAGCATCTGAAAACAAATTAAGCATTCAAGTATGTTGATGATTTTTGCAAAATAGGCGATTAACTTATCACAATCAAAGAATCAAATTCAACGAAATAAAATATTCGTCGATTCGAATTGACAATATTTAGACTTTTTCATGGAACTCATCTCTTATTTCAATATTGTAATTATGTTATTGTAACTGAAGTACAAATAGCTATGATTAATTTTTCATATCTTGGAAATGACCATTCTTCAAAATATACACATAAATATTCCCTGTTTCAACAACTTCAAGGACACCTTGTATAACTTCTTGATTGGGGACAATAGTGATAAAACCTGCCTTTGTGGGGATGAGCAGGATATGAAACTTCTCATATCATCCCAGATGTACCAGAAACTATTTGTATTAATGAGATATGATTAACTGAAGTCTCAAGAGACATTTAGAAATAATCCCTAGTATGGAAATCAGGCGATGCCACAGTTCTTCATATGTAAACAGGACAAGGCATGCTTGTTGGTCAAATCAATGTTACAACAACATGATGTAATCTATTCTGAAAATATTTATTCAGGGTGATTCTTAATTTCATAGAATGACATTGCTGACTTTCCATAGTTAGGATTGATTCAAATATCTTCTGCAATCTACAAAAAGACATTAGAATTTGTGATGTCATGTGTGAAGATATGACTGCAATTGCTTTGGATGTCAAAAAGACAATAATTGGAACCATCATAAAGTAGCGCCACAAGACAATACAAAGAGAGAAAAGCTTATGATACTCACTTGAAGGTATTTCACAATTGCTACCTCTGAACATGTCATTACACTGGCATTCATAGCCATTCATACCATCTATGCATACACCATTGTTCTGACATGGGTCGCTTCCACATTCATCAATATCTACAGACAAAAAAAAAGAATATGAGACAGAGAGGTATGAATAAGCAGATCAGTTTTACATGGGGCAGAAGGGGTAGCCCTCTTCCTGTGTTTCATCATGCATGCTCATTAAAGGAGTAAATGGAACATTACATGAGTGTAAAAATTCTGGAAGGCACAGACCCCTAAAAAGGCTGCATTCAAATGAATGGAAATTTGATAGAGAGTACAAACAGCGGGTATGCAAGAGAGTGAGGGGGATGTAATTATACACGTGCATATTTACTATCATTTAATTTGAAATTAATTCACATTTTAGTCATCTTGCGCTTGACCATATCAAAATACTCTGGCGCTATCTGTATATTATTGATATAGCCCTTGGTGCATTGGTAATTTTATTTGGTAAATATATTTTCTTCTCAACATTAATTAATCACTGCCCAATTACTATGCAAAGGAAATATGATGATTCACAAACTTGATGTACATATGAATGGTAAATGGTGATTTCTTTAAAGACAACATGAATGCCTGTAAGCAAGCAATCAGAGGACCAATGTCCTCACTTAGGGACCTGGTAATGAGGATTAATGGCTTCCAAAAGGGGCTCTAGTGCACCAAGTGGGAATCAAACCTAGGTCATCGGAATCCGAACCCAAGCTCTAGCAACTGAGCTAGCATTTATACATTAAGATTTTCGCTACAAATGAACAAAGAGAGAAAGGAAATCTTGGGAGAGGGATAGAGAGAGAGATAGAGAATAAGAAAGAAAAAAGTTACATTGGACATTGAAATAAATGGTATACATACTTGTTTCACACTGTGATCCAGTATAACCTGCTGTGCACTGACATGAGTAAACACCAGCACTGGCAACAAAGCACTGGATACTATTCACACCACAGTAGTCAGGAGGACATTGTTCTGCAATGAAAATATATCACATCATACTTCAGAAACTTGCTTCGGAAAACATGTTAGAAGTACATTTAATTCTGATAACTCTTTCCAAAGCTATGCTTCACTAGCCAATGGCAAATATAACTTAAAAGTTTAAATTATTTGTTCTTCATGTACCAGAGTGAATGAATTGCAGGAAAAATATTTTAACTGTAAAATATCATTACCATTTTTTCCGGGAGGGGGGGTGGATAATATCTTTATTAGCTAGAAACTGTTCAATATTTACTTTGAGGAGGCTGGAAGTGAAATTGACTCTTGGAATATTCCTGAATGGCCTATACCATTAACTCTAGATGTAGGTAAAAAAGTTCTCTAAAAAGGAGATTTTTTTTGTTTGGAATCACCACTATGTAGACATAATACTTTAGTTAACTCTGTCAGTTTCAGATAACACAAATACAGAGTAGCATTTGTATTCTTAATTCACATTTTTGACACTGTTGAAGAACATTATGATTATCTTACAGTCCATGACCATGACAATATTTATTCTAACTCTCGTATCAGTTATACCAATTCTTGCTAATAAATTGGAAGACCCACAAAATCTCTTCCACATAATGAACATATTTACATCTACTGTAGATATTAATATAGTAAACATAAACAATACTATCTTTGCAGATGGAGACAAATATATTTCAATTGAAGGTCTGAATGTAATTCAAATTTTGCTTGCCATCATATGTATCCATTAAACTTGAACTTGGAAGTGATATTAAAATTCAAGGAAAATATGATTAAAGTGACCTACAGTGTCTGAAAAAATATGAGTTGTATCTAACATGGATATTTTGCATATGATAGCTAAATTTGCAATTTTGGAGCGTTCTTTTTATCTTCAATATAAAAAATTGATATAATTTTTTGTCAATAAAGGATTTTTAGGTGTGTGTTGGTGAGTTTTTCAGAATTTTAAAGACATGTATGTTTTTGTCATGAAATTTAGAAATAAGCAAGATATCTCTTCTATATTTGAAGGTTGCATAAGAAAGCATACTTAAAGTTTGTCAGAGAGGAATATCAATTTTTTTCAGAGGGAAGTTTATAATAAAGGATTGTGGCCACACCTATGTTACATCTGTCACCGACATATCCTTCTGGACAGCTACACTGTGGCTGCTCATTGACATCAATAGCACATGTTCCTCCGTTCAAGCAATAACCCTCAGGGCACATGATCATGATTTCTGAAAAATTGTACCGAAAAAATAGAGGATAAAAAATATTTTATGCATAATAAAAGGTTTAGTCAGACTTAATACATAAACATCATTCAAAAGCATCACAATGCAATTTAGACAATTACATTTTCTTTTCAACACAACGATTATCAATATCAATATCATCATACTCATCATCACTATCATTGCTATCCCCATTATTATCATCATCGCTGCCACGGTCACAATCATCATTGCTATTTCTATTTACTGCTCTCTTGTATTATCACAAACTCAACAATTACTATCATCTGATCACTTCTAGGACTTGCAACCATCATTTCCATCATAATCACCATCACCACAATCACCATCACCACCACCTCAAGCATCTTCACCACCACTACCAAAATCTACACCATCTTCTTCATCATCATCACCAACACTGGCATCTTCACAACTACCATCACTATCATCATCTTCTTTTTCATATTTACCACATTCGTCATCATTATCATCATTATCATCATCATCATCATCATCATCATCATCACCACCACCACCACCACCAACTACTACCACCTCCATCATCTTAAGCATACCTTCTTCACAATTAGTGCTTGTCCAACCCTCAGGGCAATCACAGACAAACCGATCAGTGGCTGGATTGAAGAAGCAGCTGCCTCCATTTAGGCAGGGGTTGCTATCACAAGGTGTTGGCACAGCTTAAAAAAGAGAAAAATATATGATGGAACCAAAACTTGCAAAGAGAAAATTACAACAGTGTTATTTGGAAATCAATGCTGTTCATTATTGTGTTCTTTAACAATAGATACAGTGAAATAGCAACCATAAAAATCCATGTATATAAAACAATAGCCGTTACCAAATATCTCAAGAAATTGCATTATTTGTTGTAATAAAAAAAACTTCTGACATATAACAAAATCATATCTAAATGATCTTCATACAATGTATCAATAATCATCCGACTATACTTTCATCACCATCAACACCATAACCATAACCACAATCTCCATTAAAATCTGATATTAGACATTATACAATTTAATGTGCCTCATCATAAAATCTCTATTGACTAATTTTTTTTGCATACCCAAAACCAATGGAAGCGGGTTCAAAAGGATATATATTTGATGTTCATGATTGAAAGAAGTTTTACACTATGCAAAGGAATATTTTTTTGATATCCATCATGCATAATCCATTAAAAAGTGTTGATTACACACTTTCTCGAAAGTTTCATGTGTGTAGAGGAAAATACATGCAGTTACTGATACCCTCAAATTACAAAGCTACCAAAGAAGATGAATAATAACTAGCTGCATAGTCCTGAATAATATGAACAAGAAAAATGATGTACACTTTCATGCTGCAAAAATTTTAAACCAAGAACCTGATACAAGAAGCAAATTTTAACTACATAGTTACAAAAAAAAAACGTTTTGAAGGCAAATTAATGTCCAACTTATATGTACTTATATATACTTATGTCCATCTGTTCCTTCAAGTTGAAATGGTGTCAAATAATAAGTTGTGAAAAGTTGAAACACATAGCGATTAAATGCAGGGTAAGTTAGTAAACAAAATAAAAAAATTGATTTATGTCAATACATATTGATGATTATTTGTTTTCATATATCTTTCATTTCTTTGATATTTAGAATAAAATATCAGTGTTCTAAACACTTTATAATAAGACCAATCCTATTGAGTTCATAAAATGGTATATGGCTATATCAACTAAAAACAAAATTTTTGAGACCTTTTATCGCACCTCTGATTACTGGTGATGTATTTTGATTTTTATATTTTATTTAGTCTCTCAAAGTTAACCTGTACCTGCTCCATGTTGTAATTCAATACTTTTCTTGTATCTAATATCAATTTCATTATTTTCATAATTTGTATCCTAAAACAAACTGAACTGAATACCATTAAGTTTGTATATAATTTGTTTAATTGTTTCAATCCTAATGGTATCTTTGCAATGATAATGTAACTATAAAAGTGAATCTATAGATAACTCAAATTTGAAAACAGACATTCCCCCTCTCTATAAGAAAATAGTGATCAAACCTACATATGAAAGTGTTCTCAAGTTTATTCAATTTAGTAAAAACACACTGTACTTACAAATTTCACAATTATCGCCTGTGAAAGCTGGAGCACATCTGCAGAAATACTGGAGATTGTCATTGGTATTCACACATTCTCCATTATTCTGGCAAGGGTTGCTTGCACACGGGAAGTCTAAATGATGAAAAGTAAGGGGAAAGGACACAAGCTTGTTCAGGTAAATGGTAACCAATGAGTTGTATGTAATAATAGGTAATAATACCCAAATTATTAAAACCACATTTTTTATAGGGTCTATAATCGTTACAAACTCTTTTGAATAGACATTTTACCAAGATTTTTCAGTGGTAATTAGTAACTTTGGTGATTAAATAATAAAATATTCATCTAGATACAGATATGACCAGGAGGTAGTGCCAGATCTGGGTCAGGTACATATGCCTACAAGAGTTCATGATAAAAAATTGTATATCACAAGGTCAGCCACTAAGAAAGGTAAGAAATCTTTCCACATAAAAATGAGAAAACCTTGAAATAGTCTTGACCTAGTTAATGCACCCATTGTTCACAGCTTCCAAAATGGACTGGATAACTATTTGAAATATGAACCAGTAAAATATAGGTTTGATGCTGAACCACCAGGACATGATCCAGCCAACCTCAAGAGGTGACAGAAGCTTGCATTCAAAAGTATCCATATGTATAAAAAAGTTCAAGGATTGTTGACTTAAATAAAAAATAAAATGATGGCTTGTTCATTGAAAGTAAATTTATTTACCAATGTCACAAAGATCAGTAACCACAGCTCTGAATCCTCTCTCACTCTTATCGGGATCAGTGATAAATCGCATCCAGATGGTGGTCTGAGCTGAGGTGAAGTTCACAGGCTCTTCAGATCCCGACAGCACTCCACCTGAGAAGAGGGAAACTGGGTTCCCGATGAGGGCGCCACCTCCAATCTCCAGGGTGTCGTAAGAGTCTTCAGTCATGAAGTCTGTGATCTGGATGTGCAGGCGGTTCCGTTCGTTGGAGATGACCAGCCAGGAGCAGGTTTTGTTGTCATCATAGCTTCCAGGATAATTTGGACTAGTGATCACTACAGCAGCACATCCTTCCAGGTAGTAGTCAACATTGCAGCTCGTAACTGATGATATAAAGATACACAAAGGGAAATATAGTAGAAAATCCATATACACATATGTAATATAGATACAGGAAGTTAAATGGATACAATGCAATAGATGACTCTTGTGTTGGCAAAATAGTACATGATTGTGTCACAGCGAATATATTTCTTAAAACAACGGCCAGTATTTAATCAACAAGTGTAATGCATCATGAATGAAAGAGATAACAAGTTTATCCTGACTGATACCTTGAATCTTGAATTACAGGATTTCAGGGTTATACTGCCGAATCTTTCTAAGATAGATACTCTATATAATGTAAGACATGAATTAAAGAATTCATTACATGGAAACACTTAACCCGACAACCTGTTATTACTTTCCATTAACTGCAGAACTGTAGACTATTAACCATAAAGATATATATCAGGAAATATAGAATAAACCAAACTCTGTGGAATCAACTAACATCAACAGTTAAAGATAAATGTTATTCAACCTACCTGATTCACAATTTGTGCCACTCCACCCCCTTGGGCATACGCACTGGTATGAGTTGAAGAGATTGTTACAGGTTGCTCCATTTAGACAAGGGTTGCTTGCACATGTATCAAGCACTGAATAGAAATTATAACAATAACAATAATTGTCAATCATTATTCATTACTGTTTATCATTTATAATATTAAAGAGTTTGAGTTGCATGAGTAAGGTATTACAGCAAATTTAAATCACAATAAAGATTTACATTATCTGAGATTTTTACAGTTTGCTCAATTAATACAAGCATTGCTTGTATCAACTAATGAACATATAGAATTACATGTGAAATCATTCTCCATTACTGTAACAAAAAACAAAGAGTGTACACAGGCAAGACAATAAAGTATTCAGGAGAAACAATTTACTGTGTTATAGTTGTTGGGACATTTGCTATCTGAAATTTACCAATGAAGTATGAGTGGATTTATCTATTCAGAGACACAAGGAAAGGCGGTTTGCATGTGAAACTCAAAGAGCTTTTATTTATAGGCAATTTTTTCATTCTAAAAAAACCCCAACTATACAAAAGTGCACGCAATAATAACAAATTATCGATTGTGAAATTAACTCAGGGATATTATATCAGTTGAAATCTTAAAAAGATAGAGAATACTTACGCTCTGCACATGTAGGTCCAGTGAATCCAGTATCGCAAGTACAGGTGAAACGGTCGATCCCATCTGTACATATGCCATTGTTCTGGCATGGATTTGGATCACAATCATTGATGTCTGTTCAAAAATGAGGAAAACATGATCAAATAACTATCAAATATCTATACTAAGTAGATTGAAGTACCAATGTTTGCCATCTGTTTTTTTTCCTACAGTTAGTAGAGTTTCTGAGGAGATTCATAGTATTCTTTAATCGAATTTTGTATCTATATGTTTCTGTTAACATTACCATAACTTTAGCGATTAATCGTGGCTTAAACTCTAAGTTACCAACATAATAATTGTAATTATGTTTTCATAAATTATCAATACCATCATCAATACTATCCTCATCCATTTATTAACTTAGTATTATGAATATCATTATCGTAATACATGTTGACATTATTGCTATTTTTTCCTGGTTCTCACTGTTTTTCTACTATCATCACAAGTATCATTATAGTCATAATTTTCATTTTCACATTTTTGTAATATTATCACATCTCCAAAATGAACAGCATAATGAGCATGATCACATTATGATCATATTGATGATCGACATCATTGCAATAACATGTTCACTTACTGATTTCACAATGATCGCCTTCAAAGCCTCGTTGGCAGGTGCAGGAGTAGGTATTATTTCCATTCTCACAGAATCCATTGTTAAGGCAAGGATTACTTGTGCATTCATCAAAATCTAAAATAAAACATGATGAAATTCAAAGTTAGAATTTGTTTACCACAAATGCACATATTTTATACAAGTATATATTTGGTATTTCAATTTTTTATTAACATTCATTCTTTGCATTCCACAAAAGCTCGCCCATAAATTATTTTCTTAAAAATACCTTTATATATCATTCATCTATAAATAAATGAAAAAAAAGATATACCATAAGTCAAAATAATACAGAACTGAAATATGTTCAGTGCTCGTATACTTATATACTTTTCAACATGAGTGTATTTCAGTCCAATGCCTCCTTTATAGACACTCTGAATTAAAAAAAAAAAATTTCCAAAACTAAAATCACTTTGCTAATCATTTTTAAAACGAAAAAAAACCAAAAAACAATGACTTACCATTCTCACACCTGGGACCCCATCGTCCCGGAGGGCAGGTGCAGACGAAGTATGTGAAGTAGTTTGTGCATTCTCCGCCATACTCACAAGGACTACTATCACATGCATCCACAGCTGCCAAAAAAAATCAAAACAAATTATCAACAGCTCTGTTAAAGATAAATTACAGCTGCATAAATCTCTATATCTCTATTGTGATAACAGATATACTTGAAAGTAGGGTAAATCGAAAGAACTATGATGAATAAAGACTAAATCATGACAATTGCAATTGATATTCTAGGATTGAATAATTCTTGTACAGCATAACTTTGCTGCAACTAGTTCAATGGCACAATAAAGGGATTTTTTTATCATATTACCTTGTTCAGACATCCTCTCAAAATATGTAAATGTTTCACAATTCACAATCCACATATATTAAGAAACAAATATATCCAGGAATGGTGACAATAATAATGAAAGATGCTTTAAATTTATTAAATTGATAAACTAAGAAATAAAATTAATTACTTCCATAGAATTAATGATATAAGAAAGTATTTCAGAATTTACAATCTGACAATATGTCAATATCACAAGTATCAGATGGTGAAAATGATTTTAATGTAGATGGATGAAAATATGATTTGACTAGAAAAAAGTATTTTAAAAACTTACGTTCAGAGCAATTATTTCCTGTCCATTGGCTGGTGCAAACACATGAATACGTAAACCCGGATTGCTCAATACATTGACCCCCATTCAGACACGGATTGCTAAGGCAGGTATCAACAACTGAATAATAAACAATAGAAAATAATTGTTTAGATTCTTGGATAAAATTATGAATAATTATGAATCATGAAAAAAATGAATGAAAAGTTGAAGACGGGCATCTTAAGTTTTGTTGGGTTTACTGAAGGATTGATGAATGTATACAATATTTTTTACCCTGAATTCTGATCATCTTCAGGTACTAAGTTTGTACAACAAAAAAGCTTATACATCTCAGTATAAAAAAGTGTTTTATGAATTGAAGACTGCATTACTTATCCAACCTATTAACCTTTAAAGCAATGGGGCTAATAATCAATCTTTTAGAATACACAGTTAAGCAAACTTACGAATTTCACAGTTGATTCCTCCATAGCCGACAGGACATTCACACATGTAGCCGTACAGGTTCTGCATCAGTTGGCAGGCGCCGCCATTTTGACATGGATCACTCTCGCAGTAGTTGATAACTAGAAGGGATGTTGGGGTAAGAAAAATTCCATGCAAATTTTGCAGATAGGAAAGAAAAGGCCCATGGCACAAGCAAAGGAATAGAATTTTCTCGAAAGCATTTCAGTGTAACATGCATTGAATTTAAACAGCAGTTTATCAGAAAAGCATTTCATTTTGAAGCATTTAATCCAAAGATCACCCTGAGAAGGGTTATGTTTACTAAAAAAAACCCAATGACAACCACATGCACACCAAGGTATGGGTAAGAAAATGAATGCAGCATTTCAAATGATGTATATTTTGCTTGTGCAAGAACCTTTAGAATTGACACCAATGATCAGATATCCAGTCTGTACTTCATCAATAATCTTCATGTATACACATTTCTTGATGGATCTCTCATTACCACACCACAAAAACAATAAAGCAAATGATCATTCCACTTCATTACATCATCACACCCATCATAATCAATCACAGTAATGCAATCTACCTAATAATGAAAAATAAAGTATTTAGTTATACATTAAACCTAAACATATACAACTGAAACTAAAAAAAACACTCAAAGAATGTTATAGAATATCATTATCATGATTACGTCTTTGGGTAATAAAATGTACATACTGTTAGAATCAATACATGACTGTAAACAAAACACTTTGTTCTGCCTGTACCTGTTTCACAGCGGTCACCCTCAAAACCAATTGGACAGCTACAGAAGTAATCCCCTGTTCCTAGGTCTGCACATGTTGCCCCATTTAAACATGGGTTGAAAGTTTCACAAGGATCCACATCTGTAGTACCAGGTAAAGAAACATAATTTTTCTTTCATCACAATACCTTTCTAGCATAAAAACTGAGTTGAATCATAATAGATTTTTTTTGTGATAAATAACAATCGTGGTCAGATATGTTATAGCAGAAGTAGCCAAAGGAGAAGTAAAAGAATCTGTTGTTCTCCTAGAAGTAGAACCAGTAGTAAAAACAGTCAATGTAGTATCTCATGCTCGCTATTTACACTCTTCTGCAAGAGTTCTGCGACTAATACACAACCACGGAGTTATGCATACTTATCTAAATTGCTATGGTAATGACGGTATTGGTAGTAAATGTTGAAAAAGTAAGACGGTGCTAACTGGTATAATTGTACTTTTCAAATTAAATCATGTTTCATATATGAAGAGTGACTTACATATTTCACATACATCCCCATCGAATGCAGGAGTGCAATCACATCTATAAAATGATCCAAAGTTGTTACAAGTCCCTCCGTTGCGACAAGGGTCAGAAACACACGGATCGGTCACTGCATAGGGAAAGCAATGTTAGATAATTCAACCAATCAGGATAATGTAAAATACATATCATCAGGAATACCCCATATCAGCTACTATACTTTCAATACAGGGCACAGACTGTGACATGAAGATACAATGAATACTTACACTTGATAGTGACTTTTTGTAATAGACACTTAGGCATTACACTTGATTGCATCTTCGATATCCCTAGCCTAGAACTGGTTGTGAATTATAAATGTATCTCTTTTGGAGAGATCGGAACCAAGTAAACACGAAATATAATCAACTTGACACAGCAGTTTTATACTTTGCAACCTGAAAGTATTATGTATATCCCTATTTAGAGGTTGGTTTATGGCTATGGCTAATGAGGTTTATCAATCTATACAACTTAGCATTGAGGGAAATTTTGCCGTAAATGCAAACTGATATGAAATCATTAGATTGTACATAAAAGCTGCCATCATTTATTAGTTTTCTTCCATGAAGGATCTACCAATTTAAGAATGATGTGACTGTTTTATGTACAGAGGACTATGGATGTACATAGCAAAAATATTATAATTTCCAATTATTACTCTACTCACATATTTCACAAGAGGTGCCAGCATAGCCTGTATTGGAACAGTCACACGTTCCTCTGTTACACAGACCTCCGTTTAAGCATACCACGCTGTCACATGGATCAGGGGCTAAACAGTTTGCGAAAAAAGAAAATATCTTAAGTTGAACTTGATCTTATTCATTTCATTTGTTTGTTAGTATAGATAGATATGAATTACTTTCACAATTTAGAAAATACATATATAAAAACTTTTCATTAAAGAATTTCCAGTATAGAAAAAAATTGTTCAGGAATTAAAAAAAATTAAGTAGGCCTAGCTTTGATGATTTAGACCTTCAAATTTTCTTTAGGCTAAAGAATTGTTTAAAGAAAACAAACTGCTTATATTGTCTAAGATTAAAATGTAAATTAACAGGATTTACATCGCATTTTAGCAAAATAATTCTTTTCAGTTTGTTAGCCATAATTACAATTCTTAGTCTGCACATGTGTGAATAACATAATTCATTTTCATACCAATTTCACATCTGTCTCCTGAATAGCCTCCAGTAAGTGAACAATCACATTCATAGCTGGTGAAACGGTTCAGGCATTGACCACGAAGACATGGACCAGATAAACATGGGTTGGGTGCTGAAAAGCAGAGACAGATGGGGATAAGATTGGGTAATTATGCTTTAATTTCACTACTGAACTCGGTTTTAAAGCTTGTGTATAGTTTTGGTAAATCCACCAAAATGCACCTATCACTATTCCAATTCATTGCTAGCTAATATGAATGGATATACCCTATAACAGTTATGATGTGGAGGATATGAAATAAAAATGTGTTTTACAGGATAAATTTTGCAATTTTACATGGAAATTTAACTTGATCGGGTCACCCGATCAAATTAAAATATCTGTGTGTTTTTGTCTTTCAATTAAATCCTATTCCAAATCATGGAATGGGCTGAAACTTTCAAGATATGTTCTTTGTCTGTAACTTTTGGATATCTAATCACTAAATTTATAAGATAAGTGCTTGAATGCCCATTTTTTTAAATTTAAAACAAGCATCGCCGAGAGAGGGCGCTATATATCCAAGATTTGAATATTTGAAATTTTCTCAGAGAAGTGCAGTTGGAAAAATATCTAACGGTCTCTACGCTTCAGTAAGACTGTCATATTAGATGATATTCGATTATCAATCACATTATTGACCCTTTACCAAAGCTATACACAGGCTTTAAGATGATTCAATAACGTATTAATAAAGGATAAGACGTTTTAGACAGGAGAGCTAATATTCATTAGAATATGGAAGTGAACACTGCTGGTAGTGGAATTGTTCCTTTGCTTCTATGTTGTGATTTCAATACTGATATGTGTGGAGAACAAGGATAATTTTTTATTTAGACCCTACTCAAAACTTGCCTTTCTTAAAAAACGAGAATTGCTTAATTTTCTATTCTAAGTATCAACAGATGGAATATGATATGCTACAATCGAAGAAAAACCAAAATACGTGATACAAAGCTGCGATTCATACGTGGTTCATATTTTGTATATCTTATAATTTCAAAATTATTTGACTTGAAATATTCAATATGAAATTGAGAGAAAACGATTGAACAGGCCCAAGGTGTGATTCAACATCCCTTGGAAAATCCTTTAAAAAATATGCTCATATAAACAGGAAAATTAGAAACAGAAAATTTGGGAAAACTCTGCATTGAGTACTTAATTTCGACTTTCATTTTGAAAGCTCAAATGAAACCATTTTCCTTACATATAGATGCTAAACGGAATTCAGAATCAAAGAGATACAAATCCAAGATCATTATCTACTTACCAACTTCACATGTAACACCAGTGTAACCTAATGGAGACGTGCTACAATCACACGAATATGATGTCCCAAATGTGTTACAAGAACCTCCATTTTTACAAGGATTTGACAGGCATGGACTGGGTGCTAAAATGGGGAGAAAAATAAACATTTCATGTTCGTATTGCACCACAAGAAACAGGTCTCTTTTTTCAATTTAAAGAATTAATTGAATCAGAAAGTTGTTTTCATTAATGTCCTGTTAACAAATTTACACAATAATCAGCTCTATTTTTCTTTCAAATCAGACAAAGGGAAATAAATTTTATTTGGAAAATAAAATTGATTACTTTAAACATTAGTGATCATCCTGTCTCATTTTGGGGAGATTACTACCATTAGACAAGAATAAGGGAATAACTTCATATCAAAGATGTAATTGTTAAAATCTCATTACAGCAAAATCTTCATTTGATTTATTTTAAATGAACTCTCTTTGAAGCCCAGTATCGAAAAGAACTACATCCCTCAATATTTCACAATGGCCATGTCATAATTTTCCTTACATTTTTAAATATATTTTTAAATAAAAAATATAGAGTTGTAACCATGACATTTCTACAATAAACAAAAATATCAAAACAAAATGCTCTTATAGTAAGACAATTTATTCAATATATAAAAAGATACCCATTATCGAGAACCTACCTATTCACATGATATGCTAAGATATTGAGATAGTGATCAGTGCATATGACATGTGATAACATTTGAAAATATTGCATGATCGTAATTGCTAATACTTGACACTTCCTACATGTGTGGGAATAATGAAACCATTTGTGACTCTCGTGTTTCTCTCCTTTCATATTACTTCCTGTTACTGTTGGGCAATTCTATAAAATATATACGTCTGACCCCTTATATGTGGGTAACTACATGAAATTTTCTGTCTCTGATTTTATGTTCTTTGACAGTCTGTAATGCTATCAAAGGACCATGACTGGCAAGTTTATGAAGTGGAGTAAGAATTGAGAAAAATGGGGGTCGGACGTACAAAAGGATGAATATTTTATGTAATTGCCCTATTGCGGATTTATGCTAGCGTGTAAATAATGAAAGAAAGCAGTGAAAAACAATCCCTCATGCAACAATCTCCATTGCACTCTGATGCTGCAATACTTACGCTCTGAACACGTCAATCCAGTGTAACCGTTGATACATTGACAAGTGAAATAGCTGATGAAGTTGCTGCATATTCCATTCCCACCACATGGATTCGAATCACATACATTGGGAGCTACATTGAAGCAGGTCAATAGGAGGGACACACAAACATTCATGCAAAATGAATAAAAGCATGGATGCATAAGGAAACATGAATCGATATATATAAATTATTGCTAAAAGTGCTAATAACAAAGAATATTGCAAATCAATAGAATAATCGTAATTTATAGGTGATACTAAATGCTCTGTATTTTCTTGTCTGCCTCGACTAAAGCAAGAGAATTGGTGACAAAGGCTTTTGATGAATAATTGACAATTCGTATAATGAATATTCTATTTCATCTCAACTGAAATGATTTTGAAGTCATTTGGTTTTAGAAAGGACATGTAACTATGAATGGTACTTGTGTTTGTACCTAGTAGTAGATTCTTCCTTCTACTTTGATTTGAGCTGAAGCATCCCTAAGGTGGGTGCATATAAATGTATCAGTTAAATCTGAAGAACAATAAAGTAATGTTGTGAGTGAGGATGTGTGTTTGCTGCAGCACTGAATATTATATTTCCTTTCTCTGATGTAATGTAAGACATTATGGATGGCACATTGCAACATGATAATGCATAAAGCTTCTACTGAAATCAAATCAACAAAATCTTAATTTGAAGTTTACAAGAATACATTGTAAATTCAAAGTTGGTAAGTCATGAAAATGCATTACTGCTTTGGTAGAAAAGGCAACTTCCGTTCATATATTGATCCAAATTAGGTCTACAAAAAGGTGGTATTGAGATGAGAATATCTAGATATTAAACTTCATCAAAGAACCTATATTTTACTTTATATTTACATTACTCTTTGTACATAAAAATATTCATTTAGCCCGTTTTTCTTCTATCTACAACATTTTCCCTCCTTCTCGGGAGCAATGTTTGTTTTGTTCGGTTTTGGTAAGTGACTTTAAAAAGCAGGCAAAATTGTAATACACATTCATGCTTTACCAGAAGAAAACATGCATATTGAATTGGCTTTTAACTAGGTTCATTGCATTTATAGGTCACTCATAACTTATCTTTCATGCCTCTTCCTACTATTTCACTGCCTCAAATAAACATGCTTTTAAGGGAGGTTTTCATGAAAGGGGTAATTTCTCTGATTTCACCTACAATTTGCTTTTGGCCAATTACATGCAAAGTCGTCAATAGAGGAAATCACTGACAAAATGCTCCATGGAAGATCCATAAAACTATCCCATGTGATCATGCCGCAAAATGTAAAGTCATCTCAATAGAAACAAAACTCACTCGAAGTCACAATTGGTTATTAAGGACATGCTGGAGTGTAAACATTGATAACTGGTATATGACTAAATGTTATAAACTATACTCACGTGTAAAGAATTCACAAAAGTCACCACTGTAGTATACTGGACATACACATTGAAGAGAGTTAAGTCCATCAACATAGCATCCTCCACCATTTTGGCATGGGTCTGAGTCACATGGACTCGCTGAGAACAAACAAGAAATATTGTAAATACTCACATTTATTCAAGGCCTTTCTTTAGTGTTTTTTTTTATCCCACTTTGGGAATCTGCATTTCATAATCAAAATATCAGCAATCAACTTTAGCAGAATCTCAGGAAACTATTTTAATGTAAGTTGAAATGAGTTGATGTTTCATGGACACAATCTGGCATGTGAGTAAAAAAAAGTGTAACAAATCGCAAATCAAAAATTTAAAGAATAGGTCACGAACACACAAATAGTGAACACAGGTCTATGACAAATTTCCTATTGGCCAATCAAACATTTCTTTTGTAAGTTAAAACAATAGTTTTCAACTTGACATTATTTAATTCTATAAAAAAGGTTTTACGTGGTATGTATACTTACATGGTTCATATGTTCCGCAGAATTCGCCGGAAAAGTCGGGAGTACACTGGCAAGTTACCGTAAGTCCATTAGTAAGACAGGTGGCCCCGTTCAGACATGGGCTTGATGCACAACGATCTACAACCAAGGGACATTCAGCAAAACAATCAGTATCAGAAGTCTTCATTCTATTATGACTTTTCAAAAAAAAATATATCCATTTCTATTATTTGAAAGTCTATTTCATTAGTTTGTAAATACATGCTATATTTTTCATTCCTTCTTATTTTCTATTTTGTCTTTATTTTTTAAGGAATGAGAAATGAATGCTTGATTATTTAGGTACATTCAACAATGTAATCCTGGATAATTCATTCAAACACTAGTGTTATGAGTGTCACCATAGAATAAATAATCACTACTCAGAGGTTTCATTGATCTTTGAAAGTTTGGAGATCAGAGACTTTACTTTGATTATATTGAATGTCATATAAAATTTTATGGTGATTTGGTGATGAAAATGGTGTAGGATGAATGGGAATGATGAATATTAAGATAACTGGCAGGTTCTAAATTACCTTCGACCTCATTGCAAGTGTTGCCCACATATCCGACTGGGCATATGCAGAAGAAATCAACGTTCGTTGAGCTGACGAAACACTGTCCACGAACGCATGGATTATTTGAGCATGGGTCTGAGAATGTAGGTGACATGCAAAACATACACAACATGCAGAATATGAAGTGATACAAAACGAGTATATAAAATAAAACATGCATCAACTTTCTACCATATGTACTCAATTTACTGAGGCAAATATAAAATCTCACCACTTCAGTTTGTAATACATAACTTTCTTTTATTCTTTTTATCAAAATTTTACAATCGCAAATATGATGGGTTATGTTCTAGAAAAATAGATAACAATCAACATGCTCAAAACATATTAAAGCATATTTATGTGTATTTATGGAAATCCAGTAATAGCATTTTGGTGAGTAAAAAAGTAATTCACATTTTGCATTATATCTCAAATAAAAGTTGATTAAATGTGGAAAATAATTACTGTTCCATACAATATCCCAATCTACCATGTGACAACTCCTAATTGTTATTTGGTGTAATCTCTTAACTCAGCATTATGCAACACAAAATGTACGATAAAGTTAGTGATTTGATATATCTATGAGAAAACCATAAGTAGCCCTGAAATGCCAAATTAATTGCAGTTTTTGTGACAATGCAAATATAAATCTATACTTTCCATAAATACTTTGATAAGAGTATCAATTTGACTCCAGATTGTACGCACCTACAAACTCGCAGTTTTCTCCCAGGAATCCTGGGACACAATTACACTGGTAATCAGTGGACTGGCCTAAGACCACCGAGCAGGCTGCTCCATTCTGGCAGGGGTTTGGATTGCACGGAGACACTGTACATGAACAAATGTGACAGGCATGCTTTACAACACTGAATACTAACACAGATAAACCTTCCTATTATCAAGGACGGGGTTTTCTCACAATATAAATACAAAACAACACCATATGCAAATCCATTTTTAAAGTCACAAAATTTTTTAGTTACATTGTTTTTAAATGCAATATGGATAGGGGGTTTTACAACTTTTATATTAATGAACACCAATTTTCATGTGGTTGGTGGGTCATAAGTATATTATTGTAAATTTGTTGAGACAATTATAAATAGGAAACGTATACCTTATAGTACCCGATAAAGCTTAGAAGGAAGTCTAAAACATGAGATGCATTTTATTTTGTTACTGGTTCCTACCTTTCCATAAGGGCATTTAAAATCCCAGCAAACTATGATTTTGACAACATGCATCATGCCAATATTTATATAAAAATATCGTACAACAATTTTAAGAAAATAAATCTAAAACATTCATGCGTTAGAATTACACACTGCATGCTTATAAGCAACGACATATTTCTTTGAAAGTCATTCATACAAATCTCTCCTCGTGCCACATATTTTTCATATTATCCTGTTGATAAAATACTGACACTAAGTGGCACATTTTCTTTACTTACTGTATTCGCAGTTTTGCCCCTCATAGTTGGGTGGGCATTGACAGTAGTAATCACTACTGCCTCCATGAAGCTGGAAGCACACTCCGCCATTAGAACATGGACTTGGACTACATGGACTCACTACAAGAGTTCAAGCACGCAAGCAAGCAAGTGGGTGAAAAGCAAAGGTGAGATACATTGAAAGATAAAGAATACACCTCAAGAAATGGGAATGAGGGTGCTTAAAGGGATTTGGTAACTTTGAAGTTTCTTTGCTGAATTCATGACCATCTGTAACGATGCATATAGGATTAGATAATTACAGCCAAGAATATGGAATTCAAAAGGATTGTCAAACACCCTTCAAGAAGAAAATATACATGTATACTTGAACAAGAGAAAATAATTGACTCCGAAAGATAATGCAGTTTACTCCAGATGAAGCTCACCCAATTGCAGAGGAAGTGATTCAATAAGTCATAGATTGTCACTTTTGTTTACCCTGTGCATTGAAAAGCATCATACCACATATAAGCATCTAGAAATGTGTTATATTAAACTCCTGCAAAGTTACCAAACCCCTTTAACAGTGTAAAATGTGAAACCAAACCCATGTGTGAATATTTCTATAGGGGACTGGTTAAGTTGGCCTCAAGTCATAAAATCCAAAGCGGGTTAAACAAATCATAAATAGCTATTGGGCCTACAAGCACAAATTAACCAATTGGAGAGAGAGAATGAAAGAGATTTGCCCATTCTGGAAAATAAAACTTTCGCCAATCACAAAGAAACAACTTTCTTTCCCTATCCAAAATGACACTTTGATAGGGAAAACACTATTATATAGAGGACACCTGTATTTTCAATGACCTAATAGGGAGTTGAAAAGTGAATCCTAAAAGTAATGAATACTCCCGATCATTTTTTCCATCATTTCGGATGTATCATTGATGCAAATGAGCCACAAAAATGAAGATAATAGATATTTATTGCACTTCGAGCAAATTGTTAGGATAATGAAATTTCATGAATGTATACTATCTAAGTACACTATACAATATTCAATTAATTATAAATTACATTGTAACATATATGCAACTATTTATTAGTTCAGGATATGAGAGAACACTACAGAACACATCAATTTCATGTAATGCATAGAAAAAAGAAGCCCATAACCGGATCGCATAAGGATGGCATTTTCACCTCACCATTAACAGCAAAATACACTGCAATAATGTTAAACTTTTTCATTTGGGACAAAATACATTGGTTTCTCAAACAACCCACTTCTGTGCATGAAAACTAAGGAGGCCTTTATGTTTACCAGCAACCAACTAAAATGCATGTGTATTTAATTTTGAAGCGGTTTCATCTATAAGATATACGTGAACTTTGTGTGAACGGCAGTTTCGTGCACTGAAAAGGGGTGATACATAATATATAAATATTCTAGTTGCAGTATTTTACCAATGTTTTCGCAGTTCGTTCCTGTGAAGCCATCAGGACAGGTACATACATAATTTCCCGATAGTGTACTTGAGCAGAACCCACCATTGTTACACGGGTTAGGTAGACATGGGTTCACTGAAAAGATAGAATAATCAATTGCCATAGCAAAGCAGCTTCTAAAAAGCAAAGATTAATAAAGCTTCAAGCTAAGCAAGTGTATCACTAAATATTTCTTTAAAGTCCTATGACACTAAAAACTTTGAAAGCATTCGTAAAAACAGTTTGATAAAATAAATCCATAAAAAATGTCAGACTGTCGGCAGTTGTTACACATTGTGCATTAGCCGAACAGGATTAAAGGTAAAACTACTATAAAAGACATGTTAACCGAAAAATTATCGAGTTAAGTTGATAATATAATTAGTACGAGATCTTTAACAAAATAAATCCTAATTGCGTTATTTGCAATTTATTATTATAAGGAATCAAATTGCTAAAAACAGTATTCTTAAAGTATAAATCAAGCATTATTTAAAGACACTAGACACAGTATGGACCTACCTGCATTTAGGCAGTTTGTTCCGATGAAACCGGGTGCACAAACACAGGTATACCCTGACCTATCACTGAGAGTTAGACAAGTTGCACCATTGAAACATGGTGAACTGGAGCAGGGCTCGAACACTAAAAAAAGGTAACAAATTTGTGTTATATCAGATAAAAGAGGTAGAGAAAAGCATTAAAAAGAATTTCTTTCAGAATGTACATGAATGAATGAATAGATAATAGGTAAAATAAAAAGGGAATATATGATCTATATGTTTGAATGTTTGAATATGGCAAGAAGCAAAGAAGGTGAATGTACAATAAGTAGGCCTCTATACGAATAAATTTAAATATGACTTTAAGAAAATCAATACTTTTACTATTGAGAAATTTTCAAAAATACATATCCGTTATCTATCATTTTTCAAAGAATTCAACGAAACCTGACTAAATTATACATGACTAACTGTACGGTATTCTCATTATTCTGTTAGTATCTTACTGAAATTGGCTTATTTAGATTTTCTAAGAGTCTGTGGTTTTTTTTTAATACAGACGCACGATCTACAATAATAAATTGAAGAAAAAAAAACGTTGAAGGTACTATAGGTACATAAGTTAGGTACTATAAGGTACATTTGTTAGAATTCGTCATATCATACCTTATCATCTTGTACCCGATTGATAGATAAGCTTGTTTACAAATAGGAGTAGATCCACTTTAACTCGAGATATTAATTGCCTGGTTCAGCATAGATGTAAACAATAAATGCTCACTTTATTTACAGAATAATAAGCAAATTATAGGCTTTGTGATTGGTTGAATATCTATAACGTGATAAGTGTAATTCAAGTGCACAGGCATGCGCTACGTGTATATTTCTGTTATCTATGGTATATATTTATATGGTTCTATCATCTAGTACTACAAATCAATTCTCGTCAAAGTGGACCTAGACGTCCCTTTTGGAAACAAAAGCTCTTTAATTAGAACCAGGGAAGGTTAGTAAATCATACCCTCAAATTCACAGTTGGTTCCAGTGAATCCTGCATTACATATACAGAGGTAACCGTTTCCTGATCCTGCAGTAAAGCAGACTCCATTTGCACAAGGAGACGAAGCGCAGCCATCAGGGAAGACTTCAAGACAGACAAAGTTCACAAATTGCAATCAACTTTCAAAACTTATTTAGTAATTTAATGTTTCATCCCCTTGGTAACGAGGAATTCTATGAAAATGCGTTTTTTTTTTGTAGTAAAATCATTTGACCATAATACCAACCCTGTTGCATAAACATTATCATCAATCACTTTGTTATCAGTTGTGACTACCATGGTGCCATTGCTAAAACAGCCAATCAAAATCAGGGCTTTCATGATGGCTGATAAAATAGCAAAGTTATTCCATGTTTAATTATTTATAGACCCGGGTATGAGGTTCGATAAAAACTTAGGTTCGGAATGTCTGTTGATAATATGGATTGTTAAAGAATTAACCCACACCAATATACAATTACATATCTAACCTCCACCTGTGTACACAGTAAGCATATAATACAATATTGTCTTGGCGCTATTTGTTAATGATACATTTAGATAATAAAACCCTCATCCTTCGTACATATGCCAAAAATTACCTGATTCTTGATAAATCATCTTAATATGTCTGAATACTTACCGACTGTTTCGCAATTCGTTCCTGTAAATCCAGACGGGCAGTTGCATGAATAGCTGCCATCATTTTGGTTTGAACAAGCCCCATTCACACAAGGGTTGGAATTGCAGGCAAACACTGTAAAAAGAAAGAGAATGTGCTTACATACAATTTCAAGGGAAGGATGATATATGAGATTTGGGTAACATGAAAATATTGATTATTTCTTTATTAAGCTCATTGATTTATTTTATTACAAATCTGTGTTTTTCTCATTAAAAACTGACTAGGTAATGTTTATTAATTTCATCGGAAAAGTAAGGTTTTAAAATGATTTCAACATAACTAATGTTCTACGAGTCTTTAATATAGTATAAGAAAGTTGACTGATAAAGTTTGTTATAATTATTACGAAATAATGATATATTGTTTTGAATGGCTGGAAGGTATATATAACAATAATGACAATAATACATATGACTTATAATGAGCCATATCCACTCTGGAGAGAGCTAAAGGTGCATTAAGAAATTAAGAAGTTAAAATAAAGATTTCAAGAATATTTTTGAAAGATTCGACACAATTTTCGATGTCTTCAGGAAGTTTTTTTCTACAGTATGTGGCACGCATAAGCAAAGGATCCCCCTCACCCCCAGGTTTGTGAAACTTTTGGAACCACATATCAATATATCTATTTCATTAGAAAAACACACTTATAAAAAATATATGTATCAATATCAATATAGCAGTAATTGTATATAAATTGAAAACATTACAAGCATGATTCTTATTATGATTATCATAATGAGTGGATAGGAAAACATAATTATAATAACATACTTTGCACGAGAACAATAAAACTGATGCAGTATACCAAATAATGTATAAGAACGGATTCAAAATTAAATAAACATTTAATCTCAATTATCATTCCAGACATTATCATTGGTAATTTTTTTTTATAAATGTATTACATATCTTTAAGAGTAAAAACGCATATTTTTTTATCCACAATGGACATTTCAAAGTTTATCATTTGGGAAGCATTTTGAACAAGTTGCACACGTAAGTATTTCAACTGTTTATCAGCAAAGAAAATGGTACAAGAAATTATACTTGATTACAAGGAAATGAATTGGTACTTAGACCTTTTAATCGATACGCATTTATAAGACTTATTGAAATGGGGAAATAAAAACAGATCACACATGATTCATTATAGGTGATATACATTACATCAAATAAATCAATATAACAGTTTGTTAAACAATGAAAATTAATTTCAAAATGAAAACATGCACAATAAAATAATTTCCATTGAATATACTGTGAAAAGAAAAGGAAAAGAAAAAAGAAATATGTTGAATACTTTGGAATAGATTATTCATCAATATTGAAATGTAAACCACAAAAAAAGAATATGACAATTGTCAACATTAGTAAATGGTTAAACGGTAAAACAAGGTACAAATGAGAAAACATGATGAGAAAAGGGTGATGGTTTATAATAGTTATGTTTCCATGGTAAAGACCTAGTGAAAAGAGAAAACATTAAAGAGGGTTAGTACACTGTCATATCATCATAAATCATGCAGTTAGTAGTATTACTGAATTATCTTAATACCTTACTTTATATATAATATGACAACAGCATTACATTCAAGATAATTTATTTCAAAATCATGATTGTATCATTTTCCCTACACAACCAGGTATCATTCTGTTAATAATAGTAAGAATGATAATGCCATGAAATGACACGATTCAAAGTAGTATATAAAAAAAGATCTGAACAAGATGAAACTTTGATATCATACATATCAGGATAGAGGGATGATGAGAGCTCAAAATTGTACATTTCCACTCTTATGATAAAGATAAATCAATTTGAATCTATATCTCACTAAAAAGTATTAATCCGTTTGATATTATATTAGAACATGCCATGCATTTTATCTTCCACACCACTTTATTTCAGCCAATTTACAATTATGTCCCATTACATTGAAATCAACAAACACAAATATTTTGTTTCATTTGGTTTCTCAAGTCAAGATAAGACGCAACGTGTTTTTAAATTTGTATTTTCATTCTTTGCTTTATAAAGCTAGAATTTAAAATTTTCCGTTAAATTTATTTTTAGCAGTGAATCTTAATGTGCATATATATATATATATAAACCTCAAGTGCAATATTTTATAGTAGTCCTATGTTACCTTTTAAAGATCTTTGATAATTCAGTTTCATGGCATAATGGGTTAGGATTATGATTAGGGTGGGATGTGACGATGATTGTTTAAAGTGGGAATCTTAAGACCATGTCCCTGTTTCATAAAGATAACAACTATAGTAACTACCATGAAAATTATGATTTTGATTGGCTGCATAGCCACGTTACCATGGTGGTCACCATTATGCTATACTGTCAATAATGAATGCCAAAATTCAAAGAAAATACCACTGTCCAATTGAATCTAGGGTCGCAGTAGCTTATAACAAGAACTTGTAGCATGGTATCGATAATGATCTTTACAAGACAGGGCATGGATCCATAGTCAGAATAAATAAGAAGTATCACTTCTTGAAAATCAGTCTCGAATTCAGGTTAGAGAGTTTGTTAATGCATTTTGGGTCATGGATATATTCACTGAATTTAAATCTCAAGCTTCAGGACTTTGGATCCAACACAGAGACAACATAATTTTGAAAGCTATCAAATGGATAATTTCCTGACTGAAAATGAAGTTCGAGATTCAAATCCCACTGCAGCACCGAATGATGTATATGACAGCAGGAACCAAAGTTGACTTAATCATTAAAAAAATCCTCTGAAAGTACAGAAACAATATCATTCTATTGTGGCATCATACTAGAGCATTGTCATGCATGTCAGTATTAGCATACAAGAGTGTTCCTGTATGTTAGATAAGTTTGTGTTTACTTTTATGAGGACAAGGAAAGGGACCCATTTAAAATAGAGATATATTCAATTCTCAAAGCTGATTCTTATGACCTTTTAGATTGATAAAATATGTAATTGAACTGATAGTGGGTATATCAGGGAATATGAGTTCTAGATGTTAGATAAGACTTACCTCGCGTCTCGCAGCGAGTTCCTGTAAATCCTTGAAGGCAGTTGCAGCTGTATCCGACACCGGAAGTAAATTCCTGACAGGCTGCTCCATTGAGACAGGGTAAGGATGCACAAGCAGATACTGTAGATATTGGAAGAAACAATGAAAATTTAATACAAAAGTTATTATAACATCTTAACAAGTATGATCTCTTTTAAAAAGTATGATCGTTTTTACAAGTTTGATTTGATCACAGAATCACACGTTTCTTCTCTCTGTTTTATTTCAAGTATTAGGACTAAATGGCTGTAAATATGTATATTATCAAAATAATTGATAGAAATGTCCTAAAATTTATCTACAAAGTAACATTAATAAAATCATTATTTCAAAACAATTTTTTCTTTCATATGTCCTCTTCTGAATGTCTATTACATCATAGAACTATACATATACATTTAAAAGACAAAGAATCGCAATAGAATTACGATACAAGCGCATTTCCTTCTCCACAAACGCCGAAGATGCGCACCGAAGAAGCGGTGGTAGCAGCAAAAGCAGTAGCAGCGGCAATAACAAATTGACCACAATATTAACAAACAAAAAAACAAATGTAGAGTATACAGCGCTAAAGCTCATAGATCTAAGGCGAGCTTGAGGTGGAAAACACTGTTTAAAATTGCACAAAGGATACATACCAACATCTTTACAATACAAAACAATATCACGGGTAAGACTATACAAAGACTGGGGGCATGTTTCCAGAAAAAATTTGTTTGATTGTAATTCTTCCTGCAAAGATGCCCAGAAATATGAATCATGTACCTGTACTTTCACAGTTGTCACCGGTGAAAGGAAAAGGACAGACACAAGAATATCCGAAGCTATCTTCGAATTCTACACAACCTCCCCCATTCATACAGGGAGATGATAAGCATGCAAAGTCTAGGAGGAAATAAAGAAAAATTAGATTAGATGACAGGTTGTTAGAGTTTTTATCGAAAGACAGAATTTTCATCTAAAGCTCTAATGCTAGTGCTAGTGCGCATGTGCAAACACTTTTTTTCCATAAAATGAATAGGAATTACAATGCTCACCTTAAATGTAGGTTCATTTCATGCAAGTTAAAATGTGTTATAAAGTTGCATTTCTCTTGGGAAAGAGTTTAATGCCTGTTTCCATAGTTTAGAATACTTCTTTGGAATACTAAATGGAAACCTAGAGTGTAAAAATGTCATTAAAATGAATACATAATCAAGTTGTACTCTGATGGAATTGAAAAAATAGATTAATATACTATCAGATTTTAAAACAATTATGAACAATGAACAAACAAATAAGGGGAAGGTTTGTTTTCATAATAAACCAACAACATATAACATATCATTGAAAATTCAAAGGAAAATAAGTTATTGAAACTTCGTTCTCACGAGTACCTCTATATTTACAGCTATCACAAGCGGAGCCCGATCGGGCATGAGTAGGTGAAAGACAACAACCAAATGCAATGGCAATCTCTTTGTTATCAGAGCACTATATGAAATTGGATGATGTCGGTGGTAATGGTATCCAAAAAGATCCAAAATGTGTTTTACCCATAGTTTCCTTTATAATGCTCCAGTCCGTAGTGCCCAACTATCGACTTTTACAATAGTGAAATTTCCTATAAATTACAATTACTTCTCAATGAAGTGACTTTATTAAATAATCTGTGACATATGAAAAAATATTTTTTCATTCATGATTGATACCTCTACTTTCACAATTTACTCCTGTAAATCCGAGTGCACAGGTGCATGTGTATTGAGAACTGTTCGTGGATTCTGAGCAAGATCCTCCATTTAAACAGGGTGATGATGAGCATGCAGGCGCTGTAGAGAAAGGGAGTATCAGACTGGTGTTGTTAGTCAATTGAAAATAAAATTTAATCAGCACTGACGAGGAATGAATAGTTAGACACACCAACATTTTAGAATTAGGTTGATAGCTTTATAATGGTATCAACCTGCCTCCAGTTTTAATTTTAAGGGAATACAACTGATTCAAGTTTTATTAGTACTCACTTCGTAGACATTGTAATGTGAATTGTCAGAAAGAGCATCATAAAACTGGAATATTAAAATGGCGATATCGGTCAAAAGAAAGAATTTCAATTGAAAGAGCATTGAATGGCTAGATGCACTAATGCCTCCAGAGGTTTCGAGTTTTTCATTAACATGTAGAATGATTGTTTCAACTTATATTAATACTTTAGAAGAAAATGAATCTTCCGTGCAATCATGTTTTGTTGCAATTACACAAAAAAAAAAACCACTCTGAAGAAAACATGAAAATCTTGAAGATATAAGCTGTAACTACCAACTGAGTAGAGTCTTATAAATATACTGCCATACGAGTAGTCTAGAAATTCAGACCGAACCTCCACCACAAAGACTTACTGATTTCACAGTGCCGTCCTACATAATTTTCAGGACATAGACAGAAGTATGAGCCGCTGCTTCCTTGAAGCTGGAAACATTCTCCATCATTGAGACATGGACTTGGAGTACATGGACTCACTAAGGGGAGTGATTTGAAGAGGTTGATTGAATGGAGAGAAAGAGATACAGAAAGAAGGGTTGGTGAGGCAGAGAGGAGGAATATAGAGGGGGAATAGGTGGTGTTAGAGGTATGAAAGATGTGCATATCGATTAAAGTAGAATAAAAATGGACAGTGAACTAACCTGAATGGGAACACGGACACTGTGTCATGAAGCGTTTATCAATGGTTTTCATTGAAATATGTTTCACTTACTGTATTATTTTTTTTAAGTTTAATTGGCTGAGGGAAAATACCTCAGTAATAATCACTGGCAAGAAACTGAATAAAATGCTTCTCCCGTAAACCCTAGCTTTTTAAGAGTTTAGATTCATAGAGTAAAAGTGGTAGGTTCTAGAATAAAAACTGTGATGTCTATCTTCATAGAAAGTGTAAATTATACGATGAAACATGCACTCCGACATACAAAAGGATATCTAATAATAGCATATGAAAATAAGTGTTATACAACTGGTAGTGGTTATGAAAACTAGCGCATCTACTATACCTCTGTGTTGACAATTATCTCCATAAAACTCCTCAGGACAGGAGCAAACGTATCCAAATTTTTCAAAGAAATCTGCACAACTTCCGCCATTTAAGCAGGGAGATGACGAGCATGCAAACACTACAAAGTAAAGATTTGAAAATATGGGTGAAAGAAACAGATATTATAGACATGAATGCTTGCTGAAGATTAACTTTCTATTCAAAATTAAGTGCTTCTTTTCAAGCAGTTAAGAAAATTGGAAATAGAAACTGGAAGATTAGAATAGTAGGGTACAGTTTAATAAGGAGGATGCACGGAATTGCACAAAGAAGTCAAAGAAGAGGGTAAAGGGGGATTTCTGCAGGTGTGATGCAAATCAGACCGTAAATATGATATTCAAGTGGTCCAAGGCTGATTTATAACTTGATACTCCTATACTGCACCTCCTCTTCCAACCTGTACGACTACTACTACTACTTCTACTGATGCTGCGGTTACTACTACTACTACTACTACTACTGTTACTAATACTTCTGTTGTTAAAATGACATGTTTTTAATTCAAACAAAACTTGAAGGATGCACAAGATAAAATGATGGGTGGAACATGATATACAAATTGCAAAAGTTATTTTTTTTAGTAAGTCCTATGTATATGCCTTATCATTCCATCAGTACCTCTGTTTTCACAGACAGTTCCAGCAAAACCTTCAGAACAGGAACAATTGAATCCAAAGCCTTCAAGACGTTCTGAGCAATTGCCACCATTTTCACAAGGGTCAGACGAACATGCAAAAACTAACACACAAAGGATTAATCAGTGGTGATAAATGTAACAGACATGACCAAGAGAAGATAATTTGAAGCGATTATTTAGTGAATAGCAAAGTGTAATACGAAATACTCAGAATTCATTTTGAATTCAAGAGTTATGAAAATAATTGGCAATGTTGCAGGAAGATTCACTGTGACACGAATTACACAAAATTAGAAACGGGTGCTTATATAATGTGGAATATTTTTCTATGTAACGGTACCTCTTGTTTGACAATTATCTCCTGTAAAACCATCTGGACAGGAACAATTGTAGCCAAACTCTTCCAGATACTCAGAGCAAGTCCCACCGTTTAGACAAGGGGCAGATGAACAAGCCAAAACTTTAGACGATAGAGGAAGAAAAGTATGACATTGTAAAGAAATAAAGAAAAGTTTAACTGACCGGAATTTTTACAATTAGCAGATAGGGTAAATAACAAGAGAGGATGCATGAGTATTATTGTTCAAAATTTGGTGTGCAATACCAAGTATTTTTGCAGGATGATTTAGTAAACACGAATTAAACAACATTTGATGAAGAATTTACAAGAATTAAACAACATTTGATGAAGAATTTACAAGAAACAAGCATCTAATGATTATTAGAAACCATGTGCTGTTGTAACTTGAAAAGTTCATCATGTACCTCTAGTTTGACAATTATCTCCTGTAAAACCATCTGGACAGGAACAATTGTAGCCGAAGTCTTCCAGATATTCAGAGCAAGTTCCACCATTTAGACAAGGAGCAGATGAACAAGCCAACACTACAGGAAACGATTAGATTAGTAATGAAATGTTAAGACATATAATACCAATCTGGAACATTATCTTACTTTTTGGGATGAACTTTCGAAAACGTTCTTTTACAGATAACAATTACACAATGCTACAAAAACACACACAAATGTTGAAACGCGTACTATACGAATAGAAATTTTCATGTACCTCTGGTTTGACAGTTATCGCCAGTAAAACCATCTGGACAGGAACAATTGTAGCCAAAGTCTTCCAGATATTCAGAGCACGTTCCACCATTTAGACAAGGAGATGATGAACAAGCCAACACTACAGGAAACGATTAGATTAGTAATGAAACGTTAAGACATATAATACCAATCTGGAACATTATCTTACTTTTTGGGATGAACTTTCGAAAATGTTTTTTTACAGATAACAATTACACTATGCTACAAACACACACACAAATGTTGATAAAGAAACTCGTACTATACGGATAGAAATTTTCATGTACCTCTGGTTTGACAGTTATCGCCAGTAAAACCATCTGGACAGGAACAATTGTAGCCAAAGTCTTCCAGATATTCAGAGCAAGTTCCACCGTTCAGACAAGGAGATGATAAACAAGCCAACACTACAGGAAACGATTTGATTAGTAATGAAATGTTAAGGCATGTATAACATGAATCGTAAATATCATATTATTTAGACAAGGAATTGACAAACATCAACAACTTTGGACAAAAGTTGTAGAAAAGTATCACACGTTAAAAGTTAAAGAAAGGTTAGACCAACCGGAATTTTTAGAACAAGAAGATAGTACATATAGCAAGAGAGGATGCAGAATTGATATTGCTCAAAGTTAGGCATACGATACAAATTATTTTTTGCAGGGTGATTTACTTTAACACGAATTACACAAAATAAGATGAAGAAATTACAAGAAACAATCGTTTAATGGACGTATCTTGGAGACGGGGTGCTGATGCTAAGTTGAATATTTTTCTATGTACCTCTTGTTTGACAGTTATCTCCTGTAAAACCATCTGGGCAGGAACAATTGTAGCCGAACTCTTCCAGATATTCAGAGCAAGTTCCACCATTTAGACAAGGAGCAGATGAACAAGCGAACACTATAGGAAACGATTAGATTAGTAGTGAAATGTTAAGACATATAATGCTAATCTGAAATATTATTATACTTATGGGATGGACTTTTAAAAAACATTATCCAGAAAACAAATACACAGTGCTACAAAAAGTTAAAACAAATGTTGTTAAGAAACTTGTACTATACAAATTGAAATTTGCATGTACCTCTCGTTTGACAGTTATCTCCTGTAAAACCATCTGGACAGGAACAATTGTAGCCGAACCCTTCCAGATATTCAGAGCAAGTTCCACCATTTAGACAAGGGGCAGATGAACAAGCCAACACTGCAGGAAATGATTAGATTAGTAAAACGATTTGATAAGTAACAAGACTTTGAAATATCATTACATTTTTGGATGGACTTTTCCAATCCTTTTATTCAGATAACAATTACACAATGCCACACAAACACACATAAAAGATTGTAGTTACAGAAACTTGTACAATACGGATAGAAATTTGCATGGACCTCTCGTTTGACATTTATTGCCAGCAAAACTATCATACTTTTGAGCAGGTTTCTCCATTTAGACAAGAAATTGACAAACATCAAAAGATTTAGACAAAAGTTGTAGAAAAGTATCAAATGTTAAGAATTAAAGAAAAGTTAGACCAACCGGAAATATAGAATTAGAAGATAGTACATATAGCAAGAGAGGATGCAGAATTAATATTGCTCAAAAGGAGGCATACGATACAAAGTATTTTTGCAGGATGATTTACTTTAACACGAATTACACAAAATAAGATGAAGAAATTACAAGAAACAATCATTTAATGGACGTATCTTGGAGACGGGGTGCTGATGTGATGTTAAATATTTTTCTATGTACCTCTTGTTTGACAATTATCTCCTGTAAAACCATCTGGACAGGAACAATTGTAGCCAAAGCTATCCAAATATTCAGAGCAAGTTCCGTTATTTCGGCATGGGGTTGATGCGCACGCAAGCACTTTTAGAAATATTGATAATCAAAGACGGTAATTGAAAACGTTGCTAGGATCTTTTGTTTAAATGGCATGTGTTTCAATAGAAAAATAGAGAACGATAATTTGCTCGATTCATGCTAACGTAGAGTCGTTCAAGATGATTTTTAAATGAAACACGAAAAATTCATGCCAGAGAAAATTCTAACAAAGAGTAAACGATTTTAAAATCAGAGTATTGTATTTGGACAAGATAGTGATATGGTGTTAAAGCTTGTGATAAAAAGTTGTCCTATTGTATGGAACAGATAGTGAGTTAAAATATGCACCGAATCCCAGCAAATGAAACAAAATGTATTGTATTACTAAAAAAATGAAGATCTGTTTGCCAATGTGAACTTCATGTATGATTTCACTTTAGACACAGTGCGTTGATTTACAATGAAATGAATGAAAGTGAAAACTATTTCATTATGACTTATATTTGCAGGTACCTTTTGTTTGACAGTTATTTCCAGTAAAACCATTGGAACAGGAACAATTGTAGCCAAAGCCCTCCAGATATTCTGAACAAGTTCCATCATTTTGACATGGACTTGATGAACACGCCAACACTTTAAAGAAATTAAGATAAGTATCAAACGGTACAAAGACATAGGAAAGTTTGAATGACACTAACGTTTGGAAATTAGTTATCTATAAAATAGGATGCATAATTTGCATCGCTCGAGAAAAACGTGGGACGGAGTGCATACGGATTTTTTCGGTTGGGTAATATATTTATAAAGTGCGATACTTTAGTGAAAATGGTACAAGAAATTATAACCGTAGTATCCCTTAACGTGCAAAGCACACATTTCCATGCAGTTTCAAATATTAGGGGAAGGCGGGGTAAGTTGTGACACTTTTTGCTTTTTGCAAGTTAGAATTGATATGATTAATAATCTTGTCGAAATAAGTACCTTGCTTTGAAATTTCATTCTTCTGAAATATTTTCCACCTATATATAAATTTCTACCCCAACACTGAAAGTCATCGTGACCTTTGAAAAAAACGATGTCAAATGGCTCAACTTGCCCCATATATGGGGTAAGTTTGAGCCACCTTCTGGGGTAAGTTGAGCCACAAAAACTATGTACAAAATGTATGGGGGAGAACCAGCATGTCAATTTTTTTGTTTAAAGTCTTTTCACTTGCTAATTCTCTATAAATACTAACATCCTGTAAAAGGAAAAGAGCAGTCATGTAAATTTGCTCCTTTCAGCCTGCATTTCAATCGATTTTTATGGTTTGTTTGTTTTTTAAGATACATTACCACAGGAATTACCATGGCTCAACTTGCCCCATGCTGTTTGGCTCAACTTACCCCAGTCCGAACTTAGTGCGATAATTTTGTATCCACACATTTATTATGCATCCATCATATAAAAGACTATGACAAGAATGAAGATCCATACCTGGACTAATAATGTTGTTATCATGTCTTTATTATATTTAAAGACGTGTGTGTTTATAAAGCACTTATCTATTTCACACTCTTTTTTACTTTTTTGGCTGAAATTCACATTTTTCCCTCTAAAAAACTACTTTTTGTTTCAAAGTTGGAAACAATGTGGTGGGGTTAGGGGTTATGCTATGGGTCATCAATACATGACACTACCACAATGTCTGACTCATTCATTATTGGCCTGCGGCTGGTGGCTCAACTTGCCCCTATGATCAACTTACCCCGCCTTCCCCTACATATTCAAATATAATAGTTAATTTTCTCTTTAATGCTGGCCGTACTGGCTTTGCAACGATAATTACTTCTTGTATTGTGTCTGGGGTTATTCTCCAGTCATTCACACCAAGAAATGCTTTTTCATATTATCTTTAAAGATTAAGACAGAAATTCTATTTTTTTTTTTCAATATAATCAATGTGACATGTGAGTTAAAGGAGGAACGGTGTTCTGTTTATTTCTAAGTACCTCTTGCTTGACAAATATCTCCTGTAAAACCATCTGGACAGGAACAATTGTAGCCAAAGTCTTCCAGATATTCAGAGCAAGTTCCACCATTCAGACAAGGAGATGATGAACAAGCTAGCACTACAGGAAATGATTTGATTAGTAATGAAGTGTTAGCAGAAAACATATGAGCAAATATGTACTAAATTGATCAGATAAAAAAGCAAATCAAGAAATTTTCAGTTACGAACTAGATTGTATAAAACAAATAAGGTGTTATGCTCGCGGGAGATTTTCAACAGAATGTTATTGTGTGATTGACACAGATAGACAATGAAAAAATGGAACAAAATTGCAATTGAATTATTGGAAACAAAACATGTATTTAGTATGTTCTACATTCTACACGTATTCAATATGATCTACATTCAACATCCATCATGACAGGAACAACATTTTAGCCAAAGCCTTCTAATAGATAAATAATAAAAATAAAAATCACACACACACTATTATACTATTCAACTGTGTACAAAATGTTTCTTTTGCTTTTTTCTTTAAAAAAATGAGTATGAAGGAAATATGGATTTCACACCATGATGAATAAACAAGAAACAATTTGATTACATGAAGTACCTTTATGTTGACATATGTCTCCTGTATACCCATCGAGACAAGAACAATTGTAGCCGATTCCATATGGAATTTCTGAGCAGTTTCCGCCATTAAGACAAGGCTCTGAACGACATGCAAATACTGATTGGGAAAAGGATTTACAATCAGTTATCATCATTTAGAAAATATTAGATACAAGTTAACAACGTTCCTGTTCTAGAGAGATATTCCGAAATGAACAGGTCATTTAACCAATGACAAAGTTGCTAACGTTGTACTAAAATCACTCATCCAAGGAATAATAAACTGCATTAAGTATAGGGACATGAAAAATGCTCTGGTTGTCAATTCGGTCAAAGAATCAATTCTGAGTTGGTGGAAATGGTAATGATATACTAATCAAGATATCTTAAATTTATAAAGTAGAAATTAATCATAAAGTATCATGGGAAATGCTAAAGAATTCAAGGATGTGCATACCTTGCGGAAAAAAAGAGGAGTTTGGCAATTCAAAGATAACTACTTGATAAAATTGTAAATTAAATTGTGTAGAAAAAATAGAAAAGTGTGACAGGAACCTTTTGTACCTTGCGTTTCACAAAATGTTCCATTAAATCCTTCTGGACATGTACAATTAAATCCAAACTCAGATTCAGAACACAATCCACCATTCAAACAGGGCGATGAGTCACAGGCAGAAACTGAGTAGCAGATTGAGAGAAATACATTTCCAGACAAACACCATTCAATCATTTGGAAAAGAATTTTAATGAGAAAATGAGATGAAAAATTCAATAATATACAAAATTTATTGAGAGGGTGATTGGTGGATATTAGACCAGACCCCCCCCCCCCCAAAAAAAAGTCAACAATCCTAAATGTTTAAAAGTACATTTCGAAGCTTAGATTAAAAAAAATAATCCAAAAGTATGAAAGAAGTGACAGAGGGATAAATATAGCGTATTTGATTTTGAATCTATACATGAATGGTTTTTAATTGATGTTAAAAATGGAGTTTTGTTTGAATTGTTAAAACAATCTTTTGGGATTGAAGTAAAATCAAAGTGTAGGTTTAGTTTGTGTCTCCGGTCTTTGCAAAGATTTTACGAATCAAAATTGTAAAATCATGAACATTAAAGATAGGATTTGAGAAACTAAAAATAATTTGCTATTTCAACTTCATTTAATGCCAATACCTTTTGTTTGACAAGATGACCCATTGTAACCTTCAGGACAAATGCAATATACATCAAACCCTGAAACAGTCTCAAGACAATATCCTCCATTTTGACAAGGATTTGAGTCACATGGAGAAACTGGAAGTAAATCGACAGGAAGAGTTAATGGAGATGAAGAGAAAGAGAGTTAAACAGAATATTCATAGAGCTGGAAACCTGAAGTATAGGCTTGGAAAATGTTTTAAAATGAAAGGAAAAAGAAAATGTTTCAACATCATCAAACAAATTGACCAAAATTATAACTATACATAATGCCAAATAGCTTGGTGTAAGTTCTCGAAAAGCAAAACTGGAAGTATAGACTTGGCGGAAAAAAAAATGAAAAAATAGAAATTGAATACTTCAAAATTATGAACAAATTTTTACTATAATGATAACTATAATTCAAGATAACTTGGAAGTTCTAGAAAAGCAGGTATGGGAGAGTTGTAAACGGGGTATAGTGCATATTGTGCTTAAAGCATTTAAATGATTGTTATACCTCTTGTTTCACAGAAAGTTCCATTAAATCCTTCCGGACATGTGCAATTAAATCCAAACTCAGATACATAGCACAGTCCACCATTAAAACAAGGCGAAGATTCGCAAGCAGGAACTGAGGTAGAGAAAAGGAAAATATACGTTTTTCAGAAATGATATTGCATTCAAAATCACATTCAGAACACCTTTCTACTTAAATAAAGCATTCAGGACACTTAATTTTATATGAAGATATGATTATTAACACAAACAGAGAAACAATCATGAAAAGTAGGATAGAAAATAGTACCTTTTGTTTCACAAGATGAACCATTGTAACCTTCAGGACAGATGCAATAAACATCAAACCCTGAAACAGCCTCAAGACAATATCCACCATTTTGACAAGGATTTGAGTTACAGGGAGAAACTGGGAGAAAATCGACAGGAAGAGTTAAAGGAGATGCAGAGAAAGAGAGTTAAAGAGAATCACACATATTTTTGCTTTTCCGAAGAGAAGTAGGAAAGTAAGAATATCAAAGATTTGGAAATGAAACTAGTAGGCCTACCACATTTCGTACATTCCAAATAATCCACTGCATACAAAAAAAATTAATTTATCCAGAATTTTTCAAAGAGTTCGAAATTGTGCAATTTACGTATCCATTAAAAAATGAAAGATTTACTTAGGTTCACTTTCAGCGAAGTAAATAAAAGAGCACGATACGAATAAAAAGGTATTCTAGTATTTGTATTATTACACATACCAAAGGGAAGTTTTAAAAACCAAGAAGATTAAAATAGAACTTAATGTGATATTGTATGACTATTTGAACAATGTCTGTGTATCATTTTGGAGAGAGCAATATACCTTGAGTTTCACAAAACGTTCCATTGAATCCTTGGGGACATGTGCAATTGAATCCAAATTCAGACTCATAACACAATCCACCATTCAAACATGTAGAAGAATTGCAACCCAGAACTATGTTAGAAGTGAAGAGAATAGGGAATAGATTCAAACAAAATAAAATGCGGTATGTAAACAAAAACGGGAATAAACATATAAGAATATTCATAGAGCTGGAAACCTGAAGTATAGGCTTGGAAAATGTTTTCAAACGAAAAGAAAAAGAAAATGTTTCAACATCATCAAACAAATTGACCAAAATTATAACTATACATAATGTCAAATAGCTTGGTGTAAGTTCTCGAAAAGCAAAACTGGAAACCTGAAGTATAGGCTTGGCGAATAAATCCCATAGCTATAATTCAAGATAACTTGGAAGTTCTAGAAAAGCAGGTATGGGAGAGTTGTAAACGGGGTATAGTGCATGTTGTGCTTAAAGCATTTAAATGATTGTTATACCTCTTGTTTCACAGAAAGTTCCATTAAATCCTTCCGGACATGTGCAATTAAATCCAAACTCAGATTCATAGCACAGCCCACCATTAAAACAAGGCGAAGATTCGCAAGCAGGAACTGAGGTGGAGAAAAGGAAAATATACGGTTTTCAGAAATGGTATTGCTTTCAAAATCACATTGAGAATACCTTGCTACTTAAATAAAGCATACAGGACACTTAATTTTATGAAAGGATATGAAGACATGATTATTAACACAAATAGAGAAAGAATCATGAAAAGTAGGATAGAAAATAGTACCTTTTGTTTCACAAGATGAACCATTGTAACCTTCAGGACAGATGCAATAAACATCAAACCCTGAAGCAGCCTCCAGACAATATCCACCATTTTGACAAGGATTTGAGTCACAGGGAGACACTACGAGTAGCAGAGGGCAAAGAAGAAAATACATATTTCAGACAAAGAAAATAAGAAAGGCTGATATTCTAAAAAGGGGGATTCTTCTACAGAGTGTGACAGTGGCAGAAAAATCTTGATCGTAAAAAATAAATGTTTTTATAAAAAAAGATGTGTGGTTAATTTCTCAAATGCTCGTAAATGTAATTGAGATGTGTAACCCTATCTGATACCACGCAGTGCGTTAACCCCAAAAGTAAGGATAGCGCAAGAACAAAAAGGTATTCGTATTTTTAGCAAATTGAAACTTAATAGTCATCAGTTCAACTAAAATAATTTCAATGTATAATGCAAGTTACCTTGAGTTTCACAAAAAGTTCCATTAAATCCATCGGGACATGTGCAATTAAATCCATACTCGGATTCATAACACAGTCCACCATTGAGACACGGAGATGAACTGCATACAGGAACTAGGATCAAGAAAATAAATCATTATAACTGAATTTGTCCTCTTCCAATGAATTATAGCCATATTTATATTTTCCCAAATTGTTACAGGCCTATACTGGCCTTATACAAGCATGGACCTATTACAATAGGTCCATGATACAAGCCACCGATATTGTAAAGATAATTCCATTTAGAATAGTATCGAAGATACAATAAATACAGTTTGGGTAGTAGACCCTCACCATATACATTAGAATACTCGAGCCCAACTGTAGGCAAAAAAAGTACACCATCTGGACAAACCATAGTCGACGAAGAATGGCTATACGTTGAGGCAATAAATATATACTAGATAGTACATATATATATATATATATATATATATCTATCTATTCATGAAGGAAGAATCACTTTTAAAATATAGCTTGTTTGACATATGAGATGACTTTCTAGAAAGGTGCTTTAAAAATAATATAAGAGGGGATGGGAAAGTTAATGAAAGATTAAGATGTCAAAATAAAAAAATAGCATATAAAAATCATATAATCAATTCTCAAATGTAATAAAGCCCTTTTCTAAATACCGGGAACATCCAAGGGAACACCGAAGGAATACACACAAAAAGTCCAATTACAATATAGATAATATGTTTAATAGTAGACATGGGTTACAATCATTCAAAAGAATAGTAATTGGTGTTTACAGAAAAAAAATATTTATCAATCCATTGGTTAAGAAAAAAATCAAAGGGAATCATAAGTTACGTACATTAGTTCTTTGCATGAATTTTATACCAAACTAATTGTGTAAAGGTTTTATTAAAGAATTATTCTTCTGAATATACAATATCTGCCTAACTGCCTGTTGATTTGTGTTTAGAGATATCCCTTTGGAAAAACAATGCCCGGAATATAGTATATAGCCTGGAAATACATATAGCTGACTTAAACAATACGAAATAATGCTAGTTTTTCATTAAATGATAACCAAACTCCCGTCCAAAATGCAATCTACCTTTTGCTTCACAAAGTGTTCCGTTAAATCCTTGGGGACATGTGCAATTGAATCCAAACTCAGATTCATAACACAGCCCACCGTTAGAACAAGGTGACGAGTCACAAACAGGAACTGCACAGGGATAAAGAGGGGGGAAATGGCACCTCAGAGAAAATTAAACGAAAATCACAAGATACTATAAAGAAAGTGACTTCAGATATGCCTAACTACATTCATATATCAATTCAAAAAATTGTTATGCAGATTTAAACCTATATTCATATTATCCAAAGTACACGTTTCTTCAACTGATACAAGAATTTAGGTGTTGGTTATTTCAGAGTCGGGCAACTGGGTACATGGACATGATGAATGTATAAGCAATCTACATTTTCTTCCACAAAACGTTAAATCCCTCTAGACATGTGCAATTGAATCCAAGCTCAGATTCATAACACAGCCCACCATTGAGACACAGATCAGATGAGCAAGAAAGAACTGAAGTGAAAGAAGGATCACACGGGTTATAAAACATTGATCATCAGAAAGCACAATATAGGCCGATACACACCAATGTCTACGAACTGTAACATTACAACATCAAGATAAATAGCTAAATCACTCAAGATACAAGTGCATTACACAAGAATGGGCTGAGATAATACGACCTGTGACCAAACTAAACATTTGCCTCTGTATCAGTGGATAATATGCAACAGAGGATATGACGTCATAATGGCATTATTTATTTTTTTTATGGGATAGTTTGTTAATCTCGATGAAGTTGATAGGGACTTATTCCATGGACCATTGTAAGGGATTGATTTCATTCAATTTGGCATGTTGTGGCTTTGAAGGATACCTTTTTTTAGGGGGGGAATTGTTAAGGATTCACCATTCAGACTTATGTTCAAATAGTATACAAACAGAATCAAAAGAATGTTAAAGGATTGCCCTTAGGATATGATAAAAATATTCATATCAGCTAAAATTAATTTCATGGATATTAAGTTCCAATTAAATGAAAGTAAAACAGAGTTATTGATTATTAGTTCTAATTCACTGTTTTAACAGAATTAGTTATTGGCACTTTCACACTCATCCGAACTCTCTCATTCTTTTTTTCTTAAGCGCCTCGGAATATAATGTTTCCAGATAGATGGCGCTATATAAATGCCTATTATTATTATTATTTAAAATATGCAAAATGTTTATTTTACTATGAAAGCGTGAAAGAAAAAAATATGACGGATCCTTCTGTAGGATTAGACAGCTGAAGAATATTACTTAAGATAAATTTACAAAAAAGACAATTCAACCACACTTGTCAATTTCTCCATGTATCAGTTAAGAACGATGTACATAATGGCAATCGTATTGACTGTAAACTGACCGAAATATTTCCCAAAAGAAAGACCACCTACAGCCTTAAATTTAAACACGATGACTAAGTGTATCCTTTAAGGGTTATGATAATAATGGGAGAGAGACAAGGCAAGTTTCGAATATGTAGAAAAAATATTATTCTGTTGAAGAGTTTAGAATAACTATGTGGAAATAAACTACTGACCAACACACCGATACGGCTAAAAAGACAAGGATAGTATATAAAAGTTATATTATTTCCAATTCATATACCTCTACTTTCACAATTTTCTCCAGTAAATCCATTTACACAAGAACATGCGTAATGAGAACCGTTCACAGATTCAGAGCAAGCCCCTCCATTTAGACATGGTGATGATGAACATGCTGTAACTAAAAAGAATTGTGTTATAAATTGATTAGATTGTTAGAAATAAAGACTACAGAATTGTGAAATGAATACAAAGTCTTGTCATAAAAAATACAGCATTACCAGCTACACACTAGCAATGATCCGATGACAGTGATTGAAGGTGGGCAAGACAAAATAATAAAAAAAATCTGTATTTTAAACGGCAGCCGTTGACTTTAGCCATCTGTCTTTGAGGTTTGGTATCACTTATGCATGGTTTGTGGTTATGAGGAATTTGACAATTACTTCTACAATCAATCCTCGGAAAATAAAGTACACAGACTTACTGTTTTCACAGTGTTGCCCTGTAAAGTTTGTTGGGCATCTGCAAAAGTAGGTGTTGCTGTTTCCTTGAAGTTCAAAACATTCACCACCATTAAGACAAGGACTTGGACTACACTGACTCACTACGGGAAGGAAAAACCCAAAACTAATCAGCAATGACAATGGGAAATTAAGATGATGCTCTGAACGTAGTAAACTGTACACTAAATTAGGATACCATATAGTTTGACACAACTTCCACAGGACAGAAACCAAAGATTAAAAAACAAACACCAAGAAATTCTGATTTCTGTTTTCGTAAAATCATAAATGAGGAAGTATTAAAGGAAAAGAAGATACATCTTTCAAGAATATGGATTACAAACTTAACCAATATAATCGGTTTTCATGAATTTACATAGAAGGAAAAAAATCTGTGAAAAAAAATATATAATTGGAGATAATAACTGATATAAGAGAGAGAGAGAAAGGGAAAGGGGTATCTTGTTAATTAATGAGGCAGCCAATGAAATTAAAAGCAGGAACACAAAAGATGGACAAAAAACTGATATGAATTCAAATGAATAAAAAACACACAACTTCTAACAAATTTATTATCTGATCCACTAAACTATCTTCAATAACATCATAAATGACAGTCCTAATTGTAGAAATGAAAGCAGGACAGGTAACATTCATAATTGTTCATGAATATCAATTATTTATATATGTCACATACCACTTCTTTGGGTTGAAAATATTAATAATCTCAAATAAATGGCCACACAGAAGAGCACCAACGTCCATGAATGAATGTCTGTTAATACCAAATGATGAGATGATGATAACCAAACACCAGATACATCGGAAATAATACATTGATACAATACAGGTGTAATACCTCTACTTTCACAATTTTCTCCGGTGAATCCATTTACACAAGAACATGTGTATTGAGTACCATTTGTTGAATCAGAGCATATGCCTCCATTTAGACACGGTGATGATGAACATTCTGTCACTAGAATAAATGGGGGTATTACAAAGTTATACGAAAGATTTGAAGCTCGTAGAGTAGTTTAAAAAAAATCTACAGCTTTTGCATTATCAGTCATCCCTGATTCTTTCAGCACCCGTTTATTAAGTCTACATCATTACAATGCAACGGTAATATATGCATATTTATTTCTATTTATTGTATTTTTTTATTACTTTGGGGATGGGGCGAGTCGGAAAATTTTGACTAATGAAAACTGGAACATCTAGCTCAAATTGTATATTCAAGGCCAAAATTAATGCACAGTTACTCCCCGAACTGCTTCTTATATATTTTTTCAAGAATAAATCAACCAGCATTTTTGTAGAACAGAAATTCTTTCTCCACCTTTCAGACTTACTGTTTTCACAGTGTTGTCCTGTGAAGTTTTTAGGGCACTGACAGAAGTATGTATTGCCGCTTTCTTGAAGCTGGAAACATTCTCCACCGTTGAGGCAAGGGTTGGGCTCACATAAACTCACTTCAGGGAAAGGACAAACAAATAATTCGATAAGAACAAAAAACACAGAATAAAAAAACTAAAACGAAATGAAGAGTTTGACAACCAGACAGCAATAAAAAGCACACAGAATCGTAAAAAAAAAAACAAAGATGCAAAAATAACGGAAAGAGGTGTTGAAAACTTTCACAACAGCTACAGGATATTACTCCAATGCTTAAAGCTGATATAAACATATCTAATCAGCAGTATTATTATGTTAGTATATTCAGAATACTTGCAATACATTGATATATTAATTCAATATACTCTTAATATATTTAGAATATATTGATAATTATGCTTTTATGCCCATATACATAAACCGCCTTTTTATTATTCATATGTACCTCTACTTTCGCAATTTTCTCCAGTAAATCCATTTACACACGAACATGTGTACTGAGAACCGTTCACAGAATCAGAACAAACCCCTCCATTCTGGCATGGTGATGATGAACATGATGTCACTAGAAAATAATGTCAATATCATACTTAACTTATCACAAAGAACTTTCAGAAAGTAATCATAAAATTCGGAGGGAAATCGTGAAACAATTTAGAAATAGCATTGAAAGAAGTCAACATTATTAGATGGGGATATTGAAATACCATACAACTCCTAAAATTAGGGATGTACAATAAAATGAAACCTAGAGGAAGGGAAATATTCATCTTCGTTGGTATCGTCCAATACAATTTATAATGATCTATGTGCAGAAGAACATTTTGATAAATTGTAAAATTGCCATTTTTATAACTAAATGCCTGAAGTTGGAATTGAATGTTCAATCCAGATGGTCAATGCATTTTATTTAGTTCAGATATAGTTTATTGGCACATAATTCACATTTCAGACTTACTGTTTTCACAGTGTTGTCCTGTAAAGTTTGTAGGGCATCGACAAAAGTAGATGTTGCTGTTTCCTTGAAGTTCAAAACATTCACCACCATTAAGACAAGGACTTGGACTACATAGACTCACTACGGGAAGGAAAAACCCAAAACTAATCAGCAATGATAATGAGAAATTGTGATGATGCTTTGATCGTAGTAAACTGGACACCAAATTAGGATACACAACTTCCACAAGACAGAAGATTAATGAAATGAAATGAAATAATAAACAAACACCAAGAAATTCAGATTTCTGTTTTTCGTAAAATCATAAATGAGGAAGTATTAAAGGAAAAGAAGGTACATCTCCCAAGAATATGACAGACAGATTGGATCACAAACTTAACCAATGTAATTTGGGTTTCATAAATTTACATAGACAGAAGGAAAAAAAATCAATGAAAGACTAAAACAAATCGAGATGGTATGACAGGTAAACAGAAAAATAGGAAAGGGGTATTTTGTTAATCAACAAAACAGACATTGAAGGTACAAAAAAAGGAATAGCAGGAACACGATAGATGGACCAAAAAGAAACCGGTATGAACTCAAATGAATAAAAAAAAACATTTCTAGCAAATTTATTATCTGATCCACAAAACGATCTTCAGTAACATCATACATGACAGTCATAACTGTAGAAGTGAAAGCAGGACAGGTGATATTCTAAACATATTCATAATTATCAATCATTTACATATGTCACAAACCACCTCTTTGGGTTACAAATATTAATAATCTCAAATAAATGGCCACACAGAAGAGCACCAACGTCCATGAATGAATGTCTGTTAATACCACATGATGAGATGATGATAACCAAACACCGGATACATCCAGAAATACTACATTGATACAATATTTAACATGTGAATACCTCTACTTTCACAATTTTCTCCGGTGAATCCATTTACACAAGAACATGTGTATTGAGTACCATTTGTTGAATCAGAGCATATGCCTCCATTTAGACACGGTGATGATGAACATGCTGTCACTAGAATAAATGGGAGTATTACACAATTAGAGGAGAGATTTGAAGCTCATAGAAAGTAAAGAAAACCCTACAGCTTTTGCATTATCAGTCATCCCTAATTCTTTCAGCAGCAGTTGATTAATTCTACATCATTACAATGCACCGGTAAAATATATATATACATATATATTTTGTTTGGGGGTGCGAGTCGGTCAATTTTGACAAATGAAAACTGGTTCATTTAGCTCAAATGGTATATTCAAGGCCAAAATTGATGCACAATTGCTTCCAGAGCTGCTCCTTATAAATATATTTTCAAGAGTAAATCAACCAGCATTTTTGTAGAACAAAGTTTTCTTTCTCCACCTTTCAGACTTAATGTTTTCACCCTGCTCCTTACATACATTTACTAGAATAAATCAACCAGAATCATTGTAGACCATGAAATTCTTTCTCCACCTTTCAGACTTACTGTTTTCACAGTGTTGTCCTGTGAAGTTTTTAGGGCACTGACAGAAGTATGTATTGCCGCTTTCTTGAAGCTGGAAACATTCTCCACCGTTGAGGCAAGGGTTGGGCTCACATAAACTCACTTCAGGGAAAGGACAAACAAATAATTCGATAAGAACAAAAAACACAGAATAAAAAAGAAAAATGAAGAGTTTGAGACAACCAAACAGCAATAAAAAGCACACAGAATCGTAAAAAAATAAAGATGCAAAAATAACGGATAGAGGTGTTGAAAACTTTCACAACAGCTACAGGATATTACTCCAATGCTAAAAGCTGATATAAACATATCTAATCAGCAGTATTATTTTGTTAGTATATTCAGAATACTTGCAATACATTCATATATTAATTCAATATACTCTTAATATATTTAGAATATATTGATAATTATGCTTTTATGCCCATATACAGAAACCAATTTCTTTCATTCATATGTACCTCTACTTTCACAATTTTCTCCAGTAAATCCATTTACACAAGAACATGTGTACTGAGAACCGTTCACAGAATCAGAACAAACCCCTCCATTCTGGCATGGTGATGATGAACATGATGTCACTAGAAAAAAAATGTCAGTATTATAATGAAAAGGAATGTTAAAGACAGTAATTCAGAAAAATAAAAATGAATAGAAATTACACTCATTTGCTACTCTGATACTATTAGTAGTACTAGATCAATTTATCACACAGAACTTTCAGAAAGTAACCATAAAATTCGGAGGGAAATCGTGAAACAAGTTAGAAATAGAATTGAAAAAAGTCAGCATTATTAAATGGGGATTTTGAAATACCACACAACTCCTAGACTTAGGGATGTACAATAAAATGAAACCTAGAGGAAGGGAAATATTTATCTTCGTTGGTACCTTCCAATACAATTTATAATGATCTATGTGCAGAAGAGCATTTTGATGAATTTTAAAATTGCCATTTTGATAACTTAATGCCTGAAGTTGGAACTGAATGTACAATCCGATGGACAATGCATTTTAGTTAGTTCAGATATAGTTTATCGGCACATAATTCACATTTTAGACTTACTGTTTTCACAGTGTTGTCCTGTGAAGTTTTCAGAGCATCGGCAAAAGTAGGTGTTGCTGTTTCCTTGAAGTTCAAAACATTCACCACCATTAAGACAAGGACTTGGACTACATAGACTCACTACGGGAAGGATAAACCCGAAACTAATCAGCAATGATAATGGGAAATTAAGATGATGCTTTGATCGTAGTAAACTGTACATCAAATTAGGATAACATATCGTTTGACACAACTTCCACAAGACAGAAACCAAAGATTAAAAAAAAAACACCAAGAAATTCAGATTTCTGTTTTTGTAAAATCATAAATGAGGATCAAGTATTAAAGGAAAAGAAATTACATCTTACAAGAATATGACAGACAGATTGGATCACAAACTTATCCAATATGATTTGGGTCTCATAAATTGACATAGAAAGAATGAAAAAAAATCAATGAAAATTCATAAAAGAAATTGATATGAAAATAATGACTAGTATTAAAAGGAAAATAGAAAGGGGTATTTTGTTAACTATCAAGACAGTCATTGAAGGTACACCAAAAATAAATAGCAGGAATAAGAGAGATGGAACAAAAAGAAACCGTTATGAATTCAAATGAATAAAAAAACGAAATTTTTAACAAACTTATTACCTGATCCACTAAATTTATCTGCAATAACATCATAAATGACATTCATAATTGTAGAAGTGAAAAAAGGACAGGTAATATTCTAAACATGATCATTTACATATGTCACAAACCACCTCTTTGGGTTACAAATATTAATCATATCAAATAAATGGCCACACAGAAGAGCACCAACGTCCATGAATGAATGTCTGTTAATACCATGATGAGATGATGATAACCAAACACCGGATAAATCCAGAAATACTACATTGATACAATATTTAACATGTGCAATACCTCTACTTTCACAATTTTCTCCGGTGAATCCATTTACACAAGAACATGTGTATTGAGAACCATTTGTTGAATCAGAGCATATGCCTCCATTTAGACACGGTGATGATGAACATGCTGTCACTAGAATAAATGGGAGTATTACACAGTTAGAGGAGAGATTTGAAGCTCATATGAAAGTTAAGAAAACCCTGCAGCTTTTGCATTATCAGTCATCCCTCATTCTTTCAGCAGCAGTTGATTAATTCTACATCATTACAATGCACCGGTAAAATATATATATATATATATATTTTGTTTAGGGGTGCGAGTCGGTCAATTTTGACAAATGAAAACTGGTTCATTTAGCTCAAATGGTATATTCAAGGCCAAAATTGATGCACAATTGCTTCCCGAGCTGCTCCTTACATGTATATACATTTTCAAGAGTAAATCAACCGCATTTTTGTAGAACACAGTTTTCTTTCTCCACCTTTCAGACTTAATGTTTTCACCCTGCTCCTTACATACATTTACTAGAATAAATCAACCAGAATCATTGTAGACCATAAATTCTTTCTCCACCTTTCAGACTTACTGTTTTCACAGTGTTGTCCTGTGAAGTTTTTAGGGCACTGACAGAAGTATGTATTGCCGCTTTCTTGAAGCTGGAAACATTCTCCACCGTTGAAGCAAGGGTTGGGCTCACATAAACTCACTTCAGGGAAAGGACAAACAAATAATTCGATAAGAACAAAAACCACAGAATAAAAAAGAAAAATGAAGAGTTTGAGACAACCAAACAGCAATAAAAAGCACACAGAATCGTAAAAAAATAAAGATGCAAAAATAACGGATAGAGGTGTTGAAAACTTTCACAACAGCTACAGGATATTACTCCAATGCTAAAAGCTGATATAAACATATCTAATCAGCAGTATTATTTTGTTAGTATATTCAGAATACTTGCAATACATTCATATATTAATTCAATATACTCTTAATATATTTAGAATATATTGATAATTATGCTTTTATGCCCATATACAGAAACCACTTTTTTTTATTCATATGTACCTCTACTTTCACAATTTTCTCCAGTAAATCCATTTACACAAGAACATGTGTACTGAGAACCGTTCACAGAATCAGAACAAACCCCTCCATTCTGGCATGGTGATGATGAACATGATGTCACTAGAAAATAATGTCAGTATTATAATGAAAAGGAATGTTAAAAGACAGTAATTCAGAAAAATAAAAATGAATAGAAATTACACTCATTTGCTACTCTGATACTATTAGTAGTACTAGATCAATTTATCACACAGAACTTTCAGAAAGTAACCATAAAATTCGGAGGGAAATCGTGAAACAAGTTAGAAATAGAATTGAAAAAAGTCAGCATTATTAAATGGGGATTTTGAAATACCACACAACTCCTAGACTTAGGGATGTACAATAAAATGAAACCTAGAGGAAGGGAAATATTTATCTTCGTTGGTACCTTCCAATACAATTTATAATGATCTATGTGCAGAAGAGCATTTTGATGAATTTTAAAATTGCCATTTTGATAACTTAATGCCTGAAGTTGGAACTGAATGTACAATCCGATGGACAATGCATTTTAGTTAGTTCAGATATAGTTTATCGGCACATAATTCACATTTTAGACTTACTGTTTTCACAGTGTTGTCCTGTGAAGTTTTCAGAGCATCGGCAAAAGTAGGTGTTGCTGTTTCCTTGAAGTTCAAAACATTCACCACCATTAAGACAAGGACTTGGACTACATAGACTCACTACGGGAAGGATAAACCCGAAACTAATCAGCAATGATAATGGGAAATTAAGATGATGCTTTGATCGTAGTAAACTGTACATCAAATTAGGATACCATATCGTTTGACACAACTTCCACAAGACAGAAACCAAAGATTAAAAAAAAACACCAAGAAATTCAGATTTCTGTTTTTGTAAAATCATAAATGAGGATCAAGTATTAAAGGAAAAGAAATTACATCTTACAAGAATATGACAGACAGATTGGATCACAAACTTATCCAATATGATTTGGGTCTCATAAATTGACATAGAAAGAATGAAAAAAAATCAATGAAAATTCATAAAAGAAATTGATATGAAAATAATGACTAGTATTAAAAGGAAAATAGAAAGGGGTATTTTGTTAACTATCAAGAAAGTCATTGAAGGTACACCAAAAATAAATAGCAGGAATAAGAGAGATGGAACAAAAAGAAACCGTTATGAATTCAAATCATTACAATATACCGGTAATATATATATATATATATATTACCGGTATATTGTAATGATGCAGAGTTAATCAAATGCTGCTAAAAGAAGATGACTGATAATGCAAAAGCTGCATTAAAAAAGCTGATGTTCATGAAATTGGGGGATATTTGAAGATCAAAATTCTAACTAAGTGAGGGGTTTTATTTTTCTTCTAGGATTCAAACGGTTTGTTTCTTACCAAGAAATCTTTCTAAAAAAATAGGTATAGTTCAGATTAAAAAAAATACACTTACACATGAAGAAAGTACATTATTAAGCTGTATTGAGTTTTAAATCTCTTTAACACAGTTCATATTCTAGACGTTACATTATATAAAAAGAAATCTTCGATATTGAACAAAGAAAGTTTAGGGGGAGATTGTAATATCAGGGAAAGAAAAATGACCTGTTTGCTCTGCTCAGTCAGAAATATCATAGTCTGATCCCATCGACATTTCCTTCGCAATTGATTGTGATAAGTCACCCTCGCATCTTTGTCCCATTTTACAGAAAAACCTTTATGTACTCATTTATTTTCTTGCCCACTACTCACACTACAGTTTGTGTTTAAATATCGCAAGTCACTTGGATAGTATTTGCGGTATGTGGACCTGAAGTTTACAATGAAATGTTTATTACTAGACTTACTGCTTTCACAGTGTTGTCCTGTGTAGTTTTCAGGGCACCGACAACGGTATGTATTGCTGCTTCCCTGAAGCTGGAAACATTCTCCACCATTTAGACATGGATTTGGATCACACAGACTCACTACCCGGGAAGGCAAAAAGCAAAAGTCAGCTAATTATGAGACATTGTCAAACCGAAAATCCACTTGACATAAAAGATGAAAAATGAATGAACGTGGTGATTATTCCTTTAAATTACAGGTTCTGCACTTGGGGGTTAAGTTGGGTTTAAATTTGATATTCTTTTCAATGGGTATGTTGGTTAAAGTAATGCTATTACTAAGCTGTTCAAAGTATTCAAACAGATCAATAAACTATCATTACGTCTGAACACTAGATCAATTTGAAATTTAATTTGCGACCAGTGATTACTTATATTTGTAAAGATACATTGCTTGCACTTAGGTCTTAGGATGAGATGATAAAGATAAGAACTTTGAAATTAAGTAATATGGAACGGAAAACAGCCTTGACCAAGTGAGTAACATCCATAATATGATTCAACAAGCAAAGTACCTTGAAATTCGCAAAACGTTCCATTAAATCCATTGGGACATGTGCAATTAAATCCAAATTCAGATTCATAACACAGTCCACCATTCAAACAGGGCGAAGGGTCGCAGGCAGGAACTGGAACAGGAAACAAAAGGAAAGAAGTCAAAAGATAGAATACACTTTTTCAACATAAAGACAGTATTGACTCACTGAAAGACCCAAGTGACCAGTTTAAGATAAATACACCATGATGACAGATTATATCATCCTTTTATTATTATTCCTTCCTATATCTATAGCCCAAGAGATATTTGATGAAGTTATACATCAACCAATTAGTCAGTTTTACAAGTTCTATGGGTGACATTTCGACGATATTAAGAATACCTTTTGTTTCACAAGATGACCCATTGTAACCTTCAGGACAAATGCAATATACATCAAACCCTGAAGCAGCCTCAAGACAATATCCACCATTTTGACAAGGATTTGAGTCACAGGGAGAAACTGGAAGAAAATTGATCGAAAACTGATCGAGATGCCGAGACTGAGAGAGTTAGACAGAATCATATGCAGTATGTTTCTATCTTTAGACAAGAGAAGAAAACGATTATAAGAAATTTGAATATCAATGTTAGTAAGCCTACCACATTTTTCCCATTTACAAAATGACCCACTGTGTATCAAATTTGTTCAAGAATATTAATAATATGTTAAGGTACACTTTCTTGAAATGAAACTTACAAGAAGCATTTAATTTTATATTTTCTAAATCGATTAATTTCCATAGTAAAAGAGAGCACAATACACAGACAAGTAATTTAGTATACACATATATCAAAGGGAAGTCTCAAACACTTTAAAGATTCCAAAAAAACTGATGTGAAGTTGTATGACTATTTAATCAATTTGGAGAGAGCAATGTACCTTGAGTTTCACAGAACGTTCCATTGAATCCTTGGGGACATGTGCAATTGAATCCAAATTCGGATTCATAACACAATCCACCATTCAAACATGAAGAATTGCAACCGAGAACTAGGTTAGAAGTGAAAAGAACAAGGACATTCAACCAAAATAAATGCAGTGGAATACGTAACCAAAAACTGGAATAGAGGTGAGAATAAATAACCATGAGAAGAATAGAAGCACTTTAGTATAGGCTTGAAAATTATTTTTAAAAGGAAAAGAAATGTTTCTACATCGTAAAACCAAATTGATAAAATGGTAATTACAATCCCAAATAACTAGTCGGAAGTCCTAAAAATGCAAGTATAGATAGAGTGGAAGGTTTCAACGGGGTATATTGAATGTTGTTCTTAATGATTTCAAAAAATTATACCTCTTGTTTCACAGAGCGTTCCATTAAATCCTTGGGGACATGTGCAATTAAATCCAAACTCAGATTCATAACACAGTCCACCATTAAAACAAGGCGTAGAGTCGCAAGCAGGAACTGAGGTGGAGAAAGAAAAATAATATAATTTCTTTCGGAAATGATATTGCTTTAATAAATCACATTGAAAATACCTTGCTACTTAAATAAAGCATACAGGACAATTAATTTTATGAAAGGATATGAAGATATGATTATTAACACAAATATAGAAAGAATCATGAAAAGTAGGATAGAAAATAGTACCTTTTGTTTCACAAGATGAACCATTGTAACCTTCAGGACAGATGCAATAAACATCAAACCCTGAAACAGCCTCAAGACAATATCCACCATTTTGACAAGGATTTGGGTAACAAGGAGAAACTGGAAGAAAAATTATGAAATAATTGATCGTGATGCCAAGACAGGGAGATTTAAAAAGAATCATCTATGTTTCCAGTTTTAGAAGAAAAAGTTAGTAATACAGGAAATTTGAATATCAACACGTTAGTAGGCCTACCACTTTTTTCACATCTACAAAATAACCCGCTGTGTATCAAATTTGTTAAAAAATCTAGAATCTTTAATTTGTTTTGGCACATTTTTATCAAATTAAAACTTTAAAGAAGCATTTAATTCTATCTTTTCTAAATCAATTAGTTTCAATAGTAAAAAAAAGAGAGCATGTTAAACAAAAGAGCATTTTAGTATTTGTATCATCAAATATACTATTAATAAGTCTCATACACTTTGAAGATGTGAAATTGTATGACAATTCGAACTATGTTATGTATTGATTTGGAGAGAGCAATGTACCTTGAATTTCACAAAACGTTCCATTGAATCCTTGGGGACATGTGCAATTGAATCCAAATTCAGATTCATAACACAATCCACCATTCAAACATGAAGAAGAGTTGCAACCAAGAACTATGTTAGAAGTGAAAAGAACAAGAAGATCAACCAAAATAAACTGCAGAAACTGGAACAGAGATAATGGGCTTGAAAAAAAAATTAAAAAAAGAAAGAAATAGTGTTTCCAAATTGTAAAACCAATTGATATAATGGTAACTACAATCCCAAATAACTAGTTGGAAGTTCTAGAAAAGCAAGTATAGAGTGAAAGGTTTCAACGGGGTATACTGAATGATGTTCTTGAAGATATTAAATGATAATTATACCTCTTGTTTCACAGAGCGTTCCATTAAATCCTTCCGGACATGTGCAATTAAATCCAAACTCAGATTCATAGCACAGTCCACCATTAAAACAAGGCGTAGAGTCGCAAGCAGGAACTGAGGTGGAGAAAAGGAAAATAATACAATTTCTTTCAGAAATTATATTGCTTTAATAAATCACAATCAAAACCCCCTTCTAATTAAATACAGCCAACATTAGGACATATTAATTTATGAAAAGATATGGTTATGGACACAAATAGAGCAAGAATCAAGAAAAGTGGGATAGAGTATAGTACCTTTTGTTTCACAAGATGAACCATTGTAACCTTCAGGACAGATGCAATAAACATCAAACCCTGAAGCAGCCTCAAGACAATATCCACCATTTTGACAAGGATTTGGGTCGCAAGGAGTCACTGATAGCAAAGGATGGAAAGGAAGTTAAGAGAGAGGGAAAGAGGTTAGGCACATAAGAATGAAAATATTTCTCATACCATAGTTTGGTATTCTGAAGACTTGTTATTTTTGTTGGCTTTGTATAGTTTTGTTAAGCAAGAGGGACATATTTTGCGAAATTTAGTAAGAAGATAATTGCTCAACAGTTGTTTTCAACATGAAAGAGCTACACAAACTACAGGCATAAGTAATAAGCAAGGAGAGATTTGGTTATATACCTTGCATATTATCTGCTGGTGCATGCAAGCAACACATATTGAAGAGGTGTGAGGGAACAATGTTTAACGAAACAGAGAAACAAATTTACAAACAAAACGCTCCGCTATTTCAAGTGAACTGAAAATAAATTAATGGATACAAAGGTACAAGAAGACATGCTAAAGAAATATGAGCTTTGACTGTTTGACATAAAAAGAGACGAGAGACAATACAAAATACAGGTACAAATATGCCTTCTTCTGGTAAGACAGGCTTGCGCCTAGTCTGGTCAGAACCTAGTCCGACACATTAATAGTGCGTGCGCGGAGATGTATGCATATGAGCAGCACGCGTGCGAGCAAACGCAAAGCCCTTCGAGTATTGTCACCGTTAACCGGTTTACCTCTCGTTTCACAGTTGGATCCTGTATAACCAGTGGGACACAGGCAAAAATATCCAAAGCCACTTTCAACTTCGAAGCAGGTTCCCTCGTTGAGGCATGGAGTAGATGTACAGGACAGGACTGTATTTAAATAAAAATGTAATATGTTTGATAATAAAAACAGTGAAACCTCCCCCCACTTTTAATTATTTATTTGAATCAGTCTCCAAAGTTCTCTACTATCCCCCAACAGAGCAGATTCATAAAGCTATCATTTGGATATTAATTAAATGGCTAATGAACAAAACTTTTGCAAATTAGAAAAAAAGGTGAATATATGTGAAAAAATTTACATTCATACTCAACAAATTCCTTCAAGGAAATTGATAAAAAAATTATTTATGTTTATGAAATATATAGTCCAAGACTCCAAGTGCTATTTCTGGGACCTACATGATTTTGATCTTCTGTTTCTAGTTCATTAGAAACGCTTGTAGATTGTGAAATATCATCATGGCTTGAGAAATCCATGGCAAAAAGAGATGTACAAAAAGGTTGATAATATTGTGCAATTGATCAATCTTTTAAACAGTGATGTGTTTGTTTGAAATATCGGAAATTTAACATAAAATCAAATAAATAAAAACTGACAGACTAAAACTTACGCTGTGTTTGGCAGTTGGTTCCTGTATATCCTGTAGGACATGCGCATGTGTATCCAAAACCAACTGGTAGCTCAGAACAAACTCCACCATTCTCACATGGATTAGAAGTACAGGAAAAAACTGGCAATGAAATAAAATACATGGAATTTTAAAAATAATGTAAGGGCAGATCCACTACAAAACAATCATTTATGTGTGACAAAGTGCTTGTTGACAGTTATAACTTGATATGGCACTTAATGAATTGCTCACAATTCCAATGGCCTGAGATAATATTCAGTAGGTCCTTTAGCATAATTGTTTACTTTGACAATGTGTAGGATACATTTAATACAAAAAATCCAGAAGCAACAGTTTTTTTTTTATCAGATAATTTTTTTAAAGTTTCCCAAAGCTTTATAAAAAAAAGGTGCAAAAGAACATTGAACAAATACGTAGAAGACAATAAATAGAAAATACATATTTGCATGCATGACAATAATGTGATAGCGTATTCAATCGTGAGATGGTGTTGGTATTTGTGAGGGTGTGGAGACGGGTTTAGGTGTGCATAATTGTGTTTATCATAATAATTTGATCAGTAGTGAATCCACAGATCGCACCTGGATATTCACATTATGTTACAAAGTGAATGTGTGTTATATATATGCAATGCACTCATAGTTCATACCTTAGCTTTGACAGTACATACACAATACTGACATGTTTTTTTTTTTCGAAAAGTAGCAACAATTTAGACCCATTGATATGAATGTCTTTTTTATGTATCGTCTGCAGGTCCTTTATTGGTTTTAATGAAACAAATACATGACAACGTGGCCATGAAAGTATATTTGGAAATAAACACATCTTGGTACATTCATATCTTATGGAGATTATACCTTGGATTTCACAGTTGGTTCCATTGAAACCCTCAGGACACGCACAGGTGTATCCCAAATCTTGATCCAATTCAGCACATGACCCACCGTGCATGCATGGGTTTGACAGGCAGGTAAGAACTAAGGTAAGAGACAGGGAGACATGCAGGGTGAGTTTTACAGTGAAGCATGAAGAGAGAAAATGTGAAAATGGTGAAATGGATAAGCAGGAGTTACAAAACACAAACAGGGGCAACGGAACCATTTTTCCAAAACTGTGTACAAAAACGTAAAAATTACCATATGATTGTGATTTTTAGCATGGTTAGCCCCCCTTCCCCCCACTTTGAAAACCGTTCCGCGGCCCCTGACAAATATCAACAAACATGCATTTAACAAACATCATTTACATGACAAACATGTGTGAGCGTGCAGTTTGAAGATATATTATTTATGTAACATGTTATGAATTTGTTGTTTAGCGAGCATTTGAGGGGTGTAAAATATAAGAGAGAAGAAATAGACAGCTCTGATTTTATGAACCATATCTTGGTCATTGCATCAAATGATGATTGAAAATTACATAAACTCAATGACTTTCCAGCAAGAAATCAAGTTTGCTTCCTCCTAAAATTAAAACAATATGTTCAAATGGCAATTCTGTGTGAATTTTAAAAATAAACAGTAGTTTTCATACTAGAGAACCGGTGCATTACTAACCGGACTGTTAATTTGTGACAGTAACAGAAAGATTTAACAAGTGTAAAAACCACTGGAAGACTCTGGGACTTCTTGCATTTGGTGTTATTCCCTACAATCATTCTCACTTAGAATTAGTGAGACCTCTATCTCTAACTCTATTGTTCACCAAACACGTGCAGAAAAGCTGACATTAACATCACTTTAATGAATTTGGAAAGAAAATGTTTACATGAATATTCTTCATATAAAGAGTGCATTTACTGGTGATTAATTATATTGCAGTGATTTATCTATCGGAACAGCTTTTACCTTTCGTTCCACAGTCTCTGCCAGTATAAGCTGGCGGACACAGGCAAAAATACCCAGACCCAGAGATAGACTCCATGCAAGTTGCTTCGTTTAGACAGGGGTTGGATGAACAGCTTGGAACTGTTAAGAATGATATGCAGACATTCTTATATGGATTATGAAAATTAATAATGAATACAGGAGTATTATTTATAATTGCACGTTATATATATATATATATATTTAAGTGCATAAATATATATGGACAGCACTACAGGTGGGGCATGGGTTTACCATCCCCCAATATTTGAAGTAGTGAAAAAAGGGAGAAACAAGGAACAAGAGCATGAAAAGATGTCAAGGCCATTAAAAAATGATATCACTTTAGGGTCAATTCACCCCCATAATCAAAATATCTGGACATCGTTTCTGAACATGTATGTGTATTAGTGATTCTTTCAACACTGATATTTTTATCTGAGAAAAAAGTAATTTTTCACAGCGGACTGAATAAATTACAAAAGTTTGCGTGTTTTCATTATTTGACACCAACAAGCAATTCAAAACATAGCAACTGAATGGCTATAAACTCTACCTGGATCTCCGCAGTCAGGTCCGGTGAATGCTGCAGGGCAGAGACAGAAATATCCAGATCCAGAGCTTGATTCCATACAAGTTGCTCCATTTTGACAGGGGTCTGATGAACAGCTTGGAACTGTTATGAGGTGGATAAATTGTTTATATGAATTATAAAAACATTCAATGTTGAATTAAGAGTACGATTTACAATCAGACGCTAGATGTCTTAGTGTGTACTGGAAGCACTACAGTTGAAACATGGGTTGATCCCCCCCCCCCCCCCGATTTCAATTAGTGTGAGGGAGGGTAGATAAGGAAGAGAGAGTAGCATAAAAAGAATTCTAGGCCATGTAGCTCCATATAACACCTCCCATTATTCAGTTGAAAAATATCACCTTTGGGTCATTTCTTGCCACCCCTATAAAAATATCTTGACATCGTCCTTGAACCCATATGTCTATTAGTGTTTCTGTCAACACCGATATTTTTATCTGATTCCATTATTTGACACATACAGGTAATTCATAATATAGCTATTGAATAAATCAATCAGTTCAAACTCTACCTGGATCTCTGCAGTCAGGCCCGGTGTATGCTGCAGGGCACAGACAGAAATATCCTGATCCTGAGCTAGATTCCATGCAAGTTGCTCCATTTACACAAGGGTTTGATGAACAACTTGGAACTGTTATGATAATAAGGAAAGGTAACGTTTACTCATCGCATCAAATTAATATCTGGTGCTCAGTTGACATGCCAAAGCTGGGATAAAGAATTTGGAGACAAGGGTGCTATTTTAAACCACACTTTCACTATCTCAGAAAACAACGATACATAAAATCACTAAAATTATGGATTTTACTTTGCTCTGAGCATACGCTGAATACATTCTGTTATTCATGCATGTGAAAATTATGATATCTGATTTTGATGCAGTAGTAATTTCTGTGAAATTTCAAAGTAAGATATCGAATAGTGAGACTAATTGCTACATGACAGATCTTACTTTCAGCTCCGCAGGTGGGACCGGTAAATGGCGCGGGACAGATGCAGGTATACCCAGATCCTGAGCTAGATTCCATGCATGTTGCTCCATTTAAACAAGGGCTTGATGAACAGCTTGGAACTGTCAGAGATACATGGATAGACTATTAAAACGAAGAACATTGCTAACCACAACTGTTGAATATGAATAAAGGATTTAGGTATTAGAGCATGCTGGTAACATGTTGGGATTATATGGGTAAATGTATTGATTACCCAATGGACACTAATGTAAAATTAAAAGCAATACACTCCAGCTTTCGACCTATTCATCCTACCTCAGTGATTTTAATACAAGTAGATACATTACAAAACAACAAATGACGAGTACCATGAAGATGGTTTTAATTAATTTTTATTCTAATTAATGAACCACTGTCAACTTTAAGTTGTGTTGTGGTAATACACCTTTTTTATTTAGAATATATCCATTGTCCTTTTTCATACATTTACTAGAATTTTCTTCTTTAATGTTTGACTATTACTGAAAATTATAATCAAGGGATTTAGGAAATGAAAAACTTATCAAGAATACCATACCTTGTTCTTCACAGTTGTCACCTTGAAAACCATCTTCACAAATGCATCTATATCCCAGTTCAGTATTTATACAGGCAGCACCATTGAGACAGGGCTGAGACGTACAAGCGGGTACTATAAAATCAAATACAAAATAAAAAACATTACTATAAAAATAATTGTCACTGCAGGAACTATCATGTCAAACATTTCAAGTGATTGCATGAGCGACTTTGTCGTGACTAAGCTTATTCTTTATTGGCAGTGTTGTATACCAGAAGCTGCTATTATATGAATTATATTTGATTGCCAAGGGAAGCGTCATTCTCTTTTGCTGAAAGCATATGTAATTTTAAAGCAAGCAATTATCCGATCAGATTTGCTTTGTTTTGTTTATGTTTTCTGCTTTGAAAATAAATTTGTACTCAGGAATTACCGTGGAGGCATTCATCGATAAACCTGTAGATTGAAAAGAATTGTCAAAACTTCATAAACTTGATATTACAAAGTGGGGAATTGAAATAAACTTCTAGCTGGCAGCGAAATAAAGAAGATCTCATAATTATTAATACAAATTTGTTCATATTGAATATGTTTTTTCAAGAAAGTATCTTGTTTATTTGTCATCATGGATTAATTTTAAATAAGATGTAGCCTTCAACGATGTCATATTTTTTAAACTCCCAACAAGTAATCTAGAAACGTTTTAGATGTTTGATAAAAATAATGACTCTACAATTTCAAAATTAAACATTAGATGATAAAGAATTCAAAATAACACTGTCCTAGAATGGCAAATTTAATCAAGAAAAATATCGCACAAAATCGAGTAATGTATTTCCAAACACCCGCCAACACACACACACACACTGAAATATGCTTATATTGCTGCATCAAATACCATGCATAAATACTTATAAAGTGGACATGTGAAACAAAGTTTAGTATTGCAACATTGATATTTACTGTATTATTGCTCTACAGTGCACATCAATAAAAAGTGTACACTTTGAAATGGTCCTGGTATCTAAAATTAACATTCTGGGGATGATATTTTTACATATATTCTTGGACTTCGGTCTCTTCTATTATTGCCCGAATATTATGCTTGAGTGAGCACCGCCCTTCTTTGAAGAGTTTGCAGAAATTATCTTGCACAAAATTGCTGACTTTTCATTCAAAGAATAAGGAAATAAAACGAATTCACCATTGTTCATTATCATGTCATTGCATTTTTATGCATGAAAGTAAAAATGACACATTTCAACTTGTTTGAACAACTTTACTGCCTGATTAAAAGTTTGACCCTTGGCAAATAAAACCTTACGATTGTTTGTGATAGCCAGATCCAAGGGGAATAGGATTAAACACATAAAAGCAAAAAAATAATTACAAACATCTCAAGTATATTCTTGAATACGTTTTTGTTTATGGATAAGGGATTCACATTTCGTATGCATTACCCACTTTCCAAGTAATGGCGATAATTAGAAAAGGGAAACAAAAGAATAACAAGAAACAATAGAGCCTATTTCATGCGTTTCAAAGCAACATGTAAAGCAGATTTGTCACAATAGTCTATATGTATGTAGGGCAGTGGGGCTGGTGGATTGTGTTGGACAAGAAACAGGCTAGAAATGAGATATATAAATTGAAATCAATCGTTTGAAATAAAACGCATGTGCTGTTTATGATTTACATCCACTTTCTTCCATCTAATTCAAATTCGTGTGTCATTTTCCATAAAAAGAGGTGCCCACTAAAGCAGATAAATTCATTCACATTCACACTTATGCAAAATGTTTTTAACAAACTCAGGGTGCATTTTTTATTTCATAGTATTTTTTCAAAGTAAAAAACTATTTGATATATGCACTGTATTACAGGAAGACCATGCTTCCTTTTACAAGTGTGGACAGTATCAAATAATACTGCGTAATAAATACACCGATTAAAATGATTAGGATAATTTATTAGGATAGAGTCATATGAATCATATACTACCCAAAATGAAGCCCTACCTCTCATATCACAATGGGTTCCATAATAACCCATAGCACAGAGACAGAAGTAACTATCACCGCTTTCAGATTCAAAACAGACTGCACCATTCAAGCAGGGGTAGGATTCGCATGGAGTAGGAGCTGTGTGCAGGCAGGGAATTATGGGTAATAATTGCAAGGTGATGATAAAGATGGTAATACACAGAGAAGTAATGTGAAAATATAGAGAAACCATGAAGAAAATGATAGTTTAGCATTCACAATCGAACAAAGAGAATCCAATATTTAGTTTTCATGAAAATATTATCAGGCTTTACTTTGAGGCCAACTTAGTAGAAACTAATTTGATTTCCAAATTATTTTCACAAAATGGAAATCCCCTGTGTGACATATATAGAACCAACATTTTTATATTCTTTGGTTTGGGTTTTTTCATCACCAATGTTACTCATTGGGTCCTAAAGCGAGCATCTATAATATGCTAATAGAAGTTTAAAAATGTATAATTGAATGAACAAGGAAGGTTTTATAAATTTTTATTTATTGAAATGCAATTAGTGATAAACCAACAATATTGGATTCCCTTGCTATAAAAAAAGAAAATTTGTGTCTCCTTTGTAAAATAAATTCAACAAGTGTGGAATGACAATAAAAAATAAATAAAAACAATTTCAAATGAATAGATAAAGCTGATACACTAGTAATTCAAAACCACTACCACAATAGAACTGATAAGAATAGAATTGATAATTGACAAGAAAGTCTGAATTCAGATTTTAGTCTGAAAAGAGCCATCCCTACATTAACAATGCAGACACACATATAGGGTTGCTGTGTATGAAAATAAATGAAAACAAATCTTCTATATTAACATTTTCAATGAAATAGATTTGTGAGATACCAGTGATGAAATCTATGTTGAAAAAAAAAGGGAAAATGAAATAGAGGTTTAAGTGATTATAAATGTAATCATTCCAACACATTGAGCCTTGAATAAGATTAGTATCTTTCCTATACAATGACCAGATTTGCTGATCTGATTTTTAATCGCATACTAGGATAATCCATTGAAATAAGACTTCCAAAGGTAGAAAGAGAAAAGGAAGTTTCAAGAAAAAAGAAAGAATGTATGTTACTGAATCACTCCATTTGGTCCGCAGTTAGGTTTAATAAAACCTGGAATTGTTCGAGAATCAATGCAAGTGGTGTCATTCAAACAATGAACAGTAATACACAAAAACTAAACAGGGATACGGAGAGGACATGAGACATGCATCTGTTAAAAAAAATCAGTGTGATGAAAATGCATACTAACGAAAATTACTTCTCACAATAGATAATTGAGTAAAACGAACATGTACATGATTACAATATGTTATATGAAGGTAGAGCAATCATTATTAGTACATGGAATAGAGATATAAGACACAATATAAGATATTAGTCACATACACGACAAGAAACCAGCTCAGGCGGCTAATTGGTAGGGGTTGCATCTTATAGGGATTTTACACAAAACATTCAGCACTGAGCAGTGGAAATTAAATTGAACTCAATGACTAAATGACAAATATGATATACTCAAAAATTATTTTATTACCGTTGAAATAACCGACCCATTCCTTCGCATGAAGGATAATGGTAAGGTTATTTTCGTACTAGTAGCATATTATTAACAGCGTTTAGCGCTACAGAATGAATATTTCATGAATATCACAGTGGCCAAAGTATTTTAACAGCTAATATACAAATACCTAAAATCCCTCATTGTCTTTTTCAGAATGATGGGCTTACCTGGTGTTTCACAATTTGTTCCAGTAAATCCTGATGGGCACTGACAAAAATATCCACTTCCGGCCCCAAATTCCATACAAGTTGCTCCATTCAGACAGGGGTTTGAGGAACATCTAAGAACTTTGCAAAGAACATAATGTAAATGGCAAGTTTTGATACCCTCATTATGACAAATGGAACTCTTAAATTTAAACAATTTTAATATCTCTGAAATCTAACAAAACGTATAAAACTTTCTAACTAAATAGATAGATTCAATGATATTCTGAAGTATTTTTTACGTGAACTTTGAAATTTATTATTCTTTTCAATTACAGAATAATGCAACAAAATCAATCTTGGTGTCCATGAAACAAGGATTTTCATGTAAATCATATTCAAAATTTCAATATTCTTATGACATTAATTTCTGCATGTTTGCATGACTAAACAATCAAACGCTTTAAGGTGTCGTTTCGAATGACTAAAAACTATACAAAATGGAATATCTTTCTTTGTGGATTTCAGTAAAATGAGTGATAAATGAACGTCTCGTTTAGAGCTAGAAATTAAATGAAAAGCACAACTCGAAAAGTTAAAACGAACTCTGCACGGTGGTTCATCACATACTTTCAAGTTCACAGTTGGTCCCAGTATAACCTGATGGGCACTGGCAGATGTAACCATTTCCAGGTCCAGCTTCAATACATGTTGCATCATTGAGACAAGGATTTGAAGAGCAGGCAAGGACTATGAAAACAAGAATTAAAAGTGTCAATCAGACTTTGTATGTGGCATCTAAATAGATTCCTATCGAGGCTAAATTTTGCCAGCCTTCAGACATATACATGTGTTAGTCCATGAAAGAGTGTTTTCTCCATCGACCGATCGTTGTGAAACTCCTGACCCTGACCCCATTCTTGGTATCTACACAAGTTATAATACTTTCTAGAAATTAAAATTTGAATAGACTTAATATGATAAAGGATCTTAATTCTACTATTATAGTATCTCACATAACACATTTTCACTTACTTTCTTCTTCACAATTTGTACCAGTATAACCAGCTGGGCACTGACAGATGTAACCATTACCAGCTCCAGCCTCGAAACATGAAGCTCCGTTCAGACATGGGTTCGAAGAACAGGCGAGTACTAGGGTGGAAATTGTAGATGCAATTTTTTTATAATAATTATAAAGGGATGGTGCCTGGTCGAGTGTGGCACACACATATAAATACAATTTCAGCAGAGCAGTTTCTAATGAAATACCATTCTTCTGGATATCTTTTAACAGCTTATTAAACGGGTTATGTTTTAGAATAGAAGAAAAATGTGTTTTCCTACCTTCTGTTTCGCAATTTGTTCCAGTATAACCAGCTGGGCACTGACAGATGTAACCATTACCAGCTCCAGCCTCGAAACAAGAAGCTCCGTTCAGACATGGGTTTGAAGAACAGGCGAGTACTAAGATGGAAATTGTAAAAAGCAAATTTTAATAATCATAAAGCAATGCTGCTCGTTAAAGAATGGTACACACATAAACATACAATGCAAGAATAACCAATGCTAATCAAATACTATTTTTCTCGATATCTCTTTAAACATGTTAAATGGGTGATTTTTAGAAAAATAAGAAAGATATGTGTATTCACCATCCGTTTCGCAATTTGTTCCAGTATAACCAGATGGGCACTGACAGATGTAACCATTACCAGCTCCAGCCTCGAAACATGAAGCTCCATTCAAGCAGGGGCTTGAAGAACACGCTAATACTGAAAAAGGGGATAACGTTGATTCAAATACAGTACTGATGTTTTTATTTTATCATGGAACAATTTCTCTGAACAAAACAATCATCAATATACCTGGATATTCAAGGAAGAAAATCGTACTATTCAACCTAATCAAACTCGGACGAGATTGATAAGGGAAATGTAAAAGTCCTAACAAAGGGACAAATGTTTCATATTTTGAATGCTTTTTTTTAATGCTAATCCATTGTTCGTTCTAAAAAAATATATATATGCTTAAAAACAATTATGTGCAATTCTATCATTGGCAATCATCATGAAAGCTACATTTATTCAAGTGTTTCTGTCTATCTGCTAAATGAAAGATAAAATAGATGAAGTTTGAAGGAAGTTAATGTAAAAAAAATGTTTAAGTAATGAAAGCAAACCTTTTCTTATAAAAATTATCTTAAAATATCACGTTTCCTGCAAATAGCACTTACCTTCGGTTTCGCAATTTGTTCCAGTATAACCAGCTGGGCACTCACAGATGTAACCATTACCAGCTCCAGCCTCGAAACATGAAGCTCCATTCATGCAGGGATTTGAAGAACATGCCAGTACTATCAATGAAAAGAAGTTTTACATTTACAATTGTTATAAGCAAATTCAACACAATTGTTCTATGATGATGTACATGATATCATAATCTCGTAAAATACTAAAAGTGCAACAATATTTATAATAATTCCCTAGTATTAGGATCACACATCGTTAAGCCCTAACCAAAGATCATTTGAGCATTAACAATGAAACTTATTCATGTGATATAAAAAGAACCATCATCTTTATTATATTACGATTCTCTATCTCATTATCAACACATAGAGTGTGAAGAGATTACAGTCTTAAATTGTGTAATGAAAAAAAATAGTGTTAACTTACACTCTGTAGCACAGTTTGTTCCACCAAAGCCGACTGGGCACTGACAAAAGTAACCATTGCCAGCCCCGGCTTCCATACAAGTTGCTCCATTAAGACATGGACTTGAAGAACAGGCAAACACTGTCAGAAAAAGAAAACCATATTAGGGCGGTGTGATTGAATATCCAACATACGTCTGGTTATCTACTAGCCAAAGTACCATAATTTATAGAAGAAAAACAGTTAACTTCTGATGCGAAATCTTATCAACCAGAAAAGCAGCTGACTTGAAGAACTGGTCAGACACCCGTTTCATTAGATACTTCTAATTATGATTGGTTTGATATTGTGATATTGAACTAAAGCAACAAGTGTTCATTGGCCAATTAAAAAACTGTTTCCATGATAGCTACCGTAACATAATATTTACTAAAATTTCAAATCTTTACAAGACGATTCCCAGGAGAATATAATGAAAGGATTACATTGGAAGAGAGAACTGCATTAGATTGCTACGAAATACCTGAACATACCTTCTGTTTCGCAGTTTGTTCCAGTATAACCCGTTGGGCACTGACAGATGTAGCCATTACCAGCTCCAGCTTCGAAACATGATGCTCCATTTATACATGGATTTGAAGAACAGGCGGGTACTAGGATGAAATTTGTAGATGAAAATTTTGAGAATTATAAAGGGATGCTGACTGTTCACAGATTTGGTACACATTTATAAATACATCTCAGTAGCAGTTTCTTCTGGATATTTTTAAATAGCTCTTTAAACATGTGATGTTTAGAATATTAAGATGAATGCGTTTACTTACCTTCTGTTTCGCAGTTTGTTCCAGTATAACCAGCTGGGCACTGACAAATGTAACCATTACCAGCTCCAGCCTCGAAACATGAAGCTCCATTTATACATGGATTTGAAGAACAGGCAAGAACTGTCAGAAGAAAAAAGTAATTGCGTGAATATTCAGTCAAAATTCTGAAATATTTTACTGATTTATTTACTGATTTTTAATTTATCCGTATTAAAGAAAGTAACAAATATCCATTTTTGACGTACTTTCTGATTCACAGTTTGTTCCGGAGAAACCTGCCGGGCACTGGCAGATGTAACCATTCCCAGCTCCTGCTTCTAAACAAGTTGCCCCATTTTGACATGGACTTGACGAACAGGCAAGGACTGTAAGAAAGAAAAAGATACAGAGAATATAGTGTTTTCGTGAAATTGAAATAAGGATCAACAATTTCTGGCGAAAGCAGGTGTGGAAAGTCATAACTGTGGAACGTCTTTTCAAATGAGTCACGACAAAGAGAATATTTGAAAAAAAAGAAAACTAGAATCATCATTCTGCTTCACAAACGGTTTTAGTATATCTAGCTGGGCGCTGACAGATAGAACTGTTGGCAGAAAGAAATATGTGGAACAGGTTTTACATATTTATGATCAATATATCTATACACCCATGCATGTCACATGTAGCGTATACAAATCCAATAATTTTACATCAATTTTATGGATTTTCAATTCAACTCTGTAATCATACACTCGGTTTCACAGATTTGTCCACTAAATCCTTCTGGACATTGGCAAACATATCCATTACTGACCGCGGCTTCTAAACATGTAGCTCCGTTTACACACGGGTCAGAGGAACAGGCTGGTACTGTGTAGGAAAAATATTAACACCAATATCCGATTAGAGCATGGAAATGACCATATCGATTCCCTGAATTGGAAAAATACATGATCCTATAAGACATAAAGTTAATAAATTACATGGAAATTAAAAGCCCAATCAAATCTTGAACAGGCAAGGTCTTTATCCAATATTATTTTCAGTAAAATAAAAAAATATGATCAAACTTACTTTCGGACTCGCAGTTTGTTCCAGTGAATTCTTCTGGACATTGGCAAATGTAGCCATTACCAGCTCCAACCTCGAAACATGAAGCTCCGTTCAGACATGGGCTTGAAGAACAGGCCAGTACTAAGATGGAAATTGTAGATGCAAATTTTAATAACAATAAAACAATGCTGCTCGTTAAAGAAATGATACACACATAAACATACAATGTAAGAGTAGCCGTTTCTAATAAAATTCTATTTTTCTAGATATCTCTTTAAATGGGTGATTTTTAGAAAAATAAGAAAAATGTGTGTATTTACCTTCTGTTTCGCAGTTTGTTCCAGTATAACCAGCAGAGCACTGACAGATATAACCATTACCAGCTCCAGCTTCGAAACATGAAGCTCCATTTATACATGGATTTGAAGAACAGGCGAGTACTAGGATGAAATTTGTAGATGCAAATTTTAATAATAAAGCCATGGTGTTTTGTTCAAATATGGTAAACACATAATAAATACAATTTTAGTATAGCACTTTTTAATAAAATTCCATTCTTCTGGATATGTTTTATCAGCTCTTCAAACGAATTCAAGAAAAGTGTGTTTACATACCTTCTGTTTCGCAATTTGTTCCAGTATAACCAGTTGGGCACTGACATATGTAACCATTACCAGCTCCAGCTTCGAAACATGATGCTCCATTCATACATGGGCTTGAAGAACAGGCCAGTACTAAGATGGAAATTTTAAATGCAAATTTTAATAACCATATAACCATAAAGCAATGCTGCTCGTTAAAGAATGGTACACACATAAACATACAATGTAAGAATAGACAATGCTAATCAAATGCTATTTTTCTAATGGGAGATTTTTAGCAAAATAAGAAGAATGTGTATATTCATCTTCCGTTTCGCAATTTGTTCCAGTAAAACCAGCTGGGCACTGACAAATGTAGCCATTACCAGCTCCAGCTTCGAAACATGAAGCTCCATTTATACATGGATTTGAAGAACAGGCGAGTACTAGGATGAAATTTGTAGATGCAAATTTTAATAATAAAGCCATGGTGTTTTGTTCAAATATGGTAAACACATAATAAATACAATTTTAGTATAGCACTTTTTAATAAAATTCCATTCTTCTGGATATGTTTTATCAGCTCTTCAAACGAATTCAAGAAAAGTGTGTTTACATACCTTCTGTTTCGCAATTTGTTCCAGTATAACCAGTTGGGCACTGACATATGTAACCATTACCAGCTCCAGCTTCGAAACATGATGCTCCATTCATACATGGGCTTGAAGAACAGGCCAGTACTAAGATGGAAATTTTAAATGCAAATTTTAATAACCATATAACCATGAAGCAATGCTGCTTGTTAAAGAATTGTACACACATAAACATACAATGTAAGAATAGACAATGCTAATCAAATGCTATTTTTTTCTAATGGGAGATTTTTAGCAAAATAAGAAGAATGTGTATATTCATCTTCCGTTTCGCAATTTGTTCCAGTAAAACCAGCTGGGCTTACCAGCTCCAGCCTCGAAACATGTAGCTCTATTTATACATGGATTTGAAGAACAGGCGAGTATTAATAAAGGAAGAAATATGTTAATGCACATTTTGATAGAAAATATAAAGTGACGATGCTAGTTTACTTAGGTAGATGCACAATATATCAGGGCCATCAAGGACAGTAGTTTGTTAACTGATGAGGCTGGCCTGATTAAATAAAACTGAAAATAATTGTAATAAAATATAAATATATATATCATCTCTCTTTGACAATATCCGTTTAATTCAACACTATTCACGTTTTGGTGGGTTTTGAAAACAAGCAAAATTCAACAAAAGTGTGTTTTATTACCTTCTGTTTCGCAGTTTGTTCCAGTATAACCAGCAGGGCATTGGCAAATGTAGCCATTACCAGCTCCAGCCTCGAAACAAGAAGCTCCGTTCAGACATGGGCTTGACGAACAGGCGAACACTAAGATGGAAATTGTAAATGCAAATTTTAATACCCATAAAGCAATGCTGCTCGTTAAAGAATGGTACACACATAAACATACAATTTAAGAATAGCCAATGCTAATCACATACTATTTTTTTTCTAATGGGAGATTTTTAGCAAAAGAAGAAGAATGTGTATATTCACCTTCTGTTTCGCAATTTGTTCCAGTAAAACCAGCTGGGCACTGACAAATGTAGCCATTACCAGCTCCAGCCTCGAAACACGAAGCTCCGTTCAGACATGGGCTTGAAGAACAGGCGAGTACTAATAAAGGAAGAAATATATGTTAATGCACATTTTGGTAGAAAAATATAAAGTGACGATGCTAGTTTACTTAGGTAGATGCACAATATATCTATCATCTCTTATGACAATAAAGATAATGTAGATATATAATTTGTAGTCATATACAACATTATTGCATGTTGAATTTCTTTATCTTAAAGATTACTATTCGTTTAATTCAACACTATCTATTCACGTTTTGGTGGGATTTGAAAACTAGCAAAATTCAACAAAATTGTGTTTTACCTTCTGTTTCGCAATTTGTTCCAGTATAACCAGATGGGCACTGACAGATGTAACCATTACCAGCTCCAGCCTCGAAACAAGAAGCTCCGTTCAGACATGGGCTTGAAGAACAGGAGAAAACTAATGGCAAAAAAGAAAATTAATGAATTAGATTGGACATATCAACAAATATGCAAAGAACTATTTTGATGTTGGAAAAGAGGCCACAATGGTAAAAATAGATATATCACCAGATTTTCAAATTAAATTCGAATCGTTCTTGCACATTCGAATGCAGTGAAGGCAAAGTTCCTCACGTTTATAATTGGTCAAAAAGAAAAAAAAAATCTTATTTTTACCTTCTGTTTCGCAGTTTGTTCCAGTATAACCAGCAGGACATTGGCAAACGTAGCCATTACCAGCTCCAGCCTCGAAACAAGAAGCTCCATTTATACACGGATTTGAAGAACAGGCGAGTACTAAAATGGAAAATGTAGGTGCAAATTTTGATAATCATGAAGCAATGATGCTCGTTAAAGAATGGTACACACATAAAAATACAACGTAAGAATAGCCGTTTCTAATCAAATACTATTATTCTGGATATCTTCTTAAATGGGTGATGTTTAGAAAAATAAGAAAAAAATGTGTTTATTTACCTTCTGTTTCGCAGTTTATTCCAGTATAACTGGTTGGGCACTGACAGATGTAGCCATTACCAGCTCCAGCCTCGAAACACGAAGCTCCGTTCAGACATGGGCTTGAAGAACAGGCGAGTACTAATAAAGGAAGAAATATGTTAAAGCACATTTTGATAGAAAATATAAAGTGACGATGCTAGTTTACTTAGGTAGATCCACAATATATCTATCATCTCTTATGACAATAAAGATAATGTAGATATATAATTTGTAGTCATATTTCTTTATCTTTAAGATTACTATTCGTTTAATTCAACACTATGTATTCACGATTTGGTGGGATTTGAAAACTAGCAAAATTCAACAAAATTGTGTTTTCTTACCTTCTGTTTCGCAATTTGTTCCAGTATAACCAGCTGGGCACTGACATATGTAACCATTACCAGCTCCAGCCTCGAAACATGAAGCTCCGTTCAGACATGGGTTTGAAGAACAGGAGAAAACTAATGACAAAAAAGACAATTTATGAATTAGATTGGACATATCAACAAATATGCATAAAACTATTTTGATGTTGGAAAAGAGGCCACAATGGTAAAAATAGATAATATATCACCAGATTTTCAAATTAAATTCGAATCGTTCTTGCACATTCGAATGCATTGAAGGCAAAGTTCCTCACGTTTATAATTGGTCAAAAAGAAAAAAAATGCTTATTTTTACCTTCTGTTTCGCAGTTTGTTCCAGTATAACCAGCAGGACATTGGCAAATGTAGCCATTACCAGCTCCAGCCTCGAAACATGAAGCTCCATTTATACACGGATTTGAAGAACAGGCGAGTACTAATAAAGGAAAAAATATTTTAATGCACATTTTGATAGAAAAAATAAAGTGGCTATGCCAGTTTACTTAGGTAGATGCACAATATATCTATCATCTATTATGACAATAAAAAAATTATGTAGATCTATAATTTGTAGGCATAAACAGCATTATTGCATGTGGAATTTCTTTATCTTTAAGATTATTCGTTTAATTAAACACTATCCACGTTTTGGTGGGATTTAGAAACTAGCAGAATTCAAGAAAAGTGTGTTTCCATACCTTCTGTTTCGCAATTTGTTCCAGTATAACCAGTTGGGCACTGACAGATGTAACCATTACCAGCTCCAGCTTCGAAACATGAAGCTCCATTCATACATGGGCTTGAAGAACATGCCAGTACTAATAAAGAAAAGAAGTTTGTAGATATAAATTGGACACTTTCAAAATTATGTGAGAAGCTTTTATATTTACAGTTATTACAATCGTTATAAACAAATATAACACAGTTATGCCATGATGATGACATTATAATGGCATGATATCAAATGCTAAATGTGTTACAATAATTGTATTAAAATATAATCCCCTAGTACTAAAAAACGACCATATACATTTAGCAATTTGACAAATACAATTGCTATATCATGCAAACATATGCAAACTTACAACACTAATTCCGCCTTGCATGCATTGATTCTATTCAAGTGTTAATCTCTGTAAAGAAAATTGCTCAAAATTGTTTTCTGTTTCGCAGTTTGTTCCTGTAAGACCTTCTTGACAATGGCAAAGGAAGCCGTTACCGGCTCCTGCTTCTAGACAAGTTGCTCCATTAAGGCAGGGGTTAAACATGAAGATGCTGTTTATAGAGATGTAATACAATCATCAATTTTCAAGTAGTAACAAAAAGACCATGAAGACCATTGGATATATGGTACGTAGTCCTTTGTCAGGACTGTTGTGTGTGTGTTTTTTTTTACTCTGGCCCCTATACTACACAATCGACCTCTACGCCCTAAATATAAACAACCCCTCGAATTATCCTTGGTTAGGGCGTGAAAAATAGGGAATATCGCGATCAATGGGGTTTGGTACATGGTGGAGAATGAAGAGAGGGGGGAGAGAAATGAACTACCAACGGATAGAATCTACACTATATGGTACGCAGAAGTATGCCTAAATTACACCAAATCTATATTCTTTTAGCTTTAGTTCAGGTCATTGTTATAATACAATGAATCTCTGTCTTACGAGCAATACCTATCCTTGGTACTGGACATGTGTTTAAAACAAGATTATCATTGACAAACCATCAAATGATGGAAAGGAAAGAAGTAGTAGTTAATGACTTTAGTTACGATATGTAATCGATCTACCTTGTGCTCCACAGTTTGTTCCCGTATACCCTGTTGCGCATTGACATGTATACTCATCCCCAGTGCCATCAACACAAGTACCACCATTCAAACAAGGACTCGAAGAACAAGCTGGCTCTGCAAATGATTACGTGCAAAAATGATCTTATCATAAAGGAAGTATATAACAAAATGGCGTATTTGGACAATTTTGGAATAGATTGTTTTGATCGAATGTGAATATTGACGTATATTTCCAGGCACTTGCGTGAAAGTAGTGTTTAAATTCTAGGAAAATATTACATATAGGCCATAAATTTAATGAACAACATGGAATATATGACAACATAAAACGAATATTGAGGCATTTCAGAGATATGTATACATGTGTTAATGGGTAGATTTTATGATACAATGAATTATACCTCTGATTTCACAGTTAGATCCAGTAAACCCTGACACACATTGACATATATATGCATTTCCTGCTCCAGCCTGGAAGCATGTACCATCATTTTGACAAGGATTTGATGTACACGATGGCTCTGTGTAAAATAAATTTAAATATAATATTGCTAATAACGTGAAGTGAATGGCGCTGTTGACAATACGATGCATTTCTTTCAGATATAAAAAAAAATGAAATTAAAGATGACGCATGTATGTTTAAAAATGAAATCCCAAATTACTACAAGTTGGTATGTGATGCAAACTACGACACGAAACGCACTCCAAAACAATAATGTTATGTGAAGACAGTACATAACACTCACAGAATAATGGGTGCTGTACATTGAATGGATTGGAAAATATATGAAATGCAAATTAAAAAAGTACTAAAGTCTATCGTTATAATGATTTCACGTGATGATTTCGCATATACTGGACGGATATTTAGAGGTAAAATTCTAGCAATATCATTCTTAGTAATATACTGTATGGTCGTGAACTCTACATGTTGTTGGTGGTGGATTTTTTTTCTCCATTAAGCTTTTCAAGCTAGCACAAAAACGTGAATTTTCTATATGTCTCAGATAATTAATTTGTGCATAGTTTGATATTAGAATTATACGTGTAATTTCACAGTTAGATCCAGTAAACCCTGACACACATTGACATATATATGCATTTCCTGCCCCAGCCTGGAAGCAAGCTCCTCCATTTTGACAAGGATTTGACGTACACGATGGCTCTGTGTAAAATGAAGTTGAATATATTGCTAATACAGCAAAAAGTAATAGTGCCATTTTCAACACGATGTATATTATTAGATATGAAAAAAAATTAGAGATGTGGACTTTACATGTTTCATTCAAGATTAATTCCAATATATGGTAACAAATACAGCTTAATATGATATACATACTACGAAACAGACATAAAGTGTAATTAATTTAAAACGCACTTCCCAAAGGGCAATTATGGTATGTGAATACAGTACATAACAGTCAGAGAGAATGGGGTACTCTACATTGACGAGATGTATTAAGGTATGCACTGCACAGTTAATTTACTAAAATTATATCGTTACAATATTTTCACGTAATAATTTTGCATATACTGGATGGAAATTGAGGGGTATAATTTCAGCAAATCGGTCTTAATAATATACTTTATGATAGTGAATTGTAACCTAATCTTGGTCTTTGTGGGTGATTTTTTAAAAACGCAAAAGGCAAAATACAATATGTTTCTGTTAAATAACAATCCATTCCGTGATGTAATCAGATGAGGCAAACATACTATAAATTTAATTTCAAGATGCTAACATTACTGAAAATTTGAATAATTTGCCAATTTGCAAACATGGTGTGGTGGTGGAAAGCAATATCTCCTTTAAGCGTTTCAAGCTAGCACAAAAACGTGAATTATCTCAGATTATTCATCTGTCATATTTTGATACTAGAATTATACCTGTAATTTCACAGTTAGATCCAGTAAACCCTGACACACATTGACATATATATGTATTTCCTGCTCCAGCCTGGAAGCAAGCTCCTCCATTTTGACAAGGATTTGACGTACACGATGGCTCTGTGTAAAATGAAGTTGAATATATTGCTAATAGAACGTGAGGATTATAAGTTTTTTTTTATTAGTGCCATTAACGATACGATAACACTTTGATGCATTGATAAACTTAAGAAATATACAACCACTGTGCAAAATATCTTTATATGCATTGCTACAAAAATATACTTTGAATACATAATCTTAATCATCATTGATTACAAATATGGATAGACTGAATTTAGAAATAGTGTGCAATTAACAAAAACTAATCCGAACCATTCAGTTAGTGAGGTTATCAACCACCCATTGTTACAAGGGGAACATCATGAAAATAAAGTATAACACCACTTACCTTCTGTAGTAAGCTCGCATGTATCCCCATCATATCCAGCGGCGCACTGACATTCGTAACCTTGATTAACCTCCATGCAAGTCGCTCCATTTTGACATGGCTCCGATGAACATGCTAAGGCTACACCAGACCAAAGCAAGCACAAATACACGGAACGTGCAAAACATATCAGAACACAAATACAAAGTGAAAACACGGTGTATACTTCATACTTGGATGCAGTGAAACCGTAAAGTACAAGAAGCCAGAAGCTAAACCTTTAAAACGGTCTTTTACAGAAATGTTTAGATTTATAAACCTTCACCATTTAAGAATCAAAAGCAAATACTACTTTAATGTTATGATTAATAAATCTATAATCATCTACCTCAACATGCTTCATGATACAGGACAATACCACCGTTATATCATTTTCTACCGTTCTTTTTATCTTTTTTTATTTCTTAAGCCTTTAGAAAGAGAATTATGCTAAGTGGTATAAATGTTATCAAGATGTGTTTAAAAGAATGAACATAAAGAAAAAAATACATAACCACAATACACAACACAAAACTTTTTTACAAACTCTTAAGAAAACTATCTACAATCACACAAAAGTACAAAACCCATAACCGTACGAAAATAATTATATAATATATATCTGAAAGGCAAGAATATTATATTAAAAAATCAAAACTTGAAAACTGATTGCAAAATCAACATTTTCCCTCAAAGACTACTTTGAATCAGCAAAAAGAAAACAGGAAAGGGCAAGTAGCTTGCAAAATGTGAACTGTAAAATGTAGGTGTGAAACTGCAAAATAGCCCACATGAAGAAAAATATAATTTCCCCCTAATTTTAATCCTATGAACTTTATAAAATCCACCTCAATAATGAAAAAAAATTGCATAGTTTTGGAAAGCCCAATAAACTTCCAACGTTCAACGATGGATTAAATCAACCCTCCACAAAGTTCTCGAAACCCGTTTGAAAAGGAAAGGAAAATAAGCAACATTTGGTATTTCTGACCTGAAAATTTGATCAAGCAGATGCAACACCTGTTTCTGAGTGAAAGGGACAAGATTTTGCAAATTAAATTCAAAGAAGCTAGGTTATTATTTGCGACAGAGTGAACTGAACGTCACAATACTTACCAACTGATTCGCAGTTTGTTCCTGTGAATCCAGCAGGGCAATCACAGACATAGTTTGATGGGTCAGCTCCAGCGGTGAAACAGGAGCCTCCGTTCAGACAGGGGAGAGCGTCACAACCTTCCACGACTTTACACAATAAATTTAAAAACAAATAGCTCTAATTTGAATTTCTACAAGAAATATCTATGTGGTCGCAGCAGGGTTATTTGATATAAGCAAAGGGACAAGGCCATTTTTTTTGTAATCTTTACATTCTCCAGCATTGTAAATGAAGGTTCTAATTTTTAGCTCTAAGAATTCCATTTTTCAGCTCTAAGAAGAAGGCTTATGTGAAATAGAATCCGTTAGTAAACATTTGTAACTACTATAGCAACTAAAGATATAGTGTATTTTTACAGCAATTACGCCCAACATTAGTTACTAAATATGTGTTCAATAAATTAAATAATAGACTTGGGTAAGTGCACATCAACACAAATATCACATTTGCGGTAATAAATGTAAAATCGACCAGAATACATGGGTTTATTTTTTCATTATTCCCGTAAGTTTTTATGCATTTCACCACGCAAAAGCTGGCAATAATATATTGAAAGCTTCTGTTTCTATAAATGGCATTTGAGTTAATATATTTCTTCCCTAATTTACATGCATTTCCCTCTAAATTTATGTTAAAAACACAGCGATAGAATAGTTTTATAATATTAAACAGTATGATTCTATGCAAAATTACTATCACTATTTCTTCCTTAGTGAGAAAGAACGTTCAGAAAATGGTACAAGCATAAAAATAAGCTGTTTCCCGTTATGTATGTTATATTCACTTTTTAATGGAGATTGAATTCTCCTTCCATTTATATTCTTCCTTTCTTTCTTTCTTTCTTTCTTTTGGCTCTGCCAATAGGGAGGTGGCGCGACAGCTTCGTCCCCTGGTTTCGCCTCTGCCCTAACTCTTTATCGAACAGACTAAGTGCCCGTATAGGACACACATGACCATGAGCTTGAAGTCGCCCCATTTGTGTCACGTCCCCCAAATCTAATGACAGCGCACATATCGGTATATAATTTCCATACAAAAGTATACCTTTTCTGAAAGAAAATTTCATGAGGATTCCAAACATGGCATTAAATATGAGGTAGGGTGAACTGCTCACATTTTATTAATGAAAATGATCAAATTTTTATGACCCCTAATATACTTTATTTCAGACATCCATATTTGTTTTTCTTCGCCCATATCATTATTTAGTTAGTAAATTTGTATTGCAAGAAATTCCCTCTCAAATGATATATAACTTAAAGGGATTAAATAATTTCATCAAGGTAATTTTAATATGCAAATTTATGTTAATTTCAAAAATTGAAAACCAACATTTTTAAACAGTTTTTACCTTAAATTTCTAATAAATCACAATGAATTAGTAATTGTATGATGTGTATAGATATCTGTTATTATACCTGTTATAAAATGAGACCAGAATCAAAGGTCCAGCCTCTAGGAAACCAAAGTTACACATGTTTAATACCAGCGATATGACTATCCTATAGAGTTGTATGTAATGTATACCACTTCCACCACCCCTCTTTAGATTTATATGCATATAAGTTTATACTATCATCCCTAATACAGCTTACACCAATTTCATAATAACATGTCTCCATTCAGCCGAAAAATTGTGTTTTTTATGTTGATTTCTTAAAGCAATTACCGACAATTAAAATTACTAAATTGAAATAAATAGTAAGAGTGTTAGGTTATTATACGACTCACTTCAAGCTTTAAAATGAGACCAATCCTCCTGTAAACCAAGGTGATTTATGTTTAAAATGTGAAACGAGACTTTCCCCATAGACTTTGTGTGTACCCCCCCTTCCTCCCCCCCCCCCCTCAACCACCGTCGACACTTTTCGTTATACCAATCGCAGTGTCGCAAATTTACATGCTACTGCACTAATTTTTAAAGCGAAAGAAAATTGAAAAAGCGTAACAAAACCATCTTTTAGTGAGTCGAGTTCAAGACACATGGCCATATTATGTTCGGAATGTAAACAGACAGCCATAAATTAGTCGAAGACTGATCCCAATATGTTAACATATTCTTGAGCCACAAAGCAACGGTGGTTATTACTTTTAAAATGCCATATATTTTGAGCAAATACATAACGAATCATATAGCAAAAATATAGCTCACCCAAATTGTTTGCATTATTTGCTGAAACAAGAAGACCGATAAAAAGAAGACACTGTGACAAAATTACGATTTATCTCTGCAGTTTGGATAAATTACACTCTTCTAAGACGCCTTTTCACACTTTTTTCCGTGAAAGTTTGCTGCTAAAAACTCGAGTTGCTCTGGAAAATGGGCGCTTAGAAGTCAAAATATAGTTTTTCAAAATGTAGTTAACACCCCCAAAATGGTGGTTGCAAAGGTGAATATATTCCCTAGCAACTGTTGCTACACGATGATAGATGAGGTTGACACTCCCTGCTAAAATGTTCAGCACTATCTACTCTACCTGTCAGCCAAATTTCATGCTTGTACCATAATCTGAACAATTCTTAATATTTTTTTACCGACCATCTAGACTAAAACAGCTGATAAATATTTATCTACCAGATATTTCTGGCCTATATCATTAAGCGTGTATAATAATATCCATGCATGTTTCCCATGATTTTTACAGACCCATTTCAAGAGGATGAGAACCATTACAAGAGGATGAAAATTTATCAACCTAATCGAATCATTCGATGAGCTTGCGCCATCATGTCAGGTTATCCGTCTGGTAGGGCAATCTCGTAACCCGACCATTTGAGAAAAGAGAAAAACCCTCTCCCACCCCCTCTTGAATTCCAAAAGGTCGGGTCCAGTATACCAGATATTTTGTGAAAATTACAAGCCAAATATACAAAGTGTTAGGTAAACTGGACCCGACGTTTCGGGAATTCAGGGGGCCCTTTTCTCGAATGGACAGACTATGCGACTGCCCTACCAGATGCGATAATCCAATTCGAGGAGTAGGAGAATACTCCAATATATTCCCGTGTTTATGGTTTTCAATGACTTCTGTAATGACTTTTGGTTCTGCAAACAGCAGATGAAGATGCACCCACATTCAGGGATTATTTCCCAGGGATTTACACCTTATACATAGCGAGAATCGTAAGGTATAATAGAGAAAATTAAATCGAATGGCTATTACTATAGATTATTGTAACAATATACAGATTCATTAGCACAAAGCATGAATTTGAAGCCGAAATATGAACACAAAAGTCCCGGAAAGTTAGCATTATATAAGACCAACAATAAATATAAGAATTTGAAATTGTGTTTTCATTCTCAAACAGCAGAAGTCTTACTAGTTGAAATTACGGATGCACATTATGATCCCAGTAAAAATAATACTGCATATCAAAACAATAGTTGTTAAACAATATGTAAGGTTCAAGTGCAAAATTAGTAAACCACTCAATTAACAAGTTATCAGTAAACAGAGATATAACAATATTGGAAAGATCATTGGCTACCTCAAGATCATTACGTGCTCGTGAATATAATTATAAATCACTTATTCAATCAAAGAATTCAGTAATATCAAATAACTGACCGTTAATAATTAGATGGTGTAAGTAGATGAAAAAACATCAACAAGGTGCAGGGTTAGAACACTCGCTGGTCAAAGACAGTTTTGTTTGTACCATGTGTAAGGGAGGTATGATATGATCGTAAATGTCGCATATTGTGGCGCAACAAACAAATATCTACGGGAATGTATATTGTAGATATATTAACCTGGGCCCTGTTGTTCAATCTAGCTGTGATGTACATTCATGCATTCATTATTTTCTTGAAAATTCATGGCGCTTCTCTTTGCATGAAAACGACATTTTGCAAATTTTTCGTAGAAAAAAATATGACACTGATGGATTTCCATAGAGTTACTATTGATCGGATCAATCGTAACTCTTTGTATAACAGGGCCCAGATTTAATATCTAAGGAATACAAGGTTAAAAGTCCAATATGTCCAACGCAGAAAAAAGTCGAATTAGGCAAAGTGCTAATCGAAATTTGCCACCCGAATTTCCTTGAAATACTGTAGTTCCACGAGGAAAGCCACATCACCAACCAAGAGATTAGAAGGATTGTGGAATCTGACGAACATAACGTTTGTCCAAGAACCCCCTTATTTGTATAGTTTATCATAGATTATTATCACCATTGTAATCATTATTGTCTAGTATGAAACAAATAATCTGTAAATTAAATAAAAACTTCCAATTACAACCCGTTAAAGCCAATATAACGAGAAAGGGGAAAGGTTTATGTTAAGATCTTTGCAATGGCAGGTAAGGTCGTTCTATGACATTTGTTCCAGCGACATTTGCTCCGATAGAAAATCTGCTCATTAAGTAAAATATAAAACCTCACCTCCAAGAAAAGAATAAACCCTAGTTTCTATCTTTACAGCATTCTAAACAAAAAAAAGTCTCCTACAATCCCAACTCTACCCGTTTCCCTCCGAGATATTAAGACCGGAATATTTGTCGCAGAAGCAAATGTCATGTCACCGATAAGGTTAAGACAGAGACAAAGGGAAAGAGAAAGATGCAAGGACTACATAATCATACACGAGGCAAGCGAACTTGTAAATAACTTATTGGTTCCATGTTCGGCAAGGGTGAACGTATATAATATCAAAATATTAATTGGTATAAAAGGATGAAGTAAAAATGCATGAAACACAGAACCATAATTCTGGGCGAAATAAGAAATATTCCTGTGAGAGTCATTGGATACTGTAAGTACTTTTACTTTTATAACGTACAGTAAAACAATAAAGCGACGTAAGAGTAAAGCGCAATGAAAAGGAGTATTAATAACCTAATGCATAAATACTTTGGTATTTACCGCGCCTTTATGTGTATAAGTATAAGATTATTTCTTATTTTTGTCTACGTAGTTGTGGATTTTCTCTTTTCCCGAAACGCTAAAAGATTTAACTCTAATTTTTGGTACAATTTAACCTAATATTAGCATTATCATAATATCAGTTAACCCAAGCCAATTTCTCCTCTTTTTAGTATAAAGAAAATAACAAACGTATTAAGACCGTGGATTTTTCACGATAAGACTGTAACGCGAAAAGCTGTCGCCGCGTCATTCCTTGACAATTTTCTATCCTTTCAAGTTTCGCACAACTTTTTTGACCAAAATTATACGTTTGGAATTGCTTAATGTAAAGTGTTAAGTGAACAAAGCAGAAGTGGAACATGCATGTGAATTACGAAGAATAGAATGGTGAAAGAAATTGAATTCATGCAATATAGAGTAGAAATACAACATAAGAAGAAGAGGATCATGCATGAAAATAATGCTGCGTGGACCTGGCAACTGAAAAGCAACGATGTAGAAGCGCTGACATTTGTGGATTTGCCGCAAAAATTTGTCGCAGACCGATTGCTTGATTTATACAGTTAGGTTATGAAGTAGGGTCTAAGCGAATGACAGAATTTAATTATGTCAATGGAAAAAGATGTTTGATAAGTCATTTAGGACTGAAAATGATTTTTTTTTTTTACTTTTTTTGAATTATCATTATAAATCAATACACTCTTAAAGTATTGGGTAAAATTTCTACATGAGGGTAGTTATGTGTCCAAACAACATTGGACATTTCTTTTGTGCATTCTTATTTATCCAGTGTGATGAAAATTGTGCCCATTCTAAAGAAATTGTTGCTTATTTTTTTAATCTTACTGGACAATATGCTTCCCGCATTGGGTAAAATACTGCCCAAAATTGGTTGGAAACATAAATACCCTTGTGCTGGTTAAAATATTACCCAATATTTTTTTTACAGTGTAACGTTGTAAGATGTTGAATCGAAGTTATAGAAAGTTCATAATGCTTTTGTTGAGATTAACTTATTAATCCAATTCTTCCTTCATACATGTTCTATTCTTTCTAAAGGAACTCATATTAACATTGAAATTGCATCAGTATTTCCGGAAGGGAAAACGGAAAATAGATTACTTGACGCGGACATGTTGGACAATAATATATTCTGTTGAAGTTCTCTGACAAATGATACTTCTGGGGAGTTTATAAGTGGCGTAATTTCATGGTAGAAGAAAAGAAATATAGATTATTTGGGGTTAAGCAGTCACACCACGCAAGGATTACTTGTGTTATTTTGTAATGCTGTCACTATATTACGGGACCCCATATTACCTGTTACATGACAGTCCATCCCAACCTGACCATTCGGGCAAAGACAGGTGTAGGTGTTAGCTCCCGCTGATTCCAAGCAAGTTGCACCATCAGGACAAGGATTTGAGGAGCAGCTAAAAGAAAGGGAAGGTCCTACACATATGGACAGATGATAGAATGGTAAATGCAGCCTGCAGATGTAGGATTTACTGTGAAAGATCTCGATGTCGATATTAAAAGTGAATTTCAAACAGATTTAATACTAAGACAAACACAGGAGATGTATCAGAGTGTCATGGCGATATTGTGCTGTGATTCTTGTACAAGGTTTAGACATGTTCAAAGCCCAGTTCTAGTAAAGAGATAAGAGAAAAGTGTTCCCCTTTCAATGAATTAAAACTTTTTCGTGAATTATTTACAATGATCAGTAAAATGTTTATCTCCATAAAATTTTAAAAAGATAATTGTAGTTACTATTCATCAGAAAAGACATCATCAATTGTAAATTAGATAATTTCTCATAGGTCTCATGTATCATGAAGAAGACATCATGCATGTACATTCTCATCTTGAGTACTGGCATTATGTTTTTATAGGTGTGGGTGAGAGTTTTCTTTGTGTGTATGGGGTATGTGTCTGTGCTTGCGGATGTGTGTGGTGGATTAGTGGGTAGGTCTATCAGTGGGAGATAGAAAATAAGTACCTGGAGGGATTTCACAGTTAACGCCTAATGAACCGTTTGGGCAAAGACATGTAAATGAGCTCCCATCTGCAGCATCCAGACAGGTCGCTCCGTTTGAACAAGGATTTGAAGAGCAAGCAGGTACAGGATTGAGATCTACGGTGAGCGTGAAAGGATGACATTGAGATGCAGAATGTAGAACAAATAGAATATGGAAGATAAAAGGATGTAACATTTAAGAAGGCAGAAGCACGAAAGTACGATAAAAAGCTAGAACGGACAAAGGAATGTAAGCCCATAGATAATAATGATGATGATGATAATGATAGTAATGTAACGTATGAAGCGGCCCAATCCAATCTGCGGAGTTCTCACGGCGCATACAGAGTTAAGGAGAAAAAGATTCTAAGAAAATTTTTAAAACATTCAAGAGAGACGCAAGACCAACGGAGATTTTCCCTGGCTTTTATTTTTTGGGGAATAACCAGAGAACCAGATATTCATTAGCAGAGGCACCTTTAGTTTGGGTACGTAATGATAATGATAAACAACATATTGTATTGTGGTGCCGAACCATAGATGTCAAGCGGAGGCCAGTGCAGCGAATTCAAACAGAAATATCATGCAACACTTTTCTTATTTTGGATAGGAAGACAGGGGATGAAATGAATGTGTGAAGAGCAAAATGAAGATAAATAGGGAGTCTATGATTTACCAATCATTGGAGACGGTAAATTAATGACCAAATAACCAACGCATATTTCTTCACGTTTATCATGACAGCATGCAGAAATATACCTCTACATGTAGATTCGAAGGCACCGTCAGGAAAACTAGCGCGATAAATCTTAAAATCCCTTATTAGTGAGAAAAGAACATTTTAGGAAGCATGGAGACATTCGAGGACGCAAAGATTCATCGCACAATCAACCACGATGCAACTGCTAAGATACTAAAAGGCTAAACTGCCGATTCGTCTATTGCCAACTCGTCCAATCATCATATGGTCTTTAATTTAGTCTAATGCCAGTCCGTCTATCAAAACTACGTATAACAGCCATTTGGTCCAATAACCATATGGTCTAATAGTCACTTCGTCTAATCACCAGTTCATCTATGACCATTTCCTCCCCAAACCAGTAGGTCTAATATCCATTTTTATTTAAATTCATTTGGCTCAATTATCACTCAATCCAATTAGACCAAATGGTACATGGACTAAATGGCTATTGGCTCAACTGGTTATTAGACGAAATGGTCAGTGGACCAATTGGAAATTAGACTATGTGGATAGTGGACGAACTGATGGACCAATTGGAAATAAACCTACTAAAATATAGGAATGAAGGATATCATGTACAGAAAATAGAAATATAATAGATTTATATGTAACGGTAGACTAGTAAAAACCTAGGTTTCATGATTTATAAAGATATTAATATACATACACATAATTGTGAATTGGCCTATGTTACGTAGTTATCTTCTCAAACCCAGATAGTGATTAAATGTTTCTCTTTATCTTATATTGACTAACGCCACAAAGTATACAATATATATTCCCTTGGAAAAGATGTAAGGAAGGAGCTATATGTACGATATAGATCTTTGTATACTGTTCATTTTAGAAAGCTGTAGGGGCCCCTACAAAACCAGCATTTTTCTAATAGGCGGTTCCGTCCCACAGGTGGTAATAAACTTTAGAAAATAAAAGTTAAAAAGTTAATGAACACTAGAACCCAAACTGAGAAGTTCATATATAATGAGAAATTAATGGTTTCTGCTGGCTTGTTCCGTAGCTATAAGCAGGAAGGCTAAACAAAAGGATGCACTTTATAATAACGCCCAGTTTCATCGTTGAACAATGTACATATGTTTAATGAAACCGTAGAAAAATGTACAGCTTAAAGGGGAAAATAAAACAAATCATCGAAGACCAGCATGAATACAGTTAAATGTTACTTCAGACTATACAAGCATAAATGAACACAAACAAATACACATAATGATTAGTGCACTCTAGCGTGACTCGGATAAAACAAAGTGCAAATTGTGGAATTTAAAGCCTGCCCATTCTCTACATATGTGATTTGGTCCCAAGAGAGACCAGCTCCAAACCATTTGGGATTTTCCATTCATCTGACATTAAAACCGAACACCACATGCATTACCTCTGAAGAAATCGCTTTGGAATTAATAAGATTGCAGTTTTGGCTCTGGGGTTTTGAAGGGTAAATGCTGACATCAGAAGTAATATTGTAGCTGGGACAGCGACCCTTTTTCCGTTATCACAATATTTTATGATAACGCAGTGACTATATCAATTTACTGCATTTTTGCACATATCATATTTAAAAACAAAAAACATGAACCAAAATACGAACATGAACGTTACTGGCTCTCACATGATAAAACATTTTGAAACGGCTTCGTTCCTTCTCCAACTAGTATTTACAAGCTGAGACCCTTCATGTCCGCCACAATCATGATGATGTAAAAAAAGAAAACCGAGCTGAGTGAAATTCTGAAAACATGCAACGAATTTGCTAATGATTATTACCACAGCAGGCACTAACCCAATAGAAGGTACACATATTACCTTGTACATCACAATTAAAGCCCGTGAAACCAGGGAGACATATACAGGCGTAGCGTACACCGGCTTGAAATTCAAAACAAGAGCCCCCGTTTGCACAAGGTTGAGATGAGCAGGCGGTTTTTACTACAATGAACAAAAAATGAAGAATTGAAGGTGTTTTGGTGAAGCCGCATTGGGATTGAATCATGAAAGTTATTTTTTCATACGGTTAGAATTCAAATCAAAATATCGCAGTATCAATGTTAAGAAAGATAATATGGCTGATTCAAAGCCTTTTTAACCATTCCTTGGTCTATCAGAATATGACACTTCCTTGGTCTATAAGAATATGGCACATTTCCAGTCCAAATGAATTATTATATGATTTCCATGGGGATTTCATTCTCTGTTAACACTTAAAATGGTCAGTTACTTTTATATAATTTGCTTGCTTGGGTTATATTTCGCCTTTTCAAGATAGGGAGGGGATTAAAAACAGATGATGACATTTTCCCTGGTATTTTGATATTCCAAAATTCTCAATTAGACAGAGATATTAAATCAAAATTTGCTGTAGCCACTTCCCCTTTTTTGCAAAAAGCTTTAACGTATATTGCAAAAGCGATACAAAGAGAAGCAAATTATTTTTTCATAATCTTAAATGAGAAATCATCACCTTTCGATGGATATTTTGTTTCAATTTAGTGATGTTTTATTTCTTCAAAATAGATTAGGGGCGATATTAGGTATGAACATGGTTTCTTTAATTGTGAAATGCTTCAATTAATTTTCATGATTTTGTATACTATATGCGATGAATATCAATGTAATGTAATATAATTGATCATGATTCAGTTGGTTACTTATTGTACACAAATATCGACAAACTAACACAAATAATAAAGCAAGCGATAAGACTGCACTATGAAACGAAGGTTTAAGCCAAACATTTAACTGGGATAACAAAAATCGTGCATGCTACATCAGCCCATTAACGCATAAATCTAATGGGAATCATTTTCAGTCTATAGTGACTAAAAGCATCTATACTGCACCGAAAACACACGTAAATATAAATCACAATACCTTGAATATAAACCATAAGTTTCCTCCCTCACTGTGCAAGGAAAAATATATGTCAGAATATTGAACAATGTTAAAAAAACGAGGAATGGAGAGTACAAATAAGGTTTAGATTTGTACCGATACAATCACTGTAATGACTGTAATCACGGTAGTAGTTGAACACGTCACCTGCTAGAGAGGGAAGTTTGATAGGCACGAAACACAAAAGATTACTCAAAAGAAATTAGAACATCACACAAAATATTGACATCCAACCTGTACTTACCTGCGTAGTAAAAATGAATGAAAATCATACGATATCGAACGTCAGGTGGTAGGTGAAATGACATCTGATTGGTCAGTTCCAATGTTCAGTCGCCAATTCATCATCCTGTAACCCAAGTTTTTGGCATCAAAATGCTAATGGCAAACTTACACATTTGCCACATACCTTGAAATGAGAGAAATTCATTATTGAGGAATGGAATGTTAAGTTTAGTAGGGTACATACCCAATTCGCAGTTAACACCGGAAAAGTTTACGGGACAGGAGCAAATGTAGGCTATTCCTCCCTGCGATCCAGACTCGAAGCAAGTACCTCCATTCATGCAAGGGTCAGACGAACATGCCATTACTAATATACGGTGGTGGAAAAAAAGAAGATTGGGACATAGAACGAATTGTGAAACTCTATAAAGCATGCACAAGCACAGCTGTTGGTAAAATTGTACAAGCACATTAATGCAGCGTTGCATTACACTAGGAATTTACAGTATAAAATACGTGGTTAATAACATAACTTTAAAAGAGCATGCATAAATTGCACTGCTTGACACTACATATACTCTTTTAAAACAATGGTTCTACTTTTATATTGCATGATTTAAAATCATTTTGAGCATAGTTAAGTATATAAGCTATTACAAATATAGTAAATATCTGAAGTTCTGCAATCAAAATCATTTGGCGTAACCTTCATTATCATGATCGTTATTCTTTCTTAATAATGTGAGAAATTCAAGTAGTTAGCACTCGCTTTTAAAAGAATGACTTTTTTTTTGTTTTGAGTAGTTTTTATTGACAACTTCAATTCATACACCATATAAAATATATATAACAAATAGAACTTTGATGTCTTTATAATACCTTGACAACTTCTATAGTAAATTCAACATATTGATTTTTTTTTTCAGTGTCAAATAAAAAAAAATAGAGATTTTCCAAATACAAAAAAAATAAATCATTAATAAAACCTAAACGAATTGAAGCCATAAGCATATATACATATATGTACATAATTATATTTAAAAACCCATCACCTCGGACTCTTCACTCAAATAAATTCAAACTCGACAACTCAGCCCTGTCCCTAACCCCCCCCCCCCCCGACCCTCCCTTAGACACCTCCATCCCCTATCCGGTGGAGAACTGGCTATGGGCTCCAATAAATGGTCTAATATTTAAGTTTTCCCATTTAGAGAATAATATTTAGAGAATAATGAATAATATAAACTATCGATTCGCAAGTCTCTAATTTAGCTTGAGAAATATATTTTGATACTTTGATCTTTTAAAATTCCATGCTTTGCGTTTTTAAATAAACTTGAATAAATATATCTATAAGTGCATCCTTTACAGGTATTAACTACGCTGAGATTGAACAAAAAAAAGAAGCGATGAAAATAAAATGGATTAGTTACCATGAATAACAACACCAAACGTTGAGTAAATGACGTTGTTCGTGTTAAGATTATGATTGTACGTAAAATGTTATCAAGATGGCATGGTTGTTAAGATAACATGAAAGACATAGAAACGCACACATACTATGGCTAGACGAGAAGTTACGTATCCAGTGTTCATGGTACCGTTTAATGATAGACCATAATGTATGTCATCAGAAAATTTCATTCACTACGAGCTCGAATGCTTCTTAACCAATCGGAATCAAGGATTCTTATTATGTTTGCTACTGAAAACTTCAAGATACGGTACCGAGGTTTGTAATGCAGTAACAGCGAGGTTTCGCACCGCCAAGCAGAAAGAGTTCTACAACACAGCAAATGTCATGAAAATGCCCGTCAAACGACAATGAACAGCTGAAGGGCCTTTGTCGAAAATTAGTGAATCGGAACAACTGCAGTTCGTCCTTAGTTTCGGTGCTGACGAAAATCATATGCAAATACGTCGTTTGTCCATAGTCCAAGACGAAACTGCTTTTTGGATTTACCAATTTTCGATAGACTTATTGGTTGCTCATTATCATGAAGGGCATTTGACAATTTTCTATGTTCTTGAACGCGTTCTACTTCGCGGTTGCGAAAAATCCTTATTATCTGTGCTCATCTCAACTCTTTAGGATCAACTTGCTGGACATGTAGTGCCCATACATCCACTGGTGTCGTACTAATTGCCACGCAGCAATCATTCGTCAAATGGTCTCCACAGTTGAGGTGGGCATGAACATTACAACAGAATGTACTTATTGTACGATTAGAAGGAAGATGAAAAGTGTTTGTTACCAGGTAAAGTTATTTCACAGATGGACCCTTCAAGACCAGGAGGACACACACAAATGATGCCATTACTATTCCCTGACTGGAAACACGTCCCTCCATTCTGACATGTTGAAGGTGTACATTGTTCTGTTATTAGAGAGAAGCGTTTGCACCCTTTGTAGAAACGGCTATTATGTTTCTTGGATTTAAGGCATGCACACTACAAGTACATCATTGAAACTAGTAGGTCCTATTGTGGTCCAAGCTTAATTCCTAATTGCAGCATGAACTACAAGAAAATGTTAATTATATTTAAATTTTGCTTATTTATACTACCTCTAACTTAATCTTAAGATTCCAAACCACGCAGAAGGTTGATTGACGATAATAATGCAGTGTGTTTAATCAGTGACGTCGTATCCTGACCGTCTTTGCGCCTAGTTTACTAATTTCGAAAACACGCCGATAACATTTTTCATAATCCTTACAGGATCTGAGTCAAACCAAACTTCTAAAGATCATATTCGAATGTATTCTCCCCGCCCATATCCGAACTATCTATACATCCCCTTTTTTGCATATTCCGCGGGTAGTTTGATTTCCTAATTTTCATTCAAAATATTACTTGATAGTTACGTTACGTACACCAATCTTCCTAATAGTTGACTTTTATATCATTATTATAAAGCATTTAAAAATGAGTAGCTTAGTTGCTTTATTTGGTACTATAATTTCTTGGGTCTTTTTTGGTTACTCAATTAAGCGCGTAAAGCCCTAAAATTATAATTTCATATCGCTATGAGCTGAAGCAATGAAATCATATCTACTGTAAACTTGGTTGAGTGGCTCATACCGTCTGTGATATCCTGGCAGGTGATTCCACTAAAACCAGCGAGACACATGCACTGGAAGCTAGTCTGATCCGGAGTCAGGAAGCACGTGGCACCATTCACGCATGGGTTCGAGTCGCACGGAGTGGGCGGTGAAACTAACAAGTACAAACGACAATTGATCTTGCAGAAAATGCTCCTAATCTTTTATTTTCATAATTGAGGTATGTTTGGACGTTACATCACCAACCATCCACAATCCATAGAAAAGCACATGCAGAATTGCTTAATGAATATAAACTTTAAATTCTCAGAACGGGTATAGCAGAGAATGGAACTAAAAAACACCATGAGTTGAAGTAACATGCAGCCTCACAAGTTGAGTGATAGAAGTGGGAATCGAGGGAATATTACACTAGTACGAACAGATTCTTAATGGGTATAAATCTATAAGAACATGAAATTAAATCATTAACGGCATGACCAAAAATAAAAGTTGTACTACTGATGCAGGTTTACACATAACATGCAAATGTATTTATTGGGGACTAAATTCAACAAATATGAAAATTTAAGTTTGATTCTTTAAAAATCGATTTTCATCCTACTGTAGAAAACTTTAAGCAACTGTAAATAATTAAAGATAGTGTTTATAATGAAATTCAATGATGCAAGCATGCAATGTGCTTCAAGCAGCTATACGATGCGCCGATACTACTATAAAATATGTTTCACGCTGGTTAATTATAAAAGGCTATCATTTCTGCCATGCATATTAAGTAAGGATTATTTCTAAAATTCTAAACAAGCAGCCTTCTTAAGTGTATATGCAATAATTTGCCATACTTAAGCAGAGTAGCAGCTGAAATGGAGGGGGTGAATAAGAGAGAGGGAGAGAGAGAGAGAGAGAGCAAGGCGATAGAGTAGATCGCGTCGAATTAAAACCGTGTAACCTCGAAAAAGGCATAATCTATATTGTTCGACAATATTCTTGGCTGGGTGGATGCATAGACCACCACCCCGGCGAGTTAACGAAACGTCTGAATCGTTTCTTCAACGACTAGTCTGAAATATCATACAGCTTTCTTCTGTGTTATCTCAATATCTATATAAGTTCTCATTAAGATTTAAATCGTTAGAAGTCCTCAAGTATACTTTAGACCCTCAAAAATTTTGTAAGGTGCTTATTAATCATAAAATCAAACTTTTCAGGTGTGCTAACATGTTTTTTATTTTTGTTTTTGACAGTTAAAGGGGTTCAACCTTGCTTACACAGGTTGAACACGCCAGGCAGGCACCTACCGAAACTTTCACATGTGATGCCTCCAAAACCAAATGGGCAGGCGCATGTGAAACTAACAGGCCAAGGCATGCAGGGTGCACCATTACGACATACGTTAGGAATACAATGAGCAGCTGAAGAGAAGATGTGAGATCACGTGATTAGTTTGTGGAATAAAAGAAGATGAGTGTTAGTGACATGATGGGAAAAAGGATAAAAGACTTCTATTAAGACTCACATATTACAAACATTCTTTAGACGATAAAACTGGTAAGTTATATGCATCTGTTTAAATGTTCGTGAATTAACTACAAGAGAAAATGCTGATGTAGATGTGAACTAAAGGAGAACTAGGAGGAATACAAATGACTTGGCATAAATTAGGCTGATCTTATGCAATAGCAATAACTCATTCATCAGTAGTTTATCGGTCTAAAATTAAATAACCATTACGTAACATCATTGGATGAACGTGGGATTTAAGATAAAACATAGATCGAAAAAAAAGTTTCAGTAAAACGCATAAAAAGATTTCCATAACATTCCTTTGTATCTTAATCAACACGCAATTTGTTAGGATGATTCCAGAACTGTTGATCGTAAAAAGACCTCTATAAATTTTACCAGTTTGCTCTCAGCCAATCAGATGCAATGATTTCAGTACTTTTTAAAATGTGATTGACAATTCATTTTATGAAATGCTTCCCTGTATCATACCAATGACACTGATTTCACAATGGGATCCAGTAAAGTCTATGGTGCAGAAGCATCTGTAAGTCAGGCCATCAATAGAAGACAAACAGGTGCCCGTGTTCACACACGGGTCAGATATACATGGATTCGGTTGTGCTAAAGGATGAAGACAAGTAGGTGTTATTATGAGATTAGACATTACAAGATACGGATACAGCAATTTAGTTGACTAGCTGACACATGAAGAGAAAAGAAGGTGATTGAAACAAGGAAGAATGCGATGAAAATGATAAGAGATGTGCGAGTATCTTAGTAGTCCAGATTGGACCTTGTTGTTTGGAAGTGCCCTTTCCCAAAAGCTAACATAGAGGGCACATGTCTCCCAATCTCTAATCAGCACCAATCTACTCATCTTGACTCCAGATGAGTAGATTGGTGCTGATTAGAGATTGGGAGACATGTGCCCTCTATGTTAGCTTTTGGGAAAGGGCACTTCCAAACAACAAGGTCCAATCTGGACTAGTAACTTAGTAGAGAAATGCTTTTTGTTTATGAACGACGGTAGTTTAGCATTCTGGTAACACAACGTTTGCTCCTGCGATAATTGCTCCGGGCTTAATTTCTTCTAAGATATAGGGTTAAGGTTAGGGTTGTAATAGGGTTTTATGTTAGGTTTAGGGTAGGGTAGGCCTATAGTGTTAAACCCAGGGTTGAAGTTGGTCATTCGATTAGTGTTTGAAATTTAGAATGGAGCTAAATTGTCGCTGGAGTAAATGTCATGGAACCCTATTCAACTGTCTAATCATACATGACTTACTTGTATGTGACATTGAGATTGCTGGTTCCATAACATTAATCTCAATACCACATACAATATGTATGATTAGACAATCGATAGTGGCGCTTTGTAATAAATCGATTGGATTGGATATGGAAATCTACGCAAAAGAAAAACTTATCACAGCGCTACCTTTTTTTAAATCGTATATATTGATACATGTGTTAAAGACTTGACATACAGCAATTATATTTTGGTTGTAAGCATAAGCCTAACAGGGCCTATCTGTTGATAACAAGATGTATCGTTTGTCTGATAATCATTTGTTTAGCATTATCCTAACTTTTTTTAATGATTTAGGAAAAACAATATAAATATTAGTAATCTATAACAGAAATCATCGAATATATTGCAAACCAGGATATTTTTTTCATTGAAGGATTTAATAAGAACCCTTTAGAGGAGGTCGGGCATCGTGTCCGTTCTCTTCAAAACGAATAAGGCGGAGCATTTAAGGACGTTGGCGTTTTTTTAACAGCACGGGTATTACTTTGACACTTCGAAAAGGTAAAGCATAACAAAGAACCATTTTTAAGAAACATAATATAAGCATGGTTAGGAAAATGAGAAATGAAGAGGACATGGGCAACCTGTACAATTTAGGCTTCTGAGAAATTAAAAAAATCCTGCAAAATCATCTCTTTTAAAAATGATTAATAAAGCAAGTGTGTTTTGCCAATTGGGAGGGTAAAAAATGGCTTGTCATACCAACTGCTGTCTGACAGATTTGTCCAATAAAATCAGAGGAACAGAGACAGAAGAAACTTGTCTGGTCGCCGCTGATTAGACATGAACCTCCATTTTGACAAGGGTTAGACGCACAAGGGGAGACTGGTAAAACAAACACATACATGTAGTAATAAAGGGGATATACAGACATTACAGGATGTGTCTTGATGACAAAGGTGATGAGCATAGTGTGCCTAATTCTCTACTAAAATGAATTATTTCTTCTCTTTGGTATAATACAAAGATAGACCTATCTTGATGTATTCAAAGTTTAATTCCCCATTTCTTGTTAATTGTTTATACAATAAACATATATGGAATTAAGATGCATTAGAAGACAGAAGTAAACAACAAATGGTGTTAAAGAAAAGAAAATACATGTACACATCGAAAACATACGTAAGAATGATGATTTCCCAATTTGTATTTTCTGAGTTTGGTCATCACGTACTTTAGTTTCGCAAGATTAGCTCAAATACATTGAAGTGTTAGAAACATGAAGCACGCTATTAGTGTAAAAAAATCAAACACATTACAAGAATACATCTTATGCCTCCGTAAAACCCCTGACTGAACCTACAGTTATTAATATCCCATGCACACAAGAGAGGTGATATCAATCCAGATGCTAGACCAAATGAATTTTACATAACGATATGAAGACAAATATTTTAGTCTGGTTTCTGTGTGTCATTAGTTCACGAGTGTGACTGAGACATCTGTGACTTAATGAAACGCGATGACAAGATCCTCAAATAGGGTCTGAGAACAATAGGAGATAAAATAGTACATGCAAGTCCCCAAAAAAAATTAAGTGCCGAATGCAAATCTCCTAGTTCATGACATTCATTAGACCTTCATTGCCAACTTTTTTCTTCATTAATCATAACTATTTTGTCTGATTAATATAATAAAAACCAGGAATACGGATTTCGGTAGGGCTCTTGTGCACAGATGACAATTGGGTCGGTATTTTTCTAATCGTTCTTAGACCCGAATTCTGGGAGGATGGCGTCATGTTTCGTTAATTACGTCATACATTGAAAAATCACGGGGCGGTTCCTCACCTGAAACTGCTGTCTCGCACCGAGTACCTTGAAAATCAGGAGGGCAAGCGCAGAAGAAAGCATTTCCTTGGTCCTGCTCAAAACATGTGCCTCCATTGATACACGGGTTTGAAGAACATGCTCCAGCTGTAGAATGAGAGTAGAAACGTTGAATGGAATGGGGTGTGTAGGACACGCCAACTCATGGAACATAAATATGTGCATGTATAGGCTATATAGAGACGTCGTTGATATTAAAAAAAATCTAAATCTAAAACCATTAACGGACGATAAAATTTTGTTTTAGAATCTTATTTTATAATAAATATTCACAAATATTAAAGAAACACAAAATGTATGTCAAGCGTACACTATCATAATACATGTACATACTTTACATTTTGAATTAGCTGGATTCGCCTCCATTTTATAAAGAAATAAAATATGCTTATCTTATTAGAGTAATTCTACAGCAGGATAAGGGCGATTGCACTTCTATGATTTTTAAGTAGTGGATAAGGGTGAAAGAGGGGGAGAAAACAGTAAGTAGGGTGCCAAGAAGATACTTCTGAACTTTATATTATGGCTCTATCATTCAATCGAGATAGAAATTACATAACTTTTTTTTATATTTTTGTCGTTTAAGAACACCAAGACGCCACTCCTTTTGCATATGCATTTTTTAAATTTCATATTGATATTTCAATTTCTTTTCAAATTATGAAAATTCTAAATAGCTTTCAACAATTCCAATAGAATATACATATTTGGTATATAAATACAAAATATAAAGAGGAATAGACACTTAGTGTTCTGGCAATAAAATTGTTCTAAGCTAACTGTATTTTTTTTCAAAATAATCTTATTACCGAAAAGTGAAGGGACAATTCCAAACTGACAGAACAAGAGATTCAATTCTAGATTACACTATTATATGTCCAACCAATTTGGGGCAGTATTTTACCCAAGGAAGCATATTGTCCAGTATAAGGTTTAAAACATAAGCAATAACTTTAGAATGGGCACATTGTCATCACACTGGAATTGGGTAGAAAATTTTACCTTCACAAGGGTAATTATATGTCCAACCAATTTGGGGCAGTATTTTACCCAAGGAAGCATATTGTCCAGTAAGGTTTAAAACATAAGCAATAACTTTAGAATGGGCACATTGTCATCACACTGGAATAATAAAATGCCTGAAAGAAATGCCCAATGTTGGTTGGACACATAATTACCCTCATGGAGCAATTTTTCCAAAAATATTTTAAAATGTAACAGAAATTACATTAGTCTTCAGTCATGGAATGTTTCGTAGTGAAATACCTTCGCATCGTTTGATTTTCATAACTGATAACGATTTCGGTCAATCGTTCTATTTATAAGATGGAGTCTTGATCTGAATGTGAATCAGTGTTCAATATCCCGGTCTTCATCAACGATTTAATTCATTTCTTCCAATTCAATATTCAGAGGGCTCACAAATTTCCCTCGTTGATGTACAGGGAAACAGTTTTAATCATTCAAGCAATAGGAGCAATTACTCCTACTGAAAGATGTATAAAGTTGAAAGGTCAATATGGTCATACGACAATAAAAAAATGAACTAGGCCTACTATTATTGGTACTATTTAAGGTAAACACGTACACTCTCTCCTATACATCCCAACATCTATTTGTATGTTACTTTACCTGTTGAAGTTTCACACGTCGTACCCTCGTAGCCTTCAGGACATTGGCAGAAGAAGCCATTGCCAGATGAATTTTCGAGGCATGTAGCTCCATTAAGACACGGGTTTGAAGAACAAGCAGCAACTAGAAAAGAATAACACATTAAAATCAGTTGTGATAAAAAAAAGTATGCTCTGAAGAATGTGTTTGCATATTAAGCTGGAAATGGATCACGACCGCTCATTCTTTTGGGGAAAACTAACTCTTTGTAATATGACTTAAGATAATATTGTTGCACTTGTGATTATACTGTAGCTAATGTAATAATATCTAAATGAATTAGAAGCGTGGTCATTTAAACTTGGTTTGCGTATAATTTTTTTTCATTATCACTTTAATTTACAATTTCTTTCCTTTCATTACTATTATCATCATCATTGCTACAATGATTTCATTGCCCTTATTATTGATTATCATTATTATTATCACTGATGGTAATAAAAATACTTCAGTGATAATAATATTGATCATTATCATTATTATCACTGAAGTAGTTTTATTACTATCGTACCTTATTATTTAGAAAAATAAAAAGAAAAGTGACGCATAAAATGTGATCTATTGCATCATGTACATACATCATGAATACATCGACAGTGCATGCAGTAAACTGATTTTGATGCAACTATAATACTGTATATGGTGTAATTTCTAAAGGCGTCTTGTAAACAAATGTTTAAGCGATATTGTGCAAGTATGATTACTATCTACAATTTTTCTAGCACTAGGTCTCATTGTATTTACATTACTGCATTTTCCAATACAGAACACACAAATCATTCCTCCGAAACCATGCAAATCTTTTATACATCCATGCAGATCTTACCTGATATTCTTAACGACTGTTTGCTCGCAAACCAATGTTTAATAATTACGATAAAGAACAGCAGTAACAAAATGTCTTAAGTATTCCCTGTAAAGCAGGTGTTAGTGATCAATTGTAGAATGCATTTATTTCGAATTTTGAAATACAGAAGGGATGTAAGAGGCATTTAAGTGATATAATTAGTATACTAAACGACAATGATTACTTTGCACGAGTAAAACGTACTGTTGAATTTATGGTAAAAAAAACAGAAACTGGCAATGCATCCGCGAAGTTCTTGGAGCTGTAGAGGGGCAAAATACTTCCAATGGTTAGTGATATTAGATATGTGAAAGAGATTAATAATATAATTAAAGTTGATTAAGGGTCACAGGCCATGACTGTAATACCTACCAGGTATTTGACACCGTTGCCCGACATATCCATTGATACAAACACATTCGAATGATGTACTGGTAATCGGCAAGCAAGTGCCTCCGTTAAAGCATTGGTTAGTTATGCATGCCCCTGATGTTGTTAGATGCACGTGATGAATCGGTGAAAGTTATCAAACAGATGAAGATGAAAGAGGATGTATCAATAGTGTGAGGCGGGAATGAAGAGTGAAAAAAGTTTGCATTAAATGAGTGGCAATGGTGAAACGGATGTGATGATGTGACGTGCAGAAAAACAATATGGTACTTCCATAGCAGTGATAATACTACATTTACCAACATATATATTTTACACATGTTAGAATTTGTTTGCCTTAATATAACGAGCTTCAAAACTGTATTGAAAATGAAACGGATAGAGGATGCCAAAGTTTTTTAACATAAGCATGGTTAGCGCTCGATCGAAATAGTTTCATTCATTTTTATTTCATTCATAGAAAAATAAAAACCAAGTAAATACAATCATAGCAAGGGAAGAAATATTTTGGAAAGATACGCTTAGCTGTGGGTCCTATGAAAAAGGCAAAATGAAATGTTTTATTTATATGTGATTTTATCCTAATTCATGATGGCAAATGTAAAGCATTTGCATTTCAAAGGATCTGCATTTCTGATAACCTACTGTACTATCTCAGAAATATCTTAAAATGCACATCAACTACAGTTGAAAAATTATACGCCTCTTTGGTATTATCCAAAAGCATTAAAGCTCGACACTCTCATCTTCTTTGAAAAAATACGAGCCTTGTAAAATAAATTAAGGTTCAAGAAGCATTTTAACACCATTTTATGTTTCCATGCTTTATTCATAGATATCTAATAGCAAAGAACTTTTCATAAATAATCAGTGTCGACATCCATGTAGCGTCAATACAAATACAACAGGTTTCCAAGAAAAAAAAAACTTAAGTGCAATTCAAATTCACTTTTGTGTATTTAATGAATATAATTCTGAATATGTACAAAGCACTAAAATGCCCCATCGCAGTGAAAATATGTTAAAAACTGATATATTCATGTATTATAGTAATCTGAAATGCTCGGGCGATTAATGTATACCCCACTCTATATACCCAACACATCAGATATATGCGCACTTTTCATCGTCTTCTCTACGAAATGGAGTGAACGAAATGTCTTCAGGAATGCACATACCATTACACTGTCAGTAGCTATTCTATGAAGTCGAGAAAGTGCAGCATACAGCAATTACGATTTATGTGAATAGTTCGCTAATTTTTATTTGAACATTATGACATTAGTAGGGGGTGGTTCCAGCATTTTTCTTTGAAATCAAACTTTACTTCAAAAGAGAGCAATTGATTCTAGGGCAATAACTGGACGCAGCGCAAGCCTTACAAAATAATGATGTCAACATTGAGTCGTCAACGACTGTCGACAAGTCTATACACTACAACATGAATTAGTACCTGCTAAAATTTCACAATTTGCTCCAACATAACCTGCTTGACAGGAACAGGAGTATGTGAGCTGACCAGTTACGAGGCAAATCCCACTATTCCGGCAAGGGTTTGGAGTACATACACCTACAGAATGAACATGGTTTAATGTTAGAATGTTAATTTATCGATATTTAGCAGATGTAAGTTATGATGAATATATGAGTAATGTCTTGAATCTTGATAGTTGTCGAAGCTAATTCAAAGACTTATATACATGAAGCTGGTTAATGGGCCCGGTTAATGGGTTTAACTATTAGTTATTTTACTAATTATGTTAAAGTAAAAATGAGACAGGCATTGACTCAATAATTTCCATCAATCTTCTTTCCCTTATCGTAATTAATCTACAATGATAGGCATTTCATAAGTAAATAAATGGAAAACTTGGAAAAAAGAACCATTTTGGGGATTCATCATAATTATAAGATAGACAGCATGGCCCAAAGCATAAGAAACCAAAACCTCGCTAAATCTCGTCAAAAACGTTACCTCCTTCGGAGCATAGAGGCCCCGAGAAGCCCGACGTGCATAAACATCGGAAGCTGGAAGGTGCAGTCACTTGACATGTACCACCATTTTGACATAGGTTGTTTGCACACGGGCCTGGTAGAGTTTGTTAGGAGAAAGGTGGTTGGTCAGATTAGAAATCAGAATTCATAATGAAAAATTAAAAGAAATGATTGTTTTCTAAAAATATATTTCCGACAACTCATGCCAAGTTTGATATTTTTTCAATACATCCCTTGCATTAAATGCTGCATGGTTGTCATGATATTGATACTGTTATTCACAAGCATGCATCTTTGGCTAATTTTACCTTGATCACGCAGTGTAAGAGAAATGAGACACACTTAGAGATCTATAAAAGCTACAACTCTGATATTGAATTTTAATTGTATTGTGAGGAATAAGGTTAATAACGGAGATTGTGATGAGATATAGATTGAATGACGTGATTTTACATGAACGTGCAATTACATAACAAGTGTAATGTTATTTGTGATGGATGACCAGATTGCAAGATTGAAAAAAGATTTCATATTCATTTCTCTCTCATTTTCTCTGTCGGTACCGTCCCATGTAATCCAGACTTCTCTTTGTCATTATGCACCCCCCCCCCCCTCTTTCTCTCCCCCCTCTCTCTCTCTCTCTTAATCTTCAACTCTTTTCTTCCTGAATGCACATGTATCTCTCATTGCAACTAAATTTATTTCAATACCAACTTTTGTATTAACTCACAATCTATGCTACGTTACATATTAATTTAGTAAACAAAGTTTGATTATTTTTATCAGAACATCCAAATATATTTGGGTGTCTGAACTATACTATCTAACAGTGTTTATTTTTAATTGTTAAATTTGCTATAATAATATTGTCAACGAACATTGACATGATTAAAGCATTCAAAATATAAATGATTTTCACCGGTCTTACCTTGCAAGAGAGAGACTGAAGATGATTGTATATCGACATAATATTGAGTCTGCACAATAACAACCGTTGCGCTAAAGGGGTGAAGTAGGAAAATACGAGTTTTTAAAAACTGTACACTGCAATTTCGGAGAGTGTGATATAATATCCAAGGTAACCATTCGCAAAAAACACAATAGGTTATGAGTATAGGTAAGCCTAATACATTTACAAGTATAACTACAATTACAAGTACAAGTTATCTGAATATGATCTAATTGTTATATCTATATTTTCTATTGTCATGTTTTGCACCCCGATTGAAACCGTGCTCTATCCTGGAGTTTTGATACTGTACGACTCTGATTAGATCCAGTTGTTTTGATTGTTGGACGGCTAAAACTTTTCGCGATCAGATCAGAAAGACTAATACTAACGGAACACGCGATAGTGGGAACGAAGTACTAGCTACATGATAATATCTAAGATCATTCCCTGCAATATAGTAGGTAATTTTGTCGCTTAAAGTGCTGCCAGTGCGCTTCCATAAGAGCAGAAAACGCAGCTTGGCGCAATAAAAATATATTATAGCATTATAACATTGAATGTTGTAATTACTACGTCTCTAATTATGTCTCTACGTAATAATTACAATGTTTCTATATCATGTCGCTTTATGATAAAAACATGTTTCTAAAATAATGTCTCTATACCATGTCTCTATACGTGTTTGATATATCTCTAGATTATGTCTCTACAGTAATGTCTTTATATCATGTCTATATATGAAATAATTTTCTTTTTATAATATAAGAAGAATGTAAGATAATTAACACTAATATATAATGTTTCGTATTTTTATTCAAACATATATGCATTACGCAGACTTACTGAAATGTGATGGATCCAAGTGCTGTAGTCTGTGGTGCTATCCACGTGAATATCTGAGGAAGAACCTTGTTATTATTACTCGTGTGTGTAATAGAATCACCGTTACTGGAACAAGACCTGGTCTGAAAATCCGATGATAGGTCGGAGGTAGACCAGGAACCAACGATAGCACCAGATGACGTCCTGGCCTGGAGAAGGATGCCTCGGTATTGACTCGAGTCTTGAGCTTGAAGTTGCACTGCAGGAGACACACGGAAAGTACATATGATTGTCATGATCACTGTGTGACTTGTAATAATAATAATATGGTCCATTTATATAGCACAGCTATATACTCTACTGCGCTTAATACTTGGTATGATATTATCATAATAATAATTTTCTTATCATTTTATATCAATGCGTTAACTCGATCGTAAGTGCACATTAATATAATTTTTAATACCACAATATCTTGTCATCCACGAACAATGTCAAACATTAGGATAGATGTTTCTATTTTTGTACTTAAGGAGATGTGGGTTAGGGAGCAGAGTTACAGGACTTTAATGTCACCCCCCCCCCTTCTGTTTGGCTTTCAGAAAATGTTTGCCCTTTCAGCGCGGCGAGGTTTGTCAGGTGCATTACCATGATTACTGCCATCGAGTCGTTCTTGTCTTCCTATGATCCAATAGACAAAGTTCATCTAGCGATACACGTACAAGGATGCACAGCCCTCTGATAGGTTTTCCATTTTTTTGGAAAACCATTTTGACATTTTTTTTTCTCTCTTTAGTAATATCATATATCTTCCCGAACATGATGATTTATGTTGCTCCAGAAAAATTGGACCAGCACCATAGTTAACATATCGTTTTCTTTCTTTTTCCCTGCTAAACTTTCCCCTCAACACATGAGTATAATTGGAAGATCAGTGAATTCATCATTAACTTTTCGTTATATAACCGAAACCTCTATCTTTCACAAGTTTCATAATTGATAGGACCAGTAACCACAATAATGTAGTAATTACTACAGACAATGTCTCTTTGCATGCCTTTTTAAAACGTTTCCAATTTCCAGATATTAATTTCATCACCTTGCCGATGATGCAAAATACTTAGAATAATATTACTAACCACCGGTGTGAAATTGTAAATGCAAGCTCCTTGGTAAACTTAATGCTTTTAAATCTGATTCTCATTATTTATGTTTTTGCTCACTTATCTTTAGGCAACATAATCTTAAGAACGTACATTTTGAGTGCACCATGGACAGCTATATACATGTAAGTCTATTTTGGACACTTGAATAGAAATACGTACATGTATATTGTAAAGTACATAAATGTTTCTTAAAATGTATTGTTTTAAATTCAGTGTATGTTTACACTGAGCATACATAATGAGCATTAATTAACCTATCTTGTCTCGCTCAATGGTAAATGTACATCTACAGATGATTGTCTTTTTAGTGGCCAGTCATACTTTCCTTTCTTACGACATGAGTATATATTGCCGGTTTCAGGGCCACAATATAAATAGATGTGTCATTACTTGAAAATAAAGGAACCAACTGCGTAAACTACATGTCACTTTAGTGAATATAACACCTCTGCTAGTGTGAAAATAGAGACAAAATATTTCCATATTGTTCGATGTATTTTAATAACCTTCAGTGGTTAAATACGTAACTGGATGTTTCTATAAGAGTTCGTAAGTTGAAATTTCAATACTTAATTGAAAGTTAATTTCTAGAGTTCGATTGTGGTCCTCTAACCATACACTTTTTTACGTCTGCACGGTTTCGCGTTGACTAGAGCCAGTCATCACTAACAGCTGTGTTTGTATGACACTATAATTCAATTGGGTTCTTAGTATTTGTTCAATCGGTAAACAATAATTTCTCCTGAATAGTCGTTAATGAATTTAAGAAGAATCTCAATTGATACATTTCTGTACGCTATTAATTTTCACTAAGAGTTACATTATTCGGTTAACCTTTTTTATTATCACTCTTACCCCCTCTCTAGTCCCTGTCCCTCTCGATCTATGTACAAATGTATATTCATTTTCAATCCCCTCCTTTTATCCCCTCCCTCCAACCCCTTCTCTCTCTATACCTTTCCCTCACACAAAAAAATGAAATGTTAAATCAACATTTGAAATATTGGGGGAGTGTCAACTTTTTCTCAATGATTCATTTACCACTTAAAATGGTCCGACCCAACACTTAAAATGTTGGATTCGGGTTTATGAATGGTTGGAATGTAACATTTGGAAAAGGGCGTCTCTCCTCCAACCTTTCAAATATTGATTTAACATTTTCATTTTTTTATAGAGTTCTCTTTTTTCTATCTCCGTCCGTTCATCACTTGCCTTTTCTCTCTTATTATCCACCCCTCCGCAGCCATGTCTCTGATTCTCTAGTTACAAAAATGTCTTATCAAAAGTCGATTAACGACCTTACTCAAATCCCACTTAATTGACTTCATTGTTAAATTCATTGTTCTAATAAGACCTTTACAGTAATGCCACAAGCACTTTCTTGAATGCTTTCTATCAAAAGTCTTTCAACCTTTATCATAACTAAATAAGAATTTGAATTGTTGCAATGCCCTATTGTTCATAAAATAAGTTATGAAAAGACAAACAAAAAACACACTGAAGTGGAACCTTAACGAGTTATACTGGGCATACCACTACACCTTCATAGCCTTGATAGAGATGAGGGAGTTGGTACACACCCTTATGGTAAGTACGTGCTTCGGGAAATAATGTTTACTATTGCATTGCATAATTGCGACCACAATAATAGTACGGGGTGAGGCTCTTATCGCCAATAATGCATAAAATATTTGACTTCCAATTACAGGTTTTATAAACCAACAATTTTCCAGACATACAAATGCTTGTCAAACTTTCAGTTCAAGATGACAAAGATGGGGCGTGATTGTATTATTATTTTAATCTTTTAACTTAAATTCCACAAATTATGTGTTCTTGTATCATATACTTAGGATTTGTTAAAATGTGACAACTAGGAATGCTTTCCAACTGTTTTTACAAAACGGACTATAAATATATGTAGAGAAAAGGCTAAATGTGTGAAGGTTCCTCTGTTAGGCACCATTACTAGGCACAGGGAATTCCGTGAATGTACCCTGAATTGACGACACATTTGAAAAGTACAATTTGGGGGCAGAATGAAAAGAAATCGCTAGCTCGACGAGCTTTTAATTCCCTGATTTGAGCCCCCTTCCGTTACTACGGTCTATGAATTCTTGATGTTATGCTTCACATTATATGTGTCATAAATTCATTGTATTGAATATAGGAAAACTCCATTGACCTGGCTCTAATTCAATGAAAAAGACAAAATGACCCGTTACCTGAAGATTATTTCATTATCATAACAGAACCGGGTCTTGTTCATTCTTAATACTTAATCAAAGCGAAATGGGGGACAATGAATGCGGACTATAAATCACCGTATGAATAATTTGAGCTCTTTATACAGGTTTGTTATCTCTGGAATACTGTGTGTGTGAAAGGTCGTAGAACAATTGCCATCATAGCGCTTTCCAACGATTCTACTTGTATTCGAATCTTGATTAATCTACTACTAACCAAGATTAACAATATGATTACTGTAAAATCGCATTGATAGAAAGCGGCAGTAAAATACATAAAGGGGTGATATTAACTTCTGCCTTGTGGAAGATATTTGAACATAGTAATATTCCTGGCAAATACACAGAGTGGGAAAACAAAGTGACTTTCTTTCCGATTTAATCACCTCTTTGAATAACTCATTTATAACTAATAAAATTTTGTTAACTTTTATTTTATCAAATATATTATCAGATATCGTTGATAAATGTATATATGCATATCTGTGTATTTTATCTTTTGTTATTGTGATGTAGGCTACAGATGGTTGAGTACACACCAAGACGACTTCATCAAATAATTGAGATGGCGACTTTGATTCATTCCAGTCAAAAAGCAACCAGTAAATCAAATAAGTGCAAACTATACGCGCAGATATCTAAAATGCAAGTGGTGTGAGACCAAACTAATATTGACTGTCCGTAATGCATTGATTCGACTAATCGAAAGTGTGTGTGTGTCTATGAGCGTAACATGCTATCGCCTTGGTTTCCATGGTTTGTCTCCAGTTGACGTTCAGACAACAAAAATTATTTCGTATAGTTGATTTCCCCTCAACAGAATACCGTGGAGCATCTCCTTAAGTAGCGAATGCAACCCTGAGAAGAACGGTATCATTTTACAAACTTGCGAAAGCTTTATAAAACAAAGATCCTCACCCTCTCAACTGGAGCGAGCCCCCACTGTATTCACTACTCGGTTTGTCATTTTTCAGCCTTTACATGAGATGTTTACCCTCCTACGTCTGAACCAACTTTTAGTAGATACATGAATTGCATGAAAAACAATAGTCTGAACAGGCCATGCGGCGTGTTTGCATACAGGTTAGCCAAATCTACCATTCTGTATATATAAATACTTACTGTGGAGGGGGAGTTGATCAGCGAAAGCGAAATAATCTCTTTCAGCTGGTGAAAATGATACCACACTCAGTATCCAACGATAAATTCAAGAAATACCAAATACCTTAACCCAGAGATAATAATTTCTAAATGTTGACAATCATGGTGATGGTGAAGATGATGATGAAAATAATAATAAAGAAAATGATATTGTTTCATCATAAAAGGTAAAGTCCACTCCAACGAAAAGTTGATTTGCATAAAAAAGCAAAATCAAACAAGCATAACACTGAAAATTTCGTCAAAATCGGGTGTAAAATAATATGCAAATGAGAGCGTTTATGATGTCTCCTTCTCACTATTTTTTTTTCGTTTTTCAATGTTTTAATTATATAATATTTCATTTTATAGATTTTACAATAATAAGGTCTTTCTTGTTTAAATCACAAAATGTTACTACAATGATAATTACACATGTTCACGTAGGAATAAAACTTCAGTTTCTTATGACAAGGAGAAAATTAGAATCTTTCATATTTCTTGTAATGAAATACAAAATAAATAGTGAGTTGATGATGCCATCGGTCTCCTCATATGCATACTGACCAGGACGTAAATATAGCTATTTTGTTAAATTAAACAAAATTTTAAAAGGTCACTTTCTTATGCTTATCTTACATCAGATTTCGATGAAATTTTCAGTGTTATGCTTGTTTTTTCTCTCTTTTCATTGTCTTTGTCCTTTAACATTTCAATTAGTATTATCATAATTGCGATATTCCGCTTTTGCCAAATGGATTGCGTATGAAAATTTAACTGAGATACATGTAGTTAGAGAGTGTTCTACGATATTAAATATGATAAAATCGATGGCTTGTCGGACATTGAACGCAACTTAAAGTACTTCGAACGAATTCCAAGTAACAAGAGACACGTTGATCCATTTCGATATCATAACATGCGTTTCTATAGCAACGTGTAAATAATCATCTGTGATACACAATTTCATCCACATTACACTCATCCTATATATCTCTAGTGTGGTCATAATTTCTGACAGAAATTACGTAATTACTGGAAGCATAATTATGAGTTAACATGTAGGCCGTCAGATTGTAGTGTGCTGGCGCAACATTGTATTGTCTTGGTAAATTGATACGTGGAGGTACCTCCATGATTGGTAATTACAATGTACGTGTCTTGAAAGTAGTGTGTATGCCTAACCTTCTTCAGTAGATTTGGAATTTATTGCACTACAACAGAGGTATCAAATCGAAATTAGTAGTAGTAGTAGTACATGTACATTCGAATCAATTCGCCTGTTGTCATGCAGAGCTATATAAAAAAAAATCTCCTTTTCAATTGTGAAAAGAAACCTTAGCACATAGACTATTAACAATTACGAAATCTGTTTTTATTTCTCAGCAGGGTCTATTCATGTTTAAAAGAGAATTATCATTTAACATGATTAAAATAGAATTATAAAGGTCAGTATTTGCTATATAGGGTTTGATAATTGAATGAACACCATGCTTCCAAATGCTTGACACACCTTCGATCATTACAATTACATTTGCTGAAAATGAAGGTTCAAATTTTTCAATTAATCACACGCCATTAAGTCACACAATTTGTCATGAGAGAAATGAAGGTGCATTGTTTGTATAAAAACCAGCCAATCAACTATTTTGAAAGGTTTTTAAGTGATTAAGAGATATAAAGGATTAATTAAAATTGTTTGGAGTGATTCTAAAAACAGATGTAGACACGATTCTCTATATTCATAAATAAAAAAAAAAGAATGTTATCGTTTGCTGCTTTGAAAACGGAAGGATGTGTACCAAACATGTAGAAATACGTGTGACTAGTTTTGTAATGTAATCCATTCCATCAATGGACTGGTCTCAGGTTGAAAATAAATTGTTTTTCCCTATTCACATATGCCTGAATGGGTGCTATTTTGTCCTAAAGCTTTGGCAAGCAAAAAAAGTCAACACTCCGAAATGAGAACGAATAAGAACTTTGGGTGCGCACCATGAGAAGGTTACATGGCAAACTGCAAAACTTTTATAACGTTAACGCAGACAAAATGCAAACTAGCGCTCGGCTACGCTCGGCTACATGCAAGGCTTTAAAATATGGTACTAAAATCCATAATAGCATAAAGTAAACCATAACCGCATGTAAGAAATAAGAAGCCTTTAGTCTATTTCCCTTTATGTCATTTGTGTGGTTTAAAGGTAGCGCAGGGGCATCTCATGGTCATATTCGAACAAAAATCAATGTTACATAGCAAATTCAATAACCGCGCCATGTATAAAGGAAATCCAAAATGCATAAATAAAAGGACCTTTCTGGCATTACGTTTTTCACGTTGCTTATTCGTGACTTACATGAAGATGGTTTCAATTAATGATATTTATTTTTTTTACTTTTAGCTTTGATATGTCTGTAAATTCATGGTACTGTGAACATATACAGGACAATATTAGTATATGACACGCCCTGCAATACTGAAGGAGCTACGATGACGTAATCACATCGAGAATTTCGATTCTTTGAATAGGTCATTCTGCTGACAACAAAGACGGGCATATTTTGAAGGAAACGTTTATTCACTCCTTGAATAAGCGGATTTAAAACCAGTTGGATATCCAAGGATTTACCTGAATTGAGTCAGGACTGCGTTTTACATTATGTCTACATAGGACAATTATTATTATGTGATAATGCTAATGTATATAGCATTCATAAGTAATTCCACCTGCATGTGTTTTCATCACAGAGATTTATCAACGCAAGAAACATGTTTTAACACTTCTTCTATTTCAACAACAATAGTTATCACCATAGATAGAGGGAATAAGCAGGTTAAATGTTACGATAGTTATACATGAACTGACATAGCAATATATGTATCATTTAACCATGATTCCATACATGACAAAGAGGATGTACAGTATGAGCGATTCACGAAACGAAAACCGAATACAAAAGAAAATCACGTCTTAGTGAAAAGGTATGATAGGAACATTTTTATATTTCTTCATTGACAGCACACTCCTATTCACAAGGGGGGGGGGTAAGGAAAATGAAAATTATATATTTGGTTTATGTGCGGGCCTTGAATGGGCCAACAGATTTCCATAGAGAGTTTAATCGTTCGCCCTTTGATATTTAATTATCAATGATGATGTGATGCAATTTCAACTTCAAGTCCAATGAATTAACGGTAATGTGCTTGAAAAGATTTCTTTTCGTTCATTAGTCGATTGACAGGTTAATATAATAATTCAAAGGACCTTCAGTTAAGTCCTTTTCCATTTTTAAATAGCAGGTTTTATCAAGAAATCTGGTCTTATAATCATAATCGGAAATTGCGATATGTGTGCATGGTTTGAAAGAGAATAATTTAGAGTATGTGAAGTTTTCCACAATGTCGTAACTCGTTATCATTATAATTGTGTGTGTATGTGAATACATACATATACATGTATATACAAATGTATGCAAATTAAAAATAAACATAAAAAAATACAGGGAGCTCATTTTCACGACTCCGTGCGAAAATGAGCATTTTCTTCTTTTTGAAGAAAAAAAATACTCGTTGGTGACTGTGTACGGTTGGATATCCGTTTGTTTTTAACAATGAGCCACATTGCTACTTAAATAAAAACATGGAAAAGGTGAAGTTTGTTGCTATTGTTTCAGCTGCTAAGCGGATCAATATTATACCGTCTGGTCACGAGGCGTTTCACTCATTCCTGTGAAAATTTACAGTTCGCGGAAATATGAATAGTCCCTTCCCTCTTTCATAAAATTTCAACTTCATTTCTAAAAATTCATTTCTATTTGGTAGAATCTAGGACGAATGATAGAAGTATAAATTAGTATTAAATATTTTTCATCACATCCCTGGTCCAATCAAGAGTTTTAAAAGAAACAATCGTATTTTCATGAATGATGATGATGGTGATGACAAAAAAATCCCATCGAAAAACTAACCACTCAATAAAAAGTTTTACTAGAGATTAAAAATCTAAACAATATAGAACATTTTCACTCAGTGCCTTTGCTGATGGAATTGTGACATAATACCGCAAAAAGCAATATATTTCTCAAAATTTCGCCAGGTTGTAAGTCAATATATATTTTTAAAGGTAAAGGCCAAATGCAATAAAAATGATTCCGAATGGCAAATTACATAAATTCAGCGAAGACTTGTAATGAGAATAGAAAGATAGGACTAGCTTTTATGTCACATTCATAAATTGTCATTGCGCAATTTGTTACCAGATTTAAGAAATCTGATTCATTTGCAGGTTCATTTGTCGCAAAACGAAAACTAAGAAGACCCATAATTGGTATGACTCCACCCTAAAATGAATTAGGTTGGTAAATATAATGAATCCAATGACAACTGTTGGCTAAACAGAATTGCATTTAAAGTGAATTTATTTTAAAAGAAAAAGATTACTTATGAAATTACTTATTAAACAAATCAATTTCTGAAAGCTTCAACTTTCATGCAAGTAAAAGAAAAAATCAGGGTCCCGTCTTACAAAGAGTTTCGATTGATCCGATCAACCTAAACTATGCGGAAACCCAACAATGCAAGAAATTTTCTCCAGGAAATTTAAACAATGTCATTCGCCAAAAAAATAGCACACTGAATTTTTAAGAAAACGATGAAGACTTAATATATCAATAATTTATTTTGAACAAACATGACATGCTGATGTTACTGCCTTTCAGTGGTTGTAATTGATCGGATCAATCGTAAATCTTTGTAAGACGGGGCCAGGGGACATACAGTTTTAGGTCCTTTTCAGAGATCACAGGATTAAAAACCAATCTCATTATAGCACATCGTCTTGGATTATGTGCATGGCTTCTTAACATAAATCTTAACGATTAATTGTACAGACATGTATGGATTGGTGCAATTAATCGTTAGAATTAATCAGTCATGCCATCAATCGCTACGTTTTGTAAAACGTAGACCTATCATGCCTATGGATCAAGTAAATTGTACGCTATAACCATGGGAAATAATTACATGCACGAATGAAATGACAGTGTGATGTGAAAATCTAACCAGCCTCTTCAAACATCACTTGTCACTTAAATGTGATATACGTGATTGGTTTTATTAAAAGGAATCTAACTATAAATGGAAAAGTTCCTTGTGTGATATACATTTATATTTTAACTGCACAGGCTGATACCGGAGTTTTCGATAGGGGCAAAATCACCAAAAGAGAGTTTCTTTTTTCTTTCATCCAAATAGAGGTAACGAAGCATATATAGATTGACGCTCCAATTCACCCCTTTCGATGATTCCAAGTATGTTATTTTCTCATCTCATCTCCTCCCCTTTCTTTTCTTCTTCTTCTTGATGTTTTGATCACTTGCAGATTCATAAGGGGTTGTGGCACTATATGCGCCTGTAGCGAAGCTAACTGTATTTGTGTATTATAAAGGCATTTCAAATAGTGAAAGGCAAAATTTAAACACATGTAGGTTTGAGTATAGAGACAAAAGAGAGGAATTGATCGGGGTAATTCTGATAAAATTCATTATGTTATCAATATAATTACAATTATAATGTCGGTGGTAGCAGTAGTAATATCAGAAGTAGTAATAGTAGAAGTAGTAGTAGTAGTAGTAGTAGTAGTAGTAGTGATAAGTGTTAGTAGTAGTAGTGGTAAGTGGTAGTAGTGGTACTACTACTAGTAGTAGTAGTGGTAGTAGTAGTAGTAGTTGTTGTTGTTGTGGTAAGTGGTAGTAGTGGTAGTACTGTAGTAGTACTACTACTACTACTACTACTACTACTAGTAGTAGTAGTAATAGTAGTAGTAGTAGTAGTAGTAGTAGTGATAAGTGTTGTTAGTAGTAGTAGTAGTAGTAGTAGTAGAAGTAGTAGTAGTAGTAGTAGTAGTAGTAGTAGTAGTAGTAGTAGTAGTAGTAGTAGTAGTAGTAGTAGTAGTAGTAGAGTACATCCCTTTAATACAGTATTGTCGTACGTATATACAAATACTTAGTAGTTGTAAATTAAGCAGTCAAACATTAGAGATACTGAATGATTAATCTGAATAAGACTTTGTAGTGAATTAACGATTCATTTCCATTACACTAAAAATAAGTCAAAATTTGCGTTTTATCCATTATCCATTATATATATATATATATATATATATATATATATATATATATATATATATCCCCTGTGAACCAATTTTGGTTTACCTTCGTTTATCCTTAACTTACCCCCCTCCCCCATATATCAGCCGTGAAAATTTTGCACGATAGTAGGGAAAGACATAATCTACGCCGTTGCATAGGTAAATTGCAAAAAAAAATAATGTAATCATACTTTTTACTCTAATTCACTAAATAAGGCTCCTAGAAAACTAATTTGTGGTGAAAATATTCTTTACGGGATTCCTGCAAATGAAAACTGCAAAGGAAAAAATCTTATGTATTTTATTGTTTTTTATTTCTTATATCTTTCTTTGTTTTTATTTTTTTAATCTTTTAAAAGAAATTCGACGGGTATTATTTCAGTTATAGAATAGCATCAAATTGAATACAGTTTTAATAAAAAATGAGAAAAATCACTCATTAATGAATTTTAGATGAAATAGATATTGTATTGACTTTGTACATGATATACAGTGTGTATCAAAAAAAAGTTTACACTTTGAAAAAGCCCTGGGAATTAAAAAATATACAACATGTGGGTAATTTTTACACATATTATCTTGGGTGTGGGTCTCACCTATCCAATGAAAGTAAAAGCTTTGACAGAATGTTACACTTGAGTGAGCACTGTTCATTTTTGTAAAGCTCGCAGAAATCTGTTTGCGCAGAAATGCTCGTTTTCACGCTGTGTCAAGGGGAAAGGGCGAAATCAAACTTACCCTGCGAAACATTTCTCATAAATTTCCCTCAGACTTTTGAAATAAAAGGGATACATTCAAGCATTTTGTAACAATTTTGCCACCCAAATTGAAATTTCAACACTTAGTAAGCACAACCTTTACCCTTTTTGTACCAGCTGGATCTGAGGACATAACTGAATCTGAATAAAAGTTTATCTCAAACATTTTCACCTTTTTTCATTAAGTTTTTATCATTTAAAGTGGGTTTACATGTCATTTTTCATTTAATACTTGTTTCTCCACACTTTTCCCAAGCTTGACAATGATTAACAAAATGAAAATCAAGCCTAAGCCATTTCATGTAAATCGCAGCTCAGTGTAAAGCAAATATCGTCACGATGGGCTCGGTGTGTGGGGGAGTGGGATGGGGCGAAATGCACTCTTCGAAGTGTTTTGGGCAAGGAAACAAGTTAAAAAGGTAAAACATATCTTCAAATCAATTTTACTAGCTAAATGCCACATGTTCTTCATTATTTAGGTTTGATTTTATTCGCATAACTATTTCAAAGTTCTGCGCAAATCATTTTTCACTAACTTTTCAAAAGTAAGTGGTGCTCACTCAAGTGGAAATATTTTTCGACAGAGTTATCGTCATTTGCTGAAATGGATCTTTACCAATGTTAAAATGTTGAAAAACTTTCAGGATATTACAAATGTATAATTTTACAGGATTTTTTCTAAGTGTAAACTTTTTTTTGATACGCACTGTATATGTTTTTGAGCAATTTTTGTCTGACATGCACTTAAATAATGTTGCGTAATTTCGTAACATGCGTGCGCGGGCGTCACAAATTTGATCTCCAAATTTGCGCGAGATTTGAAAGTAAAAGTCAGCGAGCGGCGCGGTCAAAAAATTTCGCGCAGCGGATATATCGCGAAAAATGTCGAGGGGGCCCGGGGCTGAAAAGGCCTCCCCTAGGTAAGTTAGTATTATATTTCACACTGATTTTTTTTTTAATAATTATTCAAAGAAAGTTTGATGACTTTACGCAGCGTCAATCACTTTGTTTTCCGTGCAATTTGAAATAGGTGCAGAATAAAAGTCCAATATTTATGACTGTTACACTGGGACCTTGACTCCGTGCTCGGCAATGAGCAAGAGCGAATATGTCATGTTTGAAAGGTTGACCAATGGGCATTGATATCAACATCGTACAGGTAGAACCTGACTTACGAGACACCCCATGAGAGATCACGTATACAAGGAGACATAATATTGATAGAAAAGCTTCAGGATGTTATTCTATATCTACGTTAGATATAAACCTCTCTGCGGGTTGGCTCTAAACACACTTCTGCTTGACATTGAAAGTATGAATTTCCCTCTCAATTATTTCAAGTACATTATACATGTAGGTCGACTCCCACGATATCCCTTTCAATTATTACTTGATCAATCTACAACCCCTTCCCTTTTTCTCACCCTCACAACTCAACTTCATCCCATGTTCCTTAATAACATCAATCTCTAATCAAGTTCGAGTCTTTCTTAAAAATCATAGTTACACTTCAAAGGCTAGACGAGGTATTATTTCATAATGCCGGTCTTAAAGTTTAAAACGTATTTGTTTGTGAAGTGCCAAAGTGTTAGCCCAAAACTTTTTTTCTGATTCTTAAACACAATATCCTTAAATTGATGTACATAAAAAGACACTATGTTATACAATAAGAGGAAAGATAATCAAAATTGAAATATATCAACTTTTAGCTTGTTTAATATAGAGACTGAGAACTTAGTTTGACATGCATTCATAAGGTCGTTCGTGGTTTTACGAAAACTTTCAAACTCGACAAGCACTTTCGATTCATTCATATTATCATTCTTAGATTTGGTCTTGATCTCGTGGTGATTGATGTACATGTACATGTACAAACGCTAAAATAGCAATCTAACACAATTTTCATTGCATCATATATCTTTTTAATTGGTTTCTGAACTTTGATTTGAAGCATAACCTTGATCATTGAATGAGTGATTTGAATTGGTGGTTTTCCAGTGTTCCACATCGATTGAAGGGTTATCAGTAATTATCACCCGTATCAGACATCTGAGCAGGTCATTTACAAAACCGTATTGCCCTACATTTTCTGAATATCGGGAAGGGTAGGTATATTGTTTGTATTTTCCTCGGTCTCAGTGCGCGTATTTACTTTGCATGCAGAGACGAAGCAAAATATACCTTTGTATTTTCCCTGGTCTCACATCCGGGCATTTGTGGATGCGGATAAAGCCCGGGTATAAAGAGATACGCTTCATAAGGATCCGCCCACCAACAATATACGTCATAATAAAGACAACGCTGAATCCGAGCGCTTGCAAGTACGTCATAATGGTTAAGTGCAGAGCCTAGACCGATATTAACATGACACAATAGAACTCTATTTTTAAAAGAAATATCCCCATTATCATGATTTTTGCTCTAGATATCTGATTTGGATGATAATAAAAATATTGACTGGCTCTTCTTTCGGGGAACATCAAATATATTGCCCTTAAATGACCCATATTGCCCTCGTCTAAAGACTCGGGCCAATATGATTCATTTGCTGGCAATATATTTGATGTTCCCCTCAAGGCCAGTCAATATCATATAAATATTTCCCCTTTTTCTAGTTAATGCATGAAACACAAATTTATTCAAATTTCAATGTATTTATCCATTGTAAAATATCAAAGATGTTACGCAAAAATAAGATTGCTTTAACGCAAGATTATGATGTTCATTCAGAAAAATTATTCAACAATTTAACACCACTTCATTACATAATTCCTGATATATTTGTTTTAAAAAATGTTTTTGGACAATCACATCCTGGATTAGATTTACAGAATAGTAAATAGCTTAGGTTATGTCAAGTTATTTATAACAACAATATATATGAACAAGCGTTTTATAATGATCAGATAAGTTTTGCTATGTGTTTATTTAATGAAGAAGCATCAAATCTAACCGTATGATAAAAAGTTTAATGATAATTCCTCCATTGCAATAAAAGAAGAATCGTGACATAAATAGAGACCAATCTTACCAAGAACAGTTCCTCCAGCAGTGTACGATGATGAGAGGGGAGTCAGGATGAATGGAGGGGTACCTGTCAGGGGTGATCCCGGGTGGCCAGGTATCAGGGTAAAACAGGCAGAGGTTCCTGCTCCGTTAGGAAATCCATAACAATCCTGAATTAAAGTACCAAACAAAGTGAGGAACAGGATAGTCCTGCTAAATATCGAGCATTGTGGTGATGATGCCATCCCGGTGTGATGATGGTGGCCAAGAAGGTATAGCTAACGGGACGAAACCCGTGGAAGCAGCGACACTCCTGTATAATCTTCCTCCCGTTAAGGAACTAAAGCGGTGTTTACAAGTTTGAAGACTCCACCATTTGAGTTGGCTTGCTGTGGCTTCCTTTCCTTATGAAATATGATCAAAGACACTTGAAAAGCAAGATACCATCCAGTGACGACTGGTCGTGGATTGTCAGCAGAGGGGTTTAATGTTGTTTGATCCGAAGGAGACGAATTTTTTAATATTATTTGATGATCTTAAACGGACGGGTGGTGTTGCATACACGCCGAGCACTTTCTGGTCGGCCGTCGATTGCTTGATCACGTAATAACGGTATGTAACGCATCAACAAGTGCGCTACCAGCATCCCCACCCACTCACCATGCTCATACAGTGTTATTCTGATTCACAGCATCGGGACCTTTTGCACGCTTCATCAAACCCAACCTATTCAATTTCTATCTCGAAGGAATTGTCTGAAGAGAGAAGATCCTTGCCGAGTAGTTAGGCGGTCATTCACGGCGATGTTGTCTTTCTATTGTTCCCATGCTCACACGACGGTTTCTCTCCTGCAACTCTCTATTGTGCTTAACCGAAGCTCATGGGACTCCTCCCACCACTGTTAACCGCCGGACGAGACTCACTTGAAGTTTTGCATATCAATTGCGCTCATTTTTCGTAACAAGGTCAATCGATTATGTATATAAAGAGGGTTGTTATTGTTATTATCAGTTTGACATTGTTCCCAGTTCAGCTCGCACGACCTTTCCAATTCATTTTCATGTTTAGATTTATGAGTAAGACTCATTTCGGCTATCACCCCTAAGCATCGCCTCATTTGGCAACAACGAATGCATGACGGTTATTCTATGCACAGAACAGGAAATGTATTTTGTTTTGGCGCTTTTAATTTTCTAACAAATATGAAAATTATAATGAAAGATTGTCAATGAAGAATATTAATTCATAATCTTTCGTCACTCAGATATAGTAATGCCAAGTACATCATGTTCATAATTTCTTAATTCCAGAATAAGCAACTTAAAGAATCTTGTAAAACAAATCTTTAACAGATTAAGGATGTAATGGTCAAGTATTATGGTCAGCCTTTTTGGTATATTTTGGTCATATTGGTATTCGATCTTGAAATCTTAAAAGTCTTAAAATGTACTCTTTTTAAGATTTTCCATCTTTCATGCCACTTCCCTTCTCTGTATTATTTTGAATTTTGTTTGTTTTCTAAAAATAGATAGATATTAATATATCAATTAATACATGATAAAATAGTTCAATAAATGAATGATAACAAATTGATAAATAAATAAGTAATTAATCAAATTAATAGATAAACATCCCAACATTCTGGATAAGTTGCAGCAAACTATAAAAGGCTAAACTTTGTGCGGCCAAAGGAATTGAGGCAACTTCACGACATGATTAATAAAAATGATCAAGAAAAAATGATCAAGCTTTCTTCCCTACCTTAAAAAAAACCCGAGCCACACATTATTAAAGGCCTGGTCACACCGCCCGAGCGTTGTTGGAGCGGAGAGGAAAAAAATCATCACCGCTCGCTACCGTTCACCATTTTCGATTTCGATTGTTTTTCTTTTTGTTTTCGATTTTTGTTTTCGATTTTTTCCCCCAATTTTGTGAGCGAAATTCGACCCTCTCTCCATACCGCCCCACGACCGCTCCAACAACGCTCGGGCGGTGTGACCAGGCCTTTAAGAACATTTCTGCAGACTACTGCGGACTTGATTCTTTTGGACAGCACGTTTACCCGATCTTAACTTGATATGAAGTGATCATGTACACATAAACACGAATGTATCGATTCGTTGCTGAACTTGCACGTTATTCATCAAACACGCTCTAAAGACTCCTTTCATGCGATTTTCTTTTTTGTGTGGGGGGGGGGTTGTTGGTAAAGATTGCTGAAAGATGGTGATTTGATTCTTCTTAAGGGATGGACGAGGAGGCCTGTTTGAGTTGCAGAGAGAGAGAGGGAGAGGGAGATATTAAGGGGTAGAAGAAAGGGAATTAGTTCAGGCCTGTATAACTGACTAGAGGGATATCGCTTCGCTCTCACATCACAGAAAGGCACACTTTTTTTTCTTTTCAAAAACTTGGCTCCCCCTTCAAAGTTCGTAGTTATGGGTCTGGAGAGTGATATAAATCGAGTGAGAGAGGGAGAGATAGTGAGAGCGAAGGAAAGTGAGAATGAGACAGAGATCTCTTTCTGAATAAAATTCGAAGAATAGTGAATTAGGTTGAATGATTCCATGAGTAGAGCTATGTCCATCTTAATATCAAAATAAGCATGTCGTCCAACTACCAACCATCTTGAAGGGAAATCAAATCGTGATAATATTATGTTTACTGTGTGATGCACAATTTAAAGGTCAGGGTCATTGAACACGTAAAACTATCATTGTTATTATGATTTTAGTGAGATTTGGCAAAAAAGTTTTTGTCAAATTAATAACAATTGAAAAATTTCATAATTCATATTAGAAATCACCAAATAAGTAGTTTAAATATGTGACATTTACAGTCAACCTTGGTGTGAATATATGTATAGCCTATGTAAATACATGTATAGCCTATAGATGTTTTGAAATGTTCATTGCTACGGTTAGTGTTTCTCCATTGTTGGGGGAGGACTTGGCTTGATACAGGAAGGGTATATTTTTTCAAGAAATAAGTTTTGGTAATAGGATCAGTTCAAATAGTTTGGTATGTCGATTGCGACAATCTCTCATTTGGCATTTACGTAATAATAATAATTATGGTATATTTACACAGGGTAGCCACTTCAGTTCCGAAATTGATCTCCCCTGCAGCGGGCCCTGCTATTATTATTATTACTCCATTCTTTCATCACTTTCGACTTAGCACTCATTTATGCAGCTGCCTTCTGTGTCATTCTCTGTGTCCTTTTTTGTTTTAAATTTGTCTTTGCTCGATTTTATTTGTTCTTGTTTCTTGTTATGAGTATATATTCGTAAGCATGCAGCAATATATTTGTCATTTTCTTTCATGGGGGTCACATTATGCAAGACTTGTCATGAGTACCCCCCCCCCCTCGATTTCCACAGGTACTCATATCTTTCTATTTAAAATATGAAATATGTGTTGTGAATTGTCTCCAGAAATATTCTTTTTATAAATTTCGTTATGTGTTAAATTTCATTTGTATAATTAGGTGTTGTTATAAACATCATGTAATGGTTTGTATTGTCCTTTTTATTGAAAATGTAAGAATATCTAAATTTGAAATTTTAATGATTATAAATATGCAATCCGAAAGTTGTCTCAAGACTTTTCCAAATCATCAATGTATAGTATTTCTTCTTCTCCCTTCTTCGTCCATTCCCTGTTCAAGTATTCTTCCCATCCTTGTCAGCTTACCCCCTCCTCATCACCGTCCGGCTATATTCCAGCTATTCCTTCCCCCACCATCATCTCTCCCACTACTCCCCCTTTTCTTCTTCTTCTTTCCCTCCCCTGTATTCTCTCCTTCTATTTCTTCATCTTTTTTCATCCCCCTTCTTTTTTCTTACTTGTTCTTCCTTTTGGTTTTCTTTGACGCCCTTCACATTCTCCTCCTTTATTTCCTCTTCTTTCTTTTCCCCTCATTTTCTTCTTTATCACACTTTCCTCATTCAATTATTTGCCCCATCTCGACCCCCTTGTCATGACCTCTCCCTCTTTTTCGATCTCTAATTACTATATTTTCGGCTCAATTGGTCACGAAAGTGCTAAAAGATGGCGCAATTGCAAACTACAGCAAGAGCTCTATAAATCGACCAACACATTCGAGCCTAAATTCATGTGTTTGATTCAGTCGGCCAACAGAGGATCACAGGAATGTTTGTGTATATATATATGACAATGTTTACATGGTTTTAGGGAAAATGTCTTATACAACGTTATATTAGTGTACGAAAATATTTGTTTTGTTTTAGATAATCTGACAAAAGGCAAACAATAATGCTGTACACGGACAAACATGACTGTATGTTAATCAATTCACGGTAGCTCCTGTCCTTTCTCAATAAATTCATGGAGCGTTATGTTAAACCATGGACCTACAACTCTAGGTCTCTGATTGAACCAAAATGTTAACCACAAACAGGACCCTAGGAACTATTTTACTGAGGGTTGCTGATGAAAATTTGAAAAGCAAGAAAAAATATTGATAAGGTTTTCGCTACAAGATAGAAGTCATATTGGTCCGGAGAAATTTGAAAAACAAAAGTAAAAAAAAAAAAAAAAAAAAAAGATTTTCACTACCTTCACCTCAGGGTGTGGTCCTCTACTAACACCAATTGGTGTCAGTTTTAACACCGCAGTTTTTACAGTGTACATCCATCACTTAGACATAGATCTGCCCCTGGATGGCGTGTCGTGGGAGTAGTTCTACAACCAAGATATTTGAGAATGGGACTTTGGGTTATTAGCAAACATAGACTTTAGTGCGTAGATTGCAGCTGAATAATGGTAGTTCCTGGTGATAGTTGGTGATTGACCTATCACAAGCGTTGCGTCCTTTTGCCGTATATACTGACACACATTCTGTTCAGTCCAGAGTTAAAGGCAAAAACGATTCAACGAAACTTTGCCCCGGAACTCTGCACACTGACCAACAGCCGGCTATTGACGACTGACTATTGACGGGTGAACAACTACTGCCGTTTCCCTTACTTGAAATCATTAGAAGTCTCAACATGCCTCGCAAAGGAAAAAGATGGATTTTCGCCAAGCACTTTGATGGGTTTCCAAAGGAAAGTGACATGAGACTTGAGGAGTTCGATATCCCAGCACTCAATGATGGGGGTAAGAAATTGTCTTGTTTTATACCTTAGCTAAAACATACAAAATGCCGAAGATTTTAATCATACTTTCGGATTGTCCTCATAGATTTTATGAAAAGATACATTTATTATTAATTGTAAGATTTCCCGCAGATTCCATGACTTCAAGTTGTTTCAAACCACACTCACTTTTCCTAAAAAGTGTAGATATTAAATCAAAGAACGTTTTAATTTCCACCAACACTCATACGACTTATACAAAATATTTAACACCCCCTCCCTCCCCGTGTGTCGACCAGTAGCATACTTTGAAAATCATTTAATCATTTTGATGACTCTCATAGGAGAAAACTACACTTAATAAAGTCATCAGATCTTTGGTTTATCCAATTATTTCATTGGGTTGTTTTAAACTATCTTCCTTTATCTTCTTTTTAAAATGCATTCCCTGTGTTTTACTGTCATGATGTTTTATTTTTATGATTATACTGGAGAACTTTCATGCTTGATTATCATGAATGTAATGACCTTATATGACGCTTAATGTAGAGAAAGAAAGATGAATAAATATCTTATATCACTATAACTCATGGTTATCGTTCATCGGTATGATTAATTGCACGTAGCTTTTTGAAATGTTACCATACTTATGAATATTGTTTTTTCCGTGTACAATTGATTGTGTACAGAAAAGAAAAACTAGGAATATTCTCTGTTCCCGCCTACTTTCTCATCTATTTTGTCTCATATACCATCTCTCCATTCTTGTACACATCATTACCATCCATTGATGTTCATACAGAGGTTCTACTGGAAGCCGAGTATCTCTCTGTGGATCCATACATGAGGTATGCCCGACATAGCATCTTCCTAGATATTTTAGCAAACAAACATTAGACTAAATACCTGTTGGTTTCATTAATTCATTTGTCATGTTTATGTAAATTTGCTATATATTTTTTGTTTCATCGTTAAGGATCATTTGCTTTTTAATTGAGTATAAAATAGTTGAGCAATCTTCTTACCCAAACTGTTAATGCATTATATTCGATTTGATTTACTCATTTCCACATTCCAATAACAAAAGTGAATACAAGTGTAATAATTTTGTTCTTAGCATAACGTAACAATAAGTAATATTAATGACTAACATTTGCATAAACACATTCTAATATGTTTATTGATATATAATAACACCTGGTAGATTTATTTTCTTAGTTATTGAAACATATAGCAGAATATAAGACATAATACATTTCAAAATGCAATGTGGGATACCTCCATCTTAAGCTTAAAACTTGAAAATGATTTAGGCCCCGAAAGGAAAGGGGAAAGAAAATCAGACACACAGTGGAATAATGGGATTTGTTTACAATAAATCATAAATGATTAAATTGATCCTAGTAACCAAATGATTGGCTGAAATCTATCAGAAGATCATCAGTGATTTATACCAGCTGATTTATGAGACAGAAAAAATGTTAGTGACTGGTTCTATTGATCGGTCATTGTTTTTAAATGAAGATGTAACAATGATCCATCCACATAAAACATATATTACACATTACTTTTCTTGGACGAATAATTACAAGCACATCTGTTGAAATTTCACCTCGTGTATGCATATCATATTTCTAATGCCCACATGATGATACGCATTGTTAACTATAATGTTTAGTTATTTGAACTTCACAATTTTACTTCTAGGATTGACATTAAAGATACTTGGCAAAATATTCATTCGTTATCATATTAATCTACCCTTTGAGGGGTTTTCTTGAATATCAGTAGAATATCAGATGTGCAAAATAATGATTCTATTGGTAGTATCAAATGTAATATAATACTTCTCACCCAGGTATATCTTGAAATCATATTTCTTTGATAGTGCTGGTAGCATTATAATTATTTTGGATAGCATAAGACGAAATGATTATTGATTGTTTGCTGCGTTTAGTTTTGTCAAGTCATTGAAACAATATTGATCCTTTGACCGTGACGAAAATACAAGCAGCACACATAATTATATTGACCATTCCAGCTAATGCAAAATAAATGTATTTTACCATTTCGATATGATGGATCGAGGTGATTCCTGTTGGTTTTCTGAGATATTAAAAAAAACTGTTTCATTTTATTCATTTAATTATCAAGAATAGTATATTTCCAAGACAGAAACACCACTTGCCTGTTCTGTAGGTACACTGCAAAAACTGCGGTGTTTATTTAACACCAGTCCGGAATATATGACCACACCGGAGAAGTGTTAAAACAACACCAGTTTGGTTTTGGACTAATTTCAGATAGGCGTTTCGATTTAATTTTAAAGCGGTATTGTTATAACACTTCTATGGTGTGGCCTAGATTCCGAACTATATTAGCACCGCAGATTTGGCAGCATGGGTGTCGATCACGGGGGGATGGGGGGATATATCCCCCCCAATATTTCAAGTGGGGGGGATGGCCTGTATTATCATCCCCCCCCCCAATAATTTAGGGTAGAAAAACTATAATAATGATGAAAAATGAAAAGATTGATCATAATGAATTATTGATGATTAGTATGCCATATATCAGTTTGTTTCCCTCGCAATTTGTGTATTGTTTTCCAGGACTTTTAAACAGATGGGTTGAGGTTCAAGATGAAAAAGAATGAATTGTTTATTTATATGATATTTTTAACACATGGCATAAAAGGACTCCAACGAAAAACAACTTTTGTTGATAGGGTGTTCCATCCCACCAGTGGTGAGTAAATTAATTTTAATAAATCAATTAATTCAAAATGGTGAAAAAATAAACGGGAGTAAAATGGTGGCAAGATAAATCGTCTAAGGAATGACGGTTAGCCCGATGGTGCACGAGAAGCCACACAGTTTGTAACTTGTGCTAGTTTTAATTTCAATTTAATTGGTCCGAATCCGCATTTTATCATCTTGTATTAAGAAGAAAAAAGATATTGCCAGTCGGGTTGTATACACAGAGAAGTCGATCCTCAATAATTCCGCATGTGCAACTAAAAAATAAGATTGTAATGCTACACTTAAATCAACAAGCGAGATTGAGATACCAACTCGATTTTTATTTAAAATCGTGCTCAAAATGTTTGCTTTTCAGATTGGAATATAAAGCTTTTCAGTTCGTGCTCGCATCATTTCTGTACCAAAAACCCATACTATTCATGATTAAATAGGTGAATAGAATGTCCTGCTTTCAGTTCTAAACCTCAAAAGAACTCCCGCTTCGATTTGCAATAATCTTTTGTTGGATATATATCTTGTTCTTTATCAAAAGCGTCCAATAATCTGTCTTTTTTTTCCAGATCGAAATATCAAAATTTTCAGCTCGCGCTTTGCGTTCGCATCTATTGTTCTTCTAGATAACCATCTCAATCATTGGTACCAAAAATGCTCAGAATATCAAGCTTTCAGGTCAAAATAAAAAGAAATTTCAGCTCGTTCTCTAGTGAGATACATGTATCTATCCTCCTCATGAGTTACTTACAAACAAACCTAAACAGGTACATTTTTCCTGTTTCCATGTCATACTAAAAAATTTCAGCTCGCGCTTCGCGCTCGCATTTTTGAGATATGTGTCTCTTTCTCATGAGTCATATATATATATAGGCCTATGTGTGGGTGGGTGAGTTTGTTCGTTTTGAGTGATAGAGCGCCTTTAGAACGTTGATTCATGATTTTGCCCCCTCCCCCCATCTGAAAAATGGATCGACGCCCCTGTGTATACATCATGCTCAATAAACAGATCACTATGTACATGGTCCAGACAATTTTTGTCATTTTTTTTCTTTCGCATGAGTTTAGAATAGGCTCACTTGTAACACAATTTGAATTTTCAAAAAAAAAAATATAAGTAAAGTACACTACAACAATGAAGGAATTTCCAAGATCACCATGCATTATCAACCACTCCCAAATGCCCTTATTTGTGATTTTAGTGGGGGTAATGTTGAAAGATCCCCATCCACAAAAAATTGTGTCAATCATCCCCCCCAACCAAGAATACCGATCGACACCCATCTTTGGTAGTGTATGTTACAGTCTCAAAGGCAAAAATAAGTATTACATTATTATTTATAGCAAACCATCGGATGGTTTGAAGCCAGATCCGTTGGTTTGACCATGGACCTACTACTAGTAGGTCCATGGTTTGACTGATCAGTCATGATAGTGGTTTCCTGACAGGATGTTCTCTTTTGTTTACATACGATATACTGAAATAATATGCAATTTTTCATTTCTCTCCTTAAACTATATTAGAGCTTACAGTCCTTCTCTAAAAACTGGAACAGTTATGATCGGACAACAGGTCGCCAAGTAAGTCATATACATATATATTCATAAAGTGTGAATATCATTCAGTTATCAATTCTCTAGCTCTGATGAGTTATGAGACCCTCCCTGCAAACAGTTAAAGAAAGATTATATATTTTCAAATGTAAGATGTATTGACGAGCACAGAATGAGTTAAGACAGATATTGATTATCAAATTCAGTTTATGCTTTCAAGAATTATTATTAATTGTTATTCTAATAATATATGACGGGGGGGGGGGCTCTCGATGATTTTGCCATTCTGCAGTCTTCCAGTTTTAGTGCTGCTTCAAGGTGCCGAAGATCAACGCACTGGTTGTAAGCGGAACTTTTCTCCCTGCAATTTACCTCCCCCTCTGTGTATCTCTCACTATTCGCTATCCTGGTGCATCTCGTCCTGCGTGTATATGATACTTGACCTAGGCAAATATTTAATGTACTTTTTGTCAATAAATGTGTATGTGACGTCTCCCCAGATATATTTAGCTGAACAGCATATTTCGGACTCAATAATCAGACCGCTACGCTTGACTTTCAATAAAAAACACAAATCTTTATCAATAATTTGCTTTGTCATGGTATATTTCTTATGACCTTTCACCATATTTTTTTATACCTTTGTATTTGAGTCAGTCTGAATTGCTTAGTCATTCAACCTTTAAATATATGTTAGGGGTCAGGTCTAGAATTTATATACTTTAATGTAACGAGTCTTCCTTGCTAATGTAGTGCCAAAGTTTACGATCAACTATTTGTGTTGTTCATCGACAGTCAGAAAGATAGAGATAATGTTCATTGTTAAAGGGAAGAAAAATAACCTTTTCAAATTGTTGTATCAACAATAAAGATATCTAAACAATGAATAATTTCCATAATGAAATATTGGATTATCACGTGGTATTCCTCCTCTACAAATTCATTGAAAATAAACATAGCTTTAAAAATAACAGATAACGTGTCCTTATGCATGCGCTGCAGACGCATGAAATTGTAAAATAAGAATAAAATGGCTTAGAAGTTAGAAGCCTAAGTACAATGCAATATTACGGTAGACACCGAGTTCACTTGCAAACATTCTAATTTTTCTAATACGATTAAAGATCCTCCTGGCTGATTTTATTACTTTTTTTAAATAACCCTAGAGTCATAGAAAGTCGCAATGAGAAATTCCCCGTCGGAACGTGGACGCTTCCGAGTTGTGGATGGACCACGCATTCTGTCAATAATGGAAAGGAACTCAGAAAGATGCCTCCGCTACCGGCTGATGTACCCCGGTCTTACGCCATCGGGTCGCTAGGAATGCCTGGGTAAGAGCGAATATAGTAAAATGATTCTGCCCTTTTAAGTACTAGGTTTATTGCACACAGGCAATCTATTTATGATTCTTTAGATTATAAAGGTAGAAAAAAAACTATCAGGATTTCTATGGAATATATTCGACTAGACATGCTAGAATTTAAATCCCCGGGCTTAGATTTATCAAAACCCATATACGGTATATGAATATTTTTGAATGATGCGCCAGGGTTTTATTATGTTGTGTGTACACGTTAAACAAAGATTAATCCTGTCAATAAAAGACACTCTCTTGGTAAAAAAACGTGTGTATGGTTCAAAGTTCCTATACATACATGTATAATAAATCAATAAATGAATCACTCGTCCAGGTTAATTATGTCATGGGGGAATTGTAGTTTTTATAATATCATAATATAATTAATTTATAATATAAGAATGATACAAATAACCTCAACTATAATAAATTGCACAAAACACCGTTCTGGGTTTTAATACTCTTCTATAGCTTGACAGCGTACTTTGGTCTTCTGGATATCACTGACCCTAAGCCAGGAGAGACTGTCCTGGTTAGCGGAGCTGCAGGTGCAGTAGGGAACGTTGTTGGACAAATTGCCAAGATCAAGGTAAATGCGATATCTATACCTGTATTCACTCCTTGTAGTTTCATACTAATATTTTGCCCGATTGCAAGGGAGGCTGTGTATGAATCTGGGCGGCACCATTGGGATGGCAGGGTATGATAGCCACCTATGCTTTTTCAAAAAGTGAAAGAATTAGGGAGAAATCAGAACAAAACGAAGAAATGAGGAACGCGAGCTTGAAGACGAAAATTTTGGGCCGTCAAACTATATAACTACCTCTATTATCATTCTGTTTTAAAAAGGTATACTATGGAAGCTTAAAAGTGCCACCGAGATGTTGAGATAATTATCTCGGGAAGTCGACATCTTGATAGCAAAAGATAAGATGACGAGATCCCAGATCTCATCATGTCGACATCTTTTAGAAGAGATGATGAGATGACAAGATCCCGAATCTCATCATGTCAACATCTTTTAGAAGAGATGATGAGATGAAAAGATCCCGGATCTCATCATGTCAACATCTTTAAGAAGAGATGATGAGATGACAAGATCCTGGATCTCATCATGTCAATATCTTTAAGAAGAGATGATGAGATGACAAGATCCCGGATCTCATCATGTTGACATCTTGTAGAAGAGATGATGAGATGACAAGATCCTGGATCTCATCATGTCAACATCTTTAAGAAGAGATGATGAGATGACAAGATCCCGGATCTCATCATGTTGACATCTTGTAGAAGAGATGATTAGATGACATGATCATGGATCGAAGATCTTGTCATCTGACCATTTCTTCTAAAAGATGTCGACATGACGAGATCCGGAATCTTGTCATCTCATCATCTCTTCTAAAAGATGTCAACATGATGATATCCGGGATCTTGTCATCTCATCATCTCTTCTAAAAGATGTTGACATGATGAGATCCGGGATCTTGTCATCTCAACATCTCTTCTAAAAGATGTCAACATGATGAGATCCGGGATCTTGTCATCTCATCATCTCTTCCAAAAGATGTTGACATGATGAGATCTGGGATCTTGTCATCTCATCATCTCTTCTACAAGATGTCAACATGATGAGATCTGGGATCTCGTCATCTTATCTTTTGCTATCAAGATGTCGACTTCCCGAGATAATTATCTCAACATCTCGGTGGCACTTTTAAGCTTCCATAGTATACACTACATAAGTCAAGCCCCTGGATGGTGCCATCCCTGGTATGAAGCATTCACTAATTTTGAACAATATCAGCTATGTCGAACTATATACAACAACTCTTTCCAAATTTACAATTCCCTGGTCCATAACTCCTAAAAGCTATCTACACCGGTATATATATATGCATTATTGTTTAATAACTAAATATGTTGAAGGTCTTTTTTTAACGCAATCATGATTACAAATAAACATTCAACTCATACACATGGTGATAAAACAGGACGACTAAAAGTTATATTAAAAAACTGGTGAGAGCACATCTTTATAGAAACTGTATCTCAAAGATCAAAAGAAACAACAAGTACGTGAGTGCATTTTTTGTTGTTCTGAAGTATTTTTCTTCTTTATATTACAGGGATGTCGAGTGATCGGATCGGCAGGAAGTGAAGAGAAGTTGGAGTATCTGAAGGAACTTGGTTTTGATGAAGTCTTCAACTACAAAACAACACCGAACCTTGATGCCAAGCTTAAGGAACTAGCTCCAGACGGAATCGATGTATATTTTGATAACGTAAGAAAATGATTTTTGTTGGTTGATTTACAGACGGACAAAATTCGAAATCGTTATATCTAAATTTATCACAGATCTATCCTCAAATAGGCATCTTACACTAAATACAAGCCACTGATGTGTTTAAGAAATTGAAAGGTAAGAGCAAAAATATGATAACCAGAATGATAAAGGAAATGGTGTTTGTCTATGATCAACGTATAATAATGCTGCCGCATATTTTTGTCAGAAGATGTGAGATAACGATACTGACATCCGTTTTAAATTAGTTGTCATAAAATGTCGACCACTGTCATTTCAATAGATAACAACAAAAATATACATTCACAATACAATTAGAGGAATGAAATTAAGCAAAGGCACAACATTAAAGCATTTTAAGGAAAAAGGGCGGGGATTGTACCCACTTTTGAAACTTAATCTAGTGTCGAACATGAATTTATCATTTCCAGGTTGGTGGCGAGTTTGCTACTGCAGCAGTTCTCAACATGAAATTATTTGGTCGTGTCTCATGCTGTGGAGCCATTTCCGGTTACAACTTAAAAGAACCTGAGAAATGTAAGTTAATCTTGAATAATATCAATTGAGTCATTGGTTTGAGTAAAAACTATAGTAAAAAGAAATAAAGTAAGCTTACACTGATCGTGACAGTGTGTCTTATTAAATGATGAATATACCACCTTTATTCTGAATTCAGATTTATTTTCAGCAAATTAAGCCAGAGCTGTGTTGAATCTGACTTTGAACACAACCCCATGCAATGTCAGTCAGGTTCAGTAAGTCTAGAAACCGAGTCCAGTCGGACTTTCCGTTTCCAATTAGTTTACCATCGTCTTGAATTTTTCAAACCTCGTATCAAATTAAATCACGTATTAAATTGCGATTATTCATGACCACATGTCAAACTAACTTGGATCCTAAACTTGCAGTTAAGGGTAAGTATCTCTTTGTAGTGTTCGAGTTGAAAAAAGTGGCTTCAACCCATCTTGTCAACTCAGGAAAAATAGCAGTTTAGATTATGTGCCCCGACTTAGTTTAATTCTGGTTTCTAATTTGGGATATATATTATTTTACCAGAAGAAAGGGAAATGGGTCGTCGGGCTGTGCGTTAAAGTTGTGCGTAATCCAATTCATGAAAATTTGTATGAAACGGCATTCTAAATGCTGCATGTAGTATTGCCAAAAGCTCGTTCCACAGCCGATATGGGGTTGGTATGTGATTTCCCTTGAAAAGTCTTATTGTGGTTCGTCATCCAAAATTATTCTCCTAAAGAAGTTATTTTATTGCCTGCATTGATTAAACCATTGAATTGTGTGGATAGATTTGATATTTTTTTTACAGTACGCTACAATAGAACTCGTTTATCACACATTATCCATTTTCCACTATAGTGTCATCAATCTATAGTAAGATGGTATTCAGTCAACTGAAGATGGAGGGGTTTATCGTCACCAGATATCTACCACGCTATCCTGAAACAGTCGGTATACTGGCACAGTGGGTCCAAGAGGTGAGACGTGAATCACATCATTAAAAAAAATTCTGTAATCGTGGTAAAATAATCAAACGAAGCAATTACTCTAGATAAGTTTTTGATAATGGTCACTGCAAACTTCACTCCTTTACAAACGAGTCCATGCAGCGGAGGGGTTTGGTGTTGAATGATATTTATTTTAATCGCTAGAGGGTATTCATTTGTCTCGCAATCTACTATGGTCAACAAGGAAATTCGTGATCACTCTCGCAAAAAGTGTTCACTAGCTTACAAGTTCACGAGCTTTCGAGTGCCGCTGCAACTCTTTAGATTGTCCGATATCGTACTCTATTTATACTAATCTCCAAGACCGTACGCACAAACGCGAGAACAATAGGTGGCCACTGATCCGTTGTGTGATTGGTGATATTTATTTTGTTCAGAAAGAGTTGCAATCAAACGCAACTTTATTTTCACCCAATCAGAAAGGTGTATTTTGATTTTATTTTATTGTTGCAATTAAGTGCAAATCTTAATGCAACAGGCCCCAGGCTCCTCTTTTTAAAATGAAAAAAAAAATACGAAAGACCTGCCTCGGAAGAAGCTAGGTACCTTCATTCCATTCCTTGTATATCATCTTAAACACCATTATTATGTATTCTATTTTCATATGATCCGAGCTCAGCTCAATTTTTATCAGGTAATATTTACTGTCTAACGCTAATTTGATCTTCCTCTACGTATTCAACATGTAACTCCACTATTTTCAGCGCCGAGGGAGCAAATCATTTTTTATATACTTGTCACTATTTATTGTTGCAGGGCAAGATCAAGGTTCGAGAGCACAGGACTGATGGGTTCGATAACATGTTCAAAGCATTCACTGAACTCTTCACCGGAGCCAACACAGGAAAGGCTATCGTCAAAGTCTAGCTTTTATCTCCTCTAAAGGACGAGAAAAGAATTCGTGATCACATAAACGCTGATGTTCGAGTATATTTGAACACCGTTTCCTCGAAAAATAAAAGAGGGGCGATTACTGATTTGTAAAAATTATATCAGAAACGAAGCAGTTGGTCCCAGTTTTTTCTTTTTAATAGGAAACACCAAAACCATTGTAGTTACGGACATTTTCGCGAGTAGTTATTGTTGTCCCGGAGTGAGAAAAGGGCAGAATATTACCCACCTAATCTTTTCAGGATCTGAAATATACTTCCCAAAAGAGATACACAATTGAATGGTGCCTTCACTAGCAAGTTGTTATAAACAAGAACCATGACATGCAAATCATTATATTTTTATTTTCCATAATTCGTCCATGGCGGTTAAGATTTCTTGAAGTATAGCAATATAAAAAACGAAATTGGGAGATGATATACAAAGAAAGACTACACCTACACTCTAAAAAATATTGGTTAAAAATACTCCATGAGGGTAATTATGTGTCCAACCAATATTGGGCATTTCTTTTTGGCATTTTGATTCATCCGGTGTGATGAATATTTTGTCCATTCTAAAGTAATTGCTACTTATTTTTAACCTTACTGGACAATATGCTTCCCGCATTGGGTAAAATACTGCCTAAAATTGGTTGGACACATAATTACCCTCGTGGTGGTAATTACCAACAAAAAAAAATCAGTGTATTATAGAGAAATGTTTGTGTTGTATTAAAGATTTTTCCCGTAAATAGCACACAAAGCTTTACAATAAAGACAAAAAATATCAGACTGCTCATTTTGTTTATTGTCGTCATGCTTATCTCTTATATATTGCTTGATAATTGCTCTTGAAAATTTATATAGTTTGCTCTATTAATGATTGTGAAAGTTGTAGTATCATGATAACTATGTCTACTACGGGAAGGGATTGATAGACAGATGGGAATAGAAAGAGGCCGGGAGGAAGAGGAGAGTAGAGAAAAGAGGGGAGAAAGGTGAATAGAATGAGGGAAATGAGATGAGACATGACTAAGATGAGGAAGTAATTAGAATGAATATTTGTGCAATTCATTAACAGAAGAAATATTGCACTTTCTTACAAAATCTGCTCGTTTTTATGTAAACGTCAAAAAAATATTACTAAAATGCAATGTCACTGTTGGCTTATACGTCAACATCAGATTACTCATTTTTATTAGGGCCTATGCATTAAGCACTGTTTCACAAATATGGCCCATGAAAATAGATATCATTATAACTTCGTGACATTTCATGCCGATAATGATAAACTGAACTGTTTATTTCGCTCTTTAAATCGCCTTATCGGAGTAGACTACCCCCCCCCCCCCCCCCCCATAAAGAAAGGTCCACCTTCATGTACAGTTTGCTCATAGGACAGATGAAATAAAAAGGGAAATGAGGCAAAATACCAAGTTGATTATTTGGCATTAAAATTACATCCAGAATTCGATTGGCCCCTAACGAAGTCAATCCGGATTTATTTTGAGTACACCTCGATGGGACTGATATAATCATGATAATATTGAAAATTATGTATTTTGTGTCGGAAGCCGATTTAGAAGATGAACATAAAACTGGATAATAAAATGGAAGAGATAAATCTGCTTGCCTTGTGTTATAGTAATCATGATTGTTTGTTTCTTAAATAATTACTCATGGAAAGCAGTTTTGTGAGGGATAGAGGGGGGGGGGGCAGTTGAAAAGTAAAGAAGAAGATAGAGAGGGGGAGAGGGAGATGTGAGAATGGAAAAGATAGATCAAGAGCCTGGGGGGATAAAGATGATCAAAATGATGAATATGATTAGAATTAAGCCAAGGCTACAATGCAATACATTTACAAAAGACAAAGGATAACTTTCTTTATGATTTTTCTTGCTTCGATACACTGAGATTTTTATGAAAACGTCTAAAATATGTATCAAAACTGCAATGTTAAGTTTGCTAATACGATGACATCGGATTGCTAATTAGCATAAGCGCTGTTTCACAAATATTCCAGGTGAAATTCTAATATAAATTATGTTTGTTATTTTTCTGCGTAATCGAATAAGCATTTAATTTTGCAGTGCGGTTAGAAATGAAAAGGAATCATAGTACAAATTCGCTCACATTAAGAATTATCTAGGATTAAAATTACATCCAGAATCCGATAGTCCCTAACCACTGTTAATCTGGATTTATTCTAATCTATGGAAAGTGTTTATTTCGCATCCTGTAATTAGGCCTATGACCTGAACAGCTCGATGAGGAGTCGCAAAAGTTATGAGAACAAGCAGAGCCGGCGAGAAAAAACAATTGTTGCAGGAGTCCATCATGTCCATGCACCCAGACGTGAACATATTTAGTACAAAACGAATGAAAATGAGAGAAAATAAAATTGAATGTAATAAATGAATGAATATGGAAAACATGATGAATTTTTGACATTTTTATTTGTGACGTCTTATGCAAGCAGGTCTCCAGCAATACGTAATATATACACTGAGCAAAACAGGTTTTGGACACTTATAAAAGTTAAAATATTCCATATAGATATTTGATTAAATGCAAATTATTGTATGTCAACATGACCAGACAATATTCCTCTTCCAGTATGACATGACATTTTCATGTGAACAGTCATGCATGAGTGGTTAAATGCTTTAAACAATAGCAATATCAGTAAAAGAAAATTGCAAGAAATGGACCATTCAAATGCTAATGATCATGGCCATCCTGTATATAGGCATACATTCAACAATTTCAACATGCGTTTATCATTTGAATTGAACGCTTAGGGATGCATCATGAGATGCAAAATGAGATGGATCATTTGGACACTCACTTTCAAGATGAAGCTTTCCAACCAAGAGCATGCAAGAGCAATAGGAATGTTGCAGTCTGGGCAGTCATTTAGACAAGTGGCTCGATATTTCCAAGTTTCACCAACAACGATTTCAAATTTGAACCAGCGGTATTTGGCTACTAATGAGTTAGAGACCGCCCTAGGAGTGGTCGACGTAGGGTCACCACCCCTGCAGAAGATAGGATAAGGATGATTTCATTTTGCCTATGCCAAGATACTAAAATTTTTGTCTCGCCCACCAGAGATGAAGGCGAGACTTAGGGATCCAAATGTCGTCCGTCGTCCGTCCGTCACAAATTTAATGACACATAACTCCACAACCATAAGTCGCTTTTCAACCAAACTTGGATGGTAGATGGACTTGGGGGACCTGCATCTTATGCTGCAGTCTGAGGTCACATGGTAAGGTCAAAGGTCATTTTCAGGTCAACGTTAAAGTTTACATGCAAGACTCTCTTATGACACCTAACTTCGCAACCGTGAGTCACTTTTCAACCAAACTTGGATGGTAGATGGACTTGGGGGACCTGTGTCTTATGCTGCAGTCGGAGGTCACATTAAAAGGTGAAAGGTCATTTTCAGGTCAACGTTAAAGTTTACATGCAAGACTCTCTTATGACACCTAACTCCGCAACCGTAAGTCGCTTTTCAAACAAACTTGGATGGTAGATGGACTTGGGGGACCTGCATGTTATGCTGCAGTCGGAGGTCACATGGTAAGGTCAAAGGTCATTTTCAGGTCAACGTTAAAGTTTACATGCAAGACTCTCTTATGACACCTAACTCCGCAACCGTAAGTCGCTTTTCAACCAAACTTGGATGGTAGATGAACTTAGGCGACCTGCATGTTTTGCTGCAGTGGAAAGGTCACGTGGTAAGGTCAAAGGTCATTTTCAGGTCAACATTTAATTATTACAATTAATTGCATGGACTAGACCGATCGTTCCGAGGTGTAGAACAGTAAGTGGCCAAAACATATGGAGTAGTGTGTGTGCAGCGCTTTGTAACCGAAAGGAAAAGGCGCTATATCAAATGACTTTTGGATTGGATTGGATTGGAACATTAAAGTTTATGTGCAAGGCTCTTATGACAATTCTGTTGCGTGCCCTGGCAAATCACGATATTTCTGGTTATTTTTGTAAGTGGGCGAGACACAAATTTGCTTTTGCCTTGTTTCATCGATTAACTTTGACTTAAAATTCCAGTGGAATAGTGATGCATCCAAGGTGGATAACTTTCTCTTCACTATAAGAGTGGTATTTGACTTTAAGTTTGCTTTTATCGTTTAATGGATATCTATGTGCCACACAAACTTTCACAACTGAAAGAATGGCTGATCGTTGCTTGCAGTTTTCTTTTACTGACATTGATATTGTTTAATGCCTGTAACCAGCCATGCACTGACTGATCCATTTCTTGCAATTTTCTTTTACTGACATTGCTATTGTCTAAAGCATTTAACCACCCATGCATGACTGTTCACATGAAAACGTCATGTCATACTGGAAGAGGAATATTGTCTGGTCATGTTGACATGCAATCATTTGCCTTTAATAAAATATCTATATGGAATATTTTAACTTTTGTAAGTGTCCAAGAACTTTTTTTGCCGAGTGTATCTTGCATTCCCTAATTGAAAAGTCATCATGATTGACAATAAATTTTGAGAAATACAATGAACTTTTGCCTTGATATATTGAACACATCTACGTAAACTCATGATGCATTGGGAAATAATAACAATAATGATAATATTGTATTGCGCATGATATACATGATCTCTATGTATGCGCTTTCAGATGAATTATTTATTACATAATTATACATTACATTAGAAATCAGAGGGGTGCTTGCATGTTACATCAAATTTTGTATGAATTCTCGCCAGATATTCATTAATATGCTTACTTCGTTATATTTTTCTACTAGAGATACATGTTAAGTTAGGGTTGACTTTAAGTTTCCCTAATAGACATCATCCGAACTGCGCGATTTGCTAATATTATGCACATGTATCTTGGGGGAAAAAGATCAGTGCAATGCATTATTGATTTACTAAGATAGGGGCAGATCTAGCGAATACACGAACAAAGAAAATCTGGTTTACAATTCACTGTACGTTTGTTTATCCCTAAATTGAATGGATATATGGTCATTTCGGTGCTCCGGTATACATGGTATAGAAAATACAATGTACTATGGACCTTAAGAATTTTCGTTCGTATCTGTTTGCATGTTGAGCTCGGCATGCTCTCTTGATCATTTGTTGATTCCCAACCCTCCCAACACTGTTCATTACATTGAAAAATCGTACAGTGCATGATCTATATCTGCAATTTATATAGCAGAACCTGAACTGATATTCTTGCAAGATGCCTGCCAAAGGAAAGAGATGGTTGCTTGTAAAACACTTTGATGGTTTCCCGAAGGAAAGTGACATGAGGCTAGAGGAGTTTGATCTACCAGAACTCAAAGATGGGGGTAAGCTATTAGAAGATATAGATTGTTTGTGATCCAACATCATGGGTAGGTTTTACGTTTATGCCAGATTCTCGTGAGATCTCTTGGCCTTCCCAGATACTCTAATCAGATCATGCTTAATGAGATGTTGGTCTCATCCTTCAATTCTCCCGAGAAATAGTTAATATTGAATACAATAGACAATTCAAGAGCTTACGTGTCGTCTATTACGAAAGAAATATCAGACATAATAATATATTCTTCATTTATTATAAAACTCCCTCAACATGTGCACCAGGTCTATTGGAACCTTTAAAAAAATACTGTTAACACAATCGTGATTAGCTCTCTCCTCACATCCGTAATCGTTTACATATTCTCTGAATATATTGTAGTTGTCGTCGATTTCGATTTTAGGTCTTATGGCTCAATCCCATCGATCCCCGATAATATCCGATATCGACATCTTCTTGACATGGGGGGCCAAAAATAAAAATACTTCTTATGGTTTGTGCAATTAGCCAGGTTCGTTGCGATGTCAGTACATGAATTGTTAAGCAAACATATTCACACGTGAATCTGGAATCATCATTGTAATAATGATTTCGATTGTATTCCCCGTTGTATTCGTGACAGTGATTAGCGTTCGTGATTCTACTCATGTTCTGGTTTTGTTTCACATGTGCTAAATATTCGTCATTAGCCTTATTTTTTCACTGAAATTATCATTCAAATTACGATTTTTACCGTGTGAAAGGGCGGTAAGTCATTTGGAAGCGCATAGAGACGTTATTCATATTCTGATAAGCGCTAAACAAGAACTGTCTGTTATGACTGAAGTCCCTAGTAAGGAGTTGCCATAAAAAACATAAGAACCAATTGGTCTTATATTTACATAATTCAGTAACCTAACCTTTACCTTATTTCTTTTATCTCATTCCCTCGATCTATCCCTCCCCTCTCCTTTAGAAATATTGATGGAAGCCGAATATTTATCGGTGGATCCGTATATGAGGTAATTATGTAATGGAATTTCTGCGACTTATTAACCACATTCTCAATAAATCGTTGTTGGATTTTCGTTATTTTTTTTATAGCTGAAGTGTTATTTTCCTTAATGTATCTTTGTTTGGCAACCATCCTTATCATTCACTGGTAATTTTTCACAATTTTTATTGTAAGCGAGATAATGTAGCTTGTCACTAAAATGGATCACCACCCAATTAAATAGGAAAATATCTTTCTTTCTTTTTAAATAAACCCTGTATGGTTTTCTTGTCCTAATGAAATACCAATGGGACCGCCATTGAAATATCTAGAAAACTATTTTGGTCAATCAGAACTCAACGTTTTATCTTTTGATAATTTGGACAGCACAGAGCAAGATGCAGGAATACCTCCATGGTTCAAGAAACTCTTCCAATCGTTGAGAGTGGATATGAGTGCAATTACTCCAATATGAATTTCAAATTTAAAAGTTTATAGTATCAAATGCATAACGGATCTTTCTTGATTTCGGCAAACTGAAATAACACAGGATACATCGAAGACAAATTTGTAATAAGTTTAAGGAAAAGTTGTATACCGAAAAAGAATTATTGGTTGCGCATTGACCTTCTTTACTCCCGTATTCTTTTTTTTCTTCTATTTTTTGTAGACCTTACAGTGCCACATCATCATTAAATACTGTCATGATCGGGCAACAAGTGGCAAAGTAAGTCAAAGTCTATTCATCACCGATATTAATATTCCCCAAGGCATTGACTGGGTTTGTATATTTAGGGCCCTAACCCTAATTACGCAAACCATTCTTTTATTCAACGATTACAGGTTTTAAATAATTGATAACTTCAAAAATAAATTATGGTGATACAAGATTTAAATATACATGTATTGTAATATGTATATATGTTTGTAATGTAATTTTGCAAGCAAATATCATTACTTTATTGAATGTGTTATCTTCATGCAAAAAAACTACTTGTGGACTCTGTCAAGTATGTCATTGGTATAGGCACACACTCACGATTAATGATTTTTTATTTTCAATAGGGAAACAAAACTTGGAATCGGATATCATAATTCCCGGTAAAAACGGAATGTAGTATTAAAAATATAACAGAATAATTTGAGCCCCATCTTTGCAGCTGCATGTGGTATTTCGGAATTTATTGTTTGAATAGAAAATGCTTAGTCATATAAGCCTACATGGTTGAGAGGATTTACAAATATAAAAATCTGCACTGTACATGTAGGCCGAAGTTCAAAGTCTATACTTCAAAACCAAATGAGGAATGCTAGGTAAACATGTTCTGTTAAAAAGGTTAATGGACTGAGAATTCATCGAAATTCATCAATACTCTCATTGTCTTTTCGTCATTATTTTCATAACAAAATGATTTTGACCAATTTCACAGCAAGGTTAACAAAAAAACATGTTCGTTACATGAATGAATATTATATTGCACAGCCTCGATCGGAATACCATGTTCATTTCGTGATAGCTTAATGGCTGTTATCGACATTTGAGAAAAAATCTGAGTGATTTCTATTATATTTTGTTTGTTTTACTATATCTTACTTTATCTTTTCTGATGTGGACAAATAAGCATGATAATGCACGTTATCAATAACAATTTATATCTTTCCCATGATAATGCTTAAGGGTCATCGAGAGTCGTAATGAAGATTTCCCTGTAGGTACATGGACTCTTCCATTTACTGGTTGGACAACACATTCTGTGAGCACTGGCAAGAATCTCATGAAAATGCCTCCACTCCCTGAGGGAATACCCCGTTCATACACCATTGGATCACTGGGTATGACAGGGTAAGTGCAGCCCACCCCGTCCATGGGCGGAATTCCCAGGGAGGACACGCCCCCCTACCAAAAATAGTAGGGGGACACAATATCAAATGTCCCCCTACTAATTTTGGCCTTTTATGATGGAGAAAAATACATAATCGAAATGATATATGTATTTTGGACTATATGACCTTATATGTTTGGTAAAAACCTTTTTTTTTATTTTTTTTTGCTTGTCAAAGTTTCCAGCCCGTGGTTCCCTTACCTTTCGGGACATATTTCCACCCATACCCCCTTCATTACATTCCCGCTGCTACATGTACACTGACTATGATCATAATGAAGATGCATGCCTCCACTCCCTGAGAGTATACATCGATCATTTCGAATTATTTGGTTTATGAAAGGGTAGGGCCTGAGCACCCACCCCCTTACTGGCAATGACCAAGTGAATAATGATGTAGACCCTAACCGATATAATTTTGCCTCATATTTTCAATTTTGCCAATGTACATCCTAAAATAAAAGGTTTTCTCATCCTTAGGCATGTGCCATCGTATGTAAGGCACATTTTTTCCTTAAAAAATTCGCGTGTTTATTATTATCATTGCTATTATAATTATCATTATAATTGAGAATAAAAGAATACAAAATAAGAAATGAATAAACAAATAATCAAATGATTATATAAAAGAATAGAAAATTAAAGAAAAAAAGGTTCCCAAATGTCTTGACAAAATGAAAATAATGGTCTTTTCCTTCCATCTGTCAGTGTTACAGCGTACTACGGTCTTCTGGATATCACTGATCCTAAGCCAGGAGAGACTGTCCTGGTTAGCGGAGCTGCAGGTGCTGTAGGGAACGTTGTTGGACAAATTGCCAAGATCAAGGTAGCTCTGATCCTATATACACTAATCTCATATTGATCTCAAAATGACATCCCTGCCTTCAGAAAGGTTTTCAATGGGCATCTTAGGTTTTCAAGAATGGGGATGTGGACATCTTATCAATACCACTAACAATTTAGTTTTCTAGTGAGCAAAAACAAACTTTTCAGAAACAAATGATAATGGATCATTCACAGTCATGATCTATCCCAGAAATTATTTCACAGAATTAGTAAATACTCCTCACCTGGTGTGTGTTTCATAAAGCTGTTCGTAAAGTTACGAAGGACTTTACGCACTACTGGAACATGTTCTTAGGTCATAACTCAATTACATATAGGGATATCACACAGCACCAAAAAAGTCGTGCGGAGTCATTCGTATCTTACGAACAGGTTTATGAAACACCCACCAGGGATAGGGCCATGAGCGGTGCCAGAAAAGTTTGATGGGGTGCTTGAGGGGGGGGGGGCAACGCCCTAAAGAGTAAAGGCGACCTATTTTTGTTGATGAACAACCAGCCCTCTTTTTGGTACGCTAACCTTTTTCCTCTTTTTGTTCCACTACTCGAAAACATAACTCGGTTATGGCTAATCATTCCAAAAGTTTGAATACTCTGAAGGTTTGATATTCCGAAGGTTCGTCGGTCATCAGGTTAGATAATCCGAATGCTTGTTTATCAGAAAACAGAGTATTTGTTATTCTGAAAGTTTGTCAGACAGGAAACGAAATGTTTGTTATTCGTAATATTCGACAGTCTGAAATAACGTTCATATGACCTATTCTCTTTACGAATTGACCTTTAAAATAACGAACCCTTGCAATAACGCTACAGATATTTGGATTAACGAACCTTTTATTTCAATTTTAGGACTAGCAAATATATCTTGGTATGTTTCGGTGTTTCCGAATAACGAACAATCGGAATAATGAGCATACACCAACAAATTTTATGGGGGCAACCGCCCATCCTTAGACGGTCCCGCTGTTATGAATAACTTGGTCATTATCTAAGTATAATTTGGTTTAATGATAATTATATATCCCGTTTGAAATATAGGGATGTCGAGTGATCGGGTCGGCAGGAAGTGAAGAGAAGTTGGAGTATCTGAAGGAACTTGGTTTTGATGAAGTCTTCAACTACAAGACAACACCGAACCTTGATGCCAAGCTTAAGGAACTAGCTCCAGATGGAATCGATGTATATTTTGACAATGTAAGGCCTGTTACATAAATCAGACAATGTAAAAAGTAAAAACATTTACCATCACAATAAAATGAAAATGATTTTAAGACGGGATATGTTGTCTCTTGTAATTATGTACCCCTTTCTAGATCAATCTGCACACATGCATGTTTATGAATATGAGCATGCGCGGCATGGGTTGTCTTTATCTTTATCTTAAGTCTGGCTTTATGAGCGGGTGCTTAGATTCGGTTAGATTCTCGAAAACTAGAAAGACACAGTATAGGGTAACATTCCCAGGTGTAGCAGTGGATCAGCATTCTTCATTCCAGCGCCCGATGTGAATAGCAAGCTCCCTATTTTTACAAACATATACCAAATACTTCGCTCAAAAGATTTCCATTAGAGATGACTGAAGTTTGACTTTCGGTGACCTTGTTGGTGCTTCTAATGAAATACCATATACAAATATGTGTACATTCGTCCTAATTCTTTGATCAGCCTCAAATCACAGGTTTCACAATATGAAGATTCTTTTTCTCATATTGTTTAATTTATAGGTTGGGGGCGAATTCGCGACAACAGCAGTCCAAAATATGAAGATCGAAGGACGCATCTCATGCTGTGGATCTATATCGGCTTATAATCTCAAAGAAACACAGCTGTGTGAGTATTACAATGCAGTCGTGGTGGCGACAAATTGAGAGTTCGTTGTTTATATTAGGCAGCAAATTCTAAGGGACCCAATGAAGCAACATCATCACCATCAATTCTATGATCATCTTTATCACCACCATTATCATCATCATCATCGTCATAACCATCCTTTATTAATAGGAAGCTTGATCATCAGTAGCGTATGCAGAGGGTGGGTGGTTACAGGGGTCCAACCCCCCCTAAAATTTATTTGAAAACATTTTTTGTCAATTTTTTGGGGTAGGAGACAACCTAACAGTGGTGGTGAAGACCTTTTTGTCAATTTTTTGGGGTAGGAGACAACCTAACATTGGTGGTGAAGAACTTTTTTGGGAGGCGGGGGAGGTTGTCAACATTTCATTCAGTTTGAACCCTTAAAAAAATCTTGCGTACGCTACTGTTGATCATGGTTCACTTGAAGATGTAATTTCAACTATGGAATCGATTCTCATCTACCATTTACCTTGACTGATATAAACTTTCATTAACTGTACCCTTAAATGTATTACGTAACCTTTTTCAGGTTCAAGAATCAAGCTAACTGCAACTCACACTGTTGTAATCATGAATGGATGATTTTATAATTTGTGGCATTCTTGGTGTCCTAAAATTTTAAGGTATTGAAACCATTACACATTTCACTACAATGTGGCATACATCCCATTCCCCTGGAATAATTTTTCTTTCAATGAAGTTAATAGATCACTTAAATATCATATCTTCATACTGCAGTGCCAGCCCTATTTGGTGTGATGGTCAGGAACCATCTCAAGATGCAGGGCTTTAATGTGATGCAATATATCACCAGATGGGGAGAAGCAGTCACCCAACTTGGCAAATGGGTCGGTGAGGTAGGTATTCTTCAAGTCTTATATAATCATGTACACTTTTGATAATCAAATACATTAAAAGTATAGATTTCGGGGCTGTGTGATGAATTTTTGTACAGCCTAGATGTAGCAGCTAATGCTATTAATGAGTTCTTTTACTAGTTGTGACCAACTCCTTGTTGCGACATGAATAAATTTATATTCCACTACTAGTATAGTGACTGCAAGGGTTTTTTAACCTGTATCAAGAGCTGCACTAGAAAGAAATACAAATGCAGAGCAATATTAATTTGCCCTATTCTTTCCCAAAACAGCCCTTGTCAATTGCCAAAAAGACCCTGTTTATTAGGAATTAATGAGGAGATAGATATGAAACATTTTTGCCCTCTATTTAAGTCAAATTTTATCGTGTTTATTATAAGAATCAATATAATTTCAGCAAGCACAAAATATCATTTTCTGAAGGCATGCTGTACTGATGTACAGAGCTCTGACTCACCAACAACTGTATGATTGTAGATAATGAATCATTCTTTCATTATTTGATTTTTGCTCACAGGGTAAGCTGAAAGTGAAGGAACACAGGACTGATGGAATAGAGAACATGTTCAAGGCTTTCACTGAACTATTCACCGGAGCTAACACAGGAAAGGCCATCATCAAGGCTTAGTTTGATTTGCAAAAATGATACCCAGATGCAACATCATTATTATCAACTCTAAACTGACCTAAAAAGGACCATATTAGCTATGAAGTTACTTCAGGGTATGATAATCATGTGGTTTTTTATCTGGCTGTCAAGGAAGCGAGTGTATTCTTGCACAAAAGGGATAGAGTTTAGTTTAGGAACGTGATAATGAGGATTTATGTTTTTCAAAGGGCACTACTGCGTCGTCGTTACAATCACAATTAGGTCTTTCCTTCTGCACAGATCCATGGTTTTATGGTCCTAAGTAATTTTGAGGGCATGTGCAGAAAGAGCTGTGATCAACTGCAACTTTTAAAGTCAAACACATGATTTTCAACCCCATAAAAATATCCATTTAGAACTTGCAATTAGATTTTTGAGTTGTCACTCTGTTGTCAGACAAGGGCTGGACTGGCAATTCAGCCAAGTATCACTCGGGAGTTCATCAGTCCAGTTGTTGTTCTATTAGCAACCTGGGGGCTGTTTCATGATCCTTTCTTATGTGCTAAACCATCGCCACTGAACATTTTGGTGTATACCATTTACCACGAGAAAGGATCACCAGTCACTCTTACCTCACGAACATTATGAAACATCCACCAGGGTCTGTAACTTAAATCTTAGCGATTGATTGTGGCACTGATTTCTATGATTGGCTGCATTGATTATTGTGTATGATCAATCTTAGAACTCCGTCCCAAGGTCAATCACAGAGCTTAATGTTATAGGGCCCAGATAGAGATCTATGATAGAAAATTTAAGAAATAATATCATATACTAGTTTATTTTAAGAAAGTTCATGTCAAAACAAGTTTTAAACAAATTTTTATCTCAGATTTGTTTTCATATTGAATATATACATGCTGCATAAAAGATCCATATCCAATTTTTGGTGAACTCTAGAAATGAAAAAAATATCAGCAGCTTCCAAAAACAATGGTAATAATGTTAATGAGATAGTATAGTAATACTTATTTATTTTGTTATTCATAGCGATCATCATCGTGGAGGTATTGTGATCTCGTGAATCAGTCTCTTGCCTTTCAATCAAAAGGGATGTGGGTTTGAATCCAAGCCATGGCATTATCTGTCAGCGAGAAATTTATTACCTCTCACTACAATCGACCAAGATTTAGTGAATAAATATAGCAGGAACATCCTTTAAATCATTGTGTGGTGGAAAGGCTAATAATTCAATTAGCACCTTCACCACTCTGCAGCAGATTGGATAAGCTGCATTATCATTAATATCATTCAAGTATCAAGAATGATTAATCAATGAAATTGCAATATTTTTCATACATGTACTTAACAATTATATTATTTAATGGTCAAATATTTCTACAGAATTATATAATTGTACTATAATAAAGACTAATAAAAAATTGATTTCTACACAATAGCTTCTTGTTGTGTTTATCTAATGTTTTCATTGTATAGTAAGACTTTCTAATAATCACAATTTTAGAAATTAATCAAATAATACAGTCCATGGATATCATGTGCACTAGTTAAGAAACCAAAACTGTGCTATACAGTACTATTTAATGTGTGTATTTGTACAAACATGTATTTTTAAAAGATGCATAACACCCCTATATATCAGCAGGATTCATGCTAAAAGAAGCAGCATAGATTTTTTTTATAAGGATCATATTATCATCAACAGACTAACAATGTGCTAAGGAAAATATATTGTATTTTTTGTTTCTATAGTTGTCTACTTGTCTTACTAAGGACCAATATTTGCACATCAGTATATTACCATCACAATGTGCTCAGGAAAATATGTTGTATTTATATATAATTATTTTTGTATAAAACTTCAGAACTTTAAAATCCAGAGAAAAACATTGAATGAATAATAGTTAGATGACAAGATAAGTATCATAACTCAAAAGCTTTGATATTGTCTGATGCCAAGCTTGGAGTAGAGGGCTGAGTAATGCAACATTATTTTAAAAAGTCTAAAATGCTTGCCAAAACTGTTTTTTAATTAAAATCACCAATTCTAATGTCTAATATAGATGATATCATAATACTTTTTTGTATTCTTTATACAGCTGAACTTCAAAAATACTGGATACAATACATTTATTTTCCCATATGAAATACAATCTGTTCATGATCAAAAGCTAAGTCTGTTTTCCATACTCATTCAGTCACATATATGTCTTAAATTTTGTATCAGATCAATAATTCTTGTTCTGGGCTCCGTAACACAATTAATCAATCACTAAATACCAATAACCAATCAAGATCATTGGTGCATGCGCACTCTGTTTAAAATATTTTCATATTTACAATTCATCGCAAACCTTTGTGTTACGGAACCCTGATTAGTGTATTAGATCCAGCGCATACAAAATGTATACATAAATAAAGATGGTTTTGTGACCAGTGGCTAGTGATTCTTGCTAACTGACCAATGATAGCGAATAATTTGAGAGACATAAATATCTCAAGTGTAATAGCAACAATGTCTCACAAAGTATAAGTTTCTTTACAATCAAAGTTTGAGAGAACAAGGTTGATTTCCTCACCTTTTCTTGAACAGTAGTGTGAAGAATTCTTTGTAACTGACAAATGATGGCACATATTGGAAACTCCCTTTCATGCTAAGTAACCATAGATCTGTAAAAGCCTGTTATCTGTTTCCAACAGTTTCTCATCAGTACACATACTCTAGAAACTTGTCCATGTAGATATTTTCCTAAAAATTCCACTTTTCTTGCCTGTTGGGTAGTCTTTTTTTTACAAATAACCCTGTAATTTGTAAATCCCAACAAGGGAATTCTCTCATCATCGCTTCTTAATCATTCGAAGTTGCTTCTTCTTCATCCTCTTCAGCTTAGCTGGATTCTTAATCTGTGAGAAACAAATAAAATCAAATGGTGATAAGCCTTTGGGAGAAATGGATCATACAAATTCTATAAAATAAAACTTTTCCAGAACCAAGAAAACAAAAACAAGGAAAATGTGGTCAACTGTTCATAAAATCTTACATGAAAGGTCATCTGCAGTGATGCCAAATTAAGCTTTTCAATATACTGATGTTCAAAGAATCAAAGATTTACATATCAAAGTGCAGTTACTTTTACCTATCCTGCAGTAATAAGATTTAAGATCAATATAGTTTAACATGAAACAGTATATTTTGTCAAACTATCCCAGTATAACATACTGCATAACTAAAAGGCAGCAGCCAGCAACACTGAATAGGGAACACATCAACAAAAGCACATTTCATCAAAAGATAATGCCCCAGCATCAATTCAGGTCATGTATTCCCTTGTCCTAGCCTTCTTACCCACAATATAACATTCCAAATATAACTATTTAGCTCTGCAACTCTTGTAAATCAACCAGAGAAAGGAACCACTGTCCACATGCTCAAGTTCAAAACATTCCTCTTTTCTGATTAAGATCAAATGGGTATCAAAATCAAAGCCTACTGTAAATTCAATCTTCAACATACATATAAACCCAGACTAACGCTTTGGTACAAAAGCCTATGATAGGTTACCCACTTTGTAACAGACCTATGAGGGTTAAAGTGGCTCCCATGTATAAGAATATTTAAAGACTTACAACTTGGACCACTTCGGACTTCTTTTGATTTTCTTCTTTCTTCTTCTGATGCTCTTCTCTCCGCTGTTTCTTTAACTGAAAGAGAATTAAGTATAAAATACTCTATTACTCTAAAAGTATAGTAATCCAAAACAGGGCAGTGGGTGTGCTAATGGTGAAAGTGGGTCCACTGTCAAATGAACACCACTACAAGAAATAAATTAAGCAGTAAAGCACTTTTAATCAAGCTCAGCACCCCATTTTCAATCAATTGGCAGTTTTAATATTAAGTACAAGCAAGTACAATTAGTGTATTTGAAGCTTGGATGGCATAACATAAATAAGAAAAACTGGTGATGCTTTTGGTTTGGGTAAAAGACAAATAAAACTGCAGCAAATCAATTTTATAATCTATGTGAAGAAGTTTTGGAATAGCAGCAAATTTCAATTTTAGTAATTTCTAATCTAGGTTTGGGTTGAAATTAAATACATTTATCACAATCTTATGTCATAGTTAAAACACATCTCTGAAATATTCATCTGGTCCAAGAATAAAATTTCACCAATAAGCAATCCCGCAGTCTCATCCAAACTTTATTTTTTGAAATGTGTTTTGTAAATAATCTATTAAGGATTTACTTCAAATGAAAAATGAAGCAAAAATGTCTCCAACTGTCTTGAGTTCAGTAAAATAATCAGAAGTAGTAATAGTACAATTATAAGGTTCACAAATTTATTAAAAAGGATGACCCCAAATAAGTACCCTGCAAATATACTGCAAATTTCTGTGCCAGATTAGATTAATCTAATGCTAAGTTCACACCAACGGCGAATGCCCCGCTTTAAATCAGTGATCAATTCGGCATCATTTTTGTTTACTTTTCAAAAATCTCAAGATCATCGTTCCCGCTTTGGGCGACAAATAATTTCCCATGTCGCTATGGCTTCTCGCGCTTTGATGCCAAATGTTCAGGATTTATTACGCTTTAAATCACACTTTGATATGCTTTATTACTCTTTGATAAGCTTGTGATGAGCTTATCACGCTTTAAACAACTCTGTGATATGATTATCAAGCTCTCTTGTGCATTGATAGGCTCTGTTAAGCTCTGTTACACAATGACAAAATTCGAGATGCTGATTGCATCCCGCCTCTGATACAGAGTATATATAAAGATACAGCAGATACATGAAATCATTGCATCTTTGGCAGAAGAACAATATATGGAAGTTCAATATGTGCCAGAGTATGAACCATCTTATTATGTAGACATGACCTTTGTCTCCCTGCTATATAACTACATCCTAGCCCTCGAGGCAGAGAAGAACAGCAAAGGCAAGATGAGATTGAACTACCAGCAGGTGGGAGAAGACCATTCATAAGGTGCTGCTGGACCAGGCCATGGCTCACTGAAGAATGAAGACAGCAGTATAGCCAGTACACTATCCTCTTGGACACACAACTGAGGTTAGAGGACCCTGATAAAGATTGGTCAGTTCATTTAGCGATTGATCGCTAATCTTTGTGTTACGGAGCCCTGGCCACTGGGGACAACTACAGATTACTGGCATATGGTTTCAGATGTGGTATCTCAACCATATTAGAGTTGATTCCAGGAGTGTGCAGGGCCATTGTAGAGGCGTATAAAGATTAGGTCTTCAACACATTTACCACCCCTGAAGCATGGAGCACCCTTGCCCAGCAGTTTGAACAGAGATGGAATATCCCCCATGCAATTGGTGCCTTGGATGGAAAGCACATAGCCATTAAGAAGCCAGCAAACACAGGCAGTCTCTACCACAACTACAAGGGGTTCTTCTCTATACCACTGCTGGCATTGATAGATGCAGAGTACAACTTCATCTTGATTGAGCTAGGAGGTAAAGGACACATGTCTGACTCCCAGATATTCACAGACTCTGAGCTCTTCGAATGCCTACAAGATGGGTCCATAGGGCTGCCCCCACCATGCCCTCTCCCTGGAGAAAATCAGCCTGATATTCCCTACTTCATTCTGGGTGACGATGCTTTTGCCCTGAAGAGCTACATGATGAAGCCATACAGTAAAAGAGGGATGACAGATGAACAGAGGATCTGCAACTACATGATCTCAAGGGGGAGAAGAGTGGTGGAGATTGCCTTTGGCATCATGGCCAACAGGTTCCAGTGCCTGTTGGGAACACTGGAACAGAAGGTAGATAACATCAGAGATTTGGTGGAGACTGCTGTGGTGCTCCACAACCTGCTGAGAAAGAGGGTGGCGCTGGCAGCCAATGCAGTAGACCACGAAGATGAAGAGCACAACTTCACATAAGGAGCCTGGAGAGATGGACCTCACTGGAAACTTGGAAACTTGGAAACTTGGGAAGATGTTCCGCAACCACCTGCAAGGGGGAACCTGTGGATGCCAGGCATCAGAGAGATCATCTCAGAGAATACTTTGTCTCTCCAGTGGGTGCTTTTGACTGGCAACACAGAATGGCTAGGGTGGTACTTCCTGATTGAGTTAAGAAAGGAGTGGCTCAGATATGGCTAAGATATCGTCAGGAGCAGATGATGAAGAAAAAGACTTTTGTGTCTGGAAATAAGAACATTCTCCCACATGCACACTTTGTTTATTTTTAATATAAGTTTGAAATAATTTTTGTATTATGTGTACTTGTGAAGATGTTATAATTATTATTGATGTTATTGTTGTTATGTATTTCATCTGCTTGTAAAATATATAAATACAGAATTTATTTATTTTTTTACCCATGAAAATCCAGATAATGCTTCTATTGTAAATCAGGAGTGAAAATTTTAAGGAATCAAGTTGCAGAATTTGAAATTTAGATATGTGCGATAAAAGATCTTTAAAATACACAATTTTTTGTTAAATTGATTTTCTTACTAATTAAAAAATGAGTTAGAAAATCAATTTTATATGTGAGATAAATAACCCTTATTTTAACAGAGGAAATAAAACAAAGGAAATAAAATATAAAACATAAAATTAAAAATGAAATATACTAAAAAAAAAAATGAATAAAAAAAATTTGTGGAAAACAAAGTTTTTCTATTTATTTTTTTTTTCATTCTATTCGCTTTGAATCAAGCTCTCTTAAACTCTGTTAAGCTTTCCTACGACTTTGTTAAGCTTTGTGATGCTTTGATAAGCTTTAATATGCTCTCCCCGCTTTACACAATCTGTGACAGATCGCTTCAAATTTTTAAACACTTTAAAACATTGTGGTGCTCTTGCCGAATGTCCCAAATTGCTCAAAGCTTTCTCATGCTCTATTACGGTCTTTACGCTTTAATTAAACTTTGTTACACTTTGCCGCCGCTTTGCACGGCGCTTTAAAGCGCCATCAAAGCGCTGTTGGTGTGAACTTAGCATTAGTCATTGACAAGCGATTCTAATTAATGTAAATGGAACCATTCCAATAGGTTTATGTTTAAGAGCACAATTTTAACTGGGGTGCTGATTTTACACAAAATCTTGGCTGGACAATGCACGAATGCTCTTTTTATTAAAACATGTTGAAACACAATTTTCTTTATCAATTAGATCTACATGAACATGCATTTGTGGAATGGTAAGGATGTGTCTCTGTGATGCAATGGATGGATAGGGGTACAAACACTTGGGCATTGTTGGGCCAATGCAACAACTTTATTTTGAAGAAAACTCACCAGGATAGCCTGCCTTTTGGCATCTTCTAACTCTTGCTGATATTTTCTGACAGACAACTTTTCTGCTTTCTGGGCCATTTTGAGTTGCCATGATGACTTGAGAGGCTTATCTTTTCTCATGTTGGAAAACCTGAAACACAATTATAGACAGAAAATTTGCAATGAGAAATATTTTCTGTTTACAATAGCATACGCACTAATTTTCTGTTTATAAAAAAATGATAATGCAATTCAAATGTCATTCAAAAATGGCAGCTTACTGAGGAAAGTAGTAATATATTGGGATGAAACTTCCGACAAAAGTGATAATGGCTTACAATGAAGCATCTTAGGAGATAAGGAATGGATAATTTGTTAAAATTTATACCAAGTATGAAATGATGTTGAATTTCATGTGATTTCATGTCAATTCATTTTTGTGTGTATGTTAAAAATCTACTTACAATGCAGCACATGTGTGAGTGGGAATAAACAATAAGGCTGTAGCAGTTAAGTTTAATGCAAACTTTTTTATCCAAACCCAAGAATTTTCCATCCCCTTCTTAAAAAGATCACACATTAACATTTAGTCAAATACTACTCACCGTGCAGTCTGCTCTGTCTTCCATGGTCTGCCTGACTTTGGCATTCCTTTGAACCGCTTTTGTGTTGTAGATTCTTGCTTGTAAGCTTCCATTACACTCTTGATAACGTCACAAGTTGCTCTCGTCTCATCAGCAGGCTGTTTTCTTGAGTTTATTACCTCTTTGGCAGCAGTCTCATCAGCAGACCCTTTCTCTGTATATGCAACCTCAGTGTTATTAATGGTCTTTTCTGCAGATTTCACTCTTTCACTTGCAACGGAAGATGTGTCTAATGATTGATAAGTGTTTGGTTCCTGTATATTTTGATCTAATGATACACCGTCTTTGCTCTCTATAGCATTTGATGCATCTGTTTTCTCATTCTCTGAGTCCAATGTTTCTTCTGGAATTGACTTTGTCTCCTCTTCAGACTTCTTGATCTTTGTAGACCTTGAGACTCTCTTTCTCGGGCTTGACAAACTTTCTGGAAGATAACAGAATCATAACAAGTTTCATATTAACCTACTACATGTATTCTTTAAAAATCTCTTTTTTTAATAGGCTTTCTTTTGAGAACACATGAGGTGTTTTACAGTATTTTTACTGAAGATGTAATTTAAAATGGAATTGCCATGCTTTAAAAGGAGAATTCACCCTAACATTCAGTGCAATTAAAAATTTGCATCACTGCAAAGAATACCTACTAAGCTTGGATCTAGTCATGAGGGTAATTCAACAAATACCCCCAACTTGGTCAAAAATCGTTGACCCTAAATGACCTTTGACCTTGGTCATGTGACCTGAAACTCAGGCAGGACGTTCAGTAATACTTGATTAACCTTATGTCCAAGTTTCATGAACTAGGTCCACATATTTTCTTAGTTATACTGTCATTTCAAAAATTTAACCTTGGCAGTTGGCTTCAGTTAAGATTTGATGTTGACGCAGCCACCCGAAAAGCAGCGCCTATAGTCTCATTCTGCAGATGAGAAAAAAAATGAATACAAACCAGGTTTGTTAATATTTTTCACTTATTTTTAACAGTGTTTAATAAAAAATCGCATCAGATTTTTAATTTATTTTTTAAAAATTAATTTATAAAATAAAGTGGAAACACAAAAAATATAACCAAACTAAACCTAAACCTAACTAAAATTATCATCACCTTCTAATCTATTTCATAATTAAATCCAGTCAATATAGAATTTATATAGAATATTAATACAAGTCATCATGGTCATGAATGATGAAGATGCTGCTTTTTGCCAAATAAAGAGACAAAATTCGATGAGCCCCATTGGGAGATTTTGAACCCCCTAGCCTAATGGTGGCTGCACGATAACGAGCCGTCTGCGTACGGGGACAAATAAAACAAAATCAAATGTTGAAAAACTCCTCGAAACAAACGGCTGCCAGGGGCCGATTGCACGAAAAGGTCTCTGCAAGGACCGTCTTTCATGTCGCCCATTTTTTATGATGCGCCATGTGAAACGCATTTTAAATAGATCTAAATCATCTGCAAACATATTTTATTCTTGCATTAAAGGTCAAGTCCACCACAGAAAAATGTTGATTTGAATCAATAGAGAAAAATTCAACAAGCATAACACTGAAAATTTCATCAAAATCGGATTTAAAATAATGACATTTCAAAATTTCGCTTCATTTCACAAAAACAGTTATATGAACGAGCCAGCTACATCCAAATGAGAGAGTCAATGATGTCATTCACTCACTATTTCTTTTGTTTTTTGTTTGAAATATGAAATATTTTGATTTTCTCGTCATTGTCATGTGGAATGAAGTTTCATTCCTCCCTGAACACATGGAATTCCATTATTTTAACATTTTGTGCTTCCGGCAAGGTCCTAATCGTCAAATTTGTAAAAATTGAAATATTGTATAATTCAAACAATAAAAAACAAAAGAAACAGTGAGTGACATCCTCAACTCTCTCATTTTTATTCAAATCAAGATTTTGTTCGGGTGGACTTGTCCTTTAAAATAAACAAACTAGGCCTATTTGTTTATAAAATGATGTTATAAAGTGATATATCATGAAATTGTATAAAATTTGATATAAAAGCAAGCTAACGAATCTTATTCTTTATCATAAATTTCAGAAACACCCCGCCTATACTATAGCGTATCATAAAAGATGGGCGACACGAAAGACGGTCCTTGCTCCTTGGAAAGACCCTTTCTTGCAATCGGCCCCAGCTGTTTATAGTAATATTATACCACGCATGAATGGACGAAGCGCGGGCCAGCACAGGCACAGTCGCACAGCCTATCTTGTACGATCATGACAAGGGGAAGGGCCAGGCAGCTGAGCCTTGTTCATTGAATGAGTGCTACAGCTACACTATCATGACTATACGGTCTAGTCACTATAGTGAAAGACCGATCACTTACCCAAAGACTCTGTTTGGTCTCCTAGTCCCACTTCTCCAGCTCCTCGTCTAGAACTACTTCTGGTTCCAACAGGCATGGTGACGCACTCCTATAGTAAATCAGAGACAAATTATTTATCGAGAAAAGAAGACAGTAAACGATTAACAGCCTAAGTGAGCTAACACGTGTGAGTTGTATTACGCAATGAACGTATTTCTCAAAAATCTGAATTGATGCAGCGCCATCTACGTCTCGAACTTTCTTCACATTATCATGATTATACATACACACACACACACACACATATATATATATATATATATATATACACACACACATATATATATATATATATATATATATATATGTGTGTGTGTGTGTGTGTGTATATATATATATATATATATATATATTATACAGTGCGTCCCAAAAAAAACTATACACTTTTGAAATGGCTGCCAAATAAAAAGTATATCACTTTGGGGGAGAGACTTACATATATGGAAAGCTAATAAAGTCATCTTTCAAATGACACCAAAATGTTGAAAAACTATTCATGCTTGAGTGAGCAGTGCCCACTTAAACAAAGGGTATGAAAATTAGGGTGGGCAGGAATTAGCCTTTCGGTTCCTTTCAGTTTTTGAGAGGCTAGTCCCTTGGAACTTGCAAAATTTGAGGGTGTTTTGATAAATCAATGATCAATCATTATCAATTTAGGTTTTAGAGCAAATTTTAAGAATTAACAAATTGAAATTCCATGCATGAGTGAGCGTGAATTGCAATCTTTAGCGCAACATTTAAACTTTACAATGTGGGTCTCAGCAGTGTGTTCATTGGAGTCAGGAGAATAGGGATAAGAAACGACTTCAGTGGGTGAAGTAAGCTGATGGGAAAAGGGTCAACAGATCGTTTAGCCTCCCTCCTACAGGTCTGTCCCTCCCCCTCCTGTTGAGATTGCTATTACATCTACGCATAAATTTGATCAAAATCAGACAATGACTAACAAAGTAATGGCTTTTCAAGAATTTGCATTATTCCAGTGAAACAATTCTAGGCATGAGTGCCTTTATGAATATTCAGTGAGCAAATTTATCATAGTGATGTCATATCCCCTCTTGTTATTTTGTATTTTACATGTGAATTTTACTCTATTCATTTGGATACTAATGTTTTCAGCCCGGAGAATCCCTTTCAATGCGTGCTTAGTGTTGGCCATGAAAAAAAAATTAATTTAGTATGCTTATGCTGATTATTTGCAACCCTGAAATTCATGTTATGATATACCGCGGACACACATTTTCCATTATAAAAAAATGTGAATGATCACAAACGCCTATAAATGGTGATGTTGATGTAAAATGATGATGAAAACCGTGGATGAAAATAAATGTTTATTTAAATTTATTTTATCGGTTGGTATGAAAAGTAAAAAAAAAATCTTGCTTACAAAAATGGCGAAAATACATACCGTATGGTCTATGATGTATAATGTTACTGGCCTCTGTCTGGTACAACGAATTCTGTGGTCTGGTATTCTGTTTTAAGAAAAGGATAAGGGGTCTGTCTACCTATCTTGATCAAGATGATTTGTATAAGCATTATTTATTTATTCATTTACTTACTTATTTCCTCACTGGAGTACATACATTTTATGGAGGCGGATCAGGAATGGGTGGAGTTGTTTTGAATTTAGTTTCGCAATTCTTTTTTTGTCATGAAACATTCGTCGCCGTCGCTCGTTGTTCATTGGCCAAGAGTTATCGCAGTTCTATTTTTAGATTCCATGATGTATTTATACAGGAGTCAACACCCGGGCGAATACACTGCCTTCCACCCAAATTACAAAGGATTTTAGTCAAATTTATGGAATCTCAGGTAAAATTCTTGACTCTTGTAAGTTTATTAGTACTGTTAAATCTATTTTGGTTATGTTTTAATCGTATTTGTTATTGTCGGCCTAGGAAGATTCTGTTTTCTTTTCATCTTTGCAAAATTATTTAGGCCTATCATGTTCGTATCGGTCCCACATGTACCATCTGATGTTTGTTAGGACTGTAGTTAAATCTTCCAATTGCGCGCTGGGCCCGCGGCCCGGGGCATGCCATTGCCATTGCCTTGGCTTGCGCTTGCATTCATTCAATAAACAAGGTTGAAGGTTATGAATGATGTATCCCTATTCTCTCTTGATAGTATGGTACTCCCTGTGTGGTTAGCTAGGCCAGGAGGAGTCCTAGACTAGCCTGCATTAGAGAGTAAAAATTATCTGCTAACGTGTTCAATTCATATTATTACTAGCTGTTGAAATCGAAATTGATGGCAAGATCGTAAAGTGGGTATTAAAAAATCAAAGTATTGATAAAATTGTGAAGTAGGTCACAGGGTTTCACAGGTATGAGCTTTTGCCACAGCGTGGCGTCTGTCCACAATTTCAAAATGCTTCATCATTTCAAGTCCGATTTCAATTCTGTTTGCTTTATATGAATATGATAGCACTACATGTAGGTGGGGGATTCAAAACTTCTACTCAGAAATTTGAAACTTATTAAATATGCTTATTTATGCACATTTTTCAAAATTCACAAAAAAAATTGTCTTTATTTGTTGACCGATTTTGATTTCTTTGCTTCCATCTGGTAGAGCTTCATGAGGTTCACCAAACTTGTACACAGATTTTTGAAATTGAAATTTTGACTTGAAAATTATTTATGCTAATTTATGCAAAATTTATTCATTATCACAAATAAATGCTCCTTTATTTGTTGACCAATTTTGAGTTTTTTTTTCATCCATCTGGTAGAGCTATATGAGGGTCACCAAACTTCCACACATAATTTTGAATAGAAAATTATTTATGCTTATTTATGCAAAAATTTATTCATAAATCACGAACAATACCCTTCTCCTTCATTTGATTATTAATTTCAGTTTTGTTTGCTTTATGATAGCTCTAGGTGGGGGATACTAAATTTCTACACAGAATTTTGAAACTCATTAAATATGATATTTTATGCATATTTTTCAAAACTCACAAAAATGCTTCTTATTTATTTGTTGAATGATTTTGATTTATTTTTCTTCCATCTGAGAGTCTTATGAGGGTTCTACACAGAATTTAGACATTTTGACGAGAAAATTATTTATGCTGATTTATACAAATTTTATTCGTGAATCACAAAAAAATGCTTCTCTGTCATTTCTTCATCAATTTTAATTACTTTCCTCAATTTATGTCACCATTGTTATTCATAGTACAATGTCAACTGGGCTGAAATTGAAAATTGTGTTAAAATTTGTTGCAAGATGCTAGATGAGCTCCACATCATTGATGTGCTAGTTACATTCATGATGGACAGAATTTGAATAAACATAATTTCCTCTGATAAATTTACCCAGAATGATTTAATAAATGACATCATCAACTCACTCATTGCATTTTCATGAAGAAATGTATATTAATGTTCACTGAAATATTGCAAAACTTTGACATTAGACTATTTTGATTATTCTCAATGTCATCCACTTTTTATGCAATTTTTAGGGGGTTTTTAACCTAATTTTGCACTATGTTTTCAAAAAACTTTTACCCTGCAATAGCCTTTTATCAACTTGCCCTTTCATGTTTTTGCTAGGTCATTTTTGCTTGCCATTGCTTTTACAACAACTCCTAATTATATTGACATGTCTATGTCTGGAGAATTTGTAATCTATTATCATGGTTGGTAATTTGAAAAATGTGTCAGTCATAAATGCAAAAATATCAATTTTCAAATTGCCAATGCTTTTTGCTGTCTTCCACATAGACCTACGTTCATGTTCTGAGGCATGCTTGCCATTATACACCTACATTATTCAAATTGAAATTGTAACTAACAGGTAATGATCTACTTGTATTTTAGTCTGAACTCAGAAGTGCCTTGTGCATCGCATAGCCTTGGCATTCACTCCTACAATCAATGCGCACGATTAGTGATATAATGTCAGAGGCTGCTGACGAATTACAGTTTTCATGTTCTACATAATTATATGAATGATGAATAATTTTTATCTGCTTTTTTGTTACCTGTAGATCTCAATGATGCCTTCAATTTGAACTTGGATCGAGTATAATTAAACTGACACAATGCAACAAGCTGCATCACGGAGTCTTCTTGCCTTTAAGGGCAGATGCATGGATGTCAAGTTTGACATAGGAAACTCAAATTATAAGCCTCTTGAGAAGATAGGAACAGGTATACAAACAAGCATTACTTTCATGTGTTGAAGTAGTTTTGAAATTGTTACTATTTGACTTTGTCTCGACAAAATTTAATTGTGGAATGGAATCTACATGTATTTATTAGTTGGAGTAAGTATTAAAATGCACTGCCATTTATAGCATGTACATGTAGTGTCATTTCCCAAGAAATTTCCTGGAATATGTACATTTTTTAATTCCAGTAGTTTGAAAATGAAATGACTGTCTGACAAGGGATAGCCTGTCCATGTCAGGACTCCATGCTTTTAGAAATTATTCGATGAAAATTTTTCTTTATTTTGAAATGAAATCGAATATTCCTTCAGTAACACTTGGTTGTATTCCAGTATGATAATCGATTTCTTGATATTTTGTCCGCTCACCAGGTGCCTATGGAGTTGTTTGTTCAGCACTCAATAAGAAGAACGGCGAGAAGGTAGCTATAAAGAAGATTCCAAACTCTTTTGATGAGCTCACCACTGCCAAGAGAACCTTCAGAGAGTTGAAGATCCTGCGCCACTTCAGACATGAAAATGTCATTGCCATTCGGGAGATCCTCATGCCCAAGGAACCTTTATCAGAGATGAAAGATGTCTATGTGGTCTTTGACTTGATGGAAAGTGACTTACATCAAATAATCCACTCCAATCAACCATTCAGTTTAGAGCACATCAGGTTCTTTCTGTATCAGATTCTGAGAGGTTTGAAGTACATCCACTCTGCTGATGTGATCCACAGAGACTTAAAACCGAGCAACTTGTTAGTCAACGAGAATTGCGAACTGAAGATTGGAGACTTTGGAATGGCAAGAGGACTGTCTACAATAAGTGCAGATAAGAAGAAAATGTTCATGACCTCATATGTAGCTACGAGATGGTACCGTGCACCAGAGCTTTTGTTTTCTTCAGATGATTACACTCTAGCTGTGGATGTCTGGTCTGTGGGATGTATTCTGGGGGAGATGATTGGTAGGAAGCAGATGTTTCCAGGAAAAAATCCTATTGATCAGCTCTCTCTCATAGTGAATGTTCTTGGCATGCCCCCAACTCACATGCTGAAATCAACAAGCAGTGATCAACTGTACAACTTCTTTCAGAAGAACTTTGCCAACAAGACTCCCAAAGACCTATCTAAACTCTACCCTAAAGCTGATCCTCAAGGTTTAGATCTGCTGGCAAAAATGCTTATATTTGAGCCATCGGAGCGCATAACAGTCAATAAGGCACTCCAACACCCATTCCTCGCTACCTACTACAGTCCTGATGATGAGCCAGACTGTTTCCCAAAGTTTGATTTTTCATTTGAGAACCAAGACATGACAAAGGAACAAATCAAGCAGCAAGTTGGCAAAATGATTCTGAAATACAATAAACCAAAAGGATGGGTCAGTAAAGGATTGCTGAGTGTTGTTCCAAAGACTGACGTGACAGGTGGTACTACTACACAATCAGCTAATAATTTTGGCACTCTCCAAACTGTAGGCCCTTCTAGCAGCCACAGTAGCCTCAAAACTATTGGACCTTCATCAAATGGTAGATGTGGACTTCAAACTATTGGTCCTTCATCCAGCAATCATGGAAGCCTACAAACTATTGGTCCATCCTCTAACAGTCTCCAAACCATTGGCCCTTCCTCCAGGAATCTGCAAACTGTTGGCCCTTCTTCTCATACTCTTCAAACTATTGGTCCTTCTGGAAGCAGGAATTCTCTTCAGAGTGATGGTCCATCAAGCAAAAGGGACACTCTGCAAACTGTAGGACCATCATCAAGAACAACAACTCTTGAGACAGTAGGTCCATCCTCTGAAGTGAGAAATGACAATGATGGTGATAATGCACCGCTCTCTCCCGGTGGTTCACCTCTCATCAGAGAAAGCTTGCTCTCTGGTCTTTCACAAACCTCACCCCTGTTTGGAGGACTCACTGACCTGTCACCAAAGTTTGTTGCAGCTGACAGTCTCAGCCCAGAAATCTTCAAACCTCCAATGGAGCCTAGCAGAATTCAGTTTGAGAGTCTGGATTCTAAACCTGATCCAACTCCTAATGTTTTTCTGGGATTACCTGACATTGGATCTGTACCTGGCTCTGTAAGTGACGTTGAAATGCCCAGTGCAAAGTCCACAAGTGGTGACACTGTGACATCATTCTTTATGTCATCAGAGAAAATACCCACCCAAGGAAAGGTATGCAGCCAAGCAACAACGTCCCTTCTTGTTTCAAGTGACATTGAAATGCGAAGTGCAAAAGGAGAAGCAACAACCCTTATTGGAGAACAAATTTCTAATGAAGCAGAAGGTACTGAAGAGAAAGACCGAAAAGATAATAGTCAAGGGAGCACTTCTGGTGTACCCCATACAAGGTATGTTAGGTGTTTAATTCAATCTACTAGATATAGTAAAATTTACAGGATTTTGGTCACTAGATTATTAATCTTTCATAACTTCCACCTTTACATTTGATTTAGATATTAATGTGAAAAATGATGGGTAGAAACCTTAGAATGATTAATTCATTTTCAGAGAAAAATCCTTTCAAATATCAGAATATATGTCTATTATAGTCTAAAAAATCACTTTGTTTTCCAGTAATTTATTTATACATTTGATCTATTCATTGTACATTCTATTCATTGTGCTAAATTATGGCAGTGGCCCTCAGGAAATAAATCGTCTTGGAGCTAATGTATATGAAGGAAACCTGTCAATAAAGATCCAGCTTTGTGATAGATTTTGACACAGTATTCCAAAAAATAATATTTTATTTCACCCTCATCCCTTTTCTTTCATTTTCTATTTTTTTTTCTTGGTCATGAAATATTTGGGGCCAAGAGTCCCCCCCCTTCTGTACGCAAGTGTTCTGCTGTGAATTAAATCCAGCCTTTTCCTACCGAAACACTCTTTTGGCGCGGCTCTCCTGGATGTTTAGTGTTTAGGTGTCTCTGAAGCTCTGACGGTTTAAGCGCCTTATTTGAGAATAAATTTAGCACATTCGACCCACATTGCTTTTGCATCACTGCGCAGTTATGATAAATCCAAATCTAATGTATTAATGTATTCAGAGTCACATTTTCTAAGTTACCTTAGGTACAGTAGATTTGTTTCCTCCCTCACCCTTTCACTTTAAAACAAGGTCCATTTTGATAAAAGTATATGCTTCATGAAATTTGAACATAAAGCTCTTAAGCACATTCGAAGCAATCAGTTTGAGAAATAAATGCATTTGCATTTGCAATTTTCCCCCAATTTTTTTTCTTCTCTGGAGCTTCTCACGGCCCACCTGAGAGAGCTTCGCAGCCCACCGGTTGAGAAGCGCTGTGCTAGGGTGTTAACCCAGTAATAAATTCTGGTCATCACACTCTACATAGAGAGAAACTCAATGACCAACATCTCTTTATACCTACTATAATTATACAGTCCCAATTTTCTCCTGCCAGACAATGCTCCAAAGCAGAATGAAGAATTTAAATAGTGGTGTAACTACTTTTCACAAGTATTTGCTTATCAAAGCTGATGAAACTTATCAAGAATTGTATTGAATTCTGCTCTACAGCAAAGAAGCAGATGGGCAGCGAGACCGTTCCAATAGCACTGGACAGAAAACCATTTCAGAAGACACAAAGGCTCTCATCAAAGCGGCTCTCATGAACTCTGCTCTCAAGAATCATAAAAAGGAGAGAGTAGGTGAGTTACTGTAACTTCTATTTTTTATCGAATTTCCAAACTTAGATGACATGGGTGCAGTGAAATCATTGGAATTGTCTTTATTATTGTTAATCATTGTCAGCATTTATTACAGAGTGTAATCTTTAATTGATGAAACTATGAATGCTGCATGACCAATCCATTATTTTTTTATATATAATGCATGCATTTTCTTTATTGAGCCTAGTAGGTGTTTCACCTTCAATAAATCATTGTGATTTATATTCCCTCTGGTTTCCAATGCAATGTACCTGACAAACTTCTGTCTGGCATTCAGAAGATGGTGTTTTCCATGAACTTGATATATTCATTCTCTCCTATCTTAGAATCTACTTCAAGTGAACCAGGCAAAGGAGGTGGTAAGATGCCTGTGACAGCATTATCTCGTCAGCGGGAACGAGAGGAAAAACGCAAGCAGAAAATGCGGCGATCGATGAAGAAGAAGAAGAATCGCAATGACAAAGAGGAAAAGAATGTATCTCCTGCTCTTTTGACAGAGGAGGATAAAAATATGTTAGAGAGATGGAATCGGATGCAACAAAAAGAAGCTACTGCTTCAAAGTCTCAGGATGAAAGCTCCAGACGAGTGAAGTCTGAATCAGATGTGCCATATGAGCCAGCAGCTAAGTCTCAGGTTCCAAACAATCCCAAAAGATCAGACGTTGTGCAATATTCAATCAAATCAGACGTTTCAAGTAGAAGTGATTCAAAAAGTTTTAAAGTGTCAGAGAGTCTAATGGAGTCTCCAAAATTTGGTGCAACTGCAAGTCCAACTCTCTTTGATGAGATATCATCTTTGAATCAAGAAAGTTATCCGCAATCCCCTGATTACCTCTCCCAGCTAGACCTACCTTCAGGGAATAGTTTGTTTGGATCTGTTTCTCCCTACTCCCTTAATGTGGAGAGCACAAGTGAAACACGTAACTCATCTCAAAACAGAATGCCTTTGGGAGCTACATGTGGTCCTCGAGAGGAACTACAATTTAATTCCACCCTGCAAGCAACAAACCAACAAACCATGCCCTTCACGCCCATGTTTGTTGCAACATCAAGGAATCGCTCCGGCAGTGATGTGTTCCTCAGCCCAAAGAAGTCTCCAAAGCAGCAGTTCCTGTACCGCTCTCCTGCAGATCGACAGACGCCCTCACCACCCAGTCACATCCCATCTCCACCATCATGCCTACAGAAATCACCACCTGATTACAGGTCGACAACTGCACAAGCCAATCCTGTAGGGTTGTTGAACAACCAATCCACTTCCTTGGCAGGTCAATCACAAGACCATTCTTTAGGGAGACGTAATGATTCAACTTCTTCGGACATCACCACCATCATCAGACAGCTTTCTCGCTCTGTTGTGGAAGACACATTGCCCTCACTGTTATCTGTGCCTTTACCAGTCACGCCAAAGGGAGATGGAGGTGGCTATGGGCTCAGTCTTGATATAGAGGAACTGATGGGAGAATCTCTTGACCCCAATGTCCAAATAAATGATGGGTAGGCATACGTTTAATTTCTATTTGAAGAGTTTCTTTGTAAACGGGGTTAGATCCAATTTAGTCCATTCCTAGAAAATCATGTTTTTTTATTCTCCAATATTGCAATATTCTTATGCGAAACTAAAGTGTCATGATATACTACCCTACCATGTGCACATAAAATTGGATATAAAAGAAATTTACCTGTCTTCATATTTTTCAAATATTTTTTTTCAAAAAATTACTATTGTCGATCTAGCCCCTTTTGCAAACAAACTGAAAATGATCTAAGGGTTTGACTTTGACCCCCCCCCCTCCCCACATTCTTCTTTCTATTCACACCTGTGTAGGAAACACATAAGAGTGACGGGCCATTTCGGCCCAAATTCTCCCGTAATTCCCAAAGTGGAATGATTTGGGGCAACTGCAACTATCTTCTCGAGACGAGCCCTCTCTAGCCACAAATATTCAAGAATTTTTATATAAAGAGTATATATAGAGAATTAATCATCTACATACTGTATGGCAGAATAATTATATTTTCTTCTATAACATAATTGTGTGTTGTATATAAAAGTAGTCCTTGAAGTGAGAGAAATAGCCTTTAAAATTCAGTAATATGCCAAATGTGAGTATAAAAAGAAGAAGAATATTTCCATCCTTAATACTCATTCCATATTTGGTGTTTATTATTCAATTTTTAATGATGAATGTAATTCAAGTCTTTATCAAAATCTACAAGGCCAGGGTACTACTGCTTTATTGTAAAAAGATGCATTTATGATAAGTTCATAAGAGACCATGTACATGTATTACTCAATCATAAATAAAAAAAACTCTTGTATTTTTATGTGAATTAGCTCTGATGAAATACATGAAAGTGATGGTGAGATCAGTTTTCATGTACATGAAGAAATAGTGTTCTGAAAATAGATGTGATTAAACAGAGTTCAAGTGACCCTTACTTGGAATTCTTTACATTTTTAATTAAACAGTCATTGAAATATATTATTTACTCTCTCTTTCTCACTGTTTAAATTATATTAACAGCAGCAGATGTGATTCCGCTCCTCTCTCTGCCTCACTCCTCTCTGATTGGCTGGATGTCCGCAACCTGAACTCTGAAGATATGAAGGCGATTGAGCAGGATGTGCGTATCCTGACGAATGAGAACTTACGCGATATACAACGTGAGCTGGGGCTCACTTCACCTGTAGGTATACCGGTCATACCACCTTTGGGTGCAGGGCAGTCAGACAGGAACCGAAAGATGTAACTGCCAAGAAATACCTGCCAGTTTTACTGATGAAAAGATGTAAAATATCGGCAGTCGCAAATCCATCATTATTAGTGTTATTTGTGTGTATGTGCATTACTGAATTAAAAAAATTGAAAATGAAATTTTGTGATTGTAATGCAGTTTGAAATTTAATTCATGACTATTGCTCTCATTGTTGTGAAAAGCCTAGTCCAAATATGATGCGACAAATTCAGCAACATTTTTCATAGTGTTCATACACCTCACATATTTAAGTACTTTATTGAAAATGAATAATAGCTAAACAAAGTCAAATTTTGAATGGAAACGCAGCACACAAAGACAGGATGTGCCTATGCTTGTTAATTGTAATTGTAGTTTGTAAAGTTTACCTAGTTGAAACTGATTTTTAAAGTTTTTCTCCTTTTCGAAATGAATTATAAACAGACAGGGTCCATTTCCATTCCAACATGGCCAAAGAAAGACTCATTCGTGTATTCACATTTAAAACCAATGAGAGCTCCATTTGATGGTATAAACTATATGAGAATCACTTTGTAATTTTAGGCTGAGAAAGGCATGGATTAACCCACTCTTTCATTGGTGGAAAGTGATAATTATATAGCACCAATTTTAGAAATATGCAAAGTCTATAGAAATTATGAGTGAAATATCAGATGATCAGTGTGTTTCTATTTCAAAGCAGCAAATCAACACTTTATGAAATCAAATTTTGATCAATTTTTATTTTGCAACTTAAACTAGAAATGAGCTTTAAGTGAATTTTTGTTTGCTTTTCAATCTATGGTAGTTGTGTGCAGTACTGGTTTTGTATGAAGAATTACTTTCAAAATTGAAATTAACTGCAAGAGATGTCTCATGAATCGTCAATGTTTTAGATGAAATAATTGAATAAAAATTCTTAAAATTTCAGTGTTAATGAAAGAAGACATTAATTTTGTCATGAGCATATTTTGGGTCACTGCCAGTAAGATAATGATATTCAGTGGAAATGATAGACTCACATGTAGTATACATATAAAACATGATTTTAATCACTATTAAATAGTTTACCTGATCTTTAAAACTTTATATAAAAGAAAAGAGTCTAGTAATTAAATTTTTAAACTACATAAGAATTTTAGCTGTGTGCCATCTGGACTTGATAAAGAAAGTGTTTCCAATCATCTGATCATATATCATGTAGTAAAACAACAAAAAGCAAATGTGCAGGAAAAAAAAATCAAAGGCATGTTGCAAACATGGTAAATCCTATCTTGTGTATTTTTCATGTAAAACTAGTTGTGTGCTAAGCACTTTCTGTGTAAACAATTGTTTTCTTTGAGCAAAGCAATTGATAGAATCAAGAATTTTTATACATCATCACATTGGTTTCTGCAATTTTGGCCCTGTAAAACTGTCCAATAAAGCAGAACTGTTTGTCTCTGGCAAATCAATAACAAAATTTGCAATCAGTTGTAAATATAGATGGTAACTCTGTAATACAGGGCCCTTAAGTATGCATTATTATGATTTCCATGTGAAGCCATTGTTTTTTTTTGAGGGGTGTGTGAGCTTTTAATCATACAGGGAAATTGATTATCAATTGTAATCTTTGCATTGATAGTGACGTGTGAACAATGTTTGACACAGCTTTGCCCAACAAGGATGTTGGTATCTACTTCAAAGAAAATTACAGTGTGTATTTTTGTGGTTTATATTTAACCACAGATGATGCTACCCTGAAGGAAAAATTTCCTGAAAATGTTATATTTGATAAAACAAAATATGATCGATATTTACATTAAAATCCTTATGTTGACAATCTGAATTGTGATGGAAAAAGGTCACGTCGAGGAGATTATGACGTGTTCTGAATGCGATCATCTTTGCAATTATTTCTTTATAAATGATGTTGCTGTGAATATAGTTCGTAAGAATATTTTCTCCACTAAATAGTATTTGCCTGCAGAAAGGCTTTATGTGGCATGTTAAACATGTATGATATGTAGCACATAGTTAGGCTGAAGATGTAGATTCGCTTTTAAATTTATCTCGATGTAGTGCAATTACAGTTCTTGTTAAGGTGTGCATTTCTTAAAGACTTCACAAACAGTTTTAAGTTGCTTGTCTCTCATGAGCTTTATTATTATCTTTGCATTATTCATCACTTATGCAAACCTGGAACCTTATTTCAATTGATTTAGATTATTTGAAATACAGTCTTCATCTGCTGAAATGTCAAGAAAGCGTAGGGCATTTCATTGTTTGTAAGTTAGTCTCATTTAGAACTACACAGTGTCTGTGTTAATTGCTTTCTGAAAAAGCACAATGAATAGGGAGTGTTAAACATGAGATTCCTATTTTTATAAGCAGGAAACCTGACAAATATTGCTAACTTTGATGCCATGAATGTTGATTTTCTTTGGTTTTTTTTTTATTTCTGGTGTTTTTTTTTTTTTTCTGAAGCTTTTTTTCCTGTATTTGAAACTTTTTTTTTCTGTATTGATACCCTGAAGGGAAATTTTGAAGGTTTGAATATTGATGATCCTCAACGTTTTAGTTGCCAAATATTATTTTGACAAAAAAAAGTGCTGCATGAAATGGCAATGACCTTTTTTTAATTTTTGGCTTTTTCAGAAAATTGTTGCCCCTCTGAACAACGTAAGGGTTACTTCACAAATCCAGTGAGTAAAATATCATCTTTAAAAAAAAATTACTCAGAAGGGTATTTTCATGAGGACATATTTCAGTATGCTGTCTATTATATGGATTATTTCACAGGGTGAAGAGTGCTTAAATCCATATCAGCCACTCACTGCTTTATTAACTACTCTTTTTCATCTGTTTTCACATTCGCTGACACAGACACTGCATGCAGGTCTCAATGAGACTTAAACTCTTTGGTTATTTGGAATGAATTTATGAACAAGTTAATACCCAGACAAGTTGTTATCTCACAAACATGTTAGGCATCGGTTGTCTTTGAGAAACATATTGTAGAAAATAGAATGATTTTGTCATTGAACATGTGTTCATGAAACAGGCTCCAAGTGTACATTCAAAATGGTGGAGAGGATATATGAATGACATAGAACAACAGAACTTGAGAGAAGTTAATAAAATGTTGCAATGCTCATTTCTAACCCAAGAGTTACTCTGTGTGATGATGTTTTGTGACATAATTCTGCAATGGACTTCATTTATATCCCTGGTGATTTGTGATATATATGTCAATCTATTGAGAGTAGGTAGGTACTAATCAAGATATTACTCAAATTGATAGTTTACAGACTTAAAAGCTTGTTTATAATGACTTTCACACCAGGATGTTTTCGCCAACTCATGTTGACATAGTCAAGCTTGTTATCATTAAATCCCATTTCTTGTCAAGAATTAACTTTTTATATCAAATCAAATTTCCATTTCAAGAATTAATTTAAACAAATCGTGCTGTGTTTATTAGCATATGACAATGTTTGAAGTCAAGAGAAGTCTCATTTTTAACAAAATTCACATTTTACTTTGGGAAAGGTAATGCTTGCTTGCCCCTGACAATTATGCTCATAGCATTGCATGTCTATGAACCCCAGCCCAGAGAAGCTAGATGAACATGCAATTTTCAGAATATGAATATGGCTGTTGATATGTATTGTGCACGGAAGCTATGGGTGTGTGTGGGTGTGTGTTGCTGTGTGGTGTGGGACGGTGTTGTGTGTGTGGGTGGGGTTGTGTGTGAGGGAGGTGTGTGTATTGTGTGTGACGGAAAAATTACCAAAGAAGAATGTTATAAAGCGCTCAAAGTATGAAACTTAACAAATCTCCTGGAAACGACGGGTTTACTGTAGAATTTTATCTTACATTTTGGCCGCTTTTAGGAGGGTTACTGGTAGATGTCTTAAACGAAGCATTTGAAAAGGGTTGTTTATCAACCTCTCAAAAACAAGGTGTTATAACATAAATTGAAAAAGATGGCAAAAATCCTTTATATGCTAAAAACTATAGACCAATTACATTGTTAAACACTGACTATAAGATAATCGCAAAGATAATGGCAAAACGAATAAAGGACGTTTTGAATGACATTATTTCTCCTGATCAAGTTGGCTATATAAATGACAGACACATTGGTGAAGCTATACGTTTGATAGATGATGTAATTTTTCACTGTAACAATTACTGTGAGGAAGAGATTTTCCTTATAGCAGTCGATTTCCAAAAGGCTTTTGACTCTGTCTCACATAACTTTCTTTTTAAAGTATTATAAATATTTGGGTTTGGACAATATTTTTGTTCTTGGGTTAAAACCATGTATAACGGAATTAGTAGTTGTATTATGAATGGAGGTCTCTCCACTGGTTATTTTGATATTAAGAAAGGGTTAAGGCAGGGTGACCCACTTTCACCGTATCTGTTTTTGGTAGTTATAGAAACCATGGCTCACGCGCTTAGGAATGATAGTGTTATTAAAGGAGTGGAATTTGGTGATTCTGAAGTTCGACAAATTTTATATGCCGATGACATGACTTTGTTTGTTAGGGATGAAACATCAATTAAAAGAATACAGGACATATTCCAAGCTTTCCATGACTTAAGCGGTTTAAAGGTTAACATAGAAAAAACTAATATAATGAGGATAGGAAAAAACAGGAATGACCTGGGAACACTACCATTTGGCAATATTGTAACGGAAATGAAAATTTTAGGCGTATATTTTTCCTTGGATGTAAAGAGGATGGAAAACCTGAATTATAAGGAGATTTTGAGTAAAATAAAAAGGATTCTGGGATGGTGGAAACAGAGAGACGTGACAATAATGGGGAAAGTACATTTGCTTAAAACATATGCCTTGTCAAAACTGAATTATGTTTCGTCATCATTAGTTGCTCCAAAGTGGGTAGTAACATAGATCAAGAAAATTTGTTTTGAATTTATATGGAACGGAAAAGACAGAATTAAAAGAGATATTTGTTACCAGGACTACGGAAATGGCGGCTTAAGGATGATAGATTTTGATTTATTTGTGAAAACTCAAAGAGTAATGTGGTTAAAACGGTTGCTTTATGGGGAAAGAAATATGGGCTGGAAGCGTTATTTTGACTATAGCTTTAGAAAAGTGGGAGGTAGGTTTATTTCACTCTGTAATTACGATGTTAAATTATTAAATTTAAAAGCACCAGTGTTTTATTTTGAGATGTTAAGGGCTTGGCAAGATATGGAGGAAAATCGGAATTTTAGTGCAGGAAAAGCTAATCCAATTTTTTTTCAATAATAAAGATTATATTTTGAGAGGTAAAATGATTTTTGATGAAGACTTGTTTAAGAAAAATATTTATCTAGTAGGTCACATTTTCGAGGAAGAGCAGGTGAGAACAATCGATTATTTTCATAATTTAGGTTTGAGTGCTGAAAATATCATGGAAATTTGGAAGTTAACTGATGTAATTTTGAAAAGCGGAAAATATAATGGGAATTTCCACCATTTATGCTCGAATGACGTACACAAGTACAATATCTCTTTGAAGATGTTTGGAAAGATAATTTTACTGAAAGATGTACCTTCTAGAAAGGTTTATGAAAATTTTGTAATAAATTTACAACATCTCTATACTTTACAAATAAGGGATGGCCACAATAATTTTGATGTCTCAAAAAAAGAAATCTCAGGAATATTTATAAGACCTAGAATCACAATAATCTTACCAAAAGTAAGAGAATTTCAATATAAATTACTTCATGGTGCAATATACACCAACGAACATTTGTTCAAATTTGGTTTTATAGATACTAATATCTGTTCATTCTGTAAACATAACCCGGAATCTTATGAACATTTATTCTGGCTTTGTAATGATGTTAAAGCTTTATGGCAGAGGGTCATTGAAAAACTTAGTTTGATAAAGCTTCAAAATGCAGAGTGGAAAGATATACATGTGGGAATTAATGGATCCGATCTTGAAGTGAAATTTTCTAACACGGTAATCTTTTTAATGAAATATATCATTTTTAGATCAAGGTCAGAAGGTAGAGTTCCTACTCAAGACGAGAGTATTCAGAGAGTCGTAGAATATCGAAATGAAGAAAAAGCAATAGCTATTAAAAGGAACAAGTTAGACAAGCATTTATTAAAATAAAATGTTCCGAAATAGCAGGACTGAGGGCGATATCCAGGTGTGATTTGGGAGAAAGTGACTGTGTAGGTGTGTGTGAGGGTGTATGTGTGTATGTGAGGGTGGGTGTATGTGTGATTTGGGGGGAGGGAAAATGAAGTTTTCCTTTGGGATGGGTGATTCTTTGGGATGTTTTGTTTTTTTTGTTTTTTACTCTTCTATTTTTTTTTTGATTTGCTTTGTTTTTGATGAGTGCAAGCCAAGTAATTTCATATAGTTTTAAATCATTGTTGAATATTTGATACATGAAAGGAAAAGTGTTAGGCATATTATATGTATTTTTTTAAAGGGGATCCTAGTGTCAGTATATCTATTTGTTTATTGGTTTGTTTTGGATTTGGGTCTCCTTTGTTTGTTCTTTCTTTGTATTCCATGTATAAATCGCCCTCCACAAATGAGCAAGGGAAGACTTTTTGTTTGGGGCGGGGGGGGGGGGGAGGAGTGGTGTTTCAACCATTTTTATAACTGATTTCATTGTTTCTCCTTTAAGTTATATATGATTTATGCTTGTATTAAGTTAGTGAAAAAAGTCAAAATATGAAATGTAAAATATTATTTTATGTGTTTTGAAATGTTATATTTTTGTTCATGGAATCAGAATAAAACAGTATGAAAAAAAGTGTATTGTTCAAGTGACAAGATATCTGGCAGGAGGGGGGGGGGGCGTGAATATGCGAATGAGGATAGAAGATCAGGAAGGGAAACTTAATTTCTAAAATTTCCTACCACATTTCTCTTCCTTGTTTTCTTTAATTCTTGTTTATTTCAACTTTTTCAAATTTCTTTGCTCATTTCTCTTCCTTGTTTTCTTTCTTGTTTATTTCAATTAGTGTTCAAATGTCCTATCTCATTTCTCTTCCTTGTTTTTTGTTGTTGTTTATTTCAATTGTTCAAATATCCTACCTAATTTATCTTCCTTGTTTTCTTTCTTGTTCATTTCAATTGTTAAATTTCCTACCTCATTTCTCTTCCTTGTTTTTGTCTCATCTGCATAGCAGAGTGAGACTATAGGCGCCGCTTTTCCGACGGCGACGGCGGTGGCGGCGGCGGCGGCGGCGGCGGCGTCAACATCAAATCTTAACCTGAGGTTAAGTTTTTGAAATGACATCATAACTTAGAAAGTATATGGACCTAGTTCATGAAACTTGGCCATAAGGTTAATCAAGTATTACTGAATATCCTATTAGAATTTCATGTCACATGACTAAGGTCAAAGGTCATTTAGGGTCAATGAACTTAGACCATGTTGGAGGAATCAGCATCGAAATCTTAACCTGAGGTTAAGCTTTTGAAATGTCATCATAACTTAGAAAATATATGGACCTAGATCATTAAACTTGGACATAACTTGTATTATTTCTTGTTTATTTCATTTGTAAATTTCCTACGTCATTTCTCTTCCTTATTTTTCTCTCTTGTTCATTTTAATTGTATATTTCTTACCTCATTTCTCTTCCTTATTTTCTTTCTTGTTTATTTCAATTGTAAATTTTATAACTCATTTCTCTTCTTTGTTTTCTTTCTTGTTTATTTCAATTGTATATTTCCTACCTCATTTATCTTCCTTGTTTTCTTTCTTGTTTATTTCAATTGTAAATCTTATACCTCATTTCTCTTCCTTGTTTTCTTTCTTGTTCATTTCAGTTGTAAGTTTTATACCTCATTTCTCTTCCTTGTTTTCTTTCTTGTTTATTTCAATTGCAAATTCATTTATACCTCATTTCTCTTCCTTGTTTTCTTTCTTGTTCATTTTAATTGTATATATCCAACCTCATTTCTCGACTTCCTTGTTTTCTTTCTTGTTTATTTCAATTGTTCAAATTTCCTACCTCATTTCTCTTCCTTGTTTTTTTTTGTTGTTGTTTATTTCAATTGTTCAAATATCCTACCTAATTTATCTTCCTTGTTTTCTTTCTTGTTCATTTCAATTGTTAAATTTCCTACCTCATTTCTCTTCCTTGTTTTCTTTCCTGTCTATTTCTTAAAGGACAAGTTAATCTGTCTCAACAGCAAAATAGTTTGAATGAGTTATTCAAACAAGCATATTATTTTTTGTCCATAACTGGATGAGAATCAGAAACAAATTTAACGATAGTTCTTAAAGCTTTGCAATTAATGAGAGAGATGATGACATCAGGAGTCACTAAAAATTGCGGTATCAGTTATAACAAAAAATAAGGTATTTTAAGTTGTGTAGATTTGATGAAAAATAGCTCTTGAATAAAGATGGATATTACTTTGAAAGCGTGTTTTACATTAAATAATCATGTCATATATGAAAGATATAACTTCGACATTATTGGTCCTGTTGGCCCTATCCCTATCATGTTAGTATTGTGCAAAAATGTTTAGCTTTTCTTTACTTTATAAAAAAAACCCTAATGTTATATCTTCATCATCTGGTTTCAAATTTTAAAATAAATTTTCAGTGTTTTTTTTCTTTACTTTCTTAATTGGCGTCGACTTGACCATCAAGCCAGATTGAGGTTAAGGGGTAAAAGATGAATTTCTGGGGCCTGTTGCAGAAAGAGTTGCGTTTAAACGCAAGTCAAAAATCAAACGCAAGTCCCAAATGCGCGCTGTTGATTGGTTGAAAATCAAGTTGCGCATGATTTTTAGAGTTGCGATCGATTGCAACTCTTTCTGCAACGGGCTGGACTGACAAATTCCAAATCCTGGCTGGAAATAAAGTGATTTGAACAGATAAAGAAAAGGTCGACTTTGTTTGTTTTTTGCCAGTAAAATTTGGGAAAACGTGCCACCCCCAGCATGGCCCCATGGCGTGTGTACTCAGCGGCACCCCCTCCCCTGGGGCGGTATTCTGAAAACGTTCTTATCTTAATTTTGTTCTTATCTACGTCACTTTCTTAAATTGGTATTCTGAAAACGTTCTTATTTTTTTCTTATCTTTTGTTCTTATCTTTGTTCTTATCTTGCTCTCCACCCAATGCTGAGCGCGTAAATTTACAACTCGCGCATATAATATACCAAAGCGCGCTAAAAGATAAGAACAGAATGTAGATAAGTGGTATTCTGAAAACGTTCTTATCTTTTTCTTTCTTATCTTTCACGATATTTAAGATAATATTTAAGATAGCAAGAGGGTTATCACATCTCACGATGTCCGCGTTTTTTCTTGCTCAAAATCGATGGCCTCTAGTAGTAACAAGTACCCACAAGTATTCCTCCCACCATTTATTTCATTCACCCTTTATTTTGCCCGTCTCTTTTTTCTATCCCTTCTTTCTTTTCCATTTTTTATTCCTTTCTATCTGTCTGTCTTTCTTCCTTTCTATCTGTCTGTCTTTCTTCCTTTCTATCTGTCTGTCTTTCTTCCTTTCTATCTGTCTGTCTTTCTCCCTTTCTATCTGTCTGTCTTTCTGTCTTTCTTCCTTTCTATCTATTTGTCTTTCTGTCTGTCTTTCTTCCTTTCTATCTGTTTGTCTTTCTTCCTTTCTATCTGTCTGTCTTTCTTCCTATCTGTCTGTCTTTCTTCTTTTCTTTCATTCTTCATTTATATCTTTACTTTTGTTCTGTTTGAATCTTTTAATTTCTTTTTTTTCTTTTGCTTTGTTTCATTTATACTTCATCTTTCTTCCTTTTTTATTTTCCCTTTTCGTTTTATCCCTTTCTTTTTTTTTCTTTACCGAGTCTTTTTTCTGCTTTCCCCCCGTTTCTCTTCCTTTTCCTTCTTTTTCTTTTTTCTTTCTTTCTTCCTTCACTTGTTGTAATCTTTATTTTTCTTCCATTCTTTCGTTTTTATATACATGCTTTTCCTTTTTTAATCATTCATTTTCCCCTTTTTCTTCCTTCCCTTTAATAATTCTTAATTTTTCTTATTTTTTTATTTCTGCTTTCTGGCACTTTTGTGTCTTTTTTTTACTTTCTTTTTTTTCTTTATTTTGCTCATTCTTTTTTTTCGTTCGTTCTTTATTTACTCTTTTTCTTTACTTTCTTTCTTCTCTCTGTCTTTCTTCTATTAACTTTTTCTTTATTCTTTCCATTGATTTTTTTTCGGTTTTTTTTCCCAACTTTTTAGTTTCCCTTTCGTTTTCTTTTTCTTTCTTTCTTTCTTTCCTTCTTTCTTTCTTTTTTTTCTTTCTTTCCTTATTTCTTTTTTCTATGAATTTACCTTTATTTCTCTATCTTTTTGTAGTCTTCATATTTGCGTCAAATTTCCTTTCATTTTTTTCTCTCATCTTTATTTCTTTGTTTAATTTTCTTTTTTTTCTCTCTTCCTTCACTTTTTACATTTTTATTCCCTTTTTTCTCTTTCTTTATATTTCTTTCTAACTTTCTTTCATTCGTTTTTTTTTAGACTTTTTTTTTCTTTTTCGGTTCCTTGTTAATTTATTTTATCTTATATTAGTTTGACCTTTTTCTATTTTTGTGTGTATTCCTTTTAGTTAATTTCTTTTTTTTTCTTCATTTTTGTTCCTTCACTTTATCATGGATAATTGTTCTATTTTTTTCTTCCTTTTCCTTCTTTTATTCATTCTATTTTCTTTCTTTGTTATTTTTGAATTCTTTTTGCTTGCTTTCTTTCGTTTACTCTTTATTTTTTTCATTATTTTCTGCTTTGTCCCTTTTATCTTTTTTTTCTGCTTCATTCTGACCCTTTTCTGTCTTCTTTCTTTCATACCTACTTACTTTCTTTCTTCATATTTTGTTCTGTATTCGTACCTGCTTTGTTTACTTTTCTTACTTTTTTTTGCACGTGGACGTCTCGAAATAATAAAATCAGCCATTGCGTATAAAATGCCTATTTCGCGCAATGCGCCAGAAACGGTGAACGCGCAGCGCCCATGATATTCTCTTCACATAAGGAACGCTTCTATTGGTTAAACTGCCAATATAAAGCGCATTTTGATTGGTAAAATCTTAAAAATGGGCGTGTTGGAGATAAGAAGGGGGCAGTCCTTACAGAGATAAGAACGCGTTAAGAAGATTTTCAGAATACCGATTTGCAATGATTTTAGCGTCTTCTTATCTCAGTGAGATAAGATAAAAGATAAGAACAAAGATAAGAACGTTTTCAGAATACCACCCCTGGGGTGGTCCTCTCCCCTCCCATTTTCACCCCGCCCGAGCCCATTCCTTTTCTTTCTGTGCCAGAGCCGCGCCCTTGGACTTGGCGAAAAATCAACTAATGAGGGAGCTCTTTGAAAACATTTACTTACGGTAATTCTGTACGAAATCTGCCGTGGCCGTAGGAATTTCGAGAAATATCCCAATTTTTACAACTTTGGTCTTTTAAATATATTCCAGGTAAGTGCATTTTCAATATTGATTACGTATTGTGAATAATTAGTGTAAATAATCTCGATAATGAGGAAATATGGCAAGAATATTGTCCAAACAACAAGTCTTGGGAATGAATGAGTAATTCCCACGGCCCACGGCACGGTTTCGTTAGCCTTCGGTATCGCATCCGCATGGAGCGGCCAGGGACGGGGATCGGGGACGACGCTGGTTGGTGCATGGTTACTTAGCTTAGGGCGAAGTTCGTGCAGGCTCCAGCTAGCAGCTCCATTTCACTACCGCTAGGGCTAGGCGCTACACTACGCTCCACCTACCCTAACCCAGGCCAGGGAGCTCTCGCACGCGCAGTGTGCGGTAGCCAGGAGGCTTCTAGAGATTAAGAATCATTTACTAACGTAGGTTACTCTCAACGAAGCCAGGTCTTCCTTTCTAGGCGATCCTGTATTTTAGGGGTCTAAATTATTTTAGGTTGCTAACTTCAGGCAACAGCTCCACGGGCTGGTGATGTATAGGGGCCGGGGGGGGGGGGGGGGGTGGTATAGAAATAGAATGACGGTATACTATAAAGCCGTCGGGGTGTCACGTGACCCGGGACTAGTCATGGCCGAGCGGGGGGGGGGGGGGGGGGGTATGCAGTGAAGAAATATAGTGCCATGCAGCACGCCTTGGTTTTAGGGGGGTTTATTATTTGGGGCATAATAGGGGGTATATCTGACTTCTGAGCACTTATGGGTATACCACCCCCCCCCCCACCCCTATATATCTCATGATACCCCATTGGTAAATACAACTTTACATCATGTACATCTACTACATAGGCGTGTAGTAGTAATCCTATAATAGCATACGTACGCACTACTGTTGCCTGAACTGAAGTTAGCAACCTAAAATAATTTAGACCCCTAAAATACAGGATTGCCCCTTTCTAAATTGTGTGTACCACCAAAAAAACAAACTAAAGTTTAACTTTCGCCCCCGAGATTTCTACTTTCTTTCTAAAACTAAGATCTAGCCCCAAATCATGTACATGGGTAGACCAAAAGCTTCAGTCTCTGTATTTTGGTTGTTCCGCTGAACTGCGTTGGCTCACTCACCAATACATAGACTGAAAAGCTTGGAGGCCCGTACGTACAGACAACGTATTTTAGCAGTAACGTTAGATCGAACAGCGGGAACCCGATTTTCCGATCGTTTTTTTGTACATAAAATGTCATATTATGAAAAAGAAATCACATCCATATTTACGAAAAAATGTTTAAAATTCAGAAATATCGTACCTTAGACCTCAGTTACCGCTAATTCTTTTGAAATGATGATCGAAACATCGTCATCTTCGATCCTTTCGTTGGTCAAGGTAAGTTGCCATCTTGGATGACGTCATCATCATTACAGACGTATTTACCAGTCGCTACCTATCGCGATTTGTGCCGCTGCTTTGCGCTGCGCTTGGACATATTGATGTGCGTGCGTTCGGAACTTGTCGCTCGCATTGATTGGCCAAGATATCGAAAATTTAATCGGAAAGCCTTGATAAAAGCACAACTCGTTGACGGCTGCCATATTTTCCTCTCCGGCAGAAAGTCAAAAAATAAGGAATAACCCGGGGAATAACTCATCGGTAACGTATATTTTCAAAATATAAAATGTATATGATATCAATAGAAAGATTAGAGTCTAACGAAAATAGTGGACCTTCGTCCAAGATAATATAATGTCATTTAGAATCTAAAAGAAGTAACAAATCTGGACAAAACCAGTCCGCCGAATTGTCGGACCAGATTACACATGAAGGCTTGTACTGACACATTGCCGTCGGTAATGGGGATTGTAGTAAAATGTCAGAAATTGTTGAATAAATCCCCAGAAACGACGGTTATTCCTGTCTAGTACATGGGATACAACTTCATTTATGACTTTTCTACACTATAAATTTTATTTTTAAACAATAATTAATTAATCAAAAAAATTAGAAAAATATGAAAAGACGGAAGAGACTTGCCCGATGTTTACACCGCCATCTTGTTTTCTATTGACTTCTTCACCCATGATACGGACGCTATCGTGGGTGAAGAACAATAGAAAACAAGATGGCGGCGTAAACATGGGCAAGTCTCTTCCGTCTTTTTATGATATTTTCCCCCTTTTTTGGATGAATTCTTGTTTAAAAATAAAATCCATAGCGTAGAAATGTCGGAAATGAAGTTGTATCCCATGTACATGATTTAGGGCTACATGTAGATCTTTCAGAAAGAAAGTAGAAATCTCGGGGCAAAAGTTACAGGTTTTTTGGTGGTACACGCAAATGTATAGAAAGGAAGACCTGGCTTCGTTTGAGAGTAACCTTACGTTAGTCGTTAGTAAATGATTTTTACTCTCTAGAAGCCTCCTGGCTATGTGCGGGAGCCCAGGTGCTTACCGTCTATTTGACCATACTCACTCACAGGACTAGCATGATTTATGGTCTAAATATTTCTCCAAATGAATTGTTAAAACAGAAATTATGCACTTACCCACGATTATATGGATGAAGGTCTACTGGCAGTTTCCTGAGTGACATCGGGGCTCAGACTGGAACCTCAAAAAACGAAAAGTTCTCTCCTTCTACCCCAGTCTCGATCGGCCGTTTTTGTTATGAATCATAACAAAATGACCTTCATCCATATAATCGTGGTAAGTGCATAATTTCTGTTTTCACATTTCATTTGGAGAAATATTTAGACCATAAATCACGCTAGTCCCGTGAGTATGGTCAAATACACGGTAAGCCCTGCGCGGGCGGGAGCTCCCTAGGTTACACCTACCCGAACTTCGGGACGGTGAACTCGATCAGATATTCCGAGTCACAAAGGAGGGATGGAATGAAAGATAAATAACTTTAATATCTTACTCAAGTTACTGAACACTGGTATTTCACTCCGTGTCCTAGACCAAAAGCTTCGGTCTCTTATTTTGGTTGTTCACACTCATTCAATGAACAAGGTTATGATATAACCTTGTTCTCACTTAAATATCTCCATATGTGGCAAAATAAGGGTGGCAATGTTTGGTTTATTTTTCTTGGGGGCAAATGCTTGATTTTTTTGCACTGACAATTTCCATTACATCTATTATTCATCCAAATTGACTCTTATCTAAATTTGATTCTTTAAATCATTTTTTTCTTAATTAAAAATAGAGATAAAAAAATGAGAATTTTCTTGCCATATTACTTTCCACCAATAGATGGCGTACAAAAAATATGCCCCAAATTCAAGTTTTTGAGCGCTCTGGTGAATACATAAATTATTCCCAAGTTGCTAATGAAAAATAAATTGCAACTGTATAGAAATTAGTAATTTTGGTCACAAGAGTGATATTTTAATGATTTTTAATTTTGGTCACAAGAGTGATATTTTAATGATTTTTTAAAGTGTGTGCTCTGTACAACATTGGCATACCATAGTCCTACCTGTAGATTCCCCACAGGCAGGGTGGTAGCACTTGTTACGCTCTTCTCTTTTCATTTTTGGGGTTTTGCTATCAGGTTCCGACTAGCTTCTCCATTCTAATTGATTACAGGAAGTGGTTCCAGGAAAGCCTTTGATCTTAATGTTGGATTTAAGCCAATGCATGGAGAGGGGAACTAGTTAGAGCTGATGTTGATATCCATCAACCAACGAATCACATGCTTACTTGGAGACTAGCACCTGACAACCTTAATTAATTGAGAAATCTCTGCTTTAGTACAGCATTGCTGAATTCTGAATGGAATTTTAATTGTGTTGATCTACAAAGCAAATGAGATGGCATTGTCAACGATGAAAGCATTTCAACCAGGTATCAAGCAGGCTTTGAATTTTAAGAGAGCTTCAAAAAGCTGGAGCCTAGCTGTTACTTTCTACCGTCCTCAGAGCAATTTCTCAGCTGTCCATGAATACAGCCCAGCAAAGGAAAAGTCCAGGCCAGTTGTGTCCTTTTACAACCAGAGTGCAATCGATGTTGCTGCAAAAAAGGTACATGTGCATGTACTGTATGATGCTTTTTTTCAACCCCCTCCCCCCCATTTAGTGCATCTAATGTGTAATGCCCTAAAAGAGTTTATGTAAAACTTGTGAAGGATATAAATTTGAAAGTGTGTTCTAACTTCTATTTGGTAAAATTTTATTATGCAAAAACGAAAATTTATTTATGAATATCTTTGTTTTTTTGTGGGAAACCACATCTCAAGCATGGAATGGGATGAAAATTTTAGAATGAGTCTTTGTCTGTAGCATTTTGATATCCAATAAAACTAAATTGTTTGATGAATTTAAAATAACCAAAGGCAATTTTATAAAAAATGAGACAAAATTCAAAATGAGAGTGGATGCTAGATAACAAAAAAAATGAATATTTTTTAAAAAGAATCAGTGGCCAGTTATTTTTGTATTGGAATGTCCATGGAAGGTGCTACTTGGGTATATTTCAGTAGAGTATACGATGGGTATACAGTTATTACCAGCTGTAAAACCATGTGCCAATTGCCACATGGGGAATCTGTACATCTTGATTTTAATACATGTTAAGGCAGATTTCTTGCCTGAAACATTCAAACTTTTAATTGTTTAAAATACTTGGATACATTGTGATAGATGAAGGACCAAAAATCATCTTTGCATTGGTGTAAACATACAATGCCACAATATTTTTTTTATATTCAGGGTGTATAAAAAAAATTAGGAAACCCAACTTCAGTGTCTTGAGAAAAATATCATGTACATGTATGATAACAAAACTTGTATTTTCTTAACTAAGTAGTGTGTCTTATCTTATCTCATTCAAATGGTACATTGATTATGTTTCTATGTCCACACATCACTTAAGACCAGTGTCAGTGGGGGGGGGGATCCTAACATTGACCCAGAGAGTGTTACAGGTTGTATATATGGAGGAGAAGCATTCATTTCCTGTATAAATAAAACTACATATAAATTGATATATAATAGATGAAAATAACTACTTTAACACAAGAATGATATAAACTCATGACCTTGCAATAAAACCATACCCCAAAATTCATATTTCTATGATACTCAACCTTTTCTCTTGCTTCTTAATTCTGTTCATTTCTTTTATCAGCCCTCTGTTCGTCTAACACCAGCTACCCTCCTGTACACTGGGAAGTCACCTGATGGCAATCATCTATTGGTAAGTTAATTTAGATTTAGAAGACAGGTTCTCAGTTAGTCTGTTGAGGTGACACATTAGGAATTTCCACTACGCCACTACCATTATCCATAACCAGAGGCCCCGTTGGAATAGTATGACAACTTTTAATTGTCCAAAAACTTATTTAATGTGAAAAAGGTTAATCAAATTTCAACACAGTCTATTTAAAAAAGTATCTTAGTTTTATGATAGATTTTTTTTATATCAATTTGAAGATGCTGCTCTTCAAGGTGTAATATGACACAAGTGGCCTGCAAGCTGTAGGTTTATTTCTGTAATTCAATTTGTGTACTGTTTTCTTTTTATTCAAGGAAATATGGAAATAAATGAATTAATCAAGGTCATGTCACCATATCCCAAAATGTAGCAACTCACTTAAACTATGAGCCACTGCATTATGTTGTGGTTTTTTATTACTTAGAGTTAAAGACGTAGTGTGTGATTGTTACAATCACTTCCAGATATATTAATTTCCACTTTGTTTACATATACTGTACATGTGCATGTAGTGCACCTGTGAACTGTATTTGGTGTGCAGGGAAATTAACGTCAATTAGAAATAAAATCTATAAAAACAGAGTATATTTGATGGTCCGATCGAATTAGATATTGAGAAAGTAATGACGCCCTTCGATATATGCCTTTATTGTTGATTTTGGGGGAATTATTAGGTGTGTCAAATGACTGATTTGACTCGTTAATAAAGTGATGATGATTATTATTTGGTCTAATTTCAATTATGGAAGGTAATGAGTTTTAAAAAATCATGATACATTTGATTTACTTCCATTTTAAATGTTAAATATCTTGATATGGACCTGTTGGTAACTTTGATTAAAATTTTAAATATTGTATTCAAAATGAATTCCATTTTAATACACAGAGGAGTGCCCAATATCTACACAAAGAGTTGCCAGTGCGGGTAGCACATCGTATTGCAGAATTCCGTGGTCTACCCTTTATCGTTGGCTGCAATCCCACAATCCTTCATGTTCATGAACTCTACATCCGTGCATTCCATCTTCTCTCAGAGTTTCCATCAGTGAGTTTTTGTTTTTTCTATGTCATACTTCATCAATATTAAACACCATTGTAAATAAGATAGACAATGGAGATGCATTTCATGTGAGTTTCTTTTTTAGTTTTAGGATGTACACATACATGTACTGACAACAGTTTGTATTAGGCCTGGGTTAAACTGATATAAAAAGTTGCATGCCAGCTGCAGACTGGAGCATAATTATAATAATAATAATTGGGATTTATATAGTGCTTTATCAATCTATGATTGCTCAGAGTGCTTCACAATTATTACTTGGTCACTGGATTCATAGCATTTCAAGCAGCCTGTTAGGCACACACTTGCTTAACCAACCACAATGACGGTTGTTTCTTACTGGTACCAAATTAGCACCTGGGTGAGAATGGCAAAGTGTGGATTAACGCCTTGCCAAAGGACACTAGGCCATGTTGGGATTCAAACACACGACCCTCTGATTATAACCGCTACAACACAGCACTTCAACAGCGGACCGTATAGTGTGGGGGCATGATGGTCTTATGGTTATGACTCTCATATTTCAATCTGAGGGACGTGGGTTCAATTCCAAGCCATAGCGTGTTTTCCTTCAAGAAATGTATCCACATTGTGCTGAACTCAACCCAGGTGAGGTGAATGGTTACCTGGTAGGAATTTATTTCTTGAAACACAGCGTGGGTAACAGCTGCTCTGCTAAAGCCAGGGTAATTATGCTGCATTCCTGTAGAGCTCTTAGAGACTTCTGATATAAGTGTTTGTGCTATATATTTATAAGCAAGTAATATTAAATTGGCCCAGGGCTGCATGTCTTGCATTCTTTCCCTTACTTGCCACATACAATGTATTGTCTCATTTAGACCATAAGCTAGTGAAATCTTGCATCTCGGATGGGCTTATAATGCCACTCTCCACCCAGGTGTAGTAAATGGGTACCCGGTAGGATGGAATTCCTTGAATGCTCGATCGCCGATCAGTAATATAGCAGTGCTGAAGCCGGGGTAATAGTATGCAGCGCTTAGAAACATTTGTATTGAGCGCTATATATATATATATGTTGCACATATTATTATTGTTAAGATCAAATCACTTTTTTGAAAATCAACTATAACATCCCCCAGATTTGCAAATGTATTTATCTGTTTATTATACTAAAAATACATGTATTTCCATTACAGTGTAGTAGTCTGTAATGAATGCAATATTGTCATTAATAAAAGTCTGTTACAATTTCCAAATACCATACATCACTGTATTTGAGATCTGCCAGCTGAACCAACAATGTTAATAATCAGATGCTTGCATTTGTAGCACAACAATAATGATATTGAGTGACTTCCCCATTTTAATATTGTAATTCTATAAACTGAAGTGAAATATTTATCAGTGCTTCTAATCCTAAAGATTGTATTGAGTGCACTGTATGTTAGCATATACATGTAAGCTTGCATACTGTACCTGGTTTACATAGTGTGCATGCCAAGTGGAGTTGCTTACATTACACTGTATTGAGTTTCAGTGTAATGAATATCATTGACCCCTAGACATGTAGGCCCATACATATCAAATACAGAAATGTTTTCGATAATACAGTGCTCAGTATGCTTCTCAGTACACAGCACTTTGAAAAATACAATGTCAATCTTTCTGTGTGGTTTTTATTATGGTTTATAGAAAGGCACATGATTCATATCTAATTTGAAAGTTATGAATTTATTACAAAATACATGGAATACACATTACACCTTGCACAGTAGCATTTGATATATTGAATATTTGGTTTTGTGGTTTACTTTTAAAACCAGATGAGCTGAATAGTTGCATGTTAGTATTCAATGCTAGTACTACTGTTGGGTGAGCCCCGTACAGCACTTGATTGCTGATTTCACAATTTAAATTTTGCATATATTATTTACGACCCACCCCCATTTCCCATGTTTATGGTCTACAGTCATACCCTAATAAATAGACCTTAAATGCATTGATGCCATCGCACCACCTTCTTTATAAAGGCTAAAGCCATTAGAAGCCAGTTGCCTTGCATGCATGGGTGATCTCTGACAACTCCTACACTTATTCCCATGAGAAGGAGGCTGTGACTGAGATTGTGACATCACATTCCTAAGGTCTAAATTGCAGATATGATTGTGATCTTTAGGGCTACATGTATCTACCAATACTGGTGTTTATTAATTCATTCTTCAACTGACAAGATTGATAGAAAACTGTGGAATTCAACATTTTTTTCTGTCCTGAACAAAGTTCGGCAGAGACTTAATATTAACCACTTTTCCTGTGGGTCTGTTACAAATTTTTGTTGTTTTTGTTAAACTTGCTCTCATTTCTTTATTTCTGCATCAATTATGTTGACACTTGTTACATATGATCTTTGGGTAGTACCATACATGTATGTGTGCTAATGAGGGTGATGACGTCAAATGTCATCTAGGGGTCAAGAGGTCAAATGATATGAGGTCACGTCCATCCCTTTTATTTTTTGTTTTTGTTCAACTTGCTCTCATTTCTTTATTTCTGCATCAATTATGTTGAAAATATGATCCTAGGGTAATACCACATGTTGTTGAGGATGAGGGGGTCAAAGGTCATCTACAATGTAGGGGTCAAAAGATCATATAACATGTTTTAGTGATTGCAAAATCAGGCAAGCCTCTGGGTTTGTGTACAACTTGTAAAATACATGTACAATGAACATCAACATCCCCATGTGTATGATCTAAACCATTTCTGTGAAAATGAGATCTTCAGTAAAATTCACCAACATGATGAAATTAGGAGAAAGCAACAGTTTATGATTTTTTTTGTCATCATAATCTTAATTGACATCATCATATCATCATTGTCATTAGATTATCATCATCTTCAACATTGATCATTCATTATTGCACACTGCAGTATGCATTTTTTCCATTAATTTTCTATTTGTGTCATCATCTTCAACATTATTCATCATCGCACACTGTGCATGCATTTTGGCTATATTAAATTCTAAAGTTTTTTATTTGATTTTATTGAAATACTTGATCATCCACTGTCATCATGGTGTGGTTTAAAGTGCAGCCAGGTTCTTATAGGTTCAAGGTTTCATGTTTATCTACGTACCAATGTATATTCCATCTCTTCCCTCATGCTCACAGCAGGGGAGTAGGAAACCATGAAAATATCAAATTCAATATTATTGAAGTGAGCATGTTGGAATGTTGTTTCATTGTATGATGGTTGCTACAGTCCATAATGTTTTTATACTGTATATAAATTTGTTTCTATGTATTGCTGTGTACACCACATCCATTTAGAAATGAATCCAGTTTGAAAGAAATGAAAGGTATTTCATAACGAATCTCGCCTTGTTGACATCTATGTCAACAAGGCAAGATTAATTATTTTATCTCGACAAGTCGATTGCATTTTAAAGGTTTGGTAACGTTTGACCCTATTAAGAAATTAACTTGCAGGATATGTATTTGCTTAGAATTTTTAATACAATGGTGGATTGCATAATGCATTAGAACTGTCAAGTGTATACATTCTTCTTTCTTCTGTTTTATTGGTTTTCATAAAAAAACAGTTACAAAAGTGTATACATGTACATTCTACCCAATGGCTGCACCACAAAGTATACAATGTGTCATTCTCATGAGCCCCAATGAGATCTATGACATGTAGCATAAATAATGATAGTAATTAAGTAAATTACCAAAGATAACTGTCCAATATCCTGGCTATTTCCTGCCTAATTGTTTGGAAGTTGAAGAGTTTTCAAGACAGGTGTACAGATCGGTCATTAGATTCGGCAATATTTATCATCGAAGTAAAAAAGTGTGACTCCATAGTCATTCATCCTTATGTCAACTGATCCTAACAGACCTTTAGTGGCTTGAATGCCTGTAATTAAAATAGTTGATAACAAAATAAATACTTGGCGCTAAACTACTTTATTGCATATGGTATATTTCTTTATTCGCAAGTTGCATTATTGCTATGCTGTAGCAAGAGACTATAGCATACATTTAATATCATCTCAGATAATTGGTAATAATTTGTTTTATGACTGGTCTATGTCTCAAAAGATTTTTTATGTCATATCTTTTATCATTTGATAAATAGACCACTTCTTGTAGAAGAGTTAGATCAAGGATATTGATCTACCTTAAAATCACTCTTATTACATTTTATTGTTTGTCTAGATCCGAGACATGGAGACAGAGAGACAGTACTGTAAGATGGTGAAGACACTATTAGATGACCACAAAGATGTTGTAACCCATCTAGCTGAAGGCTTCAGAGAATGCAGAAAACACATCACAGTAAGTGAGCCTATCAGGTACATAATGATGCGATTATTAATGTTATCAAAACACCTTACAAATGTACATCTATGTGTAGAGTACTATGAAATAAGATCATACAAGTGACCCAAGAATTTTTTTTTATGTCTTTTAGGTATTAACAGCTTACACATGCATAGCTGCAATCTTTACCATCAGACGTTTGGCAAAGCTTGTGATGCTGCTTGGCAAAATTTTATAATGAAGAACATGCACATTATTTGTAGCACTCATTCAGTAAACTACGAATGGGTATACTAGCTACATGTACGACAAGGCATTTTTTTTTTACTTTACACATCTGTGATGAGAATCTGTCCAACTTCCTATTTGCAATCTATCATAGGCTATTCCGAATAAAATAAGGCACATGTTCTAAGTCAAAGCCACTTTGGCCACATCTTCCAGCAGCACTCTTGGGAGGAATTTTATGTAACCTGTCAGCACAGACTATTATTAACAGCTCTGAAAAATTTGGTGAAATCCTTTAGATTTAAAGAGGCACAGCACCGGTCTGCGACTGATAATGACTAGTATGCTGACAAGCTTCAAGAAATAGTGCCTTGATGATTGTGGGCTTATCAGTTAATGAAGTTAATATTAGTTGATTTCACTTCAATCTTCTTACAGGATGAGAGCCTAATACACAATTTTTTGGATCGCGTCCTCACTTCAAGACTAGGTATTCGGATGCTGGCAGAACATCATCTAGCTCTTCATCAAGATAAGGTAACAATTACTTGATGAACTTGTTGGAAGAGAATATTGATTTCTATATGTTTGTACAGAGGCCTACCTCGGCCCATTCTATTAATAAAAGAGAGTGGTTGTCACTGGTCAGCATCACTGTTAGGAACTTTTCACAACCACTACTCAGACACTTTATAGAATGTTGAGAATCTATTGTCACAAGCCCTTCATGATAAAGAATCCTTTGCTTTAGAACAAACAACATCTTTGCAATTTTTTCATCAGCTCAGAATCTTAGGACAATCTGCTCTCCAGGTTCACCAGTTTTCAACAAAGACATGTGAACTGTTCATTGTGACTTGACGGGCATTTTCAGTAGATGTCGAATGTTGTAGAATCCGTCCCCATTGCAATTGCAAAAGCCCACTAATAATAGGCCTCAAGAGTGTTTTCCTAAATGAATTAAGGGTGTGTAAGCCTTGTAGGTGATTAATTTTGCATTGCTGGCTCTCCATAATTGAGATTGATTTTGAACAATTGCAAAACTTCAATTAAATGGCAGTGCCGAGTTAATGTTTTTAAGCTGTGACACGCTAAGATGTCTGTCTGCCTACTGTATGTGTGTGTGGATAAGGCCTTGTTTCTTTGACGCGATTGAGATTCACTCTCTCAGTTAAAACAGATTTCCAAAATCTTTCTAACCGGCAACAAACGATACTAGTAAAGTATTAAAGACTCAGGCAGTTTGAACCAATAGATAATTAATTTCTCTCGAAAAAAGGGTCAATCTTAATTAGTTATGTAATCTTACATAATGTCAAAGCAAGTAATTTTCTTTTGTTTTTGCCTTTCTGTTATCCCTTGTTGTACTTTTCACCATCGAAGCACAATGTGACTCATTCCTTCTCTTGTGAGTGTGGTTGGTGTACAAGAATAGTTTAGTTTTCTAATATTATGAAAAAAAAAATAAGTTTGACATGTTGGTATTATCAGACTATTGTTGATATTTTGCTCACCAGAATGACTCCATTGGCATCATTGCCACCAAGATGGCCCTCAAGAAAGTCATTGAGAAGTGGGTCTCATTTGCAAGGTAAGGATGAAATAACTTAGCTGGTGATTTCCACTAGTAGTTTTTGTCTCACCTGCGAAGCAGAGTGAGACTATAGGCGCCGCTTTTCCGACGGCGGCGGCGGCGTCAACATCAAATCTTAACCTGAGGTTAAGTTTTTGAAAAGACGTCATAACTTAGAAAGTATATGGACCTAGTTAATAAAACTTGGCCATAAGATTAATCAAGTATTACTGAACATCCTATTAGAGTTTCATGTCACATGACCAAGGTCAAAGGTCATTTAGGGTCAATGAACTTAGACCATGTTGGAGGGATCAACATTGAAATCTTAACCTGAGGTTAAATTTTTGAAATGTCATCATAACTTAGAAAATATATGGACCTAGTTCATGAAACTTGGACATAAGGTTAATCAATTATCACTGAACATCCTGCACGAGTTTCACATCACATGACCAAGGTCAAAGGTCATTTAGGGTCAATGAACTTTGGCCGAATTGGGGATATCTGTTGAATTCCCATCATAACTTTGAAAGTTTATGGATCTGATTCATGAAACTTGGACATAATAGTAATCAAGCATCACTGAACATTTTGTGCAAGTTTCAGGTCTCATGATTAAGGTCAAAGGTCATTTAGGGTCAATGAACTTTGGCCGAATCGGGGGTATCTGTTGAATTACCATCATAACTTTGAAAGTTTATTGGTCTAGTACATTAAACTTGGACATTAGAGTAATCAAGTATCTCTGAACATCCTGTGCGCATTTCAGGTCACATGACCAAGGTCAAAGGTCAATGAACTTTGGCCGAATTGGGTGTATCTGTTGAATTACCATCATAACTTTGAAAGTTTATGGATCTGATTCATGAAACTTGTACATAAGAGTAATCAAGTATCACTGAACATCCTGTGCGAGTTTCATGTCACATGATCAAGGTCAAAGGTCATGTAAGGTCAATGAACTTTGGCCATGTTGGGGTTTTTTGTTGAATAACCATCATATCTCTGTAAGTTTATTGGTCTAGTTCATAAAAAGTGGACATAAGAGTAACCATGTATCACTGAACATCTGCGAGTTAGAGTAGTATTCAAAGTCAGCACTGCTGCTATATTGAACCGCGTGATGCAGGTGAGACGGCCAGAGGCATTCCACTTGTTTGTATAGTTCTTCATCATTCAGAACTTATGGTATCAGATGTCAGGATTCATTGCATTTTTGCTCAATGTTGCGACATTGGTTGGTTTTGTCCAATTACTTGTTCAAATTATGTATAGTGGATATATAATAGCAGAAGCAGCAACACCGAACATGAGTAGTTTTAGAAGTAGATGTTTTATCATCATTTATCAGATCTGATAATGTTACTTAAATGGTGTATCTTACAATGAATATTGTAATATGTGAATGTGTAATAGGATGAAAGAAACTAACACAAACCAGTGATCTTGGCTGATTATTGCTAAATCTGATGTATGTGATGAAATTGTCTAATTCCAGAGAGCAATGTGAGTTGCGGTATGGCTATGCTCCTAGTGTGAAGATCAATGGACACACTGGGGCCACTTTCCCGTACATCATCCAGCCCTTAGACTACATGCTTCCAGAACTTCTCAAGAATGCCATGAGGTACTCCACCTAATCACAGATTAATGATACATTATTCAATCAATATCTTACCACATAAGAACTGCAATTTGATATACATGTACTATACGTACCTTCTTGTCAAAAGGATTTATATGATACAAAGAATGTTTTGTTACCATGATTGTTTTCTGTGTTGGCTCTGCTTTGCAGATTGCCCTTGTAATAGGATTCAGGCTAGCTGACATGTTCAGTGTACATATACATTATCCATTCCTTGGGGAGAATTATAATGAGAAGTCAAGTAGCACTCAAACATGGATGATAATGCCCATGTGTACATGCAGACTTGCTGTTTCCATACTACTCAAGTTAATCTGTGAAAACTGTAAGAAAATATATCCTTGAGAATTCTGTATTCTTGAATCATGATTCATTCCTGCCACAATTCTTCAATAATATCTCTGCTCTTGTGGTATAGGTATGACAACATACCTATTCAATAGAATATTTGAAGATCATCAGCTAAATACCAAATTTGGAAAAAATGATTTCTCACTCCCTGGAAACAAGTATTGGTGTATGGTATGTTTGCCATGAATAGTTGGTCTTTAGAATTGTGAATAGTTTGTAATTTTTTTGGTTGTTGTTTTTATGTACATAATTCTTCTGCATATTTTTTCTGATATACAGAGCAACAATTGAGAGTCACTTGGACACACCAATGAACCTACCAGATGTTATCATTACCATAGCCAGTAATGACATCGATTTCATCATTAGGTGAGTATTAATTGAATTTTTTGTCCTCATCTCTGTTCTGTTTTGAAGTGTTATTCTCCTCATTACAGTTCCTTATTTTGAAGATTAGTGAGACTCAAAAGGTTAACGAGACGAAAGATTTGTTGATATAAATGTTCGTTATTCTGAACAGTTGTTAGTCTGAAAATGAATTGAGATTCATAAACTTCTAGTTACTCAGACTAGTTATCAAACCTTTGGAATAATGAAGCTCCTCCCTTTTCAAATAAACAGATCTTTGGATCACAAAACCTTTTTTGTCTCGCCCACCAGAGGTGAAGGCGAGACTTAGGGATCCAAATGTCGTCCGTCCGTCACAAATCTAATGACACATAACTCCACAACCGTAAGTCGCTTTTCAACCAAACTTGGATGGTAGATGGACTTGGGGGACCTGCATGTTATGCTGCAGTTGGAGGTCACATGGTAAGGTCAAAGGTCATTTTCAGGTCAACGTTAAAGTTTACATGCAAGACTCTCTTATGACACCTAACTCCTCAACCGTAGGTCGCTTTTCAACCAAACTTGGATGGTAGATGGACTTTGGGGACCTGCATGATATGCTGCAGTCGGAGGTCACATCGTAAGGTCAAAGGTCATTTTCAGGACAACGTTAAAGTTTACATGCAAGACTCTTATGACACCTAACTCCGCAACCGTAAGTCGCTTTTCAACCAAACTTGGATGGTAGATGGACTTGGGGGACCTGCATGTTAGGCTGCAGTTGGAGGTCACATGGTAAGGTCAAAGGTCATTTTCAGGTCAACGTTAAAGTTTACATGCAAGACTCTCTTATGACACCTAACTCTGCAACCGTAAGTCACTTTTCAACCAAACTTGGATGGTAGATGGACTTGGGGGACCTGCATGTTATGCTGCAGTTGGAGGTCACATGATAAGGTCAAAGGTCATTTTCAGGTCAACCTTACCTAACTCCGCAACCGTAAGGTGCTTTTCAACTAAACTTGGATGGTAGATGGACTTGGGGGACCTGCATCAGGTCACATGATAAGGTCAAAGGTCATTTTCAGGTCAACCTTACCTAACTCCGCAACCGTAAGTTGCTTTTCAACCAAACTTGGATGGTAGATGGACTTGGGGGACCTGCATGTTATGCTGTAGTCGGAGGTCACATGATAAGGTCAAAGGTCATTTTCAGGTCAACCTTACCTAACTCCGCAACCGTAAGGTGCTTTTCAACCAAACTTGGATGGTAGATTGACTTGGGGGACCTGCATGTTATGCTGCAGTCGGAGGTCACATGATAAGGTCAAAGGTCATTTTTAGGTCAGCATTAAGATTTATGTGCAAGGCTCTTAAGGCAAGTGTTATTCCATCCCAGTCATATTACAATGAAGTTTCGATACAATTCTGTTGCATGCCCTCGCGAATCACGATATTTCTGGTTATTTTCATACGTGGGCGAGACACAAAATCGCTTTTGCCTTGTGTTTTAGATTAACAAATCTTTCGAAAAAGGTCACAAATGTTTGGCCCTTTTCCATTTCATGGTGTACATTTGTGTAAGTTTCGAAATAACACCACTCATTCTCCCATTGCCACAATGCTTGACCATTTAAGGTCTGATTCATGGTCTCCTTGAGGCAATACTTTGACTTATATTTTATCCATGTACTCTGACATGGTGACAAGCGACTGTCAATAATCTGTGTTTGAGTACAACCCATATTTCCTCAAGTGCTGGACAAAGCAGAAGACAATGCCAGCAGTCTTTTCCCGACCATGCGCATTCTGCCATCTTGTTATGACAGAAATATGATTCTTTAAATGCAACTCTATGACAATCTCTTACCCGATAATGTAAACTTAATATTTAATCTTACATTAGATATCAACCATAGATCAGACATAGCATGTAATAAAAAGTTACAATCTGTCTTAAGATGGTTGTATCTCTTTTAAATTTTAGGGCACTGTAATGTATGTATGTTGTGTTTTTCACATATTTCATAAGTGCAGAATGAGTTTGATTTAAGAGCATTTGAAAACATTTCCTCCCTGGTAAGGATGGAGTGAATTTCAACTTTAATATCACTAAAATAGTTAAGTCTTACTCATTCTGGACCCAAATGGTCTTATTATACCTTTTTGTCTCCAACCAGTCCATGTTATGATAATTATTTGGTCTATTATGCCATTTAATCTGTTAAAATTTTGTCATATTGCCCGAGTTGAAAGTTTGAAACGAACAGTGCACTGGAATCAGACCGGTGGCTGCCAGTGACTGTTGCAATATCGTGCAGACCAGTCAATTGATGATAAGGGAATACATAAGAAATTCAGAGTCAAACACTCTGAAAATTAGTTCATTTATAAAATTGAATTTCATTAAAGTTTCATGTCATATTAAAAACTATTAAAGTGGCAGTATGGAAATAAAATTACCATGTAGGACTTCTCAATTTCCCTGCTTGAATTTATCGTCCTGTAACATTATGATACTGTTGCATTCGCAATGCCATGTATGCTTACAACTATGATTAGTTATTACATTTCTTCACTTCTCATCCTGAGATGGCACCTATTTCTAGTGGTCCTGCAGAGTAAGTACGAGTTACAAACCTGGGGGGGGGGGGGGGGGGGGGGGCCACTTACATTGACGAGTGGATACCATGCGCGACCAAAAAAACATGTAAAAAGGATGTCTTTTTCATGATAGGGCATGTTACATACGTAACGTGATAAGGGTATCTATTTCGCTAGGAAAAGTATGTGTTTAGGGTCGCATTTGCGGGGATGATAAAACAAAATTAAAATATTTTATAAAGGATGTCCTTTTGCCCCAACACTTCGTGTTAAGATTCCGATTTGCGCGAGGTGTAGAAGGTGGGGTAGTACTAAACCAAATAAGGTAAAGCCGACGACCGAAGGACCGGTAACAATGAAACATTCTTGTACTTGTTTAGGGGTTCATTTCAGGGAATATTTGCCAAGAGTATCGTTTTGTTTTCAATAGACCAGTTCGTAGTTACTTGATGGGCAATTTTGGTCAAATGACCTTTCATTTCTTTCATCATGATAGGCAGATTTCAAAGCAAGATATTACGTAAGCTTGCCTTACATAGCTCGATGAAGAAATTGAATAGACCAGGTGACTAGAATAGCACACCAATGAACACTTAATGAAGGTATTTGTTGCATTCCTACTTTGAATGCATATCTTAGCATGTTGCACAATGTACTTGACAAACTGTGAAATACCAGTCGTTCGTGGAAGCATTTTTTTTTTTGTGGATGTAAATGAAAACGACAATTCAAAAGAATATATGAATAATCAAGACATCAAAGTTGGTGCTTATCTCATTAGATTTTAAAGCACCATGTCACTTCAGTACAAATGACCTTCTGATCATGCGTAGAATCTTTTGATCATGCGCAGAAAGGAACTACGAACTGGCTTATACTTGTTAAAGGTAGGGTTTCACACGCCAATACTTGTTAAGGGGTGCATTTTAACAATATAGAAGTTACGTGTTTAGGGTGCTTTTCGAGACCCCATGGTCGCGCATGGTATCCACTCGTGAATGGAAGTGGCCCCCCCCCCTCCCCCGGGGTTACAAATAATTATAGCTGCACTCATCCATAATGCATTACATGCCAATAGATTCAAGCAAGAAAATACATGTAGAGGAATCCTGCTCAGTAACCTTAGTTTCATACTTCTACTTGGTCTATTAAAGGTTTGAAATTTGATATCATGTGAAAGTTTTAAATTATAGATGAGGAAATTTCATTTTTCAAATTGGTAGTTTTTCAGTCTTTGGCGACACTAAATTTCCCATGTATTTGTTTATGTCACTGGTCCAATTATATGTTTGGTGCACGTAAATAATTAAAGATAAGAAGACGTCCCCATTAGGCATTCCAAGAGTTGAATGCATTCAGATCCATCTCATCTTCTACTGCCAAGTATGATTTCTCTGTGCATTTTGGGGTTTGCCACCATTTTTGTTTCTCTGTTCGAATATTATAAAATTTGATTGACAAATGTCTGTTACATGTATAAAATAGAATCAAATGACATGAATTTTGTTGTATAGCGCTACCACCATTGATTGTGTGAATGCAGAAGTGCAAATTATTATTTTTCTTTCTCCCTCTAATGGGAGAAACATCTTGGCAATTCAAATAAATTTGAAAATGTGTTTTGCAAGTTTTCCCAGTAATATTTTTTTTTATTTGTCGAAAAATTGTTAATAAAAGAATGAAAAAACAATATATATTTGTTTGTGACTTATTGGTGAGTGGATGATACTGTATTTTAATACTACTCTGTGTAATGTTATTGAACTCAACCCAGTGAACAACATTAATTTATTTTGAAAAAAATGCCCCCATTAGGTAATCCAGTGAGTTGAATATATTCTTCTACTGCCAAGTATGATTTCTTTGTGTATATTTTTTTGTTCTTTTGGAAGAGGAACTTATGATTTTCATATTCCCTCTAAATGGACTAACATCTTGGTAAATCAAATAGATTTTGAAAATGTTTTTTGCAAGGTTTTCCACTAATATTTTCTCTTTGATTTGATAAATATTTGTTGATAAAAGCATGAATAAATTAGACAGTGGATTATATTTGTAATCAGTATTTACTAATCAAACTAATGTTATCGAACTCCTGAATATTACCCCAAACCAGTAAGGGAATAGCCCAAGTCCAAATGTCAGTTATCATGATTCAACATGAAATACATGTACACAATTGAAACTCAGTGGCTCAAAATCTCACACACAAGAAAAGTTTAATTGGAAGCGGTGCATATTACTTGTTTTTTGCAGACTACATGAAATAATCATACTTTTCCCAAGATCTGTATATATTTGGAGGGTGCATATGTTTGTGGATGTGTGCATGCTTTAAAAACCTAGATTGGTGTTTAAACCTTGAACATGTTTAGAAATAGAATACAATGTGAAATTCCTTCACCAGGAGTACTACCCTGCTATTTACTTCAGGATTTTAGTTGATTTGTTTAGTTCTGTTTCTCTTCAACCATATTCTGATTGTTGCTGGATCCAATGTTCTTGAGACTGTAGACAGATCAATGAAATCCAGCAAGTTCACAACAACAAAAAACTCATTGCAAGTACATGGGATTACCTACTGTAATGGCTTTTTATTGGAGATGCATAACAGAGTATTAATTTAGAGAATCCAAAACATGATTAAAATACAGTTACTGATGCATATGAATTTAACATTTTTAACTTTCCATAGCAAAAGTATTATGTAAAAAGCATGGTACAAAGGATATGCGTAAAAATGAACATGTTTTTATATTTTCATATTTGTACATGAGCAATGTACTCTAGCGACAAACTTCAACTGGAATAATTCTGTACATGTGCATGCTTATGTACATTTCATATTTTCCGTTGTTATTTCATTTGACACGAATTCATTAGTAGTAGATGTTGAGTTTGATTGACTAATGGTTTTGACCTCACCTCTCTTTGTCTGTCTCTCGCTCTAATAATTTTGCCTCTACCTTTAGATTTACTTATTGAATATTTAAGCTGTTAAGTAAATCTTACATGTCCTAGAAGCATTTTTCATCAACAATACTGCCTTTTGAATATCTATTTCAGTAATAGCACAGAACTAGAGTTTATATAAGTTATAACATAATCATTTCCATATGAAAGCATACGTTTTAAATCTTCATTACTGAATTCAATATCCTTCTGTATGAATGCTACAGGGAAAGAGAACTTTCTTAAAATGAATACAAAGTGCATGCTTGTCTACATATGAATCAAATCACATGATTGGATATTTGAGGAATATATGCAGGAGAACAATCAGAGGTCGATGTCACATACACTGTACTGTATATCACCCAAAAATTGAGTTTATAAGTCACATTAAATTGAGCCTTGTAGAAAATGTTTAGTAAAAAAATAAAGAATTGCACAAAAAGTGGAGGTTCAAAGATGTACCTTTCAGTTTAAGATCTGGGCCCAAAATCATTCGATCTGCAGAAAAAACGTAACGTTCACAGGCATGTGGCCTTTGTATAGTAGATTCTTTTTGCACAAAGTGTTGCTTACACAACCTATCCCTAGTCATGGGTGGACAACTTTCCTTTAACCCCCCCCCCCGAGCTGTACTCAAAACTGAAAAATGGAAGGCTCGAGACAAATAGGTCAGAGGTCATGCCTTTTGAGATGAATATGTGCTGTTTAAAAGTACACCCCCTTTCCCTCATACTTAATATTTGATTGAATAAAGGAAAATAGACAATTTCATTAAAATTGCATGTAACATATATATAAAGTCATAACATTTTAGAGTTCTGCTTCTTTGCACAAACAGTGATATGAACATCATTGTATCATTTGTATTTAATTTCATAAATTTTTATATATATATGAATTTTTTCTCTCCAAAGACAAAAAACTTTATCTTGAAATCTCATTCAACATGTATATAATCATTTCATGTGAAATTCCTTTCAAATCATAATTTTTAAAAATATATTTTATAAAATAAAACCAAACAAACAAATGTCTTCATCAGCTCCCTCATTTGCTTGACAGCTTGGATGTCAATTTTATATGTAACTGTTTTGTAAAAATTTGCAAAAATCTAAAATGTGACAGTGTTAAATTTTGCTCAAATTTTCTATGTAACATTCTTTGTCTCCTTGCATAATCAATAATCCAGGTTAAATCAAAATTCTACGGCCCATATAATAAAATCCAATGTCAATTAGGCCATGGTCTAACGTTGTGCTAAAATTATGGGAAGCCCACAATATCAAAATTGCATTTATATTACGTTTCATATCTTTACTAGGCTCTTTTCTCATGTTTTAGTTAAGAGAACTATTTCAGTAATTATTCAGTTAAATGTGTGAATAACTTGTGTCAAATGAGCTGACAAATTGTACTGTCCGATATACCTCTCACAACTGGCTATCCATAGCCATATCTTAGACAAGAGTGTGAATTAAACTTTCAGAATGCAGGTCAAGGTGTTCAGAAACCATGGTACAAAATTAGTGCTTGGAAATCAAATTAATGCAGATTACTATGAAATATTTTTTAAAAGTCAAAGTCAGTGACAAAGAAAAATATTGAAGTATATTTTAAATAGTCCTCTGGAGCTGTTTCATGAGGCTGTTGGTAAACTATAACTTACAACCTGTATGAGTGTCTGAAATATGGCAAGCCAAATGTGGGCCTCAACATGCAGATGTTGAATAAGATTTTACTTTTTAACACATTTTCATGGCAAGTACATTTTTTCTGAAATACAATTAAAACAGGATTTTGCAAGGGGGGGGGGGCAAATTTTCCAGAGGAAAAAATTGACAAGCAAAAAAAGGAGGCTTTGCCACCCCCCCCCCCCATATGCATCTGCCAGTGAATTGAAATTATTTAAAGTTATAAAGAAAAAAAATCTTTTCTTATGTCATGAATCATTAACCTTAGATTTATATTTTGACTTTTCATGTTCCTGTCTGTCATATACAGTAGAGGTCAGAAGTTTACATACACCCTGGAAATTCAGAAAAGTTGACACTTGCCAAACATCATGAAATTTACTGTATCTTATAAAATATTTGTGCTATCATGACAAAACAAGTATGTCATGCCCCTTCATCACATTGCTTCGCCATCAGGAGCTGCAAAACAAATTAGGTGTCATTTTTTTCCAAAAAATCTTTGTATTTTAGACAAAAAAAAAAAAAACTTGACAAAAACATTTCATATTTGTGCTAGTTACTTCTCAACACAAACATTTCAGATTACACTTTTTTGTTCAGTGATGACATATCATGATAGAAAATGTAATATAAATTTGATTATAGATTTGATATTCATATATTTCTATGAAAAAAAAGTTTGAAAATATAACAAGCAATAGAATACATTTGGCACAAATATTACTTTTTTGAAAAAAGAAAATTCCACCTGAAATTACTTTAATCCCAACAGCATCCTAATCATGTGAAAGAGCTTAATACACTCTTTCATTTGACACCAAATTTGTCATGCTAGTATTTATATTTCTGAAGATAAAGTAAATTTTATGATGTTTGGCAAGCAAACAAATTTCACTGAATTCCACGGCTGTATGTCATTTTTTGGCCTCAACTGTATGTATGTCATGAGATACTTTAAGAACAGCTTTATGAAACAGCCCTTGACATAACACAAGTTCAAAGCACATGCAAACATACGATTTGTTTGAGGCCCTACATGTCTGTCAGGGAAAAATTAGGTTAGGAAAATATTTACTGATTATAAATCTTGAACAGGTTTTTTTAAAGAAATCACAGTACTATGCCATGATTATAAATCAGAGATTTCATATTATGCATGTCTACAATGAAGTATTGAAAAAAAAAACACCAGCTGAATTTGAAATTTCCTGATGTTCAATTATAAGGTACACATGCTCACTTAAATATAGAGTCCACAAAAAATCCAGGATGCTTTTCATTCTTGGGATGTACTAGACAGTCCTCCTTGAGCTCCATCTAAATTAGATGTCCCGAGTTCATGAGCAGGCACCCCTGTACTATCATCTTGCATGGGATAGAACAAAGCTGCAGATGTATCAGCAAGTGTGGCTTTCTTTGGCGTACGCTTGCGCCTCGACTGCTTGGACTTTGAGTCCTTCTTATCACTCTTATCACCTTTCTTTTCACTCTTTGGCGACTTTGATTTTACCTTCTTAAATTTGACCTTTAGAGGGGAGTTGCTGTTGCGATCGGGACTCTTTCTCTTCTTTCCCGTCATCATCTGCGTTGATACCAGCTGCTTGGCAAGATTCTTCTTGAACTCCAAGGTGCACATCTTGCGTGTACCAGACAGGGAGCCATGGTTTGCATTCATGTAGGTCTCCTTCATGATGATATATGCGTTGGCCATACATGTGTCAAAGATGAACCAGAATAGATAGTGCCACCATTTGTTGGAGGTGCGAGAGGAAGGATACTCAAGACGAAGCTGGTTGGCGTGTGATACACCATGAAGATATTTGTTACAGTTAGACATTGCTTGGGGACAAGGGACTGGCTTTACCCAACCATCTCGCTGTTTCCTTGTCACATTGTCAGTTACTGTAGCATCATCTGCTGTTGACAGCACATGAACAACTCGCTTGTCTTTCCAAGCATATGCGCAGGTATTGCCCTTCTGAACAACTGCGGATTGGCCATGTTGTGTAAAAGACTTGGACCCAAGCTGAGCCTCTGGAAAATCCTTGCGGTCAGCTTTGACAGTTCCCCGTCCCCTGATTCCCAGGTCAAATAGTCTCTCCAGGAGATAAGGACTACAGAAGAATCCTTTCATGTTAATTATGGCATTAGAATTATGGAGATCCTTGGTGAGATCTAGCACCACTCTTGCTGCTAACCCACCTTCCATTTTTCCTGTCTGTGACTTGCCAGTATAGAATTGAAAGTCATTCACATAGCCATTAGTGGAATCGGCTCTCATCCACACTTTGATCCCTACTGTTGAACCATCAGCTGATCTCTGCCGCCAACCTAATTTGCCTTTGTAAGTAATTATAGTTTCATCAATACACATGTTCTGGTGTGGATTGTACGATTCTTTGATAGATTGTAGAACTGTGTTCAGAACAGGGCGAATAGCATGAAGTTTATCATGATCTGGGGCAGTCACAGGCGGGTTTGTGGTCATGTCATTAGCACTAAAATTCCTTGCGATGTTCTGAAAGCGATTCTTAGGCATGATCTGCGAACAAGCTAGGTTACCAAAGAGCCAATCAGTGGACCAGTACATATCTTGATGAGGGAGGCTAAGAATGCTCATATAGATGCGAATACCAAGATAAGCTTTCATTTCTGTCAGAGTCAGTGGTTGCCAATGCGCATTAGCTTTATCACCTTGACTTTGTTCTGCAAAGCGATTTGTCTCTATCATTAATTGCTCAATGAGTGACTCAGGGAATAGCAAGTTAAAGTAGTCCAGCTCTGGTGTACCAGGTGGAAACAACATCCCTGGTCCTGGCTGGACAGCATTGAATGGTGGGGGTGGAGTAGCTCTGACTTGATGAGTCCAACCAGATGGCTGATTGGCTTGCTCATTCCTTCCCTTGTGTGCAGAGGAAGCTGTAGAAGTTGGTGCTCCAGCTGTGGAAGCAGGCGGCGGAGGTTGGCCACGAGGAGGCATCTGGAGACCATGAAATGGCATGTGGGAAGCACCTTGGGAACCCATGTCAGCAGCCTGCCTTGCTGCTTGTTGGGCAGCCTGCTGCACCAATCCCAGTCCTATGCTCTGGGCAAACGCTTGCTGGATCATAGTAGAATTAAACATCTCCCTCCTGCTACCATCTAAGTTTGTGTATGTCTTCTCAATGTCTGATCCACCACCTTCAGATTGTTCATCAACACTGATGTCATCGGAGTCTATATCTGAACAATCAAAAGGGACAGGAGGATGCATCATAGAGCCAGTTCCACCCATGTTGCCTCCCATGTCTGGTCCCATGTTGTGCTGCATGTTGGGGGGTACATTTTGCATACCACCAGGCATGCCCCCTTGACCCTGGCCTCCCCCTGGTAGTATCATAAACACCACCTGCCAACTGCTGAATATTCGCCATCCTGTACATGGAGAAATAAAAAGCATAACCAAGGAGGTTTAAATGAGATGGAGTAACAGCAAACAAAATCCCTTTGAACAAGCTTCGAAGCCGCCAGCAGAAAGTATGTCAGGCATGCACTTTGCTCAACATCTCTTGCAATTGTGTAGACAAATAATTCCGCGTGACTCCGCAGCTATTGGTTATATATAAAGGGAAATATGCTATTGTGATGATAATTACTTTTTCGCCGCATCTGGTCTGGTTATACGTGTAGTACATAATCCGGAGGCATGCGAAAATAAACTATGCAATATGTCCTGAAATATGACTCAAATTTCCTCGACTGGGCATGTGCGGGCACTCATCTGGCATATACAATAATGAATAGCAATATTCCATCGACCACTTTTGAAATTTTCATTAGCCGCAAACGATCGGAAAAGTGTTAAAATCTGGTTTCAGTAAACGTCAGATTCTTACTTTTTCCACTTATTAAAGGTAAATTGATATAATCTGGGCAAATATCTCAGCGTAATAGTGGTTGGTTATTGATGTCTTGCCATGCGTACAAATTTCTGTTTATTAATGTAAAAGATGGAAAATTGATCCAAATGGATATTCGTAAAATTTCACTTCGGATTTCTTCACTGATACTGGCGGCTTCGAAGGCGGACATAAAAAAGGTCTTAACTGCCATTCTTTCTTTTGTGCTTCTTTAGAAATGAACAGCTGCTTGAATAAATTTGTTGCCTGTTGGAACTCCAGTCATAGAAACTTCTTGGTATAACGTTTGAAATTATTTCCATTCACTTTCTGGGTTTATCTTTATGAATATTATAATTTGCTGAATTCCCCCGGGAATATTTAAATTTGAAATACGGTACCGGTATCTCTTATTCTTTATACTATTTCGCAGGACAAAAGTAATGGAATCGAACCATATAAGTTATCTTCCTGTGGAAAGTGTTTTTCTTGTCTAGCAGAAGTGCCTCTTATCATTTTGGGGGTCAGGTAGAGTGGTAGACCTTACCTAACTGAAAAATACTACTTAAGACATCAAGATATAATGGTTGAAAAATGATGTAACACTTTGACAAATTGTGACCTCCAAAAATGGTATTGGAATAATTTCATTGAAATGTCTTGAAAACACCCATATTAAAAATATCCCGGACTGTGGAATATGAATGAATGCACAGACCTGTTTTGAATGTATCCAGGACCGACACAAAGCATTATAGTGATTTATAGTAGGATCAGTTTTCAAATTGATTGTAGTGATCATTCTGACATTCTTTATAGAATGATATCTATTCCCCACCCATTCTCCCTCCTGGCCTGGATTGCTTAGCATTGAATTGGGTTGGAGGATAAAATTCAAATTTTATTCTTTTAATTTTGTTTTGCATAAGGTTTTTTTTAAATAGTTAAGCGGGAGAAAGTTTGAAGAGTCAGAAATACAGTAGAAATATATGCATATAAAATTTGTACTCTTTACCTAGAGCTATGGAAATTTCAAATTAGCCGCATAGGCCAATGTGACTTCAGGCAGCGAAAATCCCTCAATTTGCTCCAATACACAAAATGACAAAATATATAGGCCTATGTATTTTTTTATGTTTTTTTACAAACGTTTTTTTATCGGCAGAATCACGTTTTTCTATGAGCACCGAAAAGCCTGAAGGCAGCATCCCCTGAAAGTTGGCCATTGGTAATGTAATTTGACAAAAATCACCATATTTTTGGATCAAACCTTACCGTGTATTTACCCATACTCACGGGACAAGGGTAGATTATGGTCAAAATATCTAGCAAGATAAATTGTGAAAAGAGAAATTATGCACTTACCATAATCAAAAAGTTCTCTCCTCCCCAGTCTCGATCGGCCGTTTCTATTATGAATCATAACAAAATGGCCGATCGAGACTAGGGTAGGAGAGAACTTTTCGGTTTTTTGAGGTTCCAGTCTGTGCATCGATGCCAGGATTCTACCACTCATTAGACCTTCATCCATATAATCGTGGATAATTTCTCTTTTCACAATTTATCTTTCAAGATATTTTGACCATAATCTACCCTTGTCCCGTGAGTATGGGTAAATACACGGTAAGCTCCTGGGCGCCGGACCGCTTCGCTTCGCGGTCCGGCGCTCCCTGGGTTAGCCATTAGGGGGTTAACAATGCAAAATCCCCAACGGGGCTCATCGATTTTTGTCTTTATTTCATAAAAATATATACAAAGAACTGTCCCCGAAATCAAGACTGTTATTTCGATTTGGCCTGAAATGCACCAAAACAGGGAAAAAATAAGTTAAAAGGAAAAAAACAGTGACTTAAAACCTTGGTCTCTGTAATTGGTGAGTGGAACCAATGGAGTTCAGCGGAACAACCAACATACAGAGACCGAAGCGGCGAAGGCGCTACTCCGCTAGGCGAAGCTTTTTATTTTTGGTCAAATTGGGCTCTAATAATGTCCCAGCCCCATGCTAAATCCCAACATTCAACAAATCGTTTCAGGCTCAAATCCGACTTGCAGTGAAGTCTGTATTACTTTATTATTATAAGACAAATGAACGTGATCGCGACCCTGAAAGACATGCATTTCCATGACCATGGCCGACTATGGCCATCCATTGCATGAGGAGTCACGTACGCCCAGCTTTCGCCCAAATTGAACGTATGGGACTACATTATAAACGTACAGCATCTCTGCACAGAATACACGTAGATAATTACATGTATACGGAGTCGTGAGGGTTAAACTCCCTGGATTAAACTGATATTTGTCTTTCTTTACCTGAATTCTTTTAATGATCTACAAGGCATTGATTACGGGGAAATACTAGGACGTAAACATATTATTGAAATTTCTTACCTGAAGGATATGCGAAGGGTTAAAAAGTGAAATTTGTGGCATCCACATTCAGTTTCCGCTGAAGTCAATCACCGCCATTGGCTCAGCTAGCTACACACAGCTAGCTAGCTAGCCAGGCGTACGGATTGCAGACACGGAAAACACTTACACAAACTTTGTGTATGTGTATAAACTCAGATCAGTACACATATATGTACATGTACCGTACCTGGGCACGCACTTCATCTTTTATTTCTTTTGGCCATTCTCCTCATCTCTTCATTGAGTTCTGACTGCGAGAATGTACAGCAGGCCGGGCGTTGCGGAACGGTTTTGAAGGGGCTGACCATGCAAAAAAAAAAAACATAATTAAATGTCTAGTTTTACGTTTTTTGTTCATGGTTTTTGAAGCCCCCGCAGCCCCCCCCCCCCCCGTTTTCGCGGCCCCAGTTCAGGATTTTTTTTACATTTAAGCATAACATGGGGGAAGTGGAGGGGGTCTATTTTTTTCAGAAAGACCCCCTATCGCCGCCAGGAAAAACTACCAAATGTCATTACTTCGAGGAAGATAAAAGGGAATCCATTCCCTATACCCCTAGGCAAATGAAAAAGTTTGGGCTTTTGGGGGGTACATTATATTCGTTTTTACTGTAATATTTATCTAGAAAACTCTGAAGAATCTTTATTTTGTTTCAAATAGACCAGATTATTATTTTATTATTATTTTATTAAATGATATGCGTCATTGGCCAGAAAGAAATATTATTCTAGACAAAATGGGGTTAAAATAGGCCTCGAGTGATTGTCTGACAAGAATGTAATGCATGCAAAAAACAGGAATGAAAATTTAGTGGCCGTGGTGGATCGATGGATCTGGTGACCATACGTGTATAGTGTACGTCCTGCGTTTAGTGGAGCTCTTTATGATATGGACTTGGAATTATTTTTCCCAGTCTTGTACTACAAACAGTTTCGCACGGGTATGTTTGTGATTTTAAAAAACCCCTCATGTTGCGTTTTCAGGTCAACCTGAAATGGTGCACAAAGTCAAAAGAACTGAACAACTCATTACAAAAAAAGGCTGAAAATTTAGTGGTTGTTTAAAATCCAGATATAAAAATGCATAAAACGAGGATTAAACTGGATGACCAGACACGGGAATTTCAATCAACAAGTGCTCATCGATAAATGACTACTTAAAGGTCAAGTCCACCTCAGAAAAATGTTGATTTGAATCAATAGAGCAAAATCAGACAAGCACAATGCTGAAGATTTCATCAAAATCGGATGTAAAATAAGAAAGTTATGACATTTCAAAGTTTCGCTTATTTTTAACAAAATAGTTATATGAACGAGCCAGTTACATCCAAATGAGAGAGTTGATGATGTCACTCACTCACTATTTCTTTTGTTTTTTATTGTTTGAATTATACAATATTTCAATTTTTACGAATTTGACGATTGGGACCTCCTTGCCTGAAGCACAAAATGTTAAAATAATTGAATTCCACGTGTTCAGGGAGGAATGAAACTTCATTTCACATGACAATGACGAGAAAATCAAAATATTTCATATTTCAAACAATAAAAAACAAAAGAAATAGTGAGTGAATGACATCATCGACTCTCTCATTTGGATGTAACTGGCTCGTTCATATAACTATTTTGTTGAAAATAAGTGAAACTTTGAAATGTCATAACTTTCTTATTTTACATCCGATTTTGATGAAATTTTCAGTGTTTTGCTGGGTGGACTTGTCCTTTAACTTCGAAAACCGTTCTTTCCATTTCTTTGAATAAGATTTTTAACATCTGGGGATATCATTCACTATACCGAAACTTTTTTTCTTCTGTTTTCTAAGTGAATAAGATGACTATTATGGGGTTTTAAATCAATCTTTTGTTTAGGCATGCATACCAGAGATGCACTTGAGATTTCATGACCATGCAATCAAATCCAATTTTGATGCACTCTTTCAAGGCTTAATAGTTAAATAACTAATAGCTGCAAATAATTCTGTCCAACAAACTGGTGGGGGAGATCAGCGGCCACAGCTCTTGTTGGCGGCAGGGAAATTAGAAAAGGAGGAAGAATGATTGTATAATGATAATGATAAGAAGAAGAAGAAGGAGATGATGATGAAGAAGAAGAAAAAAAGAAGGAGGAGGAGGAAATGTAGGGAAGAGAAAGAAAAAGAGTTAGGAAGGGGGAGAAAGAAAATTAAAAGGAGGAATAAAATGAAAAAAAAATTAGATATTTAGGGGAAGAGTTGTTGGCTAATGTAAGCATAATATGAGAGCAGTTTACGTGTCAATTATTTATCGATATCAAAATTTCGCTCGCACTTCGCATGTACACACCCTGCTCATCTCAAATGATTTTATTGATCTTGCAAATATATTTCTTTATTCCCTCATTTAAACATTCCATTAAATTCCAATTTTTTAGATCTAAATATTACTCAATTTCTGTTGGCGTTTCGCGCTCGCATTCTTTGTTTTGTGAGATCAGTATTATGTAAAATAATTATCCTTGAAATGACCCTTTATAAAAGGATTGTGCTTATTCGCTCGCATTTTTGTTAGATGCATATACGCACCGTGATTGAAAATTTGCTTTTAATGCCCCGTTTTCAGGTTTAAAGAATTAATAAACAATTTAAAACCAAAGTTTACCGAATAAAATTGTTTCTTCTTATCCAGATATGCGACTGCAGAAAATGGATAATATATTCATCCCGATGAGGAAATCTCAAATTTTCCTGAGGTCATTTTATCTTTAAAATATTTTATTTTATTTCTTGAAATGAAATTGGTATCTGAGAGGACATTTTTATCTCTCAGATAAATCATATCTTGCGTATAAATTTTATCTTACGTAATGATACGTGATAGATGAAGACCATACTTCAGAAAAGAGCGTTCCTTCCATTTCTTTGAATAAGATTTCCAACACCATTATATTCAAGGAAGTAATGTCTTATCATCGACATTATAACCGAAGCTGAAAAGTTATTTTATTTACGTGTTTTCTGTGTTCAGTTCAGGACATGATGATTATAAACACTTGCATTATTTGTATAAGATGCGAACCCTTTTTGTGAATTCCTACAAGTAGTCCTATATGTTCCTCTAAAAAAAAATCGGTTTTTATTTCGCACTCGATCGCAATATTTTTTTACTGAGATACCAAAGATGTTTAGAGTGTCCTCTGCCATGGTGTAAATATGTTTCTTGTTATCTAGATATACAAAATGCAGCGGAATACTAGCTTGGAACACTAAGAAGTATAGGAAAGCAACACGTGCATGTGCTTTGTGACCACGGTCATGACGGTAATACTTCGAAAACCGAGAACGTTCCAATTAAATCGCGGATATCATAAGGGGAAGTTATGTGTTATCAAACACATATACCACCGAAAATAAAAAAGGGGTTCCTTCTTTTGTTTTCTTTATGAACTAGATTAATAATCCATGCATTCGCATCATTTGTTTATTATGATACGGTTCATGAATTCGGGTTAAAATGATCATTTTTTCATGTTATTTCAGCCCGCGCTTTTCTCCCGCGTTGTCTACCAGAAGGGGCTTACAGAATTTTCCTTTTGATTAGGTCAGGTTGCGCTGCATGCTCCAATATTGTTTATTGGCGGTTTCCCTAGCTGCATGGTTACGTGTTCATTAATTCCAACTAAGACCTTAGAAAGTCACCTTTTCAGAGAAGTATATCAAAAGAATGATCCGCTCGTATCATTGTTTACCCTCTAAATTCCAAGAATTTAAAACATATCCAGATCGGCTGTGAATAGCGACCAGCCGAATTTTGAATTTATTTTAAATCTTAAGGATTAACTTTTACATCTCAAAATAATTAAATAAAAATCTTTTAGATATATATTTAAATCAACAAGGTTTAAATCTAAATCTAATATTGGGCACAGCCGATCGTGATTTATTTTAAATCCTTTGAATTTATAGTGTAGTGAAATGAGACTTATTTCACTTCGAGAAGCCGATCATTAAAGTTGAAAGGAAAATGTCAAAGAAAATTTTCCGCCCTCCATGTTTGACAGTCCCAGCCTCCGCCCCTTGAGAATACTGCTAGTTGTATGCTACAGTCCTCTGTAGTTATTAGTTGATATATTCATCAAATCTCTCTTATTCTATCTTTGTGGTGCGAACGTACCGACCTCCTTTGTAACCCCCCCCCCCCCCCCCGTTAAAGTTGCTTTTTATTTTTCATTCAGTAGAATGAATCCTCGCCACCCCTCCGAAACAAAAAACACTTTCGTTTTATGTTATAATGCGGTTGTGAAGCAATCAAGCTGAAAATGTTAATGTTGGAATAGAAAATAAACTTTAAACCTGAGTTGTTTGCCAAAGAAAATACGAAATGTGCGCCTGAAATGACGATCCATACGCATTCACGAAATTCGGGTACGATATCAATTTCATGTTTTAGATTGTTCTATCGAAAACGAAAATCTTCCATAATTCGTGTACTAATTTGTCTCGCCTGCATAGCAGAAGTGAGATGTACAGTGCCGCTTTAGCGACGATGACGGCGGCGACATCTACGTTAATAACCTCGTTTGAAAATATAAGGTCCTATTCCATGAAACTAGTACAAGTCTCATGATCACATCTTATGGATTTCACGTAATGAAATGAAAAAAGATCAAACATCATTCTAGGTCATTAAACATTAAAAACTGTAATCAGAATGAAGATTTTATCATGTCATTTTTGTGTCGCCTGGGCGCCACTTTTCCAATGGCGGCGGCGGCGTCAACATTGAAATACAAGGTTGATTTTTGTCTCGCCTGCATAGAAGAGCGGGACTATATAGTCGCCGCGTTTCTGACGGTGACAGCGGAGGCGGCGTCGTCAACATTGGTTGAGTTTTAGAACTCTGTAGAAAGTATATAGACTTAGTTCATGAAACTTGGAAATAAGGGTAATCAATCACTGATCACCTTGCATGAGTTTCATGTGACATGGCCAAGGTCAAAGGTCATTTAGGATCAATTAACTTTGACCATTTTGGGGATATCAACATTGAAATCTTAACCAAAGTTAATTCTTGTCCCGCCTGTATAGCAGAGCGAGACTATAGGCGCCGCTTTTCCGACAGCGGCGGTGACGTCGTCAACATAAAATCTTACATGGGGTTAAGTTTTTGAAATGTCATCCTAACTTGGAAAGCACATGGGCCTTGTTCATGAAACTTGGACATCAGGGTAATCAAGTATTAGTGAACACCCTACTTTAGTTTCAGCTCACATGACCAAGGTCAAAGGTCATTAAGGGTCAATGAACTTAGATTCTGTTGGGTGAATCTTAAGCATGGTTAAGTTTTTGTCTCACCTGCATAGCAGAGTGAGACTATAGGCGCCGCTTTTCCGGCGGCGGCGGCGTCAACATCAAATCTTAACCTGAGGTTAAGTTTTTGAAATGACATCATAACTTAGAAAGTATATGGACCTAGTTCATGAAACTTTGGCCATAAGGTTAATCAAGTATTACTGAACATCCTCTTAGAGTTTCATGTCACATGACCAAGGTCAAAGGTCATTTAGGGTCAATGAACTTAGACCATGTTGGAGGAATCAACATCAAAATCTTAACCTGAGGTTAAGTTTTTGAAATGTCATCATAACTTGAAAATATATGGACCTAGTTCATGAAACTTGGACATAAGGTTAATCAAGTATCACTTAACATCCTGCATGAGTTTCACGTCACATGACCAAGGTCAAAGGTCATTTAGGGTCAATGAACTTTGGCCGAATCGGGGGTATCTGCTGAATTCCCATCATAACTTTGAAAGTTTATGGATCTGATTCATGAAACTTAGACATAATAGTAATCAAGCATCACTGAACATTTTGTGCAAGTTTCAGGTCTCATGATTAAGGTCAAAGGTCATTTAGGGTCAATGAACTTTGGCCGAATCAGGGGTATCTGTTGAATTACCATCATAACTTTGAAAGTTTATTGGTCTAGTTCGTTAAACTTGGATATTAGAGTAATCAAGTATCACTGAACATCTTGTGCACATTGCAGGTTACATGACCAAGGACAAAGGTCAATGAACTTTGGCCGAAATAGGTGTATCTGTTGAATTACCATCATAACTTTGAAAGTTTATGGATCTGATTCATGAAACTTGTACATAAGAGTAATCAAGTACCACTGAACATCCTGTGCGAGTTTCAGGTCACATGATCAAGGTCAAAGGTCATTTAAGGTCACTGAACTTTGGCCATGTTGGGGTTTTATGTTGAATAACCATCATATCTCTGTAAGTTTATTGGTCTAGTTCATAAAAAGTGGACATAAGAGTAACCATATATTACTGAACATCTTGTGCGAGTTAGAGTAGTTTTCAAAGTCAGCACTGCTGCTATATTGAACTGCGCGATGCAGGTGAGACGGCCAGAGGCATTCCACTTGTTTAAATATCCCAACTCTGAAATTTAGGGTCAATGAACTTTGGCCATGTTGGGGATATTTGATTTCCATCATAGATTTGAAAGTTTATGGATCTGGTTTATAAAACTTGGACATAAGAGTAATCAATTATCACTGAACATCCTTTGTGAGTTTCAGGTCATATGACCATTGTCAAAGGTCATTTAGGGTCAGTGAACTTGGATTATGTTGGGAGAATTGAAATGCGGACCTGCATGCTATGGTGCAGTTGGAGGTCACATGGTAAGGTCAAAGGTCATTTCCGGTGTAATGTTAAAGTTTACGTGCAAGACTGTCTTATGATAAACATTTTTGCAACCATGCAGCAAGAGATCTTGCATGTCATAGTGCTTTTGGAGTTCATGTCATTAGGTCAAAGGTTATTTGCATGAAATGCAGGCAAGACTGCCAGAGGCATTCCACTTGTTTGAAATGTCATCAAAATTTAAATAGTATAAGTGCGTTTTTCTTGAAATTTGGACATCAGGGTAATCAAGTATTAGTATCTTACTGTTGCAGGACACATGGTCAAGGTCAAAGGTCATTTAGGGTGAACCTACTTTGACCATGTTTGTGGTATATACATGTGAAAAACTAAATGAACCAAGGTTAAGACCTTAATTTTAAGGAGGATTTTGCAATTATGAGTCCCTATAAAGATTTCATATAATAATGGTTATCAGGTATCTGCATATGGACAAATGTAACTTTAGGATCACTGGGCAAAGGTCATTTGAGGCCAACAAACTTAGGATTTTATGATCAAATGACTATAGGGGTTTTTTAACTCTCTTAAGAAAAAAAAAATCATTCATGTAGTTTTTAAAGTCTGAATTGTAGAGACATAATGTAATCGTTCAACTACACATGATCAAATTTTCTAAAAAAAAATTGTGGAGACTAAGAAAGCAATCATGAAAAGGCTTGTCAGATGTAATATCTGACAAGTCCTATTTTATCTGACAGTTACCATAGTAACAGTGCTTTCCAGTCAATCATATTTAGGGAAAGTTCCAGGGGGGGGGCACTTCCATTGACAAGGGATACGATGGGCGACCATGGGGTCTGGAAAAGCACATTCTGAAAATGCATGCCTTAACAAGTTTTGGCGTGTGAAACTCTACCCTTAACAAGTAATTGGAAACAAAACGATACTCTAGTCTTGGCAAGTGTTCCCTGAATTGACCCCCTAAACAAGTATATAGCAATACTTAAATTGTTATCCAATGGACAATGTCAGTCGTCGGTTTTACCAGGGATATGCAACTATGGCATTGGGTTGGTATACGGCCCCACCTCCCACACCTCGTGCAAATGTGCAGATCATACTCTAAACACATAGTGTTTGACTCCAGTGGGGCAAAAAGTACATCTTTAATAAAACATTTTAGTCTTAATTTTTTAAAACCCTCGCAAATTGGACCCTAAACACGTAGCTTTCATATCGATACCCTTTTTTCATTATTTCAGTGTTTTTTACACCCTTATTATGTTACGTACGTAACGTGCCCTATCTTTTTTGGTCGCGCATTGTATCCACTCGTCAATGTAAGTGGCTCCCTCGGGGAAAGTTGTCCAATCTGTCAACTGGTCAGACAACAAATGTTGATGAAATGCTCCTCAGCTATTAAAAAGAATATGTTCTTCATCATGACTTTGTGATGTAACATTGAATTTCATGTCTGTTATTTTGCTGATATCCACTCTCCCCAGACACTGGTTTTAGCTTTGGTTTGCTTTTTATATCAAATCTTATCGAGTATCTACAATACTGGCATTGGTAGAAGACTAGAAATCAAACAATTATTTATATCACCCAATTATTTTTATATCTCCCATCCCAGGATATCAGATCGAGGAGGAGGTATCCCTCATTCCATGTTGAAGAAGGTGTTTCAGTATCACTTCACTACAGCTAATGACGATGAGAGTGTGAGTGATAATGGTGGAGCATTCGGTACTTTGATGGAAGCCGTTAATCAGACTACAGCTGGGCCTCTCTGCGGGTGAGTGCTGCATTTATTTCGAAACATAGCAATCAAGAACCTATCAAATCTTATATACCATAAATTTAAAAGCCACATCATACTACAAAAAATACAAGAAATAAGTTTATTGACATCAATCTTTTACAAGATCTTGAGTAATTATTTGACTTGCCAAAGATTCTGACAGTGCTCACAAATTTTTACTAGAGCTCAAATGGCTTTAAGATGTTTTCATATAAAGGCTAAAAAAAATCCTTTATCATGTGCTCAGCTTGGTCCCATTTTTGGGAAGTATGACACCTGCATTAAAGCTTACACTTGATTTGTAACTTAATGCTTTTTTTTACTCAACAAGGATGAATCATCATCTTGTTACTTTTTATACATCCATCCTAGACGGGACGTAGTTTGGCATCATGCTTGGTGTCCGTCTGTCCATTAATTTTTCCTTGTAAACATGATAACTTCAGTTTAACATAACCCAGGCTCATATAATTTGTTGTGTATGATACTAGCATAGACACCAGGAAGCCTATTGATTTTGAGGTCAAAAGGTCAAAGGTCAAGTTGCCACCTTCCACTTTTCTTGCTCTACAATAACTCCATTTTCCGAGTTAGAGATGGCGTATTATGTGCTCGCACAAAAACTTGAGAAACTTGAAGGGCTGTTTTGTTTAAGGGAGAAGGAAGAAACGGGTTGTATTGATTTCTTGGAAATCAAAGATATTAATTTTTACTGTGTAGTTATGTTACTTCACATGTCATATGTTTTGTGTTTGTATTAAATGAGTTATGTTAAGCAATGCATGGATTTTCACGGTTACACTTCGTAATTCCGAAGCTTCGTAATTCCGAAGGTTCTTTATTCCGAAGGTTCGTAATTCCGAAACACGTAAATTGCCTATACCTCGATGTTCGTTAATCCGAAAACGAAAAAGGGTTCGTTAATCCGAACATTTGTGGCGTAATTCCGACGATTCGTTATTCCGAAGCTTGATAATCCGAAAACGAAATAAGGTTCGTTGTTCCGAAGGTTCGTTAATCCGAAAACGAAATAAGGTTCGTTGTTCCGAAGGTTCGTTAATCCGAAAACGAAAAAAGGTTCGTTATTCCGAAGGTTCGTTGATCCGAAAACGAAATAAGGTTCGTTTTTCCGAAGGTTCGTTAATCCGAAAACGAAATAAGGTTCGTTAATCCGAAAACAAAATAAGGTTCGTTAATCCGAAAACGAAATAAGGTTCGTTAATCCGAAAACAAAATAAGGTTCGTTAATCCGAAAACGAAATAAGGTTCGTTAATCCGAAAACAAAATAAGGTTCGTTAATCCGAAAACAAAATCAGGTTCGTTAATCCGAAAAATGAAAACCGGGAAAGCAGAGGCAGAGGCAAGGGAGGGGGGCGGGGGACACTGTTGCCGTTCAATTATCATATGAGGATGGGAAGGCAAGGGCGGCCGAACGAACGAAATGGGCACTTTGGTGATATTTTCACCTTAAGATTATCATCTGCTTGAAGTCATTGTGTGTTTGATAGTGATTAAGAAGAGAAAAACTTTTTTGAAGTGACTTCTTAATATGGCGAAATGTATATTTAGGCTTTATTTTTCGGGAGAGAGTATAATGAGCGAGCGGCTTGGTAAAACAAATTCAAAGGTGAAGTTGTATAACGTTTTTTGTGGTCAATTATTCTTAAAATGGCATTATTGCGAGGTGTTGCGAGCGTGAATCACAAGCTAAACCTTAGGTTATTTCAATAAAAAATGAAAATTAGTTTTTAAAAATCCGAGCAGATTTCTGCTGTCATTAAAAAAGATGTGCATCTAACTGAAGAATTAACACGAGCGCAAAACGCGAGCTTAAACATACTGACCAGAAAAGGAACCTGTTAAAGAAAGCATTTAGTGACCTCTTTAGGATGAATATTTCACCAATCGAATGAGAGTGCGAAGCGCAAGCTGAAATTTTTCAATATTCCAGCCTGAAAACTTAACTTAACTTGTATACTTTAAAAAGAGTATTTTATTTCGAAAAAATCATGAAAAACGGCATATTTATTTTTGAAAAAGGAACTTTCCCATTTTGGAAAATATTAATTCCCCTGTTTTTTATTCCATTTTTGATGCCCCCTGCCTCCCTCCCGGTGGATCCAACTTTCGTCAAATAGAGGGGGGGGGGGGCAATTTTTTTTAAAGCCATATTTTCCTTGATCGGCAGTTAAAAGTTGATTTTTGTTTGTTTCTTTGAAAGGGTAGTCCTAACAGTCAATAATTAGCGTTATCCTTATAAAATAAATTAAATATGTAGTAACATGATAAACCCTTTTTAAATTATGCGAGCGCGAGATATATATTTTTGTTAATATGATGGGCAATATGTTTGTGATCTTCAAAGCGAGATGCCTATGTAACTAAAATTAGACAATAACTGCTAGCAAGAAGCGCGAAGAGAATTTTTAAATATATAAGCTCTGACCTGATCTAAAGGGGACATTTTAAGAACTTTTTGCAGTTAGCCATGAAGACGATGCGTGTTTTAGCCAATGACGGCGGAACGTATTTTTTGGGGGGCAAAGCAAAAAAAAAAGGGGCCAATAGGGGCAGTTTGGTGCAAACGGATATTTTCACCATTAGATTATCATCTGTGTAAAGAGGTTGTGTGTTTTGTAGTAACTAAATTGAGCACAATTTTTCAAGTGATCACTAAAGTTATATATTTACGTTTCATTTCTGCGAGCGTAGAGAGCAAGCGGTTTGGGGGAAAAAGTCAAATCTGAAGATGTAAAATTCACCTTTTTGGTCAATACTGTTAAAAGGGCATCCTTGTGAGATGTTGCGAGCGAATCACGTGCTCAAACTATTGGAAATTTCATGTGGGCCTAGAATGATAATATTGATATAGATACCATTTACCCAGGGAAGCCACTTCAGTTCTGAAAACTATTCTCCCAGCTATTATTATTTTTTTTTACAAGAATGCTTAGAATGTCCAGTTTTCAGGTTGGAAAATCGGAAAAATTTGGCTCACGTTTCTCGCTCGCATCAAGTATTGTTTATTGAGGAACTTATTCTATTCCTGGTTACAAAAAAGAAGTATGAAATGTCCAGTTTTCAGGTTGGAATATCACAAATTTTAAGCTTGCGGTTCGCGCTCTCATTATTTAGTTCGTGAGATATATATTCTATTCATGAGTCACTAAATGCAGTCCTTAAAAGATTACTTTCTGAAGCCTGTTGCATAAAACTTTTTACCTGATAAAACTAAGGTTAGTCTGATTTCCACCCATGACTTTAGTACAGGGCAAAAACTCCTGTAAAAACAACCTGAGTTTTCTCAGGTAAAACGTTTCATGCAACGGGCCCCAGGTCAGTATATAAACAAATTACAGCTCGCCCTCGCATTAATTCTTTAGAAAGATACACATCTTTCTCACGATTACAAAAAATGCTTCGAATGCTCACTTCACGTCTTGTTACATGAAATGTCTACTAGTTTCAGCTTGCGATTCGCGCTTTCAACCTTTCACAAGGATCATTATTAGTATTATTTTTATTTTTATTACCAGCACAAGCTGTTATTTAAAATGACATCTCCTCCAATACAAATCCTATTATCTAGAGGTTGCTCGCACGCTTCCAACACACTTGATCTCCTGCATCTTTAATTAAATCATTTGCTTATAGGCAGCAATTACTCAGATAAAATCGAAATTAGCCTATGCTTGATCAGGGCGCCATTCTTAATGAAATACATGCTTTGGCCCCAACACACGCATGTATCATCGATCGTTATTACTATCATTGCATAATATCGTGTAATCTTGTAATGACAACATCGTTTTTGTTACCAAAATGAATTATTATCATTTTCGGAAATACGAACCTTATTTAATTTTCGGATTAACGAACCTTATTTCGTTTTCGGATTAACGAACCTTATTTCGTTTTCGGATTAACGAACCTTCGGAATTACGAACCTTATTTCGTTTTCGGATTAACGAACCTTCGGAATTACGAACCTTATTTTGTTTTCGGATTAACGAACCTTCGGAATTACGAACCTTACTTTGTTTTCGGATTAACGAACCTTCGGAATTACGAACCTTATTTCGTTTTCGGATTGACGAACCTTCGGAATTACGAACCTTCGGAAATACGAACCTTCGGAATAACCGAACCTTCGGAATTACGAAGCTTCGGAATTACGAATGTATGCGGTTTCTCACAAGGTCTAAAAAGCTGAATTTGTTTGATTTGAATTTATTCAGACAGATAAAATGAATTATTTACATGTCTTGGATTGCCAAACAAGGTCTAGAAAAACCCATACAAGTCGGCATCCCAGAATATAAAACAATACATAATCAATAACATTAGATAAGAAATACAAATAGGCAGAATATCATATGAAAATAAAACTACAGCAGGGAGATAATAAAAAATTCTTCAAAGTACTAAATTTGCATAATGATAATTCAGGTGTCTAATTGGAGATATTTTAACAAAGCTGATTTAAATGTATGAAGTGATTGATTGCTAACTACTATTTGTGGGAGATGATTCCATTCATTAATTGTTCGAGGATAGAAGGACTTCATGTAATAATCTTTACTAGCAAATGGAACATTCATCTTATAAGTGTGATCATTTCTTCCTATTCTATTTGCTCGTGTGCACCTATTCACTTCTCCTACATTAATCAAGTTGTGAACGATTTTATAATAAAAAACAAGCAGATGGTATTTACGTCTTTTCTCTAATAAGTTCATTTTAAACCGTTTTAATAACTCGTTATACTTTGAAGTCCAATCTTTGGACATCATCCTGACGTAACGTTTTTGGATGCGTTCAATCATATCTTTATATTTTATTCTGTAGGGATCCCATGCTATACATGAATATTCTAGACGTGAACGAATTAATGTTTCAAAAAGACTTTTTGAAATAGATACTGGGCAATTAACAAAATTCCTTCTAATAATTCCCATTATTTTGTTGCATCTTATATGTAAATCCATACATTGATCGTTCCAGTTTAAAGAATCATTTATTATGATACCTAAATATTTTTCAGATTTAACGTCTAATAGTTCCTGTCCATTAATAGAGTACATATATGTTATATCATGTTGCTTTCGTGACATTTTCATAATTTTACACTTAGTTAAATTAAAATCGAGCTTCCAAGTTTCAGACCATTTACTTAAAACTTCTAAATCGTGTTGCAATATTTTACAATCATTAACAGTGAAAATAGGACGGTATACTATACAATCGTCTGCGTATAATCGAATAGTGGATGAAATATTGTTAGGTATATCATTTATAAAGCATAAAAATAACACCGGACCCAAAATTGTCCCTTGTTTGATTTTTTTTCTTGCAAAATGCAACTAGAGTGACTGTGACCAACAAGTTTTTCTTCCTGATATGCAGTAGTGCATATAATGTCATGTACAGGGAGATTATGAGTCACAGTTTAATAAGAATTACCATATTCTATGTGATTCTCTTCAGATTTGGATTTGGACTACCAGTATCAAAGGCATATGCAGAATACCTAGGAGGATCAATATCACTGGAGACCATGCAAGGAATCGGAACAGATGTCTTCCTCAGATTGAGGCACATCGATGGCAAACAAGAAAGCTTTAGGATTTAACTTCAGCATCATCAAGCTCCCAAATCATCAAAAAGAGCCATGACATCTTAATATTCAGACCCTTTGGCATCATGTCAATTCGTGGTACCAGTATTCCCTGGTTGTTGGCTAGTCTTATACCAAAAAGATGCAAGTACCAGAAGTTTGTGTTTGTGAGAAAGATGATTAGAGAAAGGGCCATTGATGCTTTATATTCAAAGACTGAAAATTGTACACTGGTACATTTATTTATGTGATGAAAACCATTTCCAAAGAAAAGCTGTAAAATTGCTGTTTGAGATCACATTTGATCTTGTTTGTGCAGATATGTAAATCCAGTGGATATTCAAAGCTTCCTTTCTGTATTCTTAAAATCATATCTATCATTCACCTGTTTGTTTTTACCCTGTTGAAATGATTTCCAGTAGATTACTATGCATCAAAATGACCTTATGATAGGATAAAATGTAAAACAGTGAAATAAAATAAGTCTCTGAAATGAAACTGATAGGTGACATTACTATTACGATAATTACCCAAATTTAGCATGCATGGTCAATATGGTCATTGACATAGAACAAAGAAAATTGCCACATTTTAGATCTTTGAACTTAATTGACCATTTGTTGATCCAAGTCAACTTTAAGATTGATTTTCCTGTCAAGAATACTAGCTTACACCCCTTTTGAAATGTTAGATAATATTTTTGTCTGTAGTTGTTCTGACCTTCAATTTACCCATTAACAACTCATTAGACATTACAATGTTACCATTGACTTATGCTGCATTAAATAATTTTTTCTTCACCAAATCTTTCAACTAGAAACTTAATGAAACTTGATTTGTGACAATGTGTCTCTTGTGACCAAGATATTTGCTAGACAAAGAATTTATGTTGTCAAGTTTTATCAAAATATGGTGAAAATAGGCTGATTTAATGGTTTTAACTTTTTGTACATTCATGGGTTGTCTTTTGAGGTATGTTTTATTATCACTATGTCATAATCAACCTGTAGTGTATGTAAGAAATTGCTCTAAAGGTTTGTTTGATGTAGACTAATATGACATTGTTTTCATCTCTCCGTTCAATTATATGAAGATCATTATTTTTTTCAGACAGCAAAGAAGGGCTTAAGTACATGAGCATATATCTATGTATAAGTATAAAAGAGAATATGTTATAAGCTTGTCGTAAATTATTTTAGCTAAGTTATATTAAATGAGCTCAGGTAATGTATATTGCCATATTTGGATTTGGTGCTAGAAGATGTAAAGCTAGTACCGTATGCATAAAACAAAAAATCAAAGTGTGCATCTCAATAGGGTTAAAAAGTAACTCTTACCAGTAAAGATTTTACTTTGCAAATCAAATGTTATTGTTTTATCTTAATATTAAGAGCTTAAAATGTTTAGGAGATATTGCAAAAATAATTGCATTCTCTGTAGGCAAAGAGGTAATTTGTGAGTAACATACTAGTGTCATGTCACCAAAATGAAGGCTGATGCAGAACTCGATCAACATAGAGATTGATCCTGCTTGCAAATGTTATTGTTTTGGTTCATGTTCGAGATCTACAATGCCAAGTACTATATCTACAATGCCAAGTTCTATGAAGCTTCTTTCTTACACTTCAGCAATTAACATGTTCCATTATCTGGTGTAAGTAAAAGAAAAAATATATGTACATATATGACTTGGAAACAAAATGTTCTGGGATATTTGGTGAACAGTTGTATGTATGCTGAGGTCAGTTCACGGATGTAGCTGCAGTGACTAAATTTAATGAACATAGGCTGAACCAGAGAATTTTTAGAAATATGTGTTCTCTTGTATGTTTTTCTTAAAAACTAAATTTCAACAATCAATGCATTCATCAGTTTAAATGATTTATTTGTAAGGCATATGAAACATTGCCCACTATGTGGAATGCTTAACTTATAGAAATATTGTTATTAATATTATCATAATTAGAGGTATTCCAATCGAGCGAATCATAAACTTACCTGATATTGAAACAAAGAGCATATTTTATGGGTGGGACATATAAACTGATATACTGGAAGTTTTTAATCATAATTTATTCATTTGTACCATTTATAAAATTTACCTTTACTCAAAAGCTTATTTTTAAAGATATGAAAACAGGATTTTTTTTATTTAAATCTCATACAATTGCACCTAGTTCAAACATGGCAAGGCTCAGCTCAGCTAAGCTAAATTTCAAATTTACCCATGGTGATACAAATGCCCCTTTTTGTGCTGCACAGGAGCATTTCATGAAAAACATTGTTGGTCGTAATTATAATGTTGAGAGTGTTTCCTAGCATCTTGGAACAAACATAAATGTCCACTAAAATTCTTTGAAGAATTTGATTGGTTCTCAACATTTTTGTAGTCTGGATAAAATGAAATGTCTCTTGAATCTGAGGAAACAAAATTTGTACCTCATATCCCATTGAACACAAAATGATGCTGAGATGTGCTATTTTTGAATTAGCCTTTACATGTAGATCTTGCCTTTATTTGTTACATTTGTCTTTTTTTAGGTCTTGATGCATCTAAATATTGCTGATAGTGAATTTATTTTGAATGAATATTGTTTTATATTTTGTGTTTGTTTCATTTGTTGAATACTTTGGTTTTATATTTCATGTTGCATGTAGACAAGGGAATATTTGTGTTAGTTATTAATTTTCTTTCCCCTCCAAGTCATTGTATTTCACTCATTAGCATCAGGTATGTAGTCCAGGCTGGTACTTTGCCGGAGTCACAAGGCAGATGGGGAAAATCTTCTCCAATAGACTTTGTACAAGTGACCCGGGCCAAGTCGGAGACCATGGCTGGCAAAATGTGGCCTCGAGGCCGGTCCCAACTACATCCTTGATTAGCATGGATGGATCCGATGCCTGGTGTACAGATACAGGATACTGGCCTTCCATGGACTTTGTAGACTTTGACCAAGGCCAGCAAATATGGCCTCAGGGCTGGCCTTCACCATAAATAGAGTGAAATTTACTTTATTTTGGAAGAAACAAATGTAAATGTCTGGCATGGAATTTACAAGTCTAATTCAGGAGGAAATACAGTGTTTAATTTTAATTCATCCTTCATCAGACAATTAGTCTAGATTTTCATGCCACCTAGATATTCAGTACTTTTTAAAAATCAAGACCTGTGTGCTTTTACTCATAGATGGCTATATTACCTGTGTGCACACAACATATTCTCATTTAACACTGCTATGCATACATACACCTTGTAGTGCAATGGGTTTAGCTTTCTTTTAACTAATTTATTTCCAAAGGAGAGTCATTGGTCATTATCAAAGATTTCCCCTCTCCTTATGCAAAAAAAAATATTAGAACTGTTAAGATATCATTTTATTAGTAAATTTAAATTTCAGTTTTACATGCTTAACCATACTCATACAAGATACAATGGTGTGATTTTTTTTGGAATATGCTTGTCATGGTTTGATTTTATAACATTTGAATGATCAGTTTAAAGTCTTAGACTAGTCCTAGCAGAAGAGCATAACCTTTTCTCTTTGTCTTTCTGTCTGATGGAAACTGAGTATTAAAGATCTTGTGTTTTATTTTATTTTAGTCACACCCATCTTAATTCATTCATGAGCTAGAAAGAGTAGTACTATAGAAAAATCTGTATTCTTTTGCGCAAAGTTTTTCATTGTTTATGCCACCTTGCCTGAAGTAAATTATTTATTTCTCTTAAGAGGTTTTTTCTTTTCTATTCTTCATGCGGTCTAGTGATATGTAACTGATTAAGACTGTCAAGTATTATTGGCATTTATTTTTATCATGGAATTTATGTTTTCAGAGACACATCCTGTTATGCCTTTGAGTTTTGAAAAATATATATAAATAGTAATTAACAACCTATGTGTTCTGTTAATTAATGATAAAGCAATTATAGTACATGGTACAAAATTAGCATTGGGGAGAAATCAGTACGTTCAATGTCAATCATTTGCATGAGTGTGCTTTATTATGGAAATGGCGTTAAATCATTTAGCAGGAAAAATGTGAATTGACAACACCCTGGTTTTCAAATTTAGGGGAAAAATCAAGTAGTGTTCTGTCTAAATTTGCCTAAAATCATCCCTACAATCAATCACTAAAGCTTGATGTGGTGAGGCCCTCTCTATCTTTAAACCTATGTTTAACACATTATTTACACAAGGGTATTTTCATCACCTTGAATCACATCTTCAAATTGCTGAAAAGTGTGCAAATCCATCTCTTTGGAATGTCTCCTCTTGCATAACATGATGTTCTTGCGGGATCCAGTTAACGAGTTATTCTTGATGAATTACAATAATCCAACCTCTTGTAATTCTTGTTATATTTTCATAAAAACTTGAGAATAATTTTATGTCAAAATACATATTAGCTTGTGCACAGAGATATGCGCCGTTTGTGCATCTGACATCATGCACCCTGAATGAAGATATAAGAAAAGATAATACTATTGTATTGTAAGTGCAAAGATACAATATTTATGTGAAAACAATATCAGAATATGAAATGCACTTGTATTCTCGTATTTAGGATGTGGAGTAAAGCAAAAGCAAGATTTCTTTCCATATTAGGATGGCATGATGCTGGATTCAATGAGGTAAAATGCAGGACTTTGGAGAGTGTTTTGAGCATTTCAACTCTTGTATTTTGCGTATAGAGAAAGAGTGGACTTAAAAGGCAGCTTGTATAATGAACGTGTGAAAATTGGATTCATTGAAAAATAATGGTTTGGATGAAAGGTAGATTTATTCCTGTTATAAGGAATGAAATAGGGCCTTATTTTGTTGGGCATGTATTTTAAAGTAGAATGGGTTTACATGCTATCTGGTATTCATCCTAGTCCAAGTTTCACAAAACTATCCCAAGTTTTAATGTTTGTGTGACATCCAAAAGAAACATCAAATTTGATATGATGGTTCTTGTGAAATAGACCCCAGCTTTATACCATTAAACATTAAATGACATGAATAATTGCAACATGTATCATGTTGGTTTTCTTTCCTTTCTTTCTCTAGCAGCTACTACAGTTCATGTATTGTAAAATAGCATTTTATGGTGATTTTAAAGTGAAAACTAGTATTGAAAAACAAATATTACTAGTATGCCAAATATTGTACATATTGGATAAGGTATATAAGAGCTTCGGGCATTATATAGTAATACATGTACTCGCAGCATCAAGCCAATAGAAAATATTAAGTACATGTTTATGGCCTGAATAGTGATTTTCTATCTCTTTACATATGTATCTAATTTGTGAAATATTTTGGAGGTATAAACAGACTTTTTCAAATGTAGCATGTTCAAAGATTTTATTGTTTGAATTAATTCTTTCATCTTTGCTGATAACAACAAAAAACATAAATGATATCCAAAGCAAAATGTGTTGAATGCAGAAGATATTTGTTTTGTTATATCAAAGGTAACACTTTGCTATGTTATTCGTTATTCAAATTAAATGTAGAATTAATCCCACATTTGAATGGATAAACATATATAACCATATATACCCCATGTTTTCCAAAAACTTTAGTGTATAAATGGTGATTATAAATAATCACAAGTAGGCCCATAGTAGGCTTTGGTTTTGAGAACTGCACTTGATATATACTATTCTCCTAGTTTTCTATGAAATCATAAAATTACAGTATTGCATGCTTTGTAAAACATGTAGTACCGTTTTTAAATCTTGCTCTGAATCACAATGTTACATGTCTTGTGGTGTATAGGATGTGTCATGTAATATATGTTTTGAGTATTAAGACAGCAATAAAAAAAATGTATGGACTGTATACTACCTTATTACTTTTCTAGGCCTTTTCATAGAGTGCTTTATCATAGAAATATTTTGCTCGTCATAGCTTAACAGGCATTCAAGTCAAATATTCTCTTTGAGATAACATTATGTAATGCAAGCTTTGAGTGGCGTGTGTTGTAATTACAGGTAAAGCATCCAGGAATAGCGATCAAGTACTATTGTGAAAGGTATTACAGCTTTAAAATGACGGGTAGTAATACAAAACTAATCTTCAAACTAGATGTGTTGACATCCCAAGTGGACATGCGTTTCATTTGGATGTGGGTGTATCTGAGAGATTTGTGAATAGTTTTGACCAAGTCATTTCATGGTACACCATGTATTCTTTTGTTGGCATATGTTGGTGCTGAAACTTCCCAAACTTGATGTTTGTACAGTCGTGTTCTTGTCGTCTTCCGGAGAATGCAACAAGAACAAATGTTTGAAACATTGAGTTTGGGTGATCCTTTTCAGGACCAACATATGCCAATGAAAGAGTACATAGTGTACTGTGAAACCACTACACTCTTCTTCTCTGCCATAGAAACCTTCAGAAGTTAGACCAAGTCATTTGCTATTTGTCTCCTTGACTATGCTGAATGTTAAAGTCACATAATTGTATAACTTGTTTGCCATACCTTTTTTGTCATGAGTAATAATGAAAACAAAGATTGCATAATCATACAATACTTCTTTGTTTCATTTTATTTGGTCCAAACCAATGATGAGCTGCAAGTGATATTGTTATTTCATATATACATGTATGTGAGAGTAATTATATTAAAAGGCTTGTACATAAAAGGCTGATATAGTGTGAAAATGCTGTTTCTGTTTTAGCATTGGATCAAATGGCTGCATGAAGGAGAAGGTGGGGATGTAATGGGGTGAAATATTGATGCTTCAGTTAATGGTCCGATATGCACATATTGTCAGTTAAGACAAATTTTAACACTTTGACTGGCTTCTTTTTACTTCATTTACAATTTATTAACATAATCATGCTGGAAATAATCCAGTTTCAAGTACATATATACAAACTGAACACAGAGTTAAACTAATAGTTACATTATGCAATCAATCCTGCTGAAATATACCAAGGGTATATACATTATCAATAAACAGGTAGTATGCCAAAAGTTATTTAGAACAGCGCTTCTCAACCTTTTTTTTTACTCAAGGACCACTTTGACTCTCCGATTTTTTTTGAGGACCACCTACCACAATTTAAAGAAAACGTCCATTTTGATGGAAAAATGATTCATGAAATTTAAACACAAAGCTCTGAAGCACATTTGAAACAGTTTATGAAAGCTGCATTAAAAAAATGTCCGGTAAATAGGTGACAACTACATACACAAAATGCATGCACATGAAGTTCACATTTAAGATTCGAAAACCATCATAGGTGTGCATGCTTTGCAACATGCATGATACCTAAGAGTGTTTTAGTTTTGTTTGACCCACATAGACTTATCTGACATACCATGTTCGGACAGGTCTGTGAAATATACTATAATTTTTCTTCTATTTTTTTTCTCAGGAACTTCTTGCGGCCCACCTAAGAGAAGCACTGATTTGAAATATTGAATTGTTTCAGTCATATTTCCTCTTCTCAGGAGATGTTTTACACAGTTGACATTTCGCAAAGTAAAGTGTTTACAACCTGTGTTGAAACTTTGTCATCTTTTATGAGCCAATATGCACTCAGTATTCAACATTCCCCCCCCCCCCCCCCTCCAATCATAATGCAGTTGTGTCCTGCACAGTAAGGAATTACAATTGGTCTAAATGATTATGATATTCAGAACCTCACTGTTTTATTATACAGGCAAGTCTGTCATTGTCAAATTTCTTATGTACAGAAATCTGTTTGGCTTTGGCAAAATGTAATGAAACAATGACATTTTTTTAAAGTAGATTTTCATAAAGTAGATATGATTTGTTCAAATGATTTATTGTATAAATTGTATCAATATTTTCCTTGGAGTCATAAATAAAATTAACATATTACCAGGAAACTACTTGGAATACAGAGATATTTGAGACAAAGATTAAAAATCAATTATTACTCAATTTTTGTTTAACCAAATAGTCATATCTTAATATATTGGACCTGAAACCACTACTATATGAAAATATATTACCCACTTAACAATTCTAACAATGACATCTAGTATAAAAGACATGTATATGAAACTGTTTGGTAAACTATCAATATAAACATTCTAAGAGACACGTCACAAGTGTTTCATCGCCAAAGTTAACCCTGGAATAGTTTGATGCAAAAAACAAAGTTTCCCTAGGTGAAGTGGTAAATATTTTGTTCTTGCAGTTGCCTCCTCCCAGGAAAAATGATCATTTGGTTTAATTAATTAATGCAACTTGTTTAATTGAAGGCATTGTTAGATAAAGTATAATAAAGCTCAACAAGAAAGCTCAGAAAATTCTTGTACAGCGTCAATGGGAGACAATACAACAATGAATGTTGCAGGAATAAGAGATACCATTCCTAGGGGGGTGCAAGAGACAGCCCCTCCCCCTCCCTCCCTCCAATATTTGAGAAACATTCAATGAATATACATTTTGACATACATAAATAAAAAAGAATATTTATTTTCATCTGCGCCCCTGTTTTTATAAATTGCTCTTTGCGCCCCCCCCATTTTCAAATTGTGGATCTGCCACTGAATGTATGTGGGTTTATGAGCATAAGGAGGGTAATATAGGTTAGAATGTCTGGTCTCTTTTGAAATACTGAGCTCTGTCTCACCATGTCAAAACAAGTCTTTACAGAACTTTACAAATCACATATTCATTATATACATAAAAATAGATGTACATGTGACCTAGGAAAGTCATTGTGCTAGCTAGTGCACTGAATCGTCCTTAATTGATACTAGTCACTGTATGTAGCAATATCAGGAAAGGGTTTCATGGACAGTGTTACAAATTATTTTCATTGACTAGCTAGGTCTCAGCCAATCAGATGCAAGTATAATTCTTCATAAAATACTCCCCAAGCGATCAGACATTTTGCCCTGTGGCACTTCCTCCTACTTTGATGACATTGGGTTAGGGAAGGTTGTGATAACATCAAGTTCAGGGGGGGAGGTGTTTCATAAAACCAATCAAAAGTTACACAAAACTTTATACATGACTAATGAACCATTCTTGTACTACATTTGATTCTTATTCATTTGTATTCCCATTAGCTAACATTGATATGAAATCTTTTCAGATTAATATTATCTTTAACAAGTATTTAAGTTTCAAGTGCATTGAACAAATGTCAATATTTGACTGGATCAAAGGGGCCATTTTGTCAGTTGTTTATAACTTACAAAGAGCTTTATGAAACATCCCAAGGATAATGTGACCATTGGGGTAAGGATTAGTTTAAAGGTTAGGAATAATGTGTAGATCTTCCATAGGAGCGACAGTCAAATGACATGGAATCTCCAAATCAGTGGCTACTTGTTCTGCACACTCTTCTTGGTTTGTTAGTCACCATCTCAACTCCTTTCTGCTCAGTGAATTTCAGGCAAGCTTCTTGGGCCAGGTTGGGACAGGAATGGACGATGAGCTTCTTGAGAGTTGGGCAAGACTCTAGTTGGCTAAAGACAGATAGTGTCATTTTCCTGCAACCGGCAATGTTCAGCTCTGTTGTGAGACAAAAATTCAAAAGTCATATTTCGATTTGTTGCTAAGTAACAATTATGATAAAATACTTATCACAAATATAGATATAATAAACTAGAAACATTTCATTCTCAGGCATATAAGAAATAAAGAAAAAAAAAAACGTCTGTAACAGTATCAAATATGCCAATTCATACATAAATTGAATGAGAGATCCAGTGAAGGTTTTCAAGAAATTCTCAAGAAGAACAACATTTAATTGTAATTCATTATATAGAAACCGGCAGCCAAAGTGTTTTTACTCGCCACTTTTCATTAGCGCTCATTTGAATATTTTGTTTTAAAATATATTCCATTCAGAATTCTTCTCTGAAACAAGAATAGCAATGATATACATGTACCCTTTTTGACATGATGACCAAATTAGCAGTGATGCTTGAACAGAGATTTCTGAAAATTTTGAAAATACAAAGTTGCCTATCTAACTTCAATTAAACTATTTGTAATGACAAATTAAATTTTTAAACACAATGCCTTTAGATTATTTTAGTATCATCAATTTTTTTTTGTGTAATTATATATTCATGTCAATATCTCATATCAGGAATTTTTACCTCTAAGAGTCATTCTGACTGGAGACTTCTCATCAAGAAGAATCCTGATGCTAGCATCGGTTAGGTTACCACAGAAACTAACATCCAGGTGAGCAAGAAGTGGTGCATACTGAACAATTGCTGACATGGTTGCATCAGTGATGTCTGCTCCGGACAAGCATAACCTCTCAATGTTTGAGAGACGAGAACGTTCATCAAAATAACCTGGTCTGTGGTCATTGGGAGGGGAGAGTAGAGACATGAGGGAAGAGTCATTGAGGGCGCTCACCCACTGTAGGTCAAGTGATGTTAAGAAGGGGCAAGCTACAGAGGCTAGGCTGTAAACAACAGGCCAAGTTGACCCACCAAGACTCAGTTCCTTGAGGTTTGGGAGACGTGGGAGGAGCCAGGACAGTTGCTTGGCACTGATGTTTGTCCAGGAAAGATTCAGCGAAAGCGGTTGACGTCGGACAATTCCACAGAGTGCAGACTTTGTGAGGGGAGATACACGGGCAAGACTGATCTTCTTCCAGAGTGAAGGATGAATGCACCATCTGTTCCATGTCTTACAGACAGCCATGCATTCGTTGAGAGCATGTCTGTCAAGAAACTGGAAGATGGTCATCCAGTCATCCCGATGGATGGGATGCTTTGTGTCATCTGCCATAAGAACAAACTCAGCCGGAGGGTTTGCAGGAGCCGGTCGGACAACAAACTTTGGAGCAGCACAGGCTGGTATCTTCTCCATGATGATTGGTTTTGGTTCAACCTGAGCTTGAAGTTTTGGTGGCCTACCAGGGTGTCTCTTCTTGTGCTGCCAAGTATGCCTCTTTGCCATTACTTTCCCTTTGAGTGATGACTTCTGCATGTGATACTTAGCCTGGCGCACCTTCTTCTTGGCCAGCTGCTGGGTGTTTCCTCCGCGATGCCTTAGTCTTGTCCGGAGTGTACCTTGGTAGGTGGACGTTGATGCCATGGAAGGTCCCTGCGGAAGATGTAACCACAGGAAGGCGAATGTCAGTTGGTTCATACATTTAACTTCACTTGACAGCACAAGCAGGCAACACATAACATTCACAAACATCTTTCTTTGCTTGTTCTACAGATGAATATGTCTACCACCACCACCATTGTAAAGTATTAAGATCAGGTCCTCTTTTTCTCCGATGTCACCAACTTCCAACTTTGCCATCTTATCTTCCCTCTTGTTATCCATTGTAGCATCATACTGTAGCGTTCAAGGCATATAATGACTTCAAGCTCCATGTGAATGCTCCTTCTGCTGTCAACACTGGTATTTCCATGTTCTGCTGCAAATATACTATGCTTTTTTACTGACTTGAATGAGAACTGCCAAAATAACTTGACGGACAGTTACATGTACTGTCCTCATACCTGAAGACAAGGGGAGTGTTTCACAAAGATTTAAGTATGACTTTAAAGAGTCGCACCTAAATGCCGACGAGTACATGATATGCAACGTGCGATCTTATTGATCAATACATAGTAGTGAGTGTCCTCTGTGCATGATCTGACCAATGCGGTCATGCCTTTTACACCGCACACAACTAGACATTTAAGTGCAACTCTAAGTCATACAGTAGTCTTTGTGTAACTTTATTCCTGTCTCTTAAAAAAATAAAGGGACAGATTTTTTGTACTTTTTAAAAAAAGATGAATTGGGATAAAAATGAAAGATTTCCTCAGTGGTATTGCCCAGATCAATATCAAACCAAATATCAGCTGACTACCTTTTAAAAAGTACACATACCACAGTTATTTCAGTGCAATGTACAGAAATTTTAATTCCAAAATGTCAGGAAAGAAAAAAAAAATTCAAAGACAACATGAGCATAGGATGCAATAGTACAAGAAGCTTTTTATCACAAAGTTGATTTCATCAACACCACATTTAAATGATTTTTATGCTACAAATATGCTGTTCTTTTTTCTTCAAGGTGGAAACGAAAAAAAAAATGGTGCTTCTATGCCAAATGCTCAGTATCAATAACTTGTTTGCATAGAAAAGTATGCTTTTGTGCCTTATTTTTTTCAATTCTTTTGGCGAATTGATAAAACATGTGAGCCAAGAAAATATCAGAATGAAAACCAATAAAAACAAACAAAAATCATCTCTTTTTAAGGAATGCATCTGGCTGGTTAATCATGAATTCCTTTGCCATATCCAAGGAAGGGGGGGGTCATATTTTTGCTCCTAGAAACTTAATTCTACTCGAACAGAGGCAATCACTCATCCAAACTGATGTTACAGGTCACTGAAATGTTGAGCCTAGCATTGAGACCAGCACAACACTTGTTTAACTAATAAAAAAAAACAGATAAAAAGATATTTTTCAAACATTTGGTGGGTAACACTCTGGATAACAATTTTAGGGTACAAAAAACATCAAAAATTGAGAAAATGTTGTCAAATTTGAGTGGTCATTACAAGAAGATCCATAAATATCACTGTGATAACCAGATATGACAGACCACAGTCCATAGCATAAAGCAGGTAATAAGTTTAATATGCACAAATTTACACACGACTGGTGATCCTTTCTGTGCTAAATAAGACACCCTTTTTTTATTTCGTTTTAGCATGATGGAACTATAAATATAGTCAAATCATGTTGAACAACAAACTTCTTTACAACAAGAATTTTAATCTGAAAATTAGATTTCAACTATAGCTCAGTGTATGAATACAAGTGCTTGAGAATATGATTTAGCACAAAAAAGGACTACCAGTCATGCAAAGTCATTTGTTACTTATAATGTTATAATTGTTATGAAATACCACCTGGTATTCCCAATGTTTAACATAATTCTTTGATGCAAAATATGATCATGAAATTAGGGAAACAATTTGAGTATGAAAAAAGTCAGAAAACACAATGTCATATTTGCAAACTGAGTATACAGCAAACAAAAGAGATTGATTCAAAGAGTATGAAGAGAACTTAATGCAGAAAGATAGTACTCTGGTATCATGTGTATGTACAAAAAGAAGCGGACAAGCCTCATTTTCTATATACATGTACTGTGAGCATATCATTCACGCTCACAATGGCTTCTATAATGTATCAACAATACTACCCGAGCCAATACCCTCTCTTGTCAAGGGATAACTTCAGACAGTGCACTTTGACCTTAGGAATTTTCATTTTCCTTTCAATAATGGCTGAATCTACCACCATAAACAAATTTGATGGAATCACTGAAGCAGCATTACTGCGGCAATCGCTCGTGTCTTATTTTCTTCATATACACATACCATTCATCATTAACATTAGAGATCTTTAGAGTTTGGGTTCATAATACTGTGGGGTTAAATCCATGGTTAAGGTGAGTTTGAGGTCGAGGTTTCAAAGTGAGTAGGAAAAAACTCAGAACAAAGTACAGAAAACAGAAGACGGTGACTAAAAACAACGAATAACATTCTCAATAAAATTTCCTTCGAATATCATGATACAAAGAATATTACACAAGAAAATTGAGACTTTATCACAATGAAATACTTTATAAATGATTTTAGGATTCCTAACTCTTATGAAGATTTGAACCTGGGTTCAATTTTTTGAATATTTCGTATGATTTTTACTTCCAAAAACTAATACATTTCAGATAAAACTTTGTGATATCCCATAGAATAAAGATAGAATGTAACAAGAAGTATATTAATTGGAAATAAAAAGCCTTCTTTCAGATGCCTCAAGACTGAACAACCAACTAAATATCAAATGTTCTTGCCTTTCAAAAATCATAAAATATAAATGTAAAAAAGAAAATGATTGGCTCATAGCATGTCAAATATATAAGTCTTTTCCTTATTTCTTATTTAGTCTGAAAAAGGAGCAAAAATATGAAATTCTTCAAGTTTTAGTGTTTAATACTATGATTTCAAGAACAAAATGTCCAAATAAATCAACAAGAAAACACAATGAAAGTAACAGGAAAAATTGCTGTTTTTTATCTTCTTAGTTACAAGAAACAAATACATTCATAGTAATAAAAAAATATTTGATGGTATGCTTATTTCCTTAATCCACATCACATCCATCGTGAGAAAAAAAATCCTGGTTTTTTTTTTGGTTATCTTATAAAGTTATCAGGAGTCGAGTTCATGAATGAAACCCCTACTTCCTATATATTTACATGTAATTTCTCACTCATACAACATCTTCTTTTTTTTCTTGCATTGTCACATCTTGGAGAGAAAAACTCAAATTATTTTAAACATATTTTACAATGTATATTTGGCAGTTAGTACAACAGATAACACTTATGAAATCAAAATTACAGGCATATATCTTCAGCTGTCATGAGAAGAGGATGATAATTGATGACCATAGAATTGTGAAAAGAAATGTGTGTAGTTATATCAGTAACGACTAGCCAAATCCCACTACTGTGATTGCACTAAGATCCAATTGCAACATTTTGCCAAACACATCACAGGCCAGCCCGCACATTGCAACAGCTCTGCAATGCGCTCCAAATCAACAGAGCCTCCTCTTTTACTTCAGTGCATCTTGTCTTGGCTGCACCATCTTTGGAAATTGGTCATGATGGCAACCTCTGAGACAAATCTGATCGGCTGAAATTATCAAAATCACTGCATAATCACAGAAGATTTGACATGTCAAATGTATGAGATTTAGTCTGTGATTCTTATGCAACAATCGAGTCGCAGTTGCAGTGTGTCAAAGGATAGCACTCTCTGTGATTTTGTTGCAATCAGGGGAGTGTTTCATCAACATTTTTGTCTGACAAGTTGTCAGATCTGACATCTTTCCTTGATTTTGATTGGCTGATAAGCAATATTACTATGGTAACTGTCGGATAAAATGGGACTTGTCGGATAAAACGTCTGACAAGTCCTTTCATGAAACGCTCTCCAGATCTTAGTTCAAGTGCATCACATATTGTGAACTGGGCCTCATAGTCCCATCATACAACATTTCTTACCCAAGTTTCAGGCAAAGAGATAGTCCTTTTATATATGAGGTAATATGTGGAATATATACAGTGCATAACATAAAGTTTGTTTGCCTTCAAACTCTTCCCACTCTGCATGATTGACAACACTAGCGAATAAGCATGTCAACAGTATTACATTCAACAAGCCAAGGATATGCCATTAAGTAACACTCACGATGGATGGAAATTTCCAAAACAATTTTGGCTGCTTTGCCAGACTGTAAACACATTTTAAAAAAGCCTTTCACTAAAAAGAAAAAGTTTAGCGTAGACATAATCATTATCGTGAACGCTACAGTCAACCTTTGCATATCAATTAGTATCCCTGCATTATCAATATACAACCATACCAAGTCGAAGTATATGCTTGAATACAGCAGACAGCATATGAGCAAGATTTGCGGTGTAACAAGCAGCAATCTCAGAAGTTCTTGCTGTTGCAAGCAAAGGTGCTGCCAGCAACAGCCAACCACATTATGAGAAGCTCAAAGTGAGATAGTGTAGGACAAAAAGTCATTTGAATGGACATGGCAATGTGATTGCTTGTAAATATTTAGCCAGTAACTCGCACTGGCAAAATGCTGTATGCTGGGATGGTTTATGTATAGACCATGCAGGAAGCACAATTTATTGTGCTTCAATGCAATACAGCAAATAAATGTAATAAATACAAAGGTGTGACTTTGGGGCATAATATCCCTCAAAAAATCTGTAGAACAGAATAACAGATATTGAATGCTATGCAGCTCTGCTGGATTCATATAAAACAATTAAGAATAAATTCAATTGCTCATCACGCTAAAAAAAAACATGTAGGTTTAACTTTTATAGACCTTGTTTTTAACCAAGTACTAAATGAACAACACAATCATATTTCTTAGCACATACTTAACAAAATAAAGTTCATCCAATTACGCGCAGTTATATAAATCTGATAGTAGATTATGTACAATATACAATGTATGAAATGATGAAAAACAATGGAAGAATGACACTGAAATTTTGAATACTGTTAGGGGGATTGAAATCTTTCATGTGTAAAATACATTTTTTTAAATGCCCCTTCCATAAGCTGCATGGTTTAAAGCAAATATAAGGGATACTTCTTATACCTCAAATTGAAAAAAAATCTAAAATGTAAATTTTGGAGGGATTCCATGAAATTGGTTTGTGATGTTAAAAAAAGATCTCTGTGTGTACTAAGCCTGCAGGATTGTGCCAAATGCAAATTGAAAGCTAAATATTGCAGAGTATTAATTGATCAATAAGTTAGAAGAATTATGTCAATAATGGAAACTGTGGTCAGTTGGCAAAATAATAAAATCATTATCACCCATTTTTATAAACATCAGTTTGCATTATGATGTTTTAATTTCCTTCCAATCAGAATTTTTTTTGTGACTGAAATGATTGAAAGGCTACAAAATGATCACATGGCATATCTTGCCAACCTTTTCAACAACAACAAAAGTGACTTTCAACCACATATTGAAGAGGTACCAAAATAAAAATTGAATCTATTTATGGCCTTGTCTCAGCAATCTGAGTTTCTTTTTCTCACAAATAAAAGCAAGATCAAGATTTTGCTTTATATGTACAAGTAGTTCATTGGCATACAAAATATGTAATTTACACAAATTCACACACAAAACATTTAAATTGTTAAAGAGTTTATCAGAGATACAGCCTATTAGGTACCTTTCCTCGTTGGCTCACTCTCTTTCCGGGTGTGCCAGCATCAGGACTCCCATCATCATTATCCTGAAAGTTTATGGAGAATTTGAAAAAAAATGTTTTTAAATAATTCCAATCCAATGCCAATTCCCCTTTCAATATCTATTAAAAGTTTAACCATTTTTATTTCTACTTGTAATTCCAAAATACTAATTTCATAACCTTCTCCAATGCTAATCTCACTTCAAATACATCACCCCTCCCCCAGGCAGTACAGATGAAGGTTGTATGCACCCAACACTTTAAAAATAAGGAAACATTTTTTTTATTAGGGAAAAGAATGACAATCGTTTTTTTTTCAACCCCCGCCCCTTTTTTAATTTACTGGTTATTTTGGGGGAAGGAAACAATATCAAAAATAAATACTTACAGCTTTCCTTTTTCTGCCTCTTGCAGGTGCTGACTTCTCTGAACTACCATCAGACTAAGAAAATGGAAATACAAACAAGAAAACTTAGGAGAGGGGCACACGCACTCACGGGTTTCTCCTCAAAAAAGGAGAGGGGCACACAAAAAATATTTCCAACAAGGAATATTACTGCATGGAGGGAATTATTTGTCAACTGACACATCATAAATTATATATTAAAAATGACATTGCCATCATCACTATGCTTGAATAAAAAAAAGACATCTTGATTATAAGAATCAGTACCATTATAACGGAAACTGTCATAACCAAATTGTATCTCAATTATGTTGTAAAAGTTGAATAAAAGTCCCTTCAGGAAAACAAAGAATTGTTTTCTCCTATAATGCCAATCAGTCTATTGCCATACTACCTCTTACAAAAATAATTTTTTATTGTAATCTTTTCCTTTTTACCTTAATATTTACTTCTGACAATGTCACCTGTCTACCACATATTCAAGGGTTAAGGTCGTGATAGACTTGATGAGGCAGAAATTTGTGGAGATAACTCAGGATTAAATATGGCAATCAGATTGAGATTAGGGTATGCTGGTTGCAGATTCCTCATGGGAGTAAAAGTTACTTTTAAAATGTTGTTGATTCACATCCTCATCTCATAATCAATATGAAAAAAAATGAAGCATTCTATGCTTGGCTATTAAAGGTTATAACATACCTCATGACCAGACTCCTCTTCATCCTCATCATCCTCCTCGTCATCGTCATCATCTTCTACCTCCACACACTTGGGGCACTCCCAGCTGTTTGTCAGCTCCTCGTTCATAACACCCTCTGCCTCAAATCCTTGCTCCTTCACACATGCAGGATGGGTGATATCATGACAGACATAGCACTCAAAGAGAGTGGTGTTCCCTTCTGCGTCGCAATCCTCTTGCTTGCATATTGAACAGCTAGACTTGCCTGGTAGGATGGGCTTCATGAGAAAGGGTCACATTCATGATTAGACAGTGCATAGCAATATGATACACAGACAAAAAAAACAATATACAATAAATCACTTATCTACCAGAAATATAAACAACTCCCATCTTCAAGTCACTTGCCAACTCTACCCTTGGTAAGTATGAGACATAAAATCAAAATCAGTTTACACTAACTACAAAATTATTAATCCCAAAATACAACTAATAGTAATAATAATTGTACATTAAAATTGCGCAATTTCTTTATGTTTATACTCAACTGTGCATTACAATGATATTATCATTATTATCCTTGCTATAACCGTGCTGCCTACAGGTGTTCTGCAGTGGCATTGGAGGAATTCTTCCTACCAGATACCCATTCAACTCACCTGGGTTGAGTGCAGCACAATGTGGATAAATTTCTTACGGAAGGAAAACACGCCATGGCTGGGAATCGAACCCACGTCCCTCAGATTAAAAGACGAGAGTCATAACCAACAGACCATGGCGCCCCCAACTTTGACAAATGTGTTATATGAGAATTTTGGCCTCTATATGTAAGACACCAACTTACTGTCAAACATTGTCTCTTGATACAGGATTGCTTCATTCTCCCAGGACCTCCATACTTCTTCATATCCAAACAGTAGTTGCACTCTCCACAATCTGCCCTGGTGCAGTTGGCACAGCTCTTGCAGCGTGTACGTCGCTTACGATTCATCGTCAGAGACTTGTTCTTCTTTTTCTTCTTCACCCGTTTTACACCAGAGTGGAGTGGTTTTAGTTTGACAGGAGGCTGGAGTAAAAACAAAGGGGGGTTTATTTTATTTTACACTGTCTGTATAGGTAATATTACACAGTTGTGCTCAAAAGTTAGTAAACCCCACTACAATATGCACTCTTTAATGCTGAGTGTTGAATGTAGAAAACAACACTGCAATGTCAAGTGACCCCACAGAAACAAACTATAGACAATGTAATATTTTATCACTTGGATTCACAATAAAACATTTGAAACATGGCAGAACTTAAACACTTTAAATGTGTTCATTTTCTGGTGGGATTCACTAACTTTTGAGCACAACTGCAGGAATTACTTCAAACGTTTTTGAGCAAAGTGTAGTAACTGAAAATGACATGTATCCATGTTACCAGGCACCCCAACCGCAACAACAACAAAAATGCACACTATGATTTAAAGGACTGATTGTGATAGAGGAGAATGTCAGCTTTACAAGTCAATGGCATTGGATGGTTCTAACCCATTCAAGAGTAGATGGTTCTAACCAATTAAAGAGTACTGCCATGTACTACAGTGTTTGTTTTGAGAAAGAAGGAATTAAAGTTTGCACTCTATACAACCACTCTGTTGAATGAGACAATGCACTAAAGTAGATTAGTACTCACAGAAAGGATTATCTAACTGTCCTGAAACTTGGCCCACTTATTAAGCATATCCTTTTCATGATTACAGTCTACTTTCTAATTAAGAATGTAAAGCCTCATGGAAGACCAAAGTGAGACCTTTATTAAGGGTTTTTTAAGTCACCAAGTCTAATCAAACATTAATACAAGTACCAAATTCAAATTTATAGTACTGTATAAAGTCAATCAAAACAGCTAATACTCATGTTACATATAAAAGCCAAAACTTCACATCCAAACTATATACACCTTTATTTTTGAATTAGGACATGTTGATGTAAATACAGTTGACCAGACCAGAAGAAAAGTCAAGGGAGCCAGTTGGTGGCTCAATGCAATTTTGGGAAGTAGGATGAAACTTGCAAGAAAGAAAGAAAAGTACACTAATCAGTAATTAAAGTTACAACTTATTTTACAAGAAATCTATGTGCTTCTGTTTTGGATCTTTGCAAGACAAATCTCAATGACCTTTTAAAAACATAGTCTGGGAGATTATTCACGTAGTGTGACCCTTTTTGGGGCATTCTAATGGTGACAGGTCATATCATTTCAGTCCAAAATGCTGATCAATGTGTACAAAGTGTATATTATACATAGTTATGCAGTGTTCTTGTGACAACATGCAGTAGTTGTTTAAAAACTTGCTTTCATTTTATACTGTACCTTAGGAGGAGGATCTGGCCATTTAACAACAGGGATTCCAGTGACTCCAAGGCCTGGATCATCATCTTGGTGTAGCTCCAGCATCTCCTAAAATAAGCAATCAAACACAGTACAACAGGTTTGTTATGTAAATCTGTTCCAAGAGAATTTAAAACTTGCATGAATAGCATGGAAAACAAAATGGGATTTTAAACATCTTTTAAGTCATCTAATGTTAATAATTCTAAGCAGTATCTCAGAGTAAAATATGCAAGCTGGCTGAAACTATGTTTTCTCTAAATCTGTCAATTTTTCAATATTTTCTTGAGCACTTTTTATATTCTACAAGCATCATGGATACAATGACTTTTTTATACAATCTATCATTTAGCATGAGTCACCATACCTGCCAACATTTAGAAATTCAAAATCTGGACAATCAATGGCCAGGGAGTGCAGCAATAGAGGCCCCATGTGGAGGACAAGAAGGCAGTGCCCCCTGAGGCTCCTGGATTTTAGCAACTTTAACCCTAAAGGGACTGGGCTATTTGAAATTTTCTAAGGACCGGAGGGGGGGGGGATGAATGGGGCTATGGTGTTTTTCTGACTTTTTTTTATCTTATACAATAATCCAGAAATCGGGACCTTCTGATTTCTTGCCATTTTGAAAGTTGAAAATCAGGACGATTCTGATAAAATCAGGACAGTTGGTAGGTCTTAACCTATTGACTACTGACTTCTATGATTCTCATAGACTTTGCATAAGGACCACTCTGTTCCAGCAGGCAATTGGTTGAAACGTGAACACAACTCACCCTGGCATCTTCTAAGAGTTGATCAGGATTGTCAATGAGTTCTGGGACACTGCGTTTACTCCTTGGTAGACTCTCCAAGAACTCCACCAAGTTGATCAAACCTTCCATCTCGGCCCATGACAGGTGGACGTGCTCCTTGACTCCGCCCAACGATGAAGTCGATGCAAACTCTCCTCCCCCACTTCCAGTTGGCTCGAATTTGATCTCAAATTTCTCTGTGGAATCCTCAAATGAAAAATCCTTGTCATCCGAAGTATCCATGTCCATAGTTTGTCCCATTGCCAGTGATTTCAAGATGGCATCTGACATCTCATCCTCGTCTTCCACCTTCACGTTTCTATGGCGATGATTAATCTGAACTTCCTCCTCCTCATCCACCTTCACATGCACATCAATTCCATTCTCTTGCTTGATGCTATGTCCATTGTTTGTATATGCTAATTCTAATTGTTCCACCTGCGAGTTTCCAGATTGTCTGACATGCTGGCGACCGAGGAGGACTTCAACATACCTTGCGAGAGCAAACCAGTGGATCTCAAAGTAGAACGGGTAGCGGAACTTGGTTGGCACCTACAGGATAGAAAATATAAGAAAAATGGAACTAGAATTTTACATTTACCATTGAATATTTATTAGATATTATCCGTTTATGTACCTCTTAAACTGGTAAGTACATTCATACTATTGCTAACTGTATTGCATGATCGATCTGCCAGTTTGACACATTTTCCTCAAAAGAGATTTCAATGTAATTGAATAGCTTAATATTCGGTTCTCTCACAACATATTTTACATTATATGACACCTAGACAGATCCCTGTCATTTGATTGGTTGTTTGATATCGATCGTTCACTTCATTTACAATGACGTCATCAACCGTGCAATTTTGGATCCATACGATATTGTCCATTGCACGATCGCGGAGACCACCAGTACTCACGTGTATTGAGTGTGTGCAAACCACTACCATGCGCACTGCAGCTGTACTTTGTGCATATGCATATCGAGCTAATTTGCCTATAACCTCTGACACGGCCGATGCACGTGAATAAAAAACCGTAAACATGGCGGAGTTTGTTTTGATGACGTAAGAGGAATTGGAGAAATTAATCGATGGTGCTGATTCTGCTAATACTAAGAAACAAATCCAATATGCAGTGAGCCGTCTGGATTCATTTGCTAAGTTTGTTGGAACGTCTCTACCTGAAGTAGAAGCGCTGTCAGATGAAGCGCTCAACAAATTTCTGTCCCGATTTTACGCTGGACTGAGGAAGGCAGACGGTAACCTGTATGCAAAGAAATCGATGCTCGGTATCGGATAAGGATTGCATCGTCACTTCAAGACTGTAAGAGATGTTGATGTGAACAAGAAGGATAAGTTTCGTTGTTGTCATGAAACATACAAAGCAGTGGTGGGCAAGTTGAAAAAAGCAGGAAAGGGGTATGTCAAGCACAAAAGTGCAATTAGTAAGGAAGATATGGCCAAAATTTTGGCCAGTGATGTGCTTGATATTGCAACACCAGAGGGTCTGCAGAACAGTCTTCTTAGACATTATAATCTATTTTGCAAATAGAGGACAAGAAAATCTGCATGACATGAAACCAGATGACTTTGTTCTCCAGACAGATGATCAAAATCTTCATTATATCACACACCGTGACATGCTCACCAAGTCTAGAAGAGAGAATGAGGACAAAGAATGTAGTGGCTACATGTATGTAATACCAGGCTCTTTGAAGTGTCCAGTCTTAACGTTTCTAATTAACAAGGCAGCGTTAAATCCTGCACTTGTTTATGGCAACGCCCTAATTCTACAGTTCCCGCAGAGGGTCCATGGTACTGCAACTGTCCATTAGGTGTGAACATTCTTGACAATAAAATGAAAGAAATTGCCAAGGCAGCTGGTTGCACAAAGTGTTACACAAATCACAGCCTTCGTGCAACAACAGTCACCGTACTGGATCGCGCAGGTTTCGCTATCCGTGACATCATGTCTGTTACTGGCCATAGATCAGACATTTCACTCAAGCATTATGTCTCTACAAGCAACAGCAAGAAGAAAGAAATGAGTAGCAGGATTGCTTGCAAAATGATGCAAGATAATATGCCAAAATCTTCTAGTGCTAGTACTAGTATGATGAGTGCATCTGGTGCTGGCATTGAGAGTAGGCCTACAACCCAGCCTGCACTTGCTGATCAGGGTGACACACTGGATTCACTCTTGACATTGTCTCAAGAACAACTAATCCCACAAGAATCCAATTTCAACATCCAGAATGCAACGTCATCTTCTGTGCAGTACTTCCATTTTCACGGACCTATGAATTTCTATAACGTCAGCAAGTAGACTGCATCCAGGAACTTGTAAATATGTTCAGTGTTTGGAGTTTATGTTACGAACAAGTTTGGAATTTTTTGTGTTGGAGAAAACTTACTGTTTTTGCAATATTGGATTGGATTTCTATTTGAAACTTGTAATTGACTATTTTAACGTTTGAACATCTTGACATCAAGAGGACAAGTGACATAAGCCAAAATGTAAGTGCCTTCTCTCTTGTTTTCAAATTCATAAAATGTCAAGTGACAGAGATCTGTCTAGGTATCATATAAAACAAATAATGATTTTTTCATTCGTGCCATGGACAGAATATTTCATTCATTGAAAGATGAAATGAATGATCCATTCAACTCGGCTACGCCTCGTAGCCTTGTTGAATGGATCATTTCATCTTTCAATGAATGAAATATTTTGTCCATTGCACTCATAAACATTCATTATTTGTACACTAGACAATAACAATGGTATGTTCATGGTTCAGGCTTCATCATTAGGAAAACTTTAAGTAATCAAAGATGCTTGATTTGCAAGTTTGATTTTTTTCTTTTTTACTTACCCTTGTTCTGTCTTCAAGTTGCCAAACACCAAGCTGCTTCCGAACATTGAATGTGTGCAGGATATTACCACCAAACACCAGTGAATCTTCAGGCGTATAAACTGCATGGATCCAACCTACACAAGACAAAGACAAATATTTCTGAAAAAAATCATACTGAAAATTATTACAGTATAGAGTGTCCAGTATAAAAACCTGATAAACTTGGTGTATAAACCACATGTCATCCTACAGCATACAGATGCTGTAAAATTGAGGAAAAAATTTTAAGTTTCAGAATTTTCTTATTTTACATCTGAATTCAAGGAAATAACTTTTTGTAGAGATGGACTTTCCCTCTAACACAGTCTGAGAATGATGAATAAAATGTTAATTCTTAACAATTCAAGCTGGAAAAAAGAGTGTAAAAAAAGAAGAAATGTGTGGTCATTTTTTTTAGTTGTCACGTTTATCTATTCATTGCCTGCAGATCTCTTTAGTGAGGGCTCACATGAATCAGGGCATTTTATTTTAGTTTACTTCAGAGCATTGACGAATTTATAACCATTTTTTACTCTCTACTTCTTTTGTCATTTTTTTCTACTTACATTGAATTATTTAACTGTAATTTGTACGTTTTCTACAATTTTTATGTTTTATGATCAAATAAATAATAACATTGAATCTTCACCACCATAGACTAATGACTTCATACAGTATACATGAATACCTGTAGGGATCATGAATGTGTCTCCTGCCTCCAGGCGGATCCTGCCACACTCCATCACCCGGTCTCCAAGAAAGATATCTCCTTGCTTCCCTGACAACACCCAGGTCTCATACGTCTCCAGGTTCTCGTCCGTCGGTGGGATCAACCAAAACACCTGGTAGGAGAGGTGGGGAAGGCAGGGATAGAATGATGGATAAATATGGATAAAGTGGGTGGGGTTGGAGAGAGTTAGTAAAGACAAGAAGGGGTGAAGAAAAGAGGGAAAGAATGGAAGAGCGAAGAAAGGAACAAAATACAGGGAGGGAGGGGAAACAAGGAAGGAGAGTGGAAAAATGATGAAATATATTAAAAAAGAAGGAACAAAGAGAAAATATAAAAAGGGAGGAAGGGAGAAAAGAAGAAAGGAAGAATGAAATGAAGGAAGAAAGAAAGAACAAAGAGGAAATAAAACATAATAATTAAGTAAAGGATATAAAGGAGGGGAGGGGGAAATGCATGAAAAAACTTAAGAGAAACAATAATCAGTTAGCAACATTTGATCTATTAGTCCTTAGACATTACTTTGTGATCTGTCAGACCTGACTTTGCTCCTACATGTAATCTCTGAGGTATGTCGCAAGGTAATTAGACTATTATCTGGTTATTTTTAGGGAGTCAAAGACACTGGTTCAAGGTGAAACGAAACAAATTAAACACATTAAATCTATAACACATATCACTGCTTCTTTGATGTAAATACACCCCCACCCCAAACCCAGAATGTCAAAATCTGTTACAAATTGAATGGCTTTTTCTTTTGATTAATGATGGACCACAAAGATGTAATAAATAACTTACCTTTGATCCTCTGAGTATATGATACCAGACAGATGTACCACCAAAGTCAACATGGAAGTCTGTGTAGCACCCTTTTACACTCATCAAACAATACCTGTCAATTAATATACATAATTTACAGTAGTGGTAATAATCACACACACAAAAGAAAACCCTGAAAAACATTTTTCTAAAGAAATAATCATTATGAAAAAATAATCATCAAACATCTATCAGTATAAATGTATATTATGCATCATGCAATTTTATTAGACAATGATGAGTAACTCATTAATTAGCAATTGAGCAAAGCATTCTGTAATTTATATATGGTGTCATTCTGACAATTTACAATACACTACAAAAGCATGCATATATGTGCTTATTCATGTTGGTGCTTATAAAGTGTTACTTGATTTTCAATAACCTTCCTTTTTTCTAATGTTTGGCTTGCTTGTTTACTCAGTAAGAACTTCCTATTTTTAATTAACAATTAACCTTGCTTTCAATGACTTTCTCTTATAAGTGGATATTACTGCTCACTACAACTCCTTGAATTTGGTTTAAGGTCATATCGTATGTATCAAAGCCTCTGTAGTGTCTTCTAAAGTTTAATCATCTTTCAAACTTACTTTTGGACCTTGGGATATTTCATTTCAGCAAGAATATTGGTGCTATCTCTCTGGGTATCTATTAAATGACGAGGCCAAACATTATTCACCCAATCAATCTGACGAACCTGTTCAAAAACACAAAAAATCCTCTAATTAATCATCAACAAATAATTGTATGAATCAAATGATTTACAATACCTTGTACATGTGTTACTAGCCAGCTCTGCACTTTGAATTTGATATTGTGTGAAATGTAAGAGGCAGATGGAGAGGGGTCAGGAGCCCCAAGTTAGAGTCAAAGACCTTTTGTATAACCGTAAACAAATACTAACAAACTGATTTTGACAAACATAGCAGAAAACCACATAGCAATATCACTTACCACTTTTGGCTGCTGGACAGCGTCTGCTAATCTTGTGTGACTGAACTCAAGACTAATGACATTGTAAAGCTCCTTCCGATCAGGGCTTTCATAATACCTGGCAAACTGAGCCATGGTCATCTCAATGCCTTTCTGTGTGTTCACATCCATCACATCAACAACACGACGGCTCCCTGAAATATATCAATCACGTGTCTTGTTTACATTTAAATATCTTGTAAAATACCCCCAAAATTGTATTGTTTTTAAACATCTTATAAAATCCCCAATCTCACATTTTTGTAATTTTACATGATTCGTTTAACAGGTAATGATTTGAATTGAATTTTTATTTGATAACCTTAATTAGAACCCAATTAACAAAATAATTTCACAATATTTAATCTTCAACTGATGAGCAAAAGTTACATATCTGATAAGATGACAATATCAGATTATATACACCATATTAAACAATCTCAAGTTAATTAATAAACTTATAAATAGAAATGTTGAAATACCGTTGTACTAAAGAAAAGACATCTGTTCATCATGTGATCAATCAAATTGAATTTCTATATAACTAACAAATGATCCTGCCCATAGTAACATTGCATAAACTACTGACTACACTGAACATGAATAATATGGGGGAAAGGGACATACATGTACATGGATACAGCTTCAATTCACATTTCAATAAAAAAAGTTTACAACTTTCCATTTAGTGTAATTTATTCTCAATGATAGGTACTCACCAACAAATTGCTTGACATCGCTAACAGTGAAGTTACTATCTGGTGTCCTGAAATTAAGAAAACCGGTTGACTTATACAAACGTCTTGAAAAAAATTAGAATTGATAGGTTGTTGACCTGTAGTCCTGTGTTTTAAACCCTAGCTGTTTCGTAAACAATTTGCTCATAACATGGATGCTGGAATTCAATAGTTTCAACCAATAAATAGCTTGATGCTTTTGCCATTCTTAAAAAAAGTTTACTTTTTTGACAGTGTCCATGTTTCCTCTGGCAATGCATGTACTCTCAATAAAGAGCCCACTGGAAAGGATGCTATTCTATATGTAGTCAATGTCTTGTTTAAAGCATACACTTTATTCATTACTTGGACAACACACCCACCCAGTCAACCAGTCTTGATGAAATCATTCATACAGATCTGGGATGAAAGTGATTTTGGCTGAAGCAAGTTTCTGATCACTGTGAAAATTTACAATAATTTTTTTTTTAATAAATTTCAGAAATTTGTACAAACCTGATGTCAAGATGGGTAGATTCTTTAAACAAAAGAGGTGTATCAAAGCCATTCTCTTGAAGCCACTGAAGTGTGAAATCTATTAACAAATTCACAAAAAAGATGTTGCATGATTCATCCATGAAATTAAGTGGAATCCAACCCAAATAAAAACTTGATTTTAGGGGAAAAAGAAAAATCAGACAACTTGATTTAAGTGAAAGTTTGAACAATAAAGTTATGAATATTTTAATTTGTAAATATTTGTAATCCCTATACCCATGGAGACTTCAAATTGACCACATATGTGATGTCATAGTGTTGTAAGGACTACTCTTCTATGTACTCCAAATATATTTTTTTCAAACGTTTTTACTTCAAATTATATTTCTTATTTCATGAGGACATAAAACAATATACTACCTGGGTTATATTTAGATTTCTGACCCAGGGGAATGGACACTGGTACTAAGGAGAAAACCACAAATCCCTGATAATTAAGTACAGTACATGGCCTATGGGAAAGTTGTCCTTGCCTCTGGTCATAATTTGACACAGTTGCCAATTTGAAATCTGCATACAGTGTAGACTTGGGATCTCAATTTCAAAGCAGCGATAACTTTCTGATTGCCTTGGTAGTCTGATTTCTTTCAAACTTTCACCATTCTCTTTTATTAATTTTTCTCCTTTCCAACACAACAATTTATGACCTAGGCTGGATTCACCTCTAAAAAACATCTACTAGTTGTTGAAATAGATTTAAATAAGAAGATGAGGAATAGAATGGGGAGTGGAGAATGGTTGGAGGAAGAGGGGGAAGTTGTTACAGGGAATATAGAGGAGGAAAAACTTTCACCATTCTCTTTTATTAATTTTTCTCCTTTCCAACACAACAATTTATGACCTAGGCTGGATTCACCTCTAAAAAACATCTACTAGTTGTTGAAATAGATTTAAATAAGAAGATGAGGAATAGAATGGGGAGTGGACTCAGTGGAGAATGGTTGGAGGAAGAGGGGGGAAGTTGTTACAGGGAATATAGAGGAGGAATTTAAACAGAAGGAATTAAAATGAGAAAAGAGCAACTTGGAAAAATAGGAATAGGGAAAGGACGAGTCTGCACTCTAGAAGGGAAAATAGTGGTCATGGTAAATTTAACAGGTTGTGTGCATAATTCTTTCCAATATAGATGTAACTGGCCCAGCTTAGTGAGATAACACCTTTTATCTACTACATGTACTTTTGAGGCCATAATCAGGTATGCAGAAAATTGAAAAATTACAGCTTGTGGTTCATAGTATAAATATGAATCTTGATTTCATCTAAGTACCCAGTATTAAATATAAATAAATTTTGCAACATGCATTTGTCATCACAAATACAATTTCATGAATGATATACATATTTTGCAATCTAGATTAAGATTAAGAAAACTATATTTCAAGATTTGGAATTGTGACGTCATAAATGAGTAGCTGCCCCATATGTTATATAAAACAAAAGGCATATATTTCAATTTTTTAATTGTGATGACTTATTTTTGTTTTCTTTTGAAGAACAGGTTTGAAATGATTTGTCTAATGATTTACTGAAGGTACAGTAAAAACCCTTTTCAATTTTCTGAGAAAATGGCATTTCAGTTGCACTGATTTTTTACCGAAAGCTGCTTGCATACATTATGTGTCACAAAGCAAATAGTTAAAGTTACATGTGTAACTTTTTTTATTATTTCATGGATTTTTCTCAAAACTTTGGCTGTATTTTTAAACATTTGTTTTCTGTTATTTTTTACAATTAACTTTTTGTCAGGGTGAACTTCCCCTTTAATACTATCAAATACACAATCTGTGTCTCAAGAAAATTTAGTTTTAAACTTACCTTGGCTACTCATAGTCTTGACCATTGGGAAGTTGTAACGATCTGTTGTGAGCTTATCGTCCAGAGTAAACGTCCTCCTCCCTTCAATCTCATCATCTTGATGCTCGCCTTCGTCATAATGACGACGGACCTTGTGGCGCTAGATAAACAAATTGATCATGTGATCGGGAGGTCATTTTAATAATTTATTCATGATTTATTCTAGCAAACTTTTCTCTTCTTCCACTCTTCTGACATCTTTTAAATCAACATACTTATTCTGTCATTTTCCATAAGACCCAAACTGCTCACAAAGAATTAAATTGTGTGGAATTATGTAATCTTAAAACTTTAAAGCATAAAAAACGGGTTTTAAATGCCTTCTTGAATACAATTAGTGATGAAGAATATCTACTTGTAAGTGAAAGATCATTCCATTATTTTGAAGCTGACAGAATTCAATACACCTACATGTATCACAAGCAATGCTGGTCCCGGGGGGGCACTTACATTGGCGAGTGGATACCATGCGCGACAAAAAAAACACGTAAAAAGGATGTCTTTTTCACGATAGGGCACGTTACGTACGTAACGTGATAAGGGTGTCAAAAACACAAAAATAATGAAAAAAGGGTATCTATTTCGCTAGGAAAATTACGTGTTTAGGGTCGAATATGCAGGGATGATAAAACAAAATTAAAATGTTTTATAAAGGATGTCCTGTTTGCCCCAAAACATTGTGTTTAGAGTCCAATTTGAGCGAGGTTTAGAAGGTGGGGTCGTACTAAACCAAATAGTAAAGCCGACGACCGAAGGACCTGTAACAATAAAACATTCCTGTACTTGTTTAGGGGTTCATTTCAGGGAATATTTGCCAAGAGTATCGTTTTGTTTCCAATACTTGTTAAGGGTAGGGTTTCACACGCCAATACTTGTTAAGGGGTGCATTTTCAGAAAAATGGAAATTACGTGTTTAGGGTGCTTTTCGAGACCCCATGGTCGCGCATGGTATCCACTCGTGAATGGAAGTGGCCCCCCCCCCCCCCCCCCCGGATGCTGGTACATGTATAAAACTTGTGAGATGGAGAGGGTATATTGGCTGGCCAATACAGGGAAACACTTATCACTTCTCCAAAGCTCAATGAATATAGGGAGAAGATACACTGTAAACCAACATTTGAAATTCAAATGTAGTGAATAGCTCTGAGGATACTAGAGATAAATGCACATTGCAGCCTACACTATAAACAAACAAGCGAACTTAACATACAGGACATGTAAATGTACACGTATATGCATGCACTATATGCCTGTAATTGTCAGTGACATGATTTTGTTGTGAATTGATTGATTTTAAATTACATTTTACAAAGTGGCCTTTATAGTTTAGGTGATTTTTGTACCAAAATTAATAATAATAATAATACACAACATTTATAAAGCGCTTTATACATAATGTTTCAAAGCGCTAAGAAAAGAAAGAAATGATAAGAGTACGAATAGTATAAGACAATTAATTAGGATTATATAGTATACAACAAATATAATGAAAGTAACAATATCATTACTACAATTAATTAGAAATACAATATAGAAATAATCTAAACAGATAGAACTTAAATACAAAAGATCGACATCTGAATCAATTAAAATCATAAACTACTGAAATATTAAATACAATATGACTTGTGATACAATTTAACCGAGGGGTATAATTACATGCCAATCAGTAAGGCAGGGAAGATAGGATAACCAAAATTAAAAGAGGTGAGTTTTCAAGAGGGACTTAAACAATTCTAATTAACAGGAGATTTAATGATCTTTCAAATACATTGTTTTATCATGAATTTGAAAGTTAAATTAAGGATTGCAAACATATGTATGCATACAGGGAAATCCATATGAAACCAGAAATGATCAAACAAGGAAATATGCACATTGGTTTTCTCCAGTACTTCCATGTCCTTTTAATTTCAACACAAATTGCAAGCCATTAATCGGCATCCATATTGAATCATGTACATGTAGGTCTTACACATATCTGGTTTGTAAGTACATGTAGTGTACTCATGCGGAGTGGTGCATCATTGTATCAAATATTCAAATGTGTATTAAATGTATCAGTTTGGTAGAACAGTAGAAAAGCTAGAGCACATAATTTGTAAACAGGCCTAATGTTGGCGTGTACATGTACTACAGTGCATTTAGCATTGACCATAACCAGGCAATAGACACGTGTACTCAAGAAGCTGATCCTTTCACAAAGAAAGCATCATTTCCATTCACTACTAGCTGTAACAGTTCAATGCCCGGCCCATAAAAGAGGTCACTCCAATCATATCTTCATCATGCTCCAATGCTAAAAGATACTGTACAAAAGGAACCAACCCAAAGCCCAGACCTTCTCCCCCCCCCCCCCCCCCTCTTCCCTTCTCTCTCCCTCCCTCTCATACACTCTCTCTTTCTCTCATTGGCTCACTCAAAAGCCCCCCTCCCCTCTCCCCTTTTCATTGTCCTTCTCCCCCTCCCTCTCTATCTGCTTTCCCTGCAGCTGTGCCATTGTCAAGCTTCCCACACACACATGCAGCCAATCAAAGACCAGCAACATGACCAGCAATGCAAACCCCCATCCCCTAGACCTTTGTCCACCAGACAAACAACACAAGTGCATGTCGCATCTCCAACACAAAGAAAACTCACCCACATTCACAGAAAGCACTGATCCAGTTTTTCAAACAGAACGCTTTTTCTCCTACTCCAAACTGCACCAAGCATAACACTAACAGCCTTGTGAACGAGTCCAATACTTTCTATATTTTGCCTGTTGTACTGGAAGTCAAAGCTAGAGAGATCATCTATCAGGATATACCAAAGGTACATGTGGCTACAGCTATTTATAGAATTGTGAATATTGGTGTCAATTTCATTTTCAACAATACTAATAATGTGTGTATCATACATACTGTACAGATTGGTGTATGCCAGTGTATGTGAGTGACCTAACATTCGTGAGTGCTTTTGAAAGATATACATGTACATACAATGTAGGCCTATATATTTTTTCTTTTTCTTTTTTTTACAGCATGTATTCTTCTCCCTTTCCATTCCGATTCCCCCTCCCTCTCTCTCTCTAACACACACACACACCCACACAGACGCAAACATATTAAATCATCTCACTCCTTATTTCTTTCAATCTTTCTCTCTCTAGTTTTATGTCTTTATTATCACTGTTACTTTTTTCTTCTGAAGCTTTTAAAATAATCAAATTTAATACATCTCAAAGTGTGATTTTATTTTTACTGTCCAAAGATTATAAGCCTGAATTATGTATTCACATCATGACTACAGTGTATAATCATCAAACAAGGAATATGACTTTAATTTTAGTACTTTTATAATTTTACTACTTTTAGTTTTATTTATTTATATATTTGGGGAGCAAAATGGTGATTTTTGCTCTTACATCTCCTTTTGAGCTTGAATAGTCACCAAGTATAAAGATAGTTTACATTTTGGGAAAGAAAATTACACAAGGAAGTCTGGATCCAAACATGCACTTAAAATAGCATTAAAAGTCAAGAGGTAAAATAAAAAAGGTTTTGCTTAATTACCCAGTATTTTAATTTTTTTTTAAAAGCAGTTGTACATGTATGCACAACTCAGTAACATGCAAATGACAGGTCAATGTCCCTCATTCCTTTTGTTTATTCTTTGAATATATACAATTTTTACAGATTTGACAATAAGGACCAACTAAACTGATCCATAAAATTCCCAAACAATGGTAATTCTACATGTTCAGGGAGGAATAAATCTTTGTTTTTAAACATGACAATAAGGATAGAATTAAGGGAAACATAAAAATGAAATAATTTTCTCATTTTACATCCAATTATAATGAAATTATCAGTGTTTTGTTTGTCTAATTTGCCTTTAAAATATTAATGCAAAAAATTAGGCAGCCATTACATGAGTTGCATACAAAAAATCATATTTATTTTTATTTATTTATTCTTTTATTTATATATTTATTTATTTATTCTTGATTTATCCAATGTCAGCAGTCCTGAAAAGTTTTGCAGTCCCTCTATTATCAAACAAAAGGGTCAGACATTTCTAACAGTGTTTATGACCAATCATTTAATTACAAGAAAAATAAACTCTTACAATGTGGGGATTTGACAAAATCAAATACCCCTTTCATAAACCATCCTCAAATTATCCGCCTGAGGGTTATGCAGATAATTCAATAAAAATTGCATTCACAAACTCCGAAAATAATCCGCACTTTTTTTTACGAACGCCCGACCTGAAAAAGGCGTATAATTATCATGGCAACTGCACACGCCCCCTCCAATGGGGTTGTGTTGGAAAAGGGTGACCCTATGACTGTACCATGGCAATTATCCGCATTACTTTCGAAATGCGTTCATAAAGTCAAAATCTGGTCCCGATGCTGCTATTATGGGGATAATTGCAGCATCAAAATAATGCGGATAACTCTGTTCCTTCTCGATTTTACGACCAAATTATGCGGATAATATCCGCATAATTGGGGTTATGAAAGGGGTAAACGTTTTAACCAAACCCTCGATTGCTTTACTATTTAGCTGCTGTTATCAAATTTGAAACCAGCTTTATGTCAAGGAAAAATTAGTATCAAGATGATACAGGAACGGACTTCCTTATGATGTGAGGATTTATTTTTAATTTTGCCATATCTCATGTCTACATGTTACAGGTTCATCGCAAGAGAAATGTCTGCTAAGTCTGCTTATCAACGTTGGCATGAATGGAGATTGCGTGTGGTGTCAGACTCCAACCAACATGAGAACATCAAGCAAAGACAGCGGGAACAGAAGAGAAAAGAAAGGGCAAAATTCAAGGAAGAGGCATCCAACACCCAATTGGAAGCAAAGAGGGCAGCAGATAGACAGAGACAGCGTAGACGAAGGGCTAGGCTCAGGGCTGCCAAAGAAATGGAAGCTGCCTCGGGAACTGGTCCTGTAGTTGATGCAGCCAGTATAAACCCAAGGGTTGTTCCACAGATGACCAACAAAGGCAGAGAACATTCCCACTCCAAGTCCAGCCGGCCTCAGATGAAGATAAGCGTCACAGGACTCATTTCTGCCAAGAAAGGTAATCGCATTCCAGACAAAAACACAGCAGCACCCACTATAGGCCTGCACACTTGGGACAATTTGAATGGACATGGTAATCAACAATTTCATGGCAGAATGGAAGCCAAATTGAAAGATGTCAAACAGAAGAGTCCTGTTGCAAGGGAAACTCGGTTCCTAGGTGATCTGCTTGTGCCAAAGAATAACAACCTTCTGTCACTCTCATCACCCCATGGTCCAAACACTCAACAGATCCCAGAACAAGATCAACCACTATGTCTGAAGACAGTACCAAGGCTGGCAAAGACTGTTGATAGAGATTACAAGAGAACTCTCATAAGTCCTTCAGACCATCTAAAGAAGGTAAATTCTTCTCCAGACTCTTGGAATACTGACTTAAGTGGCAGGAAGAGGTCAAGGAAGCAATCAGTACCACTAAAATATGTTGCCTTGCATTGATCTAACAAACAACATAGAGAGTCCTTGACTTGTGACAAGATCAATGGCACTTCGATACAAATAAACATCATGATCACCATTTGGGAACTTCTTTGACATGAATCCTAATTATAACTCAACTAAGCAATTGCGTGAGGTACATCATTGTACATATGTTAAGTACTGTAGCAGATAAATAGAGAAGGATTTTAAAGGGAAATCTAGGCTGGAATGAATGTGTTTTGAGTAAATCTATGGAGTGAAGTTTAACAACCAAAACCGTAGAAAACACTGATGAATAATGATGTAGTTATTGTAGTAAAAAAGTGAGCTGATGATGCCATGCCCTTGTAACAAAATTAATCAATAAGAGTCAGACTAAAATCCTATGTTTCACAATCTAACAGAAATTGAATAAAAATGTGATTTGATACATACAAAAGAAAAGGCAAAAAGTATCAATTTTTCATTGGAAATGAAAATCATACAGATTTATTTTTCAGAGAAACAAAGGAAAAGTGTTTTTTGGTTTTATTGACAAGATAAATTTGTAAAAACAAAATTGTACAGTACATACATGTATACCAAACTTGTATGAAGCCTCAGGAGAAAAAAGTTCTGAGGCTACTTTTTGAACTTACCACTCAAATTTTATTATTCTTTTACACCTTACATAGTTACTTATTGGTATTTCCAAGGAGCTTTTGGTTGTCCAGGGTTTGTATGGGCATTCCGGGGGCTAATTTCCCTTTAAAGGGATGGTCCGGGCTGTAAACATTTGTATCTACCAGTAAATAAATAGAGTAAAATTCACAGAGCAAAATGCTGAAAATTTCATCAAAATCAGATAATAATGAAGTTATTGAACAGTTATATGCACATCGTCATGAATATTCATTAGGTGGGCTGATGATGTCACTTTTCCCACTTTCACTTTTCTTACATGTATGTTATTACATGAAATCATAAATGTTTCTTTTTTCATACATGTGTAAATGATATGTCTCCATTATGATGAAATAAGTTGTGGCATTAAAAAACTAATGCACTTTAATAATCAGTTGTCAATCCAATTGTTTAAGTTTTTGGTAGAAATTTTTTGAATAAACCTCATTTCATAAAATGAAATACAAAAGAACAAGTGGAGTTATGACATCATCAGCCCACCTAATGAATATTCATAAAGACATTCCTAGAACCATTTCACCGGAATAATACAAATATTTAAAATTCAATAATTTCGTAATTTGTGATCCAATTTTGATCAAATTTTCAGCACCTTGCTTTGTGAATTTTACTCTATTCATTGAGATATAAAATTCTCCAGCCTCAACCATCCCTTGAAGCCCCCATGAAATTTGTTACATGCATGTTAAATTTTATGTACAGTTGTGCTTAAAAGTTAGTGGACCCTTCCAAAAAATGCACTTCTTCATGCTGTGGGATAAATGTAGACAACACTACAATGTTTGACGAGCCCAGAGAAACAAACTTTATTGAATGTAATATTCTATCACCTGATTTCACTATTAAATATCTAAACATGGCAGAACTTCAACTCTTTTTTATTCATTTTTGGTGGGGTTCACTAACTTTTGAGAACTACTGTATGTGGTTTCATATTTCCAAGTAACTATTTCCAGGTCACAAAATTTTAGAATCACAATTAAATGGGCCTACTATACAACTACAAGGGCATACAATGAGGATGAGGATGTGTTCATAATAATAATTTGTTTGAGAATTTGAAGTACAAAAACAAAAGATCAGGCTTACATATTTCTCTTGTCATATTAAAGTTGTCTACATTTTTTGTGACAATTTCCAATGTTATAAAAATCCTGTCAGTGTTATAATGAATAATAAAATTTGATTCAATTTCATGACATGCTATCTTAGTCTGACAATTATCTCTCTACATGTGCATGTATTCCACCATTACATAAGTTACTTAATTCTTTACTGCAAATTCAAGAATGGGTAAATTTTGACAGGAAAATGGAAGGAAATGTGAAGGAAGGCTTTGGTTATAGCATGGTTGCAGGGATGCCACTTTAAAGTTAATATTATAAGCAAAAAAAAAACACATGGAATTTATCCACTTCATACATACAAAAAAGTGCTTTCTATTGCAGAAAATATTGGATTTTTCAAGATTTGTTCTGAAAAGTGACATCCTTGTGGCAATTCAAAAGAATTTTATAAAATCAAGTTTGGATTGAACTTATATAATTTGAACCCTTGAATAATCTTAATTTGAGAGGAATTCCAAAAATGTATCTGTCATATGGTATGGTAACTGTCTATGTAAAGGTTCAGGAAATAATGGAACAAAAGTAGGGGGTGACAAATGGTGTATAAATATATTCTTGATTGGAAAAGTTAAAGTGTGGCACCAAATTCTGATATATAAAGAACTGAAGTGTCCTACAACATTTACGAACAGAGGGGCTTGAGGCTGAGCGGGAGAGTCCCGCTGATCAAGGAATTCAATAATAAAATCAAATATATTCATAAATTCTAAATATTTTATAAATTCAGAATTCAGTGATAAGGAGAAAAAATCACTTGCAAAGGGGCAAAAGGCAGTTCCTGTTTTCGAGAAGACAAGTAAAAGAAATGGTGACCCTTTTCAAGCAGTCATAATACAGTTTTCCTACTATGATGGTGGTCCCCAAGTCTGCACACCCCAACATGAATTTCTTTAAGTTATAAAACTTGCAGTTAATAATGTTCTTTATATTATTTTTAACTTGAAGTGTACCAAATATATTATAAAAATGTGAAAGAAATAAGATTTTCTTGGAAAAGACCTCAGGCAGTCATTTTTAGATTTGAAAACAAAAATGGTACCCCATCATGTCTGCGCACCCATTGATTCAATTGGCACACGATTCGGGGATTTTGATGAGAAAGAATTTATTTTGAGGCCATCACATGAAGTGCCCAACATTCATTATTTTCCCACCATTTTGAGTCAGATTTTTTAATGAATATCTCTCTATGTATTGCATATGTACAGTCTGTGTCCACTGCATATCTTCTTTTACAAAAATCGCGCAGATACATGTGTGCGCAAAGAAAGAAGACTGTGCAGACTTGTGGGAACTTGCCATAAAGGGGTTGCTTGATCCATGATATTGAACTTCAATGTCCCTCTTAAGTTTGATTAAAGTTGTAAAAAAAAAAGAATAATGAATAGTACAACTTGGAGTGAAACTTAAAATCAGGGTTGTAAAAGTAAAGATTAAAGTTAGTATTTATATTTTTATTAAAATATATAGGCCTAGTCCTATACCATTTTATTAATTCATGCAAAAACACATTTTGTTGTTTCTTGGAAAATCATATTATTCATAACTGTGCCAAGATAAGTGAGAATGAGAATTTTTAATTTTGAAATATTTTTATCAGTTTCTAAAATATTTTGCTTCAACTTGGTGACTTTAATGTGGGAACAAACAAAGGGAGATCGTGGCACATGTTCTTATTTGTAAACATAGAGTAGACACGTGAGTTTGACCAATGACAATCGAGAAAAGAAAAGGGCACACCTCCTCATGAATATCAGCATCATTTCTAAAATCCAACAACTTTGGTAAAATCTTAGCCAAAATGAATGGAAGTGTTTTAAAACAACCATCAACATCATCTCATGAAAATTATCAAAAGACTGGAGCACAAATTCATAATCAAATGTTGTGAAATTTGCGAAAAAATAACGAAATTGTACCGTTCTTCAGTGGCAGCTCGAACACAACGACGTGCTTACGTCATGTTCAACGTGCACATCGCACGGGAAAGATTCCCGCGAATACTCGCTGGGTCCTCGCTCTATGTGGGCTGACATGGCGATTTGTGCAACTTAAAATCGCGACAAATAATAGTTTGTCGGCCGATTTCTTATATTTTTAACATCTACATTGTAAGGGATGGGTTGATCCTCCATAATTATAATCCATACGAGATAAAATGTAAAGGTTATAAAGATTTTTCTCAAAATTTTCAATTGTCAAAATCGCAGCCCTCCGTTCTGCACAAAATGAACGACACTGAATTCTCATGTGCCTTCGACAAAGCGGAACATTTATGACCATAAAAGATGGAAATCGAAGTCTTACTCACCAAAGACCGACCAGTTTCCGTTTGCGATGTCATACTGATTTCTCAAATCCAACGATAGACCACAAATATAACAGGATTCCTAAACCAACATTGTGTTTTCATGTGTATTTTCACTTTTGGTCAAAACCGATTCTTCATGGCGGCCCTGTTTCGTCACGTACGCTTAATTAACATATGATTTGCATACTCGCATTAGTCTACAATCAGTCGTGAATCGGTACAGAAACCAATTTTAGACACTGGGTGAAGACATCGTTTTCTACCCGATTTGGTATTATGTATCGTTCATAATTTTTGCCAATTAATTAATAATTTTATTTTCCATCCATTCCCTTCGCCTTTTGGATGTCACGAGGGAGAAACAATCCCAAATGGCGCTTGTAGAAGTGAAAAGTTATGTGTATATTTATCCCGGTGTATAATATGTATACCAACAACATGTCTCCTATCCCCGGGCTCCTATCTTACATAATTCAACCTGAATTTCAACTTGGCCCAGTAGCAGCCACAGCTTGCTCAACCCAAGATGCAACATCACTGGGTCTTTTATCATCTTTTTTTAGCATAACACACTTCCGAAATATTTTTTATGTGAAAAATAAACAAAAAAATCAAGGTAGGTGTGAAAGAGAAAAAGGAATACTAGCTTATTTGGCAGCTCATAAAATACTGAGAGGACATATAAAAATCTATAACCAGCAATTTGGTATAACAAATGCTAAAAACTCTGCCTTGCATTTCTAGGTCTACTTCTTACATGAATATGAATTTCAGGTTTTGTCAAAAGTACATCTCCCCTTTATTTTTTCTTTTTAAATATAGAAGTCGATGGGTGCTTCAAGGATCTCATTTGCAATCAATTAAAAATTTCAATTGATAAATAAGAGTTAGAGTTTAGCAAATCCAACCATATACTCTAAATTGCCCAATCTGATCAACCAACTAGTAATCATTTTAAAAAATTGCAATTAATTGAAATAACTGATTTGGGGCTTCATTTTATTTTATTGCAACTTTCATGCAATGCCCACTAATAAGTCACACCTACAAGGGATGGTATGGTGGTTTTAATAAAAGCTGAAAGATTATAAAAAAATAAAGATAAAAATTACGAAAAATCCACAACAGAATTGGGGGAGCTATTCATTTTTAAAAAGTTTTGCAATGCTAACTTCATGTGAGCAGCCACATATTCTCCATTTTTTATGGTACATGACTAAAAATATGAAATGTGTCTGATGAAATGTACATGTAAACCTATTTTGCAATTTCCTGTGAAAATGACGATTTTTAAATTAATAGGCCTATCACATGACATATGGGGAAATACTCACAGAACAGGGGTCGTGGAACGGTTTTCAAAGTGGGGGGGGGGCTGACCATGCAAAAAATCACAATCATATGGTAATTTTTAGGTTTTTGTACACAGTTTTGGAAAAAAGTGGGGGGCTGAAATTTTCAGTGTTTTATCTATTTTATTAAATCTGTTCAAATCATTATTTTCAGCCTGGAATACCCCTTTAGGCACTATCAACAACTCATAGTTAATCATTCACTCAGAAGCGTAAATACTGACAATTTCAGACAAAGAAAGACACAAACATATCTCAAACTTTATATACTGCAGTGTGTAATTAAATTTTCGTATTTCATAATAATGTGGTAATAAATCAGATAAAACAAACATAAAGTTAATGAGTTAGTACTTTCAATGGCAATAAATTACATCAAGCGAGTATCACAGAAACAAGTTTGCACCTGAAAAGTAGCTAATTACTTTCAGAATCTTTTGTGAATACTTTAGTAAATTATCAAGTATCATATAAAAGAGCGTTTTATCCTAATTTGTTTGTGTGTGTGTGATTTAATACTCACATCTTGATGAGCACACACTATTGTTTATCAAAGAGAGTGAAAAAGAATCAACTTTTGTATATTGATTAACTGTCAACAGTAATAAACCATTCACAAATTATTTTTAAGTTAGCAGTTGTCCCTGCGTAAAATTTATATAAAAAATACACATACGGATGAGCAAATAATTGGTACAAAAAGATTTTTTTTTAACTACCGATATGTGAAAGGGGAATAAAGCTGTCCATTTGGTCAACATTCTCATCACTATGGTATGTGTTCATCACTATGAGCTGGAAGTGAAGTTAGAAAGGGGAAAACAAAATGAGAAATCAAGGGTGTATATGGGTCACCTCATTTTTTATTTTGAAAAGATTCTGGTGGAGAGACCAGATGGTATGTATGTAAAAGACCACAGACGGCACGGGAGACAAGTCTTTTGCAAAACTTTAAAGTACCGGAAATCAATAATTGTGTAAGACATTATGATTTTCAGAGTGGAGTTTGACTGAATTAAGAGACTGAGGTCTGTATTCTGAGGTCCAGTTTAACTTTGTCTTTGTGCTAAATTTATGGGAAGCCAAAAGTGTAGAAAATTTGTCAACATTAATGTTTCTGATGTTCATAATGCTTTTTCATCATGCATGCTATAATGGCAAAGAACAGTTAATTCATTTATTATTCTGAAACAGTTATATGAATGATCCAAGTAACAGAGAGGCTGACAGATCAAACTTGAACAGTTAAGATTTGTGTGACAAATGGCTATCCATCCCAGTTAAACGAGAACTTTTGACCACAGTTTAACCTAAACCCACGTTCAGAATATGGGCCTAAGAGAACAAAATCAGACCCCCCCCCCCACCCACCCAACACACTAACATTTCTTGAAAGTCAGAAGAAATCAACCATCTTTATATGCCACCTCATTTATGAAATAATGGATCTGTCCCTGAATGTGCCCTTTAAACCCTTATCCAATACATACCAAGGTAGAAAGTATTCAACAATATGAATCAATACTTTTACCACACCATGCATATAAAAAGAAACTAAAAATGAACAAATTTTTAATATCCAGGTAGAAAAGGAAATACATGTATGACACTGACATACCAATAATTGTACATTTAATATGGCAAGGAGTAACAAGCATAATCCTGCATGGTTCATATATTTACATTCTTGCTTTTTGTAATTCAAACTGGGAAGTGAATTTCTAGCTTTGGAGTTGATAAATGAATTAACATAGAGAAATAATGATAACTATAACATCAAATGTTGAAAATAAGTAATTAACCATATACATGCACCATCCATAAACAACCATTCTAATTTTATTATTCTTAACTCTATGAGCAGAAGATGAGTTCAGCAACATAATCTAATATCGTCCAATTATCAAGAAAATAATGTGAGGTTTCATAATGTTTTTTTTTTTGTTTAAGTAACTTATCCAGCATTGCTTATTAAAGGACAAGTCCACCTCAACAAAAAGTTGCTTTCAATAAAAAGAGAAAAATCCAACAAGCATAACACTGAAAATTTCATCAAAATCGGATTTTAAAATAAGAAAGTTATGACATTTTAAAGTTTCGCTTAATTTCACAAAACAGCTATATGCATATCCTGGTCAGTATGCAAATGAGAAAACTGATGACGTCATCCTCTCACTACTTCTTTTGTATTTTATTGTATGAAATATTCTAATTTTCTCCTCATTGTCAAGTGATACAATGATTAATTTCTCCCTGAACATATGGAATTAAGATTGTTTAAAATGGTTCAGTCAAGTTGGTCCTTATTGTCAAATCTATAAGAAATTAAATATTGTTTAAGTCAAACAATAAAAATCAAAAGAAATAGTGAGTGATGGACATCATCGACTGAGTCACCAAGTTGTGCATATCACTGTTTTGTGAAAAATAAGCAAAACTTTAAAATGTCATAACTTTCTTATTTTACATCCGATTTTGATGAAATTTTCAACAATATGCTAGTTTGATTTTTCTCTATTTATTCCAGTCAGTATTTTCCTAGGGTGGACTTGACCTTTAAATGCCATTTCACTGTGTAACATTGAATGTTTTCAATAAAAGATATTGTGCTATGCACTCATTCCACCGCACATACATGAGCACAAACTGCTTGAACATAGAGAGGTGCCAGAAAAATCATGTTATAAAATAATGAAGTACATAGCAGTGTCAGTTTTTTTTTTTTTTTTGGGGGGGGGGTCACAAAGTTCAACTTTATGTCATCAATAACAAAACTTGCAATATCTTGAACAGTTCCTTTTCATGAAATCAAGGCACAGACAAGGCAGTATACAATAGAAATAACCTTTTATATGTACATATACACTGATAAATGTGTAATAAATTTTACAATGACTACTAAAATGCATACTGTTAACAAACTACAAGGACTTATCAGAATAACTGTATTAAATATGCAATATATCATAATCCTTTGTATAAGAGGACGCAGGTTAAGTTTGGGAAACAATTCATGTCAGCTGGTATTCAATACCTGGTAGACCCTATGTGATCATTTTACATGGAAGCCCAACCAAGAAATTGAGTCCAATATTATCAACCTGGTTATAAACTAATTGTCAAGCATTAAAATAGTATTGAATATACCAGTTAATAGCAAATATTTCATACAATTTCTGTATTTGTTATCAGAGAAAGATTTTATGAAATTTGAACAAATGCTATATATTATACCAAGGGGCAATTCCATAAAATATGTATGTCCAACCCCATATATGTGAGACCTTCATGAAATTTTCTATCTCTGATTTCTGGTTCTTTTGAATGTATGTAATGCTCTCAAATGATCACGACTTGGTCAGTTTATGAAGTGAAGTAAGACTTGAGAAAAATGGGTGTCCAATGTATAAAAAGGTTATTTTAATACAGAATTGCCCCAAGGTTGACTTGTGTTGCTCTTCTGTAGGCCTATATATTATTTTTTTCCTTTTTGTGGTAGAGATTTACCAGGAGTTTCTCATACTATTTTGTAGTATTATAATGTGACAATAAATCATAATTGTAAATTATTATTCAAGCTTGATACAAGTACATCTTTTCTTTTGGCGAGTAATGAATTTAGAATTAAAAAAAAATCAAATCTGCTTTCCACAATGCACAATGTACATCATACCTCAAAAAAACTTCAGAAGTTCACTAGAAATAAAGATAAGGGCATATTGCATATTAACTGATTACCAACCCATACATGTATAACATACCACTCTCCAATCAAGAGAGAGAAAGAAGAAAAGACCATGCCACAACTGGCTTCCGAATTATATAATTTCAATTAATATTAGTTTTATAATGGACCTCACATTTGCAATGACTTAAAATGTAATACAAAAGATTGAACTTAGGATTCTATTGCACAAATACAGAAGGATAAACTTTTGTCTTATTATACAACTGCTCCACTCAGTCTACACAAGTACAGAATACAAGTGTAAAGTGTATGCCTCCCCATGTTTCTTTCCTACATCATGCCGTACAAAAAAGTGCAAATTATTAATAAATAATAAACTAATGCATTTATTTCATATGTACAAGGCTCACATCTCCAATATTCAACTTATGATCTTTAGAAAAATAAATAACATGTTTAACATAACATTTATCTGCACATAAAATAAGGTGTTCCATTCTTAACATTTCCACTAAAAAGGGTTTACATAATCAGCACCAACAGAAAAGCAAAAAGTGAAATGATTAACATACTTACTAGTTAATTTGCAGAATAATTTTCTTTTAAAAAAATATGATAAATGGGGGACCCCTTAACCATGGTTACATCATAGGCACTTACAATATTCCTACCAGGGAAATATCAAAACTCCAAATCTTAATCCAAATGATATTGATAAACAACATGAGGAATAGCCTGACAAACATGCAAGGTTGTGCAGGAATAGGGGCAAAACAGCTATTCAAATTGGTCTTCCTTCAATTCTAATCTTAACATTACCAGTATATCAGACATGATTTGATAGAACAGGCGGCTTCATGCGAGAGAATGCATACTAATACATGTAATAAATACACTGTATAAATCTATACTTTACATATCAATTTCCTGACAGCCATTGCTTGATCTTGATTGTTTGTGGCATTTGTTATTGTTTGCTTCAAATATTGTTTGATTCTGCCTTCTGTTTATTCTTGAACATTGTGCTGAAAATGAATACATATGTGTATTATTTTCAATCCATATTCCATTTAAAAAAAACATTTAAAAAAAAAATAATAAATTGACTTTTCTGTATGTATAATGTAATGAAAGAAAGAAAAACTTAATCTGATTAAATGTTATATATGAAATATAATCATTAAAAAATTCCATCTTTGGCTATGTTTTTTAGAGATTGGTATCATTTTCACTGATTTTGTTTCTTTGAACAATATATTCCTTTAAGTTACATGAAAAGTTGAAATCCAACTTAAGTAATGAACATGCCTATACTGAGTGTACCTAATAGCTTAGCTGTTTTTAAATAGAAAATAAATACAGGTGAAAAAAAATCCATATGTTTTACACATGTAATTAAAGTTGTCTGTTAGATAGTATTCTGTACAAGATAAGCTTGCTGTTTACAAGACAACTCAGTGATCCTTGTTTGATAAATTACAAGTTTAAATGCCTTTTTTTTATTATTTCACTGCTTCCTGAAACCAATAATTTTGTGCTGCAAACTAGATTGGTGATAAACTGAACATTACTTTACCAACCACTTTGAACATCGAACTGAGGAGCTGTGATTTAGAAATCAGCCTCTTCAGATAGCAAGGAGTCCCTTTTACAGGGTACAAATTTGCAAGAATGCATAGGTCATTTCACCATGATCTACATGTAGGTCAACCAACAGTTAGAAGCTTATTACAACCATTAATGTAATTTGTTTAAACAGTCATGTGACATCAGAGTAATCTGTTATCCACCGATCTTTATCAGTTATACATGTAGGTTCCTGCATGTATCTGACAACACATTCCAGTCTGCAGTGCAAACTTTACTTTTAACTCTAATTCTCTTCCCAGGCCTTTACCATTTTATGGTGGCAGCAGTGGGATTAGAACTGTAATACAAAACATAAAAGATACAATCACTTACAATACAATGTACAAGTAATTTTAGTTTGGAATTCTATGGCACATCCAAAATACAATCAATTGTAAATATTGATGTATATCTTTGTATTACAGGGCCCAGGCATGAAAATATAATCATCTAGAAATTCAACTTTCATTCCACTTTACAAACAAAAGCTGGGAAGAAGTTCTCAGCATGAATGACCTGCAATACTGCTCCAAATTAGCAAAAGGACCAACTAAATAGGAGTGGAGGTTTTTCCATTTTACCTCATTTGTGTAATCTATCTTTGTGAAATTCCTAATCCCATTTCACACAATCTGAATTTGGCCATTGTCCAGCTGATTGTTCATACTCTCTAACTCCTCCAGCCCTTTGGTCTGGCTCTTGGTCTTGTGCGATACCAACCTCCGGTAAAAATGGAATGCAAAGATGACGAGAATGACCAGGACAGGAGCTGTGATGACAGTGGCTGCAATAGCTGCACTGTCATATTGAGCCATGCCAAACTTAACCCATGCAAGCAGGATAATCTCCACAAGGAAGAGGAAGATGCCCAACACTGTGGAAAAGATCCATGACATTTCTATGTAAAAAGCAAGGCTGTTGTGTGGGGATTCCTGGACTGCGTTCACATTGTGCACATTACTGACTGCTTCAATGTTCGGAAGAATGCAGGTACTGATGAGAAGCGCCGCCATGTGAACAACTACCAGGATCGTTGTGTTAATACTAAATGCTATCATGAGGGGGTCATAAGCATTGTTCTGTTTATTCTCTGATAACTGCACTTCCACCATGGCAACCTGAAAAATGATAAAATTCCATTTAAAAATAGTCTTTTGCTAGTACTACTAAGCCATCCCTACAACTTAGCCTAAAAGGCTAAATGATTAGAAATCTAACTTCATGTAAAAGAAAAGCTTTTAAAAATCAAACCCAAATAAAAAGTTGTTTCTAGAGGAAAGAGAAAAATCATGAAAGAAATTCGAAGTTTTATCAGACCAACAATAAGGAAGAGTAGAATTTTTTAAAGTTGGAACTTGGAAATATTTATAATCACCATGAATACCCATGGAGACTTCAAATTGGCCGCATTTGTGATGTCATAGTGATACAAAGCAATAGCTACTCTTCCATTTACTCCAATGGCTAAAATATAAATTATTTTTAAATAGTTGTTTACCCCTTTAAATATTTCAATGAATCCAATGTTAAAAAACAGTGGATAAAATAGCATTTAACCATGGCAATAGGTGTCAATTTTGCACACTGTGACGAAAGCCCATAAAGTAATTACAATAATGATTATTTATAATCAAGATTTGAAATTTATTATATTTGTTAATTTAGTAATTTTTATCTTGGGTCTATAAATTGTTCTTCAAATCAGCATTTTATAACATTGCTTTTCGAAGCTACGTACATGCGGTTCAAGCCTATATGTGGCACGTATACGAATGGATCGAGGGATCTACACGAGATTGGTTTGGTAAGAAACCTCTCATTTATAACCTTTTTCTTAAGATATTTTTGCACCTTCATACGCAGTAGCCATTAGGCGTATGAAGGTGTAAAGATATTGAAATGATAGAAATTTACACGATTTCTATCTTTGTTTACATCCCGGGGGGCCACTTACATTGACGAGTGGATACCATGCGCAACCAAAAAAACATGTAAAAAGGACGTCTTTTTCAAGATAGGGCACGTTACGTACTTAAAGGTAAATGCTAGTTTTGGTAACGATATCAAAATGAGTTCGTACAGAATCCAATGAAATGACCACCAAAGTGTCTGTTTGTATAAATAAAACGCATGTGCCAAAGGATTCTGGGAGAAATTGTGTAATTGCTGAGAAATCAGCAAATAAGCACAGGATTCGGGTAGAGCGTCGGGCCCGACGCCCTAAGCAATAATTATACATTGTCCCACGTGCGCTTATCTGTGTTGGGGATCTTCGGTGTGAACATTTTTCAGCGTAGATTTCAAGATTTCACAAAGTTCAGTTAATGTAACTGTAACAGATCTAGATCCTCGATGATGTACTGACAATTAAGCCTTGTTTTATGAACTTTCTCATGAAATCAGTGTTTGCAATTTGCAACTACTGGAATTTCTCTTTAACACGATAAGGGTGTCAAAAACACAAAAAATAATGAAAAAAGGGTATCTATTTCGCTAGAAAAATTATGTATTTAGGGTCAAATTTGTGGGGATGATAAAACAAAATTAAAATGTTTTATAAAGGATGTCCTTTTTGCCCCAACACTACATGTTTAGAGTCCGATTTGTGTGAGATGTAGAAGGTGGGGTCGTACTAAACCAATTTATTTTTTTATTTTATTTATTTATTTACCACTTGTGGGATGGAACACCCTATCAGCACATGCTGTTTTTCGTAGGGGTACTAAACCAAATGATGTGTAAATAAAAGATGTGTATATATAAAACCAAATGATGTGTATATAAAAGGTAAAACCGACGACCAAAGGACCTGTGACATACAGGTGTAACAATTCTTGTACTTGTTTAGGGGTTCATTTCAGGGAATATTTGCCAAGGCCAAGAGTATCGTTTTGTTTCCAATACTTGTTAAGGGTAGGGCTCACACGCCAATACTTGTTAAGGGGTGCATTTTAAGAATATGGAAATTAGAGTTCTTTTTGAGACCCCATTGTCGCGCATGGTAATCACTCGTAAACACATGTAACCCCCACGGCTTTGTAATGAAGAGGTATATGTCAAAATATTAAAAATGTCGTCATGAAGTCCTCAAGGCTAATGTTAGGTGGACTTGGCCTTTGGCTTTTACTTAGACTTAGTTGATCGAGGGCCTTTTTTGTCTTAGTTTTAATGACCAAAACCAAAAATACTATTCAATAAAACAAAACTATTCCCTGATTAAACAAATAGGCACCAATTAAAAAGAAACAAACAAAAATACATTTCGTCTGTTTCATGGCTTTTGATTTCGAGGGAGAGGAATGAAGATTACCATGGCGAAACCTGCCAGCAGCGCAGACGTTCTGCTGGAAGCCTTCAGCTTGGCTCGACTCAGGTAGAGCTTGCGCCAGTTGAGCGCCTGGGCGGAGTGCTGGTTCGACATCTCCTTCACGTAGGATTGATAAATCCAATCCGAGTAGCTGGCGTCTTGCGTTTGGGGCTGAATTTTGACTGATTTACTTCACGTCTCCCGATTAGAATCTGTTGTTCAAACATCCACTCAGATCATAGAACGCCTCCTGCCAAATTGACCTCTGATCGTCGAACAATTTACATGTGATTCAACAGATTTTAGGGTGTTCTCGGGACAACACATGCACACGTTCTTACAGCAACTTCTTCCAGTGCAGTCGAATTGTTTATGCTAGCCTCGTTTCAAAATTCAATTAATTTTATTTTGATAGGTTCTGATCGAGGAACGATGAAAGGAATCTGGGACCCCTACATTACCAAGAAAGTTCCTCTTTCCCCTTCAATCCCTCACCAGCCTTTAATTAAACTATATATACAATCTAATAAATCATCATTTCATAGAAGTGTCAATATTCACTCACATTCTCATGTTTTTTCCCCTAAAAGTAACAGCTATAAACATCACTCTCCCAGCTTTTTCTCTCTTCCCTTTTTTCTCTCTCTCTCTGTTTCCTCAATCAAAAGAGTTCAACATTACATTGATTTGAAAAGAAAAAAAAACACACAATAGTCTTATTTTTTGTGGGGTGTGACCAAGCAGTGGCGTACCTAGGATTTTCCACGGGGGGGGGGGCAAAAAAATAAAAATGGTCTTACACAAATAAAGGATTTCGTACCAGAAAAAAAATTGACAAGCAAAAAAAAAAGGTCTTAATTCATGCTCGTCGGGGGGGGGGGGGGTGGGGGCAGGGATAATACATCCCTTGCATGGGTTGTGACTCGTCGGGGGGGCAGTCTGCCCCCCCCCTTGGTATTCTTGTGGGTGTGACGCAAAACAGATTTGCTTGTATGAAGGGGGGGGGCACAAATGGTGTCCGAGAAGTGTTTTGTATTACATTTTTAGGTCAATCAAATTACCATCTTATTGTTCAGCCGTCCCCCCATCCCAAGCTCTTTCCCTCAATCATTTGCACAATACAGTCCATTCTACACTATATTCTAAAACTACATTTTACCCTTTTACTGTCTGAGTTAAGTAGTTCTGGGGCCTGTTTCAAAAAGGCATTGATTATGGTCACTACCATGGTAACATTTAAAGGGCTCTGTAGCCAATCAAAGTCAAAGTTTCCATGATAATTACCAAAACAATTAATCTCTATGAATTGGGCTCCTGTTGTGGATTTTTTAACTATCGAAGTCAATATCATCATGCAATGATGTCAGACGACAACATTACCTCCCCTCAAAAAAAAAATAATAATAATTCTAAAAAATAATAAATAATAATGATAAATAAATGAATATTGAGCCTTTAAATAACAATTAATGGCATGACACAAAACAGGATAAACTGTAGGTTTAAGCTTTAAAATTTGTTTAATACATGTCATTTTTAAAAAATAAAGCACATATCTTAAATGGGTATAGAAATTTATCATGTAATTAGAAATAAAATCATATTCAACTCATGTCTCTAATAAACTTGTCTTCTGATAAACATAGACAAGGAATTTTGCTATAGGGATAAGCAGGGATTCTGCTACAGATCATAGCTAAATTCCATAATGTTTTATCAGAGAGTAATATATATGCCCATGGCTCATGCGAGTCTAAATATTTGTATTTGTATAACAGGTCTCAAGACTAAATATCATTATCATTAGCAAATTGTGCTAAATCAGAAATTCATATTGAACTTAATATAACTAATGATCAAATAAATACAAAGAAAACCATTTTCTACCACTGGCGGTCCTAACTCATATGCATATCATGCAATCTTTACAGAGGAAACTCCAATATTAAATAAAACATTTGATTGTGACTTTAAGTTTGTCTTTGTTGTTGTAAATCAGATAAGTTACAATTAACCACTACAGGTCATGAAAATTGGAATTCCCTTTATGATACCTGCAGTATTAAGATATATTGAAGGGAAAATAGGGGGCCATTTCAATAAAACTTGTTATAAAAGCAAATTGGCAATAACAATTTAAATCTACTGAAATCATTCAATTTGATTGGCCGATAGTAGAGTTGTTATAGAAATTGTGCATTTGTTATTAAAACAATACTTCATGAAACAGAACCCAAGTCTGTCATTTTTGGAAGAGAATGTCTTCCTGGTAAATGACTGAAATTGACTAAATAGAATTTTTTTTTGTCTGCCAGGTGGACTGATACATTTCCTAATATAATTATCTTTTCCTCTCAGTCTGGCTATAATATTCACATTCACATTAGGATGACTCCAATGAAAAATTTCTTTGCATGTTTTTCATGGTTATCCTACTTACTATGTAACTTGACCTATATAGCGCATTTTTAATCATCACAATAAGATATCGATCTATCAATCAAAATATAAGGAGTTGAAGCAAAATGATTACAATTTAATCAAACTGGCATTAAAAAATTACGTATTCTGTTATTCATAACATACTGATAAAGAATGGAAGGTGAAGATCAATAGTGATTAATCAATTCAAATTAAGTTCGATACCTTACAAGTCTGGGCCCTACAACAGAAATTTAAGGCCTGGTCACACCGCCCGAGCGTTGTTGGAGCGGTAGGGAAAATTGGGGGAAAAATCGAAAACAAAATAAAAACAATCGAAATCGAAAATGGTGAACGGTAGCGAGCGGTGATGATTTTTTCTCTCCGCTTCACGACCGCTCTAACGCTCGGGCGGTGTGACCAGGCCTTTAGGCACATATATTTACCTAATACCTTCATCACAGAAACATAATCTGCACACACAGGTCAACATTACAATCCCCCTAGAAAGGTGGATATAGAGCCAGTTCCGGGTCGCAGGTCCTTGAAAGGGGGAGTCACCCTCCCATGATATTACCAGTTTGAATTGTGCTTTCCTGGACATAATCATGACAATCACATCGGTTCTTTTATTGTCTTCTAAAGAAAAGTGGTTCATGTCACTTTTTTTCTTTATTATCATTATTTATAAATTTTGTGATTTTATTTGACTTGAAGAAAAATAACAGATTTAATTGAACAATCCAAAAAAAATATTTCAAACTATATTAAGAAGTCAATGTTACCTAAATTCAAACCCGGGTGGGGGCTTGCACTTTTGGACATTGACCACAGGCTTTTGGTTGAATCCAGGAGGTGGCCGGACACTGTGTTCCTCTTCTTTCTTGCTTGCGCTTCCTGCCTTCAAACCAGCTTCATCTACTCTCCTTTGGTAACCATCAAGTTCCTTCTGTACTCCACCTGACCCTGCTCTATCAGCACCCCTCCCCATGTCTCGTGCGGAACCACCCCTCCGTGCCCCTCCCATTGCACTACCCTGGCCTCTCCCTCTTCTCCCTCCCCTCTCCTTATATCCAGACCTTGGATCCTCACCCTGTCTTTCAACAGAATCCTCTCTTAGGGAGCCTCCATCTGAATAATTGGATCTGGCAGGTCTCCTACGATTTTGACCATGATCAGATCTATGACCATCTTTTCTATTATCATAATTTCTATGATGGTAATTATGTCTGTATTCCCTGTTTCTTATTGCTTTCATGTCATTGCCACCTTGGTTTTCTTTCCCTCGAGTATCCTTCCCTGTACTTGTCCTTTCTTGTTCAATCTCACCATCCTTTAATTTCTTTGTTTCTGCTTCTGATGATACCTTTGCTTCTCTTTCCTCCCCAGCTGCATCTCTCTTCTTAAGTAAGTCTTTCTCATCAACACCCTTGAGATGGCCCTCCATAGTCTCTTTGGATTCAGAGATTGATGGTGCCTGTCCTCCACTGTTTCTCCTCTCAAACTTGCTCTTCAGTTGATCACTCGTCTCCTCTTCCTTCTGTTTTATGACTTTGTCACTATCAGCACATTCTTCTTTTGATTCATTTGACTGTTTTACCTTGGATAACCTCTCCCCTCTCCTTTCACCTTCTTTTTGTCCATTATTCCCTCTTCTTTCCACTTGTTTATCTCTGTCACCAGTCCTTTTTGGATCAGATTTCTGATGACCTCTACTTGATCCTTGTCTCTCATCCCTCCCGGAATGTCTCGGTCCTCTCGGATGTGACCTATGATGACCCCTTCCCTCACCATGACCTCTTGAGCCCCGGTGATGACTGTCATGTCCTCCTCGTCGAATATGATGTTTGTCATGTACAAAGACAGGTTTTCCATCTCTGGGCTTGTTCTCAGGGTGTGATGCAGCTGACTTGGAGTTGTCTTGGGATGTCTTTGCAGCAATTGCAGCAGTTGCAGAAGGTGATGAACTCCTGAGTTGCTGGGAAACCATATCCTCTATTGACACATTAGGAACCTAAACACAAGGTTGTGAACCAAAGAAAATATCATTTAACAACTACATCAACATTTCCTGTAAATCAAGTGTAACTGTTTATCTTAAAGACCAACGTTAACTAAAAAGGTCTTATTTTTAAAAAATCTGAACATGGTTGAAAACACCCAAAGAGGATATGGAACCCAAATTTTTAAATTTTTAAGATATCTGTGTCTGAATCATTTAATTTATCAGACAATTTGTTACACCATGCCTTAAAACTAAAGAAAATATTGACCTTGGTCAAATGTGACCAGAAGCTCACACAGGATGTTCAGGGATATTTAATTGCTCTAGTCTTATGTCTAAGTTTCATAAACTAGATCCATAAAATTGTAAAGTTATGACAATTCCACAAATTCCCCCAACATGGCAAAATTTTGTTGACCCTACGTGACCTTTGACCTTGGTCATGTGACCTCAAATTGGGAAGGATCTTCAGTGATACACTACTACACTCCTGTCGAACTAGGTTCACATACTTTCTAAAACTTAACCTTTGTTAAAATTTCAATATTGATTCCCCTAAATAGTCTAAGTTCATTGACCTTACATGACCTTTGACCTTGGTCATGTGACCTGAAACTCAGGCTTTCTAAGTTATGATGACATTTTAAAAGGTTAACCTTGGTTAAGATTTCAAAGTTGATGACGCCGCAGCCACCGTCTATAGTCTCGCTCTGCTACGCAGGCAAAAGAAAAATATTGATGAAGGCTTGAGGAAAATCCATCAAAGACTCAGAAAGTAATAGGAATTTTAAGTTTTGGATTTGTGATGTCATAAACGAGCAGCTTCCCTATATGTTATGTTAAATAGAATGCATAAATTGAACTTCTAGGAGTAAAATGATCTGTGTATTGATATACTGAAGGAACAATAAAAACCATTTTCAATCTTCGGATAAAATGACAATTGATTGATTTGATACCAAAAGATATTTAGGAGAGCAGCTCGCATATGACATCACAAATCAAATAATTTAAATTCTAATAACTTTTTTAACCTTTGATCGATTTCCGGAACCTTCGCCAATATTTTTTTCTTATTTTTTCTGCTGTTTTTACAAACTTACTTTTTTCTTCAGGGTGAACTTACCCTTTAAAACAACTCTAAAAAAAATTTAACTGCAATGAAGCAGTGACATATCCTTTGCATTGTGTAGAATCGGTTTCGCAAAAGGAGGGTTGAACCCCTAAATATAATTCTAAAATAAATTGTTGGTATTATGCCCATTACCTTGAAATCGCACAAAAAAAAGAAACAGGGAGGGCATTGAAATCTGAATATTTATTTTGAATATAATCAATCTGAATATCCGATAGTACCATAAAATATACAATATTCCTGGCATATTGAACAGGTAAATGTTGAATCATATCACTAATAATACAGAAATTGTCATTGGGCACTTGGAGCTTACATGTCTAATGCTGATAAGATGTTTGTTGCTTTCTGCCTCTATATCAATGTGGCCTCCTTTTGCTTTTTGGCGATCGAACCCGACTTTCATCTCCTCTTGCCACTGGCGTAACTCTGGAGTTATTTCCATATCAGGACAATCATCATAGTTTGGTTCTGGAGCATCCTGCAGCTTCTCTAGGAGTGTGTCTTCAAGGGCTTCTCTGCAGACAGGGCATTTGGGCTGTAAAGATGTAGGATTAGGGGTCATGATTAAACCAGAAGAAACTAGACATATTTTGTTTTGATCCATGGGCCCCCACGCCTATAGTCCTGATTGGACCTTGTTGTTTGAAAGTGCCCATTCCAAAAGCTAACATAGAGGGCACATGTTTCCCAATCTCTAATCAGCGCCAATCCAATCATCTTCCCTCCCCGCCAAGCGAAGATGAGTGGATTGGTGCTGATTAAAGATTGGGAAACATGTGCCCTCTATGTTAGCTTTGGGGAAGGGCACTTCCAAACAACAAGGTCCAATCTGGACTACCATGCCTATAGCAAGGAGATCAATATGCATAATATGATATGAATGTTATAATATAATGTAATATAATACAATATAATATAACATAATATAATACACTATAATATAGTATAAGACTATCATCTCATAAACATGAGTATGTAAAGCTTACCTCTTCTTCCTCATTTTCCACTGAATGTTGAAGGAGCTTAGCAAGGCAAAAATTGTGAAAGTAGTGGTAGCATGAAGTCTTGGTGAACACTTCGCTTTCCTTTAGAAAATAAGATAACAAAAAATAAACAGTTATACCCATCCTGGTTAGTATTGAAATGAGGAACCCAATGACATCACCCACGCACCATTTCTTTTGTATATTTACAATATTAAATATTCAACTTTTTTCTCATTATAAATGTAAATGATTGGGTCCTCCCTGAAAATGTGTAATTGCAATTTTTGTTACCTAATATGATTTGATAAATCTCCCTATTGTCAAATCAGAAAAATATATAAATAAGTATTGTATAAATCACACATAAAATACTAAAGAAATCGTGAGTGACATTTTCTAGTTTCTCTGTGATGTGTGTATATTTGTTTTGTGAAAAATTGAAATATCAAACTTTCTTATTTACAATAAATTTTGATGAAATTTGCAACATCATGCATTTGTAATTACCTCTTTTTATCCAAATCCAACTTCCCCCCCCCCCCCTTCAAATGGGTAGAGAGTAGCAAATGTGGATTTATGTCTAGACAATGGACATCAAATCCATTCTCAAAATAGTGAGATTTCTAGAGTATCACAAGGGGTGTAACATAAATGGATATACTCAACATTTACAAATGATTTGAACTTTTTTATACATGGTTTGCATAGACTTACAGTTCTGCTTAATTCTACAAATGATTGCATCTTTTATGCTACAGAGTCAAGGTTTGGGATTATATTCATGACTAATCTTACCTCAAATTGGCACTGACATATGGTACAAGGCAAGCTAGGTGAGTTGTTCTCTGTCAAGGAATCTTTGGCAGTCTGCGAAGAAGATAGAATGAAATCAGTCAAAGTTTCATAGCTTTTGAAATTCAAATGATTCTTAACAGAAACAACTTTTCTATCTTGAGAAATCATCAAGATATTGTTTTCTCAGAACAATAATAATCACAATAAAACATTTCACCTCATCGACTTGGGAAAAAAGATTACTGGTGGTCTAATGTGACTAAAATCATACTTGATTTCCCATTGATGTGTGGTGTGCATTGGTCAAATCATGATCAGTGGTCATGCTAATGCATATTCATCTATGAGATAACATGTTTAAAAATCCATATTCCTTTATTTTGATCAATTTTAATGTTAAATAAAGTGATGAATTACAACAAGAGCTTGTTTATATTCACCTGTATAAGATCATACATCATCTCACTTCCTCTCTTCTCTTCAGCAAGCATCTTCAAATCTCCTGATATCCTGCACATAACATACAAAGAATACAGACAACCTCACTTAAGATGGACTGGCATAGAAACTGAAATTTTGCAGAAGTCAAAGGGATTCATGATCAAGGGGAGACAGTAATAACCATCTTTTCTGGGGATTTATTAGCGATTGTTGACATTTTACTATCACCCCCTGTAGCCAATGCAGTTCCGCAGAACAACCAATTGTAAAGAGACTGAAGTTTTTTTTCTAGATCAGTGGCACTGTGGCAGATCCAGGATTTTTTACAGTAATATGACACAGTAATTCCCCCAAATCTTACAACCAAAAAGAACATTACCATATAGAAAGGCCATACACTTACAATATTCCTAGGTCTACATATTAAACAAGTGACAAAAGAATGAAATATAGGGGAAAACATACAAAGGAATGAAATATACAGAACAACATACAAAATAATTTTTGGGAAAAACATACAGGGAGAAAAAAAATAAAACCAAAATTGAAACATAAATCAGGAACAATTACAAGAACAAGATAAACACAAACAATAAAACAATGAAAATAAAAACAATATTATTTTTAAAGCTAGACTGACCTTTCAATTTCATCCTCTGATAACCCCCTAGGGTTTCTGAATTGGAAGTTTGCAGGAACATCAGGGTACTATGAACAAAATTAAACAGAGAGATAGTGTATAATAAGCATTCAAAGGTTCAAAGGGTATGTCAACCAAAACATTAAAGATAAATTCCAGTATTGGTAACGATCTCAAAATGACTTTTTACAGAATCTAATATAATGACCACCCAAGTGTCTGTTTGTATTCTGAATAAAAAATATGTGCCAAAGGATTCTGGAAGAAATTGTGTAATTGCTGAGAAATAAGCAAAATAAGCGCGGATTCGGTCACTTCCGTCGGGTCTTTATTCCAGCAATAATGATACACTGTCCCACGTGTGCCGATCTGTGTTGGTGATCTTCAGTGTGAACATTTTTCAGCGTAGATTTCAAGATTTCACAAACTTCAGTTTATGTAACTGTATCAGATCTAGATCCTCGATGATATACTGACAATTCAGCCTGGTTTTACAGACTTTCTCATGAAATCAGTGTTTACTGCAACTACTGGCATTTCTCTTTAAGTTGACTTTCTTTTATAAAACCATAGAAATGAGAGAGAAGGTAAACAACAGTCTTGCAAAAATCTAACAAGGATAATGTTATAGATAATAGTAATTCTTCTCTTCGGCCCGAATTCACAAAGGTGGTTTCTGCAGAAACCATGGTTTCAACCGTGGGTTTTGCTGATTTTGGTATTCACAAAGGTGGTTTCAAATGAAACCATGGTTTTAACCGTGGGTTTTCGGCATGATTTTGAGTCAACTGTTTTAGGTGGTTTCAAACCGTGGGTTTTAGGAAAACCATGGTTTTTAGGCACATTGACCAATCACAGATCAGTATTTCGGTACATTGCTGAGCAAGTGCATGGACGACGATAAATCAGCTTTGCACAAAATGAAGAGGAGCGAAGCGCTTAATATCGATATTTGCCGAGCTGTGAGAACATCGTAAGTAATTTACCATTTTATAGTGACAATGAATATTTTTTTCTACGTCTGCATGTATTTGTTTGTGAAGAAATATTATAATTAATGCTGTAAATGCATGCAAAGTTAAGAGCGGAACGGTGTTCTTGTGATGGAAAAAGCATTATCGCACGCAAGTTATTTTCCAGTCCCACGCGTGAAGTTTTGTGTCCTGTCAAAATATAACGAAGAGCTGTCCCACCGACTCGCTCAGGAGAAGGCATTGTGATATTATCTTGCTGCATAGCGATAACATGACAAAGCCGCCAAAGTAGTCAGACTTTCAACCACAATTGTGCAAAATTCAAGAAAATTTTGTTCTTAATTAATTTGTACCTTATCTTAGTAGTCTAATTAAAGTAACTGCACAAAATTGCAGAATTAATAATTAATAACTGAACTAACAGCATAAAAAATATTTTGGGTCAATTTTTAGTGAATGGGAAAACACTAACCGTGTCTACCTTAGATCCTGTCTCCAAGTAGTCTAGTGATCACAAAAATTATTTTTCAACATTCACTTATTCAGATCCAACTTGAGAAATGTAGTAGATTTTGCCTCGCGCCCCTCGAGGACTCTGATATTTTTTATAAGTTTTTATCATGAAGCCGTAGCCCAAGTTAGACACGCTAGCAGAGCTACCAAGTCTCACGCATTGTGCGTGAGACTCACGCATTCAGGGTCCGTCTCACGATCTCACGCATGGCACCCATTTTTCTCACGCATATCGGTACCCAACAGAAAAAAGAGGAAAAGTAGCATTATTCGCCAGATTATACGACTGGCTGACCGCCTTCGCGTCTAGCCCGGCACACGAGACGAATCAAAAGTGCAGTCAGCGCACAGCTAGTACGTGATACGATGACTAGCGTGCGTGCATCGCATAGTTTTGAAGCCCATATCTCATGAGCGCGCGCGTTGCGCGCGCACCTTTTCGCAACGTACGAGTGTAAGTACTGGCCGCGCGCGCTCAGAGACGTCGAGTCATGAAAATCTCACGCATTACATTTTTTTGAACTTGGCATCTCTGCGCTAGTCTAGGGCATGGATTAACCCAGGCCCAGGGAACTCCCGGGAGCCCAGGAGCTTACCGTGTAATTGACCATACTCACGGGACAAGGGTAGATTATGGTCAAAATATCTAGCAAGATAAATTATGAAAACAGAAATTATGCACTTACCACGATTATATGGATGGTCTAACGAGTGGCAGTTTTTCTGACATCTGGGCACAGACAAAAAAACAAAAAGTTTTCTCCTTCTACCCCCGTCTCGATCGGCCATTTTTGTCATGAATTGTAACAAAATGGCCGATCGAAACGGGGGTAGAAGGAGAGAACTTTTCGTTTTTTGAGGTTCCAGTCTGTGCCGAGATGTCAGGAAAACTGCCACTCGTTAGACCTTCATCCATATAATCGTGGTAAGTGCATAATAATTGTTTTCATAATTTATCTTGCTAGATATTTTGACCATAATCTACCCTTGTCCCGTGAGTATGGGTCAATACATGAGCTCCTGGGCGCCGGACCGCTACGTGGGCCAGCGCTCCCTGGGTTAGCCTTGGGTAGGCCCTGGCTAGGGCTATGTCAGTGTGTGTCGAAGCTGGTCAACAATTGATGGAATCCCCTTCAATATTCACATCACTGCAAATTGGTTAAATACACTAAATTTAAGTTTTATACCTTTTTTACACCTTATATAATAAAAGGAATAAATATTCTTATAGGGCCTAAATAATCAGATCGATCTGGTGGCCATTTTTTTTGCAAAATCTTCCCATCCCTTGCTGCGCACTGCGTAATACAATAGGCTTGACTCACTTTGTTTACATGATGTAGCTACAATACGATGAGCTACGTTATGAAGCACCGTTCTGTAGAACAATTAATTGAATGGATTATTTTAACAAATCACCCCAAATTATAATCAGAATTTACATTTTGGTTGGAAATCTGGCAGGTTTGAAGAGATGTTGAATTATGTTTCATGTCCATTAGATTTAAAGCTTAATTTAATGTAGATCTATCTGTACTTTGTTTATTTCTGCAGTAAATTTTTGAATGGATGAAAACATCTTACAAGTTAACATGCACAGGCTGTCCTGAGAGACTATTAAAGGAGGATTGTAAGAGAGGTATGTTCATTTTTGTTGTCGTTTCTATGTGGACTTTTGTCTATTTTCTAAATTTTTTCTTTGTCACCGTCTAAAACTTTTTTATCATAAAATTTGTTGTCATGATAAAGAACCACTTATTTTGATCAATTTCAATCTTGGTTGATGTACACATCTGACAGTGACTGAATTGATCTAAATTCCGTGTCACATGGTCATAGAGTATAATGCCTAAATGTCAAATATTTGTAGATCCAGTTGATCAATTTAAATTTAACTTTATGAGAATGGCAATCTGATTAGGTTGTGGGCAAAAAAAAGTCATTTGACCAAATATATGCAGATTTAAAAGGTAGGCCTATTAATTTTGACAGTACGCAGTAAAGGTAGTTAAGAATACATTTTTTTTTCAATGTTTAAATATTTTCTTTTGCTTCTCACTCTAACTCAATAGGAATATGCCAACAAGAACTGCAATGAGGAGTTGTTGACAGGAGGAAACTTTTTAAAAGAGACCACACACTACCTCATCAACATGCTTGAAGATGATCTGAGCCTGAAGAGGGACAAAGGGCCTAGTGATAGACTACCTTTCTGCAAGTATTGACAATTCTGCTTTTGTATGGTGTAAGTATTTTAATAAGAAAGTTATATGACAATAACATCTCAAGACAAGCCTAGTGTATGCAAGTATTAGTGATATTCTTGTAAGAAGGAAGACTCAATGTAAAACGTGATAATAAATTTTGGCAACTGCCTGTTTTTAATTTACAATGAACTGTGCATGTGATAATACAATCAGAAATGTAAATTAGAATTATATGTTTTGTCATCCATTGTGGACAGATTCTTCCAAAATCCCTAATTTACATTAAAGAAAAAAATATGAGAGGTTGCATCATGATCTTGGTTATTTGAAAAAAGTATTGCATCGGCTATGCTCAATGTATGTTTGTCACACAAATATTTATGGGATACGGATAGGTTTAGCCTTTAGACCAGTAAAGTAATTTTTAAATGATTCCATATGGGAACCAGTCTTTTTTTTCAAATCTTACAATGTAAAGACAATAGAATAGTTACATTTTGTTTTCTCTTTGTCATCTTAAAAAATAAAAATAAAAACGCAGAGTAAGATGCAACTTCTGGCAATATATCTTCATTTACAGGATAATTTCAGGGAATACGTGGTGATGAGGCATCAGTGTTGCAATCATCTGTTTGTGAGTGATCAAAGATGTTTCGCAAGCCATAGCAAGAAAAAAGAGGTTTTGTGAGAACTTCAACAACCAGAGATGAGATTGAGACTACCCAACAACAACTGTGTGAGTGATCGATGGGACCCATGTCTATACAAGAATTCCTGGAGGGAAACAAGCCTTGTACTTTCCTGAAGGGCAAGTCCACCCCAACAAAAAATTCTTTGATATAATACAGAAAAGTCCAATGAGCATAACACTAAACATTTCATCAAAATTTGATGTAAAATGAGAAAGTGTTGACATTTTGAAGTTTCGCTTATTTTCACAAAACAGACATCCTGGTCAGTATGCAAATGAGTGACAAAGTGACGTTCTCCACTCAGTGTTTCTTTTTGTAATATACTAGTATCATCTCAAAGTACAGGTGAGATATGGTTTGATTTCTCCCTGAAACTTTTGTAAAAAGCCATTGTGGCAACCTATACTCAATTCGATGAAGGGTTTTCTCATAATTGTGAATTCTGTAAAAAATCAAGCATTATAATATATTTCTACAGAAGAAAGAGGGAGTGTGTGACATAGACTTGTTTGCATATCACCTGTTTTATCACTTGATTAATTAATTTCTTATTTTACATCCTATTTTGATTTCCGTGTCATGCATGTTTTATTTAGCTCTCCATTCACATTACCTTTTTTTTTTGCACAGTGGACTTGCTCGAGAACAGGTATTTTTTGAAATGTACAAGTAAGAATTTCATTATTTATTTGTGTCTTCTTTTTTAACACTTTTTTACAGGGGTGGGGGGGGGGTTGAATGAACCTCCCTTGAGATCTCTGCCAATGATCACATTAACGCCTTGAAAATTGGTATGATAATAGTGGGGGATGTCATGTGCAATGCTGTTTGGTTAATTTTTCCGAAATCGTCAGATCTTTAACATTAATTAATTATGCTAATTTCTGCATAAATCATACTTTTATACCATTGCTAACAATCAAAATGAAAAAAAATCCTAAATTGAAAATGAATTTCTTATGTATTTTATTGTTTTATGAATTTCTTATGTATATCTTTGTTTTTCAAACTTGTTTTTTGCCAAAATTATGGCAGGACATATTTTTGAAGCATAATTATGCTGAAATCAAGTAATTCCACCTGTGAAAGTAAAAATAATCATGTCCATATGAAGAAGATGAGAAAATTCAACATTGACTTTGTACACAAAATCACGTTTTGGAGCAATTTTGGGTCTGACATGCACTTATGTAAAGTTGAGTAATTTTCCAACTGCATGCCCATGCATCGTAAATTTGATCTCAAAAGATGTGCATGACTTCAAAGTAAAAAGTCGGCGAGTAAAATGGTCGTAAAATTTCGCACAGTGGAATAGTTGTGGAATATGTTGAGGGAGGGGGTTAATTCACCCTACCCCCACCATAGTTCTATGCCCCCCCCCCCCCCGGGGTTTTACATGTACAGTTAAAAGAGCACATTATTACTAAGAATTTCACATGAATACAAGTATTTGAAATGAACTTTTATCAGATTTAGTTTCTTTCAGACTACATGTATCTTCAATTATTTTTTCATAAAAAAAACGCTATTTAATCAGGACGCATCAAATGCAAATTCCTCATTTACTTTTTCATGTGAAATATTCTCACATGATTTAAATTGTCTATCTCAAATGCTTATGATTAAAACTTTGATAGCTCACAGAAAGTTTATTGCATGCCCCAAAATACGCGTATGTTTCCATGGGGGTCATCGATTCTAATTGCTCTTTCTTTGTTTTTGCATCAGTTGTGTTTACACTTTGTACAGTTAACCATTGGGGATTAAATACCATATGCACGTCCAAGAGGATAAATAAGGTCAAAAGATCATATAGCATACACTTCAGTTTGTGATATCAGGCGAGACTGGTGGTTCACCTTGTTTTTTGTTGAAATGTATTCTTTTCAAGTGTCCCCAGGGCAACAGCCTAGCTAGGGCAACCAGGTAGCCTTATGAGTAGAGCTCAACTCTGGCAAACAGGAAAACACTAGCTTGGCCTGGCACATGCACATTTAGGGAGCATGAATGAAACAAATTAAAAGGGCAATTAATGCATTTTCTTGGAAAAAAATATAATTTCCATTGACCCCAAAGGATAACCTGATGGCCTAGTTTGGGAAACCAGGTAGCCAAACAAGTAGATCTTGACTCAGGCAACCAGAAAAATAGCAGCTAATAATTATTCATTTGGGCCATTATTGTATTGTAATACAAGAATGATGTGGCAATATATAAAAATTTAGACCTTATTATTTCACAAATGTTTGTAATTTTGCAATGTTTTTAAAATGCCAATTGATTATTAGATTTTCAGTGTGTTATATTTTTATGTAATTTCCTGGTGTGATTTTCCAAGGTGCAAGATGGTTTCATGCAAATTAAAGATATACAGAAATGATAAAAGAAGAGTAGTCTTTTGCCTTTTTTCTGATTTGGACGAAATAATCATGAAGATGATCAAGATGACTGTGGTGGTGATGAGGATGATGATGGTGTTGTTGGTGCTGCTGATGGTGACAAGTGTGGTGGTGGTTATACATGTAATGGTGGTGATGTTGGTGGTGATGCAATGATAATGAAGTTGATGACAATAAGGATGGCAATGGTGATGTTAGTGTTGATGATGATGGTAATGTTTATGACGATAGTAATGATCATCCCCTTTTATCTTCATCACTCCTCTTATTTATATGTATCCCTCTCATCTACATCTCTCCTCTAATCATCTCCATCCCTCGTCTCACCATCTTCATCACTCTATCCTTTCATCTCTCGTCTCCATCCCTCATCTCCATCACCTTCATTCCTCCCATAATCTCCATCACCCTCATCAACTCTATTCTCATTTCCATCCCTCTCAACATCTCCATTTTTCTCATATCTCCATTCATCTCACGAAAATGCATATACACAAGATAGAATTCAACAGTAAAAATACTTGTTTTGAAATATAATATCCCTCTGTGAAGTAGGTTTTAATATTTGCCATATGAAGTTGAATAATTACATAGTAAACACTGTATACTTAACCAAATTTGCATTTTTGAAAGAGAAACTGAAAGTTTCATGCACATTTTCAGTGGATATAAAAGTTTTCAGTAAAATTAAATTTTCAAAAATTCCAGTGGGGGGGGGTCAACTGCTGCGTAGAGCCATGCTTTTGAACATTTTGGGGGCCGGGATTGTATCGTCCCAAGCTGGCCCCCATGTATATTTTCCCTTAATACATTTTTGGGCCGGGCAGAAAACACCCGACCCCCCCCCCTGCAGCGCCTGTGCATGTGTGCTATACATGTAATTTTAGCTTGAATGATGAATCGAACATCTACAAGTCAAGAAATTGAAGCCTATGACCACTTAGAACCAAGCTACACACCATGGAAAATAAATACCGTATATTTATTTTAAAAAAGTAGAAGGGCAGATCCTACGATGTAAAGCTTCATCTAATTTTGTCTAAAGCAGAGCAACAATAGACATTCTTCTTTGATTGATGAATTAACAGGTTTAGTCCTACAACATCGTTGGAGTAAACTAAACTCAGCCAAGCTCGGCCCTTTGACTGTACATGCACACTTTCATTGGGGATATCTTCGGGTCTGAAGCGCCCGGCAGCTACGGGGGCCGAGCTACTAATATTGCGATGAAAAGCACCGAATCTTTAATCCGTTTTTCACTACTCACGATCAGAGAGAAAGTTTACAAACCTCAACAAATCAGGCATCTACACTAAGTTTTACTCTTTCTATGAAGAAATTGAGTGAAGGGAATACAAGAGAGTCTATCTTCTGCGACAAAAGTGAAGAAAATAAATTATGATCACAAAATTAAGTCAGTTGTTGAGCGGGGTCCCGGGGCCGAGTCGATCACCAAATACAGTGCAGCAGCCAATACATCTGTACCTGGGAATCGCAAGATATACTAGAAGCGCATAAAATTACACCTTTTTCAATTTTTTATATTTCAACGAAAAGAAGTTGTAGTAATTGAAGAATCAGACCGTATTGCCACTTATGCCAGTGCTAGCGCTGCAGCTGTAGAATGTAAGTTTTCAATGAAACTGAGCATGCTCAGTACGCGCTAAAAGGGGGAAATCCCTGGTTTTTAGGTAAAACCCATGGTTTAAACCATGGTTTCATTTGAGTCCACTGTTGAAACCATGGTTTCATTTGAGACCACTGTTGAAACCGTGGGTTTTAGAAACCATCGTTTGTGAATACCAAATTTCAGAAACCATGGTTTTTCAAAAACCATGGTTTCTAAAACCCACGGTTTCTAAAAACCATGGTTTCAAACGAAACCACCTTTGTGAATTCGGGCCTTCATGTCATCATTTCAAGCTGCACTTCCACTTATGAAAGATTCATCCATAAGAAAATTGGCAATTGGTAGATTTTTTTGTTGTTGTTCATGGTTATAACTATGTAAATATGATCCATTCAAAAAAATCTTACCTCAGATGTTACTAAAATGACAAGGGTAAGACACACAAACTGAGCATCCTTGTTCCCAGCTGTAGCAGGGTGGAGGGTAATACATACTTCTGCAGAATTAGGTCTGAGTAAAATAATGATGAAATTCAAACATCAATATAAATGTAATGATAATAATTATCAATTATAATAACAATAATGGAGAATAGGAAGAAGAAGAAAAGGAATTTTTCAATCACTACACTCTGATCAATGGTGCATTTATTTTTTGTAAATTACATTAAAACAAACAACCACAAAAGTGTTCAATTTCTTATATTCTTATAGAGCACTATAACTTAAGTGCACTGTATAGTATACCAAACTGCACTGAACAGGATACCTAAATGAATAGAAGTTAAATAAATGAAAATCAAAATATACAAAGAATGTTCCTACACAAAGTGAAAAAAAAACATATAAATCATGAAAATCAAATTTTGCAAATATATCATCTTATGCTTCATCAACTACATTACAAAAAAATATATTACAAAAGATACCTTTCATAAGGCATTTGGTTTATCCCTTTGTTAAATGTTGAAAGGTAAAATCTTAACATATTTTGTTAATCAAGATGCATCATGCATATACTTTTGAAATTTCTACTCACTTTTTGTTGTAAGCTATTTCCTCTTCACATATTTCTTGCAGTACCTCTAGTTCAGTCAGGAATGTACTAGATAGATAAAAACATATAAGGAGGTAAAAACAGCTAGTGCAAAATAAAGTCAAAATGGATCATTCTCAATATACCACCACATGACAGAGTATACATTTTTTCTGTTTTTGTTGCTGTAATTAGAGTCCACAGTAGGCCCACACTCAGTCTAGACTCAGTCAGAGATAAGTCAAGTTAAAAAGCTAGCCATTTATTAGAATTTATTTTCACACAAGCCCTTTGCACTTAGTACAGTTATATGAACAAATTAACAGTGAACAATATCAACGTTTCATTAAAACAATAAAAGAATTTTTTTTTTTCATTTTCATTCTGAAACAGTGATGGAGAGTGGCTGGAGGATGAAAAGAAAAATAATGAGAAGAGGAGGAGAAAGGGGAGGAGAAAATAGAGAATGATACATGTAAGTAGAGGGAGAAAAAGAAATAACCAAATAAAAATGAAAAAGAAAAAATGAAAATGATAAGACAAAATGGATAAGAAAAGAAAGAAAAAAAACAAAGAAAAAGGAAAAGGAAAAAGAGAAAGACGAAGAAGAGTGACAAAGTCTAGATTTAATGAAGAATAAAGAGAAAGAGAACTGCGCACATATGATCTGATGAAGAAACTCAACTTCTCTTAAGCGGAAGTCCACCCTGACAAAAGAATTTATTGTAAAAATGACTGAAAAAATAATAACAAATATTGGCGAAGGTTTGAGGAAAATCCATCAAAGTATTTTTAAAAAGTTGTTAGAATAAATTATTTGATTTGTGATACCATATGTGAGCAGCTTTCCTGCAATATGTATGGTTAAAAAAATCAATGAAAATTAATTTTCTCAGAAAATTAAAAATGGTTTTTATTTTACCTTCACTTCAGTAGTCGAGATCTATATCAATACTCAAAATGATTTTACACCCGCTACTGAGTAACAGCAAATAACAAATATAAGTAATCACGAACCATTATTTAAAAATGAAATTTATGCATTTTATATTACAATACCGGTATGGCAGTGAGTCCAAACTTCACGCGTGTCCAAACTTCGCGGACGGTCATTATCTCCAAAACTAGCCAATATCCTTAAAATCTGACATCATCAATGTAAAAAGCGACCTAAAATTACCCTTCGCTGAAAGTTTCTTTAGGATTAGTCCAGGCAGTATTCATGAAAATATTGGCAAAAGATCGGCAAATTTGTCACCGTTAGCGCCCGTTTTGAAGAAAGCAACAAGCATCACGATATCACCATTTTACAAGCAGAAATCATAAAAATGTGAGTTAAATGTGGTACTAACCGATTCCATAGCATTTTGCCATCAATCTGATATATATATTTAACTTTTGAGCTTGAGTCTTTGTTTAAATCTCCACAAAAGCTTTGGTGCGCGAAGTTAGGTCACACTTTTTCTGAACGGTTTTCCAGCACAGCCCGCATTCGCCGATCGGAATAGAATTTTGAGATCGCGATACCGGCGAAACCCCGTGACCTACTTTACATTTTCATCCATGATTTTATAGTTTACGATCTTGCCGTCAATGTGGTAACTATTTCTTGAATTGGTTTTGTATAAATTATGAATAATTTGTGGACAAAATTAAGCCTGGTGAATATTTTTGAAAAGTGCGCGAAGTTTGGACACCCCATCATACATCACATATGGGGCAGCTGCTCGTTTATTACATCACAAATCAACAACTTTGAATTCTAATAACTTTCTTAATCTTTTAATGGATTTTCCTAAAGTCCCTATTTTATAAAATATAAGTTAGTTAGATTGTTAACCAATTTTATTATTTTAATTCAGTCAGCATCAGCATGCATGTGGGGTGAAGACTGAAGTTAATTCCCATAATATAAATCATGATCATGCCCTTTTATATTTAATTATGAATCAATCTATCATTTCTTATCAGGTCAAAAACATTGTCAAGGCCGTCAGGTTCACTCAAGTGGTATGAAATAAATAAGCCATTCCTTTGCCTTTGTTGGCCTTTTTGCTTGCACAACATCTACAAAGTACAAATACAATATTTTTAATTTGTGGGACCGTGAGACACCAAATTTCGCAATCGTCCGACTTGTGAGATTGAGATTGGGCCATTTATTTACTGAGCATGCCGGTAATCTCGTAATATCACATTCATATTCAATACATCAGTTTTTTAATGCTAGAATTATTGTCACTTTGCTTAACCAAACCACAATACTACCATGAATTAGTAGTTACCTTCCATCTGCATATAGCGAGTCGCAACTTTCATTCATTCCGGTCGGACAGGCACCATCCATTTTGCATTGCATTGCGCAAGAGCTTTGCAATGGCAAGAGTCAACCAGCTAGCATTTTTAGAAAATCTCTTCGATTACCGGTACCTTCTCAAGCCAGCGCCAGGAGCAGGCAGCGCCGCGCCGGCCGGCCAGGCGCACAGCTTGAGGCCTAAAAACGAGGACAGGCTGACATAGAGATCCAGACAGACAGTACAGAGATAAGAATGACGGAGTCGAAATTCTAGGCAACAGGTACCGGTATGTCCATGATGAGATCGAGATTGGGCTTGAGTCTATCAATGCAATGTTGCGGTGGTGGTGGTGGTGTTGGTGGTGGTGATGATGATGATGATGGTGATTGATGATGATGATGATGATGATGATGATGATGATGATGATGATGATGATGATGATGATGATGATGGTGGTGGTGGTGGTGGTGGTGGTGGTGGTGGTGGTGGTGGTGGTGGTGGTGATGATCATGATGATGATCATGATGATGATGATGACGATTGATGATGGTGGTGGTGATGATGATGATGATGGTGGTGATGTCAGATGATGATGATGATTATGATAATTGTAGTAATCTTCTGGGGTGCATTGTTTTGGGGATCAGTGCACCTGCCCACACTGGCTTTGTGCTTTAAATCCCCCTATATTGAGGAGCTAATGTGGATGATATTCTGATCAGCTCACTCATTAATGAAAGACATAGACTCTACTTTAAATATATTGCTCATTTAAATGTTATAAATTTTCTTTTCTGATTCTAACAGGAATGGCACTAGTATGAATTTTATAGGGGAGGCAAAACAACTTATAGATTACCTATGTAATTTTTTTTCACTTATTGTATATCATAATGGTACTATGAATCAGGCCTTTTTTTCAATTATGTTTTCTCTCTTTTTCCTCTTTTTCTTCCTCTTTTTGTTTTAATCTTTTTTTTTCTTCACTTCTTGGAAAATCATGGAGGTGGTCACTCACTATATAGCCTATCCACCTGTGACTCCACCCCTGTATTTTGATTAATAAAATTGCAGTGATTTTTTTTTTCAAATCATCTTACCTTACCTTACCTTACCGCAAATACTGGAAGAATGCTGAATTAGCAGTCGAGCTTCCAGATCTATCTTCTAATTTAGTCATCTTCCATCATGCTTCAATAAATTAAGGAGGCAGTGGGGCAAGTTGGTGAAAATTGACTTTTCATATCTAAGAGTAGTGGGAATCATAATGCTTATCTTGCCAGTATCGGTCTAGCCTGATTTTGAAGGTGTCTACTGTGGGAGCTTCAACTACCTCAGCTGGGAGAGAGTTCCAATCATTGACTACTCGGTGACTAAAAGCTTGCTTTCTCACATTTGTTCTGCATCTTGGCTTTACAAGTTTGTATCTATGACCTCTTGTAGTACTGTCAGCTAGTTGAAAAAAGTGGTCTGGGTTAAGCCTGTCGACTTCATGAGTGATCTTATACACTTGAATCATGTCTCCTCTCTTTCTTCTTTACTCCAAGGATGGTAATTTCAGTTGTTTAAGCCTTTCCTTGTATGGAAGATGTTTGATCCTGGAGATTACTTTTGTTGCTCTCTTCTGAACTCTCTCGACAGCCTTAGCATCAGCAATGTACTGTGGTGACCAGATGACATTTCCATATTCCAGGAGTGGCCTCACTAACCTATAATTTTATTATAGCTTGGAGTACTGCTTTACAAATGTTTGCTCTTTTATTATCTTTTCCTCAACATTCAAGAGAAAGTTTACTTCTGGTCAAAATGGGAAAAAATTGAAGAGGTCAGGAAAAATTGTTTATAATGCACATGAAAACTGGTGCTTTATGTACCTAACTCACCAAGAAAGGTGAAAGCAACTTGCAAGTAGTGTAAGTTTGATCGGTAGGGTTTTTCCTCTTATGTTTTTCTCACTTTTAAAATTGTACAAAATTTTGAGATCAAACATACCTGTAACCCTTTGAATATTCCACCAGCTAAATACATATATGGTTCAACAAGTGCTAAGAGCTAATGAGTTTCAATTCCTGTCTCATTTTTTCATGTACAGATCAAGCTGTTAGTAACTGTGATACTTCCTTCCTGTTTCACACTGTTTGATAACTGGCAGAAGATCAATAATGTCAATTGTGACTGTGCAGCTTGGGCAATGTGGAAATCAGATTGGACTCTCGTTTTTCCAGACCCTTATGTCCGACATTGTTGGCAGTAAAGTAAATCATAATCCAGATTATAAAGATGAATGTCTAGAGAGGTTCTTCCATCAATCACCTGATAATAGATCCTCAAAGACTTCACCCTCAGCCAGGGCTGTCATGGTTGATATGGAAAGCAAAGTCATCCAGAACACTGTTGCTACTGCCAAGCAGTCGGCTACCTGGCAGTATCCAGCCAAGCAGCAGTTCTGCAGGAAGCGCGGGGCAGGAAATAATTGGGCAGATGGCTTCTACGGTCACGGATCTGCTGTCGAGGAACAAGTTCTTGAGATGGTCCAGCGGGAGGTGGAGAAGTGCGACAGGTTTGGTGGCTTCTTGAGTTTGATGAGTGTAGCCGGTGGTACGGGATCTGGTGTAGGTACACGCATCACGCAATGTCTGAAAGACCGTTATCCACAAGCCTTGCTGGTGAACCAACTGGTGTGGCCACATTGCAGTGGGGAGGTCATCCTGCAGAACTACAATGCTGTCTTGTCACTGGCTCATCTTTATGAATGTGCTGATGCCATCAACATCATCCACAATGACCACATGCGGAAGATCTGCTCCAGCTTCAGCAGCACCGGAAACTCAAGCAGTGGGGTATCATTCACCGATATGAATCGACTCATTGCAGAGCATATGGCATTATGGCTCCAACCTAGCCGCTGCACTGGCAGATCATCTACACTGTGTGACCTGATGGAAACTCTAGTTTCACACCCGGACTATAAGCTACTAACTATGTATTGTGTTCCACAGATCTCGGAAGCATCCCTTCCATTCAGTACATTTGCTTGGCCTGGTCTTATGAAACGTCTCCATCAAATGGTTGTCAATGCATCAGTCATGGAAGAAGGTATGCATACTGTCTAACTATAAATTAATGACAAAAATGCCAAAACATTTAGGGTCAATTCCATAATATAATCAACAGCCACAAGCAAGAATCTCCTTCAGCATCTAGGAGTTTTAATATGTATTTCAGACAAGAAACTTATCTCCAATAACTTACCATAAGTGAGCAAGTATTGTGAAATCCATATATTATCCTCACTATTCTCCAACCCATACATGGTCTGAAGGATATGGTCAACCTAACCAATTGTAATTCCATTAGCTGAAGAAAATATAGTGCTAGTGAACAATGTTTTACAGTTACAAATAGAAGGCAATAGATCAATTTCTTATTATTACATCTAGTGAAAATAAGATTTCTAAATATGCATTATGGTGCAACCCAACTAGTAATTAAATTGTACAAATTTTAAAAGATTCACTGCTAATTAACTAGTCTGACTGTGACTTGTGTTAAAATTCCATGGAGATTTTCATTATGATTTTGAGAAAGTTCTTACAATTTTTGTTTTCAGGTCTCAACTGGCAAGTGAAACCTGGTTCAGAACAGAGCAACAAGTGCATCAGCAATTACCTCATCCTCCGAGGAAAGGACTCCAATACGGTTGATGTATCTCAGTTAAAGAACAGTGCCCTCTATATTGACTGGATCCCTCCAGATTATACCTTCACATGTTCCCATCAGTCAAGACAGTATAGAGGATATGAGAAATCAGCATGTCTGATGAGCAATGGAAAGACTCCGGTTGGAAGCTTGGACATGATTGTAAGGAAAGCATGGGATATGTTTGCCATGAGGGCCTATGTTCATTGGTATGTCAGGCATGGCATGGAAGAAGAAAAATTCATTGACTGCTTTGCAAGCTTGGAGCAAGTTCTCGATAACTACAAGCAGCTATGAAGCAAGTTCGAAGCTCACCAAAATTATCAGTTTTGAGTGCCTTTTTGAAAAAAAATAATAAGTTGAGTACTCTATGGTCAAAATGAATGTTATATCTGGGTAGTATTCTGTTTGTTTTTATTTTATCTCACTTTAATTGTCATAGTCATCAGAAATGAGGTACACCATAAGCCATTTCACAGTTAGCTCATGATCAACATTTTCTCAAATGACCTTCCCACTGTTCATTAGGATGAGCACTTACACACTTTCAAATGAAGATGTTGCATAAGCTTTCCTGATATGCATCCATAAGTATTCATAATCTAAAAAAAAAGAAAGATGAGGCATATAGAACAAGTGACTAGAAAAATATGTCAATGATCAAGTTTTGAAATAAAAAATTGTATTATCCGCTTTTAGCACTATTTTAGGCTACTGGTACTGTCAATAGCAATGATATTGAACACTTTGTTACTCTTCAGCTTTGATGTAATGAAAAAATATTTAAAGGGATACATGAATAATCATTACAAATTACAAATGCTTTTGTAAGTGAATTTTAAAACGACGTTGAGGGTTTATTTCGATTTTACTACTCATGCATTTGTACCCTCATTGGCTTGTTATCACATTTATGACTTACTTTCTGGTCCATGGGTGCAAATTGAAGCACTTGAACTGATCACAGTGCACCCCAAAATTTGTTATTGCTGTTACAAAATAATGGAGATAAGATTTAAAAGAATGAGATAATTTTCAGAATTCCAGCCAAGAGTCCTATCTTTCATGTAGTTATGATTAATCTGATCAATCACAACTACAAGTATACAAAGCATGTAAAGCAACATTGGGTGAAACCAGTTAATGCAATTTTCTGTTTCCAAAGAAAAGATGGTCTACATGAAAAATTATTAAATTTATGGATTTACATAGTTCATAGTAATAAGATCAACCACAACTTTTAGTACCTTGGGACCCTGTAAATTTTTTATACATGAAGTGTGGGCAGTTTCATAGAGCTTTCTTTTAAGACTGAATTATGATATATTGGAATATGGCCAACTAATTTGGAATCTCAATCATTCTATTGAGTTAAGTTGAAATTCACACGGTTTTTAGCATTATTACTGTCAATGCAAATATTATCAATATATACATATATATATATATATATATCTATATATATATATATAGTTCTGGGTGCATTATTGGAAGCCTTTTAGAATCTTTTTCAAATTAGTCAAATTTGAGTAATTGTCATAACTTTTGAGCTGATTTTCTGACTATTCCAGGTATTTTGAAAGTTATGCATAAATTTACAAACAGATATATGAAACACTTAGTTTTATGAATCCGTCCAGCTGAATTTACTCTGTTGCACAAAATACAGACTGTGAATATGATAATATCACAGTATAAACAAATAAAACCTTATTTCTATTTCTGTTATGCCTGTGCAGTAAAGGTACAAGTATGAGAGATACAGAGAGAGAGCATTTAGTTGGGAATGGGGAGGACATATATGCAGAATATAGGTAGGGCATGGTGAGCAATGAGTGCAACAAGGGGTAAATGACACCCTTCCTCAATTAGCTGGCTACAAAAGGTGATAACAAGTCTGGGAGGTGTACCGGTAATTGAAGAGAGGACACTGATTAAACCACATGCTTATCAATGACCTTGTTTATAGAGGCCAGAAGCAGAGATGCCAAGTTCAAAGACCAGCTATGCATGAGATTTTCTGTGAATCTGAGTGAGATCACAGACATTGTGTACAATGTATATGGGGATAGGCTGTGATAGTTGCGCGAGACAGAGATTTGAGGGGATGAACAAGAGTAAAAAATGCTTGAGTCTCACGCATAATGCGTGAGACTTGGTAGCTCTGCAGAAGATGCCTAAATTGTGGTACGGGGGGGGGGTCTCAAATCCTGCATTCATACTACCTTGTCAAATTGACCGGGGAGTTTCATTTTGCATGGTCAGTTTCTGAGAGACTCAAACATCAAATTACGGTGTGCCAAAATAAGGGGTCCACAGTTTTTTATTTTCTCTTGCTGTATTTTGTTTTTTGGACGATTCTTTCCAGACATCTCTTTCTCCTGCTTTATCTATTCCACCCCTATATTTCTTTTTTCCACCTCCCCATATCTGTTCTGCTTTTTGTCTCACCTGCGAAGCAAAGTGAGACTATAGGCGCCGCTTTTCCGACGGCGGCGGCGGCGGCGGTGGCGGCGGCGGCGGCGGCGACGGCGGCGGCGGCGTCAACATCAAATCTTAACCTGAGGTTAAGTTTTTGAAATGACGTCATAACTTAGAAAGTATATGGACCTAGTTAATAAAACTTGGCCATAAGGTTAATCAAGTATTACTGAACATCCTTTTAGAGTTTCATGTCACATGACCAAGGTCAAAGGTCATTTAGGGTCAATGAACTTAGACCATGTTGGAGGAATCAACATCGAAATCTTAACCTGAGGTTAAGTTTTTGAAATGTCATCATAACTTAGAAAATATATGGACCTAGTTCATGAAACTTGGACATAAGATTAATCAAGTATCACTGAACATCCTGCATGAGTTTCACGTCACATGACCAAGGTCAAAGGTCATTTAGGGTCAATGAACTTTGGCCGAATTGGGGATATCTGTTGAATTCCCATCATAACTTTGAAAGTTTATGGATCTGATTCATGAAACTTAGACATAATAGTAATCAAGCATCACTGAAAGTTTTGTGCAAGTTTCAGGTCTCATGATTAAGGTCAAAGGTCATTTAGGGTCAATGAACTTTGGCCGAATCGGGGGTATCTGTTGAATTACCATCATAACTTTGAAAGTTTATTGGTCTAGTTCATTAAACTTGGACATTAGAGTAAACAAGTATCACTGAACATTCTGTGCGCGTTTCAGGTCACATGACCAACGTCAAAGGTCAATGAACTTTGGCCGAATTGGGTGTATCTGTTGAATTACCATCATAACTTTGAAAGTTTATGGATCTGATTCATGAAACTTGTACATAAGAGTAATCAAGTATCACTGAACATCCTGTTCGAGTTTCAGGTCACATGATCAAGGTCAAAGGTCATGTAAGGTCAATGAACTTTGGCCATGTTGGGGTTTTTTGTTGAATAACCATCATATCTCTGTAAGTTTATTGGTCTAGTTCATAAAAAAGGGAAATAAGAGTAACCATGTATCACTGAACATCTTGTGCGAGTTAGAGTAGTATTCAAAGTGAGCACTGCTGCTATATTGAATCGCGTGATGCAGGTGAGACGGCCAGAGGCATTCCACTTGTTTCTATTTCTACATTATCTTTATCCGTCTTCGTTTTTTCCTCTCTTTCCTTCTAATCCCTCTTTCCCCCTCTCTTGTTCTCTCTCTCCCTTTCTATCCTCTACCATTCTCTGAGCCCAGAAGGTCCTTCTAGCCATTCCATTTTCAAATGATTTTACGTCCAATTTCACTAGAAAAACAATTCTTATTTCATAATACCTCTCAAACCAGATCTCACAAAGATTCACAACTGAAGGAAATGACTACTAACTTCACTGCTAAGATATAACATATACTCAAAAATGTTATATTTCTGGGATTTTCTGATAATATACCTTACATTTACAGTACATATATTTCTTTTGACCTGTAATATGAGTGATTGGCAATATCATGCTAAGATAATTCAACATCAAATACAAAAACATTATGGACCTCATAAGATTTTCACATATATAAAACATCTCCATTCATAAATTATGGACAAATATGGGCATGGATATACACATTGGACATTTCATATTCAATATCGTATAACAAGCTTGAACCAAGCCGCAGAATTCCACATTCCAATCATTCAAAATTACATCGAAATAGGCTAACATTCTATGCCATGAAAACTGAATAAGATTACAAATCTTAAGGAAAACAAATTTTAGGTTGTTTCAAGTCGAATGATAGAGGGAAAATCAAGTCAAGCAAGCTCATTAGGTAAAATATTCTCTCATAAATGCAACGGTCAGAACTCTGCCAGGTCCGTCTTTCCCTTTTAATGTGTACTAGCTGTGATATATTCAACATGGCATGTAAGTTGAACTACATCTTGTTTTTTTTCTTCTTTACACACAATGAACTGTTCATTCCGCATAAAACATGCAGTGAGTCTTATTTCACTTGTGAACTTTTTAAGATAAAGACTTATCCTTTAAATTAACTTGTACCATGTTACGAATTTTGAAATTGCAGTCTCAAATCTGTCAATGCATGTTTTCAATTAACTCAATAATATTTGAAAATATAAGATTGTAAACTATAATAATTAATATCAATCATTAACTATTAATTTTAATAATGATTTATGCATTTATATCATGCCATCCCTTCTAGGGTGCACAAGAAACATAGAAAATATTTTTGAAAGAGAGTTAAGTATTAGAGTGCCAAGAACTATAAAGAGACTTCTGTTAAGATTTAAGTCTCTATTGATGATGATCATCTATTTCAGTCACCATTTTCCCCTCTTACAAAGGGAGACTGACTCTTACACAATGATGACACTCCCTCCCATTTTTTTTTTTTGGGGGGGGGTCTTGAAATCTAAATCCTGCCACTTCTTTTTTTCCTAATGATATATTATATCACCTATATTATATATAGGTGATATCAGGCTACGAGTTGGTGTATAAGGCCGACAAGGTCTTGTAAACATTTTGCCGCAAACAATTCATTTTTCATAAGAAAATAAACCTTTTTAATTCTATACGCTCCCAAAATGGCAATTAAGATAACCTTTCAAGAACTAGAGAAATGTATTGATATTAAAAACCCTGGCACCTGGGTTATAAAGTATACTGAAATGAATGTAATAACAGCAGACTTCATGGTCAAGGAATTGTTAAAGCTGTTAACATTACGAAAAATTAAAATAAATTGACTGACAAATCTCCTCCACATATGCATCCATGCACATGGTAACAACAAATATGATTATAATGACTCATTACTATTTTGTTGTTATAATTATTCATGATAAAATACACCTCCCTGTTAACATGAACTGCATTCACACAGAGAAACTCGGATTTGTTAAATTTTAAGAAAACAAATGTCAGGCATAAAACAAATGATTTTATCATTGGAAAACAACCATACATGTAAAAAGTTGCACCTCTAGGCTCATTACAAGAATAAAATCTACATATTTTGTGAAGGGTAGCACTTTCTACAAAAAAATAATGATTTACAAAGATTCATGTAACGTAACATTTGTAATATTTTACAAGAAACAAAACTACCCGCAGAGATGCAGCATAGTGAGTATATAAACTATTCATTGAAAAAAATCACTACCCTAAATATTGGTAATCTGATAGAACAACTGTTCTTTGGTAATATACATATGTTGCTTTTCTCACTTTCATTTGTTTCATTGTTTTTACATAATTCTTTAAAAATGTTTTAAAAATAATATTCACCATATCCACGAAATCCACAAGAAAACAGCATGTCATAATCTTATTTTTTTTAGATAATCAAAATCATTGAATTAAAAGACAATGATATGAAATGTGTAACAATGTGGAATAATGTATAAAAACTATATTTGACAACTATATTAAGCATGACATCTATATTTCAAAGTTTGCAATGGAATGAATGTAACATAAAACAGTTCCACATGCTATCACGTGATTGACAGAAATGGAAAGGAAGAGCACACACATTAACAAATTAGGAGGTTTACTTCAGGAAAGGTACAATATTACCCCTCCCTTTCCAGCATCACCACAACCCTTTAGTCAATATATCGTTACCAAAGTTGACTTAACACAGCTTATCAAGGGTATGAACACCCTACTAACGGGTCCCTCAAATACCTATCGATTGTAGCTTTGCAAATATTTCATCGCAAATTACATGGAGCGTGTAAGAAAGAGGTATGTAATTTTCAACAATTAACACAATTCTAGAACATTAAAAAAGAATTGTGATGAATGTCTGATATTTGTTGGTGGATTTACTGACTTCGTTAACTTTAACCCAGATTCCAAGGACATATGGGCACGTGTGAATACAACTTGACCACTGTCCAACTCCTTCCACTAGATCCAATTCAAAGCGAGAATGAAGAAAGGTTAACGATCCAACTCCCACCTTTGAAACATAGATCTACCACGAGGAGTTGAATTCAACATTCTAGTATCATTTATATGTCTCATAGGCAACAAAAATATCTCATTGCAATATCTTAATTGTGATTAAATAAATATTACAAACCCATCAACTCATCTGATCTTCAATTGCTACTAAGCAATAGAAAAAGTATTTACTTGTATTTGCAAGTAAAGCTCAATATTGACTTATCAACTCGTCAATTAACATTGCAACAATAATACTTGTAACACTTGACAATCTGTATGAAATACCTTCTGAAGACTGTACGTCACACAACAGTACACACAACCACCTGTAAAACATAATAAATATTGCTTTCGTTGACTTGATCACATCTGACACAATAATATGGATATGAAACAGTAGAACATTGGGGATTACAAACAGCATTTTCAGTACATCACATATTTTTTGTTAGATTAAGAAAATTGAATTGAATTGACTTGAAAAGCTTTAGTCTCGTGAAAGTTTAAACAATTTGTGTACTTTCTTTATCTTCATAAATTAGGAAGTGAATCATTGTCAAAATAACCCCTGAAAAGGATTGCACTCAGAATGTTCTAAAAAAAAAGAACTTTGAGGAGAATCTGGCCAGATCTGGCAGATAATTAACGTCAGATTATGTGTTGTCTCATGTACTCATATCAAAGTGCACTATCTACAGGTAACTTTGGAGGTAGTCCTCTCTCCTGCCTCCTATTTTCAAATCAAATTACTACTTTGCAACCAAAGAAAAAAAATCTAGTGGTAATTTAAAACGAGAGAATACCTCCATTTTTACACTCAAATTGCTATTCCTATGCAAAGAATTTTTGTCATCTTGAGAAATAAAGAATGAATACACAGAATCGAATTTGTCCCTTTCATCACACTGGCCACTTCAATATTGATCTACCACTAAGAGCTGTTATGCTTCATACAAAATAATTTGATAAACAACCATCTATAATTACAAAATCTATCAATTTTGGCAAGAGAATCAGAGTCCCAGATCAGAGATGCACACAAACTTTTCATATCTTACAAACACACACACACACACCCTCAAACCCACCATGGCTGGTCCCAATAAAACAATGATAATGCCCCAACTAAAACTTCTGATGAAAATAATTCTAGGGGTTTACGTGAGACAGTTCAAGTCAACCAGTATTGAGGAAGCCAGTTTTTTAACCTTCACAAATCTTGTGTTCTTGGCAACTCAAAGAAATGCTTCTTACATGTATGTATATTAGCTCACACAAGGACGTCCATAAACTGATGACACTTTAAAGAAACGTGCCTTCCATTTATTTCAACGCATAGAGGATTAGGCTATTTTCAGTGACACTTCTGCAGGAATTATAATCTTGAAAGCAAGAAATAAAACAAGAAAAATTAACAAAAACAGAAAATTTTGCTGACTTCAGCAATAATTTTGATACCATTTCTAATACAATATGTTGTGCATTCCTGAATGAATACAATGTCAATTAAACCATATAATCAAAGTGTATTTTTTTTACTACTAAATGGTATGAGATAATTTCATGTAGGGGCAAATAAGGACCAAACAAGAGTAACCCAAATAGCAAACTGATGACTTCAGCACTAGTATTCACATCAGGGGACCATCATAGGAAAGTTTTCAGCACTGACAAGATGTCTTTCTCTGACAGTTACCATAGTAACAGTCAGAGGCCAAAGCTTCTCAGCCAATCAAAAGCAAGGTTTTCACTGAAATAGTCAATTTAGTTAGTGCTGGAAACTTTCATGCAACACCCCCAGAGCCATTTCTACATTCATATCCCATAAAGCAAATGCCAATCTTAGCAAGGGTGATTTTACTTTCATGTTTTGTTTTTTGTTTTTGCACCCGGGACCAGCCATCAACTCTTAACATGCCGTATGATTTGCAGCTCTATACGATTTATGTGTTTTTTATTTGGTGCACTGCTAATTGGTGACATGTTAAAGAGTTAATCATCTTATATGATGAACCGATGTATGTATCCTGTGCTATAATCCCTGTGGTGGTTTAGCTGCTGTAGGGGATGGTATATCATCCCCTGCTAATCCCTGGGTTTGTTTGTTGACATCATTGATGATCATCTGGGCTATCTTCAAAGCCATCTCTTCTTTACTCTGAAAAAGAAGCATAAAATAATAATTATGATAATAGATGATAATAATAGTCAGTTTTATATAGAGCATATCACATAATATAACTATGTCTCTATGCACTTCAGCAAAGTAAAGAAAAGAAAACGATGTGTTACTGAGTTCACTTTGTTGAATCAAGGTATATTTACATAATACTCTCAGTAGGTATGTTTATAATGATGATAATGATAATTACATGCAACATTTATATTGCGCTTAATTGGCTTTTTACATCCATGTATCTATTAAATATGACAGTTAAGGTCTGGGGCCGACCTCTAATGTTATTATCCGAAAGACATGTTTCAATTTGAAAACTGTCCTAAGCAAAATCACTTTAGATTTTCACTGTGTACCAGCCACTGCCACAACACCCAGAAGAGTGAAATGGGAGAAAATTGGAACTTACCACCCCACCCCCTTGAAATCTGGATTATATGTGTAATTATAATTTTCAAACATGCCCCATCTTAAAGTAACATGGACTTGCGATTGACTAAAAACAAACTAAAAAAAATTAATGATCTTTACTTCATCACACAATGCCTATAATATATTTTCTTTTAATTCTGCCCTATCCCACCCCAGAAAACAGAAAGAAATAAAATGGAAAATTAAACACCAACAGAACAAGCAAATTTCAGCAAAGACTTAATCAATTTTAATCACTGATAATAGTGCAGTAGAACAATTTCTCATCAGATCAACCCCATCTTCCCCCAAAATGACTCTTTTCCTAAAGGAGATCTCATTTGTTCCATTATTCATTTCATTTCATATTTACATAAAATATAATACCTCAAAATATAAATACATAGAATACAAATAAATCTAAAACTACATAATTCACAAAGTCTAAAAACCTATTAAAGATAAGTCCCCCCCCCATGGGAAAAAAAAGTGACATGACAACTAACCTTGTCCTCCTCTTTGGTGACCAGTTTTTTGAGAGAGAACTTATTGGACGATGTTCTCTTCTGAAGTGATTCAGGATCTGGTTCATATTCTGGTACAAACTGACCAAGATGATTCACCTTACCAAACATCATACCAGTGTTTCTATAAAGAGAGGAGAAGAAGATACAGAGATGAGATGATTCAGCTACAGAGCAGATTTCAGCTTTCATGTTTTTATTTATGTTCAGCTTGAATCTTCCCCAGAGGTACAAAAGTATCAGAGCTTTTTATTTTTGCAGTCATTCACAATTCTTTGCATGAGTGATTTGACAATTGAAACCTCAATGTTAATTTACTGCAAGAATGTTTTTTTGACAACTTCAAATAATTGCAAAATTGCTACTTGTAGGTATAAAATGACCTTGATTATGAATAGATTTTGTTTTAAACCAGATGCATTACACTCGGTAGCCTCGAGTTGCAACTTCAGTATCTATACTGCAATTTAGAAATGGACAGTGTGATTTTCCATTTTTCAATATTACGTACAGCAAAAATACTATTCAAAATAAGAAAGGTAACAGGCTTTTCAAATCATTTTTTCGAACCATTGTGAATATTCTCTCCACAAATTGTAAATCTTGATTATCCTCTCACCCTGCACTTGGCCTCTGCCAGAGAGTGTCTGGATCAAACTTCATCTGGTCAATGTTGAGGTCCCCATCAAAGAGCTTGACCACATTGCCCTCAGCTAGCAGGGTATTACGCATCCCTCTGGTGGCAGGCTCAGAGGATACAGAGGACTGATCATCTTCCAGGGCCGTGGCAACAGACCCTGCAGCAGCCATGGTCCCATGCTCACTCTTGATATTGCTGATGAGCTCATTGAGGAACTTGTAATAGAGCTCACTACGAAGAAACCCAGGAAAATGCATCTGGAAATGTACAAGAAAATGGAAATAATGAAATAGATCTGTCATGTGTTCTTCAATATCTAGTAATAAAAATACTTACATTCTTCTCCAGTTTTTCTAAAATCTGACAATACATTTATTGTGCCCCCATCCCCCCCCCCCCTCCTCTTCCCCCATTTGTTTCTGTATCCCTTTATTTTCACTAAATCCCCAACAGGCCTAGTATTAAAGTTTCTTTAAATAATGTATACATTTATATTACACACTGACATTCTCTTTCTCTCTATCCCTTTACTTCTTATCCCTTTTCCCTTCTTTGAATTCCTCCTCCTCAGGATGTCATCCTCCTTTCTTCCTATCTTTTTTTTACTTCAAATTTCACAATATCATTGTTTTTCCACCATGTTCACCAATTCATGCTGAATCTATCTTTCTGGAAAGTGGTATTAGATTTCTGCTATTAGATTTCTGCTAATGTGAAGTATAATCAGAGCAATTACTGTAATTTATTCATCATCTAACATTCCTCTTGCAACCAATGAATAGCACCTTTATATACATAAACTAATAACCAAAAGTATCTGATTGCAAGACAAATGTTCTCACTTCAAAAGGTGATATTGCTGTTGCTCTTTTCTCCTACACATCTAACCTCCCTAAAAATCCATTTCCAACCGTACCTATCCCCTATCCCTCTCTCATTCATACCTTAAGGCTTTCTTAAAAGAGTACTTACTGTTTCTAATGTAGTATATGTTTGTCTCATTGGCGTAGAGAAGCAGGTTGCTAGTGGTCCCCCTTCCCGACATATATTACTCTCCACCTCAAAGCGGATCTTATCATCAAAACCTAAGGGGCTGGTAGCTTGTAATGAAAAGTACCTGTTGGTTTCAAATTATTCAGGAAGTCATAAATATATCTTGTTTTCACCATTTTTTTTAACTTAACATCAGAGGGAGAAAAAGATTATGTTACTGTGAATTCATGCTTCTCATCTTAAAAAAATTAATCCCTCCTCTCATAAAAAAAAGAATACATGTAAGCATAAAAGACAATACATATATACATTTCACATATAAACAAGCTATTAACCATATTGCTCATTTGCAAAGATAAATATCCATAGCCCTTTTACAGACTATTCATTAACTACCCTTTCAGTAGAAAATTTTAAGAAATCTTGCATATAATCTGCAACATATGACCTCAAACAAAACTTGGCATGTGAAATTACAGTCCCATATTAAAATAAAATTAAGTTACTCAGTTTTGCCATTTAAAGGAGGTTTGCATTTCATACTTGTTTATCCACACTTTCCTCAGGCATGATAAAAATATCAAAGAAGAAATCAAGCCTTTCATGCGAACTACTGCTACATGTAAAGCAGATATTGCATTTGGTCTAGGTGTGTGAGAGGCAGTGGCTCTCTAGGGAGTGTGATGGCCAAGGGAAAAAAAATCAAAAAGGAAAAAGATATCTTCAAAGCAACCTTCTTAACTATGCACTCTTCATGATTAACATCTACTTTTATCTATTTCAAAGTTTTGGGTCCATATAATTCCTAAGTTATGATGACATTTTAAATACTTAACCATGGATAAAATTTCAAAGTAGACGATGCCACCGCCACTATCAGAAAGCGGCACCTATGCAGGAAAGACAAAAACTAAATTAAATCAGAATAATAAATGAATATATGCAATGAATAAATTAGGACCTTACTTTTCATATAGCACCATAGCATCGTTCTGAGCCTCCATAGGATCATACTGCCCTTGTTGAGATAATAAATGCTGTTGAAAATTCTCCCCAGCCAACCAGAACTGAAGCAGATGGACGGCATTTTCCTGTTCCAGGTACTACAATGACAAGAAACATTTCAGGTTCTGAGCAATTTTTACAAACAGTCACTAGTGGTATTGAGATTTGAGCAGAGTATGGAGGCATGCAGAATCAATTCATATTGAAGATTCAATAAAAGCAAAAAATAGGTAAATTAGTAAATTTCTGTATTCATGATATGGAAGACATTAGAATTAGCAAGATTTTGTTACTACACTAAGATTTTAAAAATGTTTATTTTAAACCTCACTCTTAGAGACGTCTTTCCTACAAACTTGAACTGTAAAGGGAATCATTTACCTCCATGAAGTAAAAAGTGGCTACATCGTTGTAGAGTATGTCAGCTAGGTAGACACGCCCACTAGTAAGTACATCTATCTGATATTTACAATGGAATTCACTCATCAGGAATGACTGGAAATATCTGGAAAAAAATTGAATAAAAGATATATTGGTCATTCATTAATTGACTATTTACCAAGAAAATAGAAATATTTCAAAGATCAGTACTTGATGAAATTTTACACAAACTTACAAAATAGTATATGCAGGAAATGTATTTCTACACTACATTCATAAAAAAATATATCTTGGGATGTTATTGCATGAGTTATAAGGTATTTTTTACTTTATAAACTTGATTTATCCTATCCAATTTGACGAAAATAATATATATTACATTAGATTCCACTGACATGAACAAAGCATCATTAGGCATGAAAATTAACAAAATCATAAAATCAAATCTACAACACTTAAGACATTACTTTGTACATTATATGCTATACTCACTGCTTCTCCATAACACTGAATGCATAGTTCTGAGCCGCTTTGAAACTATCTGGATCGAACTGGCCATCTTTGGGACAAATCTTGGCTGAAAAAAAGGAAACAGATAACAAGGTATTGCATTATGGAAATATTACAAATCTTTATATTTATTCTGAAATAATGGCTTAACTCTAATAGCCTCACTAAAATAAAATAAAAGTTGTTCTTATTTCTGAAATGCTTCTCTCTCAAAGAAACAAATTACATCCACAATCTGGATAGATATTACTGAATTCTCACCTGATACTAATGAGAATGTTCTATAAAATAAGATTTTCAGAAAGCTATTTGTAAAGTTGTGAATCTATTGACAATGTTGACAATCTACCCTACATATTGAATTTTTAACCTTTATGATTTAAAATAATTGCAAAAACAATTTTTAATTTTCATATTCCCAAGTTGTCTGTAACTTGCAAATCGGCTTCATGAAGCTGCTCTCCAATGTATTGTTGGTAACTGTTTCATTAAGTTTTCTTTCTTTTTTTAAATAATACATTATAGATTTTATAACACACTAAATATTCAAGACAAGTCATTCATACTTTTATAAACCTAACAACAACACCACATTCCTAAAATCTCTCACTCTGTTATTTCACCTGACTGCTTAAACACACAGTAAATGCTCCAAGTACATCTATATATCTAGGAGACCTCCAACTCAACCTCCTCTCCATGGGACTTGGAAATGTAGGTAAGTAATGAGACCATCATTCTATCAGTTGAGCTTTTGCGCAGGCACAATACGATGGCAGACTCACCTATAATATCTAATCTAATATCCTCTGGTACACCAATGGGTGATGTGGCATCCTTACAGATGTATCTGGTGAATATATTGATGGCATCTCTTTCCACCGCTGAGGATGAAAACAACCACAAAATGAGAAATTATCATTTTTTTATAAAAATCAGTTTCTATTCTTGAGGGAAATCAAGAGCTTTAAAGAGTGGAAGAATTGGAAGACTTTGGGTGTTTCACAAAGAATTAAGAGTAACATGATATAGAGTCACCAACGCACATGTGTTACTTCACTCGTATTTATCTGCTTGATGATATGTAGAGCATGCCCCATGTGCATGGTCTGACCAACGTGGTGATACTCAACCATACTCAACTGAAATTTAAGCGCGACTCCAAATCATACTTAAAATCTTTGTGAAAAACCGACCAGGGCCCCATCTTAAAAAGAGTTGAAATTGAGCAGAGGGATCCCCATCTATGACATACTTGTGACCCCAAAATATAACATGCACGTCTGTTCAAAATGTTTACCACACAGGCCTCTAATGTATACTTACGCTATACATGTAGTTCACTGTTTTGACAAATGAGTGTGCTCCCCTACGTTTCCCAAGGAACTTTGTTAACATTTCCTTCATGACAAATTAGTACATCTGATGGATTTCCATAGTTGAGATTGATTGGATCAATCACAACTCCTTGTAAGTCAGGGCCCTGGTCAACTTATAATGATCTCTATATACAAGCATACATATTGCATAACTATAAGTCTACATGGCAAACCATGTACAAAGAGTGTACAGTCCATTGTTAATTATATCCAGTGTTGTTGGCAATTCCTTGATTAGTATATTATCTTTACTCATTATTCGTAAAATAAAAAAAACAGAGCACAGAAGAATTTCTGTCTGATAATGAATAAATTCAAGAGAAGCAGATTTGGTAAGTTCCAAAGTTAACTTAGTTAAATGTACATTTACTAACCTGTATATACTGAATTGAAGAACATTGAAAATTCTCTTTAATCATTAGGTTTTTTTATTCAATAGAATAATGGATATTCGAACTATGGTTACTGAAGGGATGTCAAAATGTGACTATTTTCCTGAGGGGTGTAGTCCTGAAGGAAAATTATCAAACTAGCATCACTGCAGGGACCCTAGTTTCACCAAACCACTGATCAACAAGTTTAGACCAATCACCTATTCAGATTATTATTATGATAGATATAATAGATAAATATAAATGTATAGGTTTTGGGGTAAAAAAGTACTTTTTGCAATACACTGAACAACTTGATTGTTTTACCAACATATCATAACTAAAAAAAAATGAAAAACCCTTATGGAGCAATCAGGAATTACCAGTTCTTGGGTCGACCTCTTTCCAGGAGTTATTTCTCCGATGACCAGGCTGAAAAGTAGCCCCACTGCCAAACATCTTACCAACACCTACCGCCGAATCAGACATCGCTCTTGTATGAGTCTTTTGAGGTGATATACTTGGCGATTCATTCTTCTTGGGCATGGATACAGGAGGGTTCACTACAACTACAGGTACAGATTGTGTGTCTTTCTTTGATGAATCACTCTCGTCCAAACTTGGCAAGTCAACATTGTTATTTGTGGTGTTTACAGAATCATTTTCCACAGTGTCACTCGAACTGCATATGGTGTCTTTATTGTTTGTCACAGATGAGTTTGTTTCTTGGCTTTCAGTTTGCTCCACATTCTCTCTTCGTTCCTCTGGTATTGTCGTTGTTACATGGTTTCCCATCACAGGGGAATCCCCCTTAGTCATTGAGTCTGTTCTCATTTTGGACCATGAAGCATTACTAAAACTCTCTGCCGCTAACCAAAACTGGACAAGTTGTTTGGAGTTGCTTGATGCCATGTACTGGATGAAGTAGGGCAGAGCTCCATTGTCATGGAGGACTTCATTCATACTTTTACATAATCTTGATCGATTGATGGGCTGGTCAGATGTCTCGATCTTTCCAAGTCCTTGACACAAAAAAGTAAGATAATAGAAAGCTGTAATAATAAGTGGTCTGCATTCATAGAATCATTCACACATGAGGCACTTTCTATGAAAATGTCTTATCAAACACAATGAAATAGTACAACTCTAATCCTGCCATGGACTTCAAAATGGAAATAGTTTCAATGACATACAGTCCGACCTCTCTTATCCAGCCTCCCCTTATCCGGATCTCTCTATTATCCGGACGCACATTTGCCGAGATTTTTTTTTTAATTCAATCTAGTACGTGAGTAAATTGAGATAGTAATCTAAACTCAATCCTATACGCAAACTCCCTTTGATTACATATATTTTTCAATATAGTCTACCTAAAACAACATTATTTTTCATGAAAATATCTCACCCAAATCACCGAAAGAACTTAGGCAGGATAATTTTCCAGGAAAATGGGGCGCAATGTAAACATTTCATCACGTTCTCTTTTTGTTTCCCGGGAAAAACAACACATGTCTCACTAGCTAACGCTAGGCCTCAATACAGACAGCGCTATCTGTCATATTTAAGCCTACAGTCAGTGTAACAATGGCTGACATTGCGAAGCTGCGATAGCCGCCGCGATGATCTTATTGTAAAACTTAGTTTCATCGAGTCATTCATTCTCTTTCTTTCGAAGTATGCTCGCTTTATTCCTCAATCATTTGAGCAGGTAAATTATCCAACAGTTTTGGCCACCAATCAATTTTATTTCCGTAAAAATACCACCTATAATTTGCACTGACACTGCAGTGAATACTGTCTGTGTATGCCCACTAAATAGACTACGTGCAGCTTCTATCGCGGAGGCAGCTGCGTGTATTTAATATTGGGTCTCCCAGATCCGGATAAATCACTTATCCAGATTGGTGCTGGTCCCAACGTGTCCGGATAAGAGAGGTCGGACTGTACGTTCTGTTTGCTGTTTTCATTTGGGACATGAAAGGAAGATGGGATGTAAATTTTCAATTACATTCAGTTTCAATTTTCATGAGTAACATTAAATCTGGTTGGGTCAGCTGACCAATCATTTTAATTCATGAATGAAATATAAAATATAGGGACCCATGTCTCCTCAAGAGATCAGGTAGTTTTGACATTTGGCAAAAAAAGTTGGGGAAGTTGAATGGTATACATTGGTATAGGTATGTGCCAAGGAAAGATGACATCTATAAAGGGATATCGAGTTCCAGCAGAGGACAACCAACGTCCAACCGAGATGAGGAGCAAGTAGAAGAGAGAGAGTTGAATTGAGTATGGGGGATGCAATGAATCAGGCCATGTGGAAGAAAGATATAAGGAAAACTGCTCTAAGTGTGAGTCAGGGACACACCTGATTTATTCATTAATTCATTTAAATATATTTGTCCAGGATAAATGAAATAGGCTTTAGGAAGTTCAAGGAGAGGAAGACTAAAGAATAGATGGAAGAAGCAAGAGGAGAAGAGTAAGAAGTTTGGGTTGAGGGTGAAGGACACACTGAAACACCAAATGTTAAGTAGGGGGTAAAACAATTGATATAAATTATGTGAGTTAAATCTGACAACATCCACCACTGGTATGAATCATACTTCGGAGTCGGTACTACAGAGAGATGTGCTTCCTTACCTGTGCCTAAGTCTCCCAAGGCATCACTGTCATCACTCATGACCTGTGCACCTTCTGCAATCCGACCACCTCTAAGTCTCCTGCTAGCAGCCAGGGCAGCAGTGCCATCATCAATCTTCTCCACTTTTCTGGAATCTCCATCAGGAGCACCAGGTCTAGCACCAGGGTGACCCGACTGGTTGTAGTTTAGCGAACTTTGTCCAGCATGTTGAGGACTGGTCTTTAGTTGTTGCACATGCTGTTGGTTCTGTGTTCTCTGGTGTGGATGGCTTGCTTTCCCCGATGGAGATCCATGCTGCGATGCCTGCCGTACTGTCGGCTGCTGGCCTCTTTTTTCTGAAATTTGTAAGAAAGGCAAAAATAATCAAATATATGGGCTTAGGAAGCGCCGTGGTGTAGTGGTTCTGACTCTCGCCTTGTAATCAGAGGGGCGCGTGTTAGAATCCCACCATGGTCTAGCGCCCTTTGGCAAGATGTCAATCCACACTTTGCCACTCTCACCCAGGTGCTAATTGGGTACTAGTAGGAAACCACCGTCATTGTGGTTGGTTTAGCAAGTTTGAGGCTGCTTGGAATGCTATGAATCCAGTGACCAGGTAATAATAATCGTGAAGAGCTTTAAACAGTCGTAGATTGATAAAGTGCTATATAAATGCCAATTATTATTGTTATTATTAGTCATCCCAGAATATTCTGGCTAAACTAAACAGAGAATGAGCTTGTTTAGGGCATTGACCACTCCCCCCCCCCTCCAAAAAAATAATTTAAAAAATCTTCTTTCTGAACGTTCATTCGCCACTTTGTTGGTTTGTGAATCATGACAAAATGATCACTGTATCTTTCAAAAATTGCTTTTTTCAAATGGGAAAAGGGTAAAGCCAGCTCTTCTGAAAGTTTCTGTGCACATACATAAGTCCCCTTAGTTTGCAGTGTAAGATTACTATTATAATTTTAACTTTTGAAATAGTTTAAAGATTTTTCATTTCAAAATGTGGTATTTTTTGCATAAATCATCATCTGAACTATGCCCCGAGTCAAAACAGGCAGGCCATCAGTGCTGGCTCGAGGCTGTCGGTCAACAGTGCAATTTCTTCCACACCGGTGGACTGCGTTAATAAAGATACGCATAAGAACTTCGATTTCACCAAAGACTAAGAATGTCACTTTCAGGCCTTTCCTAATCTAGATCTATATATTGAAACTTTCAAACGATATTACATTTCCAAACCTTAAATCATCCAAGAAGAGAAACCTACATCTACAGGCAGATTTATGTTGCATTGGCGCATCTAAATTTATTTTGTTCTTGTGTCGTTTGCATATAGTTACTCCAAAGAAATTCCTCAATAAGAATCATTTATGCAAAATTGAAAGTTGAAGACCACCGGCACTGACCATTGCTGAAGATGGTGAACTCTTATTAGAAGAACACGCACACACATGTTCTTGGAATGTGCAGCAGAGAAAAAAAATACACCAGGGCTGGGGGCATTTTAGCCCTCAAATTGCTAAAAATGCTCATAAGAATTGAGGTAAGAGCATAATTTATTTTTTCCCCTTTTATTTGGATTGCAATTGCGGCCTAGCCTTGAGGGCCTGATGAAATCCCACCCAAGCTTCTTAAGCTTATAGCCTGTGAGATTGCCCCTGTGTTTGCCTTTTTATTTCAACAAAGTTATAATACAGGTACTATACCATCACAATGGAAAAAGGCTCTCGTTTCACCAATTCACAAGTCGGGCGACAAGAGTGACCCATCAAACTACCGGCCAATATCCCTCACCTGTATTGCCTGTAAGATAATGGAGCACATAGTCCTCAGCCATGTTTCCAAACATCTTGCATCCAATGAGATTCTTAGTGATGCCCAGCATGGCTTCCGCCAGGGGCTATCAACTACCACCCAACTGTCATTAGCCGTTCATGACTGGTCTTTCATTTTACAGAAACGCATTCAAGTTGATACTATCTTCTTAGACTTCCAAACGGCCTTTGATAGAGTGCCCCATGAACGTCTTGGCATCAAGCTCCAGCATTACGGCATCAAAGGTGACACTTTCAACTGGATAATGGCTTTTCTTTCAGACAGGGTTGGCGGATTTAAATCACGTTGATTTAAATCATGATTTAAATCGCGATTTAAATCACCATGATTTTTTTAAAAAAATCATTGATTTAAATCACTTCCATTGAAAAATGTACAAATCATGGACAAAGTATTTGTTCAATGCAGTTTTAATTCTTCAAGTCAACTGAAAAACTTTGAATTAACTTTATATCAATAAAAGATCAACAAAGTCTTTATATCTACTTAAAACAAATTAAAATCAAATTAATAAAATCAGGTAATTCCTTAAAAACTACAGATGTATGTTGTCAATAGGTACTCATTTTTTGTAAATTATGTCGAGTTTTTCTTCTGAAATTTTACATTCTTTGTCAGTTATTATTAGTCAATTTCTTTCTTAACATAAAGTTTTTACATAATCCAAAGACAGTTTGTAAAAAAAAGTATATAATATATAAAAGTCAATGAGAAAAGGTTTGTTGGCAGTTTTCCAGTTTTGATCCTTCGCCTACACATAACTACTTCTGTCATGTAAAATAAAAAATTATACCTGCATGTAATCAACATATTTAACATGCCTCTTATTTCGTATTGTTACATTTATCATACATTTGATGTTTTAAATAACATAATTATAAAAATCACATTAATATAATGACTGTTGAGAAAAGCTTTCTCTTATAAACCGTTTAAGTCACTGCAGCCCATTTTATGTTCAGTGCTACAAATAATGGAAGTTTTGTATCTGCATGTAATAATGGAAAGAGCTCTATAACAATTTGCAAAACTCAGAATAAACATTTAACACTGCATTTTAATGTTAAGATGCAGGTACTTCAGTTACAATCATTGGCAGTTGTAAGCTGTGTCTCATTTAAAATAAAATACTTCTTTTTGTAATACATACATGTATGTTGTAATTTAAGCAGTTTTGCAGTTTCTATCCTTTAGTTAAGTTAAAAGTAAGTAGATTTTTTCATACTTCATGGATCAAACAGATTTTTTGTAGAGAATATGGGAATAAAAATTGTAGATTAATGTAAAAAAATCACAGTAACAGAATGTAGTATAGTCACCCTTTGACTAAGCTATCTCCTATATTGTTCTCCAAAACTGAGAGTTTTGCATCTATATCTGTAGCAAGAGAAGAGCTTTTTATCAAACTAAAAAGATCCTAAACATATACAGTTGTAGTCTCTCTTTGACTATTGTAAAGCTGTGACTAATTGAAAAAAAAATCATTGATTTGAATTATTTCTCTTACAATATACATGAATACTAGTAATTGGCAAAGGGTTTGTTGGCAGTTTTGATAAGGGATTTTTTCTCTTGGATTTTTTAAATATTTGAATGAAAAATCCCAGAGGGGAATTTTCTCTACTCACTGGGAATTCCCTATGGAATATTCCTTCATAGGCCTATGTATGATAGAATTAAGTTCAGATACACATGTACATGATTCCTCAAATTTATTTTTAATTGTCCATTTTTACTGGATTTTAATTACAAAATATGTGGTTAAGAACAATATTAGGGGTGAAATGTATAACATCAATATTGATGTCATTGTAAGAGTAAGGGGGGGGGGGATAATTACCCTTTTTTTCGAAGGAACTTTTAAAAAATCAAAAAAATCTGATTTAAATCAAAAAAATCTGATTTAAATCAAATAAATCCGATTTTTTTGATTTTTTTAAAAAAATCAAAAAAATCGCCAACCCTGCTTTCAGACAGGAAGCCGTCTGTAGTTGTTAACGGCAAACAGTCTTCATGGAGGGATGTCTCCTCTGGTGTCCCCCAAGGCTCGGTCATCGGTCCGACTCTCTTCCTTCTGTTCATTAACGACATCCAAGATAACATCAAATCCTCTCTTCGGCTGTTTGCTGATGACTGTGTCGTCTACAGAGAGATCGTGACTGATGAAGACTTTCACATCCTGCAGCAAGATCTACTACAGCTGTCATCCTGGTCTGCTACATGGCAAATGAAATTTAATGTCAAGAAATGTGCTGTACTTTCCATCACACGTAAACGCTCTCCTCGCACCTATGATTATTTTCTTGACTCCGATGCGATACCTAGAGCCAACAACTACAAATACCTGGGAGTGACAGTGACTACAGATCTGCGTTGGAATCTTCACTGTCAGGACATCAGGAGAAAGGCCAGTCGTACACTGGGCCTCATCCGCAGAACTCTATCACCGTGTTCCAAAAAGGTTAAGGCCAAGGCATATACTGCGTTAGTCCGTCCTCAACTGGAGTACGCTTCTGAGGCATGGAATCCGCACACTGTTACAGCTGTTAAATCACTGGAACAAGTACAAAGATCTGCGGCCCGATTCGTTCACTGTGACTTCAGGAGAACAACATCCTCCTCAGCCTTGGTCTCCACCCTTGGATGGAACAGCCTCCACACTCGTCGGCTCTTAGCACAATGCTCCCTTTTTCACCGGATGCACCATCAACTGGTTCGCGTGCCTTTGCCACAGGTCATTTCTCCAGCAACCTACTTTGGTAGGCACGACCATATAGCTAAATATGCCATACCCAAAGCTACAATAGACACATACAAATATGCAATGTTCCCTAGGACAGTACGGATATGGAACAGATTACCAGGACATGTCATTCTCCATGGAAACCCAACTACGTTCAGAGAGGCTGCACTACCTATCATCAGCATGATGCAGCCTCCTGTTGGGTCCCACATGCTATAAATGGACCAATGCATGTTTTTACTCGCACCCCTGCATGCTCATTTTTATTGTATATATGTGAGCCAACCCAAATCCTGCACCTTGTCACCTCCATTGGCACATGACATTATCGACATCCCAGTATAGCTTCCAAGGAGCTGCGTTTTGGGATTATTGCGACAAGTAACAAGTAACAAGTAACAAGGACTCCGTGATCATATTTTTTTATGATTTTGATAGTCACTTGATCACAAAGCCTTGAACCTCCTCCCATATACATATAAGAGACACATGTAAATAAAGATGAATTTCCCTAGGAAATCCATCTATGAAGATAGAAATCACAAATGTTTGTGATTTTACTTATCTATACACATTCATATGCCTAATGCTTATGGAGGTTCCAAAAATTTGTTAATAAAAAGGGGAAAAATTGGAGGTTTCTTACCAGACCAATCTCGTGTAGATCCCTCGATCCATTTGTACACAAATCAAATACAATAGGCTTGACCCTTGAACCGCGTACATGTATGTATGACATACCTTCGATTTACGATGTTACAAACTGCCGTTTGGAAGAACAATTTATAGATAAGAATTATTATGTAACAAATAATAACAATAAAATGCGATTATAAATTTTCAAATTTCATTATTTGTTGAATAATAATTTATCTATAAATTGTTCTTTGAAACGGCATTTTGTAATATCTTTCATGAAAGGTATGTCATACATAAGCGGTTCAAGGGTCAAGCCTATTGTATTTGCATTGTGTACAAATGGATCAAGGGATCTAGGCCTACACGAGATCGGTCTGGCAAGAAACTTCCAATTATTCACCTTTTTATTAACAAATTTATGTAACCATATGCATTAGGAGTATGAAGGTGTATAAGTAAAATCACAAACATTTATGTGATTTCTATCTTCAAAGGTGGATTTCCTATTTCCTAGGGAAATCCATCTTTGTTTACATGTGTCTCTTATAATATGGGAGGCGGATGCGGTTCAAGGATTCGTGATCAAATGACAATATCAAAATCATTAAAAAATATGGTCACGGAGTATATGTCTGTCTCGTATTACACGAACAAGTACTGGGCTCCAGTCCACTTCATTACCTGACGAAAACAGGTCTAGCAGGTGCAGTCGAAACGTCGCAATTTCAGTCTGCCGCATCTTGAGACAACAGATTATTTCCTTCACCGATTCTATACTGCTACGATGATCAAAATCGGAAAGAGTTCCATATGCACCCCCCACCAAAAATAACAAAAGATTGTTGAGACTTCCAGTTTGCTCACTTCAAATTTTTCTATCATTTTTTACTGTTGCTCACCTTAGTTGGGACTCGAACTCATCTCGTTTTATCTGCAGCCAAGACCTGTTCCTGCTATGCTAGCGAGAAGCGCCGATACCGGAAGGGGTAGGCCTATTTTAACGATTATCAGCTGATAGTTCGACTAGTCTTGACTCACAGACCCTTTACTAACAAAATAAACAGACACGCACTAGATCCTGCTCAAAATTTGACAGAATGAAGCCATATTTTTGGTATGTATTTCAACTCCCCCATTTTAAGTTATGGCTAGAAGCCTAGAATTCATAACGTAACGGTTAACATGGTTAACCTTCTCCATCATCCATGTTTTTATTTTCAATTTTAGTGGAACACTTTCCTCAACATCTTCCATATAATGACAATGCTTAAAACCTTAACAATGCCTCCATCAATCAACATCAACAACATCTCAACTCGATCGATTGTCTGAGTAGGCCTAGGCCTAGGCTAGGGCCTAGGCCTATGACACACTCACTCACCCATTCACTGCCTCTTGCACTTGCACTGACTATGCGGTTACGTGGTACCGGTGGCACACCGAACACTTCTCATAATTTCAGCTATTTTCGCCAAATACAGAAAAATTGCCGGAAAATCACAGACTAATATTATTTACCTGATTTCCTCTTAAAGAGGGGCATGTTGCTCATTCATTCCATCATCGTATCGAGCTTAATTTAGTAAATTCACTGGCTGTTTCAGCCGCGACTTCGCACTGAAATTATCTGAATTTCCTTCTAAACAGCGCCAGCTATAAGCCGTCCGTGTGCTTGCCCTTATTACATAACAAAGGGGCGGGGCAGTAAACAATATTTGGGGTATATTTTCACAAGGCCCTATATAATAGGGGCTTGTATTTTCACAGCAGCTGCCCGATGGGGAGGGGGGTGACTGGAGGTAGATGATAAGCAATACTCAAATGTATTATACTTTTAAACAGATATGGACGAATTTTATTTGAATAACTAGTAATTCAATGACAGCGAAGATTATAACTTACGGAAATTGTTAAACTTCATCAAAATATTAATTTGCCTACAACGTTCCATTACAAACAATCCCTCCAACATAGAGGTGGATAATCTACCTCTATGCCCTCCAATTATTTAAATGAGTTTATAATGCTGCTCTTTAAAAAATAATCATTTTTATATTCATATCGGGATTCATATTCATATTCAACCTGTTTCATAAGAACCATGGTGAAAAATAGCTTTGCTGATCATGTTTTATCCTGTATAAATATAATAATAAAGAATAACAATAGTCAATTCCAGCACACTAATTGAGCTACACATCCCTTACTTATGGCGAAAAAGGAAAAGTGGGGGGACGTGAGAGAAAAATACGAAAAGGAAAAAGAGGAAAGATGGTGGGTCAATAAGATAAGAACAAAACAAAGTGAAGGAAAGACATGAAAATAAAAAATTTAATTGCCTATAATCTTAAATTTCATTGAAAAATAATCTATTTCAGTGAGATATTTATTCCATCAGGGAATACAAAAATAAACAGGCTCTGCTTTCCAGTGCCAGGGTTCCTGTAGTTAATTTTTGTATATTGTTTTTCGCCTTACATTACGGTAAGTTTTGTTGAAAAGGAAATGAAAACTGTAAATGCAATCAATCAATAATGAGATACAAATCTTGATTAAAGTGCTAAAATGGAAGTTGAATCCAGCTTTGAAGTCAAGACCGGTATACGAAACATATTTTTGCTCACACATCAAGTTTTCATTATTTGTTTGATTTACAATTATTGGTTTAAAAAGTGCAGTAATATGACAATAATAATTATGGTCCATTTATATAGCGCAGTTCAGGCGCGTACGCAGGATTTTTGAAAGGGGGGGTTTCGAGCTGATTTTTTTTTAATCTCCCGCCCAGTCTCTAAAAAGTGATGAGCGGGGGGGGGGTGAGGTGATGATTTTTTTTCTTTTTTTTCAGCGCTGCAAATAAGACAATAACATTTAAGTGGGGATGGGGTATGTAACAGTGCGGTCATGACCCGCGAGCGAGCAGAAATGTTTTCGTTTTTGCGTTGAAAACATAACCTTTTTGTCAATAGTTTGTTGGTATCATAGTCGATGCTACATGTCCTTCGGATCGTAGCACTCATGATATGGCCTTGATCAGAACACTAGAAACTTGAGAAATGTCATGAATAATTACGAGCGAGCGAGCCGAAATGTTTGCGTTTTTCCGTCAAAACATACAATTCTTCTCAATAGCTTGTTGGTAATGATTACATATTAGTTGATGATACATGTCCTTCTGCTCGTAAGTCTCATGATATGGCCTTGATCAAGAGACTAGAAACTTAAGAAATTTCATAAATGATTACGAGCGAGCGGAGTGAGCGAGCCGAAATTTTCGCGTTTTCCCGTCAAAACATACATTTCTTGTCAATAGTTTGTTAGTAAATCAAGTATTAGTCGATGCTACATGTCCTTCTATTCGTAACACTCATAATACGGCCTTGAACAGGAGACTAGATACTTATGGAATTTCATAAATTATTACGAGCGAGCGGAGCGAGCTAACCGACATTTTAGCGTTTTCCGTCATTTTGGTTTTCATATTGGTAAAACATATTTTGTAAGAAAACGTATGTCTTTGTCTTGGTTCACTTGTATTCATAAGTATACATCATGATAATCATGTATGGCCTTGTTAATTGCGATACCGTGATCATGTCGGCGACATGCGGAAATAAAAGATATAATAAAATGGAGCGAGCGAAGCGAGCGGAAATTTTTTCTGTGTTTTTCGTCGGAAACATGAGATTCTGTTCATTATTGCTGTCATATACATTATTGGGTACACTGTTAGAAAAAATAAAAGAAGTTCCTGCAGCAGAGTCTCGAGAACACCTGTAATCTTACCGAATTGCGTAATAATCATTCTGTAAATTCATAAAACAAGAATTTTTCTGCAATTTAACAGAACAGGTCTGTTTAAAAAGGGGAAAAGGGTGTTTTATTCAAGGAAATTTGTAAGATTCCATACATCAAATACCAATTTCCTGTAAGATTACGCAATTCGGTAAGATTACAGGTGTTCTCGAGACTCTGCTGCAGGAACTTCTTTTATTTTTTCTAACAGTGTAGGGGAACTGTCCGTAACCCCCGGGGGCCACTTCCATTCACGAGTGGATACCATGCGCGACCATAGGGTCTCAAAAAGCACCCTAAACACGTAATTTCCATGTTCTGAAAAAGCAGCCCCTTAACAAGTATTGGAAACAAAACGATACTCTTGACAAATATTCCCTGAAATGAACCCCTAAACAAGTACAGGAATGTTTTATTGTTACGGGTCCTTCGGTCGTCGGCTTTACCTTATTTGGTTTAGTACGACCCCACCCCTTCTACACGTCGCTCAAATCGGACTCTAAACACGAAGTGTTGGGGCAAAAAGGACATCCTTTATAAAACATATTAATTTTGTTTTATCATCCCCGCAAATTCGACCCTAAACACGTAATTTTCCTAGCGAAATAGATACCCTTTTTTCATTATTTTGGTGTTTTTGACACCCTTATCACGTTACGTACGTAACGTGCCCTATCGTGAAAAAGACATCCTTTTTACGTGTTTTTTTGGTCGCGCATGGTATCCACTCGTCAATGTAAGTGGCCCCTCCCCCCCGGGCCGTAACCAGACCAAGGAGTTATCAGGCGCTTGTCCGATAACTCCTTGACCAGACCGACCTCTGGGGAGACAAGCAAAAAAAAAAAAAAAAAAAGGGGGGGGGGTTGAACACCCTAACCCCCCCCCCCCTTGCGTACGCGCCTGGCGCAGTTAGCCAGCTATACTCAACTGCACTTGATACCGTGATACCCCGGCTGTAGCTAAGCCGCATTATAGGAGGCTTAAGCATAAATCCTACCGGGTACCCATTCACCTCACCTTGGTCAAGTGCAGCACAATGCGGTTAAATTTCTTGCTGAAGGAAAACGCGCCATGGCTGAGATTCGAACCCACGTCCCTCTGATTGAAAGACGAGAGTCGTAAACACTATAGACCATCATGTCGACTCCCCAATTAAGGTCTAGGGTCTGACCCAAAATTGTTCAGCTCGCGCTCCGCGTATCCTGTATAGGGTTGCAAACGCCAAGTTTTCAGGTCGGAATATAAAGTGGCGTACCAGGGTTGGTGGCCGCAGGGGGCAAGAGCCAACAATTTGGTCAAAATCGGACAAGGAATATCAAAGTTATTGCATTTTAAAGATTTAAATTGTTCCGTATTTAGCAGGTCAAAATCAATTGAATAAAGAATAGCAGATCCTAAAAATTATAAGCAATTGACATGGGTACGTCCATGATCATCCCTTATGATAAAATAATTTGCAACATTGAATACCCAATGCAAAAGATCAATCGTCATCCATTTTTTTTTTAATCTTTGAGGAAAAAATACTTAAATCATAATTTCATGTACAAAAGAACAAGTGACGATATGACGTCATCAGTTTGCTCATTGAAATGATATTCATGTAAACGTGAATGGAACTGTTTTCCAACGAAATAATGCAAATCTTTTAAATGTCATGACTTCGTAATTCCTTATCCGATTTTGACCAAATCACAGAGTTCTGTTTGTCCGATATTTCTTTATCTGTTCAAATCATTTTTTTGCCTGGAGCACCCTTTTTAAGTTATAAAAAAACATAAACGAGCAAACGCAATCAAAATAAATATCAAAGTATTACTGCAGACATGTGGAAATACAGATCCTTAAAACCGTGGGCTCCCTTGGTCTTGGCCTTGAGGTAAGGACTCAAAATCTTTTGGTTTAATAAAAAAAACTAAGCAAAATGCAACTGCTTTGTGCTTGTAATAATCGGGGTATAATTCAGTGAAAACGGGTTCAAAATCATTTGATTGGAGCATGCATGCATAGTGTATATGGCTTAAAATTTGATAAGGGCAAATCCCAAATTGGCATAATCATAGAGAGGTATCAACGTTAATCAAAGTTTCTGCAAGTTTCTGGAAAACTGCATAATTCAATATTATGTAAATATGAACATGTATTTTCCCAACGTCGAATCGGGGCTCCTTGAATAATTATTATGACAACCACGTAACTATAGGTCCATCTAATCACTCATTCAATCCATGTGTGGCAAAATAAGGGTGGCAATGTTTGGCTTATTTTCTCTTTTTCTCTGGGACAAATGCTTGATTTTCTTACACTATCAGATTCCATTACACCTATTCATCATACAACTTGGCTCTTATGTAAATTTAATTCTTTAAATAATTTTTTCTGAATTAAAAATAGAGATTGAAAAATGAAATTTTTCTTGCCATATTACTTTCCACCAATAGAGGGCGTACAAAAATATATGCCCAAAATTCAAGTTTTTGAGCACTCTGGTGAATAAAAAAATTATTCCCAAGTTAAATCATGAAAAATAAACTGCAACTGTATGAAAATTAGCAATATTGGTGACAAAAGTGATATTTTAATGATTTTTAAAGTGTGTGCTATGTACAGCATTGGCATACCATAGTCCTACATGTAGATTCCCCACAGGCAGGATGGTTGCAGTGAACAAGTGCATCTCAATAATCCTCTAAAATATATTCACACTTTTGTGAAGAATGAATTTATTTTAGTTGGAATTCTTTCTCGTCTTCCTCCTCCTCCTTCGATCTTCTTCTTCTTTCTTCTTTCGGTCGCAATTCGTCCTGATTCTATTTAAGTTTATTTCTCCTTTTGTCCTCCTGTTTTTTTTCTATTTTATTATTATTATTTTTTCGTTTTGTCTTGTTCTGTGGGTTATTCTGTTCTTTTTAATCTATTCAGTAAATCTCCGTAGGCAAATAGCAACCATTGCGTCTCTCTCTCTCTTTCTTTCTCTCTCCTCTTTTCTCTTCCCTGAGGGGGAGGGGCTCACTTTATGCAAGCTATGCTTTTTGCATTTCCACAATCAATACCTCTCTTCTATCTAAACTATACTTTGTCTACAAAATGTTTTGTATTATCTTTATATGTAAATTATCATTAATGTTTTGTTTAAATATTTGTTATAATGTATGTAAAATGATTTGTATCAATATTTATGTCATTTCTGTTAGAAATAAATCTGAATCTTCTTCTTCGAGGTCGAGCTCCCCCCCCCCCCCCCCCTTTCTCTCTCTCCCTCTCTCTCCCTCCCTCTCTGCCTGTCATGAAAATTACGCATGCGCTAAAATAATTGGCCAATCGTTAACACTCGCTCATAACTTGAGTAGTTAGCAGCCAATGAACGACGTCCTTTCATTGTCAAGAAAATAACAAACGAAAAGCGGAATTTTTGAGAAACGGATCGGTAAGCGAAGTTCTCTATACTATTTATATTTTGGTTTATATTTACAAACTTCATCAATTAATAATGGGGAATTTGAATGTATCGACTATTTTTTAATAAGATGTTGTGTGAACCTAGCCCGAGTGTCGCATGTCGGGCCGTGAGCTAGTAACTGTGTAAAAAGTTTAAGTAGACGTTTGTCTTGTATGTAATGTAGTCCCGTGTGTTTCTATTCATGTTGTATTAGTGACAGAAAGACAACAGTAATGTCAACGACAGGAGTCGACATCGCGCACTCACAAGCACTTATTGGAGAGGACGAGGTTATGATGGGGCCATGGTGGTCCCTAGCCTAGAGGCATCTGGGGAAGTCATCTACTCTAGTCTACGTACTAGGCTTACTCCCCAAAAAAGGGGAAAATGCCATGGTATGAAAAGATGAGATGGGAAGAGCTTGCAGTAGCTATGCCTATGTGCGAATACGGGGCATCGCGAGCGCTGGTTTTGGTGGCACGGTTTTCGCGCGGGTTTTGCTGCGAGTGGCATCGCCTCTGTCTGGGCGGCTCATTGAAAATGGGGTTTAATGCGCATGCGCACATAGTAGGTGCAATCTCGTGCCTTTTAACAGACAGCTGAAGATGTGCTCTTTCTGTACATATAAGTTTCAATGTGGAAACTCGCCTGTAAAGTGTGGATATCGGAGCTTGAAAGTTCATCAAATTTTTGGACGCGTAAATGTTCGAAATTTTTTTATGGTAAGTAAAACAAGAATCCGATTAGGTATACAATTTGACTGGAAATATATTTGAATTATCAAAAAATCCAAACTTACGCGATTCTGACGTTGCGCAGTCCAGATATAAGAGATGCCAGCTACCCTTGTCTAGCTATGTGCGAATACGGGGCATCGCGAGCGCTGGTTTTGGTGGCACGGTTTTCGCGCGGGTTTTGCTGCGAGTGGCATCGCCTCTGTGATCTGGGAGGCTCATTGAAAATGGGGTTTAAAGCGCATGCGCACATAGTAGGTGCAATCTCGTGCCTTTTAACAGACAGCTGAAGATGTGCTCTTTCTCTACATATAAGTTTCAATGTGGATACTCGCCTGTAAATTGTGGATATCGGAGCTTGAAAGTTCATCAAATTTTTGGACGCGTAAATGTTCGAAATTTTTTTATGGTAAGTAAAACAAGAATCCGATTAGGTATACAATTTGACTGGAAATATATTTGAATTATCAAAAAATCCAAACTTACGTGATTCTGACGTTGCGCAGTCCAGATATAAGAGATGCCAGCTACCCTTGTCACAGCCGGTCTCTCGGCAGTCGAGCTGCCCGATGCGCCTGCGGTTGGCAGGGTGATGCTACCCTTGTCACAGCCGGTCTCTCGGCAGTCGAGCTGCCCGATGCGCCTGCGGTTGGCAGGGTGATGGGAGCGGTCGATAGTGAGTCGTTCATGCTGGATTGAACTAGATCGTCAATTGCTTACTTGATGATTATGTTGTGCCTTTTTTGGGAAATCTCTGTCATTATACCGTAGATAATTATTCTGATATTGATTTTAATACATACATTTGTCACAGAAAGATTTTATCATCCCAAGGTTATGTGACTCAAGTCAAAGAGTCTAGGTGGTTGATTATCGTTTCATTTGGAAATTGGATTTGCTTTTGACAGTGGAATATCAATGTTGACTTTTCTAAAATTAAATTCATGGGTGGAAATCCCAGGGGGACACGTCCCCCTACCCAAAATAATAGGGGGACATGTAACAATAATACATTTTTTTTTCTTTCTTTTTTGGTCAAACTTTTTTGGGTTAAAATGAACAGTTTGGGGATAAACTTTTTTTTTAAACTTGTCAGAGTTGCCAGCATCCATAGGCGGCGAAAGCTGGGGGAAGTGTACCCCCCCCTTAATTTGAGGTGGGGGACGATCCCCCCCCACCTCAATTTTTTTTTTATAACCTTTTTTTTTTCTTTTCTTTTTTTTTTGCTTGTCAAATTTAGTTTTCTGCGTCCCCCTATAATTTTTGGTTGATAACCTTTGGTGTATTTTTTTGATTATCAAAATAATTTGGTGGTCCCCCCTAAAATTGTTGGCTTTCGCCGCCGATGCCAGCGCCCCCCTACCTTTGGGGTCAATTTCCGCCCATGATTAATATGCAAAAAATTTGTTGTTTAATTTTTCACTCTCAGAGGAAATATTTCACTTCCACATGGCTCTATTTTTTTTCTATATTATTCATTTTTTTTTCTATTTTATAATTATTATTTTTTTTCAAGAAGGGTGCAGGAGGGGGGGGGGGTTGTGTTCATAAGTTGAAATGGGGATGGGATTTGTGTAAGTTTTTGTGTCACTTTTGTTCTCTTGTTTTGAGTGTTGGAGCTTTAATGCCTGTTTTTGTTGCTGTTCAGAGCTTTATTTATGTGCAGTGATTTCATGCTAGAATATGAACTTATTTTTCATTAAAAAAGGAGTGCTCGAACATGGCCTTTGTTGTAATCATACATATCTAAGAAATGCATATATTAAAGCTTAATTTTTATGTTTCCTTCTTGATACTTGAATTACATGCAATGCTACATCTTTACACCCTCAGACTCTGCTGCTCATCCTTCCTAAAAAAAATTGGAATCGAATGCCCACGGTCTCCAAAATGAAAGCTACATTATCCATCTATAAACAAATTGTTGAAACAATAAAATACATAAAGAATTGGTGAAACAATCAAATACATCAGAAAAGCACACTTGTATTTTTATACCATACAAAGTACATGTACAAAAGGAATGATATTTTTCATTTGTAAAAAAAAAAAGACCCCATACATACATGTACACAATACTAAAGTTGAAAAAGAGCTAATTGTAATTTATATCAGAAAAACAAAGAAATACATTAGAAATTACAAAAACAATACTTTAAACAAATTCATTTAGGAAATTATCTACATGATGCTGTGTTGATGCCAACTAAATTATATACAAATTATCTCTCATTATCACCTTCATTTGGCAAAAAAAGAGGCGAGTAATTGTAATTTGCATAATTAATTAGAATTAATTAAAAGAAATTATTTTACACATAATAAGAAGAAAAATTACCAAGTGAAATGATTACACATCAATTGAGTTTTCTTTCACCTTTCCATTGATACCTAAATCACTTCAAAGGGCTCAAAAACAAAGAAGTTAGAGCCCGTTGAAGACTTGGGTTCAAAATGGTCACAAAATGGTCACAAAAATCGGTTATGCACTCCATTGACTTTACATTAAGACAATGACCACAAATTTGGATAAATATGCGCGACTTAAACTGGAATAACTTTATAATTTCTTGATGAAAATTTGAGTTCTTGGTATCATTTGAAAGGTCTTTTAAAGGGCTTTCAAATGATACCAAATTCATTGAGATTTGAGGACTTTCATTTTTTTTGTCACATACCTACCTTGTCACAGCCGGTCTCTCGGCAGTCGAGCTGCCCGATGCGCCTGCGGTTGGCAGGGCGATGCTACCTTGTCACAGCCGGTCTCTCGGCAGTCGAGCTGCCCGATGCGCCTGCGGTTGGCAGGGTGATGGGAGCGGTCGATAGTGAGTCGTTCATGCTGGATTGAACTAGATCGTAAATTGCTTACTTGATGATTATGTTGTGCCTTTTTGGGGAAATCTCTGTCATTATACCGTAGATAATTATTCTGATATTGATTTTAATACATACATTTGTCACAGAAAGATTTTATCATCCCAAGGTTATGTGACTCAAGTCAAGATTCTAGGTGGTTGATTATCCTTTTCATTTGGAAACTGGATTTGCTTTTGACAGTGTAATATCAATGTTGACTTTTCTAAAATTAAATTCATGGGTGGAAATCCCAGGGGGACACGTCCCCCTACCCAAAATAATAGGGGGACATGTAACAATAATACATTTTTTTTTCTTTCTTTTTTTCTTTTTTGGTCAAACTTTTTTGGGTCAAAATGACCTTACAACAGTTTGGGGATAAACTTTTTTTTTAACTTGTCAGAGTTGCCAGCATCCATAGGTGGCGAAAGCTGGGGGAAGTGTACCCCCCCGCCCTTGAGGTGGGGGACGATCCCCCCCACCTCAATTTTTTTTTTGATAACCTTTTTTTTTTCTTTTCTTTTTTTTTTGCTTGTCAAATTTAGTTTTCTGCGTCCCCCTATAATTTTTGGTTGATAACCTTTGGTGTATTTTTTTGATTATCAAAATAATTTGGTGGTCCCCCCTAAAATTGTTGGCTTTCGCCGCCGATGCCAGCGTCCCCCTACCTTTGGGGCCAATTTCCGCCCATGATTAAAATGCAAAAAATTTGTTGTTTAATTTTTCACTCTCAGAGGAAATATTTCACTTCCACTATTGTCTATTTTTTTTTCTATGTTATTCATTTTTTTTTCTATTTATAATTATTATTTTTTTTTCAAGAAGGGTGCAGGAGGGGGGGGGTTGTGTTCATAAGTTGAAATGGGGATGGGATTTGTATAAGTTTTTGTGTCACTTTTGTTCTCTTGTTTTGAGTGTTGGAGCTTTGATGCCTGTTTTTGTTGCTGTTCAGAGCTTTATTTATGTGCAGTGATTTCACGCTAGAATATGAACTTATTTTTCATTAAAAAAGGAGTGCTCGAACATGGCCTTTGTTGTAATCATACATATCTAAGAAATGCATATATTAAAGCTTAATTTTTATGTTTCCTTCTTGATACTTGAATTACATGCAATGCTACATCTTTACACAATCAGACTCTGCTGCTCATCCTTCCTAAAAAAAATTGGAATCGAATGCCCACGGTCTCCAAAATGAAAGCTACATTATCCATCTATAAACAAATTGTTGAAACAATAAAATACATAAAGAATTGGTGAAACAATCAAATACATCAGAAAAGCACACTTGTATTTTTATACCATACAAAGTACATGTACAAAAGGAATGATATTTTTCATTTGTAAAAAAAAAGACCCCATGTACACAATACTAAAGTTGAAAAAGAGCTAATTGTAATTTATATCAGAAAAACAAAGAAATACATTAGAAATTACAAAAACAATACTTTAAACAAATTCATTTAGGAAATGATCTACATGATGCTGTTTTGATGCCAACTAAATTATATACAAATTATCTCTCATTATCACCTTCATTTGGCAAAAAAAAGAGGCGAGTAATTGTAATTTGCATAATTAATTAGAATTAATTAAAAGAAATTATTTTACGCATAATATTTAAGAAGAAAAATTACCAAGTGAAATGATTACACATCAATTGAGTTTTCTTTCACCTTTCCATTGATACCAAAATTACTTCAAAGGGCTCAAAAACAAAGAAGTTAGAGCCCGTTGAAGACTTGGGTTCAAAATGGTCACAAAATGGTCACAAAAATCGGTTATGCACTCCATTGACTTTACATTAAGACAATGACCACAAATTTGGATAAATATGCGCGACTTAAACTGGAATAACTTTATAATTTCTTGATGAAAATTTGAGTTCTTGGTATCATTTGAAAGGTCTTTTTAAGGGCTTTCAAATGATACCAAATTCATTGAGATTTGAGGATTTTCATTTTTTTTGTCACATACCTACTTGCAGCCGTGTTTACGTCGCCATCTTGATTTCTTTGTCTTCCGCTTGGCGACAGCACGCAAAATCGCGCGATTTGCGTTCTGTCGCCAAGCGGAATACAAAGAAATCAAGATGGTGACGTAAACATGGCCGCAAGCTCTTCCCATCTTTTCATACCAATTACCGTTTTTCATGTTTTTTATTTAAATGAATTCTTCGTTCAAAACGAAATCGATATCGCAGAAATGTTGGAAATGAAGTTGAACCCCATGTATGATGGTGGGCCCCAAGTCTGCGCACCTAACAATTTGAGTTAAGATTTAACATGAATTTCTTCTTATTTCACAAAATCTTTTGGTTAAAGGAAACCAAAACCCAAGTAGAGAAGCAATCTTATTTGAAAGAGTAAAATGAGAGGAACAATTTAAAAAAAGTTTTATCAAAATCGGTTATGAAATAAGCAAGTTTATGGGAGTTTGAAAATTCTTGTTGTACTTCCTATGGGCATCCTCAAATTGGCAAACGTGCTTCAAAATGGCTGATTATGTGGACAACTTTCCTTTTTTTTTGTACACAAATTTTCAGATTTTCCTCATTATCTTTCAAATTGCATCTTGCCTCCTGAGCACAACATATGTCATGGGAAAATATAATCCACACCATATATATCAAGGTCAGGAGGAGATAATGTGAAATATGTAAAATAAAGGGGAAAATCTGAAAATATGTGTACAAAACAAATGGAGAGTTGTCCACAAAATCAGCCATTTTGAAGCACGTTTGCCAATTTGAGGATCCACATAGAAAGTACAACAAGACTTTTTAATCGTCCATAACTTGCTTATTTCATAACCGATTTTGATGAAACTTTTTTTAAATTGTTCCTCTCATTTTACTCTTTCCAATAAGATTGCTTCTCTTCTTGGGTTTTGGTTTCCTTTAATAGTGTTCCTTACATTATTAAGAGTAAGTGTACCAAATTTCTCATTAAAAATGAAAGAAAATTAAAGATTTTCTTGAAAAAACCTTGGGCAGTCATTTTCAGATTGAAAAAAAAATGGTACCCCATGTCTGCGCACTCATTCACTTTGCACATGATTCGGGGATTTTGATGACAAAGGCTGCATTTTGAGGCCGTCAGTCACATGAAATGCCCTGAATTCATTATTTTTCCACCATTTTGAGTCAGATTTTTTAATGAATACCTGCCTATGTATTGCATGTGTAAAGTTTGTGCCCGTTGCGTATCTTCTTTTACTAGAATCGCGCAGATACGCGGGTGTGCAGACTTGGAAGACCGCGCAGACATGGGGGAACTGACCATACATGTTTTAGGGCTAGATCTTTTAGAGGGAAAGTAGAAATCTTGGGGGCGAAAGTTTCAGGTTTTGTGGCCCTTCGTGGGTGAATATAGCTTGGTGTCCCAGGCGTCAGTGGGGAGTAAGCCTACGTAGAGTAATCTAGATGACTTACTCCCCAGACGCCTCCAGGCTAGGTGGTCCCCAAGTCTGCGCACCTAACGATTTGAGTTAAGATTTAACATGAATTTCTTTTTTATTTCACAAAATCTTTCAGTTGATAATGTTTCTTACAGTGTGCCAAAAAAATATAAATTTGAAAGAAGTATATATTATGATTTTACTTACTTACTTGGATTTACTTGGATGTTGCACGCAATTCGGAGATTGTAATGAGAAAGGCTGTATATTCATATTGAGGCCGTCACAAATGCCCAAGTTTCATTATTTTTCCAACATTTTTTGTGAGTCGGATTTGTCTATGCATTAGGTCTAGATGTGTAAAGTTTTTGTTGGTTGTGTATCTTCTTTTACTAGATTAGAATCGCGCAGTCAAGGGGGACTGCGCAGATTTAGGCCTTTAGGGGAACTTTCCAAACTAACCTCGCACTAGTTTTTACGTGCGCTTTTGATTTTAGGTACATGTACCATGGTATGATCACTGGTGTCATTGCCACAGTAAGGGAGAGTTCCCCCTAAAGGAATAAAGAATAAAAGAAAAAAAACAAAGACAGAGAAAAGAAATAAATAAAAAATAAAAAGAAACTCAATTAGGGTAAGCTCGGAAGAAAAAAAAGAAAGAAAGGGTAAGGGAAGAGGAAAGCAGACAAATGATGCTCTGGATATAGTACTAGAAATATTATAGATAAGCAAAAAAAAGTAGCCATTTGAACTTTTTTACTCTTTAAACATTTATCTAGACGAAACAAAATTGCCAATCTGTCGAGGCTTTCAATACGTGTTTACCAGAATGCATTCCAAGTAGTGTTTCGTCCATCCGGATGGATGAACCTCTATGGCTTTGTGATATTTTTTTCTTTTTTGATTTGTCATGATTGAACACCATTGAACGAACCAAGAGTAGTGACGGTCACCGCTTTCTAATATAAAGTTATGTCAAGTATCACACTTGATCTAGTTTGATAAGGTTGTGATAATTGGGGTGAGGAATGGGGGGATTAAATTCCCCTTTTTTTTATCATGCCACGGTATACACCTGACTGACCCGAGAACGAGGTTACATGTATATTGGCTATAACCTCGTTCTTAGGATGAGTGGGTACGATGTGAGTTCCGGAAACCCCCATTTTTTTTTCATGTGTCAGTTCAATCGTTGATCCAAGAGACATTCTAGACCAAGATTTAGTTTCATACCCCCCCCTGAGCCGGACCTATTTTGGTGTGGCACATAAAGGTAGGGCCTATTATCTGAGTAGGCCTTCCCCGAGGTGTTCTGCTTGTTTAGATAATTATTCTTGGGTTTTTGGTTTTGTCTTTGTTTCAAACTAGATTCACAGAAAAATGGCTGGGAAGCTTGAGCCACCTGGCCTACGTACTAACAAATTGAGTCAGCTGTTTTCTGGCAAAGTAAAAGGTGGATTGAATGCTACTTCTTTATCTCATCTGAGCCGTGATGGGTTGGTAGATGCCTTGTTGGCTCTGTATGGGGAATGCAGCCAAGACCAGCTCAAACGAACCAACAAACATGCAGCACAATTTGTGAATAAATGTAAGTCCATAGTGAAGTTCCATCAAGAATTGAAAAACAGTTGGATTGTTGCCTTTGCAATGTCTGGTTACATCAATATAATATGAAAAATTGAAATAATTGCTTTAAATTTCAAATACATTTTTTTAATGGGCATTATTCAGAATTGAAATTTATTTCTTTCTTTTTTTTAACTCAAGTAACACACAACTATATTTGATAAATACTGATTTTCTAAGGAGTAATGTTTTTGTTCAAAATTGTAAGATCATGATGTTGGAAACTTGATTAATTTCTAACGTGAATTTTAACTAAAATCCCACAAATTAGTCTGTCTCCTAATAACAAGAATGATTAGAAATACACTTGCATTTTAGGTTTTTTGTCTCATTTCTTTATATAACTAGTTAAACAAACTGTGAGTGAAGTGAAGAACCTACAGATCAGCATCAATGACTTTGAAGTGAAAGATGTGATTGGCCGTGGTCACTTTGGACAGGTCCAAGTGGTCAAGGAGAAAGTGACCAATGATGTCTATGCTATGAAAGTACTACACAAGGCTGATACCCTCTCAAAAGAAAATGTAAGATTTTCCATTCATAATGTGAATTTGATGTTTTGTAATTTGTTTAATTAATTAAAACATCTCTAAGCATCTTTGCTCCTTTGCACATTGTGTGAGTAGTTGCATGTAACTTTTTCTGAAATGGGTCTTTAAATTAATTTTAGTAGACACTTTGATAAGCTAATTGGATCTATATTCTATAATGGTGTATTCTGAAATTTTAATGGGGGATTCAACTTTGAGATTTAGTCAAATTGAACAGAATGAAACAACACAAGCACAAAAGCTGACATTAACTGAAAATATAAGAAAGGAAACATGATTCAGGGTGCTACATAACTTTTCAGAAGCGCTTGTCCAGTAGAGCAAGTAAATTTTTAAATAGTTGGAATATACCTGCCCTAAAATCTATTTCACTTGCCCTAAAAAATCCTTGGAAAAAGTTTTACCTCTTCGAAAGAAAGTTTTGCAGTTTTAAAAAGTATTGACATTTTCCTCTCTTTTGACATGAACTGATCTACATGTACCTTGTTATTGAATTTCTTTTTCCAAAGTGATTTTATCTTGCCTGCCATGACCAAACAATCATATTGACCCTAATTTTGGTCATTCATCTGCGAGAATTTTGCTTTCTACTGTGTGAATTTCGCTTTCCCAATTCGGGCAAGTAGCTTTGGTCTTTACTTCAAAACACTTGCCTGACTATAACTTTTACTTGCCCCGAGCAATCGGGCAAGTGCTTATGTAGCACCCTGATGATTATATTTTTTGTGAAGTGTATAATTTAATTAGCTGATGATATTACAAGCAGCACTGTAGGAGTTGCTACCTTATATTTAGGATTTTGGTGAATTTCCTCAGTACAATATAAAAGTTTTAGCAATTTCAGTGCTTTTTATGAGACCACTGTCACCACTCAGTTTTAAATTAGTTACTGGTAAACTTTTTTGTGCGGTATTTCATTACATGTATTATTTTGCATACCTATTCCTGTATGAGTTACACAGAAGGGCCTGTGATCCTTAGGGCATGTCTGTTCCATGCATTTAATTTTTCCAGGTGGCTTTCTTTGAGGAGGAGAGGGACATCATGGCAAGAGCATCAAGTCCATGGTTGACCAAGCTCCAGTATGCCTTCCAGGATGATGATAACCTCTATCTGATGATGGAGTTCCATCCTGGTGGTGACCTTCTGTCTCTCCTGGCAAGGTTTGATGATGTCTTTGAGGAACCTATGGCTCGTTTCTACCTGGCAGAACTGGTGGCTGCCATTCATAGCCTCCACACCATGGGTTACGTGCACAGGTAAGCAACTAAATCAATAGAAAATAACTTGAGACTTGATAAGCGTCAGGTGAGATTTGAATCAAATTCTCACCTTGTAGTTGTGTTAAAAAAAAGCTGTAAGTGTCATATAAATTTAATAACATTGAATATGAAAAAAGTACAAGGATGGAGACCTTCAAAACACATCAAAGAAGAGATTTTTTTTCCTTTTAAAGTACCTCCTGCTGACCAAATAGTTCCACTCAGTTTTAAAGGAAGCGTGAATCAATTATCTTGACACATTTAGTGTGAATTATGATGATGATTTTTGGCAAAAGGTCATACTTGTTTCTTATATTTCAAACCTGTTTCCTCCTTTAAGATCCTTGATGGAAAAATCATCTGAGAATGTTTCCATGGTGGACTAATTTCACCATGTGGGAAAGATTATTCAAACCAAAGTCTCTTGTTGGTGTCATTTATTTATGAATACTTGATTATCTTCAATGATTTCTACAGAGATATCAAGCCAGACAACATTTTATTGGATCGTACAGGGCACATCAAGCTGGCTGACTTTGGATCTGCAGCAAAGTTAGGAGAGAAAAATACTGTGAGTCAAAAAGGATATATAATGTAGGCTATAGATTACTTCAGTCCAAAGGTTAGTTGAATAATGAGGTTATGTTAAAAAAAAATTCTCCCACATCTGGATAAATGACAAATTATATGACCAGTTGGGAACCATTTAGTTTTATAAGATGACTTACTTACAGAATTGCCTCTCCTGTAGAGATTATTTTAAATAGAATTATATTGTCCCGGCAAATAATAGTAAGATATCATGACGTCTTGTTTGTAGAGGAATACAAGTACCGCATATATAGAAATTTGTAAATTTCCTTGTAGGTGTGGTTTCACAACTGACTATGAATTTTTTGTATTGATTAATTTCATTCTGTTCTGTATTGATGCTAGAGAGACATGAAGCCAGATGATAATTGTATCCTAAGCCTGATATTAATATAACTATGTGTACTGTTGGTGTGATTGGTCCTATAGGTCAGCTCCAAGATGCCCGTGGGAACCCCAGACTATGTAGCACCAGAGGTTCTGATGAGCCTTAACGGTTCATTAGATTCAAGCTATGGTACGGAGTGTGACTGGTGGTCCCTGGGTATCGTTGCCTATGAGATGTTAGTCGGTAAGACCCCATTCACCGATGACTCCATGGTAGTCACTTACAGCAACATCATGGATTATCAGGTTAGTAGGCCTAGGCTCAAGAATCTGCTAAATTTTTCTGTAATCGCTTTAGTGTATTGAGGATCTGTTGTTTTGTATTGACATGACTTATATGATTATGACACGTGTGTATACCTACATGACTATGTTTTCTGAAAGGGGTAAAATATTAAAAGTTCTGAATTTGGAAGATGTGGGCCTGATACTTCCTACTTTGGGGTTTGCCCCAAACTGATATTAAATCAAAACTTGTCATAGATTTTAATATATATATCAAACTGTTTGTTTTGTGTATTCAGAGGAAGCTGTCCTTCCCGACTACTTCACCCATAAGTCCTCGAGCAACCGGGCTAATCAAGCAGCTACTCTGCGACAGGTCTGTAAGGATCAGTTATGAACAGCTGGGGTATCATGAGTTCTTCAATGGCATTGAATGGGCAACACTAAGAGATGGTAAGTGTGTCAACATTACCTGGACCCCGTAACACAAAGCTTTGCGATGAATAGCAAAAATGAAAGAACGCTTCTGATTGGTTACTGGTCAGTATTTTGAGCCAAATGTGCATGTAACATTGATCTTGAATGGTCATTTCATTGAGCGATTGATCGCTAATCTTTGTGTTACGCTCGCCTGACATACAGGGAAATTTTTATTGAAATTTTCATCTTGGAGCTGTAACCCTACAGTCATAGTCCCCATTGTTCATGGGATAAGCAAAATACCCCCAAGTCGTTTGATTTCTCCCATTGGCCCTAAATTTGAACAAAAAGAAAGGGATTGACTTCCTTTTAGACATTTATAAACTGATAGTCTCTGCTGTGTTAAAAAACGATAATTAGATTTCATATGGAATTTTCTTACCCTAACGGATGAGCATCACTTCAAACAAGTTGGGATTCTTGCATGCTATTTTCATTGTAATAACATTACCCTGATTGCACATAATCATTTAGCTTCAATCAAGCAATGACTCTATTGATTTTTTGCTCTTCATTGTTATAGATCGCCAGCAGCGACTCTGCTTTATCAAAAGAGTTCAGAGCAAATAAGTAAAATTGTAATTCCATATAATTGATACCGATGAATAAAAGGTGGAGAAATGGCATCAGCTCATTCATTGCATAGTAATGATGCCATGCAAAGCATCGTTAGACAAAAAAGTGCTTGAATTACACATGGCAGATCTGTGATCAGATGTTTTATCTGATTTTAATGAAATCTAAGTCTTTTGCTTGTTTGATTCAATTTTCTCCATTCAATTCATTCAGTATGTTATTTTCATCCTGAGGAACCCTTTATTATACTGCAAAACTGTTTTACACAGTATGGCGATGCCAGGGTGAGTGATTATAAGATTTGCAAAATGTTTTTTTTATTTTATCCATCACAGGTGTACCGCCCTTTGTACCTACTGTTAGCAGCGTGGATGATGTGTCTAATTTTGATGAGTTTGATCCCATCGAGCCCATGAAACACAATGCTAGTAGTCTCATGAAAGCTAAAGGAGGTTTCTCAGGGCTTGATCTACCTTTCGTGGGATTCACCTACTCGAAGACGTCAAGTAACAATCAAGGACTTGGTGATATGTGAGTTAAACCTCTGAAATGGTTATGTCTGTCTTTACTCCATTGTAGGATGTCCATGTCATAAAGAACTAAATATTACGGTAAATTTGCCATTATGCAATCATAAGAAACTGGGTTTCTATTAGTTGCTGAGCAATGTTATGGTAGTTTTCATAACTGCAATGCTTCCATTATCCAAAGTTTCATATGCAATGGCATCCCAATTCTTTAAATTGGTTAAATCTTTTATAAAGATCACAATTCTTGACAAGACACATTTATCACATGTGTAAGAAATTTTGTTGCAGTGGTAACAGCATGTTATTGCAAAATCCAAGGAAATTTCATTGCAGATCGAACTACTTCCTCAGTTTTTTTTACCAGTGCTCATGAAATTTGGTACAAACATCGGTTTAGGGGTAAAGAAATGCAAGACTCATTTTCCAAATTTGTTGGAAACTGTGTTGTCATGGTAATGGCGTGGGGCAGGGGTATTGATCACCTTCAGTGATGTTTCTTGTTATGAATTATGCAACTGTTATGTACACTCAGTGGATGCACTCATGATTCTTAATGAATACCTTCCTCACGTGCCCTCACATGTAAGAAACCTATAAACACTCTTATGTTTGAGTATGTTAATACCATTTAAAAACTACTGTAACAACAATTGCAAACTGTGTGAACTCATTGAGATTTCTTTTCTCCCAGATCAATGATGAACACTACACTCTCTGCACCACTAGAGATGAGCTCAATGCCAGACCAGAAGATCCAGGAACGATGTAGACGTCTTGAATCCCAGCATAGCTCCCTCTCTAGACAGAACAGTGAGCTGAGTAAGAGTCTGAAGGAGAAGTCTGAATCCTTGAAGACTGCCCTGAGTGAGAAGAATGCTGTAGAAAGAAAGCTGGCAGAATCCGTCGCTGATCTTGCAGTAAGTGTGGGCTTTACAAATCAATCTTGTTGAAGGCTGGTGACAAGTTTGAACAATATATATACCTCATGCTTGAGAGAAATCAAACTCTTGTTTTCTCCTTAAGTAAATGTCTTTAGGAAGATCTTTAACATTATATCAAGTAGGTACATGAAAATGGGCATAACTGACATTTCAGAGAAATATCTAATTTTGATACCATGGCATTACTTGTTCTTGCTGCATGATATATTTTGTTATGCTTTTATGTCTCTGTTGCTGTTTTGTATTGTTTTATTCTGAATTATGTCATTTGATTACACTTTTTGTCATCATCTTTACCCCTGCACTGTTTTTTCAATGTAGAAACTAAGACGTACTCTTGAGCATGAAAGGACTGAGCAGAAGGACATGGATAGTAAAGCAGTTAGACTGATGGGAGAGATACAACAGATTAGCAAGAAAGAACAACAATTAAAGGATGAAGAATGGAGGTAGGAAATTCTTTGGGAGATGAGTAATAAGAGATCAAGAATAACAAATGAATTTTTGTGAAAAAAGGGAACTTAGAGATGATCAATGGAGATAGGAAGATATTTGAGATATATAAAGTATAGCAGAGATACCTATCACTTATCACTTAATATCTTAGATGGAGGATTGACATGAAAAAATAAGAGAAATTTATACAGAGAAATCTTTTCAAAATGAGAGTTGTACATTCTGCAACTCTTGCAGTGAATAGTCCTACAACAATCATCTGAAAGAAATAATTGTCTTTTGGTTTGACTAATAATGGCTTCATATTTTGACAAAAGGTATAGGAACATTTGCCCAATTGGGTTAACCAATTATCAGAGTTTTTTTAATGACTAAGTGACTTTTTACATTAGTGAATAGTCCTACAACAATCGTCTGAAAGAAATAATTGTCTATTGGTTTGACTAAAATGGCTTCATATTTTGACAAAAGGTAGAGGAACATTTGCCCAATTGGGTTAACCAATTATCATAGTTTTTTTAATGACTAAGTGACTTTTTACATTAGAGAGCCTTGATATTTTTATAAGGAGCTTTTAGCTTGATGCTCACATATAAGTTTATCAGATGAAGACTATGACTATTTGAAAAGAAAAACCTGAACCATTTTTCTTGCAGAGCTGAAGTAGAGAAATACAAACAAGCTTTCTCTCAGATGGAGACTGATCATCAGGTAGCAATTAAGAGAGCCCAGAAGCTGGAGGTTGAGCTACGCCAGAAGACACAGGAATGTGAAGACTCGAAGGCACAGGTTCACAACGTCAAATCAAAACTTACCAAGGTAAAGTATTTCATACATCAAACACACATACAGATATATTGGTAGTAAATAAGAGGCAATAAATGACATACAATGACAGTTTTGTTGGTGTTTACTTGTGTTTCACTCTTTCCTTGGCTCTCCTTATGATGAAGATTTCCATATTGAACAAATTAACCAATAAAAATGAGGAAATGAAGGAGTCAGGGTAAAATGAGACAATCCAATACATTAGAATGGCGAAAAATGGGGGGGGGGGGCGTTGATGTGGAAAAATCTTTGGATGTTTGATTCAATTGCCCAAAATAGGAACATTGATTTAAGCTTTGGAAAAAAAAATTGGAAATTAATCTTATAGATGGTGTATGTTATTAGTTGTTTCAATAAGATTATGTGGCTGATAGTGAATACCTTTGGTTTTGCAGTCTTGTGAAGGATCTCGGAATGAGGTGGAAGAGCTTCAAGCCCAACTCGAGAAGGTAAGAATTATTTGGCCCCATCCATACACAAAACACTGAAACCTGATATTATAATGATGGAGATGATGGTGGTGAATATGATGATGATGGTCGTGGTTGTGATGCTGGTAATGATGGTGGTTGACTTGTGATTGTGGTTTTTGTGTTGATGGTGGTGTTTTTGGTAGTTGTGATGTTGGTAGGTAGGTATGAATGATGATGGTGGTGGCTTTGAAAGTGATAGTGGTGGTCATGGTGGTAAAGGAGATGGTGATGATTGTGGGGATGGTCATAATTGGTTTTGGGGTTCATATAGGTCAGAGAAGTTGTCAGTTTTTATTTTTTTTTGGGGGGGGGACTGGAAATCAGTATATTTTGAAATTTATTTTGATTTTTGTAATTAACCAAAGAAAATCATTCTCTGATCAGCCCTGTATGCACCATGCTTAAATTGATGAGGCAAACTTTCTGTTTGTGGGAGATCATAAAAAGTCAGTAATTTTCAAAAACATGTCTGAATTTTTTTGAAAATCATAGTCCATTCACTTGACAGTATTGCAGCATTGAAAAAAGGCCTCGGCAACTATGCAGAAAGTTTGTTTCAACTTACCTCACTTTAAGAAAAAAAAGATTTAGAGAATGACATAAAATTGTATTGCCTGTCTTTTTTTTCCAGCTGAGTCGGAGTAGTAAGATCCAACTGGATGAGTTGCGTTTGAAGCTACGTGAGGCCAGCGAAGCTGAAGAGAGGGCTAACCGCACCGCAGATCGGCTAAGAAAGGAGAAGACAGAGATGAGAGAGATCGTCCAGGAGCAGTGTCAGGGATCCGTCCAGGAGATGAGAGCAACTGTCATGGATCTACAGCAGCAACTCCAGGAGAGTCAAGTAAGAACATTCTGATGATTATTCAACAAAGTCCATTTGTTATCGATCCCTGTAGTCATCATTCTGAATTAATTGATGAAAATTCATAAACAGATGTGGTAACAAACATTGGTTTGGTACTGATTAGAACATATAGTCTTGAATACTTTACCTTTTTAATTGGTGCTAAAATGTAAACGAACCCCACCAGAAAATACACTTCCTCATGCTGAGTATTGAATATAGAAGACATCACTACAATGTCCAGCGAGCCCAGAGAAACAAGCTTTATTGAATGCAATATTCTATCACCCGATTTCACAATTAAATATCTTATAGATGGTAGAACTTGAACACTTTTTGGGGGGTTATCATTTTCTGGTCGGGTTCACTAACTTTTTAGTACCACTGTATGTGATGAAGATGCATAAGTGAGATTACCAGTGCTCTGTTACACAAATCTTTGCAATGAACAGCGAAATGACATTGCCCAATCAAAATTATTGTTATATGCTCATTTCATTAAAATCACCAATAATGTAAAATTTTGAAATAATTGTTTGGTTTGGTAATTAGGATGATCAACGTAGCCTTGAGAATCGTTTGAGGATGGTCCAGGATAGAGAGAAACGACTCAAAGAACAGGTGGAATCTAAACATGGTCTGACACAGGATCTAGCCAATCAAATAGTGGTGAGTTGACATCATGTGATCAAATCATGTGACTAAATATGTAAATTTTTAATTCATGTTACTGCCCATTGGAGACTGCTGTGTGATGATGCAGCTGAAAATCATCTAGAAGTCATGTGACTGTTTAATGGTTATTTTAAATTTGTTCTACAGTGGGTTGTTGAAACCTTTGACCAAACGTGTTGGAAGTATTTTTAATTGTGCTCGACTCGCTGTAATAGAAAAATGAAAGTTAAACTAGTCTATTTTTATTAAGGTGATTTTTTTTTAGTGTAGAATATAATACATACACTCTTTTCTATGCAGCACAGTATTATTATTTTATGTATTGTACACTGTATATATGTAAAGGATTGACTTATTGCAAGTCATTTATTTCCACTTGAATTAACTTAGATCTCAAGAGTTTTAAGAAGCTGAATATAAAAGTAACAAAAGACTTTGTGATTATGAATGATTTTAAAGCAGTAAGATTTAAAGTAAACAAATACACATTTCATATATCTAGATTGGTAAACAATCATTACAAAATCATATTTCCATTCAAATTTTGGCTTTTTTTTCAGGAAATGGAGAAAAAGGTAACATCAGCTGACAGAGCCTGCAGGGAATATGAACATGATCTCGCTACCAAGGCCAAAGAACTACACAATAAAGAACAGGTTTGTTGTATATTAAATTATAACAATACATTTCTTACCTCTGCAATATGTATATTAGTGGGGTCTGTATTTCACAAAACCTTCATAAATTTAGGTTTGCTTTCATCCCACAGAAATTATTACACTTAGTAATGTATTTTCCAAGAAATTAGACACATGACAGTTGCAAGAAAATCTATCTACTTATATTCAGCCTTTAAAGGAGTATACATATTTTTGTCTTTTCTTGGTTCTTTACAGGAGTTGAAACAGCTTCGATCAGTTGCTAAGAAAGAGAGACAGAACTTAGACAGAGTATCATCTCTTGAAGCTGATTCCCATCTCAAGAAAATACAAGAACAGGACGAGGTATTAATACTAAGCTTAAATTTACTTGGTAATTTAATTATTTTTTCTGATCAGCATGCCCAATATTGTCAAAATATCTTCTTCTGTATGTGTGTTGCACTTGAAATTAGATTCAAGATAATGAATATATGCTAACTAAGTCCAAACTCATGAAACTTATTAGCTTTAGTATAAAGCCCAGAATCCTGATTCTTTAAACTTTTAATAAATTTCACTTTACATTGACTGATTGAAAATCTGCTATTATTCATATGTAAATTTAGCAAATTGTTCATAGGGCATATATTGAAATTCATTGCCTTATATTGTGTGCAATTTTGAAAATCAATGATCAGCAGCTAGGCTTTGTATAGTTTTCCACATATTTGCAGAATTCTAGTTCAGTAATAGGACTGTGGGGCAACACTTTTTACCAAAATTCTAAAATGTAGGAAGGGGAACAACAATCAATTCTATGGATTAAGTTACTGTTTATTGTACATAACTATTTTCAGGCAGTATACCAGTCATCTAACCTCATTGATTCACTATCAGCAAATGAGTTAACATATCTTTTTTTTCAGACCATCTCGGTTCTTGACAACCAAGTGAAGGTTCTTCAAGCCCAGATAGACAAGATGGTTGCTGATCGCCATATTCTCTCACAGCAACAAAATAAGGAATTCAAGTAAGTCATTCTGCACTGTTAGTTGATAGTATTGTCCTAGATCTAAACATCCTCCTGACTTATTCATGAATTGCATGAAAGAAAAACTCTTCTTTCTTTTTTTTTTTTTTGGCCAGAGTTTTTTGTTTTTTATGTGTAAGTGTCAATGGCATAATTTTGTTTGCCAGAGTTTTTGTTTATTTGTCAGAGTTTTTTTTTTAATGGCAAAAGCCTAATGCATAAGCCCCTGGAGTATTTCACAATGCATCTTTTCAGTGATTTTCACCAATGAATTTGCTTTCAGCCAGTCAAAAGACAAGATGACAGTAGCTGATAACAGTTCTTAGTTTAACTCACTGACAACAAACTTGATGTAACACTCTACTGAGACTGATTCTTGGGTCTTTGCCAAGACAAGTGACTCTGATGTGTTTATGTCATGTTTCTAAGCAGTCATTAACACAGATGATTCCTCTCAGGATAATTATATCTGATCCTGCAACTACTTGTCAATGATAAGTTATACAACTAATTCATTGTATTTGGATATGTAATTTAAACTATTATTTTGTATTGTTGGTCTTTTGTTTATTGTCCTTTGTGGATTGTTTTATTTTCTTCTCAAGATTGTCCCCCTCCCTTCCCAGATGTCTATTTCAGTTGTGGTTAGCTATTGTTCACAGACTGCACTTACACACTGAGGAAAAAAATATTTCATGATTTTTCATAAACACAATATACATTCACAGTATATCTTTGCATATAAAAATTCCTTTCTAAACGGTAGTTGAACTTTGTTTCTGGTTTGTTTTTAGACGTGTCGAAGCAGAGAAGTTTTCTGACCTGAACCAAGACAGGCTTTATCTTCAGACACAGGTCGGCCGTCTAGAGTTTGAGTTGAAGCAGACCCAAAGGGCCAAGTCTAGTCTAACGGATCAGTCCAAGGAAATGCAAGCTAAACTAGATAAGGTTAGTTCTATATTCTAGATGGCCTATCCAAGTTATCTAGCTTTGCTCTTTTTATAATGTACATCATTCAATCCCACCATTCTCTTCCTCCAGCATCATACACTTTACTTATTACTGAATTATGTGAATACCCTATGTTTTTTACAGGGACCATTCATAATTTTGGTACATGACCTTGCTTTGGGCTCTTCATTCCAATAGAGATAGAGGGGGGTCCTGCTGTATGTTTCTGTCGTGTATTAAGTGCAAGATGATGACAAGTATCGAGTAGCTTTAAAAGTATCAGTTTAGATCCGTCAAATTGTACAGGAACCTAACAGCAACGAAAACCATAACAGGAGTTCAGGAGAGGAAAGCTAATGGGATGAAGATGTACACTTTATGCCATATATATGTCCCTCTGTATATAAACACCATCATTTTGTGTCCTCTTGGGTCGCCTGCCACACAGATAATTGATAACTCTCATTTCTTTTCTTGAAGGTGGCAGACAAGTACGAGGAGGAGATCTTCGGTCTCAAAGACCAGCTGAGAGAAGCTCAGGCACGGGCCGAGAGGTTAGAGGTCAACTCTAAACAAATTGAGGCCAGTGAGAATGACCTGAAGCAGCAGGTTAGGGTACTTCAGACCAGATTGCAAGAAGAGATTGAAAATGCTGCTACCAAGATTGAAAACCTAGAGGTAATGCGCCATTTCAAGATTCATGTTTAATGCTTTTGTTACTGCTGTGGCAACATAAACACTAGATAAACACTAAAGTTAAATAAATCTGGCTCGATCAGTCAAGGCTATTATAATGCATTTATATTTTATCCTCTTGGAAGTACATAGAGACATAACATGGAATTTGATATACATTATACAAGAACTGACTGTATTGTTGTTATCATTATTATTAGTGGCGGTGGTGGTGTATAAATACCCAGCTCAAATCTACAAAAAGTAGCCAAGGAAGGTTCCTTGTGATGAGCCTATGTAATAACAGAAGGCTTTACTGATAGATTATTTACATTAATTTGTTGAATGATTTGAAAAGGGGGAGAAGAAGCTACTAGACCAGGAGCTCCATGTCCTGAGGGAGCGTTCTACCATTGTCACCTCCCTGGAGACACAGCTCCATGAGAAGATGGAGCAATGCTCCGCCATGAGCAAGGAGAAACAGGAACTGATGGAGCGATGTGAGTCGTTTGCCATGGAGAAAGGACGGCTTGTCAGTCAAAATCAACAGATGGATACCAGTATGGCAGACTATCAGAATAAACTCAGTCAAAATGAACTGGTTAGTTGATGATGGTGATATTGATGATGATACCGATGATGTTACCGATGATGATGATGATGATGATGATGATGATGATGATGATGATGATTGTGATTATATCAATAATGATGGTAATAATGAAGACAGTGATGGTGAATTTGGTGTTGATGATGAAGGTAATGATGGTTACCGTGGTGCTGGTGAGGATGATTGTGATAATGGTTATGATGGTTATGGTTGTGAGTTGTGACACTGATAATAGTTGCTATTTTAATGGTAATATGAATTTGATCATGGTGATGATGATCATTATCATCATACTTTTAGTGATAGTCATGGTGATGTTAATGATTGCTAATTCTACTGCTGTTAATACAGAGGATTATGGTGTTGAATATTGATAGTATTGCTGATACCCATTATGGCTATGGTTGAGGTAGATGAGCTTTTGGTGTTGCTGATGATGATGAATTTGATGTTTTCATGTTGCAATGTTTTCCATTTACTTTGCATACAGAACATCAACATGCTGAAGACCACATGCACCATGTTGGAAGAACAGGTCATTGACCTTGAGACCATCACTGAGCGTCTGGAAACCAGACTGGAGGAATGTCGTCAAGCAAGGGACGGAGCTAAAGAGAGTTTGCAGGAAAAAGAGGAAAAGTTGAAAGCAGTTTCTAAGACACTGGAAGAAGCACAGCAGGCCGGGTAATGCACATATTGCGATACCTAAAAATAAACAAATATATTTTATTTTATTTCTAGGCCAGCAAACTCTTATCGGAAGGGTCAGGGGGACGGACTATTCCATCTTATGTTTCATCCCGGGTTCTTTTTGAAAAAAATTGAATTCACAAAGGTGGTTTGAAACCATTGTTTATGCAGACTTCTTGAATTGATTACACTTAATTCAGTGGGAATGTTTTACAAAAATCATTTTCTGATAGCTCAACACAAGTTTGATGTTATGGCTGATCTAAATTACACCATCACCAGCTTCAACACTGAACTTGAATTTTTTTTGTCTTTGAAAAGTGTAATGTCTATGTTTTTCACTGCCGCTTCAGGTGTCGTTCCGAAGAGAAGATCAAAGAACTGACAGAAGCTGCAGAAGAAACAGAAAAAAGACAAGGAGAGGAGCTGGATTCTTGGCATAAACAATTCAATGATCAGAGACAACAGATCAATCAACTCAAGGAAAATGTAAGCACAAGTAGTATCTTGATCATGGGTTATAATTAGATTACTAATCTGGCGATCCTTGTATCAAAGACCATGTGACGATACAGGTTCACTAACAAGGGATATATATATATATATGGGCATTGTTTTTTTCTTTTTTTTCTCATGAATTACAAAATGAAAGTGGACTGAATGAATAATGGTCTTATGTTAGAAAAATATTGTCTAACAAAAAATTTGGGACAAATCAATTACAAACCTTGAAGTCTGAAAATGTGGGATAGGTTTGAATAGTTTGGTTGAAACATATTCATGTTCAATGTTGGTTATTGTGTTTATATTGCTCTCCGAAAGGAAATCATTTTAAGGGAATAAGTCTAATAATGCTGACTTTCCATGATTGATGAGTTTTCTTCAGTTTACTATTAAGTTAGGCAGTTTTCATGCTCTCTTACATTTTAACTGGTTATATATATTTTCACTGTTTTATGTATCTTTGACATTTAAGCTTGAAATCGTTTAAGCCTGTATTTATTATATTTTACATTACAGTTGAGTGAGGTTGAAAAGCACAGAGCTCTGTTAGAAGTCGCTGCCAAGGAACTTAAGCAAAAATATGAGGATGAGCAGGAAGACAATATCAAACTGGATAAAGAGGTAAGTAAATTGGTCACTCTGTTAATTGCCCTGCATCAGATCATTCATTTGTCAATTAGCTTTTATTGAAACTGACGTATCAAGAAATGGTTGATAGTGTTATTGCTATTGGGCTTATGGCGGGGGGGGACTACTCTTAGATTACAAAAAAATGATAATCCACCGATTGTTTGGTATTTTGTTTCTATCTTGTATTTACAGGGCACTTTATGATATGCTTCACTACATATACATTACATGTTGGCCACTCAACAGTGTTAACAATTCAAAATAGACCAGTTGATCAATTTTAGATTCACAAAGGAAGTCCAAAAGGATGTATGAAGAAAGTAATACAGAAGTTATTACCCATGCATGCATTTCAATGCATTTCATGTTCTGTGTGTGTGTGATGTATGCTTGAATGAATTGCGATGTGTAGCGATGTGTAGGGGTTACACCAACTTTGTGAATCCAAAGCTCTGTCTAGTTTCCATCAATTTTGCTTTCAAAACAATTCATAAGAATGTTTGAGAGGACTTCTTCCTTAATTAATTGCAAAGGTTGGAGTGACCCTAACATAAAATAGTTATGAACCTCCTTTGTCCTCGCTGTCTTTCTCTTTCTTTTTCAATGCCTTTTCAACCAATTCTGATCATTCTTCTTTGGAGGAAAGTAAAGTTATTTACTTCTAGTTAATGCAAGCTCTTTGGTAAGTGGCATCTAAAGGAGGAATTCATAGCATATCATGAGAAGGAAAATAAGTCCTCAGAATCCTCACTTTAACAGTCTTTTCACTTCTCACAAATTCTTACTTCAGCTGAAAGACTTGGAGGAGCAACTGAAGGAGAGTAAGAGCATCAACTTCCAGCTGACCCAAGCCCTAGAGGAAGCCATCTCAAAAGGAGAATACATCAAAGAAGAGAAGCAGGAACTTGAGAGTCATCTTGAAAGTCAAGAGGTGGGTACTATTCTCCTCAAACTTTTGATAGGATATGCTCATATCGTTCAAAGAATTTCTCGAAAGTCTGTTAAGGTCACATCAATTTCTTCCCAGAAGAAACTCTCATAAAGTTTTATGTTGGTTATTACTATATCCTTTAGTAAGTCAGATTGGTGTCTCCAATCATGTATGTCTGTATCCATCTGTAAAATTTAGGGTCCAATGTAGTGCAGAAGATTACCAAAGGTGTTAAGCCAACCAGTATTGGATAAAACATTTTATTTCCTCAATTAATTTTTTTAGCAAATATCCCCTCTGGATCTTGATCCCCATATTTGGATATAAGAGAACTCCTGTATAATGTGAGAAATTTGATGAGATTCATGTTTGTCCATCTCTGTTCCAGATCCATTATCAACATGAGAGAATCAAGTTTGAAGGCACTTCTGCCCAGCAGACCAAACTTATTGATTTCCTGCAAGCTAAGGTAGATGCCCCACCCAAGAAGAAGAGAGGGCGCCTCTTTGGTAAGACGGCCCAACCTCTCCCTCCTCATCTCAGAGACAGAGGCACAGGGGATTACAGGTGTTACAGTCTCAATGCAGGTTGGTTAAGTCATCTTCTAATTGACTTCCTAGAAATGAATGTAGATGTGCCACCCAGGGTCTGTCACACAAGATTTGCCATCAATTGCAAATGTTGAACAAACATTTGATTGACATCATTAACAATAAATGCATGCTACTTTCTGCAACTTCAACTGCATTGCAATTGGGGGTGTCACTTTTCAGACAAAAGTAGGATATCCCGCTTTACCAACACATCATACAATAGAACACATTATTTTCTATACAAAAGGGCTGACTTTAGTTGATTTTTATGCCTCTGCCAACTGTAGGTTATAATAATAATATAGGTATGTTTACCCAGGGTAGCCACTTCAGTTTCGAAAACTGTTCTACCAGCGGGCCCTGCTATTATTGCGGCTAGAGGCATTATGTTTGGGGGTTGTCCATCCATCTGTCCACTGTGCGCAGTCCCATTTTCAATTCCTGTGATAAAGAAACAGCTGTTTGATGGATCAATTTTAACTTAGCCCATGTATGCATATAGGAGTGATGATGGTCTGATTAGTTCTAGGGGTATCAAGGTCAAAGTTCAAATGTCACAGAAATCATTATATACCTGAAAGTCCATCGATATCAAACTTGGCTTGTGAATGCATATTTGAGTGAGGATCTTTTCACAAGGTCAATAGTTACAGAAGGCATTACTTGACATTTTAGAAATTAAGTGTGTAATATTCTTGGTCTGCCAATGGTGGATATGTTACCCTAGCATCATTGTTTCTTTCAATGTGATATGAATCAATTAAAGCTGTTTTCATTGCCATAAATATAATCTATTAATATTTGTTTGTAAAATTTCTTTTTTAAACAGATGAAAGAACTTCAGCAGAAGTTGGATGCAGAGAAAAGCAGAGCTTGGGAACTTCAGAAAGCTCTGAATGAAGCAAGATCTGACCTTCAAGCAGCTAAGCTTAAAGGTAAGTTCTCTATGATTGTACTTCATTTACATGTATGCAACAAAATTAACAGAAAAGTACAGCAAGAATATGCTGTTCTTGTATAGCTTATAACACATACTATATAACATCTATTTACTTGAAAAATACTTGATATAAATATATAATCTACTGCAATTACATGGATGTTGTTATTTTGAAAAATTCCTTCATATGCTTTTATGAGCAAAAGATATGATGCCATCAAAAACTGCCCTTCCATTTGATTAACAATATCCTCTTCCTTTCAGCGATAGCAAATTCAGAAACCGGCTCAACACTGAGTCTGCCTGAGCAACCATCAACTCCAGTGTTCACCCAGACGGCCAGTGCTAACCTCATCTCTGCCATCGTCCAATCGCCTGGTCATCGGTCAAGCCCATCAAGCCTCATCTTACCCACACCAGGGGACAAGCGGAACAAGACCCTTGCTACAGGGACAATGAAGCGACTCAAGGAACGCATGAAGCATAATATACCTCATCGCTTCACCATTGGTCTTAGCATGAGGGGTACCAAGTGTTCTGCTTGTGCTGATACTATTCACTTTGGACGTCAAGTGGCAAAGTGTCAGGGTAAGATTATATCATTTTTTGTTGTTCAGTTTTTACATTAAACATAGCAACTTCTTTATGACAATAATGATAATGCATTGGAATAATATAGCACACTTTCCATCGAAGTTAAACAGAATCCAACAAAACTACCACCCAATTTTTGTGTGTGTGTGTGTGAATAGAAGTTATGTGTCAAACAATTCTGGTAGAATATGGGTAAGTTACTCAGTAATTTGCAATAAGCATGGCATTCTGCCCTTTGACAGGTACTTTCTTAGCAACAATGATACTTGTGCCCAAATCTGCTTGCCTGTATTGACAATATTCAGTGTAATTTTTTTCAGCATAGATTTCAAGATCTGGAGCTTGATGATTTGTAAAAAATTTACCTAAATTAGAGAGACTTTCTCTTAAACTTCTTGTTAACTGCAACTTCTCAAGTATCCCGAAGTCATGGCCGATTGCTACATGCACCACTTGTTCTGTAATATTGCATATTATTTGAAAGAGTTGTCATAACATGGGAAGTGAAAGAATGAACATATCATTTTGTGTGACTCTTTTGTTGTAGAATGTCACCTGATATGCCATCCCAAGTGTGCCCACTGTCTCCCCCATACATGTGGACTTCCGTTCCAATTCATGAGGCATTTCAAGCAGGCCATGGACGGGCCATCTCCATCAACCAGATCAGTCTCCTCGGCATCGTCCACGGTATCGTCGGTGGCATCATCGGCTGCCTCGTCGATGTCTTCATTCGGACAGGAACCCATGGTGTGTGGGAACCAGATTCAAGGATGGATGAAAACACCTAGGTGAATATATATTTATCAAGTTCAAGTTCATTTATTTCATTCACCATAAAAACATGAATACATACAAAGGAGAAATATTATAAACAATTAAAGGTAATAAGAACAAAAGAAAATACAATTACATAACAAAAGGTTTTATGGGAATTGAGGACGACAAAAAGAGCTAAAAGCCTTATAAACGCCGACCTCTTATACAAAGTTAAAGCAATGCGTTGTATATACAGAGTAAGAACAGCAAGAAATAAACAACAAACAGATGGATGAGGGGGGGGGGGGGTAAAAACAAGAATTGTATCTATTAAAAAAAGGAATTACTCAATCAAAGTCATGCAAGCTCAAAAGATGGGATTTGAAATGTTTTTTAAAACTCTTTGAAGAAGGGATATTTCTTATATGCATTGGGATATTATTCCAAACTATATATTTATCAGATAAAAGGGGACTTCCATACAGTTACATAGTTTTGCCATACAGAAAGACTTGCATTCAAATTTATTTTTGTCTTATGTAGCCATATGTTGAATCTAAGGCACTTTACCAAATTCAAAGCTGGGTTTCTCTAAAGGGAATCTTGTAAGTGATTTTGTGTTGCTAATCTTCAAGTCAATAATTAACATATTAATAGAAAGGCAGGAAAGCAACTATGAAAGACACATAGCTCCTTTTATTTTAAAGCAGAATTCAAAGGCTTTTTGCATCTATTCAAATTTATATATGTTTTGAAGCATATTTGTTGTTGTTTTTATCATTGTTATTGTTACTGTCTTTCACAGTAGGTTGATGTGAAGATTAGCAATGAAAAAGATGCATAATGTCTTCATGAGGGATGTGGCTTTGACTTTTGGTAAGGTGCCTGTAAAGAAGTTAAGTGCAGGTCAGCATGCCATTTTTATAAAGATGATAGATGTTTGTGTTGAAATCAAGCAATTCTAGTCAACGTGATTCTCGTAGCATGATAAAAAATGCACAGCCTGTGACATAGATTAAACATATTTTCATACCCACCATTATATTTCACAGGATGAATAAGCAAGGGTGGGAGAAGAAGTGGTGTTGTCTAGAAGGTACCAAGCTGAGTCTGTTTGACAAGGAAAACTCATCAGGTCAGTATGTTTATCATTTGATAAAGAGTAATATTACAGTTTTCAGGGCACATTTCATAAACATTTGTTACCTCAAATAAATGTTAATGTATTTATGGAGAATTGGCACCTGCAAGAATACATAAATGCAATGAGTGAAGACTGCAGGGCGTGTAAATAGTGTGAGTTGGATTACACATTTTGACATTTCTTTTGAATAACATATTTTCTTCTGATTGTCTTTCTTAGGTTGTGGGTCTCCTTTCTTGGAGTACCATCTCTGTCCTGAAGACGGTCTTGTGACTGTCCATGCTGGAGTCTCTGCTACGGAGCTACCCAACACTGCTTCCTGTGATCTACCGTTTGTGTTCCGTCTGGAATCCAGGCCAGTGACCACCTGCTGGCCAGACAATAAGACCCTCTATCTCATGGCACCAAGCTTCCAAGATAAACAACAGTGGATGGTCAGTTGATTTTTTGATAATGCTTTAAAAAGTTTAAGGGTCATGGGGGGGTTAATCATTGGATGAATTGTTCCTGCAATAACATAACTTGATAAACAGATCAGATTTAGCTTTATTTATGTGTCTTTGCGGAATGACTATGATTAGCTTATGGATGTGACAAGTGTATAATGTATATCATATCTGGCATTGGTGATGACAAAAATTTGTAGTGATGTCATGTAGGAGAATTTGAGTTTATTTGATATAATTTCTTTATCTGAATGTCCTCTCTTTGAGAGTGTATCAACTTGAAGTTAAACCTTGGTCGCCAAGTTACAAGATCACTGAATGTTATTGTAAAAAGTTGTGTCTCTTGGCTTCACTGCATGCTGGATTCCACAACAGATTTTTCATTCCCCCACTGTTTTGTCTAAGCAATATTCCTACCATATGTTCCAGTTTATATTTGGCTGTGACATAATACATTGTCTTACTGAACAATTACACTTCCTCCTCAACACACACTATCCTCATATATTCATTGTAGGTTGGTCTTGAAGTAGCCAGCATCCGAGGTCGTAATGCTGGACCGGATGGATCCATTAGGGACCAAGCTCGACTGATTGGAAATACACTCCTCAAACTCAACCAAGAAAACAGACTGGATATCAATTGTACTCTCCTTGTTAGTGATAATGTAAGTCATATTTAACCAAAATGTATCCCACCTTTCTTCAAGAATATATTTTGTATTCGCATTTGTGCGCTGTGTGCACTATGAACGCCTAGCTTAGCCGGGTAATATAGGAGGGCCTTGAGCACCTAACAAGGTGGATATTTGCACAATATAAATACCCTATTATTATTTGATATACAGTTTAATACATTTTAATTTAAGTAGCCTTTCTCTTCCTTCCCCCTCCTCAAGTCAATTAATGGACTAGTGTTACTTCTTGACATTACTAACTAAAGAATGATGTTTTCTGCTGACATTGCTCTTGTGATATACCACCTTAGGTATTATGACTTCAAAAGGTGTGAATTAATCTGCAGATCTTTCTCGACTAATTATAATAATAATAATAATATACTAATTTATATAGCGCAGAAACTATGTGCATATATTCTACTGCGCTGCAATTTAGAGCTGGTGAAATGCTTGAAAAACAGAATTAGAAAAAGGGGTAAAAATAAATGTATGGGAGTTATTTGAACAGATAGGTTTTCAATTTAAGTTTGAACGTTTCTATTGATGGACAGGATCTCACAACATACGGCAAACCATTCCATAACTTTGGGGCTGCACAGGCAAAAGCGCGATCTCCCAAAGTTATCTTTGTATTACGAGCGGGGATGTGAAGGAGCAAATTATCATTAGAACTACGCAGGTTGTGAGAATGTCTGTGAACTTTTCTTTGTAAAAGCTCAGAAATGTAACTGGGGGCTTGACCACTTAGTGCCTTGTATACAATTAGCAAAATCTTGAAAGATATTCGTTGGCGAACTGGAAGCCAGTGCAGATCTTTTAATACAGGGGTAATCCTTGAAAATCTAGATTGACTACAAATCAGCCGTGCACATGCGTTCTGTACTCGCTGAAGACGCCCAATTTGAGATGAGGGGAGCCCATACAACAAACTGTTACAATAATCTACCTTACTAATAATGCATGCATGGACAATTGTTTTCATGCTTTCATTGTCAAAGTATTTTCGTATACGTCTGAGGTTGTATATCATGTGAAATGAAGATTTGCACACTGAGGTAATATGTGCTTCCATATTCAATTGCGAATCAAAAAATACACCAAGATTTCTTACATTAGAGTTTGGTTCTATGACTGAACTGCCAACTGATATCCCGTCAAAATCTAGCTTATTCAGTTGTTTAGATGTGCCGATAACTAGTAATTCTGTTTTACTGTCATTAAGCATAAGTTTGTTATGCAGCATCCATTCACGTATGTAACCAACACAATCTTCTAGAAGAGAGATGCTCTGCTGCTGAGCAAGCAAGTCTGGCGTAAAAGACAGATAGACCTGTGTGTCATCTGCGTAGCAGTGACAAGATACTTTAGGAAATAGACTATGTATATTTGTAATGAGTTGACTTGTGTATAAAGTGAAGAGTAGAGGGCCGAGACGGGACCCTTGCGGGACTCCGAAAGGTACTGAGAAAATTTCAGACACAGTTTCATCAATTTGGATCCGCTGACATCTGTCAGTTAGATATGATTCTATCCAGTCAAGTACTACACCCTTAATACCAAAGTGTCTATTTAGTGTATGCAATAGGTTAGTATGATCAATGGTATCGAATGCGCTACTAAGATCTAATAAAAGTAATAAGGTGACTTTCTTATCATCCATAGCCATTAGAATATCACTCTTAATTCTTAACAGTGTGGTTTCAGTACTGTGATACTGTCTATAGGCTGACTGATTAATTGGAAGAAGAGAGTTGCGGTCGAGGTGATTCATTATTTGCGTATATGCAGCACCTTCCACAAGCTTTGATACATACTTCAGATTACTTACAGGCCGAAGATTACAGAATTTTGTTTCCAAACCAGGTTTTTTGTCTCACCTGCGAAGCAGAGTGAGACTATAGGCGCCGCTTTTCCGACGGCGGCGGCGGCGGCGTCAACATCAAATCTTAACCTGAGGTTAAGTTTTTGAAATGACATCATAACTTAGAAAGTATATGGACCTAGTTCATGAAACTTGGCCATAAGGTTAATCAAGTATTACTGAACATCCTATTAAAGTTTCATGTCACATGACCAAGGTCAAAGGTCATTTAGGGTCAATGAACTTAGACCATGTTGGAGGAATCAACATCGAAATCTTAACCTGAGGTTAAGTTTTTGAAATGTCATCATAACTTGGAAAATATATGGACCTAGTTCATGAAACTTGGACATAAGGTTAATCAAGTATCACTGAATATCCTGCATGAGTTTCACGTCACATGACCAAGGTCAAAGGTCATTTAGGGTCAATGAACTTTGGCCGAATTGGGGATATCTGTTGAATTCCCATCATAACTTTCAAAGTTTATGGATATGATTCATGAAACTTGGACATAATAGTAATCAAGCATCACTGAATATTTTGTGCAAGTTTCAGGTCTCATGATTAAGGTCAAAGGTCATTTAGGGTCAATGAACTTTGGCCGAATCGGGGGTATCTGTTGAATTACCATCATAACTTTGAAAGTTTATTAGTCTAGTTCATTAAACTTGGACATATGAGTAATCAAATATCACTGAACATCCTGTGCGCGTTTCAGGTCACATGACCAAGGTCAAAGGTCAATGAACTTTGGCCGAACTGGGTTTATCTGTTGAATTACCATCAAAACTATGAAAGTTTATGGATTTGATTCATGAAACTTGTACATAAGAGTAATCAAGTATCACTGAACATCCTGTGCGAGTTTCAGGTCACATGATCAAGGTCAAAGGTCATGTATGGTCAATGAACTTTGGCCATGTTGGGGTTTTTTGTTGAATAACCATCATATCTCTGTAAGTTTATTGGTCTCGTTCATGAAAAGTGGACATAAGAGTAACCATGTATCACTGAACATCTTGTGCGAGTTAGAGTAGTATTCAAAGTCAGCACTGCTGCTATATTGAACCGCGTGATGCAGGTGAGACGGCCAGAGGCATTCCACTTGTTCAATAATGGTTTAACTATCGCGGTTTTCCACCGCGAAGGAAAATTACCAGATGACAATGAGAGATTAATTAGAGATGTAATGGTGGGAATCAGTGTGTCCGTACACTGTAAAAGAATCTTTGTGGGCATTGGGTCAGATGCACAAGACTTTTTGCTGAACTTAGTTATAAGTTTCTTAACATCCTGTTCTGACAGAAGAGTGAAGTTAATAAAGTCAGGTAGGTCATGGGAGGAGACCTGAAGATAATTTGTCTTTGGATTGCTGCTTGCATTCAATCTTGACTCAATATCTTCATGGATCTGTATTACTTTGTTCTGAAAAAACTTGCCTAAATCATCCACAAAGCCCTGTTTGTCAATAATGCATGGTATTACAGGTTGTTTATTCGCAATATTCAACAGAGACTTCACCACACAAAATAACTGCTTTTGATCACCTTTGTTTTCCATAATCAAATCATTGTGATGGATTCTGCGAGCTTCATTTAACACATGCAACATGTGATTGCGCAGTGACTTATACCTAATCCAATCGCTTATTGTCCTAGATTTTAACCAACGCTTTTCAGCTTTCCTTTTCTGTATTTTTGCAATCCTTACATTATCAGTGAACCAAGGTACTTGAGTTCGCAGAACAACTTTTTTAGTTACAACAGGTGCATGTTTATCTAAGATACTATTTAGTGTTACATCATATAATGAGACAAATTCCTCAAGATCACAAGGTGTATGTTTGCAAAGATCACTACTGGCTATATCAAACTTCATCGCATCAATGTCAATTACTCCAAGCCTACGGAATGACATTACTTTAGAAGGCAGTGGAGGTTTGTATGAGTTAAGAGTGCACATAACAGGAATATGATCACACAGAAGAGAACTATGTGGCCAGGGTTTGCCAACTATAATTTCATCTGACTGTCGATGAATCATCAAGTCAAGGGTATGACCATGAATATGTGTACTGAAATTGACCAATTGTGTGCAGTAAAGAGACTCGAGCAGATCCGAAAAAGCTCTTGCCTCTGCCTTGACGGTATCCACATGGATATTAAAATCCCCGACAATTAGCAATGGGAGATTAGACAACAAATGACATTGGATGTAATCATTAAACTCAGATATGAATGATGAAACTGTTACAGGATGAGATTCTGAGTATGGCGGTCTGTAAATATTAATCAATTGCACATTAAATGACTGATATGAGACAAGATATTCAGCAAACTCGAAAGAGTTCTTCTCACCAGCAGCTGCCATACAGACATCAATTGTCTCTCTAAACACAAGGCCAGTCCCGCCGCCACGGCGACCACTTCGTGGATGATGAACAAATTGATACCCATTGGGAGTAAGTTCATGCAGAACTGCTGACTCATTTCTATTTAGCCAAGTTTCTGTAATGGCAACCAGGTCTACTTTGCTGTCACAGATGAAATCGTGAATGAGGACAGTCTTGTTGCGTACAGACTGTACGTTTACAGAACAGAGCTGAAGATTCGAAGATGATGATGACGATCCTGGCTGCTTAATATCACGTGTAATAGAGTTCTTTCTACGGCCTCCTCGAGTTCCTCGCCGTGTTTTACCCCTTTGAATACCATATGAGTGAATGAGGTTACAAATGTCCAATGGGAGATTTCTCTTGGAATTCCTCAATTCAAGAAGGGTAGCAGAAGAATACTTGATCGTGCGATGAACATTAGCTGTACCATGTCGAAGTGACGTCGGCGATACTTCTTCATGTTGAATATAATTATAAGGTCCGGGGTTTGGATGAACATCACCTGCATTGAGAAGTTCTAGTTGAAAGGAGGCAGTGCAGTTTGAGCTGTATAGGATTCTCCTCTTTAGAAAGTGCTTTCTTGTGAATAGTCCACGATGAAAAGAGTACACAGAAGACCATTCACTGCAATGCACAAAGTCATTCAAGGAAGCACACAAACACAGAGCAACAAAGACTCTCAGATGAAAGGACTTCATTGTGCTTGACTTGTATCCAGATGTTCAAGTTCGTTCAAGCAGGAACAATACAATAGATAATACTACTTACACAGTATGGCATAGGAAAAACATGGTATACTGAGTACAGAAAGAGCCAACCTTTTCCAAACTGGTACATCAAAATACAACATGAAAACCAGCACTTTGCTGATTGAAACTTGTCTAGTAGTTTCTCAACACTAATACAAAAAGAATGGTGCAATAATGATTAATGAAAAACCCCTAAAACAAGCAATCAGAAGCTCTAATTGGAGAGCAAGCAAAAGCCATGTGCAACATGCTAGTGCGCTTATTCCATAAAATAAACTTTTTGTATGTCACATATTCTCCATTATTACTTCACTTCATAAAATGTTCAAACCATGATAACATTAAAGCATTGATACAACTTTTCACTTGAACTAACATAACAGAGAGAAATAATTCAGGAAGGCTCCACACACAGGGGGGTTGTACATAGGTTTATTTTCAATTGGTCTCATGCCAATATGTCCATTTACCAACTCGTCTTCTATCATTTGGTCTACCATCAGTTCGTCTACTATACACAGGATCTAATTGCCATTTCGTCTAATGACCATTGTGTCCAATAATCATTTAGTCCATATACCATTTGGTCTGATTGGACAAAGTGTTTATTGGGTGAAATGAATGAAAAGAAAATTGGTGTTAGACCAACTGGTTCTGAGACGAAATGGTCATAGGCGAACTGGTGATTAGATGAAGTGAATATTGGACCAAATGGTTGTTAGATGAAATGTTGATGGACGGAATGGCATTCGACAAAATGAAGGTAGACCATGTGATGAGTGGATGAGTTGGCAATAGAAAAATTAGCTATTCACCCATACATATATTATTTATAGAATTGTCCATTTGATTATACATTCATCTAATCTTTCTCTTTTGCCTAGATGCTTTTGATTGGAGCTGAAGAGGGTCTCTACACAATGCTCTTAATGGATCGCAAGAAACCACTTTCTCAGATAGGTGGAGTGAGCAGTGTCTTTCAGATGCAAATCATTAACCAACTAATGCTAGCTGTCATGATCATAGGTCAGTTCAAAGTGTCATCTCATACTTTATTTGTCATTTATTGTCTTTAATAACTGTTATCAGCTACTGAAATTCGTGCATCTGATTGGCTTAGAGCAAGTTGATAGTGAAAACCACTATTTAAGACTTTCTCCTGTTTTTTTTAATTAGTGCTGGGGTTTCTTTCATAAACCTTATTTAAAGAAAACAATGAATAAAAAAAGCTGCTGTTACCAGCTATTGAAGTAATGGTATTTGATTGACTGATAGCAAATTGTCAGGATGGAACTTCAAGTGATTTTTTTATGTGGATTATCATCAATGTTTTCTGATTTATTTCAATATATTTCAAGACATGGTCCATCTAATTTGTAAGCTTACAGTTCCCCCAAATGCAAAAATAAACTCAAACTCAACGTTTAAAGAATGTGATTTGTCAATATTTTGCAGATTTGTCAATATTTTTTTTAAAAAATGTATTCTTCCTCAGCATTTTTTTTTAGTTACATCATATGCTATTGACTCTGTACACAAATGAAATTGATCTTTGCTGAGTTGAGTGGTTTGTTGCATCCTGTCTCAATAAACCTGTAGATTTAATTCTTTGGATGCACTAATAAACTCCAATGTAATCATTTCAATTACTATTACCTTTCCATGGCTTTGCAGGCCCTGAGAGGAAGTTATGCATCGTTGATCTGAAACATTTGAGGACTATGAGCAGTCAAGCCAGTATCAATGATGTCTCAATAGACTATACCAACATTGAAGACATACACGTGAGTATCATATTATAGGGCATTTCATGAATGATATGACAACTGCTACTGACTGAAGGTGAGTTTACGAGTGCAAAATCACACACACAAAAAAAAATATGGAATGAAAAGGCATTGTTTTTATCTATTTATTTTTATTTTACTTTGATTTCACCGTATGTTTCAAAATTCTCATTTTCTCTTTCCTTTTCTTTTGTCCGACAAATGTGTAGAGGACTTTATATATTGAGCGTCTCGATGTTTTTTTTTTTCATTCCTTTCAGTCGTGTCACCTGTTTGCCTGTGGTAAGGTTGATGGATCCTTCTATCTGTGTGCTGCTATGCCAACCAAGCTCAGTATCCTCAAATACAGCGAAGGACTCTCCAAGTTCTGTGTGAGAAAGGTATGTCCCCACTTCAATCATGTGTTATTCATATCAGCCAATACAATCCACATAAACTGTTATACCATTAGTAGCCTTGATTGCCCTTCATTCATTGTGATGTTGTAGCAATGCTTTGTCCGGTTGAGAATCAACCGCATTTTAACTTTGCACTTCCAACTGTGAATATAAGAATCCTGTCAAACACTTTGAAGGAATGCCAGTTGTGGTAACAATCTTAAACTAAGTTCCAACAGAATCCAATGAAATGACTACTTTTTTTTTAATAAAAATAATAATACACTATCCCACATGTGCTTATCCGGTGATCTTAAGTTTAATCATTTTCATCTTAAATTACACAATTTTGTAGTAAAGTTAATGTTAAATAAAACAGGTTTGGATGGTGACAATTAACTTTGAATGTTAGGACTTTTGTTTAATGTTTTTGTATCTGTTTATGTTGTAGGAGATTCAGACTACAGAGCCTTCAAGTTGCCTTCTCTTCACAGAGACCAGTATACTGGCAGGGACAGATCGCTTCTATGAGATAGAAGTCAAAGATTTCAAGATTAATGGTAAGTAACACTGTAACTCTAACAATGCTTTATGCTTTGCAGTGCACATATCTTGTTATCAGTTATATGTGTGTATATGACTTGCCATTAATCTCGCAATCTCTGAGTTCTATCAGTGTAGAAGCTGTTGAGTGTTACCATCGATCTGTGCATACAATACGATGTAAAGTAGCATATAAATGTAATCATAAATATATCAGTTAAAAAAATATAAGGATTTTTTGTTATGGAATATATAAAAATCAAATACTTTTTTCAAGTTGAAATATTTCCATGTAATTTGAATTAGAAAGTCAATTTTGTTACTTTTTATTTCTTCCCCATGTCGTATCATCTCAACATTTTTCCTCTATTGAATTGATGAGGGCACACTGTTTATGTATTGAGATACATAACAAGAATTATTATAATTTTTTTATTTGACAAAAAAAAAATCCCTCCAAATGTTCTTGAATGGCACCAATCATGATTCATTATATTTGCAGTTTTATACCATTTTCAGTTTCATATAACATAGGAATGATATCAACTGTTTTTCTGATTGAATTTTTGTGTCCAAATTATTGTTTAGTCCTGACAAATAGTTTTAATTTTGTTTATGATGGTTGAAAAGATATGTAATTGTCTATTACAGATTTCCTAGAGTCTACTGATACCAGTCTAGCATTTGCTGTGTATGGTGCATCTCAGCTGGATAGCTTCCCAATAGCAGCCATTCAGGTGGCACCAGATGGAGAACCACAGGAATTCCTTCTCTGTTTCCATGGTAATTTCTGATTTTATTATTTTTTCTACAGACAGCATACAGCAGAATCTCTTAGTCTGGTGACAAATTATGTAATTTGTAAACATCTTTTTAAATATGAGAAATTAACATTCCAGAGTAATTTTTATTTCAGAAATTGATTATATAAAACTGTGTAGCTTTTATGTATGAATGCAGAAATAATAGCCTGTGAGAGGATATGATTTGTATATCTATCTATCATTTATCATAAGAAGAGCTGGAAATATTGAATATATATTTTTCACTCTGAATATCCTGATAAAACTGAGCAATAGGAGTAATGATAACTGTTTTTGTAATTTCATATCTGTTTTACACTTCTCACAATACACCCATTAGTATTTGTGTCATTAAGAAATTCCGTGTGTTTTCATTTTGTATGTTGAATGTCTAGTACTTTGCATTACAAATTTCTATCCATTTCTTCTCAGAATTTGGCATCTTTGTTGATAGTAAAGGTCGAAGGTCACGACCTGACGACATGAAATGGACAAGATTGCCGTTGGCGTTCACCTATCGTCAACCATACCTTTACATGGCTCATTTTAATTCTGTAGAGGTGTGCGAGATCAAACACACAGGTGAACCTGAAAGGTATGTTAACATGCATGCAACAATAGGGATTTTACTGTAATAGAACTGGGGAGGGGGCATCACCCCACCCCCCCCCCCCCCCCATTCTAAAATCCACAAAGATGATACCAACAAATTTTATGGCCTTTTTTTGCTTCGTAAAGGTGACAAAAAACAGCAACAGAAAATTGAAAATCCATGTGAAATTTCTTAAGATATACATTTTTAGGAAAAATTCCTCTTTCACAATTTTTAATGACACAACCCACTGAGAATATAAATATGACATCTCTGCATACATTGTAAAGTAATTTATTTTGCACATAAATTGTCATGATTCATATTAAAATTATAATTTTTATTTAACCCTAAATCTCCTGGGTTATTTTGATTCTTGTCATTCGGGGGGGGGGGGGGCATTATAGCCCCCCCCCCCTTAAGATCTCAGCGGCGGATTGCGCGATCACAACGAAAATTTGTATGGTGGTTGAGAATGACGTAATCTACGCAGTGCATCGGTAAATTTCAATGAATTCATATATTTTTAATTTATATGAATTAATTATGCTAATTTATTCATGAAATCATACTTTTTGCTCTGATTCACTAGATAAAGCTCCTAGAATGCTTTTTTTGGGGTGAAGATATTCTTTATAGCATTCCTAACAATTGTGAATGAAAAAATTTCTGGTACCAAGACCGATTTCTTATGTATTTTATTGTTTTTTAATTTCTTATGTATTTCTCTGTTTTTTACTTTTTGTTTTTTATTGTTTTTTCGATTGGAAATTGTTTCAGACTTAATTCTGATAATAAACAAGGCAAAAATAATTAAGTTTAATCAGTAAAAGTAGAAATAATGATAAATTTATGAATTTTGGCTAAATACACAATTTGCATTGGATTTGTACATGAAATCATGTATTAATTATGCCCCCCCCCCCCGGGAGAATTAGGATTAAGATACAATAAGATATAAACTCAGGCTTGTAATCTATGTTGTTAGAGGTGTTCTTGCTAAATTTAGGCATGATTTCACTGATGGTAGATGAGATCAGAAATGGGACCATCATGCTCTTCCCCAGTCATTTTAGGTTAATTTTCAATGCGCAATCCTGATAATGATGATAATTCAAACCTGAGATTTCTAGAGTACAATTTACTTTTAAATTTTATTTTACGAGTCGCTTTAGACATACCATATATATATATATATATATATATATATGAAAATATTGAACAAGTTATGAAATGAACAAAATTTAGTTGTTTGGGTATGTGTCAACAATATAGATAGGATGGAAGTAGAAATTAAATTATTGGAGAAGGTGGCCCTGGCCCAAGTATGTATCTTGATTGTTTTTTGTTTTCAATTTTGCACAAGCCAGTAATAATGATAATAAAAACAGTCACAAATAAAAACATACCAACACATTTCTTTGTATCCTCAGTGAAGAAAACCGAACATTCCTGAGCCAGGCCAACCCTCGCTTCGTCGGCCCGGCCATCACCCCCGGGGCCATCTACATCGCATCACTGGGAGACCGGACTGTGGAACTTATGTGCCTTCAGGGGAACTATGCCTCCGCTCCAAGCAGGAGCAACTCCGCTTGTCTGAATAACAGTGGGAGTACTGTGGGAGACAGCGTGAGTGTAGCAGGTGGAGATGATGGGCGTGGCACTACCATGCCCCCACCACCACCTGTGACATCGGTCAAGAGGACACCTAGTACTCAGAGTCAGACCCCTCTCACCCATAAAAGATCAACTAGGAGGTGAGTGCTTTTGTTTGGAAAATTAAGTTTGCTTAAAATTCTTAGTAGTTGCTGCTGTGTATGATCAGATGTTTGATACATAATTTGTAGTATAGGTGTGTGATTTAAGCATTCAAAACAAAACAATGAGCTATGAATACATTGAATGAACAAAATGGAAATATAAATGGTTTCATGAAAATTCGAAAAATGGCCTCAATAATTTGCTTTGAATGCAAAGAGCCCCAGTCAATGAAATTACCTATGTAGAGTACCAAAGCCTGTCGGCATCAATTGACTTTGTGTCCATTTTCAGCATTGTTAATGATCATATTTCAGTAGAGCATAATGAATTGACATGAAATGGATCATGTTGAGCAAAGGTATGGCCAAATGAATACCTATTTTAATTGAATTGAAATCAGTTTAAATGTTGGTCCCTAACTCTTTATAACCAGGTCAATTTACATTAATTTCAATGGGGCTAAAAAAAGGTGTTCATACAGCCACATCTTGGGTCCTCAGACCGATTCCAACAAAATATTTGAATTGGGTGTTTTTCATCATGATTTGCTGAGATATCAAAAGTGCTGAAATGCAAAAAGAATTATTTTATGAAGTCATCGCTACAGTAGTCAGTACCTCCTGACTTCATTCCAAATTACAAGCATTTGTTTTCCTCAATACCTAACAAGTACCTATCTTCTTTTACATGCAGCTCTATGAAGCGTCCTCTCCAAGAATCCTGGAGCAACACTCCCAAGGGCAAGTTCAGTCGTACAGCAGCAAGAGCTTCTGCTAGGGCTCCCTCTACGTCATCCTCTGAGGATGAAGTGGGTGCTAAATGTGGTTTCAAGTACAGCACGGTGACGTGTAGGAAGACGAGGAGTAGCAAGCGATAGAGGAAACCTTGGCTTTTTAGACCTAGGCAGTCAGGAATCTCAATACTGCATTGCCATCTTTTGTGCAGCATTTTATACTCTTTGTTATACAAAAGTACAGCTAGTTTCTTGATGATGTGAAATAGTGTCTCTTTCCTTTTTTAATCAGCAAAACCCTTCTAGCTAGCAGACCTGCTAACCATTACGTTTTAGGCATATTTAGTACGTTTTTGCAACCAAAATATGGCAGTACGTTTTTCTTTAAAAATATGTTTTTTGTAGAAAAAAATATATGTTTTTTTTTTTTTACAAAATCGTAATTTATTGAGAAAATTCATCTCTATATGTCTCTATTTCATAAAACGTACACAAATATGATCAATGCAAGAGTAGTGCGCATTTTAGCTTGCATGCAGCTTGAGCGCCGCGATGAGCGAGTGCGCCAAGCATTTTATTATGAAATACACTTTTTTGGGGAAAAATACAGTTTTCTTTTTATCACAGAATACAGTTTTTCATTCTTAAAGGTTGGCAGGTCTGAGCTAGGGAGGTTGGAGCATCATTATTGCATTACCTGTACAGAAAATGCTATTATCAGAAGTTGATTTTCCTCCAAATGTTTCCAGTTTACATACATCAATTGTATTTTCTCTGTACCCATTTTATAACTTTCTCAACTGATCTCAATGTATATGACACCGGGATTAATTGTCATACTCTTTAATAAACAATTTTAAGTGGCATTCCTGGAAATGAATTAAAATATGTCTCATGTACACAGCAAGTAATGCTTAAATACTGACAATTCTAATGAGTAATGCTGTACAAAATAATATTTAATATGTCATGTCCGTAACATTTAGATTACCCATAAGTAGGTAACTTTTATCTTGTATAAAATGATGGATATATGTATATTATTACCTTAAATCGTATTTACTTCTTGTTTAACCTTTTCCCCTTTTTCATGGATCAATTAAAGAATACTCATGATTACTTGTTTTCATTCAGCACTGTACAGAAGCTTGAACATCATTACAAAGGACCATAAATTGTATGATTTGCTAGCCCAACTCCACTAAAAGTCTAACCCTTGCATAGGTATTTTAAATGTGCACACACACTGAAAGTGATTCAATGACATGTATATAAATTCTGTTGGTGCGCATCTGGGCAATGTACGCTCATTTGTGCTTATATTGCACTTAAAGAAAATATGGGGTTTGTATCCCCTCTTGAGACTTTTTTAGATTTTAGCCTACTTGTTTAATTGTACAAATACATTGAATAGTGTTGTACATATTGTAAATATAATAGCTGCATTACCTAATTTAGATGGGATGAATTGTAGTCATGATAGTATCTATTGTAATTATGTATATACATTTATCAATGCTTGACTCTATAGACTAAAAGTACATTTATTCAATTTTCTTGTAAATTACATTTTTCAGAGTTTCTTTATTCCCACACACTACAAACTTTGCATAAGAGTTATATGGAAGGTAGTAATTTTCACTGATCACTGATATCCATGGTGGGTTGTGATGTGCCTTGTTCACCCAGTATGCAGTCATTATTTTGCAGTTGATTTGAGATCCTATGAAAATCCTAGATGAATTGGTGTTTTAAAGATTAAATTGTAGCTGACATGTGATGAAAGGTCTTGTGTTGTTGTATTAATCAGTAGTTGTGTATTTTTTTAAATTTCATATACATTCCCTTGCTTTTGACTTTTGTTTTTCTTTTCGATGGAAATCGAAAGCATCATCACTTTAATCATAAACAACATGAAATTGTTTTTAATCATTATAATTAAAATTAAGTTACAAATATTTCAATTTTCTTCCATACAAAACTTGTGTAACACTTCATAGAATTGTAACAATGCCTGAACCGATAATCGAAGCAGACATATTGCCCGATGTTGCTTATGTCATAAAACTCTTCATGAAAAAGCACTTATTTTCTGTTATCATAGACTAATTTGTTTTATTGGGGTAAAAACAAGGAGAAAACCCCATTGCATCCACACAATTGACAAATATATACCTTCCAAGATAAACACCTGCTCAACAGAAAGAAAAATAACCATCCATATTCACGATGAGTGCAGAAATAGAAGTCATCATCATCAAAGATTAATGAACAATCCATCGCAACCTCTAATAAAGCTTGTTCAGCAGGCGCTAGAAATATAAATCACACATTGTGTAGCAGCCAGACTGATTATTTTTGTAACTCTTGTAATGAGTCTCTACGTTATCGGGCCAATACAGGAGGAAAAACATAGCGGGCATTGGGTTGGCAACAAAGTTCCATCAGTTAAGGCCTACTAATAACTTACATATTTTGATGCACATGAGATATTACTATGGATCATTGATGAGAAAATGAAATAATAAAGTTCTCATACATAAATGAAATAAAACAATCTTTAATGGTCTAGTGACAACAGCTCATTCATTTGCAAATAACATGGATTCAAAAAGTAATGTAACTGTAAAGCAAAATTTCAACTTTCTATTTGGCTTCAAACATGCACATGTTGAATCATACCGTTATTGAAATTATTCTCAAAGCGAAAATATCAATTTGCTAAGACATGTATGTACATCTAACTGGATTTAAGTGGTCTAAAAAGCTCTGCTTTTCAAATTTGACTTGCATTGATGAAATAAATCAGATAAAAGGTTTCTTGTTTTACTTTAATTCTTATTTTACTTCATATCATGTAGCAAAATATCAGACCAACCTATTGTATAGTTTGCTGACAGCTATAATGGAAATTAAAACACGGATACATCCAAGTACATTTTGAAATAAATGTATTTATTTCAATCTAAAAAATGAAAAATTCACAGAAATAGATACAAACAGAACAGATTTACTTCTTTCTTACATACGTGTATGTTCACATTTCATATAATACTTGTACATATACACTAAATCTTTGTAAGCTCCTATTATGTGCAAGTATTAGTTGATCATGCCCAAACTATGTAGAGTAAAATAATGTGAAATCTCCCATCATATGTATACCCATCATAACAAAATATAATTATAATAGCTGGTATCAGAATCACTACAAACAACTTTCTGTGAACTTGTTTTATTTTACTTTCAACAAACATCTTTGATTAGTTTCCTCATCAGGAAATGTGTGCACAATCATATTAAAGATTCTGTACATTATCTAACATTCTGAATTCATAGAACTACATTGTACATCAAAAGCCAGCCTATCAATAATCTATGTATTATTTCTATGAAGTGTTCAATACAACTGAACAATGGCTGCATATATTTCTCTTGTATACCAGTGAAACTAAAAACAAGATCCTCTAGTGTGCTTGATAATTATTACATGAAAAAAATACTGCAATAAAAATCTACACAATTTTGATTGAGGTTGACAATGGATGAATGCGATCTTTGGACCATGAGACATTCAGAGTAGTTCTTCAAGCAGGCCTTGAATATAATTATAACCCATCCATGTATTGCCCTTTTTCATTCTGCCATGCACCTGGCTGTATAAGACAGAAAGTCCCATGTTTATCAAAAAGGCTTTGGTAAGAAAGTACATGCATGCATTATTCATAATTGGATTTATAAAAACCATATAAATAGTAATATCAGGGGCCCGTTGCAGAAAGAGTTGCGTTTAAACGCAAGCCAACAAATCAATCGCAAGTCCCAAATGCGTGCTGTTGATTGGTTGAAAATCAAGTTGCGCGTGATTTTTAGAGTTGCGATTGATTGCAACTCTTTCTGCAACGGGCCCCAGCTCTTTCTGACCTAGCAACACCAAATATGTCACATTTCTACTACTTAAATACTTAAAGCATAACATTTGAATTTGATATTGTTTTTTCAGGTAGGATTAAATCTTCTGTCACAATCTGCCTACTTACCATTTGTACAATCAATCTCTATTTCTATCTTGAATATCACTGACAAAATTTATTTTGTGGAACTTCAGGGGACCGTTTCATGAAAGATGTCAGCACTGAAAAGTTCAGGGACCAGTGTCTCTCAGCCAATCAAAACCAAGGATTTCACTAAAATAGTCAGCACTGACATAAATAGTCAGTGCTGACAACTTTCATGAAACAACCATCAGATTACTTCTCTGAAAACAAATTACCAGAGCAAGGAATGCCATCATCTCATAAACTACAGCACACAACAATTCAAGCGTTATCTTGGATAATATTTGATGCACTCTTGTATGTAAATGCAAGAGTTCATCAAACGTACATTCATGAAACTTCAAATGGATTAAATTTATGTCATAGTCATTCAGTCATGTTTACCTTAAATGGCATTGGTGCAAAGCATCACATGGTTTCCAGGGGCCCGCTCTTTGAGCCCTGGTAGGGGTTGATGGGGTGAAATCTTCCAAAGCTTTAAAATATGAGGACCCCTCTTCTAGGGCACAATGATTTCACTATCATTAATTGTAGGAAAGGATAGCAGTATTTTAAAAATCTGCTTCATATTGAAAAAACATTTCAATAAGAATTGCAAACGACACTTAACAAGTAGCAAAATGCACCAATTATATTCGTTAGCTTTATCAATGTATTCTTCCTATTGCTAGTAGTAAAATATGACGCCAGGAGCTCAACACAAATTCTATCACTTGCCGAAATACAGGCATAAATATAAACATCTTTCATTCAACAAGTCTTGTATTTCAACCAAGCTATAGACTAAGATTCAGTGTTCATATTTCATGTTATGTGGAACTGTATAATATAAATAATATTAATTTCACGTAGAACTGAAAAGCACATAGAAGTTGCATGTAATAGTCTTTCAAGCATACAAAATGAAGTACAAGACTGAAACAAATAATTGAAAAAAAGTGTATCTACTCTCAAAACAAAATATAAAATAGCAGAATGCTATCTAATATATCATTGATCATTTCTCACATAAAGAAAAATCTCTTTTGAAGAGGAATTTCACCCTGAAGAAAAGTCTGTGGTAAACATACCAGAAAAAAATATATTGAGTTTTTTAATTGTGACGTCATATACTAGCAACTGCCCCATATTTATGTAAAATGCACAAATATCAATTTCAATGATCCATGATGACAATTTTTTTCTGTTTAATACTGAAGGTACAATAAAATTAAACCAATATCATTTTTCTTTTAGAAAATTACATTTTATATTATTTTTACTACATGCTATATGAGAAAGCTGCTCACACCCCCCCCCAAAAAAAAGAAGAAAATATAAAAATTGAGTAAAATAAAAATTCTTATTTTTTGTAATCAATGATGGGTTTCCTTCAAACCTTCACCAATATTTTCATTACTATTTATTTTCTGCTAATTTTACAATAAACTTTTTGTCTGGGTGAACTTCCCCTTTAAAAGATTATGCTTCATTAGTCATTACAAATCTAATCATTACACAAACCAGGTATTCTCTATCTACATTTATGAAATAACCCTACTTTTTGTTTACTGCCCTTCCAAATGAAAACAAAAATACAAGTGCAAACTTGAAGTAATTGTATTTTCAAATGTCTAGTACACTCTCAAAAAATACCTGATTTGCACATATAGACAAGAATCAAACACTGAACATTTCATCAAATTGGATGCTCACATGTAAAATAAGTATGACAATTTAAAGTTTTGCTTTATTTTTAAAAAGTATATAACATACACAATGGATGGTATTAGTGCAAATTAATGGATTAAGGAGATATCTGCCAGCTTATTTTTTTCTTTAGTTTAGGATAAATGGCAATAACTGTTATAGGTGTCCAACTACTTTTTCAAGTATAACCTCTGCATACATGGAGAGATTGATTCCAAAAGATACTAAATACACTGGATTAAAACTCCAGTTATTGATATCAGATAGTTGCAGGTGTGGGCCTGTCTTTGAACAGAAGTTTTAACGTCAATAACAGCCATGAGAAAATGCAATTATTTATATTTCCACAAATGTCTGGTAAACAAATGTATCTTATTGAAAGTGAATGACAGATTTAGTACCTTTTAGAACCAAGGTACATCTAGTCACCATAGCAGACTGCGGAACAAAATTTGGAACAAATGCAACTCATCAGGGCCTCTTATACAAAGAGATGAAGTCTATATTTACCATTGATAGTAATTTTTTTACATGGTTGCCACATACTTACACATATGATTAATTGTACAATTGATTATCTTTTCTGTCATAGGCCCAGGGCAAGTTTCACAAAACTTTCAAAAGTGCAAATTACATGTACATGTAGCCAACAATCGAAATGCATTAACATGTTACCCTACAATATGCCACCAAAGAAGGACTCCTTTGTGATTTGGTGAAACTATTCCTGAATATATGATAAAGTTGAGGAAGAAAACTAAATTGTTGCACTTCTGAACATTCAGAGTGAAAAACAAAATAGAATAAAGCTTGTGTTTCTGAAACACAGAGCAGACTGCAAGTATTGATTTTACTTGGCAATGAATAACTTGGTAGCATGAAACTTATGAATATATATATATTGACCACTTGTGAAAATATGATAAAGTTTCATTGGCCACCTTGCTGGTCATAAAGAACATCATCCAGGTTAGCTACTGCTTTTATACGTCTTGACAAAGATATTAGATATGTCTACTATGACTTAATTCCAGCCTAAAAGGGAAAATGAACATGGATTTACTGATCTATTGGACTGGTTGATCTACTGTGTTGGTTGTGGAATCTGATGGCTTCATAACGTCAGGCAGCTCTGGGGGATTGGAGTAGGGTGTGATGTTTAATTGCTCAAAGTCAGCACCTTCACCTGCAAATAGAAGGGTGGAGTGCATTAATAAGGGCTAATAAAAAACATAGAGCCTTTTGGGAACATTATTTCAAACTCAGCTTTGACAGAATAGATTATTACGAAAACGAAACACTTCTGTCGGATGCTTACAAGATTATTCAGGCACCTAAACACAAGTCTGGCATGGCTTTCAGCAGGAAGCTCACATCTTTTTGTCAATCTTTGCAAATCATACACAAATACTAAGGAATATGAGAAGCAGGATTCCCACTCAAAAACATGACACATACATCTGATAAGGTACCTTAGAAAGCATGTTTTGAGACAAGAGAAAGTCAAATACCTCCCCCTCCCCCTATCCCAAAAGCTAAAATTTCATTTGTTAAAATGTGTCTTATGGAATCTGTTTCATTAAAGGAGAATGAAACCTTTGGAACAAGATCGCTTGTGTGAAAACAGAAAAATCAAAGAAACAGATCAACGAAAGTTTGAGAAAAATCTGACAAATAATGAGAAAGTTATGAGCATTTGAATATTGCGATCACTAATGCAATGGAGATAGCGAATTGGCAATGCGACAAAGATGTGTGATGTCACTTGTGAACAACTCTCCCCATTACTTTAGTATATATTTCACTAGAACTGCCTTTTATCACATCTATCCATAAATCATGTGTTCTGTGTACATGAGGGCATGTAATACATATTTTTTAAGAATACATCATGGATAAAGAGTTTGTATCATCATAACAAAAAGCAAAAAGAGACATTTTGAGGGTATTTTATAGTCCACCAAAGGGAAAGTTGTTCATCAGTGACATCACACATCCTTGTCGCATTGCCAATGTGAGGATCTCCATAACATTAGTGATTGCAATATTCAAATGCTCATAACTTTCTCACTATTTGTCCGATTTTTCTCAAACTTTCTTTATTCTTATTCTTTGATTTTTCTGTTTCTACACAAGCCTATTTGTTCCAAAGGTTTCATTCCCCTTTAAAGGTCAAGTCCACCTCAGAAAAATGTTGATTTGAATCAGTAGAGAAAAATAAGACAAGCACACATTTCAAAGTTTCGCTTATTTTCAACAAAATAGTTATATGAACGAGCCAGTTACATCCAAATGAGAGAGTCAATGATGTCACTCACTCACTATTTCTTTTGTTTTTTATTGTTTGAATTATACAATATTTCAATTTTTACGAATTTAACGATTAGGACCTCCTTGCCTGAAGCACAAAATGTTAAACCAATGGAATTCCACGTGTTCAGGGCAAAATAAAACTTTGTTTCACAGGACAATGAGGAGAAAATTAGAATATTTCATATTTCATATAATGAAATACAAAAGAAAGAGTGAGTGATGTCATCAACTCTCTCATTTGGATGTAACTGGCTCGTTCATATAACTATTTTGTTGAAAATAAGCGAAACTTTAAAATGCCATAACTTTCTTATTTTACATCCAATCTTGATGAAATTTTCAGTGTTATGCTTGTTGAATTTTTCTCTTTTTATTCAAATCAAGTTTTGTTGGAGTGGACTTGTCCTAATTAAGGTTTGCATGGTGGCTACAATAACGGCAAAGTTATGATGATTGTAAACCATTTTATACACCCATCCGAGTTGGGACGTATTATGGTACCACGCTCAGTGTCTGTCCGTCTGTTAACTTTTCCTTCTAAACGCAATAACTTCAGTAACTTCAGTTTAACTTAACCTAGGCTCACATAATTTGGATCCCAGGAAGCTATTGAAATTGAGGTCAAAGGTCAAGTTCACAGTGACATGTTTTCATCTTACCCTTCTGAAGTCTTTGTAAACACGATAATTTCAGTTTAACTTAAACTAGGCTCGTATAATTTGGTATGATACTAGCATGGATCCCAGGAAGCCCATTGAGTTTAAGGTCAAAAGGTGAAGGTCAGTGACATGCTTTCATGTTACCCTTCTGAAGCCCTTGTAAACGTGAAAACTTCAGTTTAACTTAACCTAGGCTCATATATTTTGATGTCTATGATACTAGCATGGATCCCAGGAATTCTATTGATTTTGAGGTCAAAAGGTGAAAGGTCAAGTCGCCACCTTCTACTTTTCTTGCTTGACAAATAACTCCATTTTCTGCGTTACAGGCAGGCGTATTATGTGCTCGCCCCAGCAACACTCTTGTTGAAATACCCCTGCTTGACAACCTCCTGTTTGCAATGCTTTCTCCTATATCACAATGTGCCTTTGTCACACACTAGTAATCAAAATAAAAAATCTCATAAATAACCACTTTTCCAGATTCTTCAAAGTCTATCTTCCTTAATCAGAGATTAACGTTTCATTGTTCTGTGTTCCTAACCTAGGTATTTTGCAATGTATGTGTATCATTATTATATGTTTTCCCCTGTCTTATTCATTTTTAAATGTGTGTTGGGCACCATGAGTGTCAGTGCCTGGCACATACATTTAGTGATGAAATATCCTGTAACTTGTAAGTCTTGCTATACATTTTATATTAAAAGCTTGTAATAAATATTACACAAGTGATGACAATCCCATCTGACAAATGCCGAAGTAGAATGCAAAATTAACATGAAGTCAATGATACAAAAATATTAATGATTTGTTAAAATGTACCAGCACTGAAAAAACTTCCCCATTAATTAGTATTTCAAGTGATGGGCAGAAAAAAATTAACGGATAGCCCGAGGCAGTATATCTTACATTCTCTGAAGGCAAGCCCAAGCATGGCTGGTGCTTGTGCCTTGGCAGTGTTGCTTGTTAGTCCACAGTCTCCCAGTGTCTTGGTATCATCTAGTGTGTCTCCATCCTTGTACAGCTGTTGGTCTTCTGGTGACTTCTTGGTAATGCCCTCAATGATTCGCTTCAGTTCAAATACAGTGTTCGTCTCCTTTGCATCAGTGAAGATGGTCGTCTTCTGACGCTTGATCATCAAGAAGACATCCTGAAAGTGTAAACATTTAGGTACAACAATCAATAATAAACTGGTTTATTATCAAAAGTCTGTTTTTTGTTATCTAACTTAAATAAACCTGTATTTGTACCTTGTGAATCAGTATTCAATGAAAAAATTAAGAAACCGGTTTATTGAACATTTAATCTTCATAGCATGGGGAGCTGCTTGCTGGCTGAGACCTTCACTAGAAATGATTCATGCATCATAACCATGCACAGAGAATTGGGGCATGTAGGCGAGAGTGAGGTAAATAAGGCCACCTTATTTTATCCATTTAATGTAAAGCAGTAGAAACATGATTAGATGTCTAAGACTAAATCTAGTGTAGACCAACATTATCCATAAAAAAAGTTTAAACTATTCAGCCTAATTTGCATATCAATGAGCCATAAATGTTTTTGTCGGGTGGCCTTATTAGCCCCACTGAAAATGGGGCAAATGAGGCCGCCTGATTAAAACCTATTTTATGTTGCTGTATTCAAAGTAAAAATGATTGAGTTGGTTTGATACATTCACTAAACATTTACTAGTAACAATTACATTATAAACATTTACATGTACCATAGTTATTTACCAAAACACCCCCATCTCAGGAAAAAAAGATTATTGGATTGTGTTTTCTACAGTCAGTTATATTATTATGTATCTGGGTATTTTATTGGTAGTGGGCCCATACATTTTATATTATCAAGTGAAGTGTGGTGATGTCTACACTACATTTTAAAGTAATGACAGATGGGCAATTCCGTAAAACAACAATACATCTGACCTCCATTTTTCTCAAGTTTTACTTCACTTCATAAACTGACCAAGTCATGGTCATTTGTCAGCATTATAGACTGTCATAAAAACCAAAAATCAGAGACTGAAAATTTGATGAAGGTCAAACATATATTGGGTTGGATGTACATATTTTAAGGAATTGCCTAGATATTAGCATCTGAGCATTAATTATGTATTAATCCAGGTGGCCTCATTTGCCCCATCGGACATGTTGAGTTCATAGGCATCCAGTCAGAAAAAATAGAGGAAAAGTGGTGAAATTTACTACAGTTCTGGCACGTGCAATAATAACTTCCACAAGTAAACTAAGATTAAAATTTATACACATTACTGGGTAGGTACAGTACTAGCCTCTCCAAATTGGCAATGCTACTTTCAAATTTTTATTTTGAGGTGCTACTTGGTTTATACTCCTTTTGGTCATTTGCACTGGGCTGTGAGACGTTCTCTATGCTCAAAATCTGTGCTAAGGAACTCTCTCAAATACTACATGAACAGTACTCCATTTGACCCTATCATTCTAGAGCAGTGAGCTAAAAACTAACACTGGGCCTTATTTACCCCACTCTCCCTTATGTGTATGCACGGTGTCATGTGCATGCAAACTTTATGGTCTGCTGAAGCTTATACTAAAATATGTGACATATTTGCATATAAATGAGCCATGTCGAGATGTCATCCCAGAAACGAGAGGAACGCCTCTGGCAAGCGATTCAATATAGCAGAAGTGCTGACTTTGAATTTTATTCACAAAAATACTTGTACCATTCATAATGGAAACAAAATACTAAGTTCATTGACTCTACATGACCTTTGGCCTTGATCATGTAACCTAAGACTCGTGCAAGACGATCCATGATTTTGACAATATATAGTAATAGCAAGTGTCCGTTTTTTCATATTCTGATATTTCATAGTGACTAAGAATGAAATAAAAAAAATCAACTAATCTATTTGTTCATATGCTTTCTGTTTTTTTTCATATTTCTCTATTTTCATTGTTTTGATATTCTTTTCATATTGCTTCAATTCTTTTCATTGATTAATATTAACAACATAGCAGATGAATTAAAGAACAGATAACATTTATTGTTTCACCAGTCTGTATTTATTAATTACTAGTAGACCACCTTTGTAATTATTACTTTTCAAACACATCAATCACTTTCTTTCATAGAAATTTCACTAAACACCGAGTTAGATGGAGTTTTTTTTGGTGATTTTGTATGTTTTGTAAGTTAGATATTTGCATGCAGCGCTACATGTGGAGGGTGATTTGTATCCAAGCAACAGCCATTATGTAGACCCAAAGCTTCTGTCTCTGTTATGTTGGTTGTACCGCTGAACTCCGTTGGCTCCACTCACCAAATACTGATACCAAAGTTCTAGCGTAATCTGCACAGGGGACTCAATGGCTGTATGTTTATGTATTAAGTTCGGATAAAAACAGGGAAGTGAAGTTGCGTGACAGCCCAAGTAAGTCACTGTTTTTTCCGCTTTTAAGTTTATTTTTCCCCGTTTTGGTGCATTTCAGGCCAAAACGGTATAATAATCTCTAGTTTGGTACAGTTCGTTTTATATATTTTTATGAAATAAAGACAAAATTCAATGAGACCCTTCGGGGGGATTGTTACTCCTCTAATGGCGGCGGCATGCTAGCGAGCCGTCTGTGTACGAGGAGAAATTTTAAAAAATTTAAAAAGTTAAAAAACTCCTCGAAACAGACGGCTGCTAGCTCTGTCTACCATTTATGATGCTTTTCACCCTGACCAGCATGTAGCACGGCTCCATTGTTTTTTTGTTTTTTAATATGTATAAAAGTTTATTTGTATCATGATTTGTTCAGATAATTAGGCCTAATTATAAATTGACTGCAATGGGGCCTGGGGCAGTAGATTGTGAATTTGTTTATTGTAATAACTCTTCTTCTTCTGGAAACAGTACAGTCCACCGTCTGGTGTATTGTCGTACTGGGTCACTCGGTCACATTTGCTCTACGGCAGCCGCAAGGGGAGTTCATACTTGTATTGTAAACAGCCGTTTTAACATTTTTTTTGTTATGCCACTGGGCACATATGAAATATCATCTTACCATATAATTCAACACTTTTTGAGTAAGTTAGGGCCTACCTCCCCCCCCCACCCCAGGTCTAATCTAATTAAAATCTATGTCTGTGTAGGAGCAAAACCGCAATTGAAACAAATGGAAAAGAGACATTAAATTCCAGTCTAACACAACAGAAACAGATTCTAAATTCACACACAGTGCAGTGCACAGTGCGAGTTAGCTCAGGAATTGGGAACACGATCACGGGCACGCACCGTGCAAACGGGGAACACAGCAGCGGCCACAGACCACAGTCACACACTAACGACCACGGATCATAATCATGGCGAGATCTAAGTACTTTAGCTATAAATCTCGAAAAGTGTAGTGATGATAATAAAACTTACCATGCTGTCACTTAAATCGTCGATCTAACACCAAATTGAGGTATAATTTTTAAAGTGATCGGAATTAGTATGCTTGGTTCAAATTAGCAGCAGAAACATCAACAAAGCCGGGTCAAGAGATATACGAGAAGTGCCGACCGGTACAATTTGGCAACGTAAGATGTTTGTAAAGTACGGATTTAAACAAAAAACAGTGGCTAAATTAAAAATAAAATTGGCAAAAAGTCCATTGAAATAATTCATTTGTATAAAATATATTTTTATTTTGATCATATGAACTTTATTTATGGATTATTTATAGTTTTGGTATAACTGTTTCATTTAGTTGCCGATATTGTTGGTTTCCAAGAAAGAGTCTATCATGAATCCAGTGAAAAGGGTTTATATCGCAAATTCCCGCTCCGCTTGCCGAGCACCCTTTCTCTCCGATGCATGTACCAACTGAACATTTAATATAATTTATGGGCTATACCCGGGGGGGGGGGGGCCACTTCCATTCACGAGTGGATACCATGCGCGACCATGGGGTCTGGAAAAGCACCATAAACACGTAATTTCCATATTCTGAAAATGCACCCCTTAACAAAAGTGAAACCCTACCCTTAACAAGTATTGGAAACAAAACGATACTCTTGGCAAATATTCCCTGAAATGAACCCCTAAACAAGTACAGGAATGTTTTATTGTTACGGGTCCTTCGGTCGTCGGCTTTACCTTATTTGGTTTAGTACGACCCCACCTTCTACACCTCGCGCAAATTGGACTCTAAACACGAAGTGTTGGGGCAAAAAGGACATCCTTTAGAAAACATTTTAATTTTGTTTTATCATCCCGACAATTTCGACCCTAAACACGTAATTTTCCTAGTGAAATAGATACCCTTTTTTCATTATTTTTGTGTTTTTGACACCCTTATCACGTTACGTACGTAACGTGCCCTATCGTGAAAAAGACATCCTTTTTACGTGTTTTTTTGGTCGCGCATGGTATCCACTCGTCAACGTAAGTGGCCCCCCCGGGGGGCTATACCATTTAAGTTTGATGTTGTTTTATGGCGATGGTGATATCTGACAAAGGGGCTCCAAAAGGGCTTCAAATGTGCCTAACAAACTTAAATTGGTGTCCCATTCCAAATATGATTTTGAGGGATTAAGAACTGGAGGCTATTTCATATTTCTTTATCGGCTTTATACCCAGCAGACCGACAGACACATTATGACTTGGCCCCCTTTGGCCCCATGCCTATAGCTCATGAAATCCGATTTAAGCGCCCAACCCAAAGAAAACTCCAAACTTTCAATGCAATAGCGTAATCAAGAGTCAGAAATTTTGAGGGGGCCATGCATATACGGGGCAAAATTTATAAAAAGCTGCGAGCTAGCAGTGAGAAACTTTGACTTTTTACCCCCCCCCCCCAAAAAAAAAAAAAAAAAAAAATTCATTGATTTTGACACACTCGTCAAAAATCATATATTACACTTTACTTCCAGTTGTGGAGGTCCCCAATCTGTGCGCCAGTGTTTGCAATTTATTTTGGGGTCATAAAACCGCCTCCACTGGCCACCACTATAAGCAGCACCCAACCGGAAATAAGCTATATCAGGAACCATGAGCCATGCATCAGGCTGCATGAATTCAAGGGTTTATTTCTTTAAAGAAAAATCATGCTAATTAAATATGATTATCTTATACAACGGTTTAATTCAAATGCCTTTATGTATGTTGGTAGGCCTGTATGTATTTTTATGAAGTAACAGCAATGAAGATGCAAAAATATTCCTAAAATAACATGAAAGAAGATCACACTGAGAGAAAAATCATGCAAGGAAAGGGCCTTTATACTTATCTATTTTATAAAATAAAAATCAGATATAAAATAAAATCATGACTTTGTTTAATTTAAGATGATAAAGCAGTAGGCCTACTTATGGACATGGTCAACTAAGACCGTTATAGACGATATCACGCACTCAGTCATAACTTCGTTTGTATTTTATCTTAATATAGGCCTACAGGCATACATTTTAATTATCAATATACATGTATTTTATGATCAAAAGAATCTTTTCTAAATCACGATAAAAAAACAATGATGACTTTACATTTAAGAATCAAACAAACGTTTACATCAATGGAGGGCCGTATCATATGGGATGTATAAAAACAGTATTTTATCAAAACCAACTTATTATTCGGATGAACTACTTCCTTATTAACAATGCGAATAAGAATTGTTTGGGGTGTGCTTTTTTGTAAGTCATAAAATTATATCTGGTAGGTAGCCTGAGGGATCGGAGGTCTCGGCCCCCAGAGCCCGAACGATTTTTTTTTCTTCTGGAGGTGCTGATGTTAATCTGGAAAGCCCCCCCCCCAAAAAAAAGGGGGGGTTAGGGTTAGGGTAATAACAAAATGGCAGTCAAATTGATCCTGAGAAACAAGAAAAGCAAAAAAAAAAGAGAGAGAAAGATTTTCCCCATGAAATAGAGGTCAAAATGGTTCCGAGAAATTTGAAAAGCAAAAAGAAAAGAAAACAATAAAAAACACAAAATGAAAATGATTTTTTGTTATATTTTTCCATTTTTACCCATCTTCCTGAATACATGGGGATGTTGCCTATGGAGAATAATGCATGAAGTACCCCCAATGAAATTCGTATAGAACTGGTGAATCGTTTTGTAAGACTCTTTTTTAAACCAAAAGTGTCAATAGCATTCCCGGGATAGCATTGGATTCTTTCACCCGGCGAACACGACCTCCGTTGCCAATAACGAAACCCCACCCTTACACATACGACCAGAAACGACACAACACAACTGTCAAGACAGAAGTAGGTGCCACTTCGTTTCATCATCTCTCACGCGCAAGATGACTATATCCTGAAAGGTTTAAATCCCCAACAAGAGATGTAAAAGGACTACATCAAGTGAATGAAGGTAAGAAACAGTCATTTTTCAAGTATTATCATGTCTGAGTAAAGAAATAAATAATCTGTTGTCTCACGATGCGGCAAACTGAAATTGCGACGTTTCGACTGCTCCTGCTAGTCTTACTCAGATTCAGCTACCACGATGATCAACATCTTCCGTACTATTATCATGTCATTTCATTAAAAAAAAATCAATAATTCTTTCAGTTATTATATAGAATTTAAAAGCATATTATACATAAACAATAAAGGTGGACTATTAAATATTGCTTTGTAGCGTAAAAATGATTATCGTAAAAAAATAAATAAATAATAACGTGAATGAATATTCAAATATTAAAAAAAAACCTGGGTTGTTTAGAGATGGACGGCAGTTATCCCATATACATGTATATAACTTTATATTATGCAATTGAGAAAGAGAAAGATATTAGGGAGCCTATATGTATAGGATGCACATTAATTTTGGAGTTCCTATGAAAAAAAAACTCGCAACATCTATATACACGAATTTTAATTTCAGTATCGAACTCTGAACTTAATATTTTTCTTTGTATTGTTGTCTGCCGATTTTTTCCTGTATCTTAAGGTTGACTGATTCATGTTTATAGCATGGTTTATTGTTGTTCATTACCAATTGATTTCATATTTATAGGCATGTAAAATGAATTGCAAATTTATATTGTTTTCGTTGTATACAGCAATAAAACCAATAAATGTGGACTTTCAAATGTATATACTATTACTAGCAACATAATTTTAGTGCAAAAAATGAAGGTCTATATATACCCCACAACAGAGGCAGAAGATAATGTGACCAAAACCAAAGTTGCCGTGTGTCCTTTGCTTGATGTTTTTCTTCTTTGTCCTTCCTAGATAATAGAGTCGGTGTTACGATGACAGCTTTGCAATGTATTCTCATATTTCTGATCCCACTTGGTAAGAATAATTTCTTCTCTATATCTGATCCAATATCTTCATTTAAAAAACAGTTCATACTAATTTATAATAAAAAACAGTACGGTTGTTTAGAAGCGTCGCAGCAGTGCATGCAGATGGATGCAGATATAATCACTCCCGTCAAGGCAATAAGAAACTCAGTGATTCACTAATATTGGATATCACTTCAATACGTATTTATAATTATCTGGTAAACAATTGTGTTTGAATTTGCTGTAATTGTGGACATGAAATAGAAATGTATAATGGGACACGTGTTTTGAAATATGTCATAATATATCCACATTGAATATAGCATATCCCGGATGAGTAAAAAGGAGTCACAGAATTGTTTAATGCCCTAGCTGACGCCCCTGAGAGTATCTCGTCCAGAATAATTTGACACAATATTGTATGTATAGTATTATGTGTTCATAGGCATAATCAAGAGGCATTCTTTGATGTGATATTCGATCTGTGCATGTCAAAGTATAAGACATGAGACGCAGTAAACCATGATTCTAAAATGTGTTAATTATTCTCATGTTAATTATTGAAAATATTATTTTCACAATAAGGTTTTTTTTTGTAAATCTTGTAGAATAATGGATTCGTGGACATCTGGGGCCATTTCATAAAGCTGTTCGTAATTTAAGAGCGACTTTTAGAACGACTGATGAACCTTTCTTACGCGCTAAATAATCACCAATAAAATGGTGAAAATCATTTACCAGAAGAAATGATCACCAATCGTTCTTAAATCGCTCTTATACGAACAGCTTTATGAAACACCACACCTTACTTCGGCATAAATGGAATTTGAAATAATTAAAAAATGAATATATACCTCCTAGAAATTAGCCCCACATAAATACAATTTACATACCGCTTAATCATTAATGATATCAAACATGTCAAATCATTTAGGAGAATTCTGTGTTCATGGCGATTTTCCCCATTATATTTATGATTTTGAAGAAGAAAGAATTAAATAGATGTATTTTCTTGAAAACACAGAATACACGTGTTGGAAATAAATCGAGCCCATTTTGGGTCAACTTCCTCCCCCAATAACATTCTTTAACAAAAACGAAACCGCCTCCTGTAAAATACATTGAAAATGCGTTATTTAGAATTAAGCAAAATGGTAGGCATAAGCAAAAAGGCATGTATACCCCTCGATGCTTGAAAATTCCACACATAATAATTCCTAAAATATTCTTCACGATGGATTATTGCCATGGAAATCACCATCTTGTGGTAGGCTATATTATCAATGATTATGCGCATAATTTACTGTGTCACCGCGTCTTATCTTCATCAACCAGGTTTCCGAATTTACTCACTATTTATTTGCATTTTGATGATTTCCACATTCACCGTGATAGCAATGTTATGATAATAGCACAGGATCTCTTTCCTGTAAAAGACTTGTAATAGTAACAAATGCTCATTTTCTAAAACAAGATTTTGGAGAAATAGTTATAAGCACAGTCTTCATGAATATGATTGATGAGGCTCCTCACTATTCTTTTATCTATAAGTCTTTTGTCCTCCAAAATTTTAAAAATGGGATAAACTACCGATTCACTGCATGTGTAGAGCAATCATTACTGAAACCTAATTTGTTATAGGGGTATGTAAATATGGAATGATTATGATTTCATATAATACAATATGCAAATCTAAAAAGGAAAGTTGGACCATTTCATCATCAGCATCCGTATACCTATATTGCATATTTATAACAGCATCCATATAACTTATCCACGAAATATCATCAAACTTTATAATTCATTAACTGCATTATATTTCCATGATTTTAATGAAATTTTAAGCATTTTGCCTATTGAATTTTACTCTATTATATGTTGATGTTATAAGTATTTTCTGCCTGGAGCACCCGCGTTTAAAGTAGAGATTGATTGAAATAACGGAAATTGAATCGAGATGGAGCTGAAAATGTTGGATGGAGAATGTAGGGTCAGAGAGACCGGAGAAAGAGAGAACCCGGGGCCCGACGGCGGTTGTCACTGCCATTGACAATGTTGAAGAGTAGACAACATCCGCGGAAAAAAAACAGAAAAGAGGTGAAGTTTTCGCGGGTAGGCACGAAGCGCGAATAGAATGTCAAAAAGGCCAACCCCCCCCCATGATTCACGATTATCTAAACCTCGAATACAATATGTAATTTGAACCAATTGACAAGAAGCCAATCAGGGTCTGAATGCCGCAATACCAACTGTACCAACGTCCGCAAACTTGCCCACACAAGACAAAATATGGGGCCATTGCTAGAAGGTCCATGATGGGACAAAATCCCAACACAGCACACGCAGAGCTAATTGTAGCTGAAGTAATGTTGTCGGCTCAATGCCAAGCCGCTCCTCAGTCCAGTCATCGAGACCCCCCCCCCCCCCCCGCCCCCAAGGCGCGGATCCAGGAGGGGGCCGAGCCGGCCCCCCTATTTTTTGGCTACCTGCAAAAAAAGTGTTCTCTTTACCTTCATCGAAACGATAAAAAAAACGGAAAGAAAAGTAAGAAAGAGGTATTATTCCCATGATGTGTAATTTACAGCCTCGTAACGGCCTGTCCGACCCCGAAAGGAAACAAGAAAAAAGAAGGGGAAGAATTGGAAAATAGCCTTTATATTAAAAAAAAAATCGCTCGCGCTTCGCGCTCGCATTAATAGCCTGTGTAATGAATGTCATTCAAGAGGATTAAATGGCACTTAATATATCCAATTCTGAAATCAATTTGCACACAATATTTTAGCTCGCATATTAAGCGTTCATTATTTTGTTTGATTTACACAAATAATATATATCAAAATTTTCAGCTCGTGCTGCGCGCTTGCATTGTTTTATTTGTGAGATACCTATCCTCTTTGGAAATTATTACCAAAATTTCTCAAAATGCCCCTTTATCATGTGAGTATATGAAAAATTTAAGCTCGTTCTTCGCGCTCGCATTTAATTTTTTGAGACACACAGCTTGTTCTTTATTGAAATAAAAACACGCTTAGACTGTCCAGTTTTCAGGTCGGAATATCAAAAATTTTGAGCCCGTGCTCCGCACTCTCATTATTTCATTGATGATACTTGTACACTCTTCATTAATCACTAAAAAACAGTCGATCCTATAATTAAGTCCCTTTTCACGTACATTACTACATTAAAATTTCGGCTCGCGCTTCGAGCTCGCATTGATTAGTTGGATACTTATCTTTGTTAATGATTATAAAAACTGCTCAGAATCTTCAGGTCTAAGGACAAGAATTTGAGCACGCGCTTCGCGCTCGCATTATATATGAATTCCAACAATAAAAACTAAATCTTTAGTCTTGAGTTAGGACTACCCCTTTAAAAAAAAACAAAAAAAATCAAATTTATAGCGGCCAATCGAGAAAAAATGTTGATGAAAATGTTTTTCGCCCCCCCCCCCCTATTGGCGAAAGCTGGATCCGCCCCTGCCCCCCGTGCACCGGCCGTCCACACGGAAAAAAAACTTTTGATAATACAAATGTCCCATTTTCACCCTCTATATAGTCAGACCGCAGCTCGCGCAATAAAAGTGGAGACGATGAAGAAGAGATACATTGAATAATGAGAGGAGGAAGCAGCAGATGGGGGTTTGTAACACCTGTGAATTGAGATAAAAACGGATAAAAACAAACAGGCGCGCCGGAACACTTTCAGTTTTGGGGGGCAAAATCCCGAAGGGGGCACAATATTTTTGACAGCGTGATATACCGAAGCGATCGAGCGGGAGAGGCTGTGGGACCCCCCCCTCCCCACGGTAAGGACTTTGTGTAAAAATGGAGTATAAAAGTTGCGTTTCTAAGAGCATTAAAAAATAAATTTATTGAGAATTAAACAGTATTGGAGTTCATTTTGCTCCTTCTTTTTCCCCCTCTTCTGACCCAGACTGGTGTTTCTTCATGATCAGGGTCGCAGTTCCAGCAAATTACGAGCCTTATTGCAAATGAAATTGTTTAAAACCAATGTAATATAGGCCTTTGACCGTACGCAGCCGGGGGCCGCCGATCGAGAGGGCAAAATTCACCAAAATTGTGCACGAAATCCTTCAATTTTATTCTAGAAAATGCAAAAGCTCCCCCATCACAAGCCCCCTCGCTCTTAAGTTTCTTCGAAAATTTAGGTCTTGCAGCCCCACCCACTCCCGGATTTTTTTTTTTTTTGCAAACGTCCATGGATAACAAAAGCTGGGATGAACCAGAGCTAGCTGCCATCTCGATCTGATTAGTAACAGGTAATGGGAAGAAGTTTTGGAATCTAAAATACATAAGTGCTATATCATATGAGCTGAAATAGTATCAGACAAAACGCTTTCCAATCATGCCAATGAAAAGGAATAGAGGAAAATACGGGGCTGTGAAAATATCTTAAGATTTTTTTTTATAGTTGAGCAGTACTGTAACGCTTATTTTTTCTTTTATATTTTTATTTACATTTTTATTCATATCTCGGATAATATGAGTCCGGTTAAGAAGACACTCTCACAGATTATTTTATTTTTTTCATGTCTAAACATTATCTCTAAGTTGCTTTCGAGTGGGATTCATCATTTTCACAATATGAATTATAATCCTCTACACATGATTATTCTGTGTATAATTTTCTAATAACATGTCTATATTGCGTTGAAATGACCTTGGTATTTTCTTTAGGGCACTGCCTTGTTATGACTGTATCAACTCAATTTATATTTAGTTGAAAATTAAATAATTGAAACAAGTTTCTCGAGATGTTATGGTTTCTGGCTTGACAGCTATGACATAGATCTCGGGGGGAGGGGGCACTTCCATTCCTTGCGCGACCATGGGGTCTCGTAAAGCACCCTAAACACGTAATTTCCATATTCTGAAAATGCACCCCTTAACAAGTATTGGCGTGTGAAACCCTACCCTTAACAAGTATTGGAAACAAAACGATACCCTTGGTATATATTCTTTGAAATGAACCCCTAAACAAGTAAAGAAATATTTTATTGTTACGGGTCCTTCGGTCGTCTGCTTTACCTTATTTGGTTTAGTACGACCCCCACCTTCTAAAACCTTGCGCAAATCGGACTCTAAACACGAAGTGTTGGGGCAAAAAGGACATCCTCATAAAACGTTTTAATTTTGTTTTATCATCCCCACAAATTCGACCCAAAACACGTAATTTTCCTAGCGAAATAGATACCCTTTTTTCATTATTTTTGTGTTTTTGACACCCTTATCACGTTACGTACGTAACGTGCCATATCGTGAAAAAGACATCCTTTTTACGTGTTTTTTTTTGTGGTCGCGCATGGTATCCACTCGTCAATGTAAGTGCCCTCCCCCCCCCCGGACATAGATTCCATTATGTTGCTCGAGGAACTAGTGTTCACGCGCGTTAGTGATATCGGGTCCGGTCTGAGCGTTTCTGGGCGACCGCGCGTTTGTTAGACGACACAGCATCATAGAGTTATAAACCTAATCATTGGGGACCACTATCAATTTGCCATTCGCTTTGGGTCTGAAATGTATTCATTAAAAGGTTGAACGTTATCACACTGTAATAAGATGGAAAAGGGGCTTATCAAAGGTATGTTTCACAGAGGAACACTGTTCGTCAAAAGACGCGAGGCTTACTATGATAATGTATTTGCCCCGTCAGGGGCAAATTTTTTTCATTTTTGACAATGGAAATGACAATTATCAGGCAGAAAAGTGCCTTCGTTTACTTTTGTCCTTAAATAATTCATAATTTTTCTACTTTCAGGAGGGCACATTGGGGGGGCAAAATCTCGTTTTGCCCCCCCCCCCAAATTTTATTGGGGGGCAAGTGCCCCCCCCTGCCCCCCCGCTTCCGGCGCCCTTGAAAACAAATAATTCGACCCCATTATCTTTCTCAATTTATGAAAATAGAAATTTTAGAGTATATACCAATTATTCTGACAATAGATCCCTATTTAGAGTTTGCAAATTAATCTGGGACATCTGAATAAAATCCCTGTTTAAAGGGTGCAATTCTAGGACATCTCACAAAATCAGCGCCCAGGAATCATCGTTTAGAGTGTCCTAGCAACCTGCCCTTGAATCCTCTTTAGGGTGCTTTTGCCATGCAGGCTGGTTTTCGCGGATGTTATCAACTCTTCAACGGCAGTGACCCCCTCCCCCTCCCCCTTGGAGAGAGAACAAGAATGGGAAAGGGTGAGCTGGGGATGAGCGTCTCAAAATTGAGTACAAACAGAACTGAATACCAGGGGTCGGGGTGCATGGCATCGAAGGGGCAGGTCCCCATACTTCATTATCCATAAAAAGTGCCCCCACACATGCGAAATATGGAAAGAAAAAGCGGGAGGGTAGGATAGCTGGGATTGATTATTTAATATAATATACTGTACATATGTATTCATTTTTTGTCTTCGCTTCTTAAATGCGTCTATGTCCAAATAGCTTTGTCAACGATTAGAGGAGCTGTGTGCTCTCTGGATCATGTACCAACTTCCGTATGCCATTGCTCTCTGACCGACCACCGAAGCGGTTTGTATGTTCCAATCAGCTATTTGGATGTGTGGGAGGATGACCCATTCGGTTACCTAGATGCTTTGCAAGAGACCTTTGGGTTTCCGGACATTGACCATTTCGGGTATTCGGATGACTTTGAGGGCGATCCACTCGGCTTCCTAAATACGCAGCAGGATAAAGAGTATGACTATCCGAATCGTTTTGAGGATCACCAATTCGAGTATCCGGATATAGGGGAGGAGCTTAACTGCACTTACAGGTGTGAGGTAACCAAAGCAACAAAATATATTTCTCTTGCAAAAAAGTTAAATTATCTTTAAAGGTTGTCCAACCAAGTGAAACTTTAGATGTTTTTATCTAAAAAACATCAGAGAAGCAGATAGGTGAAAATATGAACAGAATTCGACAAACAAAAAACTCGAGTTGCTTTTTCATCACCATACATTATGCACTGGCAACCTAGGTGATGCCATTGAGATACAGGTGGGAACTCTTTCATTAGCTTCAATAAACAAAATGACTAACATGTATTTCCCAGAAATTTACATGGAGTATACTTTCACTATGTTCACGACGACATAAATGTTTTTTTTCTTCATTTTGACCCCAAGGGAAAGGGGGCTCAGGAGACGACCCAAAATTCATGATTTTTAAATACATAACAATTTCACCACATTGCCGATTTTGAATTTAGATTGTGTAATAGCGATCTCATCAAACATTCACAATGTTCTTATTCCTTGTCCGACTTCTTTCAAACTTCCTCAAATTTTTTTTTATACTTCCACAGATTTATTTTATTACCAAGTTTGAAATCCTTGATTAATGTGATATATTATGAGTTCTGCTTCTCTGTCAGTGAAATAATCTGCGATGGCTGACTTCCCTTTTCTTTTCTTCCACATTTACTTCTTGTCACCTCTATTATTTATTTAAAATCTATGTTTGTTATGATTATTGTCACGGCTAATATTTTTTCTTTAATAATTTATCAATGATATGTTAGTATTGTGATTGTAAAAAACAATAAACATGTTGAAATATGAAAAATGTGACCACTTTCTTACGAATAGTTGATCAACTGTAGATAAATATTCGTGAAACAAAAATCAGGGTCAAATTCTAGTTTAAGGTATGCAATTGGTATGAGATCCTAAAACCAAATTACATTCACTTTCAAGAATACATTTCTTACAATTTGAATGGACATTTCCAATAATACCGCTAATAAAACCTTTATTAATACACCTTTTTAATAATTTCTTCCCTTTCAACTATTTCTACACAATATAGATGAATATAATGAATGAAGGAATATCACTCTGTGCATCCATGCATGAAAACATATACATCATGATCCCTAGCTTATATTCTTATGGCTACTACTTGGCAACTGATGATCTCTACAAAGAAAATATTGAGGAAATTTGCACTAAACTGCAATATCAACGGACATCCTCCTTGTCAGGCAAGAAAGGGCATTTGTACCATATATGTGTGTGGGCGTGTGTATGTATGCATGTAAGGGTGCGTGTGTGTGTATATTCATAATTGGCTGTATGAGGGCAGGGAGTGGGAGAGAATTGGCATTTACCCTCCAAAATGTTGACAATTTTATTTTAATGCAAACTTTCATCAAATCCATCAAAGGCGAGCAGATCCTTCAATTTAGATTTGAATAGGCCTCTGACATTTTGTTTTATGTCATAAAGTAAAACGAAAGAAAACTTGTCTTGAAATCAGATGTCTTAGTTATATAAATCAGTTGCAATTATCTTTATTTCTTAACAAAATATATCCTAATAATGGCATGATCATGAAATTTCACTTCTATTGCATTTCCCACCACATCCTATATGTTCAAATAACTCAAATTATTCATTGTGTCATTACATACTTTTTCCTTACATTATGTCATTCTTTTTCTTTTACTTGGATAAATATCTAGAATTAGAAATACTTATTTACATAATATTAATCGTATTGGGTGAATTCTGATTTTTCTTAGACAATTTTTACGGATGCGGAGACTTTAAGTGGTGTCATAATTTCCCAGATGAGGCCGTTAATGATACATCACTTGAAACTGGAAACCAGAAAATGAAGGTAAACTATGTAAGGAATCTTCTATTTTTCACCTTACCATTTCAAATACATAATGTTAAAACCATAAACAGAATCAAACATTGTTCACAATATTTGAAATTAAAATTAGAATTAGCTTGTGCGAAAGTGATTTCTCTTTAAAAGAGGAACTATATACTTATGTGTTGTGAAATACTCAATATATTTTTGCTTGATAACATGGAACTATATAAGTATTAACTATTTTAATTGGTTTCACTGCATACAAATAAGGCATTAATATATGATTTACAGATGTTATCAGCACAACTGGATGCAATACATTCCAAGAATGATGACACAATACTGAATCCAGGATGTGCATATAAACAATATAAAACATAAAACAAACCTCCATAAACACATCAGAAGTTTGTTTATTTCTTTTATGCTAAAATTGCATAACGTTATTACAATTACTACATGCTTTGTTTACCATATAACATTGATCACTAAAAGAAGAAGAAAAACTGTTCTGCTTTCTCCATACCATGCATCGCTTCTACTTTATAAATCTGTATATTCAAATTCTAATCTTCCTCCTCACAAATGCAGAAGTCAGTAAATTTGACCCAATATGGAGATACAATCCAGGCACTGCAGGGATTAAGCACTGCATCTAATCCCCATTCTAGCACACCAAGGATGAAACCATCTTGTTGCCATGGTAACAGAACCTCTGAAGATGATGCAGTGAGGAGAACCAGTCAGGTTTGCTACGAGTGTCGGAGCTATCTATGGGGTTACTGTGGGGAGGACTTCCATCCTAGCAGTGAGGGGGTAATGGAGGTTCAATGTGACCATGGATGTCAGGTATGTAATGTAATGTGAAAGAAAGACAGAAAGAAAGAAAGAAAGAAAGGAAGGAAGGATGGATGGATGAATGTGTGTCTGAGTAAATAAATAAATGTTAGAAACTATTCATTTATCCATTCATTCAGTCACTCATTTTCTTATACTCAGAAAAATGTTTTGATATTACTCATATTAGATCAAATAAAAATATATCTTAAAAGTGGAAAATCCATTTCAGATCAAACCAAATAGAGTCCTTTCTCATTTTTTCATTGCAGCTACACACAAAATATATATTAGATGCCAGGGCAATGATACAAAACACATTCAACATTATGTTTTTTTATTACACCATTTTATGCATTTGAAACTGTTATTGTTCATAGCACTGCACATTAAGAAAAGGCAAATCTAACCAAGTAATATAATTGATACATGTATTTTCTATTACTGAGTTCTTTGGGTATATGGTTTGGCTCAGTGGATAAGTCTCAGGGCTTTGAACCTCGAGGTACAGAGTTCTTACATAATATATGAGTAGAATCATCTTTTCCCCCATCTCTCTCTCTCTCTTTAATCTACCTATTTAGAAATCAGTTCATCCAGATCATGTCAGCCGAGGATGTCTGTCTTTGGATCATTATGATGAATGTACAAACAAAGTTTGTATGACAAGCCCGTGTACCCACTGCTGTAATGGAGATTTATGTAATAAAGCACAGCACAGCATCCATATTTCTACATCTGGTATAGCATTGAACTTTCAGGTTATTCTACTTCTAATACTAAACACATGCCTATTACAGTATGATTAAGTCTTATGACAGGAAGTAACTATGTTAAGTAAAAATTGTTAGAAGCTACACATTTCTTAAATGATTCTTTGAATATACTGAGAGAGTGGACATAGGCCTAAGGAGACTTATTAATTGGAAGAGTATTATATCATGAATGATAATCCACAATCTTATCTTGTTGCATGATTGGGTGAAAGAAACAAGTGTAATTAATTGCGGTTTGACCAGTCACTTATTTAGTAATGTTTCATGTTTTGCTGATATTCTAAATTAGTAGCTTTAAATAAATAAGTAATAAATAATATTTGGAGTGCTGTATATTATGTAACTTCATAGTGCGATGCACTGTGTACTATTTATGATGTATGTTTTACACTGTGTAATATCTTTGATTAATGTCGCATTGCCATTGTGTACTTTTGGGGTAAAAGTTTGTTGTACTGCATAGTATGTTTTATAAAATTGTATTGCTCAGCACATTGCCTTTTCCAAATAAGAACCAAAATACATTATGCATGGATCATTCATACATTTGATTCAGGAAGGGTTAAGTTTGTCTCTTTTTATGTATTTGTTATTGATATTTAGCCTTTAAATGTTCTGTTTATGAATAGAAAAATGTGCTTTATTTTCTTTCTCAATTCAAATGGTGTCAGATGTGAAATCTACAAGCAAATTATCACTTAAAGGTTACAGGAATGACACCACTAAAATCCTTTCAGTGAAATGAAAATGCTATTTATCTTTCCTCGGCTTCATTTCAGAAAGATGGATTCGACATTCAGAATTTGAGAGTTTGACGAGAATGATGCACATTTATTGAAATATATTGATATAACCTCAGTTGCTTTGTCTGCATCTATTCACATTATTTGCATCTTTTTGTAAATTGCACTAAACATCAATACTTACTCAAAATACATACAATAGTATGTTGTAGTCCAAAGTAAACTGGGGGTATTTTATTGAGCTGTTTTTAAATTATAAATAGTAACCTTTCTTGGGTGCTAATCAGATCAAAGATACTACAAGGGGAAGATCAGACAGTACACAGACCGCCTAATGAAATGCTCGGGAAGAGCGTCCTACAGCGTTGAATAAGTAATGAACCTTTTTTACCTTTTCGTATCGCAAGATGGTTGTGTACAAAACATAATGAGAGAAATGGTGAAGGTTTGAAGGAATAGACGATTTTTACATTTTAAAATTTTTTTCATTCAAATTTTTTTTTCTTGAATTAAAGATGAATGTATTTCAGAGGTTTCTGGGTAATAAAAGGTAGAATTATTCCTATGCACCACCCTTGAGGCCTCTCCAAAGTAACCTCTCTCATTTCCCCCATATGCTTTATACACAGCTGCGTGCCAATGTGGGATGGTTTACTTACTCAACGCCAGTGTGCGTCCTTCCCCATGAGCATTTATCGAATGTTTGCGAGCGTTTCAAAAATCGCAGAAGTGCCGGATCTTCCCCTTGTAGTATTTTTGATCAGATTCTCAAATCTCAATCATTTTGATTCCCATCAGCTATATTTAAAACCTGATCTTTGTCAAGTAACATTCTCATTAACAGACATCTAATGAGATAAGTTTCAAAGTTTGATTAGGGTTATAGGAAGTGTACTTCCATCGTGTTTAAAAAAAAAAAATTAGTATCAGCTTTTCACAGCTTGTTACATTTGAGAACAGTTTAATGAAATGCCACCTGCACTGTTTGCAGTTTCAACAATTAGTGTTCACTTACTATTAAACTTGGAGTTAGATATATTTTCTTCTTCATCATATGCAGGTTTAAGTTTCTGTTGTAATGATTTATATCAAAATTTAGTGCATGATGTGGGTAGTCACTAAGAGACAAATGACACAAGTTATTATTATTAAAGACTATGTTTCAAAATATTTAGTTACATTTATTTTCATTTCTTGATTATCTGTGTTGGAAATGCAAAATCTTGTATTGAAATTGCCTTTATCACACATAAAACCAGAAAAGTTGTCTGTCTAGATTTAATAGTTTTAGGCATTTACTAATATGATCTTGTATTTGAAATCAATTATATTAATAGTAATAATAATTATTATATCAATGACATTTATACTTACATCTACTTAAATTAACATTATCATATTGATATATCTAGGTTCTCACTCAATAAATGAATATCAAAGCCACTTGTAAACAAATAAAAAACAAATAAACCAGTAACCATCTTTCAGTAGTTGGTATCAACTGTACTTCATGCATTTGTAGGCTCTTGATGATTTCAAAAATATTTTAGATCACTTGACCTAATTACATAGTATTTAAGCTTATTAATGTATCGCGCTGTGGAATTCTATTTGCGCATCAATTTCAATTGCAAAATGCGCATTGTGTTTACTGTATCATGAATAATTCCTTTCAAGATTTGCTCACAAAATGTAGGGTTTTGTAGTTCTATCGTCTTGATTTCTCCTGGTTAAACAATAATATGAATAAGGGCACACTTAAAAAGATAAAGCAATTACATCTCCCCCCCTCTCTGAGATCTCGGCCTTCAATCGCGCGAGCACCGCAAAAATTTGCACAGTAGTAGTGTGCGGTAAAATCTACAAGGCGGTATGGTTTATTTGTTTAAAAAAAATCATTTAATGAAATTAATTATGCTAATTAATGCATGAAATAAAACATTTGCTCTAATCAACTAACCCTAACCCAAAACTGCTAATATTTTATTCACAAACTCTTTGTAGGATCCCGATCAAATGTACTTCAAAAGAAATTTGGTAATGCACTTTTTTTCTTAGGTATTCTATTTTTAAAAATAATTTTTTATGTATTTCATTGTTTTTCGACTTTTTTTATGGAAATTGTTGCAGACTTAATTCTGATCATAAACAAGACAAAATTAATTAAGTTTAATCAGTAAAAGTAGAAATAATGATACATTTATGAATTTTGGCTAAATACACAATTTGCATTGGATTTGTACATGAATTCCTGTTTTTGAGCAGTTTTGGGTCTGAAATGCACTTACATAATGTTGCGTAATTGAATGCGTACCCAGGAATCACAAATTTGGTCTCAAAAGTTGTGCGAGATTTGAACATAAAAAGTCAGTGAGCAGCGCAGTTTCGAGCGGCGGATTTAGAGGGGGGGATCCCTCCCCGGGCCTATTAGGGTTAAGGTGATAGCGGTGGGATATATCAAGGGCATGTTACGTACACAGATATCATTGATTTTACAACTGATTGTAACTTTCTGTGTCATAGACTCAGAGTTATGCATCATTCTAGAATTGATCATCATTTATATTACAACCCATATAATATAAATATTTTCTAGAAGACATAAGCCTCTATTATCAGCTTGCTTCTTTATACTAAGGGATCATGGTGGTTCTCTGATTTACTTAAAAATGTTCAATTTTATCAAACCATCTTGATTCCTGTCATCTGTCTTCATCCTTTCTGATTCCATCTGAAACTTGTTGGGTAACTTGAGAAGACAGAGGGATGTTTCCTAAGAACATAAAGAGTGATAATGCAGGAGAGAGAGTAGAGAGTTGCTTTAATAATAATAATAATAATAATGAGACTTGTAAAACGCCAAATCCACTCTGTAGAGTGCTCAAGGCGCATAAAGAGCTAAGAGTTAAATAGCAAAGTTTTTAGAAGATTTTTGAAAGTTTCGACAGAGGTACATATTTTTGTCTTCAGGAAGGCTATTCCACAAAGTGGGGCATGCAAAAGCAAATGATCTTTCCCCCCAAGTTTTTGAAACTTTCGGAATGACAAGTAAGCCAGAGGTGGATGAGCGCAAAGATCTGCCTGGTCTGTAGTGATTGGTAAATGAAAGACTGTATTGTGGTGCTGATCCACGAATACTATGAAAGGCAATTAACAAAATCTTAAAGATAATCCGAAAGATCAATCAAGAAAGATGGGGGAAATTATATCAGGACTTCGATCCCAACTCATAAAAGGTAGAAAAATAATTGTATTTGTGAGGTTAGAATTAGAAATTGTCCAGTTAATAATGGCCAACATCATTACTACCCATTACAGTGACCCTCCGCAACACTGTCCTTCTCACATTGTGTCTGTTTATGTCGAAACCTTTTTTAAGCCTTATTTTAGCAGCTATCTTAGAAATGGCAACAACACTTTTGTTTTCATTACTGCACGATTTAGAAAATATAAACACAAACAAATAGAAATCAATGAAGAACAGTTTTGATATTTGTCGTGGAAATATGGTGATTTTTATATTTTACATTTTCCCTAAAAGAGCTAATTTACAGATTTTTAATTATACTTTCTTTCAGATAATTTCTGTAAGATGGGATGAATGATACAGACGTAATGAAGAAGTGCCGGGTTCATGAAGAGTTTCTTTGTTTTCTGATGCCTTCTGTATTCAATTTTAGGCCTCTGCACAAAAGTCAGGGTCAAATATATTTTTGTGAGGTCACTTTGTCACAAATAGGTTTTAGCTCAATCTGATATCTCAATTTCCAAAGGGATAACAATCGATCCCTTTTCCAAAGGGATAACAATCGATCCCTAACCGACCACTCAAAATAAAGCAAGATGAAAAATTAACCTACCAGGAGGAGCAACAAAGTATCCTTCACAAGTCTTGGCAGCATTCATGAGAATCTCCTCTGTGCAGTAGCCTTCAGTTACTGTGTCATCTCTCAAGTATAACTCTCTATGAAAATAAGATGAAAGAATGTCTAATAATAAATTGAACCAAGTTTGAGTTGACTCTTTAATATAACTTTCTTGTAAAACAGGCACTCGAATTATATTTTGACCAGGGTGCCTGTCGAAATCTTGAAATTGGGGTCCAAGCAACTGACTACAATGTGTAAATTTGGGGCCTTGGCAGCTACTACGGAACTGCATATTGATGTACATGTTAAATGTACCACAATAACAGAGTGTACTCAAGTTCTGTAGTCTATCGTTAATAGTCTATCTATATTCTTTGGCTGCAGTCTTCTAGAATTGATCACCTGTACACATATGGTCACTGCCCCACTCTCGCATAGAGGCTGTGGTTGCTCCAGGCTAATGAGTATTCTTGTAGTACTTGTTTACATATTCAAGCTGAAATATCAATGGCCGACAAACACAGATGCAGTGCAATTACCATTCATCCATCTTACTGTCTCTGACAACTTTCACAGAAATTATGCAAGATTGTCAGGTTAATATATATTAAAACCTATCTTGGATTGAACAGTAAAAGATATTACTTGACCAGTATTATACATGGGTATATCAATCCAGAAAAAAAGGAAAAGAGAGCAACAAGAGGAGAAGTCACATAAGGCTACATCAATCAAACAACCTATTATAAATTGAGGTTAATCTTTATAATGGTATGTTTTGCTGTGTTGGCAACTAAGCCTTGCTACACTGTACTAACCTATCTTCAAGGACTGATGCCATTGGTTTGACTCCAGTGGTATCAACATCATCAAGTTGCTCTGCAAGGGTGATGGCATGCTCCAATCGCTCTACACCAGCTGAACTGTTAAAGTTGACAAGCGCTAACCTCTCTAGGTTTTCAATGGTCTGAGGATCCACCTTAACCTAAAGGAAGATAAGAAATAATTGATAATGAAACACTCTTTGTGATTTTGCAATATGTATTTGAACTAATTGCTCTTGTGAGTGGTGAATTAAAAACACAAGAGTGAGCATATAATCAAATTCAAATGTCATGATGACATTATGGTTACTCAGAACCCCTAACACCTACTAAGATAAGAACTGGAAATTAACAGAGGGTGATATCATTTTCATATAATGGCTCAGATTTTTCATAAATTACACACAATTTCCGTAGATTAAAATAGTTGACAATTTTCAGATCATTACAGCTCATATATTTGAGCTATTTTCAGGTATCACAAGTAAGATTTTAAGTTCTGTCACTGTTAAGAATGATCAAAATCTTTCCTTTGAGTTGGCATTTGAAGGAGGAGATAATACAGCATCTATTGACATTGAATATATTTCTTAATATTTTGAACTATAATTATCACAACTATTTCAAAATAATAACTTTTTTAATACACACTGACATGGTTACTAACTGATCTTCACAAACATTCTGACATCATTATTACCTTCTCTTTCTGTTTTGTATCTCTCCATTGGGGTTTCTCAGGAATCTAGGGAAAACGTAAAAATAACTAGAGAGAATTAACATGTCTCTATCATAAGCAAATGCATTTTAATGATGATACTGCTCTAACTGAACATGATGAATGATGTCACACAACAAATTGTTGTGTTTAGCTGGCATGGATATGATTCGAGAGTAAAATATTTGAAAGCCTTTGACAATTATATCTTAAACATATAAGGAAAAAGCTAGAAATTTAACATTTCTAAAGGACACAGACGCCCCTACTTAACATGATCAGAAATTCATTCATTATGATTGAACTTAATATCGTGCAGAAATCAATATGTATATATTATAATGAACAAATTTCGACCTAAAGAATCACCCTTCCCATAACAATCTCGGACAGAAAGCTCCAATTTCAAACTTAGCCTGTATTTTGGTGTCATCTACCCAGACACCAAACATTTTTAATACCTGGTGAATATTTCCAAACTTATCATGCGGAAACCAACTCGCATATATGAGCTGCGAGCTTTGACCTGCGGACTCCAAATTCAAACTTAGCCTGTATTTTTGTGTCATCTACCTACACACCCCAAAAAATAAAAAATCAATTAAATATTTTTTGAGTTATTGTGTGGAAACCAAGTGGGGGGACGGACAGAGGGGCAAGGCTTAATGCCCCCTCTGGACTTCGTCTGCGGGGGCATAAAAAGCTGTGATTCCCCCATCACATCTTCAACGAAAAGCACTCTATGTCATGTGTGCTTTTTAAAAAACATCAATAATCTCACCATCTTAATCTGCTTTTTGCATTGGACAGACTGGTTGCCAATTTTGTTTGGTCTTTATTTCAATTGGAATTCAGGGAGTGTTAGGTGAGACCTTCATATGAAATAAAGATACATCTCGAGGTTGGAACTTAAAAGTTGGACGTAAATAATCATACACTATCTGATTGATACACACCTTTAAAAGAGGTGCTGCATTGAGCTACATGGTGAGCCTGCATTGCATTCAGAGACCCTTTCAAACTGAAGGAAATCTACCACATGCTTTGGAAATATGGTGCAGATTTCACTTTTTTGTGGCAAAATTTTTCTTTTTTATAGTTGAATTTTTTTTTCCTGTGGTGAGTGACACTGCCTACAATGTATTCGGTGTGTATATTATTGTGGTGAACCCCCTAATGGTGGCTGCACGATAGCGAGCCGTCTGTGTACGAGGAGAAATTATAAAAAAAAAGCTAGCACCATCAATTTCTCATGACCAAATTGATCAATAACTCATAACAGTATTTTCACAGATACCCCCCAAAAATTCCCCAAATTCATTGACATTTCCTGGAATTTTCAAGTTCAATATTTGACACAAATCAAGGAATTTAAGCTATTTTTGTTCACACTTTTTTTAAATAGGAACAAACTTACGAAACAAGAGCGAGCGCGAGGAGCGTGAGCAGAAAATTTTGAGCTACGTGTGAGGCAAACGATTCATCATAGTTGCTATGTGTAACTTTACAAGTTGTATTGTTGTGTAGGTCTATTTGTATTTGTAATTTTCTCAATTTCTGATTTCCAAGAATTTCCTGGAATTTGTTATTTCCCAATTACCTGAAATGATCCAGAATTCGGGAAATTTCCTTCAAGGTTGGAACACTGACTCATGATCACATGTCAACTGATGAGTGTGTCGACAATACCACATTTTCCAAACACCACAGCCACATGAGGCTGCGCGCTGCATGACTACAACAAAACTATGAATGACAGCGCTCGCTTGCCATCGGGCCGGGTCAGCGTAGTGGCTTGCAAGATAGCGGTGATTGCTAAATCAGTTCAGCGCCAGCTGCTAGCTGCATTTGATGTGCCTGAGCTGAGATAGCTAGGCATGACTAGTTGACTTACCTTTGAATTAGAGGTGGTATACTTGTTGCAGAAAAATCGTCTTGCTACTGGCTCAGAATGTGACCTTGCAAATCTGGATATGATGTGAATCACTGACATTTTCACTTATGTTCAAGCAGCAGTTCTTGGTGGTAGTTCCCCAAATTATTTATTTCTCGGCTGAGATGGCGCTAAACAACTTTTCTGAACGGGTCCGCCGACACCAACGGCCGGCGGGACAGAGAGAGCTCTTTCTTTTTGCAATAAATAAAATTCATATAGGCCTTTTCCCGGGGATCCTTGGTGCCTAACTAAGTTAAGAAATGAATGAATAGATTACAGAAATAAATTCGTTAACAAACAGAAAGAAATGAATGAATATTTGTCATAAAATGAATATAAAAAAAACGGCACAGGGGAACTGGCATTGTGTATGAAATTTGAAAAGTCAATCAGCCTCCGGCTCAGAGGCGGATCCAGATTTCGCCAATGACGAGCCACAAACCATGCAAAGGACGTATCCCTGCCCCCCCCCCCCCCCCCCCCCCCCCCCCCCCCCCCCCCTGACGAGCTTGAAGACTTTTTTTTTGCTTGTCAATTTTTTGGCGGACTTTTTTGCCCCACCCCCCGTGGAAAATCCTAGGTACGCCACCAATTTTCACCCACATTTTCCTCCATCTGCCGCTTATATTTGTTGTTTGTTTTATGAGGGATGTTGTTACATGTCTATAACCAAGATGAATCGGATTCAGTCTTGGAGGACATATAAATTAATATTGAGAGTCTTATTGCTGTATTCATCTCGGGATTCATCTGTCCCGCATTGTAGTTTGCGTATATCGAAATAAGGGGGTAGTGATTAAGTACGACTGAAGTTTCGAGTATTTCTTCTCATCATGAACAAAATGCATAGTAAACTATTGTTGAGAGCGCGAAGCGTGAATTGAATTTTTTGATGTAATGTCTTACAAAAGGTCTTGTTAAGGATGTTTGCAGTGACTCATGAATAATCCACCGCTGATCAAAAATGCGAGTGCGAAGCGCGAGCTAAAAATGTTTGATATTTCGACCTTAATTTTTGTAACCATGAACAGGATGGGTATATACATGCAACTGAACATTATTGATGTCAGCGCCATCCGAAAATGTTTATTTCCCAACCTGAAAATTGGACAGTCTCTGCACTTTTCGTAACTGTGACTTAACATTTATGCGAGCGCGAGATGAAAGTGTGATATGCTGAACTGAAAAGGATTCCGTTAAAGGGGTACTCCATGCAGGCTGATAAATGATTAGAAGAGAAAACAGAAAACAAAACACTGAAAATTGGACGAGGAATAACAAGGTCATGTCATCATTTTGTAAGCCTATTATTTCGATGAAAAAGTTTTACGAATGTCCTCATGAATATGCGATGAGCAGGTTAATATGACATATTCCTATTCCTTTGCATTTTATTAAATAAAATTATTCATTTTTTCCTCAAAGCATGAAAACAAAAACTGGACTGACAACTAAGTTTATATGTAAGAAAATCATTGCTGTAACTTTTAATTTTACCAAGGCAGACTTTATACACACGCGTATGAAAATATGAGCTAATTATATACGATTTAATGTATAACATCAGAAAATGTTAGGTCGATCTTACCCTAATTGTTGATTTGAATCAATAGATAAAAGCATTGCAAGTATAACGCTGACAATACAATCAAAATCAGATGTAAAATAAGAATAATATGTCATTTTAAAGTTTCGCTTAATAAAAAATATGTATATATATATATATATATATATATATATATACAGTGCGTATCAAAAAAAGTTTACAGTGCGTATGAAAAAATCCTGTAAAATTATACATTTGTAATATCCTGAAGATTTTTCCACATTTTAACATTGGTACAGATCCATTCAAGCAAATGACGATATAACTATCAAAAAATATTTCCGCTTGAGTAAGCACCACTTACTTTTGAAAAGTAGTGAAAAATGATTTGCGCAGAACATTGAAATAGCTATGCGAATAAAAGTAAACCTTTATCATGAAGAACACGTAGAATTTAGCAAGTAAAATTGATTTGAAGATATCTTTGACCTCTTTTAACTTGTTTCCTTGCCCAATACACTTCGAAGAGTGCATTGCGCCCCACACACCGAGGCCATCGTGACGATGATTGATTTACACTGAACTGTGATTTACATAAAATGAATTAGGCTTGATTTTCATTTTGTTAATCATGTTGAGCTTGGGAAAAGTGTGGAGAAACAAGTATTAAATGAAAAAATAAATGTCAACCTACTTTAAATAATAAAAACTTAGTGAAAAAGTGCTGGAGATGTCTGATGTAAACTTTTGTTCAGATTCAATTATGTCCTCAAATCCAGCTGGCACAAAAAGAGTAAAAGTTGTGCTTACTAAGTGTTGAAATTTCAATTTGGGTGGCAAATTTGTTTAAAAATGCTTGAATGTATCTGTTTTATCTTAATTGACTAAAAGTGCAAGGGAAATGCAGGAAAAGTGTGTCGCAGGGTAAGTTTTATTTCGCCCTTTCCCCTTGACACTGCGTGAAAACGAGCATTTCTGCGCAAACAGATTTCTGCGAGCTTTACAAAAATGGACAGTGCTCACTCAAGTGTAACATTCTGTCAAAACTTTTACTTTCATTGGATAGATGAGACCCAAACCCAAGATTACATGTGAAAAAATACCCACATGTTGCATATTTTTTAATTCCCAGAGCTTTTTCAAAGTGTAAACTTTTTTTGATACGCACAGTATATATAAAGTTTCGCTTATTTTGTTACCAAACAGTTACATGCATTATGAGAAAGTCGATGATTTCCCTCACTCATTGCGCACTATTTCTTTTGTTTTTGTTTATTGCTGGAATTATACAATATTTCAATTTTTACAAGCAGATTTAACAAAAAGTAACAATATATCTGATCTGATGTTCAGGGGGATAAAACTTTGTCTCACATAACAAGGAGAAAATTAAAATAATACACATATCTTACAATAAAATACAGAAGAAATAGTGAGTGAATATAATGTCATTACTCCCCTTTGTGAAATGAAGCGAAAATTTGAAATGTCACAACTTTTTTTTATATCCAATTTTGATGAAATTTTCAGGGCTATGCTTGTTTTCTTTTAATTCAAACTTTTTGTTGACAGGGGTATACAATAATCAATAATTAAGTGGGGACAGCATGACATCACCATCCCACTTAATACTCATGATGGCGTGCATATTGTATAACTGTTTGATTTCACAAAATATTGCTAAAAACTGAAATTCAAATTCTTTGTTATTTGTAATCAGATTTTTATGAAATTTTCAGCTTTTTACTCTGTCAGTGAATTTTACTCTATACTTGGATATGATTATTTATGGCCTATATAGTACCGCTTAAAGGGATGGTCCGGGCTGAAAGTATTTATAGCTTAATAAGTAGAGTAGAATTCACTAAGCAAAATGCCGATTTTTTTTATAAAAATCGGATAACAAATGACAAAGTTATTGAATTTCAAAGTTTTGGCAATATTTTGTGAAAACAGTCGTCATGAATATTCATTAGAAGGGCTGATGATGTCACATCTCCACTTGTTCTTTTGTATTTTATTATATGAAATTAGCTTTCTTCAATTTTTTTTCCTCCAAGAACTCGAAAAATTGGATTGACAACTAATTTAGTGCATTAGATATTTATTGCTGCAACTTAATTCATTATAAGAGAGACACAATATTCACACAAGTATGAAAGAAGAAAAAAAATACGATTTTATGTACCGGGTAATAACATAAGAAAACGGAAAGTGGAGATGTGACATCATCAACCCACCTAATGAATATTCATGTCGACTGTTTTCACAAAATATTGCTAAATTTTAAACTTCAATAACTTTATTATTTGTTATCCGATTTTGATTAAAAGTGCAGTATTTTGCTCAGTGAACTCTACTCTATGTATTAAGATATAAACATTTTCAGCCCGGACCATCCCTTTATTAATGATTGTTTGTAATGATTCGTGAATAGAATACATCTCACCAATCAAATAATGCGAACTCGAAGCGCGAGCTGAAAATATGTGAGATTCCGACCTGAAAACTGAACAGGTTAAGCATGATTTTGATAAAGAACACAATAAATGACGACAATAATTTAACGATAAGTGTTCCATTTGACATTTACCGACAAAGTTAGTGGGGGAAATCAAAGACATGCATAGCGGCAAAAACGATAGGCCTTTGGAACATCGGTGGGTGACCCAAACTTTTCTCATTTTCCGACAGGCATCCGTTTAACTGTTCTTATTCGGCTTGTCATTATTCCTGGAGACTAACGCCCTTAAAGGTCAAGTCCATCCCCAGTAAAATATTGATTTGAGTAACACTGGAAATTCCATCAAAATCGGTTGTAAAACAAGAAAGTTTTAAAGTTTCGCTTATTTTTCACAAAACAGTGATATGCACAACTCGGTGACATGCAAATGAATCAGTCGATGATGTCCATCACTCACTATTTCTTTTGTTTTTTATTGTTTGAATTATAGAATATTTCATTTTTACAGATTTGACAAGAGGGACTGACATGACTGAATCATATAGTATTAAACAATGCTAATTCCACATATTCAGGGACTAGAGAGAATTAATCACTGTTTCACTTGACAATGAGGAGAAAATTAGGATGTTAAATATTTCATATAATAAAATACAAAAGAAAGTGAGTGGATGACGTCATCAGTCTCCTCATTTGCATACCAACCAGGATGTGCATATAACCAGGGACGTGGGAGTCCCTATATCACGTCCCTGATATAACTATTTTGTGAAATTAAGCGAAAATTTAGTGTGTCATAACTGTCTTATTTTACATCCGATTTTGATGTAATTTTGAGTGTTATGCTTGTTGGATTTTTCTCTTTTTTATCAAAATAAATTTTTTTGGGGGTGGACTTGTCCTTTAATTTGTACTTTGTACTTTGGTCAAGTTTAGGACCTTGGGACCGATCGAGTTTCATCAACATTTTTGTCCGACAAAAAAGTATGAACGACATATTTACATTAAAAAAATGACAATGACTCTTAAGGGGGGGCACAGGTCGGAAATGCCCCCCCCCCCCCTTGATCCGTCACTGTTGTTGACCCCACTAGCGTACAGATGGGGGGACTTGGGGAGCATTATGGACCCCGAGAAATTTTCACGATTAGGAAAAAATGGAGAAAAATAAGAAATAAAAGGATGAAATTTGATATTATTTCCTGGATACTATATCAGAACCTATCACAAAGATGCTATTCTACTGGCTCACTAACTCCACCCGCCCAGCTCGAATATTTCAGAATTTTTGACCTGTACTCGATGTCCGGCCCCCTCAAATTTTTTATTCATTGATATGATATTTTTGTTTGTAAAAAAATAAATAAAGTTAATATTCATAGAGATCTACCCCAACTACACTTTGAAGCAAAATAAATCATAATAAAGTAACTAAAGTAAAAGCAAATATCAGAAACCCGAAGGCAAGGGGATCAATCGAGTTATCGAATGTATTACCGAAAGGATGACATCATACACTTACCCAAGAATTTCACAATACCATTTTTTGACAATGACAGAAACACGTTGTGTTGATTGATGACACGACTCGATAATAACATTTTTGTTAGACGAATTTATTTTTATAGGGATGTCTGTATCGTACAAACAGTACACTTGATCAAAATACAGTTTTAGTGTGTTTTATTTCTGTTCTAATTCATTAAATGGCTTTGATAATACCTAAAAATACCTTTAAAAAATAATCGTCTTTGTCTAAGTGTATCAATTATCACGATTAAAAAATATTGTTCCCCCGTCGGTACAAGTGGACGTGTCCATGGTATTCGCCACACCTCTCGTGTTTTGGGAAAGTGTGTGTACGTGGTATGGTATCTTGCTAGGTATGGCTTCTTCGTGAGCCCGTCAAGCTTTCGTGCATATCGCCAGCCTTCCCCGCATATTGAACTGTGTATTAAAACGGTGAGAGTTCGTTTCTTTGTCCGAGATCGATCAACATGGCCGCGAAAGATGTCGCGTCGATGTTTCAATATTGGAAAGAATTCAACTTAACACAGCTTCAGGTAAATAGAGTGAAAATTGAGTATGCAATTTGAAGTTGTATGACCATTGCGGTCACTTTGGTGCACTTTGTTGGTTGTTCAGCAACTTTTGAAGCTTTGATTTCTTGCTACGAAAAATCGACGAATTTATCAGAAATTGATCCAAATGGCTATATCTGTTCAATATGCTGTCGCTGAGAGTTGGCCTAGATTGCGGTGCGCGCTTTGTGTGGTAGTGATGTGTGCTGCTGGAGCGGTGTTGTTATTGTATTGGAAGTGAATGAATGGACTTGGCTACATGATGTGAATAGTGAGTGTGTCTCTGGCCTTTGACTCGAGATGAAAACATGATTAAGCTCATGAAAGTGTTTTATTTTGTTGCTTTAATTGTTATGATTGGTATACCGGTGTTATTTAGGAGTTGATTATTAGGGACAATGATTTTCCGTTTTATAAATAAAACAGAAATTCTGTTTGGTTCTTTAATATACTTTTCATGTAAATATTTGTGGAATTCACCTTTGCAAAACTGAATTCATTATTCAGGTTTTTGCTGTGTACTATTTCTGTGAAAAAACGGAATTTCCATCAAGTTGAAATGGAATTACAGATTTTAAGAAATGGAAGATCACTGTCTCAAATTATTTTAGAGGCCTAAAGCCCTATTGATACCAAAGGCAAAGAAAGGCCCCAAAGTGCGAAGTTTATGTTGCATGTAATTGTTAGTTGTCTAACAAATTACAAAATGTTAAAATAGGACAGCGATTATAATTTACCGGTACTAAGATTAAATTCCGATGCTGATTTTAATGTTTATTAAGACCACGACCTAATCAAAAGTAGTAAAATGTCAGAAATTGTTGAATGAATTCCCAGAAACGGTTATTCCTGTCTAGGGAGGGGTGGGGGGGGGGGGGGGTGAAATTTGAGAGCTGAGAGTCTTGCTGGTAAGTGATAATATTTGACAACTTTGACAATTTCAAAAATATTTTATTTTTAGCTTATAAATCTATTCACCACCCTTTAATCATACCAATTGCTTTTCAGCTAATTCTTGTTCACTAGCACTGGTTTAAAACTGGTCGGTACTTACGGTGTGAGGAGACTGTAAAGTCATTGGATCAATCCTTAAAGTCAAGTTCATACCAGAAATATGTTGATTTGAATCAATAGAGAACAGTCAGACAAGCATAATGCTAAAAATTTCATCAAAATCGGATGTAAAATAAGAAAGATATGACATTTTTTAAGTTTCGCTTTTTTTCCACAAAATAGTTATATGGCCATGCGTTTTAAGTTGGGCCCGCAAATAGGTGGTATCGTTACATTTGCACGACAAGCACAGAAATAATTAATGGTATAAAACTTGAAATACATGTGCTACATGGGTATATTTGGTATCATATTAAAGGGAATCTTTATACCAATTACTTAAAAGAAAAAGAAATACTTGAGATTACTTCGTTAACCAGTAATTAGCAGTTATGTAACATCGATTGGCCATTTTTGCATGGTGGTAGACGAGGGGAGCATGACGAGGGGAGCATAAATTTTCATTTCATTAAGAAACTAAATGTGTAACATCACAGTACCTAAAATATGTAATAGTTTTGGAGCTCACTAGCTTACTCTTCAGTCATAAGTGGGTCAAATTTGAACTTTTAAGTTTAAAGGGTACCTAATTAAGCTAATTAGTATAATTAATTGATGTAAAACATGAAATTAACATGATTGAAATTGTGACTGTCTGATGTATAGGAAATGAGGAGAGATAAATACATTTGTGGGTTACACCTTGAATAAAATTTAGAAGCTGCATAAATTTCAAAAAGAAAAGCACAAACTAATTAAAGGCTTCAGAGATAAATCACTCTATTGTTTTAATAATCATGACATCATGGTTTCAATATTGACAGCGTAGACCGATAGTGATGACTTTGTGTCAGAATCTTCAGATTACTCTGGTATCATATTAGATACAAATACACCTTTTATGCAATTTTAATTAATGAAAACTTGTTTGTTGCAATAAAGTCCTCATCTGATTCTATTTACTTTTTTCTTAATGTTACATCACACTGCTTCTATAAATCAGTAAATGACACATATTTGGCTGGCACAAAAGTGTTCAGAGAATATTTTTCAAAATTATAAAAAAAAACTAAACAAAAAACTACTTGAGAATGAAACTGGTACAAAGATTAAACTAAACAGAGGCAAATGTACCCATAGAAATATGTTCTGTGCATTGACATTCAATTGACCCAGTACCAAGAGACCATGTCCTGCAGAATGTTGAGCAAGAGGGTATATTTAAAATATAACACTCTAAAATAACAAAGTATTTTTGCCAGGTGTCTGGATTTATTTATAACTTGTCAGTTGTTTTTGTTGACACTAATGATAAATAAGCTTAAGCAGTAGAACTTTTCATTGTGCATTCACATTTTTCCTATATTTATATGTTAAACCTGACTCTCAGTTGTCAACCTGTGGTCCACCGGTCCACCGGTCTTTGAGCCAAGAGGTGACAAATCCCACAATTTGAGTCAAATGAAATACTTTTTTATTCATAATAACCACAGTAAATGTATTATAATATACTGGTTAGTGTTTGCAAGTGTATTTATGCAACTAAAGGCAAGACTAATTAATGTTTTAGGGGTAAATCAAGCATTGATACATATTTACCCGCAAAAATTGTGATGTGAAATTTGGTCTTAAAAGATGATTGCGCCCAGTTATTTTGGTAGAGTTATCCCCAACAAGTTATATATCACTGAAAAGGTCTCACTCTAAAGAATTGAAATATGCATGTTATTTCCCTATAGGGTGTAAAGTTTATCCGATTCTCAGATTTATTGGGAAGTATGTTTTTTTCACAGTTTTCCACATATTTTGACCTTTAACTTTTTATGACATTACCCTATGCCTTTTCTGATTGCATTTTTGAATTCCTCAGACAATTTCCTTTCAGAATATATATACTTTTATGGGTAAAGGATGTCAAACATAAGAAAAAAATACAATTGTATAAAATGGTGCGATTTTCGAAGAAAAATTTGAGTTGTAACGGAAATGGGCCCAACTAAAAACACATGGCCATATGCACAATTTAGTCACATGCAAATTAGAGAATCGATGATGTCCCTCACTCTATTTCTTTTAGAATTTTATTGATTGAATTGTACAATATTTCAATTTTTACAAATTTAACAAGAACGACCAACTTGACTGAACCATAAATGTTGAACTAGGGTAATTCCACATGTTCAGGGAGAAATAAAACTTTATTTCACAGGACAATGAGGATAAAATTAGAATATTTCATATTTCATGTAATAAAATACAAAAGAAATAGTGATTGAGTGATGTCGTCAGTTCCTCATAATTTGCATATTGGCCAGGATGTGCATATTATAACTATTTTCTGAAATGAAGTGAAATTTTAAAATGTCCTAACTTATTCTTCATCCGATTTTAATGAAATTTTCAGTGATATGCTAGTTGGATTTTTCTCTTTTTATTCAAATCAACTTTTTGTTGGGGTGGACTTGTCCTATAAGAAAATTTCCAAAACAAAGTTACTCGAGTCATTCCTTCAAGTTGATATTGTTTATAGCCTAATATTAGAGAAAAGTGAAAGTAAATTATAGCAAATACATTGTAAAATTTGATTTAGATCAAAGAATAATTCACATTGCTGACCCTATAAATATCATGTAGGCCTACATGTAGCTTAAGACAGGCTTTATGCTCTTGAGTTTTAAGATTTAAATATGTAGCTGTGTAATGAAATAAATTTTAATTCCACAAAACAGTCATGCGCACAGCATGGATTATATGTAAATGAGAGTGAATAACAGCACACACTTGCTGGTTACTTTTTAATTTATTTGTAGAATGATATGTGTATCTTTATTTTTTTTTGAAGATTTCATAAGAAAGCTCTTGATTATTTGTAGTTATGGAACCTATGGAACCCAAAACTGAAATATTTCATCTGAACTAGAATGACGTTAATTGTGTGATATCATTAGTTCTCTCATTTGCACATTAAGCTCCTGCATTGTTTTGCGCAAGTGTTTTGTAGTGAAAATAATTGAAACAAAAAAAAAATGTGGTGAAGTACATGTATAGTGTATCGCTGTTTGAGTTGTTTCTTTAATTCAAACTGACTTCTTTTAGGGTTGACTTGGCTGTTTGAATTTATCAGTAAATAGATTATCAGGAAATTTGAGTATTTTATATTTGGAATATATACTAAGATTATTGTGATTTGAAAGTTTGAATGATTTATCGAAAATTCAACTAAATCATGGTCATTTGATTTTTTTTCAAAGATTCTAGTATTTTTTGTCTTGTCTTGAAGATAATGCTCACACACAATAGGTACATGTATTTCATACAGTCATTGCCTGTATTTCTCCAGAATATCTGCTTATTACCAGTCCTGTTGACAACTACATGTATATGATCACTATCTTCAATGATCAAGATTAAATTTCAAATCATAGATAGTATATAAATTTAATCTTGATATTTGAGGATGGTTATTTTAGTTGTTCGTTTCAATGACATGGGTAAAGGTCTACATGTACACATGGTCTCTTTGTAGTCATATTATGTGTATTGCATTGAAAGAAACATACCTGTAGACCTGCATGTACCTCAACTTTTGAAATATTACTATACTTCAAGTGTTAAGTTGTAAAGTAATTGTGTGCATGTACATGTATACAGGAGTTCAAAATTGATTCTTGTACATTTGTCTCTGCTGGCTTGTAATTTTCATCTCAATTTCTCTCTTTAGAACTTAAGAAGCTTATATTCCACAATGTATCCAAGTTATGCCTTCCTGAAATTCAGTTCATGAATAAATATTTTTTAAAGACTCCATTGAGTAGCTTTTATGTGCTGACTAGATTGGTGTAGGTCACACATTATTGACACAAACACAAAAAAAAAATCTGGAGGTTACATTTACATGATTTCATCATGCTTTCTTTCATCTACAGGAATCTAATATGCAAATTTATCCCCCTCCCCAAAAAAGAGAAAAAAAAACAATTAGTCAAAGTACACATTCAGGATATAATCACAACATCCGAATACTTTTTTTCAGTAAGTAAACATGCCTTTTTTTATAGATTTGATTGATGGATTTCACAAAGCTACAGAAATCACTAATCTTTAGATGAAATTATAGTGAATGAAATAACAATACATTTGGGCAGGAGTATCCTGGATTGATGAATGGGGGTATGTTGTCGTCAATAACTCGTCATTGTTGCGTGAAGATTGACCCTGTGGTTGTATGGATGGTTGAATGGCTAAGTGGCTGGCTGGGTGAAGAATTCTTGAACTCTTCTGCCAAGGTGTGACAAGATAATTAGTCTGATACAGCCATTCATCCATCACCATTGATCAAGAGAAACAGCAAGATATATTTTGAAGAACAAGAGCGATGAAAAACTATTTGCATATTGAGTTACTATGCGAAGATTAACCAGTGGATAATTTATTAAGGAAAAAATGGTCAAGATGCACCCCACAAGATCTGTCGTATTTTAAAGCTCTTCCAATGCCAAGTCATCCAATTTTGATTCTTTATGTGCTTGATAAACAAGTGAACAGAGCTAATGTACCTGAATACTAAAATGAAAGATCCAAGAAACTTACAGAAAGATAACCATATTCACCATATTGTTTCATAACTGGCCATATTTTCATCATTTGTGCAAGGCCATTCCATTGTTCTGTCTGTAGTGCAGTTGATACAAAATTATCCATGTGAATAATCTTCACAATCTTTCCCAGATTTGCATTGATGATATCAAGACCTGGCATGTTTTACATGTATATCATTAAGCTAAAGATGTTACCCAGAGTAAAATTATTCCTATTATCTTATATGACAAACAACATTTGACACAGCTTGTAATTAGGACTTTATTTTATATTAGATTCATAAAAATGTGTCTTTAAACTTGTTAAAGGGGAAGTCCACCTCAATAGAAAGTTATTTTGAATAAACAGATATAAATCAAAGAAGCGTAGTACTGAAAATGTCATCAAAATCTGATGACTGTTTGTTTTAAATCATGTTTGACAGACATTAAACTTTGTAAGAGTCTATGAATTACATCATGTTGTCTGTGTCAGTGAAAAATAAGATACACTGAATAACGATTTTCCTGATATGGCAATAGCCGCAATACAGTTATGAAGTGTCTGGTTTAAAGCTAAATTGTTTTTGTGAAGATTTTCGTATTTTCTTTTATTTTAGAGGTAAATTTGTTAACTGTTTATATATGAATCTGTAAAACTTGTTTGGGTTCTGATGAAAAAGTCAATACATTTTAAATAATTCATGTTCAGTTTCATTTGCATTGTTAGAGGCAGTCTGGTTTATCAGAAATAAAAAAAACATACCACACCATGTCAAGATCATGAATACACAAAGTTTAACTTGTACTTGCTTTGATTGAAGTATTGAGTGAAAATTCCATGGTTGGATTCTGCGGAATGAGAGAAAAAAAAAGTATTGGGATGCTATTGAATTACTTGTTATGTCAGGCGTCCATGGAGTGCTATGGGCTTTGCTCCATTGAAGAGCATGCATTCCTGGTTGGGATCTAATCACAGCCAGAGAAATCAATGCTGTAAATATTGTTACTTCAAGAAATATCCAGGAGACGGAGAGGAGGAAAAGGAGTTGTAGTTGGATTAGTTGCTTGTTCAGCTTGCCCATGGTCTGGAGCTAAATCTTTGCCTGTCTGATTTACTTGTCGGTTAAATCCAAATCCAATCGCTAGGAGTCTCCACTCTTTCTCTCTGCTTGTTTTCATATCGGTTTAAAGAATTGATCCATTCCAGTGGCTTATTCTTTCAAGTTGAACATTTCTAGTATTGAAAGTTAAAGGGGACACTTACCCTGACATTAAGTTGGTTTCAAAAAATGCAAACGAGATAAACACTTGAAAAGAAGGTTTTTTGAAAATCTAATGGATTTGAAAATAGCAGAATTAAAGATCATTATTAAGTTAATGTGCTGTCACATGCTCTCTCACATCATGTGATATGAATTCCATATAAAGATAACATTTCCTGAGAAAATTTTAGAAAGAAGAAGTCATTAACCTTTAGCCTTCGGCAATTTTAACAGTAATTTATGGAATTCATGCTATTTGGGCTGGTGCTACATGTATATGTTACGCCACAAAATAAAAATTCTTACACCCATAAACTTTATTTTATTATTTTCTATGATTTTTTTAAAACCTTCATGTGTTTATACATGTAACTTTGATTTTCCAGCTGTTATTACTGTAACTTCTCCCTCATTGAAACAGGGGGTGTTTTTCTAGAGACCCTGATCCTATTGTTAAGAGTACCCTAGCTTAGACCAATATTGAGTTTATTTTATTATTTTTTTTATGTTCCTTATTGTTCTTTGCGTCGATCAGCACTTTGCTATTGGTCTATTTTCATGTTGAAAAATCCTAATGAAATCCATCATGTCATTTGGTTAAAAATAAGATTGTTTGGACTGTTGATTCATTCATACTACTTATTACTAATAATTTTTCAAATCCATTTTCACGTGGAACCGCCTTAACATAATCCAAACTTTCTCCTGAATTAGGCCTAGCTTTCCTTAATTTCTTTTGTCTGAGTAAAAAAAATGATTAGAAGAAGAAAACTAGATTGATAATGATCAGTTTCCTGAATTTCCTGTAGTCAAATAGCAAGAATCCATCAGTAATTCTGACAGGAAATGGGATCAATTGAATGGATTCCGGAAGAATCAGGCCGAACACAATCCCCAACTCATTTTTTCAGCAATATCTACACGCTTGTAAACAATCCATACATGGATTGATAACAAAGAACTGCATATTTGGTTTCTTTATATCACCCTTTTTTATTTCTCTCTTTTCATGGGCGCAGCTCCATGATCATTTTCCATCGTTGGACGAGAAACAGGATTTATCAGAGGAAATCATCAAACAGTGAATTAAAATGAATTAAACCGGTGACCTTTTTTTAATGGGGCTGTTATTATTGGTGAGCTGAGGGATAATGGATGGGGTATAATGAATGGAATTGATGGATAGATTGGAATTAAGAGGAAAGGTTCATGCATGGCAGGCCATGGTTATCACTTAATCAATTGTGTAAATGATCCATCTGGACATCATCCAGATGTTCATGTTTGATAATCAATCCTACAGCATGCTTGTATCAGGTACGCGGGGTAGCATGTAGTGATAATGTATTGGCCTACATGCACATGTACCATTTGACATATTTGGCTGAGTAGTCTGTATGAAATTACTGCAACCAGTATACATACAGTAGCATTGAAAACATAGATTGGAAAATATTGTTTGCCAAAATGATTGATAAAAATGCCAAAGCCACTTTCCTAAAGGCCTAATTGTAGATCTACAAGTAATTAACATGTTTTTTTTGTGCATGATATTGTAGATATTATTTTACAGGTACAAATTACAATGGTCATTTGAAGTGCACCAGAAAAAGTTTTGTAGGACCAGAGTCAAGTGAGCAGGCCATGTTTATTAAATAAATTGGTCTTTGTTTAAAAAAAATGTAGTCCATTAGACTTCATTATCAAGTGTATTTACTCTTAGAGCTTATACACCTGATTATTTGAGATTTATGGGTAGAGAATTTTTCGATCTTCAGGAAATGAATGCATCAAACAAGCAGCTGCAAAGCTCTCCTTGAGAGTAGATCTGTCTTTAATGTAGCCATAGTTAAAAAGTACCCAAGGCTCTTATTATTTTCTATTGCCTTCTCTGCCCCTGTTTTCCTCCAGTAGTGTCCCCTATGCTCTTCTTGTCTTTTATCTCAGACCACATCAAGATCCACATTAACATCTACATCCATCCTCTGCTGAATTGATTGTACCCAATTATCAGCGAACGGCAGCCCCGCTTCGGCATTGATTGCATTGATTGGATAGATCAATGCCTGCCGCCACATCAGCCCCTGAGGTCCCTGCCGTGCCCCTGAGCTGTGGGGGCTGAGCCATTGATTCCAGCCAGCCGCTAACCCACAGCTGGTTTATTGAACGCTCCCTGATAGATGGGGAGAATATTGATTGCCTCGGCCCAGGGAAAACACGCTGGTTTCGCACAGAATCTAATAATGATCGGGGACGGGATGGATATTATAGATCGTGCCCGTGTACTCCTCTGGTCGTTCGCATCAAGAAAATTGCTAATGGATGGCCGATTGCGAATCTTGTATAGATTAGATCATTAGACTGAACCATTTGTCTTGTAGGGGTGCACTTGACTAATCCTTGTCCATTATTGATATCCTGACAGCCCTATATTTTCTGGGCTTTACTCAATAAAATGTGTGTATTGATACTCCATACAAGACAGATTTTCTATATTCTGTTGAAAGGCTGTAGCAATTTTCGGCTACAATGAACTCCGTTTTACTTTGAGGGTTTCAAAAGGGACTAAAAGCATATCAAATTGTGCTCCAAGCAAGGATTAAGTTCCCACTACCATTTCTTCTTTGTTGTTTTTTGCCAGACAATCTAATTTTGGTGATTGATTGATTTTCAGCGTGATTCATCATCCTGTTGTCGATTGAATTGAGCCAAATGCTCTCTTTCCCTTCCCCATCTCTTTTCTGTGTCTTGTACTTTTCATTCTCTTTTCCCTTCATGTTCTCTCTTCCTCCTTCCTCTCTTGTGCTTTTTTCTTACTCTTTTCCCATTTCCCTAGAAATAAACCTTACCTTCTTTATGTTGCAGTCATGGCAGTTGACACTTGGTCTATCTCAATGTTTAATAGTGCTAATTAAATCTCAAATCATTCTCCATATCTTGCAATGCAAAGTCATTATGGAATTATGTGCTTCAAGTCAATGGAAAGGTCACTTTTATTTATGTCCTGTTTTGACCTTTTTGATTCCTAGTCTTTTATTTCATGTCCTGCTTAACAAATGAGTTCAGTAACTTCTTTGTAATGTTGTGCCAACATTTTTTCTAAGTCCAAACAATGCATGTAGACCACACATTCTGTGTCCATCTTAATTTTTAACAAATAAAAGGTAATCAAGAGAAAAAAAAAGATCTGAATAAGATTCAGGTACTTGTACACCCTCATAATTAGATAATTGACAATATATGTAAGCTCGTCTGCCCAGAAATTATTTTTCATTCACTAGAATATTTTTTAACAGATTTATTAAAACCAAAAAAATTTGTGCAGAAAAGAAAAGTATATCTCCTTATACAAATGGGGTAAAACGCAAGATCACTTTCACTGGACTCCCAGTTTTCTATCTGTATAAAGTGTAAGAATAGCTTGCTTGGAAACACAAGTAATTTATACTCCACTCAAAGCGTTTTATTTATGTCGTTTGGTAATAAAGCGTTAGATTGCTAAGAAGAGCTCCATGCTTGCAATTGGATGCACAGATGGGTGTTTGAGCCTGGCAGGCAGGAAGGGAAAGAAGGCAGTGAAGCCTATTATCATCCCACTAAGCTGTATCACTACATTATTGATCACAGCACAGAAAGAGGAGTGATTCCCAAATTATTATCCTTCGCTAATTTCTTCCCTCGCTCTCTGTCGGTTAATTTACGAGTGATATCAGAGGGGTGAAATGGTTGGTTGGGTACGGTGATGTCGAGAAGGCGCAATTAAAGCGCACCGAGATGGGAGGTAAGTAAAGAAGTGGGAACAGCCTAGGGGTAGATGCGGGAGAGAGAGAGTCCATAAAAGCAGCAGAGAGTAAATTGTCATCACTCTTGTGAAAGGGAAAAAACCTTTCGTGTCTTGTAGAATCAGAAAGAAAATGTTGAGGAAGATATAAAATATGGTTGAGATCTTTCCATAAAAATTGTGTTATTTTTTACCGAATTATAAAGGTTTTATATATGAATAGTAGATTATATCACATAGAAAGGGAACTTAACAACAACAAAAATTGATCACCTCGTCTATTTCAATCTTTAGTGAAATTTTCAGATGTGGTGTCTTTTCAAGGTTTCATCATTCTTGTTTAGTTTGGTGGATTGAAATTGATGTTGGGCAAGATGCACTATATGAATACATGTACATGTATGATACTCTGTCATTGGAATAGAATGGTAGTGACGATAGAGAAATTGTAATGGTGTGAATAATGGGGTCATAATTTCACATTTTTAAAGATAATTTTAATTTTTTTAAAAGATAATTTGAAAAAGAAATGAAGATTAATTGAGAAAGGGATTGATAAACAGGTAGTGGAAATATTATTATCATGGAGTATGCAGTGATAAACACAAATGTCACGGTATGAATGGGGCATGACAGAGAGGATGAATTGACGAGCAGATTGCATTCATGACCTGAAGGGCTAGGGATAATGCACAAAGATGCAACCACATTGAGATTGCTAGGTGTGAATAGAAATGAAGCTGGTTTATCTGCATTTAGTATGTGTTTACTAACGGGAATCTGAAACCCAGTTGTTTTATATTCATATTTTGTAATGACGGTCTAATAAAGCAGTTTTTATTGTGCAATCCGATGTTATTATTTCAAGGATATGTTTTAATGACAGGAAATATGTTAATAATCATTGTAATGGGTAAATAATGATTCCCCCAACCTACATGTACATTGTAAATTAAGTTGATATTGTAGATCTATATGTAACTGTATGGCTTTTCAGTGAGATCTGAAAATTTGGCAGGTTTGTACAATTTCCATAAACAAGAAGTCAACTGTAAGGTTTAAAAAGAAAATGCTATACCGGTAATAAAAATTACATGTATCTGACTTACTACAATCATTCATACATATTAAAGAGAAATGCCAGTAGTTGCAGTAAACACTGATTTCATGAGAAAGTCTGTAAAACCAGGCTGAATTGTCAGTATATCTTCGAGGATCTAGATCTGATACAGTTACATAAACTGAAGTTTGTGAAATCTTGAAATCTACCCTGAAAAATGTTCACACTGAAGATCACCAACACAGATAGGCACACATGGGACAGTGTATCATTATTGCTGGAATAAAGACCCGACGGAAGTGACCGAATCCGCGCTTACTTTGCTTATTTCTCAGCAATTACACAATTTCTTCCAGAATCCTTTGGCACATATTTTTTATTCATACAAACAGACACTTGGTTGGTCATTATATTAGATTCTGTAAAAAGTCATTTTGAGATCGTTACCAATAATGGAATTTATCTTTAAGGCAAATGATTTTCACAAAATGACACTTGGATGGTAATTTTGTTATCTGAAGTTAAAAGAAGTTACTATACAGTTAAAACAAGTTACTATACATGTAATAGTGTAGTGTATGTGGTTTGCAGTATTGATTGTGGTGTTAGCTGTTCAATCAATGTGTGATTGAATATTTTAATCAAACAAACAGCTCTTTCGCGTACCATTCTCCCTTTCACAAATACAAGTTTTATATTATTAGATAGTGACATACTTGTATCCTGACCTACCCACTGTGCAGGTCAGGGGGGTGTTTCATGAAAGTTGTCAGGGCTGACTTAATTGTCAGAGCTGACAATTTCAGTGAAATCCTTGGTTTTGATTGGCTGAGAGGCACTAGCCTCTGACTGTTACCATGGTAACTGTCGGAGAAAGACAAGTCAGTGCTGACAACTTCATGAAACGGTCCCCAGGACATACAAATATATGCAGCAAAGTTTCTTCCTTCATCAACTAGTATAGTTTAACCCTAAATAGAAAGGGCTATTTTGATGCCTAAGAAATTCTGCGAAAAATCTCACTGCTAATTAATTATTCTAATTTATGCGTAAAATAAAAAGTTTGCTGTAATTGAATAATGCCCCTAAAATGCCAAGTTTTGGTACACATACTTTTATAGGGATCTGATCAAGTGTACGTTAAACAAATTTCAACATCTCATTTATTTTCTTATGTATTTCTGTGTTTTTTACTTTATTGTTTTTTCAATAAAAATTGTCAGGGATGTTATTTTGCCATAAACAAGATGGAATTAATTGATTTTAATCAGTGAGGAAAAATAATGCTACATTATTTTGGCAAAGAATACTATTTGCATTGGCTTTGTTCACATAATTACGGTTTGTAGCAATTTTGGGTCTGCATGCACTTATGTAATGTTCCATAATTTTGGAACCGCGTACCTGGGGGTAGCGATTTTTGTCGCTTAAGTTGCACAAGATTTGAAAGTAAAAAGTCAGCAAGCGACGTCCAAAAAATTTGCGCGGCGAATTTATCGCGAAAAAGGTTAGGAGGGCTGAATCAGCCCATCCCCCACCCGTCTTCTTGGGGTTAAACATAACTGATCTGCAAAATCCTCAACAGGTATGATAGATCTTGCTCACGTCTGTCTGATAAGCATCTAAGTTTTATTTTATTTGCTTGAAAACCTAATTTTTATGGAATTTTTAAGATTTTACCCTTTACATACTTGAACCAGAGTTTCCTTCGCTATCCACATGTAATCACATTGAAAGTTGCCCTTGACATTTTGACATGTCTGTGGTGCGAGGGTACAGTGCAAAGTACATTTTAAAGGGCTTGTAAATTTGTGGAAATTGACAGTGATAAAAACCTAAACTGCATAAAGATATTGTTGCCTATTTTTTGTTGAGTTTGGAAGTGGTAAGAAATCTAGTATGATGTTCCCAAAACTGTTTTAAGATCTACTGTAGATGTAATTTTCTGCCTATTAATGCTTTGATAATGTATTAAAGTCAATGTCATGGTGCATGCAACTTACATGCAACTTAACCAAGCTGTGGTAACTTCCATGGAATCCTTGATTTTAATTGGCTGTAGAGTATGATTACCATGGTACATGTAGTTGACTTTTAAGTACAGTAATAGGTCAAGAAAATAATGGATTTTCAATCATTATTTGAGTCATTTTGATTGTGACTTACTGAGTGTATGAGTGGTTCAGTGAACTTTGGAATGTTATAATCAGTCAAATACTCCAAATTTGTGAATGATCATACAGGTACATTGTAACAGCCTCTCCCTTTTTTCTAACCTGGATGTTGTGTTGTAATACATATCTGAAGCGATTACCTTAAGAGATTGTACGTGCATACAATATATTGTACATTTATAATGAGTACATGAGTACTGTATTAGTGCATGTACACCTAATGCCTTGCCAAATTTCAGGATAGCATTATTAAAGTGAAAAGTTTTGCACATTTATAGTGATTCTACAAGGGAATATAACAAGTTTCTGAAGAAAATTTCTTTCTTTAAACTGAGCTAGTAGGAGACTGAATATAAATTTAGCAGTGATCGATTGCATTGCGTCAACAAACATATTGTCAAGAGTTTCAAAGTTGGAAGGTTATGATACAGAATTACAGAAACCTAGATTAATGTATGTGGAACTCTCTGAACACTCATGTTTCACAATTTGAGGTTTCTATAGAGTACTATTCCCAATAAGTCGAGTTGCAGTATACATGTACATATAGTTGAGATTAAAAATGGCTACTGCCTCGGAACAGCTGAGCCCCCTCCAGCACTTTTCACACCATCAATCTTACTCCAATTACAGCGCTCACATCTCAAACCAATCCAATAACGTATAGGTGTTCATAGTACAATATACTTAAAATTGAGTACCTTGGCATTTTTTTTTTGGGGGGGTGTGGGGGATTAGGGTGTTTGAAGAAGGGGAATTCTACCATTTTCTGAACCTTCTTTATGGAAATTATATATTTTTTAATTTAAAGGGCCCATGTCATCTAAATGTAAGTTGGTTCCTGTCGATATCTAGTCCTGTTTGTAATCACTTATTTTGACATCAAAATGAGATTCCACCCCCCAAAAAATAAAATCCCCTTGGTTCTAGGAGTGAGTTGTAGAACATTTATTTTCACTTATAAAAAATGAATGTAAGGTAAATAAATTGAATTTCAATTTGGATGAGAGAGTGTGAGTGCAAGAAATGAATGATATATATTATGAGAAAACTTTTCCCAATTTTATTTAATGGAATTAAAAGCAATTCATTGAGGTAGTCTTCAAGAATTCAACCTATTTACTGGAGAGGGATTTTCCCCTATTTCGTTCTCCATGTAATAGAAGAAGAGTGCTTAGTTATGTGGATCATGTGGTAGACTTGTCTTGATTTAATGGTTTAAATTGGTTGGCATGATTGATTTCTTCCTGTTATTACTTCCAACAACGTGTATATTAACGCAAATGTATTCTTCATTAACAGTTTGGTTTCTGGAAATGCTACTAGTATTAAATGTACATGTAGCTGCTTCAAAGAAGGCCACTTATTGCTTGGTATTTGGCAAGCATCCATGAAGACCAGGCTGCTTGATCATTCTGGTTTCTTGAGTCTGGATCCTTGTAGCATTCAAAATTTCAAAATTGTTATGAAAACCTAAACCTGGTTTTGAGGAGGCTCACAGACGTTTTGAGAAGGTTTGGCGAAGATGTGTAAATAGTAAAATTGTTTAAGTCCTACAGTTATTTCATGCATCAAAGGTGTGGCAGAACTCCTGCACATATAAATTATAAAATGTAAAGCATGCATAAAATATTTGTAAGCGTTGCTAGTCATTCACAGGGTTTACTTAGAGTTGCTTTTTATTTAAAAAAGCCCCTGCTCACTGATGTAAACCGACTTCAAGTGATCTCATAAAATTTTTGCAAAGTTTCTGAACCTTAAAGCACAAATCTGATGCATTTTTGCCACATTGAATGCGAATACAAGAACTTTGCCATTTTCAAAACCACAAACTATTTTTGATTCCTTGGAAAATTAGACTTAAATGAAAACATAAAACCAAGTAAATTGCAGGCCCTAATTTGACATCTTATACATTTTACAACATTCACTCTTTTTGTTTCCTATCATGTAGAGAGAATTAGACGACACAGCGACAGACTTGGCCAACAGACAAGATGAAAGTGACACATCAAGAAAGAGGCTGGTTGAACAAAGTAGGGAATTCAAGAAAAACACACCAGAGGTATGTCTCTAACTAAATATTTGTTCCATTTTTTGCATATTTTTTTTTTGTTATGTGCATCAAAAATTACCATGGGTCATGTTTTTAAAATGAATATTTAGGGCTATGAATCAATCATTAACATATGGTCATGATCTGTATCCCCCCCCCCAAAAAAAAAAATAATAAAAAAATTAAACAAAATATAAAAGTAAAATGAGTCGGATTCTTTGGATAAAAAAATACAGATGAGGATATTTTTAATATGCTAAATTAAATTCATTTGAGTCAAGTTTGGTAATTTTTTTCTCATATTTTGTAAATATAGAAAATTTGAAAAGTATAAAAAAATAAGAATAGTTTTTTTTTTTTTTCCATTGGAAAGTGTCTCCATTATTTATTGTACATGTATATTGACAAAGATTATGACTTAAAGTTTGAGCTCCACCCATTCCATATTTACATTTCACAATTTTATCACTTTTCATGATAATTTATGATCATAATTCTGATCTTGCTTTGCAAGTGATCAAACTTGTATTGTCCATACATGACCCTTTTTCTTTTTATAAATAGGCAATAATTGAAGAAATTGATTTGAAGCTCCTTAACCAATTTGCTGTAACAATGAAAGCCATTTTACAGTCCTACCATAAAATGAAAATAGCACGTTTCACCATTTGAACAAGAATTTGGATCATGTATTGTTCATATTTGTGGGTGTAATTCTGACTGATAGATGAGGTAATCTAGTTTATTGCATTCATCTTATAGAAATAACAGTGTAGCTGGCTTTACTGATCATTATTCATGCATTGATGCATCATCAGTTTTGCAATTTCATTAACAGAGTTTACTATAGTTGGAGCTGCTATTTAGAGTGACTTTGAAAAAAAAAGGATTTTTATGTTTGTAGACTAGATATTGCCCTGATATTCAACCCAATTTTGTATTCTTTTAATTCTAAAGAATGTATATTAATTATTATTCTGTTTATCTTTGTCAGCTTAACAGTCCAAAAAAAGACGATAATCAATGTTATTTTGTATGTAATTGGATCGTTGATCAAGTACATGTAGGTGATAATGTGCTTTGGAGTTACCTTGGTTTTTAATGTTTGTTTAATTTCTTGATTGATTAGCTGTCTTTTCTTATCAAATTTACTCAAGTTGACTGATTGAACAATAGTTTGACAGATAGAAATTCTCTTTTGATTGAATGATTTCTTTATTTTCCAATATCATTAATGCTATAAAAATTTGATTGATTTGAATTTTTGAGAGGTTTGGGGTTTATCTGACCATTCTTTCAGAACTTGAACTTTAATGTTGCATTTAATCGATATCTATGTTTTGTTTATCAAGATACTATTTTGAAATAATTTATATTATTAGAATGATATCACAATACTTGTGCATACACAGTGTATATGTATAGTTTATCTGTGGGGGGATGGGGGCTTGGTTGAAAAAATGTAGGCAACTTTATAATAGGGATTTACCCCCTTAAACCTGTTTGCCCATATTTTGAAGTCCAGTCTAACTTAGGCTGTGGTCTATAAAGTCTTGGCTAAAATTATGGGAAGCTACCAGTGTGTAGAATAAATATGGTGTGGTACGAATGCCTCTTTTGTGTATTGGATTTCTCCCATGGTTTAATGAGGAAGAAAACTATTGTATTTATCATGTTGAATTTAAAAAAAAATTTTAATGCCAAATTGATGATCACGTAGAGATTGATGCCATATTTGGCTCCCCATAGTTAAACACAACTTTAGACCACGGTGTACATGTATATGTAAGTTAAACCAGTGTTCAGAATACGGCCCGTTGAATTTGCCCTAAGGATGGGCCAAATCATTGTGTAGCATGGGCAGATTAAATGTAAAATCATTTTCTTCTCCCTTCCCACCCCCAGGATGTACGCAAACAGGTTGCTCCATTATTAAAGAGTTTTCAAGCTGAAGTTGATTCTCTGTCAAAAAGGAGCAAAGCGGCAGAAGGAGCATTCTTATCGATCTACAAGAAACTCATTGACACACCAGGTATTGATGCATTCCTATGTTCAATTTATTCTTGGCTGTACATTATTCATTATCAATATGTAAATGGATATAGCAGTAAAATGAGATTACTTTATAGTTGTTGAATGATAAGTCAATATAAATCCAGAAGTCGGTGAAATTTATGGGTTTTTTGTTGTTGTTGGGTAATCAACAAATGATAGATGAGTTTTGTGCATATGAAGGGGGCGGCTTGGTCCTACTCATGTTCAAGTTCAACGCAGCGGAATTTCATTTTCAAAGATCCTTCTAATACATAGCATGCCCACATATTTATCTTTATTCAAAGTATGAAGGCTTGTGCCATTTTGCACCAGTTGAGAGTTTTGGATGTTCTGTTTTGAGTATAAATCTTTTAACGGATGAATGCAGATCAATGTCATTCACCTGTTAAAGCTCGCTGACACATTGACAGTGCCAAATTGTATTATTTCCTTTTACATGTATCGGTGCCTTCTGACTCCAAAGTAAGGTGATACAATACTCAGTCACCTACTCTTACATGAACATTCCAAGCACCTTCTTGATGAGGGCTGATATTAGACAACACTGTCTTCCTCACTCATGATATGTTTATTCTTTTTGTGTACATTTTCCCCCAAAGATCCTACATCAGTATTAGAATATTGCGTCAATCTGCAGAAGAGGGCTCAAAAAGCACAGGATCTTGAGATTGAAAATCAGAAGCTGAGAGAAACATTAGAAGAATATAACAAGGAGTTTGCTGAAGTTAAAAATCAAGGTATGGATGCTGAACGTTGACTAATATGGTTTTGAAATTCAAATTTATTCCCACATTTACTATAAAAAAAACAGAACAGGATACAGGTTTGACCCATTTAAAAAGAAATTTGTGCAATACAATTCTTTTTAGGGAGGAAACAAATTGATGAATTTTGCATTTGGTTTTGTGTTTGAAGATTCAAAGGCTTTGCAAGTACGTGAATGTTAAAGTGACCTCTTTGATAACTGCTTTTTTGTCTTATTTATAGTTGGTCTCTTGAGGCAGTTGTTCTTTATATAGAGAGGTGGACAAAGTTACAACACAGTCTTTACATATTTACAATACAGGATTGATTAGAGTTAAAAGGCAATTTCAGTTAACTTTTCGTTAGTTTTTGCCATCCATTCATTTTTCCCCCAATCAATCACACTCCCCATCCATCAATGTATCAATACAACACATCCAATCAATCATGTCATGAATAGCAGCCATCAGTCTTTAGAACTCCAAAGTCTTCCGTCTAAATGCTATTAATCAATTCCCATGTTTCTCTGCGTGGATGAAATTAACTTTTTATTGACAGGTCCCAACCATGGATCATTGAATCATTAATTTTAATCAAAGAATATAGATCCACAAGGCAAATGCATGTCAATGTGAATCTAACTCTGTCAGGGAGGATGGCTTCTGTGGTTATTGATGGGAAGTCATACAACATTGTTTGACTAGAAATACTTTGATCTTTGTACATGTATGTGTAGTGAGAGCCTGTTAATATTGTTCGCTCTACATGTATGTGAGAACCACAATTTTAAATTTCACAAATACCTCTTTACAATTCCCATTCTCCATCCAAAATCCAAAGATATGAATATTAAAAGCAAAGTTGTAGCCAATCATCACGAGTTAAGAAAAATAAAACTTTCCTCTGACGGACAGGTATTAACAGGTATGCTGGGTCAATGTACTCCAATATGTACTCTCTGTGCATCATCCCCTGTACTATTTGTGACATTTGAGATGCTCATACTGAGCTACGTTGCTAGGCAATGCTGCATCATTTACCTCACATCATCCCCCTAACCACCTGGAGGGATGAAGCCCAGTCAGGTATGAGGGCCCGGCCGTCTCGTCTGCTCGACCGAAAACCAGTTTTCTTTTCGGGGTTCTTGTTCTTTCTGGAGTGTGCTTGCAACATGTGATAGCCCAACTATCCTGGCTGCTGCGACGCACACTCAAGTGGAAGATGCTCGAGTGGATAAATGCTCTCGTTTTGTTTGTATAACATTTCAGGAATGTACTTTGTTTTCTCCGAGACTTTGTATCATGGCAGAGATATCTTCTCATTCTGCTTTTGAATCTCTCAACGTTCTTCATTCCAAGGTTTATGAATTCAAATTGATTCTCATAATTATTAACCAAAAGTATAGGATTAATATCAGTAATTTGGAATCAATGAAACTTTTGTGATTTGAATCAGTTAATAGTCTCTATTTAAAAAACAATACAGATAAAAACATAGACATAATATCTGCTCTCAATATTGATTGTCATGTTTCAATGTTAAAAAGTGTTCAATTTTTATGTTTAATGGAGAGCTTTTAGTTTTATATTTTCTTTTAATCATTTGACCGACAAGTTCTGTTATTCCCATGACTTTGCACAGGACAAACTGGTTACATTAGGCAATGGGTTAACTAAATATTGCTGTCTGTCATAATAATCACTTAGATTTCTAAAAAGAAAAGATGACTTCTCTAGTATTTGTTCTCCCCTTCCCTGTAGGCATGATAACTCAAACTAATGACTTAGAGTAATATTTCTTCCATTCCATTTAACTTGCAATATCTGAATTCGGGTATTCAGAAGGAAGAATTTATCTTAAAACTAGATTTTTTTTGCCTGAAACCTGGATAAAAATGTATGTCATTCCCACAAACTTTGCCTTTGGTGATGGAAACTTAAGATATCGTTCTGCGGCTCTTAATATCTCAGAATATCTTCAGGTTTGTTTTTGTAAACCTTCATCTATTGAGTGATCTCTGAATCAATTCTTATAACTAAATGTTTTCATCTCAATATCGACCTGTCTTTTAGATCAATGTTAACCTGGCTTGATGTGCAATATTTTGCATGAGATAAGAAAGAGATGTTTATATTGGCTTGAAGACTTATCACAAGTAGTAATGCAAAAGGATTGATTTTAGGCCATTATCAGATGAATCCAGTAGATGAACACCTAGAATCGCAAGTTACAAGGGACAACTATTTTTTTTTATTTCATCATATACATGTATAGTCAGTTTATCATGATGGACTTGATGGTAGATAATGGAAATTGCCATTATGTGGTATGAGAGACTGAAACCATAGAACTCAAAACGGTCTGCATATGTACATGTTCCTGTATCTCAAAATATGAAAACATGGAAAGAGTTTTTTTTCCAGTTTTCAATCAGACCTACCTATTGCAATCATTGGGTCAACTACAGTTGAATCTTTATACAGGACAATGGATTTGCCAAAGAATAGGCTGAATACTATATATTCTTGTTTATTCTGACTTCATGCTTGGTAGCACAGCTATTTTGGAAATTCAGTTAATTTGTATGTGATAATGAATTATGTTGTTTTCTAGCTCTTCCTTTTTTTGCTTTTAATTTTATATTGTACCGGTAATAATTTTTTAAAACATATTTTGCACTAGTATATATGTATTGGCTCTGTAATATTTGTATATTGTTCGTACTGCACATGTTAAGTATAAAATAAATGAACTGATAAACCTTTAAACATAAGCATACTATGAAAATAAACATGTACCTGTATTATCAGTAACTTATTTATAAGCATTATAAGTTTTAGTTCCTTCTATAACACCTAATTCGCCCACAAATAATAAGTTGAAATATTTCCTATTTTACTGGGTTTATATACCTACTCTTTAAACTTGTATAATTTGAATAGTTTATGTTCCAGTATTTACACAATGTATGCAAGTTTTTGACATGTACCACACATGATAGATGATCTAGCATTTGAAAGTAAATATGCATTTGCCCATGTTATATCATATCGTTCACAATATAACATTCATGTTTTTATCACTGGCAGCAAGGAGTTTAAAATGATGGGAATTTTAGCACAATATTCAGCTGTTTGTTGTTGCATTAAGTTTTTATTGATTAGGCCTATCTTCTCCCGATCCATTATATTGATTTTGGCTATTATCCAGTCATTGCCAAGAATGTGATTGTTCTAACATGTATCAGGTGATGATCTTACTTTAGAAAAAAGATAGGAAATTATATGATATTTTAAGAATTTTTTACATAAAGCATACATATAGGAATCTTTCCTCACGAATTTCATTGATTTTCAGTTATAATTAATCTCTTTTGATTGAAATCATCAGTGGAATGGGTATTATTTACTCTGATGTTTGTCTTATCTTCAAACAAAGCAGAACACGGTTACATTACTTTGAGATCTAAGAAGACTTGAAAGAACTTTGCAGATAAGGTGCTGATGCAATATTTTGTTATTTGTTTGTTCCATCTGGTTTGTATTGAAATGATCAGACCTACATATATTACTCCCAATCCATTATATTGATTTTCTTTTTAGCTATTACATTTACATGTAACTGCTCTCAATTTATTGCAATAATAATACAACAGTGTTGTATTATTAATAGCAATAAATTGAATGTTTCAACTTACCTCGCATTCCAACTAACCCGATCTCCCCTACTTTTTCTTTTTTTAACCGATAGGAAATTCATTTTACTGAGGAAAAAAAAAAGGAAAAAGAAATGCCTCTCTTGATCAGTTTGATTTCGAATCACCATTTGAAATATTCAATTGATTATGAAGCATTTACTCAATGTTTGCTTCCTACATGTACCTTTATAAGTAAAATAAAAGTGCTCTGTGTATATTTAGTCTGAAATTCTAAGACCCCCCCCCCCCTTAAAGTTGGAAAAAAAATGAAATTTTGCTAAGTAACAGGCAGTATGTCTTCATTTGAATTTTTTTTTCCGGCTATTGAAACTTCAGATTTGATTTGTACTTTTGATTTCCTTTGTCTCTTCTAATTGATAATGATAATAATAGTACATTAGCACTTTATTTCTATGTGATGCATTCATAAACATACTATTACACTGGCTTTAGCATTGAAATGAAAAAGATTAAAATCATTTTTGGATCACATTAAGGGTTTATGTATTATGACAAATATACAATTTAAGTGCAGGAAATTACTTTCTATTCCTGCAAGCTGTAAATCAATATTTATTCTTATGTATATAGATAAGAGAAAGTATTGACTTCGAAACAGGGTAACGATTATCAACCCAGAACCTTACTATTCCTGGCATGCTTTTCACAGAATTTCTCCTTAGCCTTTTGGGTTTCTTAAGAAATTTGGTCTTCATTGATCATGGTGTATTGATTAAGCCTCTATTCATTAGACACTGTATTGTTCATATGGTGAATGATTGTACAGGCTATTTTATCATGAGGCCCTGCATTGCTAATCAAAATTATTGATTTGAGCCATTATGGATTCCAGCTTCGATTCTCGTATGGATTCTTTCATTGATTTCCAAGTATTGATTTCTCTCTCCGCTTGCATGCGCAAGATGGAATAGATTCTGATCAATAACCAGTGTATTGGGTTTGGGCTCTTGTTGCTGCATAATCATTAAATTGATGGAACACTGGCCTGTGAATGGCTTGTGGCGACAGCTGTGCGGTCCTCGGATCGATGCTCATGGTTTTCACTTTTACATCAGATATTCTGATCAATGCAATAAGCAGGAGAGTTGGCCTACTATGGGTGCCTATGTGTTGTATTGTCGCATGGCTCTGGAATCGAAGTCTCTATCTTGTTTTGTTCAAATGATATTCCACTTATTGTAAGAGGAAAAACACACTCTTTGGGTTTTTTTTCTCTATAAATTTCCTTGAAGAATTTATAATGTGATTGGGTATTAGAAATAAATAGAATAATGTTAAATCTTAACTCCTTTTTTTCCCTCACCTGTTTCTCATCTCTGAACATTTCCAACCGTGGAACTGTCTATTCCCCCCCCCCTGTACCTGTCTGTATGCAGGCCTATAATTGTCTGTGAAAATATCAATAATGAAACTAAAAAGGTACATATACTGTATTTTTATTTTTCAATCAATAAATCAATACATGCTCTTTAAAATCAATTAATTAATTATTCTTTCTTTTCAATCAATAAATTCATTACTCTTTTCAATGACAAAAGCCGAAAAACATATTAGTGGCTGAACTTTTCAAAGTGCATGAACTTTTCAGTGCCACATACTTCATGGATTAAACTTATTTTCTAAAGAAAAATGTATAGCTGGACCCTGGTTTGTATCAGAGGGAAAATTTAGTGAGAAAGGGTAATCAATATGGATATTGAAATGTAGTGCATTAACCTTTCAGTCATTAAATCAATAAATCAATTTTGATTTCTGAAGAACCCCCCCCCCCCCCCTTGAAAACAGCAAGAAGTATGACTTCTCAAAAGTCCCATTAATTGCCGATATACATCTACTGTATCAAGTCCTGGGCTTTAAAGGGGAAGTTCACCCTGAAGAAAACTTTGTTGTAAAAATAGCAGAAAAAATAGTAAAAAATATTGGTGAAGGTTTGAGGAAAATCCGTTAAAGAGTGAGAAAGTTATTAGAGTTCAAAATTTTGGATTTGTGACGTCATAAACGAGCAGCTGCCCCATGTGTTATGTAATATAAAATGTATGAATTTCAAATTTTGTATGGTTCCTTATGACTTGATTTTCTTTTCTTTTCATGATCGGGTGTGAAATGATTTGTCTATTGATATACAAAAGTTACAGTGAAAACCATTTTCAGTTTTCTGAGAAAATGACATTTCATAGATTTTTTACCATTCGCTATGTAGGAATGCTGCTCGCATGTGACGTCACAAATCAAATAATTGAAATTCTAATAACTTTTTAATTATTTGATGAATTTTTCTCAAACCTTCGGCAATATTTTTTATTATTTTTTCTGCTATTTTTACAATAAACTTTTTGTCAGGGTGAACTTCCCCTTTAATAGCCATATTACATCAGATCCCTGTTATATAAAATTTGAATTACAATTTATAACAATGTTAGTTTGAATGATCAGTTTTTTTGCAAATACCCCTAATTTATATTTGGGAATTCTGAAAACATCCAGAAACAGAAAGTAGGAATCTTCATCTAAATATTAGTAAGGATCCCTGGGGAGCATTTCATGCAAGGGCTTGTCAGACATTTTACCCGACAAGTCTTGTTTTATCCGATAGTTACCATATTTACAGTGTTTCTCAGCCAGTCGGAATCAAGGATAGTTGTCTGATCTGTCAACTTGTTGGGAAAAAAATGTTGATGAAACACTCCCCAGGCCTTGATTTGGTGTTTTAGGGCAAGGCCACTTGTCTGTAGGGTACATTCCTATTACGGAACAAATTGGGAAAATCACATAGGGCACATAAAATGTTCAATGCCAATAAGAGGGACATTATGGCCAGTCCAAAGGGCATCCACTGACATTGCTTCAATAGCTTTGTAATAATGTGAGTCCTAGGATATGGTTTCTTAAAACTTATTATTGATATCAAATGATAGAAACATAGTGACAATTTCACTATTGGCTACAAATTGCAAGATTTAAGTCCGTTATCATCTATTGATGTAAATTATAACTCTATCTCATTCCTCCAGATTAGTTTCAGAATATAATTCTCCTTTTGTTCTCATCATATGTATTTGTGTTGATTATTACTTTTATTGCCATTTTTGTCTCCCTGTTGCAGAGGTGACGATAAAGAATTTGCAGACAAAATTAAAAGAGTATGAGGAGAGATCAGAGTCGGTGGCTCAGGCTCGTGCTGATGAGAAGGAGAAAGAGCTTCACAGAGATTTCGCTGAAAAAGAAAAGTAAGTAAATCTGGACTTGAAACTGCTTGCAGATTTTGCCTTTAATGCATTGATTTTGTATCTCATAGCTCCTCCATGTACTAAAAAGGGAACTGTTTATTTACATTAAAGAGGTTGAGGAGGATTTTAAAGCAGTATGATTGGAATGAAGCAAATTTGAATAAAATTGTCACTTATGTCACTAATATACTTGTATTGATCTTGTTTTTTTATTGCTACTATATTTATATAATTTCTGAGATCTACATGTATTTATTTTCAAGAATTGTCCCAGACTCCCAGTCCTTGTTTTCAATGAAACACATCTTATCTAAGACCTTTTTAAAGTCGGAGGTTTAAAGGAACTATAATTATTCTTATTTTTGTCATATTCAATGTTTAGGCAACTGCAAGAGAAGCAGATGTCGGTTGCCAAGAAGCTTGGGGAAGCTGAACTGAAGATTACAACGCTTCAGAATAGTATGTATTTATTTACTTCTGTTCCTTATGAGGAAGTTTTATCGTATTAAAGAATTGTGTGGAAGTAGAAAGTATTCATATAGAATTCTATTCAAACAAAGTTCCATTTGTATTTTATTGAAACAAGTATCAATTTAGGGAACTCCCTCACAATTAGAAAGAATATTGTTTTATACATTTAAGGTTGACACTTTTTTTCCTCCTTTTCCTGTACTGTAGATCATTATATTGATTGGCCAAAACATATTCGTTATATGGTGTTCAGAATTTCTTTTACATCTTTTATAAATCTCTTAATGTCCAAGTGTAATTAATTTCAAAGCACACAAGAAATACTGCGTTTGAAGCTTCTGCACACAAAAGAATTTAGTTAGACTGTGCTTGCCATTATAAATGAGAAAGATCTTATCTATTGCTGACTTTTTAATCTATTTTGATGACTCACTCATCAAATGATCGAGTAAATGCTGGAGTTAAGTACTTTTCAGTACATAAGAATATGTATGCATACATGTATAAATGTAGGGGTTTGGTAAGGAAAATCTATGGTTAATGATTATGTTAAAACAGTTGATATAGTTGCTGTTATGAATGTTTATATTAGTATGCATGCTGGTTATAATACATACATTTATATAATCTTTTTTCTCAACAGCATTGGATAACACACAGTCAGAGCTGTTTGATATCAAGGCCAAATATGATGAGCAGGGAGCTGCAAAGTAAGACAAATTTTGTATCTAAATATGGGGAGCATTTCATAAAACACTGATTTTTCATTTGGCAATTACAAGGTACTGAAATTCATGCATCTGATTAGTTCAGAGTGAAGTTGTCAATGAAAATAACTCACAGATCACTTCATGAAACACTCCCGGCAACAAAATTTAAACATTTTTCATTTCTGATGGCATGATTTAGAACTTTTGGAGCCAGAAATGAATCAAATCCTAGCATACCTTCATTGAATATGTCCTTTTCTCAAACTATCAATGTCTTAAAGATAAATGACAGTAGTTGCATTGAACACTGATTATATCAGTAAGTTGGTAAAACCAAGTTTGTTTGTCACAAATCTTCAGCTAAAAAAAGTAAATGATTATATATTCAAAATATCACCACTATAGATAAGCATATGTGGGACATTGTATTATTATTGCCTGGAAAAAGACTGCACAATTTCATATTTGTTTTGCTATTACATTTCTCAGCAATGTCACAATTTCTCCCAGAATCCTTCGTCACATTAAAAATAATATTTTATACAGTCAGATATGTGGGTGGTCATTTTATAGAATTCTGTACAAACTCATTTTGAAATGGTTAACACACTTGACATTTCTTTTTAACTGACTGTTGCTAATGAATAAGTACTGTAATAACAAAAAAATTATTGTGCACTACTTGATTACATGAAAATTATTTATTTCTTTTCAGGTCGGATGAGATGGAACTACTGATGACTGACCTAGAGCGAGCCAATCAGAAAGTAGCAGCCAGTGAGAAGCTTATTGAGGGTATGAAAGGCCAGTTACAGTCTGCTAACCAGAGTCTACATCAGGCTGAACAGATGCAGAGCGCCCCCAATGTTGTAAGTAGGAAAACGATAGTGGTAGAAGTCATACATATAGCAAATACTATGTCAAGGGTTTTGTATTTAAAATAGTAATGTCCAGTAAACGCTAGATGGAAGAATTCAGTAATATAGGGAAAGTGTTGCAAAATCTAGTCCCTGACAGTTATTCTCAGGTTGTGCAGCAATTTATTTAAATTGATGTGTAGTCTGCCATTACTTGAAGTTACTTAAAGGGCAGTCAGGGGAAGTAGGGGGGAGGGGTGGGGGTTAAGAAGAAACAGTGATTCAGAAGATGCAAAGCATAACTGTAATGCAATAAAAATAACATATTCTAGACCTACTCAAAGCAGCAGTGACATGAAACTGCACAAGAAATGGATTACCAAATCAATTCCCATCATTTAGTTTGTATTTTAGGCTATAGATTTACCTATTCTTTTTGATATTCAGGTCCTCTATCTGGTATTACTACAATTCACATCTGGAACAGCAGAAGTTACAAAGCCCTCAAGTTCTTTATTTTACTCTTACCTTCACTCAATCTTTTCTTTTATTTGTTGTCGTAGGAACAGGCTATCGATATACTAACAAGGTCTAGTCTGGAAGTTGAACTTACAGCTAAAGAGAAAGAGGTAAGAAACAGTATTAAAGAATTATGAGCCCTATAACATGAGATTATAGCGTTTCTTTTACTATTGATCAATTACTAACCATCATATTACAGTGATCTTATCTAGAAATGTAAAATGCTTTAACTGTTATGCTTTATATCTGGTGTGATGCAAGTTTCATTCTATTGATTATTTCACTTGTTTCTGTTCATTTAAGAGTGACATGATCTTGGTATGACATGTGCTTGTAACTATAAATACAAGGAAATGGATAATGAATTTATTTTTGTATTTCACACCCCATGGCTGTTAAACCCTCTTTGTGACTCAGTCGTGGGGAATTAAGGGCCACAGCAGGAATGGAAATAAGTTTTTAAAAAAATGAAATAAAATGGAAATTTGATGATTATGTGGACAATTCTGTGAAGTAAGTTCCCATTTCCCTACATATGAGATCTTTCTGAAATGATTTTCTTTGGTTTCTAGTTCATATAAAAAGCTGCATTGCTCAGAAATTATTTTGGCTTTAGCAACTCAGAAGTAAAGAAAAGGTGAAGAAAACTGGAGTCAGACATACAAAAAAGGTTGATTATTTCATGGAAATAGCCGCATGGATTGTGGATATTTCAATCAATCACAAGTGCCAAGAACCTATGGTTACTTTCTTCTTTGCCAGTCAAATTACAAGACTTCAATAATTGTTTCTAATGATAACATATAAATTCATGAAACAAGACCCTGTCCCAATTTGTCCATGTAGATCTCCCAACTGGTTGACGATGTTCAACGTCTTCAAGCATCAAGCAACAAACTCAGAGAGACCACGGCAGCACGAATCCAGAAACTTGAAGAGGAACTGACAGCAAGAAATACTGCTTTTAAGAAACTGGTACGATTGTTCAAGAATACAAAATGATACAATTTTAGATGCTTGAAAAGTCAGAGCCACACTGCCATCCTATCCTGCAATTTCTGCATGAATAAAATAATAGGGGATTGGAGAAGCTGCTGTGAATCTTGCTTGCTATGAAGCTGTGCTTATGACCACGATTTTTGTTACCTTTTGATGTAATTTGTAATGAAACCATTTGATTTATGTACAAAAAATGAAATTAAATTCATTTTGATTACTTCTTGGAAATTGTTAACATGGTTTGTAATTTACAAGCGTTATTCTTTCACCTAAAGAAGGTAAATATCCTCTAACTGCACAAAGATGGGCCAAACATGATAGTATACATGTACATTTAGTTCAATATAAGCTTAAAAATAAATTTGCTTTGAAACCTGAATCTACCAAAACAAGTTGAATTGACATGAACAAACTGTAATGATGTTATTTTGACACAGAAGTAAATTTTATTACAGAGTAAAAACTGAATATGAAAGGGAATTGGACCCCCCCCCCCATGTCACATGCTTCGTTGAAATCCACCATTTCCTGTCATACGTTTAGGATATAAAGAAAGAGAACGTTCATTTGTCATTGAGTTTACCCGCCCTCCTTTCTTGAATTTATGCTATTTCAATCTTTAGATTTGTCATGTTTCCGATCAGCAGAACTTTCACAGTCCTGAAAAGCAAAGTATGCTCCCCAAATAACTTGATATCCTTCTCTTTTCATTAAAGTTGCGGCATCTTGGTGGTATCAGTTTGAGGCAACATTTTTTGCAAGATTGAAATTTCTTGCCCTATAGCTACTTCTGGGGGTATTCAAATATATTTAATCCTGACTAATAAAAGTTTTCATTGAATTCCCAGTTGCATGACATATAGTAATGCATCTTCACATTTGTGCCTTCGATGTTGTGTGTATGTTGGCATTTAAACATGACTTGTAGTCAGACTTAGCTCTGTGTGAAACACCTTGTTTTTCTATGTGAAACACCTTGTTTTTCTAAGTCCAGCTTTTGGTCATCTGTATTAGTCATCCTATGATGAGTGCACATATTAAGGCTTCAGTATGTTGACAAATTCACAAGTGTTACATGGTGACTCAGTTTTCATCTAATATACTCACTGTTACAACTTTGTCAACAGACTGCCTTTTGGTAAAAGACAAGATTTGATGTATATCATTTCTTATCAAAATCAGTATGAATTAAATTTAATTGAAAATCTCTTTTGCCCTTGAATAATATCTCTTGCCTTTTCAAAGCACCACTTGACTTGAAAAGACTCAGAAAAAGGTGAATATAAATGATTTGAACTGTATCATTTCCATTTTCCCTGACAGGAGGAGAGACTGAAGGGACAGAGTGACTATGAGGAGATCAAACGAGAGTTGAGTGTCCTCAAGTCAATTGAGTTCAGCAGTTCTGACGGAGGATCAGTCAGTGAGAGGGATGAAGGCGAGGGAAGCAATGCCCTACCACCCAAGTCCCTGGAGATGCTGTTGCTAGAGAAGAACAGGGCTCTTCAGACGGAGAATACCACACTCAAAGTCAACAATACTGATCTCAATGGTAAGTCTTCATTTGATCCTTTACATCTCTATTCAGCACAGAGGTATAGTGTCCCAGACCTGAGGCATTTTGCATAAAACTTTCTGTTACTTTGCCATCCTCTTGTAATTATCATAGTAACAATGCTCAGCAACCAAACAGAATCAAGGATATCATGAAAGTTACCATTGGATGGCAAAGTTACTATAATAGTAGCTTTTATGCAACAGGATCCAGGACCCTGAACCATTGCACCTGGGCCCGGTTGCATAAAAGGTACTAGTAAGTTTTTTTTAACATAAATGGTATTAACTGTGGATCAGTATCGCCATGGTAATTGTTATTGATGGAAAGGTAGCTTTTAATGGCACATTACAGTTGTGCCCTAATTCATGCGTTTATGCTCAAGAGGGCCCTGCATCGTACACATCCAGATATTGTCAAAGGCTTAATGACCGCAAACACCTAAACTTAGAGGCATATTGATTCATTTACATCATTATTCGTGTGATTTTCTCAGGGATCTTTGGTCTTTGATTACTAAGTGTCAAGCATTAATCAAAAGTATTCCATATCATTGTTTTCATTCTATTTCACTTTTGTAATGGAGCTGTTTTAACCATTTACTATTACTATTTACATATGTACTAATTTATTATGCACACACTTACCCAACACTTGAGGTTATGCATGATTGTATGAATGTAGTTTGGTTAGTTTTGTGGAGATGAAGCAAATGTAAAAGAGAGGGGAAAGAATCCTTGTGGAAGAAATGTATTGAGAAACCAAGATGTTGTAATGCTTGTACAGCGTTCAAATGGTTCACAGATTGCTTGAGACAGTGATACTGGAATGGTGCGGTTAGCAATAGAGGTGCAGCATGGAACAGCTCTCCAAATCCTAACCAACTCCTAGCAAATAACTAGAGGCAAAATGCATTTTCTCTCTCATTGTCCTCTTTCTTTCATTTCCTTTTCTCTTTTATTTATTGTTGCCTCTATCAAGAATACTTGTTGAGGCATTCCCATCAAAACTGTCTTGATTACGAATTTCAAGACAGAAGAAAAACAAAGAGAAGATATTTCTCTTATCTTGAGATAAATATCTCGAGTTATTTACATTGAATTTTCCCAAAGAAAGATTTTAGAAAGAGATATTCTCACCAAGAGCAGTTCTCCCTTTTTGAAACGAGTTAAAGCCAAAAGAGCTCTCGTATGAATTGAAACAGAATATGTGCAGACAGACTGCTGTACTTCCTATTGTGAGCGTGACCATTCCACTCAGTCTTGACAGTTTTAGGTCTCTTAGTGCATTTTGCCTCATCTCTCTTGCAGGAGGAGGAGGAGGAGGGAGTGGGGTAGGACCTGGAGGGCTGGCCCAAGCTCAAGCCTTTGCATCACTCATTGGCCAGGAAGTTGCAGCGGCTTACCACCAGCGAACAGCCATGAACACCCAAGTCCCGGGTTCCCCGATCATCCAACCTATTATTGTGATGCCACCGACATTGAACCCCCATGCTGCTGCTGCTGCGGCCTCTGCCCCTCACATGGGTTTCATCCACCCCATGGCCCCGTCACACCTTCATCAACCGCATACACCAATGTCCCAGTCTCCTGTCCCAAGCACCAGCCACTCCCATACACCAGAACCACCTCAGCCTTCGAAGACACCACCCAACACAATTGCTGCAGTGCGGGAAGCAGCGGCCAGAGAACTGGCAGCCAGAGAGGCAGCCCTGCAGCAAGCAGCCCTCAGGGAACTGGCCATGTCACACCAGTGGGTGGATACAGTACAGGTTGCAAGAAGAATCAAAGACATTCTTGCTGATAATAACATAGGGCAGAGACTGTTTGGGGAGGTGGTTTTGAACATGAGCCAAGGCTCAGTGAGTGACTTGCTCTCAAGACCTAAACCATGGGACAAGATGACAGCCAAAGGAAGAGAACCATTCATCAAGATGCTTCAGTTCTTATCCAGTCATCACCATCTTGAGAGGCTCAAGATTTTTAATCTTCAGAAAAAAGGTAAATAATATGTATTTTAAGCTTGCTTTAGCTGTTAAATAATTGATATGTCATCGATGAAATATATACTGTAGTGGAATTAGTAATGCTCAAAATACTTTAAGGTAGATATGTAGAATATTTTTTGTTATTGGTTTCTTTATATTTAATGTAGAATGCAGTCTTAGAATTTAAAATGTAAAATATCTTTATTAACAAAATACTTAATCCTGTTAGACAACAGAAAACAAAATTATAGATACCATGTTGCAACTAGATTATCTTTTCATGTTTCAGGTAAAGAATCTCCTCCAGGACCCACTGCCATAGCATCTCCTGTCAAGGCTTCCTCAGATGAAGCCATCAACAACATCTTAGCTCTTGCCAAACAAGAAATGGAAGCCCAGAAAGCCATGGCTCATGAACATGCTAGGCGTATAGCCCATGAAAGAGAGGAGCATGACAGACACTCTCTGCGCTCAAGTCCTGACAGTACCCATTCGTTTTCCCCAAAGACTCCTCTAAGAAACGAGAGTGAAGCCTTAGATATGTCCATGGGCTCAGATATGAGACACCTACGTGACCTTCGGCGGCGGTCTCTCGGATCTATATCGGGTGATGGAAGAGAGCCTCCAACACCGAACCTAAATGGAGACATTGCCAGAAAGGTTGAAGAAACCCTAGAGAATATCAACAAAACTCATGCTATGATGCATGACAACAGTGCCATGACAGCAGGTTACGGTCCTGGAAGAGCTCCCAAGAGGATCTTGCCACCTCTGTCCTGTGATCAATATGAAAACAGCAAAGAACTTGATACAGTTGATATTGCAAGGCAGGTGCGAGAACTGCTCGTCAAGGGAAACATACCCCAAAGGGTCTTTGGAGAGCACATCATCGGCATGTCCCAGGGGAGTGTCAGTGATATCCTATCAAAGCCAAAAACATGGGACAAGCTCACTATCAAAGGGAAAGAACCTTTTATCAGAATGAAAATCTGGCTTGATTGTGGGGGAAGGATGGACAAACTCAAGGAGCTTGTACGCAGGGGAAACTATTCCTTCACTGATATGTGTAAGTACAATAAATTCTACATTAAAAGTGCATCATTGCCATGTTTGTGCATCATTGCCATGTTCAGTTTTGTAAACTCTTTCACAGGGTTCCCAGCCCATCAGGGAAAATTATTTTTCTTGGAAAAATCATTAAAAAAGTACCTCAAATCAAGGGAAAATGCCTCAATTGAGGGAAAAATCAGGGAATTTTGATCAGCCCAAAAGTTGAAAGCATGGTAGTCAGTCAGACTTTGTTATATTTTGTTGGTTATCAGAACAACATCCATTGAATTACTGATTAGCATGGTACTGATTAGTTTTTGCATTATTATTTTTATACTGAAAATACCTGTAATTCTCTGCAACAACTTTAAAAAAACATGCGTAACTGGGAATGGGTTTAAATAATTATCAGGGAATTTTGTAACTTCTTCACGGAATTTTATTTTTTTGAAAAGCGGGAACCCTGTTTCAATAGTATTACATCCTAATGCATTCTTAATGTTTTAGGTACTTCTGTCAATTATTAAGGTTGCTTTTCAATACATGTCTGATTTATGTTGTACATTTCAATTATTTCACAGTATATTAAGATTGGTACTTTCTCATTTTGTATTTTTTTTACAGCAAATTCTTTCCAAGCTGACACTACAACACCGAACTCCAATTGTTCAAGTCCTTGTCCGAGTGTAGAAGATCAACCGCTTCCATTGCTTCCAGCTACGCATATCACAAAATCCTCACACCACCAAAGTTCTACTTCTTCCCCTCACTCTTCCAACTCCACCCCAACTCCCAAAACAACCTCTCCTGCCCCATTGTCTCAGCCCCCTTCGTCTCCTCGTCCCACGCCCTCACCAAGAGCATACCTTCAGAGTCCTTCCTCTCCAAACGCCATGCCTGAGCTTCCTCCTGTACATGAGCAGGCAGCAATGATAGAGTACCTAGACACCTTTGCTGTAACGCAGCAGGTTAAGAACCTTCTTCAGCAGCATGGCCTAGGTCAGAAGGCCTTTGGTGAAGCAGTTCTTGGACTGACTCAGGGGTCAGTTAGTGACCTTCTATCAAAGCCAAAGATGTGGCTGAAATTGAGCATGAAAGGAAGAGAGCCTTATGTCAGAATGTACCTCTGGTTACAGGACCTGGAAGGCATTGCCAAAGTCAAGAATTACAAGCCAAAGAGAAAAGGTTAGTGATGTCCTTTACTAGAGTTGGTGTAACATTTATCAGTAATCATGGTTGGATCTAAAGATAGTGATTTAAATAGATATTTGGGAAGTAATCCAAACAATCCTGTCATGACAATATAGAGTTATGTTTTATGTCTCAAAGTCCCTACCTTAGAGAGAACATGATATTACTTTAATATTGCCTAGCATTGTTTTTAAGGAAAAATGATTGTATGATTACCTACTTAAAATAGTGATGCATTTTTCTTTTCTTTTTGTGGTTTCAGCAAGAAGATATGTAATGGTCAACATGTCTCCTGGTAATTCTCAAGGTGTTGGAAGTCCTCCTTCAAAGCGTGCCCGTGTCTTGCTCACACCTGAAGAAAAAGATTGTCTGAAAGCTTCTTATGACAAGGAACCGTATCCCACACAGGCCACCATAGATGCCTTAGCTGAACAGCTGAATCTACCAACATCCACTGTCATTAACTGGTTCCATAACCACCGCTCGAGACTCAAGCGTGGAGCAGCCAACGTGGATCCGGAGAATCGTTTGGTGTTCCACACCCACACAGAGAGTGATATGTCCGCCAGGCATGCCTTGATGCAGGAGGAGGTGTCCCGCAGGGCTGTGCTGGACGAGAGGTTGCGACAGGAAAGGGAAAATGGGGATGTTCGGGAAGATTCGCCACGTGAACGGATGGATGAGGAGAGGGTGAACGATTTGAAGCAGGCCATCGTTGCGCTGGAGAATGCAAGCAGAGAGGAGGAGGTTCCAAATCAGGAAAGAGGAAGGTACCAAGTGAGACAGCCGGAGGATTGGATGGAAGGCCAGGAGGAGATGGAGGATGTGGAATATGATGATGAGGAGGAGGTAGAGGAAGAAGAGGAGGAGGACATTAAAGATGCCATTCATGACAATGCCATGGAAGAAGAGCAAAATGTGCATGCCGTGGACAGTATAGAGAATGGAAGTAAGAGGCCCAAGCAAGGTGCGGACGACACTGTCCAAAGGTTGCAGAATGGCGTAAAGGAGGAGAAAGGGGAATGGGATTTTTAAGACTTTTTGAAGACAAATCCCCCATCCACTTACATTTCTAGGTTGTCCTGTGAATGCAATAAACAACTGTTTGGCAGGGATTATAAAGTCTGGGGCCTCGTATTTTTTCACTGTGATTCACACGTATTCACTGCCTGTAATAGACATGCAGCCAGGTGGCTTCTTCCAATGGCAGTCTAGACCATGTCTTCATGAAATTTTAAAGTGATTTTTCTATTTTTGTGGTATTTATTGAACAAAATGAGCTTTCCTATTTAACAATGATCAAATAAAGAGTTAAAGATGTAGGTATGGATTGATGAATTTGATAATCTTCATTTATCAAAATTGATTAAAATGTAAACCAATTGATTTGTCCATTGTATCATTCCATGTCTCATTTTCTTTCCCAATGAACCCTTTGTAGTTTGTCTATTTTTTAAAATTTAATTTGGTAACATTCCCAAAAGCATACTGTTGCAAACAAGTGCATACAAGCACTCTTATTTTAGTACACCATTTTTCATAGGCATCATCCTAAATTATTATTGACAAAGAAGGCAGTGAAGTGAAAAAAATATTATTTGTGGTGCTTGCCTCATGATGTTTCAATTCTCAACATCACAAGATTAAGGCAACTTGAGAGCAAAATCTTCAAAATTAATTATGCTGCACTTTTACACTACTTGTGAGCATAAAAGGTAGATACCATATTGAACCAATTTTCTTATGAAATTAATGTGAATCCTAACTTGAATTCTGATATTAAATGGAATGATGATATGGAAACAGAAAATATTCCCTCTATTTTCCTACTTGCCAGTTATTGCTGTTTTAATAAATAGCTTTTTATTTCAATGAATCATGTGCAAAACTACCATAAATTTTCTATTTTTATGAATCACAATTGCTGGTAAGCCTATGAAAATGGTGATAAATACATAGTTTACTTGCATGTAAGACTGCATGCATCTGATTGATTGGAAACATATTTTGAAAGATTTGAATCTCAAAAATCATGTCCAACTTCAATTAATTCTTGACCCCCTCCCCAAATGGGGGTATGTGTGGGATTGGACCGTGGTAAACTATATGTACTTCCATTGATGTTATTCTATTGTAATCTGTTATCTCTCAAAGCTAACATTATATGAAAATGAACTACAAAGTACTTTATGTAAACATGTTAAGTTGATTAATTTGAAATATAATAAAGAAACTGCTTTAATTGGTGCTCGTTCTTGGCTATTTACCAAACTCAAACAATATTATAAATATATTCATATTTTATGTGCCATGTACGTTAATTCTTTCCAATGTTAAATGTGGATCCTCTATGATCAAGAGCTTTGGTATCAAACACTTATTGAATTCTTAATTTCATTGATATGGAAAGTATATTCTTTTGAAAAAAAATCCTATTGTAACATGGGTTCAAACAAGTATTCTTCTTTCTCTTTGTGTAAATTTGTACATAATTTTCTTTTTACTTAATCTTGTAATCTATTTTCTTGTTTCAGTGTTAGCACAGTACACAAAGTGTGTAGAAGATAGCAAATGTAGTCAGTCGTACTTGCCTTATGTGTTCTATTTATTTTTATCTTGCTGTATTCTGTTTTCCATTCAAAGTACTTAGGTATTCATTCTCGATATTCATTTATTCATTACCATGTCTTCAATATTTATTTGTTAGCTTGGCGATATATACACACTCATTGTATCATGACATATATTAGTGAGAAAAAGACAAAGGATCATGAAATAAGCTAGGGCAGTATTCAGTCATAATTATGCATTCATATTGTATTTAGTTTTACGAAAGGGATGAACTTCTTTGCTTCATGATGGAGTACAATTGAACAAAGCAAAGCTCACATGTAATTGTTTCATTAATTGCTTTGCGAACTAATCTGTAAACTTTCAAATTCATATTATCAGAATTTTCCGTGCATATTTGGCGATAGTATTTTAGTGTTAGAACTTACGGGAGCTTGTTTAGAATTATTTCAAAGGGTAATGGAATGGAAGATGACCTTTTGTTATAGATAGATTTGATTGCAGAGCACTGCAACTGTCTGTCATGTATGGCAGTCATAATGGGGGGGGGCGGGTGACTTCCAAACAGCTTTATCATTTTATAACCTTTATTTTTATACTGCTACCGCATGAGATACAGGAAAAATACGCAATTATGAGCCAACTCTTTGAAGGTAGCATTGACAAGGACATGTGATCAAATACGTGTGTATTTAATTAAAAATTTATAATGGTATGCTGAAAAGGAGTAGAGGCACATTGAACACAAGGCTGTACGCAAAATTTTTTTGCAGGGGGGGGGGGGCAGCACGCATAAACTTTTTCAAAAAATGTGAGGGAGCGAAGCGACCGAACTTGTCATTGTATCAGCGTTTTTGCATTTTGTGAAGTGAAAAAAAAGGGTTTGGTGCATACTTCTGGTGAATTTTGTGAAAATTATTAGTAAAAGAATGTAAGTTTTTGAAATTTCTGCCCCCCCCCCCGCTGTGTACGGCCATGAGTGTACATGTAACTGTCATGAAACAAACATGCATTCAGTATATCATTTATTCTATAACAGTAACTAGCACTAGCCAGTCATAAAACCTTTGAGACAATTCATATATTTGGTTATTTCTTTGTTGGTATATTGTTGGGTTCCATTATAGAACATTTTACCACAGGTGTTTAAAGAGATCTGACTTAGATATCCCCTTAGATATACAGCGTAGTGGATCTTGATTTAAAGAGGAATAGGGAAAATACTCTCCAGATTTGAAAAGTTGATGTTAGTTTATGATGTGTGAAAAATGTTTGCAGGGATATGAAAACTGAAGGTATACCACCAAAGATTTGAGCACAAACCATCAGGAAATTCAATTGTCAAATGCCTTCCTTTGTTTCATGGAGAATGCATTAATTTTACATTTTTTGTCATTACAATGCTTCATTATTTAGATTAACCATTACATTCTGCATCTATGATGTATATGTTTTGGGTTATTTTGAAGCAAAACATTAAAAATCAGGAGTTGAATTTCTTTAAGAGCTTAAGGGGAAGAAGGAGGCACTGGGGAGTAATGGAAAATGGTGGAACATGTTTTTTTCCCCAAAGGCGTAATGATTTTCATTGAACATCAGTTCTTTTTTTTTCTTATGTTATTTAGAACAACATGGTACAGTGAATCATTAGAGAAAAAGAGGACAAGATCCTTATATACGAAACAATAGTATGTGAAAAGTTCCACACATACACACACAACCAGTGCATTTATCTTCATCTTCTTGAAGCAGCATTTACTCTGGAAGAAGGAGAGAGAAAGAGGGAGAGAGAGAAAACATGGAGGGAGAGGGGGAGAGTAAGGATGAGAAAGATAAAGACCAGTATTTGCCTTGTCATGACGAAGGAAAATTATTTGTGCCATATTAAGCGATGCCATATAGAACAATGTATTCATGAGCAATTATATTCTTACCAGATGCAAGACCGCAACATATTTATAAAAGGTAAATAAATACAGAGGTCTTGACATGTAAATCATTTGACCCAGAAAAATGTATGTTTGAACTACTTTGAAGACAGCAAAGTTATCTGTGGTGGTATTCTGAGGCCATTTTGAATTTTAAGATATTTCATTGTATCAATAAAGATCATATTATATCTCCCAGATTAAATGCAAAATTTTATCTGAAATTCATTTTGCATACCTAAACATGATTTTCAACAGAGCAGTGCTTTAGTAGACTTATTTATCGAGTCTTCTTGAACTCTTGGGCCTCGTCTTGTAAAGAGTTATGATTGATCGGATCAACCTCAAATATATGGAAATCCATCAATGTCATAATTTTTTTCTTCAAGAAATTTGCACAATGTCCTTTGAAGAGAAGCATACTGAATTGTCAAGCAAACAGTGAATGTATGAAAATACATAATTTTTAGATAAATATTTTGAAGAAACATGTAGATGTTGACGTTGCTGGCTTTCCATATTTGTGATTGATTGGATCAGTCATTACTGATTGTAAGATGGGACTAAGATATCAGTATTCAGTCAGCAGACGAGCATCTATTTACTTCATTATGCAGGACTGCCTATTGCTATGGCAGGCAGATTTATAGAAAATTAGGGTGTGAAAAGTTTAAATCATTTGTTATTCAATACTGAACATTTCAAGGGAATTGGTGCTCATGTTCTTTCTACATATGTTTGTATTTGTAACTGCAAAGAAAGGGTCACACATTGAAGTATCTGTCACGGTTGCATTTCAAAATTCTCATATTAATAATGGTTGTCCAATACTCCATGAAATTCAATGAAGTGCTGCTATAATCTTTTGTTCAGGTTTGAACCAGCCAGCCATCAATGATTGTTTTTGTCACGCAGGTAAAAAAAAAAGACTTCTCCTAATTGAAACTAAAGAAAATAAAATCAGTAGTCTGAATGATACGAAGTCCACCCATTTCTACATATCTACATTTATGATAGTGCTATGCTATGATGGTTTCTAATACATGAATATGTTTTGTTTGGGCATTATGACTAATTCTGGTTGTTTTGACCATCCTCCTTACTTTTCATGCAGTAAAAGTCATGTTTTACTCTCTGCATACAAACAAACAGAGCCGGGGTTTTCTTGGTCAATGGCACTTATCAAGTCTTATGTATAACATAAGACTAGTCTAGTAGATATCTTTTAGCTTGAAAAGGTCTTCAGTATATTTAAGTTTCAACTGTGACTGAATTTTCTTATGATAACCTCTCTTTTGTATGAAACCCATTGTCGTGTCAGACCATGAAGTGTTCTTGGTCAGACCTAACACAGCCAAAGTCATTATCATTCATCCAGTGCATTAAGCAATCCAACGTGTACTTATTTCATTGTATTATATTTCAATCATTTTGGGCGTAGAGGCAAATTCATATTTATTCAAACAAAGGGCTGAAGGTATGTGTATTCATCATGTTGTAATAGATGTTTCATTTGCTTTGTACTAGAGCAGGCTCTGTGGAGCAAAATGTAGCTGATAGTGAAAAAAACATTCTCTTTATTTCAAACCGAAGTATATTATTGATCATCATTACGATGGTGTACTTGTTCGGATTTATATTTCTGAAAACTTACATGTAAGTATCCCATAAAAATGCAGAGGATTGCATTAAATTCAGTTTGTCATTAATACATAAAAAACTAAGGAAAAAATATTCTTTTACAATTTGCCAGTAATGATATTTGTCACTAATACATGTAAAACTAAGGAAAAATATATTAATTCTATTGCAATTTGCCGGTAATGGTAAGAAGAAACAACAATAATTAATTTCGAAAGTATCTATTATATTTTGATTACAATATTATTCTATTTAAATACATCTTGCATATTGCTGCCAAAATGAAATCAGATGTGAGAATTGGTAAAATTGGGAGAAAATGGGAGCTTTTCATGGAAGGACTTGTCAGATTTTTTTTTTCAATAGAAACCATAGTAGCAGTCAGGCACTGTCGCTCCTCAGATCCAAACCAAGGACACCTGTCAAGATGAGAAATGTTGATGACATGCTCTCCTGGGGGTTTATTTGTTATTTAAAGTATTGTTTGACTTGAAAATAGTAACTTGCCTTTTCAAATAAAAAGATTATAACATTGAACAAAAATATCTACATGTATGATTACGGTAACTTTGCCATGGTAACATTTCTGAGCAGCCAATCACAATCACGGTAGTTACATCTACCATAAATTGATGACTTTAACAACTTACAATGTGTCAATTATTGTTATTTTAGCATTTTACCTTCTGACCATTTTGTATTATCCAGCCTAGAACCAGCATAGTCTGTAGTAGTATGTGTTTTGTGCTGCATCGTATGTACGTTTACTATTTATCTTGCCATTATTACTATGTTATTACTTTGTATACAATTCATGTTATATGATACGCAGGTAAAGTTGCTACTTACTAAGTAATCACCCATGTTGATGAAAACTAGTAAATGCTTTTTTTTTTCAGGAATGGAGTAAGATCTGGAGTTTCCTATGAGGCAGCTTGATAACAGTTTCTCCCATAGACATAATGTCACTAGTCCACTACCTAGACAAAGGCTGGTGTGACCTGAGCTTTTCCCAAGTTTTTTTTCTCAAAACCCATTCTTAACATCAAGTAAACCCCTTTTTTCATGTCTAGCAAAGAAATACTTGTAGGTGTACCATTAAAAGGAAGCAACAATTGTAATACATGTATTTGTATCTAAAGCAACAAGCTTCTTTGTGCCCTACAATCATTTACAAAGTCAAATATTTCAGCACTTGCTATGGTTTTGGGAAAATTCTTTCATTCATTTTGTTTTACATGAATTCAATTTTTTTGTGGTTGATGAGTGATGAAAGTGTTTTTACTAGCAAGCATTTTCTAGTCTTTATCAATATGGGCCATTGCGCTATCGCCCTCGAGGACAAGGACGTTTGCCAACTCCCCTTTTGCACTGAGAGGTAACGTCTTTCTTGCTCTCTAGGGTGATACACAATTGACTTCCAAACGTCACAAATATTGAGCAAAAGAATCATGTCTGTTTTCTCTTTTCTACAAAGTGTAAAATTAGGGAGGATTTTAATTGAACTGGAGGATTTCCCTGATGTCTAGGATGAAATCCTTGGTAAAAAAAGGATAATTTTTCCATTAAGAAATACATGAATAAAAGACATTGTCTTTAATTATTTCTAATTAGTGACGTCTCACTGGTATTCATTTGTGTTTTTTTTGTTGTTGTTGATAGTTTATGGTGGAGTGTGTGTGTGCTGTAAAGAGTCAGGGCAGTCATTAGTCTGGAAATTTTATTCGCTTGCTTTTTAGGGAAATGATAGAGTGGTTTTGTTTAGGCGGGGTTGAGGGAGATAGAGGAGAGAGAGAGAGAGGGTGGATGGGGACCATTGCAAACATGGAAATGATTGGAAAGAAAGGGAGGCAGACTAAAGAGACATTATGAAGAAGGGAGGGAGGGGAGACAGAGCTGAAGGAGGGTATGAAATAGATTGAGGGGGAGGCTTGAAGAACGAAGAGTTACACATGTATGACTATACTTTCATCTTTTGCTGCATTTGAAATTCTGTCACTATGATGGTGGGAGATAAAGAGAGGTGAGACCATGATCTCTGAAATTTGGTTGACACCCCACATTTGGATCTTTAATTTGAACACCATGGAACTGTTGCATTGGAAATAATGGTACCTTTCCATCTAATGGTAACTGCCATGGTAACAATGCTAAACTGCCAAAAATAAATCAAGGATTCCTTGAAAGTTACAGTTGGATGGCACAGTAACCATAACAATAGGGCCTTTCTCGGATGCCAACAGTACAGAAGTAAGAGTTATGTGTTTATTTAATCAGAGCCTGCCAAGTTCAGCTCTCAGAATAATTGATCTTGTTCAGAACCATCTTTGTTGCATGAGAGAAAACTCTTTTGAAAATATTTTTGTATACAGATATTTACAGAAAAGTGATAAGGAGCTTTCAAATTTGAATTTATACTTTTTGTTCAAGGCCAGGTATCTAACTGAATTTTATTTGACATCAATAAATCAATTATCTTATGTGCATGTAGCATCTTTTATACCCATTACAATAAACTTGATACTTTTGATATCACACTATTATACTTGTCAGATTTAAAAATCTTGGCAATATCATGTCTTATGCTTTATGTACATGCATGAGCAAAACCACCATAGTCACTATGCAGATTGGGTTGATCGGGCTGGAGTTAACCATCTGATCAAATTACTCCTAAGCAGAAATGGGATGATCATGAATTTGAGAGTCTGCCCTGTAAACTTTAATAGGGTGGGTTATCTGTACAATATCCATTCATGAAGGATCTCTCTCAGACAGGAGACTGGCAGTTCATTCTACAAATATTACATGAAAGCTGAAGTGGATATTACGTTGCCCAAAGTACCACAGTCAATGCTGGGTGATGTCTTCTGATTCCTGCATAGCAAGTACTGTGGACAGAGCTTTCCAAGTACAGTACTGTGAATGTTGCATCCTAAAGGCATCCATTCCTAGTTGATATACTGTACATGTATTTTTCAATGTTCTCATTCTCCAGGACGATGCTTGGAGCTACAGACTCAGTACACTCATCTCAACCAAACGGTGACGGAACAGAAGGATCTCATTGGTCAACTTGAGAAGGACCTTCTTAGTGTGAACGCACTCTCTACAAAGTACAGGGGAGAAGGAGAGGTAAGCTGTTAGTGTGAACAGTAACTGATTTGTGGCCACACAATGGCAGGGGCATGAGTATAAACCTCCCAAATAGCATGTAAAGAATTGTGATCATGTTTTTTAGCCACAGATCTAACACTGGAATGTTATTTAATCAAATTTCTGTTATTTCATTTTGAATTTATCATTTTTGAGATTTCATTAATATTTTATGAAATGTTTTCATATTTTCTGTATTCTTGCCAATGCAATGCAGGGCCAAGCCACTCCCTCAAACACAGAAGCAGAACTGGTAGCAAAGGCTGTAGGAGAACAAAACATTACCCGTAAGTAACCCTTTGTACCTAAAACAAGTTCAGAATACATAAAATACATGTTTTACTTTCTCTTAATGGATGAATACTTGTTTGATGTTATTTCTGCATTTCCAATCACAATGCAACGCAGTTTATTTTCTTGAGACAACAATTTGCTGTAGTAAAAATATAAGTATGAATATACTATGCAATTCAAAATATACCTTCATTTCATTTGACAATTTTCAGCAAAGTTCTTCAATCCATTAAAATCATACCTGTCTTGTTTATCATTGCTAGTTGCCAAGGAAACAGCTTCTACAGGAGGAGCTGCTGAGTCATTGCTTCCTATTGTTTCCAGTCAGAGAGAAAGATTTCGACTTAGGAATCAAGAACTAGAAGTGGTTAGTAACCCTAAAGGCGAACACGATATTGCTCAGCATCAAACTTCAGCAACATTTTATAAAAAATGCCAATTGGATATGAGACAAAATCAAAAACTTTCACATTGGCAGGAGTCTTTTTTGGTCACCTTTCTACCAACAAACTGCAAACCAATGTGGGGACTGACCTTATAATGAAATCATTATGATGTCTAATAATATGACTTTGACAAGGTCATAATGAGATGAGTATGATGATGACTTTACGTAGTGCGTCTTCTGGTTGTTGCAATATGTCTGAATGATGAGGCTTTTTTCAATGTCTAAAAAAAGGATGTGGAGGAAATGTATCTTTGTTGCTGAGAGTCTGCCAGTGATTTCAAAAGTCAGTATTATAAAATAAAAATAATGATAAAGAATGGGATCTATTCAAGATGAATAATTTTTACATGAATTCAGTTTTCAACAATACGTTTTACTGGGGTGACAAACTTCATGAAAAAAAAGCTAGATATTCAGGAATATGAAAATAAATGGCTACCATAACACTGCGTCCAGTAAGATAGTCTTCCATTCGACATAGTGGCTTTAGTTTTCAAGATACCTAGAGTGTGTTATGTACAGGACATCTAGGAAAACGAGAACAAAAATTTCCTTTTAAAATGTATTTACAAGGCTTTGCCACTCAGCAATGACTCATTTACAAAACTTTCTGTTGTGCTTAGTGATATGGGAATTTTAAAGCTGCCTACTCCTATTTCAATTGCAGAATAGAGTCTTGGGTGCTTGTAGTATTTCTTGTCCTGAATTAACAAAAATTATTCCAATCACAACTAGTGGTAAAGTATGCATGTGTGCAGTTTTTAGAATTCACCTTTTTTCCTAAAGATAACATTTTCAGTATAATTCTGATTTTCACTTGGAAATACCAAACATTCACATTGTAGCCTTATGATTGTGAAAAAAACATTTGTTTTTTCTTCCAGGAAAGTCGTCAGCACCAGCAGCAGAATATAGTCCTACAGAATGAAGTAGACAAACTGAGACAGGACAATGTGAAGCTCTATGAGAAAATCAGATTCTTACAGAGTTATCCATCATCAAGGGTAGGTCCTAGACCAGGTCCTTGGCTAGGAAACCCAAACCAAAGAAGAGAAGCAATATTATTGGAAAGCGTAAAATGAGAGAAACAATTTTAAAAGAGTTTCATCAAAATTGGTTATGAAATAAGAAAGTTATGGCAGTTTGAAAACTCTTGTTTTCTCAAATTGGCAACATACCTTAAAATGGCTGATTTTGTGGACAACTCTCCATTTGTTATGTACACATCAGATTTTGCTCATTATCTTTAAAATTGCATCTTGCCTCCTTCTGAGCACAACATATGTAATGGGAGAATATGATTCACACCATATATGTCAAGGTCAGGAGGAGATAAAGTGAAATATGTAAAATAAAGTAAAATTTTACTCTTTCCAATAAGATTGCTTCTCTTCTTGGGTTTTGATTTCCTTTAAAGGTAAATGCCAGTTTTGGTAACGATATCAAAATGAGTTCGTACAGAATCCAATGAATTAACCACATTAAGTGTCTGTTTGTATAAATAAAGAATATGTGCCAAAGGATTCCGGAAGAAATTGTGTAATTGCTGAGAAATTAGCAAATAATCACAGGATTCGGGTCAAGCGTTGGGCACGACATTCAAAGCAATAATACACTGTCCCAAGTGCGCTTATCTGTGTTGGTGATCTTCAGCGTGAATATTTTTCAGCGTAGATTTCAAGATTTCACAAATTTCAGTTTATGTGACTGTACCAGATCTAGATCCTCAATGATATACTGACAATTAGGCCTGGTTTTACAGACTTTCTCATGAAATCAGTGTTTACTGCAACTACTGGCATTTCTCTTTAAATATTGTCAGCAATGACTATATAAACTGGGTTCCAAAAGAAACTGATCAAACATTACAAGGGCACTGTACAAATTCCACTCAGTCAAAAGAAAGTCCATTGCTAATAAAATGGGATTAAAAAACTTCCCAGTTTATTAAACATGTCCAACATGGGCATATTTAACTGATGGACTTAATCACAAAAAAAGCTACATGAAAGTAATAACAAAATTTGACTGGAACAATTAAACAGCCACATACAGATCACCCAGCCAGGGGATGTGCCGGTAATCGGGGGATAATTTGAACATGGTGTGTATCTGTGTGCATTTGAAACAGCCACATTGAATCAATCATAGATATGAATTTGTCTTGATGAACTGAATATCAATTTGTTCAACTGAACTGAATTTCTTGATATTTCTCTGCAGGGCACCAACAGACTTGACGATACAGAGAGTCGATACCAGAGCCAGTATGAAGAAAGACTTGATCCATTCAACTCGTTTAGTAGGAAAGAGAAGCAGAGGAAATACATGGGACTCAGTCCATTTGATAAGGCTACTCTCAATATGGTAAGCATGTAAAACAGAGCTAAAAATGAGTTGACTAGCTGTAATGTATATCTATATGTGGAGAGACAAGATCAAGGAATGAGAGTAAGTCAGCAAACATAAATAACTGGTTTGTATCCACCTTGTTTTAAGAGCAGATGGTCTAGTTCTCAGATCATCAAACACCATAATAGTCATTATATCCAACCGTTCTTATATCAATTTAATCTAATTACCATTTGGTCTAATGATCACTAGGTCCAATACTCACTTTTAGTCTAATTCCTAGATGGTCTCATTTCCAGTTACACCACAGTGATTTTTATTAATCTTCTTATTTTCGCTCTTTTATTAAGCCCAGCAATTGTCTATCAGGACCAACTATTAAGGCTCACTTATTTCATATGGCATTTAGTTAACCCCAATCTCAGCTTTCCCAGTTGAAGTATAAATATAGACAGTTTTCATCAGCCACATTGGTGCCCATAATGTGAAATACCTATGACATGTTTGCTGTCAAAATCAAATGCTTCTAATTCAGTAACTATTTCAGTATCTTAAAATAAATCCACACCATTTAATATTGTTACTTTATTAATTCACTGATTGGACAAAATCTATGAATTACCTAACCATTTATATAATCTAAGACGACTGCCATGCTTGTGTTGTTTAATGCTATTGCCAATCTGTTTGTCTTTCAGGGTCGTTTAATCCTATCCAATAAGATAGCCCGTATGATCACCCTGACTTATACCATCATACTACATCTTCTAGTCTTCCTTGTCCTCTACAAGATGGCCCATACCGAATCCTGCAAGAGAGATCTGGCTTCAGAATGTGTGCAGAAGTAAGTATAATCTGTTTTCCAACCATCTTCTCTTTATGTGCGTGATGCAGTGACATGACATGGAGTTTGTTTATGAAGCGGTGCGCGTGGGTGGGATCATCGATCAACTTCATCAGATTTTGTTTAATTTTATTTATTCATTCTGTCGCATTTCCTATCTGTTGCTTTTGATACCATTGATGGATATAAGCCAAATATGTATGGCTGTTAGAGCTATGGTAGTTGATCCCCTCAGTGATGCGGATGTGACTATTTTCCTTCAGAGCTGCACCCCTCAGGAAAACATTCGCATTCACATCACTTGTGAACCATAGTTCCAACCTGGCCACTACATATATTTTTGTCTCACCTGCGAAGCAAAGTGAGACTATAGGCGCCGCTTTTCCGACGGCGGCGGCGGCGGCGTCAACGTCAAATCTTAACCTGAGGTTAAGTTTTTGAAATGATGTCATAACTTAGAAAGTATATGGACCTAGTTCATAAAACTTGGTCATAAGGTTAATCAAGTATTACTGAACATCCTATTAGAGTTTCATGTCACATGACCAAGGTCAAAGGTCATTTAGGGTCAATGAACTTAGACCATGTTGGAGGAATCAACATCGAAATCTTAACCTGAGGTTAAGTTTTTGAAATGTCATCATAACTTAGAAAATATATGGACCTAGTTCATGAAACTTGGACATAAGGTTAATCAAGTATCACTGAACATCCTGCATGAGTTTCACGTCACATGACCAAGGTCAAAGGTCATTTAGGGTCAATGAACTTTGGCCGAATTGGGGATATCTGTTGAATTCCCATCATAACTTTGAAAGTTTATGGATCTGATTAATGAAACTTGGACATAATAGTAATCAAGCATCACTGAACATTTTGTGCAAGTTTCAGGTCTCAGGATTAAGGTCAAAGGTCATTTAGGGTCAATGAACTTTGGCCGAATCGGGGGTATCTGTTGAATTACCATCATAACTTTGAAAGTTTATTGGTCTAGTTCATTTAACTTGGACATTAGAGTAATCAAGTATCACTGAACATCCTGTGCTCATTTCAGGTCACATGACCAAGGTCAAAGGTCAATGAACTTTGGCCGAATTGGGTGTATCTGTTGAATTACCATCATAACTTTGAATGTTTATGGATCTGATTCATGAAACTTGTACATAAGAGTAATCATGTATCACTGAACATCCTGTGCGAGTTTCAGGTCACATGATCAAGGTCAAAGGTCATGTAAGGTCAATGAACTTTGGCCATGTAGGGGTTTTTTGTTGAATAACCATCATATCTCTGTAAGTTTATTGGTCTAGTTCATAAAAAGTGGTCTAGTTCATTAAACTTGGACATAAGAGTAACCATGTATCACTGAACATCTTGTGCGAGTTAGAGTAGTATTCATAGTCAGCACTGCTGCTATATTGAACCGCGTGATGCAGGTGAGACGGCCAGAGGCATTCCACTTGTGTTAAATATCACCTGCATACAAAAGGCCTCTCTTCTTGTCTTCATTCAATCATTTTTAAACACAGGTTTTGATATGAATTCCATAAGCATTTTAAAAATTAACAAAGAATACAGCCATGCTCTGTTACATCTTCTTCTAATTTTTATTTCCACTTATAATACATGTATGAGTCATTTATAAAGACAATACGATTCTATGGAAAGTAAATAGTAGATAGCACTTTTTCCTATCGAAACTATCATACTCTACAAAAGACAGTAACCCTAGCACATATAGTAATATCGGAAGAAATATAGATGTTTTATTTCCACATTTTCTATTAACAATGGATAGTATGTTTGTTATGTACTCCTAATTAATCTACAGTAATTAGTAATTAAGGCACATAAATAAGCACACGTCTGATACTCTTGGTATATGATTCCAAAGCTAGTTTATTCCGCATTGCGCCTGCGCAGCTACAATTGTGAGTCATGGTATGACATCATGAATGACATCATTATCAATATATAACATCGTTGGTATATAGATTTGTATACATCTTCATGTTATAAAACAGGTATCGTAAGAATAATTTGTAAATGGTGATAATTCTGGTTAACAATATAATATACAAAATAAGTTAATGTAAGTTACCAATTCTTGAGTGAGGTAACTTTATACTATAAGGTAATAATGAAAATTAGAACCATACCATGGGAATTTTAAAAATTTTATTTAATTGCATCATGGATGTCATCAATATATTCACTTTACAGCCCCATTGACATCTATTCTTTTACTATACCCTTGATATAACTGTATGTATGTTACCAATATCCATATATCGCTCGAGCAAGTAGCCTCTTCAGCAAAGAAAAAAGTAAACTTACACTGAGAAAATTAGTTTTGGAAATGATTTTTTCTTTTTTAAATGGTAAGATAAAGAAAAACATAGTGTATATTTGCCATCTGATTTTGAATGCTTGATTTGAATTTTTCTTAAATGCAGATTTGCTGATCATATGCATATCTTCCACCCTGATGGTGGTGCCGAAGGGGGCGCTGTTCACGGTCAAAACGTAGGCGGCTGACACTATCGTCCAGTTTCCATCATCTCAAATTGGACACTTTCAAGAATATATTCCAAGCAACTGACGATGAGATTTTATTTGGTAATACTTAATGCTCCTTGTGAATAAATGCTGAATAGATTGTTAGGCTTTTTTTTTTCATTTGGAGCTTTATATTATGAATGATAAGCATAGATACTATGACCTGATATTCAGGTCAAAATAATATTTTGAGAACCAAATGGTGCGCAGCATGTGAACATTCAAATATCTGTAGCTTTTAATAGACATTGTTCAAATGTATAAGCACAATACTACTATAAAAGCAGAAAAATATTAGTTACTATTCCATTGCCTTGATTTTTGTTTGTTAATCTTTATTTTACTGCAATGATTTCTTTGTCCATATTACTCCTGTACATGTCATATGAATTGCAACTCTATGGGATTTACTGTATGTGAATTATTAGGTGCCAATTTTGTGACAGCTGTATGTTTAGAGAAAAATAAGTCTTTAGAATTCAAATATGGATCCATTGCTGAAAGAGTTAGATAAATATTCATAATAATAATGGCGATGTCTTATTGAGTGCATACACCGTCCAGAGATGCTCATTGCGCTGGCGCCATTAGAACATATTCAAACACAATGATTCTTTGGTTCTATTTGGTTGAAAATGAGATTCTTATATATTTTTGAGAAGTTTATTTCTATAGTTGCATTCGATTGTATTTCTTTCTCTGTTTAGCAATAATATAAGTGTGTTGCTAGTTTGACCATCTCCATGGCCACAAACATGATGTCAAATTCAGTGCTAGATGCTTTCACCTGCTGGCATTAAAAGATAATTGAATTGAATAATATAAGTGTGTTGCTAGTTTGACCATCTCCATGGCCACAAACATGATGTCAAATTCAGTGCTAGATGCTTTCACCTGCTGGCATTAAAAGATAATTGAATTGAGAATCATTATGCTCCTGAATTAATGTGAAATTAGAACCAGAGAGCATTGTGTAATACAATACAAAACAAGTCCCTTGAACTGCATTATGAATTGTGTTATTTTAAAATGAGCATTCTGATGATCATATCATGAATTTAGCGCTCATTTTCCTTGGATATTTTACTTTCTTTGTTTTGATTTGTTCTTAAATGATATCTGTTGTTTTGATATAAATTTGGTGGGTTTTTTTTTTCAAAGGGTTTCCTTTAATTTGCTCTTGTGCTACAGAGGGAAATTTCATAGAATGTTAAAATGACTCCTATGTTTCATCTGAAAACATATTGGAATGATAGATGATATTTTCAGCCTTCTCTCCTTCTACAAACATCCTTTATGACTTGTAAATCTAGTATCACAGAAATTATTTGGACAGGTGACTGTCATAAATTCCATTGTTAGTACATTTCATCATTGGAATATTAAGATGGTATTTTATACTGATCAATGCTTGTATAGATGCTTGTATTTCCAAATTAAGTTTGTGTGTAATGTATGAGCCTACTTTGATTGCTAGTTTGTTATGCTTTTAATGTTCATTTTGGAACATTCATACAAGTCATGTACTTCACTTTTTTTCTAACCGGAATTGGTGTGAACAGTGATGCCATCACTGTAGACATAAAAACATGTAATGAAAACATTTGCATATAAATACAAATTATTTTCTCTTTTACTGAAATGAAATAAAAGGATATGTTGAATGTTAAATCCTCTTCTGAATTTATTCACGCTTTTCATATGATTATTTCCTTATATTTAGAATCACACCAATGTCATGTTATCCAAGAATTGATTTATTTTAAACATTAAATTCTGTTTATTTTTTTCAATTTGCCATAATCCTCTGAAATAGGAACAGAATATTGATAATCACACTACTTTTCTTGCACAAGAATAATTATTTCACTCAGAATAATTTGGTCATGAAGTAAAATATATTAGTCCTGGGTATTCAATGCATTTCTTATACTCTTTGAAACTGATTAAAAATCAATATTGCAAGATGAAGGAGTAAGCCCGGTGAAACAATTATTCTTGTCACCTATGCTTACTGTTTTCTAGAATTTGACAAGAAGACTTATTTCTGACCAGAATATAGTGAAATATATATAACTCAACATTAGTTTCCCTAGTCAATGTTTACTTAGTCAATATACTTAGGTTTTTATAGAGTATGACTGGCAAAATATGCTAATGCCTGATGCCATGCTGAGATTAACAACTTTCTTGCTAATATATATTTTATTTCTAAACATGTAATACTTTGATTCATTTTTTACATGGTGTATGAATTGAATTCTTTTCATTTGAATTTTACTTTTCACCATTCTGTCTTTTGTTATTATTAGTGTGCTTGAATTATGAAAGATTTATACAGTCCCAGATATGTTTCTAGTTTGCTAATGAGATGTCCTGTGCCATTTCTACTGTTATTTCAACTTGTGATTAATATTTTTGAAATTTAAGATGCACACAGCATACATGTGTGACATCAATATAGTAAACATCATAAACTTGAGCTGTATTGTAGCCTAAAATATTATCATTATTTAAATATGAAAATAAGTCTTTATGTATTGTACTTTGTAGCTGTAATGATTAATCTAGATTTGTATATAAAATAAACTATTTAAGAAGAATTTGGTTGTATTTTGTACAACATGTTGTAAATGATATTTTCTGAACTACACACATCCACAAATATTGTCAACATCCAAGAATTTAAGTGCAGAATACTTGGTGGAAATTCTCAATTTAAGGTTTAATGTGATAATAGAATTAGTTGACACTTCAATAATCCTGTCCATATGTTTGAAATATATACCCCCTTCTACAATCAAAATGATTCCAAAGAAAAGTTACATTTGGGAACAATTAATTGTTTGTAACCTTATTTAATCTGCCTGTCTTCTTCAAATTGGCAACAAGGATTAAGCTTATGTATCCAAAATAAAAAAAATTTATATAGAACATCTTAAGTAGTTGTAACGTTGCATTGAACAGGCTATTTTGAAGTATCAATGGCACTGCCAATCTGAGGATTTTATGCAGGGGTGGATCCAAGTTTTTCCAAAAGGGTGGAAAATTTTTCAGAGGGGGGAAAAAAGGTTTTCAACCAAAAATTAAGAATATTTCAGACCCGAAAAAATTGACAAGTAAAAAAAAAGGTCTTTAATGGCATTTTTACATTACAAATTTTTTTTTTTTGCTTCTCAAAAGGGGTGGCAAGTGCCCCCCCCCCCTGCATGGATTCGCGCCTGATTTTAGGGATTATTCTACTGAATGGATGGGAGTTTCTCTCCTTTGGTGTATTTGCATGTTGTCAAGTGCTCTGGATAAAAAGTTATTCGGCTAACCAACATGTCGCATTGTCCTGAATCGGTAAAAGGGGCTTGGCAATCTTGTGCCTCCTTGTTACCCAAACTCATAAGCTGAGTGGCGTTTGGTTTATGATGTTGAATTCAGAGGTAAGATTTCCGAGCTATCAATGAAGGTGGAATGTCCTGGACATTGGTGCAACCTGTCAAATATAACATTAACAGAATAATTCTGTCAGGTATACTGAAAGAGTGCTCTATATTGCAAGATCATTTATATTTACACGGAATGTGATTGTTTGACAGGGTATATTAGCTTTTCTTATGCTGTAATATACATATTAAATCTAGGATCCAACTATATAAATTACAGGCAATCACGAGGGTGAGATAAATAGACAGATGAATTCAAATGGTTACACAAATAAGAGATAAAAGTATATAAATCGAAAGTTAAATAGATATAAAAACCAAAAAGAGAAAGATATAGATAGAAATAAATATTTTAGCCCATATGGCCTCTATTGGCCAAACGTAACGAAATATAATTTTTTTTTAAAATTAATTAACAATTTGGGAATGGATTAACTTTACAAAATTACATGAAGAGGTAAAAGGTGAATATCATGAAAAAGGGGCGAGATACTTCCTTTTATATAAATAATCATTATATTATCAGAAACATTAATAACTAGACTATCCAGACTAAAATAGGATCGTGATATAACCCTACAGGAAAGTACCCAGTGTGACATCAACACATAGTCGCTAGGTAAAAAAAAATCTGAATAGCGAATACAGATAAATTGGAGCATTTTCACTTGATAGTTACTATTAACATCATCACTGTTGTTTCCAGTAGGGAGGCACATTAGACTAACCTGAAATACCCAGGGCCATATCCAGTTCGTTTCGTAATATTGATAATACCTTGTTAACTCCAGCAGGTCCCTGTGAAAAAAGTGGAATTTTGATAATATGCCAACCATAGACCAAGACCACTAGTCTGTCAAAAAATTCTGAAAGGTACAATTCCTTTGTGTATGTTCCCCTTTTATTTCATAAAAACCAAGATCCCATATACTCACTGGGTTGTTATGAAGCATATAAAACTTGTGTATTGAACACAATCGCGGGGGGGGGGGGCAGAGATTTGAAATGTTTAGTTGCATAAAGTGTGATAGGTAAACAGCTATTATATGGGACCTAGGTAAACAAATAAGATAAAAGCGAAAGGAGGATATGATATGCAACACTTTGCTGCTTTTTTACACCTGGGTCGAGGACAGGGGTAAATATTTATTCGTTTTTAGAAACAATACACAATTCACACAACATCATGTTCCCACCCCCCCCCCTTCCCCATCGCCACCACACATACACTCTGCCAAGAGGGGTCAAGAGTTACTTTTTCCATTGGTCCATGCTTTTACTTACATCACAAGCTAGTCCCCAGAGTGCTGGTCTCCCGATCAGTACAGCCCGTGCTCCCAATCCTAGAGCTTTGAGGACATCGGTTCCTGATCGAATCCCTCCATCCATGTAAACCTCAACTCCACGACCTTTGACAGCTGACACAACTTCTGGTAGGACGTCTAACTGTGGCAACGTAATCAAACTATTTTAATCGCTTAAAATCTGCGGATAATGTTAAGTCAGTCATACCGACATGATGATAAAATATATAATTTACTTTCATGAAGATAGTAATATGAAATGAAATGCCTGATATCACAATGCACTTTTTGATGGCAATAATCAGAGAGGAAATAAGTCTAGGTTTGTTTTTAATTTTTTGAAAGTTCCCCCCGGAACTTCCCCACTCTAAAAACGGTTTCTCGACCTTTTAAAAAGTGCTGTCCTTGGCCCTTTTTAACGGTGATTTAGTCCTTTCCATTATGAGATGGAGAAAAAAACATCGAGTATATTTTTTATCATTTAATGCGAATGAGGCCTACAACGTCTCATCATGATCTCTTATTAAATATTGATGTACCCAGAGACATAAAATAATGAATTTACCGGAGCGGGAATGCCATCCATGTATCTTCCACCATGAGCTGATACGATGATTCCAGAGACACCAGCATCGGCCGCTTCTTGAGCAGCCTCTCCTGTAACAAGAATCAGGAAGGCATGAGAGAGGTGTTCTAAACAACACAATGACAAACATTTTCTGAGAAAAGGGGCGCTTTATCCCCATCGTTCCATGGCAGGGGCAATTGAACCACTTTTTTTTAATAAACGTGTATAAAAACGTATAGAATAAGTTGATAATGCATGGTCAGCACCAAGGTCAGCACCCCCCCCCCCCCCCCCCCCCTCACCTCAAATTACAAAACCGTTCTGCGACCCGTGTGAGTCTTCGCAACTGCAACGGAGACGGATTCAAGACCACAGTAAATGTATTGAAAATGCCTGTCAAATCATGATTTAAAAAAAAAAAACAGCTGGGAGATCTTTGTCGAAATCTTGTGAATCAGAACAGCAGTTTGTCCTAAGTTCGAGGCTGACGAAAAAATTCTAGTGGAATTCGCACCCAATTTTCCTTTTTACAACCCCTCAATAATTTATGATTCAGGTGAATTTGAAGACTTTTCTTATTTTCCTTTTATGTGTGCTCACTCATCCATCATCCATAAATAAACGGATCAGTTTTATTTTTCGTTCAGAATTCCATCCATAGGTTGATAAACATTACTTCTGAATTATATTGCTCAAGACATATTTGAAAAAAAAATATTGAATAAGGGCTTACACAATGTAAATGAGAGAAAAACGAAAATTTAACTGTGGCCTTTTTTCATGGACAACATTTTTATTTTTGCTGTGATTTTGTTTTTATGAAACTTGGCACATGACTTCAGAGCGACACTAACAAATACACACGCCAAAATACGACGGCCAAAGCCTTAATCTTTCTTCTCATTTACTTGATTTTCGAATATTGTGTGCTCCCTGAAGTACAAGACAGGGATTTTCATAAACTCAAAGCAAATGAACGATACAAGAATATAATGTGACAGATATCTAAAGAAAACAATTTAATTATCGTCAAAACAAAAAAAAGAACTTTTTACATTCCACGTGTTCATTAAAACATGAACACATAATTATATTCCCATAAAATCATTAGAACATGTTAAATATTGATGTACACATAGCGAACAAAATGTTGAGATTATTTAGTGCACAAAATGTAACCATATCTATCTACAAATTTTGAAAATGACATTGATATTTGTTTCCATTATAGGTGCTTAATGAACTATGAAATGATGAATATTATTACAAATATTGTTCCAGATCATGTCGAAAATCTGGAATTCATTCCGATAAATTGGAATCGAAGTAATTATGTATGCATTGTGTCTTTTGTGGTCACTTTCTTGAAGTCCCAAACCCTCTCTCTCGGAGAACTGTACGTTCCTCGCGCTATGGTATACTTTCGTCAGAAAATAGATGTATGTTTTTTGTGCAAAACAAAGGAATGATATCGTCATATCGTAGCCTTGAAACTTTGAGAATTTTACTTGTAATTCATACATAGCAAACTTCGGTAAAAAAAAATCAAGTAACTTTATTTTACCTGCAGTCAGAGAGAGGGGTAGGGGTTATACCCTGATTGTAAACAATTACCCTTGGATTGCATCCATTCGTGGTGTTAATTCCCTTCATATGCCGCGCTGCCATCGTATATTTGTAATATCACAAGCAATTGATTAGCAAAGGGGAAGAACAGAGTTTGTGCTTTGAAGGTAATATGGGGTCGTACCGATCGGCAAACTCACTGTAAAATGTTCACAACAGTATAATCAGTATATTGTATGATTTCAACGAATCGCGAGATCAACTCCTATTTTCAGAAAGTCTTCTCTTAGCAGCATAGTAAGAAGACATTGTTGCACCCACGGAGCTGCCTGTTACACAAAGACCTCCAATGATCTTAAAAGCATTCGGGGTAACGTCATAGAAGGCATAGTCTAAGACGAAGGTGCCAAAAACGGCTGTGGTCGAAATAACAGCAACAACTGCAGCATTTTCCGTCTGGAGTGCTATAGTGATGGTTATGACCTGAAAGTAGCCGATGATACAGGTAGCTAGGAGTATCTGACGATCATAACCACAACGAGGGATGGACCAGTCATTTAGGGCGGTTTCCAGTAATGCAGATCCAAAAAATCCGATGCAACCGTAAGCAAGATTAATGAGTTGTGCGTTTACCTTGAAGGGAGCAAGAAAGCGCAGAGAGATGTATATGAGAGACATACAAAGTGTTGCAGAAAATGCTGCGAGTAAGCCAAGTGGCGAATGGTCACTGTTGCTTTCAAGAAGACCATCAAAGATAGGCGCTGGCTGAACAACAAGGAACACGCCGACAACGCTAATGCAACACGATAAAGAAATTCCGATGGAGCAATTTTCCTTTAAACAGACGCATGCCAAGATACATGTAAGGAAGGTTGAACCTTGTCTGATACATTTGGCGGTTGAGATATCAAGATGTTGGATAGCGTAGTAATAGCTGATGGCCATTGCCATGCCGGCTATTCCCCTGAAAACTACAAGACTCCAAGCTTTGAGGGGCAGGGAAAGCGATACTCGCTGGCGTTGGAGATTTGGCGCCGTGAAGAGCACGATAGTCAGTGATCGGTAGAGCATAATCTGATTAGGAGACACTTTGCCAGATAAAAGTTTGATTGTCAGCGCGGCAAATGAAGTTAGGATTGCGTATGACAGCGCCCAGAAGATCCCTCTTCGTTGGATCATCACCTCAAAGATTCTAGTCCAAATACGTTTCTCTGTCTGTGTATTATCATTGTAACCCTCAGATAGTGCTTCACTTTCAGTGTGAAGAGAATCGTTATCAACGTTTTTCTGCTCGTCATCCCCAGTGGGATCTCTCTCTTCTTTGGCCATTATAGTATCTTTCAGGCATCTATCTGTTGGACAAACTACTTGCTTCATCAATAATTACTCTTTCACGCAGTTCCATTTTGCGTACAAAAACGTTTCGATCCTTAGCTTCCCAAGAAATAAAAGTGCTCAGTTACCAGCTACATAATAAATAGAGCAGACTGATCTGGTTTTCCAGTAGTATGTTTATATTAGCTCCCGGTATTAGCTACACGTTCATAGCCATTGCAAAGGTCAAATGAGTCTAGCTGTCATTGTAGCCAGCGATAGGCTAGTCTGCAGGCACAGACCCTGATTGAAACTTTGATCAGCAAGTGTGTCTCCACGCAAAGACTGCACATACAAAACTCGCTGTTTCAATTTGAGAGGGCCTTCAGTACACAAGGCATGAGTAGGCTGCACATTCAGACCCTTAACTCGAGTGAAGGGTTTGCACAGCAGACTAGCGGTAGGCTGCCTTTGGACTTCCGTAGTTGACTCTCAGTTGTATATTTGTTTAGACTGATGGGCTGTGCTATAACCTTTACTGAGGATAATAATCTCGAAATTATAGTTTCCACAATAAATGTCACATTTGAAAAAGCTCAAAGGATTGTTTGTTCAACAGTAATATTATCGAGATACTATCTGCCTTTTCACTATCTCGTAAATTATGTCTTCATACACTTCATACTGTAAACTAGCTATTCCGTTGCTTTGTATAGAGTCTTATCGTATTGTACCCCCCCCCCCCGTCACCTTAGAAGCCTATACCCTTTCCGTCTTTACCGCTCTTATATCCGGGTCTTGTATACGTCCTTGAAATCTGATATCATATTCCCTATAAATTTGATGCACATCGCTTAGTAAAATGTATTACCTGTGGATATGGTCGGAATATATAAGATCCCTTAATAAGTCAGGAGCGGTTGTAGAATAAAGGGGTTTTGGGGGAGGGGCTAATGAGGGATTTACTAACATGTATGGCGCGGGTCATTACGAGCAATGAAAAAAGAATATGACCATAAGACGAGAGACTACCGATTATAGGAAGCTGAAAATTTGAGTCTAAAACATAAGCCCCTCCCCCCGCCGGCTAAGTGATGATTATTTTGGGGAGTGCTGGTGACCAAACAAATATATTCACATAACAAATTATTTAAAATTTTATTTTAGAAGTTTATACTGTATATAACCACCAGCGCTTGCAATTTTGATTCACGGAAGAGAGGCAAACGAGATCGTAAACCAGCTAGAGATTTCTTATTTTCAAGAGTGAAGCTTAACATTTTAGAGAACTTTCAACATGTAATAGAGCAAACAGGAAATTGTTGGGAATTGGGTTTTTAATATAAATCCCAACCAGGCGCGCCGGAACACTTTCAGTTTTTTTTTTTTTTGGGGGGGGGGGCAAAATCCCGAAGGGGGCACAATATTTTTGACAGTATGAGATACCGAAGCGATCGAGTGGGAGAGGCTGTGGGACCCCCCCCCCCCCACGGTAAGGACTTTGTGTGAAAATGGAGTATAAAAGTTGCGTTTCTAATAGCATTCAAAAATAAATTTTCTTGAGAATTAAACAGTCTTGGAGTTCTTTTTGCTCCTTCTGTTTCCTCCCTTCTGACCCAGACTGGTGTTTCTTCATGATCAGGGTCGCAGTTCCAGCAAATTACGAGCCTTATTGCAAACGAAATTGTTTCAAACCAATGTAATATAGGCCTTTTAAAGACTTTAAGATGGCAAACATGACCGTACGCAGCCGGGGGCCGCCGATCGAGAGGGCAAAATTCACAAAATTCACCAAAAGTGTGCACGAAATCCTTCAATTTTATTCTAGAAAATTTTTAAGCCCCCATCACAAACCCCCTCGCTCTTAAGTTTCTTCGAAAATTTAGGTCTTGCAGCCCCACCCACTCCCGGATTGTTTTTATATTTTTGCAAACGTCCATGAATAACAAAAGCTGGGATGAACCAGAGAACATAGCTGCCATCTCGATCTGATTAGTAACAGATAATGGGAAGAAGTTTTGGAATCTAAAATACGTGCTATATCATATGAGCTGAAATAGTATCAGACAAAACGCCTTCCAATCATGCCAATGAAAAGGAATAGAGGAAAATACGGGGCTGTGAAAATATCTTAAGATTTTTTTTATAATAGAGCAGTACTGTAACGCTTATTTTTTTCTTTTATATTCTTTATTTACATTTTTATTCATATCTCGGATAATATGAGTCCGGTCAAGAAGACACTTTCACAGATTTTGTTTTTTTCATGTCTAAACATTATCTCAAGTTGCTTTCGAGTGGGATTTACCATTTTCACAAATTATAAATTATAATCCTCTACACATGATTATTCTGCGTGTAATTTTCTGATGACATGTCTATATTGAGTTGAAATGACCTTGGTATTTTCTTTAGGGCACTGACTTGTTAGCACTGTATTAACTCAATTCATATTTAGTTGAAAATAAAATAATAGAAACAAGTTTCTCGAGATGTTATGGTTTCTGGGCTTGACAGCTATGACATAGATTCCATATGTTGCTCGAGTAACTAGTGTTCACGCGCATTAGTGATATCGGGTCCGGTCTGAGCGCTTCTGGGCGACCGCGCGTTTGTTAGACGACACAGCCAGCATCATAGAGTTATAAACCTAATAATTGGTGGACCACTATCAATTTGCCATTCGATTTTAGTCTGAAATGTATTCATTAAAAGGTTAAACGTTATCACACTGTAATAAGATGGAAAAGGGGCTTATCAAAGGTATGTTTCACAGAGGAACTGTTCGTCGAAAGACGCGAGGCTTACTATGATAATGTATTTGCCCCGTCAGGGGCAAAATTTTTTCATTTTTGACAATGGAAATGACAATTTTCAGGCAGAAAAGTGCCTTCGTTTGCTTTTGTCCTTAAATAATTTATCCTTTTTCTACTTTCAGGGGGGCACATTGGGGGGGCAAAATCTCGTTTTGCCCCAAATTTTGCCCCAAATTTTATTTGGGGGGCAAGTGCCCCCCCCCCTGCCCCCCCGCTTCCGGCGCCCTTGATCCCAACCGCCCCTCCCTTATAGAATAACATAAAGTTGTTATTACTATATACATTGATAGGAATGTGGTGACCGAAAACGGAAATTTCAAAGTGAAACTTTTTTTTATTTATGAGTTTTATTGGTTTTACTATCACAAACATAATCACATTATTTACATATCATAACAAATTCATGGTTTATGCCTCTTTTTTATACATTGGTATTTTGATTTTCGGAGGCGGTTGAGGGGAAGGATAGGCCCTACTTGATTTATTTTAATCGTTCATAAATATGTCAAATCATCAAGTCCAAGATGATTTGTACACGACAGTATTCTGTATTGCTCGTCCATTGGAATTTGGCTTAGTATGTACTCACAATTTGATAGACCATAAATGTATTTTTAATTTATGTAAATCAATTTACGATCAATCGTCTGTAATAAAGTGACCGAGTGAGAGAATTAGCGAATTATAAGACTAGAATCTCACAGCACTTTACATGAATAAAATAATGATTAATATAGACATGTTGTTTTATTACGGTTATTTTTTTTGGGGGGGGGTGGGGCTACTGACTCTACTACCTCTTTCAGGAATGCAATGTAAAAGATTAATACTCTCTTCTATTGTGATATGCGTTGTGACCATTGGACGATTCCATTAAGTTTTACGTCCAATCACCAAAAATCAGACATCCCTGATACGATTTGTCTCTGTTTTCTGGTTCATAATATGTTTTAAAGCTCTCGAATTATCATTACTCTAGTCGTGAGAAATTCATGAAGTGAAATTAAAAAGGAGAAATCTGAGGGGTCAGACATAGCATTTTGGTTTAATTTGATATTTTCTATCTATGGCATTTTTTGTAATATTAACGATCCTTCTTATTTCAATTTTATCTCCTCCATCATGGGGTGCATCGCTCTCAACCAGTGGCAGTAAAACTGATATTCTGACAGACATAGAAACGGACGAGGAATTCACTGGAATTAATGTCCCCGTTAGCAATAACAAATCGTAAGACCGGGTCTTCAGCTTTCCCCAGATTGTTTCACTTCTTAACCCCCTAAAAATAATAAATTAATAGAAAAATTAAATTGCATTAAAATGAAAATAGAAATTAGTACAAACAATTACAAAAATGAAATAAAAGAAAATTACTAAATGAATGGATAAATAATGATAATAATGATATGTCAATTTACATAGCGCAGTTACTATAATAATTATGCAATCTACTGCACTTCATAATTAATTGCATGAATTGCCTTATAGGGACTATTTATGATTTAGTCCTACCGGTTACCTATTCACCTCACCTGTATGGGTCGATTTGGATCATTTCTTGCTGAAGGAAAATACGCTAACATGGCTGGGATTTGAACCTACGACACCCTGTTTCTTGATATGCAGACAAATCTACTGGACCACACCATTCCATAAATGATTAAATGCACAAATATTTATAGATCAACTAAAGAATATTGCAATAGATAAAAATTAAAGGATTAATGAATAATAAATGATGCATGAATAAATAAACAAATTAATAAATGCTGAATAATCATATTAGAACTGCATGGTTGGTGATCATGCCACTCTTTGTCTTGATGAAACTGACAGGGGGTAATATAATCCGGGGTAATAAAGATGTGCTTCTTTTATGTTAAAATGGCGTACAACATAATTTATCTAGCATTAAATATATTTGGCATTTAGTGAAAATCAATTACTCCTTACCCGTTAAGATACCCTTCAGCACGATTGGAAGTGATGTGATTGACTTGAGCCAAGTGATGTCATCCCATGTCTTAGGTGATTTGTACTGCTCAGCAAAAAAATGACGCAAGTTGACGTCACCTGAACGGATAGCTTCATTTACCTCTGGTATATCCAGAGCTAAATTTGTTGGTCTGTACGGTGGATTTATTTCATATAAAATTGTAGGGAAAAAAAGAAGAGGGCAATGACTAAATCTTGGCGAACATCCTTTCCTACAATGTATGCTGAAAATCATGATCCGGAAAGCGGGAATGATGGGGTGCTTATTGTGGGGGTGCTTCATAGGCCTATATGTCATACACCATTTAAATTGACAATATATTATCTACGTTCCATAAAGCGTCTACGTAGTGGTTTTCAAAACTCCATGATATGAAACTCTATGATAATGTAAGTATGTAACCATTGCAATGCGAATACTGTCATGACTGCCGTGGTTGTTAACAAGAATGACAGCCGATGAGATGTACGGCTACATTTTCAAACTAACCTATGCAAATACATAAAAAATGTGAGAGATTTTCGGATCGATTTTTTTAACCGTATTAAATAAAGATGTAAAATTTCCATGGAAGAATTGGTCTTTTGTCATGGGTCTATAAGAGATTTGAACTGTGACTCCACTGTGGTGACTCTAGGCTCAATGTTTGATGCATATTGTTGATATGTCTATCTTATCTTGAATAATTTATTTCATTAATACTATACATTTTCAATAATACACTGTAAGTATAATAAACAGTTTCCACCATGGGACCCGCAACACAAAGGTCTGCAGTGGATCGGAAATACAAACATGACAGCACAATTCTAAGTTGTTTCTGATTTGCCGTTTTTTAAACTGCATACCTTGGTGTTAAAGAGTCATTGATTCAAGACATCCCGAAGTTATATATTAATACCTTAGGTTTGGATCGTAATGATATCTCGATGTTGAAGATTTATTTGATGAAAAGTCTGGCCATAGAGGTAAATCGACCGTAAGCACGATCGCTTTGAATCCTTTTTTCTCAGCCTCCCTCACCACGTTTTCTGCAAAACGACGATCTCTGAAGAGATACAGCTGCATCCATTTCAATCCACCAGGAGCTACCTGAGAAACCTCGGCGATAGCTGAACTAGCAAAGGACGACATGATATACAGAGTGTCTGCATCTGCGGTTCCTATATATGGGCGATTTATTAAGCAATGAAATGAACATGATAAATTATAATAATAGGTTTACAATATCAAAAAGAAGCCTTGAAAGATTTAAGTAAAACAAAGTCTGAGATTATGATTTTCAAGAAATAAGAACGATATAAATGTGTTGTGCCTTTTTTATGTTTTTAAGCAATATACCAAGGGGAAATAATGGCTCTGTTGCTTGGTATGCCTGATGCCTTGCAAGCATGCAAACCAAGTGTTTTTTTTTTTTTTTTTGGAGTCTACAAAAGTTCCCAAAAAGTGACATAACCTTCAACAAAAGTTATTCAGTGTTTTGTTGTCTGATTTCTCTTGATATGTTCCATCATATTATTTTTAGCCTGGAGTATCCCTTTATACACAGACATTGGCGGCGGAAGCCAAAAAAATTAGGGGGTGTCCACCTGAAATTTTGGATGGACACATGTAAAAAAAAATTGACAATCAAAAAAAAAAAAAAAAAAAAAAAGGTCATCAACCTAAATTTTAGGGGGGACAACACACGTTTCAGGGTGGTACACGTGAATTTAGGGGGGGACGCAGGAAAAAAATTTGACAAGCAAAAAAAAAAAAAAAAAAAAAAAAAAGGTTATCAAACAAAAATTTAGGGGGGGACCGTCCCCCCCCTAAAATTTAGGGGGGGACACGTCCCCCCCGCTTCCGCCGCCTATGTACACAGAATCCGGTAATGCTCTCTCCTGGATGACGTGGGCAATTCTCTGGATATATACCTTTAGCCGATGCTGCCTCCGCATCGGGATGGGCGAAGCGTTGCGCTGCCGATGGAGCTACGCAGATAGGCATGCTGATTGGTTGACCCAACACAGTGGTAGACAAAGAACGACGTGTGACGTCACGAAGGATACGAGGACGAATCACGTAACTGGAAAGTGTCGGAAAGAGAGTGTATTGCGTTGAGCAGGAGTGGGAGAGAGCGTTTTTTCAAATCAGGTGTAGATGTTAAATTGTCACATTTTCCTTCATATCGTCGCTGAATCCACGAAGTGGCACAACGTCCCAAAATCATGTGAAAAGTAAATTGTGAGTATCTTTTTGTTTTAGGATTCAATTTCAAGTATCTTTCAGCTTTAGTATGCCTTTGCTATGGTCTATCATTTCACCGAAATTATAGAACCAAATTCTCTGTAATTAATGAGATAATTAAAGTAAAATAAACCCACACTAGCTTCAAAATCCGTTGTAAAATAATCCACGAAATGGCACGCACGTGCGCGCCGTTTCTACGCACGCTGAAGTAATATTTTCCACAAAACGACACTTGTCATGCTTGTGTTTGAATCACTGCTATGTCAAGATTTGATGTTTATTCGATAAAATGTTTACATGGGAAGAAGGAGTAAATACCTGGCTAGTGCATTCTTTATTCTGTTAAACTTCACAATCCAATAGCAACTATTAATTGAAAATGTACAAATCTTTTATCGCGTTTGTCTCGAAAAGTGATTTCGCGCATCAACGGTCGCGTGTGCCACTTCGTGGATTCGGCGACGATAGAGGTCTTTAAATTTCACTTGCCTATATCAGTATTCGATTTGCGGGTTTATTATATCTTTACAGACTATCCTCAGTATACAGACCAAATGATTGCAGTAACCCTTTGAACAGATCTAACCAATTCTATAGTGTTCCAACTGAAGTGCTTTTTGGATTGTAATATGCCGAATTTTCATTATGCAGTAAGTTTTTATGCTACTTGATGGTTTCATTTTCATCGTACGACAATCTTTTTCGCACGTAGACTATTCAATTCGCAAACCATGACTGGGGTGTTTCATAAACCTGCTCATAATTTAAGCGACTTTAAGAACGCGGACTGGTGAACCGACCAGTAAACCATCGCCAATGAACATTTTATATATATCATTTACCACAAGAAAGGATCACCATTCCCATCAGTCGCTCTTAAAGTCTCTCTTAACTTACTGAAAGTTTTATGAAACTGCCCCTGGTCTTTCACCTTTTCCCGAATATTCTCTTCGTCATCAATCTTTTTATTCTCCTAATATATCGATTCTGAAATAAAAGGTACCCCCCCCCCCACTAGCTATAGCCTGACGTTATTTTAGGCAAATTACGGCCGGGTGTAGTTACAAACGCTCACTATGCACAATGTTTTTGTTTAAAATGAATAAAAACTGACCGATCAAATGCAGTCACACTCTCTTGAAATGTAGACCGTTGTCCCGCTGCAGCATTATAAAACAACCAGCCTTCTTCTGTAAGCAACTCTTTAGCCCGACGTCGAAATTCCTCAATGGTGGTCAATGAAGTCCCTTTCCCCGATGAAGTGATCATGTTTCGAGCGCAAAGACAACTACAGCCCTGGTATGTGTCCGGTTAACTGACCGTCATAATATATTATGTACAGATTTTGTGTCCGCGTAATTATACATGCATTGAAGATCTTGGATCTTGATAAAGATTACAGGACTTTGGCATTGCTGCTGCAGTTGGAAAATTATTTATCAATTCATTGCAAGCTTCTTACGTCAATCTGCATGTATAGACACAAGCGTGATTTAATCACGTGTGAACCTCTGTAAAAAAGAACGGAAAAGATGTGAATTATCATAGCCCCACACAAGGATGTGAAAAAGTAGTTTTTATTTAGTGATATTAAAATATAAAGGCGTATGTGTAGGCCCTGTTACAACCGATAATGTCGCACCAACGCATAATGTCGCAATCTGCGACATTATTCCAAGAGCGTCCGACGCATAATGTCGCAGTCAACGCATAATGTCGTAGCTCTTCTAACGCATAATGTCACATGTCGCAACGCATAATGTCGCAGCAAATCGTCAACGCATAATGTCACATGTCGCAACGCATAATGTCACAGCGGTATTTTCTTCAGGACTCGAGCTACAGATAAGATATAAAACATGCTTTCACTTAGTATTTTGAGACACGAAAAAGAGAATGAAATTATTTTGAAATCAGGATTACTCTTTGTATGGATATTTGTCGCTTTATTACCATTTCGTCTACTGCCTTTTCCCCACTATCGCATGGTCTGATATCATTTCGTCTACCATTAGGAACATGGACGAAAATGAGAGTACACCAAGTGGTTATTAGACCAATTGGCTATTAGACCAAAAGGTAATAGACGTAATGATATTGGACAAAATGGATATTGGACCAACTGAAAAAATACAATTAGACTAAATGATAATAAACACAACGGCTATTAGACCAACTGGCTATTAGAAGAGATGGTAATTAGACGAAATTGTTATTGGACTATGTTGATAGTTGACTAACTAATGCGTTGACTGCGACATTATGCTTCGGACGCTCTTGGTATAATGTCGCAGATTGCGACATTATACATGCGTTGCTGCGACATTATGCGTTGGTGCGACATATAACAGGCCCGGCCTACTTATAAATTTTGGAGGTGGGGGAGGACAAAGCGGGTACTAAAAATTTTCTCTTCTCAAACCGGAAGTAAGGGAGCGATCAAGCAACTATTAAGATCATCAAGATCTTTAATTTTAATCCGACTCTGTTTTGCTTACATCAATTATTATGTAATGGTGTATTTTTTTCCTTAACAAAACCTTCGGAGTCAAAAACAAGTAACTGTTGCTGTAATATGAGAGGAACAAAATACCTCAGATTAAAGACATGAGATACACGTTTATTCATTTCATTTTGCATTCCCTCAATTTTCCCCTTCCCTTTTCCACTGTCCTTTCCTTCTAGCCGATCTGGGGAGGGCTATCCGGCAAAGGCTATATAATGATAAACACATTCTTAATCCTAATATTCCGAAGGGGGAGGGGGTAGTTTGTAAAATCCTTTAGGGAGCGCGTCGTGTCGTTTAGCGCAAATTTGCGATGCCCGGGTTCGCGATTACGATCGAAATAATGTCAGACCCAAAATTAGTTGCACTAAAAAAAATGACTTCATGTACAATGTCAATACAACGCCACATATAATATGACCTATAATTCATGTGTATTAGTGGTTATTTGTCCTTTAGGTGATATTAGTCATTTGCTTTGATGCTTTTTATGACCAAAATAATGTCACATTTTGTCGAATAAAACAATGAAAATTAAAAAGGTTACAAAAAAGAAATTCGACAAAATTATGAGAAAATATTCTTATACAGAAATATATTTCGGTTGCAATTGTTAGGAATTCTATTAATGTTTATGACCCAACAGCGTAGCTATTAGCTTTAATAGTTAGTGAATTGGAGCAAAATGTGTGGGTTTCAAAAATGTATCATTATAATTAATTCATATGAAATAAATAAAACTACATTTAATGAAACTTATCTATGCAATCGCATAGTTTATGTCATCGTGCAAATTTTCGTCGCGATCGCGCAACCCTCTGCTGAGACCGAGGGTGGAGGGGGGGGGGGGGGCGCATTATAAAAAAGTAAATAGATTTCAGTCACCTTTGTCATGTGTAATAGATATGCTGACTCAGCCGTAAAATGCGTTATACGGCACCTTGTACGACTGAATTGACATTTAATGAGTTCTTGTTCATCATTCAAAATGTGTATGTAAACGTTTTAGCTTTTGTAGTCGCACAATCAACTAAATTTCCTTTGAATTTCATTATCCTTGTATTGAAAATCATCAGACCTACAATGTTTCTTCTATATTCAACTTTTATGTTCCCCGGTTTGTTTCCTGTCAGCAGTCTTTACCTCTGTGACCTCAATACCCAACAGACCTTTGACAGAAATGACCACTGAGCGGACGGAAAAGAAAATCCCAGTGCATTTAGTTCCCTTTGACCAGTTGAGATAAAACCATCATGACCACAGCATCAGGAACACCAATGACTACGATCGAAGAGTTTCGATGTCGAGCGAAAGAGCTGTTATCACCGGAAGGTTGGTCGTTTTATGACGATGCGTCGGGGCGGAGGACAACGTACAATGATAGCATATCTGCTTTTGATCGGTAATTATTCATAACGTGTAATATCAAATACAAATTTCAGTTTACTTTTATGTTCTTCAAGCTTTATTGTTTGCCAGAGGCTTGTCAAAAAAAAATCTTAGAATTTATCACAATACTCTGTTACCGTCTTTATCAGCCCATTGTCCTTGTTAGACAAACAAAATATAGTAAATGATTTTGGTCTACTCATTTCACCGGTTAATAAACAATCATACACCACTCAATCCCCTAAATTGTCTTGTTGTAAAGAACGTTTTGCCCAACTTACAATTCCTTACAATGTAGGCCTACATGTAGATCTCTTGCTATACGGAGTGAGTAAACCTTGACCTCTCACAAATCCCAATTTATGGGAAAATATGCCATGAACACATAATCATGATGGCCGGAAAGAATATCTTCTCACAAATAATTTATGCGGTATGAGATTCACACTTGAATAATTAGTGTAGGTATTCTTTGTAGAGGTGTAAAGTTTGATTTGCTTCAAAAAAGTAAGGCATGACTGCAAATGCTGAATCCAGACGTCAATGATATCAACAAGAGTTGCAATACAATCCATTGCATAACACCTTATCAGTACTCAACATTATAATTATTTAATAAAAACTTTTTCGTACCAATTCTCAAGTTAATTTCATTGAAAAGGAATTTGGAAATATCTTTACTATAACTCATGTAGGACATCATTGGCATTTGAATTAATTAATTGCTGCCATTCTTTACTTTGGCGCAAATCGAACTTTACATAGTGGAAAATACCTTCTGATTATTCCAGCCGAGCGCTATCTGGGAGAAGCTGCTCTTTCAGACCATGTATATGTTCTTGACATATCCCCCCCCCGCCCCTTAAATTAGGGATTCGTGGGGTGTCAATTTTTGTTATTGAACTCCCACGGTAGATAACCATTTACAACAAATGGCGATTCTTTTAGTACACTTCGAACTGAAAAACAGTGTCAATCTTTAGCAAACATTGCCTCTTCCAAAGTTCGTAATTCCATTATCAGCAAATGCCATGATGTCGGAAGGGGCATCTTTGCAACCCCTCCCCCTAGATATAAGCATCGAGACTGTTTGGAAAACATTTATAGCCCTGATCTTCTTTATTTCTGTCTCATGTAGGCCTATATGATACTAGTACAACATAAATTAATTGGTCCGTAATAATTACATTCAACTTGTGCTTTCAATGGCTTTCAGAAAATACGACAAATCTTGAGGAAGACCTTCGTTTTGGAGAGAATAGCCGTAGAAACCATGGGGAAAAATATGCCTACACCTGAAGGGATAATTACTGCCCTTGTGACTTTCCCTTAAAACAAAAGAACTCCTTGAGCAAAGAAAGAAAGGAGTTAGAAGGCGGGAAGAAAAGAGAAAGAAGACTGAGTTGAAAATACAGAGTTCTGAGTCATGTTACAATGAATTACCTTTTAGTAATTTATACCTCAGTCACATTTGCTCTACGGTTTATTCATTCTTATTTCAACCACTATGTAGTCAGTGTTACAAAAAATTTTAAAATAGCTGTTTTCGACTCGCCGTATGGCCGCCGTATAGAGCAAATGTGACTGGGGTAGTAGTTAAAATAAAAATGCTATCTTTAGGCCATCTTAGTCTGCTATGCAGACTCTGAATGGCTCGTGAGGTGGGATCTGCTGGTTTGCGAAGCAAACCAGCCTGAAAGGGCGAGCGAAGCGAGCCAGCAGCCACAGTAGATCTAGTCTGATATGCAGACTCGTTGAATCAGCTGAGGTACACACACTGCAGATGTGGGTCTACATTTGTAGACTAGGCCATCTTGCCCTCACTATCAAAATATCATGGTGTCGCCAGTATACCCAGGTAAGCCCAAGCCTTTTTGTGTCACACCTCTATTTGTCACCCAGCACAACAAACGACTTTAATAGCTCTGAAACATTAATCACCTATAACCTTGACCAGGGCCCTGGGAACGATTATTTGGCCGAAGGTGCTGAAGTTGGCCTAAATTCAGGGGCTGATCCAGCTTTCGCCAATAAGGGGGGATTCGAAAAAAAATATATACCCATATTTTCCCCGATCGGCCACTGAAAGATGATTTATGTTTGTTTCTTCGTAACAGTCACTTCTTTGCTTTATTCTTATAAAACATAGTAATCTCATAAACCATATTTAAACAGTGCGAGCACAAAGCGCGAATTAATTTGGGGGAAATTTCATGTATCTTGAACACAATGCGTATATAACTGATCGAAAAGGGACTTGTTGAGGACTGTTTGTAGTTAGCCATAAGGCAATACATATTCAATAATCAAATAAAGCGAGCGCGAAGCGAGAGCTGACAATTTTTGACATTCCAACATAAAAAATTGAAATTTTAAGCATATTTTATAATCATGGGCAGGATAGGCATATAACTAAACAATGCGAGCGCGAAGCATGAGCAAAAAAGAGATTTAGACATAAAAACGGGTCACCCTATTCATGTTTTGTAAATCATGAAAAGAATGGGTAATTCGGTATCCTAAACAATAATGTAAGCGCGAAGCGCGAGCAGAAAATTTTAGTCTGAAACTGGATGATTTAAGAATGTTTTAGATAAAGAACAAGCTGTGTATCTTGATAAAAATGCGCGCGTGTGTTTAAGATTTATACCTAGTATCTGGGAATTCTAAACATATTTTTCTATCGTGAAAATCAATAATGTGATCGCGAAGCGCGAGCTGAAAATATCTGATATTCCTATCTGAAAAAGGGTCTATTTAATCACTAATTCAAGCACTATGTAGGAAAATTTGTGAAGCGAATATTATGGATCGCTCTTAATAAATGATGTGAGCGCGAAGCGCAAGCTGATAGTTTTATTATTTTATTTTGATCTAGGACCTGGACATTTTGTCATCATATGAAAATGATGACTTTCTTCTATTCCTCTAACTAAGCGTGAGATATTCCATTCTGAAAAAAGGATAATTTAATTATTAGGAATTCATGAAAATCTTTATGGAATACACAAAGAGAATACCTGACAAATCAAATAACTCGAGCGCGCAGCACGAGCTGAAAATTTCAATAAAACGGAAATTTTACAGAGCACTTTTTGAAAATCAATTTATAACTCAAACAAAATAATGGAAGCTCGATGTCAGAACTAAAATATGTTTTGTATATTGACTTCAAAACTTGATATTTTACGCTCCATATCAGCCTATAGAGGGAACATGAATAAATAAATAAAATAATTTTATAAAAAAGGTCAAGTCCACTCCACCTTAAAGTTAATTTGAATGAATAAAGATATATCAAAGAAGCATACACACTTAAAATGTTGGGCAACATACTGTCCACTGTGTTGGGTAATGTCTGTTAGTAAGATATATAAGTATATCCTGGGCAATTATTATCCAATTGAGCAAATTCATTCCCCAATTAGATTTTATTACCCACTTTAGGTGGATTCTAACCAATAGTTGTGTGGACTGTGGACAGTATGTTGTCCAGGGTTGGTTAAAAGTTGAGTTTTTTTTGCCCAACTATATATTTTAAGAGTGTAACGCTGAAAATATGAAGAAAAATCTTATTAATCACAGATTTGTGGTATTTCAATATTTTAGTCACATTTCATCCTATTATTATAGACATTAAAATTTTTGCAGATTCAACATTAACAAATCGTTTCAATCACAATATACTGCAAGAATCGGAATTCAATGCTTCAGGGAGGAATTACACATTGTTTCACATTCAGTGGCATGGCTAGGGGAGCACTGGGGGGTCCTTGCTTTTTCAGGGGGGCACCATTTTTTCTGGTGTGTGTGTAAATGTGTCACAAGGGCGGATCCGACTTTCGCCAATAGGGGACGGGGCCCGAAAATATCTTCACCTATATTTTCCCCGATCAGTCACTTCTTAGTTTTATTCTTATAAAACAACATAAATATGAAGTAATCTCATTAGCCTTATAAAAGTGCGAGCGTATTTTTTTTTTTACTTTAATGTATTTTGTCCTGAAAATATAATATTCTGGGCAATGCTATGTGTGATCCTGAACAAGATTTGTATGTAACTAGATGGTTACTACGAACGCCAAGCGCGAGCAGAATTTTTATTATTCTAAACTTACTAATAAACTGTTCTAGCATTATCGAAAAGGGACCTGTTAAGGACTGCTTATACAGTTACCCACGGAGATGGTATATAGTTCAATAATGCAAGCGCGGAGCGCAAGCAATTTTTTTTTACATTCCGACCTAAAAAATTGTCATTCTGAGCACTTTTTGTATCGATAAATGGGATAGGTATGTAACTAAACAATTGATGCGAACGCGAGAGGAAGAAAACAGAGATTTTAGACCTAAAAGCGGGACACTCAATTCATATTTTGTAAATCATAAATAGGATATAGGTAATTGGGTATCATTAATAGTGCGATCGTGAAGCGTGAGCAGACAATTATTGATATTTTGATGTGAAACTGGATAATTTAAGTACATTTTGAATAAAGAACATGCAGGCTATCGCGCATGTTTTAGATTTAGACCTAGAATCTGGGCATTCTGAAAACCTTTGTGTAATGGAACTTTATGGAATACACTTAGACAATAGGAACTTGGCAAATCAAACAATGTGACCACGCAGGGTGAGCTTGAAATGCTGATATGTAGACCATAAACCGGACATTTTACAAAGCACTTAAATTTGTAAATGAAAAAAAATAATGAAAGCTCGATGTCCGAGCAAAAATATGTTTTGTATATTGACTTCAAAACTTGCTTCATATCAGCCTATTGAGCAAGAAATGAATCTCATCGAACAGGCAATTCTGGCGCGAAGCGCAAGCAAATTTTTTTTATAGTAACATGAAAGATTTGTTTTTTTTGCAAGTCTCCCCTTCACATTATTTAATTCACTTGTCTTCCTCCACTTATTTTCCTCTTCTTTTTTTCTTCTATCTTTCTTCTTCTTTTCCTTTTTTCTTTTCTCCTTTCTCCCTTTTTCTTTTTTTTTTGCTCTGCCAATTTTTTTCAGGGGGGGACACCAAATCTCAGAAGGGGGGTATGTATTTTTTATCAAAATGTAACTTATCCATACTGTACACTGTTATTTTATATTGTTATTAAACTTGTTTGTGATATGTGTATGAGATGGTTATACTTAATAAAAACGTTTTAAAAAAATTCAGGGGGGGCACGTGCCCCCCAGGCCCCCCCCATACCTACGCCACTGTTCACATTATGAGGAAAACTGAATATTCAATGTTTATTTATTAAGATACAAATTATACAATGATCGAGCGAAATCATTGGTTCCCTTATTTGCACACCGACAATGACATCTATTTTGTGACATTAAGCCAAACCTTGAATTGTCATAACTTTTTACATTCAAAATTGATTGATTATATTTTTAATACATAAGAAATAATTTTGGGGATTCTTGGCCTTTATGGAGTTTATAAGGATATCTAATTTGAGATGGATCGTATAATCTGAATGGATCAAAATATATCATTTTTTATATTTTAGTTACGTGATTCGTCCTCGTATCCTTCGTGACGTCACGCACCGTTTATTGTCCACCACAGTATTGGGTCAACCAATCAGCATGCCTATATGTGTAGCACCGGCAGAAGCCCAACGGTTCGCCCATCCATCTGCCGAAGCAGAATCTGCGAAAGGTTCGTTGAAATTATTTGGGACAGACATCTCCACCCACACGCGCCTATACACACCCACACAAAGACGCAACATCCAAGTCACATCCCTCTACACACGCTCACGCACACACAATTACACGATGTCACATCCCCACAACCAATCACGCACACTCACACACCCTAGCTGTCCCGCTGTCCGTGACGGATATAGCTTTTTGCTAGGGGGGGGGGAGTTGACCAGTTGGTTTAAACCAATGACAAGTGAGTCTCTCCAACAAACCTGACACCAGTGGCGGATCTAGATTTTTGGTTGGGAGAGGGGAGTGGGTGACCAGTTGGTTCCAGGCAAACCAATGACGAGTTGCGACGTAGAACTAAACTCCTCAAAAAAAGTTTGGAAATCTGACTTTGATCGATAATCCCTCTTCAGTTTTAGTAACTATCAATATGTAATTAATGTCAATGAATAGATCATTTAATTCCCTTTAAGATGATACCCTTCATGATATGATTATGGTTTATATGGAGGTGCAGTGCCTTGAAATGTTTGGCAAGGTCAAAATTCAAAAGTTGCAAAATGACGCAAATTTTTCAGTAATTTCTTTTAATTGTTTTCATGCACCTTAACATCAACATTAACATGGAATCAAACACACCTCTGCACAAGCAAAAACATAACAAACAAACATGCATGGGTATTTCAAACAACGACACAAACCATCACTACAGAAGCAGGGGCTTGGTTTGAATTGATTTTCATCTCTACTGACACAGACAAAAAAAAACATGTTCTGTATTGACCCTTCATTACTATTTCTGCTCGTTTTGCAGCTTTTCAATCCAGACCTCATCCAACACTTTTGAATCCTTCTCTTTTCGTGATGGCATGATCATTACAAGCATGGTATCATCTTAAAGAGAATTAAATGATTTTATGAATGATTTCAAATATGCATTGTGTAACATTGGGAGTAGGGAGAAAGAAATGGTGAAACTGAGATTTCCAAACCCTTTTTGCTCGTTTTGCAGCTTTTCAATTCAGACCTCATCATCCAACATATTTGAATCCTGCTCTTTTTGTGATGACATGATCATAACAAGCATGGTATCACTTTAAAGAGAATTAAATTATCTTTCGACTGGAAAATCTAGTTTATCCCTAATGAGGCATTTTTTCTTCTTTATTCTTCGTCAGAATATGATGTATGTCACATGAAAATGTATTTTACACATACTACCATGTAGGAAGTATAGTCTGACATGAAGCCAAAATAACTATACACTATGGGAAAGCTGTGGAGAATGACAATACAAAGAAAGTTTCATGCATTTTCACTGCTTACCAGTGCAGTATTTTCCTTTGTCATCACTCAAAATCGTGATCCTACACACTCTAACTTGCAAGGAATTAAAATAAATCCAGGACTGCACTATAGAATATAATACCCCGAAAGATATAAATAAAAATTTGTATGTTTCTCATGCATCAGTCTCAAATTGCCCGCGTAAGGATAAAACGAGGATTTTCAGGGAAATTTCTTGTTATGAAGTTGGCTTGCTAATCTCCACCATACAGTATCAAATTTGATTCACATTATTAAATTACCGATGTTTTGATAAGCTCATATTTTAACTTTTAATCGTATACCAGGAGCGGCCGAAGCTGACACCATGTACATTTTATCATGTCTATCCAATGCATCCATCGCCGAGGTTTCACAGGCAGCACCGAATGGGTTACGATGGATGCAGCTATATCTCTTCACGGATCTTCGGATCTCTGAACACATGGTCAAGGAGGCTGAGAAACAAGGATTCAAAGCTATCGTTCTCACAGTTGATTTACCTCTTTGGGGAGACTATTCATTCTATAAATCTTCGCATGCAACATCTTCTTCAACATCGAGATACTATGGAGATCCAAGCCTGAGGTATGATGATATTGAAATTTGAAGAGTATAATTAGACTGCATATGCAGTTTTATTATAAATATTTTTCAAATTTCTTTCAATGTGAATCTTTTGATAATGAACGAATCATTATCAAAAGATTCACATTGGTGTCGATCGGGGAAGGGGGATGTTTGACATTCCTATATTGTTATCTATGAGGGAGAGGTTTTTTTTAGTTTAGAGGGGGTAGGGGGGGGGGTCAGTGACGTTATGAGCAAAACATTTAAATTTTGAAGGGGACACATTCTTTTTTTTTACCTGCGAGCGAGTATTTTTAACCCGTTTCATACGCCTATTATCATTTATCATTATAGAAAATAAGCTTAAACCTTGTTGGATAAAATCTACATGCATGTGCATTTTTTTTATATGAAAGATCGTTATCGAATCCAATTGTGAAATGCAAGTATTACAGACATGTTATTGGGCACATATTAATTCAGAAATGCAGTAAAACAATGAAAAAGGGAAAATAATTTGTGCACTGGGCTTTACTGTTGATGGAATTTGTCCCAAATCAAAACAGCAGGCATTGGTTTTAACTCTTATTATTTCATGTAGACCAGCAAATTTACGTTTGGATATACCAAAAGTGCGTGAAGCTATCCGTTCAGGTGATGTCAACTTACGTCGTTACATGGCTACAAATTACGAATCACCTAAAACATGGGATGACATCAAGTGGCTCAAGTCAATCACATCACTCCCGATTGTACTTAAGGGTATCCTGACAGGTAGGTAACATTTAATTTCACATTTAAAGCCATTGCAGTTAACATGTTTAAAACTTAAACAACAGTGTCTTATCATTACCTAACCAAGGCTAGTTTAATTGTTCCGTGTTGTCAGGGGTTATACAAGGTACAACTCATTTAGCCCTATTTCTTTATTGTGACATAATACCAGCAATTTATTAAAATCAACAGAGGCAAAAATTTAATAAGACCTTTAGGAGAGAAAAAAAGTTATGGGTGCTATGTTAGTTACGTTGTAAACTGACATGTTCTGCTTTACATTGACGTGACGATACCGGCTCACTAAGGTAAAATATTCTGACCATAAAATACTTGTGATGAAGTTTAGAGTAGCCTCCCATATTGGTTCTTGTTACAGGTGAGGCTGCTAGGGAAGCAGCCGATGCTGGTGTTTCTGGGATCATCGTATCAGCTCATGGTGGAAGACAAATGGATGGAGTCCCTGCTCCGGTATGTTAGCCCCCCCCCCCTCACCACCTTTACAAAGAAATTTTCATCATAGAGTTTATATCGCCCGTTCTGATTGGTTTGTTCTGTAAATCAATGAGAACACTCGATTTTTCATTCCTAAAACAAAATGGTTATTTTATTCCATCTTCTTGCTCACTGTCTCTATCTTTCAGTCAACCCAAACGAAAAGGTGATTTGAATAAAACAAGAAAAATCCAACAAGCATATCACTGAAAAATTCATTAAAATTGTATGTAAAATAAAGATGTTTTGACATTCTATTTTTTGCACATTCTGTTCGATAGGCAATGAGGGGACTGACGATATCACACACTCACTATTTCTTTTTATTTTCAAGAAATATGAAATATTTTAATTTCCTCCACATTCCTGTAAACAAAGTATTATTTTATTGAGCATGTGGAATCCCCATTGTTTTAACATTTTATGGATCAGTCACAATGGTCCCTATTGTCAATTCCGTAAAAATTAAAATACTGTGAAATTCAAACAATAAAAAAACAACAAAAGAAATAGTGAGTGAGGGATATCATCGAGTCTCTCATTTGCGTACGACTGAGTTGTGCATATAACTCAGGGGCGGCGATCCTGGGGAGCCGCGGGCACAATGCCCCCTTCCACTTTTTGAAGACCTGCATGAAAAATTGCCCTTTTTACGCAAGAAAAATGCCCTCACGAACGTAATATGTGCTCCTTTCACCTGAGGAGGACCCGTTTTAGGTGTTACCAAATGCCCTTTCTCGGACAAGTGCCAATATTTTACCAAACAATGCCCCCCCCCCCTCGAAAGTGTTATGTGCCCCTTTCACATGAGGACCTGTTTTATGTGATAACAAGTGCCATTTCTCGTATATCATGGCCAATTTTTACAAAAATGCCCCCTCACGAACGTGTTCAGTGCCTTTTCACCTGAGACGGACTCGTTTTATGTATGAGCAAGTGCCCCTTGAAACAAGAAAATAATATTCCCATTTCTTTATGTTACTACTTATGAATGAAAAGAGTAATCCTAATCTATCACAAAATTTGATTTTCATTACAAAAGTGTCAAAATATTTAATATTTGCTCGCTCGCATTCTTATAAAGTTTACGTGATGCGATTATCTAGCCCCTGAAAATTTTGTGCCCATTTACGCCACTGTTTTTTTTCTTTGTTTTAAGATAGTGCCTTTTTTCCTTGTGCCCCCCCCCCCTTTCAACTTCGCTCCGCCGCCGATTTTGATGAAGTTTTCAGCATTATGCTTGTTTGATTTTACTCTATTGATTCAAATCAACATTTATTGCGGATGGACTCGACCTTTAAGTTTAAAACCTCATCATTGGGCTGTTTAATCGGGTGAGCGAAATACATCTTCCATCTCAGTAAAAATAAATTATGTTGTAAGATGAATTTTTATCTTTTATTTTTCATTATTGTTCATACAAAGTTCGAATAATTGATTTCCACTTGGAAAACTCATGATTCTGTCACGAAATATCAATATTGATGGTATAAATGATCCCGTCTCCAAATTTAACTGGTAGCAGACTTCTGCCATGTCTGCCATCACAAAAAGCCGTACACGAAAAAAAACCCAGGGGAATGGTAAGCTAGGTCTCATCTTCTCTCCATTTTTTACTGAACTTGTGCGCTGTTGATATTCATAGGAATTACACAATAAGTCGTGTATCCACTTCAAACAACTATTTATATACCACGATGATGAAAGGTTATGTAGAGCATCTATGGTGATTATAATTTTTCTTCACTCATGTGATACTGTATTACTTAAAAAGGCGTTTGGCCTGCCGCAGTCATGGCAGATGGAAGGATATAAAAATAATGATGAAATACACATACATTTCGTTAAATACTTTACAACGATTTTCCAGAAAACCATCTCTTTATTGGTTTAAAATTAAACGTACATTTCTAATATAATTATATTTTCGCAGTTAGACGTCCTACCAGAAGTTGTATCAGCTGTCAAAGGTCGTGGTGTTGAGGTTTACATGGATGGAGGGGTTCGATCAGGAACCGATGTCCTCAAAGCTCTAGGATTGGGAGCACGGGCTGTACTGATCGGTAGACCAGCACTCTGGGGACTAGCTTGTGATGTAAGTGGGGGATGGGCATGACAATGCACAAAAAAGTTATCACCCACAATGTAAGGTCATTTTTGAATGATGTATGTCTCCCTGGGATTTCCGCCCATGGGGATCTGTAGAACAGAATAATCTTTTAGCATCCTAACCGATCATTATAGTCTTATCCATTTATCGATCACATGCAGCCTGCCCATCTCGATCCGATGCAACGCGATTTTTCAAGAAATCACATTCTGCATCAAATATGAAAGTTCCAAGAAGTATAATTATTTTATTTAAAGTTTGGCATACTGTTAGGAAATCTAAAATCATATTTTTACTTTGCGGCAAGCCCTGTGGTCGGAATAAAGTCCAAATCGGTCTCACGTCACAGCCGATGATGTCGTCATTACGATTTGGAACTGAATTTGTTTTTATTCATTCAGGGAGGCTCTATCTTGACTGAATTTCGATTTCAATAGTCTTACCACTACTCTGAACTCTGATCCGTAATATTTTATTAGTTGGAATATCCATATCAAATGCTATCACAATTAATTTGAAATTCGGATCGCAACGAATCGCACAGTATGAGAAGGGCTATAGTCACTTTATATTATAACAGAGAACGTCTAAAATCTCATTCGTTCTCGTGTAGTTCATCTCCAGAGTAACACATCATTATTACGAAACAAATCTCTCGAATCATTCATACCTGACAATATTTACGTGTTGCTATATATAGATTTAGCTACTTATACTTGGACTCGCTAGGTACTGTATTCTATTCCGACGATAAGTACTTTATTCCAGTGGCGGATCCAGGGAAGGGGCACATTCGGCCCGTGCCCCCCCCCCCCATTGGTAGGGCCCTGATGGGAACGATTATTCTAGTAGGAGTTGTTACGGGTGCTGATGTGAATTTGAAAAGAAAGAAAATCACTACTAAATGGAAGTCAATCAAATTGGTCCCGAGACTCCCGCTTCCCAGGACCATGGCCCTTTGAGAGCCATAATCAAAGTTGTTAGAGTAAATGTTCTTACACAAGTGTGCATCCCCCCCCCCCCCCGTTGTAAGGTATATCTTTAATGGAAATACGCCGTCCATACGGAAGTGAAGACATTTATTTATATTTTTCTTTTTATTATTATTTTGTTCGTCAATTTTTTCTCGGAAAAATGTGCCCCCCCCTTTGGAAAATCATGGATCCGCCCCTGCTTTATATCATAAACCAAGAGACAGAGGAACATCTGATTAAAGTTAATACATATAAAAAATACTGCTCTAATTTCATGTTAGATCTATGTCTAATTGAGGATATTGACGTTAAAACATAATTACTACGTTTTAGTATAATTGCATTCATATAATTTTGCAATTCGTTACTTTGTGCGCAGGGTGCTAATGGAGTCAAAAAGGTATTATCGATCTTACGGTATGAATTGGACTCTGCATTGGGCATTTCAGGTCAGTTTGTTTCTTTTACATTTCGCATTATTTATCATTTGTATGATGCAGGTTCATGGGGGAACTGTTTTATTTATTGTTTATATATATAATTATTTGTGAATATATACAATTATATTTTTGTATATAAAAAAAATACAAAAATGTTACAGGAAAAATTATAAATGGAGACGATACAAATGTCTTCTATTCCCACAAAGACTTAAGTATACTCGTCCCGACACCTAATTTAGAATTAAAGAAATTATCAAAATGGTTGAAAGCTAATAAACTCTCCCTAAATATAAGGAAAACAAATTTTATGTATTTTAAACACATTCAAACTAAACATATGTTCCTTAATATATACATAGATGACATCCCTATCATTGAAAAACGAGAAACCAAATTTTTAGGTGTATGGATTGACTCAAATTTAACCTGGAACAGTCACATTCACAATATTTGCATGATGGCATCCAGAGGAATAGGAATTTTGTTTAGATTAAAATATTATCTCTCCAAAAAATCATTATTTATGCTTTATAATTCGTTCGTTTTATCCCACTTATCTTACTGCAACTTAGTATGGGGGTATGGTAGTAAGGTAAAAATAGAAACGATTTTCCGTCTCCAAAAGAAAGCACTCCGCATATGTACTCATTCACATTTCATTGCACATACTGATCCAATATTTCACAACTTAAAAACATTGAAAATTGAAGATATTAACATTTATCAAACGGCCATATTTATGTTTAAATTTTCATCCAATACTATCCCGATTCCATTTCGCAATTTTTTGTTTACAACAAAGACATTCACAATTATCCAACACGGCATTCAACAGATCTTCACTTAACCAACCCAAGAATATTACTCGCTCATAAGACGATACGCCACCGTGGCCCAGACATTTGGATATTGCCACATGATATAAAACAATGTACATCTCTCTAATCGTTTAAAGCTTCGTTGAAAAAAATTCTTATTTCTAAGTATACCTAATTTGATTAACCTGCACTCACCCACATACACACACTTGCACTTCTTTTTACCATTTTTTTTCTACCAATATATATATATATATATATATATATATATATATATATATATATATATATATATATATATATATATATATAGTGACGATCAATTTATCAAATATAATTTATGATGGTTTTCATGTAGCCCCCTCTCCTGGCTGCTATTGCTTCAAGCACCTCTGTGCTTATAATAGCTGGCCCCTGTATTTTACCGAACTATATCACTTAGGTACGATTTAATTATCAGTCTTGTTTGTATTATTTACATTGTATCTTTTAAATTGTCACATTTAATTTGTATTCATTCAATTATGTGAACATGTTGATTTATCATTGATTTCTGAATAAAATGCAGAAACTCCTACAAAAAAAATATGGTTGGAAGGCCCACCACTCTAATACTTCCATGCATGAGGTCAAAATGGAAATCAATCCAAGTGAATCGGTATGTGTGTGTGTATGTGTGGGGGTCATGAGAATTTTTGCACACACTGGGAACAGTCGGCGCAGCCCTCCCCCCCAAAAAAAAAATAATAATAAAAAAATAAGTGCAGTATTGATACATTTTCAGGCTCGGTCTAGTATGCATGCCATTGCGACTCAGAGTTGCAGCTCGGCAAGTTGGCCTACAATTTAAAAGATATACGATGTAAAAGAGGTACACAATCTCAAATAGGAGCTAAAAGCAAGGGTTTTTAAATGACAACCGAACAGGTAATTACAGTATCATATTGGGTGTCAATAACCATTGATGTAAAATGCTTTGTGATCGAGGTCCTCCAGCTTGTGCATTACCAATCAGATGTCTGTGTTTCACATATTGTATTCATTTTATATTCCACAGGTTGCACCAATGTCCAAGACATTCCGTCATCATTGATAGCTCGAAAATCTTACCTCTGAATGTCTGCCGAACTCCTTCCATGGAAAGATCCCGACCACCATCAAGAATATACTAGAAGCATGATCAAGCCTTTAATTACCGATCCGCAGAATCGGAATTATTTAGTCAAGATTATTTGCAATATATATCCCAATTCCTCACACTATAGGAACATTACCCACATCATCGCCTCGCCAACACTCACCTACACAATGCACACACACTCATATACACACCCGCATAAAAAATGGAGTTGTATTTTATTCATTCATTTTACCACGGTTAAAAAGCCTGCTTTTAGCCGAAAGCTGCTTTTACAGCAAGACCGTGAACAATTACTGAATGCAAATAATAAAAAAATGAAAATGAGTTTAGAAAAATAATAACAACGAAATATATATATATGATGACGATAATGGAAATAAGAATGACGATAATAATAATGTTAATAATAATGCAACATTTATATAGCTGCATTGTATTGAATATGTATTTAAAAGATTTTTTTTTTGTAAGAGTGAATAAAAATTATTTGACCGGCATGCTGTACACATTTGTAGGCATATGCTCTATTTATTAATGTTTTAATGTTAGCTAATCTGAGTACTGACGTGCTTTTATAGATCCAATCAGCTAAGTGTATCTAATTACTTTTTACGGTCCTAAATACTGGAATTCTTTCAGCAGGGGCGGATCCAGAATTTTCCAAAAGGGGAGGGGGCAAATTTTTCGGAGATAAATTTTTGCAGAAAAAGGTTTTCAACAACAAATTAAGGATATTTCTTACCCGAAAAATTGACAAGCATGAAAAAGGTCTTCAATTTGAGGGGGCACACCTGTTTTAATGGCATTTTACATTACAAATTTTGATTTTGCTTCTCAAGGGGGGGGGGGCACGTGCCCCCTGTGTCCCCCTGGATCCGCGCCTGTCTCTCAGCAATGACATTATAAATGCCGCTAGTTTGAATTGTTTTAAATGAAGCTAGAAAAACGAGAAAGCGATCGGTAGCCAGCTTTGTTTTCCCTCCTCACCTCTTTTTTTTCTCTCTCTTTCTCTCTCCCTTTCCCCTCTTCCTCTTTTACCCACACCTAAGCACCACCCTATCCTTTCGGTTTCTTTTATTTCTTTCATTCTCCTTCCGTCAACTCCATATTCCATTTATCAATCATCGCATCAACTTTATTTATTCCCACCCCCTCCTCGTATGATACCTATCTTTTATCTATTTCTTTGAGGGATGTACATTTAACAAGCCCTGCTTTTCAGTGGATACCTCAATTTCCTCAACTTATATTTTATTAAAAAGATATATATAAATAGCCTTGCAGATGTTAAATCGATATTGTTCTACATTTCGTTTTACCATCATTGTATATTTGAGGCCGTCGTCAACATCAAGCAGGTCGCTCATGACGACGGTCTCCTGCGTTCTGAAATTTAGTTAAATAATATTTTTCATATACTTTTTTTATATCCAGAAAGAGATTGTAAATGATACGTGTGTCTAAAATGTATATATATGTAAAATCTATGTAATAATTGATTATGTTGTATTATGTTGAACATGTGGAACGCAGAAATAAATTTCAAGCAAGCAAGCAAATATATCATATTATGATTATCTTTATTGTTTATTGCTTACCGAAAACATTTATCTATTTCCTTTGTTTGGTCATATTGCTTACATTGTATATTCCCTTGTATTGATTTGTATGGTCATTATTTCATATTCGTGTAATATATGTTGAGTCGAAATGACTTGAATAAAGGAAACTTGAAACAAGTAAAAAGGAAGTATTTGAATACTTCAAAATTGTAAATACTATTTTCCTTTTTTTAAATAAACAGGAGATAACAACATGACTTGCCAAATAGATCAGAATGTCAGTCTTAAAAACGAATTGGCTCTATCAATGTACATAACGTAATACGGTCCTATAGGCCTATATTTTTTTATATTTGCATTATGAAAAATACGAGACATTTGACTTCCTCCTGCTCGTACGCACGGGCGTCCGTCGATATAACACATAATATTTTTATGAAAATATGCACCTTTTTTCTTAAAAGTTGATGGAGAGGGGGAAAATTAATCGTATCAAGTCGGGGTATTCAGTAATGAGTACAGGAGAAACTATATTTCACTGATTTTCATGATTCATCCCATTTGATTAACTCATCTATTCGTGTTTTGGGGCTAATCTTTCCCTTACGCATTGCTTTTTGGCAGAAGTTCTATGGAAAATGCACCTTTTTTCACACAAACTTTGAGACACTCTGTATTCATTCCCCCATTGCTCGAGAATGAATGGGCAGTTAACGACGGGGTTAAAGATTTATTGAGGAACGGAATGTATATTTTATGAAAATGAAAGCCATTTCCCCATTGGATGTTATCTTCAATACGTGTTTTTTAGATGAAATCAGTTATCGAATAGGCTCTCCTGGAATTTGAGGTCTCTATCGGTGACGTCACTCAGGATCGTCATGCCTGGACCATCGGCCAGGCAGGGGTCGCAATGGTATATGATTTATGCATAATGCACTCGATATATACAATAATCTTGTCCTCCCGTTCAAATGAATGTGAAACTCATATAATTTCCATCAGAGCATTCAACAGGAGAACTGTAGTACACATTTCTTTGTTATAAGTGAATTAAAGTCCCTCCAGTGAGTTTGCCTCACCCCTATTGTGAAAATGTATCACCCCTAAGTTGTAACACAGTCAGCTGTTTGCACTCAGGGTCACTCCGTGACCTGTGTGTGCGTTCAAAAGTTGTACACGACTTTCTGTCTCATTTAGGCAGAAATCTTTCATAATGAATCTGTTGCTCATGCACTACAATACTATTTTTTGAGGTTTCTGATATAATTTATTTGTCTTTGTGATAAATTCTAGAATCATGCATTAAAGTCTGTTTTGGAAATCCAACAAGCGTCTCAATGTGAATCATTTTTACACAGTAGGCCTAATAGTACCGTCGGTAGACGAGTGGGGGTGTGCGACACATTTTTTTCTAAAGTGCTGCCAGCAAAAGAAAAGAGTGGATGAAATGGAGAAGGTGGCAGAATCGAAGCAACAGATGATAATATAGAGGAAAAGAATAAAAACTAAAAATTAAAGGAGAAAGACGAAAAAAACAGGAGAGATAAAAATGAATTATTTTCGGGCATCTTTTCTCTCAGTATCTTATGGGAGTCTGGTAGGCCTACTTTCAAAAGTTTCATTCATTGTCTTTTTGTGGTCCTAATTCCACCCTAAATATACTCTAAACTGGTATTTTTTCCTGTATTTTTGCGATATTGATTTAGATAGAAGTTGCCAGCGCTAGCATTTAGCTAAAAATGTTGATCACATTGATTATAGGCCAAATGAAACTAAGTAAAAATGGAGAAACCGAAACAATTTGCAATTCGGTATTTATTCAATTAAGAGACACGTTACGAAACAAAATACCAACAACAACGAAAAAGAAGTCGCGAATTCGAAGAAAAATAAAAATTCTGATTGAAAATAAACATGGCTGGAGATTATATGAGGCAGAAATTGACGTCGTTTACAGAAGCTGTATTTCCAACTCGAAATGCTGTAAAGCGCCAGCATCATATGCTAAAACCTGGTGAGTACACAGTCACAAGAAATAATTTTTAGAGCGAATTCGTTTACGTAGCCCCATACGCTCGATTTGCTGTAGGTCTAGTGTTAGATCTGCGGAGCTGCGGCGGTTTTAACCCAGGCCAGGGAACTCCCGCCCGCGTCGCGGGCGGGAGCCCAGGGGCCGTATTCTGAGGTAATTTTATCTTTAAAATATTTATTTTATCTCTTAAAATGAAATTGGTATTCTGAGATGACATTTTATCTCTCAGATAAAAATTTTAATTTTATCTAGCGTATAAATTAACTATAAATTTTATCTTGCGTATCTATGATGATACGCAACAGAGCAGTGGCTGCGTAGACACATTCAATGAACAAGGTTATGATATAACCTTGTTCTCAGTTACATCTCCATGTGTGGCAAAATAAGGGTGGCAATGTTTGGCTTATTTTCTCTTTTTCTATGGGACAAATGCTTGATTTTCTTACAATTTTAGTTTTCATTACGGCTATTCATCATATAACTTGGCTCTTATGTAAAATTTGATTCTTTAAATTATTTTTTCTTAATTGAAAATAGAGATTGAAAAATGAAAATTTTCTTGCCATATTTCTTTCCACCAACAGAGGGAGTATACAAAAATATGCCCAAAATCCAAGTTTTTGAGCGCTCTGGTAAATACAAAAATTATTCCCAAGTTACTAATGAAAAATAAATTGCAACTGTATGGACATTAGTAATTTGGGTCACAAAAGTGATATTTTAATGATTTTTTTAGTGTGTGCTATGTACAGCATTCCTACCTGTAGATTTACCACAGGCAGGGTGGTAGCAGTGAACAAGTGCGTAGACATACCCATCGCGTATCCGGCCATTGCAACACGGGTGATGTGCTTGCCCCCAGCCCATGTTACTTTGAAGAAAAAATAAAATAAACTTAAAAGAGGGTAGGGGCTATTTTATCTCTGCGACGTTGATTTCGTCAATATTTCTAGGTAAATTAACTTCAAATGTTGGCATGAAAATTAAGAAAAATGATATATTCATTGAGAACAACACCTTAAAGTTATTCCTGTACAATCAGGAAGCATTTCATAAAACTTTTCTGGACTAATATTGTCTTTGAAATGATGCATGAAAAGATGCGATACAGACTTCGAAATAAAGATGAGAGTATTGTCATATTTGTTAAAAAGAAATCTTTGTAAAGACGCGCAAGCGTATAGTGCAAGCGTATTGAGGTCAATAAATTGACGCAATCTCACTCCTTCGCCACACCTCTTTGCGGAATGGATTTCCATTGGTTGAGTGATATGAGAGAGCTATAAAAGCGCGTTTCTAATTGGATATTGATTAAAAAATAGGTGTGTCTTACAGAGATAAAATGAAGATAAAATTGTTCTCAGAATACCAATTCGGAGAGATTTTAAGGGTATTTTATCTCACTGATTTTAACGGAGATAAAATATTTTATTTTATTTTATCTGAGATAAAATGAATCTCAGAATACCACCCCAGGACCTTACGTGTAAGGCATACTCACTTGACAAGCGTGAAGTTTGGTCAAAATAATTCTCCGAATAAATAGTTAAAACAGAAATCAAGCACTTACCACGATTATATGGATGAAGGTCTAACGAGTGGCAGTTTCCTGACATCTGGGCACAACCTCAAGTCAAAAAAACGAAAGTTCTCTCCTTCTACCCCAGTCTTGATTGGCCATTTTGTTACGATTCATAACAAAAATGGCCGATCGAGACGGGGGTAGAAGGAGAGAACTTCTCGTTTTTTTGAGGTTCCAGTTCCCTGGGCTATGGCGGTTTATGAATTTGTCATGAACAATGCCAATAATCAGTTCGTCTGTATGTAACGAACCTAGCATCACATTTTACTTTTAGGGAATATCTGTAATCTAGGCTATATATCTGTCTTGTCTATGCTAACCTAATAGGTCCCCCAACTTCCCAAGTCTGTGCATATCACCATATGTATTGTGTATTTGCGCAATTTTAGGCGGATCCAGGCCAGTAGGGCTCGGGCCGGCCCCCCTATTGGTGGAGCAAAAAAAGGGGAAAAGAAAAAAAAAAGAAGGGAAAAGAGAGGAGGAAAAGAAGGGGAAATACAAAAGGAGGAAGATGAGTGAATAAAATAAGATGAGGTAAAAACTTGGAAAATAATTTTTAGAAATCTTTCGTGTCTCCCTATATTATTTCGGCTGACGCTTCGCGCTCACATTGTCTTTTTAGGTGATTTACATGTACTGTCTTGCTTAATATGGAGCTCAAAATATCAAATTTTGAAGTCAATATAGAAAATATATTCAGCTCGAAAAGTGAACTTTCATTGTTTTTGTTTGATTTACAAATTGATTTTTAAAAAGTGCTCTGTAAAAATTTATGTTTTATGGTCTGAATATGAACATTTTCTGCTCGTGTTGTGTGCTCACAAAATTCTATTCGTCAGGTACCTATTATTTTCCTGTATTCCGAAAAGTTCTCAAAATATCCCTATTCAGGTCAGATTGCCAAAACGTATTAGCTAGTGCTGCATGCTTGCATTTTGATGGGTGAGTTATGTATATCTCAATATTAATTCTATAACATAAAATTCCCATTTCATGACAGTTTATCAAAAATTTCGGCTGGCAATTTGCGCTCGCATTGATTGTTGAAATATATTAACTCATGCATCTTATTCATAATTACAAAAGTGCATTAAATGTCCAGTTTTCAGGCCATAATATCAACAGATTTTTCACTCTCATTAGGCTTATTAGATTAATAAATAAGATATTGATTGAGTACCGTAATCAAATTGTCCCTTTTTTAGAATGGAATATTGACAAGTTTCATCTTGCACTTAGGAAAAGAAATAGGAAGATAGTGATCATTTTCATATGATGACATAATGTCCTTAGAATGTCCTGGTCCTATATCAAAACTCAAAGTGATAATAATGAAACATATCAGCTCTTTTTTAACTGTGATCCATATCCACCTCACAATTTTTCTATTAACTGATTGAAATACAGAGCTTAAATTGACTCTTTTTTTTCAGATTGGAATAACGCTTTATTGATTTTCATGACAAATAGGGGTATTTAGAATGCCCAGATTCTAGGCCAAAATTTTGTTCTCTATTTAAATCATTATTCAGTTTCAGATCAAAATATCAAAAATTTTCTTTGCACTCGTATTATAGAAAGATTTCCAATTACTCATTCTTTTCATTATTTATAAACTTGAATAAAGTGTCCAATTCTTTGGTGTAAATCTTGAATTTTTCTGCTTGTGCTTCACGCTACCAAAATTATTGTTTAGTTATATACTATATCCTTTTCACGATTACAAAAAGTGTGTTTAGAATTTCCATTCTTCAGGTAGAAATGTCAAAATATCCAGCTCATGCCTATTTTCAGCTCACATTATTTAATTATTGAAACATATGGCTAACTGTAAGCAGCCGTTATTAAAAACAGATTATTTTTTTATCAGATCAAAACGTATATAAAAAAAATCTCCTCGCACTTCGGGCTCACAGTAATTTAGTTAAATACACATCATGTTTAGGATCACAAACATTGCCCAGAATGTATCAATTTTAGTACAAAATACATGAAGTGGCTTCCGCTTCACGCTAGCACTATTGAAATAAGGCAAAAAGAAAATAAATTTTGAGCAGCCGATCTGTGTAATTTGAACGCGGAATGTCTATCACAGAATTGTGATAACTGATAACCTCTTTTGTTCAAGTCTAGATTCTGTAGATCTACAAGACTGCATCAAAAGTTGTTTTGCTGAGCTAGGTTCTACATGTTTGTTTGCTCCTCTTGGATGGTTGAAAAGATGTCTGAAATTTTAAAATAATTTTTTAGAGTAAGAAAAGTGATGATCCCAGTATTAAAGACTGAAAGAATAGCATACGGTGACAACAGTAATCCTGTGTGCTCTGGAGAGTAAAAATCATTTGCTAATCTTTGTGACATGCATGCAGTGGTGAATCTACAGGGTATGGGGGACTCCCGGGAGGGTTAAATGCCCCCCCCCATTGGCTGGCTGCAAATTAAAAAAAGGGAATGACCTACTATTTAAGCCAACTACTTTTTTGTGCTTTTCAAAGTTTTTGGGATCAAAATGACCTTCATTTAGTAGTATATTGTACTATTGTAGTGAAACCCTTTTTGGGGGCTTGTTTTCTTGTCAAATTTCTCAGTAAAACCATCCTTGGAGAAAGATAGACCCGCCCCTGTATATGTTTGTGGACACATAAATAAATGAAATTGTGGGCATGCTTAGTGATAGATTTAAAAATTAATACATTATTTTTGCCCTAAATATCGATAATTTCTGTGTTTCTTGCAGGCAATGAGCTAGTGTCCAGCTTACCACTTCAGGTTTCTCTCTACTTCAATGCCTTCTTCTTCCCAATCTGGGTTGTAACCTGTGTGGTTATGCTGCAATTAAAGGTATCTATCAATTCAATTCATCATTAATAAATCATTAACCCCTCTTACCAATACCACCTCTATTGGCATAAAAATAAATATGAGAAATTTAGAATAATTTCCATTGTTGATATGGGGATGGGGATATTGCTATTTGCTCAAAATGTACTAATGAGAAGTTCAGGATTTCCAATTTCAAGAGTAAGGGGGGTATGTGACCACATATACTATACATGTAGTAATGCTACTAGTATTTTCTTAATATCTGTAGGGCTTCATAAACTCTTTCCAAACACTTATTGATACGAAACATATTTTAGGGGTCATACTTCGTTTCAAACGATGATTAATTTGGTTGATTTTTTTCTCTATTTCCATTTTTTTTAATGTTTACATATATTTCTAGTTTTAAATATGCATGACTTTTAATCATGATATTTTAAAAGTGTAAATGTTAATTTATGAATGTTTTTAATACTCGCAACTTTGCTGATTTAATTTTGACAATGATATTTTTACAATGTTATAATTTCAATCAATTTAAACTTCTTTTTTTTAGATCGTCCAAAATGATTTTTTCTTGCTTTATTTGTTGATTATTTGTCTAGCACTAGAATTGTGATATATTGTAATCTTTTAATAATATACATGTACATTTTTACTTTGTAAATATGATAATATGAGTCTTCGGACTTTGTCATATACCATTTTCACAATAAAACCAGAATTGAATTGAATTGAATTAAAACTGAATAAATGATTTCTAGAAAAGCAAATGAATATACCGGTAAGCAATATAACAGTATTTTCATTGGTGTTTAATTCTTAAGTGTTTTATTCTTAAGTGAATAAAGCCAAGTCCTACTGGGGGCATGATGATGTCACAAACCCACATTTTATTTTGTTGTTTGTCATAGTGTGTTGAAAATATCTTTTTGTTTGTTTAAAAAAATTAATACCTGGCCTTACGGTAGAATATACATTGTGTAACGTCTGTACCTCCATTTTTCAATAATTGTCATTTAGATATCCTATGAGCACATCTAAGATAAAGTGAAATATTTCAGATTTCATATAAACTTCAAAAGAAAATGTACTCATGTATCTTTTTTCCACACTCTGTCTCTGTCTGCCTCACTAATTTCCCTGTCTCTCTATTTCAGTTTGCCCATCTGAATCAGATCTATCAGTTCATTAGCATCACCATGTATGTAGTACTGACTGGTGTAGAGATCATCAGGCTTTACCTTGGCTACCTTGGTAACTTACAGGAAAGGGTAAGATGATGATTGATCAGTCCAGCATATTTGCCTTTAAATTAATTAATTGACCCTAATTGGGGACTGACACATGTTACAAAGATACCTGAATGTTAACCAGGATTTATGTATTACGGAATATGTCTTGACCATGATCATTGCTTTTGCAGTATTCAAGGCTAAAGAAATACATCCTGGTCAAGGGCTGCGGAACGGTTTTTAAGGGGGGGGCTGACCATGAAAAAAAATCACAACCATATGGTCATTTTTACGTTTTTGTACATGTACACGGTTTTGGAAAAAACGGGGGCTGAAGCCTCCCCAGCGACCCCTTCCCCCCCTGCTTCCGCAGCCCCTGCTGGTAATGAATGAATTATTAAAATTACTGAATCTGGAGAACCTGATTACAATACCGAACTTCTTGCCAGTCAACTTACAGGTGTGATATTGCCTATTTTCAGTATGAAGATTGGCCACCTAATATATACGTGTATGTAGCTATAGATGCCACTGATCGACCTAGTAGGAAATTAGGGTTGTAATTTGCATGGCAGTACATAGGCCTATGACTTCAACAATTTGAATCAATGGTGCCTTTCAAGGTGCTGTGGTGTTTGTGTCTGATTTTGTTTGTGAGCAAATTGGAAATGTTCAAGGGAGACTTCCAGCTTCCTGGGCTGATGAGGTTTCTGGATTTCTTTGGCCATACAGGAGAGTGTGCTGCTTGCATATCTTGTATATTAACACCACGATCCAAACTGAGATTATTTCAGCACAAAATCTCACATTACTCAGGTTTTCAGAATACTCAAGTATTGTGGAAATGTTTGTATCAGGTGTCCAAAAAAGTTGCCTGTTTGCCAACATGTACCTATTTTGTAAGTCAAACTTTTAGATGAGGAGGAAAATTCACATCTCTTAAAGATTGGATCAAGTCCATACAGAGTGATATCTTCAATCATGAACATGAAAATAGTCCAAAATGTTTATTACACTCTTTTATTGTAAAATCAGATTTACTAAGACATCCTCATCAGACACTACTTAGCTCACCACAGTTTAACGTGCAAGACAATTTCCTCACTAAAAATCAATAATCACACCAGACTTGTATTCTTTCTTGCCACAGGTACCAGAGCTTGCCGGCTTTTGGCTTTTGACGCTTATTCTCCAGTTCCCGCTTGTCCTCTACCTGCTCGTCGACTCAAGGGCAATGCCGTTCCCCATTGAGCGAGCTGTCCACGTCATCTTCATACTCTTCCTTGCATTCGATATCATTGCGGGTTTCTTTGCTCTGAAGCGCATGACCCAGCACCAGGTAATGAAGTTCCATCTGCAGCAGTTTGATGATATCGAATTGATGGAAGATACTCCAGGAAGGTTTATGAACTCACCCAACATAACAACCCAAAGATACAAACCTCTTAGGTGACATGAAGTAGGAGCGATGTAATAAACTGAAATATGTAGGGGTGAAGATGTCAATGAGAGTTCTCTAAGGTCACTCGACCTTGGTGTAACTTGACTTAAGAAGTCAAAGATGAGATTTGATGACATCCAGCTGATTTCAGGTACTCCCAGGAAGGTTAATGAACTCTCTCAAGATAACGACACAAAGATACCAACCTCTAAGCTTACTTGACCTGGGCGAACTGAAGCGAACTAAAGTCTCAAATTCAAAGGTGAGATTTTAATGATATTGGGTTGGTGGAAGATACTCTAGGGAGGCTATGGAACTTGCCCAACATAACAACATAAAGATACAAATCACTAAAAGTTGATGTGACCTAGATTTGTTGAAGTGAATTTGAAGTTAGTTCAAAGATGAAAGTTTGTCAATATAAAGGTAATGTAAAGTATTCCATTGAAATAAGTGGTATTGCCCAACTTAGCAACTCCCCTTTAAAAACCTCTTTGGTGACCTGACCTTGGTGTTCATGATAGCCTTGGTTCAAGAAGTCCATAAACACCACGCAATGACTGCATTGTCAGAAAATTGAATCCCTTTCAATAAACATTGAGGTCATTTTATAACCATCCAAACTGAGAAATGATTTATTTCAATTTTGATTAAATTTACCAGATTTTACAGCAGTAGGTCTACAGTCACTGTGCTCATGAGCATGGTGTGTGTGATATGGATGGTCTTGACTCTTTTGTGAGAATTGCTAACAATCTTGCATCATTTGTATGCATACATCCATGGCAATGGCAGAGATGGTCACATTACCTTCTGGCAATCATTATGAGAATGACTCTGTAAATTATAATTCTCTCGGTGCTTTTCATGCTGACCCTTCTATCACCCAAGCCCAAGGCCTCAAGGTGATAGAAGGGCAGGTATGAAAAGCACTGAGAGAAAAATAATGATTTCCAGTGTCATCCGAATACAAAGTAGTCCATATTTGTTTTGCATTTTTAATTGTCCGTATTCTCACAGTTCATATTTGTTTTTATAGACCTCATCACATAACTCTAGACCCAGGGGCTAACTGGTATCTACTTTAGGACAATTCACTAAAAAAGCACTTTGTAATTTAAACAAACTTCATTGCTGCTGGTCAATGCAATCAATGTTAGCATATATGATCGAGAAGCAGCAGCCAGCTAGTGCACGCTCACGTAGCAACACAACTCGTGGCCTGGTCCTCAAAGGTTATGTGTTCTATCACAGGGTTTGGGGTGAAGCAAGTCAAAACCCTGAGATGATGATAGACAGATAGAATAAGAATCTTAGTTTGAGGAATATAATATACAAATTTATCAGGATTTGAAAAATTATATTGTATTATGAATATGGACCATTTTGGAGTATTCAAACAATTGGAATAACATGCTATTATCCCCTTATTTCATCTGTAATATCTTAAATTATATCAATGAATGTTCTCATTATACATTGAAATGATGTAATATGACTGATATGACATATCCTAGTTTTATCTTGGGTTTCATGAAATTATTTATTTATGCCTTGAATTCATACATTCCAGTTGATTTTAGTAATCATTGTAAATATATTTGTGTAAATATGTGTAATTTATAACATATATTTGATCCCCAGTTTTGTAAAATTTGAAATGAGGAATTACTGTTTTGAATAAATGTCTCATATAACAATAATGACTTTAAAATGCAAAATGGGATTTTTGTTGTTTCTTTTATACAATACATGTACGTGGTATACTTTTTCATTGAAATGAATTCTATTTAGATAAAAACTAATATTGTATGATTGAAAAATATAAATGATTCATCAAATTTTTCTCATGAATCAGAAAGTGGAAGACTGGGAGATAATGTATTGTGGTGGGGGGGGGGGAGAGAGAGAGGGAGGGGGTGTTAAAAGTGGGCGGGCATTGGAAAAATAAATTGTGACATGTGTCCAATTACAGTGCATATTTCAGTTATCATAGTAACTTTGCATCAGAAGATAGATTGAAAGTTTATTTTGCTGGTTATTTAGTCACTACACCATCTCGGTGCCCCTGTGAACTACAACTGATATCAAAGTTACCACGATTTGCTAAATCTCATTTGATAGAAGAGCCAGATTAAATAGACTAAAAGAGAAGAAATCATACCAAATGCACTTAAAAATGATTGATCCATAGTTCTAAATAAACATAAAAAGTGGCGTCTGAACGTTGCAAAGCTCATGTGCATTGGTTTGCAATCCTGACATAGAGATAGTAAACGTCAAAATTTGCAAAAAAGTATTAACTTTCGGATTTGTTATTGTTATCACTGTATATTAATATATTTTAGAAATATCTTGAAATATCTTTTTGGGGGGGATGGTAGTCCGATGGCCGGCCACTTTAGCAAACTGATAAAAACATAATTCTATCTCAGTTTTCTCAATATACCGACATCAATAACTTCGGTAATATTATGAAGGATTGAGCTTCGTGATATCTAATATTCTGTGGTACTAAATTTGAGTGGCTCATATACCCCCCCCCCCCGTGCCCCGAGATCGTCGCCCATGTTGATATATTACTCTTATGAAATACGTTAGAGGTTTTGAAATCAATGAATTGTCCAGTTTTATATGACACGTGGGTAATACTTATTTTTCTTTTAAAATATTTTTTGATCACTTGCTTCAAGCTTACTAGCAAATATTTGGGAGTTTTGCACCATATTCACACTCCTCTGAACTGTTTCCCTCATTATGCCACTTTCCTGTAAAATACAACTAAGGGCCTATCAGATTGACAACTCTTTATTATTCTACCTTCTCTTATTCTTCTTTTCCTTCCTCTTCTTCCTTTTCTTATTCTTCCTCTTCTTTTTTCCCATTTTCTATTCTTATCCTCCCTTTTATCTTCCCACTTATTTTTCCTTTTGTTATCCTTAATTTCCTTCTTTCCTCTTTTTTTCTATCTCTCTCTGTCTGTCTGTCTGTCTCTCTCTGTTTTACTAGTAGTATCCTCTTCTTCTCCTTACTCGTCTCTCACGTTTTCATTTCACGAGATTGGTCCTGATCTAAAGTTAAGAGTAGGCCTTGAGAGCATAAAATTCTCATCTTTTAAATTAAGGAGATGTCTTCCATTAATCTTATTTCGATAGCTATTTCATAAACCACTATTCACACATTTTTAATCCAAATAGGGAAATTATATTAACGCGAAGTCTACTGCAAAGCGCGTCTTTCATTGTTTTGACTGCGCGCATATAAACAATGCCCTAAATTCACCGCGCTTATTTTCGGATTGATCATTGTTATTTTACAGCGCAAAATGGAGCACAAACTAAAAATCATGTTCAGCAAATAAATTTGCAAATTATTAGGCCAATATAGGATTGACATCAATAAATTGGTCTAAGATGGCGGTAACTGCATCAATGAACCGTCGTCGATTGGAAACCCCAAGTATGAACGGGGATGCTGAGGCGGACTATGTGTTAGCAGAGCAGGAACTTGGTAAACTCCATCGGGAATATCGCATCCTCAAGAACCAAAGAAGGGCTTATCTTGAAGAGTCGCAAAACATCATCCGTAAACAAAAGTAAGTGATTCGATTCACCAAATAATTTTACTCCTTTCAATTTAGAGTGTCAAATAGAAATTTCCTATTAATGAATAGTCCAAGCATTATAGATCTAGGCTATATTCGTAAGTATAATGTCGTGACCTTATTGAGCCCTACCCCCCCCCATATTTTGCTTGTCACCTTGCAAATGGGAAAAATATATTTTGGCCGACTTGTCTTCAAACGTATAGTTTTTCTTTTATATTAGATTTTATAGATCTATTTAAACTGGGATCCCTTATTTGTTCAATTCTCATATTTTAGAATGGAATGGCATAAGCTGAGCTTATTTCTAGACTGAATAATTCCTAGGCCTACAGAGATTGAAACCTAGCTAGATTAAAAACCAACAAAGTCATAAGAAGAAAATAGTTATGATAGCAGAAAAGGAGGAGAAGAAAAGAAGGAGAAGAAAAAGAAGAAGAATAGATCTTCTAAAAGATTTTTAGTTTGAGGAGAAAAGGAAAGGAATTAGAAGGGGGAGGAGAAGACAATTAACGTTCATGGTAATCGTTAATTACGGTACTTTTTTTCATGAAATGGTGGTGTTGAGATTAGAACTGAGATTCGTTTGGGTTACGTCGCCCACCCCCTGTTAAAAGTGGAGCATTATAGGCAATAATTTTATGGCGATTATTATGTCGGTAAAAAAAATGAGACAGTGTGGTCTGCCATAGCATTATGTCTGCCCCTCTTTTAACCATAGGTCATATTTTCAGTTTTCAAAGAACAATAATGCTTATAAACGTCTCCAAGTTATCGTTTTAGCGATTTTCAAACCACAAACCTCATCTGCTCGGATGCCATAACGATAGATTAATAAGTCATTATGCCTCCTGTAAAAACCTAGTATTATAATGCAATGAAAAATTAATATTCCAGACTGCAGGTCCATGACGTGTCATGGGGTGGGGGCTAGAGAGGTTCCGTCGATGGGTGAATTCAGAATCGAAACTTGGGCCAAAAATGTTGAGGGGGCGAGATAAGGTGTATCGGGATAATTGCGAGCGATCAGAACATTTTGATATTTTTATCATAAAAATCAAATTTTGTGATATATTTTGATATAATACTCAGAAAACTGTCTTTTTTTAAAGTGGTCATATCGAATCCTTGAAGAATGAGCGATCGGAGATGGATACGGACCTGCGTCTTGCTAACAGTACCAGGGTTTGTGGAAAGGATGCCATTGATGAAGGGCTAATGAAAACACTCCTGCAGAATTACATCGAGTATAAAACACTCTGCGTCAATGAGAAGGAGGAGATCCGTGTATTGGATAAACAGGTAATAAAAATATACGATAGCAACATATATATTAGTCACCGTTTTTTTTTCTTTCTTTCTTTCTTTCTTTCTTTCTTTTTTCCTGCATTTCTTTAGATCTTTCTTTTCTTTTTCTTTATATCTGTTTTTTCATAATTTCATGCATTCATTATTTCATCATTAATACTGACATCGAGTTTCCGAAGTTATATTGTAAATGCATGTGTTTCCACTGTACTGGGTGCTTCTATACAAGGGAATGTTTTATAAAAAAAGAAGAAAAGTGAAGTAGTCCTCCCTACTCAAGGTACTTCATTTTGTTGTGATATTGTAGACACGAGTGATAGGAGAAGCCATGAGAAAGTACCGTATGGAGACTAAAGGCCGATCAGAGATGAATCGCTATCAACTTATTACCACCAAACGAACAAGAGTCATGGAAAACAGACTATACCGAGTAAGTTCAGGAAAGTCAGATCATAAGGATCCCCTCCCACCCCTCATTCCCCGAACACGTTCGATGGATCTTTTTGTATCTGCATAAAAAAATCCCCCCCCCCACTTAAATTTTTATATCCTCTACCGAATCATAGTGTTTCAGCATGGTTTCAGTGGTCTCAGAGTCATTTCCAATTGCATCATTGCACATACAAATCACAGGCGCATGTGATTGTCTAAAATCCTCGGGTTATGAAAATATCCGACTGGTCTGAAAGTACCCATAGACCAGAGAGGTGCATAGTGACACATTTTAATGTGCCCTAGTGTGGCACTCGGTCAATGTTCAAAGTAAAGATCCCCCCCTTTTTCAAAATAGAGAGAGAATAATGGAGGGGGGGGGGGTATTCATATAAATTTGGCTGAAGGACCTATGTTTTGGTTTTATTGTAAATGCATAAAAAGGCTACTAAAAAATATTTATCGCTTATTATAATCAATTGGCTTACATAAAAATAAAGGCTACAAAGTCAGTGTTTGATTATCATTAGTCCACAGTGACTTTCAACAAGGCACTCCGAAAGAACAGTGACCTACGAGAGAGAATCGAAGAACTGAGACGGGAACGGAGGTTGTACGATGCTCTCTACCGAAAGATGTGCTCTGACCAAAATGACCTCAAGGTCGAGATGAATGAAATCATCCAACAATCTACATCAGCATACGATTCAAGGTAAAAAAGCACTTTGTGCATTGAAGAAAAAATCATGAATACTTTTGGTAAACATAAAATTAGGAAAGTAAATTTTCGTTTTCTATATTGTCCTTTCAGATTAAAAATCTTGTAGGATGCCTCTTCGGAGTTCGAACATCAAACATTGACAAATCGCACCATCATGTTAGAATCTTTTTGGTTGGCCAATCAGATCAAGATCTGATTGGTTTAAAGCTTAGTTTGAGATATGATGCCGACATAATCCATTTTGTCAACATAACTATATTTTTAATGGCTATAAGTTACCACAAAAAAATATTCAACAATTTTAAACAACTTTACTCACTGAGTCAATTTGCAGTACTCATTCTAGATCACTGGATTTGTAATTGACTTTGTAGAGATGAAGCCCACAACAAAATGGCAGCTCTTCGTGAGAGGCTCGAAAAGGATCAGAATATGTTCAACATGGAGGTCAAAGGTCTTCAGCGAATCGTGGACCATGAAGAGAAGCTGAAAGCCTTCATGAATGTCAAGGCTCAGGATAGGACTGAACATCTCAAGGCTACTAATGAAGAGGTTCAAAGAAGAAAACAAAGTGAGATATATCATCATCATTGCCGGGTTCCCGGATTATTATGATCATAATCAAATAATTATGATTCGTAGTGAAAAAAAAATCATATTTAGTAGTACAGTATATGTGATATGAAAGAGGTATAAATACATTCATACAAAAATGATGAGTGGTATCTTTTTAAATTTGAGACAGGGGAGATTATGTGATATAAATGTTATAAATATGTATATAGGGATACGGAGCAGTCTTGCAAGGGCGTGGGCTGGTTTGGGGAGGTACACATCCTGGGGAGGTGGAACTATTAAAGTGGTATGGGGTGCACATCTTTGGGAGGTGGAACTAAAGTTTGGAAAATCTGCTGTTGAAAGCAGAAGGGGTAAAAATTTCGTTTTATTTGCCAGTGTCCATGGTGTCGGTCCTCCTCTGCCTCAGTGGGAGGGTGCACGTGCACCCCCAGCCGACGCCCTTGGCTTGTTCTAGAATAAGGTTGGACGAGATATAGCACATGGTTTGCTTTTTACTTCTGATGCACTTTAACCTCAATCCGCAAGATTTATTTCAACGAAAGAATAGATGAAAGATGAATTTATGAATGAAAGAGTAAACTAATCAGTTCAGTGAACAAAAAATTAATCAATAAACATATAGGGAATATATACTGATATGGATGTTCATAATATGCACAATATATATGTTGACTTTTGTTCTACATACACACATGTATTTCAGTATGTCTCTGTGTATGTCCTGCAGGTTGCTTGTCTCTTTGAACATGTTTCCTTGTTTAATACTTTTTCATTGTTTGTATTTATTATACATATGTATTTGTTACTTGTATGCAGGGCCCCAAGAAAAACAGTTCTTAGTCTACTGATGGGGTTACCCTGGGTAAAACAAAACCGAAATAAATAAATAATGAATTAATCAAATTATTAATGCATACATAAATTTACGAATGACTTATTGAATTTATGAATGAACAAAAAAATGTACTAACGAACAAACGAATGAACGAATGAATGATTGATTGAATGAATGAACGAACGAATAAATGAATGAAGGAATGATTGAAGGAATGATTGAATGAATGAATGAATAAAATAAAACCACCGATTATACGACCTTCTTACTCCCTCTCCCAGAGCATGGACAGGTAGATCCAGAGGAGACAAACCTCAATACCTTGGAGCTGTCTTTCATTCGGCTCCGATCAGCGACGGGTGAAGCCGACCTCGATAAACTCGTCCGCCGTTTCATCTACCGAGAAGGACTCAATTTCGCTCTCTTCAACTATGTCAACGAGGTCAACGATGACATCGAACTTCTCCAAGAGGAGATCAAGAAAATCGAGAATGATATGAAGGGTTTCAAGAGTCAAGGGATGGCCTTAGAAGGAGAGAGGCTTAACATAATGAAGCAATTGGAGGTGAAGAATCAATCCCTATATCCATAAGTCGCAGTCATACCAACGAAACTGACTCCAAGCCGACCTATAACGCATTACATTTTGCTCGGTCTGCGGCCGGCGTTTCATGAATACTTTAATTGCCATTATGGTAACTGCTGTGGGAGCCTTAATTGTGATTGGCTGCTGTGATGGTAGTTGCTATATGGTAGCAACAGTTGTATGAAAAGGCCAAAGGAGTCAGTTTCATTGGCGCGACACAAGATTTTTGATAGATGAACACTGCAAATTCTCCTGTTTATATACTTCACCTCCTCTTCCCTCCAAATCGAATATGATGGGGAGGGGGGATATAAAGTTATAGAAATCGGGCACATAGATTACTCCAGCTGTTTGTCGGTATAAGGCTACAACGAATTTTACCTGCATCAAATTGATATGTTTTCAATTTCATTACAAACTACATGAATAAGTTATTCATTATGAATGTGTGAATTTTTGCATTAATTATCTTTTGATCAGGCGAATGCTAATTCTGTCACCAAGTCAGCTAACCGTTTCGAAGGAAACGTGAAGAAGGTTTCAAAGCGACTCCATCGCTTAATGTCTGCAGTGGCGAGCACTGTCCGAAAACTGGGCTGCGACCAAACGGGCGTCATGAAGCGGCTAGGAGCTAGGGATGGTATTACCGAGTTCGATGCCATGGCCTACCTAGGACTCATTGAACAAACCATGAATGATCTGTTGCTAATCGACAAATGCAGAGAACACAAGGTGTGCATCATTATTTGTTCTTACTCTTTTACTACGAAAAAAAAGTATCACGAACGAAAAAACATCATATATCACTGTTTTATTGATTTGTTTTTTTTCAGTTACTTCCATTCTTTTTCAATCGACAATGATTGTGTAGCATCTTCATTATAATTTCTTTGGCAAAAGGGAAACATTATCTCGTCAGCTCATGTATGACCATTCAACAGCAGCTTCCGTGCGCCCGTGATTGAGTCTTTACATAATTATGTACGTATGAGATTGACCTTTGAGACTGACCTGTGACGTCTGCGTCCGAAAGACTTGACCATGAGCGCATTTAATGAACATTTTTCGTCTGATCCTTGTCAGATCTTTGTCAGAAATTGACAGACCCTTGATTTTGATTGGCGAGAAGCACAGTTCCTATAGTAAGTGTCGGATATATCAGGACTTGTCAGATAAAACGTCCAACAAGTCCTTTTATGAAGAAATGTACCCTGGGCCCGAACCGCGAACTGCTATTTGTAACTTCCCTTCATGTAGCTTGGATTACAGATGGCCCAGTTAAATCAGATTTTATTGTCCTTTTAATCGCATCATTATTGACGTTATAATCATGCCTTACAGAGATCGATTGTACCTAAAGCTGAAGATAAACAAGGTGGCAACCAACAAGACGGTCCAAAGGCAGCAGGAAGTGTGATCATGCCAAGACGCATACCCGTTCCGACTGTCGAGGTCACTATTAACCCTCCAACAATCAGGTAATAGTCATGAGAATTCTAATGAAATATGTTATGATCGATCACAAATTCTTGCAAGAAATCAGGAAGGGATAGAGTGGTAGGTTGATCATGTTGGTATCAGACTGATGAATAATCCTAGAGATTGGTTGATTATAATGTGAATAAGTTGAAACTAATTACATAAGTTATATATTTATTTTGAAAATGTATCAACAATTGATTGATTAATATAGAGATTCCTTGGTAGGTCATTGGATGACTGGTTGTAAACCTTTCTAACTGAATGTTTGATGAGGTGTTTCTGATTTGTTGACTTTAGTTGATTTATAAGGTTACCTTGCTTCTTACGTTATTTGTGGATGCCTTGGTGTTCAATGGTGGATGAGTGATCGAATGAATTTTATTTTTACACGTCGAATATAATGCGAATATTTTGTTGGTTCTGCAGAGATGAAATGGATGTCAGCGAGTATTCCTCATCCGCCGAGGTTCTAAACACAAGTGACCAACCCCTGACCCTCGAACAGGTTAAACGGAAGGTTACTCGAAGACTGCAGCGTCTTGAAGCTCAGAGGATCAAGAGCGGTGGCAAACCAATAAAGCCCACACAAAAGTCGACAACCGAGTCGCCGCAGAATGGAGCATCAGCCTAACGATCCCACGCAGGAACTACCAAACATGCCAAAGACGCGATGGTTCTAAATTATACAAGCAGTGCAGAATGGGAGGAATGAGGGCGGTTGAGGAAGGGGGGGGGGTACACAAAAAATGGGATGGCAATGGCTTGAGTGAGGGGTTAGGACCCTTAAACAAGGAATATTGTTGGTCAGTGGTCAAAACGAAAACTTGATTTTTTTTCTTACTTTTGGGTGTAAAAAAGGAGGAAAAGAAAGTTTGAATTTCTCTTTATTTTACTAGTTATCAAGGCCATGTTTCACGAAACTTGTTTTGAACAAGTACCCAACAATACCTTGTCAAAATTTGTTTTTCCTTTTTTTTCCAACCTGTCTTTTGTCCATATAACATGCCAAAGGGACAGAGCGTCACATTATTTCAAAAGTTCGTTATAGCGAATGGTCATCAGTCCGAAGTTTCGTTATTCTGAAATAAAAAAAAATCAATAGTTTGAGGACAAAACTTCTGAATAACGAACTTAACCTTCCGAATAACTAACCCGTTTGTTCTATATAGTATATCGTGTTTAGGCCTATTAACGAACCTTGAAAAGATTGGTACAACTTTGGGGGGGGGGATTAACGAACCCTTTTTCCTGTTTGGACTAGGAACCTTCAGATTATAAAGAGCGCATATTATTATCCTAGCTGTTATGTCAGCGTCAGCCATGGTATTTTTGTTCTTCACTTTTCTGAATATTAATGTTTTTGGTGATATGAGGGTAATTTAGCCCTCAGCTATAATTGAATGGCAGAATATCAGAAGCTGATGCCAGCAGAAGCCGTCGATTTCAAGTTTGAGGAAAAATCCTGGGGTTCAAGTTTAATTTATTAGGTGATTTCGAGTTCGGTGTTGGTGCAGGTGTTGATGGTGGAAGCATAATTTTCACTGCTTTCCATTTACAGCTCCAGCACCAGTCCTTATCGAGTTAAAAAAAATAATATTGATAGCATAATACCAGGTACAGGAGGTCTTGTCCCAAGTCTAAATATCATTCTTTTCTTTTCTTCTTTGGTGCTTATATCAGCCTTGATCCAGCATCAACAACAAATACCAACACCAAACTTGAAATCACCCAACATGCCCAATGTGTTTGAATTTGGAAGACTTAAGAGGACCGTTTTATGAAAGGTCTTGTCGATCGTTTTGTCCGACAGTTACCATAGGAACAGAAGTTCTCGGTCAATCTAAATCAAGTAAAAAGTTGTTAGATTACCAACTTATCAGAGAAATATTGATGAAACGCACCATGCGCATGATTTCGACCCATGCTGCACTTCTGAAAGCCAAGTTCGAGTTCTGTGCCCTGTAATCGCCATTATTCAAATTTACGATCAACTCTAATGTACGGTATCTAAGTTTTCCTATATGGTTTGCCATAAGATGTTTGGTGAAATCTACAATTGATCATATCATTAAAACTTTAATGTTATAGGGCAATATATTGAATTACTAACCTGTATATCAGTTGTGTAAAAATAATGTCCCCACAAAAATTCAGCTTCGTTAAGTCAAACTTTTGAGAGTGAAGCCACCCCCCCCCAAAAAAACACAGAATAAAATGAAGCATTGTTTCGGTATTGCCCAGTAAGAGTAAAATAAATAGGCCTAATGTTGATTCTGAAATTTGTATCATTTTAAGAGACCATTGTCAATGATGAGCTACCCTCAGTATGTAGAACATGAATAAAAGTAATTGAAACAAAATGAAAGAATTGTATTGATTTTCATCTGATATTTTGTTCTTTTTTCTTAAAACATATACAACCAATGACCTATCGCTTTTGCTTGGTGTCAAAGAAAAAAAAAAACGGGAGCGGTATCAGGATAGAGGCCTATATTTTCACAGGCAAATTGACCTGTTTCCTTTCACTTTCCTCCGGTCTACTGTTATGAATTCTCAATTCGCCATATATTTTCAAAGGTAAAAACATTAATACATTTCTAAAAGTTACAATACAATGGAGGAAGCAACTTAGTAGGCAAAGAGTGTGACGAGTGCAGACAATAAAGACACAATATGGCTATGGTAAAACTTATTCATACAAAGTACAATACCTAACGAGGGAAAATTGAAAACAAAACGGTAATTTTAAACCCACTATATCAAAAAAAGAAGGAAAGAAAGATGGGGGGTGTGGTTCCAGACTAAAAGTAGCGAGGGGCTTCTGGGGGCAGAGAAATTTTTGAAATGGGCATCATGGGAATGGGAGACTATGGCTGGGAATCGGTGTCTGTGATACCAGCCTGCATCCTGCCTCCCCCCCCCCCGGCAAAAAATGATTTCCAATTGTATAGCGTAGAAGCGTAACAACCGAGCGAATAAGCCCAATCTCAAAATTGCAGTTCGGGGGTATGGTATTTCGTGTCACGATAACTGGCAATCATTATAGGGGACCTGTGTTGTTACCTTCTCCAGAAGTTTTAATTGTTTATACACTGATGGGGGAGGCGAGGGTTGAAGCCCCCAAGCCCCCCCCCCCCGTAGAACCGCGACTGAATAGGAAGAGAAAAGAAAAGAAAAAAAAAAAAAGAAAAGAAGTTTTTAAAAAGAAACACATTTCTCTACAACCCTAATCTCGCTTGTTGTGATTGGTCGAAAGTTTTCTCCTTACCCCCGAATTACCCTGGCCGGAATAAACTCATTTGAAAAACAAATAAAATGAAACATGATAGTGTAGAAAAATATCGCTGAAAAATGTCACTGTTGGTCAATGGTGTTTGATTGATTTTCAGTGCTGTGAAACGTCTTTGCTTTGGTTACTAAGTTTACTTTTTTAGTTCTTTGTAAAAACAAGTCTTTGACCATATTGGGTTGAGACGACAAGACTATCTTCATTTCCGAAAAAAACATCTAAACATGGCGGACGATGACACGAAATCCCGCGACGATGCTGTGTCCTCTGTGCACGACAGCGACGTCGAGAGTGAAGATGAGAAGGAGGAAGTACTGCTCTTAGATAGCGATTCCGACGATGATTCAGACAGTGGTAGGAAACCGGTGGACTTGGCGCAAGCGGAGAAAGAAGAGAGGAAAATTCCTGTTACACATTCGACTTCGAGAATCGACCTGTCATTGTCGGACATTGTGGTGGGTATTGTTTTTACATGGCCCCGCACGTTACTTTTTGTGTTTGTTCACATCGCAATAATGTTTCATAAAATAAAAAGAGGAAGGGCATACGGTTAGGCTTAGGGAAGTTAAGTTTGTTGTAAAAAAATAATAGAAATGGTATTCTGAGATCCATTTCTATCAGATAAAATGAAATATTTTACTATCTATATTATCAGTGAGATAAAATACCTTTAAAAAGCTTAAAATCTTGACTCCAAATTGGTATTCTGTCTTTCTGATATTACCGAATACCGCCTTTACCCACTCCTAGTACCAATGAGGTCCAAACATTACATGTATGGACCTCATAGGCGACATCAGTGCTAAAATTGGGTTAGAGATTTATGTGGATCTAAATTTATTGTAATTTCAACAAAAGTACTAGCTAAATTTGAGGCTTTTGTTGAAATTTTGCTTTAATGATACATTAATGCTTCAATAAGTAACAAAAAATTGAAAGAAATGAAGGGGAACTTACATTTTGACGACTTTTTCCTGATTTTCTTGGCAGTTGTCCTTCACTTCTGACTCTCGATCGGACCTGATATGCAGATCACGTATACGCGTTCTCGTCAGGTGATCGGTCGGTTATTCTTTTCGCCAGATGTTGATAATTATATATTTCATAACGCAGCGTTCATCGCAAATTTAGCTGAAAGAGATTGAAGTTGAACAGCGCAAGCTTTAATTTATTCAGAAATAACGTTTGACTGCACAAGTTTCGCCTCGGACATTTAGGATCATTTGGTCCCATATTGGCGTAACTACGGGGGGGGGGGGGGGTGTCCCTACCACCGTCCACACCGGGCGTCCACAAGCCAGCAATTATCTTTTTTCTCTCTTTTTTTAACCAAAATGCTTCCCCCCAGAAAAAAAGAACCAGGGTTAAAGAGAAAGACAATTATGATAGAGGAACACAAAATACTTTATTTTTTCAGCTTTTAATGCATCGACTTATAATCAAATATTAAATGGGGCTTAGAACATTTTTTTAAAAAGTCAATTAATAAAAATATTCCGCTCTTCGGGATTTGAGCTTTCATGAAATATCCGATCTTTTTCATGATTACCGAAAATACTTCAAATGTCAAAAAAAAAATTATCGGTGTAGTAGCTGATACCTTGCGCCCGCCTTAATTATTTTAATGTTGAGATACTTTGCTTTAATTTAATGAATTCCTAAAAGCATTAATTCTCAGATCATTTGTCGCAATCGAATGATTCGATTGGTAAGCTAGTTGTATAATTATTATGATTCATGAATTGTTTAAAATGTGTCTCTCTATCAGTTTTGAATATTTAAAAAAATGTCAGCTCGTGCTTTTTGCTCGCAATATTTTGATTAGTAAGAAATTCTTGTGTATGCGAGTTTGATACATAAATAACTAGAGAGAGAGGGGGGGTGTCCCTCAGCTACTTGTCCTTGCTTATTCCAATTTTTTTTATTATGCTCGTGTTGTGAGTATTTCAAAGTCTTTTCTTTTTCTCACCCTTTTTATTGTCTCGGAGCTTCCCTCTATTTCTTTGCTACGATGTATAGCCCATCTTACTTGTTTCATTTTTTTATGTTCTCATTTCATTGAAAACATAATTATTAAACTGACGTAGAAGACTTTACAACAAAATTTTGATATTGTTTTTTCTTGTTTGTTTGGCTTTCTTTTTTCTTCTCCTCAGTCCTTTTTCTAATTAGTTTCCCTTTCCTTATTTTATATTATTTCATTTCATGAGGCATCCGCCAACTTATATACAACAACAAACGTTAGAGGCGGATATCCAGTAAGGGGGCGTGGTGGTGTGCCCTCTAAAAAGAGGAAAATAGGAAGGAAAAAAAGCAGGATTTATCTTGGTGAAGATGATAGTGGTGGTGATGGTGGCGGTGATGATGATGATGATGATGATAATAATGATGGTGGTAGTGGTGATAAAGATGAGAATGAAGTTGGTGACGATGATATGATGATGATGTAATTTTGTCTTTAAAAAAATAATAGTGCAAAGGCGAAATCATTTAAAGTTTATTATGAAAATAGCAGAAAAAAATAATTTGAAAAATTGTACGTATGCGTATGGAAAATCTATCCCCCACCAAAAAAGAAAAAAAGTGAGATTTTGTTTTGTTATTTGTGACGGCGTAGGCCTATGCGAACAGCTGTGTGATATAATTATGGTAAAAAAAGTAAATGAAATGCCAAGAAATACATGATAATGACTTTTATTGTACATTCAGTATATCAGTAGATAAATTCATACTCGTTCCAAAAAAAGAAGAAAGTGGGTATATTATGGACCATTAAAAATGGGCAGTTGCTCTATATATTATATTACATAGAATATATAGAGCAACTGCTCGTGTGTAGCGGTAAGTTATTCACCTGATCTACATAATTCATGCGGCGCACGGCGCGTGCGCAATGTTTAATAATTATTGTTGTGAATACAATGAATGTCATCAAAAACATAATAACACAGATCAAATAGTGCCAGCTCGACGCGCAAAATGAGAAAAAAAATATATATTTTCTGCCCTGATAATTTGATAACCCTAACCTAACCCAATTTCTAAGTATTTTTATCATAAACAGGATAACTATATACAATGATTGAAATTAACTTTATATTCTTTTGCGAACAAAATGAATATGAAAGACAGCTTTTTGATAAAGAACACAGTTTTAGAGCGTTAGAGCGCGATTTATACCTACTACCGCTAACATAGGCGGATCCAGGGGGGCCGAGGGGCCCGGGCCCCCCTATTGGCGGAGCAAAAAAAGAAAAAAAAAGAAAGGAAAAAAGAAAAGGAAGGGAAAAGAGAGGAAAAAAGAAGAAAGGCAAACATAAGAGGAGGAACATGATTAAATGAAATAACATTAGGGGAAGACTCTGAAAATAATTTTTTTTTAAATCTATTTGTTAGGATAAAAAATTTTCGCTCGCGCTTCGCGCCTTATTGTCTTTTAGGGTATTTGCATATCTTGCTCAATATGGAGCTTGAAAAATCAAACTTTGAAGTCATTATACAAAACATATTTCAGCTGGGAAATTGAACTTTCATTATTTTGTTTCATTTACAAATTGATTTTTAAAAAGTGCTCTGTAAAAATGTCTGTGATATCATCTGAACATTATCATTTTCTGCTTGCGCTGCGCGCTCGCAAAATTTGAATTTTCAGGTACGTATTATTTTCCTGTATTCCATAAAGTTCTCAAAAAGTTCCCTATTCAGGTCAGATTGTTAAAACGTATCAGCTAGCGCCGCACGCTATAGCATTTGGATTAGTCGGTTATGTATATCCCAATATTAATTCTAAATCAAACTAATTTGATGACAGTTTATCAAAAACTTCGACTCGCGATTTCTGCTCGCATTGATAGATATATAATGCCTCTTATGCATAATTACAAAGTGCTTTAAATGTCCAGTTTTCAGGCCATAAAATTAACACATTTCGCGCTCCCATGCGAGAGAAATAGGAAGATGGTCATCAATTTCATATGATGACATAATGCCCTCATAGCATGTTCCGGTCCTATGTAAAAACTCAAAGTAATAAAAATAAAATACATCAGCTCTTTTTTAACTGTGATCCATCACAATTCACAATTTTCCCACAAAGTGTTTGCATTACAGAGCTTAAATTCACCCTTTGTTATATCATATATTTTTAGCTCGCGCTTTGCGCTCTCTTTATTGATTTTCATGATAAGAAAGTTACTTAGAATACCCAAATTCTAGGTCGAAATCTAAAACACACGTTAATTCAGATACGCAGATTGTTCTCTATTTAAATCATTATCCAGTTTCAGATCACAATATCAAAAAGTGTCTGCTCGCGGATAAATAACTTATCCTTTTCATGATAAAACATGAATAGTGCGTCCAGAATCTTTCCCCATAATTTTGTTTACCCATCACATTTCTCCTATTTTCTCCTCCCTTTTATTTTCCATTAATTTTTCTTTCGTTCACTTTTTTTCTGTCCTCTTTTCCCATAATTTATTTTACCCATCACATTTCTCCCTATTTACTCTTCCCTTTTATTTTCCATTAATTTTTCTTTCGTTCACTTTTTTTCTGTCGCCTTTTCCCTTCTAAGTTCTATTTTTTTTTCTCGTCTCACCGCTTTTCCTCATCCCCAGCCCTCGATCGACGCCCGTGCAGATTCGCAAACAATATCAAGAGTATATGTCTACTTGCAAGGGCGGAAATCTCTCCCCAAAGGTAGGGGGACCAGGGGCTGGAAAATTTGACAAGCAAAAAACAAACAAAAAAAGAAGGTTTATCACCCTCTAAAGAAGGTCATCTTGACCAAAAGAAATTTGACAAGCAAACAAGCAAAAAAAAGGGGGCATGCCAAAAGTAAGATCGTCTCTTCCAAAATACATTTCGAATTTGAACGACATGACCAAAAATAGTAGGGGGACATTTCATAATGTGCCCCCTACTATTTTGGGTGAGGGGACATGTCCCCCGGCCCTGGGGTTTGCGCCCATGTGGGTGGGGGTGTTGCGCCTCCCTATCGGGATCATATCACAGCGAGTATACACTCTTCCATATTGGAAGAGTGTTTACTCGCTGAGATTTCGATCTCACACATAATTTTATAAAAAAAATAGAACAGCTACGCCTTGAACACAGGCCAAAATGCCTAACGATTTCTCCGCGGCATTAACAACTCTCGTAAAGGGCGCTCCATTTATAAATAACGTTGCATGAACAGCTCTCTATGGCGACGAAATTTACCGCGGAATTGCAGCCAGCAGCGTGGGAAATTGGCAGAAAATTCAAGAAGAGAACCGGTGAGTACCGATTTAACAGTATTCATGTATTAATTAATATTTATTTAATCATAAGAATAATTTTCTTTTACGGAAAGAAAGCTTAGTTCTAAGCTAGGGCGGCCCAAATGCGCGTGAGTGGAGTCCCAGTTTCTTAACACGGGTAAGTATTGCGGTGTCGCCTAGAGTGCCTTTACCAGGTTATTTTATCTCTAAAGTCAAAGATACACCTATTTTTGAAGCAATATCCAGTGAGAAATTTGGTTTTATAGCTCTCTCATCTCATTCAAGCTTTGGAAATCAATTCCGCTAGGACAGGTTTGGCAAAGCCTAGGAGCAAGATTGCGTTAATTATACGCTTGCGCATCTTTACATAGATTTCTTTTGAAACAAATGAAATGACAATATGAATACTCCAATCTTTTTTTCGCCATGTCAATATTGCATCATATACAAGCATCATTTCAAAGACAATATTAGTCAAGAAAAAGCTCATGAAATAATTCCTAATTCTATAGGAATAATGTTAAGGTGTTACTCTCAGTCTCTCAATAACTATAAATTTTTTCTTCATTTTCAATTCAACATTTTGTGCTTATTCACATAGCAATATTACTGAAATGAACGTCCTGGAGATACAATAATCCCCACCCTATTTTAAGTTTATTAGTTAATTTAATTATTAATATCTTACGAATTTTCTTTTTTATTATTCATTTCTTTCTTTAATATTATATATTTTTATTTTTCCGCCCTTTTCTTGTTGGCACAAAATCTCCAAATCTACATCAACAACTTTCGTCAAATTATCATCAGTTATGGGGACTTATGACATGTGTATAAAACAAGTTCAAGGGGTGGTATTCTGAAAATTGTCTTAACTTTTCTCTTAACTTTTCTTGTAAGTCAGCAAGATAACAGCGCGCTAAAATTCTCTTAAATTGGTATTCTGAAAATTGTCTTATCTCTGTAAGGACGTCCCCTATTTTATCTCTGACACGCCCAATATTCTGTCATCAACCAATTATTAAGCTTGTTATATGCTTAGGCCAACCAATAGAAGCATCTCTTCTTAAAAATAATGAAGCGCATTGTTGATATGAGGCGTAATTTCCTTGCTCCCCCGACGCTTATGCTTGTGCGCTTCTGTGCTAAAAATACACATGGCTCTTCTCAAAGATATATTTTCTCTGAAAAGATTCATCATCTCGAACACCAATTTGTAATTGCTGAAAAGTCTACCAATCCGTCATTATAATGTCTTTTGAATGTCTCCTTTTGTAAAACATGATGTTCTTGCGAGATGCAGCAAGAAATAATTATTGCAGACGGGCAAATATCGCATGAAACAATAAGTTACAATAGCCCCCCACCTCTTGTAAATTTTATTGTACTTTCCAAGGAAGATAAGAGAACGTAAAGATAAGATAATTTTCGGAATAGCTTGTAACTCGATATTTTATCTTGCGCACAGACATAATATGCGCCAATTATACATTTACGCATTATCATATCTCTGACATCATACGCGCTCAGTGAAAGTTACAAGAAAAGTTAAGACAATTTTCAGAATACGGCCCAAGGTCAAAAGTTCATCATGACGTCATCTAGACGGCATTTTGTAAAATCATATTATCAATCATATATCTTCATTATCAATTATCAAAAATTAACAATATTTACATTACATTAACTTCAGGTCAAGGGTCAACTGTCCATGTCATCAAAGGTCATGTAAAGGTCATAATGCGCACGATAATATGCCCTCAGAATACCACCCCAGGAAAATAATGATAAAAATATTGGTGAAGTATTATGGATTAAGAAAGTTAGATATCAAGATTTATTAATTTTATTTTTGTGTTACCTGCATAGCAGAGCAGTCTATAGGCACTGTTTTTTATCGGAGGCGGTGTCGTCAACAAGGTTAAGTTTTTGAAATGTCATCAACTTGGACGTAAGGGTAATCAAGTATTACTGAACATCCTGCCTGAGTTTCATGTCACATGATCAAGGTCAAAGGTCACTTAGGGTCCTCAAACTCTGACCATGTTGGGGGTATTTGTGGAATTGTCATAACTGTAAAAGTAGATGGATCTATTTCATGAGACTTGGACGTACATTGTAAGAAACCGTGTATCCCTGAATATCCTGTGTGCGTTTCAGGTCACATTACCAAGATCAAAGGTATTTAAGGTCAAGGAACATTGGCCATGTTGGGGGTATTTGTTGATTGGCATCTTAACTTAGCAAATTTGTGGATTTACACATGTAGTTCATCAAACCTAGACATAAGGATTATCAAGTATGTTTTGCACATGTCTAAATCACCTGATTACGGTCAAAGGTCATGTTGGGTCACCCAACATTGGGTCAATGGACATAGTATTTTATCCTCATATGAGTGTTTTCTTTTGTGAATAAGTATTCCGTAGCTGTTTTCAAAGTCAGCACTGTTGCTATATTGAATTGTGTAATGCAGGCGAGACTGCCGGAGGCGTTTCACTTGTTAAGTTACTGATTTGTGGTATAGTCGAACTCAAACCTTCCATACGCAAATTTCCCCATAAAAGAAGAAATGTTTTTTTAATATCAGTCTCATTAACACCATAAATCCTGGGTTTTAGGGTACTAAATTATTTGCACTCAAAAGTGGTTGCTACTTTCACCCAAGTCATCCAAGCAGATCACACTAAAATAATTGATAAATGACCCTCCCTCATTCCCATGGGTGCTGCCTCCCCCTAGCCTTGAGGAATCTGTGATGATATTTTATTAATATTTTCGTCATTGTCTTACATCACGGAGCCTTGACATGCTGGGTGTATGGCTGTATAGTGAATATTCAAAACAGTTGGATTTCCCATAAAAATCCATTATCAATTACATACATTTTTCAAAAACAAGGAATTTATCCTATTCTTTGACATTACTAGACCTGCCTATAATTTTTTTTTTATTTCATTCTAAAATAGGAAAAATGAAAGAGGTTTCTTACCAGGACAATCTACTGGTGCCAACTCCAAAATCTTTCCATGCTACGTAATACAATAGGCGTGAGCCTTGACTCATGTCGTGAATATTTGATTATGCAATTTAATTTGAAATTATAAACTTGTTATTTTTTAAAGTGAAAGTGGCAGAGAAGTTTTGATATGTAGATGGATTGTTTAGAAAATTAAAATTCCATGTTTGATAAAATAAAGCCATATGACGGATGAGGGGTTTGAAATGGTCAGTCAAAGAGGTGAAAAGGATGGAGCATTGTGGCCCAGTGGATTAGTTTTTGGACTTTGAAGCTGAGGGTCAAAATCCCAGCCATGGCATATTTTCCTTCAGCAAGAAATTTATCCACATTGTGCTGCACTTGACCCAGGTGAGGTAAGTGGGCACCTGGTAGGAATTTATTTCTTGTAACTACGGCTGCCAAGCTAAAGCCAGGGTAATCATATCCATGTCCTTTTGCAGCGCATACAAAGTTATAATCATACCGTGATATGCGCTGTACAAGAACTGTTTACTATTATTAAGTATTGTCATTATTAAGGTGTCAACCACTGAAAACCTGATGAAATTGCATGAGTGAAATAAGAACCAACTTTGATAAAGGCTTTTTCCAACATTTATTTAAAACAAAGATGAATGCTGAAAGAGTTAAGATGTAATGTAATTCACTTGACATGGCATTTTTCGGTATTTTCATTTCAACTTCATTGTGTCATTTGCACTTCTCTTTAGTGCATGTTTAGTGTATTTTCCACATAATAGTCCTCAAATGTAATGTATGGGTCCAAAAAGACTTTGTTACCCATTACACTTTTAGAAAGAAAGTTATTCAGTTATCTTCTTTAAAACTTCCCAGTATATTCATCATCTTGGATTGAGATTCAGAGAGCATCTTGTTGGTGGGATAATAGGTTGATGCTTTGCTGCCCTCTTCTGTTTGAACTTAGATGTTAAAGAATCAAAATTAACTGTCAAAGACAAGTAAATTCTCTAAAGGGAATTGCGGTGTTCAAAGCGACTGATTTGTGAGAGCTGCATCCCATTAGATCCTTTCTGTAACGCAGCAGAATTAAGTAAGACCGGCTGTTCTTCTCAGAAATGTAACCAATGGAGTTTCGTTTTTTAATTTGTTACCCCAAGAATAAGAATACATACTGTGGAATCCCCTGCTGCTTGCTGGTTTCAGGTCTTGCAGAATATTCTTAGGGTGATGTTGGATTGCTCTTGATGTAATTGTTCTAATAATAACAAGATTATCTGGACAGCGGTAATACCTAGATCTTGTGCTCACTGGAAATATCCCTATGAAGTACTATTAATTTGTTATTGTAGTTTTGCTTTTAATATGGCTATGAAATTTGACAATATGCTATCCCTGACCATTCGGTGGTGATGTTCTCAATGTTTATTCTGTGTTTTATTTATTACTTTGCCAAACTTATGAAGTAAGTGAATGGATAAACAATTTTATGTGAATATAAATGATTTTGATAAATATCCTGTAATAAAAATAATTTTATAGTTGGTCGCTGCCTCTTTTTACCAGCATCAGACCCATGTCTTGGGGGAAGGGGGGGGGGGGTTGCTGTCTATTTTTAAAAGAACAATCATCATATTACAAAAATCGAGGGCAAAGCCAGAGTGTCATCATTGGGAATGAAGAAGAAATACGGTCCTCTCGGCCAAACAGAAAAAAAACCGGTTGGGACAACAAATTGTAAATAATCATTTGAACTTTTGCTCAATCAAAGAAAGAATTGTACATGCGAGTATTTTTTAATCATATACATGTATTTATTTAAACAATTCTTGTTTGTATTCTTACTGAATTGTTAGTGTTGCATTCCATTATGTATATTGCATAGCCAAATTCTATGCATAAATTTTGTTTTATTATTTGAATGTAGAAATAAAATCAAGTAAGAAAAGAAACAAAAATGGTTGAGTCCCCTACATGTACCTCCATCCTACATGAACCACTGTACACGTACTTGTACAATTTAACAAACAATGCACTCTAGTTTTTCCATGAAGCATATCAGTATATCACGTAATCAAGTTAAAGATGCTCAACATTTTATTCATTATTAAGGTTTGCTTTCTACAAATTCATTTTTTTTGTGAATTTGATCTTTTTTGTTCTTTTTATATCTCCCTGGGCGAATGTATCCTATTTCACTGAGGATACATGAGTCACTATAGTGATAGAAATGGCTTGGAAATGTCAGCAACATCCAATTACTTGTGGGGCGAGACAGATAATGAAAGGAAAGAGGATGACATAAACTTTCACATGTGGGACTGAGAAGTGAATCTATTGAATGTGATGAGAGAGGATGTTTGCATTTGATTAAAACCACTCAAATTGTCTGTTATGCCTCAATAAGAGCTGGCAGTTAGTGGGACATGCTAAGAAGGGATTATTGGTACTGCTGGAATACTGCAAGTTCTAAAGAAACAGCCAAGCCCACCCCCCCCAAAAAAAAATAGGGAATGGCTCAGTTGAAACAAGAGTGCAACATGAAAGTGTTGAAATTCCATCATAATTTGATGAGAAGTTCATATTTTTTAAAGTATTACCATCAGTCACCCAAAGCATAATTCAAGCTGTAGGATACTAATTGATGATGTTTATTTTTTACTGGTAACCCTTATTTGAAAAGAATTTTTAAACCATTAATAAATCAATCCATGTAGTAACTCGAGGGAGACAGATGATGAAAAAGTATTGTCTATGACATTGCTCACACAGAAGACAATTTTAAGAAAGATGAGCATATGACATCATCAGTTCTCTGATTTTAATGCAGCTGATAGTATGCATGTCACTGCAAAAGATTGCCAAACTTCATTTATGGCCTTTCATATTTCTCACATCTCATTTTTAATTCTACTCCTGGAATGTTTTCATTTTCTAATGTTTTTTTGTTAGTCATAAAAAAAAATGTTTATGATCTAGAAAGATAAAACACCAGTACAGATAAACCATCTTTACTGTGTTATAGGACATGTTGATGGTTTTGATTAGCATCCATGTTTGCTGTTCAACTTTTACAAAACAATGATTCCTCAAGAGATCTGACCTTAGGTAATTGATTGTATGATGTACATCTTGTCACCCTCTTGATCATGAATGGGTGCAACCATCATGACAAAAGCTGAGTGGATGTTAGAGGGGAAATGAAGGTGTTAGATTCTCAAGGGTTGTGTCAGGAAGCAATTGGCACGATGGGTTGTCACACGCACACGCACCCACAATGGCCAAGAGCCGCTGGCACCAAGCCTACCAAGTACTGGTTGTTGTGTTCACACAGGGTCATTATAACTTAAGCGATATCAATAGATGTGATCGACAATTACAGACTTGTTAATCAAGCAAGAAATGCTTGTAGTTTCAAAGAGGATATGACTCTGTTATTTCTGTCCTGTTTTATCCTACAGTGTCCATAGTAACAGTACTTTTCAGTCAATCAAAATCAAGGAATATTGTCATATCTGACAACTTGTCGGATAATAAATGTTGAAGAAATGCTCCCCCAAACTGTCGTCTTGATCCAAAGGCCTCTCTAATCTCTATACAAGAAGAAAATTTTGAAAGTTCAAAATTGCTTTCTACAATGTACCTTATTTTGTTGGCCTGCATTTAAGGATTGTTTTAAAAGCTGAAAATATTTATGTAGATAAGATAAAGACATGCTAAGTACTCATAACCCATTCCTGCATGAAGAATATATTTTTTTCCCAAATACAGTGCTGGAAGCTGGATTTCTAATTTACAATGAAAGAAGTTTGAAAATGATTGGAGAATCTTATTAAACATCATTAATTCAAAGAAATTGGTCTGAAATGAGGTCCAAGAATGTCAGATATTTCTAGATTCTGTGTGCTTTTTTATGTTCCAAAAACAATTAGGTAAGGTTTAAAGCATCCTATTGTTTTAAAGATGGTACGGAATATGATAATAACATTTTTTTACAGTCTCTCAGGGAACTTACAGCATGTGGAGTCATGGCACAACTAAATGTTTCCATATTACTATAATCACATAGCCATAATAGCATATCCAGCTATGATCACTAGTTATCTCGATCTTGAATGTAAGATTTTGATGAATATAGGCATTCTAAAGATTCAGACAGTCTTCGAATTCAGATGCTCTGGTCACTTTTTCAAACCCAGGTTTTGTTGTAGAGAGTGGACAGCTGGCTTTATTTTGTTGCAACCGCAATTTGAGACTTACCTTGACACTATGCAGGAATTCCTCTCGCAATCATAGTCTGTAAGATTCAAGAAAATAAATGCACCCTAAAAAATATTGGATCTTGGTGGCATAAACAGAGGAAGGTGGAGATTAAAAGGATTAGGCAGGATGAAAAAAGGTCCTCCTTGCTAATTGCAGTGTAAGCGAGTGAAAATTGTTCAAGGTTTATTTTTTTTCTTTTTTTTCTGGTATATAATTGCAACACATCTGTGAGTTATTCCAAAACAAAATTAAAGAGGAAGTTCACCCTGAGCAAAATTTTGTTGTAAAAATAGCAGAAAAATAATAAAAGGTATTAGTGAAGGTTTGAGGAAAATCCATTAAAGATGAAGATAGTTATTGGAATTTTAAGTTTTGGATTTGTGACGTCATAAACGAGCAGCTGCCCCCTTTGTTGTGTAATATAAAATGCATGAATTTCAATTTTTAATGGTTCATGATGACCTTTTTTTAGGAGCAGGTGTGAAATGATTTGTCTATTATACTGAAAATACAATTAATTTTTTTTTTTCCATTTTCTGAGAAAATGGCTTTTATACATTGATTCCTTACTATTAGATATGTAGGAAAGCTGCTTGCATATGACATCACAAATCAAATAATTGAAATTCTAATAACCTTTTTAGTCTTTAATGGATTTTTCTCAAACTTTCACCAATATTTTTTATTATTTTTTTTGCTATTTTTACAATAATTTTTTTTGTCAAGGTGAACTTACCCTTTAACTTAACTACAAACAATAGAAATAAAATGCAAAATTGCAAACTGCCATTCAAGAGTTGATGTGTAGATTAACCCAACATTGCAGTAACTTGTCATAGATGAAAAATGGTCAAAGTACTTAGAATCTAAAACTTTATATCTTTTCTTCACACCTTACCTTCTTTCATTGTTACAGACCTGGGGAAAATCACTATATATTTCATGAAATCCCCTACCAGAGATACTTCACAAAGACTCAAGTCCTTGTGTCACTTAAAGACATGTGATATTCTTAGTTGCATATCACATTGGTGAGATAATCAGAGATATTTCTGTTATTCTAAGTGGGCCTGCTACTGCATGGTGATCATTGAAACCTCATCTTCTTTGTCTCCATGATTCAAATATTACCTGTAAGCTACAAGTATATGTGTGTATAGAGATTTAGCATGGCTTTTAGTCTCACTAAACTCTTTCTAAGACACCCTGCTCTATCTGGTGAAGATTAATACAGCGATGAAGCAACAGTGCTTAGATAGATGCAAGATGTGTCTTGAAGTTAAACCAGGCTTGTATGTGGTGTAAATTAGATCATCTTCTAGACACGTGTTTTCAACATAGTAACTATTACTCTTGTGTGTTTCGTCATTTCTTTTGGTTGATTTAATTTATCCTTATTCAAATTCAATTGGTTTGGTTTGGATTGATTTAATTCAATTTGATTTAATTTGATTTTTTTTTACTTTGAGTCCTATTCGAGGTAGACATAAAATATACCCTCATTCACCACTCACTGATGCACTCTCAAATGAAGAATGTTAGGTTGGTAATTGCTTGGAAGATAGAATAGAAGAGATTTTGAGTTTGATTTGAGATACGTTTAGATGTTGATTTTGTTGCTCACTAACCTTCTTCTCAGTGGTGCACTCTCAAAGAATTGTAGGTTGGTATTTGCTCGGAAGATAGATTGGGAGATATTTTTAGTTTGATTTGAGTCCTATTTAAGGATTAATTAAGTACCCCTCATCCACCATCCATTAATGTACTCTCAATGAAGATCGCAAGGATGGAGATTGCTCAAAAGAAAGGGTTTGGGTGATATATCCAGGTCATGCCAAATGGACTGCCTTACTCCTTTTAATGTAACAGAGCTTAATATACTTCCTTTAATCATTACATAGAAGAGTATCCCCTCTTTATTCTTGACTGCCCCCTCCAAGTCCCCTCCTCCCCTCCCCCATCCCTAAAAAATACTGGATGCTTAAGGTTAAGGAAAGGGAGTACTGTTATGTACAGGAGAGGGGAAGGGATACAAATGAACCAAATTTCAGTGTGTGAGATTGGAAAGGAAGAATTGTATAATGGTGATACACCTGTCGAAGGATCATCCCGAGTAGTGACAGCTTCAGAGTGAGTACAACTTCCTGCCAATTCTTGCCAAGATTTCCAATCCATGTTCTAGTTTGAGTGTTGTATATATGGGCCTGAAATAGATGTCATTATTGGTATATGATGATAGATATGCTACTCGCTTGCATTAGTCATTGTAGACCCAACCCTCCATTCTTTGTTTGAACATTGTTTTTTTTGGCAGAAGGAAAAGTCACACAATGTTTGTGCAGGTTACGAAGTCTTCTACAAGAACAAGTTTTATATAATAAAAATGAACATATAGTGACATCTCCAAATATGTGCACAAATTTTGCAAACTTTTTGTGTATGAGGAAAGAGTCTTCTGGAGGATACAGAATGCATTCACACACAAAAATGATTAATAAAAATGTTTAGCTGAACTAGAAATAGACAGTCAATGACTCTGCCTAACAGTACTCAAGTGTTGCAGACTTTATGAATATCTGATTTTGCATTTTTAAAAACATTTCTATCCATAAAAACGTTTGCATGCCTCCGCAAACACAGCTTTACTTTGGTTTGCATTATAGCATGACAGGTACAAGCAGTAACATTTGTTTTGTTAACTTTATTTGTCTCTTTCTGTACTTAATAAAAATAAACATTGAAAGTATCTTGTAAGTATTAAGCAATCTCATCTGATCTTGCATTCTTTTATATCAGCTGACTGCTCAAGTCAGGTAATAGAAGCTAACTTAATAGTCTATTCAATGGTGACTGACTATAATTGTGTCAGTAGTTTCTTTGTGTAAGCTGTGCAGTAGGAGCAGACTTTGAGCAGAATTTCATCGATGTAGGCATAGACTTTGAAGTGGGAAGCCATGATCAGCTTCATAGGAAACAGGGTTTGCAAGTTTGCAATTTTATTTCATCGTTTACAGATGGAGTTTCCCTGGTTACTTTTACTCTTTGGCGTGGTGATGGAAAGATTTGATCTGAAGCGGGAGTGATTTTATTAAACCGTGGAGATAGTGATCTAGGGAAGACAAGATATGTTTGGCTTGTGCAAGTCAAAGTTGTTGTAGGTCTATGAATCAAAAGTGATCTTTGTCACCTTTTGGAGACCTGTGCTTTCACCATAGAGCTGTGTTTTCACCAGCCTAAGAATTCAAAGCAAGTAATTGTGTTGATCCTTCATTTCAGAATATATATAATCTTCGTGTGAATTGTTTTTAAAGAAGCACATTCCTTTCCATCACTTTATCAAGAATGCAAACTTTATAAGAAAACAATATACAGCAGGCAATTAGATAGAAAATATAGAGATCTCAAAAGATGATAGTCATTACTGCTTTAGTTTTAAAGAAATCCAATGGAGGTGGTAGATTTCTGGAAAACTGTGTTGCCAAATTAAAAAACAGGTAAGCATGTTTTCGTAAAGTACACATAACTATAAAGATAGTAGTAGTATAGTATTATTTTCCATGTTAAAAAAAATGCAAAACAGGTGGATAGCCCATATTCAGTTTAGCCGACATGACTATACTGTTCTTCCATGGGGTCCACTAATGATTATTTAACACCAGAACCTTTGAAATCACTTTTCATCTTTGGATAGTAAAAACGTGCAAGTTCAACTAAGCAAGTTTAATGTATGCTTCTTTGGCAAATGCTAAAGTGGTTGGTTCAAATTTTTAAAAACTTGATTCTTGCCCTCGAGAGCTAATGATGGCTTTCCCTGAATGGGTTTCTGTACATGTACCAAGAATGAAAAAAGATAGGTGCTGAAAATAGCTAGAGAAAGATGGGAAACGAAAGAATAGGTGGGAAGAAGGGAGAGAGAAGGATGAAATTGGGATGAAATAGTAGGATATCAGGGGAGAAAGTAGAATAGAGAAGGTGGAGAATGGAAAGGAGTGCAAGGAACAAAAATGGAAGAAAAAATAAAGAAGGGAAAGATTGCCAAAATGAGGACTTTTAAAGCTTATCCTGAAGAAACGTATTTATGGAATATTTCATATATACTTCTTTTTCATTCAACAAAACATGAATATACCATGTAATTTCTTGCTTGTTTTTATAGCTTAATTAATAGCTAAATATAGCTGTTTTTATTTGATTATTAATCAGACCATTATTTAGTTTTTGTTTGTTACTTTCATTTTTATGGGGTGTGCGACATATTACATTACTCATATCCATTTACACACATTTAATGAGGAGGAAAAAATGATGGAAAGAAAGTTTGGAAAACCAAATGTATTAGTCATATCAACCATCAATACAACAAAGCTCATATTCTGAAAAGATATTTATCTATACTCTAGTTTGAAGTTGCAATTTCACTATGGATTGCCAAATGTGACACAAATTTCTAACAATTAAGGTTCAATTTATCCACTCTTTTGGCACTAAAATCATCAATAATCGGGAAATGATACTAAAATATTTTTTCTTCACCATTGAAGCATTCCGAAAATATACAATAAACATAAAAAAGCAATATAAACAAAGAAAAAAAAAGATTTTTATTGCCTTCCCTCCATTTTAGCGCAATTTAAATTAGGCTTCAGAATACATAACAGAGGGTTTAAGCAACTGTTGTTGATTATCACATTGTTACTTCAGGCTTACAAGAAGGTATAAAAGAAATAGTGTCTCATTAAGGATTTTACAAATCAGTAGTAATAATTGCACAAAGAAAAATATTGAAGTATTGTAATCATAATGAAATGACAATGGGCATATAATTGAATTACATTTAATTCCAAACTTTCTATAATGTTTAATGCTACTCATTGGACTGTGCAACATAGGTATGGAATTACTCTGGTAGTCAAATGCAATCTGACATGCTGATAAATATTCCTTGGGAATATTTCATCACAAATTAAGCACAAATATGAAAAAAAAACTTGTTTAATTAGTATACCAGTGTATGGCTCCCATACTAATTAGGGATGGTGGCAAGGCACCGCAAATTAGATTTGGCTTCGCCATGAGATTGGCTTCTCCCGGGAGAGCTGTAAAAAAGTCACGACCATTAGTGGGATATTTCCTCCCATGATGCATAGCGGTCTTGCGTGATTTGATTAGTGCGTTGATGATAGTGGCTTGTGATTTGACGGCTTGTTCAGAGGTGCGAAGAAACAAGACAGTGGAGATTAGGCTAAGCCTCGTCCCCTCCTTCAAGTATCCGCGAGCTCGTGGTGATCCGATACATGGCTCTGGGGCTGTTGGCTCACAGATTTGCTTGGAAAAAAAGAATATTGGCATTTTAACGGTGTTGAGTCTACATTTGTATATGTTTTAATGGTTTTCAGTAGGCTTTGGCCTATCAGTGGGAATCATGTAATTTTTGTAGAAGATCAGATTAGTTGGATGAAGTAAGGTCAGGGACATTGGTTTGAAAGGGTTTTCCCATATTCTATTTATGACGATTGCTCCTCGTCTTTGGTGATGTCATGGAAAAGAGCAGTTGTTAAATATTTAAAATAATTATGGGACTGGTAGATATGATTAGTTTATCTTTATTTCAATCACCGGCAAAAGGTTAAAAGTTTGTGAGATCATTTGTGTCGCAGGTAGTGAATAACATTAACAGACAAACTTCAAATACACTTGGACTGACCTTTTTTTCAGAGCCATACCAACATAAGTGTAGCCTAGTCCACATGAGCTTTCAAAATCTTGTTTTTGCCAAAGGTCTCATTATCATTGAGCTGGATAATTCTTGTTGCTATGGTAACACTGTCATTGATGGATTGGGATCTGAGATTCACTATAATGTGAAAGTTTAGTGTTCATCTCACCTTTAAAGTAGAGTATACAATATTTTATGAAGCAAAAATGTAGGCCTTGGTAAGAATCGCTTCTACATGTAGGAACTGTTCCAGTTCACGGTCAATCGTGGACCAGCCTACCCAGCGACTTGATCCTGGAGACCACATCATGAGGTGGTTTTCTGGATCATTGTGGATTTTTTTACATGAAGTATCTCTTCCTGAACTGGTAAAAAGCATTCACAAATACTCTGAAGTCTAAACTAGTACTCACTCAGGGCTCAAGGTCACCCAAGGCCAATGCCTCCGATGCCCTCAGAATGGCTCGATGCCTTTCCAAATATTTGTAAACTTAAGGCCAAAGTAAATGTCCTTTTTACTGAGGCCTTGGTGCCCTGTGGAAACCCAGTGCATATGTCCCATTGAAAAGTATGTTTTACAATTGATGCTCTTAAGTGAGCATCGCCTTATGGAGCGTTGTGGCCCAGTGGATTAGTCTTCTGACTTTGAAACAGAGGGTTGTGGGGCCAAATCCCAGCCATGGCGTAATTTCCTTCAGCAAGAAATTCATCCACATTGGGCTGCACTCAACCCAGGTGAGATAAATGGGTACCTGGCAGGAATTAATTCCTTGAAATGCCGCACTGTAAAAGGCTGTGGGACTAAAGCCAGGTTAATAACATCCAAAAGTCCATTGGAAGTGCATAGGGACGTTATGACATAATGTGATTTGCGCTGTTTTTATACAAGTACTGCGTTATTGGTATTATTCTCCTTCCTTCAGTGCCCTATTCTTAATTCAAGCCCACTCACTGATCAGTTTTAAAATCTAGGAAAGTAAGTGAAGAGGGACTAATTCTGAGTATGAAGCTAAATATGATCAGGAGAGTACAGGCTTAAATGCAATTTGTGGGCTATTTCTGTCATGATACTTGTCCACTTCATGTTTAACACTTGGAGTAAAGTGTAAATGCTCCTTGGCCCAAGGTTAGACTCTATACTTGAGCGAGAATGACCCCACTTGCTCTGATTGAAAAAGGATGATGAAAACAGTATTTTTTTTCTTGAGTAATGCTAATTGAGCAAGAATCTTGAGCTTGATCAAACTTGGGCTGATGGCGAACAGCTAATGTTATCCTTACGTATGTACAGAGCTATGATGACCTCAGAACTCCGTGAAGTTATCATCACTCACAAAGTGCAAGGTTTGCAGCCAAAGATAAGCTGTATCACATGCCCGTAGGTCTCTCTAGATCAGAATAGTCTACATGAGATTTGAACTTTTGGGAAAGCATGTCATCAAATAATGATTTTCATTGACAAGTTTGCTCCCAGCCAATCAGATTTCAGCAAATTATAAATAGTGATGATAATCAGGGGCGGAGCCTGGATTTTGCAAGGGAGGGGGGGCACATTTTCCAGAGGAAAATTTGACAAGCAAAAAAAAATGAAATAAACAAGGTTTTAAAAAAATTGTTCATTTTGTCCACATACAATTTGACATGCTGTAGCTGTCAAAGGGGGGGGGGGCACACTTGTGTAAAAACGCCATAGTTATGTTGAAAATATTGACTATGCCTCTCAAAGGTATGAGGGCACAGGCTGGATGTGCCCAACCCCCCCCCCCCTTGGATCCGCCACTGATGATACTGACATTAGGATTTCTATAGAGCATTTTCCAGAGGATATTATAAAGCACAACTGTCATTACACCAGCTTTAACTTGAGCTAGCGCTTCTTCAGCAGCTCTCAATTCATCTTTTCTTAAAAAGTGAAAAATCTATGAAAAAAATATTATTTGTGAAATGCCTCTTCATTCTGATAGCACATCTTTTATATCACATGATACAGAAAAAAGATTTATGTTCTGTATCATATTATCCAAGACAATTATGGTAATTTGAATTCCTTTTCTCTACAATGTATGAATTACAACCAACTGATTTGTACACTTTATTGAATGGTGTCATAACAGTTCAAAGTTTCATGACCATGGTGCTGGTAACTCCTTCATTAGAGTTACTCTGGACTAGAAACATGTCCCTCTTTGGGAATGTTTTTTTTTCTTTCATTCCCAATTGTTGTTTCACACTAAAGTTCGTTCTCAGAATGGAAAAAAAAGAAGTTTAATCAAAGGTGCAGTATCGAACATGCTGTATATTTTATTACTTTTTTTTCTCTGAGACAGCAAGGATATAGTTGTTGGGATGTCTCATCATAAGTGTTGTGATAAATTGGGTTTTCCCTTTAGCAAGGGTTTGGCCAGCCTAGTCAGCAATCAGAAAGTCTATCATTTCTCAGGTCATTTCAGATGCATTTCCTTTGTGAATATGATTGATAAACACATCCTGTATTAAGATGGGAAGTATTTCATACAGAAATTTTATTTTGAATTTTCGTGTTGCAGATTGACACAGTATTTTGAGAGACTCTGCTAAGTGGTGAAATTGTGAGGAAATTGATCTTGGAATTAGGAATGGGAAGTTTTCATTTACTGAAATTGTGTTTTCGTATTCAACTAGGATAGCTATTAGACTTAGATTGGTCATGTGTTCTCTTCAGGAACTTTGTGATCACTTTATTAATTCTATGAATCGTAAAATAGCCTTAAAACAGACATACTGGTCAAAGATTTTTGACATGTACTCATTGGAGTAAAATTGCTTGAATGACTAGAATGCTAGAATGAAGCAGTATACAGCGCGTCCCCAAAAAAATGTCCCTCTGTCATAGGACTGGATTAATTCTAAAATGTGGAAGGATTCTCAAATAAATGTTCATGAGTAGAAAGCTCATTTCATGATCTAACTTCTATGAAAATTTCATTGGTCGCGCTTCAGCGGTTTTGAATACACACTCTGTTACGTAACAGTGGTGCATTTTAGCCCATTCCAAGTTTGCAGTATTGATGCATTTCTTCATTGTCTGTAGCATGTTAACCCCCATTCTTACATCCAGGATCTGAGCAGGGATATTTCCCTAATCATATCCAGGCTCATTAAATCATAAACTTGAGCATGTTCAGAAGGACAAGAAACATAAAAATTAAATTTGTTTGATGATTGATAAGGGGAATCAGTGCACCAATTTGAAAGAAAATGTGAATGATGGATGAGTAAAATAAGCTGAAAAAAGGGGGAAATCCACAAGTTAATCACCCTTTGCGTTTACAAACAAACTTTACCATAGAAAATTTTGACTTGTCCTCAGTAGCTTATTAACTAAAAAAATAAATTAAAACAAAAATGCAGTATTGTTGGAATTATGCATGAAACAGACATGACCTGTTGTCTCAATCATTGTGCATATCCCGTTTATCAAACATGAAACGTACTGTCAAATACTGTTTTTGCCCTTCTGAACATGCTCCAGGTTGTGATTTGACGAGCCTGGTTAGATCATGGAGATTTCCATGGTCAGATCAGGGAATTCCTTGGTCAGAACAAGGAGATAGAGTTAATATCTCCTTGGTCAGAATGGTCAAAGGGGGTTGATATGCAAGAAAATGCAGAACAGAGAGCAGTGCTGCAACCCGGGGGGGCCACTTCCATTCACGAGTGGATACCATGCGCGACCATGGGGTCTCGAAAAGCACCCTAAACACGTAATTTCCATATTCTGAAAATGCACCCCTTAACAAGTGTTGGCGTGTGAAACCCTACCCTTAACAAGTATTGGAAACAAAACGATACTCTTGGCAAATATTCCCTGAAATGAACCCCTAAACAAGTACAGGAATGTTTTATTGTTACGGGTCCTTCGGTCGTCGGCTTTACCTTATTTGGTTTAGTACGACCCCACCTTCTACACCTCGCGCAAATCGGACTCTAAACACGTAGTGTTGGGGCAAAAAGGACATCCTTTATAAAACATTTTAATTTCGTTTTATCGTCCCCTGAAATTCGACCCTAAACACGTAATTTTCTAAGCGAAATAGATACCCTTTTTTCATTATTTTTGTGTTTTTGACACCCTTATCACGTTACGTACGTAATGTGCCCTATCGTGAAAAAGACATCCTTTTTACGTGTTTTTTTGGTCGCGCATGGTATCCACTCGTCAATGTAAGTGGCCCCCCCCCCCCGGGTGCTGCATGCATGCAAACTTGGAATGGGCTAAAAAGCACCACTGTTACATAATAGGCTGTGTATTCAAAACCACTGAAGCGAGACCAATGAAATTTTCACAGAAGTTAGAACAAGAGATGGGCTTCCTATATCCATACATTTCATTGAGAATAATTTTTATTTTTGGAAGTTATTCAGCCGCATATCAGAGGGACATTTTTTTTGGGACGCGCTGTATAATAGAACAGAAAGAGACAATAGATGCTTAACAGTGATTGGCTGTCAAGGTAAACAATTTAGGTGTAGTACCAGCCGCAAATTGAAGCGCAGCAACTAAAATGACGTAAGTGTTCTTACAAAATCCTTCTTGCAGCACAGAATCGGGTCTTTTAGCTCCAATGAGTGCCTGTCAAAAAGCTTCACTATGTCCGTTTTTAAAGCTATTTTACAATTTTGCGGTACCAAACACTTATTTAATTCTATGAATCTTAAGTATTTGAAAGGCCAACTCTGGTTTAACTTTCAGATGAAATATTCAGTCCTTATCTTACTTTCCTATGGGTATACCCGGTAAGTACAATTTGGACAAATGTAAAAAAAAGACACAACAAACATCTGATAAAAGGGGCTTTAGGCCGATCATTAGAGACCTTGGATTAATGTAATCCCCATCACATGGTATCAGAAGGGTTAACCTGTAAATTACATTGTATTATTTGCACTGCATCTATCATGGTGATGGTGTAATGGTTCTGATTCATGTCTCTTAATCAGAGAGTTGAAGGTTCAAATCCTTTAGCAAGAAATTTATTCATATTGTTCTGCCCTCAACCCAGGCAAGGTATTGTAGAGTGTATGACAGGTGTTCTGCTACAACCAGGGTAATTATACTGCGTTATTGGAGAGACAAACTGTTCCATCACTCTGATTATGTGTAAAATCAGTGCATAAAAATACAACAATAATACTGACTGCCTTTTGGATGCACACAGGTTATCTTAAATCAATAGGATCCATGCTTAAATGTTGCCATGTGACTTGAAAACTAGAACACTAGAAAAAATATATATGAAAAATTTGCTAGAAACTAACTTACACTTTGCTTTTCTGCAGAAAACTTTAAATCAATATTATGACCAAAGACTGATTGATACATGGATATGTGTAGATTAAGAACTGCTTGTGCACATCTCAGCCAGTTACTCCAAAATATGTTTTGAAAGTGGTTAACCCACTTGTTGTTCATGAGATCTGTCTGTAACCTAAGGGTAATTTCTTCATTTCTTGAAACTCACACTATTCCTCAGATGAACTAGGATATTGCTGGGACACTAAACTAGGGTATGGGGGTAGATTGAGCTGGCGGAAAGATGTCATATTAGCTACGTTCATCAGAGAATTTACCTTTTATGCCTTTTGCTAATTAAATAAAGGAACAGCATGATTATCAATACATTTTTGTGATGTTTGGCTAACTAAAATAAGCTACTGGTAAAGACTGATTTTAACTCTATAAACTAACATAAAATTCAAATCGATTAGATTTTCCATTGTCTAAAGTATGTGAAGCCTAAAGTTCGTCTGGGCTGACTGTCGTGTGAACGTAGCAATTGAAGACGATGGTTTAGAGGAAAGGGAAGGAATGAAAGCCAAGCTATAAGAGAAGGGTCACAGTTTTCAATTGATTCCATACAGGCTCAAATCCCTATCTTCCTTCTCATCTGATTATCCTGGTGCCAGTCTCTGGGGAACTGATATTAACAGATCTATTTTTTTCCTTTAGAAAGGAATTCTCAAGGGGAATTAATTGAAGTGTAATGAGACCATTCATCTGATCATTTCTTTTTTGTAATTTATTTCTTTGTTTATATGGATACAAAATTCACCCTTTAATTGATTCACAGGAAAATCCAACGTTGGTAATGACATGATTTGTCTGAAAGGAGAAAAGAAACGGAAAAATGTAAAAGTTTGAAAGAGATCACAAAGGAATAAGAAAGTTATGTCTGTTTGAAAATAGTAAAACTATGTAAATCTCAAGTTTGATAGTGTGCAGATAGTGAAGCAGACTCTTGAGAAATTTTACAAAGTAGAACTGCTTGTATCATTTGAAAAGAAGAACCTTACAAAGTTTTATACAGGGATGTACAGCCTATATGTTTGGGAGGTACCTTTCATCATACCCCTAAAGCTTCAGATGAAAGAAATAAAGACTTCATGTATCCACTTTCCAAATCCTACACAAATCAAATCTGATCAGACAAAAAATTCCCAAGAGATACTATTCAAGTAGGAGATTTGAAATAAGGCACCCACCTTCCAAAAATATCACTTAAAATATATTTGATATCACATCATCCTTCAAATCAAGCGTGAATAAATATAGAAAAGCAATTTGATAGGAATCAGATAAACTGCTGATAAGTGTGGTTCAAAATAGATGCATAAAGAAACAAAACTTAATTTTCAAATCCATGAAGTGTCAAATGCAAATGTGAACACCTACATTTGGAAAGGGAAGAGGGGAAAATCTATTAAGTGAAATAAAACATCAGTCTTCGATAGCAAGGTTGTGCTGGTAAGTATATTGTGGAATTTAAAGGTCAAGTCCACCTTAGAAAAAAGTTGATTTGAATCAATAGAGAAAAATCAGACAAGCACAATGCTGAAAAAATCATCAAAATCGGATGTAAAATAAGAAAGTTATGACATTTCAAAGTTTCGCTTATTTTTAACAAAATAGTTATATGAACGAGCCAGTTACATCCAAATGAGAGAGTTGATGATGTCACTATTTCTTTTGTTTTCATTGTTTGAATTATACAATATTTCAATTTTTACGAATTTGACAATTACGACCTCCTTGCCTGAAGCACAAAATGTTAAAGTAATGGAATTCCACGTGTTCAGGGAGGAATGAACCTTCATTTCACATGACAATGACGAGAAAATGAAAATATTTCATATTATATAATACAAAAGAAATAGTGAGTGAGTGATGTCATCAGTTCCTCATTTGCATACCGACTGAGATGTGCATATAACTGTTTTTTGAAATGAAGCAAAACTTTGAAATGCCATAACTTTCTTATTTTTCATTGTGATGAAATGTTCAGTGTTATGCTTGATGAATTTTTCCCTTTTTATTGAAATCAAGTTTTTGTTGGGGTGGACTTGTCCTTTGAGATGGCTTTACAAGAGGTGAAACATCTCAAAATGTCAAAACATGTCCATCCAAAAAGGGCAGCAACAACAGCATGAAGCCAAATTTACTTGCAACCTGGTCATAAAGGTTGTGTTGAGGACGTTAGAAAGAAATAGTTATCATACTTGATTTTTGAAGGATTAATTTGTTTTCTTCGGAATTGTTTAGCACATGATAAATACAATAAAAAATAAATAAATAGAATATGTTACAACTGATTTGTACTACCCTTTCTAACCCCCAATATTGCAACGGACAACAAAATAAAGAATGAATCGATGAATATTTATTGGGAATTCGGAAATGAAATTAAAGAATAAAAGTATAAAATTAGTATGATAATAGATGGAATAGAATGAATTTTATCAAGTCATTATAATATGATAAATGATTTGATTGAATGATGTAAATAATTTATGTTTTATTGGTAAATGAATAACTGTATTCAGTAATTGTAATGAAAACATTTGATTGATTGCCAGAAATGATTGAAATGTAGTAAATAAACGAATTGTAGAAAGATGAATAAAGACAATAAATGAACAAAAACTTGCATTATCCACTGAGTGAATGAAGGGATTACTTGATTAATTAAGTTATAAATTTAAAAAAGATGATTAATATCCCTTGTATAATTGCATTAATGATAGAGTTACCCCCCCCCCCCCCCCCCGGTATTGTGGGTTTTGAGTCCTGTACATCTTGTTAGAGCCACAGAATTTGATGGTGGTCAATTAAATTAAGAAATCAAATTGAACTTAAGAAGTCTGGTCTAAAAAGTACAAATACATGATATATTCATATTCTGTGTGTACCTTTTCTATGAGATATCATTTTCTTCCCAACTGATATTAGTAACGGGCTTTGAAATGTTTACGCTATTGAAGATAACAAATAAGCTAAACTTTTAAGAGCCCCAAGTTGTGACAGTGAGCGATTTTGAAACTGTTAATCACAACACTCTCTGTTCTATTGTCCATCATGCCCTAGCAGCCCCAAATTATGACCGATGTGCGCTTCTTGATGATGTTTTATTTAAAAACATTTTCTTAAACTGGGAAGAAATCAGTTGTATCCTAAGCTGACACATCTTTAGCCCCTTGTGAGTAGAAAACGTATGGGGCATGTTCACATGCAGACTTTAACGTTAAATATGCACGTCAGGATTATGTAGAGGGAGTGTGGGGTGTATATTCACTTACTTGGTTTCCAAGCTGGTGGTCTAACTTCTCAGATAGTCTAATATATCACCTGGGCTATTCTAATTTGGTCTACTATCAATACGTTCTAATTGCTGTTTAGCCTACCTTTCACTCGGACTATTTCTCATGTAACCTAATTCCCAGTTGATCTATAAGGTCTCATGTCAACTTCTTTTGCCTTATTATAAAGTGGTGTTAGATCAAGTGGATATTAGACGAAAAGGGTAGAGCCTAACAGAAAATTAGACAAAATGGCAGATTGGCTAAATAAAGACTATAAAGTGACTATTAGATGAACTGGTTGTAGCCGAATTAGGATTAAACCATGTGAGATGAAACTAAACATAAAGTAAATAAGTGGGTGTAGACCTGTCGGCATATACTGGAGTGTGGACAGGCCTAATGTATGTTCACATGTGAGTCTATTTATTGATTTCCCTTGAGCAGTGAATAGTGTCTGAATGAGAGGTGACAGGCACTGGGACCTTATTATCACGCTTCCTAGTCCCATTACGGCTGGCACGACAACTCACTCATTACCATAAACCATGAATATACATGAGCCAGGGTCTCTTCAACGTGCTGGCACACACGATCACAAATGACTCACTTTTATTTTTCATGATTATGTATGAGCCAACTGCCACTGTACTAAGAATGATGTTCATGAAGAAGGTGACAATTACAAGTGGACGGTTGCAGGAATTTTTCACAAGTTACAGCTGTGTTTGCACTTGTTGACATACAATAATTTTTTTAATGAACACATCAGTCCACAAAGTACAGTGAAATCTGTATAAGATATGAAGTTTTATCATATTTTTTTCTCTATGAAATTTGTAATATTAAGTTATTTTTCTAAATCTATGTTTCACATTTGAATAGATTTTTCACCACTTTCTCCATAATTATAATCTGGGATAAGTATGGTTTTGTTTACATTTCTATTGTAGTGTTGTTATGTTTTGTTGAACATATTTGTTGAATTGTTAGTTTCACACTGCTTGTCAAGTTAAAGCACCCTACAGAGTGAAGGAAAAGGAGAGCTAGAGGTGCGAGTGACAATGATCACTTCAGAATGTAAAACAGACTCATTTATGCAATCCATATGGCAGTGTTATTACTCCATTCACACTCCTGATAATCCAGATATCCGACGCGAAGAATAGGGAGACCAGTAATTCTATGAATATTCATGAGGTATGTGAAGGCCAGATTAATCATGAATATTGATAAGTTGTTGACAGGCGTTTGTCCATCGTTGAGCAGTTGAAGCAGTGCGAGGAACAAGCTTTCAGCTACTGGGGGAAGTGATCTAATATTCAAGAGAGGAAAAGCTGGAAACACGCAGAGCTTAGCATGCTCCAACCCACTGAGGGATGTGATGGCTTTACTATCTTGTGAATATTCATGAATAAAGTTTACCTCATTGGTTATAGTGGTGTATTGCTTAATGATTATCCACAAGCACAAGCTGAGCCTAATTTCCTATTGGTGCTTAGTGACTGATTGCTTCATGAATATTCATGGTAGAGAGCTGATTGGTTAGAACCGATATACTGTTGTATTACCAGCATTGAGTTGAAACTTCTGATTGGTTAAAAGTGCTGTAGTGCATGCCTACTGATTATTCATGACATATTGACATAGGCACCTGATTGGTTTAAAGTGATAAACAATCTTTACTTATTAAATTTGTGAAAGCATTAGATTACCCTAGAGTGCCGTCTGTATCTTTGATGATTAAAAAAAAATTAGGACCAATAACGTTACAAGTAATGAAATTAATATTTTCACATGATTGAAATCAGCAGCTCATATATGTACTCATATAAAAAAGAATGCCTAGGCGAGTGAGTCCAAAATAAAAGAGAGAGAGAGAATGCAAGAGCAAGTAAAATATGTTATTGAGAATTCAGTAGAATAGAAGTTTAAAATACATGTTACCAACTTGGTTAACTTGTAAGGTTTAATCATCTTCTTTTTTTGGTTTTTCAATTTGCACTTAATACCAATTTGTATATTATTTCCCATTCCAATATTTGTCTGTCTCTTAAGAAAATGATCCATACAATATTGAATAATAGTAATAAAGATGAGAGATGCTATTTTTGTGTAAATATTTTCTTTTTTGGGGGGAGGCATAAAGTTATTGTTTTATTGATTATATTGATCTTTAATTTTGCTCTTTAAATTATGTTGATCACAAATCTGAACTTTTTAATTGCAAGAAGGAATTGAATCGATATTGAATTTGAAAGCTTGTATTTTTCTCAGGTATGAGATGAGTCCATATTTTAATGAGAAGAGTCCTCTAAAATGTTAATATAAACTAAAACAATAAAAACTATGTATTTTTATTCTATTATACCTGTGCAAGATCAGTATGGCTAACCCTTGTATCAAAGTGGGAATTGCACGCATAGCCAAAGAAAAATAAAATAAAATGTAGCTTATGGCAAAGTGAAAAACAAAGTATTCCTAATTTTAAAGTTACTGGTAATGAAGTGATTGATAGTACTTGTGCAGTAATAATGTAGACAAGAAATATTAGGTTTACGATAAAGCAACATTTCAAAGATGATGGATCTGTCAGCATGATAAAGCAAACCTCATAAATATTCATAAGTAGTGTAAGCAAGCCTACGGGGTATCAAGACGCACAGGGTGATAGCCAAAAGACTCTCCATGCGGGAAGGGGATAACATCAACAAGGGGAAGGGGGCAACGTGACGCCTCTCAAAGACAGGCTCTCAGGATTATCCCGCTCACACTGATAGTCCGCCAGTGACTCGTACTGTTGGTGTCAATCCGATTGATTCTATCCTTGCTCTCTCTATTTTCAAACTACAGAAGGAGCAGAAGCATGTGAAACGTTATGAAAACAAGAACAGTGCCAATTTTGTGACTGGACTAGATATAACATCGAAGGTGAGAACCAAATTTTTATACTAATTTGCTTCCGTAGCACCTAACACTTACCCTACCAGAGTCCCAAGCATTCTTTTGCATTGCAGCATAATCATTTATGTTTATTTACAACCAAGTATATGTACATTTAAGTTTTGTTTTCTTAGACAGTCCTGGCACAGAATTTGGGGGCTTTATTTTCCATTTGAAAATTGATATACATACTTGATGTAGATCATACATAAGGGTTGTTGAATTTCTCCAGAGTTCTGTGGGTTTTTTTTCTATTGGGGGGGGGAATATAGTTATTGCACCCATGATTCAATTCAAAGTAGTAACTTAATCTGTATGACATTTAATGTTGTTGAAATTATGTGATTATTGTTCGTCGATATTTCTGTATTTTTGATATATTTTTAAAAACATTTTTCAAAGCTTGCTCCAACATACATGTACATGTAAGTAGTTATAAGCACAGCACCAGCAACTTATCTAATTTTCATAAACCAACTGCATCTTTATTGATAGAGTGTTTTGTAAATCGTTAATTGTTGATTATGTTAGATATAGTGATGAAAGAAAAAATATACATATAAACATGAACACTATAGCACGATAATTTCTCCATCCCACACTCTAAAATTGAAATGTTAAATCAACATTCCAAAGGTTTTAGAAGTGACAACCTTTTCTAAATGTTATATCCAACCTTGCTTAAAGGTCAATCTGACATTTTAAGTGGTAAATACAACATTTATCATTCCGTTGTTTAGAGTACAAAATTATTTCCTTAAAAATAATTCCCTATAATATAGTTGAAATTTTTACTATCATAGAATTACACAGATGTTACATTTTTTTAATTAATTGATTTAATTATTTAAATAATATTTTTACATTTACCATACTTAAGATAAAATTGGCTACATGTATTATATAATTCATACAGATTTATTGTTGTAAAGCTCATTCAGATGACCTCCATGGTTATTGTTTAACCCGGTATTCTCTGAAACATAATGAAAAATTTATGACTTTCAGTGAGTGTGTGCAACATGGGAAAGTGTGTTTGTGTAGGAGGTGGGGGCTTGTCAATATTTTTTGTAGGAGAATAATGAACTTATAAAATTGAATTGATTTTTCTCCTTGTTTCCTTTCTAATCAACAAAAAAAATTAGCATTGAGCCACCGGTGTTTAACAGATTACTGCAGCAAACATTTTCCACCAGTGTTAATTCATTGGTTTCATCATCTATTGGTGTTATAACTTATTATGTTGGTATTTTTAACACTATGTGGTGTTATTTATGTTTAGAAAAAATGTATACAACTTTGGTGTATTTCTAACTTTTTAGGATTTGGTCCTCTTAGTATACACTGACTGGTGTTCCTCTCAATACCATAGTTTAACCGGTGTAGAGTTGTTACATTTATCAGGTGCTATCATTTCCAAATCCTAAAGGTCTCTAGGTAAAAAAAAAAGAAGCCAGTGTATCATGTCAAGGGAAAGGCTATCTTATACGGTACAGTGATAATATTTTTTTTTTACTCTTGTGAAAATCCACCTTTTATTAACTCTTTGCATGCTGAATTAAGTTTGGGGGATAACGATGATACATGTAATTGTTTCCATTTATATTTAAAGATTTTTTTCTAACAATATTTGGCACACCAAGGATGTATACCCTTCTTGCTCAAGTCAAAGCTTAAACACAATAGTATCTGTCAGATATTGAACACATGTTATTTTCGAAAATATCAATAATTGAATAATTACACTGAATGCTTGCACGTTCTACATTTCATTGGCAATTTTCATGAAAATGCAAAATAAAAAAAATTCAACTAAAGTAGAGGGGAAGTTTTTGGAGCATGTTGACTTCTGGGAGCACAATATCACGGCATAATTGAAGGTCTAGGGTATCTTGATGAGCTATTAAAATCTGCTAAAACAAGAATTAGGGAAATTAGATTAGGAGGCATTAGCTTTGGTGCCAGTGGGTCCGTCCCAAGCTACTACCAAGTAGTACGGTCTGTCATCGCAGCGCAGGTCTGCGCAGCCGATTGAGCTGCAGAATTTGTAAACTAGGCTACGCCGATTGTTGATCATTGCATGCTTGTTGTTTTAGGACATGAACGTGCTAGCGGATGTAAAGTAGGTTGGAGTGTTCAGTTTAGAGTTATTGGCTTCATTAAAAAATTGTGAAAGTTGTTGATATCATGCAAAAAATATCTCTTAGTACTAAAGCCTTTGTAAAGCTTATATTTGGTAAAGGGTCAATAATGCTCATTATCATTTACATGTAATATTCAAATTTTCACAAAGAAGCAATGGTTGGAAAATTATCCAATAGCCACCCTATTTGTAAAAAAATGAATATATTCAATTTTATATACATGTATAATCAAATCAAATCAAATAAAATAAAATCTGAAAGCTACAGACAAAGATTATATTCTGAAACGTTCAGCCCATTCCATGTTTGAGCAGTGATTTTGTATAAAAATGAAAAACTATTGATATAGGCCCTATATTTTATTTGTCAAATTGAACTTAAGGTAATTTTTCACAACAATTTGTCCAATAAAACTAATTTTTATTCTGTAGGGCCTACATTCTACACATATCTGTTTTTAGAGGGTATATATTAAGGTACACACTTTCATATAATTTGCCATAGGACACATCATGGATGGGATTAGTGACTGTCACAGCCAAATTCGAGGGGACTCTACCAAAAATGGAAACATTTTTTTTTAGGCGTATAGGGACATTTGAAGATCATTTTAATGAAAGTTTGAGCCTGTAGTTGTGAAAGGGTCCTGCTTTCTAGACTCTTGTGTACATGTATGAAGTACATTTATCTTGCAGGGTAAGACCACCAGCCAACTACATTGTAGGCCTACAAAAGTTCTGTGTCAGATAGAGGTACATGCATGTATGCTGCTATATATTGGGTCCAATTTGATTTGCTCTGTTTTGCTGCAAATATTGTCATGATCATAATCATGTCATGTTTCATAATCAAAACAAGCCACAGTAGCTTTTCTCCCTTTTCTAGGGGCTCTAGCATAGAATCTTGCTGAATAGTTCAGTTTGGTAGATGGTTTCAAACTACTTGCAGACCCTTGATCAACATGAATCACACACGGTGCCTTCTGTCTGCATCCAATCCTCTAGGCTACTTGTCAAAAATTGATGATTTATAGAATTCTCAAACCCATAACAAGATGAGGAAACAGCTGCTCCAAGTCGGTAACTGGATCGGACCTTGGACAATTTTCTAATATTGAAGAATAGTTTGAAGATCGTCTGAACTTGATTTTCTCAGAAATGAAATTAGTCCATGAAGTCTGAAGTACATGTTGGCTTCTTTTGGTAATTATGCCAATATGTGTTGACTGATATTTTACTGTGTTCAATGCCAGACTGCCATTGTTCAATATGTAGATTGAAAACCATCTCCCTCTCACGTCCCTGATGGAACTTATGGCTCTGCAACTATGCAAGCATGCCTGAGGAAATTTTCAACTCAAGAAATAGAAAAGTTATAGAAATGGTGCATTTAAAAACCAGAAATTATGTTATGGATCTACAGGTCTGTAATTATGATAATCAGTTTATTGTCCCAGTACAGTAATCATAAACACCTTCATGCACCTTATAGCATAGCACTCTCTAGAGTAAAAATAAAGGAGTTTTTAAACAAATTATGGGTCCACATCAAGAGAAGTCTGTGGTTGAAACGGCTTTAATAGCTGGATGTATAGTACTTCATTCAAAAGTTGTATTGGAAGGAAATACACTTTGTTCAATATTATGAGGAAGAATTTGCAAAATTTAGATGTCATTTGCAAAAAAGCTGATTAATAAGGTTCTCCAATCTGGATTCATCGTGCATTATGCATTGGCACTTTTTTCAATGTTGTTTCACTTCTCTCGTATTTATACTATCCCCTGGTCTCTCACTCAGCTTTCTGTACGACAAGTTTTTTGAAGCAAACCATATGTATCTGAAGAACTTGTAACTACTCAAATAGTTCTTGCTTGCAGACACTTGTCTAGCCTATTCTGGCAGCCAGAAGTCTGGCATAGAGCATGGCTAGCTGTAGGCCTCCTACATGTATGTCAGCCAGGCAGGCGGCAAACCTGCAGTACAGGGAAACCATTGCTAGAAGGTACCGCCACTGACGCTGACATATTCTCTGTGAATTGAGATAATCAGGCCTTGCTACTTTGATAATTTGCGGGTTGGTTCCCCGTCTTTAATACTTCAAACCAAATTTGGTAAATAACATGGTTTGCAAACACAACTCCCTTGTATGTCTTTGTGTGAATTGTATGTAATGTACACTTAATCATATAATTTTAGTGGTTAGAGGATATTAAATTGTCTAGGTATGGATTTTTTAAAGTACTAATATTAATGCATAATTTAAGAAAAAAAATTCTTGCAAGCATATCACTAATATTAACACATCCTAAGTATTGTATGCTGCGAGATGGTTCTGAAGGGTTGCCAGAAGTTTGCAAATTAATTGGGTTTTATGATACATAAAAATATGCATTGTTGGTGAATATCTATGGTGATGGCCTTTGAGAATCTAAATTGATTGTGAATTTTCAGTCCTTTACACTTACATTATTCAATAGATTAACCAAATTAGAAAAGCAGTGAAATGGATCATATTTCATCTCATTAGAATTATCTTTATTGAGATCTAGATCTTAATGTCAAGTGTGATTTTCGTCCAACGTACCCCTGGGATTTCCAAGTTGATAAGGGTTAAGATCAAAGACATATGAGTTCTAAATAAGAAACATGTTTAGCAATCTGCTCCTCATTAATGTATTAAAACAAGAACATGTTGAAGGAAGGGCATGTTAAGCTTTACTACTCCACTCTCATTAGTGTTCTCCCAAATATGAGGATTATTCATGTAATGGAAAAGGCCTCATTAAATACCAATTTTTATCAGTGTTAGGGATTACAACTGTCCCACATGATTTACGAGGTATACTTTAGTAGAATAATTCATTAGGAAATTTCAGAAGTTCTTGGTGCTGTAATACAGCATTGATAATTAAATGCTAGAAAATTGTAAAATGGATTATGAAAAAAATAGTATTCTGCTATAATGTGTTAACTTCATTTGCAAGTTTTTGTCCTGAGAATTTGAGCTGTAAAATATCTTCTTGAGTAGAAAAATATTGGGCCTATTTTATTTTAAACGAGCCTGTTTAGGTGATATTTATTGTTTAAAAGGACAGCTAAGAGCTTATGAAATTATGAAAAATTGATGCATGCAGTTTAATTCTATAGTTAGAATTATTTCTCCAGAAGGAATATTATTGGAGGGAAATATATATTGATACATGTATACAAAGAAGTAACAACTTCAAGTATAATGAAGGGTCTTACGACTAAAGAATTTCAGTTGAGTACCACCTCATTTTTTAAGTACGATATAATGCTTTTTTATTGTCACTGATGTGTAGAATATTAATAGTTGATAGTCGTCTCCCTCCTATCTGATTTTTTCAGAGAGTCAAATTTTACTGAGAATTGTGTCAGAGGAGAGTCAACTCTATTGTAATTCATTTGAAATGAAATTAAGGATTTAAATCTAAATTATGAGTTATCTCTGTCACTCTCCTCAGCTGATCTGGATTTATTGTTTATTCTAAGTAGAAATTTGACAGTCAAAAAGGTGTCAAAAGAAAATATAAATGGTATTTTAGATAAATTCAAATTTATTCATTCAATCACAAGCACTCAGAATGTAAAGATCATAAAAGCATGTTGCCAAGCTACATATACATGTAATTAGAAAATTGATAAATATAATTTCTTAATAATGTTTATAAAGTGTTTACTGTAAATAATTTGCAAATATCTTTGTGACCTATAGAATTACTCTTTTGATTGATATATTATTGTTTGATCAATATCAAAGTGTATTTATAAAGATTCCTTTGACCCATTTTATTTCCAAGTGCCATCTGGAAATAGGTAATGAACAATATCCAGTATAGAAAGGAAGTCCAGCCTAGAGAAATTTTAGTTTTGATAAAAACAGTGGAATTTCATAATATTTGTGAGAAATGATGACAGATAACTTAACAGTTATTTTGCATTTTCTGAGTCTGTTATACTAACATCTCTTTTTTAAGATAAAATATATATATCATTTAGGTTGTTATAAAATATGAAATCATTCTATTAGGTTGTTAAAATGTGCAATGATTTGAAATTTATTCAGAACTTTGATAAGAAGTGTGATTAGTGTATTCTTGCAGTATATTTTTTAAAGGTCTGAATGAAAGCAGTTACATGTATGTTAAAGGTACCATGCCAAATGGTTTATGTCACAAAATTGCGAAGGATTATGGAGTAGTTCCAGATTTTTCTGATGGTGTCTGCGAAGCGTGTAACCTGTTTTTTATTACAGGAAAATGGGAAAGAACACTTTCCGATGACCAACTACATGTAGCATCCACTATCTGATATCAAATGAATATTACAATAATGTGAAATTCCCCAAGTGAATCTTCTCATGGGATGTTTTTAAAATAACCCTTTTGAATCAAGTGATGTGTGCATAAGTCTTTGAGGTATTTAATAGTATAGTCAAAATTATTAATACCTTCACTTTTCTATATTTTATGATATTGGTATACATCCACAGCCTCAGGTACTTATTAACCCTGTGGCAGGGTGAGTGGGTTGATGCTCCCACGTACATCTTTCTAATAATACAACAATCGAAAGTATGAAATCTCACCCTCAGGCTGACAAGTCCCTATAGGCTTGCTTGATTAGTTTCTGATAATTTCCAACAGTTTGGGGTAAAATCTAGACACTCTGTAGACAAATTTGAGATATGAACTGTAATCTAATTTTCAGGTTTATTCGGAGCAGATGTTTGGAGAGGTGTGTTGTCAGAGCTGTTGCTGTCACAGAACCTCATTGCATGGATGCATGCGTGAGTGAGTTGTGAAAGTGTGCCAGAGGCATGGAAGTTGATCAAGAAAGCGATTCATGTCCATTGAGATTTTTTTTTGCATTGTTTCATAAAACAGCTGAAGATAGATAAGGAAGTATGCGAACAAGAAATTGTTTGTTGGATTAAATAATTTTGCATCATAATCAAAGTTTTGCCAACTTTCGGTAGAGATTCAGGATATCCCAATTAGAGTTGAACTACATGTAGGTTAAAGACTACAATCTAAATGCAATTAACTTTCAACTTGCACGTAGGTGAATGGGTTCCCAGCAGGATTATTTCCTTGAATGCACATAGATAATATGCTGTAAAGTAGCATCTCAGTTACTGTTTGTTATGAAGTTACGCAATTTTTTCTTGAGTCTGCCTGCTTACCATAAAAACCTCAGATTTACCTTATTTCTTGTAATAAGAACATCATTCACCAGTTCATTTTAATATTGTGAAAATGTAACATTGATTATGTGAATTTCCTTTGCATTACGGATTACTTGAATTTCCTGACTGATTTGGGGGGTCAGCAGTTGCTGAGCCCTACCATTTGAAAGGAAAAATGATATAAAAGAGACCTGAGGCAAAATTGTTTTTGATAGATCCTATAGTGAGGCCTAATTGAATTTATATGCTACACTTCTTTTGAATCTTTGTGAAGGAAATGACAGCATACTGCACCCTGAAACTGAAACTATACCACCTCGAGAAAAAAAAATGATTGAAATATTCACGTGATGGAATATTCGCTCAAGGAAAGATTTGATTCACACCAGCCGTTATCTAATTTAGAGCTATCAGAAGACGCAATCGCAAGGATTTGAAGCTCGTAATTGACCAATGAAAAGAGATTGGAATGTGAGTAAGAGTGAGTGGAAGGGTTATGAGAGAGATAAATTGGGCTTAATTTGGTTCGTTTCAGTAAATGGGCGAAATTATCTTATCAGGAAACGTCCTTACAAGCACGGTCGCACGCTTGGAAGGTGTTGGATGCTTCGTGCCTTCGCAATGTTTGGAAGAGGTTTAATCCTGTAAATCTCAGCGAAATTAAGATTGTCATGATAACTAAAGCAGGTATAATAGAGAAGTTGGAGGAAGCCTGAGGCAGATAAGTCCTGTTGATAAGTCTCTCTTTGTAAAGGGAAGCTATTGATTAGCTTACTTTTACACCTAGACCCGCTTTCAAGTAGAGTGTTTCCACTCTCCCGCAGTTGTTTCCACTCGCTGAAATTAATTTCTCTCCTATGGAACTTCTTTCCATATTTCATTGCTTTATTTAGGAGTTCCTTTGCATATTAAATGAACTTTCCATCAAAACTATAAGAAGAGCCTCAAGCATAAACTATGCAAAGTGGACATCAAGAAAAGTAGGCTCTTCATACATATTTTTTATTCTTGATCTCAGAAGATCAAACATAATAAGAATTGTCAGTGTCTGAACTAAAAAAAATAATAGTGGTCTTATTGGTCCTAGCTGTTTTATTTTCATCAATTTTGTTTAATTTTTTTAAATTCTAAATCAGGAAGCCCGTCAGAAAAGAGCAGACAGAGCCAAAAGATTTGGCACAGCAAGCAAAGATAAAGCTGGAGAGGAGAAGGAGGAGCAGGAGGAGGATATATCAAACGTTATATTAGCTCCAGGATCTAAAATAGGTAAGATGATTTCTTCCATCATTGTATTATCTCTCTGACACTGTTCTCACTACCGTCCTAAAACAAGTTTAGTGGAAACTAGTTTAACGTGTAGTGAGAAAGGTCGAAGCGGTCTTGGAAGAAATCTTCCAAACTGATTCAGAAAGCCACCTCGCGATGTAGTTTTGAAGATCGCTTTGCCTCGTTAAACTGGTTTTAGTGTAAGTGAGGACACAACCGTTCTTCAGGAAGCGATCTTCGCACATTCCGTGCACGCTACTCCACACACTGTATGTGGAATGCCTACGTTGCGGTTTAAAATTACGTGCGAAACTTGTTACCCCACTGAGAGTACTCCTATAGCAACAAGACCGTTTTACATGAAGTGGTTTTGAAAACCACTTTGGGGTGGTCAGATGTGATCGCTAGCAAAGCGATCTTCCAAACTGGTTTCCTGAACAGATTTCCAGTAAACTAGTTTTAGAAAGTATAATGAGAATGGTGTCTCTGTCTCTTTTTCCATCTCTCTAGAACAGGTATATGTACATATACATTTAACCTGTTGCAGACCTAGACCACATCAGGTTGGAGGCTATGGGAAAAGCAGAATCATTTAGTCTTGAACAAGTTAAGATGCCTCTTCCTTCCTTTCTCTCTCTCTGTTTCTTTAAGACTCTTTTACCTCTGTTGTTTTCCCTTTTCTCTTTCTTTCTCATGTTTTCCTCTCTTTTCTCTTTTTTATCTTCAATCCCTTATCTTGATCCTTTCTACTATTGTGCCCCTGTCCATCTCTCTCACTCCCTCTTTCTTTCTGTCACTCCCCCTTTCTGCCTATATCTTGCTATCTACTTGTTCTATTTCTTTCCATCTTTCTTAAACAGTCATTTTACTTTTCATGTTTTCCTGCCATCTACTCTCCCATTCTTTTACTCACTCCTAAACCCATAATTCAATCATGTGAAAGGTGATTATTGTGCGCCGAGAAGAATGACCACACTCCCAAATAAAGCAAGAAAATTTTCAAATTGAGTAGATTTTAAACATGTTTTATAAGTTTTTAGACCGGTAGGAGGGGATTAGAGGGTGAGACAAATTAATTGTCATGAACAGTAAACTTGATAACACATTCAAAACATGTCTCCCTCACATTTAAATGCTCAGTAAACCATGTCAAAATGTAGATTATTAAGATTCTATGTTCTGATAATACAAGGTCCTGACGAGAGGTGAGTTTATTGCTGCTGGAAATAAGCAGACCCTACATACCTCCCAAAGATGGAAAGGAACATTAAAGCATTGAAAGCAGCGTGCGACACTGGCACCGGTCTGGCGTCTCTCTAAAATTGAAAAATGGCTCTCATGAATGATGTTGTGTGTATCTTTTTTTTTTTTGGAGGGGGGGGAGGTTACAATAAGAAATAACAAACAGCAATAAATTCAAGTTTTGTTTTTTCTATTCTGGGGGGACCAGTAAATTTTTAGGTTCAGACCGGTAAAAATGAAAAAAATGGGTATCTAATGGTCCGACATGATCAGGTCAGACCAGTAGAAAAAAAAGAACTAGTGTGGAGCCCTGTTGAAAGGAATATTGAGTTTAAAAACATCCATGTCAAGATGATATATGTACATGTATATGGATAGCATGATCATTACTTGCTTAAATTAGTGAACCTAGTAAACATGGTGAAGACTTGTTTAGGTAACCATTCCTAAGTTTTTACTTAATCATTTGAAATAAAAGAAAAGTTTGCAATTTTATCAATTGTTTATTCCATCATCTTGAAAATTTACACATTGGTTTGTTATTCCATGTTTATTTTCATGAAAAAAAAAGAATTTCTTTTTCATCATAAAATAGGAACTTGTATCTCACCTTTAAAACCAAATACTGACCTTAGGCTGAACTCCCTCTTTAAAAAGGGAGTAACATGTTAAGATCTTCATAAGATAAACGGGATGTGTTGAATAGCATAGGAAAAAAAAGTGTCTTCTGAGTCATTTTTTATGGGCCGTAAACAAAGATGAATATTGACATTATTGCTGCGGCAGTGATAGGAGGTTGTATGTAATGTGGAATTTTATGTCGTTTGATTCAGATTAGAAGTGACTTCTTGCTTTTAAATTCTTTCAGATGGACCAAGTTGTAAAAACTGTTCTTGATTGATGGCAAGTTCATACTCAATATGACCTGCTGTTGAGGCAAGAAAAAAAATATATCTGAGATGTGGGAAATTGTGAAAAAAGACCTGTTAAAATATCAGTTTGAACTAGGCACTACACCTATCTTCTCCTTTATTTTAAGTCCATCCAGGGCCTAATTCTTGAAAATGTATCATTAATAGTATAGTTAATGACCTATTGTTGCTACTTCATCAGTGTCCCCAAATTACTGTGAGAGAGTATCTTTCACTGTTCCATCTAATATACTTTGTATGACTGAAAGTAAATTTTATTTTCAATTTGTTCTTGTTATCAGATGGTAGTTTAGTTCGTCTGGAAGCAATTCATATAATAGGAGTGGATGACATGAGTACTCAGGATATCTTCAGCTATTTCCAAAGCTACGATCCATCCTCGATAGAATGGATCAATGACACATCATGTAAGTACACATTCATTATATCAGGGGGAGTTTAGATGAAGCCTATGTCTAAAGACCACACCAGGCAGACATTGAAAACAGGATATATGGAAATGTAATTGATTAATTACAGTAAAATCTTTTTAGGCCTAATATTTGACATCATAAAAATTTTGTGGAATATTGAAGAGTCCCGTTAGGCCCCTTTCACAATTGATGTTATGACTGCTTACAACCGTTGCGATTCCGCACAACATATATTGTGACCAAATGATCGCAAATGATCACACAAGCAATTGTGAAAGCCCCTTTTTTTTAGTAAGAACTTCCCTGACATTTTAAGCTGGAAGGTAATGTTGGACTGTGGATCGTTATCTTGATGCTGACCTAAAATGAGATACAGTACCTATTTTCTTTCTGTTGTTACTTAGTGGGAGTGGATATCCTACCTACTTGTACAATCAAATTTGCATTTAGACATTTGTTAATGTAACAGAAGGTGGGGCCTAAATGGCCGGTGGCCACCCACCTGCCCACGTTGCAAGAAACAATGACAGAAACAAAATATCATGAGTTCTGACAAAAAGTACATTATGTTGCAAATAAACTTTGTTTCCAAGTCAATGATGCTTGTAAATTCGGATGACAGTGATTCAAACGTATACATGGCTGGGCAAACGCTGGCCTATCTATAAGGATTTAATTTCAAATTTCAAGAGGGTAGTAAAAAATTATTAATAATCTAATCGGAACCCAAGAACAAGTCAAATTGCCTTTCCAGTCACGAGTAACTTATAGACAGCTTAAGAAAACTCTGCACTGGGACTGAGTCCAACTGGTATTAGTGGCTATAAACCAGAAGCTGTAGAAACTCTAATTTGAAAATATTTATGTTACCCATTGTAGTGAGCTTACAATCCAACCACAATGAACTTATAAAAAACAAGCATGCAACAAGTGTTCAGAAAGCACTAAATAAATGATCAAAGAACATGAAAGAAAGCATATATTTAGATCTTGTAGAAATAGATAAATTTTATTTTTGTTGATGATGGTGCTAGATGCTGAAATAAAAAGTAAGAGATGAGTAAGGTGGACTGATCAATTAAAAGTGACGAGTGCAAGTCTAATTTTAGGCGGAGTTTGTGGAAAAGGAGAGATTGTCATGCTGGGTTATATCCTGATATTGAGAGCCTACTGACAGGTGGATTGGTAGAAATAGATTGACCGCTATACCCATTCCTCAAAGCTAAAGTCAAGAAGCACCTTGTTATAGGTGAATGCATAGCAGACAGCTTGAAATAATGGGGGGGGGGTTGTATATAATAATATATAGAAATAAGGACTGCTATGAGAGGCATGGTTGTTTCTAGAGGCTCGAGAGGACCACAATGCGACTACGCCCGAGGGCTTTGCCTGATGTCATGTTCTGACCGATGCTGTATCTGTGAGCCGAAAGAAACAACCATGTTTCCAACATTATTGAAATTAGTCCATATATCTTTTATGAACCGAATTGATAATAATTCTCCAAATCTTCAAATGGTCTAAGAAGGTAAGATCAATAAATGGAACAGCTGATGTTACATCTAAACATTAACATAGGCTAACATTTAGCCTAATGTTATATTACTTGAAAAGTTAGATCGAAATTAGGCTTTACCTCAAAAAGTCTTGATGATTTGCAGAGACAGACAATCACTGGGAGAGCTAATTTATCTGCAGTTAGAAGATTAACCTAAGCTGGGATTCTTTCCTATACATGTAGTTTGTTCATTGTGATCAAATATTAGGGATAGAACAAGCGGAAGTCAAGTATCTTTATCATTTTATTGATATGCCATCAGGGCGGGGGGGGGGGGGGGTGGGCATGATTCTCTGATACATGGGGGGGGCATGATTCTCTGATACATGGTTTGACTAATAGCAAACTTTTAGTTTTAGTAGAAACAAAGTAATTTCACATTTTTTTAGCAGCATGGAGCGTTTGTTGGAAAACAAGCAACAATTAGATGCATTGATTTTTTTTATTACGATGATCATTTCTAGTTAAAATGGGTCATCAAATTGTGCTTTCTCGGCTAAAAGGAGTAAATCCCAGTAAAGGTACATTGTACATGTATTCATTAGGTTCTTAAATTAAAATAGATTTAAATAGATTTATTATTTTCATTGCCCATTTATTAGTCGGTTAATGATATTACCCCCTCAAAGCAATGTGTGATTAAAAACACGAAAGGCTGAAATTGTGTTTTAGATTATGTCATAGTCAACAATTACTAAAATCATACTTGACAAGAAAGTGCAACTGTTTCAATTAGAGCAGGAAGAGAAAATGATAATTGAATGTCTTCCGCTTCCCAACTTGTGTGGTTTATGCGACATTCACCCTTAAAAATGGGTGAAAGTGATGAGTTGATCGTGAGTGGAGAATGTTTTCTTCCTCTATTATTGTGAGGGAACTTTCGTTGCCATGAAGGGATTATATACCCTAAAAGAAACAATGGAACAATCCACCGAACATTGTCATGAGTGGAAACAATGGAAAAGTACATTTTGCCTGAGGGGATGACAGGTTCTTGCGTGCCAGTACCACCTGTAGCTTCTAATGAGCTGTCAAAGAGAGTTTTAAGTTTGAGCCCTGAACGGAGCAAGACGACTGCCTCAAGAGGAAAACCGCTTTTGACGTCATCTCAGGGAGGAAACAATGCCTTCCGCAATGAAACTTGCTCCAAGAAACTTACCGCTTAGGAAAGTAGGTAGAGTAAAGACAAATGATGGGGAGATTAATGTAGTATCAAAAGATTGAGAGGAAGGTTGAGAGGGGAGAGAGAGGGGGATAAGAGATGCAGAATTAGACAGAGCTAGAGAGAGACGGGTAATATGAATGGAGAGACAGAAAGGATAAAAGGAAAGGAGAGATAAAAAAAAAATTGCTGGGAAGCAGGAGACTGGGGGGAGATGAAGGGGAAAAAACAGATACCACAAACAAAAGTCAAGAAATAGAGGGGGGAGAGTGAGGGAAAGAGAGATATCAAATTATTGTTCCAGGGTAAAATGCCACTTGGTCCACATCGACTGCTATCCCACATGGTCTAAATCCTAGTTTGTCCACCACGAGCTCACCTACTAACCATTTAGTCTAGTAATAATATCCACTTGGTCTATTCGATTGGATGGACCTCCTTCTGAAACTTCTTCATGAAGCCAATTTTTATTTGACAGAGTGCAAAATAAGTGTTAGACAAAGTGGAATTTAAGTATAGGGTAGAACAGCGATTAGACCAAATTGATAATATACCAATTGGGTTTAGCCCATGTGGTTTAGGCTATCTGAGAAATGACATCTACAATCAGTAGCAGGTGAGAAATGCAGGAATTCTGCAACAAGGTTGAAAGAGTGTCTCCATGAAAGCTTACAAAGTCATTGCTTTCCTAGATTTTCTGTTCATGTATTTATTTTTCTTGTTGATTTGGGTATGCATGTATTCAGTAGTTTTGATGAAAATGATACAGGTCATACACGAACTGCTGATCTATAAACTTTGGCAGTAATGTTTGAAGGTGCGTCCCCTGAGAGCATATGAAAGCACCACTCTTCGTGATCATACACTGAGCTTTACACACCTATCACCAGGATGCATTTGGGCTGTTTGAGTGGAACTTTGCTCTACTTAACCCTACTCGGCCTGTCTTCATTCCTTCTTATTTCAATTAGTCAGTCATGTAAGCCGAGATTTAAAACGATGTCTCAAGACCCTTCCTATACATCCTCACTAGTAGATTCTATCTTCACCCCTCAGACTTAATCGTCATGGGGACGGCTTGTGACATTTCACAAGAGTGATTAGCTTCATGTTTTCAATGTTTCATGCTCCATTTCGAAAAAACATATGTGGTACGTTGAATTGCATTAATGACATTTTTTATTTTTCATTTTTGAAAGCAAGATAATTTCGGTCAAATCTAGGTGACGAACTGAAGTCGTAAGGGCCACAGATATGTACTCAATTCTGGTAAAACCATGGTTATTGACAAATTTTACAATTAAGCTTTTTGTAATATGTGACAAGTTAGTAAAAGATATCTTTGTCTCTTCTATTGGTCCCTTAAATATAAAACATACAAACAGTTGTACATTTCATTGTAACTTTAAATCTTTGGCAAATTATGTGCAAAAATTACATAAGATTTTATCTCTTGAATGTATATGTTACATGGCCCTTGACTTACAAGTATAGTATAATTATTTGAATGGTGAGTAAGACTCAAGTCATGTACAGATGATTTTAATTATTTGATGGACCATTTCATGTTCCATGATGATATTATATCTCATTCATATTTCTGCAGAATCAAATTTGAAATCACAATGGGATCAGCTAGGTCAACTATATTCTCTATATTCAACTATTACTGATTGTCAAAGTGGCCAGGTGGGTGTTTCATAAATGTGTTTGTAAGTTGCAAATAACTTTATGCCTAACTGGCAACCACCTAAGAATATGTTGCAGTTGTACGTAAAGTCATGAGTAATGTTATGAACAGCTTTTTGAAACACCCACTGATGACTTAATATTGAGAAAATAAGACCTACATTTAGTTAGTTGTTACCTAGTTGTTTGTTGCAAGTGGAAGAAGACTTCGTTGGATTTGTTCAACTTTATTGACTGGTATGGGGAAAGCAATTTTCTGACCTATCAACAACTTATTTAGTGCTTGATTTTCATAGTTTTCTCAAAACAACCATAACGCTAAGCTGCACTCAGATCTGAAATACTCATAAATATAAACATGACAGGACGTTGAACCTTTCAGGGCCAGGCCAATCAAGATGTATAATTTTTGACCCACCTTGAAAAATGAAAGGTGTGTAGGGTAAAGAAATACAAGTGTGACTTCCCTCGTATGTCAGAACTCAAGTCAAGTGCATGATGGGATTGAAAGGTTAAACGTATCAATATCAGTCGCCATAGAGCAATGAACTTACGTTTAACTTGCCAAAAGAGAGAGGGAAAAATTGTTGCAAAGATAAGATACGAGTTTCAAAGGCTTTTTGACAAAACAAATATATGAATTAGAAAGTATCATGATTTCCACGAGAGTTTGTTGCCGTCAGTGGAAGAGACAGGGTGGAGATTTGACACGTTCTGTCAACAACAAAAAACGATAGCATCAACTATAGGAATGATTAATCCCCTAATGTACATCATGTTTTGGGACCGAGGAAAAGACGCAAACATAATCACGTCTGTCATGAAATATGATTTTCCTGTGTCATGTGATTGTGTAGATTGAATCACCTGATGTTTACAATGAAATAAATTAGGATAGTATGTTAATATTACAAAAATATCTCAGCCAAGGCACTTTAAAATTTAACTTATATTCAATTTTTAGCATAAAGACATGTAATCTCTCTCTCTCTCGATCCCTCGCTCTCTCTAATCTTTCTTCAACAGTTCCTTTAATACTGAGAGTTGAAAAAAAACCATTTGGGTAGATTAATCGTGTAAACACATGGTTTGTTGCAAGGATTTATTTAATTAGCCATGAATTCAGAAACAAAAATATTTGTCTATATCAGACAGTATTGCTTCATCATACAATTACTACAGTGTTCTATTCTGGACAAGAGTAAAGAAAATCACATAATTTTGATAAACCTCACTGTGGGCAGTTTATAGCTCCTATCCTGAATAACATTGAGTAGATTAAATGAGAAATTGATATAACATTATTAGTTTCTTGGTCAACCCTACAATACAGATTGGTGAAAGGAAAAGTCTTTCTGAAGTCTACATGTATGTCTATCTTTATGTGCAGGTACGAGTGAAGATTAGATTTGGGCCTTTCTGAATAGATCTTGACTGGAAAGTCTATGCTCCAGTGATTCAGACAGGGGTCCAAATATTCACCCTCTAATTTTAAACTATTAAGCAACTGCCTGCAGGTTGTCTGATGTCATTATCATCTCCGATTGATTCTTTCCAGTTTGGTCTTAGAATAAGCCGCAAGAAAAGTATGTCTTGCAACTCAAGATATCCAATCGCTAATGTGAATTGATGGTGACATGCACTCCAATGTGACTCACCTATGTATAAAGTTTAGCGTTTTGATTGACTTCATGTTTTCATCGTCATTTTTGAAATTTCCTTTTCTTTATGTAATCATTCTTGCTCTTTATTTCTCTAGAAACCTCTCTCTGTCTCCTTTATATTCCCTCCTTTCATCTCCTTGTTTTATTTATCTGAAAATAAATATTTTATTATTCAACCTGATCCTAACTTAAAAAAAACTCTGAACCCATCTCTCTGCATGTTGAGGTAACCTCTGTGAAAAAAAAGAAAAATTAAGACATTTCATTTACAATACACTTATGATCAATATGTATTTATGTATGTTTTATGTGAGGATGTCAAAAACCTTCTTGAAACAGTCCAATCTACTTATAAGCCCTGCGTGTTTCCATTCACAAACCAATAGAAAGAATAAAGTAACGGATAGCGTCTGAAGGAAAAGTAAAGAATGGGAGACCTGGTAGTTGATGACCCAGTCAGGTGACTCTCTGGGGAGTATAACATAGGGGGGAAACAGGAAATGTAGCAGATTTAAGACAGGAATTGTAAAGTGGCATAGTAGGTTTCGATGGTTGGTTTCCACCTGATAGGGGGCCATTAGAACGGGGATTCTGGTTTTTATCTTCACGTTCTCGTCAGTCCTGAAGAAATGCTTTTGTACAATTATGAGAATTAATTTTTTGTTGTCATATTCTCCCATACAGATTAGGAACATATGGTCTTTATTTCCTGGTTACAACAGTGCATGTTCAGATCAAAGCAAGTTTTCTACAAAACTTCATGTTTTATAATGATTATTAATGATTTTGAACATATCAACATACATTTTGCCCTGGATGCTATGTAGAGCTTCTCTAATATTTTACCATGCAATAGAAAATAATATCTTGTAATATTAGATCAATCATGGTTCATCCTCTAGGTAAAGATCTTAGGCACCATTCTTATCTACTTTCTTAATCAAGTTTAGTAGAAATTACTTTAACATGTAATGGGAAGGCTGGAGCAATCTTGGAAATGATCAAACCAGTTCAGAAAACCAATGCGATTTTCAAGGTCGCTTTGCCTTGTTAAACTGGTTTAAGAGTAGGTGAGGACACAACTGTTTTGGGGGGAGATGATTTTCACACAAAAGCACAAGAATGTGTGCATGTTGGACGCACTACTCAGTACACACTGACCTGTATTCTCGAAAGGGGTTCCATGTCTACTCTACCATGGTACAAAACCATAAGTATGCAGATTACACTTATTTCATCATTTACACTAAGAAAAATCTAATTAAATATGCGCTTTTGGCAAAAGGGGAAGTGCAATAATACGAGAAATCTGCATAAACTGCGATTTTGTACCATAGTACAATTGAAACCTCTTTTGAGAATACAGACAACTGTGTGTAGGAATGCCTACACTGCAGTTCCAAATTTTTGTGTGAAACATCAAGAGACCCACTGAAAGTGTTCCCATAGGACAACACCACCTGACATGAAGCAGGTCTAGAAACCAGTTCAGGAGATGGTGATGAGAACTCTAGCCAAGCGATCTTCTAAAATGTTTTCTGAACTGGTTTAAGGGAAACCCCTTCAAGAAAGTACATAAAAAACAGTGTCTCTGGTCATCTGTGTATGAAATATATAGGATAGTTTGAGCAAATTTAGAAACCTTCTTTATCGTGTCAAAAAAATAGCCAATAATGTCTTTGATATCTTAACGTGCAATGGCAAATAATATCTCACGGTATGAGACCAATCATAGTTCATCCTCTAGATAAAGATCTCAGTCTCTGGTCATCTGTGTATGAATTAGATATGACACTGCTCCAAGGCTGGCTATCCTCAGAGAATCAGTCTGTAATCAGCAGCTCATTTGTAAATGACATCATTACAAACTGGACATGTGTGTTGCATTGGTTGCTATGAATCATCTAAGATAGATATGATGATTAGGGGAGATACCAGACATAAAGAGATGACTCTTTAGAACTGATTCAGAGTGAAATGCCTGTTGGGAACCAGGACGGTTTCACAGACTGTAGTATTGCTCATCTTGGCGAGGTTTTCATAAAAATGAGCAAAGTTTATGAACAGCTTTTCAAAAGAAGAGTTACAGTGTAAAAAGTGGAAAGAGGTCATTTAGATTTGGGGAAGTTGTGATAAAGGGATATATACTTTCATTTGACAAAATAGGCAGAGAAAATTCAATTCGATTTCCATCATAAGCCTGTAATGTTTCAAATTCTCCTTCATTTTGACAAGTAATGTGGTGGACATTGTGGTTTTCAGGAGTTTAATTGATTAGTCTCTCTTTCAGACTCTTCTTTATTGAGATTGAAATTGTTCATATTTGGTTGATATTTAACGCTACTATCTTTTCCCATTCTTTCCATATTTCTTATTTCTCTGTTTATCCTCTTCTTTGCTATCTACTGTAGATAACACAGAGAGCACTGCATGGCTTTGCTGTGTTTTTTTACATTTAGAATTACATGTACATTAAAATGATATGAAGTATTAAAAAAAGAGAAAACTTATGTGTAAAACAGGTCCCCTAAGTAAAAATAGATAAGAAAAAATAGTAACATTTATAAAACTCTTCTCCATTTCCTATGCCATGCTTAGGCAGATCACCAAACAATACTCTTGTTGAGGAAGGTTACGAATACAACTGTAACATACATAGACATAGGGATGTTATCAACAATATCGATAGCTGACAGCCATGTCTATTTGGAAGGAAAGTTTCTTCCAATTTGCCTTTCAACCTTGTAAATAATGTTTTGAATTCTGCTCTACTTCTATAACTATAAACTATAAACATGTATCACATATCACCTTATTCCTATTTTGAAATTGAGAGATTCTCAATTCTTCTTGTGATAGGTTGGGAAGTGCAGTACCCAGCCTAGCAACCCACACCTCGATGGATAAACCCTCTTGAAGAGACAGATTGAGTGATTCCTTAGACACAGTTGATAAGACCATGATCATTCACTGAGAGCCCAAAAGACATTAAATCTCCATGTTTTAAAGGCGGACAATGAGTAATGTCCTTCTAGCAGGGACTAGAGATGATTTACATTACATGATATTCATCTTTGTAGGTCAGACAAAGTGTCTCATATCCATTTCCTTGAGGACATTTCTTCTTGATGATGTACTTTCTTCAGTGGATAAATTTTCAGGAATTGATGTCACAAGTTGGCCTCATCTTGCGATTGGTTCAAATCAATCGCAACTAGAAATCCAGCGACACCATATTTTGTCTTTGAGATCTGAGCATCTTGCTTTTTCTGAAGGACCCCTTCCCAATTTTTAGTGTTATGAAACTTAATTCTTCTGTACCTTCCTCCTTTTAATACTGTAGACCTACAATTATTTGTGGGAACAAAGATGGAGGAGTTGTCTCAAATACACATCTCTTGTCACTTAAGCATTGGCAACTTCCAACCTAAAAGATGTTACTTCTCACTATGGTTACTATATATCCTTGCAAAGTGATGAACATGTCTATGTGCTTAAAATTATTCATGCTCTTGTCTCATTAGATTGTTTTTAGTAAGCAGTTAAACTTGTCAATCAATCTAAGTTATTATTGACATATAACCCAGGCCTGATATAACCTTCAGACATGATTGAAGGTCACCTTTGAATTATTATTAAGACTGAACAGACATTAGTACATTAATATGACCTTCAGACATTTGAGGTTATTATTTAATAATTTCATCAAAGTGTGCAAAATGCCAGATATGTATGTTCCACTTTTATGTTATGAATACTGTTCTAAAAATAGCAGGGTTATGAATAATGTTCAGTTCATGTGTCATTGTGTGAATTCAAATTGCTTCTACTTGCTAAAATTGATGCATTTAAAAAGTTGATAGACTATTTAGCATTATTATCAAAATCTGAAAGTTCACTGCACTTTCACTTGCATGTTCAAGGAGTAAGAACACATTTTAACTCTCTGGGATAATAGTTTGACAAAATTCATAAGTACTATCATCACCAAGTTCATGAAATTTTGATACTTCATTTAGCTATTGCTTTGAAAAGCTATTACATTTGCTTTTGCAAAAATAATACACTAAGTTAAGAATATATATTCTGCAATATTACTTTAAAGGGGTGGTTAGGGCTGAAAATATTTAAATAGAGTAAAATTCACAAAGCAAAATGCTGAAAATCTCATCAAAATCGGATTACAAATAATGAAGTTATTGAATTTTAAAGTTTATCAATATCTTGTGAAAACAGTTTTAGGAACATCATCATGAATTAGAGGTGCTGATGATGTCATATCTCCACTCTCCTTTTTCTCAAGTTATTACATGAAATCATAAATGTTTCATTTTGTCATACATGTGTGAATGATGTGTCTCCATTATGATGAAATAAGTTGCAGCAATAAATAACTAATGCACTTAATCAGTTGTCAGTCCAATTGTTATAGTTCTTGGTAGAAAATGTTTGAATATACCTAATTTCATATAATGAAATTCAAAAGAACAAGTGGAGACATGACATCATCAGCCCACCTAATGAATATTCATAAAGACATGCCTTGAACTGATGCACCGGAATAATGCAAATCTTTAAAATTCAATAACTTTGTTATTTGTTATCCGATTTTGATCAAATTTTCAGCATTTTGCTCTGTGAATTTTACTCTATTTATTGAGATATAAATAGCTCCAGGCTGGACAATCCCTTTAATAGTAGGTAGTACTAATAACACTTGACCACATATGAGTTCTCTGGGTGTTGACATCAAATAATAAGAATGGATTGATTGCTGAGTGATGTTTTTATCTAATTGACACAGATTACGGTTATGATATATATCATCATGTAATACAATAAACCATCAAGGAGAAAATCACATCCCTTCCAATTACAATCTGACACCAATGCTGCCATATTTATGGTAGGGCTGAGACAGTGGTTTCCCCAATTGTCAGATGTGGTTGAGGGTTTTTTTCCTCTTTGACGAGACATAGTAAGATAAGCTCTCCTTCTGTCCTTCCGCATGTTTACTCATGGTCCTTTGGCCAGAGGTGAAGATGGATTGAAGACAGGCTTACGGTTATGCAACAATTTGTTCAGAAAATTAGCAGAGGTACTCTGAGATTTCTTGGGTAATAAGATGAAATAAGATGAAATGAATTAAATTTACACAATAGTATTTATAAAGCAACATTATTGCTGTACTGTATCTAAAGCAGGTTATTTGCCATGTCATCTCGATTTTTCCTTTCTCATTTTAACTCATTAAATTATTAATTTTTAAATTCCTAGATCCAGTCAAACAAAGATGTCTATTGCCCTTGATAATTATTTTTTCTCAAACTGCCTTTTTATATGAAAAAGTGTCATTTTAAGTAGTAACTTTACCCTCATAATAAAGTTTAACGCCTGACATTCTACCAGAAGCAATACCACAGATAATACAATGTATCTAACCCTAGGTATTGTTATCAGGGTTTCATCGAAAAAGCAATGTCATGATTCGTATGAAGGTCCAAGGTTCATGATTAATTTTAGAAGTTTATATGTGATCAGCATCAGTAAACATGTGTTTCTGCATTGTCATTGATCAGTATTTTGGTTATCAAATCCCAGGCTGGCCAACAACAAAAAATGCATCAAACATCTAGTCTGATTTTATTAGAAATGTTGTAACCATCGGGGTCAGATTTACTTGTGTGTTGATTCAATAATCATTGAGTAACTTTATTTGGTGGACCCATGGGATTTAGGTGCAGGCTTTACCCTTCAAGAAGTTGGTAGCTGTTTGGAAACAGGAATAATTCATTTTCACCTGAAAATGTAAGCTTGGGGCGATTGCGCAAATCTCAGATCTGTTTGTGATCATCCTGTAGAGAGTTGAAAATGCACTACTTGTGACAGTTAGACATCCAAGAATTTATACTTTTTAGGGGGGGCTTGAAGAACAGGACCCTTTCTTTTTGACAGAAAAAGTAAATGCATTGGTATCCATCAAGATATGGTCACTTTTTCTACTTGAATTCATAGGAAGTACGTTCTGATGGCATCACTTCAGAAGTTAATTGTATTAAATCTCATTCAGTGTGAATCAAATCGAATTCTTTTTGTCGTAGGAACTGGTTTGGACCAATATGATCTCATCAGTCAATTATATTGCTTTTATGTTGTTTATCACTTTGCTAGTATGATTTTATTGATAATTTTATGCCTTCAAAGTGGTCAAATTTACCTGTGCTTATGATTGTGACAAACATTGTTCTTTCCTTCTGTGAAGCATCTTCAAGCTCTGTAAATATTCCGAACCCCCTTCCATTGCATTCTCTTGTCAGGTTTTCAAAATGCGAGGGATATCATTAGAAATGTATGAATGGATAGAATGTGTTTTCTTATCCTAGCAAATAATTTTTGATTAACCATCCCTTTTCTAATCAAATACCTACAGGTAATATAGTATGGCTGGACCCACACTCGGCTGCCAGGGCCCTTCTAGGTATGAGCAAACCTAGAGAAGGCTACTTCAAGCTTGGTCTGAAGAACCTAGCCCAGTCTAGGCATCTTATACAAGAGGAACAGGTCCAAGCACCCCAACCCAGTGTAGACCAGGACCCAGAGCCAATGGAAGAAGGAGGAGGTACAAGTTCTTTCCTAGACCTTTGGTCTTAGTTCATATTAGCTATAGGTAGCATTTTAGGATTTAGGGTATTTTAATGACTTGACAAATAACTAGAATATGAATGGCAAAGTGTGTGCCCGAAGGTTCCTTGTTAAAAAAAAATTGATAGAGAATTTAAAGTGTGGTATTTCAGTCTCTTGCATAGTCCAGCAAGCCAAACCCAAAACTAACAATAAATCACCTCAAATGTAATGAGAGATTTTCATTGAGATTAAGAGGCACATCCTTAGCTTTAGAATTATATACAACTTGTCAAAATTGATCAACAAAAACCCACACAAGTACTCAATTGAATGCAAAAGAAATTCAATGAGATTTTCAAGGAAGCAAAAAAAAATTCAGGGCTCATTCAAGCATTAGATATTTTCAAATAATGGTGTCAAAGAAAATCTTGTATCTTGTCTTTCATTCAACTGTATGAATGATAAGAATGACTCTTCCAGATAAGCTTATTTTCAAACTTGTGCTTTTTCAAGGCTAAATTACTTAGTTTGGCTACTTACAGAGAAACTATAGATTACATTTATTCAAATATTCTTGAAATTCCTTTGTCTTAAACTCCCTCCTATTTTTGTATGGTGAAAATTTCAGTTGTTATAAACCCGTCCCAATTTTCAATTTACTGTAAAAGTGTGCAAGTTCAACATATGCTCTTGTGTAAATGTTTATTTTTAGATGTATGGAGTTTGAAAGTTTACTCAAGATTTAATGATATCTAGCTCAATGCATCTCACTTTATTTGACAAGAACTTTGTATTCCATCCCCTATATAGAAATAAGTCATGGCAAATACCCCAAATTCCACCAATGTAATATTTAGAATCATTCATGTATTTTATCTGAGTCATTAGTTTATTAATAAAGCCATTGGAACTTGTGAAATATGTGAATGAACTAGGTAAACATACTAAAGAGTTTCGTTATCAAAATATCAAGATTAGGAACATGTGTAATTTGTATTGCCAAATATTTATTCAGTCTTGTTAAATAAGAATATCAGTTCTCAAGCATTTTTTTTTTGGGGGGGATAATTTTGAAATTGATTTATCATTGAAAAATAAATCAAGAAGGGATTCTGATGAGTTATTCATTAAACTTTATCTGGCAAAAATGAAAAATTCGCCAGATATCCGGGCTCTGATTTAAAAAAAAATCCAATAAATTCAAGCTTCATTTGCACTTGATAAATGGTGCAGATAAAATTGCTAGAGTTAATTATGATTCTTTGAAAATGTAGAATATTGTAATGAGAAAAATAACATATTTAATTGGTCTTATTTTGGGGGGAATGGTACTTGAGGACAAAACTTATTGCTAACTGGTTATTTGCAGTCATGTTTATCATCATAAAATGGCAAAAATAATCTGATTTCTTAATTTTCTTTGACTTAGATGAAGAAGAAGATGGTGTAGATTTGGTGAGTGACCTTGAGACTGGTGAGAAGGTCAGACCAGCAGCTACTAGAATCATACCCACCTCAACCAGTTCACATTCAAACTATGGTAAGAAATTTTTACATTATTGGTTGCACATTTTCTTCTTTTTTGTGTGAGAAATATTATTAAGAAAAAGTAACTTTTCTTTCACCTCAGAATGAAATGCAGTCATTCCTTGTGCCTTAAACTTCAATACTAATAAGGTAATGTCCACTTTTCAAATGATTGGGTTTTTTTATTGGTAATGTGCATACAGTAAATATGTGTCATTGGCTGTATGAGAAATACTGCTTAAAAGAATTCCCATGCAGTGAAATGAATTTGATGCTTATAAAAATCAGCCTCCATGCATAATTTGACTTTAAATGAAATGCAAATATATTTACTATTCATATATAGCTGCATAGCTTCTAAATCTGTCTGACTCGCAAGGAATTTGATTTATACATGGTGAATAACTCATGTTTTGCATAATCCTGTCTAGAATATTTCGACATATTCAAACTGAAGAATATTTTGATATTGACAGGAAGCAGAAGAGATGAAGGTATGGAAGGCATTCAGTTAGGTGATGAAGATCTAGGTCCAGTAGATATCACACATGAAGAGGCTCTCAGAAGAGGAATAACACATCATAGTACAGACCAAATACTCATGAGATACGCTACCAGAGGTGGGCATTCGTATTGATATGTACAAACAGTCATTTTGAACTGGGATATTGGCTCACTTTATACACAAATGAAATCAGAAATGAAATCACGTACAATAATACACTGATAATTTTCAGTGTGTATTAATTTGAAAGAAAATCATACTGATATATCCGTTCAGCAGTAAGAGATATGTTTCTGATATATTGAGTGCTCATACAAGTTTCATTATTGTATTAGAGAATATAGTCATACCAATTTTAAGTGAACTATTCATACGCTACGAGGGTTAACTGAATGATGTCAAATTTATATGAGTATCAGTTGATAATATCTCTCTGTTCTCAATCTTTATTACAAAAATATATCATGATATATTACTACTTCAGCTTTATTACCAAATTAATTACATTAGTCATTTGAAATTAAATAATTGAATTATCTGCAAAATTCATACCATCAGTCAGTGTGTTTAAACATGTACGTGTCTCTTTATATGTATTATTTTTCAGATGATGTGAAAGCAAAAGGGGCATATAAACACAGCCAGTATTATGTCAAATATGGCAATCCTAACTTTGGTGGGATGAGGGGGCTTATCACACAGTCAATGTAAGTCAACAATTGCTATTTCAATCCACCCCTTTTATTCCCTTTCTACCTCCCCCTCCCCCTTCTCTCTCTCTCTGTTCTTTTTATTGTTTCTCTCTTCTATCACTGTACAGACTCCAAGTTTTCTTTCTCCTTTTTTTCATAATATCTCTCTTTCTATTCTTCTCTTGGTTTTTTTTTCTGTCTCTCAGTATATATGTATCTATATTTCTTAAATTTTCCTCCTCCCTCTTACAATTTAGTAATGCAATTTGCCTATAATTTACCTATAGTAAAGCATTTTTTCAAAATCTTATTCTTACTTCTGACATTTGGTTTGTGTTGCTTTGTTTATTTGTGTTTTCATCACGTATATATGCATGGTTGCTGACTTCATAGAATAACACAAGAAGGAACACAGACACAAAGAAGTCGGCTATCATCCGTCTAATTCATTGATATCAAATCAACAGCTGCAATCCTATACTTGGCACATGGGGCAGTCGATTCATTAGCTCGCTACACACAAAAATCAAAGTTGGGTCAGTTCTCCCAAATTTGCTCCAAATGAGAGTTTCCTTCAATTTATCAGAGAGGATGATCCAACGTCCCATTTTCAGACAAAGATGTAATTTGTTTCTGCGGCATGAATTATGAATCTGGCTTATACCCATGGGGTTTAATGTGGAGTATGTGGGATGGGAAAATGAAGTCTGTCTAGTATTGTTGGGAATTTAATGAAATTTGTTAGAATTGCTTAGATTCAAGATGACATTCATGACATTACTATCTGCGGTGGGTTTTAGGCATATGATGGTATTCTCACAATTAAAGCTAGGACTCTGTCTAGACTATGGTAACAAGAATTTGAGTTCATGTTCTATGGTGTACTGGGGTTCATCTCTCTCCTTTGTTAGTCTTGAGATAATCTGCTGAAACTGATTTCTCCACACTATTATCTTTTATTTTCCCATTGGATGTCAAGAAAAAAAAAGAGAAATACTCGTCTTAAAGCAGCATTTCACTGTTTTTTTTGTGTTTTTTTTTATCAGGCCTTGTTGCATCTCAGAATTTACATGTTTATAGATTTGAAAGCAAGATGACCTAGACATTCCCTCAACTCTTTGTTGCAAAGGTTACTAAACATATAACTTTCTCCAAAGATTTGTCTGTAAGAAAGGATCAAACTGTATATTATCAGGCCTTGACAAATTATTTGCTAATATTTCAGATTAAGCAATATATTTGTAACTTTAAATGACATTGCTTGAAGAATTCTCTTCCACTGTTTGTTGCTGGGTTTTGCTATATTTTTCTTAAGAGATCATTACTTAGAACACATAAAAATGTTACTTTACCAGCCCAGAAAATCATTTGAATTTCAAGTTATGCAACATGTTTCTAGTTATTTCAATTTCAATTTAGTATGTTGATGTTTTTTCGTAAAGGAATTACTTTCTCAGCAGATCATTGTTAAGAACAGATCAAAATTTTACATTGACAAGCCTATACAATTCATTTTCTTTTGTACAAGTACAGAATGTTGCCACAGAAGCAGAAACTTGTTTCTCAATGTGATGATGTACAAGATGAAATGTATGTTATATCTATAGGAAACAGAAGATCCGACAGGGCAAGTACATCCCTGGACAGGCTCGGAAGAGGAGGTACGAAGAAGACTCAGATGGAGAGAGGGAACTAGAAGAGGAATGGCCTAGGAAACGCAGAGTACCTGGTAAGATGACTGGGAGAGTGTTTCACAAAGCTTGGTATCGGCAAACTACCAGCTGCTGTTATAAGCTACTGTAATCCTTGCAATTGATTGGCTGCTGGTGAATTTAACATGTAATACTAGATTTCTGGTTTTATGAAACAAGGCATGCGTTCATAGTGCTTATTATCAAAGGTAAATCACTGGTTTCTTTTATGAGCTACTGAAATCCTGGTTTTGAGTGACAAAGATCCATTTTATAATGGATTCCTAAATGTTTGTTATTGAATAGAAGTTTTCTAAAAACAGGTATGCATTCAATGGGAAGTTCAAGCAAGTATTAATAGGCTAATGAAAATTGGTCATCTCATCTTCTAAGAGCAAGTTTGTAATGGATTTCAAATATTTGTCATTGACAAGTTTAATAATAACAGTGTATTATTTCAAAAGCTTGCTATCTATTTAAAGTTTCAAGCTAGTGTTAATTAGCTATTGTAACTCTATCTTATTGGCCAGCATCAAATTTTTGGTTTAGCTTTGCAGAATTTGCACATTTTTATATGAATAAGTTAAAAAGGAAGAACCAAGAAAAAAGATAAGACTTGTAATTATGGGGTTAATCACTAAATTCCCATGCAGATATTGGCAGAAGATGAATGTCATCTTGGCTTGCCTTTAAAAATTGTGCAATTAAACTCCATTTTACATCAGAGAGATAGGATTGACATCAATTTATTAGCCACAATCACTTTGTATTAATCTCAAGTCCTTGTAAAGATGGATCATTACATTCTGTTTTATTATTAACAAGTACAAGAAGTAACCACAAAAAGGAGGAAGTTGCTGAAGTTTCTGTCTCATAAAAAAATGATAATGTGAGCTGTTTGGTAAAAGAGATTAAATCACACATGGAAAGTAATAGATTGGGACTACAGGAATTGGATCAATCAGGTCATATCCATCTACGGTCAGTTGACGGTGAACTGCTTATAACCTGAGGAGAAGAAAGATTTATTGCTTCAGGCTGAAACACATCTTTCATCGCTTCCTTGAGAGAATCGGTAGTTAATCCTTGTGCCAAGATTCTATCAAAATCACTTTGGTTGGTTTTCGTGGAAAAATTCTCTGTTTTGATCAGTTAATGAACTTATAGCTGATAGTTGTAGGAAAATTGTTGCTTCTCAGTAAGATTTAGACTGGGTAGTAAGAAAAAAATTGAATATCAAAAGATGAATTTTCTTCTAAAGAATTAAATTTTCATTAAAAAAACCATAAGTGCTGGTTGAAATTAATACAATTCTTGAATAGGACAAATCAGTTTTCTCATATTTTCAGACAGGTTAACAAACGTAGCCAAGGATGAAAATAGTTTAGTTTTCAACTCTTCAAGAGAGATCACTGTCAAAGCAAAAGCTGCATCACCTCTCTAATACTAAATGTAACATGGTTACTGTAACTGGTCTATGATTTGTCATGAGTGCATTATTAATCATAGGAGCATCAACACCTAAGCTTGAGCTTTAGGCATTTAAGTGTCGACCCTAATCTAACACCAGATTGTGACCTAGTACCGAGGTCTATACAGTTTGACAGAAATAAGGTTCAGATAAAGTTTAGTGTGCATTGGTCACTTTAAGTGTTTTGCTCTGACTGTGATATTAGTCACTGAAGCAATGAAGCTTGTAGGGATTGAGGCATTTTGTTGGGTTAACCCTAAACCCTAGTCTGAACCTAACTTACAAGCAAAGTCTATACCTTACTTTAGAATGAAAGCCCAGAGCAAAAGTCTGGTCACCTTCCTTACACCAGGGGATGTGCATGGGTCACTGGAGCTAATATATGATTTGACTATGAGTGTAATATTAGTCATTGAAGCATTGAAGCGAAGGCAAGGGATTGGGGCTTATTAGATCGGATTTTGGCGCCAGGCTGAATGGACCTAAGGGACTTGCGCGTAGTGAATGAGGTCATGGAGGTATTTTTAGACCAATGAGTTATCCTCGTTTAGAGGTCTGGTTTATGTAGTGAGTGTTTTTGCTGTACCAAAGGCATTGCTTGGGGTCATGTTAGGTCTGGTGTGGGATAACTTGGTTTATAAGGTCAGGGTAAACTGTGAGGTGTTGTGCGAACATTGGAGATCGATGTAAAGTCATATTTGAATTCCTAGCTTCATAGTGTATTGTCAATCAATAAATTGATCAAATGAAAGCAAGCTCAAAGCAAAAGTTGTATTACTTCTCACACCAAATGTTTACAAGGGTCACTGAAGGCAAAAAACCCCCATTTTTTCACTTTAAGGGGGGGGGCTACATTTCACAACCTATAACCTAAATTAACAATATGATAAGCTTTAACATTGTTGTGAATGGGGATATGTGGGGAATTTGTTTTATTTTCCTGGGCGCTTTTGAGCATGGGAGGAGGGGGCAAAATTGCTGTGAGCCCCCTCAGTTGTAATTATTTCCCTCAGTCACTGTGACAGGTCCATGATGGCTGTGACTACCATAGTACAGGAATATCTACTATTCAAGCTGGAACATCGGTCAATTACATTACGACAATCATATAGCGGGATGAATGTAAATGGGGTTTTTGCAAGCTTGGATTAAAACCACTCAAGATGTCCATTTCTAAATTGCACTCAACATTTCTTTGTTCCCTGTTCCCTTTTTGTCTAATTGGCACTAGGCCTGATTGCCAGAAGGTCTATAAATGACCACTTTGGGCCATTGTCACTTGGTCACTTAATTTACCTTTTTAAAGTCAATATACCATTTTATCTTAACTGAAGTGAAAGTAAGCCCAAGAAAATTGGAATTATTTGCCCGTATTCTGAAGTTGGGTTTAACTTAGACCATGGTCTAACTCTGCTAAAATAATGGGAAGCCGAACGTTTCAAAATTTTGTTTACAGTGAATGCTTCTCATGTTTACTGTTCTCTTTACTTATTCTTTAAGGGTGAAGACAGCTGTCATACTTATCCTTCCCAGTCAGCTGATAATGTTTTGGGAGTAAAATGAGCTGATACTTTGAACCTCTACTGTTAGAGATTTATGTAACAACTGGCTTTCCATAGTTAAACCTCAACTTAAAACCAGAGTTTAAATTAAACCCGACTTCAGAATACGGGCAATTGGTTTTAACCAAACAAGATATGAGATGAACTATTTATTATATAGCAAGTGAAAATAAGACCAAATGGTCAGTAGACTGATGGGTTGTAGTAAGAATGATGTTTGGCCATGTGGAAATGAATATCTGATAATTAGACCGAATGGTTTTAGACTTATCAAGACTGTGCCTAGTAATGAGTAATGTACTAATTACTTATTTCTGGGATTAACTGGAATTCTCAAAATGAAACAAAAGCATTATACCACACATAAAAATTCATTAAAGGACAAGTCAACCCGAACAAAAAGTTGATTTGAATAAAAAGAGAAAAATCCAACAAGTATAACACTAAAAATTTCATCAAAATCGGATGTAAAATAAGAAAGTTATGGCATTTTAAAGTTTTGCTTAAATTCACAAAACAGTTATATGCACATCCTGGTTGGTATGCAAATGAGAAGACTGATGACGTCATCCACTCACTATTTCTTTTGTATTTTATTGTGAGAAATATGAAATATTCTAATTTCCTCATTGTCAAGTGAAACAATGATTAATTCCTCCATGAACATGTGGAATTAGCATTGTTTAATACTATATGGTTCAGTCAAGTTGATTCTTATTGTCAAATCTGTAAAAAAAAATAAATATTGTATAATTCAGACAATAAAAAACAAAAGAAAAAGTGAGTGAGGGACATCATTGACTGTCTCATTTGCATGTCACTGAGTTGTGCATATCACTGTTTTGTGAAAAATAAGCGAAACTTTGAAATATCATAATTTTCTTATTTTACATCAGATTTTGATGAAATTTTCAGCATTATGCTAGTTTGATTTTTCTCTATTTGTTCAAAACAACATTTTTCTGGGGTGGACTTGACCTTTAAATGAAAGTCTTTGGAAAGTTTACTTGACTTTAAAATCCATTCTTCTGTCTTTCAGGGAGACTAGAGAGACGGTTAGGGGAACGGGAGACTGGCAGGCAGCACCGCTCACCTCTCCAACGACAACACAGTGAGGACGAGGCCGGCCGGAGCTCTGGGGATGATGAGGAAGAGGAGGAGGAGCAGGAGGAAGGAGTAAGTTTGGAGGCTGAAGTGAGGCATGCGTTGAGAGATCGGAACGATGGCAGACACAAGATGTCAAGAAGGATGTACGCTGATGAAATAGAAGATGAGATTAAAAAGATAAGGTAGGAAAACATGACGGATTCTTATCCTCACTTTCACGCATGGGTAGAATTCATCTTAAAAAAGTTGATTAGTTCAATCAGCTTTAAAGTTGATGTGATATTTTCAGACACAATTTTTTCTATGGTATCATTGGTTTCATTGCACTGTAAAACTACATAAATAACAGCATGAGCTCTGAGCCATTTGTGATTTAAGAAACAAGATGAATTTGGGAAGAATAGAGCAACAAGTATGCTATCTCTGGTTGCAATGGTTCTATGTTTAGAACCCCCTCACCCTTTTCCTTCTATTCTTTCCTCAATTATTTTTTTGTAGAGATATGGTGGTTTAGAGGATTTGTCACTGAAATTATAAGGAGATTTCTTCTATATTTAGAGCTTCTCACCCATTTTTTTCTGTTTCCTTCCCATGTTGATTCCTGTTGCACCTGTTTGAAATAAATGCTGCTATCAGCAAACAATGCTGCAAGTCTGTCACAATCAATTTGTGAAATGACTTCATCTGTTCATTTCATGTAATACAACATTCTACCCCTGTTTTGCTCCATTTTACCAGGGTGGAGGAAGTGTCATTTATATTGAATTCTCTTTGCCATTTAGCCAGCTTGAATTTACCATGCTTTATTACTTTAGGTGAAAATCATGTAACAAAGACAATTTATTCATACACAGAACCTTTATATCAAACCCATTGAAGAAATGTTGCATGCAATTTTGGAGTTCGGAATTGGACTACGAACACCAGGCTCTATGAACTTGAGGGATATATTTCACTTGTAATAATATTGCGACCAGAAGATAAGGGAGATATAAATTATGCCTTATTGAAAACAAGAATATGATTAATATTGTCCTGGCTACTAGTAGCAGTTTATAGACAAGCTTACTGACAGTTTTTCTGGAAGATTTTTCAAAGATTTCTTTAGCTAGATCATTCATTTTTTAGTGCTCATACTGAGCTCAATCTGTCATTTTTCAACACATTAGAAAAATGTGGTTTCATGATGGATAAGCAATTTATTAAGAATGGATGAGTTTGTGGATGGTGTTATTGTAACATTCAGGAGATAAGATCTGTCATTTTCTCATGTGATCTTCCTCTGCCATATATTTAGAATGTTAGAAGTGTGTTGAAATGTTGTTTCGGAATGGTCAGCTTCCTGCTTGTTTAATGAAGATTGTAAGATGATTAGGGCAGTAGTGTGCTGACAAACACCTACAATGTCAGTTTGTATTGTGTTATCATTTGTTTTTTTTCACTGAAAATATTATTTATTCCTATCCACTCAACTCCTCTTTCGTTTTCGTAATCTTCCCCTTTTCTCTTCCTAACCCCGTCTTTGTCTCTCATCCTCACTTATTTCATCCCCTGTGTCGGTTTCTTTTCATTTTGTTTCATATAGCCCCACTCCTCCCATTTCTCTTTATCTTGCTTTCTCGCTTTTTCTTCTCTACCTATCTCCCCTGAATCCCCTCACTATGTCCCCGAGTCCCCTCACAATGTCCCCGAGTCCCCTCACTATGTCCCCTGGATTTCCTTCCTGTATCTCTCCTCTTCCTCCTCTGCCACTACTTCCTGCTCCATATCTCTCCCCTTTTTCTGTCCCCATTTCTCTTCTCTCTATATATTCCACCTCCCATACTTATCTATAAACCTCTGTATCACCTTTTCTTTATATAATTTCCTCTGTAAAAGCTTCTTGTTCTGACGAAGATCTCTTTCCCATTGTTACATTGTACATGTTCTGTGTTGAGTAATTCAGATCAGCATAGAGGAAACATGAACCTCAGTCAACTGTCAAAATGACAGTTACTATGTGATCCTTCCCTCTGCTCCTGTACGTATATTGTCACTAAACAGCTCACTGCTGCTGAATGTTGTTGCTTGCCTTCACCACGAGTTTCACCTTGCGTGCTTCGTGGAGGGGACACCTATCTGGCTAATATTTGTGGTGGAAATTGGGCTCATTTCCCCCACTTGAGCGTAAACCCATTAGGGAATATCCCGTCTGCCGTGATACCAGGTCATGTGACCCCGAATGTGCCGCTGATGAAACATGAGCCTTTAACGACGCTCTGCCGAGGATGTGCCAGCTACGTTTACGACAAGTAAAAAGTTCAATTGGGCAAATTACTTTTGACATTTACCTGTTTATGATCTTTGCTTTATCTTATAATGTCAGTGTAAATGGTTTGGGAAGTTGTTCCAACTCTACTGTTTTTTCTTGTTCAACTGTCACCATGTCTTTGTCATCTCCTCTGCCTCTTTCTACCCTACCACCCCCCCCCCCCCACCCCTTATTCATCTTTGCCCTTTTCAAGTATATTGATATTTGGTTTGGAAATGTACAAGTCCTACACCTTTCAATCATCCTGCATATAAATGGCTAAAGAATTCATTTAGTTATCTCAAAATGTTGAGGTACTTCCCCTTTAATGGCTAACATTATAACTGAGAAACTTACACTTTTGAAAAACTGTAGATGGGGACATTTTCAGGTAATTTGTTTGATAAAAAAAAATTATTTTAAAATGCAAACATATTTTTTGTCTTTTTATGGGTATGGTTTACGGTTCCTGACTGCTAAGAAAGGAAGCAACTCATCAGAAATTTCCCTTTCAAACTCTTTACTTTTTTATAATTACTCAACATAACTTGAAGTGTATTAAAGCTACACTTTGTTTTTATATTTACTTTTAATAAATTGTGTATCATTTCAGATCTTTAAATCAAAAGTTATTGGGCCAAACCACAGAGAGTGTGCAATCGCGCTGATAGGAAAGTGGAAATGGCTGGTCAGTTCAAAAACATTTCCCAATCAAATTAATATAGCTACACCGTCAATCAAGAAATGGAGCCGTGCTGTGTGATGACTAAGTTCTTAACAGACTAAGCTCTCGATTTTCTTGTTTTCTTTAATCCGACACATTAAACAGGTGAAGAGATGTGGCAACAAACTTTTTGCTGGCAGTAATCAAACGATAAATAGAATACAAGGAATGGGGAACATCAAACCTTGAGCTTTTCTATCATGTATCTGTCTCGCTGTAACTACTCGTTTACCTGTTAAAAATCCCTAAATTCATCCTTGAAGCATTTAATAAATATGTATATTTTATCTCTTTATTTATATCCCTCTTTACCTGATTACATTGATACTTTTAATCACTACACACCCCCTTGGAAAAAACTGATATGACAAAATTGTAGGAGGAAAACATTTGTAGGAGGAAAATTATTACTGCTTTTGTCCATGAATACCTTTTTTTTCAACCCCCCCCCCCCTCCCCATTGACAAAATAATGCTACAGGCTCCTTTGTTATTGCAATGATTGTTGAATTCAACTTTTAGTTATGTGTAATTTGGCAACATTCGTGTGCTAATGGTTTTAAGGAAGTCTGTAAAACAGATGAGATTACTATCGGATGTTTTGATAAAATTTGCTGGTTTTATTCTCAAAGAGCAGTTTATATGACAGAGTCAGAAATGTAACAAAGAAATAGAAATGAGACATACGTGTACATGACCCTTGTAATGTTGTTTGATTTTCTTATTACCCTGGTAAGGTGACCTCCTTTTCAGAACCCAGATATTTTGACAGTAGTGAATGACGGGGGATCTTTAAGGTGAAATAACATGCAGATATTGAATTGGATAGGTGTATAGGAAGAGAGTTTATGTATGTGGGTGAGGGTGTGTCACTGTGTGTGTGTGTGTTTGAGGTCAGTATGCAGGGGTAGTCTTCATAGAGAGTTTGTAGCCATTTAATGAGGAGAATTGTACCATCGTTCGTTGCTTCTGATTTTTCAGGTCCTTTCATCCCATAGAGTGAGTGCATGGTGGAACTATAGGCATAACAAGCTTTGTTGTGTAAACTACAAAACTACGGAGCATGAGTAACCAAAGTGCACTGAGAAGCCTCATGATTGCTTTTGGAATGTTAGATCATCTTAAAGAATACTGTCACTGTTCAAAAGAATGAACTGCCATGTGTATATTCTGTTTAAAAGGATGTTATATGTTGCCATGTTAGCAGTGCTATATGGGTTCCATGATATTTGCTCCGCTGCAAATTCTGCATATTAATGGAATGATTAACTTCAACCCTGGATTTAACAATATACCCTATCCTAAACATAAAACCATATTGCAACCCTAACCATAACTCTAGTTCTTAGATAAAATAAAGTCCGGAGCAATTGTCAGCAGAGCAAATGTCGTGCCACCGTTATATGGAGCCTCCTCAAAATTTTCTCATTACTGTATATCTGTTTATGCTATCATTGTTTGCATTAATAATTTTTTTTTTCACTGAGGAACTCCAAAACACATTCATGAGTTATTGAATTGACACTGCACAATATTTTGCCAGAATGTATTGATTCCAGATATATGTACACACACACAGCCAAGTCAAGTTTAGTTGAAATAAAACTGACGCAGATATTTTTTACAGATTCTTCACTTTGGAAGTAATTTATCTTAGATTCTGTAAACCATGACTGGATAATGGTTGTCCTAACTGCTATTTTATTTCTGGAAACTAGATTAAAGTTGCAGGAATAGTGATGGGAATGGGTTGTAAAATTACAAAGAGATTGAATTTGAAACTTAGTAAAACTTATTTCTAAACCTATGGCTTTATTGTTTCTTTGTTTTAGTCCTAAATGAATTAAAAATTTCAAATAAACCAAAGATGTGTATTTTTTTTCTTATTTTCTGTTTGCGTCACAGAGATACTGTTGATGTCCAGCAAGCCACTGAACAGGTTGTGACTGATGCACGGGAGAGATTAAGACAGAGCCAAGGTCAGGGTCAAGAGAGACTGTCAGTCAAGAGTCGTCTAGGAGCCCTCGTTGGTCACTCAGTGACCCCTGCCCCATCCATGGAAAACCTCAAGGTGATCCTAGATGTCAATGATCGTGTGTCTGAAGGTTGGCAAAGTAGCGAAGAGGAGGAGGGCAGCGAGTCATTTCATGAGGACGTAGACTACGAGAGTGATGAGATTGACCTTGGCAATGACCTGAGGTCAAGGTTGAGTCGCAGGAAACCTGAAACATCCCAATTTCGACCCGGGTTCAGAGAGTCCGACACAAGACCAGCCTTCCTTGAAAATCTTCCCTCCCTTCAAATTGAGATCAGAGAAGAACACTGAAACAACTTAACCTTATGACCTTCATCAAGGTCAAGTGGGTCATTTATTACACCAGAGGAGAACATGAACTTTGCTATGCTGACCATGAACTGAACTGACCTATGACCTTCTAGGTCAAATGGTTATTTTTTTAGATAAGAAAAGAATGCTAATAATTGCAATAGGGTGACCCTGAATTGAACTGACCTTTCTCGGGGTTGAATGAGTCATAAGTTATATCCAAGCAATAGTTTGAGCCAAGTCGCTGCTCATTCTTTTTTTTCATCCCTAGGATTTTGATGGTATCTAGTAAATTATTCTCCCCCCCCCAAAAAAAAAAAATGAAATGTCTACACATGTGCCCATTAAAACAAACATTTTAGGAAGGGATTTTATGATTGATGCAATACAATCAATCGTAAAAAACAGTCCTATTATGAATTGTTTAGCATTGTGCAATGGGGCCTGTCTTATTATTAGAAGTTGTCATTAATAAATGTCAATCTCAGATGGAGATAAATCTTGATTCTTATAGATAAGTACACAGTTGAAATTAATCTTAATTTGAGATTCATCCCATTTTGAGATTAATTCTAAGAATCAAGATGTGATTGTGAATTTAGATTTGACCCTGACTTGGATCATTCATAAATGTGAAGTGAATGGAGCTTAATTGAATTTGCCACTCTTTGAGTTAAATGCCTGGCTGGATACTGCTTTTCAAAAAAAAATATTGACCAGCAAATGTATTGTTTGTATTTGAATATCAAATGTTTGTTTACATTCTTTTGTTAATTTTTAGATAAATTAAAGTTTTGTTAATTTTTAGATAAATTGCATACAGCAACAAGGTTTACTTGTGTTAAATAATTTTAGATTGACAAGAAGACTTGAATCAGTTAGGAAAGTTGCAACTAGAAAAAAATGCTATGTAACTTTGTTAACTTTATTATTACATATAGTTGCATGTTAATTTTAATTATTCTTTTTGAGTTTGAGTTCTTTACTTTTTTTTGGGGGGGGTAATTTTTTTTCCATGATGAGTGCAATGAAATTGGATTCATTCTAAATCACCAGTAATCAAGATTTTGATATTCAAGTTATTCTTTGTGAATATGAAAATGCATTGTAAAATATAACAAAATAATGTACAAAGTGGGAGGGATGCATTTTTGTACAGATTATAAATTTTCATATCTTTCATACATTCTTCTGTATATAAAGAGTAATGAAATATTGAACCTCCATTTATAACATTTTGTATGGAAGATGAGGAAGTAGAATTCTGGACTGAGAAAACAGAAGTTGACTGTATATTTTCATATTTCAATTGAAATTGATTATTTAAGGGGGTTTGTTATTGATGATTTTATAGTTTTGATATATATTTGGGGGTACTTAGGAATTTTGAAATTGTAAGACAACTATTGAATTGTCTTTGTTTTCCTTTTTGCTTATTACAATAACCGTGTGTTTCATTTCTGAATGATTAACTTTAAAGCATTTGACCAATTTGAATAAAGATAAAATGAGAGTTTAAGGTAAGCCACCTGGCTTGCTGGTTTGCTTTAACCCCTGATGAAATGGGATCATTGCCATCTTCTGAACGACACCTTTATCAATATATCTATAAACTTACATTAATACCAAGTGGTTCGTATCCATCCCTTGCTTGTGAAAGCAATACACCATCTGAAGACGGTGTAGTTAAGTAGATTGTCAGAACCCCGGTTTCTGAAGTTAGTCTGTCATCTCGACGATGTAGTTTCGTAGAACTTTCGGGGAAGACTTCATTTAAAAAAAAGCCAAATGCTCTAATCAAAAGCCTTTTTTTTTCTTTATAAATAATTAAGGATAACTTGTTGAATGTATTTGAAATGAGAATGTCTCAAGTGCAATATATGCAGCATTTGCTTTCTTACAGTAAATGTAGGATTCTATCATTCTTGTTAACTATTACTATTGCATTTATAAATTAAGGTCACATTTTATGTGTAGTTGGCTCCGTTATCTGATTTTGATTCATCCAGTCTCCTCTCCTAACCAGTCCCTTCTGACTAGTTTAGTTCACTCCCCTTCCGGTTCAGCTAAAACCTTTTTATTATTATTTTTTCACTTTTTTTCATACAGAAAGACATCTTTGATCATTCAAAATTACTCACATCACCAAGGAAATTAATATTTAAAACAAACAGACCTGTATGAAAAATAATAATGCATTTTCTCAAGTGCTCACTTCCACTCTGAATAGTCTTGTTTAGGGATCAATTGTTATGATTGCCATCGGAGAGTTCGATCACAGTTACCATCTTGGCAAACAAGGATTTCAAGATATAAATATTCCTGCTAGGTTAATCATTTTCATTTCCTGGGTCAAGGGCAGCACAGTATTGATGTTATTCCTGCTGAAGAAAATTGGTGCCATGGCTGTGATTATAAGCCAAGACTCTAATCTAAAGGCCAGATCAGAGATAGAGAATCACAATGTCATAGAAATGATGTACATCTACATTACTCTAATAATGTTGATGTGCTCCAATCCCATTGAGCTCGGAAGCCTAGGATATTAAGTCAGGTTGAATACAATCAATGATTTTATACCACCAAAAATAGGTTCTTATGAAGTTAAGAAAAATTGTTTTAAGGGGTTGTGTTATTATTAGTTCAAACTTAGGTGGAAGATACTATATAGTATTATAAGTCTGTTTTTTCAAGTTGTGTTCTTTCTTTCTTATATACCTCATGAGAATGTTGTATAACTTTTGTACGAAAGATAAGAATTCAAGTTTATGAAACGTGTGCCAGTGACTGGCTGATGTAAATAAAACGGCAAAAAGAAGTGAACTTTTTTGTGGAATTTAGTATCTGTGTGGTAACTTATCATCATAACTATAACCATCATCTGTCAAGACTATCATCATCATTGCCACCATCACCACCAATTTCCATCATCCCCACTACTATTTGCTAGTAAAATACTGGAATAGCATTGTCAGCATGAAAAAGAAGTTAGAAATTGGAACTACCTACCGGTATGCATTTTAGTCAGACTCAAACACAGACCAATGTTCAACTCGGGCGAATTCATCTCTCAGGCATACTGCCCTACTTTGACAAAAGGAGGCAAGAAACACCTTTCTGGTAACCAAGACTGAGATTTTGTGTTTACATTCTACAAATTGATTTCTTCATCCAGGCAAAATAACACAAAAAACACTATTGGGCTGCTAAGTATGAGATATGGCTGGTTTGTTAACCATTGTAGTGATGTATTGGTGTCTGTGCAAATCAAAGACATCTTTTCTTCTTTTACAGGAAATTAGTTTGTTTCTTGCCTCCTTCTGCCATTGTACAAAGGCATAGATGCAATAGACCAAACATTGTTCATGAATCAAGAGAAAGAATGAATAAGAAATAAACAGGAAGAATACAAAAGAAAAAACTTAATTTATTTCATATAATCTGTAACAAATACCATTAAAAGATTTACTACTTCATTGAATATATAGCATCTACACAATACATTGCAGATTTCATAACAACCACAATGTAAATATTGAAAAAACCTTCAGCTGATCAACCCAATTCATGGGATGTTAAATGACTTAAAGTAAACAAACCTTAATCTTTACTGTACGTGGGTGTGCCATTTTGTGTGTGAAATTATACACCACTTCAACATGGCAGGGCATTGAAATGCACGTTTTTGAAAATTCATTTTTAGTCATTTTCCAAAAGTATCTGATTTTAAAATGATTTCTGTAGAGATCAAATACAAACATGGAAACTGGTCCAGATTATGCCCATTCATTTTATTTGGCAAGCAGGATTACGCTCCTTGGCCCTAAGTTACGCAAGAGTGTACGATCAATTACAAAAAAAGTAATGGCCAATTTTTATTTACTGCATTTTGTTCCCAAATATCCAGCTTCAACTAAATAACATTGTTTCAAATAAGCAATTGATCAAAATACAAAGTGACCCATATTGTCTTTCACACAGTATTCTTGGTAGAACAGGCAACACTTCCTAAAACTGGGAGAGAGCAAAATGAATGGTACTATAAAAAAAGGTTACAAATTCTCTGCATCGTGCATGCAAAACAATCAATACTCACAGCAAGGCTAAAAAGCCAACCAAGCAAACTTACAATCATTGATCCATTTCCCTTTCAAAAAGGGAAAAGGGGAAAATTTTATACAGCATACATGCATAGAAAGCGTGCCAATTGGTAGATTTGCAGTCAAATGTCACTCAAAACTTTAAAATTCTCTCACTCCCCTTTAATTTCTTCCTATCTATAGTTGGTCTTCAATATTTTAATGGGAAAACTTGAGAATACAATATAAATTTAGTCATTTACATATATCTAGTTTGGGATGATTTGATTCTTCAAATATTTACAACAGGTTAAACTTAGCACAAAGGATTTATACTGACAGGACAAAAGTTTAGATAAGAGTTAGACAGTATCTAAAGATTTGCTTCATGTTTAGAATACTTCAATATTTTACTATAAAAGACATTAAGATTAATTAATGATCTTTGCAAAAGACATACAAAAGTGTTGATTACTGTTTTACTGTCAAAATCTAATGTCCTCAATCATATATGAATTGATCTATGTTAAAGTACACATCCAAAAGTACAAATTGTAATATCACTTTATTATATCACATAGTTCCAAAACCATATAGAATATACATGGGAAAAGGTACAGAAGGAAAATTATAACAATTAATTTTTTATGTTGAAAAAGTTCAATCTTTAACCTCTACCAATGGTGATTAAAATTCAGTTATGGACCACTTGCTAGGCAAGGGTATACCGAAAGAAATTAATACTGAATGATAATCAAATAAAGGTTATTCAATAACGCATGATATAAAAGCATTTGGACCAAACCATTGCCTCCGCAAATCAATCATTTAAAGGTCAAGTCCACCTCAGAAAAATGTTGATTTGACTAAATAGAGAAAAATAAGACAAGCACAATGCTGAAAAGTTCATCAAAATCAGATGTGAAATGAGAAAGTTATGACATTTCAAATTTTCGCTTATTTTTAATAAAATAGTTATATGAACGAGCCAGTTATATCCAAATAAGAGGGTTGATGATGTCACTCACTATTTCTTTTGTTTTTTATTGTTTGAATTATACAGAATTTCAATTTTAAGGAATTTGATGATTATGACCTCCTTGCCTGAAGCACATTATTTCAAAATAAAGGAATTCCACTTGTTAAGGGAGGAATGAAACTTCATTTCACATGACATTATCGAGAAAATAAAAATATTTCATATTTCATATAATAAGATACTGAAGAAATAGTGATGTCATCAGTTCCTTCATTTGCATACCGACCGAGATGTGCATATAACTGTTTTGTGAAATGAAGCGAAACTTTAAAATGTCATAACTTCCTTATTTTACATCCGATTTTGATGAAATTTTCAGTGTCATGCTTCTTGATTTTTTCTCTTTTTATGCAAATCAAGTTTTTGTTGGGGTGGACTTGTCTTTTAAGAACAGCATATAGAGTAACGCACACACACACACATCATAACCATTGGTATTAAACAATATTGCAACTATTCAACAGCTTCCATCTCCTTGGTCTGTCATCTCAAAGTGGTCAAGTAGAAACATCTTTTACCATACAGTCTCCACATGGTTCAACTAAAATATACATAGGCTTGACATGACCTATACAGGCTATACTTGGCATACCTATTATACAGAAATGCTGGGGTCATTCATAAAGCCATTTGTACAGTCATTTGTCTTTAAAAATAAATGTACAAATAACTGATTCAGGTATGAAGTGCTTACATGCCAGTCTAATAAGATTTATCCTGATGTTCTAGCAATATTTGTATATATTCAAAACGATTTTTATGTCAATTGTGGAGAATGAATCTCCAAACTAACTACATAAACCCCATTCCACAGTATGGAGACCCTTGAGATACGACTGAAAGGTGGAAAGCTGGCAAGGTCTTTCAGCACTCTTATAGATTACTGAAATTAGTGGTCTCTGTTGGATGGCTCTAAAAACCTGACAGCTTGACTGATTCTTCTTGTCTCACTGATCTTAGACTGGTCCCAACAGTGATCTTTAAATGGTCTTTCAGAGATCTCTTGCTCTCTGTAAAATGGAGGTATTAACATCTGCATATATTCAACTTTGGCTATGAGTATCAATGTGTCAAACATTGACTAAGAAACCCGATTTGACTTTCAAGTGTCCAGTCATTTGTATATTCGTTCACAACCTCTCACAAGAAGCTTTGAGAAAGAAACTCTAGATGATGAAACTGGCAAAAAACTCTTAAATTCTGTATCATTGGATATCAATCGATATGTTTCATGAAAGAGTGGCAGGCACTGCATTACATTACCCCCCCCCTCTCTCTCCTTTTCATACAATATAAAAAATTATGACTGATAGCACTGTCAGTGCTCACGAGTGATGACTGATCATCTCTCATGGTCTATCATCACTTGTGATCACGTTTGTGCTATGGATAGCAAGTTAAAGTAATGTCTGAATGACTTGTTACTGATCACCACTAGTTATAAATGGGCATAGCTTAGACTGTGCACTATTCGCATTATAATGTGTTATACATCACCATAGGCTACGTACATTGTGATGCCTCATACATCACAATGCTGCTGAGGAATAGTCAAATGTGTTGCCCATCGCAAAAGGTGATGACATCTGGTTAGCTTGTCATTGATCACCTGTTGAAATCTATCAAAAGTGGTATCATTTAAAAGAGACCTGTTTGATCTCCACAACTCAACATTGGCATCTCAATATAATGGTTGGTATTTGCAACAGTGAACTTTGTAATTCAAATCAATGGCTTGAAGTATGGATAGCCATATGGAGCAAATATATTCATTATAAAATGCTCCATATGTTTACAGGAATTCAGTCTTACATTTACAAGGTCAAGAAAAGACAAGAATAAGAAGAAACCAATTGGATAGTTCTAATACAATTACAGATGTTTGAGACTTTCGGTATCAAACTTGGTGTAAAGTCCAACATCTTCTGTGGCCGACTTATGCCAAAGATATGGCTATTTATACTAGACCAACGATTTAAACTGCAGTTGACCTTAATACATTTTCAATATGGTCAATGGATTCATCAAGATTTTACAGGGCTCCCAATATGGGATATCATAAATGACTTTCAATAAGGCAACTTGTTGGTTACCTTAAACATTTGTTTCCTCTTCATACATTGGCTGGCATGAGATGTCACTTGAAGGGGTCTATAAGGGATCTAATTCTCTTATTCAGGTGAAAAATAGGAAGTATTAAAGGTTTACCACAACCTTAAAGTGTATATTCCCTATACAATTTCCACATCATGATCACTGCAGAGGTTAGAGCAAAATCTTCATGGGATATAAGGCAGGTGTCTAGAAAATCTTTTTTGCTTCTAAAACAATCCCAGAACAATGCATGGATCAATGATGTCCAGGTTCCAACACAGGATTTGAATCCATGACCTTACATAAAATAAAACATGACCACAGTGATACGTTCTCACTAACACTCTCTTGTAGTAAAGCATATATTCCTTGTGTGACAGTACATCAGATATCTGAGCAATGTTGACAGTCTTTGGACATTGGGGTCTCTTCTCACTGACACTCCCTCTGGTAATAAAGCATGTATGCCTTCTGTGAGAGAACATCAGATAGCTGTGCAGTGTAAACACTCTCATCTGACACACACAACCAATGTGAATTCAAAGGTTCATTCGGTTTACTAGGCCCACGCCGATATGTCAGAAAATGTCCAGAGAATGCATTGCCAACGTGAACCACAGCCGAAGCTAGCCTGTACTTGGATTCCATGGGTCTGGAGCTGTAGAATGTTCAATAATAATATTGGTATGCATTAATTTACAAGGAATGCCAAGCTTTTGAGATGCATATCTTCAGTTTATGAGCACGATAAGAATGGAACATTGGAAAATGTCTATTTCAAACTCCCTTCACTATTAAAGGGGAATGAAACCTTTGAAACAAATAGACTTGTGTAGAAACAGAAAAATCAAAGAATAAGAATAAAGAAAGTTTGAGAAAAATCAGACAAATAATGAGAAAGTTATGAGCATTTGAATATTGCAATCACTAATGCTATGGAAATCCTCCCATTGGCAATGCGACAAGGATGTGTGATGTCACTGATGAACAACTTTCCCTTTGGTGGACTATAAAATACCCTCAAAATGTCTCTTTTTGCTTTTTCTAATGATGATACAAACTCTTTATCCATGATGTATTCTTAAAAAATATGTAATACATGCCCTCATGTAGAAAGAACACATGATCTATGGATAGATGTGATAAAAGAGGCAATTCAAGTGAAATACATACTAAAGTAACGGGGAGAGTTGTTCACAAGTGACATCACACATCTTTGTCGCATTGCCAATTTACTATCTCCATAGCATTAGTGATCGCAATATTCAAATGCTCATAACTTTCTCATTATTTGTCCGATTTTTCTCTAACTTTTGTTTGATCCGTTTCTTTGATTTTTCTGTTTTCACACAAACTATCTTGTTCCAATGGTTTCATTCTCCTTTAAAGTTTACAGATAATCAATCTAACACATACCCAGAATAAAATATTTGGCATATATTATTCGATTTTAATAATATATTATATTATTTGACTTTAATAATATATTTGACATATGAATGAAGAACAAGTTTTAAAAATATATTATGATTAATATTATGATATATTATTATGATTAGTGGAAAACTTAGACTTTAGGTTATGGTTTGATGTGGATGCCACTGCTGAGAATCACCACCCATGTCTTGCTTCTGTTATTAAATCAATGAAAGAAAAAAATTATGGGTGTTTTGATTTATTCATACCTGTAATTGCTGACATCTAGATAACTATCTTTATCATCTTCTAGAGTTGTATTCTCAAGGTTCTGTGTTCTCTCCTCTTCCTTATCCTCCTTTTCTTCTTCTTCCTCTTCCTCTTGCTCTGTTGGTCTCCATCCTCCGCCTACCAAGCGTAATGATGCAGGACGAGATGGAGAGAGAAACCGGTCTCCAATGAATGAGTGATTCATTGACGATGAACCCGATCTTCAAAAGGTCAATCATGAGAAATGCAAAGATTTTAATTTACAGTATCTAAATGTTCTTTACTTCAAAAAGCGGTTATCAACTAAGAGCAAGGTAATTCAAGTTAATTTTCATTTCATTTTGAGACATTTAGAAGTGATTTGTAGAATTGAAATTTACTGCTAAAGTCTCTAGTTCCAAAGGTAAAATAAAGCAATCATCACAAATTATACATTGTCTCATCTACAATGAATGGGAGCTTTGGTAACAATAAACAAAACTGCATAATAAATCAAGGAAAAAGAAAATTTTCTATAGCAGACATTTGGATGTTCTTTGTGAAAGTGAACTTACTGCCAGATCTCTAATTCCAAATGCAATTATTAGCCAAAGGCAATTTTTTTATAACAAATAGTTTATTGTTCAATCTACATTGGTTGAGAGATTCAGTGATCAAGAACCTGATCTAAACTGGTCCATCAAATAATAGAAAAATCATTTTCTAAAAATTCCTACTAAAAGTCTCCAAATCCAAAAGCAATCATGACAAATAATAAATTGTCTTATCTAAAATGATAGAAAGATTCTGTGACTACGAACTAAATCTGCACAAGGTCAATGAAAGTAAAGAGGAAAACAGATTATTTACAGACATCTAGATTTAATTTATAAAGTTGTCATTTGTACAATGATCTCTAGGTAAAAAAACAAGGGTATCAGCATCATTTTATATTTCATACAATATGAGGTTGCTACATGTAACTTTCCCATTACTCAAAAACAACAGTTTTCTGAGGAACCCTCAAACTTTTAGCAGCCCACAGACAACCACAATTTCACATATTGAAGGAACAATTTGAATAGACATACACTCAAGATGATCTCTCTGGCTTCCATGGCTGAGACATATTGGAACAATTGCAATTCAGTATCAGACAGTACCTGATCATCGAACAGCAGTCTATGTACTCACTTTTTGGTGGTTATTGTTTTCTGATTATTTGCAAGTGCTGTTTGCTGAACCAGTCGCAGTGACTTGGTGACACCTATGCTTCCATTATTACAGGTTGCGTTGACCGATGCCAGCCGGTATCTGCTCATATCAAGGACTTCAGGAAACATGATGTGTTCCTCTCTCCTGAAAGGAAGACCATCGGTTTGCCAACCAACACGCTGGATGTGAATGCAAAGACACTGGGGTAGCTGAAAGCAAGTATACAAACCATCAAATTATTAATTGATATGTTAAGGATAGATAATAGATAGATTTTTGCTTTGACAACAAACTATTAATTATTGATTGTTTGAAACTCAGAAAAATATATAATGAATTGGATGTGAATTAGAACTGAAAACACACAGCTAATAATAGAAAGGGCTAGTTTCATACAGACATAGAATTAGGGTAACTTTGGAAAAACCATGTCACGTCACCATGAAAACTGTTGTGTTTTGCCTCCATCTGTAGAGTTACCCAACTCGACGACTAAAGAAACAGTCTCAGTCAAGGATATAATATTTTGTCAACTATTTAATACAACCAGCCCATGTTTCCCGGCATATCAATCCAACTCAAGAGGGCGCATACTGCTACAATGCTAACATTAATTCATAATGTTACAACAAGTGGAATGCCTCTGGCCGTCTCACCTGCATCACGCGGTTCAATATAGCAGCAGTGCTGACTTTGAATACTACTCTAACTCGCTCAAGATGTTCAGTGATACATGGTTACTCTTATGTCCACTTTTTATGAACTAGACCAATAAACTGACAGAGATTTGATGGTTATTCAACAAAAAACCCAACATGGCCAAAGTTCATTGACCTTACATGACCTTTGACCTTGATCATGTGACCTGAAACTCGCACAGGATGTTCAGTGATACTTGATTACTCTTATGTACAAGTTTCATGAATCAGATCCATAAACTTTCAAAGTTTTGATGGTAATTCAACTGATACACCCACTTCGGCCAAAGTTCATTGACCTTTGACCTTGGTCATGTGACCTGAAATGCGCACAGGATGTTCAGTGATATTTGATTACTCATATGTCCAAGTTTAATGAACTAGACTAATAAACTTTCAAAGTTATGATGGTAATTCAACAGATACCCTCGATTTGGCCAAAGTTCATTGACCCTAAATGACCTTTGACCTTAATCATGAGACCTGAAACTTGCACAAAATATTCAGTGATGCTTGATTACTATTATGTTCAAGTTTCATGAATCAGATCCATAAACTTTCAAAGTTATGATGGGAATTCAACAGATATCCCCAATTCGGCCAAAGTTCATTGACCCTAAATGACCTTTGACCTTGGTCATGTGACGTGAAACTCATGCAGGATGTTCAGTGATACTTGATTAACCTTATGTCAAAGTTTCATGAACTAGGTCCATATATTTTCTAAGTTATGATGACATTTCAAAAACTTAACCTCAGGTTAAGATTTCAATGTTGATTCCTCCAACATGGTCTAAGTTCATTGACCCTAAATGACCTTTGACCTTGGTCATGTGACATGAAACTTTAATAGGATGTTCAGTAATACTTGATTAACCTTATGGCCAAGTTTCATGAACTAGGTCCATATACTTTCTAAGTTATGATGTCATTTCAAAAACTTAACCTCAGGTTAAGATTTGATGTTGACGCCGCCGCCGCCGCCGTCGCCGCCGCCGTCGGAAAAGCGGCGCCTATAGTCTCACTCTGCTTCGCAGGTGAGACAAAAACCATGATTGTGCTTATCTGCTGTCATGTTTCATGTATTTGTATCTACAAAAGTAGATACCATAATGGAAAAGTTACCATAAAGTAATCATTTTTAAAATATATAATACAGGGTTCTAGGACTTGAAACTCGGATCTGTATGAATTATTTCCATATCAGTACACCTTATTGATATTAACATTCAAACAGAAACTGAAGTAAAGCCAATCCCCAAACAAACTTGAAAAAATAAAGAAGTAGAATTTTTAGAAAGTTTTTTTCAGAAAGCTAGTAGAACACAATTACAGTCTGGATATTTGCAGAGATCTAGGATACCTTTATTCACGATTTCATTTTCACACACCTGCCATGCTGGGTGAAATGTGACAAAAATCAACAGCAAAATATTCTAAGTTTCCAGTAATCAATACTCTTCTCACCTTGCTAATAGTCATCTGTTTTTGGAAGACTCTTTTACACTTTTTCCTGGACCTGGCCTGTGGACTTGTCCCTGGACTGCTCTCCGCACTCACCTGGGAACCACTCTGCCTGTCCCCATCTCCTTGCACCTTCCTCGCCCCGTCCCCTCCTCCTACTCTACCCCCATCTTCCTGGGGACTGGTGGATGTCTTACTGCATTCTACGCACTCCACATCATGGACCAGCTCAGTGTGGGTGAATCTCTCTAGAATGCAGTCTAAGGAGAGGGTGCGGAGAAGGGATAGGGTGGGGATCGGCAGGGACAGACAGTCAAAGCTGGTGTACGTCACAGGATTCTGAAAGAGAGAGTGAAAGTCACAATTATTAATAATAAAAACAACAATAATAATTATAAGAACATATCATATGACAGAAAAACTTAGATTTTTAATTCTAGATGCTGTTTAATGCACACAAATCATTAAATTGTACAGACATTAATGATGATGTCAACGATAATAAAAGCACTGATCGTGATAATGATTTTCATCATTATCAACAAAACCTCTATAAGTACCAATATCACCACCACCACCATCTTTCACCATCATATGTCACTTCCATATGTTGGAACAATGATTCTGGGTAAGAATAGTGGAAGTAAGTAACCATGTTCTAAACCAAGTTGATATGACAGATATGTGCCCACACTGTTTGTAAGATGGGCCACAAAGCTTTGCATACTACTTTACCTTGTGTCCACATATTGTACATGATAGGTGGTGGGCTAGGAGTCCCCTGAATGGTGAATCAACGTCTCTGATGGTCACTCGGGGCAAGTTGGCTTTGATGCTTGACCTCAGCCCAGAATGATTCACTCTACCATTAGGTACATGCTTCTGAAAATTCAGACATAAATGAAATAAAAACGCTATTGTTTTATTTGGTTAAAAGCACATCTTCAACAGTATGCTACCCCCAAATTTAATCATTGATTCATATTTTATGCCGATATTGATTCAGAGCCACCAATGCTGTCAATCAAATGACTTAAAATGCAACTTTTGACTATCAAGTTAATGGGGAAGTTTTGCTCAGTGATGTACGAAGTAATCAAGAATAGAGTAAATGTATTATCAAAGGTGACACAACATTTGCTACGGTCTTAATATCTCAGACGGCATAGGGTTAGGATTGTAGAGTTTTTGGTTTAGGGTTTATTTAGTTTTGGAGGTTATATTTTATGTTTGGCTTAACGTACAGATTTTCCATCGGAGCATGGAACCATTGTCAAATGCCCGTTATAACAGAGAACAAAAAGGAGACTGTCGAAAATTGGTACTCAAAACAGCAGTTTAGTTCATAATTATGGGGAAAAAATAGTCAGCTCTGAAATTTAGAAGAATGAAACTGCTGTCCTGGTTCACCAAATTTTACAAAGAATTTTTTATTGTTCTTTGTCATTTGACAATACATTCACTCTGTTTTTGGAACCTCTGTACATCATTGAGCGAAGACTACCAATCAACTGGTTAATATTACTTACCACTAGCTTTGGAGCTTCACTCAGAGGCAGAGGAGAGGTTGGTTGTTCTCTATCTTCACTTAATTCACTTAACAAAAATTGAAATAATTCGTGAGCATCCTGTAAAAAAAAAAACACATTTTATTCATTTATTCATTCATACAATAGCCTCCCGATATTACCAAGCCTATATGCAGTGAATTGAAACTTTGAAAGATAATTCACTTCCACAGAATTAAATCTATCATAAAAACTCATATTGTGCCTATGTATATTATGGATGAAATTTACAGTTCATGTCTGACCACATTATTTGGGTCCCAAATAATTTTTCTCTGACACTAAAGAATAGAAACTAAAACATGCATTCATTTCCATGAGAAATCCAATGTAGCTTAAAATGAAGACAGTTTAATAACATTACCCTATCAAAAGCTAATAATAACATTATAACATAAAATATATAGCCACCTTTGTCTTTAGTCATCATGGATGGAAAATTGTGCAATTTGTGTATTTCATAATACATGTGCTACTAACGTTTGTTATCATGAGATGTTTATGGGTCGACCAATGTCTCAGGATGAACATGAATGACATCACGATAAGAGCGAAGCTTCTGCACATGAATTATGATTTACATTGATGGATTACAAAAATTATCAGTAGTCTGTAATAGTACAGTATTTGTAACTATCATCATCATCATAAGCATCACCATCATCAATGACATCAACATTAAACTACAATCATCATTATACATATCACTGGTCATGACTTCTGGTAGAACTTTAAACCTAAGATCTGTGCTGGATCTAATTTGGTATTCCTACATACCTGCTGCTCTTGTCCTGGTCTCCAATTTCGATTATAGAGAGAATATAAAACCTCATGAGGTGAGTACACAGTAGAAGAGGAATAATCATTAACACCTGCAAAGGAAATATGAGAGGGGAGAACGAAATATAAATACAGACATTACTCAAGTTTGGGTTGAATGACAAAACAAATTTAGACAGATTCCAACAAAATTACATCAAATGTTTTAAATACAAAATATACCTAAATCTTATAATGATTCTGGTAGGAAATCGGTAATCACTCAGAAGTATGCAAAAAAGCAAAGCATTCTCTCAATCTTTATCCAATCCATTATCAATTCTTACTTGTATGCTTGTAAAATTGTGTGTTTATATTTGTAAGCAACTTCCAGCTGGTTTCAATTTTTACATTTGGTTTATCAGAACTCATTATAATAATAATAAAAGATTACTTCATTTTCAGTTTAAAGACTTTCTCTCTCTCACTCCTCAAATCCTACAATTCTGCTTTGAATATCTGATTCAAATCAACATAGTTTCAGCATGATGAAAAAATGTCAACATGAATTCCCTTCCCAATCCCATTCACTAAATTGAAATAAAACAAGTCCTGTTCACATTCCAAAGTTCCTGTATTACAAAGATTTAGATAAATTCCATTAGTCTTAACTAAACACTAATGCCGAAATTCTTTACCAGACATTGTACAAAATGTTCCTCCCCCCCCAAAAAAAAAAGAGGTTCAATCTAAATGAACCACCAGCAAGTGCTCATCACAATTAGGGAAGGACCCCATGTCCTTTCCAAAGAATGATTGTATTAAAATGCAATGCATATCTAGTAAACCCTGAAGCTCAATACTTAAACCCACCTTCTAAGGTTCGTGAGAGCCTGTAAGCCAGCTCATTGCCTCTTCCCTTGAAGCATCCTCTCCTAAGGGCTCTATTAAGCCAAGCTAAGAATGCTGGACATGCTGCTAAACTCTGTAGGATGGTGTTCAGGTAACATGTGTTACCCAGATTCTCTAGACCAGCAACTTTTCCTGTGGGATGAGAAAGGTAAAAAAATATGGTGTAATTTTAGTCATTTCATCAAAGGCCTGAAAAAATGCAGCCTTTCTCATCGAACTCCTTGAATTATATGTAAAGTGAATGAGTGCACAGGTATGGGATGCCAAGGCGTCTAAAAATGACTAGCCGCAGTTTGTTTGCAAGAATTATATGTTACTCAAATTTTTGTTAGATTTTGAGGGGGACAAGTGCAGAGTACTCCAGCACATTTATAAAGGAGGCAGACAGAAACTTCTCAACGACTAGAATACAGAGTGTGACCATTCAATTTTATGGTTGCCTTGGTATTCTGCACAGAACAATAAGCCGATTTTCAGCACACACCTTGTAGTATATAAGCACCAACAATAATCATTGAATCTTGAAGTCTTCATGCTTGAATTTGTTCTGAAGTTCAATTCTAATTTTAGGTGCACAGCCACAGACATGGCCATGCCCTCCCCTTCACACGTGATCAAACTTGCACTGTTGCAGTCCATTTTCAAGAAGTGGAACTTGAACAGACCAATCCCCCCCCCAACTCTTACTTGCCTTGGCTTTTAGCCAAGTGCTTACAATCTTCCCCAAAATCCAGAAAATTTTGCTATTTTCCAAGATCATTTCAGGCAGAGAAATTAAAGGAAGTAATCTGGTAAGGTATCATTTTGCTCGCTCGCAATTATTTTGAGACTGAGCTCATAAATATTTATTGGCTAATGCAAGTATTTTACAATTCACGTTAATCATCAGCAGATTAAATTTTTTTTTTTAGATTGGCACTGCTCATATCGTCGCCCTCTCTCATACGCATCTTGTAACTAGGCTAGAAGGAAAATAGCGACAAGATCATCAGTGAGTATCTGCTCATCTTCTTACATGATTTTTCTTAATATTTCTAATATTTCTCGTGTAAAAAAAATTAAATGTATGTAATGGGGTGATTTTAACTTCTTTTCATTTTTACATAATTGTGTGGATAGCAAGTTAAACAAATCAAGTATTTTGGAGCAACATTGTTTTCTCCAAAATCTCAAACCTTCGTGTGGCCCAATGCTTTGCCGTGCCAGGCGTCATGGGGAGTAAGCCTACGTAGTAGAAATAATTTTACTCCCCAGACGCCTCCAGGCTAGACAGCTGGCAGCCGTCTGTTTCGAGGAGTTTTTTAACATTTTTTTTAAAAATCCTCCTCGTACACAGACGGCTCGCTATCGTGCAGCCACCATCAGGGGACTTGCAATGCAAAATCCCCCCGTTGGGGCTCTTCAAATTTTGTCTTTAACGAATAAAAATTTTGAAAATTAACGCGACAAAAATGCAAATTTATATTCTCTCTTGGCATTAATTGCCAAAAAACGGAGAAAAATGAAGTTAAAAGGAACAAAAACTGTGACTTACCTCGGCTGTCGCGCAAATTCACTTCCCGTTTTATCTGATCTCAAGTACATAAACATATGGCCATTGGGTCCCCTGTACAGATCGCGCTAGAACTTCGGTCTCTGTATTTGGTGAGTGAAGCCAACGGAGTTCAGCTGAACAACGGCCAACAAAACAGAAACCAAAGCTTTTGGTCTACCTCCAGGCTAGCCTAGCCAGGCAGCTTCTAGAGAGTAAAAATCATTTACTTACGTAGGCTTACTCTCGATGAAGCCAGGTCATCCTTCTCATTCACCTACAGCAAAGGATGCAAAATCTGAAACTTTCACCCCCGAGATTTCTACTTTCCTTCTAAAAGATCTAGCCCTAAATCATGTAGGCCTACATGGGATAAAACTTCATTTCCGACATTTCGACGCTCTCGTTGTTATTTTTGAATAAGGGAAAGCCTACGTTAGTAAATCATGATTAATATGATTTTTAATCTCTAGAACTATAGAAGCCGCAGCCAGCCTTGGCCCCACCCATGGTTTCAAATCATCTCGCATGCGAAGGATTCATACCCTTTTCATAAACCTATCCTCCAATTAGCCGCCTAAGAGTAATGCGGATAATCCAATAAAAATTGCGTTCATAAACTCCGAAAAAAGCCGCATCATTTTTACGAGCGCCCGTCCTGAAAAAGGCGGATAATCGCCATGACAACTGGACACGCCCCCTCCGATGCGGTTGTGTTGGAAAAGGGTGACCTTGTGACCGCACCATGGCAATTATCCGCATTATTTGGAAATGCGTTCATAAACTCAAAATCTTATCCCGATGCCGCTATTATGCGGATAATAGCAGCATCAGAGTAATGCGGATAACTCTTGTCCTCCTCCAATTTTACGACCAAATTATGCTGCTATTAGCCGCCTAATTCATTTTAATTGGGTTTATGAAAGGGGTATCATATGCACCTGGTGCACGCGAATCTTTCACACCATTTTTACTAAAATAACTATGACTTTACATCATAGAATTCTAATTTTGCTATGACACTTACCGAACCATATGGATCGTTTGTTGAATTCTCTTTGCTGTTTTTTTTAATAAAATAAGAGCATTTTTCGTGATCTTCACGTAGATACCTTCTGCTCAGCGTGGATATCAATTTTTGCCTAAAGAGGGCGCGCGATATTATTCACCAAGCCGGTAGGCACTTAAGAACCAAGTTTGAAAGGATACTCGTAAAATTACGTCACTCTCGCCAATGAATATTCATTAGATCGTGGTCGTGCGTGTTCAATACACACTGAGTGCATGCATGCAGAGAGTTTGTATTGAACACGCACGACCACGATCTAATGAATATTCATCGGCGAGAGTGACGTAATTTTACGAGTGTCCTTTCAAACTTGGTTCTTAAGTGCCTACCGTTTGTTTACGGTATACCTTTCTTTACGGTTTTGCAAACTAGCTGCATTCTAGGCGATCAGCATTATTTTCTTGCTCGTTCAATCCACTTTCATCATCATCTTGTCAAAAGATGGCGTACTTTACCAATAAGCATATACATGAGCACTCACACATTGTACGAGGTTAGTATGTACTAACCTCGTACAATAGACCGTGTTTGACCCTGGATTTCGAAGTAGTCGGCAAACATCGCTTCATTGCTGAAGTAATATTTGCCGAAACTCCTTCTCGCTACGCACCGGGGCTCTTGCCGGTAAGTAGCAATAGTTTATTAAATATGAAAATAATAATAAAATAATAATCATTAAAAAAAAGCAAATTTCGCTTACCTCGGCCTCGAAAGTGACTTCGCTTGTCTCTTCCACGGAATTACAAGGAAGCCCGTTGGTGGCGCTAATAATTTCACAACCTTGATTCAGCTCCTCGGTAATTTTATAACTGTATCTAAATTCTTTGAATGCGCAATCCTTATGATTAATTTACTAATTATGGGCACCAATGAATGAAATACCTTCAAAAACATAATTAAAGATTATTATTGGTGATGATAACACTTATTTGCAATTAATTTAAAAAGATGACTGATAAAAAAAAATGAAAATAATATACGTGCCTGGAAAGAAACCAGCAGTACAAGCTTTGACTTTAACTGGGCGTTGTGGCGTGCGCCTGTAATCCAAGCTGTGGGGAAGTTACAAATTGATGCAGAGGTTCAAGCCCCGGGTTCGAGCCCTGGTCACGTCTTTCGGATGGTGACGTTAAAGGTCGGTCCCAGACGTAAATAATCATATCTGATTGATACACGTCTGACAAAACTCAAACACACACACACACGAACGTCAATAATACGTATACGGTATACCAAAGTCTATACGATGAAAAGATTGGACACTTCACGGACTTTGCGTAATGCCTTGCGTCAATATGCATGTAAAATAGTGTAAGTGCCACTAGGTGCCTATTCTTTCCCTTGTCGTGTCTTTGATATGTATATAAATCGCGCGCCCTCTTCAGGAGAAAATTGATATCCACGCTGATTGATTTCTATCTCCGTGAAATCTGTCTGAAGATAAAAAAATATACATATTTTTAGAAACTTCAAGAAGTCATGGAAGGATCTAAATGATTCGGTAAGTGTCATAGCAGGATGTGGAATACCAAATCATACATGATGTTGTATGTGGGCAAAATCCCACTGTATTTTGGAAGTGTCGTGTGTGTCACGTGCGTATGACTGATATTCCTTCGCATGCGAGATGATATGAACCCATGGCATGGGTGATACATGAGATGCCTGTTGATTTTTGGTACAATTTCCTATTATGCGCTGACGACTTGAATCGAGAATGTTCGATAGGAAAATTTGCTTTTCGATTGTTGTTTGCGTACTTTCCACCGCAGTATCAATGATAACTAAGCCCAAGGACGGATTGAACGGTTGATATTTGGAGGTAGGCCCTAAGCGATAAAAACAGTTTTATAAATAATTACTTTTTAAAATGAAGTTAAAATATGAATGTTCAATTGCAAGAGTCATAGTGGATCGTGGAGAAATAGTGAAAAGTGTGGCGTGTTTTATTCCCTCACATTCGTGTGATGAATGAAAACGTCAAAGTCCACCATGAAATCACATGCATTGTGCGAGGTTACCTCGCATGTTGTGTGAGTGGCCTTGGCCCTTGCCCGGCATGTGACATTAAAAAAAAATAAACCCTTATTTTGTATAAATTCTCAATATTTTTTGTCAATGCCCTTCGACATGTTCAATGCCCTGATATCATGGAGACTGATATAGTAATACAGCCAAAGTATAGCTTAAAAGTAAGAGGGTATAACTTAGCAAAGGCCTAGGCCTAGATAAACTTTCTGCAACAACGACAAAATCACACTCGACATTGCGTCATTGCTTTTCCCCCACAGTCCCATACGCGTAAAAATATGTTGGGAGCGTCTGAGTAGAGTTCTTACTTTTTCTTCCGGTTCTCTTAGAATTGCTTGGTCCTGGGCTCCAAAGAATATACAACAATGCAACAGCTGCAGTTACACCTAACCCAATGATTGGCACAAGGTTTTCAGATTGGATGTGGAAACCTTTCATTTTCAAAATAAAGTCATGTCCGGTAGTTTCACAGATCGAGACACGGTAGACTAGCTACCTCGGACCAACAGCCACACTCGCGCGCGCCCCGCCAGGGCCCCGGGCCGGGCGCCGGCGGCCGAGCTTCATTGAAATGGATGGATCCGATGGATGGATGGATGGATCCGATGGATGGATGGATGGATGGATCCGATGGATGGATGGATGGATCCGATGGATGGATGGATCCGATGGCCGGATGGATCCGATGGATGGATGGATGGATCCGATGGATGGATGGATGGATGGATCAGATGGATGGATGGATGGATGGATGGACTCGATGGATGGATGGATCCGATGGATGGATGGATGGATGCCCGGATGGATCCAATGGATGGATGGATGGATGGATCCGATGGATGGACTCGATGGATGGATGGATCCGATGGATGGATGGATCGATGGATGGATGGATGCCCGGATTGATCGATGAGCGATTGATGGATCAAAATAAAATTTAATGGAAGAACGGGTGGATTAGTGGATTTTTCTGTGCAAGGATGAAATGAAGTATGGAAGGATTGATAGATCTAGATGCGTATCTCACAAATAATTTAAAGCAATGCGAGCGCGAAGCTGACAATGAATATTCTGATATTAAAAATGACATTTTAATAACTTAGTGTAGGAATTCATGAAAGGGATACATATAGGGCCTATCTCATCGTGGATCCCCAGTGGCGTAGCTACGGGGGGCCTGGGGGGCACGTGCCCCCCCCCAGAAAAAAATTGGCAGAGCAAAAAAAAATGGGAGAAAGAAGAAAAGAAAGAAGGAAAAGAAGAAGAAAGACAGAAGGAGGAAGACGAGTGAATGAAATAATGTGATGGGAAGACTTGAAAAAAAAAATCTTTCATGTTTATACTATATTAAATTTTTGCTTGCTCTTCGCGCCAGGATTGCCTGTTCGATGAGATTCATATCTTGCTCAATAGGCTGATATTGAGCAAGTTTTGAAGTCAATATACAAATCATATTTTAGCTCGGATATCGAGCTGTCATTATTTTTTTTTCATTTACAAATTTAAGTGCTCTGTAAAATGTTTGTTTTATGGTCTACATATCAGCATTTTAAGCTCACACTGCGTTGTCACATTGTTTGATTTGCCAAGTTCATATTGTCTACGTGTATTCCATAATGTTCCATTAAACAAAATTAATGTATTCAGAATGCCCAAATTCTCTGTCTAAATCTATAACATGCGCGATAAAAACTGAAAATGTACTTAAATTATCAATTTTCACATCAGAATATCAATAATTTTCTGCTCACGCTTCACGATCGCAATATTAATGATACCCAATTAACTATATCCTATTAATGATTTACAAAATATAAATAGAGTGTCCTGCTTTTAGGTCTAAAATCTCAATTTTCTTCTTCTCGCGCTCCGCGCTCGCAATTGTTTAGTTACATACCTTTCCGATTTATTAATACAAAAAGTGCTTAGAATGACAATTTTTTAAGTCGGAATGTCAAAAAAAATTTGCTCGCGCTTCGCGCTAGCATTATTGAAATATATACCGTCTTCGTGGGTAACTGTATAGTCCTTAACAGGTCCCTATTAGATAATAACCTGGCTAGAACAGTTAATACATGTTTTTGCTCGTTCTTGGCGTTCGCAGAAAACCATCTAGTTCTATATGAATCTTGTTCAGGATCACACATAACATTGCCCAGAATATTAAATTTTTGGGACAAAATACATGAAGTAAAAAAAACATTCGCTCGTGCTTCGCACTCTCACTTTTTTGTAAGGCTTATGAGATTATTTCATGTTACTTTATGTTGTTTTATAAGAATAAAACTAAAAGTGACTGATCGGGGAAAATATAGGTGAAGATAATTTCGGGCCCCGTCCCCTATTGGAGAAAGTCGGATCCGCCCTTGTGACACATACACATCGGAAATAAATGGTCGGTGCCCCCCCCTGAAAAAGCGAGGACCCCCCAGTGCCCCCCAGGAAAAAAAAAATCCTAGCTACGCCACTGTGGATCCCAAAGCGCGAGTTAAAAACCCTCAAAACATGACAGTTAATACAATTCAATTCAATATAAATCCAATTCATTTTATTTCATAATAAAATAAAAACATTTCAATTTGAAATTTAATCTATCATTATTTAAAAAAAAAGGACATCAAAAAAGTACCCACATTTACTTAAACCCTTCAAATTACATGTAGGCTTACATATCAGAAAAATGGAAACATTTATAGATGTATGCACATAATCGTAATAACACAAATATCATAAAATGAGATAATAAGCATATATACTGTCAGTATTGACAACGATTTTTTTTTTATTGGATGAACATTCAGGATGCGCATGGCTTGAGCAGAAATATATTTGTGACTTTATTGACTGATGAAAATTGATGTTCAAATTCTTCCCCTCCCCATATATAAAGCTTGCTTTATTCTCTTCCCTGTATTAGTAGTAGTAGTAGTAGTAGTAGTAGTATAGTAGTAGTAGTAGTAGTAGTAGTAGTAGTAGTAGTAGTAGTAGTAGTAGTAGTATAGTAGTAGAAGTAGTAGTAGTAGTAGAAGTAGCTAGTAGTAGTAGTAGTAGCAAAATGATATTTATTAAAACATCACAATGCAGCAATTTGCATTGGTTCAAAGTTGACTACACATTTACATGTATATTTCAATAATACAACGTTATGATAAGAAATAACTACACCTTAAAGGTCAAGTCAACCCCAGAAATGTTGCTTTGAATAAATAGAGAAAAATCAAACTCGCATAATGCTGAAAATTTCATCAAAATCGGATGTAAAATAAGAAAGTTAGGACATCAAAGTTTCACTTATTTTTCACAAAACATATGCACAACTCAGTGACATGCAAATTAATGAGACAGTCAGTGATGTCCCTAATACTCATGCACTATTTCTTTTGTTTTGTATTGTTTGAATTATACAATATTCCATTTTTTTACAGATTTAACAATAAGGACCGACTTGAATGAACCATATAGTATTAAACAATGCATATTCCACATGTTCAGGGAGGAATTAATCGTTGTTTCACTTGACAATGAGAAAATAAGAATATTTCACAAATATAATAAAATACAAAAGAAATAGTGAGTGGATGACGTCATCAGTCTCCTCATTTGCATACCAATCAGGATGTGCATATATATATCTTTTGTGAAATTAAGCGGAATTTTAAAATGACATAACTTTCTTATTTGACACCCGATTTTGATGAAATTTTCAGTGTTATGCTTGTTGGATTCTCTTTGTTTATTCAACTCAACTTTTCATTTGAGTGGACTTGTCCTTTATACCATAATGGTTGCGAGAGTGGCATAAAAAGAGTAAAAGGAAAAGAACGGTAGAAATGTAGGAGAGGGGGATATATAGAGGGCAATGAGGGAAGAACCATGAAGACAAGTGGAGAGGTGGGAATGAGACAATTTGAAAGAGTTGGTAAGAAGTAGGTAAGACGCAAAGTGCGGGGACCTTATCACTTTGTTTCCCATATCCATTCTCTAACACCGTTTTATTCCGTCTCGGCTATAAGTTCTTGCCTGCAACTATAAAATTATACATTAGGGCAAGGAATAAGATAAGTATATGTAAAATATGAAGAGTCATCTGGTTCAAGGGCGCCGGAAGCGGGGGGGCAGGGGGGGCACTTGCCCCCCCCCAAAGAAAATTTTGGGGGGGCAAAACGAGATTTTGCCCCCCCAATGTGCCCCCCTAAAAGTAGAAAAATGATATTATTTAAGGACAAAAGTAAACGATAAAGGCACTTTTCTGCTTAAGAATTGTCATTTCTTTTGTCAAAAATGAAAAAAATTCGCCCCTGACGGGGCAATTACACATCTTAGTAAGCCTTGTGTCTTTTGACGAACATGTCCCTCTGTGAAACATGCCTTTGATAAGCCCCTTTTCCATCTAATTACAGTGTGATAACGTTTAACCTTTAATACCCCCATTCCACAGAGAACAAGACCGCTGGAATACTTTTGAAAGACCATGAATTTTGGTTGATCTTTCAGAGGTCTCTCAATGAACCTACAATGGTCTTTGAGGTCTTACACAAGTTTTGACCAATCTTTCAGTGATCTTCGCGGTCTTCATGGGCTCCAAAACTTTTTGAAACGGTTCAAAACAGTCTTACAACGGTCTTACAGGAATATTGTCTTTCATGGTCTTTCAGTGGTCTTTCAGCAGTCTTTCAGCGGTCTTTCGATGAACTTTCAAAGGTCTTCATAGTCTTTCATTGATCTTTCGGCAGTCTCTCAATAATTCTGAAAGATCACTTATTGCTTAAAAGATCTCTGAAAGACCAATTAAAGATCTCGAGAGGACTAGTCTAAGACCAGTACGACAAGAAATATCCTTCAGTCTTTCAGTATTGTAAATATGTTCGATTATTTTGGAAAGTTATAGAAAGGTTGGTATTTTGTATTTTCAAGATTACTATTTCTATAGATGAAAAAACATTAATTATAGGTTATGATCTGCAAAATGCCAGCAATATTATGTGTAATCTATTTTGTGTTATTGCCCAATTTGTTATTTATCGAAATTACATAAAAAGCATATTCAAAGGAAAAAGATATAATGCGAATTCTTTATGGATTGAATTCAAACTTACTATGATTATTTATTTAGAAAATTTATGTAAACAAAAAAACAAGTTCGGAATTTTGAAAAAATGTGATATCCAAAAAATTATTGCATTATTGAATTGAATTGTTTTTTTTTTATTGTTTGTATATAAATGTACATGTTATTGTGAATAAATACCTCGATTAAGAGGATAAGAGAAAACAAATCCTTCAGTCTTTCAGAGTTCTTTGAGGGGTCTTTCTGAGCCATTCCACAGAGATGAACAATTTCATTGATCTTCAAAACCGCTGTAAGACCTCACCAATTTTAAGTCTTTCAGTGGTCTTTCAATGGTCTCCGTTCTGTGGAATGGGGGGCCTATTATAATGAATACATTTCAGACTAAAAAATTTGCATGCTGGCTGTGTCGGCTAACAAACGCGAGGTCGCCAAGAAACGCTCAGACCGGGGTGGTGTTTCATCAATATTTTCGTCCGACAAGTTGTAAGATCTGACAACTTTTCTGTATTCTGATTGGTTGAGAAGCATTGTTACCATAGTAACTGTCGGATAAAACAGGACTTGTCGGATAAAACGTCCTACAAGTCCTTTCATGAAACGCTCCCCGGACCAGATATCACCAACGCGCGTGAACGCTAGTTACTCGAGCAATATATGGAATCTGAAAATAGCTGTAAAACCGAAAAGTTTAAAGAGTTATAGAGGATTGAGTAATTGCTTATTGGATAAATGAGAAGATGCTAGCTTGATCGAGTCGGCGAAAGGAGTGCAGAGCAGGAGTACTCATCTATCAACTAATCAAGCCTCTTCTTCAACCTTTTCTGGTTTACTGTCTTTATCAAGACTACGCCCGTTTGAACAAAAAATTACTCGACTATCAACTGTTTACTTCCTCCTATCAATTTTACTTCTTCCTCTATCCACTTTTTTTTCGAAAACTCCACATGGTGTACCGTCAACCACATCCGCTGTTGGAATGTAATTGTTTTCTTCTAAATAATGTTACATAATGTACATTATAAACTGCCGTAGTTTGTTAGTTCATGATTATTTACAAATGAATATTTCCTGGAATTTGATATTCATCATTTCCTAGTTATGGTCACATTTTTCCCCAGAAAATATGTAAAGAAAAAAGATTTTGAAGGGGCCATCCAAAAGTGCTTGCAGCCAAAGGAAACACATAAATCGAGTAATGTTTTAAATTTTCAGAAAAGTTTTAAATTGTTGGACAATAATTAAGCAGGTCATATTTCTTTTTCCTCCAGTTACAAAATATGAAACGTTTTGCCTATGCATGGATAATCAGGGACTCTCTCCAATGCTGAGGTCAGAAATTATTTAAATAGAATGGGGATTTAAGCGCTTATCGTCGTCTGCCACGTCAGAACAGTTTGACATTTTGAATTCAAAAAGACATTGATTAGAATGTATTTTGGTTCTGTTGTTACGCTTCTTCTGCTTAATACACTCCTTGAAACTTATAATAATTGTGCTCTCTCGCGTCGTCCGTGTATGCAAATGTACATAAATAAATATTTCTGAAAGGATATTGCATGAAAAATGTAATTTCTGGTTTTTTGAGTCAATATAAGCGTATTACGTAATTTAATTGATCAGACACGAAAACCACATTCCGAATTATAAGATCGTTTTGCGCGTAGGTTCTCATAAACTCTGAATATAGTCTTTCGTAGTGAATTCTATGTTTAATTCTCAAGAAATTTATTTTTGAATTCTCTTTAATAGAAACGTAACTTTTAAACTCCATTTTTACACAAAGTCCTTACCGTGGGGGGGGGGGGGGTCCCACGCCCTCTCCCGCTCGATCGCTTCGGTATCTCACGCTGTCAAAAATATTGTGCCCCCTTCGGGATTTTGCCCCCCCCCCAAAACTGAAAGTGTTCCGGCGCGCCTGATCTGGTTTACTTTCAAGTTGATGACAAAAATCCACTCTTCTGGTCGGGGTGGGTATACTCGATCCTATAGTCTGCCGACCCCATTTGCTACTTCTTCTGATTTCCAGCAAGCAACTTATTTTGGGCAAGTTGGCTTTGCATGCTGAATTAATTTTTTGGGGATAATAATGACAATAGTTTCCCTGACATTAAAATTCAAGATATAAATTGCACCATTGATACTTGTTGTTATTATATAGAAGTTATCCAAGAACTTTTGCCTTTTAGCTTATCTAATTTGAAGGTTGGGGATGAAACTAATTATTATGATTGTTTAATCTAATCAGCGCGCAAAAGGTTAAAAGTGTTAAAATCAGAGGCAGGTATTTGTGCCTCACAAAAAAGTAAAAGAATAATTTCGATGAAACTTTAGGCCTATTCCATATCCCTGCACATCCATCTCCTGTTTTGTTTTGCGCTGTAGTGAAATTTTGATTAAAGTTATATACTTACTCATCATGATCATATACCAAATGAAGTTAATACGAATCCAATAAATAACACATATTCCCATTTCCATAAATAACATGTAGGCACGCTTCGCGCATGAGGGAAACATCTTCAGTGCTGACAGTGCATCACCTCTTTCCCATTTTGCCAATTTTGCACTCTATTTTCCCACATTCCAAAGTGTTGCGAACTATTAAATATTGTACTGTTTTATCCCATCATTCCGCGCAAACACGGAAATTGATATGCATCTAGGGTCATCAATCTCAACAACAGCTGTGATGACGGTGGTGCTATAATTTCAGCCCACACTTCCACCTGTCGGTGCTCATGGCGTTTCAAGAAAAATGAATATACATGTATACATAAACAAACTTGACATGGAATAGGAAAAGAATAGAAATGTGAATTCTCCTGAATAAAGCACACGATTAAACTAACTCATAAAAAAAACATTGGTCGAGAAACATATTTCTAATTCCTACCACATAGTAATTGATTTTTAGTGCCCCTACACAGGTGCCGCGGATACCACGTTCAAAAATGTAAAAATGACCATCCGACTGTAATTTTTGCATAGTCAGCCCCCCCCCCCCCTTAAAACCGTTCCGCGGCCCCTCAGTGCTCGATCAATGTTTGCTATCTGCATTTTTGGAGGGGGCTGGGGTTGTATTTTTTTAAAGCATGCATGCATGCCCATGCTGCCCCTTCCCGGCCTACGCGATACCGTTAGCAAACACTCAAAGCCTGAAAAAGAGGGGATGTATTTGAAAGTAATCTATCAAAAAATAGGAAAGTTTGATCTAAGTAGGCCGACATTTGAGTTGTCAATAAAGTCCCTCGAAAACAGGATATATCCAAATCACTCAAGCAACTGAACTGGCTACCAATTGAGAAGCGTATCCTCTTCAAAATCCTCGTCATAATGTAGAGCCTTATTTCCATAGATCAGAGAACTTTCATGTACAGGTTAGATTCATTTCAGTATACTATAGGTCAGAGAACTTTCTATAAACAAGTTGGAATGTGAGATGCAATTCAATACCTTTGCTCAGTGTTTGTAAATATCACTTCATTGTTTAGCCAGACATGGAGTTGACCTGGATTATGTGCTTCAGTTCATTGATTCTCTGTATGTTCGGTTACACACACATTGATGCACTATACACACCTCTTGCTGATTGGCTATTGATTTCTTTTATGTTGCATGCACTACTTCCTGATTGGTTATCTGATCTATCCTATGTTTCATGTGTTATAGATAGAGTGTGTCCACCCAGAGGACACACTACCTTTTGATTGGTTGATGTTTATGTGAATTGGATGATATAGTTTTTGGAAAGGCAGCAGAAATAAAGTGGGCCATGTGCTCTCGGGGAGTTGGACCCTAGCTTTGAAAAAAGAAAACTTCTCTGTGGAATTTATATACACCTGTGTAGTGAACCCTAAGTATTCTAACTCCAGTAGCCACCCTACAATAACATTCAAGAGCATCCAAGGAAAGTCCCCCTCATATACATCGCGAGCATGATCAACACCTACCAACCCTCCCGATCACTTTGGACATCCAACAAGAACCCTTTTCCACTTTTTTTTATTGTAAATTACATTCAGTTTAATCAATGTTGAGTAATAAATTTTCTACATAACTATTGTATGATTTTGTGAATTCATATTGGTTATAAGTGGTTAATTTTTTTTACTGAATTTATCCACTGTATATGATTATGTTAATCCCATGAGTATTTGTACAATGATTTGTATTGAACTGAATAATTAATAAATATTATTACAAAAAAGAACCTTTTAGTTGTTCCCAATGCAACCTCCCACACCCATGGCGACAGAGCCTTTTCAGTTGTGGCTCCTACACTCTGGAACTCACTCCCTCTTAGCTTAAGATCACATTCTTCTCTAAGTTCCTTTAAAGTAGCACTTAAGACATATCTCTTCCGTAAATAGTATGATTTTTTTTTTTTACAGTTAATGTCCGTAGTTAAGTTAGTATTTTAGATATGTAAGGTAGTTACGTTGGATGTTCTGTTATGTAAGGTAGTTAAGTTAATAAGTAAGTTTAGTTTATTAAGTTAAGTAGTTAGGTTTTGCATTATAAAGCGCTTGGAGAAATTTTGTTAGGCGCTATATAAATATTAGATTATTATTATATTATTACAATAAATCCAAATTCACAATTCACGGACTAAAAGCAACAACTAAATAAATGTTCCTGTCTATTAGAAAATGTTCAGCGCCCTCTATCACCATATCAGATCAATAACATCATTTCTACAAAAAGACTGCGCTGTCACTGTTTTTACATGTATGACATCGCTAGTCACACGTCTAGTCTAACTGTTAATTTATTCGACTTGGAAATTGGGAATTCTAAGGATGCTATAGACCTAGATTTACTCAAGACACTCAAGAGGCATACGGGGTTGTTGATTTCCGAATTCCGGACAGTCCAAACGAGAAACAATCAATGACAGTGTGTAACGTTTAAATTGTAAGTTCGACTCGACTGCAAGTTGCATTGTCTTCAGTTTCATTCACTCATTCATTGTTGTTAAAAAATGTTAGGCCTAGGCCTATTTATTATTAATCTTCATGACCTTAGTTTAATGTAATTTAGATCCATCTCGAATCATGCTAAAGTGATTAGATCCTAAATACATAGACACATATTCACAAATATATGATTCTAAATGGTGGGAAAAAAAATGACTTTGGCCTTTTTTGGGGGGATTTCAGGGGGCCAAACTTTTGGCGATTTCTTTCGATGGCCTAATTATAATAATGCAGCCTTTCTCATAAAAAAATCCAGAATCGTGTGTGTGCAAAATGAATGGACAAGGGGCACCATTTTTTTTGTTCAGTCTTATAAAATGACTGCCTGATCATTTCAAGTTTTTTAATGAGAATTGAGATATTAATTTAGCGCACTAACTCTGTCATAATGATCATGTAAGGAACATTGTCAACTGAAAGATATGTGAATAAAAAGAAATTTATATTAAATCTTAATTCAAATCGTTAGGTGCGCAGACTTTGGGCCTGATTCATGATAAAGCACTTGCAACTGTTGTAACTTTGCCATTATGGCAACTACCATGGTACATGTAATATGGCTCAGCAGCCAGTCACAATCAAGGTTTCCATGGTAGTTGCCATAACGGCAAAGTTACACACTGCAAGTTGCAAGTCCTTTATGAATCGGCCCTTGGGGACCACCATAACACATCTGATCTAACGGCTACAGAAGTACATTATACAGCATCAGGAGAATAGGATGCACTACCTCACCCTCTTCAATTTTCTTAAATCTCGGTTCACTTGCAAAAGCAATGGGAGGAACAAAGTGCTGGAATGAAAATTAACATTTTACTAAAATAATAGTTCTAATCTGCTTAATACCAGTATCTGGAAATGTGCGATGTGAAATCCAAAATTTTGATTTTTTTTTTATGTGCTAGAACATACCGGTATGTTCATTTATCGTGGCATGATGTCTGCCACTTCCACCGCAGTTTGTGCGGTGTATGGGATACATGTATGGGATACTCCGGTCTGTGGAGGGGACTGATACCGTAAAGCCAGACGAAATCTCAGCTCAGCAGAGCATATCCTGACCGAAATGCGAAACAGCATTTTTTTTTTGTCTCCCTAGAGAGAGTAAAATGTCATTACCAAACACCTTCAACTTTTGATCTAGGATTAATTTTACGATTTCTGACATTTTACTATTTAAATGATACATAACAACAACATAAATGATTTGATTATGAAATGAGTTTTTTAGTCAAAGTCAATCAAAGGTTAAATTTTAAACAAATTTAGTTTTTTCCCCCTTTGTGAAAAATTATCAAAACTTGTTTTCAAAGTCAGAAGTGAAAATTGTATGTACATGTACATGTAGGCCAGGCTGCAAGAGGCTTTCCACTTGTTACCACAATACAAGAAGTGGCATTTATCTTTAAAAGGAGACAGTGCCTATATTTAAAGAAATTGATTCTGCTTAACAACCATTCAGACTATTTCTCAGGGAATAATTTTCCTGGTATCACCTCACAATTTGCTCCACATTTTTGAAAGACTGCTATCCATAAAATCATTTGTATAGCATATTTTACATAGGACTGTAGATTACTTAGTTGATAGCTTTTCTTGTATGACCAAAAATGCTATCTATTTAAATTTGTGAAGCAAATTTATTCCCTGCAAGTATAATTGTTATGCAGGTTACATATTTGAGTTAACACATACTCTACCATTTAAATAACTGGGGCCCGTTGCATAAAACTTTTTACCTGAGAAAACTCAGTTTTTGGCCTGTGCTAAAGTCAATGGCGGAAATCAGACTAACCTTAGTTTTCAGTTTTTACCAGAGTTTTCTCAGGTAAAAAGTTTTATGCAACAGGCTTCAGGTATCTTCAAATTTTTAACTTATACAGTTCCATGGCATTTGCTCAAGCAATAGTTGCTACGCTCTAAACACACACTCATCAAGTGACCATCTTCAACCGTAGGTTTAGTGCTATACTAAAACCCTGTTGCAACCTTAACCCTACATATTACATGTAGATGAAATTTAGCTAGGCCAGGTTGAGCAAATGTTATGTCACCAAACTTGAGTAAAAGATGAAACTTGAACAATGTACATAGAAAATATATAAGGTTGACCTCATACAAATTCTAGGGTACACAGTTCCATGTAGGTTGCCCATGTATTTGCCTGCATTTCCTGGGAATTTCTCATTTTTTCCCCCCAGTATCATATCCGCTGTAGAGGTGTAATACAGGTATTTCTTGGGGAAATTGCCAACCCTGAAATATTTGTTTCACCTCAACTTTTAATTACTTTTGAGGGTCTTGCAGAATAATCAAGACAAAATTTGGTGTGATGGTAAGAGAAAACATTCTCTTTATCACATTTCTATGTCGTCTTGTTTTCTTTATGTAAACACTTTTTTTATACTTGGCACAAGGAATTGATCACATTGTACACTAAAAATGTTTTAATCACTATTTGTCAAATACTTAAGACAGTGGTAACTAGATATAGGAGCTATTATAGCCTTCTGTTGAGTATCTAAGTGTAATTGATTTGTCTCTTTTCCGCTCTAACCATTAAACTTGCTTTTTGTATTGTTTTTAGGAATTGAAGAGCAGGATCTGTCGCTATTTGATATCATTGCGATTTAGTTCTTAGGTCAGTCTTTGATAAAAAGGAAATATCTTCATAAGAGGGTGCTAGTTTGTGGCATGGTCTTTATTTGGTGGCGATGTCTCTTTGGGTGTGTTTGAATTGGATATTAGCAAACACCAAGTACACTGTACATCCACATGAGTTCTGGTTTTGTTTGTCTTGTCTTTTCTTGCTTTGAGTTGGCATGCAGGCTAGCTCTCTTTTCACAATTGCATCGCATTATCTTCTTTTTGAGGACATTGATATTTAGACACTTTTTCAATAAAACTTAAAGTGTTGCAGATTTATCAAACATCAAAATGTTAGGTATGTATAACAAGGGATGTGTTATTTTGAGCTTTAGTTAATTACAAATGTATAATGTGTAATAGGGGGGTTGAATTTCATACTTTAGCGAGGTTTAGGGAGCAAACATTGATGAAAATGGGAAAATTGAAAACATGAGTATGAAGTCTTACATTGCCAATTGATCCTGTATGAATAATGAGATGGTGAGAATGTGTATTTCAGAATTTGTGGCAGATTCCTGAATTTAAAAAATTGGCACTGTATGAATTTACTTTATCATGTGACTGTGACAGAAACATTTCAGATCCATTTTCAAATTAACTCATGATGGATCCTAGTTTTGCTTAAAACAGTATTGCTACTGATGCTACAAATACACTACAACATGAAAGCAATAAACTCTTTGACATGTTAGAGCCCTTAAAAATTTGAATCAACTGTTTTTTAATCAAAACTTTATTCAAAGAACAAGTTAATAGTTGATGTTCAGGTTCATCATGGATGTACATGTAGTAAACAAGAAAGCAATGCAGATTGAACTTTTATTCCTTTAAACATACATGTACATTCAGTTGAAGTATCAAGATATAATTAAGATCTATACTTTCAAGTTTTGTCAGCATCATAGAATCATAAAAAAATACACTTGCTTCCCGTGCAATGATGAAAAAACATAGGTTTACATGTGACAGAATATCTGTAAGAATCCTCACACGTTTGCAATGTTCAAATAGGCCTACTCATATTTGGGAAATTAGAATCATGGTATTGGTTTAAGAACAAAAGAGCATGTTTCTATTTCTATAGTAATATTGAAACAGCTGTTGTAAGGTTTGGTTCCATTTTCATTGACATTTATCACTAAAAAGGGTGTGGACAAAAATAGGACGCACATAAAATGTGGCATTAGTGACCTTGGGGTATTTCCAAATAGAACCCTGTAACACAAAACAGTGTTTGATTGTACAGTTGTTTTTTACACAAAAGTTCGATTGGACATGACATGATTAGTACAATCGTTCATCGTAAATCAGCGATCAATTGCTAAGTTTAGGGCTGTGAAGTAATCACAGGACATTATTAATGGATCGATTATAAACACCTCTCTAATTTTATATGCATAGAATTAGTACATGTATATATTAAGCTCTTATTCATAAAATGAACTTAATGAAGCTAGCCAAACTGCTAATTCTCGGTCTAGATCTACACTCTGTTGAACTGCACACCTAGCCGTTGCAAAATTGACCTCAAAAGATGAGCAATTCTTTGAGCTGAGGGGATTCAGAGAGTGTTATTTCTGGATATGAGTGTTGTCTTACCATTCAGGACCCAATATTCTCTAATATTTAAATGGAAATCATGGGGGAGGAATTTGATGTCATGCATTTCATGTTTGAAGAATATTAAACAGTTTTTAGTAAAGGATTAAGAATATCCTTGAGTGTGGGTTTGCATTTTGTATAATTTTATTTTAAATTTGTCTTTGATGTCATGAATCTTATTTGATGTGAGAATTTATGACAATCATGGTTGGGCATTTGGCCTTGTTTTATAAGAGAACAATTTACAATGAGATAACAAGTGGAGTATTATCATCAATTGTTTTGGACAATATTTTTTGTTTGTTCATTGCAGGCCCCATCTATACAGAATCTTTAAGGTATAGAACTGCATACTATCCTCAATTTCCTGGTGGTCCAGCACCGCACCCAACCTTCCTCCCCCACCCACCTCCACCGACATCAACCCAACCACAACCACCGCCCCCACCTCAACATCCTGCCATGTATAGCAGTCACAGTTACCCGTATGCCTTCAATCAATCCCCCCACCAGACCCCACCCAGCCACACCCCACCTCAACCTTACATGCCCATGCCTTCCCATTCCCAGCCCAACCTGAGCTATCCACACCCCTCACCCGCCCCTCCCTCCTACCCTACCCCTCCGACATCGGCAACATCATCACCAGCAGCATCCATGACAGCAGTGGGAGGAACACCAGGGGCGAGCAGGGGGTCATCGGAGTTCCCCCTCCTGACACACTTGTCAGTGGATGAACTTCAAAGGTTACTTGCCGCGGAGGACAAACTGAATGATATTGCGGATGATGCAAATCAGGTAAGACTTGAAAAGTTCATTTGCAAACTTTTTCACTCTAGTTCAAACATTAATACCCTTTTCATAAACCCATCCTCCAATTAGCCGCCTAAGAGTAATGCGGATAATTCAGTAAAAATTGCGTTCACAAACTCCGAAAATAATCCGCACTATTTTTACGAGCGCCCGTCCTGAAAAAGGCGGATAATCATCATGACAACTGCACACGCCCCCTCCGATGCGATTGTGTTGGAAAAGGGTGACCTTGTGACCGCACCATGGCAATTATCCGCATTATTTGGAAATGCGTTCATAAAGTCCAAATCTGGTCCCGATGCTGCTATTATGCGGATAATAGCAGCATCAAAATAATGCGGATAACTCTGGTCCTCCTCTGATTTTACGACCAAATTATGCTGCTATTAGCCGCATAATTGGGTTTATGAAAGGGGTATAAGACTGATGTTGTACTAAGAACTGCCTTTTTTAATTGATTTGTAGTATTTTTTAAAAATACAAACATATTTTTTTGTAACATTTGGGTCTTTGACTTGATCTACAGACACAGACCCTATAACTGGCACTTAAATCAGGAAGTGGGTCTCGAATATTAAGTTGCAACCATGAAGCTTCATTGCAGGGTGGCTGGGAGGGGGGTGGCAAGATTTTGTTTTTTGTTTGGCAAAAAACAAAGTCTTGACAAGCACCCTTAAAGTGGCAAGAATTTTGGCAAGCAAAAATTGACAAGTAAAGCAAAAAGAAAGAAAGAAAGAAAGGAAGGAAGGAAGGAAGGAAGGAAGAAAGAAAGAAAGAAAGAAAGAAAGAAAAAAGAAAAGAAGAAAAGAAATATGTTTTCATGAAGGGGAGTGGTGTTATTGGCACACATTACATGGTCTGTGTTTGTATTTCTGCGCTTCTAATGCTGTTCAAAGCAAATTACACAATTTTTTCCCCAAATTCATCTTCCACTCATATAGTGAATGTAAATGTAGAACTATTTATTATGAACCAAACTATACTGATTTAATACTTCAGGAGCAAATGAAAAGATATCATACAATTACAGAGTAAAAATTTGTCAGGTTCATATTTAGAATAAACACCAATTATTGAATTGAAAATATGTTAAAAGTAAAATGTAAAAAAAATATTGATATACAAGTTCATTACATTATTTACAATGTATTTTGATGTGATTTGGACAGAGGAGTCTATAATCTGGCAATTTACTTCCTTATTGATGTTATGTTTGCCTTTGAATTTCTTGTTATCTACAATGTCTAATGCCGTGATTATGTGTATGTTCTTGTTTGTTTTGATTTCCTTGATAAATGATAATTCCACTTTTTGGTGGATGTTTATTGAAACATCCAGTTTTCCTCCAAATTGGAATTAAAGGACAAATCCAACCCAAAAAAAGTTGATTTGAATGAAAAGAGAAAAATCCAACAAACAAAAAACTGAAAATTTCATCAAAATCGGATGTAAGTATGTAAACTAAGAAAGTTGTGACATTTAAAGTTTTGGTTAATTTCTCAAAACAGTTATTTGCACATCCTGTTCGATATGCAAATGAGGAAGCTGATGACGTCATCCACTCATTTCTTTTGTATTTTAAATATTTCCTCATTGTCAAGTGAAACAAAGGGTAATTGCTCCCTGAACATGTGATTGTTTTAATACTGTACAGTTCAGTCTAGTTGATCCTTATTTTCAAATCTGTAAAAAATGAAATAACATGTATAATTTAAACAATGAAACCCAAAAGAAATAGTGAGTGAGGGACATCATCGACTGTCTCATTTGCATGTTATTGAGTTGTGCATATCACTGTTTTGTGAAAGATATTAAAGCGAAACTTTAGAATGTCATAACTTAATTCTTCTCTATTTATTCAAATCAACATTTCTCCGGGGTGGACTTGACCTTTAATCATCCCAAATGCAGTGCAGACGGTGGTGAGCGACGTCATAATAATAATAATAATAATAATAATAATACACAACATTTATAAAGCGCTTTATACATAATGTTTCAAAGCGCTAAGAAAAGATAGAAATGATAAGAGTACGAATAGTATAAGACAATTAATTAGGATTATATAGTATACAACAAATATAATGAAAGTAAGAATATCATTACTACAATTAATTAGAAATACAATATAGAAATAATCTAAACAGATACAACTTAAATACAAAAGATCGACATCTGAATCAATTAAAATCATAAACTACTGAAATATTAAATACAATATGACTTGTGATACAATTTAACTGAGGGGTATAATTACATGCAAATCAGTAAGGCAGGGAAGGATAGGATAACCAAAATTAAAAGAGGTGAGTTTTCAAGAGGGACTTAAACAATTCTAATGGTGGCGCTTCACGTACATTAATGGGGAGACTATTCCAAAGCTTGGGGGCGATTACTGAAAAGGATCTGTCACCGTAGTTGGTTTTTGTTCGGGGTCCAGGCAGCAGTTGAAGATGGGCAGTAGTGTGTGAGCGGAGGCGTCGAGGTGCAGATAAAACTGATGAGTACCGGAGGGAGACGAGGTTCTGTAGATATGAAGGGGCTTGGTTGTGGATACACTTGTAAACTAGAAGGAGAATTTTGAAGACAATGCGCTTCTGTACTGGTAACCAATGGAGAGACCTGATGATTGGGGTGATGTGTTCATACTTTTTAGTCCGAGTAACTAGTCTGGCTGCGGTATTCTGGATGCGTTGAAGGGGAGCAATGTGGGATTGGGGAAGACCAGCTAGGAGGCTATTACAATAATCAAGATGGGAGGACACAAATGCGTGGATGAGTTTCTCAGTAGCTGTGGTGTTGAGGTATTTTCGGATTCGGCCAATTCTGGCTATACCCCAAGAAGCCGTCCTGCACTTGTCGCGGATGTGTTGTACAAGAGAAAGATGGTTGTCAAAAGTCACACCTAGATCACGAACACACTCCGATTTCTGGACACATGTTCCAGACAGATGCAAGGGAGACAGATCATCAGACTGCTGCCTGAACCTGGATGATATATGCAGCATTTCAGTCTTTGCTTCGTTTAGCTTCAAGTTATTGATTAAGGACCAAGACTTGACATCACGTAAACACTCAGTGAGTCTACTGATAGCACCCTTTCTGTCACCAACATCAGCTCTCATAACAAGATACAGCTGGGTATCATCTGCATACATAACGTGATGTATGCCATGATGTGAAGCAATAACATCGCAAAGAGGGCCAGTGTAGAGAATGAAAAGCAGAGGGCCCACAACCGACCCTTGTGGGACGCCCCATCGGAGAGGGAATGACTGCGACAGAGAGCCCCTAACTGCAACTCTCTGGAGACGGTCACAAAGATAGGACTTTATCCACTCAAGCGCAGATCCATTTACACCGTATGTGGTTTCGAGTCGCTTGAAGAGTGTCGTGTGGTCCAGGCAGTCAAACGCAGACGAGAAGTCCAATAGTACCAGACAAGCTTCGAGTCCACTGTCAGCTGCTAACAGAAGATCATTTGCGACCTTTAACAAGGCTGTCTCAGTCGAGTGATGGTGCCGATACGACGACTGGTTTGCTGGAAACAAGTCGTTGGACTCTAGGTAAGACCTAAGCTGCATGGACACAATCCTCTCTAGAACTTTGCTAAGGAAAGGGAGGTTGGCGATCGGCCTGTAGTTCTTGAAGTCATTCCTGTCAAGTGATGACTTCTTTAGGAGAGGTGTTATGAGAGGTGTTATGGTGAGGTGAGGAGAGGATACTAACTTACAATGCACTGCAACTGCGACCCAGTTGCAGTAGGATCGTAGACCTAATCTCAGACATCAAATCTCAGACATTTGACATATTAAATCTTTCTGTGATGTTTTTGTGAATTTGCTAATTTCAGCCATTGTCCTAGACAATGATGTAATGGCTAATTTGCTGTGCTGCTACTGCTGCACATACAACAGAACATACACGCAAAAGAAGAGGCGCAAATAGATGGGAGGGTGCTGCAGAGCAGTTGCGATGTTTGCACTGGCATGCAATGTGATTTTTGCACTGATGTGCGATTGGCAACTTTCTTCCAAGTGGATCCTACACATTGCAATCACATCGCATTGTGTGCTCTGGGCTTGAGTAGACAGAAATCGGACATAAAAGTGTTCTGGTTCTTCTTCCAATATTTAATTGTGAAGTCAGGACAGGTGATGAAATATTACATTCAATATAGTTTGTTTCTCTGTTTTCGTTGAAAATTGTAGTGTTCATTGTCTACATTCAACTCTCAGCATGGAGGAGTGCACTTTGTGGGTTTATTTCCGATTCGTCTAATGCCAATTCGTCCAATTGCCAACTCGTCCACTATCATTTTGTCTACAATCAGTTTGTAAACTATCAACATGGTCTAATTGCCAATTTGTCCACTCACCATTTCATCTAATAACCTGTTGGTCCAATAACCATTTGGTCCATGCATGTATACCACTTGGTCTATTTGGACTAAGTGTTCATTGTGCAAAAATATTAGACCAACTGGTTATGAGACGAATGATCGTAGACAAAATGGTTTATGTTGATCATAGGTATTTTGGCTTTAGTTTATTTTAAAGGAGAATGAAACCTTTGAACAAGACAGCTTGTGTGAAAACAGAAAAATCAAAGTTCTGAATATCATCATACACATCATGCATTTTAAAAGTATGTATTCAAGTCATCATAAACCATTGAATGATATGATTTTCTGGTTAGCTTAACACATGTGACATAACAAATTTGAAAATTCAATACGGATTTTGACAAACTTTAATCAATGTTTTTCTCAAAGTTTCTTGCTTTTATTAAAACCAAAGTGGCATACATGTACATGTAGACCTGAAGACCTTTTGAACTTCCCTTATGTATCCAGTGTGACTGAAGAATTGATTTAGCAATCATTTTGAAATTAGTTGCAGTAGGAGGGAATATACGTGTACATGTAGACCTACATACATGTATTTGTTTGTAGATCTGCAAACAAAGAGAGATACGATAGTACTCTTAGAAGTATTTTAAGCTATTACAACTATTATTAATAGCCCTTATGATTCATTCAGGTATTGGTTTTGAAAGTAGCTGACATCACCCACATTTGTTTGTTTAACCTCGTGCTGTATATTGTAAACAATACTTACTGTACATCAGTACAAGTACACATAATACTTAGGCCGACATGTACATGGATATTATAATTCACGCATTGTATGCATGGAGCTCCATGGTACATGTACATGTAACTACCTGCATGTAATCTACATACATGTACAGTTTATCAATGAAAAATCAAATGACAAGATGGGCCTTATATGTACAACCTTGGATAAACATTAATAGTCTGTGTCATGGGGTTGAATTTACATGATGATAATCAAGGTTTACTGGTAGCATTATACATATAGGCCTATTTCTGTCCACAAGTAGTTGAGTACTATACAATGTACAGGACAAACTACATTATGAATTGCAATTTCCATGATTTTGAAGGTGTACAGTTCTCAGTACATGTAGCTTTGTAAACCTCTGTTACTTAATGTGTATAATAATGCTTGCATGTAAAGATGAGCTGAACATGTGCTTTTGTGGTGAGTGAACTTCCTTCATTTGTGGAAGAGAGCTCACCTTGTGGTTTACAGGTACTCTACATGTACAGTCGGCCTACATGTACTCTATATTTTTTCAACAATTACATATGGCCAAGCCTACATGTATATTGCATTTTACACTGTTGGTGAGACCCATGTTGTAAATATGGTATAAATGTACGTACAATACATGAAAAGAAAGGGGGCATGAAATTTAAATTTATTGCATTTCACAATGTGTACCAAACTACCAATAATGCTTAGAAAGAATCTTCCATGCATGGAGATACAAGAGAAAAGATTGCATGCAATAATTCAGAATCAGAAATATTCACTTAAAGGGGAAGTTCACCCTGAAGAAAACTTTGTTGTAAAAATAGCAGAAAAAATAGTAAAAAATATTGGTGAAGGTTTGAGGAAAATCCGTTAAAGAGTAAGAAAGTTATTAGAGTTCAAAGTTTTGGATTTGTGACGTCATAAACGAGCAGTTGCCCCATGTGTTATGTAATATAGAATGCATGAATTTCAAATTTTGTATGGTTCCTAATGACTTAATTTTGTTTTCTATTCATGATCAGGTGTGAAATGATTTGTCTATTGATATACAAAAGGTACAGTCAAAACCATTTTAAATTTTCTGAGAAAATGACATTTCATTGATTTTTTACCATTCGCTATGTAGGAATGCTGCTCGCATATGACGTCACAAATCAAATAATTGAAATTCTAATAACTTTTTAATTATTTGATGAATTTTTCTCAAACCTTCGGCAGTTTTTTTATTATTTTTTCTGCTATTTTTACAATAAATTTTTTGTCAGGGTGAACTTCCCCTTTAAATGATACAGGCCTACATAATAGCAATGCCTTTTTATTAAAATGAAGATTATTTTTTTTTTTTGTAATTCACCTTCATTCATATTGGATTCTGAAGGGTAAAACAATAGGGAAGTTTACGTAGACTTTTACTCAAATCAGTAAAAATCCTTGAATGGAGGCTGAATCAGGGTCTGCCCCCTTATCACTTTGCATTGGATATGACAAGTAAGCTTGTGAGAACGTTACCCCTGCTGTTTAGGGAAGCATTCCTTCCCATACTGTACACTGTCTAAAACTCATATCATCCAGGAAGCTGACACATGTCTTGTACGTTGTAAAATCAGCAATACTTTATTTCGAAAGACACTTCCTCAGATGATAGCTTTATATTGAAGTACTTTGGATATCGTTATAATTTTACTGGAGGAAGTGAAAGTTACATTGGCATAATACTTGCCTGGATCAATATAGCAGACAACTGTGAAGATCATCAGATTCATCCTACATTCCGGCAGACTTGAACATTAATTGTTATACTACAGGAAGTATGTGCATTCATACAAGGGATAGGTAATACACCTCAATGGACATTTCCTGGGAAGACATTCTTGGGAAGCTGTGATGTACAAGAATGACCCATTTTCTTCATCCTCTCTGCAGACTCGACAAGTATATCCCCAGCTCAGTAGCATCTTTTTGGCTATAAATTATGGCAGGAAGGTAATAGTTAATCACCTCCACAGGAATTCCTGAGAACACAGCAAGAGATTTGTGATCATTATATAGTAACTTTGAAATTGTGAAGCAAACTTCTTTAATATCACATTGCACTTGAAATTTGTTGTCCCTGGAGCTGCATGTGCAGGTGCACAGAAGTCGGGAACATTGGCTTTGAATACATTGGGAAGATCATTTTATGTTTGTGAAAGGAAAAAACCTGACAAATGAGACAGAATATGGTACAAAATTTCCTGACTACAGGCATATATTCGATATTCTTCAAGAAGCTGCCTACAGCAATCATTTCTTCATGATCAGAGATCTGGCCTTCTGGCTTCTGCCTCCATTCTTTGTTTTTTATGCTGTTCTAATACTGCAGAGAGTACCGTAATTGTGACTTATATTATTTACAAAGTGTACAACTTGAATGGGACTTTCTTGAGTAATATTAGACATTCATGAAGTAACAATCAGGGCACCTTGATTTGTGCTTCAGCTCTGCATACATGTAGCCCTCGACTGGCCTGGAACTACTGCTGGAAACCAAGACAACCTTTCTCTCAAGGTTTTCATCACTATCATTTGAAGTATCATCATGAATAATTTCATCAGATCAGCCAAACCACCTGGTGTGCAGGGAAAGAAAGTAGGTTGTTTCATGGACCTATTACAAAAAGGTCCATGGTGATTTTGAATTAGAATGTTGTGACTTTTATTTTGCACATTAAAGGAGAATGAAACCATTGGAACGAGATAGCTTGTTTGAAAACAGAAAAATCAAAGAAACAGATCAACAAATGTTTGAGAAAAATCGGACAAATAATGAGAAAGAATGAGCATTTGAATATTGCGATCACTATTGCTATGGAGATAGCAAATTGGCAATGCGACAAAGATGTGTGATGTCACTGATAAACAACTCTCCCCATTACTTTAGTATATATATTTCACTTGAATTGCCTCTTTTATCACATCTATCCATAGATCATGTGTTCTTTCTACATGAGGGCATGTAATACATATTTTTTAAGAATACATAATGGATAAAGAGTTTGTATCATCGTAAGAAAAAGCAAAAAGAGACATTTTGAGGGTATTTTATAGTCCACCAAAGGGAAAGTTGTTCATCAGTGACATCACACATCCTTGTCGCATTGCCAATGGGAGGATCTCCATAGCATTAGTGATTGCAATATTCAAATGCTCATAACTTTCTCATTATTTGTCCGATTTTTCTCAAACTTTCTTTATTCTTATTCTTTTATTTTTCTGTTTCTACACAAGCCTATTTGTTCCAAAGGTTTCATTCCCCTTTAAGCTGAACTTTTTCCCTCACTTTTTTGCACCATTGCACTCACAGGCTATTCAACTCTTTGTTACAGGCCATCTGAACTTTTGAGCAAGGACAGTAGTATTGTGAATCTAGAAAAAAAAATATCACACTCAATCTGTTAGTTAAGTGCACTGAAGTGTTCAATTTTATCAAATTATAGTTGTGTAGTATTCACTGGAACACTTGTACATTTTCTGTGTAATTTTGAAAAGCAGTTACAATACATCTTTGTTGCATGAATCTATTTTGCCTGTGAAGTTGTATTCAAAAAGCTGATTTGCTAGTAGGTCCATGGTAGTAGCTACTGAGGGAAATTCTTACAGCATGGATTATCTTTCAGAGGTATTTACATATGTTTGTAGGAATAAGAGGTGCATGTTTTTTAGACTCAAAATTTCTTTCAATGCATGTCTATCATACACTTAACACAGTACATGTACATGAAAGCATTCAACTAAAATGAACTGTACATGTGTAGGTACTGTTTTGATTGTTAAATTGCTGAATTCTGACATACAATGTACTTATGCTTGTATACATACTGTTTGTTTGATAAATATTAAGTTGTTGACATTGTACAGCATGCATACATTTATAGTGTCCACAAAAAAGAACATTCATATTTATGTACATGTATGTAGAATGTAATCAATGAATGCTTCATGAAGCTCCTTAAATGAATTTACAGCTTTATTCTTACAAACTGAACACATCTGTTAAACATACACATGTACATGTAGTTGGCCTACATGTTTTATTAGTTGTGTAACTTAATTACCTTACTGTACATGAACCTGTAGGCCTACATATGTATAAGTTGATAGTTTAAATATAAAATATACCCTAATCTTGTTTCACATTGTTTTTTCATGATTATTGATTGGAGAGATGTAGTGTACAAGATGGTGTTACTTCCGGTTTTTAATTCTTGTTTTTTATTGAAAATAATATTTTAAACAGGTCTCTTTAATTCAACATACAGGTACATGTACTTTGTTGCTTCAACTTCACCAGAAATTAAATATTGTCTTGATTTTTTGCTACAAGGATTCTTTATTAAATCTATCATTAACCCTGTTTTATCATTTAAAAGGTAATCAAATATTGAACCTCAAAGCTTTTTTTCATGTACCGTGTCCATTGGATTGTCTCATGTATCATTTGAAAGTATATGGTTTATGCACAATTTGCACATTTATCAAATGATCATGATGATAAACCACCTGAGTGTTGTATATGTCAGAAAGTATGTTATCGTGGTTGTCATCATTGGAAGTGGTGGTGATGTTGTTGTAATTCATTGTTATTTTCATTATTATTATTGTTATAATTACCATTATCAGACATGCCAACTTCCCTTTTTAGAGTATTTGTTCCTCTTTTTGCTATAAATACACCAATACTTTTTTTGTTTGATTTGTTACTTTTTAAAAAATCTCTGATCATGGAGTATGTATTATACACAGCGTGTAACACTAGTGCCGGTCCGACTGTCCCAGACTGGTTAAAATCACTGTCGGGCCAGTAGCTTGTTGCATTGAAAAGAAAAAGTAAATTCTTGCCTACGAGCACAGCACATGTTTAAGGGTGAATTATCAATTTTTAAGCAGAGTAATTTCACATGTCTTTTCACTGATCTCACTACAACAGGCTGGTGATTGGTACATTGAGACAAATTTTCAATAATACTCTGTTTTTTGTCAAAAATCCTTTTTTTTCCTTATAAAAATCCTTTTTTTTTGGTGTAGAAGGTTGGCAGGGCTGCATTATCATGATGTTAGGCCTACTAAAGCTAGGATACTAATTAATGGTGATGACTGATGATAATGTGCCTCAGATTGACATTCCTTTATGAATATAATTTCATATTTATATCATTATTATATTTTTTACATTTTCTTTTTGACCATTTTATTATGGATGCCCAGAATAAACAGAGGAGGGTCGACAAGGAAATGGCTATGGCAGAGAATAGGAGTCTAGCAGACTTCAATCTATCACGAGAAACAAGGTTACGGGAAGGACGCAACCAGCTAGCACGACTCCACGAAGAGGCCAAGAGGATACGAGAAATTTATGATGTAGACAGGAGAAGATTAGGTATGAATATTAACCCTTTGTCCACTAGATATCAAACTGAAGACTGCTATCGTATTAAAAGCCTGTGTAGCTAAAGAAATGATTGTGATCTACTTTTGAAACTTGAAAAAAAAGAAGAGAATTTTCACAAAGTTGTGTGCGTTATGAATGCATAGTGTAAAGGGCATTCAGATGATGAGTACAATTGAATAGGCACCTTTTGAGTGTCATCTTTAATTATATAGAAGTCATCCAGAAGTTGTCAAGAATAGTGGTCAAAAGGTGGTATACTACAAATCATGTTTTCGTATAGTTCAAACCTAAAGTTCCAGTTGATGTTTCTTTTTGTTTCAGAGTCTTTAAATGAGAATTATTCATTGGATGCTGCCAAAGTCATGTTAGAAACCTCAGCAACCAAGACAGAAGAAGAATCAGAGGTTGGTATTATTGGGATTTTTACTGTGATTTGATGATCAACAGAGGGCTCTAATGCCTCGTTCCCACTCTGATCTGTTACCAATCCCATGGTTGGCTGTTCGTAGCTGATCACGATTATTCCAGGATTAAGATCACAGATTTAATCATCATGCGATTTGTGACAGTGGGAACTTGGTGTTACATAAAGCTCTTTGCAAAATAACAATATGACAAATTATTGGAATTAGTTCATATGCTAATGAAATTAATAACCAACAAATTTTCATAGTGTTTTTTATAGCAAAGTGGGGCTGAATATGTCTACTCCAATTCATGCTAATGAATATGTGGAGCGTTGTGGCCCAGTGGATAAGTCTTCTGACTTTGAAACAGAGGGTCGTGGGTTCGAATCCCAGCCATGGCGTAATTTCCTTCAGCAAGAAATTTATCCACATTGTGCTGCACTCGACCCAGTTGAGGTGAATGGGTACCCGGCAGGATTAATTCCTTGAATGCATGAGCGCTGAGAGGCAGCTCGAGCTAAAGCCGGGGTAATAATAATAATAACAACGCGCCTTGGAATAGAATATTTCTAGATGGATGGCACTATATAAATGCCTATTATTATTATTAAGCTTTGTACTTTAATGCTTGTTTTGTATAAGTCATTTTATCTAAATGTACAAAGATTATTTTTCATTTATAACTGATTGGAATTAAAAGAATTGAGAGGCTGACATATATATATATATATAGAATCCAAAATACAAGTATGTTCCCTTCAAACCTAAGTTCATGCATAACTTATAACAGCTTAATGAATCTCCCCTAGATAGCAAATGGGTATTTCTCCAACTTCATGACAGGATCTCCAGGCATACTGTACTTATTGCTTGCGTGGTTGAAACTTGAAATCAACCTCATTTATCAGTACTTACAAGTTATTCAATTACATGAACAAATAATGGGTTTATTTTGTGCCATGAAGGATTTTAGAGCATGAAGCAAAAGGGGAAACATGGGGTAATGCTAAAAGCATTTTGTTGCAAAGTACCAATGCCTCCCTGATTAATATATAGTAAAGATGATATGGAAGGGATGTGGTATGTTCCCTGTTCTTATTTCTGTATGCCAATACCCTATCATTATGGTAATGTTACCAATGCAACAGAAGTGAGTGCATATTGTTTGTGGCATGGCATAAATTATATGAACAGTTTATGGTCTTCTTAATGTAATGTTACTGGGTCCCATATGCAAAATGAGCATAACTGAGGAGAGGGGAAAATTCACAAACCCCTGAACAGGGTAAATGAGGGATACATCAACTACAATGTAACATAAAGTACAACATAATCCAAGTATTACATAAAAGGGATGGCTAATTGTCTATTTCACTTTACTGTCGGTTTCCTGTAATAGGAGGGGGCCGGGTGTGGTGGGGGGGGGGTGGGGTTGTAATAAGCCTACTAACTTTAGGCGGTGTAGGGATTTCTGTTTGTATTAATGCATGAAAATTACTAATTTAGGGACTTCAAGATATTTGAGATCCATGCAAGTACTTTGAATTTCAGTGGAAACTCAATAAGTCAGTTGTTATTACAGTCAAGGAAATGAAAAGGGTATGAAAAGTCCATTTCCTGTATTGATTACTTGAGAGGGTGGAAAATCCTCATTCGAAACCTGGGAAGAGATGAATAATTATTTATGTTATTTAATCACTATAAAAGAATCCCAGTAGGACAATGACCACAAGTTTTTATTTTGGCTTTTGGGTCTACATGTATGTAAAATGTATCACATTTTCATGTTCATGTTCAAAAATGGTCTGTTATGTGAGACATTTGAAATTATAAAGTAGGGAATTAATGAGAAAGTACAAATATATATCTGAAGGTTAATTTCTCTTCATTTGAGTTCATCATGTTTTCTGTCTCAATGGTAAAAAGAAAATATTGAAAAGGCGAATGCTGTCTGTTATACTAAGGTTCATAAGAAATGAATTGCCTTCTCGCATTCTAATAATGGCATGCACTATTGTGACAGAGCAAGGCACAAGATGTGCATGCTCCTCTTAGCAAAAAAAGATTGCAAGGATCCTCACCCAATTCCAGAAATGCCTCTCATGTTTGAAGTGATAATCTGTTTAATGTTTCGGGGTTTATTCTTTTCAGATTTTTTTGGGGAAAGTTCTTCTTGGTCTGAATGGGGACCTTTTCTTGTCTAAAAAAAATTTGTCTCATGAAATTCTTGATTCCCTGGATTATATATGAATGCTTAAGCAGCTTAATTAAATTACTTGTATGTTATGTTTATATATTGTTCAACTCAAGAGGAAGTACCTTCTTGTGAGTATTTTTGCTTGTAAATGTTATTCACACTTGACTTGAATCATCTGTTTGTTTCATCCAACTCAGGAAATTGCTGAAGAGTTCTTGAACGGCAACTTACCCTTATCGGATTTTGTTGAACAATTTATCCAGAGGCGCTCGATGGCACACATACGACGGATTAAATCAGACAAAATGCAAGAACTGTTGAGAAATTCTAGTAGCACCAATCCTCCAGCTGCACAGAATGTAGATATCCCCATGACCACGCCCATGGGCTACACCCCCATGCCCACCAGACCTGCACCTGCTGCCCCCCCTGCTACCGGTAGCCAGATACCTATGTACTATCCTGGATACTCTTCACACACCCCTGCACCTGTTCCTGCCCCAGTAGCAGCCAGTGGGTCGTCATGGTCACCCTACCAAGGATCGTCCAGTACACCATCCCTACCGGTTTATCCCCGTTAACAGCATCTATAAACTGCCAAAATGAGACTGAGCATTATTAGATGAAGGCACTGGTAATGGAGGCAGTGACAACGGGCAGCCATCAACAAGTGCAGGTTGAGTTCAATCTTGATGCTAATCATTCTATGTTTGGACAAGTTGAAGGAGCTACATGTAGATCTAGTAAACCTGTCCCTTTTCTTGAGAGAATTCATCTCTGTAACCATTTACAAATTAAGTCCTTAGTAGTACATTTTAAATTCAGGAATGTTGTTGCTGTTTAGAATTTCAAACTCTGTTTATATTAGAAGGCTTATAGGTCAGGATATACAATAGAATGGCAGGTTTCTTGAGAGTGTATCACAAAATTGTTGCCATATCAGGCATGGAAGAACCTCATGCTTAGTACAAGGAACATGGTAGGGCAACACTCATTGTAAGAGAGCAAGTTTCCCCAAGGGTACGGCTATAGAGCCAAGCCATCAAACTTGGTCATAACGTGGAGAAGGTTTACGGTTCACCATGTGTAATAGGAAGAAGGGAATAAAATACAGGCAGAAAGATTGAAATGGAAAGACGAGAAAAGATGAAAAGAGGAAATTAGAAGTATTCTTTTCTGGTAAGTGAGTGAAGTCCTGAAAAGGACAGTAAACCAGATGAGATAAGCTGAATATGGCTTGAGTGGCGATGGTTTGAGTAGTAGCAGGATGAAGTGAAGAGAGGTAACTCAACGTTTCGGGCAGGTTGACTCTCCGTCTTCAGGAGAAAATAATTACCAATTCTGCAAAGAGAATTCTGATTGTGAGAGCATTAATTCAAGAAATATATTCAAAATGAACAGAGCAATGTCACTATCACTTTATAGAAGGATATCTGATCTGTTGGGCATTTCATAAAAAAGCAGTTCGTAAAGTTACACACAACTTTGCGCACAACTGGAATGTTTTCTCAGGCGCTAAGTCGGTTACCTAGGGATTTATCATGTAGCACAAGATAGGATCACCAGTCGTGCGTAAGGTCATTTGTAACGTACAAACAGCTTTATGCTGAAATTGCTGAAATGTAATATGGTACTGAAAACCATCTGATTGTCCATTGAAAGTCACTCACAAAACTTCTCCCCTTATTTCAATGCTAGAATCGGTTCTTCCTTGATTGGAATCCTAACTTTAACATCCCCAAGCATTCTTTGACAGTGTCCATAATATTTCAAAGAAAATATTTTTCATATATATATATGCTGTCATTAGTGGGATCAGCCTTGATTGTTAGTATAGCAAAATGTATATTTTACTATATAATCATGCATGCTAGCCTTGCTTTTCTATATGATTATTATTATGATGAAATGTGGTTAAATCTGATCATGTATTGATATATTTTGCATGTACACTGCCATTTAAAGTTGGTAGTCTGTAATAATCATCATTTATTCTCTCTCTCTCTTTTTTTTTTTTTTACTTTTCATTGAAAAATAAAAACTAACGTTAAAGATCTTAACATTCAATTGGGACATACTTTAATGGAAAAATCTTCTGAAATCAAGTGGAAAGCCCTGGCTCTACCATCATTGACAACTACCATGGTAACGTAATTAGTTCTTCAGGCTTAAAATCATATGAGTGTAGGAGGGGATTGGGATCTGCCCCCCCCCCAGAAAAAAAAATCCCATGACCAAATAAAGAAAAAGAGGGGGGGGGGTCCGAGTGAAATGGAAAATGATATGTCAAAAATATATTCCAAAATTTAATTTTCATAAAAAGGCCCAGATTTTTGCTTGCTTGCTTACACCATAACACTTCCCTGCTTACACCATAACCATAACACTTCCCTGCTTACACAGTTTGAGTTTGTGCACACATATGGTTTTGTTTATTATGCCACTGCTGAAAGTGATTTGAATAAATGAGTAAAATAAGCATAACACTGAAGATGTCTGGAGTCCTCTGATGAAGCCATCTCTCTATTTTTCTTTTTTAATTTCATGGTGTGAAACTACAATTATTCAAATTTCTGCTCTAAAAATTAAAACCAGAGTTAACTGCTGAATCAAAATGTAAAATTTATATTTCTTTACCTTATGTAGTTTTAGAGAAAGGAAATATATTTCAATAGTCAAATGTATGAAAAGTAAGATTACGCAAAAAAGATAGATTAAGCTTTCAATGCTTTAATTTATCAGTTTACTCTTTTTATTCTTTTTATACTTTCTTTGGCCCCCCGAGTACTCCTCTATGTCAACAGTTATTTTTTTCCGTGGTATTAATACTACTGATGACAAATGTACCAAATATTAGTAAGTTCAATGCATGGGGACGCTGATCTGTAGAAGTATTGATGGATATTTTGTGATCAAGCACCACAAAACTACCAAACAATCACCAGCAATTATCTTTTAGTATGTGATTGATTCTGAATGATGTATAACTCATTATGATCCTAATACCATTTACCAAAAGAAGAATATTCACTACCAAAAGGGGATTAGAATTTTAGTTTATTGAAGTGCTCTGATGACCAGTAGCCCATTATGAACAAAGGTGACAATTGAAAGATTAAATGTCAATAGTATTTTTGTGGAAGGAGTCATCAAATCACCGTGTTCTTTGATATGAATCAAGTTTGCGTGTCAGTGCAATTGCATGCTTTAGAGTGAACTTATACAGTGTAGATTACATTGAAAGTCAAATGGTGATGTCCAAAAATAATTTACAATAAAAAATTTATTTAAAAATCAGTCATGAAACAGCATGTGTTTATTTGGTACAACCTAGTTTTACAGTACATAGACAAGTAAATGATACTATCAGAAAATATCACAGTACATAGACAAATGAATGATATTTCCAGAAAAAATCAAAAATGTTTGTTTGATAGTTGTGACCAAGAACAGTGTTGACAAGCTCCAAATGAAGATGACACTGTGGATCCAGGTTGTATGAAAAATACTTGTTTGTATAACTTATTTAATATGGGAATGTTAAGATTTTGATAAATAACCATCAGCTTTCAGATTTTGAAAGACCATGACATTGAGTTTTCTGTTATGTACCGGTTTAAATGTATATTCATATTTTGGTTAATAAGCTAAATGATGGTGTGTGCCGTCTCACTGCATGAAATTCATCAAATCAATATTATTTTGTCAGATTCAGTTGTAAATTACACTACATAATTCTGTGTCATTACTATTGCTTCATTAAAGGATTCATATTCTTGATTGAATTTTTATGTTTTGAATGTTATTGATTGAATTATTATTTCTGAGTGATCTTGCCATTGAGTGTTGTAGGATTAAGGGCCTTTTATTTTTTTCCCGTCATTTTGTACTAATCTATTTATTCAGGATCTATAGACTAGGTGTCTGTTTGAGTCCATATTTCCTTTACTTGAATATATTGTTATATTCATATTGATGAAAAAGATAACCATATGTTCCCTTTATTACCAATAAAAATAATGTCACAATTTTGGATATTCTCATTGATAATGTGAAAGCCTTTCAAGTAGACATTGCAATGGTCTCTGTAGGTGTTTCTGAATATAACACATGCAGTCATGATATAAATATGGCATCATTATTCACATGCTGCAATTGAGTCTGTTGTGCCAGTCAGTCCTATTCAAGCATGAAAGTTAAGAGCTTAGATTGTTATGTGGGTGGGGGGGTCATGCAATATGCCCCTCTCCTTTGACTAGCAATGGATGATTCTCTGTGGAATAGCACAGGAAGCACTAAAACTTACATGCCGGGTTGGGATGATTGATTTTTTTTTCTTCCAAGTCTGAAAATAACTTCACCTTATTGGGCCATTGTAGAGTACCGAAGTGATGTCACAATTTATTTTTTCAATTCTGTCATTTTTTATACCATATTTTGGTTGAGCATGATGAAAATCCCCTACAATCCAAATTTTTGGGATTGGGTCCATGGGCCCGAAGATAGGACCTCATAAATACATAATTGGCCCTATTGAAATCAATGTATTATTGGCCTGGTTCTAAATGTTATGAACCAGGCCAATGACACATTGATTTCAAGTTGATAGCAAAAAGGATTAACTATCACTCCCTTTGTAACATTTTGAATCATGCTTTTGGCAATGAATTTACTTTAATTTGGCTCTTACCTTTTGGCAGCTGTTATTCATTGCATGTTTTGGCAGTATTATTTCCTACGTATGATTTGCAGTACTGTTTGATGTCTCAAAAAAAAATATGTTGTAATATTAAATTGTTTTTACTTGTACTTCATTCTGATTTTGAATGAAATCTTTAGAGTGATTAATTTATTTTCACATTTGATTTAATGCTCTTGTAGTGTTCTCTTGAAGAAATTTATTTGTATATTAACCAGCATTTTGATTGATATATTATTTGTTTAGAGTGATTAAAAATTTTGGGTGCTTTTATTCTAAAAATGTTGGAGGGATGCAAACTGGTTTGGCTATCACAGAATGGTTTCATGCACTGATATGGCAGTGTACACCTGAATCTTAGCATGTGTTTTTCTTTCATTTAAAGAAATATTGTAAGTCTTTTGAAATTACCACTTGGTCTAATCCCACTTGTTTAATGCTAGATTGGTCTCTTCAAACATCTTTTTTTTTCAGCTATCCTGTTTTTTTCAATATTCATGTGATAACTAAAGAAACATTAGATCAACTTCAAATTTAGTCTTAGTTATACAGTAGTTACAATGATCTGAACAAGTTCTGGGGTCACGAGGTCAAGTTAAAGGTCATAGAGGTCATTATATACCTGAAAATATATCTTTTTGTAGTAAATAAAGAAATGTTTGAGGGATGAATTTCTAACTTGGCTCATTTTTTTTGTATTAGTGCTGTAATATAACATTTCCAATCCGTTTAAGAAAGAATGATCGGCTTTGGGGTTGCAGTTTCAAACGCCAATGGTCATAGAGGTCATTATTTCAAAATTTTAGAAGTTGGGTGTGTAATGATTATGTTCTTGATTTATAGGAGGTATACATACATTTTGAAAATCCATCTTTTATTAGTAATTTCATCTTTAATCAATCAGCAAATTATAAAGTAAACATTGGATGAATTAACATGCATCATTCAAGCATAGGTTTTCCAAAGAAAAATGTTTAATGTGCAAACATATTCAAAGCTAGTAATGTGAAAATACTATATTTGATTATTAAAGATCTAGGTAACTACTGAAGCAAGATTTCAAGTACATGTACATCTACATCAATATTTTTCATATTTCAATCATCCTTGTAATTTGTCTGGCCTTTTTAAAATTAGTATTTGCCCATCTGGCATGCTTATAACTCACTGCTGGTGTCATTTCCTGATGCATGCGTGTATTGGATCAGTAATTACCGAATACCAGTCTGAAAGACTCTTTACCTTTGTTTTACATACATTTACACAAGATATTTAATTTTAGATCATTTCCTGTGATTCTTATGAATTTTTTTCATTCGCCTGTACCTCCAATCACATAGATTAAGAGTATAATGAGCAAATGAACAAATTGTTGTCAGGATATTTTTTCATCTTTACTCTATCTCATGTTGTGTATCAATGCATTCATTTGATCACTCATGTATAAATGGCATTGATGGAATGTTAATATTTACATGTACATTTTTGTGGAATGTAATGACCTATCCTAGGAACATAAATGTTCAAGACCCAGTGCATCTACATTTCTGAATGATAAATGTGTTAGAGTTAGTTTTAAAGGACAAGTCCACCCCAAAAAAGAGTTGATTTGAATAAAAACAGAAAAATCCAATGAGTAAAACACTGAAAATTTCATCAAAATTGGTTGTAACTTAAAAGTTATGACATTGTTTAGTTTCACTTACCGGTAATTTCTCAATACAGTAATATGCACATCCTGTTCGGTATGCAAATGAGGGGACTGATGACATCACTCACTCACTATTTCTTTTGTATTTCATTATATGAAATGTGATTTATTCCCATTTTCTCTTCATTGCCCTTGAAACAAAGTTTCATTCCTCCCTGAATACGTGGAATTACCAGCGCCTTAACATTTTATGGTTCAGTCAAGTTGGTCCTTATTGTCAAATCTGTTAAAATCGAAATATTCTATATTTCAAACAATAAAAAACAAAAGAAATAGTGAGTGCGGGACATAATCGACTCATTTGCATGTTATTGAGTTGTGCATATAATTATTTTTGTGAAAAATAAGCGAAACTTTAAAATGTCAAAACTTTATTTTACATCTGATTTTGATGAAATTTTCAGCGTTATGTTTGATTTTTATCTACATGTATCAATTCAAATCAACATTTTTATAGGGTAGACTTGACCTTTAGTCAAAATATTCATGTAAAACAGCTACCCATGTATCTTAATTTGTTATAGTCATTGTCATTTTTGGCTTCATTGCAAATGTTTACAGAACCCCAATATCCAGATATTTGGCAGTATAGTGTGTGTGTCAATATTGTACATGAATATACATGTACATTGAGTGTGTAACTTTATTGCTTTAAAAATCAAATTTCATGTACATGTAAATGTATATTCATAACAAATGTAATAAATACAATATCATTATCATGATTCTTGTAATATTGAAATTATTGATGTATGGAATTTTGTAAATCTGTTGATTTCCAGTGAAAAGTAATGTAGCAACCAGTAGGTCTAGTATGTAGAGTTTTTATGATAAAGGATGAGGGGTGAAAGAGAGAGAAGGGAGGGAGAGAGAGAAAAGGTAGGGGGAGGGAGAAGGTACAGGGGAGAGATGAATGAGGCAGAAGAGTAAGAGAAAGCAATGTAAATTATTTATAGAGATTGGGCACCTCTTCAAGTCTATTGTATTGTGTTAAAGCTGAGAGGGATAAACAACCATGTTCAAAATCACTCTTCTTGATGACAAAAAGAAATCACAAGTTCAACATACATCATTGTGATTTTAAAATCCATCTTAAAATAGATAATAATTTATTCATCCACACACATACTGTGAAAAAAATCAACTTCAAATACTTGTTTGGCAGTTGAGTGTACCATAGTACATGTAGTAATGAATCTTCTACAGAAATTTGAACATATACCCATTCCATGCCATCACTATTTTAGCACAGTACCCTGTAGTCAGTGTACATGTACATGTAAAAGAACCTGATGAGTCAACTTTGCAAATCTCTGTTTAATCAATTGGGGCAACAAAGTTGAGAAATGGGAGTATCGACTTGGCCAAATTGTATCTAGTAGACGTTCATGTAAAAGTTCATGAACATGTGAAATTGTAACTGCTTTGAACATTTTACCAGCTATGGACCAATATCATATTTCTAAAGAAAATGCAGCAATTGGCATTTTCAACTTTAAAAAATTCTTATATTTACTTAATTTTTGTCAATAAACTTATTCAAAATTAATTATTTCATCTTATTCTTCCATAATTTGATTGTTTGTAGCAGATAAATTCAACAAAGTTCTTCAAACAACAGATTAAAATGGCATGCTTGGCTTAAAGTACAGTAAAGTACATGTACATGTATATTGCTTTGAAACTTGGTGTACATGTATTTAACCAACCCAACACTTTAAAGGGATGGTCCGGGCTGAAAACATTTACACATGTATATCTTGATAAATAGAGTAAAATTCACAGAGCAAAATGCTTTAAAAAATCATCATAATCAGATAACAAATAAAAAAGTTATTTGTTATTTTAAAGTTTATCAATATTTTGTGAAAACAGTTGTATGCACATCATCATCAATATTCATTAGATGGGCTGATGATATCACATCCCTACTTTCCTGTTTTTTTTAATGTTATTACATGAAATAAATTTTTTCATTTTTTCATACATGTGTAAATGATGTGTCTCCATTATGATGAAATAAGTTGTGGCAGTAAATCAATGCACTTAATCAGTTGTCAATTTAATTGCTTTAGTTCTTGGTGGAAAATATTTTATATAATAAAATACAAAAGAACAAGTGGAAATATGTCATCATCAGCCCACCTAATGAATATTTTTAAAGACATGCCTAGAACTGTTTCACCTGAATAATGCAAATCTTTGAAATTCAATAACTTTGTTATTTGTAATGCGATTTTGATCAAATTTTCAGCATTTTACTCTATTGTGATATGAATATTTCCAGCCTGGACAATCCCTTTAATATGAAACATGTAATCCAACTGATTGGATGTGGCTTCTTATGATTAAAATTACCAGTAGCCCATTGTTTGTTGGCTTTTTATTAATCTACAGTATACATGATATACTTGTAGAATTGTAGATGCATCAATTAACTTCAATAATAGCAATGTAGGATACAATCATCAAAAGAACAAAGAAAATCAGCTGCAGACACATTAATGATGCAGTGGGTATTTAAAATATCTCTTGTACACAATCTTCTAGAACAAGATGTAGTTCCCATAAGTTCATCAATACAATCATTATCAAAGGTATAAGAGCAGCAAAGCATGATTAAATTTTGGGAAAAACAATACAATAAAATATGATAATATGGGGAATATATATATAAGGCAACAAGCACATTACATATATAAATAAAAGATGAATTCCCTCAAAATAATAGGTACACTGTACATCTGTACAGAGTTGATGAAAGATAATACTGTATTGTATGTGTACCCTAGATATTACACTATCACACCTATTACAATATTGGTCAAATTTATTTCCTCTAAAGTAAATCTTGCTTATTTTGTCTTTCGTTTATGCGTTTCATTAAGAGTATTGAAATTTGATACATGAATTACCATAATTTATTTCTCCATCTAATAACATGAAAATAATCAGTTGTTAAACTTTGTCTTATGAGCCCCATACACTGTATCATATTTCAGTATCTTCACAACTAAATTTGCACTTTCACAACAAATTGCTTGTTTCAATGATGAAAAAAATAAAATTCAATATCGATAGATTTGATTAAAATAAAACTAAAATCCAAATAAAAATGATATACAGGTGTACATGTACAGGTAAAAATATTGAGATTCTAAAAATAATCTAGTAAAAAGTGAATATTTTGACACACCCTACATGTAATTGTAGGTGTTGGTTGAAGAAAGGAGGAACCTGGATATGTTCTTAAAATTAAGGTCTACAAAAATGTACATTGTATACAATGCTTAAAATAATAGTTTAAAATCAATGTATATCATGTGATATTTATTTTACTGGTACATAGATAAATTTTCTAGTTATCTTCTATCTTTTTGAGCTTGTGATTTTTTTTCATTAGCATTTAATGCATCATTCCATTCGACACTCTTTACAGCCATTACAATTGCTGCAATCATGAAAACTGCAAGAATGAATGGAGAGATCTTGGCCCTCTTCTGGAGCTCCATATATTCCTCAATGCGCTGCTGTCTCTCAGCTCTGTCCCTCTGTTCCTTGTCCCGAGCATCCTTGTAGTGCTTGCTGAAGAAATCATCCATGTTCTTGGCTTGGCGTTTTGCCTCCATGCTGAAAGGGATACCAGACCCGGTGTATGTAGGATTGCGATGGATTTCTTCGGCAACCTTCTCTTCTGGTTTCACCTCTCCATGAACATCCCGCTGGTTGAGGGTGCCACGGTCATAGCGCTTACGTAGTGTGAGGTTCCCGAGAACGCTGTAGGCTTCGTTGATCAACGCAAACTTTCGTTGGGCTTCCTTGCTACCTGCATTTTTGTCTGGATGATAGATCTTAGAAAGCTTGAAGTAGGCCTCCTTGACCTGGGCTTGAGTCGCACTTGGTGTGGTGTTGAGAACTTCATAATAAGACTTCTCTTTATGACGGGATCTTGGTCCAGTTGCATAATGCCTCACTAGCGGTTCCTTCAAAATGCCAACACTTTCTCTTTGCTTAAAAGATAGACTTGAAAAATAATTAGGGTGAAGTAGAACTTGTGATGAACTGAATGCTGTTCTCATACATGAAAACAATTGAACACCATCACTCTGTCTCAACTCTTTTTTACTTAGCTTCGATTGGTAATGGCTCAATCTCATTCTAATTCTTTTAATAATTTCTCCAAAAGTTGAGGTAGTTTTCTGTAAAGTCCCATGATCTGTCCCCGGCCCTGCTGATACCTTGGACATAAATACTTGATATTTAAAGTCAGACAATGTAGAAGATTGGTGTATATTGTCCAAACATGAAGAAGCTTCTGCTATCGGAGTATCAGGTATACTTGCCCCCTTGAGTTCCGGCTGATCGCGATCACAGGAAGCCGTTGGTAGCTGCAAACAACTCACCAATCCAAACGCCTTCTTCAGCTTTACTTGATTGTCAGTGCCATAACGTTTTATCAAGAACTTGTTTTTACGTGGGACTTCGTACCTACAAAAACAAGATCTTCTGAAGAAAGCTGCCATTTTCCAATAATTTCTCTATCAGCCGTTTCCAAATAATTGATCATTATTTCGGCTTACTGCGCGCGTTTCGACTTATTTAGCATCGACTCGAAGTCGAAGGCTCGCGCGATGACCTTCCTTTGATCGATCGACCTTTCGCGAGATCACGTGCTTGCCAGACAGATCACCTGACATGCCTGAGCTGAGCTGACATCAACACGAACAAGAAAAACATTTTGAACAAGTTAACCACCATGAATTTGCAAGATATTTCTTTAAACTGCTGTCGAATTGTTGCGGTGTTAATGATATGGATATCAAATTCATATGCTGCACAGTCTAAGCCAAACATTGTTCTTCTCTACGCCGATGACTTGGGTTTTGGTGATCTGCAGGCTTACGGACACCCGACAAGCTCAACGCCCAACCTCAACCGTCTTGCAGCCGAAGGTCTCCGCTTCACTCAGTTTTATTCCTCAGCTCCCGTATGCAGTCCATCGAGGTATCATCTCTGCGCCTTGGCTCTTAAGTTAACACATTTCCTGAGATCTTCCATTATTCCATAACACTAACAGGGAGGGGGTAGACAACTGTCAGCCGTCTGTTTCGATGAGTTTTTAACATTCATTTTTTTTTATTTCTCCTCGTACACAGACACTGTCAGCTTGCGATCGTGCAGCTGCCATTTTTAGGGGGTTAGAAATGCAAAATCCTCCTGACAGGGCTCATCAATTTTTGTCTTTATTTCATAAAAATATATAAAAAGAACTGGACAAAATAAAGAATTATTCCGTTTTTGCCTTAATATGGCACCAAAATGGGAAAAAATAAACTTATAAAGAATATGGGAAAAAACAATGACTTACTTGGGCTGACGTGCTACTCTCAGTCTCACTTCCATCAAGTTCCATGGTTTATCAAACTTAATGCATAAACATAGGGCCATTGAGTCCTGTACAGATTGAGTTAGAACTTAGGTCTAGGGCTGTATTTGGTAAGTGGAGCCAACAGAGTTCAGCGGAACAACCAATTTCACAGAGCCCGAAGCTTTTGGTCTCCAGGGAGAAATTAATTGTCCACAAAATGTCATTGCAAGTCTCAGTCACATTTCAAATTTGAGGTCAATAAACAATATGCCTACCCCTTTTTCAAATATTGCAATTGGGAATGGCTGTATTTCGGCCTTAATCTCGATGTCATTGTTCAAATCCCCAGTCAGACATCGCTTCGCCGTAATTTTGAAAAAAAAGTAAGAAGTGAGCAACAGAAAGATTTGCATGTGGCAGTTTGTTTTCATGATTTGGTCGATAACTTCAGTCCATAGAAACCAAGCGAAGCAATGTCTGACTGGGGATTTGAACGATAATGTTGGGATCGAGGCCAAAATACAGCCGTTTCCAATCGAGATATTTGGAAAAGTGGTAGGCATTATTGTTTATTGACCTCGAAATATGAACGAAAGACTTGCGATGACATTTACAAACAATTTCTGGTAGGGAAATTTGCTCGAAGTCGGCCAGTGCAAAACTGCATTAGTGTCAAAATTAGATGGGCATGATGGGATATCAAATGAACTTTGGGCATGAACTTGTCATTCATTTTTTTTACTTGGATACTTATTTATACATGTAGATGCTTCTGAACAAAGGCTTAATTCAGAGCCTCTGTATTCAGATCCAAATTCTGTCTCCTCTTTAGGTTGGCTGGATCATGACCTGGTGGGTCAGCGTCAAACTTGAATTTCTTAGGTTCAAATCTCCAATACTTATCCAGTCCATTCTCAAAACTCTGAACACTGGGTGCATTAACTAATTCATTACCAAGGAGACTATATCAAACATGTGCAAGGTTTCCTCATTCTTATGTAGAAAGATTTTTTTCATATACTGGTAAAAATATATAGGTTTGATAATTTCGGGCCTATAATTCATTGGCTTGCCTTTGTTCTCAAAATTGTTGGCTTATACCATTAAAGTTATATGATACTTGATATAACATATAGTTCAGCAACAAAACATTTTGATAAATTTGATTCAGCAAGCAAAAAAAAAATGATTGTGAGTGTGTGTGAAAGGTTGCATCTGCACTCTAGATCTACATTACTCACACAATATCCCTGATGGAAGATCAGCTGGTAATTCAATGTAAATCATGTTTATTTGAAATTTCTTTAGGGCTGCCATTTTGACGGGAAGATACCATGTTCGTACAGGAGTCTATCCAGGAGTGTTTGACCCTGCATCTTCTGGAGGGCTCCCTCACAATGAGACAACAATAGCAGAGATACTCCGCCCCCTTGGATACCAGACGAGTATCATCGGCAAGTGGCATCTAGGTGTTGGGAAGGATGGTGAATATCTTCCTACTTCTCAAGGATTTGATCACTATTATGGCATTCCATACTCTCAAGATTTTTGCCCATGCTTAGTGTAAGTATATTGGTCCATTTTCAGGAAGCGGTAAAATGACATTAAACCATGTCTTAGATAAGCGGTTTGACTATAGATGGGTAGGCCTCCATGATCTGTAGCTTGAATTGATGCAAATAAAAAAAATAAATTTATCCGTATTTTCAGTTCATTTTATTTAAAATTCTTAATAAAACATAACTCAAAATTACATGTATCAACACACAAGGTAATGCTTACAATTGCATATGTACATGGCATAAAATATTAACATATTAAAGATTTGAGGAAAAGCAAAATACAAAATTGAGATGGCATGTTGATTAGGCTACGTAGTGGGGGAAATGAAAGATTTGCATCAACAATAAACCAGATAAAATCTATATTGAAATTGAAAAGAAGGACAGTACAGATACCACACAAACCCGACATAAAACAGTTTCAGATGAAAAGAGAAAAATGCATTTCAAATTTTCAAGCTATCAGCAATTATTTGGTACTCGTACCAAAAAAACTCACCTAAAGTGATCAAGTTATATAAATTGTGTACTAATCCAATACATTCTAGGAACATGGGAATTTCCCAGAATACCTTGATTTGAATGGTTGTAGATCATCTTGCACTATGGGAATTATGACTGATACATAATTTCTGTTAAGGACAAGCTTTTTGTAAGTGTGTCCTCATCCCTGGTTTACAAATCCTACATGTATAAAAATGATAGATGTTGAATTTATAATGATAAATGTTGAATTTATCAGCCAATCAAATAATATAAATTAAGGGACTAGGACCCCATTACATGAAAGCAACCATGATTGCTTTAATTTGGGATGTTTAGTATTGATTGCTGTTGAACATCATAACTACTGGTTGCCATGAATGCAAAAGGGGATAAATGGTTAAAATGTTTTGATAAAAACAGTATTCTGAATTTCCCTCTAAGAGACATTAAAGACCAGACTGAAAATAAGTATATCTAATTAAACAGAGTAAAATTCATTGAGCTAAATGCAGATAATTTTATCAAAATCTGATAACAGATAACAAAGCTATTAGATATTAATGTTAAACAATATTTTGTGAAAACAGTTGTATGCACGTCTTCATGAGTACATGTATTCATTTATTCATTAGGTGAACTGATGATGTCATGTCCCCAATTTCGCTTTTCTTATATGTAGTCATAATTATTTCATAATTTTATTTGTGAATATATCTCCCTTATATTGAAATAAGTTGCAGAAATGAATATCTAATGCAATCATTCAGTTGTCAATCCAATTTTTATAATTCAAAAAAGAAAAATTTGAATAAACATATTTTCATAAAATTACATACAAAAGAACAAGTAGGGATATGACATCAATTTGTTCATTGAATATTCATGGACACATGCATAGAACTGTTTCACTGAAATACATGTCATGCAAATCTTGTTTAAATGTCATAACATTGATGTTCTTTGTCCGATTTTCATGGGATTTTCGGTGTTTTGTTTGTATGATTTTTCTTAATCCATCAAATATATTATTTTCAGTCTGGAGTACCCCTTTAAGAGAAGACCCTACCTGATACAAAATGGCCTTTGAAGTGCACTGTTTCAACATCTACTGCGGATTACATTTCGGCTTTAGTTTTAGTTATTTTCAAGCTTTCCTTAGTACATGTCACTATTCCCATTCATTATTAGATATTAAGGCATCTACCCTAAAATGGTTATGATGGGGAGGATTTAAACTAAAAATGTGTTTTACTAGATAGATTTTAAGACTTTTACATTAATATTTAATTCAATTGGGTGCCCAATAAAATCAAATATCTGCATGTTTATGTCTTTGTTTATATATTAACTTTTTTTCAAGCATTAAAGGAATTGGCCTAATATTTCAGGACATAATCTTTGTCAGTTGCTAATATGCAATTATTAAATCTGTAAAGTACCCTCGAAGGGCTATTTTAATAGAACATAAAAATATGCCGATTGAGGACGAGATCATAGATGCCAAATTCAAAATCTTACAGATGAAAAAATGTCTAATTTAAATATTAAATTCTATAGCCTGGAAGCTAATTCAGTGACTTCTACACTTAACCCTAATTCACCCGGGGGGGGGGCAACCTGCCAATTTTCGCGATATATCTGTTGCGCGAAATTTTTTCTCCTCGCAGCTCACTGACATTTTACATTCAAGTCTCGCGCAAATTTTGAGACCAAAGTTGTGACGCCCGGGTACGCGGTTACGACATTACGCAACATTATGCAAGTGCATGTCAGACCCAAAATTGCTCATAAATGTGATTTCATGTACAAATCCAATGCAAATTGCATATTTAGCCAAAATTCATAAATGTATCATTATTTCTACTTTTACTGATTAAACTTAATTAATTTTGCCTTGTTTATGATCAGAATTATGTCTGGAACAATTTCCATTGAAAAAACAATAAAAAACAAAAAGTTAAAAAACAGAGAAATACATAAGAAATTCATAAAACAATAAAATACATAAGAAATTTATTTCCAAACCAAAGTTTTTTTGAATTACGATTGTTAAGAATGCTAAAAAGAAAATTTTTACCAAAAATTAGCATTCTAGGAGCTTTATTTAGTGAATTAGAGCAAAAAGTATGATTTACTCATGAATTAGCATAATTAATTCATATAAAATAAAATCTCATTATTTTGGAAAATTTTACCATACAGCCTTGTAGATTACATCGCACACTACCAGCGTGCAAATTTTTGCGTCGCTCGCGCGATCGGCGGCCGAGATCTTAAGGGGGGGCCATAATGGCCCCCCCCTCGGAATGACAAGAATCAAAATACCCCGGGAGATTTAGGGTTAAAATGGTAATATTTGAATGTTAGGTGATAATCTGGTCTAATTCACTTTACTGACCTTTACCAAAGCTTCAGACATCATAGACTTGATATTTCCTGTTCATTTTTCTTATAATCATGTCTATTAGTCTGTAGTCCATTTTATGAAGACTTGTTAACAGATGCATTATTTCAATAACCAGTTTACTATTAGCCTATCAAGTTGAATGATTTTAGTAGTACATGTATTGCAAATTTGTTATAACAAGTTTTATGAAATAGGCCCCAGAATTTAAAAGGATATCTCGAGATGTACTTGGCCTTTAATGCTCGAAAGTTGGATTTACCCCATCTTAAAACTGTTGCAGCCAATTTCAATTTGATTATTGTAGATCTAGGCATGAAATCGTAACGCATATTTATAGACACAATCAGACAGACATATCTACTTCTATTCTAATGAGATTTTGATTAAGCATACAAAAAACAAGCATTTTTTGTCATGTGTGTTTTAGTTTGTTGGTTTTTATATAAGATTTGCTAGCACTGTTTAATATAATGAATATCATGAAAATTATTTGATTTTGGTTTTAATTTTTCTTTTTTCAGCTGCTTCTATCCCGAAGACCCTTGTTTTGATGACTGTCGCACCAATGAAAGCCCATGCCCTATCTTCAACGACACAGTCATCGTTGAACAACCCGCGAATCTCGCCACCATCGAGGCACGCTACACGAACCTTGCAAAGAAATACATCTCTGACAACGCAGCGGCGGACCAGCCATTTTTCCTCTATTACGCCTACCACCATACGCACCACCCACAGTTTGCAGGAGAGCAGTTCCGCAATACAACGATCAGGGGCACGTTCGGCGACTCACTGGCAGAGTTAGATTGGAGTGTTGGTGAGGTGTTGAATCAGCTAGATAGCAGTGGAATAGCAGACAACACGTTTATATTCTTCACTTCTGATAATGGGTAGGAAAAACTAAATATTGGCACCAGGAATTGTACTTAGGAATTGAATATATACCGGTATTCGGTTGGGGGTAATGTTTCATTCAGAAATAAGACTGGTTTAAGTTCATGGGGTCATATATCATCCAACTTGACAATTAAAATATTTTTGCACAGCCTTTTAATATTTTTATGATTTTCTAGTGAATTCAGATTTTTTTTTTTGCTTATTATTATCCAGCGTGATATAGTAAAAGCTTCATAATCCTTTTTAGTTATGCCTTCATCTACATGTATTCATGGACAAACATTAAGCAAGAACCTTGAATAATAAATTTTCTTTTTTGTTCTTACCAAAACTTGAAATTAGGATACTATTTAGCAGTATAAATGTATGACTCAACTCCACATCACTCAAATTATGCTCAGGGAATGGAGGCTATTCGGTCGTACAAATTGGCACTTTTAATTGACTATGATTGCTAGACCACATTTTGTGAATAATTATTCAGAAATTGATTTGAATGGTATATTGATGATTATAATTTACAGAGAATTTGCTCATAAATTTTTCTTCCCTAAACAAAGACAAATCCTTGACAGTACGGACCATAGGACTTTGTAATATTACTTTGTTGAAATGTCTTTTAAATCATTTTTTTTCTCTTAAATACAGCCCAAGCCTTACTCGAGAAGTAAGAGGTGGAAATGCAGGGCTTCTGAAGTGTGGCAAAGGTACCACCTATGAGGGCGGTGTTCGTGTACCGGGTATCGCACGCTGGCCCGGTCGCATTAATCCAGGTCGCACGATCGAACTGGCTTCTCAGATTGACCTCCTACCAACGATTGCGAATATAACGGGAGCTACACTACCCGAGGTGCTGTTAGATGGAGTAGACATGAGCCCAATACTGTTTGAAGGAAAGAAGGTGAGTTACACACCATCTGTTTGGACTCAAATTTCCCAACATGTACCTGATAAAGAACCAAAACATGAGAGAAGTAATTAGTAGCAGTTGTAATAACACTAGCAGAAATATTAATTGTAGTTGCAGTAGCAGTAGTTGTAGTATTAGAAGAAGTAGTATTGTACATGTAGTAGTAGCAGTAGTGGTATTAGTAGTGGTCTAGTGGTTATTACACTTGTATTTCAATCTGAGGGACGTGGGTTCGATTCCCTGCCACGACGTGTTTTCCTTCAGCAAGAAATTGTGCGGCACTCACACAGGTGAGTTGAATGGGTACCCAGTAGGAAGATATTTCTCGAATGCCAGAGCGGCTGTAGGCAGCACGGCTATAACTGGGGTAATAAGAAGAATAACATTGTGATGCGTAGTTGAGTATATACATTTAGAAACTGCGCAATATAAATGTACAATTGTTATTATTATAGCAGTAGTAGTAGTAGTAGTAGTAGTAGTAGTAGTAGTAGTAGTAGTAGTAGTAGTAGTAGTAGTAGTAGTAGTAGTAGTAGTAGTAGTAGTAGTAGTAGTAGTAGTAGTAGTAGTAGTAGTAGTAGTAGTAGTAGTAGTAGTAGTAGTAGTAGTAGTAGTAGTAGTAGTAGTAGTAGTAGTAGTAGTAGTAGTAGTAGTAGTAGTAGTAGTAGTAGTAGTAGTAGTAGTAGTAGTAGTAGTAGTAGTAGTAGTAGTAGTAGTAGTAGTAGTAGTAGTAGTAGTAGAAGTAGTAGTAGTAGTAGAAGTAGTAGTAGAAGCAGCAACACTGGCAGTTTGTAATAGAATCGGAAGTTGGAGTTCTAGTTGTAAATGAAGTATTGCAATTTTGTATCTACATGTATTCTTTATGATACCTTGTTCAGATGTGGTGAGTCAAATTTTGTTTATAAAAAGTTAGTGATTTTTGTCTTGCCATGTCTCAAAAGGCATTAAACTGAAGTTTTGATCGCAGTTTTATAATCATGAATTTTACCATATGCACCTTGGCCCAAACACATTTACATGAAATCCAAACCAAGATCATGAAAAAACTTAACATGTAAATAATAAAAATGTATCTACACATAAAATAATGACTCAAAAATATTATCATCGTTTCTCTTTCATGTTGATGATTTTCATCACCAGAGTTTGAGAGAAGACTACATCTACTACCCTGAAAACGCCAACCCCAAGATTGGCATCTATGCAGTGAGATGGCACCAGTACAAAGCACATTATTACACCCAGGGTGCCGGTACCAGCGGTTCCTTCAACCATGACAAGGATTGTCGACCCACGGCCAATCGGACTTCCCATAATCCTCCACTTCTATATGATCTTCACCAGGATGCGTCAGAGCTTTATGATCTCAGGAACAGTACTTACTATCCAGAAGTGATTGCTGAGATTGAACAGGTAAAGTAGGTTTGGTGCCTTGATAATGAATAACAACTCAACCCACTTGGTCTAATGAATAGTTAGTCTCACCCACATGTCGCGATTCCAGTTTGTCTAAAAGTTCAGGGTTTTTTCACTAAGATCTAGGTATTACCAAATACATGTAGTGCGAATTGCTCTAAGGCACAATATCTTTCCATGTCAGAGCTATATGCAATCTACATGTTCAAAAATAGAACTGAATGATGTAATCAAAGGTTTGGTCAGGTGACTGAAATGTCAGTATTTTCAATGGATTTATTGAGTGCATGTCCTTGTGAATATTTCTATCATGACATGTATCCCAGCCTAATACCATTCAAGTGAACCAATGGCCTGAATTTACAAAGGTGGTTTTGAAAACCCACGGTTGAATCTATGATTTCCTGTATAAATCACGCTTAATTTAGCACGTATCGAGTGTGTGTATAAAAAATTCCAATGCTGATGCGCGCTTTTGTCACAGTGCACCAAATTGACGCTTGTTACCATGGTTAGATACGCTATTTTATTCATGAGTCCACTGTTTTAAGAATAGACTCGTTAATTTAAAACGGTGGAATCATGAATAAAATAGCGTGGATAACCAAAGCAACAGGCATCAATCTGTCAGACTGTGACAAGAGCGAGCATCAGCATTGGACGTTTTTTAATATGCTCGGTGAAATAAGCAGAATTTATACAGGAAATGTGCATAAACCATGGACTCAACCGTGGGTTTTCAAAACCACATTTGTGAATTCGGGCCAGTGAGTTTGAATTTAAATTATGCAAAAGAGGCTGGGAGAAGCTGAGAAATATTGAGCCCAGATATCACAGGAAATAGATATCTCTCATTATAGTGAATTCTCCACCTCCCAGATGTTCTAAAGTTCTAATAATCATTTTTTTAGGCTTTGTAGTTATTTAGCTCATTTAAATAATTTCTATATTAGCTTTGCAAAGTTCTTCTAGATATAATATACAGTTCATTATATACTGCAGATAGACCTGGGTGGTGTTTCAAAAAGATTTATGTATGTCTTGAATTCATGCTTAGGTACCAACGCTCATCTTGTTCAACGAGTAATATCATTGATGGATAAACATTAGAGTGTGTTCTTTGTGCATTATCTCACCAATGAGATGATGCATTACATACTATATGCAACTGGGAATATAATTGCAATTTGTAGTCACACTTTATTATTTGTGTAACACCTCTCAGCATAAGAGATGAAATGAAGAGAACTTAGTAGGCGAAGTGGAAAGTCAATCATTTGACCATTTAAAAGAGAAGAATAGAAAGTTCAAGATTTTTTGTACTGTTATTTCCAATCTTATCTCAAAAATATCGAGTAAATATCAAGAACAATCATCTTTTACTTATCTGTCTTTTTTTTCAATGGCAGGTCAAGGCAAAATTTGAAGCTACCATGTTCTGGCCCAAATCAGAGGTACGCAAACCGGACAACAAGAACTTAGAACCCTGCTGCGACCCCGGATGCACACCCTTCCCAGAATGCTGTCAGTGTCATTCGGACAGTGACCGAGTAGCTAGTGACCACGATAGTCATTTACATTGGAGTAAAGAGATGTTAGGTGAGGGCTGGAGGTCAAGGCCAATTGTACAGGTCCAGGAACAAGAACATCTAAATGGTCATCGGTAACAGTGGTAGAGGATGATTTTTTTAACACTTGAACAATATGAAAGACGTTTTTTCCAGGAAAAGTTCTAGCTTATACTTTCAGCAGCCCAATTTGAATTCATTTAGAAATGAATTATTTTGAGAAAAGGAAGTGCAATGGCAAAAAAAATTATACTTTACAACCTTCTATGTTTAATGTATCTAAGTTATGCTTAGGAAATTCAGGAGTGTCTCTGTACTTCAGTTTCTTTCCCAATTTCTTGACTTGGCATTTGAGCTACTAGGGTAAAAAAAAAATATAGCTGCTTTGTTTCAGCTTTTTATTTGATTTTATAAAGTTTGTTAATCAAATTCTCGTAGCTTAAAGGTGTAAAAACAAAAAATGAAATATTAAAGGGGAAGGAAACCTTTGGAACAATTAGGCTTGTGTCGAAACATAAAAATCAAAGAAAAACAACAAAGAAAGTTTGAGAAAAATCGGACAAATAATGAGAAAGTTATGAGCATTTGAATATTGCAATCACTTATGCTATGGAGATCCTCCTGTTGGCAATGCGACAAGGATGTGTGATGTCACATATGTGAACAACTTTCCCTTTGATGGACTATAAAATACCCTCAAAATGTCTCTTTTTGCTTTTACTTATGGTGGTACAAACTCTTTATCCATGATTTATTCTTTAAAAATCTGTATTACAAGCAATCCTATAGAAAGAACACATGATCTATGGATAGATGTGATGATAGAGGCAATTTAAGTGAAATATAATACTAAAGTAATGGGGAGAGTTGTTCACAAGTGACATCACACATATTTGTCTCGTTGCCAATGTGAGGATCTCCATAGCATTAGTGATTGCAATATTCAAATGCTCATAACTTTCTCATTATTTGTCCGATTTTTCTCAAACTTTCGTTGATCTGTTTCTTTGATTTTTCTGTTTTCACACAAGCTATCTTGTTCCAAATGTTTCATTCTCCTTTAGATCAGATCAGACTGACATAATACTAACTGAACAAATGAAACGATTCTTGTATTTCTCAGTTTTTTTCCAATGTATATTAGCTAAAATAGTGAATTGAATATTGTTGATTTTTTTTAAGGATTCATCCATTTTCATTATTAATTAATTAATCTATTTATTTACTTTTTTTTGGGGGGGTACATTTCTGTAAAGTTGATATGTCCAACCCTCTATTTGCTGAAGTGATTTCTCCTGTTTTATGTTTATCTCATTTCTTGACTTTAGTTTTATCAGTCAGTTTCAGGGTTTGTTGCATTCAAAGAATGTCCTTCAGTATATATTCTCTATGATCATTGTCATTTGTTAAGTACACTTGGTCACTTGAAATTAATCTCTCATCAAATGTTTGTAGTTCTAACACATGTGATGTGTATAACATGTTATTGTATACATAGGATGTAAGTCAATAGCTCAGATAACATGTATTGCAATCAACAGAATTCATTAGAAATATAGAAAACATTACCTGTGGTCCCATTTCAGGCACGCCCAATGAAACGGCCAATTGCCATCCAGCTCAGTGCTACACAATACCTATATGAGAAAGAGTCATTCTGCTCTCCATAGTTGCACCTTTCCTTCATGTAGTACTACAAAACATGGCATGCGGCAGTGCCACTCAACAGACCATCTAATTCTTCTAATTATTTCAAATCTGATGATTGCAATAGACCAGTTCATAGTTACTTCATGGACAATTTTGGTCAAATGACCTTTCATTTCTCTCATTATGATAGGCAGATTTCAAAGCAAGATATTACGTAAGCTTGCCTTAATACATAGCAGGATGAAGAATTTGAATAGACCAGGTGACTGGAATAGCACACCAGTGAACACTTTATGAAGGTATCTGTTGCATTCCTAAATTGAATGCATATCATAGCATGTTGCACCATGTACTTGGCAAACTGAAATACCAGTTGTTCGTGGATGTATTGTGGTTTTTTGCGGATGTAAATGAAAACCACAATTCAAAAGAATGTATAAATAATCAAGACATCACTGGTGCTTATCTCATGAAATGTTAAATCACTTTGTCACTTAAGTACCAATGACCTTCTGATCATGTGCAGAATGGAACTACGAAGTAGCTTATTTCTGTAGCTTATAACAGTATTTTTGCTTGCCATTTAAAATACGATTACCGAGACTGAGCAGCTAATTATGCTGAGGAAAGCCATTGGTCTTTCTTTATACCTTGGTCACATTTGTTCTACGGCGGCCGTACAGCGAGTTGAAAACAGCCATTTTAACATTTTTTTTGTACCAGCTGAATATAGGTGGTTTGCATAAAAATGAATAAAACGGCTGTTTTAGACTCGCCGTACGGCCGCCATAGAGCAAATGTGACCGAGGTATTAGGGAGATGCAGAAGCATTTCAGGGGTGGCACAATAGGAAGCATGGGGCCGCAGCATCCGACCCCCCCCTCCAAAAAAAGATAAAGCTAAACATGGGAGAAAAGAGAACTTATGGCTTGGTTATTATGTAATAACATATTTTATATTTTGAAAAATTAATCAGTCGGTTTGGACCAATACCACAGTGTCACCCCTGATAAAGAATCTCAATAGGTATGAATTGTTTAACTATGTTAGTTTGTATGATGTAATTACATTATGATTTATCAATGGTGAGAGGAAAATAAAGATATTTATTTTTATTACATTTCAGAACATTCTTGTCATTGGATGTATCTTTGATCTCTGTGTTTCACGAGTTGTGTGTCACTAACAAAACTGAATGGCAGTCTTGCTTTTCTATTGCTTTTTTTAAGTATCTTTGTTTAGAAGTTAACTGGAATAGAAGGAGGAGGAGAAGACGAAGAGAAGGGGAAAAAATGAAATGTAAAAAAATAAATCAAGAAATGAAGATGAAGAAAAGAGGAAGAAAGCTGATGAATGAGTAGTCAGAATAAATCAAAGAAGAAGGTAGAGGAGAAGAAGGAGGAGGAGGAGGAAAAGTGAAGAAGGGGAGCAAAGACGAAGAGGAAATTGTTTACTCTAAAATATCAAATATCAAAGGATTTCCGATTTTGAAAAGGGAAAGAATTCTCAACAGTACATAACATGACATCCAATGATGTTCTTGAAAGATCAAGTAATCTGTTGGTTGTGACGAATATTGAAAAAACATAAAATAATCATTCGTTCAAGTTGCATTAACCCTATCAAGGCCGGGGGGGGGGCCTCGGAGGCCCCCCCCCCCTCAACAAATCGCGCAATATTTTCGCCGTGCGAAATTTTTTGACCGCGCCACTCGCTGACTTTTTAGTCTTGCGCAACTTTTGAGACCAACTTTGCGTCCTCCAGGTACGTGGTTCCGAAATTACGCAACATTATGTAAGTGCATGTCAGACCGAAAATTGCTCAAAAACGTGATTTCGTGTACAAAGTCAATGCAAATTGTGTTTTCAACCAAAATTCATAAATGTATGATTATTTTTAGTTTTGCTGCTCTAAATGTATTTATTTTATGCTTTTTATGATCACAGAAGAGTCCCCAACAAATTTCATTGAAAAAACAATGAAAAACAAAAGGTCAAAAAACAAAGAAATACATAAGAAATTGCAAAAAACAATAAAATACATAAGAAAATGATTTGATATCGCAATTTTTTTCATGTACACTTGCTAAGAACACCACAAAGAGTTTCCATACCAAAAATTAGTACATTTGGAGCTTTATTTAGGGAGTTAGAGGAAAAAGTATGATTTCGCATACTAATTACGCATAAATTAGCATAATCACTTAATAGCGACTCGCACGAAAAAAAATACTATACAATCTTGGAGATTATGTCCCAGGCAACCAGCATACCAATTTTCGGCGCGATCGCGCGGTCGACGGCCGAGATCTTAGGGGGGGCCTGGGAGGCCCCCCCCCCCCCGGCCATATGAACTCCCAAAATACCCCGGCCTAGATAGGGTTAAAGCAGTGTAATTGTCCTTTGTTATCCAAATCATCTGAGGTAAATTATGAGCTGGGGGCGTTTCATCAATATTTTCGTCTGATAAGTTGTCAGATCTGACAACTTTCTTTCTGATTGGTTGAGAAGCACTGTTACTATAGAAATTGTCAGATAAAACAGGACTTGTCGGATAAAACGTTTAAGTCCTTTCATGAAACGCTCCCCAGGTCTCTGGTGCCTTTTAGCAAAAACTTAGTGGTTTTTTTTGTGTATTATTTCTTCTCACACTCCCTTCCTAATGGCTCTTGATACCGCCCCCAATCTCTTATGAATTCTTTTTTTATATATACCAGTGCACACCTAGAAACCAATAATTCATATAGCATTTCCATTTATTTGAAATTTTATGAATTCAGATTTATCCTTTCTCATCTACCGCCCTCTCCTGTGCCCCTTTAAATTCAACTTAACGTTCTATCTCCGCTATTCTAATGTCAATCCCGCGCACTAAACCCTCAAAGCTTAGATACAATTTTTTTTTAACCCTTTATGATCTACTCTCTATTTCAAAAAGTACAATACCGCATGCCCCAACAATACTACCTGTGACTTCTTTCTTTCTTTTTCTGTTTCTTTGTTTTTTTCTTCTCTCTTCTCTTCTCTTCACACTCTTTACTCTGTCTCTCTCATTCCCAAGATCCCTTCCTTTTTCTCTTTCCGTCCCACCCATCTCGCTTGTCTACATTCCAATTTATATCTATACGTCTTTCACATCCCCCTTTCTATACCTTTCGATGCCCCCATAATTGTTACCTTCATCACCTTTTTTCATGCCATATCCAGCATTCGTCATCGCCCTATCCTGTCTGTTATGTTTAACATGAATGTCAATGCCAAACTATTATAACTTAATTATCAGTCTAGCTCGTGTTTTTTTAAGGAGACGATTATAATGATGGAAGGGAAGAACATACTTAGGGGAAACAACCTATTAGAGACAGCCTCTCGACATCACAATCCCGATAAACTTACAAATAAAATCAGATTTCGCTAATGAAATTAGACATAACATGGTCTCACATTCTCATCATCATTAAAGGTCAAGTCCACCTCAGAAAAATGTTGATTTGAATAAATTGAGAAAAATAAGACAAGCACAATGCTGAAGATTTCATCAAAATCGGATGTAAAATAAGAAAGTTATAACATTTCAAAGTTTCGCTTATTTCTAAAAAAAAAATAGTTATATGAACGAGCCAGTTACATCCAAATGAGAGAGCCGATGATGTCACTCACTCACTATTTCTTTTGTTTTTTATTGTTTGAATTATACAATATTTCAATTTTTACGAATTTGATGATTAGGACCTCCTTGCCTGAATCACAAAATGTTATAGAAGAATGGAATTCCACGTGTTCAGGGAGGAATGAAACTTCATTTCACATGACAATGACAAGAAAATCAAAATATTTCATATTTCAAACAATAAAAAACAAAAGAAATAGTGAGTGAGTGACATCATCGACTCTCTCATTTTGGCTCGTTCATATAACTGTTTGTGAAATGAAGCGAAACTTTAAAAATGTCATAACTTTCTTATTTTACATCCGATTTTGATGAAATTTTCATGTTATGCTTGTTGAATTTTTCTCTTTTTATTCAAATCAAGTTTTTGTTGGGGTGGACTTGTCCTTTAATAGCATGACAATAGTTTTCATCAATGCAGCGTGTGATAAAAATCATGGCTTCTTCCTTCATCTGTTCATGCATAGTTTAGCATAAAACCTTATTTCAACCCTTTATTTTAGACGAAATCATGGCAATAGACCCCGATATCGTGCCACCATGAGGGCATGCACGTTTATTATTAGTTTTATCACCATTCACTTATTTCATTTTCAGGGATTACATCTTCATTTATATGCAAACCCCCGGTGCAAACCGTTTTCTTTCAAAAATTGACTTGCAGTGACAAAAAAAATCAATCTCCTACATAAAACACAGTCAAGGCCTATACGGTATTCATCTTCTTGGTGGATTGTACTCTATTTTGAGTAGGTTGGGACTGATACCCGGGACTGATATCTCCAACAATCTTCTAAAATCGCCGAACTTTTCATATTGCTAATCAGTAAATAGATTTTAAACACAAGAGCAGATCCGCTGCATGATAAAGCTTTTTATTTTATAATTGTATTCTTAGTCAGCATTTTTTTTATTATTATTTTGTTTCAACGGTCTAGGTTGCCGCAAGCCACTTTGGCATCAGAGATCCATAGGAAAGAGTTCTCCATCATCATGACAATGTACTTCTAGTCTGCGATATTTTATGCATGTTTGATTCTATTTTCAGAATTAAGACGACAATCTGTCGGCTCACATATTTGTATATTAAAAAAACGAAACCATTAATCCTTTTCCCAGGCAATTTGCAGTTTAGAACAGGAAAAGCAAGTATTGAGGTTGCACCTATTCAACTGACACGCGGACTGCTATCTTCAGAAGAAAGCATTCTGGTAATATCTATTACTACAAAATTCGTCTCGCAAGCCAAAGTTAGTAAATGGAACTTAAATTTCATGTGTGCAATTAGGAGATTTTGGCAACGGTATAGACAGCAATTTGTCACATTTTACAGGGGCCTGCATGCTGGACCTCCGCCTGAAGGCACAAAATGCTCCCCCTCCCCTTTTCCTTGCGCTCCAATGATCTAATAACAACACTTCAAGAAAATATAAACTGCAACGAAATTTATCTCGTCAAACTTTATTGGTCATGTTATGAGGTTTAAAGAAATCATAATAAACAGTTTAGGTCAATTTCGGGGCGATTTTTTTTGTATTTTTAATTCTTTATTCATTCGTTATTTCAACTAAAACCACATAAAAAAGAATACCCAAAATACTTTTATTTATTCCATGCGTGACCCTAGGAAAGACAACATTATACCATTCAAACAATAAAACAATATTATAATAACGAAATGAAACTATATATATAGGACTGTTTGCTGTGTAGGGACAACATTCCAGCATGGAGAGAAGAAAGACTGCTCCAATAAGAGAAAGAACAAAAGTGAAACAACATTTGAAAAACATAAGAAGACAAAAATTGCGGAAAGAGATTGCTTGGTCGTTGAACTATAATAACCCCTTATTCTAAGTAACAATCTAAGATGTTACCCACATTTAATCTAACGTTACCCACATTTTTGGGCGAAGGGGACGATATAATTCTTTCATTACAATAAAATGTGTCTTTTGACAACTCATTCAGAGAAAAACCATAAAGTCATTTCAGAGAAATCACTCATGAAAGAAATGGCTGTCAGCACGAGATATAAATGAAGAACAATGATATAAAATACATGCAGGGCAAACGACCTGTCATTTTTTTTTTTTTGTAAACAAATTTTCGGCATTACTCCTATGTATTAAGATCGCATGCTCGATCTTAATACATAGGTGTAATGCCGAAAATTTGTTTACAAATTATGATTTCCTCCTATTAAAGCCTCTTTATTTAAGACCTGTCATTTATTTTAAGGTTATACCAAGAAACTTCCATAAGTTTGCACTTATTTTCTTTCATCTGTAAATTCTTGTATATTTGATACTAATAAAGTAATTTATTCAATGTACTAATGATCACCATTGTTATGATTATTATTATGATATTATTTTGTTGTGAAATGATTTCCTTTTTATTATGATCCTGGTGACTAAAATTTTGGGTTTAGAAAATAACATCCGCACTAATGCCAAGAGTCATGCCCAATTCTATTATCAATAAACACGACTTATTCTATTAACTTGTACAGCGGCGGGCTTTAATACGACACATGTCCTTGCCACCCCCAGATAAACCACAAATACTCTTGAACGTGTGCTTCTATATCCTCTTTTATGATGATAGGCCTATATTTTGTGTTTATTAAGAAATTAATGTTATACACATTACAATACTACACACAATATGAGATGATCGATTATCAATAAAAAGGCATGGCTTCGATCTCATGAAGGCATTCCATACACTTCAGGGACAGGGGTAAATGCCCCAATCAGGCAGAATTAAACTTCAGTGTCTACCCTGGGCGCCATAATGCCCAGATACGCCACTCATATAACCTCATCTTAATAAAATATTTAAATAATAAAAAATCGGTCCAATTTAGCCAAGCCACTGTATATGCCAGGGTAATGAACAGAATGGCTCGAACTCGGTAACATAGGTACACACAGGGGTCGTTCGCGGGAAGGAACCACAAGTTTTTTTTTTTTCCAAGAATAAAGTAAAAACCAACATGAAAAAACCACTGAGTGTCAAAGAGTGAAGAGGTATAAGGTTAATCTAATTTCCATGCCTCACAGCGCGTTTAATAGCACGGAGTTGATTGATAACATTTTCTCAAGCAATGATCAGGCTGATCCATGTTAGCTGCTACTTAGACCCCCCCCCTCTCTCTCTACTTTAAACGATCACGGCTCTATATAGCAATTACATCGTCTGCTGATAATTGAAAGGCATATCGCCTTTTGTTTTCAAGCTCCACGGAAATAATTTCACTCACAACCGATACGAATTTACCTTTGACAAAATCCCCCTTTCCCGGCTTCAAGGAATTGCAGTGCACCACATCCTCTTAAGGGTTTTCGATAATTTATTTATTAATATTTTTTTAAGTGGATGGGAGGGGATAATTCTGGAAAATTTTCTAGCCGAGAGAAGGAGCCCAAACAGAACAATGAACTTGTTCATCCCGAAAACAGTTTCAGGAACCAGGTCAAATTCTTATTTGGTTGTTTGCACCGTCAAGAGAGAAAAAACGTTAATTTAAGGATCTATCTCTTTCTTATATAATATGCATGATTTGAGGTTTGATTTGCGGGTTAGGGAGGGGGTCGTGCTCAGTGCATAGGACAGTGGCCTACGTTTTGAAAAGTGTGCTGGTTTGCTGACACAAAAGTAATTCGGGTCAAATCCCTTCATTATAGCATACCAACCTAATTTCCAGGGGGCTCACCCCCCCCCCTAAAAAAAGGGGGGGAAAAAGACCGAAAGATTTTTTTTCTGAATGATTACTAGATTATTTAATTCATTCATCATAAATTACTGTGCTAATTCGGAAACCTTTACTTATTGTATACACTATGCTTTCTGTATATTTATTTATTATTTTGTATTACAAGTACATATTCCATAGCTGTAAAAATTGTTTGTTTTTTGTACAAAGCAATAATTCAGATACAATGCATAGGCCTACATGTAATTTCAATTTCGCGGGAGGGGGGGCTACAATATACAAGCTCTGCATTTCAGTTGGCCCTCCCTCCCTTTTAATTTATAATTTATATTTTGCTTTGAATTTGATAATTGTCCATTGTAATATACTTCAAGTGTGATTATATGTTGCTATGTCAACTGCATAATGATTGTAAATATGAAGAATTGAAAGTAGAAAATAAAAACATTGAGTTGAATTTTTAAAAAATCCGTCAACAGCCCTATTTCCCAGTTCCATGGAACAGGCCTACGATGACAACCTACCAACAGAAATCTTATAATAAACATCAATGTAGTGTCACGGTGATCAAGGAGATGTCTCCTTGGTGTGATATGGAGTATAATTCAAAGCATGTTTCCCTTACTGTTCTCAGATTTCGTGTCGTTCACTCAATTTTCATGTTTCAAGTTTACTGGATCATATTTCACAAAATCTACGTAAGTGTAATTTCCATATGTCTCATTGTAGGTCCGGTGCCTATTTGCCCCAAAGAATTCATGTTCAGATTTTAAATTGTTTGAAATGGTGATTTTCAATGTTTCTGAAATTTCACATTTTTAAGAAGCTGTCTCCCATTGCCACAGTTTTAATTATCCTCAAAGGTTTTTTTTTCACTCAAGTCAGTGACATCTTTCAACTAACGCTGTTTACTACATACTTCTCTCAACACCCATGCTCAGTTTAGCCCACCACGGGGGATGCAAACAAAATAGATCACATGATAAGATCAGGAAACTAACAATTCCTTGTGAAGATTTCAAACATCTAGTTTTCAGTGAACCAAGACTAGAGCATGTGGGCAAGTAATGTGTGACACGACTCAAACATAATACAGAGCAGAATTTATAGTAATTCAATAGGAAAATTGCTTTGTTCACAGGCCCGTATTCTGAACTGAAGGTTTAATTAAACCCTGGTTTATAGTTGTAGTTTAACTATGGAAAGCCAATTGAGGAACAAAGCCCTAACAGTACACATTCAATTTATTAACTCATATGCCACCCAAATTGTTCATAATTGTCTGGGAATGATAACTGAAGTATTTTCTTCCTTATGAAAGAAAAAGGGAACATAATAGTAAACCTAGGAAATATGCAATATAAACAGAATTTTTGAATTTTTGGCTCCCCATAATTTTAGCACTGAGTTAGAAATCGGTCTATGTCAAACCCGAATTCAGAATATGGGCCATAGTCTCTTGATTTAAAATATTGACAGGGAATGTGACATTCATCATGTTTTTTGTAATCAATTAACACAATTTTAACATAAATAATGTCTGAAGCTGTAATGAAAACACTGTAATGACCACAAAGCCTCTTTTTTTAGGAGGGGGGGGGGGGTGTCAAAGTTTACTGTCACAAAGAGAGAAAATAGGGATAATACAGTAACAAGTGGAATGCCTCTGGCCGTCTCACCTGCACCACGCGGTTCAATATAGCAGCAGTGCTGACTTTGAATACTACTCGAACTCGCACAAGATGTTCAGTGATACATGGTTACACTTATGTCCACTTTTTATGAACTAGACCAATAAACTTACAGAGATATGATGGTTATTCAACAAAAAACCCCAACATGGCCAAAGTTCATTGACCTTACATGACCTTTGACCTTGATCATGTGACCTGAAACTCGCACAGAATGTTCAGTGATACTTGATTACTCTTATGTACAAGTTTCATGAATCAGATCCATAAACTTTCAAAGTTTTGATGGTAATTCAACTGATACACCCAATTCGGCCAAAGTTCATTGACCTTTGACCTTGGTCATGTGACCTGAAACGCGCACAGGATGTTCAGTGATATCTGATTACTCATATGTCCAAGTTTAATGAACTAGACTAATAAACTTTCAAAGTTATGATGGTAATTCAACAGATACCCCTGATTCGGCCAAAGTTCATTGACCCTAAATGACCTTTGACCTTAATCATGAGACCTGAAACTTGCACAAAATATTCAGTGATGTTTGATTACTATTATGTCCAAGTTTCTTGAATCAGATCCATAAACTTTCAAAGTTATGATGGGAATTCAACAGATATCCCCAATTCGGCCAAAGTTCATTGACCCTAAATGACCTTTGACCTTGGTCATGTGACGTGAAACTCATGCAGGATGTTCAGTGATACTTGATTAACCTTATGTCCAAGTTTCATGAACTAGGTCCATATATTTTCTAAGTTATGATGACATTTCAAAAACTTAACCTCAGGTTAAGATTTCAATGTTGATTCCTCCAACATGGTCTAAGTTCATTGACCCTAAATGACCTTTGACCTTGGTCATGTGACATGAAACTTTAATAGGATGTTCAGTAATACTTGATTAACCTTATGGCCAAGTTTCATGAACTAGGTCCATATACTTTCTAAGTTATGATGTCATTTCAAAAACTTAACCTCAGGTTAAGATTTGATGTTGACGCCGCCGCCGCCGCCGTCGGAAAAGCGGCGCCTATAGTCTCACTCTGCTTCGCAGGTGAGACAAAAACTGTTGCAGAATTTTTCTGAGATGGTACAATGTTGATAAGTCTATGATGTATGCCATGATATTTAACAGACTTTTTATTGGATGCCCATAAACTTAAATTTCAGATACTTGCATGAAAATAAACTAGTTAGCAGATCATAATAAAACCCCCAACAAATTGATTCCATAATTAAAACTAAAAATGGGGGTTATGCCTAGTCTAATTGACAAAATGTAAGGACTTTGAGGAATGGGATGAATCTACTTATTATCTACAAAGCATCAAGCACACACACCGTCTTCTAATGAAAAAAAGAAGATATTTTGACAAATAATTTTTATGAGTATTGTTGAGCAGTTTTAATGATAAATAATTATTTCTTAAATAATATCCCAATTAATGAATAACAAATGTATTGATTATCAAGATACAATGGGTATCGAGTTGTCTTAGAATCCTTAGAAATCATTGAATTTCCATTAAAAACACAAACTGAAATACAATACATTTTTTAATATCAAAAGTATTATATATAACAATAATTGTTTCCAGAAGCCTTTTTTTTATTTTTAGTAACAAAATACAGATTACTACACTATATTCCAAACTAAATTTGGGCGAATATCAGCACCCAAATATGCTGGAGGAACTATGTAACAAAGTGAAAAATGCATGAATACCTCAAAGTTTTGGGAGTTCCTTTATATTATTGCAGAATCGGGGATCAATCAGATGACAAAATAAAAAAAAAATCAATGTGAATATAAATACAAGACAAGAACAAAAAAGAGGCTTATTTTCACAATTTATCTGATAAGAATTGGATGATTATTATGAGATGCTATACTGTAGGTTGATAATGCCATGATTTCATTCAAATATGAAAAGCTTCCCTAATAATAATACAAAAAAAAACTCAGAAAGTATGATAATTTACTACATTAAGGATTCTTGACTTTGCCCAAATGCCAAAAAATACGATTAAAAAAACTTTGAAGCAAAATTTCTACATGTACACATTTAAATTGACTTTGTCTCAATCTTGCATAAAAGTTTTTTTTTAACAAAATACAAATATTACATAAAATATCATTTTTCAATGGAAGCTATTTTGTACTGTTTGTATAATCAAAACTACAATACACAATGGATTTCATCTCATTTGATTGATTCTCATTAAAACATAAAATATGAAATCTGCAGCTGTTAATTCGTTACAAAAATTTACACTACAGCAAATTGCACTAGCACATACCACACTTTTAAAAAGTACATAAAGAAGACATTTTGAAATATCTAACTTCTATAAAGGATTTTGATGAAGAGTAAAATTAAAATTTGAAGAGTAAAATTAAAATTTGAAACCTAAAAATGATGAAATTAAAAAAAAATGAGTAACAGATTTATCCTAATCAATAAAGAGCACCCGATAGAAAAGTCAAACCAAATCTCTAAAACTGCCTTTTTTCAACCAAAATGTGGCATTTTGAGGTCCTGCATTTAGGGGTGCCACAAGAAAAATATAATTACAAAACATATATATTTCAGTGTATAATATTGACGTCAAACCCAAAATAACCCAAAATAGAAAGAGGGAGTAGAGTAATGAAAATTCATGTTTGAAAAATAAAGTTCAGTTTAACTTCCCTCTCTCGCATAATTCTTTATCAAGAATGTTTATTACTTCATTAACTAAAATATAATGACCCTGTCAAATTTGTAACAAGGGGTATAAACATATTTGTGTCTTTCATATCAATAATACATAGCAAAACTAATTTACAACACAAGAAAACACATTTCCAAGAAACAGAATATCCAGCTTTTCATTTACTACTGCAATGACATTATATATTCCAAATATTTAATTAATGTAGCTTCAGGATGTACATATTTATAATTCAGAAAGAATCCAACAATGAACATTTTATTTTTCATAGGTAAACTAATCAATGTCTATCAACAATACTTTTTTTACAGCATCAATGAGCCAAATCTTTATGTCAAATTCAATGAATAAGTTCTAATGTGATGCAATCAAATGAACTGGAGTTTGGGATTATATCATTTTGAAAATGATTTTTAATATAGCATGGCTGGCATAAATAACGGAAAAGTTTCCAATATTCTGAAAATGAAAAATAATGTGTTATCAATTTTGGTAGAAAAAAATGAGGAGTAACATGGAAAAATATTACTGAACTGCTAATATCGTGATGGTCTTTAATATTTATATACATCTTCGAATTTCTGAAACTTCACCAACCAGCTTGTAAGATTTTCATAAAAATCTAAATATGTTCATGATATTCTCAAGGATATTTTTTATTACAGTTCAATAGGATAACATCAGATGTAAATGCCTGGAAATCTCCTGGCTTAGAAACATAATAAATATTCCTAAAACATTAGATATGACAATGAATTGATTTTCAATTATCAATTGAAATGAACTTTGAGCAGTATAAAGAAATGTAAAAATGAATTCAATTACATAATGAAAAATGGCAAAAAATGGCATAAAAACTGAATACTTTTAATAGAAAAAATGCATAATGGGAGAAAAACTCTTTGCATTGTTTATATTCTATTATACAGTGCGTATCAAAAAAAGTTTACACTTTGAAAAAGCCCTGGGAGTTTAAAAATATACATGTGGGTATTTTTTTCACTGATAATCTTGGGTTTGAGTCTCATCTTTCCAATGAAAGTAAAAGTTTTGACAGAATGTTACACTTGAGTGAGCATTTTTTCCATTTTTGTAAAGCTCACAGAAATCTGTTTGTGCAGAAATAATCGTTTTCACGCTGTGTCAAGGGGAAAGGGCGAAATCAAACTTACCCTGCAAAACATTTCTCTTACATTTCCCTTGCACTTTTAGTTAAATGAAATAAAATGGATACATTCAAGCATTTTGTAACAATTTTGCCACCCAAATTGAAATTTTAACATTTAGTAAGCACAATCTACCCTTTTTGTGCCAGCTGGATCTGAGGACATAACTGAATCTGAACAAAAGTTTATATCAGATATCTCCAGCATTATTTTTTTTATCATTTAATGTGGGTTTACATTTCATTTTTCATTTAATACTTGCTTCTCCAGACTTTTCCCAAGCTTGAGAGTGATTAACAAAATGAAAATCAAGCCTAAGCCATTTCATGTGGATCACAGCTCAGTGTAAAGCCAATAACGTCTCGATGGCCTCGGTGTGTGGGGTGGGGCGCAATGCACTCTTCAAAGTGTTTTGGGCAAGGAAACAAGTTTTAAAAGGTAAAAGATATCTTCAAATCAATTTTATTAGCTAAATTCCACGTGTTCTTCATGATTAAGGTCTACTTTTATTTGCATAACTATTTCAAAGTTCTGTGCAAATCATTTTTCTCTAACTTTTCAGAAGAAAGTGGTGCTCACTCAAGCGAAAATATTTTTTGACAGTTATATCGTCATTTGCTTAAATGGATCTGTACCAATGTTAAAATGTGGAAAAATCTTCAGAATATTACAAATGTGTAAATTTACAGGATTTTTTCAAAATGTAAACTTTTTTTTGATATGCACTGTATAACAGCTTAGTCTTATTATCAATGAAAATAATGAAACTTTTGGATAATGAAGTGATCAGGAGATGCTATGGCATATTACCACGAGAGAAAACGCCACAATGAGGCAAAAATTTGTTTTCAAGCTAACTCACGATTCAGTACAGCACCAATGTATATAAAAGGAATATTACAAGTATCATCAACTGTTTCTGCATGGGCATGATAACACACTTCATGTACGCAAAGGATGTCATTCCTGAATGTGAGCAATAATTTCTTGGTTTTGAAAAAAAGATTAAAAAAAGGTCCAAAAAAAATCTAAATGTCCAAAAATCAATGGTTATCATTACCATTTTAGTTCAGTGGGAAGGTTGACATTCTGAGTGGGTTATGAGTTTATTAAAAATGGATTGTAATTCCAATCCTTTGACTCAATAACCTAAATGCATTAGAGTTACTACTACAGTGCGTCCCAGAAAAAACGAAACCGAGATTTAGCAATGATTTATCATAACTTAATCATAAATAAAATAGACAAATGACATATCAATGTAAAGCTTAGAATCTCCTCTTTCATCTGGTATTACTTAGATTATTCCTCATTCACGCATGAGTGAGTAAAAACAATTCGAAGAGAGGATGCCAAAAACTCACTTGGCGGGGGGTATCTGAATTTCAAAAAGAAAATCACATGACTAACAAGTTCAATATCTGCTCTTTTCTTTGATACCTCAATCACAGAAAATGGTCGAGAATTAAAAAAGTTATGATCCCTCAAAATAATGCTTGTATTTCCCTAATTTCATTAAATAAACTTGTTTTCACCGGTTTCCCACAGAAGCTATCGCACGGTAACAAAAGACTTCATGCATGGCTGATCGTTAACAAAACGGAGTGTCGAGTGAGTTTGAACGCTAGCCTGTAAAACCTCTTAATTTCTGAAATTATTGAAATTCAAGCCTTATTTCAAATAACCAGAACTTTGTTATTTCTTGACCATTTTCTGTAATTGAGGTATCAAATTAAAGAGCAGATATTGAACTTTTTAAAAATGTGGTTTTCTTTTTAAAACACTGATACGGCCCGCCAAGTGACTTTTTGGTATCCCCTTTTCAAATTGTTTTTGCTCACTCATGCGTGAATGAGAAATAATCTAAGTAATACCAGATGAAATAGGAGATTCTAAGCTTTACATTGATAGGTCATTTGTCTATTTTATTTATGATTAAGTCATGATAAATCATCACTAAATCTCGGTTTCGTTTTTTTCTGGGACGCACTGTATAATGAATTTGACATCTAATGGTAACCACCATGGTAACAATTCTTAATAGCCAATAAAAATATAGGATTTCATGGAAGTTATCATTGAATGCTGAGATTACTGAATAAGATACAAAGTAAATAGTCTGCCTTCACTGTTTGCAATCTCAAGGCATTCTTGTAGATGAACTCTAACTTCAACATGGCTTTTATGAAAGCAATTACTGTATAGAATGACAAGTTTTTACTAACAATTTACTGTTGGTGTCAAAAGAACATTAACATTTTCAAAACACTGTATTCTCTCTTTGCGAAATGAGAGCACTAAAAGGGCTCGAAACCCCAAGGTCTCAACTTTCATTTTCTTTTAGTATGAATATCAGTTCAATTTATCAATTTATCAGACCTTATATAGCACTACCACCTATTTTGCCCACTTCCTGTGACGAACTAACAGAAAAGTTGTGAAGAATTGATCCTATTTCAATGTAAAAATATCTAGTTTTCATTAACTTCTGGTACCCTGTGACATATTACGTGTACCTTAATTTCAAACATATATATGTACTCTACGAAGAATGTTCATATCCAATTATTCTAAAATCTATGACTTATAAATGAGACTATCATTTGCTCCTATTTGTACAATGCCCATTATGCCCTGTTTGCACAATGCTAAGTTTAGATTTCTACACACACACAGTTAAAAAGTACTCAAAATTGAAAAAAAATAAAATGAATACAGATATCCAAATTTTAAAAAATGCACAATTTACAGCAGCAACAGACAAAATACATAGGCACTAACAAAAATCATTATTCATTAATTGAATAAATTGCATTATTAATCGTAAGTACACATATGCTTGCATATTCATTAATTTGTACGAGGCACAATGTTTTCACTCCTAAGGCAACGTTTACTGTCATTTATTACAAAATATATATTCTGATATAAAATATACTACAAAAAATGCATTCAGCCTGTGAGCCAGGCTAGGCAGTGTGTTGATAGCACCTGTTTATTTTATAAAGACACTTTCGGACTCCAAAGCAGGGAATAATTTTATTTTACAAGTTCGATTAGCATTTTTGGTCATAAGAGAAAAGCTCTAAACTTAATTTTGGAAAACTAGATGTTGAATCTGCTCCACAAGACTTTTTGTTGTAGCAGGTTTTAAAAAATGTGGAGTACATTTCGATGCGATACAAGGAAAATTATTCCCTGTGTGGGGGAGACTAATGCAAAACTTTACAAACCACTGGTACATGGCAGGACAAGTGGATTTCTCAATCATTTGAGGTCACATTGATTAGCAATAGTGTACACGTGTTGATGTTGATTACAATTTACATGACTGAAAAACTTGCTATAAACATATCAGTGCAAAGTATATTATAGCCATAACTTCTCAAATACAAAGAAATGATATGAAAGAAGGTCTGAATCTCTTGAGGTTTTTTTTTCAAACTAAGCAAAATTTGTGCATGTCCTGCTAAATTTCCCTTTGACAGTCATAAAACGATATACTTGCATGACATGATATTTACACATGTGTGGGATATTAATTCCCCTTTTAAGACTAAAAAAAAAAAAAACCTCATTTAACAAGTGCATAGGTTCATAAGTGAGTGTTAGATAGATAATGACAGCCGAGTGCAGACCCTGCAATGTGTTTTCCTGCATAGCATTATAAATACATACCCTGCATCGTAAAGCCTCATACTCTCACTGACCATTTTCAAATAGAAAATAGCAATGAGACGCTGAATTTTGTTCAAACTACAGACTTAATTCATACTTAAATGGGAAATGCACCCCTAAGAAAAGATTGTTGTAAAAATAGCGGAAAAAATAGTAACAAAATATCGGTAAAGGTTTGAGGAAAATCAATCAAAAATTAAGAAAGTTATCAGAATTTTGGGTTTTGGATTTGGAACATTATAAACGAGCACCTGCCCCATATGTTAGGTAATATAAAATGCATTTATAAATTTCAAAATTTTAATGGTTCGTGACGATTTATTTATGTTTTCTTTTCAGGAGCGGGTGTGAAATGATTTGTCTATTGATTTACTGAAGGTACAGTTAAAATTTTTTAAATTTTCTGAAAAAATGACATTTCATTGATTTTTTACCATACGCATATGACGTCACAAATAAAAAAAAAATTAAATTCTAATAAGAGCCCTGGAAAATCTTAATTCACTGTAATATTGAAGCTTCTTCAAAGTTGTGGAAAATAGCCCCTAAATATTGAAAATAATTCTTTTATCTGCTCTCATTAGCCCTCTTACTTTCTTGACATATCTGTGGATGTCTCACACCACAATTTGTCGGTGTTCATCCGAACTGTCACATCAGTCAATTTCAGTCAAAATATTAATTTTGATATTTTGCAGAAAGTGGATTCTATACAAAATTAGATTTAGAGGCAGAAACTTATTTTAGTTTCTGAGAAGGCGAGGTCATTCAACTTTTTGATAATATGCGCAAATCCCACTGAAAACATGTACTGAAGCAAACAACTGCCAACAAATAATCATTTCTGCAATGTGGTAAGTATTGTTGTATTTCCTATCACATTTTTGTACAGGGAAACTCTAAACCGCTCAAACCAAAATTAAAAGCTTGTAGCTCTTTTGCGATATTTTCTCGGATTCTTGGTTTTGCATAAAATAAAGATACCAATGTCAAGCAATTGTCTTGGTTTTTCCTGCCCTACCATGTATATCTCTAGCAATGAAAATCTTGCAAGGCTGTGGACAAAAGTGTGGAAATCATAGTAAACTTTTAAGTAGATTTTCTCTGAAATGGGTTTGCACTTTCAAATCTGTGATATGACGGTTCGGATGACCATCAACGAGGATAATGGTGTAATAGCAACACATGTTCATACTGGCACTTCAGAAATTCAACATTATGCATTCTCTTTCACCAATCCATTGACACAGAAGCATCATGTTTGCAGTAACATGCATCTGTAGTTTCCATCAAAAGTTAAATGTCCGATCATCGTTTCGATCTGTACCAAACCTTATTTTCCGCAACTCTTTTTTGTTTTGCCTCTCTAATCTCCTGTCAATGTTCTTCTGGTCTCTGTTTTGTCTCCTACGGTCTTTGATCACTATGTCAAATGCCAATGGTGCATTTGGTGTGGTCTCAAATGCTTCTTCATAAGTGTTTGCCACCTGTTGGACTTGAGTGTCTGCAAGAGGGTTGGCAATGCCTCCTAGACTACTCTCATCCATTTGCTCATTGGAACTGTCCCAGGCAACAAAGCTCCCGAAGTAATTATTGATTGTTTGTCCTGTTGCATCTCTCAAGTTGTCTCTGCCTTGATGAGAACCACTTCCCCCATATCCCACACCTGATTCCTTTCTCCCATTCTGTGGGCTAGGTGTTTCACTGGTGGTATGTAAGTGTGAAGGATTCAGATAATGTAAGTTGCTACCACTACCAGCACTTTCTCTAGCATCTTCAGGAATATTTACTTGACCATTTAACCTGGCTTCTTTCCGCGCACCTTCTCTTCGTCTATCTCTTTGGTTTTCTCCAAAAGTGTTCCCACTGTCTCTGTGTCTATCCCGACTCCGATCCCTATCGCCCCTCAATGGAGGATCTTCAGCTGTGATGATCCGGACTCTTCCTCTAGGACTGACTTTCATTCTTTCCCTCGTGCCATCACTATCCTTCTCCCAGCCTCTTTGTGGTTTATCCCTCACCCGATCTCTGTCTGTGACTCCTACTGGAGGGTCATCAAAGATTCCCCTGTTGTTATCTCTGTTTCCATCCCTTACTCTATCTCTACCTGCACCTCTATCAAGATCAGCATCTAAGAAGACATCTTGAGCATTGTCCCTCCCTCTTTTCTGGTCTTTATTAAACGCCAGCTGCCTTCGGCCCTCCTCTCGCTCTCGTTTAAAGAGCTCCTTCCTCTCCTTCCTCTTCATCTTCCCTTCCCTGTTGCTATCTTGCCAGATGTCGGTGTAGAGCTCCCAAGGATTGTAGGCAATTGAGCTTGTCAGGGTGCAGTGGCAGCAGTACGGCTGTGGCTCACATCCAGGATTGCAACAGGGCATGTACTCACTGTAAGATGGTTTATGCATCTCTGACACAGCCCACTCCATCCTCCCATCAAAGTCTTCCCTAATGCGGGTGATGAGCTGGATGATATCCTGGTACTCAGGCTCGTAGGCAATGTTGTACTGTTCTGCAGGATCCCTGTGGAGGTCATAGAGAAGGGGAGGGCTGTGTTTGGTTCTCTTGGCAGTCTTCCTGCAGTCTGGGTCGGGATGTCCCACCCCTGAGAGAGTGGAACCCTTGGTGTAGAAGTGAGCCTTGTATTGCTTGTAACGAACTGCAAAGGAATTCTGTTTCTCACTGGCTGCTGGTGAGTAGTAGAAGAACGTCTCTCTCAAACTCTACAAGATTCAACAAGAAAAAAAAAAGGTTACATATTAGCAAGCATGCTGTGAATATCCATATTTTTTTTGCAAATTATCAGCACAATAATTTTTTTACACTAATTCTTGACTTATGAAGATAGATATCTTCTTGAGTTTTACAAGACATTATTAAGCAAAGTAGGATAGGTTATAAGCATTTTGGGTAACCCTAGGGATGTTGTCAGGTGGGAATAGACAGGAAAGAAGACAGAGAATGAGAGAATGGGTGAAAAAAAAATTGAGAGGAGGGTGGGGAATGAGTCATAGACGGAAACAGGAACAGTCACAAGATGAGATGTTCAGAAAGGCTACTCACCTTGCCATCATTAAAGAGAAATGGTGCCATGTCTACACCGTCTAACACAGCATTGGGAAGTCTGGCCCCTGTGATCTTGGCTACAGTTGGTAGAATATCCAAGGTGCTGGAAAGTTCTAAGGTGTAACCAGGCTTGATACGACCCTTCCAGTGGGCTATGGCTGGGACCCGAACACCTCCCTCGTAGGTGGTGGCCTTGCCACACTTTAAAAGTCCTACACTGCCTCCCCATCGCTTAGAGAGACTTGGTCTGTAGTACAAGGTGAAATGCAATAACTTTAGGAATTTATGCTATAAAACTGTGAAATCTTCTCACTATGCAGCAAATTATGTTATATATTATGGGAGTTCTTTCACAATGAGCAAATTTTGATACTACAAAATAGTGTACTTCCCCAGAGCATGGTCTGACCAATGTGGTGAGGTGTTTTAACTTGACACATTGGCTACTGAAGTATGACTTCAGAAAACTAATAACTATTTAAAATTCACAGAAGCTAATAGTGATCACAGTTTATCAGTGATAACCATTGGAATGAAACAAAAATCTCCTATTTGTCATTTGTGAGGTAAATGTAGAAGATAATATCCTTCAAAAGAATCTGCAAGTTTAACTTAAGTATGGGAACTTGGGAACATACATGTAATTTTTTTTCAATTGCACCAAGGTGTTTTTGTCCAGTTAAAAAAAATTATTTCAATTATTAATCATCCAATGCAATGCACTTTCAATACAAATTTTGACATTTTCTGTGAAAAACAGTTCAAAATGCTGCAAAAAAGCAACAATTGTCCACGATGGATAAGAAAGAGTTATGTTTCCCTTTAGTCTATCAAAGCTGCCATTGACAACACATACCCATTGTCTGCACTGAAGAAGATGAATGTATCCTCCCATATATCCTGCTGATCAAGCTCTTCCATCACCTGCCCAATCTCCCAGTCCATCGCTGCCAGGGCGTCACCGTAGTCACCCCGAGCAGTCGCCCCAGTGTTCCTCCAGTCTGCATACTGCGGGTCATGGGTATGCTGGAAGGAGTAGTACAGAAAGAAGGGTTTCCCAGCGTCAACACTCTTCCTGATGGCCCTGCGAGCCTGAGTGGCGTACTTCTCATCCAGAGTCATCAGGTCGATGGGTTGTTCGATGATAGTGGTGCCATTGTAGAGAGGACAGGGACTGAAGTTCTGCTTGCAGCTGTAGACGCAGGTTCGGTTTGGATGAAAGCAGATGCTGCATGGACAGTGACTGTGAGATGCAGGAAGACCTAAAGGGTATCAACAAGAAATCAAATGAAAGACAGTTATTAATAAATTGAAAAGCATGAAGGGACTTATGGGTCTTGGTTGCAGCCGCTGTACACACAGGTCAGATGAATGCTGATACTGAATGGACGGTGACTGCAGGATGCCAGGGAGTGTTTCATCAACATTTTCATCCGACAAGTTGTCAGATCTGATATCTTTCCCCTAATGTTGATTGGCTGAGAGGCACTGTTCCTATGGTAACTGTCGGATAAAATGGGACTTGTTGGATAAAACTTCTGACCAGACCTTTCATGAAATGCTCCCCAAAGAAAACGGTCATCAAGAAGTAGTAGAGTTGGCAGGGGCTCAAGTCTGTTGGCAGCTGATCTGAAGACACCTTCTGTTCAGATGAAAGAATATTGTGTATTGGTGGTAACTGAGGAATCAGGAACATCTGAAGGATATCCAGAGATCAAACAGTAAAAATAAAGATTTTGTAAAATATATTGCATGAAACGAAATTAGGCATGACCATGTCTCTAGAATTGAAGGAAAGTTTAGTTGAAATTGAAAATGTGAAAGATGGTTATTAGTTCTTACTTCTTGATATCATTTGGATGGATATCAAAAGAAAAAAAAATGTCCACTGATGGTTTGCTTTTTGTAAGTCCTATATTGAAAGAATAGCAAGAAATGAGTCATAAGTTCAGAATAAAACATTAATGCATTGTTTTTGTGTAGCCTTATGCTGTTAATCTGTGTATACTGTTATACTTTTAATATAATTTATGGAAAATGAGTGAATTTCTGTTAACTGAAAATAAAGATCTCACACAACCTTCCTTTCATTACTTTGAAACAGATTCTTAAACAACAAATTCACATGATTTTGAGTACTTTTCAGAATACTCTTCTGAAATCCTTTAAATCTGATTGACTGAGCCCGAGAGACAAAATGACCAGTGAGATCACTGACAAGATGCTATACTAGATATTTCTGAAAGTAATACACTTCCCAATTACAATATTTTAGTGTGCAAAATCTTCATTTACAGGATAATGAAAACACTGGGAACAAGCTAGTTTGCATGAAAACAGAAAATCAAGGAACAAATCAATGAAACTTTATAATAAGAAAGTTATGAGCATTTGAAAATTGAGATCACTGAATATGTGGATATCTTCCCATTGTCAATGCGACCAAAATGTATGATGTCACACTGGTAACTCCCTAATTACTTTTTTACATATATTACCTAAATTGTAATTTATCAAGTCTATCCATTGATCAAGTGGTTTTGTTTCCATGGGAGGACATGTAGTGAAGTTTTCATGAAATATATCATAGACAAACGTTTGCAATGCCATTAGAAGGAGGAAAAAAGATGTTTTGGGGCATAGTTTCAGTATACACAGGGGACAGTTGTACTTCCAGGACATCACAAATCCTGGTCACATTGCCAATGGAGGATCTATATAGCTAGAGATTTTTAAATTCAAATGCTCGTAACTTTCTTGTTTGTCCAATTGTTCTCAAACTTTCATTGATCTTATTGTTTTATTCTTCTCTTATCCATACAAGCTAATTTGTTCCTAGGCTTTCATTTTCCTTTAACAGTAAAAATGAAAGTGTAGAAAAAGCACACTAATGATCTACACGAGCTTGTACCTGCATGCAGAAATTAAGGAACAAATTTTAGCGCAAACTGACAGTTGCTATGGCAACTGTCCAATGCATAAACCACAGACGAAGCATAATGAAGATATTGCCAATACATTTTCATACTTCAATGGGCCACATTATGTTGGGCAGCGAGTGAGGAAGATTATAATCATGACTCATGATCTATTATTGAATTATGTAATATCCAACATCCATGTTATCCGTTTGTTAACTGGTTATAAGACTGATGACTGGAATTTGGCACATAAATGTAAATAAATTCAAAATAACTTGTGAATAAATATTAATATCAAAGGCATTAGCAATATTATTTCTGGCCAACTTGTGAAAATATGCATCTTGAGCCTGTTTATAGCACATTTTACAAATTTCTTTCAAGGTGTGAAGATCATTTAGGTCACTTTTAATGCAAGTTTTATTTAACATTTAAAGCTAGGGTTTTCATTTACATTGACGGATGAATGAATTATGTTTGCAGGTAATTTATAAAAAAAAGGTATCTCATATGGTGCATCATCATAAATTGGTAATGCAAAAGAAGGTCCTTGCAAAGACCCATTTGAGTAATTGGCTCCATGTTTTCACTGCAGCAACATACATTAGTATGCTAAGTTATCTCAAGAAACCCCAAAACACAGCTTAAAATTACCAAATGGTGCAAACTCTGACACCATTCTAAAAACCAGTTGGTACAGGAAACCATTTTGAAAGATCGCATTGCTGGCGTTCCCATTTGATCACCTAAAAGTGGTTTTCAAAACCACTTCACATAAAGCAGTCTTGTTGCTATGGGAATACTCTCAGTGGGGTGACATATTTTGCGCGAAATTTGAAACTGCAGCATAGGCATTCAACATACAGTGTGTGGAGTACCACGCTCGAAATGTGCGAAAATCACTGCCCGAAGAACAGTTGTGTTCTCACTTACGCTAGAACCAGTTCAACGAGGCAAAGCGATCTTCAAAACTACATCACAAGGTGGTTTTCTGAAGCGTTTGGAAGATCGCTTCTATGACAGCTTCGACCGTTCTCATTACAAGTTAAACTAGTTTCCACTAAACTAGTTTTAGGATGGTAGTGAGAATGGTGTCTGAAGTCAGACTGGGTGCATCTGTATGTATTCTAGGAAATACTGAAACTCTAGCTATTTACACACCTTTATCCAAATATATAAATAGAAAAACATAAGAAATTTGATTAGTAGGCAAATCATTCCAAAATGAAATACCATGACAAAACATTTATCACTTTCAATTGTTCTCAAGTGTTCTGTGTGGATGTAATTCAAGTGTACAAAAGTAGGTCAAAACAACAATATCAATGTCCGATGGTCTGAATTTCACTGAAAAAGGTCATAACATTCAGGGTTTCCTCACCGATAACAATGGCTTTCATAGTATATAAGACTAAAGACACTTGAGTTCCTGATGCCTGAAAATAGTTACAACATAATGCGCACTTAAAAATGTCAAGTCTTCTACTGGAATACTAGTATTAGGAATTATGTTCAAAAATATTCAAAAAATAATTAATAGCTTTCAGTCCTTGTAAAAGCTGGTTCAAATATTAGATTTGCACAAAAAGAGATATTTTGTTATTGAATTAAATGAATTCATAATTCATCATCCTCTTACAGGAATAAATGTAATATTTGAGAAATAGAGTTTGAGATTACAAAAAATGATCTGTTTCAAATGATATAATGGATTCCATGGAAACTATTTTAATAGTCAAAATCCGAGCCAGTGTTTATACTATACCAACATTGATCCTTCTAACTGCAACTATTCCCTGCAACAGTGAGAAAATATTCACAACATTGCTATATGACAGCTATCAAACTTGTTTCATTCAAGTTTTTTGTTGTTGTTGTTGGCTTCATGCTTTTTGAGTATAGAAAGATCATGCTATCTAGTATCTACATGTATCTTGACTTTAAATTTATATGCTACTAATAGCCAAATTTTCTGTCTTCTCAGAAACTAATTCTGAGGTCTTTGTTGTTCTAAATTCAAATTCTGTTATCTTAAGGGATATGTACAACACACACAACAATGCATGGCAAAATCTATTTGTAAAAAATGTAACTCCTGTAGTACCAGATTATGATGAAGATGTAACTCACTTTAATAAGAAACTCACGCTAAACACTGAAGACAGGTTTGATTTAGAATTTCTGCTGATGAACAGTTGTATTTTATTTTACTTTATTTTATTTTGGCATATGCTTTGTTATCATTTCATTTTGCTGTATATATTGGTTATTTTATTTTTATTCTTGCTGAAAACTGCAATTTTCTATAACATAATTCTGTGTTTTTCCTGAATTCAGTGTATTTTAAACATGTTTTCTCTTTTTGGTCACTTTACCAACCAGACAAATGTGGACACTGAATTCTAGTTCAAAGCAATACTTAAACAATATACCACATGTACTGTGGGTCCAAAACAGTTTCAGTGAATTTTAAGTTGAGGCTATGTCCATTAAAATATCAACACCAGATGTAGGGATGAACATCTTAAGGCCTGGTCACACCACACGAGCGTTGTTGGAGCAGTCATGGAGCGTAGGGAGAGGGTCGAATTTCGCTCACAAAATTGGGGGAAAAAATCGAATTGAAAAAAAAAAAAAAAATCGAAATTGAAAATGGTGAACTGCAGCGGGCGGTGATGATTTTTTCTCTCCGCTCCACGACCGCTCCAACAACGCTCGGACGGTGTGACCAGGCCTAAAGAAGCTGAACTCGATTGATATCTAACTTAAGAATTGCAATCAATCACTCAATGCCCATGACCAATCAAGATCATCGCTGCATTCACACTTTCTTCCAAAAAATTTCCATGAACCAATCACAGTTTTTCTATATTTTCCATCCATCAGCAGAATGTGTTACACAGTGTGAAAGCCAAACTAAAACAATGAAAACAATGACTATTCCAGTTTGTTTTTAAATAGTAATCCTTGGATTCCAATTAGGTTTATGAATGTACCACTCTACAAGGCTACAAAGCTACACTCATAGAACCATGGTCCATGAATCTAACTCCATATTTGGCAAAGTTTTCACAGTCAACTGGGTTCAATGTTCTCTCCGGTACCTATAGTGAGAGGGGGGGGGGGGCGGTGGACTAGAATTAAAAGTGGTATGTAGATAACCTCATAACCAACCCATGTTAAAAATATTTTGTTTGCTATAAGCAGATTTAAATGATTTGAAAATAAGTTTAAATCCTATCTATACATGTAGTTTTGGTAATTCTCCCAAAAGCCAATGTCACTACTTGTATTCCAAGTTAGTACGAGACAATATGGATGTGTTTGCCCTAACATGCATCAGATGTGAAGAATATGGAATAGAAATGTGATTGATTCGATAAATTTACTGATTTTACATTGAAATTAAATATCCAAGTATATTTGGCAGGAAAGAAAAAAAAAACATGTTCAAACTAAAAATACTGGGTTATTCAAAATGAATTTTGTTCTTTAATAACAATATACTAATTATGGTTATCAATCTCTTTATAGGTCAAGTCCACCACAGAAAAATGCAGATTCAAATAAAAAGAGAAATATCAAACTAACATAATGCTGAAAATTTCATCAAAATTGGGTGTAAAATAAGAAAAAGTTATGACATTTTAAAGTTTAGCTTGTTTTTCACAGAACAGTGATATGCACAACTCAGTGACATGCAAATGAGATAGACGATGTCCATCACTCACAATTTCTTGTTTTTTATTGTTTGAATTATACAATATTTCATTTTTTACAAATTTGACAGGGACAAACTTGACTGAAAGATATAGTATTAAAGAATGCTAATTCCACATGTTCAGGGAGGAATTAATTGTCATTTCACTTGAGAGTGAGGAGATAACTAGAATATTTCATTTAATAAAATACAAAAGAAATAGTGAGTGGATGACATCATCAGTCTCCTCATTTGCATACCGACCAGGATGTGCATATAACTGTTTTGTGAAACTTAAAAATGTCATAACTTTCTTATTTTACATCCGATTTTGATGAAATTTTTAGTGTAATTGTTTTTGGATTTACCTTTTTTTTCAAATGAACTTATTGTTGGGGTGGACTTGTCCTTTAAGAAGTTCTTCCAACCCTGTGGTTATGCAACCAACCTTCAATTTGAACCAATGGCCCGCTGGTTGCAAGACCATTGCTTAAAACCACCGTAACATTATGTATCTCCTTCTTCACATCTTTGAGGCATTTAAAGTATACAATGCTTTTGTTGAACTGTCTGCTTATTACACAAAACAAACAAATTATTTCCACAAAACAAACTGAATCCTCTTTGAACAGCTGACTGTTCAAATAAATTATCAGGTAAAAGGAATATTTGCTCTTCTTATGAAATACATTGTATAATATGATTTTGTGCAAATATGAATAATGTGGTATTAAGCAAACATACTTGGTTGACAACCAGAACCAAAATACTTTTTTTTCTCATGGACATATTGTGTTAACCATACTAGACAACAAATGACACCCACTGATCAGACATGAAATAAATATTGGGTGAAATATGTATAGAATTTTATCTATTGAATTATATTATCAGTCTACATACCTGGGGGTGTTTCACAAAGATATAAGTATGACTAGTGGGGGTATTGCAAGAAACTCGCGATCAATTGCAAGTCAATTTTGGTTCTTAAATCAATCATTTGTCTTGCAGATAATTGCAAATTAGTGATTGATTGATAATTTGCTCCTTGAAACAAGAGGTTTAATCTGATTTGCTACAGCTAACATTGATCTATCAGCTGTAAATTTGCAACAGAATATTTGCAAATGATCGCAAATATTTTCTTGCAACATCCCATAGAGGCGCACTTAAATGCTAATACACACATGATATGTAACACAATCTGATTGATGGATATGTGGTAGTGTACGACCAATGTAGTGATGCCTTCTATACCGTAGGCTAAGCAATTGGGAATTTAAGTGCAACTCTAAGTCACACTTAAATCTTTGTGAAACACCCCCTTGACATCTCTAGCCTTTGAATTCATACTACCTTGTGACAATTCATGGACAAATTATTAACCCTGGAATGAGGAAATCTATTACAAAGCAAACGGTTATTTCCATAGCCACTCGGCCTCATCAAAATAGTGATGTTGCTATGGAGAATATGTTTATGCACAGTGGATATGTAAGTCCAGTAAACATCCAAAAGAGAATCTTAATTGGATAAAAACTAGAACAATTCCTGCAAGTAGACCCTTTAGCATCAGAATCATGATTTAAGCTGGTCCTAGAACCCGTTCTCATCTACTTTCTTAAACCAGTTTAATGTTTAATGGGAATGCTGAAAGCGATTTTGGAAGTGATTTCGAGTGGTCTTCCAAACCAGTTTGAAAATCCATCACATGTGGTATTTAAACACCACTGGCATGACTGGTTTCAAGGGATACTTCAGGATGAAAACAATATGATTTGCACAGGTAAAGTGACAACACCTTTGCCAAGCCAAAATTTTGGGACCAACTTTATGGGCTGGCCTATCTTCATATGGCCAGATGAAAAGAGAGACTTTCATGGGCAATATAATGGAAAGCATGGTATATAAAAAGAAAGGATTCCAAAATTTTCCAAGGGGTATCAGAGATGCCATCTAGAATTACCCCCCCCCCAAAAAAAAAATATAAAGAAAGAAAATAAGCACTTTTTTGTTGCAAAGTAATTGTTTATCATATTACTTTTTTATGACAAAGAAAGTTTAAAACATCAGCAAAACATTTTTTTTAAAATATTTTACTGCTGAGGCATATTTGATTTTGCTTTGTTTATTACTACTTTTTTGTATTTAGGTAAATGCAACCACAACTGAGTTTTCAGTGAAATTCTTCTGCACCAGTGTTATGAACCGGCACAATAATACATTGATTTCAATGGGCTAATTATGTATTCATGTGGTCATATCTTGGGCGACCATGGACTGATTCCCACCAAATTTAGGTAGTGGATGTATTTCTTCATGCTCTACCAAACTATGGTATCAAAAATGCTGAAATGCACAAATGGAAAATTGATGACATCTTACTTCTGTTCATTTGGATGACAAACAAAAACTAAAGGAAGGGAGAGAAGTGGTCATAGGCCTTGTCTTCAAGACCTTCCATGCATGGAGCTATGTTTATTGTTCTAAATTTCTAAGAATTCTGTTTGTATGTCATGCGCAGTATGTGCATAAGGCAATGACTCCTGAGACCCCCCCCCCCCTGGTTTGCTTTCTAGGAAATTCACTCTAGAGAATGAATGAAGCTTCTGTAGAGAAAACATCAAATTAGAAAAGACACGGCCTATTGCATCATGTTGGCAGCATTTCTGCAGTGGCAAATTGTTTCTTTTTAATTTCACTTTACCTAAACTTTTAGGCTGTAGGCCTACCAATTTTCCTCAAAAACTCTGAATGAACAATATACATGGTAGAGCAATACCCCTGAAATGAAACTTCTCAAAAGTAAAGTTCTTTAAGATTAATGATCTCCAAAGCAAACATATTACACCTCATTGAAAAGATTCAACACCTTAGAATGACCTCTGCTGAAGGTAAATAGATTAATCTCCTTGCTAAGACCAGTATCATGACTCATTCACACCACAGAAAAAAAAGCGTATGCATGCACGAATTAACGTTTGGAGACAGGAAATGTAATGATGTCACAAAGGCATTGGCATCCCTAATCCTGTTAAAATCAATCTAATTGAGGATAAATTAATGATAAGCTAAAGTGAATACATATCATATTAAAAAACATGTAGGATACTATCTAACTTGATGAAATTAATAATTATGGCATCTGTCGTTATTGAAGTTAACATCAAATACATCAAAATAATTTCTTTATAATACTGCTTAATTTTCCAACACTGATTGAGACATTTTGCATTACAATGTGCAAAAATAATTAGTCACTTTAACATTTTTATAAAACACTGTAAAAATTGTGAGTCTGAATGGGGTATGTGTGTGTGTGGGGGGGGTGGAATACTTGAAGATCTTGATCCTGCATTGACCTTACTACAAGAGAGATAAAAGAAACTCAATAACTCAAGAAACCAAAACTGAGAATGATACCATGTTGAGAAGGGGCTCGATAAAAAAAGTGCATGTGACAAGTTCATAGAAACTCAGCATGCATAAGAACAAGAAATTCCACAAGAATTAAGATTACCTGAAATAGTTTGTACAAGTCTCAGTTAAGGGCTAGGTTGCAACTTTCTGGAACACTCTAATCTAATAGACAGTTTAGGATGATCATTTTTTTTTAATTTAGACTTCCAAGTATTAGCTTTATTTTAATATAGGCCAATTTATTGACTGTTTATAAACTTTTCCAATGATTGGAATATGGAATGCCAAAATAGGTAAATATGTAAATCAAAGTGCATTGCATTAGCTTTAATTATGCTGTAGGCCTACAAAACCATACAGTATGTTGTTTCCAAAAATTGGTTTAAGATTATTTGCAAACAATAACGAGTTAACCTGAAAGGTGCACATTGACATTTTTTTGTTCCAGTAATTTGTAAAATTGTATACTAGTACACCTACAATGACTATGTAGGGCCACAAAGCTTATATTTTGCTAAGGCATCAAAACCCTTGAAACCAATGGGCAGTGCTCTATGAATGTAAACTAAGTCCAAATTATTGTATCTAACTTTGATAAAATAAAAAAAACTGACATTTTTGAAACGGTTGGAGGAGGAACTTGTCTTACAATGAGTGGTAATCCTAAAGATAACATGTTGATCTAAAGTTGATACCTAGTATAAGAAGTGAGAGGGAGGCAATGTCACGTACATGCTGTGCACTTCTACCATAGATTCTTGCAAGATTCAAGACTTTCCTCACCAAATGTGCTATGTTACAGATCAAGACATGGTACATGTACAATGCAAATGTCAATGTGATTCAACTGGCATGTGCAAGCGGGTGAAAAAATAAGGTTGCCTGGCCAGGTTGCTCCCAAGGGAGTGGTGATGGTGTACTTAAAGTGAGAAACAGTGATGGTACGAAAATAATATGTAACGCAGGTAGAATTGCATTTTTTAATCTAAATAGTGCTCAAAAGACTTTAGTTTAACAAGCAAAGTATTTAAGTCCTGCCAGCATTGTGCAATATGATATAACAGCAGAGCTGACTTTAGAAATAACTTAGATTATAACATTTCAATAAAGAGAAAAAATATATTTGATAAATAAGTCCATAGTTTGTTGATCTCCAATGACCCTTAAACTTGACTTTGAAACTTTTTATTCATTTGATAATGATATTCTGTATTTATATAGCGCTTATTACACATAGGAATAATGTCTCTTTAACTGCTTCACAGATATTATTCTGTCATCGGATTCTGGCTTGTCTGAACTCAATGCATGCACTTTCTCCACTCCCTGGGGAGCATTCTAACATAAGTTATAAACTCAATTGGTATGTTTTTGCATCTTACCAGGTCCCCATTTAACACCTGGGTGCAGGGTGGCAAAGGTAAAACGTGGATTAAAACCTTGCCAACGAACGCCAGGCCGTGGTGGAATTTGAACACAAACGTGTATATCATAATCTGTACAAGCTTCAAGGAATAATATAATGAATGGGGATGACAATTAAGTTATAAAAATGACAAAATATAAATTTTATCCAAGTTTATTAAAGATTATTATAAGAAGTTATATATCTTTTTAAATAAGAGCTTTGTAATAATAACAATTGTCTTGGAAACATTGTACTTTCCATCCTCTTCACAAATTCAGTTAATCACTGGAGCTACAGTAGAATATTCTTACAGCTATTGATAGCATCTTAAATAAATAACATTTTTCAAAAGAGAACAAAACAAGATATGGCTGGAACTACATTTCAAAGGAAAGAAAGCGAGAGCTTGTTTGTCTTGAATGTTATCCTGGAGAGTAGGAATTGGTGCTGTTCATAAAGAAAAAAACTGAAACTAGATTTATAGAATACATTGGCATCATGTAGCGCCAGACAGGTTCAAGGTAAGTTCATACTTTATCAAATAAACGTTCAATCCAATACACCTTGCTAAAAATAAAATAAGGAACCAGATTAAGGGATGGTATCTAAATATACAGAGGCAAGTTAAAAAGTAGAACGTGAAAACATCTATACAGGTCCTGCTGCAGAAAAACTTAAGTCTGCTCCAGTAAATATGGTAACTTCCATGTAAACAGGGCTTGACTTTTCTTCATTCCCTCCTCCCCCTCACTTTCTCTTCTTCTCCTAAATCATATTTTTCCTTCTCACCTATTTCTTCTCTTCCTCCCTCTTTTTTTCTAAAAAATACTGCTCATCCCTCCTTTTCTCATTCCTTTCCTCTTCTCCCCCTTCCTTTGTTCCTTCCATTTCTCCATAATCCGTCTCAATCTTACTCCTCAATCTCTCTTCCCATTCCCTTCCTCCCCCTACTCCTCCTTTTTTCTCTTCTTCCCCCACTCTCTACTGGCTACCATCTTCCCTTTTCTCCTTCCCTTTCTCGCATCTTTCTCTTCACTTTCCCTTTTTTCCTCCTCTTCTATTGGTCTTCTTCCTCTTTTTCTTTTCTTTTTTTCTATAATTATGCTTTTAAGTCAAGTTCTTGTGAAATTTCAGGCATCAGGAAAATGGTACACTGTAAAAACTGCGGTGTTAAAACTGACACCAATTGGTGTTAATAGAGGACCACACCCTGAGGTGTTAAATTACACCCTAGAAATTAAACATAACACCAAAGAGTGTAAATGTAACAACAAAAGGTGTTGTAATAACACCTATAGGTGTAAAACTAACACCACCAATTTAACACCGGTGTAAAATAACTGGTGTGGTCCTCTATGTACACCGGTTAACACCACAGTTTTTGCTGTGTATATGTAACCATTGACTTTCACAAGTTCATTTCACTTTAATAATATATCACTTTCCAAATTTCCAACATAATACAAAATTGCTAATGCTTAATGTATACAAAAGATTCTTTGATCAAGACCTCTTCAAATTCTTCAAATATCACCCCATGTGAAGGTGGAATGATGAAGGAGTGGGATATCCAGGAATTCCTAGTTTCAAAATTCGATGAATTTTTCATAGTAGGGGCCTACATGTAGCACGTAAACTGTACTGCATTTTGAAGGCTTTCCCAACATGAACCATACAGTCCCTATAAAAGGTGAACAAAGGTGGATGTCATCATTTCAGATGGACCGACCATGCACAAATACCAAAACGATGATTAATATATAACTTCTGGGAAAATTGTACTTGTTTTCATGTTTATCAAAACACCCAAAATATTGACCTAACAAATTACAGACCAGAAAGTCCATTATATCTTATAAATACTTAAATACATTTATAAGCAGTTACAATGAAAATAACTTTTTGAAGATAATTAGCCCCCAAAATATGAATTCAGCTGTATTTTGGGAAATTCCTCCCCTAGCGTGACTACAATTTAAAAAGAAATAAAGGCTGGCCTCTAGTATTAACTGCTCTATTATTGGTCTCTCATTCATAAGGATTCTAAAATCTGTAGACTCTTTCACCCAATTGTTGTCAGGAATGCATTTTGTACAATTAAAATATTATTTGTGATATGGACAAATAGAAGGGTCAATCGTTCATTAGGAGACATAAAAACACATGGTTCATGAGGGGGAGGGGCAGTAGAGGGGCGAGAATGGACAAGAACTGTGAATGGGAATTAAGAATTGAGAATGAGGGTGAAAGGAAAAAAATAAGGCGGTGCTGCACCAGCCCGAGTTTGATATTCATGATTAATCTCGAGATTCAAGAAACCCCGTCTCCACCATCGCAAGAAGAGCAATTCCTGCACGAGCGAGGCATCACTGTATTATGGTCTGACGCCGTGAATAAATAATTCGTAGTGCGTCTGCACCTGCGAATTAGTGGAATAATTCGTAAAATAGCGTGCTATTTTGCAAATAATCCCAAGTTGACTTGGGATTGCAATCTCAAGATAAATCCTACGAACTAACGCGAAAACTGCGTCTCCATTACAACTAATAATTTTGAGATTGTTCAGATCGGGATAATTTGCTGGATCAGAAATAGCGCGCTAATTTGAAAACTCAGGCTGATGCAGATGGCCTTTTAGAAATAAAAAAAACATTTTGAATATTTCAATAAAGGTCAACATTTCTTTGTTCATTCATTCAGCAATGAGGAACTGATTTTAATCATGTCTACCTACCTAAGGGGCTTTCACAATTGCTCGTGCGATTGTTTGCGATCATTTGGTCACAAAATATGATGCACCGAATCGCAACGGTTGTAAGCAGTCCCACCACCAATTGTGAAAGGGGCTTTAGAGGCATCTCATGACTCAATGGTTGGAGATACTATCAAACTAACAAAGGCAATAAAACAATCGATTCTACTCTTGGATCCATAATGAAACAAATGAAATGTCTTATGCATACAGAAACATAGTTCTTATTTCTGATAAAACTGAAACTGAAGATGATTTGAGTCCTTTGTTCAATGCTGAAATTCATAAACACTATAGATTTAAATATTCCAAATTCCATCTTGCAACTTCATGTAACTCATTACAGGTAAACAATTGCACAAAAAAGAGATTTCATCACCACAACAAAATGTGTGAAATCAGAGAATAATCCTCAGTCATCCTGGATATACAACTGAAACTAAACATTTGATTGCTTTTCTTTGTAAAGGGTCCAATTTCAACAATAAAATATTGATGAAAAAAAATCTCTGGTTTTGGTTGATCATACTTTTTCATTAATTTAAAATCAAATAAAAAAATTAAAAAAGTTCCAAGACAAAAATATGTTAAAAAATAATACTGTCGACCCCAAAACATGATTCACGAAATGAGTTTTCCCTTGAATATGCTTGATATGAATATCAGGGGTTGCATTCCCCCCCAAAAAAAAAAACCCCAAAACTTTCCGGGGGGGGGGGGGGGGTACATCCGGCCAGTGCCCTCCTTTTGAGATTCATATTCATATTTTCAATGGGAATATGCAACTATTTTCTATTTTTTTCGCTTGTCAAATTTTACATGGGACAAAATGACCTTCAGCTATTGGGGGAAAACCTTTTTTTCTTTTGCTTCTTTAATTTTTCTAGGGGAAATGTGCCCCCCACCCTCTTGGAAAATCCTGGATCTGCCCCTGATCATCCCACAGTTTTCAAGGAAGAATTTTTTACGTGATATAAATTCATGAATATCATCCTTATCATCATTCCTGTTGTTATGATAAATAATATTATATAGTTATCAATGAAATAATTCCAGAAAAGTCAATTTTTTTCTCACTCACTCTGCTCACTATTAATTTCCTTTTGTACAAAAATAATCTAGGATGGCATGTGTGCACACACCCAAGCATATTTTCTTCTTTCTTTGAAATGATCTTTTATTTATTTCATTTCAAACATGAAAATCATCACAGTGAATCATACATAATATTTTTTTAGCATAGTTGAAATCAGCACTGAGCTATACATACATAGGATAGGCTATGTCAAAACATGGAGGTAGAAAGAAAAAATATAGGCTCATGTTTATTACGAATTTGATCGTTTTGACCAAGTAAATGTGCAATATACAGCATTGTCTCTCAGAAAAATTGACCAATCACACCACACAATTCATGAATTCTAAGTACCAGACTATTGAAAGTCTGGTAATAAGGAAAATCAGTTTTTAAAAATACCAGTGTAAAATGGGCTTTCAGTGCCAGACAACCTCCAATCCAAGCTCAATTTTACCATTGACCCCTTTTGTCTGGAACTATGGTGACTCCTCTACATTCAATACTAAAGTCAGTTGACAGACAAATTAAAGGGGTAATTGAATTCCATCCAAAAGCAAAATAGAGTGAAAAACAACACTTATCTAGTGAAAGTGTAAAGAATCATCAAATCGAAGATATTAAATCTAAGTCACACATGCATAAAATTAATATTTACACTTTCTCTTAAAATGATGTTGTATATGATTCAAGTCACCAAATCATAAACTTAATTCATATCTCAATGCCATATCAAGTGTAAGATGAAAATTAAATTTTGATAGAGAATACGTTGGCTTCTTTTCCACTTGCATGTAAAAAGAATGTAACTGATATCTATAGATATATTTCAACTAAGCAAACTTTCAAAACATGTGATAGAAATAATCCAGTCATTTGTAAATTTGTACAGAACTTTAAAAAGAACTTTAGAAATAGCTTTATGAAAGCAGCCCCCAGGACCCCTGTTAGCATTGAACCCTGATCAATATGATCTTAATTTAAAGCATGATTTGGATTCCTAGGTGGGACCTACTAGAAAGCCAGTCCTAAGCTCAGCGGGAGCTTGGTGGGAAATTCTGCATAACGAAGGATACCCCAAAACAGACTGAGAACATGAGCTTGATCATGAAGGCAGAAATTTCTACCTCCTTGGCTTGATCAAGCCAAGGTCAAAACTCCTCTCTTTCACATCCTTTCTTTCCTCTAATAAAAGAGAATTGTACATAATCTCTGTAACTTGCTGGAAAACAAACATTCTATTCTTAATGAAGTAAGCACTTTATTTTCTCCTGATAAACAGAAGTGGAAATTTACATGATAATATTCATATGCAAAATAACTTTGTTCAAATATGATGAAATATAAAAATACTTGTTAGTCCAGAGCAATCCTTCAAGAACAAAAAATATCAATTTAAAGATGAATAATAGCCCAGCCTTATCATCCTATAACCATGACAATAAATTTTCAAATATATTTGGAAAATGCCAGGGCCTTGAATGTCTTTACCCCATGACAAATGTTTGTGCATGGAAACACAATTTACAATGTATTTGGAAAATGGGAATTGCATGTTTTTACCCAATGATGGTGCCTATTTTATGCACACTGGCCCAAACCTGAGGAAACATTTCATCTACAAAGGCCCATATTCTGAAGTCAGGATTAACTTAGACCACGGTCTAACTATGTACTAAAAATTATGGGAAGCCTAAAATTCTGTTTATACTGTATATTTCTTATGTTTACTATTTTGTTTCCTTTTGTTTTCATACGAAAGCAAAATAATTCAGTGATCATTCCCAGATAATTATGAACCATTTGGGTATCATATGAGTTAATAAATTGAATTGTTAGGGATTTCTGACCCAATTGGTTCTCCATAGGTAAAACACAAATTTAAGCCAGGCTTTAATTTAAACCTGACTTCAGAATACGGGCCAAAGAGTTTTCCTTGGTTTTTGGTCACATGTTGCTACTATAGCAACACAATTTCCAACTGATTTGAAAAATATATCTTCCACATCTTTACCTCAAGACGAATGTGTGTACAAAATTTCATGAGAATTGGTTAGAAACTGGGGAAGTGGCTTGAACCGCAAGTTTTTTAATATTGTGCTATCATGGCAACTCAACGAAATATTGTCATGCACATCATTACCTCAAGGCAATAATATGTTACCATAGCAACACAATTTGAGCACTTGTAAAGAATATGTCTTGCACATCTCCAGCACATGACCAATATATATGCTACAAATTTGTTAAAAACTTGACATAGTTCAGACCACAATAGTTGCAACGGACTGACTACCTGCCCACCTAACTAGGTGGTTTCAAACCGCCTCGATCACAAGAATCCCCGTTAAATTACAAGAACTTTTTTTGGCTAAAAAATACCCATTAATTATTCCTGCATTTACACCGCCCCGAAACGTACCCTTCGGGTAAGTTCCTGAAGTTACGAGCATATGCAGTATGGTCTGATAAGCAGGCAAGGTGCGAGATGCAAAATCACTAGCCCAGCAGCCACCCACGCCGCCGCGCCCAACGACACGCTGGGCTAAAAGTTCCCGTAATTTGCTTTCACATCGCTAAAATACCTAGAACCTTGGAAAAATCCCCGCGAAAGTTCTCGTAATTTCGCCAAGTACCTACGATTTAGCGGGTATTTTCTTTCGGGGAAATTACGCGTAGATTGCTTTCAGATTACAGAAAATACCTGGTATTTTCTGATCGGGGTAAATTTCCCGATCAGAGAATACCTGGAACTGACGAACTTCGAGGCGGTCTGAAACCACCTACTGTATGTTGATTCCTATATGTGCACCCCTTCAAAAGTGCAGAAATTAAAAAGTTTATGTGATAGTACATGTACACTGTTTATTGAGGTGCCTTTAGAAATAGACTGATTATCATCTTGCTTAATGTGTACATCAGGCAGAGGGTGGGAGGACAAAGTGGAGGAATTATGGGGGTGGCTGATGAAATGATTAAGAAATGTTAACTGCAATATTAAAGGATTGGTGAAAAGTTTAAGAACTCTTCATGCAGTGCATGTACACACATACAAGCAAAAACACCTCCTCCCCTCCCTATGTACAGGCCTCAAATGCAGCTTCTAAATAGGTTACAGGAACACAAATAGAGGAATTATGACGAACAATCAGACCATACATTTTTATCAAATGATGGTCTGCTTACCTACATAGGTTAAAGCAATTCTCTATCCAAACCCGAATCTCAAAGAAATCTAAGTTTCTTCATGGAAGTGAAGAGGGAAAAGAATGAATCCTGTTGAATTACAATTCGAGGTGGTTCCAGAATTTCAAAATACACATAGGGGTGTTCCAACGGTGAAAAGGACTTTACAGAGCATGAGCGGGAAGGGGATGCAGACTCCAGGATTGAAAAAAAATAAGGATTGTTGTGCAAGGCACAATGCCTTTATCAATGCTCTAATAACCTACTTCTAACAAAACATAAATCTAACCACACACTCAGAAGTGAAATATGAAGTAAAATGTTTTTTGACAGTTTGTTTTTCTCTTTTATCCTAAAAACCTGATTTTATTTATTTTTATATCTACGGAAATGAATGTATTATTTACATCTATAAAATGGTGCTGACAAATATATTTTGGCAGCGTCAACAAAAACTTAATCGGTCATGGACATAGGAGGACAATTAGAAACATTGTCTGTACCACACAGAGATGACTTCTACCACAGACATAGCTTCAAACTAGAACTGTCAGGAACAGTTACAATCAGAAATATGCCATGCAATCAACAACACCGTTCTCATTACGCTTTCTAAAACTAGTTTACTGGAAACCGGTTCAAGAAACCAGTTTGGAAGATCGCTTTGCTAGTGTTTCCATTTGATCACCCGACAGTGGATTTCAAAATCGCTTCACGTAAAGCAATCTTGTTGCTATGGAAACATTCTCAGTGGGCTGACACGTTTCACAAGAAATTCAAAACCCCAGTGTAGACATTTTACACCTGTCATGTGGAGTAGCGCGCTCAAGCAAAGATCGCTTCCAGAAATGGTTGAGTCCTCATGCTAAAACCAGTTTTACGAGGCAAAGCGATCTTCAAAAATTCATCGCGAGGTGGCTTTCTTAACCAGCTTGGAAGATCACTTCCAACATCGCTTCGACCGTTCTCATGACATGTTAAACTAGTTTCCACTAAACTAGTTTTAGGATGGTAGTGAGAATGGTATCAACCTCTCTTAAAGACATGAACCTATTGACCTTTATGTCATTTTTATATAATGATTGCTATCAAGGGAAATGGTATCTAAGTTTTAGCTAGTCTCTATTTGCCCAAATGTGCATCCCTAGGATGTGTGTCACTCTCAGCCAATCCATGGCCCAGGGGTGTATTCTTATTAGCCATTGGGTGTATTAGCATCGGGTACATGTACAGTCCTATTCCTATCCCAAAGGTGCATCCTTATGCCCAGGGTGTATCCTACTAGAAAAAGGATGCACTCCTGTTACTATAAGCCCAGGGGCATATCCATTTTTGCCCAGGGGTACGGTATTTCTATCATCCAATGGTACATGTATATCCCTATTATCCAAAAGGTCTACCCCTATGAGCCAAGTGAGTATTAGCTAAGGAGTTTAGCCCAGGGGTATAACCCTATTTAAAGGACAAGTCCAACCCCAACAAAAAGTTGATTTGAATAAAAAGAAAAAAATCCAACAAGCCTAACACTGAATATTTCATTAAAATTGGATGTACATGTAAATTAAAAAAGTTATATTTCAAAATTTCGCTAAACTTCAGAAAAACGGTTATATGCATATCCTGGTCGGTATGCAAATGAGGGAACTGATGACATCACCCACTCACTATTTCTTTTGTATTTCAATATATGAAATATTCAAATTTTTCCCTCATTGTCCTGTGAAACAAAGTTTTATTTCTCCCTGAACATGTTGAATTACCACAGGTTAACATTTCATGGTTCAGTATAAACGTTGGTCCTCATTGTCAAATCTGCAAAAATTTGAATAATGTATAATTCGAACAATGAAAAACAAAAGAAATAGTGAGTGAGGGACATCATTGATTCTCTCGTTTGCATGTGGCTTAAATTGTACATATAACTATTTTGTGAAAAATAAGCAGAACTTTAAAATGTCATAACTTTCTTATTTTACATCCAATTTTGATGAAATTTTCAGCATAATGCTTGTCTGATTTTTCCCATATTGATTCAAATCAACCTTTTTCTAAGGTGAACTTGACCTTTAATTATCACAGGGATGCATCCATATTATCAAAGGAGTGTACTCCTATATGAGCCAAGGTTTGTATCCCTATATAAGCCATGAACGGATGTATCCTCATTATCCCAAGGGTGTATTCAATTTAGCCTATCAAATGGGGAAAGACCTTGATATTTACAACAGAACTTTCTATAGGACAGCATTTGTTATTCTCCAATGTATTTTAGCCAAAACGGAGTGAAATTGAAACTTTTTTTTCTAATTTTCATTTTCTGCTCCGATTTCATCATGATGTCATATTTACGCTCAAATATCATTTATGATATGATTTGATTACATGCAATGTGCAAAGGACAATATTGTATATGTAAGGCGTTCTGAGAAAGATGTCATACTAAAATCACAAAAAAAGGCTCCCTAAGATGGCAATGCACAGATTTCTCAGTCTGGGAAGCCCTGCCTTGTGAATGCAGAGTTGGTATTGTCCTCCCGAAAGAGATTCTAAAGTAGCTCGTAACCATTTTGGCATGAAAAGACTAAGTTCAATGATAGGATTCGTAAAAACTGACAAAACATCTAAGCACATCCATTTATTTCATTAATATGCATTTCATTATTTGCATACCATGGTATTCTTTAATAAAACGACAAACTTTGCTGCCGACAATTTACTATTTAGCTTAAAAAGAATTATAGATCCACAACACAAAAACATATTTCAAGTTTCATGTTCCAAGGTAGGGTGAGCAAGATTCTAGAAATATTTTCATTCAATGTATTATTATTTTGCTTGCATTGTACATACTGTCAGATTTTTCATTAAAAAGTGCCAAATAACATAATAATAATGATGATGATAATTTCATTTTATTCATTAATGCTATGAATTAAACTTGAACTTTAAAATTAAAACTAAAATCCAGGGGCTGAAGTGTTCAAATTAATGTTGATTAGAGAACTATTTTAACGGCGAATCCTAAATTGTTGAAAATAATTCTCATAAAATTGGAAGTTCAAATGAACTGTATAATATAGACAAGGCTCCACACTAACTTTTTTCTTGGTGGCCCAAACAATCTACCAAAATCATCAATTTCATATTTTTGGTGGCCCTAAAACAATAGAAAACATAACAATTTATCAAAACTTTGGTAGCCCAACCGGGCCACCAAGTGTTGGCTTTTACAAAATTTTGGTGGCCCGACTCTCATTTTTGGTTGCCCCGGGCCACCGGGCCACTGCTAATGTCGAGCCCTGATATAGATTTTAGACATGTAAAAAATTCATTTTTGCTATATACTTCGTTTTTTTGCACAAAAATAAAAGAAATGCAATCAGATTGGATTTAATTAATTTTCAGCAGGTGATTCAAGTAATGGATTTTCAAAATATTTCATTGAGTCTTGAAATACTGCTACAATTGGTGTATTATGACTGACTGGAGGTTCAAGAATACAAGGTGTTCTCTGGTTGGGAAATTTATACTGATCTACCCCAATTAGAAAATACCAGGTATTTCTGCCGATGCTGCAAAAGTAAATACTTGTAATATTCCTGATTGAAAATATCCACATTCGCAAGGACTTTTCCAGGATCACAGGTATTCACACAGTGTAAAAGGAAATAACGAGAACTCAACAGCCTGATCTACGTGCGCTGCCGAACTACTGCTTTTAAATTACGCACCTCGCCTTCTAATCAGACCATACTGCGCATGTCAAAAACCTTCCAAGGACTTTAATACCCATGTGCTTCTGGTCGGTGTGAATATGAAAATTAATTATTGGGTATTTTGAAGCAATTTCTTGTCCAGGCATTCTGGTGCTCGAATTGGTTTGAATAGGCCTACGCCTAATAGGTATCTTCAAAGGAAAACTTTTTTTAATGTAATAAAGTTATTTGAGACTACTGAAATATAATGAAGAATTTTCATGTTGCAATTGTGACATAAGTCAACAATAAGAGCCATATTATTGACCACCTCTGAACCCAAAGGAATCCTTTTCTCTTTTTGACATTGTTAAGAAAACACATGTATATTACATGCATATATCACTGAAGGATCGGGTCAGGAATTCAAGAAAAAAAAACAAATAATATGATATTCAAAAACTCACTTTATCTAACGATGTGTTAAAACCTATTCAAATAGGCCTTCCTATCATACAACTTTCATTTTTGGAAGTGGAACTATATGGACTGTCAATTGGAAGAAGTCTATCACTGTTAAATAAAGGGGTAAATGCAGAATGCAAGAAACACCATTCTGGGTTTCCAAAATGACAGTTAAGCAGAGAAGTCATTTTACATAATGCTTATTGTCATAAACTATTATAAAGGAATTATCTGTATACCTCATGTAACCTTGAAAATTGTATAGGAATCCTTAGTTAGGAAAATAGTGTCTGTAGCTTTAAATGCTTTAATGATCAAAAAAATGTTTTTACGGACCTAAATACGAAACCCCCTGTACTAACTAACTATCCATCACTCTTTCTGTCAAGACATTTCCATTGTGGAGAACTGGGTTGGTATCACAGGACCATTGTGAGAGCAGAGAGACATTCCAACCTAATTTTGTTTAGCAAACTCTAAATTGAGGATGATTAATAGTCTACTGCTCACATACCAACAGGGTTTAGTTGAAGCCTCAAGAGTTCACGTAATCACTTGGGATTACTGAACTTTTGGAGGAGAAAGAAGCAGAAAAAACATTTACAGAGGCACCTCAGGGCTTGAAAGTAACAGACATTACAATGCATAGATACTGCACAATTAACATACTAGGATTAACTATCAAGGATTTGTTATCAGCCATATGGTAACTTGGTAAAATATTTGATTTAGAAAACCTTTTAATATTTGATTTCATATTTTCTGTAACAAAGTAAAAAAAAAAAAGCAATAAATATCAAGAATCGGTGGGCTACTTTCAATCCATCTTGTAACTCATCAAGTGGAGCGCCTCTAGCAGTCTCGCCTGCATTATGCGATTTGATATAGCAGCAGTGCTGATCTGAAAACAGCTATTGAATAATTATTCACAAAGAAAACATTCATATGATAATAAAATACTATGTCCATTGACCCAAATGACCTATGACCATGATCATGTGACCTAAAAATATGTGCAAAATGATAATTCAGACATGTAGTACTTGATTACCCTTATTTTTAATGTCTATGTTTCATGAGCTAGATGCATAAACTTTTAAAGTTATGGCAATTCCACAAATAGCCCCAACATTACCAAATTGACCCTAAGTGACCTTTGATCTTGGTCATCTGACCTGAAACTCCACAGGATGTTCAGGGATACTTGATGGCTCTTATGTCCAAGTTTCGTAAACTAGATTTAAAAAAATGTAAAAGTTATGATGACTATTCCACAAGTACCCCCATCATGGCCCAAGTTTGTTGATCCTAAGTGACATTTGACCTTGGTCAGGTGACCTGAAACTCAGGCAAGATCTTCAGTGACACACTATTACCCTTATGTTTCATGAACTAGTCCATACTCTTTCTAAGTTATGACGACATTTCAAAAACTTAACCTTGGTTAAGATTTCAATATTGATTCCCCAACATGTTCTACAGATTTAAGTTCCTTGACCCTAAATGACCTTTGACTTTGGTCATGTGACCTGAAACTCATACAGCATGTTAAGTAACACTCAATTACCCTTATGTCCAAGTTTCGTGATCCAAGTCCATATACTTTTTTAAGTTCTGATGACATTTCAAAAACTTAATCTTGGTTAAGATTTCAATGTTGAGGACGCCGCCACCACCGCAGCCGTTGGAAAAGCGGGGCCTATATTCTCGCTCTGTTATGCAGGCAAAAATCTTACCATCAACATCGATGGTAACCAATATGAGAAGTTGAATACCTTTGTTATCACTGGCCGTTAAGGTTGCCATGGTAACTGACAATGAATTTTAAAGCTTATGTCATTTCAAATGACATATTGGCTCAGATATCAATATCTTACACATGTGTTCATAAAGCTAAAACAAGATTGTAACTTTCAGCTATACGCATGACTGCACATTTCAAAATTCATGCTTATATCAGAGCTCAGATGATTCTTTGAACTTATTCTTTAATATCATGAGGAAGCAAAAGAAACCTACCTAAGAACTCGTCAAAACCATGGGCGGGTGGGAGGTACCTCCCTTCACGCCCCACACCGAGATGCCACTTGCCAACCATAGCTGTGTAGTAGCCACGCCCCTTGACCATTTCTGCGATGGTTTCCTCACGGTGTGGAAGGCCTCCAGACGATGTGACATTGAAGACACCAGGATAGATCCCAGATCGCATGTGGTAGCGGCCGGTAAGAAGAGCAGCTCTGCAAAGAGAGATAATTTCTTTAAATTTTATAAATATCTCTTAAGATGCATCATCAAAAGTCAGAGTCCCATTTTCTTTTCCAATAGGAATCATGCAATCATTTTTTCATCATGAATCCTTATATTGTTGTCGTATAACAGTAGGGAATGCGGACAAGAGGCTTAGAACCTTTAAAGCTGGATCCCTCATGAAAGACATGGCACAGACTTTTAGTAAAGTACATGTACCTCAATACTGTACAATGCATGGTCTGCCATCTGCAGATTGGTAGATGGCCAATCATGTTGCCTAATGGCATGACTGATCTGTCCAATACGATGTAGGGTCTAATCAACCTAACTTCAAGGAATAGCAATACAAAGATTGCATCTTTTGAAGAAGACTTTGACAGGAATGCCTGCTACAGATTCATTAGCAGTTACCCCTCAATCATAATCCTCTCTTTATTTGTTTATATTGAATGATATTGTATGTTTCAATATTGTATTTTATTTTGAAAAAAGGGTAAATACTGGATTTCCTCCTGAATCCTGATCTGTCCATGTAGTCATAACCATTTAATGGTGAGGGCTATAGAAAAATAGAGGAAGACATTGTAAACCTCCTAAAACAGAGGCAATGGCATATTGGATATCTTTACTAAAAGGATTTCTTTTTTCCAGCTTGTGAATTGGAACAGAGTAAATGAAAGTTGTTCATTACCATATGGGCTACTACTGAACAGTTTATAAGTCTGTCCCAATGATACAAATTTACAGCATCCACTTTTCAACCCAATGGCTGGCAAAAAAAGTCATCCATATTGTGTTTCTTTTTCTCAGTCAGTATGACTCCCACATCAAAATAGCATGTTCATGTGATATTTCAGTCTCTTTCTTCACTTTTGCAAGACATCATAATAAATTAAATACAACGTTCAGGCATTCATTACCCTTTGAGATGATAAAGGATTATCTCCCATTACTCCACTCTGAAAATGAAATCCCCTATTTATAGTTGTAAAATTCAGTTTTGCTAGCCTCTGAAATGTATGTGTTCAGTGTACTTTAGCGTAGGTTAACAACCTCCTTGTGTTCTGAAAAATGGCCAAGCAGAGCCGAAGTGGCATCTGTGACAAAGGTAATTGAATGGTATTGACAGAATCAATTACTTGCAAACATGTAGTCGACACCTAAAGTATATTGTTGCTTCATCTCATTTCATGCCTTGAGGCGATAGGGATGATAAATCAACAACATGAAAGGGAAAATTACCCCAGTTAAGCCCAGATATATCACCAACTTAAGCTCCCAAAGACATCATTTACCCTCAAAGTTAAAAGCCAGGATTCTGACCTGAATATGAATAGAAATTTGATGTTTGGGTACTGCTGTTTCTCTTGCTGCAAGCCTGGCCAAGGGATATGGGCCATGCATTCACTAAGCCGCTCTAATCCGATCTATCACCCTGAAATCTTTGATTTGTAAGTCAAGTTTGCATGGAGGAAATGAAGGGAAACTGGGACAATAGTCAATTTGTCACAACTGACTGATCCTGTTTACCGTATCTATTTCAGGTGAAGGCTGCAATGAATAGACTTGAATCCTATCTCCACTATCTCTCATGCTACAGCAAATTATTTCAAATGACTTGAGGTCAGACCCAGAACCTGTATTATTAACACATGATTACAACACAAGGAATATTGTATTTTCCCCATTTGCTCTTTTCAAACAGGATACATTCTATTTCTCTCTAGTAGATTACTGCAAATTATGGAAGACTTGGTAAAATTAAATCAGAATGGCCAGAAGCAAAGAGTCCTTCGGACCATAATAATTTTGTGAACCTGTATTTGCCAGCAACCCTCTCAGTCACCATTTGCATCTACTTTCTTAAACTAAAAAATAGTGGAAACCAGTATAATGATCGGGAATGCCATCTTAGCATGTAAGGATAGGGTATGAATGTTGGGCACGCTACTCAGTACACTGTGTTGAGTTCATGAACATTACCAACAAGACCCCTTACGTGAATTGGCTATGGGAACCGGTCAGGAGATGGTTATGAGAACACTAGCAATGCGATTTTCTAAACTGGTTTCCTATAACCTGGCTTGGAGGAAACCAGTTTAAAATGTAGATGAGAACTGGGTCCCAGGTCTCAATATTCTGAGTAAGTTGAAGCAAGGTGATTCAACTTACAAGTAAGATGTCAGTGGGAAATAGTTTTCCACAAATTGACAAGAGATTGATGCAACAACTTTTAAAAACACGTACTGCATCATAAAATGAGAACTAGTATCATGCCTGCAGCCAGGTGCTGCTCAATCACATTTTATACATTGTATACGTAGCTATAGAAGTGTCATTGTTGACAAAAATTGAGAGAAAATATATCCAATGGGTTATTACCAGTAAATAATTTGATTCATACAATACCCCCCCCTCCACCACCACTACCACTACTACTGGGACCCACATCCCCCACCCTCACCCGGCACCCCCTCTGAGTGTGTGGGTGTATGTGTGTGAGTGTGAAATCATGCAAACATTTCAAGCTTGCCTCTTGTCACTTACCACAAAGGGTCTAAAAAATTGGGGAGGAGATATTTTTCTTTCCCAAGCCCCAGAAGTGATGAAAGAAGGAGGAATTAGGCATACATTCCTCAAAATATACATGTTCAACTATGAGGGATAAATAAGAACAGAAATCAGTGAGCCTTGATTTTTTTTCTGAGGGAACTGTTTAAAATGGGGAAAGACATGTATGTCTGGAAATTTTGGTATTTAAAGGACAAGTCCACCCCAATAAAAAGTTTATTTGAATAAGAAACTAAAAATCCAACAAGCAAACACTGGAAATTTCATCAAAATCGGATGTGAAATAAAAAAAGTTATGACATTTTAAAGTTTTGCTTTATAATTTCACAAAACAGTTATATGCACATCCTGGTCAGTATGAAGTTCTATTGAAATAATTCAAATTTTCTCCTCATTGTCAAGTGAAACAACAACCAATTTCTCCCTGAACATGTGGAATTAGCATTGTTTAATACTATATATTTCAGTAAGGTTGGTCCTTACTGTCAAATGTGTAAAAAAAAAATTGATAATGTATAATTCAAACAATAAAAAAATAAATAATGAATGAGGGACATCATTGACTGTCTCACTTGCATGTCACTGAGTTGTGCATATTACTGTTTTGTGAAAAATAAAGGAAACTTTTAAACATCATAATTTTCTTATTTTAAATCCGATTTTGATGAAATCTTCAGTGTTATGCTTGTTTCATTTGTCTTTAAAAAGGGGGGCTCAATTATACAGAAATAAGCCCATCCACTCCCTCTGCTGTGCACACTTGTCAAATATTTTATATCAAAGATTTCTTATAGTTGCACCAAACCAGACCAAAAGTTTGAAGAACAAATACCAAATATGTGATAATAAACTCCGAAATTTACCTTGGCTTTTAAAGTCACATTTTTGCATCATTTTCTGAAGATACATTTTCTCTCCAAACTTTTTACACATTATTGTGGTCAAGCATTTATACAGCCAATATAGTGGCAATCCCTCCTAGGTATAAGGGCTTGATCATGCATGCTGAGGGTCGGAAGCGACATTAACAACATATGCAGAGGGAATTTCTCATGCATAGTATATGACAGTTTTTCTAATCACTCACAATAATTCTGAGTTCATCATCAGCTTATGGGTTGTTTTGTTATTGAGATTCATATATTCAGTATCTGAACACACTGTAAATCATGTGCGTTTTGTATATTTTTGTAACTTAAGCAGCTCAAAAAAACATGAGATTAAAAAATAGGCCATAATTCAAAAGGGGAAAAGTAGGCGTAATCCTTTGATAACTTTCCTTCCTTTATTTTCCTTTGAAGTTCATACAACAACATTCAAAGATTTCAAAAGGCCTGAAGGGGTGCTTTTCATACCCACCCAATCTCAGAAAGTATCTGATCAAATTTCCAATCAGGTGACCAGGGGCCTGTAGCATAAAACTTTTTACCTGAGAAAACTCTGGTAAAAACTGAAAACTAAGGTTAGTCTGATTTCTGCCATTGACTTTTACACAGGGCAAAAACCCCGGTAAAAACAACCAGAGTTTTCTCAGGTAAAAATTTTTATGCAACGGGCCCCTGTTCTGCATTTAAATGTGCTTCAAGCTGGTATAAGCTAGCATAGTACATGTAGCTAATGACTGGCTGGTTGCTTACTTATTAAGTAATTGAAAGCTACATGTAGCAAACCATAAAATTTGGCTCATTTCTATGCCTGCTTTTTACAAACTTATAAAGCTACATGCATCCGCTCGCTAGTTATTAGCTTGCTGCTAGCTAGTTATTGTGGTTGGCCGCGAGCTTGGAATTTCTGTGAGGGCGAGCAGAAAACACAAGGTATTTTCCACTTTTGAAAGTACTTGTAAGTACATCTCTTAAACAAAATAATTCCAACTTAAAAATAATCGGAGCAGTGTGAAAGCAAATTATATGAGTTTGAGATATGATATGTGACAAGGAAAATGTGCACCTTTTGTAAGGGGATGCACAAGGTTTGGGTAAATTGCAAATTCGTCTACTGCCAACTCATCCACTCACGACATGGTCTGTACTTAGTCTAATGCCATTCCGTCCATCAACATTTTGTCTAACAACCATTTGGTCCGATCATCATTTCATCTAATATCCATTTCATTTTAATTCATTTTCCACAATTAACACTTAGTCCACTTAGATCAAATGGTTAATCGACTACATGTAAGTAGCTATTGGACCAACTGGTTTTATGAAATGGTTAGTGGACAAATTGGAAATAAACCAAGGTTTGTTTCTACATGTAGCTCTTAACTAATAAAATCTGTCTAGTTCAGTCAGATGGGGGGGGGGGCTGCAGTTTGAAAAGTTTTTCCAATTAACATGTATTTTTATAATCAAGTAGGTATGAATACACCTTGATTTTGGATCAGGCAAACAAGAATTTTCTCACAGCTATGAGGGAATACACAATGTAATCAAAGATCTTATCAAAACACACTATACATGTACTTCCCACTCAAAATTAATTTAAGATATTATAGAAATAAGCCAAAGGTACCATGATTATCACATTTTTTTGTTGTCGGATGAAAAATTTTGATGTAAAAGTATGAGGCTAAGTAAATCATGTATGAAGGCCTACTTTACACTTAACAGTTCAACAAAATCTTTGCTCTCTGGAAATTTTAGCTTAGCAGAAGCTCTCGGGTCTGTATCTATGGACCTCCAAAGAAAATACACCACTTAATAAAATTGAAACATGAAGAAAAGGTCTTTACTGCACCATCTGTCACTTCAGCAAATCAAATTTTCTCACAAATTAAATTTACAGTCTACAATGTAAGTGCCACACAATGTGATCCAACATCACATGGTTTATTTCCAATTCGTCTAATGCCAATTCGTCCAATTGCCAACTCGTCTACTATCATTTGGTCTACCATCAGTTCTTTAACTCCCCACATGTTCTACTTTCATTTAGGCTAATGCCATTCCGTCTTTTAACCAGTTGGTCCAATAGCCATTAGTCTATATACCATTTGGTGTAACTGGACTAAGTGTTTGTTGGGCGAAATGAATGAAAATGAAATGGATATTAGACCAAATGGTTATGAGACGAAATGGTCATACATGAAGACAAAATGGTGATTAGACAAAGTGGTGATTGGACCAAATGGTTAATGGACCAAATTGTTGTTAGACGAAATGTTGATGGACGGAATGGCATTACACTTAATAAAGCTAAACCATGTGGTGAGTGGATGAGATGGCAGTAGATGATTTGGCAATTTACCCATCACATTGGTTCCAACTAAAATCAACATCACTTTGGAAGACATGAAAACATCATTATTACCCTTGTGACAACATGCCATCGTTTTGAAGGTTATCGCCATTTGATTGAAGGTGTTGATGATGACTGAGGCAGGCATATGGAACAGCTTCATATTTCAAGTTTTCATATTTGGCAGGGAATGGCATTGACTTGATATACAACATGTATGACATAATCTGTTGAGAGGCAAGAGGATCTCGAGCATAACAAACAACCATGTCATGTGATAAAACAATGCTCATCAGAGTAGATGAGTAGACAAGATATTTCGTCTGTGCAAGTTGGGAAGAGACATCTCCTCTTCTTCTTGTCCTCATCAAGTCAACTTGGACACCCATCATCCCATTCTTCTTTTGTCTCCTAAACCTGAATTACAAGTACCTCATCACTTTGGTGCACTTTTTAGCTTTCACAGTATTTACACATTTCAGCTATATATAAGCTGAGAGTGTGATCTCATCAAATCTCTCATGTGGGGGCGTTGTGGAGTGGTGGTTACGACGCTTGTCTTCCAATCTGAGGAACGTGGGTCCGATTCCCATCCATTGGGTATAGGTTCGATTCCCATTCAATGGGTGTTTTCCTTCAGCAAGAAATTTACCCACATTGTGCTGCACTCAACCCAGGTGAGATGAATGGGTATCCAGTAGGAAGAAATTCCTCAAATGCTTGAGCACCTACATGTATATGGGCAGTGCAGCTAAAGCCAGGGTAATAATAGCAGCGTTCTGTATCCCCATCAGACAAAACGTGCTTTAAAAATCCAACTATTATTATTAAATCTGACAGTAAAAAATTCTTGTGAAAATTGCCAAATTTTTAGTAAATCTGATCTTCCAGTTTCACCACAATCCTCTATATTCCACTATGTATATAAGAACAGGTTATTGTAATGAGTATGAGTAATGACTACATTTTTTGAAAACTTAAAAACTGAAAATATCTAGTAGAGGCAATAGATAAAGTATTAATATCATGTGAAAAGTATGCCTAGAATTGGTAGAATCAATGTTATTCAAGACAACAGAGTTTCAGCTAATTATCACTTTCAGATTATTTCATATCAGACAGAGTCAATGCACTTCAGCAGCATGAAAATTATGAAATAATAACGTTATTATATAAACATTTTGTAGATAATAAAGTATATTCTTACCGTGTTTACACATTGACTCGGCTCGGGGGTTGAAAAAAAATCAGAACTTTATAAAAAGTTTTTACAATATCCTACACAGTATCGTGAGAAAGCATATAACAGATTCAGAAATTATGTAACCTTAAAGCTTAGACAAGCTAAGAGTAATTTTTATTTCAAGAAATTCAATGATTTCAAAGACAACACAAGAAAGACTTGGCAATGTATTAATACAATTTTGGGAAAAAACAAAAGCTCATCTTCAAGTATTAATTCTGTAAAACTGAATGGTGAAATTGTAACTAATAAAAAAACAATTGCAAATGCCTTTAATGATTTTTTTGCTACAATTGGTACTAAATTGTCTTATCAACAATTTAACAATTCTAATACTAATTTTGCTTCTTATCTAGATGACCCCAATTTGGAATCGTTATATCTCAAACCAATAAAACCAAGTGAAATAATTGATATAGTTTTAAAAATGAAAAGCAATACAAGTTCTGGTCATGATTCTATAGGTATCAAAGTTGTCAAGAAAATCATTCGTTTACCAGTCATTTGTGAAAATCTTAGTCATATTTTTAACTGTAGTATATCTACTGGCAAATATCCTGACTTAATGAAAATAGCCAGAGTAACACCAATTTACAAAAAAGGTGATACGAGTGAACTTAATAATTATAGACCAATCTCTGTACTCTCAATATTTGCTAAAATACTAGAAAGATGTATGTATAATAGAGTTGTTTCTTTTTTTGATAAACTCCAAGTTCTTTTCTGTACTCAGTTTGGTTTTAGATGTGGGCACTCCACATCTTCTGCAATATTGGAATTGATTCATAAAATTACGCAAGCAATAGAAAGGAAAGAATATACATTAACAGTTTTTATTGATTTGTCAAAAGCTTTTGACATTATAGATCACTCAATTTTATTTCATAAATTGCATTACTATGGGATCAGAGGTATTGTTTTAAACTGGTTTCGAAGTTATTTGTATGAACGACAACAATATACAGTTATAGATGGTATGGAATCAAAATATAATACAGTAAGATGTGGAGTGCCCCAGGGCTCTATACTTGGTCCCCTTCTGTTTTTTATTTATATAAACGACTTGCCAAAATGTTCAACCTTATTAAATTACATATTATTTGCAGACGACACCAGTATTTTTCTTTCTAATCCTGATCCAACTCAACTTATCAATACCATGAACACCCAATTAATAAAATTACATCAATGGATGTGTGCCAATAAACTGATTTTAAATGTAGATAAAACTAACTATGTAATATTTGGTACACGTAAAATTAGTAATAACATCCCAAATATTCATTATAATCATCGTATTATTGATAGAGTGTCAAGTACTAAGTTCTTAGGTGTTATTATTGATGATAAGTTGTCTTGGAATAATCATATAAGTCATCTATGTGGTACCATATCTAGAAATATCGGAATTCTTAGAAAATTGTCATTTTTACCCAGAAATATTCTCAAATTATTGTATCATTCTTTAATATCTTCTCATTTAAGTTATTGTTCCACAGTGTGGGGCTTCTCATCAAAATATAATCTCAATCGTATATTTCGTCTACAGAAAAGGGCACTAAGAGTTATAACTCATTCTCATCATTTACATCCTTCTTCCCCTCTATTTTCCAAAATGAATATTCTTTCAATCCATAGTATTATTTCTTTACAAACTGGTTCTTTCATGAATAACTGTTATCATGGTAGTATGCCACCATCCCTTTTAAATTATTTTATATTGAATCGATCCATTCATTCTCATAATACACGAAATAGATGCAAATTTCATCCTCCTCTGTGTCCAACTGAGCTAGCCAAATCAACCATTTTTTATCAGGGCCCTATACTGTGGAACAGTCTACCTGTTAAACTTCAGACAGCAAAGACATGTAAACTTTTCAACTTTAATTACAAACGACACTTACTTTACACTGAGCAACCCCTTTCTCTTGACAAATAATCATAGCCTCTCCCTCTCTGTTTCTTTCCTCCTTCTTTCCTGTCCTGTCTTATGCTATATGGATGTATTTTTATGATTATGTATGTATTATGTTTTATGTATTATGTATTACGTACTATGTGTACTTATGCATGTTATATTGGGCCATCCAAACAAGCCTGATGAGCTTTCATTTGGTCCACCACTATTTTAAAATGTATTTGTATATTGCTTTGTACATATTTTAATTTTGTGGAAATAAATGAAATGAAATGAAATGAAACACGAGAGCCGTGCTCAACACGGCAATTTTATGCTGTGTAAACGCGATCAGAGTGATCCGCGAGCCGTGTCGAACACGGCTTTATCGATCCTACAAAATCGAAGGTTTCAACCCGCGACCCGAGTCAGACTCGGCAATTTTTTCGTGTGTAAACAGAAAGCCGTGTCGAACTCTCTTGACCTAGGTCCCTGCGCGCTTTCACTTTTGGGATTGTTGTTGTTCGCACGGACAAGATTCGATTCCGGCGGTGAATTTCCCGCCTTTAATTTGCGACGTCATAATTCTTCCGTTCGAGATCCGCGAGCCGTGTTGAACTCGCCTTTTCATATGTACGTATGAACGCGATCTCTGATCCCTTCTTCGCAGTCTTCAACCCGGCTCGCGGATTCAACACGCGAGCCGAGTCGATGTGTAAACACGGTATCTATTAAATTTGATGTGTGAATATATGATGTGGTTCTAGACAGGCCTCAGCTTCTCAGCCTTCTGACAGTTCAGTCATGATATTAAACGCATTCAGACAGACTCGAATTTAAGAATACCGGGCATTGCTTGTATCAAGAAATTTAGGCTGATCTACCCATGGACCTATCTACCTGTGTCAGAAAATACCAGATATTTTCAACAATATATTAAAGCAAATTACGTGCAATATTCCCAAAAGAAAATACCAGCTACATAGTAGGTACTTGCCAAAATCATGAATAAGAAAAACTTTCACACGGATTTGTCCAGGGTCACAGTAATTCTTACATTGTGAGAGCATGGACCTACTGCTAGTAGGTCCATGGTGAGAGCAAATTATGAGAATTTGTCTTTGGGCAGTGATTTTGAATCATGCGCCTCTCCTGTTAATAGTCACATCATACTACCTACATAAAGACTTTCCGGAAAAGGTCTGCTTTGGGTTGGTGTGATTGCACAAAATAATTACTACATGTAGGTATATTCAACAAGTTCTTGTAATTTAACAGGTATTCTGGACATCAAGTCGGTCTGAATACACCTTAAGTGTAGGCCCATTTCCTTCATAGAAAGTAGCGAGGCTACTTGAATGGACCTTGTCCCTCCCTACCTTGACAGTCTGAACTTGTCATCTTTGGTCTTTATTTACCCAATGGGGTTTGGATTGCTCTTGACCCTCAAGGTGACACAATGTCAAAGGTCATGTGCTATCAACAATACCTGAGCATTCTCCAAATTTGATAGCTTTGTTAATTTCTTATTTCTCTAAATTCTCTTCATTTAAAAAAAAAAATCTTATTGAGCCGTATTCTTGAGATTTCTTTTGAAACTGATGAGGACTATTTTTTTATAATTTGGGGGCAAATTTACCTTCCACCACGTTTCTCTCCTACTTTTTATTCACTGAGGGAGTTTACACAAATATTCTTTACTATTGTATATGTCCACCCTAGATTTGATGTCGCAGAAGCAGAAAGGAAAATCCTAGATGTGGTGCAACAACTGGAGACAAATTCTCCAGAGACGGTTCAGCTAGTTTAGGGGATATGAACAATTGTGAATTAGAAAGGTTCCTACCGCAATATGTTCAATATGTGAATACGCCAACTAGAGGAGACCGTATTTTAGATATTAAGTGTTATGGTAACATTGCAATGTATAAAGTAATTTCAAAAGCCGCAATTGGCAGCTCGGATCATAAATTCCCAAGTACAGGCAGAAACTAAAAAGGTTTAAATCTGTGTTGAGGAATGTTAAGGAGTGGAATAAGAACAATATGATGGCCTTGCAGTTGCCTGGAATGTACAGACTGGGACAAACTAGTTGATGAATCATCTCTGAATGAAACAGTAACTATAATTAGCGATTACATTAAATTCTGCGAAGATATGACCATGGACGGACACAACCCACAGAATATTATTAATGGAAAATGAAAACGCATTAAGTAATATTGATAATAAAGATAGTGAAAGAAATTTTGAAAGAATTCAAGAGGTGAGTTGTTCGTAGGAAGAAAGAATTTGGATCTGAAATGAAAAATAACTTGAAAACTGGTAATTAAAAAAAAAAGCCTGGGAAAGTCTCAGAAGAATAATTGGATATGTGAAAAATAAAATTACTTCCATTGATAACCCTAAAGTTTTTGTTGGAAACCTGACTGCCTTTTTCTCATGTGTTTAGTTAATTTCAATAGGAACAGGGTAGAGTTAAAAAACATTCAGAGGGTGTTATTAAGCCGTGTAACAGAGCAAGATAGGAATGTTATTACTGAAGGGTTTTTTAGGAAGGTGCTTATAAAAAGTAGTATAAAGCAACAGGGAACGGGGACCCAGACGGGTTAGGTGGAAGAGTGTTAATAGGTGGTTTCAGACCGCCTCGAAGTTCGTCAGTTCCAGGTATTCTCTGATAGGGAAATTTACCTGATCAGAAAATACCAGGTATTTTGGTAATGTGAAAGCAAACTACATGTAATTTCCCCGAAAGACAATACCCGCTAAATAGTAGGTACTTGGCGAAATTACGAGAACCTTGCCTGCTTATCAGACCATACTGCGCATGCTCGTAACTTCAGGAACTTATCCCGTGAAGGGTATGTTTCGGGGCGGTGTGAATGCAGGAATAATTAATGGGTATTTTTCAGCCTAAAAAAGTTCTCGTCTCGTAATCTAAAGGGGATTCTTGTGATCGAGGGGGTTTGAAACCACCTATAGTCATGTAGTCAACAGCTCTGTGGCATTTTCAGTTGTGGTCATTAGATTCACGCACAATTCCATTGTTGTGGAAATCTGCCATCATTTCCCCTGTACCCAAAGTAGCCGAACCAAGACAGTTACACAAATTCAAGCCTTAACACCCATGATTATGAAATGTATTTGGAAGGTTGTTAGAGATTAAAGGAAGAAACAAAGAACATTGTGGACTCGCTCCATTTTGCATATCAAGATAACAGAGGTGTTGAGGTCTTGAGGGGGGGGGGGGTGCAGTCAAATGCATTCTGTACACATGCGTGACCAAATTATTTCCTCAAACGAGTTCTTTCTCTGTGTGAAAAATAAACCCCTAAACAAGTTTTTCGCAGGCTTTATTTACACATTTTGGCCCTTAAACAAGTTGTCGCCAGAATATGACCACAGGGAAAAAGTTTTGGGGAAAAACATACCCTAAACATGTTTGGGTAGTCTTAAAAAAAAAGCTTTGGAAAAGAAAATACCCTAAATACGTTTGACCCCACGAATGACCATTGACCTCTCTTTCAAAATCACCCTTTAATTTATTTCATTTCAGCATGACAATAAATTTTGAATACCTGAATATCTACTTCACATCATCTTTGTGGAGACATATGATGGGGATTTGGGTATGAGAGAGTTCGCTATTACCTGACTTAGGATTTTCCCCCATTGGGAAGACTTTTAACATAAATAAATTTTGAAACAAAATTTTCAACAAGGAATCACATAATGTAGGCATACTGAGAGTCGCTCGGAGTTGTAAACCAAAGTAACCTTTTTGTCCAGCTTAAAAAAAATAGCTTTGCAAAATATACATTGTAGGCATAAATCATTAAAATTTCCATCTTTAAACTCTTTGAAAAACGTCCTTTGGGCCTGTCACTCAAATGTCCAAAGAACAATTCTTGTTGTTGAACGTTGCATTAGTTTCATGACAATTTCAGAAAATATTCGTTCCATTATTGTTTGTAAATATCCCACAGCTCTGGTCATAAGGAGAGCAACCTTCTTGCCCAGATACAAATTTCTGAGCAAATACTTCACAAAATGCTTCATTTCTTCTGATCTCACCTTCCCCTCCTTCAATTGAGTACTGTATTTGCATAGGAGGTGTGAACCAACACAATCATCAGTGCCATTGGTAGGGGGGAAAATGTGGGAGGAAAACGACAAAGAGAGTAAGAGAAACATAGCCACTTTCACACCAGAAAAAAATGTTTGAATGAAAATTTCTGCCCAAAAAGTTCAGTCAAGAGGGGTACTTATTAAAAAAAAACATTTGCTTTGATAGCATCCCCTGTACTAAAATTTTGCTTGTCTACACAGTAGTACACACATTTAAGTAGATCATAGACTAGATGCCTATGTTTTATTTCTTTCCAAGTATTATTTCAGAAAGGCACCATGTCACTCAAAATCCAAACTACATTTGACTATGTATGCATTCTCCGCAAACCAGGCACCAATTCAGCACTCGAATGGAGAGTGGAAAATATAGATTACTGTCTTGCCAAAGGCTACTCTTGTTGGGATCTGATCCCATCAATTTTTTTAAAAACATTTTAATATCAATTTGAATACTCTTAAATGCAAAATGTTGATTTGATTTCATACCTTTCTATGTAATAATGATCCACATTTTCCACACTATGTGTACTTCCATAACATCAATTTGGAATACCTGTACCTCTATGTTTGAATAACTTAAATACTTCTAAATATGAAGTTCAATTCTGAATAAATGATAGAGCAGTCAACAGTTTCTACAGAGCCAAATTGTATCCAATTACAGTGTACATGCCTCTACAATTCATAGGCTAATAATCAGAGGAGTAGCTTTACATTTAATTTAATATATTAATGTAGTTTTGGCAAGGTGCTTGTGTCACCTTGAGCCAATCGAAAGCCAGCTTATGATCATCCAAAAGACCCTGGTCAGGTATTATAACATAATAAATAGATACCCAAAATGTAATTCCACTACACAATGTTTTGTTATATCATGCTGTATTGTGCAGTGTTCAGTATTGATTGCTGTATTATGAGGAAAAGAATCTGGGTAATATAAGATAGCTAAAGTTACTTAACAACATTCATGGACATAGATCAGTACCACATGTAGTACATATATACGTTGACGTTTAATACAGGCATATTGGTGAGTGGTGATCACTCTCGGAGAAAAATGCACTTAAGTCCAAGTAAAGATTTTATTAAAACCAAGCAATCTCAAACAATGAAAATTGTGCAAGTCAAACAGACATACTATTTGTGGGTTCCATAATTTTGCTACCCAATACTCACTGATTCTGTATTCAAGAATCAATAAAAAATTGGAAAATGCATCACATAGGCCTACAACTTTCTTATCCCCGAGTTATAATGAAATATTCACTAAACATTATAAAAAAATAATTTGTATTTATGTATGGACTTGGCCTACAAAAACTTAATGTAAAGAAATGAAGCTCATCTGAAGATCACAAGTTCTAAAATCGCAAATCTTAATGAAGTATTATCTAATGATAATGCAAAATACAAGTAAACAAATTAATAGTCCTCTGGCTCTCAACAGAGACATTACATTATTTCATCCATTTGCTGTTCTTATGTGGCAACTGTGATGCATGAATAACTGCATACAAATGAGACTTCTAAAGGATTGAGATGAATTTCGCTGGTGTGAATAGGGTGAGGGTGGGGTTAGCAGAAGGAGGGTAGTAACCCTTTGGGAGCTATTAAATTGTAAGTTGGTTGAGCCCAAGAAAAGTCATATAGGATTTCATGCAGGACAATGAATGTTCTCGGGCGCTGTTCAGTGTACGGTTCCTGTACAAACCCGAAGGATAAATAAAGATTTCCAACACAGTCACTCACCTATTCATGGGGCCTGCATCGCTCTGGGATACGGCCAATTCTGAAGTGCATTTGCAACAAAAAACATGGAACTTTGATGACTTGAATAGTATTGTAGAAGAAGAGATTTGGGACAAATGTTGCACAAAAGTTAATTCCTTACCCCATATACAAGATCTATGGAAGGAGTATGAGTGAAAGGTGGGCGAATGCAAAGTTGGTTCGAAAAGCAAGAAATGCTGGTTGGTACATGTAGGCCTATCTCCTTGCCACGAGAGTTGTAGATGTTCACAGTTTTGACTGACAGTGACATCAAGTCAAACATCCTGTAAAATTATTATATGGACTAAAAGCACTTGAAAAACAATTTGGCAAAATTGATTAGACAAGAAAAGGATAATGACCACACATTGAATGCAACCATCTATGTTTGAAAATAAAATATCACTCTACGTCAAATCCATACTGGTATCTTTCTTGCTCAAATTTTCACTCCTTTTCTCAACTCTCGCATCACACAACTGGGCCATGTAACATGATGCTTTATAGCGATTGATCATGGAGCTAACTTTTTTATTTCTCTATCGATCATAAACTATAATGCAAAATGCACAGAAGACCAGAAGCTTTCTGTGTTAAGAGCATTTTTTTTATATAAAGGTGGCACACTGTATCTACAAATATACCTGGCCCAACTCCAACTTTGGTAACCACCGACTTGTCTACACTCAGCAGGCACAAACCCTAGGAAGAATCTGAAGCTAAGTAGGAGATTTAGATTTGCTCATGTACTGTGGCTGCTTGTGTCCACCCTAAACAAATGTATTTATATCTTGTTTTATTTTAATCGGTGCTTGTAGACTAACCACTGAATGCCTTCATAAAATTTATATCAAAATCTTAAAAATGGAAAGATGCTGAGAAAAGAAAAACAAGGACATACTATCACAATATAGATCTTACCACTGAAAACAGTCATGTTGCAAATCCTGCACAACCAGTGTAAAGGTTAAATGTACCATTTCTTTTTATACGTCACAACTCACAAATGTTATTTAAAAAATCTTCATTATACTTCTTTTTCAGTATATGTTCCTTCTATAATGGAAGGATATTCATAGAGCTGCAAAAAAAAAAAGATTTTGTTTTACAATTTCACATGACCGGCAAAAAAAAAAACGGTACGGTATAGGGCCTACAAGTGTAGGACTATATTATCAGGGGTGTGTGAATGTTACACCATCAAAACTGCTGCACTAGGACTCATGTTATTCTGATGACACTTGAGTATGGATGAATGCAATCAACAATTTCAACAGAATCATTCACCAGCATCCCAAGGCAGTGAGATCTAAACAAGCTACTTCTTCTCTCCCCTTTCAAAGTCAAACGTGTTATTGTGCCCTCCCTGTGACCGAGTATACTCAGAATCCCCACTCAGAGACAGAGTGTGAAAAGGATTTAAGGCATCAGCCCCTGAACACAATAGTGTCTGTTTCCATTGTTTGGTCCAGCTTTCTTCTTCCTCTGACCACTTCCTACCCACTTCTATTGTCCAAAGACCCAATCGAGATGGCCTCATATGGCCGCAAAAATCTCCTTCACCTTAAACAGTCAGAGATTTTTCCTGGAGAAACATGTTTACACTGTGACTGTGGGAAACAATATGGCCTATTGTCTTTTCTTGAAGGGGGGTAGGATAAATTAGGATGACCCTGTATTTGGGAGTGATGGGAAATTATATATATATTAAATTCATAACTATTTAGATTTTTAACTTGGCTTATCGATGTCCCCCATAGCACACTACACCTGGGGGTGTTTCATGAAAGTTGTCAGCACTGACTAAATTGTCCGATTGTCGGTGCTGACAATTTCAGTGAAATCCTGGGTTTTGATTGGCTGTTAGGCACTTGCCTCTGACTGTTACTATGGTAACTGTCGGAGAAAACTAACTTGTCAGAGCTGACAACTTTCATGAAACACTCCCCAGCTTTCCTGGTAAATGTTCAGTGTATACTTCAGGCCTCCTAAGACCTAAAAGCAATCTAAATACAACGTATAGTCATAGGTCAAACTGTTGAAGCGAATCAATTTGGACAATGAAAATAATGTACTTTTCCAAATATCTACACAATTAGGCATTATGGCATACACATTTAATCAAACTACATGAAACTTAGAATTTTTCAAAGGTCCAAGTTCAATTCTAAGACTCTCAGGTCTCTTCTTTCTTTTGATAACATTTTCTTTTGTATTCTTCCTCTGTTAAGGTCAGAGATCACTGGTATCAGTAGAAATGACTGCATTCAAGACTAAACCATTTCCGAGATAACTGATACATGAAGTCTGTAAAAACCCAACAATAGGCCTACACTCAATATCTAAATATCATGACTTATTTTCTTAGACGGCAATAAGAATAGATTATCACTGTGATAGATCTACATTGTATGTTATCACAAGAAAGAAGAGACTTGATAGTCTTAGAATTGAACTTGGATCTTTGAAAAATTCTAACTTTCATGTAGTTTGTTTGAAAAAAAAATGAAGCCACATGAAATTAAAAAAAATAATGCATTAAAACTTCTATCCAGCTTAATTATCATTGACTTTGTGACAGTGATTGGATCTTTGACAGGAAACCAAATCTTGTATTTTTATATGTAGCATTTAACACATCAAAAGAATCATACACTGACTAGTATCATGACAATTTGACAATTTAAGCACATAGAAACAAATTTGTTTGAGAAAGAGGAACAATTCAATATCAACATGAATAAAATCCACCCAACAAAATCTAACATTTTAAACCTAACATTAAAAGTAAAAAGTTCTAGTCTAGACGATATGAGACACTGACAAACTTTTGATCTGTTCCCGCCCTAACCGGCCCTGGCTGGTTTCATTCCTACCTGGATGGGCTGCATATAGCCGCCGCGGCGTAGAACTGAGTGAACACCTTCCCGTCGCGAGCCAGTCGGTTGAGGTTGGGCGTAGACGACGTTGGGTGTCCGTACACCTGAAGGTCTCCATATCCCAAGTCGTCTGCAAACAAAATGATCACATTTGGACGACGATTTTTCTTTCTCGCATCGACAAAAAAGATCACCATCAACAACAGCAGAGTGCTGCTAAGTAGACGTCTAGGATCCATCCCTTCTACATTAAAGATTTGAAGCACAAGAGTTACTTGTTGATACCCCGCCTTGGAGTTGGCGTTTGCTCCCGATCGATCGGGCGGTGAATAACTACTGATCTGATATCAAGTTATTTTACCGTACCGCGGTATCGGTCGTACGAGTATGGTGCAGGTGCGCATGCCGGGGACGTGGCCGTGGGCCGAGGCTAGGTAGGCTAGGGCTCGGCCGAGGGGAATTCTCAAAAGTTGATTCAACGCTGGTCTTTTGATGGCGCTGTTCTAAAGGCGTGAAATTACCACATCAATATTCCGTCGAGTTATGACTAATTATATGGGGTACACCAGGTTGAAAATTATGTGATATGCAGATAACAATAAATTAGGCAAACATAATATAAAAAACATAACGAAAAAATCATAAAAATCGGAAAAGGAATAACAATGTTAAGGCTTTCCAAGGTTTTGCATTGTTTTGGTGAAACAGTAATAAGCTGATGATCATCTCCCACGTTTTTTTTTATTTATCATATGAAATTATGTTCTCTCTTTTTTCAATTAAGAATGTAAAAAAAGAAAAGAAAGGAGATATAAAAGCATAAAAAGAAAAGATAAGAGAAAACACCAACAGTGTAATTTAGGCTAAGAAGTATTTTAGAACATCAGCAATCTATTGTGATTATTGATCTCCGCATTCCAACCCCCAAAAAAGTTGTCCATCTGTTATTGCCACTGTTTGTTGTAGTGAACCACAAGAGTTTCAACCGCCCGGGGGGGGGGGGTACTCATGAAATAAGGTGTGCGGGGATGTGCCGCATCACGGTATCGCTTTTTTGGAAGAAATCCCTAAACATGGGTTATGGTCTTATGGAAGATCAATAAAATGGCCCCAAATTTTAGATACTGGCCTTAAACATGGGTCCATATATTCTCCTCCAATGTCTCAGGTGCAAATACAATTTTTTTTAAATTTTGCTTGTCAAATTTTAATAAATCCCTAATAATGGGCACCTTTTTAGCTAAAATTACCCGTAAATAGGGGGTATGGGTTTTGAACCTTCAGCCGCACATCCCCGTCCAAACCAAATCTAAGCACCCCCCCCCCCCCCCCGGAGTTTCCCTGTCACTCTTACATTAGGAAATTGCATGGCAGGGGCGGATGCTTTTGCCAATGGGTGGGGGGCGAAAAAAAATTCACCCATTTCCGCGATCGCCTGCTAAATGTTGATATTTGTTTCTTTGAAAAAGTAGTCCAAACAGTCACTCCTCACATGTATTCTTATATAGAACAACATAAATATGTAACAATTATTATTTTGATATAGTTGCTATTACAGAGACATGGCTGACTCAGTTAGATGATGCCATCATTGCAGATCTCACTCCCCCTGGTTTTGCTTTTCTGCATCACCCAAGAGTCTCCGGGCGTGGAGGAGGTGTTGGGCTCTTATTCAGAGATAATCTCTCAGTTGCCATTAATTCATCTAATGTCTGTACATCTTTTGAATCTATGTCAGTTATGGTATCTAATGGCACTACTAGTTTTGAGATTTTAGTAATGTATAGACCACCAGGATTTCAATCATTTTCTTTCTTTCTTAATGATTTTTCGGATTTATTGGATGAGAAATTGTATAAATTGTCTCCATTGATTATTACTGGAGATCTTAATATACATTTAGATGTCTCTTCATCCCCGCACACCCAGAAATTCAACGATCTCATAGATGGCCATGGATTCTCCCAGCTGGTGACTACACCCACACATGATCATGGTCATATTCTCGACGTTATTCTGGTTCGGAACTCTGACAGGCTGTTGTTTTCCCACCCAGGAGTCTTCACAGGAATTTCCGACCACTCCGCTGTAACCTACAAGTTACGCTTCGACATGCCGAAACGGAAAGATGTAACTTTTTCTTCTCGCAATATCAAGGGCATTGATAGAACTTCATTCGCCAACGATATCTCAAGTAGTAACATTATGGCTTCATGTACAGAAGGCGTTGATGACGCTGTCACCCGTTACAATTCAGTACTCTGCAGATTACTTGACACTCATGCCCCAGCCAGGACTCGCAAAGTCAAATCACATAAGGAGAGTCCCTGGTATAACTCTGATATCTCAGATGCAAAGAAGATGCGGCGGAGACTTGAAAGGAGATGGCGCAACAACGGCAAGCTCCAAGCAGACCGTCAGTCATGCTGTGCTCAGCGTGACCGTGTGAACTACCTTGTTTTACACACAAGCCAAGCGCTCATATCACACCAGACTCATCGAGAACTGTGGGAATGATCACAAGAAACTGTTCAACGTTGCAAATCGACTTCTGAACCGGAAACAGTCTGCTCCTCTACCGACTTACACCGATGGTAGTTCGATGGCTGAAACATTTATCAAGTTTTTCCACTCTAAGGTTAATAAAATCCGAAATAGTCTACTTCATAATGTGCCGCCTGAATTAGAGCCAGTCACCTCTTCCCAGCTCGGGTCTTTTCAACATACCAGCGCAGACGAAATTCTTTCACTTATACGTAAACTGCCTCCCAAATCTTGCCAGTTAGATCCTGTTCCTACAATTCTAGTTAAGGACTGCGCTTCCACTTTTGCCCCAATTATTTGTCAAATTGTTAACCTCAGTATAGATCAAGCTACTGTGCCCTCTGTTTTAAAATCTGCTCTTATTCGTCCTCTGTTGAAAAAACCCTCCTTGGATCGGGAAACCCTGACGAATTATCGTCCAGTTTGCAATCTTCCCTTTCTGTTTAAGATCCTTGAGAGAGTTGTGTTCACTAGACTGAACGATTATTTGTTAGAACACAATTTACTTGACCCTTTTCAGTCGGCTTACCGACCCCACCACAGTGTTGAGACTCTACTCATAAACGTTTCTAGTTTCATATTGCAGAAAATGGACTCTGGATCTACTACAGCAATGGTCCTATTAGATCTGTCTTCGGCCTTCGATACTGTAGATCACAAGATACTTCTGAATACTCTTGCAAGCTTAGGTATCCATGACCAGGCTCTTGAATGGTTTAGATCTTACCTATCATACCATTCACAGTCTGTCGTTCTTGACGGTTTCACATCCTCCTCACAGTCATTAGGTTGTGGAGTACCGCAGGGCTCTGTAGGCGGACCGACCTTATTTTCAATTTACCTACTCGGTCTTCGGCATATTTTTCAAAATCACCCTGTTCATTACCATATATATGCCGATGATATACAGGTTTTTGTCTCTTTTCCTCCGGACCAAACTCAAGCTTCCCAAGCTTTGCGCATTTTGGAAAATTGCATTTCTGCCATTGACACCTGGATGAAATCAAACTCACTGCAACTAAACCACAGTAAATGTGAGTTCATGCTTTTTGGCTCCAAATCTCAATTAAGTAAACTTAACATAGACTCCATCTTCATTGCCGGTAATCCTGTTCCTCTCTCTGATTCATGCCGCAATCTTGGTGTCATTTTTGATTCCCAAATGTCAATGTCAAATCAGGTCACAACTATTTGTAAATCTGTCCGCTATCAATTGCGCAACATTGGTTTCATTCGAAAATATTTAACTCGTTCTGCAACAGAGAAACTTGTGCACTCACTCATTTCCTCACGTCTCGATTTCGGTAATAGTCTTCTCTTTAATATACCTAACTCCAAAATTACCCGACTTCAAAAACTTCAGAATTCAGCAGCTCGCATTGTTTCTCTGTCAAATAAACGCGATCACATCACTCCTGTTCTTAAAGACCTCCATTGGTTGCCCATAAAGGATCGCATAGTTTTCAAAATTCTACTTTTGGTCCATCATATCATCAATGGATCCGCACCCGATTACAACAAATCTCTTATACACCGCTATCAACCTGCACGCACACTGCGATCATCCCAATCTAGTCTCTTGCATATCCCACTATCTAAAAAATCCTGGGGCGATCGAGCCTTTGCTCATGCCGGACCAGCCCTGTGGAATTCACTACCACAGGAGCTGAAGAACTCAAACTCTGCAACATCCTTTAAGGGCAACCTAAAATCGCTTTTGTTCACCAGCAGGTACTTGGTTTGAAGACAGTAATTTTTCCTCATTTTTAAATTTACCCTCTTTTTGTACTTCTCTTAGTTCTCTTTACTTTTATGTCTTACTCTCTTAAGCGCCTTGAGCATTTAATCAAAATGGAAAAGACGCTATATAAATTATATGTATTATTATTATTAATCTAAAATGCCCTATTTCAGTTGTGCGAGCGCGAGCTAAATCTTTTGGTATTTCAGGTCAATTTAAGCACTATTTCAAGCGCTTTGTAGGAAAATTGTGAAGTGGATTTGGATCGCACTGAATAAATGATGCAAGTGCGAAGCGCGAGCTGACTTTTTTAATTATTATTCGTCCAGGATCGGGAAAATCTTAGAACATTTTATCATCATAATAATGAAAATGATGACTATCTTCCTATTCCTCTTTATAAGCGCGAGATGAAACTTGTTGATATTCCATTCTGAAAAAGGGACAATTTAATTATATGAGGAATTCATGAAAATGTTCTCATCTTATTGATGAATCTGATAGTGATATAAGAGGGTGAGAAATTTGTTGATATTAATTATGAATAGAACGCATGGTTTAATTTATTTTTAACCATTAATGCGAGCACTATAGCATACCTAAAGGGGGACAGACTGAGCTAGACTGCCCCCCGACGAGTCACAACTCATGCAGGGGACGTACCCCTATCCCCCCCTGACGAGTCACAACTGATCAGTGCCCCCCCCCCCCGCCTTTTGAGAAACAAAATTAATAATATGAAATGTAAAAAATGCAATGAAAACAGACGTGTGCCCCCCCCCCTTGAAGTTGAAGACTTTTTTTTTGCTTGTCAATTTTTTCTGATACGTCCTTTATTTGCGGTTGAAGACCTTTAGTTTGGTCAAATTTCTTTGGCGGACGAAATACCCTCAAATAAAAATTTGCCCCCCCCCTTTTGGAAAATCCTGGGTACGCCGCTGAATGCGAGCGCAAATTGCGAACCGAAAGTTTTGATAAACTGTCATGAAAAGGGGATTTTAAGCAGTTTGTTATAGAATTAGTATTGAGGTGTAAGTAACAAATCAAAAGGCGAGTGCGCAGCACCAGCTGATACGTTTTGACAATCAGGGTCCCGTAACACAAAAGTTAGCGATTAATCGTACGCTTGATTTTTACGATTGATTGTACATTGTAGTCAATGGAATCAATCGTTACGGGCCCCTGATCTGAAAAGGGATATTTGGAGAACTTTATGGAATAAGAGAATAGGTACTTGACAAATCAAATAATGCGAGCGCGTAGCGCGAGCTGAAAATTTTGATACTCGTACCATAACTTGGAATTTCAACAGGGCACTTTTAAAAAATAAATGTGTAAATCAAACAAAATAATTAAAGCTCGATGTCCGAGTTGAAATACGTGTTGTATATTGACTTAAAAACTGGATATTTTAAGCACCACAATGAGCAAGATATGTTTCTAATCGAATATGCGATATGAGTGCAAAGCGCGAAGCGCGAGCGAAATTTTTATATAGCGTCATTAATTTTTTTTACTAGTTTTCCAAGTCTTTCCTCACTTTATTTTATTCACTCGTTTTCTTCCTCTTATTTTTCCTCTTCTTTTTTTTTCTCTCCTCTCATTCCTACTTTTTTTCTTTCTTTCCCACTTTTTCTTTTTTTTGCCCCACCAATAGGGGGGGGGGGGGGCTCGGGCCCCCACCTGGATCCGCCTATGCATGAAAATATTTTTATGCACAGAGATATCTGAACGAATACTATATATAGCCCACTAGCACATTCATTATAATTATGGAATCTGTATCTAGTCCCAAATCTTTAAAAAAAATGTGAGCTATAAAAAAAATGAATTTGGGCCAAGGCGGGGGCGCAGCCGAGAGAGAGAGAGAGAGAGCGGGGGCGATTTCGCGTATTCAGTTCATGACTCAGTTATTGTTACGTCATTATATTTCGCGCACATTGGTTGCTTGGCCACTATACTGACAATCAAAATATTTGTTCACAGATATTAGTTGCGTAAGATTCTTTGTCGATTATTTTAGCTAATTTGATGACGATTTCGTTTTCAATATGGGTTGTCTACAGGTTAAACCTTGTAAAAATCCTTTGGAGGGTAGGGGATTTCGAACTTTGAAGAAGGGCGGCAAGGGACAATATCGTAAAAAGGTATTTTTAAAATCATAATCAATTTATTATTGTGGATTATGGTTAATCGTGTCAAGAAATTTCACGAAGGCCTGACAAAATGTATTAACTTAACTGAACAATAATTTACATCTATACATGTAGGACTAGATCGAAATATAATTTTTTTTCTGAAAGAAATATAAATGGAGATTAATAAACTGGGAAATGTGAAATTTCCCTGAAGTATTTACATTTTCAAAGGATTTAGGTCCATGCGCATGCCTGTATTTCCGTTTGTAAGATTTCATGATAAAAATGTTTATAAACTGAAACAAGAACTAAATGAATGAAAAGGGAAACTGGACCTCACTCCCTCTCTGTCTACCACCCCATTCCTCTCTATTTATTTCTTTTCTCTTACATTTTTCTTTCTTTTCGTTTATGAGATTATCTTTACCTTCATTTTACCACCTTTACCAGCATTTTTATGGTAAACTTGTGATCCTTTGCAACCAGCTCGCTATTTTAATCGTGAATTTTCATTAGTTGTTTGAGAGCGTAGAACTATAAATTAACCCAATAAAAAATTGGTTCATTCCACTATACTGTTCATTTAACAGGATTCATTTGTGAGTGCAAGAGCTCTCTATTTAACATACCAAATCTATTTTCATCTTTTTTTTTCATATACCAGTGGGCGGGAGTAGCAGGGCCACTTCCTCCCAGTTACGATTACTGTCCAGGGAAAACAAACGATTCGTATTACTTGAGGAAGGTAAAATTGTTTGTCGATTTCTATCTATATACGAGTTATTCTCGGCTTGCTTAATTATGATATATTTTTTTCTTAATTTTTAATTTCATTTTTCATTCCTCATTATGATCTGAGGGCAATGACCTAATAATGAAAAATGCCCCAAGGGGGGAAAAGCAATCGATAAATCCGTAGGAAAGGTTATTTGCTTTACTTGAAATTAAACCATATAAAGTAAACTAACTTTAAAATGATGAAGAAGAATATTATGAAATACTGATGAAAACCATGTAAAAAAAATTTTTCAATGGTATTTCGAATGTTTCAATCCTTTTGATGATTTTCACGAACTTTGATGTAATCTGCTCCACTGCAGTGGGCCAAAGCGGACGGTACCAGGTTAACCAGACCACGCCCACCTGGAGCCCCGATGACTTGGGATATGGATACCAGACCAAAGACACCTGCAAGTACCCCAGTAGGACCAAGCACTTCGGAGAAAGCACCCATTGGTCCTGGACCGTCACCGACGTCTTTGAACGTCTGTATCAGTATTACCAGTGAAGAGGGAGACATGATTTACGATGACGGAGAGAAGGGGGTCTGCTGCCCAGATAAATCTTTGACAAGTGCGCAGAGGGTAAATAAATGTCAATGAAAATAGATTAATATCTTAGTCATGTAACTTGTCTAATTTAAGCTTCTGATTCGGATGTTGTTTCTCTTGGAGATATTTTATAGTCATTTAATTTTATTTGATAAAAAATATTCCAAAGAAATACATTAAAAAAACCTCCGGAAAATAATTAAAAAAAATCGGCAAACAAAATTATGCCATTGAAAATTACACATTAAAAAACTCTGGCAAAAAAAAATTTTACCAGAGTTTTTATGGCAAAGTGATTTTGCAACGGACCCCTGTGTTTCAAAATGTAGTAGCCGTTTGAATAGAATGGGGTCCTAAAATAAAATAGAGTTATAAAAGATTAGAGCATTATACCTCCACTGAGCTCTAAATTACTAAACATCATTCCCTTTATTGAATTGCCAAAGTTTAAAACTTTTCAATAATAGTTTAGTGTTTTTTCATCGACTTCTCATATGTATATAGGATGCAGCAAGAGTAGTTCTGCGACGTCTTTACGATTTGAACACGGTATTCATCATGGCGATCGATCAACACCTGATGAATCAACAGCAACCAGGAGAGAACGATGAGGAAGAGGAGATGGAAAATGATGAGGAGAAGGAGGAAGGCGTGGATGCCTCGCAAATGGTAGGCGAAAAAAGTGTTTCATTGATTAATTCCCGCCAAAAATGTTTTGCTTGTAATTTTGTTTTGCCTTTGACGTGTTTGATATTATACTTATACAAAAACGCCAAAAGTTATCTCGACATAAGTGACACAAGTATTTAATCAATTTCTTGTTTCATAAGTCGTCAGATCTGACAATTTTCTAGAATCTTATTGGCTAAGAAGCGGAGTTCTAAGGGTAATTGTCGAATAAAACCCTTGGTCGGATAAAACACCCGAAAACTCCTGTCATGAAACACTCACTGGATTACACGTTTAACATCTAAAGACTGGATTTCTTGATTATAAGCAATATATAAATTCTGCTTATGATGGAATGTCCTGTCTCCTGAGGGGAATTATGATAAATAATATTACGATCTATCTATTACAATATTGAGTTCAAACTACACAATAAACATTTTTCTGACGATGCCCTCAATATTTTATATTCATTGTAAACAAAACCCGTGATTCTGAGAAAATCTGACTCTGAATGCATTTTTGTGATTGCATGATTGCATTGATAGTCACAGTCGAATGGAAGGAGGATGCGAGGAAGGAGGAACAGAAAGAGGAGAGGAAAGAAAGGATTCCGACAACCGAATGGGTCTTCTTCTACCATCACGATGACCAACGATGACCAGATCGAATCATGGCTCATCGACATCATGACGGAGGTCGTCGAGGAAATCAAAGCCGATATTTTGGTCTCCTACATGCTGGAGGATCTTGATGCTTGTAGAAAACGCGCAGACGAAAGAGGTTAGTTGAAGATCAAACCCAGTTCATTCAAGGGCTCTTTTTTCCACAAGACATGATTACATTATTTTCATAGTTTGAATCGTAAAACTTCAAAATATTTTCTCCATTCATTAATAACCTTTAAAATTATACTCTTAAAAACTATATCTTCATTTAGGGTATACTGGGTAATGCGTATATTGGGTTAGAATGAATTCCAGTCTGATAATTGTGATTGATATCCTTTGATGCTGTTTTGATAAGGGAATTTTCCCCCCAAATATTCAATGTAAATTTCCTTTATGCCTCATTACCCGAGGTACTCTGATCTACTCAAAAGAAAATACAGACGTTCAGCTTTAAACCAGAAGTGGAATTAAGTCAACGAAATTATGTAGATGAATGTACTACACAAGGAGTTAGTAAAAATTCCTGTAAAATAAAAGTAATTTTGCATCAAAAGATAGTTGCATGACACAGGGGCCACGGATCGGTTTTAAAATAGTGGAGGGGGGGGGGGTGGCTAATCCAAAAGTGGGAGTGGGGGCTGATAATGCAAAAAATCACAATCAGATGGTAATTTTTACTTTTTTGTACACTATTTCGAAAAAAATGGGGGAGAGGGGCTGAAGCCCCCTCCTCCTCCGGTTCCTATCCCCTGTGATACCTTATTTACATACAATCTGTCATCTCGTCCTCAGAATCAGGATTCTGCTAACCTAACGCTTCCAAGAATGAGAGTATGAAGGAACGGAATCTGAACTGGGCCGGAACTATAACTCTTTGGGCAGATACGATGATCCGATATCATCACCTGATCATGAACTGATTGCCTGGACGTAGTAGGACCTTCCAAGTCATTTGCAGCGAAGAGAAACCAAATTTGAAGAACACTATAGATGAGCACGGTAAGCATAATGCCTAATTTAATTGAACATTTTGTTTTACATGATGATTTATACTTGAAAACTGATGATGATGATTGATGACGACGACGATGATCTCACAAAACTGATAATAACAATAAAACACGTGTCAATGATAAACAGTGGCATAAACTTGGAGGCTCGCGGACCGACCCCCCCTCCCCCAAATGAATCTACGACCACAAGCCAAGGGTTTGGAAGAGTCGGAAATGAAAGGAAGGGAAAAGGGAAACGTCTATTTAAAAATAATATTTTCATAATGAGAAGACTAAAATTTGAGCTCGCTTGCTTCCCTTGCTCAAAATTTATCTTCTTTAAAAAGAAAGTTTACTCCATACAAAATGTTTAGCAGTTTTAAAATGTTTGGCTCATTGCGCAACTGAACACATAAGAAATTATAATTTTTCCCGACAGATTTATCTGCCAAAGCAGACACCAACACCGAGCAATCTGTCTACTGAAGATGACATTTTAAAGAGAGGTGTATAATGACGGCTGTACTAGATAAATAAACACCAGGCAAGCTGTCTACTGAAGATGGCAGTCCAAACAGAGGTGTGTTCTTACTAAATTAACACCAGACATCAACACCGGGGAAGCTGTCTAATGAAGATGGCATTTCAAAGAGAAGTGTATCCTGACTGCTGTTCTGAATAAATAAACACCAAACCCAAACACCAGCCAAGCTGTCTACTGAAGATGACAGTCCAAACAGAGATCTACAATGATTGGTGTTCTAAACGAAATAACTACCAGACACTAAACAAAGGCAGCAATATCTACAGGGAATGACAGTCCAAACAGAGGTGGACAAGGACTGCTGTTCTGAATGAATAAACACCAAACACCAGCCAAGCTGTCTACTGAAGATGACAGTCTAAACAGAGGTGTACCATGGTTGATGTTCTGAATGGATAAACACTAGACACCAACACCATGCGAGCTGCCTACTGAAGATGACAGTCCAAACAGAGGTGTACCATGGTTGATGTTCTGAATGGATAAACACTAGACACCAACACCATGCGAGCTGCCTACTGAAGATTACAGTCCAAACAGAGGTGTACCATGACTGCTGTTATAAACACCAGACACCAACACTAGGCAAGCTGTCCACTGAAGATGACATTCCAAACAGACGTGTACGATGACTGCTGTTCTGAATGAATAAACACCAGACACCAACACTAGGTGTACTGTCTACTGAAGAGGACAGTCCAGAGTTGTACCGTGAATGCAGTAAACACCAAACATCTACACCAGCCAAGCTTTCTACTGAAGATGAAACCCCAAATAGAGAGTTGCCATGATCATAACGGCTGTTCTGAATGAATAAAAACCCGAAACTAACACCAGGTAATAAAACTTGCTACTGAAGACGACAGTCCAAACAGAGGTGTACAATGACTGCTGTTCTAAATAAATAAACACCAAACCTCTACACTTTGCAAATGCCGCACGAGTCAAGGTGAGAGTCCAAATATACTATCATTTATTTTCTGAATAAATAAACACCAGACACCAACACCATGCAAGTTGTCTACTGAAGATAACAGTCTACACAGAGGTGTACCATGGTTGATGTTCTGAATAAAAAAAACACTATAGACACCAACACTAAAGGTGTACTGTCTACTCAAGATGACAGTACAGACAGAGGTGTACCAGGACTGCTGTTCTGAATGAATGAACACCAAACCTAAACACCAGCCAAACTTTCTACTGAAGATGACAATCCAAACAGAGGTGTACCATGGTTGATGTTTCGAATGGATAAACACTAGACACCAACACCAGACAAGCTGTCTACTGAAGATGACAGTACAGAGGTGGACAAGGACTGATGTTCTGAACGAATAAACACCAAACCCAAACACCAGGCAAGCTGTCTACTGAAGATGACAGTCCAAACAGAGGTGTACCATGGTTGATGTTCTGGATGGATAGACACCAACACCAGGCAAGCTGTCTACTGAAGATTACAGTCCGAACAGAGGTGTGCGATGACTGCTGTTCTGAATGAATAAACACCAGACACGCAACAATAGATGTATTGTCTTCTGAAGATGAGGTGTACCATTACTTCTGTTAACACCAATCCTCTACACCAGCCAAGCTTTCTACTGAAGATTAAAACCCAAATAGAGAGTTTCTATATGACTGTTGTTCTGAATGAATAAAAACCAGACACTAACACCAGATAATAAAACATACTGAAGACGACAGTTCAAACAGAGATGTACAATAACTTTTAATTGTTCTGAATAAATAAACACCAAACCTCTTGGCAACTGCCTACTGAAGATGAGATTCCAAATATAGGAGTACTGAATTTCTGAATAAATAAACACCAGACTAACACCAGTCAGCTGTCTATGGTTCAAACAGAGTTGTATGCTGTTCTGAATGAAGACGACAGTCCAACCAGGGTGTACCATGACTGCTGTTCTGAATGAATAAACACCAGACACCAACACTAGGCTTTCTGTCTACTGAAGATGACAGTACAGACAGAGGTGAACAAGGACTGCTGTTCTGAAAGAAGAAACACCAGCCACCAACACCAGGCAAGCTGTCTACTGAAGATGACAGTCCAAACAGACAGAGGTGTACAATGGTTGTTCTTCTGAATGGATAATCACTATAGACACCAACTCCAGACAAGCTGTCTACTGAAGATAACAGTCCAAACAGAGGTGCACCAAGGTTGATGTTCTGAATGGAGAAACACTACACCAACACCAGGCAAGCTGTCTAATAAAAATGACAGTCCAAACAGAGGTGTACCATGGTTGATGTACTGCATGAAATAAACACCAGATACTGTCTACCGAAGATGACAGTCTAAACAGAGGGGTATTCTGAATGAATAAACACCAAACCTCTAAACCAGCCAAGCTTTCTACTGAAAATGACAACCCAAATAGAGTTGCCATGACCATGACTGTTGTTCTGAATGAATGAAAACCAGACACTAACACCAGATGATAACTTTCTACGACAGTGCAAACAGAGGTGTACTATGACTGTTGTTCTGAATGAATTAACACCAAACCTCTACACTTGGCAACTGCCTACTGAAGATGAGAGTCCAAATAGAGGAGTACTATAATTGATTTCCTGAATAAAAAAACACCAGACACTAATACCAGTCAACTGTCTACGGTCCAAACAGAGTGTACCATGTATGCTGTTATGAATGAATAAACACCAGGCACTAACATGACTAACACCATGCTGGCTGACGATGCCAGTCCAAACATGGTGTACCATGGGTGCTGCTATGAATGAATAAACACCAGACACCAACACCAGGCAAGCTGCCTGTTAAAGATGGAGTCTATCCCATGCAGGGCTGCATCATAACCATTGATACTCAAAACCACCAAATGGGGGAGGGGGGAGGTCTTGAATGGGAGGAAAGTTAAAAAGAGAAAATAATGAATGGAAATAAAAGTATAAGCAGCATGTTCTCTAGTCTTTATTACCATATGCTGTCTCATATCTTTATCAATGTTTCAATTGCTCCTTCAAAATAGTATCAAAATGTCCCTGTACTAGCATAATTTGTCCCTGTACTGTATTTATGCTTATCATTTAAGCTAATATTTAAATGCCAAAACATTAACAGTAATTGCTGATAGTTGTCACCGAAGGGGGGGGGGGCAAAGCGTTGACGAAGAATTAAAACCAGAAACAAAAACAAAAAAGATCAAAATGATAAATGATTATTTTGTCTGTTTTATTAATATATATAAACAATTGAATTGACAAAGAGTTGAATTGAATGGATAGAATAAGGAAATGATTTTTCATTGAATTAAGAAAAAAATGTGAGCATTAATGAAACTCATTGTTTGACTTCATATATAATCGAATTCAAACAATATCTCTACCATGTTTTGGGAAATTGCCAATAATTTGGATTTGTAAATACAAAGTCATGTGTTACCCCGCAGGGAGTTTTGTCACCCCCCCCTTCACTCATCTTATTTCAGGAGGAAGAATGTGTGTGGAGTGTGGGAGAGGGGTGTTTAAACCAATCTTATAACTAATGTATGAATTATGTATGAATTGTGATTATAATATGTTTCATTCGCTCTTGCTTGGTTTATCGATATTGATATGTCGTGGTTATCTTGAAATGAAATCTAAGAAAAGCACTATGAAAAGTACACGTATATGGAGAGGTATCTTTAGCTTTTCTGAAATGCAAAATGAAAAAAAATCTCATGAAATAAAATTTAAAGCATATATCATCATACCTTTAAGATATATATTCTGTCCGTTATCGGAAGAAGAGCGTCAGGTGATTTTAGGCAGATAAGGGTGTGTTGAGTTGTCATGACAACATCACTCGCTTCCGACAATCTAAGTGAAGTGGGAATGATTTGACATTTGATATTTTGCTCTTTGAAAAAGTAGTGATGATATTCTGAAAGCCAGTTTTGATCTTGGGTTTTAATTCATGAGCGTAGACCCCTATATTTATTTTGTGGTTCCAAGCAAATTGTCTTATGAAAAGTAAACAAACTCTTACTGAATCTTTTGATTTTATTTAGGGCCAAGAATTTTTCCCGGATTACAAAACAGAAGAAAAAAAATCATTCAGATGAAATCCATTGATCTTGATAAATTAAACATTCTCTTTAAAACATTCATCACCAACCCATAATTATTTTCAAATCAGAGAAGGTATTATGAATATGAACTATGACAAATTTTGATAGCTCCCCCAAAGATAAGCTTAGATTTGAAAATAGGGGGTGGGATGAGTCAGAATTTGGGACAAGGAGTGGGTGCGGGGGGGGGGGGCTCCAGAAATAAAGGGGAATACAATGTAGCACGCGTGACTTGGCGGGATACCTGTGCCTGGGGCAAATAGTGTGTGAAACCTGAGACCTTCGGCCGTACGGGTCGCGTGCCGTTTACCTTTTATGGCACGAAATATGGACGTGGGCAAAATCAGAAATGTTGCTTCTAGTCTCGCATATCCAGACCAACATTTCATTAAATTGATTAATTTTCAGTTCTAATTTACAACAAAATAAACATTCAGAATCTAAGTATCTATTAAGTATCTGATCCTCTAGCTAAAACTGTCATTAGAGTTTCAGATGATTAATGTACTCCGATTTTCTTGTTAGAATGGAATCGATCGCAAAATAATTATGACAACCTTCACCTCAACAGGGTGTCCAGAAACTATGGTTTATTTGTCAAAACTACGTTCTGAATAGAGCAACTTTCTTTGATGCCCATATTCGCCCTCATCGGCATAATGAATGCGATGAAAATTCACCGCATATTTTTAATTTGGTGGCGTGAGAACTCTTTGTTTCTCGATCATCTTCAAGTTATTGACAATTTACAAATGTAAGAGCTTTTGTGAAAGCATGAACCTAGGTCCATGGTGAATAGCATCTTGCATTATAGTATTTATCAGTGTTTTAGTATTGATTTATTTACAGATACGTGGTGTGGAAAATATGACCAGTGCGCTATAAGAAACAGGAATTTTCAACATTGTGAGAGAAATATTCTGAGGATGTGTATGCTCCAATTGCTTACATCAATCTAATGTTTGAAAACGAAAACTAATCGGCTTGTATTCTGAAGTTTAATTTAAACTCTGGTCTAACGTTGTGGTTCAGATAGCCAGTGAGGGAGGGAGGGAGAAGAGCGGTCGAGCAGAAATATTATTATTTACCTACCTAAGATGTGAGGGAATGTAGGATTACGTGCAGCAAATATCATTCATTTTTATGTAAAATTTTGCGTTTTTTATTTATGTTCTGAATGTGCTATATACTGCAGCAAACATTATTGAATATGCACTTTTGTTTAATATTCAAAATTTCCAAGAGATCACCCCCCATCCCTTTATAAAATGAAATAAATATATAAATAAATGAATTCAAAATGAATAAATAGAAATGATAGTGACAAAAAGTACGGTAATGAAGATCACGAAGATGCATGTTTATTACTGTGATTGAGTGTGAAGCAATTCGGTAAATTAAAAACCTTTCTATTCCTCCATAGACAAACGAATATTACAATTATCTATAAAACAATCATGTAGACTCAGCCACTCTCTTCTATCATGTTGCTGGATATAAACTTTCGTTGATTTACTTTCAAAAGCGTTGGAGACTTCCACTGCTAAATTTATAGCATTATTCACTTTGTGAACCCCTCTCAGTTCATAAAACCAAGTTGATTTAAAGTAGTCTTATTTTTTCATTATGAAGTGACATTACATAATACACCAAAAGATATTCACTGTACTGTGAAACAAATTACACGCAAGCAAAGAATAAACACACAAATACACACAAAAAAACAAGCAAACAAAATTATTAAATGCGATGTGAGGTGACCGTGCTGTATGCTCTTTGGGATTTAACAATAGATCTCGTGTGTGTTTTGTAAAGAATCTATAAAAGTTAAATCCCTATTACAAACCATTATGTCATCTTTGTACTATTTGACAAATTTGAGGGTACAATTGCGGGCTTCGTATTTTATGACCTATTATTATGTGTTTTTGAAAGAGAATTGGGCCTGCGTTATAGAAGTTACGGCAATGGTGTTTGGGCTTGATTCTCACATGACTATATAACAGGACCATGATTCTCAGAAGGAACGAGTAACGAAGAATAATTAGCTGATCTTTCAACCGGATGTTTGTTACGATTTTCACTCGACCACATGCTCGAGGCTTGTCATTATTACAATTGCTGGTGGGGAAATACCGTTTGTTTTAATGTTTTCCGACAAATCCACAAGCACCTATTTCTATCACTTTCATTGTCGTTCTTTCATGAACTGAAAAGTCAAAGATCCGACAATAAAAACAGCCAAGAGAAAAAAAAGTATTCCAAGCAGTTTACCCCGATTTAGAGACATACGTATTTATCTTCGCCTGCATTTCCCATTTTGTAACCGTAACCGAGTACATCCACCTAATATCATGCATAATCAGGGAAACTATATACTTACCTTAAAGTAATTTATTAGCTGAAAGGCATTTCAAAAAGATTATTATTCTTATTATTTATTATTATAATTATTATTTTTTTTTTGGGGGGGAAGGGTAGTTCCTCCAGCTTAATTTCAGTCACAATGATTGGATCGATCAGAAGGGGGAGCGAGAAGGAGGTACAAGCGCACACTATGCGACGCGATTTTTTTTTTTTTTGATATATCGCATTTTGCATTTAATGTGACATTTCCAAGAAGCAAAATTATTTAGTTTGAAGTTTGGTATAATGTCAGGAATAATAAAATCATAATTTTTCTTTGCGGTAAGCCCTGTGTTCAGAGTAATGATAATAAACACAGCATTTATTGTGCGTCATCTATCTAAAATAAAAATCGGCTTTAAAACGCAGGGGATGATGACCTTATCTGACACTGGAATCATACAACTATCAAGGGATAATTACTTAAATAGATATCTTAATGATTAAAGCATGGGGAATCAATAACCTTAAACAGTGCACACTATAGATTTCAGAATTTGGGCCTATGGAATTAAATGGATTTATTTCAATATACCTGATGAATGACATTTAGCATAATTTCACCTGGTTTGTATGAAAATTAAATAAAGAAAAAAATGTAACTACCAATAATTTTGCAGTAGGCCTATTCTGCTTCAACGCAGACGAATTTTACAGTGACGAAGAAAATGTATAATACTATTCTTCTTCTTTTGGAAATGAAATAAACGTATATGAAAAGGGTCGAAAATAGTACCTTGCATTTTGCTTGAATTAACTCCCAAATATTGCGTTTCATATAGCAACAGGAAGCAAGTGATATCGACTTTGCATTATAACAAAGGGTTATTCTCATTTGCCATTAGCAAGACTACGTACATATTGTAGTCTTGAAGTTCATACCTGTATTTGATATAGTCGATTCATACATGACTGAGGGAAAAAATTCTTTCTTTCTTTTTTTTTTCTTTCTTTCTTTCTTTCTTTCTTTCTTTCTCCCTTCTTCTTCTTCTTTTTCTTCTCCTACTTCTCCTTATTCTTCTTCTTTTATTACTCTCCTTCTTCTTCATCTTCTTATATAGTTCCTCTCTTCTTCTTCTTCTTCTTCTTCATCTTCTTCTTCTTATTCCTCATCTTCTTCATCATCTTCTTATTCCTCTTCTTCATCATCTTCTTCTTCTTCTTCTTGAGTCCTCCTCCTCGTCCAAATCCTTCTTCCACTTCCTTTTTATGAGGGTGTAACAATAATTAGAGAGCAAATACCATACATGGCGTACTGATGCATGGGGAAAAGGGTTATTAATAATTATTAAAGTTGTATTATTGAAGTTTTTTTATAGGCCTATGTTAAACGCCAAAATGTTCATTGATTTAAATGAATGTCTGATGGTCAATTTTATTTTCTACAGCATTTTGTTCCCACGAAATCAAACGGATTTAAAAATTATTAGTTTTCTCTTTTTTTTTGCTCTATGCATTTTGCCTCAAATGAATGTCCGAAGTCAGCCCCCCTCCCCCCCCCCCTCTACCGGCCTTGATATACATTTCATGCTGTATAATTGTTATTTCCTTCCTTCGTTTTTTCCTTTGAAAATTGATTTTCTTTCTTTGTTCCTTCCTTCTTTGTTCCTAAATCCCCGACGTATTTTCCCCTTATCTCGGCATTCAAGCCTACCAGCATTTCAGCTTACCTTATACTACTAATTGGAGTTTGCATACAGCATGAACAGATCAAATAAATAGGGTTACAGCAGACATGAGGGCTGTAAATGAGTCTGACATACACGACTAGCTATCAGCTGACCTAAACACGTGTAGTACGAGCGACCGCCTACTTTTTCTCAGGCTCTCCCTGCATAACAATAACATCGACGATCAACAAAGCGCTATTTGCGATTCAGTTGCAAACAAGCTGTCGTCTGGTCCCAAATCGTTCTGAATTTCGCCTGCGATCGAGGGAAAATAAGGAAAGCTTCCTTCTTTTAACTAGTCAAAGAAGCTTCATCCTGTGAATTGTTATTTTTATATAAGGCCACAACGAAAACGCGAATTTCACATCTTTGTGGGAAAATATTAAATCTAAAGCAATTCGTGGACAACACATGCCGACTGTGTGCAACGTTTCGCGCTCGCAATATTTACCATAAGGATTTGTTCATTGATTTATCGAGGGATCGGATATCTACAGGCCAGCACGTTTAGGATAAATCATGGTCCAGTTAAAAGTACAACGAAGTATCGTCATCAAACGCACGGTAAGACATAACTTTCTCCTTTTTATAATGATATCATTTCAACAAAAAAAATCTTTGTGCAATCAGGGGCCTCCCATAATTCCCTGGTTCCACAAGCAACCGAACCAGTCCATGTATGTGCGCCACTGGATCGAATGTTTATATAAAGCAAAGGGCCTATGAGGCTGTACTCACTACGTTCCTAAAACTAGATTGGCAGGAGGAGAGTTTGGTATTACAAAACCCCAAAACACAAATATTCCAGAATTAAAATTGATTTGTCCATATTATTTCTACATGATAATCTAGCCATGAAGATATCAGTTAAAATCAGCGCATCGAACGTTGCATGAGGATATAATACACACAGATGATAAACGATCACAGATGATCTTTACAGAAGGAAATAGATGTTATTGATTTTTGGCAAGCTATCTCTTTATAAGTGACATGAAAAGGATGAGAAAAAGGGGTACGACGCTCCTTACTGGATTGGGTTCAAAATTATTTTCTAAATGCAGTTTCCCTTGAAAGGGAAAGGTCGCCAAATCAATCAATCAATAAAGAGGTCTTAAGGATCAAGGTTTTCGCCCTGAAAGCCCCTACACGGGTAAGGTAGGGGTATGCGAAGTCAATATCATCCTTCTAGTTGCAGGCACTTGACGTCTTGAAAACACAGTCAAGGGTTCGAATATTGCTTGGTGCCCTGTGATATTGATAGCGAACCATAATCATGCTTGAAGAAGAAATGACATGCAGCCTGGTCTTGTTTCATAAAGATTTACAACTGTTTTAAGTTCCATGGAAACTTTGATGTGATTGGTTGCTAAGCCACGTTACCATGTTAGTTGTCATAATGGCAATGCTACAATAGTAATTACTCTTTAAGAACCGAGCCCAGGGACAAAAGCCCCTAATAATTATCAAGAAGAGGCCCTATGCGCATGATTATGCCGATCAATTTAACAGAGCCTTCTATTACACTTGCTATTGTTTTGTTTTTACATTTTGTACCTGTCGAAGTCCCTTTGGATGACATACAGTCATCAAGGCCTATAGGCCTACTATAGGGAGCGTTTCATGAAAGTCGCATTTTAAGTTTACGACCGTTTAAAGAAGCAATGCTTTTCAGCCAATCAGAATCAAGGAAATATATCAGACCTGTCAAGTTGTCAGACGAAAGTGTTGATGAAACGGTTCCCTGGTCTCGGTTAGTAGCTAGACAAGGACTAAAATGATTGAGGAAATCAAATTTGTGAACGTGGGTCACTTATATCGATATTTTCTAGGAAAGTTGGTGGTGAGGTCCCAATCTGTTGGTCTTATGTGCCTTTCACCTGTATGAATTAGTTAGGTCATAATGTTATTTCTCAGAATGTGTGGTTTCATATTTTGATAATTATTTTGTAAAAACCGTTTCGGTGTGTGACTTTGTTAGTTACAGTCAGGAAGATTCGCGGGGTGTTCTGTTATTGTTGCTCAGTGGTATGGATGATTGATGGAAACAAGTGAATATGAAATCATGATATTTTTCATCTTTGATAATAGGGCAAAGTTTGTGTTACTGTCTGTTACCCTAAACCTTTTTAAGGTCTACGTATTGTTGAAGTATCTGTATGTTTGTCTTCATTTGCAATGTAAATTTATTACGCAAGTAGTGCTTGACTCTGGTTTCATGAGAATGATAAAACATCTCAGCTTACATAGCAGAGAAGAGAAAAACATGTATACACAGGAAAAGATAAATCCATTATCCAAGAGCACTGCCCCCATCTCTTCCCCCTACTCCACCCCTCTCTCTTTATTTACTCCATCCCCACCCCCACTCACCCCCTCTCTCTCTCTCAGTCTCTGCCCCCCCCCCCTCCATTTCGCTCTCCCCGTTTCCCTCTCCCTACATCTTTCCACTCTCTGGCTCTCTCATTCTCCCCATTCCCTACCCCTTTTCTTTTAATCATCCCTCTGTCTGCCTTCCTCTTTCTCGGAGACATTTAAATTTCATCTCCTATGCTGACTGAGTGGGTATATATCATTAGCCACTACTTTACATCTCGTATACAAACAATACAGGGGCTAATAGATACGTTGAACGTGTGTACGGCAAATGAATACTTCAACAAACAATCATGAAAATTTTATCTACATTGATGATACTCTATGCTTTACCTTCCATGAAGATTTTTATTGTTTTCGACGTGTTTTATGCGAGTGACCACCCATGCATAATTTCCCTTCCAAAAACGCTTGCTTCTGTTTAGTTACAGTTGTTTATTGACACTTTGATTACAAAATAATGGGCGTGTGCAAATAAACAAAATTTTGAAATCCTTGGGCGTGACTTCAAATTATTCGCATATACGTGTTTATAAAAACCATAGAGGTTATAGCTTTCACTATAAAGATAAGAGAGATTTAAAAACCAATTACCTGTAGTTGATTCACCACGTTGTAACATTGGTATATCATCATACAAGAACCATTCAGCTATAGCTCTATGCAAGAACGATGTACTCAACATGTTTAATTAATTTAATTTACCCATTCCATGAGTGCATAGCGTGTTTGAATATGGTAATATCACTATCTTCTGTACTTTTGCTTTTTCAAGTCAGGTCCCTTAAAGAACATGTTTCGATGGGAAACAGTGCGAAGATATACATGATTAACGGAGAGGGATGAAAATGATTTATTTTGTGCGTGTTATGTTCTTTCCAACTTTTGTGTATGTATACATTTATCTGAAAGCCATTGGAAATTATATTTCTTTGTATACGTGCACAATAAAATAAATTTGAATCTTGAATATTGAAGTTGAACAATAATGCCATGAGTTGTTTGAAGATTATTTTGACATTCTGAAGTCCCTGAAGTACTCGTTCTTTTTCAGTTTACTTTACTTGCCTTTCTTGCTGGCCGCCCCCTTCCAGTCTTTATTCTCTACCTATATCGATTGCGGTACCCCCATTACCCCTCTTTCTAACTTATTACCCTCCAATTCACTCCCATGCAGTCCATCCCATTACATTTCCTTCCCCAGGCACAGTACGTCATCCCGCTCCCTTTGCTGTCTCTCTTTATAAATTAATTTTAACGCAATATCAGGCAACACGGTTGTCTATATACTTGGTATATGGGTCCTTGAAATCCTGTACCCACCCCTCCCCCTTTATGCTATTGATCTATAATAGGTAGGGTTTATAACCAAGGAGATAATGATAATACGCGTTATTTCCAGACAGTATAGTCATTAGCAACGGATCACATTACACCAGTCTAATAAGATAATCTTTGCTTAGTGATAAAGATTGTAATATACGTCTGCAGATCTTGGTCCATAGTCCACGACCACTGACCATAATTATTGCAACCGTTGTAACTGACCATTCCAATACACTGCATGATAATGGTAATGGTCCTTACTTTAAAGGAACAGATCCACTCTAAGCCAATCAATGCAAATATTGATCAGGGGGGATACTGGCTTTCAGATCACCAAGGGGCGTGAGATGGATATAGACTTGTCCAGGTTCAATCACAATAGATGAAGCCTTTTAAAGATTGGTCTGTGCCTGATGGGCCAATAACTGAACTAATTGTGAATAGGGAACCTCTTACATTGCACACCCTGCATTAAGTGTACACTCGCTGCATGTTGTTTAAACCATTTCTTTCTACCTCCATAATTATTCAAACCAAAATAAGCACACATACTTTTCGCAACGGAGGCTTGAAGTGAATATTTTGTAACGCATTAATCTATTCTCTCTTGTTTTCTTTCTGGTAGGGGGGGGGGGGGTAGTAGCCAATATACAAAAACATCATGTACTATATTGGGCTGAATGTATGTCGAAGCGACCAGGCTTACCACGAGGGTCTTCCTTTTGGGGGATTAATTTCGGTGTATTTTCTTTTTATTAAAAAAAATCAACTTGTAATTGAATCAACTTTTCAGGGGGGGGGGGGTGGTCTTGTCCCATTGCCATTTACCCTTGGTCATGTGATAGAATCAATGTACCCGTTTATTTGAATGGACTATTGCCAGTGCGGATCTTATGTTCTCGTGAAGTATTTTTTTTATTAATACATCGTTTGAGCTTTCCACGAGAGTTACTCGAAGTCTGTTATGTAACAGTTTATTTTGTTGCATTGTTTTATCACTCCCTTGTGTTGTAAAATAAATACAGTCTACATTGGATCATTAAAATACAGTCCCATATAGGCCTAATTAATACACTATACATGGAGGTAAAATGTTTTATGCATGGGAATGATAGATCTATATAATTAATTGGCTGGTATATTATGCATTCTTATTTTAAGGTTATCTAGTGATCTAGTTCTGTAATCTTTTTTACCCGTATATACTCTGTTTCAAAGGCTTGTATAACGAGGAAACACCGCGATCGTTTATTTCCTTATCGATATTTCTTTTTTATATTCTACAATTTATTGTGCAGATTTAGGGTCATTGAAAATACGGAAATGATGAAGAATCAGCTGTATTATTATGAAAACAGTCTCGGTTATGATATGAATACAATGACTAACATAATATTTGCATTAGAGCATTAGAGAGGGAAATGCGCCATTTTGAAAGTGAGAGTCCACTCTTCAGTTCTCTGATTATTTTTATCGGTATATGATAAAGGCCCTTTTTTCGTTTTACTGAAACTATATTTCTTACACAGTTTCATAATGTTAATGTATTGTTAACAACCGTACTGTTTGATATGGCTCAACCCCAACCCATGAATTTTGCAAAATTTTCCTTGAGTGTTTATGGGGTTTCCACTGTTACAAATTATCGTACATGGAAACGTTTAATGAAAAGATGGATTATGTCATAAACTCACCAATCTCTTTCGCGATGGTGATGAATGGAAAGGATCAAGGCATCTTTCATCTCCAATCATACCAATTAACTGGTTTAATGTGATCCTAATTTATTTTGAACATTGTGGTTGCTACACGGACCTAACCAATAAACTGCATGAGCACTCATAAAACCAGACGTACATGTAACTATATATTCTACAATTATTGCCGAACCACGTCCAATACTATCATTCGGATTGTGTTGAAACAACGCCATTCCATTAATTTTGATCGTTTGCTATAGCAAATTGGGGGTGCGGTCGGTCCCTGTGGTTATGCAATTAAATTCTAATTGATTTTAGATAATTATACCCGTGTAATGAGAGATCACTTTATAATAAGCACCATCCTATTCCATTATGATACACCCTATAGCTTGTAGCCCCTTGTTTCATCTCTTTGAGTTGTTGCAAACCTTATACATTGGCAGAACTAACGTTTGTGTACTTTTGCTCGCTCACATTCTGCAAACAATAATTGTAGCAGGACCATCTTGCCAAGTTTTGTTATATACTACGCAGCTTTTGAAACAATTTTATTTGGCCTTTTGGTAATGAATCAAGTATCCTTCACAAATTCATGCAAACTGTTTAACAGGGTAATGTAATCTATTAGGTTTCCCTAGTTTAACTTTTTCGAATTAAACCGTGTCCTCTCTGCCGTATAATTTTGAGAGGGAGACTCTCTCTCTCTCGCCACCATCGGACTCTACATTGACCTCATCTGTTTCCTCACCAATCTCAGTAATTTCCTCATCTCCAAACTTTTCAATCTTTTTCTACAAGTGCAGAGTAAGCTTACGTTTAAACTCTTAAAATATTACGAAAGAACTGGAATATTTGAAGTAGGTAAAGTGACATATCCAACCGCTCCTACTTCAACTAAACCCCAACCCAGAAACATGCATATGGGGCTCACTCCTTGATGTCGTGGTGGATGCAGGAGTGCAGATTTTATAACAGAAAAAGAGTGGAAGAAACGATGAAGCCTGTAATGGATGATTGCGATAAAAAAAATCCTGTGAAACACTAAAATTAATAAGAATTTAATTATGTACTTTCCCTTCTTTTTTTTTCCTTCGATAATATGTTTCTCTTCTCTTCTTTGAATACTGATCGTTGATGTATTCATGCAGTTTTACCGCTCGGGTTCTTTCTTAACGCCTTCAAATATTCATTACCTTATTTTATCCATGCACGAATTTATAATGATTGCCCGATTCGACAATAACAATAATTACGAATTCTTAGATAATATATCAAGAGTATGGACCTCTTCCTCTGATTCTTTGCATGCACATGTCAAACTAAATCACTAGTGTTTAAAACCATTCAACAGTGTTTTTTTGCCACAACGTAAAAACTGAGTTTATTCTTCATCAAAATGTCATCCGTTAATTGAAGCGTGAGATGTTGATTTGTCTTCACTTTATTATGAAAAAAAATAATAAATCCACGTTGACACGATAAGAAAACACCTTATATACAGACATGACTTTGAAGACGATATGCCATGTATGCCCTTTATCTGCCTTCACCTTTATCAAGAAGATCCTCCTGATTGGATATCTTAGAGGATAGAGAATTAAGCGTGATGATTTTTTGTCTCACCTGCGAAGCAAAGTGAGACTATAGGCGCCGCTTTTCCGACGGCGGCGGCGGCGGCGGCGGCGGCGGCGACGGCGGCGGCGGCGTCAACATCAAATCTTAACCTGAGGTTAAGTTTTTGAAATGACATCATAACTTAGAAAGTATATGGACCTAGTTCATGAAACTTGGCCATAAGGTTAATCAAGTATTACTGAACATCCTATTAGAGTTTCATGTCACATGACCAAGGTCAAAGGTCATTTAGGGTCAATGAACTTAGACCATGTTGGAGGAATCAACATCAAAATTTTAACCTGTGGTTAAGTTTTTGAAATGTCATCATAACTTAGAAAATATATGGACCTAGTTCATGAAACTTGGACATAAGGTTAATCAAGTATCACTGAACATCCTGCATGAGTTTCACGTCACATGACCAAGGTCAAAGGTCATTTAGGGTCAATGAACTTTGGCCGAATTGTGGATATCTGTTGAATTCCCATCATAACTTTGAAAGTTTATGGATCTGATTCATGAAACTTGGACATAATAGTAATCAAGCATCACTGAAAATTTTGTGCAAGTTTCAGGTCTCATGATTAAGGTCAAAGGTCATTTAGGGTCAATGAACTTTGGCCGAATCGGGGGTATCTGTTGAATTACCATCATAACTTTGAAAGTTTATTGGTCTAGTTCATTAAACTTGGACATTAGGGTAATCAAGTATCACTGAACATCCTGTGCATGTTTCAGGTCACATGACCAAGGTCAAAGGTCAATGAACTTTGGCCGAATTGGGTGTATCTGTTGAATTACCATCATAACTTTGAAAGTTTATGGATCTGATTCATGAAACTTGTACATAAGAGTAATCATGTATCACTGAACATCCTGTTCGAGTTTCAGGTCACATGATCAAGGTCAAAGGTCATGTAAGGTCAATGAACTTTGGCCATGTTGGGGTTTTTTGTTGAATAACCATCATATCTCTGTAAGTTTATTGGTCTAGTTCATAAAAAGTGGACATAAGAGTAACCATGTATCACTGAACATCTTGTGTGAGTATAGAGTAGTATTCAAAGTCAGCACTGCTGCTACATTGAACTGCGTGATGCAGGTGAGACGGCCAGAGGCATTCCACTTGTTAGGTTTACGAAAGTGTGATTCGTATGAACATTAATAAAGTAATGAAATAAAGACGAGAACAAGTGAAATAAAATGTAAAATAAGATTGGAATGTTCAATACGAAAATGATATAATATCGAGCTTCTATTCATTAATTCGAACTATACCAAAAGTCGAGAGGTTCGCAATCCCGAAAAAATAGTCTCGCCTCGATACTGACCCCCCCATATTTTAGTCTGCTGTGCAAACCCTTCACTCTAGTTACGGGTCTGAATGTAAAGCCTATTATGCCTTCTTTACTGAATGCCCTCTCATCTGCTATATAGACTTTGCGTGGAGACCCACTTGTTGATCAAGTTTCAATCAGGGTCTGTGCCTGCAGACTACCCCCATCTTTTTACCCTGAATTATACAATTACCCCCCCCCTTCGCTCTTTTATCCAGACGCCTATATGGGTGTATCATTATAGACCCTATGGGTTTATACCCTCAAAAAAATGTTTTAAAATATGCAGACAATCGCGGGTAAAGAATTAAGAGAAGGCACTCAAATGAAAGAAAATTATGTTGTTTATAGGTCATTGTATCAAAAATCAATATCAAAAGCTCTCACTTCAAGGGGCAGTTAATTTTCTGACACCCGAAATAAGGTTGGAACTCATAAGGGGAGTGGCCTCTTTAAATGATGAGGCGTGGGGCAGGGGCTAGAGAGGGAGGGGCTATATGGGGGCCCTCCCTCTCTTAGCCCCCGGGCAAGCCGGGATTTGTCCATAGAGGATTATCCCTGTAACAACATTATAATCCTCCGTGGACAGGGCCCTGCCAAGAGATTACAAGTATTAAAGAAAACATCACTTGAAGAAAAAAAACCCAATGCACCGTTGCATTTGGTTATCGCTTATGCACCTTGGATAACATGCATACACCCCACAGTTAATGATTTTCCGAGGGACATGTTGATTTTTCTCGTTTTAATTTTAGATCGTAAGCAGGAAAGCCAAGGTCAGAAAGACAAGAGTATATTAAGATTGTGGAAAGATGTTTGCGGAATAACGAGCTTGCGTTAAATTACTTTTCTACCGGTTAAAATTGACAGGATTTCAGTGAAGAAGATCAACGCCATTGTAAGATATGCTCAACATCGTCATAAAATGAGAGGAAATTGTAGAGTATAGCCGGTATGGGCCTCTTGAAGCTAATGACGATATCGAAAAATCTTCCCGCTTGAGTTAGCACCACTTTCTTTTAAACAGTTCGTAAAAAATTATTTGCGCAGAACTTGAAAATCAACGTATCATACGAAATATCAACCGTAAATCATTTGATTGTCTTTGGTTTAATTACGGTTTATTTGATTTGTTTTATTCTTTAGAATAATGAATTGTAAATTTGTCGAATGATTTTATTCGAAGAGAAATAAATAAGACAAGCATAGAATTCAAACAATTTGTGGAATAGTGGCCTTTGACCAGTGATGATATTCGTTTGCTGATTTTGTAATATTGTTACAAAAAATCTTGGTCATAAAATTTGTAGCATTACTGATAAGAAATTCATTAGCGAGGAATTTTATCCGAGTTAATATCTTACTGAAGTTATCGTATTTACCATGGTCAAGTTCTACGGTTTATAATCTAATCACACATCTTCGCCTTGATAAAGTGTTTGCATATTTGAGTTAAAAAATTGCATTCCTACGGCTTTAGTAAAATATGAAATCCAAAATGAACCAACCGATTATTTTAAGGGACGTCAACCGGTATCGATACGATGATTTGATGGGGCACTCCAACAGTCTAGCCAAAACTTGTCAATATACTAGCCAAATCTCAAAAAATCAATATTTTATCTTGACATTCAACGTGGTCAATTTGTGTGACGTCTTTCAAATTTTACATAGCATTATAAAATTTAAAGTTTAGATAAAAAAAAAGGAAACAAGGGAAACTATTTAAACTCGGGTAATTTCTTGTGGAACATTATTAGATTCTTTAGAGAATCATGAATGAAGTCCTGGTATTGGCTTCATTAATATGACAAACCAGAATAAGAGGGAAAAAAGAATATGAAGGAAGTGGATGAGTATAAGCAAGAGGTGGAGAAGCAAAGACGAAGAAGAAGAAGTAGAAGAAGTAGAAGAAGAAGAAGAAGAAGAAGTAGAAGAAAAAGAAGGAGGAGGGGGAGAAGAAGAAGAAGAAGTAGTAGTAGTAGTAGAAGTAGTAGAAGAAGAAGAAGAGAAAGAGGGGAGTGTGAAAAAAACAGAAGTAAAACATCAAAAACTAGAAGGGTGTGGCTCTATTGTCTGTCGATAGACATGCAGATGGAGTTTCCTGATCCTATGACCATGATGACGTCTATACGTTTGATGACGTAACAAAAGATCATAAGTAAAGATATCATTCCATTCGATATGTCACACTAGAAGGGAATCCCCGTATATGTGACCTGCAAGATTGTCAACAATTCAATTGCAGCGACGATTTTATTGAGAAAGACCTCATGTGGTAGGCTCTGGGTTCGATCCTTACTTCATGTTTTCATTCTTTGGCATGTTGGGAAAGGTTAGGTTTAGGCCAATATGCTTGCCTCCATATCGGAAGGTGAGGGTTGACGAAACCGTAAAGTTCAAACTCGTGACTTACTGAAAGAATTAATATACAATGTCACTGCAACAAGGAAAGTCAATCTACATTTCTCTGACGTTGTTGAAAGTTGTGATTATGCATCCAGTTGAATTGCGGTAGATATGAAGATTGAAGATATGCGTATTAAAACTATCATTATTTTTTTGTCAGCAATAAAAATGTTAATGGCCACATGATTTTGCAATTTTGATCTATTATCAACTCTATTTTGGTCTGCCACAATCAAGTCCTTCGCAAGCCTTACCTATGACAACGCACAACTTTATAAAGTTCGCCCGGATATTAATCTATTGACGTACAAGCAATTACCTCTGTTTCGTTAATATCATATTAAATGAGTAATCGTAAAATTGCCTTCATCATGGACATTCCATATTTATATAGTCCTTACTTGTCCAACTGTGAATTGGTGTAATGGAGATCAGTTTTACGATAACATTCCAATTTGTCATACGAAGAGAATCCCGAGGTGACCTGAAAGAAGATGTTCATCTCTAGCCCCTGTCTCATGCAAAATACCGTTGGCATACGCTCTGCACCATATAGTATTGAAAATCTACTGTCCTATTATTATTGCTGTATTGATACATGATATGTTGAGTTTTATTTATACATTCACCTTTCCGAAACATGGAAGATCTGGTCAGAGATACAGTAAGATGCAACACATTCAAATTTTAACATATCTATTCTCCAGACTGATGGCTTAGAGTTTATTGTGGGGTATTTACACCTGTCATAAGGCTGTTTGTGAAAACCAAAGCTTGATTGGAACTCTTGATGGGAGGACCGGGGTTCGAACCCTAAGCTGGGTCACAGTCTTCCGGATGGTGACGTTAAATGTCGTCTCCAAACGCATATAGTCATATCTGATTGATACACTTCTGTTTGAAAAAAAACCCACCAAAATACTGTATACACGTCAGAACCCCTTTTATTTGCAAATTACCCACAAAAATTATCGTATATACTCTTCTTAATCTAATCGCCCTTTCACACGGTAGAAAAAATCGTAATTTTAATGATGATTCCAGTGAAAAATAAGGATAATGGCGAATTTTTAGCACGTGCGTAACCAAACCAGAACATGATTAGAATCACGAACGCTAATCGCAATCACGAATTCAATTTCTACTCCGGAGGTGAACTCCTGACCAGTTAAGTTTCACTTAAATCACATTTTTCGAGTGAGCGTGTGAAAGGTCCGATGATTCTAAAGACGAATTGCAATCATCATTAAAATGATGATTCAAGATTCACGTGTGAAAAGGCCCTAAAGCTTCCCTTTGTGAGTCGGCCTTCATTATTTTAATCCGAGCGCTTTTATTTTTAGTGAATTTCACACGCAGCCGCTATATAACAACATGCACTGACATTTTAGTTCAGTCAGACTCTTCTATAACTTTGGCATTGTAAACATCGTAACAAATGTTATTCATATTCAAAACATCGAGACTCAGTTTTCCCAGTCCAACTTCAAGGCAATTACAATGCGTGGCACATTTCTACCTCCATGATTTGACGTCAAGAAAATATTGCCATGTTATTAACAAATTTGAAGTATTTGCACTTTGTAGAAAATAATCACTCGAAGCAATATTTCCACTTCATTCGTCTGTCCCCTATGACATTTACAATTCACCGTGCTTCATAACACTGATTCTGAAATGTCTTTTATTTATCATGTTTCTCAACGAATTTAGTCTTGTGGTAGTAAATTCGGGTAAAGCACTTCAAATTTGCATTTCAGGCGTGGACATTATAATCGCATTTATGTTTATTTTCCTCTGAGAATCTTCAGATTTCGGATTGAAAGAAAAAAATGCAACCATAATTATTTAACCCGTGTATTGGAGCTATAGCGTAGAAATCGATAAACAAAACAATCGAATTATATGCAGTGTCATTTCGCAGTTTCTTGACCGATTTTATGATTTTCATGCTTTGCTTTAAAATTTCTTTAGCTGAAATTTGTTTTACTCGGTAGTTAAGGAATTCGAATTGGAATCAAACGCTATACTAATTTTATCAACCCCTATAGATCGATTGTATGAGCATCGTCGCTTCAGCCCTTGAGATATAAAAAAAGTCCCTGGATTTCGTTTCCATGGCAACTGCATATTAAGGTCTATGATCATGATAGTGTGTGAAAAATGCCACCACATGCATTAAAGATGCTGTTACAGACTGAGTGGAGGGAAATGTCGCCGGTGATCATCACGAATACCTTCATGTTTACATCTCGCTTTATAGTATGATGCATTTGAATCTAATTAAGATTATTCATGAGAAGAAGCTAAAACCTGCATAACTTAATTTGACAAAACAATAATCATGATCATCACCATCATCATCATCAGCATCATCGTAATCATTACCACTGCATACCATCATGCACCATCACCTCCAGCACTACACTCTCCTCGTCATCATCGTCATGATCGTCACGACTATCACCACCATGATACCATCTACCATTATCATTAGCATAATCATGATCGTCCATGATTTTCGTGATCATTATACCATGATGTGCACATTCTTTTGCATTCACAGTAATTTTAAACCAAAACATTCCGTCTCGAAATTGGAATTCCACGTAATATTTACAATTTTACATAGTGAATTAAAGTTAGGATACTCTCGTGACACTTAGTCGTCCTTTTTCAATACACAGTCACATTTCCTTGCAAGAGTATTATCTAGGGAGTCCTTGAACATTGACAGAACAATATATTCTGGAATATGATATAGCAACCGAAACTAAAAACTAAAATGAACTTGCTTTTCTACATAAACAAACGCTGATAAGTGTACTTTACGAAAAACAAAGATTTGGTCAAGTCCATATTATAAATCCGAAACTCACACGATTATAAACGAGCGTTGTTTGTTAGCAAACAGTGGTTTAGCAATCAGTGATTTAATTTTAGTGCTTTGGGTCAGTTTCTGAACCTGAACCTGACTTTATAGTCTGGAGAAGTGATCAGTAAGTTTATCGACGAGTGTTCTCGATCGAAAGACGATGGTCTATGTGTTTTGTGTTGAAGAGGAAAGATTCCAGTGAATAATCGTCAAAATTTGTATGAAGGCCATATTTTATTTTTTGTGTGTTGTTTTTAAATGTATGTTATTTAGAGTAATGTTTCTCCCCATTTTATCTTATTCTTCCAAATACACTTCTGATATATAGGTTTTACAATATAAACTCCTTATTATCACCTGCGATAAAACCATTATACATACAGATTAAGTGTACCTAGAAAATAGTGAAAAAAGAAAGAAAGTGGTATAGAGAAGTGGTATATGGTGTAGACCAGACTGGTAAAAACATCACTGTTATTACGTTATACCATCTCCCTGTAATTGCATCCGCACATTGTAGACAGAGACCATGGAGACGGTGAAATTATTTTTAGATCATAGATTCTCATTAAAGTATTTACAGATATTACTTCATTGGCGATGCATTTCTCTGTTTCATTAAAAAAAATATTTAGGCCTCTTTATTAATCTAAACTCCTCTGTTTTGTATTTGTTGTCGTTTGTGGTTATTTCTGAAGTGCCGTCTTTTGTTTCACTTTGATAGGGATATGCGATATTCAAATCCTGCATTTTAGTATTCAAGTTTCCTATTGAGTATGGTTTGTTTTGTTTTTAATGTGAAGTTTGAATCGAGGACATGAGCATGGTGAATGATTTTTATTGAAAGTAAGAATTCATTTATACCATATTGCATTCTGATCATTTTTAGAAGTTAAGGAGCTGAGAAAATATTACCTGAATTGATTTTAAAATCACATGGTTGGGAGTGGGTGACGATCCAAGGAGAGGGCTGATCCCTTACTTATTTTGCACTTTTATCTGTGTCTGGGGTGGGGCGAATTCTTTTTTTTTTATTTGTATAGAAAAATATTGTGTCCCATTTTTTTATAGGTTTTGCGAACTCCTGGATCCGTCACTGATTATCCCCTACCTGCATATTGTACTTATTTGACACAAAGGGAATACCAAAACCTGTTTAATTCTAAATAAGATGAAAGCGTTTTGTGCCACTCGTTGGAGCAGAGAAAAACATTCTGTAAATACATTCTGAGAGACATACTTATTCCACCTCCTTGGATATAGTCTATATGCAATGCTTGCGTGCTATCTCAGACACCTAATTATCATACACGATTAATCTTGTATCGACGAAACAACCTGTTCTTTCCGTACACATCTAGGGGATGCATCATCACATACGATGATCTTATTAACTGCCCCAGTGGGTATGGTATAGATATTATCAGTACCCTCAAACTCATATTCCATGCTTCGTATGCAAAATGAGGGTCTCTTGGGATTCGAATAAGAAGGGGTGTGATAGCAAAGATTGAATCCCTGTCGTTTTTATTACTGTTGTTTTGTTTAAGATGCCGAGGTGCTGGGTTGATTGAACCTTATTTGTTGTTGCTCGATAACCACCCCCCCCCTTGTTTGACCCCTCCTTCGTCAAAATCTTTGGAGCCACTCCAGTTACGTAACAAATTGTCATTCAACAAATTTGAATTTCTAATTTATGCTATTGTTGATTCGATGGTCATTCACTGGTCTTAAGAGGATCAGTATCGGTCAGTATCCCTCCTTCACTACATAACACCGAATAACCTAAGTAGTCAAAACTACAAACCAACACGCGTCCTTCTTTTAAAATGTTGAATTCCAGATTTTCTTAGGAAAACTGCCCCAAACCGCCATCACACACAGTCGATGACACAGGCATCAATTCGCATACTTACAATGACTACCCCTTTTTCCACATACCCCTATAAATATTCAAAGGTGTGTAGATTTATGTCGTGGGAATGACGCAGCTGCCTGGAGTTGCCGCCGGTGTGTCAAATGCAATTCGATTTTGGCGGGAAAAGTGATGGATAAATTCATAATGATAGAGAGATAGGTGGATCTTTGAGTCTGGTGTTTTACGATATCAGATGGTGTGCGGGTGTATATTTATGAGGGGCATATCGGATTAGTAAATATCAGGTTTGTGATGGCATAATGCATCATACATACCTGACCTGACTTTTTTAAAAACTATATGGAGCACCTGAGCTAACTGACCTATAGGGTGCGTTGTCGTGGACAATAGTTCCATGGTTATATACAACACTTAATTTCGACGGTTCCAAAAGGTTGCTTATTTGTTGTCAAGTTATGAAATGTTTTATATTTTCATAGTTACTTTACTTTTACTTTACTCATTCGATCGTGTGTAAATTTTGTTGTGTTGTTTTACGCCTTTTGTATTGCATTTGTATACACACTTGCTAAAACTCGCTTTTCGGCTGAAGCTGGGTTTTTTTACATTGAAATTAAATCAAACAGACAAGCAATAAAAAAAAGATGTTTCAATCACATGATTAAGGACCCACCCCCTTCAATAAACCCTTACACAAATTAAAAATACTGCATACATCATGTGCTTCTATTTGGTTGCTGTAAAATACGTTGTTATGTATGACGACTTTCCTCACGATCGCCTTCACAAAAAGTCATATAGCCTGTTATGTAGCAGCTATAAATTATGATGATTTTTGCATAACTTTTACTCGCTTTGTTTGGAGTGACCTTGTTTTCTTCAAAGAAAATTTACTTAGTGTTTGCTTATCACCAAGCTCCACCATCATCTACTTCCGTTCTGCACCGTCAAACATACTACTTGAGCTGTGAGTGAAAATTCAATGTGCCGTTTGAATTGCTTTGTTTTGTCTCACTTTTTCTGAAAATGTTTTAAATTCATTTTAGGAGTAACCTTGAATGTTTCTTGATTTTGCATTGAATGTGACTGAAACTTATTCATTAAACTTAGAACTAAAACGATCGAAGTTTACTGCGACAAAATTTCGAAATAATGATTCTGTTTTGTTAAGTCAAATAATTTTGAAGTCTCAGAATATACCCTCTTTATTTAATATATTATTTTGATGATTAACAACTCTTAGACTCTGTTGATACAAAAATGGATGAAATCATTAAAATATCATTTAATATAATACTTTGCCTATTTTCTCTTCGAAATCCTGAAATGAGCAAAGAATAAGAAATAAACTGCATTTTCCATTGTTATATGCAGTATGCATGGTAATAATATTTCTCAACATTTGGATTGAACTTTATTTGACATAATATACTATGAATCATTTTATGGAAGTGATCATCCCCTGGTGAAAATTCCCTTGATCAAACAACCTGTGCGGGTTGAGGATGTACCCTCCATACACCGATAGTTCAAGGTCAATTTATTACTTCCGGAGGTCAAGTTATATTATGAGTCAATGTATTGTACCCAATGTTGTGGTACTGGATTTATTTATAGTTTCATAAATATAGGTCTATTGTATGCTGGATTCCTTTCCCGTATTTAGTTCTTTCTTTTCTCTCCATTTTGTATAGATAAATGTTAGTGAACCCTTCTTTTATATAATATAGGCTATTATTTTCGCTATCATTTTGTTCTGAATATGTTCTGAATAACCTTCAAAGCTTGCCAGATATTTCTCAGGCAACAGAAATGATCGATTCTATGTATCCACATGAAGCAGAGTTCGACAATATATAGCTGCTGTTATTGATATGTCAAAATATAGCATATGTTGATAAAAAATTATTGGCTGAAATGTAACGATCATTGTCCACTGTAAAAGATGATGGAAGTAATACCCCAGACATAAATAATACAGGATTCATTACTTTGGACTCTTATATAATTTCATTCAAAGTATTGGCAAGTGAGGGAATGAAAATTAAGAATGTCCATACGACATTACTACACAATATACGTGAAGATCACATATAAATTGGAGTACCTTCCCGGAGGGGCCACTTACATTGACGAGTGGATTCCATGCGCGACCAAAAAAACACGTAAAAAGGATGTCTTTTTCACGATAGGGCACGTTACGCACGTAACGTGATAAGGGTGTCAAAAACACAAAAATAATGAAAAAAGGGTATATCTATTTCGCTAGGAAAATTACGTGTTTAGGGTTCGAATTTGCGGGGATGATAAAATAAAATTTAAATGTTTTATAAAGGATATCCTTTTTGCCCCAACACTTTGTGTTTAGAGTCTGATTTGCGCGAGGTGTAGAAGATGGGGTCGTACTATAAACCAGTTAAGGTTAAGCCGACGACCGAAGGACCCGTAACAATAAAACATTCCTGTACTTGTTCAGGGGTTCATATCAGGGAATATTTGCCAAGAGTATATCGTTTTGTTTCCAATACTTGGGGTAGGGTTTCACACGCCAATACTTGTTAAGGGGTGCATTTTCAGAATATGGAAATTACGTGTTTAGGGTGCTTTTCGAGACCCCATGGTCGCGCATGGTATCCACTTGTGAATGGAAGTGGCCCCCCGGGAGTACCTTTTCTCCAATATCGGTCTTTCTCTTTTATATTTGCCTTTTATTTTTTCGGCGTTATCATTCTAAATTGATGAAAGCGGTACCACTTAATCATTGAAAGTAACCCCTGTTTCCGGTAGATTTCAAAATACATCAACAATGAGTCAACATTTTATTCTTTTAATCGATGATCTAAACTGTTGTAGACCTATTTATTCAACCTGAAAAGAAGTATTAAAAAGGAAATTAACCTAAATGACCGTCTGCCATATTTTGCGAGAACTTTTTTAATGAACAGGTGGAGAAAAATGTGAATAGGATGTGAAATATTGCCTCGCATGAAAACCAGAAACGAGACATAATTATAGGCGCCGCTTTTCCGACGTTGTCGGCGGCGGCGTCGTCGTCAACATCAAAATCTTACCGGTCATGGCAATGTATTGATTTAAGCCTTGATATTTTATAATCAAAAGGTATAAATAAAAAGAAATGTAGTTTGATAGTTTGATGTCAAAACGCCAATATTGCTGAAATATTGAATTGCGTATAATGCATGCGAGACTGCCAGGGACGTTATACAGTTATAAGCATGTTTTTCTCCAGATTTGATGCCAAATCAATATATACATATATATTTTAAGTTGTGTGTGTTTTTAACAACATGTTTAGCCCGATTCAAACTATTATTTGATGAACACAAAATACACGTATATTGCTGTGTGTTACATGCATGAAACTCGTGTGATGATGGTAATGATGAGGATTTCGATGATGGCGGCGGCGGTGGTGTTCCGGTGCATGGTGTTATGATGGTGATTAATGAATGAAATGGTGGCGATGGCAGCGCGGGCGAGGAGAACGAGTTCCTACGAGCTCGAATGATAATATTACACTGATTATGTAATTGTCAGAATTTTAAAGGCAAAGATGTTCTTTAAGAACCCCCCCCCCTCTCCCTGCCTGTCAGGAAAGTTTCGAAAATATCGCTTTGTTTTTACTGCCTTAATTCCAGACCCTCCCTGATTATGATGCTTCAAGCCCTGATATCTCAACTGTAAAAAGAAAGTGTTTCAAGTTCTGATTGATTAGACCATGGACCTACTACTCTGAGTAGTCGGTCCATGATCAGACATTAGATTAGACAAACTTGATAAATAAATGTAAAGTGACAGGATAATTTTCCATTTCAGTGTGAAAAGCATTATACAGGCATATGGGATATTCAGGCTTGTTTGATGAGGCCTGCAGTCCTGTGCTTTGAGTTTCATTTCAAGGAACATTTGGAAATGGTTTTCTTCACTTTCGCGGGCCATTACTCCTTCACACCTCTTGACTTCCTATTATCAGTCGACCATGGGATGGGACGGAGATAGGGGATTTAACGGTCATTGACTGGGTCATCGATGTCGAGGACGTGACATCCCTAAAAATACATATCCATTGTGTATCCTTGAGAGCTTTCATTATTATTATTATTTGTTTGGCGTCACCTGTGCCTGGGAGGCGAAAAGCGAACTGAATCACTATGACCCGCAGGTCTCTCCTCCCGATATAACTGATTGGGGGAATGCAGGTGGACCACTGCACCGGGGTTTCCCCCTACTCTTCTACGAATAGTTCAGTGTGTTCTTAACGTGCAAAGATGGTGATTCTCCTCAACACGGGGACTCCATTTAACGTCCTATCCGAAGGACGGAGTGTTTTCCATTGTAACATAGTGCATCTATTATGAAACATGGGAGAGACGTTTACACACAACGCACTGGCTTCAGTCATCCGCCCGGGGTGGACTCGAACCCACTATCTTTGATTCGATGGGCAGACGCGTTACCGACCGAGCCAACACCGCTCTCTAGCCAACACAGTCATGAAGCAGTGTCAGTGATATTCACTTACAAAATTGTTTTTAGCTAATGAATTGAAAGTATTTCAGCATCTTATAGTGTAAGAGATGCAAGTGATTATTATACTGACAATAATTTCTTCAGGTTTTCTACAGGTACATGAGAGCCTAGCCTAGCAAGTCTCTTTTGCCTTGCATGTTATTGCAGGTTGATTGAAACCGTTAATTTCTCCTTTTTTCATTTTTAATTTCTATGTTTCAGTTCATTCTGAGTAATGAGTATCAAGCTGTAAAAGTGCAAGAAGACTGCATGTTTTTTTTCGCACATTTTGCACAAAACATACTTGACACACATATATACCCTAATATGTATATCATATAAGTCAACGCGGTTTGCTTGTCGAACGCAATGTTGCCCTCTAACGTTGAGGCCTTTACAGACAGCCTTGACGTCTTTAGTTTGCATACTGAACTTGATAGAGCGATATTAAACAACCACCATGTCGCCCTCTATAGTTACACGGATGTTAATTTTGGCATGGATTTCCATATCGTTGCTCGCTTCTGTAGGCCCTATATCATGTATATGAAATCTACATTTATGAAGGTATTTGGTAGATTGTATTTGTTCATATATATATTATATATCACATTTACTACTCTAATTTCAAAGAATAATTGATTTGTGACCCGTAGTTTTCAAGACAAACCAAACAAGGAATATCATGAGTGACTATTGTGATGTAGGTCTCTATTTTTTTTTGTAATGTGGGGTAATGTGTTGGTCTATCACAAGTTATATTCCCTTTTTTGGGGCCATTTCCCTCCTTATTTTCTATAACTTATTTGATGTACATTGTTATTCATTGTCTATTTTATGTATAATGTATTTTATCTGATATCTTGAGGAGAAATAAACCCGCAAACTTGAAACTGGAAATTGTTTTAGGGAATATAATTTATTTTCATCACAATCGATATAACTTGCAGAGATAGACAAGTTCTAAATTTCATTTTGGTTTGAGTGATCCAGTTGACCAACCATCAGGAAATCTAGAAAACTTCGGAATGTTAATCCACATAATTGTCTTGATTGTGCGGGGATATTTTTAGGTACAATTTTTTTCTTTAGCCTGATAGTACCCGTTTTAAAGCCCTTTTTTTAAACGCTCACTTGATTTTGAAGGGATGGTATTGACGATTATTCTTTTTGATCAGCTGATAGCTTCTCCAGGGAAGTGGTTTCTGCCAAGTCTTCTCTCCTTATCGCCAGCGTTTAAGTCAGTGGTGTACTAGCGTACAGATGATGGGGGAGCCATGCACCCCCCCCCCCAAGAAAAGGGAAACAAGAAAAAAAAGCAGGAAAGAGTGAAATATCTTTTTCTGAATATTTTGTCAATATCTATCTCACTATTCGATAGTATTGAAAGAGGTCAACATTCTGTTCGCTCGCTCACTTCGCTCACTGGCAGCTCTGTATTTTGCGCAATACGTCATGTCGCCCCCCTCATTAATTGAGGCTCACTATATATGCCACTGCTAGTATGGTACAAAGATGAAGTAGATCAAACCAATTACATGTATATTGCCGTTCTTCGATCTACAACCATGAGAACAAGGTGTTCAATATAATGCGTGAATATGTTATTCAGTTTGTACTATTTCTAAAGTACAGTTCACGAATGGTTTACCCTACCACCTTTATTTTTTATTCAATATACCAAAAGGAGATTTCAGCCTTGAAACGGGACTATGACAGGATTAACACGCCATTTAGGGTGCTAATCAGTAAAGAATCAAAAGAATCACTGAGCGGTAGTAAAATGCAAGAATATAATGTTAGATTTGATTATTGATAAAATATATCAAAGTAAATTTGATGAAAATGAAGTATGAGAAGTTTTTGCCATACCACTTTCATTGTTCATCAGAATTAATCTGCCCATGTGTTGCTCATACTCGCCCTCCCTTCTGCTTAACTTTTTCCCCTTCAATCCCCATATGTTTAGTTGTGCCTCTCCGCATCCGTAAACTCACAGTCCTCTACAACTTCCAGTTTTCCTTTAAACTTTGTCGTTGATGCTTCCATAAATTTTCTTCATCATCTGTAAATCATCAGTTCTATATGATTACACAGTGTGAATCATACACGATGACACGGAAATATATTAGTCACTTGACAGAGTTTAGCTCAGTATGTTCTTTCAAGGTCTTTGCTTCTTTGGAAGTGAATTATGTGAACGAGAGAAAAAAACAAGATGAGAGTTATATCCATACAAGTTCATGTAAAATTATATCTAGTATATATTCATCATTGTAGAGAATTCTAAAAACACGAACCTATATACAAAACGATAAAAACGAAACAAAAAACAACTTTAAAAAACACAACCAAAACAACCCCCCCCCCAAAAAAAAAACCCCACTAAAAAATACAAAAAAGAACGAATATACTCATGATATTGTTAGAAAGGTATAAATCGAAATAAAAGGCATAATCTGTTTACCATTACAACAATAAAGCTGATATACTGAGAAGCCGAATTTTCAAATCATCTTATAGATTTTTTTCATGTCGTTTCATTCTATAATACCTCAATGAGAATCATTGGACCCCGCCTTATGGTTCTAGAACTATACGTGAGAGTATCCTCCCAATTCGGTACATAATATTTACAATAGTACCAACGTATTTGCGTGCTTTCTTGGATTTAAGCGATCGCAATTAATACTTTCTTAAAGTTCTTAAAATAGGGCCAAGAATTTCTTTGGTGAAATGTATTTTATTTTTCTTCGAGATTTTCTTGGGGCAAGGATTCAGTCGATCGCAGCTGGGCGCCATTTTCACTTTCGGGATGTCTTTTGTGAATCATCACCTCAGTGGTCACGTGGCTTCATAGTGAGCTTGGTCACATGACGTCACAATGATATGGTCACCTGCCAAGGAGGTCACCCACAACCTCCTCCACCCAATGTTTGTTTCATCTTTAAAATATTCCCCCTTTAATCAAAAGTAACAAAAACCATTGGGTCATGATAGTTTAACAATATTATTAGCCATTGAGTAGTTATTGATATTTTTTTCCGGAAATAATTTACCGAAGGTTTTGAAGAAAAGAAAACTTGTCACTTGCCATTACTGAGATTCAACTTTGCATTTGTTTATTTATCTGTTTTGTTTGATGATTTGAATTTACGCAGGAAGATGGAAAGATATATTAGGTATAAGGCCCGGATTTTATGGGAGCTGGGAGCCCGTAATAAAACAAGTTAAGTATTCTTTTAGTTTACCAGAAAATGAAAACGGAATAAGAGACGGGGAAAGAATGATGGCAAAACGAGAAAATTAAGTGAGAGTATAAAAAAGTTAGAGAATAAAATAGGAAGGGGTAAATAATATAGAGATGGAGAGAGAGAGAGGGGGGGGGGGGGAGAGGAGAGGTTAATGTGTTAGCTACCTCACATATTTTCTGTTTGTTTCCTGCTGTGTTTTTCACTTCAGGATTTACTCTGCGACATTGACTGGCAAATCATTTTCTCACCACAAACTGGTTTATTCAACAAAATATCGTTCAGTTTTGGTATCCCATAAAGTGCCATATGGAATCTAAACGCAGCATATTTATAATCATTAGAGATATTTAACGTGTTGGAATACAATGTAATTGCTTAGCGTTTGGTATCAAACATCAGTCTTCTTTTTTATCAGAAGATTAAAATCGTTCCAGGTTGGCTGCGGTATTTTGCTGAAGTTTTTTTTGTAATTTGACATTCTAATTATAATGTTGGTATGATAAATTTCCTAAAGTATCATCGATAATTATGGTAATTTTTCTAATGCTTACTTCTTACATGATTCAACACGGTCATCAATTAAATTATATATTTCTAACAGGAGGTATATATTGTGGAGGGAACACCGACACTTTACTAAAAATGTTCCAAAAATCAGCGTTAGTCTCATGATTTTTATAATGACTCAATGTTTGCCTATTTTTAACTCAAGGCCTTTTAGATCCAGGCGATTTGGGTTTAATTCATGCGAAGTGTCTTAAAAATCAGAGAAGTATTTGCTGTGGGTCAGTGGCGTACCTGGGATTTTCCACAGGGGGGGGGGGGCAAAATCATCCGTCAAAAAAAGGTTTTCAACCACAAATAAAGGATTTCGTATCAGAAAAAAATTGACAAGCAAAAAAAAAATGGAGGGGGCCACTGTTGGCTCGTCAGAGGGGGGGGGGGTTTATCCCTTGCATGGGTTGTGACTCGTCAGGGGGGCAGTCTGTCCCCCCATAGGTACGCTAGTGCTGTGGGTGCTAATTATATGGAACATTTAATTTCAATAGAAGATTAATGCATTTGATTAAAATGGTAATTGAACTTCTTACTTTGTAAAATAATATGTCAATTTATTTTATTGATGACAATTGTCCCTAAATCAATGGAGATTATAATTCCAAGTTCACACATTTTCCAAACAATCACACCAATGAAAACGGTCTATTCTTGATATTTCCACTCATAAAAATAGGATTGGTTCCAAATGGGCAATTCGGGGTGATTTACGCGATTTTACACCAGCCAAAAGTAGAAACTTGATGAATGGGTTTTCAAAACCATCATCTTGTCCTGTTTATTGTCGAATAAATGTAACAAATCACAGTTTCGATCTAACATTAAAACGTGCACTGGGTCTCGTATTATTGGTCCGATGGGAAGTGGTTCGGGTGGAGAGGGGAACATTGCTGGGAATATTGTCGGCATATTTTGTCGGCCTATTTAATATTCCGTCCGAAAATAAAGCTGTCTGTGCTGATAAATATACCAGCATGGTATTGAACTTATGCCACTGGAATATTTTGTGAAGGAATGTGCCTGTTCCAACAAAATTTTGATATATAGGCCCCATAATATTTCACTCAAGAAAATCATTGTTTAAATATGCATGTTTGACGTATCTATGGCGTGATAATCAAAATGAGTTGGGATTGTTTCTCGAAAGAAAAGGAATGTAATATATATTGTTCTTGGTAAACAGATTAAACAAGAGAATACTCATACATTGATATTACTTGAAAGTCGAATCAGCAGAAGGATTGCAAATCTAGGAGATATAAGGAAATTTATAAGAAGTATATTTTTATTCAATGGATTTTTATGATTATAAATACGAATTTGATTTAGTCGTACAAAGAGGAATAAAAAAAATAAGGCCAATTGAAAACGATGATACCATTATGAGGAGTTATGATAGATAGATACAATTTCCTCTGTTTGTGATTATCTCCTAATATATATGCGCAAATAACATGAAACATTAACTGAAAAATACTATTTTATTACACTTGTTAAAAGAGCATTGAACCTTTCCAACGATGCAGGGGAATTAAAATATGACAGTTATGTTTTGTTACCACGGTATAGCTTTCATTGTGATCGTTGCAAGCATGGGCTATTCCATGTTGCAAGCTTATTACTTCATATTTTTAGGGCATCCCCCATAGAATCCAGTGTGTAGTTTCGTTACGTGACAAAAAGTCGGTCATGGGGATCATAAAAATAACGCGAAAGCAACATTCGTGCATGCAGAATCTTGAGAACTTTCTTCTTAAGTCCCAAGCGCCATAAAAGTTGTTTATGGGCATGATGGGAGAAACTATAGAGTTAAAGCAAATTCTATCGACCTGTTATGCATGTTTGATGTGTACGTTGGTTAATGATTATAATGGACATAATAATAAATATAATACTTATTCTTCAAAATTTACAAGGTTTTGTAACGAACATAACATTAATACGTTAAGGGGGAATTGCGATGACTTAGAAAGGAAAGAGCTAGGTTCGGTGCTTATAAAACATGAATTTGCGAAATGCCCGTATAATAAAAAAGGGTCTAACAACTGAATTAGTATTTTTGAAGATATGAAAGAAATAAAATATCCTTAAAATTACGCTATAAATTATCACACTGACACAAAATGTTGTCGAGGAGAGTCAGAGCTATTTGGAAAACGGTTTTTATGATATCAGTGATTGAGAGTGGCAATCATAAATATCTCGAGAGTGACTTGTGTTTATATCCAAGAGGTACGTGTCCTGCTAAAATCATCTGTAAATTGTGATTTTTGTTTCAAGTAGTTGTCATTTCAAGTACCATACATTCATTAAGTTTCTGTATTCACAATCCACTTCAATTGTGTATCAAGAAGATATAAAATTGTGATTTCTACTACATAGTTTGATACGAGGTTGGCACTAGGGTATCAAAAGGCGGTTAGATGGCCTAAAGTTAACGTAATATTTTGTTTTCGTTTTTCCTCTCTTTTATTTATTTTTTTTATTTAACTTCTTAAAAATCACATGGGGGCGTATACTCACTCGCCGTACCGTGGAGCATATTCAATAAAAAAAAATATCTAAAATAAAGAAACAAAATCTTCGTATTTTTCTTATTTTAATTAAATGCCTATTATGTGTGTTACTATAAGTAAATTCATATCATGAATGATTCAAATGTTGATGTTCTGGGCCAATTTATCAGAGTTCTTGTAAACTTTAAATTTAGTCGTTTTTTATATTGCTTATTCGTATTGTATTAACTTAAGAATATAGGTTAACTTAATCACCTTTGTTCAATATATCATTTGTTCGTGGTCGGCTGGCAATCTGACATTTCCGCAAACATGACTACGGAAGGAAACTTATAATTAATTACTTTGGGAAGTGTTTACGAATGTCAGTATGAATGTCGTTAACCCTTATTGTTAATAAGAAACTGATGCTAGTTTCTTGATGTTGTTTTTGTTGTTATTGTTGTCATGGTCCATTTTTTGAAACTATCTCTGACAAAGGAAGCCAGCGATTAATGGTATAAAGTACTATGTACAAAACACAGTGGCGTATTAAGCCAATTTTTTTGAGGGGACTAGATATGGCATATTGGACAAACTTTATAAAAAGAAATACGAGAGAAACGAAGCGAGTGAGCAAAAAATTAGACATTTTTATTATGAATATCCAATTTTGTGATAGCTTTTGACACAATATTAAAAAAATATCATAATTCATCCTTCTCTCTTTCCTTTTCTCTTATTTTTCTTGGTCGTGAAATGTTTTTTTTTTTTGGGGGGAGCAAGCGCCCTACCCCCCTATCTGTATACGCCACTGACGAAATACGTTAACATTATAATATGGTTAAAGTCTTTGTTCAGATAAATAATTTTCATATGTGGGCAGTACAAACAGACAAAGAAGCATAATTTGTTAGTAGATATTGTTAGAATGCTCAATGTTATAGCAAATGAAAGTGTAAAATCAACGTTCTTTGGCAGTTTGGCAAGGCGTTGATCTACATTTGCTATACACTCGACCCTGGTGGGTGTTTCATAAAGCTGTTAGAGCAACTTTAAGAACGACTGGTGATCCTTTCTTGTGGTAAATGATATATTCATTGGCGATGGTTAAGCATGTTAAGGATCACCAGTCGTTCTTAAAGTCGCTCTAACAGCTTTATGAAACACCCACCAGGGTCGAGTGTATAGCAAATGTAGATCAACGCCTTGCCAAACTGCCAAAGAACGTTGATTTTACACTTTCATTTGCTGTAACATTGTGCATTCTAACAATATCTACTAACAAATTATGCTTGTTTGTACTGCCCACATTATGGGCGTTGTGGCGTGCGCCTGTAATCCAAGCTGTGGGGAACAGCTTTATGAAACGGCCCACTGTTAGGTAAATGGGTAAACGCGGTATATACTTCGAAATATTAAAAACGCCTTAATACTGCATGCTGATAAACATGATAAAGCGGGGATATGTTCATCTCATTTATTGGATCTTGTTTAAATTAACTTTCTGTGTTTTGTCAGTTTGTTGCTACCGAATTGATCAGAAAATTAGTCAAAGCTTTAAGGAGTATATATAGGCATATTTTTTGTGTTTTACTTTGTATGAAAAGTTATGTTAACTCTATTATTGACGCTTTGTCGATTTTGTGATGTATATTGGATACATGCAGATCATGGATGTGATTCCCTGTATAGGTCACTACACTGAAAAACGCTGTTTAAAATTGTAAGCATGCTGTTTAAGCCTGTCAAACAGTTTAAACAATTACTGTTTAAAAGTTTAAACTACTGGTTGATAAAGTGACTGACTTAAAAACGTGCTAAATTTAGTTCTACTGTGTAACTCTCAACTAATTGATCACGATAATCATGATAATTGAATGCTATGAATAACCATCATAAAGAGTGTTTCTCAATTCAGATATTTAAGTTGTTTTATTGGAGAATTTCTTCTCGAACAATAGTTCAGTACTTTGTTGTTGTTGTTATTGTTGCGGTTGTTGCATACTTTGATATTTTATTTACTCTTCATACAAAAGTTGGGATGTTAACAATAGACTGAATTACGTAATTAGTGTAGGCGATTTGTGATTTAAAAATCTCTTTTATTTATGTTCTTTGAAAAAGTAAACCTGTGTAGGCTTTTATCATTGTCATGTGGATTGTAATTTGAGCGTTTTATTTTGTTGATCATTGTTTCACCTTAAAGTCTAGACACATAACGGGAATCGACTAATCATGGATAAATCTCAAATTCTGACCAAATTACAAGGAAATGATAACACCCCCAACGATCGTGTCGCCCGAAAACATAATCTTACTTAGTCCCCAAAGTTGTTACTAAAATTGTGAAACCAAATAAACAGTCATCATCATTAACTACCGGCTACATGAACTAATTAATCTGACGAGTTTAGTTGCCATGGTAATGTATAAAAACTTCGACTGGAACTCTCTTGTGTCGTTGTCGACTTGACTTAATTGTGTTTGTTATATATGGACCCCGTGCGTGACAGGACGTGACTATTTTTACATTAGAAACACAAACTATTCTTAAATGTAATCTTTAGATCGAAATAAACAAAACAAAACAAAAATGTAACAAACGGTTCTCCAATTATAGAGGCGGATTAAGATGGTCGATGATAGATTTATACGTGAACCCTGGTCCTGAACAGATACTGCATTGTGCCCCCCACTTACCACTTGTTGGGAATTATCCATTTCTGGTTGTCAGAGAGTAACATTGAAATTGATTTTAAAACTTTTTATGGAAATGTCTTTTCCAAAAATGCCTATTACATATAGCAAAAACCGAATTCATCGTAGCCCGTAATTGCACAAAAGAATCCCGTTGAAACTTTCAAAATTAATTGTGGAAGCTCCCCCCCCCCGAAAAATAAATATCCGGAATCCCATGTATAGCATGGATCCTACTAGATCCATGGTATAAGTTGACCCCACCCTGAAACACAATAGGATTTTATGCGTTTTTTTAAATTAATTGTGGAAGCCCCCGCCCCAAACACAACAACAACAACTTCCCAATCCATTGTATAATTACGTTGACCCCACCCTGAAACACAATAGGGTTTATTGTGCCTATACATGTTGGCTTACAATATTCGATTAAAGTCTGATTGAATGGGGTCATAGAACCAGGCAAAGACCAGTTTCTTTCAAGTTCACTTCATTGAATTATTTCTTTTGAAATAAATAGTGCCCATTTGACATATTCACTCTTGCGTTTTACATGGGTTTAGTGAGTTATCTTTGTCTTCCAGTTTCACCTTAATGGAGAAACCTTTGGCCTGTTTTCACAGTGCATTCGTAGCGTTAGGGAAACCTAGAAAGCTCCAACTTTCGAAAGGTATTGACCTTTAATCAATTCTCAGCTCTGCAGAAAAAAAAACACAGAATGACAAGCGGGTTGCAGGCGGAAATATCTCAGTTCCTTTTCTACACAAGATATTGATGGCAGCGAGTTCTGCATGGGTTTCAGATATAGTCCGGCTGTGTATATTCGGCCATTTTTCTGTGGTATGGACTTGAGATCACACGTATTCCGTCGATTGCATGTATTTTTGCATGGAGTAAAGGATATATTACCAGTGATATTGAGAATGTAATGGATGTCCTGCCAAAATACACCACACCGTAATTATGGAGGAACGTAATTATCATGAAACGAGAAGCGGCGATGGTAAAGACGTGCTTGTCGAATGGAAATCCTGTTTAATGGAAGATGAGGAATGGTCTCTTCCGCGCGTACGAACTCCGTCGGTCGCTAGGGGTAACGGTTTCTGTTCAAAGCAACATCAACATCCTTCCGTAGTGCGTTCTCCGTCTTCCCCAACGTACAGTTTTTGCAGCTCTCGCCTCCGTTGGGTAAACATAGTGGAGCAGCTGCTACTGGGAGTCACAAATTCTCACAGTCCTGTGAATGCATTGTCTGCGCTCCCTCATACAAAGAAAGAACTGTGTAACGTCAATGGGGAAGTAGTAAGCAGACGACAGCTTCGTCGAAGGAATCGCGATACTCATCACGCAAATGAAATATCTTTTATATCAGTTGCTCACTTTCCGCTAGGGCGAAACGGACGTGTATTTGAGACCAGCTTTCCTGTAGACGAAACTGACGAAGGCGGAATATTTGCTACAGACCACACAACAGTGACAACACTGTCTTCACCAGCATCAACATCAGTGATTCAAACACAGGATTTAACCAGTAACTATTCTAGCAGTGGTGTATGTTGTAAGAAAGATTGTTACCGCACTAGCGAACGTTTCACCAGCTTCTTCGCCATGCCTGTCCCGGAGAGTTTCAGATCGACCTGGAGTACTGAACACGTCCCTTCCCTCCACATTTCTGCCTCGCCGGATAAACTGCAAAAACTCAAGGAAATACGACGAGATGATAATTACAATATCGAGGTAGGAGTAATAGGCTTTTAATGCTCCCGAGATACTACCTTCTCATTTCATCTTTCTTCCCAAATTCCAAATGTCGTATTGGCCCTATTTTTTTCGCCAGGCACTTCAACCACTGACATGACAGAGCGAAGTGTCTCAAAGATAAAGATCACCATGATCACGTATTTCAGTCATTTTTCCTGATCTGGACGTAATGCATTTTCAGCCATTACGTAACAATTATCAGCTTTTAAAGGAAGAGTATTTTCAAAATTTTACCTTTTTCCTCATTTGATTTGAAATTAGTATTTTATATCCGTTCATAATTTTCATGTCACCATATCATCTTTGTTGATATACCTGTCAGACGATGATGTATGACATATAGTTGATGTACTTTCCACCGACTGACTGGATAATATAGATGCACATTGTACTAATCAGAGAATTTATTCTCTGTACTAATCAGATGATTTATTCTGCAGACACAAACTCAAATTTTCCTTTTGCTCTTGTATATCATATAGAGTTATGCGGAAGACACTTTTCACGCAACACAGTGACAATAGCCTTTGGATGCAATCTGCATTTGCTTTTATTTACTCAAATCATGGACCTACGCTCAAATTTCCCAGTGATCGGCGGTACTGTCTAAATTCTAAAGGTTATATTGATTAATTCATATGAAATGAAAAGTGGAAAGAGGTACTAGGTACTATTCCCAGCCATAGATCCAAGTTCAGTTTTAATCGTTTTGAATCGGTTGAACGGTTACGAAGATCATTGTATTCACAAGAGATTAATCGGGGTGCATGATTGCATTTTGATTTGGATGATCGGATTGAGATCTAAATGAAGCTTACATCTTAATACAAACGTCATTCAGTCATATCAGGACTATACTGTTCAATGATGAAAACTTGAACAAATATGTATCCTGTAGAATGCATTAAAGCGAGAAACGAAGAAAACCCGACGCAGGACAATCTTTGCCCTAAAGTAATGACAGACAAAACACAATTCGTTTCCAATTGCACATACTCCCATGCACACCCTTACTAACATTCCATCCTCCGAATATTCTTCACAATAATTATGCAAAGTTCTGATGCAATGACCATCCTCATACTCATCATAATGATGACTTGATGACTGATGAGCACTATCAATTTTATTATATCATAACGTTATTGTTGATATCACCATCATTATCATATTTCTTTATCCTTATCATAATCATCCTCTCTCTCTCTTGCAGTAATAATCGTCCACATACTCATGATAATAACCATTGTAACTTTAATCGTTATATATCGTGTTTGGTCACTTTGGTGCATGGGAACCATCATAATCAATGACCTATACCATACAGGCTTACTTTTATTTATTTACTTCTTTAACTCTCTTTGCCTTTCCTTATTTGATCATTTATTCATTCATTTGTCATTTATTTGTCATGTTTATCTGTATAGTTTTATTTACACCCGGATCTACGATTTAAGCCATGAAGGAAAATTAATTAGGAAAATATCACATCTCATCCGACGTCCACGATATTTTTTCTTCAGAATTCAGATGGAAAGCAAATACGAACGATTTCGACATCTGTCCCCTTGTTTTGGATGACTTATGACTTCACTCGATGACACTTTGTCAACTTTTAAAGTCTTAAAGGCAAATTCTTTCTGTCATATTAAGGAAGATGACGTCCAATGAGTAACGTGTTTTGGGATTATTCTCCTCTCACTCATGCATACTCACAATCAGTGATACACCTACCGATATTTAAGAGGTGATTGATATGTCAGAATTATTGTATTTTTACACTGCTTTCTAGTCACCTATATGTTTTTTTTTATTTAAAAAAGATTGTTAAATTGTTCCGAGTGATCTACGTAAGATATTGTGACAAGCTAGGTTTTATTTGTAAGTTTTTGAAAACTTTTTTTCTTTCTCTCATAAAGGTCTGACTCATATAGATAAGCTCATTTCGATTTTTTTTTTTATGGATGCTTTTAAAAGTACCTCGTATAGTGTATCGATGCTTGCTATTATAATTACAATATTTTGCGAATTACTTCATCATGATCATGCACCACCACCCCTATTCATATCAATACCTTCGGCAATAACAACATTATCATCCCATTTTGTATCGAACGATACAAGCTTAAATCTTGACTTTGTCAATGTTATTTTCGCGGGGAGATAATTTTCATGGATGTTGCCAATTTAATAGCGACAGCGATGTTCAGATGCTGACAAAAACGATAAAGTTATCGAAGATGTTTTGGTTTCGCTTTAGTTTTAGATATACGAGGTATACGTCATCAGGCAGTGCGACCGCAGTCAACAGCTCACTGTCAAAACAGCGGTGTATGTCATTATTAGCGGTTTTATCGTATTTTGTCTGCGGGTTTTGTGGAATATTATGTTATTTAGGTCTGATATGAAATAATCAGACTTACCAGCCCTTAAACCATGCAAAGTTTAGTAAGTGATTTCCATTGACTGATATGATAGCCAATCAGATTGCGAGGATTGTCAGTGGCTTATAACAATATTCAGTGAGTTTTGTTTCATGACATAAGCCAACTCTCCAGCAAGGTCGTCATTGTGACCTTGGGTATAGAGTTGACAGAGGGGGGGGGGGGGGTGTCACCAATCAGAAATTATATGAAAGAAAGGATAACTGTCGATCACACTTCACTTTTTTCTTCCATTTTTTAAACATCACGTTTTGCCTCGATCATACTTTTTCTTTTTATTCATAATTTAGACCCCCTGTTTCAAACTTCATTGAAACCAACACCACGAACATAACGAATTCAATGGATAGGCCTAATATCTGAATTTGATCGAGCAGAGTGATGACATAACAAAAACTGCATGTTGACGTATTTATTGTTTGCTTGAAGTGAATCAATACAATTTTTATGATAGACGAAAAATACAAAAAATCCTTATTTGATGTGAATGTATCTACAAAACATTTGTCTTTTATTATCAAAATCATAATGATAGACGTTTCGTAAGTAGTTGTCGATGGTCATTGCCTCCTTTTATCGAAGTACAAACAAATGATAGGAAGAGGTGCTTCTGTATTTATTTAGGTAATGGACTAACGGTCAGAAGTTCATGATAACCTTGGACATCCTTGGTCAAATCATGGATCTACTATACACGCGATTTGTATAGGCCTATACAGCTTATCGTACGAAGGTTAGGGTTGTGCTATGAATACATTCTCATCATGATGTTTAGTACCAAATGGCATAATGTATTTTCCATCAAATCATGTCAGCACAGTCTTCATTTTTTGTGATTGTTTATTAATTTGACCTTATATAGCTATATTTGACCGTCATCCCTGTATCAAAATATTAATTCGATTTATTGCAAGACAGCTGAATATTGTTCTCTATGAGATGGGCGTGGCCTATTAAAGAATCAGGCAACGTGGGAGGTCATATTCGACCATCTGTGGTCTTTTTCGTCATTCTTGTCAACGAGCAATACTATTCCTCCATAGATCTACATAACAATATTTGAAATGAGTTTCGGTGTGCACTTAATCGTTATTTAAGGGTGTATTGATGAACATTGTGATTGATAGGCTCATTGAAAATTTGAAATAATATCTTTTGAAGATCAAGCGTTTTAACATTTTGACGATGAATGGTTTTCGAAACGAAGTTGCTTTGGCAAGCCGCCTGTCACACAAAAATGCCCAAATTTACCCAGTCACTTGCAAGATGATGGAATGCCTCAATTTTATGTCAGTTTTGGAGTTGAAAGCTAATAATGGGTGATACAATATAGGTCTAATCAAATACTCAAATCATGTTTACCTTCTTTCTCTTGTACCGATCTCCCTTAAAATAGGAATCCCTCGATTTCATGTGAAGACAAATGCCTTTTAAAAAACGTGTATAAGGCAAAAATGCTGTATGGTTGTTATGTTTATTGATTGTTGCTATGTGCACTTTGTTGGATTAAAATGTCATTTTTGTAATGATCTGTGAATGTTGAAGTCAGAGCCCTTCATCATTATGTTTGGGAATAGATTGAACCTTTCATAGCTCAGTCGAAGAATTTTTAGGCCTATCTGGTATTCTACAGTCATTTCTGTCGTGTCTATGTTATAATGTGCTCAGATGCTTTCTGGTAGTGTAAGTATTGTTAAGAATGACAAGTTTCATGAATATCTACTTTTTTTAAGATATCGTGATAGTCGTGTATAATCATGATAATATACAGCATAAGTGTGTATGGTTCATGATCTTTAATCTTATTTTATTGCGATGAATGACCGAATTGGCCCATTGATATACACCGTAGTTCTAATCTTTATCTTTTTGACAGAACATAGACTTTGAGTTGCGTTTGAAGGTCAAGAACAATTTCTCGTAATAATTTGGTTATCATAAAGTCAATTGAATTACGTTTTGATTTTTTATCTCCTTGTTATTCCGTAATAGATGTATAATCGGAATGGGTATAGTCTGTGTAATTTATGATCAATTACAACTGCTATATTTTTATTCTTTAGCATCTGAAGTTATTTTTATAATTCCCGTTTGCTCGAGCATGAAATATTTTATGTCAAGGTTGAAATGTTTTGCCGTGACCTTGATGATTTCCAATATTTTATTTTTCATTTTATTTTAAAAATAGCTTTAAAAAGGAGCGAACCGAGCGTAGCGAGTCGATAAATTGCACCTTTCTCTTTTGAACAATACTTGTGATGTTTGTTTTTGTTTTCTTCGATGCCATTCCACGTGTAGACGATAATGTCACGTACAAAATATCTTTGGCCAAGTCATGGTATACCATCATTATAAGAGGAAGACTGGTCGTATGTATTATAAGTAATCTATTTAATGTTGATTTCTCTCATTTTTCTTCAAAATTCAATATGCCAGTTGCTTGGCGGGGGACCTTTATTGTATCACACCTGATCAAAGCTTACTCCCCATGTGGAAACAACAGAAGCCATTTCTTTTATCAAATTCTTAAAAGATTCAATCTGTCTTAGTCTTGAAAGAACAGACTCCAAATTTTCTAACATGTCACACAGTACAATAATCCAAGACCCAATTGCGTACAGTCTGACCACTTGTTTCTTTCGACCAACCGAGGACAGGGGGCCAATGTAGTATGCCTATAAGATTTAAATTTGCAAACTATACTGTCACATTATTGTCTGTCCTCATTAAACACAATCTTCACAGCAGTATATGCTGATTCTAAATTTTGACACGCGGGGGTGTTGGCAATCACAAAAGTTATTGGGTAAACATATTCGTTCGAATGTCAATATAACTACTGTATTTGAGTAAGGTGCGTGTGTATATTTAAGACAAATATTCACCTTGATTGGTAAAAATGGGAACTATACAGGCTGGTGTCACATCGTGTCTGTTCTTCTTTTGCACATTTTGGTTATCTATTGTAACCAATTGGTATTGAAGGCGTCGGGTATACTAGGTTTCCAAAACGAATACAAACCATGTGAAAAGTAAATAAAGTGCAGATTGATAACATGATGGAATAGAATGTCACTCAAAATGAAGATATTGTACAATAATTATTATGTTTTAATTGTTGACAAAATGACTTTCAAAAAATCAAACCTTTATTCTTAAGAGAGTGAAAGAAAGAAACAAAAATTAGACAAACAGTTGAGAAAGAGGGGATGAAACGGAAAAAATACATAAGGGGGAAACAGAGGCAAGGCAAGAAATATATGGAAGGATTAGCTATGTTTGGAGGTGGAATCATTATCATTGTGAATTGGGTAACATTGCGTGCCAAGTAGCTATACAATATTACTTTGTGACTTTTGAATTATTTGATTATCATTTGCTGAAGGCAGTCTAACGTTTCTTCAAAGATAAATCCTCGAAATTATGAAAGGAGGAAATATTTTGACTATTATGATGGTGGAAGGGAGTGGAAAGCCCCGAAAATTAAAGAAAAAACATACAGAAAGAAAAGCAAAGGCCAAGGATTTGAAGGCTTTATTGAATAATAAGTTCATGGTATTAGAACTTGAAGAGGAAATTGTATTCAATAAATCCCGGATTGAAAGTCAACAACAGGTGCCGAGTTTGTTCCCAAGTATGAAAGAATGGTTTGTATTATTGATGGGGTCGTTCTCATTTAGAAATAATCCACATAGCCATAATCGGACCTAACTTGGGATAAAATATACTGTATAGTCATGCACGATTGTCACGTCTTATGGAATATTCATGATATTCAACAATGTTTAAGAAAGCTGAGGTGATGTTCACTTACATATATATTTTACTCTGTCATAAGTGGATTTATTCCAATTTTCATTTTGTTTACTTGTATGAAGACCCACTCCTCTGGTATCACAATCACAGAAAGTCCACTTTCTATTTCGAATCGAAAAGTTTGAGGTCCGAACAAGTCCCTGGGAAGCCTGTTCAAGCAAATGGTTTCTCATTCTTTTCTCGTTATATTGTAATATTTATCCAAATGATTTTGCGTGTGGTGTGAACAGGAACTGTGCTTCGATTTTTATCACCGAAATTTCAATGCGGATTTATGAAGTTATTTGGGCTTGCATTTTGTGCGCTTTTGTTGAGCAGGTATTGATGTGGCAGCGAATTGCCTCGTCATGCCTGAGGACTACTAGTATTTTAACATTTTTAAAGTGGTTTGTTTGATATTTTTTTCACCGTATTTCTTTTTTTCCCATAAAGATCACGTACACTATTCAATTTTGTTGCGCATTGACTTGTTTGCGGATGGGAAGTGTAATATAAGTTAAAACTGCTTATTTAATTTAAAAATGATGAGTCATTCCAGAACGACGGCTAAAAACGGTTCGTTCCACCAGAGAGTTGACTACTCCCAACTCCCTATCATGATGACCATCACTGGCGGGTCCGGGGGGGGGCATGATCCGACCCGTACCCCCTCCCCTTGAGGGGCACAATCAAAATTTGTAATGTAAATTTGCCGTTCTAACACAAGTGAAATTACCTTTTGGGTGAAAACATCTATTTTTTTTCTCTTTGCTTTTCAAATCCCCACCCCCTTGGAAAATCTTGGATCCTCCCCTATAAATGACGATAGAAAACAAAATGGTTGACACGGCCAGAAAATCGTCAATTGAATCTTTCGAAAGGGACGATAGAAAATGAACTGGATTGAAATTTGAAGACTGGCGACGGTAAGAAAATGACGTTACAGCAGCTTGTTTTCTACCGTCCACCAGAAAAACAAGTTATTTATAAGAGGTTTCGTCAAGGAGGGAAGAGTGATGGGGTGGGGGTCGTCTCCTCTCGGTAGATCCATCATAACTATGAATATGATGTATGATCTGGGCGGGGGAGGGGGGGGGGGGGCTAACATTTCCCAGAATCGGAAAGCAGATTCAATATCCTGCTCCGATTTCCTCTCGATGGTTGATTTGTATGTTACCATGGTAATTGATGAAAAGCAATGTACATGTTCGATGACAGCAGAGACGAGACGGGGATGAAGACGGGGGAGCAATTCATTTCATTTTGCTATGTTTCATGTTTGTTTTTTGAAGATAAATTTATGTGCCCTTTTCACAGTTACATATTGATGAGAAATTTATTCGTACAAGGGGGAATCTAAAGTTGAAGTATGCTGGAAGCCTGGAAGGTTTAAAGAAAACATAAGAGAACAGTCAAAACGCAAAATAGCAATGAAATATCCTGTGAATTCTATAGATTCATTTTTTTTCAATAAATCGTCATCAAATTATAATGCTTACCCGCATGTTATGTGTAACACTAATAAGGAGTAACGGATTTTACGTTTTCTGAGTAAGTGCTAATTTCATCATTCAATTTCTTGTATCTTTTTCTTAAATCCATCCTTTTTGTCCACATGTCACAATAAATACATCATTGTGTACGATTAAAATAACGTTTCATCGAATTATGGAGATATCAAGGCGGCAGCACAATAGCACCATTTGTTTTCGCCAATTTATCTGAGTGTTACTGACTCTCTTTGTGAGTGCATTTATGAAAAATATAACCCTAGCAATGAAAGTCCAGTCAGATTCTCTTTCGCTTTCTTCGACCTATTTTGAAACCCGATTACAAAGCCTGGAGTAAGCAATTCCCAAAGTCACCTTAAATAACAACAAAAAGTTTGAGAAATTCCCCAGACCCTCGTCCCACATACAACGCGCCAACCTTTTCTTGGTAACTATTTTTACGACACGATCTTCTAATTGGAGTCTCAAAAGTTTGCCAGGAGCGTCACCGTTTTGATGGAGATGACCACATTTTTGACACGAATTCTTCAAAACTCTGGAGAAATTTTAGACGGAAGGAAAATATCACTTTTGAAATCCCTCGGAGGGGAACAATAATTGCACAGGGAATTTAGATGACTTAATTCGTGCAAATTCTATTTTTCATTTTGTGAATAGAGGGTAAAGCTGATATGAATAGACTTTGAATCTGATATCTATTGTGCTTTGTTCATTGGAAAAGTGGCTTTTACCGATTGAGAAATGTTATGATTACTTTCGTAGAAGCAAACAAGGAATATGAATTTAAAACGACTTAAGTGCACTAAGCGTGAAACGGTTGGATACCCGTCTTAAGTGTATTTATCCTATCAATCTCAAGTATGGAAAGCTAGCGACGCCATTTTCATCCTTTCAAATTGTGATTAACAAATCATGCGTTGCCATCACACTTTGAAGACGGGGCCAAGGGTATCACACATTTTGACATTTCAAACTTTTTATTAACCGTTCGATAGAAAATTAAATCTCATTCAGAAAATAACACGTTTCTTTTCGCCTTCACACTAACTCATTTTTGTTTACGGTATATTTATGGTCATGGAGGTAAGAAGGATGTGAAAACCTATGATGGTGATTTTAGAGATTATTTTGGTTTATGTTTTTCACCCGTCTTAAATATTAAAAAAGAATGAATATTAATTTGTGTTTTATAGTTTCAAATTAGAATAGTAGTGCTCCAGTTATTTCCCTGTGTTTATTGATAAAATGAAGAATATTTGTTCAACTATCATGACGAATATCGTTTGTGATTTTTTTATTATTATCATTTCTCAAGAATATTACTTAGACTTTTCCAATTCCTTCTAATAAATAGATCTCCCTTTTTTCTCCCGGTAGCCATTTAGCTGGAGCATTATACGGATTAAATAAGTTTGGCATTCCTGCCAATCTAATATGTGCTATTGTAAAATTGCCAGTGCGCTCCCCCCCCCCTCCACTTCTCGCGTGTGTATATTTTCTATTGGCAATCAGCATGTGGGGGCATTAAGCAGCACACATTAAAAATTGGCTTTATCAATCTGGGTCAACAACAATTGGTTATGAGGCTGTTATTCGAAGTCGTTTTGACTTTGTGTTAGATCCTGACGTCAATAATGTCTAAAATTTGCTGGAAGGCTAATGACTTCGTTTGATGAAAATAAATGAACTAAAACGATTAAGTCCCCGATTTGGCCCACGATCGGCTGTACATGAAATGCTCATAACCATGGAGCTATTACAGATGTAATAGTTCCATGGTAAAACCATATCGGTCCATGCTCAAACGTGCATGAGTGAAACGACCAAAGTGAAATATAGAGATTTAGAAAATAATTTTTAGCATGATCATTTATCTCTTTTTACTGTGGCAACATATTTCTTGTGTTTGTACTCTGTGGAAAGATATTAAGTAAGTTAACGTGAATTCACCAACTCAAATGCATATTGAAAATAATGATTTTTTTTTCAAAGAATATTTGGTATGTTAAACTACATTACATTAACCAATTAACCCAAATGTTTTTTTTTTTTATTAATGATTAGTGAGGCATCCACTCTGAATTATAAGCGAGTACCCAACCCTTTGCCCATCTTATTGATATGATCATCATTTAGGGCCTATTATAAGCATATAAGGGACAGTCTGTATCCAACAGGCACACCCTTGTACTTGTTTCTCTTTGAAAGTTGTATCTACGAATTATAAAATAAATATATCACGCCTCACATACTATATAACCATACATCATCATCGTAATCAAATAACTCGTCATGATCAAATAGCTCACGGTGAATTTCTTGTTTATACATACACTTCTGCTCCTAAAACATGGTTTATTTTATGTCAACACGATGTCAGACATCAAATTTACTTTTAGTGTCTCACCAGCCACCTTTTGTCACATAAAAAACGCTGTAATTTGACAATAACAGCCCGCACCCCTGTTCTCATGGCCCCGTATACAAATCCGAAATTGCATCCATTTTCAGAATGATTCATAACTTATGAAAAGGAAAGGAAAACAGCCCTGTCTACCACGAACAATAATTGTGGAGGAAGCTTTTTTCATTTTTTTTAGAAATTGCAAACACAAAACTGGATTCGATAGAAAATGGTGAATGTCGCTCATATCTCCTTTTTGTGATTGAAGTTAACATCTTTAGAAAATACCCTGTCAGAAGAAGAATGAGGTATGCAAAAGGAGTGTCACCCATCTATAGGTAGACGACAATGGACAGTTTTTAGAAGGTTGAGAAAGTGCACCTGCTTCTATACCATTGCATTCAGGAAAACGGAAATTCAGTCCATCTGGAATGATGGCCAGTAGTGGCGCCTCCATATCATAGGTCGGGTTTATAAACTTGCCAAACTAATAGATGTATTCATTTGCTATTTCATTGATTTACGAATGATCAACAGTATTGGGTATATATAGGCCTATGGGTAATAATAATTGTTGCTTAATCCTTGAGCTTTAAGTGATTTGGTTGCCTAATACGTAATTATTATCGGATTGGAATTAACATTTAAAATTCACCTTTACGTTCGAGTATGATTAATTCAAGAGAAAGGCTGTGGTGTCGAACCAGGAAGAATAATTCTTAATATACCTTATTACTGTTGACATTTCATTGAATACTTTTATTCCTTGTTTGCTGACCCATTCATCACCAAAATGAGAGATAATAGTCGAGAGATATTTTTGACTTCCATTTCCTCTTCGCAGAAGTATGCTGAATGTGCATGATTGCTTTTAAAAGACCGCAGATCCCATCGCGAAAAAATGTACTCTATACATGTTTTATTTACACTTTTTGTGATTCAAAATAATATAACACAGTGGTTTGTAGGGACAGTGTTGGATTGATGCGTCACACTTTTTGCCCCCCCCCCCACACACCGTATATTGTTTCATGTTTCATTCGAGAATGTAATGATTACATTATCACATATCAGGATATAGGAATCATTTTCTATTGCTCTTTTGGAATGTTAACGAGATAATAAATGATAATTTGTTGTTTTTATGGACTTTGGTCGCCTCAAAGCCCTACTTTATTTAAAAGATATGATACCTTTCAAAACGTAAGTAGCATCCCAAGATCTGTCTTTATCAATCGTGATTGTAATGTAATATGAGCATGGACCTATTTGTATTAGGTCCATGCTCTGAGTGATACTAGCATACTTGCCTCCAATGACTACATAATCCGTCTTGGAACAGTAATTGGGTAACCATGGCAATTTGTTATGAAAATCGCGGCTCAATATCGTCTTCAAATTTATTTCACTATTTATTTCACTTAGGCCTGAAATTACATGACATGTTGCAGTCTTCGGCGAATATATAAAATATTACAAGCAGTATACGAGGGCAAACTCAATAAATTTATACTGCATGGCTGTAGCAAACCATTCTTGCTTATACTCCTTGCTTCATGGTATATAAACCAGTTAATGAATACCCTTATACTGTATGTTTTTAATCGTTATGAGTTAAGTGTTAAAATTGTTACTATACTCCTTGTTCTATAATCATGATGAAATTAGAAATGATAAGTGGGGGAGTACTAAGGAACGGGTCTACGACTTCTGTTTTTTCACTTTTCAGCATATCATAATTATTGCTAAAAATCAGATAAAATGATAAAGTCCCCGATAAAATGGAGGTCCCAAATTTCATTGGTATAGTTTTATGCCCTGCCTTACGCCCGATTGCCTCTGTGTCAAATCCAATTCACTTCTGTCTTCTGGATAGGTCACCAATGACAATTTATTTTATGACCGTGAACTTGTTGTGACTGTGGCCGGTTCAGGTTGATGTGCGGGTCAAAAGTTTTACAGAGCATCATGAAAAAAAAATTTGCCTCGTTCGCCTCGTTGTCTGGGCGTTAACGTCGCTAACCCCTGACCCACAGAGTATGAGGTATTACCCGTTTGGGGATGCAATGATTTCCTGAATTTGAAATGAAAGTATCAATCTATTTCTAAGGCTTTGAGAGAAAAGTGTGCATAAGATTTTTTTTTCATTCATAAATTGAGATTTTATTGTTTTTTTGTTGTCCATGTCTCTCCGCGTTTCCTCGATGCGCAATGGCATTTCAAGTTTAATTTATTTAAGAGATCAGATAAAATACATATTACATAAATAGACGATGAATAACAATGTACATCAAATAAGTTATAGAAAATGAGGAGCGAAATGGCCAAAAAGGGAATATACCTTGTGATAGACCAACCTTTACAAAAATAGCTTAAATGCAAAAACAAGGGGGAATTTATTGTGGTGTACAAGGGGGGTGGGGGGCTATATGCTTCCAATTTCCAATTTGAACTCCATTATACAGTTATACTATTGACCAATTTGGTTTTTAGCGTGGTATTCTAGTATGATTACTTTGTTGTAAACTCTTGACTTTCGTCATTTTGGGGCGTCATTCATTTTTAACCACACTGGGTTCAGCATCCCCGAAGAATAATAAAGCAGTAAGTCGAAGAAAACAAAATAACAATGCACCGTCACTCCGTTTATGTTTTTTTTAAATCAAAATTTAATTTTGTTTTTGTATCATTTTTAAACAGGTTAAACATGTTAAATGATCGAAGAATAAATGGCTCCAATTATTAACTGTCTGACACTGTGTGGCCTGATTTTACGTCAAAATTGACTAAAATAAACAATTTCCGTCAATATATCACGTCCAGACAGCATTCGAACCCGATGACATTTCTGAGAGAATGAAACGGATAATACTGATTCTAGAGCCAACCTTATAGTTTATCATGCCTCGTTATAATGTTATACCCATGCCTGTGATAGATATATCAAATGTATTATTTCCTTCTGATTTTCATTTAGAATCGGTTCGCACTTGACTCTGAAAATATGAAACGGGCCCCAGAACTTGATCTTCAGTTAATTTATTAGCCTTAATTTTTAATGGGAATTGGGCATTTTTGCATGAAAATATTAGTATTATACATGTTATAGGTTTCATCAATTTATTTAAATCAAAGTAGATTAGACATTTTTCATGCCATATTTCTTGGTCGCTTAGTTCGCTTGCAGACTTTTTTGTAAATGGCGAGCCGTAAAGTAAAAATATTTGTCTCATTATGCCAATTAATATTTTTCTTTGGATTTGTTTTAGGCCTTGTTTAAAATCGTTTTTATTTTAATTGTTAATAATCTTTATGATTAATTTTCAAGGTTTTAAAATAAATATTTTGTGTCCAAGGTTGCAAAGTGATGAAGACAGAGGTTGTGATCAAGGGGTACATTTTTCCTTGAAATTATGAATACCCCCCCCCCCCCTCCTCGAAAACGACAAAAAAAAGAAAAAGAGAGAAATCGCTGCCCCTGATAAAGAATAAAGCTAAATGTTAACGATAATGGTGGATTAGTGCAGGATATCCTCGTATTATATCATCTGACCATTGCCCTATATATGATCTGATTAAGGAGCGTGAACTGCATTGACAGTGAGGTATATCTCCCGAAGACAATCAAATATGATTCGCCCTTGATTGTAATTTCCGTTAATTTCATTTCCATCTTCCTGGTGATGGCTCTTGGTTCGTTGTCCGAAGATAGATCGGTTATGAAGTCACGTTTTTCTTTGTACCCTTAACAGTCTACTCAATTCTGCGTACATGTTTATAGACAGTACTTTCTAATCAGACGACCCTTCATAATTTCTACGAAATTAGTATTTTGTCGAGAAAGACAAATAACTAAAAAGACTAAATAAAGTTATAAATAAAAGTTTGTATGGGGTTAGGAAAGGGATGATGGTCGTTTCGTTTTGTTACACGTCGTATATACAAAAATAAAGTTTGAATGACGCTTAAGTACAAGCTTTACTATTCTGAAGTTCATGACAACTAATCCATACGATTTATCAGTTCCTCCGTAAAATCCAGTAGTAATAACTTGGGAAATCGGTTTGTAATTGATGACTCCTATCCTAGAAGCACTCCAGTCGCGATGATGATGGGGGATGAAATGGCGCAGAGCTTCAGAGTTTCAGAGCTATTTATAAAAATCAGTTCATTAAGTGCATTAGGAAATCCGAAGTAGAATAAGGACTAGGAGCGTCGTATGATGGAGGGGGTAAGAAAAGCGGGATTGGGAGAGGGGCACATGTGTGGACAGGTTATCAAAAATAGAATTCATTACTTTGATAATTAACGTGTATTCATAAAAACATGCATTTGTTTTTTATATTATAAAGGAAAATGTATTGACGTGTGTGTGTGTGGAAGGGTGTGTGCGTGTGAGGGGGGGGGGGGTTCGCTAAAAAGAAAAAATCAATAGTAAAAGAAATTTTGAAATAAAGACTTGTAGAAGTTTTCATTGTGCCATGTATGGACTTACAACGAAATGAAACCCTTGCACATTCCCCAGCCTTTTCCCCCAAATCGTTTTCACTTAGGTCTCCTGTTCAGTTCAATTGAGATGTTAAATTGGGTATCCTGTGCGGTGAATTACAAGGATTGAAAATCAAATTAAAAATTTTCCCATGGGTAAAGGGAAAATCACGTGTTTTCCTCCCTCAGCTTGCAACTTTAGAAACATGCAGAGCTTTCCTGCTGTCAGTTGCTGCATTTCTAGATATTGACCATGTCTTCTCATAATCAGTGATAAGTTGCATTTTTTAATGATTTTTTTTAAGAATAAAGGGCCTTGCAGAGTACAAGACCACATTTTATGTCGTAAATTTAGACCATTATTTTTTTATTCTTCTGTTAGTCTTTCGGATTTAATTATAGATCAATGCATTACTTCAACAGATGTAAACCGAGTTTCACTTGCAAAAACTATGAAACCATTATTTTCGTGATCCTTATGTTATGAATGTGTGAAAATTGGAAACGACGTAGGCTTACAACATACCCTTTTTTGGATACTATTCTACATTTCTAATCGCCTTTCCTAAATTCTTCTCCACCCATTTTGATGCATCGATGAACGAGTAAAATTCGATCAAAAAATGGACAGTGGATAAAGCGGGACGACCAGACGCTTTCAAAACATTTTACATTCTCTGTTTTCTTTCACTTATTTCATATCTCTCATAATGTAAAATTCAGTTGCAGGGGACACTGAACTGTAAGCTCCAATATCAGTCTTCTTATTCCTTTGTTGGCAGCAAATATAGTATAATTAGATTCGCCATGTTCGTTTTGTAATTATATTTTTGTCGGAGGTGAACTTTGACTTAGGTCGTTGAACCAGAGAATTGACAGTGCAGTAGTCACAGCCATCAAGTCCATCATGGTTGAACTTGTTTTGTTGATACGCTGAACATTGTCTCTTCTGATTGTTTTAATCATCATAATGAGAAAATATTATGCCAATACGAATATGCCAAATCACAAAATCTTATGCTGCTTTCTGCTAACTTGCCACCGAGAGAGGGCGCTTACTGAATAAACTCTAACAGTCCTGCAAAACGTTGTTGAAAATGCAGACAAACAAAAATATAACTCCATCAAAAGCACTTTTACGTGCAAAAGTCTACGCATTTTACAGTAAACTCTTGTAAAAGAATCCTAAAATCGTTGTATTTGGGACGGTAGGCTCATTTGATGAAGAATGACAGACTATCCTTCAGGATTTGTTTTTATGGCGCAGAAATAATGCAATATATTTTTTACAATACACAATGACTTTTCGTTAGATACTGCGGCTTTTGGAAAGCAGTTGTGAAAGAAGGAACTGTTTACTCAATCTTAATATTACCTTTAGACCTGCAAACATAGCAAAGTCATTTAAAGGTTTGGAATATAACATTGCTTAATGCGTGCAAGAATGTTATGTCCTATTTTCGCGCCAAAACACAAACAAACAAAACTCAAGAGGAACATCGTCCAGAGAGTCACGTCTCACTTTGAGTAGAATCAGGGAACTTCCTTCTTAAACGTCCTCTTAGGACCAGCCTCAGGGGCTTGCCAGAAGATGATGAAAGAGAAGGATGAGGGTAGCGGGGAGGGGCGAAATATTGCAGGGGATGGGTCGTTTGATAACATCGACTGGGAAGAGCATGGCAATTTGAACTCTGGTGTGTGTATGCATCGGGTGTTATAAGAGGTGCGAAATATCGAAAAATAACAATATCAATTTGCCCTTGTTTTCATTTTTTTCTTTTAGAATTACCTTCTTTACATCAATACACTTGTAGAACAACCTTAAGTGTAATAAGATGGCTATTTGTTTTGATTTTTTCTCTCCAAAATATAAAGTTGTGAATATAGGGTCAACCCACGAAAATGCATATCTGATGCGACTGGTATATATACAAGTTGACCCTATTCTCATCAGTCACCGATCGGTTGTCATCTCGTAGGCCATGTAGGCTATACCAGGACACGACAAGACGCATCATTTATCTCATTAAAATAACACGTTAATGCATTCCTTTTGTACACACTGCATAGAAAAAATTGTAACCAGACCATAGATATGATAACAGTACCTCGACTGGTGTATGCACTGCTTTGATTGGAAAGGTATAGATATCATTTACTGTAAGTATAGTATACATCAACGAAATCGACTTAATTCGAAAAAAAAATGATCTTGTTAAAGCCATCTCCTTTTAAGAAGGAATAATTTCTGATCAATTGAGTTAGAATTGACGCAATTCACTTTCCTTTGCAGTCGTTGTTTCCATTGAGAATGGTCATTATTTTCATCAATACGTTCGCAAACACCATTTTCGATGTGATCCGTTTTTGGCGCCTTTTTGCTTAGCCACCCTGTACATTGGTATACGAGTTCCTTGTAAAAGCTACGCTGTCGTGTCTTGTATATGTTATGTCAGCTCTACTGTAAAAGGAATGTACGTTAATGATAGTTGATTGATGGCATGCCGGTTTACATTAATTGGGACCTTTCGCAATCTTCACCGACGCTAATTTTGGGGTCCCCTACACAAAAGTTATCGCTTAATCATACACTTGATTTTTAAGATTGATTGTACATTATAGTCAATAGAATCAAACGTAGAAAACTGCTGTACGATCAATGCTAAACTTTGTGTTACAGGGGGTTACAGGCCCTACAGATCTGCTTTTCGTGTGCAAAATCCTTTCCCGCGACACCCGCACTATACATACATGTATATTATGACTGATGGCTGGAGATATTCGAAATGTAGGACCTAAAATAGATTATGACATGGATAAGAAAGTGGTTTTTCAAACAGATCGAGTACATATTGAATGAGGAAAAACTTACTGAATGAACGCTTAGATATAGATCATTACACTCCATCGAATCGATATTGCATTTAATGTGGATTATTGGTGGATCACTGGCAATTGATTTCATGGGTCAGATCAACCTCTCTAGCCAAAACCATTTCTGTACACAGCATATATATGTACAATACGTTTAAGCACGGACCCTATAGGGTCCATGGTTTGAGCTAACGGGTTTCTTTGTTCTATTGTGTACGCCTTCTACACAAACGATATGCCTCGAGCACACGATGTGAGGGGCATTATGTTTTACATTCCCCAGAAATGGGGATTAGATTCAAATTCCGGGGGACCACTTCCATTGATGAGTGGATACCATGCGCGACAATGGAGTTTCGAAAAGCACCCTAAACAATGGAAGTAAGTCTTTTTCATATTATGAAAATGCATCTCTTAATTAGTATTTGGATTGTGACACCCTACAAGTATTGGATATGTCAGTATCCCTTTTTCAGCATTTTAAACATCGTTTTGACACCCTTATAACGCTACATAGGTCTATACGTAATGTACTTGCCCACTCTGTCCCCTTTTACGCGTGGTTGCTCTTGGTATCCATTAATCAATGGAAGTGGGCCCCCCGGGCGGCCTCTCGAGCTCGAGGAGGAATCAAATGTGGCTTTGGAAAGTCGTCCTCAATCGGATATATCGCTGTTACCATAGTAGCAACCAGAATTTTGCACACGAAACGCATATTGAACGTTTCCGTCGCAGATGCGAAACGAAAAAAAAATCTCATGTCACACAATTTGCATTGCCGGCTAGAGTTTTACGACGGGCCCAAAAAGTCTCTTCCAAAATCAGCTACCGTTGTAAATAGCGTTCGCGTCCTCAAACGAAAGGTCGGGAATATACAAAGACCCTCGCGGAAGATTATCTTCTGCTGCATGTAGCCGACGTAATGATTTTCGTGTTTCGTTCATGATGCGGCCTATCAGCGTGTATACGAAGACACAGATTTTGATTAAAGCTATCTCAAGAGCACTTACCAGATAATGGCTGATGATTTTAGAAATAAACAAATTCATTAGCACTTTGTGTTGCATATAGGATGCCAGCTATAACTCGGCGCTTGAAACAACTCGACCCCGCCGAAAAAGTGGATGCCGAAAATTATTGTCCAATATCGGATGGATAATTACTTTTTTTGACAAATGTTTGTATTGAAAATAAGTTAATTGCAATGTTTTCTTTTATAATTTTTAATTGATTTTTTTTTATTTTAGTATCAATCTTCCCAGGGTTAGGTTTAGGTTTTTACGATGGACAACTCGGCACCTATAAATTTTGGCCTGGACGCGTTGCTTAGTGCGAATATCACGATTGTGTGAATAAAATTATTCTCTTATTACATAATATATCGTCATTGATAGTATCAATAATTACATTAATTAAGTGCCCATGAGTTTTGAAAATGAATATGAAATTAAATTTTTTGAAGAAAAAAAATCATATGTCCCCCACCAACATTCTAGCATCGATTTCATAAGCCATGATAATCATGATTTTAGTTCAAAATTTGATATGAATTATTCTGTTAGAAATGAAGAGAACATCTGGAACTAGAATACCGTAATTACAGGGGGGGGGGGGCGTTTCTTTATAATACACAAGGATGTATAGGGTGCAAGGGCATGGTGACGATATTGCAGTGATGGGCGTTTCCTCTGTAGTTCCCCCGTGGAGTTGAATGTTGGGTGACGATTATGAATTGGTTGCATAGTGGCACAGCAGGTTTTAACATGAAGCGTCAGTAATATGAGCATAGGAGAGAAGGGGAGGGGAATTATTATTTTGACCCCCCCCCCCGGTGCACATTTAAGGTGGATTCACAATAAAATAATAGGTCTATATAGGTTTTGAAAAGTCGATGGACAGTAGTGTGCCCCTTTCCCCTGCCGGCAGCTGTGTATGACCCGTTAGAGGTGACGCCCCCATTGAGACAGTTTTGAGAACGTGCCCAATATCAAACTCTTCTCCAAAAATAGATAGGCAAAGTAAACTATTTACACAAGGGAGATAGATTTCAATTCACACATAGCTAGGATTCCTTTGTCATGTCGTTGTCTCTTTTTTTCATTCATCTTTCTTTATGTCCTATTGTGACGTCAGATATCCCTTGTTCGAAGAGCTCCTTTTGGTTTGTTTTAAATACATTTCAAAAACGGGAAATTGATAAAATTTGAAGAAAGGGAAGAGTGAAAATCACACCTACATGACGTAATAAAAATACTCATGGCTGGCATAAGTTGGTGGTGTAATGATAACTTTCATCCGGACTTTCATCTTCAAAATAGATTTAAATTTAATGGCCACTTTGATTCTTGACCCTATAACTAATGTAAACTTTCAAAACGTATTAACCAATTTATTGTCTCCCTCGCCATCCCTTTTTTAGGGGCTGCTGTTGGCCATTGTTGGGGAGTGCCTTATCATAAGCAGCTATATTTCACACAACTGTATATACATTATCAATCTTCGTCTTCGATTAATATTAATCTTTGGAATAAAACTACTAATGAACTGTAATAATCATTGTATGACAGGTTATTGATTTGTCTCATAGTCCCTGTAACACTGGAATGTTTTATCCACGCTACCTAAAATACTTCAACATTCTACAGGCCTATCAAAAGCCTCTTTTACTTTTTCTTACAAAAAGTTTATAGAAGTTCAAACTATTTCAATTATATATTACGAAATTTTAAATTATGTTGAAGCTGCTCATAGAATGTGTAAATATAGAAGGGAATATTATAGTGATGGATGTTTCGAAAGGGTTCCATGAAGTTACTTCATACTAAGGGAAGCCATTACTTCGCCTATTGGTTCAAGATCTTCGATACAACCATGACAACCTTTTGTAATTTGTGATGATGACGAATGAGAAAGATATCCCAGTCTGCAAGGTCTCCATATGTCTCCGTGTTTAACTTGGGGAGAAGAAAATACAAATACACACCCAAAGATATCGCAATTCTATTATTTTCTCTTGGATGCCTATTGACACTGTCCTTGGTTGGGCTTTCTTTCCCACCTGGGTGTCTAACGGGTCTCTCGAATCGAGAATCTCGATCAATATATTTTGTTGTTTCATAAGTTGGACAAGGAAATGTCTTATCATTTTATTATAATAACGCAATGGTATAATTGTTCTTATGAAAAAATGTTGTTGACAGTTGAAAAGTACAATATATTATTTTTGGTTATAGATCACAGAGATATATTAAACGGGCTATAATTATTTTGACACCAGCGTCACCCCCTCCCCCTCATACAAACATTTAACTAAACTACTGCAACCGCCCTTCCCATTTCCAATCCAAAGTCTCACATTTAGCATGTTTAGTTGCTTTATACAGTATGTTACTGATGTTTATTTTCACTTGTGTTCTTGGAATGCATTTACATGTTAATAACATATTTATTATTCAAGGTTAAAATTGGTTTATGTTTCTTCGAAGTGTATTGATCTGTGTGGAGAAATCTATAATATAGATAATTGGATTAACCGATGTATAATACCGGCTAATCATGAAGACATGTGGAGCAGATAGGGACAAGGAAGGGAGGGGCGTAAAGAAAAAATGAAATACTCTGCCTACACATGCATGGTCTAGTTTCCCAACCATTGTGACGATCATGATGACATTATTTCGTCAAAAGATTCAAATGTTGAAATTTCAGTTTTCATGAGCATGTTGTTACAAATACAAAGAATACTCCATGGACCCTTTCGTCTATTATTATAAGACCCTATCTTTATTCATCGTTCATATAGAAACCGCCTGTTACATGCACACGGTCATTTTGTACTACATCCATCGTCAAATTATTCCAGTAACAAAAATACCAGTAGGCCTACAAATATGATCTTGTTCATGTTTTCGAAAACAAGACATTGACACACTATTTTGGTCATTATTATGTCGAGGATACTGACAAAATAACGTTACTGTCGAAAGAGAGGAAGACGTGTATTTATCATCACCATGGAAACAAATGTTGCTCAGGTAACTCAACAGAAGAGCTTTTGTGCAGCTTCTGGTCTTCATCTTGGACGGTTTCACGCACGATTCATATTTCAAAGATTTCCTTATTAAGTTCAATCTCTATCTTTTTTTTTCATACATCATGCAGGAGGTTACAGAGACGGAGGTGCCTGCCAGCCGGCTCCACTCGGAACTTCGAAACGGTAATGGTCACCTCCACCACTACGATGACGACACTGAACAACTGACAGACGACATCCACACCGTAAACCGACAACCTACCAATGCCGAGTATTCCGAGTCCGTCTCCATCGCCCGTGTCCCTTCGACTCAGCAATACCGCTATGGCATGCGGTGCGACATAGAGAACCCTCGACGTTACCGCGACGAAGTCCGACTCGTGCCCGGTCAGGTTAACCCCGGTCGGTACTACAGCACCTTCACACAATGCTTCATCAACAGTCCTTATCGCCGATACAAGGAGACTGTTTACATTCGACTCAACGCACCGAACCCCAAGCAGTACTCTACCAAGGTGTTCGTCTTCCCGAAGGGAGTTCGGGAAACATTCGTCAGCGAAGTCGATCACCATGATGAGAAGACGATAAAATGGTACAAGGTCGGGGTCAAAATGGAAGCCAGGGACTATGTATCCGTCAAATTTATGCAGGTGAATTGATCCAGACTTATGTGTTTATTTGCCATTGAACTTTTCCATAATTATTATTATTTCTATATTGACAATGGGTTGAGGTTTATTTCATGGAATAATATCATCCATGGCCACCGATTTTGTTCGAATGTTGGATGTGTAGATGGCTGGAGAATGGAACGAATCGGATCCCTGGTGACTTGACCGAATCGGATTGCTGGAGATTCAACTGAGCCGGATCCATCGAGACACGGCCGAAATGGATCCCTGGAAACCCGACCGAATCGGATCCCTGGTGACTCCACCAAATTGAATCCATGCAGGAGACTCCATTTAACTGCCACTCACCATCTGCATCTGAATGTTCCACACTGTCAGCATCAAGAGATCCGAACGGTGCCATATCATGATACTGATTGTAAATTTTCTCCAATGACCTTGCTGAAGGATTGTTCATACCTTTGTGTATACAAAGTAAAAACAATTTAAAGAAATAACAAGTAGAAATAATAAGTTGGAGGATTTTGTCACGGGACATTATCCATGGCCATGTCATAGGATCTGTAATCAATTATGTTCTTTTTGTTCTGAAGTAGGGAGTGTTTGTGTCTTATTACATTGGAATGGGATTCCAACCCTGTATAAATTGATCATCGAAGGGAAAGATTTATCCAATTGCTGCCACCAGAATTACTTCTGGTTGAGATATTTCCCCCCACCATAACTGCATTTTGATGTTGCCATTATTTATTTTCTTGGTACACATATTCTATAACAAATATTATTGGCCATAATGGGTGAATGCGATCTTCGGTGATCTTTTTTATACAGGGTTTCCTCTTATTCAGAAATATGTTTGATTATTTAATTCTAACTTAAATTAGTGAGGCCTATGCAATTATTAATTAATCATCGGGGCATTATATCGGGTCATAATTTATAAACGTGATTTATGTTAACATCAATTTACATCATAATAAATATATAGAACCTTTCAAACAAATCAAATAAAGTTGATAATTTCCTGTGGATTTTGATTAAGTTGATTAATATTGGATTTCTTGATGATTAACCCAACATAATTATTTTTGTGGATTATTTGTTTATAAGACGCATGAGATGAAAATAGGGACATTCCTCGGTACACTCGAAACATTCGTGTTCATCCAAAGAAAATAAATGTTAATCCATTCCAGATTTCTCGAGAATAAAAAAAATAATTTTAAAAAGCATTGGTCTACCACCAAGATGCCCTCATTCATATCCAGATGTCGACGATTCTTTCCTTGTAGTGGGTAGGCATGCAAACTCCAGCCATTCCCTATACATGCAAGATGCTTATACATGTATATCTACTTAGTGAGAATGAATGTCGATTACCAAAGGTATTCTACCTCGGAACCATCTCTAGTTATGTGATGCGTAGGGCTACAGTTGAGCTATGTTGAATTTTTTTAAATACTGTAGTTTTAAGTAATTTCAAACAAAATATTTAGTTTTAGTCAATCTTATTTTACACACAAAAAATGATGAGTGCATTGGGATTTGAAGATGTTCTTACACAACAGTTTCCCGCACCTTGGTTCCTAACCCCAGGGGACCGTTTCATCAACATTTTTGTCCGACAAGTTGTCAGATCTGACATCTTTCCTTGATTCTGATTGGCTGAGAGACACTGTTACTATAGTAACTGTCGGATAAAATGGGACTTGTCGCATAAAACGTCCCCAGGTTGTACTAAAATATGAAATGAAAGCCTTGGTCACAATGAGTAGGGATGAAGATGCTCAGCATAAGATCAGGGAGTTTACTCCCTGATCAGACGCAAACAGGTACACACAAACTGGACCCTGAGAACTTGAAAACATGGAGCTACTAGTTATGTTGAAACGCATTATTCCTACAATGTAGGATCTTCCGACCGTAGATTCAGTTGCAGCTGCAATGTAATTTTTTGGGTGCAGCAGTATTTATTCGGATGGATAGCGGGGGGGGGGGGGGGGTACGTAAAATGCTCGAGAAATCCGAGAATACACACGAGATTTGGGAGAATTATAGCCCCACTCTGTGTCCGACCACAAATGTATGCACGTGCAAAACAAGAGATTTTGGTTGTGACCAAGGCTTCATTTTGATTGTAGGTTTTTATTTAATTTTCAAGACAGATTGAGTATTTAAAAAAAATAGATATAGGTAGCCGTAGACATGTTAGACATTCGCAATATCTTTATCGTGTATCATAGTGTAAATAAAGATTTCCAGTATTTAGTGTTAATGTGGTCGTTGTTATGGTTCATTTTTCATACTATGTTGTATTGATATGATATTGATGGAATGAATCGTATGTTTTATGCTGCAGATTGTAAATATTTGTTTGTGATGAAATAATAAATGATAAAAACAGTCTTTGTAAACTTAAGACATTAGACGAATGGCATTCATTCAGTATTGTACAGCGCACACTGATATTATTACAATGAACTTGAGTTCAAATCTAGCCCTATTTGGATGGGGAAAAATGGGGGTGGGGTTATTTAGGCTGAGGTAGAGAATATACACATGAGATGAATAGCGAAGATGGATTGCAATGAATAAGTGAAAGAATTGGAGTTGGTTTTGAAGCAAAGATGGGTGAGTGCGTATGTATGTGTGTGTGAGAGAGAGAGAAGGGGGGGGGGGTATATGGGGGTACCGATCGATGATGGATGTTGAGAGAGAAAAAGACGAATGGACCAGATAAGATAGGGTGGGAGAATTGACGGGACCAATTGAGAAAATGGCAGTGTTTCATTTAATGACATTTTGGATGTTTCATTCGACAATCAAAACCAAGGTCTTCACTTTCATAGGGGGGAGGGGGCACACTTCTGTTTTAACTGCAATTTCACATTACAAATTTTAATTGTGCCTCTCAAAAGGAGGGGGCACGGGCCGGCTGTGCCCCCCCCCCTGGATCCGCCAGTGCTTATAACATATTGTCAGTAGAAGAAAAACGAATATTAACACGCTGAGTGTTGAAACTTTGAACATGGTTAGTGACCACCGGAGATGGCGCTATTTCACATCTCAAAGTGCAGCAGAAAGTAACGTTAAAAAAATTCTCGGTCTTTAATTTCGTTAGTTGTTTGTTTGAAAGAGTATTTTTTTATCTACAAAATTGTGCCAAGCTCGAAGCATGATGTTCAAACTCCATCACAATTACTTTCAGTTGTTGGTTATTTGGGGGCATTTCCGATCCATGCCCCCTCCCGTCTTCACCCCACCAAAATACCACCCTTTGGAAGTGATAACCCATTTTGCCCGCTGTAAATTTAAATTGTACCCTTCTTTAATTGAGCGCCTTTTATCAAGTGACACAAAAAAGAGACAGCATGATTGGATTATGAGAAAATACAGTGTAGTTTCATTTTTTTCATTTTCTACTGATGATATGAAGGAAATGATTAGCGTTTATGAAATTTTGCATCGTCTTATCTCACCTATAGAACAACAAACATTAACACCGATGAAGACCATTTCGTATCCACAAATCTTCGAATCATCCGATGTTGAACAATTTAATAAAGAATTTACATCGCATTAATATAAATATTTGCAAATATCCCCCCTGAAGGAATTCAATTAACGTCAAAAAAGCTGAATAATGTGGCAATAAGGATACATCGAAATGTTAAAAATCAATATTGGGAGATTTGACACTATCATATTATATTAAACTACATACTTTGTCAGCTAGAATGAAATGACTACATGACATAAACCGATATGAATTTCAAATAAAGGTGACGTTTATTTGAATAGAAGTGGTCCAGTATTACAGGTATCAAACATATCAGATGATTATCAAGCAATGTGTGAGGGTATCGTCGTTAATGTTAGGTACGTGTCGTCGGCATGGCTATCACGTAAACGAAACCTCCATAAACTGCATGTAAATTCGTTAAAATTATTTCACTAAAATGTCACAAAAGTTCATAGAAGTCAGACAAAATGAGACTTTTCAATCAGTTATTCACCCTTGCCCTTCCACTTTTGTAAATCTTTAATAACGAAATACATTTTCTTCCTAATATAATCCTGATAATATATAATAGAGGGCGTGTACCGAATCTTAAACTTGTGTACATTTACCTTACAAAGATATAAAACAAATTCCCCCTTCTCACTGTTTGTCATGAACAATGTAATACCGCTTGTTATAGCGTATCTATACAAAAATAAAAGTTTTGTTTCGGATGGATCAATATGAAAGACAATGAGCATGCGGGAATATTTTAAATAGGAGACGAAGATTGTATAGTGTGCAAGAAAATAAATTCTAATGATGGTACATTATGCATTATTTCAAGGTGGTATACATGGGCAGGACATGTAAAGTTCTAGTATTGCACATCAAAACAAAACAAATCATGCAACATTAAATTAATATAAAACACATAAAAAAGTATAATATATACATTAATGTATGAAATGTAAAAATGACGGGGCAGCTTCAGTATGACTATGGCATGATCAGGGGCTGCTTGTAATTCAAAAAAGATATATCATATTCAATGTCAACTGCAAATTTGCATATAATAGTTATATATAATCTACTTTCTGTAACAAGGGGTATCATTTTTATTTTTTTTTTACTTAAAATTTAAAAATTATATATATATGTGTGTGTGTGTGAGGGTGCGTGTGTGTGTGTGGTGTTTAATTTTTCTTTTTATGATTTCTATAACCATATATATATATATATAAAACGGTCCAGCGACTCAAGGTGAAGGGGTGAAATTAAACAAACAAAAAAAATGACAAAGAAACCCCAGATTGTCTTAACTTAAACAATTACGCACAAGAATAATTTGTTTGAAAGGTGATATGGTAATTGTTATTGATCATGTTTTTTCTCTAGATTTGGCAGAACTTTTTTTCTTTTTACTTTCCACACTGGACAAACACACTCAGTGTTCCTCAACGCGGGAATAGAAATTTATTTTGCCAGTGGTGTATATTGACTATTTTATAATCAAGCATCCATCAACGTTGAGATAAAAATATAACATTTCTGAAATCCAATACCCCTACATCCCTATTTCTTGGATACATTACATTGTATAGATTATCTGTCATAAACTCTTGTATAAATATTTCATCAAAGTCATTTCTTATTTTATATATTAAAAAAAATCGACATTGGCACATCACACTGCAAAAAACAAAACACATTTTTTTTCTTCTTAAAATACACAAGCGCAAGTCAAACATTACAATAAATAAATGAATAATGATGCAATCAAAAACTATGGCACAATACAAGCTTAATGTGTTATTTTCATAGGACATTCCAGTTGATATTGCAAATAGAGTGCAAAGGTCTTGCAAATTGCAGGTCCATGTCTTACAAAAAGCTGCGATAGATTCAATCAAACTCATATTGTGATCCGGGGGGGGGGGGGGGGCCACTTACATTGGCGAGTGGATACCATGCGCGACCAAAAAAAAACACGTAAAAAGGATGTCTTTTTCACGATAGGTCACGTTACGTACATGTACGTAACGTGATAAGGGTGTCAAAAACACAAAAATAATGAAAAAAATGTATCTTTTTCACAAGGAAAATTACGTGTTTAGGGTCTAATTTGAGGAGATGATAAAACAAAATTAAAATGTTTTATAAAGGATGTCCTTTTTGCCCCAGCACTACGTGTTTAGAGTCCGATTTGCGCGAGGTGTAAAAGGTGGGGTCGTACTAAACCAAATAAGGTAAAGCCGACGACCGAAGGACCCGTAACAATAAAACATTCCTGTACTTGTTTAGGGGTTCATTTCAGGGAAGTTTGCCAAGAGTATCGTTTTGTTTCCAATACTTGTTAAGGGTAGGGTTTCACATGCCAATACTTGTTAAGGGGTGCATTTTCAGAATATGGAAATTACGTGTTTAGGGTGCTTTTCGAGACCTCATGGTCGCGCATGGTATCCACTTGTAAATGGAAGTGCCCCCCCCCCCGGGATTGTGATTAATCTAAAAAAATATACTAAAGATATTAAATGATTTTTCATATTCTTAATATCTTTAGTATATTCTAAAATTGCGATTGGTTTACCAATCGAAATTTGAGATCGATTGGACACAATCGCATTGTTGACCCCTAAGACGGGGGGGGGGGGGGGGGGCGTTGGAAAAGATGATTTAACTATAGGCCGAGAATACCAACTATCAGGCACCCTTGGCGTGTGGATTTTAGACATTATTGCCCCCCAAAAAGCTTTGCCCTGGGATCAAATTGCAAGACATGCAGCAATAATATATTTCTCTAAAAGAGTCACGGAGAACCATCGTCCAATAATTATGAAAGAGTGATTTATGAAATAATCGTGTGAAGGAGTAATCCAGGTAACTTAATCAAATAGAATAAGATTGAACAATATATTGAAAACTTCATCAAAATCAGATAAAAAATAAAGAAGTGGTTGAATTTGAGACTTGTGCATTATTATCTGCACATCGTCGTGAATATTCAGGGAACAAGATGATGCTGATATCATACTTTTGTTTTCCGTATTTTAGTATACGAAATCGCAAATAAAATCACTTTCCCTCATACAATGAAATAAATGCTTTTCCTTGTAGGAAAATACGTTGCGCGATGATGATCTTATTTACAAATCTGTGGTCGAGTTTTTTCACAACCTTGCATGGAGCATAATATTGGATTGTAATTTTATATGATAAAATACAAAATTAAGGAGATGACATCAGCTCTTTAAATTGCATATTCATGATAATGTGTAGAGAAATGTTTCGAGGAAAAATGCATAACTTCATAATTTGTTTTATATGATTTCAATGAATCTTCTAGCGATTTGCTTGTTTAATTTTACCTACTCTAGAGTATCTCCTTACACTCTAAATTCCAAGGATTTAAAATAAATCTAGATTGGCTGTGAATAGTGACCAGCCGAATATTAGATTTAGATTTTAACCTCGTTGATTTAAACATAAATCTAAAGTATTTGAATTTAAATCTTTTGAGATTTAAAAGTTAATCCTGCAGATTCAAAATAAATTTAAATTCGGCTGGACACTATTCACAGCCGATGTGGATTTATTCTAAATCCTTGGAATTAAGTGTGTAAGTTTTCATTCTCGAGGCTGTCATTTCATGACTAAATATAACCAAAGATAGGTGTTCTTCATAGCACAGTGGCATTACCACTACTTACTCTGTGTGCCAATGCCACTTCAGCACAAATAGAGATAGAAGAGGGGGAAGGATGAATACAAAAGTAATCCAGTTCCATTTTTTCCATACATGTCATACTGCATTGCATAGACTGATTGTGCTTAACAGGAGAATATTAATAATGAATCTACTAACTTCCGGGATCCAATGACGCAAGTTCTACGGCAAATTTTAGAACACCTTCCTTGTCGCGTCTATGCTTTACAACGTCCATTAGATATCTTTTCCTGCGATTTACCTTGTACATTCGAATCCTTTCTTTTTCTTCCTCGGGGTTCGAACACGGATTGTCCCATCTCAAACTCTCGTCGATTTTTGCCGAAACGTTTTCGACCTCGTTCTCCAGTTCCGAAGATCCCCGACCATCTTCGGTGGTCGCCCGTGAGCTCCCGCTGTCACTCCTCTGCATGGACAGCGCCGACGGTTGCCGATGTCTCTCGAAAATGTCCGAGACACATTTCTCAAGGTATTCGTTCTGCGATCGGATTTCCGATCCACTGCTGCTGATACTTTTCCTCGTCCCGATGGACACCGAAGACAAAGACTTACTGCTGTTTGATTGTGAAAGACGAGAAAGCGAACCGTTTTTCTTATTGGTGCGGTCGTCTGGGGTCTTTCGATTTCGATCTGCAAATTGAAAGAGAAAATTAAGCAGAGATAAAGGAGAGAATGTTGAAAAATTCACAAATTTATTTGAATATTTTTATTATTATTCTGTTTTTGGAAGAACACTCTAAAAGGGAATCAAATAAATATTTCAACCAACCTGTCAGGTTGGTTAATATATGAAGCTACAAACTCGATTTTCAAAAAATCTTAATTCGTTTTCAGGTAATTTTTGTTGACAAACTTTATGTTCTTTCCTGTCCCTTTTTTTTAGAGTTTATAAACACACATACGATTATTAAAGCGTATTATTTGAACGCACTTTGATGATCGATTGTAGAACGAGAGGAGCCATTCAATTCACAGGATGGGCTTGGTTGTGGACTCGATCCTTCAGTTCTCTTTGGTAGAGCAACCAAGAAATCATGGTCAATGACAGGGAGCTGTAGCGGCTCCGCATCGTCTTCTTTCGGCATCATCGTCGTAACCATCAACGAGTAAAAAAGTTTATGTCGAGAACACGAGGGTAATCAGGATCAGCATTAGTTAACTCAAAAGCTTCTTTAAAATCAGAAAGTTCAGGTTGTCCAATCATCATGATCACCTATACATCTAGTCTGTCATTTTCTATTTGGTGACGAAAAATGGTCAGAAAAACATTCAATCCACAATGATCCGACAACAATCTTGAATTTGTTGCACCCCAAAGGCTATATGATTAGTCTTAAGTCCTCATCGTTAATCAAGTAAGTATACTGGAACGTTGGTATTCTTTTAATTATAACAGTCAACAATAGGGCTTCATGTGAAAAGAAAAAGATGTCTTCCACGCTATATAAAAAGGAGGGTTGTCGGCAGAGTGTTTCAGCATACAACATAGAACTCGAACGTAGCTATAGGTAGGAGAAATAAACATTCGCGTAAACAAGTACAAGACTTCACTCAATGAAGCAAGACATGCATGTTAAACTTTGGTACAAATCAGTTTCCATTTCCATCATAGCAAGAATCAATATCACCGTGATCTAATGTTCCGCGTGACGAGTCTTAGGCAATAAGTACTATAGGAGACTCCGCAGACAATAATAAAAACTTTCCAAAAGACAATAGATGTTCCAATGCCACGTGATCATGCCATTGATACACATTGTGTGGATGAGGATGAGCTATTGATTATCGACTCCTGGCTGGGCTGTCGAACATGATGCGGTGAGCCGCGGAATGACCGTCAAGGTTACGCTAACCGCTCGGTTAACATGGTTAAGACGGCTTTAATGAACACCTTTTAAAAATGACCAGGTCCGACAAGAAAGTGGGCAGGTGGTTGCAACTTATAGAGATAGATATCCAATATGCATCACATCCAAAAATAGAAGAAAATAGTAAGATCAGTTTAAGAAATAAAAAAGGCATGGGAATTAATGTTCAAAATATCATGCATAGACTATTATATTTGAGTCAATCAGCGGAATTCTGAAATGTTGACAAGGTTTTACTCGTCTGTAATGGTGGCATCAGTGACCGTCCTATATAGTGACCACGGTGACATCTACTGTACAGTGGAAGCTCATCCTTGAGGTATGATATCTTTAGTGGACACTGTGAACAACTTGCTTTTTCAACGAATATAACAGTGCTTGTCACATCTCAACACCTGAAGCGACTTTCAGATGTTTGCTGAAGGGACAAAACAAACCTTCGATATCAGAGCGAATAAAGAAGACAAATCCCGCAGAAGAATTAAAAGCCACTGCATCTTGGGGTAGAAACCTTACGCCAAGTGTCCCCCCGGTGAGACATATTGCGTAACAACGATGGGGATGGTAAATAAAAAGAGAACAAGGGTCGGGTTTAATGCTTTTGATGACACTTTGTCGCCTCACAAAAGAGATACAGATTTTGTGTAAAATGTAAAAAGGGAAGGAAAGCGCCCCCAGCTCAAGTCCTGGAATAATCGTCTATTGATAAACCCCTTTAACGTTAGAACCACAAAAAGCATCGGAAACTATTGGGGATCAATAATCTAAATGGGCTTATCGTCCATCGATATCTGAATTTGAATAGACACTCAGAACTCTTTGGAAGGTTTCGTTTTTGTAGTGAAGAAAAGTAGCTAATCGTTATCTTATTTTTATGTCAAAGTGAAGCTCTTGTAGGAGTTGAATAGTTGATAACAGAATTAGCAAAAGAGGGAGTATTAACTAGATAAAGTATACAGATCTTCACACAGTGGCGTATCGTGGGTCACGGCATGGGGGGGGGGGCACCATCCAATATTTTGAGTCACCTAGTGAGCGCGCTTCGCGCATTCAGTTGCCAGGTATACTGACCTAAAAGAGACATTTTAAGGACAGTGTCATTAAAGGGATATGTATATCACTGACCAAATAATGCGAGCGCGAAGCGCGAGCTGAAAATTTTTGATATTCAGATCTAGAAAGAGACATTATAAGTAAATTTTTGTTATTATGTTAGTACACACCTGTCTCGCTAAACAAACAATACGAGCGCGAAGCAAAAGCTGAAATTTGTGTATATATTGACCCAAAACAGGGACATTTTATGGACTATATTTTAGTAATCAATTAAGAGTATACTTATCTCACCATATTTATGTAATGCGAGTGCAAAGCGCATGCTGATTTATTTACAATTATATTTAAAGACAGAAAGCACTAGTAGTCATTATAATCGTGATTAGAATATACGCATCTCACTAATAATTGCGAGCGCGAACCGCGAGCTGAAATTTAGGAAATTCAGACCTGAAGTGGCGCATTCTAAAGCTTGTTTGTAGGAATTCACCAAGACCATACTATTTCACTGACCAAATGATGCGAGAGCGAGCTGAAAATTTGTTATATTCAGATCAGAAAAAGGGATATTTTGAGGACTGTTTTTTAAGAAATCCATATACATACATGTATCTCACCATGGGCCTGTTGCATAACAGCTTTTACCTGATAAAACTCAGGTATTTTTTACCTGAATTTTTGCCCTGTGTTAAAGTCAATGGCAGAAATCAGACTAACCTTAGTTTTAATTTTTACCGGAGTTTTCTATGTTAAAAAGTTTTATACAACAGGCTGCATATTCATCTAATGCGAGTACCAAGCGCATGCAGATTTTGTTAGAATTACACCTTAACACATGAAGCTCTTTTTTTAGTCATTGTAATCATGATTATCATACGCATCTCACTAATGAAATATGGCGAGAACGAAACGAGAGCTGAAAATATAGGAAATTCATTCCTGAAGAGGGGCATTCTAAGGCTTGTTTGTTGGAATTCACTAAGACTATACGTATTTCACTAACCAAATGATGCAAGCGCGATGCGCGAGCTGAAAATTTTGATATTCAGATCAGAAAAGAGGGACATTTAAGGACTGATTTTAGGAATTCATGAAGAGCAGGCATATTTCACCAATCCTTTAATGCCAACCTAAGCACGGACAGGAAATGTTTTATATTAAACCTTAAAACGGGACGATCACTTTAAGTAGTCATGAAAAGAAGCATGTGTCACTACATAAAACAAAAATAGCTCGAACTGCAAGGAAACATTTGTTATAAATTGACTTTGATTTGACAACGTCATGTCTCTCAAATATACTGGAAAACTATAGTCTATACCGAAAAAATATTTGATCTATTACATCTAGTTAAACAGACAATGTGAGCACCAGAAACAATCAAGCCATAGGCCCTGAGCAAATTATGTTTCCTAAAATGTAGAAAAAACAAATGTTTATTTATGTAATATATATCATAATTATAATATCATATAAGATTAATAATTTCTTCTTTCCCACTATATACGTTTCTCTTCCTTTCTCCCTCTTTTCTCCCTTTCCCCGTTTTTTTTTTGCCAGCCGATTTGGGGGGGGGGGGGCACGTGCCTCCCGTAGTTACGCCACTGTCTTTACACATGTACATGTAACCATTCTGACATGTTCATGCTCACAATCACATCCTTCTTGAGCAAACGAATGTGCCATATATCCTTCCCCCATGCCATGGCACATTCAAGGACCAACAATAATAATGACTGTTGGCTATTTTACAAATGGGCTACAGCAACATATTTTTACCCAACCGTTAAGAGGTCCGAAGGAAAGAATGGTATGGAATGCAGAAAGTTCTTATATCCGACACATATTAACAAACAGACAATGATATTACATATCAAAAGTTGCCCCAAAGAAAGCAAAGTAGCAAAATACACCAATAGATGCGACACGAGGTTAATTATATCCCTTTTGGAACAAAATGAAAATCACATTTAAAACAAAATTGTTCTGGTGGATGAAGCCCAAGACTTCATAAGCACACAATGTAGTCGATAAATATTTCAGTAAAAGTTTGACGGGCATAGACTATAATTACATGTACATTAAGAAATCAACCTAAAATCGCCATCAGAGACCGGTACAATGGTAAGAAACACATTTGAATATTGATAAGAAGAACTTTTAAACTCTCCTCTCATGGATTATTCAAATAAAGAGTCTTACTCTTAGGCTCAAAATATATCATGACTTGAGGGAAAATTATTACATGTTGGTCTATGAAGGTCACATAAAATACAATGAAGTAATCCATATAATGATTTAAAAAACATTTCTATGGATTGTGTATGAAATAAAATTTGAAAGTTGAACCCATTTAGCTAGTGGGTGGGCATTGTGAGGACTACCAATTTAGAATCTCCATACATTTAGCAACATAGTCATAGGTTTCAAATATTCTTAGCTTTTCAATTGTCATTCAAACTTTTTGTAAATGTCAACCTTAACTTGTATCTTTGTAAAGTTTTACCTTCTGCTGCTCAATTTTTTTTATTGAGTAGTTTTTATTGACAACTTCAATTCATATACAAAATAAAATATATATAACAAATAGAACTTTGATGTCTTTACAGATACCTAGACAACTCATAAATTTAACATAATTTTTTCATGAATTACATGTAGTTTAGGGATCGATTCCACATCAAGGTAAATCAGCAGAACATCTCTCTGGTGTAACCAAAATTTTTACCATTCAAAATTAAATCAGAAAAGTAATAATAAAATAATGTTACAACTACTACTACTACTTATACATGTACTACTACTACTACTACTACTACATGTACTACTACTACTGCAACTAGTAGTCGTATAGTAGTACTACTACTACACATACTACTACTAATACTAGTAGTAGTAGTACTACTACTACACGTACTGCATGTTCTACTACTACTACTACTGCTGCTACTACTACTTCTACTACTACTGCTACTACATGTACTACTACTACTAATAATACTATGACTACTAAGAATGATGATAATAATAATACATTAATTTATAATAAAAATAGTACCAAATAGTGATGATACAGAAAATAACAATGATAACTCTTTGTTTTCCTGATCCTTATACAAATGGGTTGCATTGTCCCCATATCTCTTTGACTTTGTACACAATCAGCCAGAAAATATATTTCACTATTTAAGACAACTGTATTGATTCTTTTTCTTAATTCAAAGATTTTGTTTATTCAATGGGTACTTTTTGATTGCACTGGTTACATACATCATCAGGTGTACAAATTAATCTCAGCAATGAACATATCTTATATGACCCCTGTGCACCTGGGACACATTCCCTGATCATTTCTGACATACTCTGCCAGTAAAAATAATGCAATCAGACACAATGCATTTACTCTTATATTGTTTATCATCAATCTCAGCAATTTAGGTAATTGGATTTTCTCAACTTTTTGTGATATATCTTGATTGTGAAATACTAGTATCTGTTTTGATGGTTAAAACAATCATACGTTCTTGAAAGAACATACTATCAGTAGACCTTGAGATGATAAACACCAACACATTTACATAGAACAAATGATTATATTCATTAATTTATTCATATTCATTTAGAAAAGGCTTTTTTTAGTGGAATGGCTTCATTAGTATTTTATCCTTATCGACACTACAGCATATTGCAGAACCTTTTCAAATGGAAGGGGTTTTCCAATTCCCAACTGCATCTCACCTGTGAATGAATACAGCATTGAGGCACACTGAGTTACACACAAAAATATAGAATCACAGGGAATAATTTTGCTTTAGTTGAAAAGCAATTTTGGTCATAAGAGAAAAGCTCTGAAACTAAGTAATGGACAGTCCTATGTAAAAATATGCTATACATAAGACATTATGCATAGCAGTCTTTCAAAAATGCAGAGCAAATTGCAATGCGATACCAGGAAAATTATTCCCTGCATCATAAAGATGGACATGAGAGGGACTTGATCCTGCACACATTGAGATCTTATTTAAAACAGGCACTCTTACCGACTTAGCTTATGACACCTCCACCATAAGGTTTCAATGTCAACATTGTTAAATAAATGTACATACATGACTTGAAGTAGTAATACACTGTCTGTTATTCTGACATAATTCATTATTCACCACATTGATAAAATAAATCCTCAGAACACTTCAACAGGTTAGAACAGTTTGTCTAAACTCTAATTTACACTAATGTTTAGCACTGACTTGGATAATAAGACTATGCGACAGTGCTGTAAGCATCCATGTGTATGAACCTGTATATAACTAGTGTTATTGTAATGTAGCACTGTAATAGTGGGAGTATTACAAGTCAAGACAAAAATTAGTCATGTGTACCCTATGTATTAAGAGAAAGAAATGCATATCTTCATTTGACTTTGTTCTTCATCCTTTCAATCTTCATTTAGACTCTAGGAGCTAGGATAGGGGGGGGGGGTGTCTAGAAACTTTTAAGCCTTCTTTTTTGTCTATGGATTACATAAAAAATATAAATTTAATAGCTGGAATTTTCTTCAATTTTGGTCTTGATGAAACTTTGCGTGATAACTTCTCCGAATGCAATGGCTGTTTAAAATTGATTTTCCAGACACACAACCTGGCCTGTCTGGACACACAACTGGGTATAACATTAGACTTCTTTAAATCCACTTCTCCATTCAATCATATTTTCCCTTGCCTCAGGTGATGGTTTGTGTAGGCTCCACTGCACTACACTACACCTACACAAACTATTCATGTAGGTGTAGCAGTAGAGAAATGTAAGTTAGTGGAGCCTACGTCACAGGCTACATGAACAATCACACCACCATCACCCGAGGTAATTCCCCTCTTCTTCAGTTTGTCTAGTCTCTTTCTTTCATCTCTCTTTTTTTTCACATTTGTTACTTCCTATTTTATATACTTTCCCTTCTTTTTTCTGTACTTCATTTTCTCCTCCTATCACTAGACCTGACGTACATAGTACATAAAGTCAGACCTAGCCCTAAAAATAGAATTTTCTAGGGCCTAGAAAATTCAGGCCTTTTCTTTCTTTCCCTGATCACCCCTGTTTTGTGTCAGATCTACTAATAAATCAAATTCGAGATTTCTACGTTTTCTCTTCATTGTCCACATCCTCCTCCTCATCTTCTCATTTTCCAATGCTCCCCACCCTTCTCCTAATTCTCATTCCAAAAAAATAAGTGACTAGGATAGACCACCGAGCTTGACTTAGAGTCAGAGAGAAACCTCTGGGAGAGAGAGAGCTTACTTGTTTCCAATGCACTGTCGGAATTTGTTTCCTCCGGACTTCGTTTGCGATCTTTGTTGTGCTTGCTGTTTTTCTTCTTCTTTTTACCAGATTTCTTCGATTTATCACTGTGTCCGGATGACCTTCTACTTGGTGGTGGCTTTTCATCCATAATCAGTGTGACATTTATGAAATATGATGGTAAATTCGCTTTGAAAAGACTCCCATTTCGACAGTCGTCATCGTCGAACAATTCTAATGCTACACAATTAGCCAACACAAATATCGACGAATGGGAACGTGTAATTGGTTTCGATGAACGCTGCTGGCGACCTTTGACCGTTGCTCAGTGCGTGAGAAAATGTTTCGTAAAACTCTGAATTTTGGAGTAGATACATATATGGCCTTATCGTCATCCAAGTCACTGGGGACAAACTTGAGACACACCTCAAATATCAGCAATCTTTCAATAGAATCCACGGTTGGAAGATTTTCAAAAGAAATTCATTGTTCGCGATGCGAAACTGTGCGAAGCTTCTCACTGAGCGGGGACTTCCTTCCACCACACGTTTTCCCATTGACACAAAAACAACTGACTCGGACACTTTTTCAAACGACAAAAATAGTCTTTTTCTTTTCTCTCCTGTGGCGGTATATTCTTCCTAGTTGATTAAGCAATGATCAAAACAATTAATAAGACAAAATTAATCACACTAAAAACACTATTTAACTGTCTAAATACTCCTCGTGATCCGAGTCCCCTTCCCGTGTCAAGTTCGTCCAATCTCCCATAGGAGGGGACTTGGATAACGAGGAGTAGTATTGTCGTTATCCAAGTCCCCTCCTATGGGAAATTAGACGAACTCAACACGGGAAGGGGACTCCGATCACGAGGAGTATTTAGACAGTTAAATAGTGTTTTTAATGTGATTTTCATTGATTTTATGATTCGTGTTATCGAAAATATTCATTAACCATGTATATTAAACTGTCTAAAAGTGGCAGAGTGGTTTTGAAGAGGAGGGAAATGAGGGGTAGATGAATATCAACGGTTAATTGCCGTTTTGTATTTTTAGGAGAGGGACTTGGATCACGAGTAATAGTACTCCTCGTTATCCAAGTCCCCTCCTATGGGAAATTGGACGAACTTAACACGGGAAGGGGACTCGGATCACGAGGAGTATTTAGACAGTTAAATAGTGTTTTTAATGTGATTTTCATTTATTTTAATGATTCTTATAATCGAAAATATTCATTAATCATGTCTATTAAACTGTCTAAAAGTGGCAGAGTGGTTTTGAAGAGGAGGGAAATGAGGGGTAGATGAATATCAACGGGTTAATTGCCGTTTTGTATTTTTAGGAGAGGGGACTTGGATCACGAGTAATAGTACTCCTCGTTATCCAAGTCCCCTCCTATTGGAAATTGGACGAACTTAACACGGGAAGGGGACTCGGATCACGAGGAGTATTTAGACAGTTAAATAGTGTTTTTAATGTGATTTTCATTTATTTCAATGATTCTTATTATCGAAAATATTCATTAATCATGTCTATTAAACTGTCTAAAAGTGGCAGAGTGGTTTTGAAGAGGAGGGAAATGAGGGGTAGATGAATATCAACGGGTTAATTGCCGTTTTGTATTTTTAGGAGAGGGGACTTGGATCACGAGTAATAGTACTCCTCATTATCCAAGTCCCCTCCTATGGGAAATTGGACGAACTTAACACGGGAAGGGGACTCGGATCACGAGGAGTATTTAGACAGTTAAATAGTGTTTTTAATGTGATTTTCATTTATTTCAATGATTCTTATTATCGAAAATATTCATTAATCATGTCTATTAAACTGTCTAAAAGTGGCAGAGTGGTTTTGAAGAGGAGGGAAATGAGGGGTAGATGAATATCAACGGGTTAATTGCCGTTTTGTATTTTTAGGAGAGGGGACTTGGATCACGAGTAATAGTACTCCTCATTATCCAAGTCCCCTCCTATGGGAAATTAGACGAACTTAACACGGGAAGGGGACTCGGATCACGAGGAGTATTTAGACAGTTAAATAGTGTTTTTAATGTGATTTTCATTGATTTTAATGATTCTTTTTAAAGAAAATATTCATTAATCATGTCTATTGAACTGTCTAAAAGTGGCAGAGTGGTTTTGAAGAGGAGGGAAATGAGGGGTAGATGAATATCAACGGGTTAATTGCCGTTTTGTATTTTTAGGAGAGGGGACTTGGATCACGAGGAGTAGTAATACTGTTTTAATTCAATTTTTTTTAGACAGTTAAATAGTGTCTTTAATGTGATTTTCATTTATTTTAATGATTCTTATTATCGAAAATATTTATTAATCATCTCTAGGAAACTGTCTAAAAGTGGCAGAGTGGTTTTGAAGAGGAGGGAAATGAGGGGTAGATGAATGTCAACGGGTTAATTGCCGTTTTGTATTTTTAGGAGAGGGGACTTGGATCACGAGGAGTAGTATATACTGTTTTAATTCAATTTTTTTAGACAGTTAAATAGTGTCTTTAATGTGATTTTCATTTATTTTAATGATTCTTATTATCGAAAATATTTATTAATCTCTAGGAAACTGTCTAAAAGTGGCAGAGTGGTTTTGAAGAGGAGGGAAATGAGGGGTAGATGAATATCAACGGGTTAATTGCCGTTTTGTATTTTTAGGAGAGGGGACTTGGATCACGAGGAGTAGTATACTGTTTTAATTCAATTCTATTGATCTTAATAATTCATCATCGAAAATAGGAAACAAGTAACACAGTGGTTTAATTCGGATGAAGGGGGACTTGAATCACGAGGAGTAATTATAGACCGACATTCTTTTTACGTACCTTACGAAATAAAGCAATGGAGACAGTTAAGAGAGATATGCATTTTGATTTATTTAGTAAAAACGTGATAGACGAAATAAAGCATAATCATGACAAACATATCATGAGATTTATTCATAGCATAATTAAAAAGTACGACGAAATAAAGCCTATATATACTGAAAAGTAGATGCAATTTAGATTTATTTAGTAAATTAGGGATAAACGAAATAAAGCAATGAATATACTCGGGGCCGATTTATTTAGTAAAAATGTAAACGAAATACTGAGTAAATTTCATAGTGTGGGAAACATAAGATGAATATAATCTTGATTTATGTATATGAAAAGTACCAATTTACGAAATAAAGCAATGGAGATTGAAAAGATGATTCAATCCTGATTTATTTAGTAAATTAGGAATCAACGAAATAAAGCAATTGAGACTGTTCGAGGGATATACTTGGGGCCGATTTATTTAGTAAAAATGTAAACGAAATAAAGCAAATTTCATAGTGTGGGAAACATAAAAAGATGAAATAATCATGATTTATTTATATGAAAAGTACTAATTTACTAACTAAAGCAATAGAGATTGAAAAGAAGTATATAGATGCAATTCTATCTGATTTATAACGCCAATAAAGTGAAGATAGACCAAAGATTGTAGAGCTCGCGTACGCGGCGCTCTACAATCTTTGGTGCCGGTGCCGGTGGAGACTGAAAAGAGACAAGTCACACTCACCTACGATTAAGGTTGGTAGAAACAGGTAGGACATGTTTTACGTTGTGAAAAATTGTCCGTGGATCCGAGTCACCGGGACTTGGATCACGATAATGCCACATATATCATAGATTGCATTATAAATGAAAATAAAGATTGAATAATATCAAATTGAAAATGAATTCATCATATTTCAAAAATAATAGATGTTGTGTCATACAGCAAAACATTTTACATATAATATTTTAAAATGAACTCTGATCTGTCGTGCAAGGGGATATAGCTCAGCGGTAGAGCGCTCGCTTTGCATGCGAGAGGCCTCGGGTTCGAACCCCGATATCTCCAGACACCACCTTTTTTTTCTCCAATATTTTATTATTTCTTTCTCTCTTTTGACATGACTTTCGTCCGCACAAATGTTTCTATTGTCAAACATAATCGATGTAGGCCTATATAATACAAACATTTCATAATTGTGCATGACCTAATGACCCTGTCCACTGCACTGTATTACATCCAGAAATATTGACTTGCAAATCAATATTTCTGGATGTGATACAGTCTTAGGGATCAACATTATAAGCAGTCATAACTTTCTCACGGCTTTTCCATTTTTTTCAAACTTTCACAATTCGTATTTATTTTTTTTCCTCTCTCATACATTTTATGACCTTGGTTGGATTCCCTTTTACAAGCTACTAAAATCCTTAGTTGAATAGCCTTGATAAAATGTTACATGAAACTCTCCCATGGCTCAAAGGGCACCATATGTCAAAAGATAACTCAAGATATTATATTTCAATAAATATCTTGTTTTGTTCTTAGATGTAAAAGCTTTGTAGTTTAAAGGGATACTCCAGGCCGAGAGTAGTTGTATCTAAACAAAATCCACAAAGCAGAATGCTAAAAATTCCATAAAAATCGGATAACAAATAATGAAGTTATTGAATTTTAAAGTTGAGCAATATTTTGTGAAAAAAAAGTTACATGCATGTCGTCATGAATATTCATTAGTTGGATGATGATGTCACATCCCGACTTTTCTTTTTCTTATGTTATTACATGAAATCTTCATTGTTTCATAATTGTATTATTCACTAAACCAATTCTGGACTTAGAAATTTGAATAAAAGCATCCATTTCACTCCAAAATTTTGATCTAAGTGTGCTTTAATTTTCTATTTCATTGATACAAGACTGAGGTTAATATAAATACAATGTTGGAAAGAAGTTTCTCATCATTCAACATGTGCACATGGAACAATCTCTGTACAAATCTAAGTACACATAATTTGCTTAAAGAACTTATCTATGGAATAACAATTAAATGTGTCATTCATTTCCTACCAAATTAGTTACTTGCTAACTAATGGAATTGGTAACACTGACAAGAAATGCATTTGATGCCAACACATTTCTTCTTGCATTATATTTTTTTTATTTATAAATGCCATGGATGTACACAAAAATCAAACAATTTTTCATCAGTCTAATGAAAGAAAAAATGTAATAGAAAGTCTGCCTAATCAAACATTCCAAATAAAATTCATGTTTTCAAGATGTATATATCTTTGAGGTTGTTGGAATGCTCATAGGATACTTCAAATAAGAAAATTGAAAAGGGTGAATGTTTCTGTATTACATGGGTTGTTGTGAATAATAAAAAATTTGCCTTTTCCTGATTAATGAGAAAAACCAGAAATAATCATAATGAATAAGCATCATTGTGCAGTACACATATTCCTACCTTCATAATATTTAATATTTTAAGTTTTATCATACACCTTTTGCAAAGATTACTGACTAATCAAAAATAAAATAATGGAACTAGGTATTTAAAACAATATTTCCAGAGTTCCCCATTTCCCAAGCTTTGCATTGCATTATATCAAAAGACATAACAAAGGTGTGCTCATTTCCTTACAAAGTTTATGTCATCATACATTAAGAAAAACCATTATCCTTCCCCTGCATTTCTTAAAGTTTGATTATAATCTGCCTCTGAAATTACAAAAGGACATGTTCCATTAATAATACATGAAATGTTTATTTCACATGTATTTAATGGTATACTACCGGTGGTGTAACAGGCAGAAGGGGGGGGGGGGAGGCAGGGGGCACACTTCTTCGGAAAAAAAAACAAGAGAAAGGGAAAACTGCATTAATCATTAACTAATTATTGGCATAATCAGTTACAGAAAATGCAATCTTTATGAATATCAATATATCATGTGATTGATTTATAAATTTCAAGTGAAATAAATGGAAATCATACATATATCATGTGAGATGCTTTGGCTTTTGTGAGTAATATATTTTCAGGTATTTCCATTTACGTAAGCCCTCAATACTGAGGGTAATCACGATTCTTTTCACTAAAATCAATATTCGATTACCTATAATTACTACCGGAAATTACTAAATAACGATCAAGTAATGTTTAAATTGATCAACTTTTAGAGCATTATTTTTCAGAAGGCACTTGATCCACTTTGGATACCAGTAATAAAAACTGGAAATCTTAACACTGATCACACATGTACCTTTTCTTTAGACGAAATCCGAGAGCTGATTAGGGGAAAATTCACCTACTAACATGTTTTTTTCTGTAGATGAATGTGCAAAATTAATGAACAAAGAAATATCTCTGATGTAACAAAAGTGGAACGAGTGCCTTTTGGAAATTGATAAAAATTTCATTTAAAAAAGTTATAATACATCCTCTTTCCATTATAGAATCAATCTTATGTGTATGTGAGTGCACTAAGCATCATGTCTCTCATTTGGGCAGGTTCAACATGTATGCATGTATGCCATCAGCCTAGTCATGGCTAATGGACCTGAGCAAAAGAAGATCACTTTAAATAGAGATGCTACTTGACATTGAAAGGAACAACATTAATCTGAAAAAGAGCAATACACCCTTTTGTACAAAAAATTTGGAAAATGTATAAAATTGCTCCTTTTGTCAGAGAAGTAGCATCCTTGTTTAACTGACCTGACATCCGCCTCAGGCTTTTACATACACATGCATGGCTTACAGCAGGATACTACTATATCTAACTGAAAGCAATGACATGATAGGTAATACATGGGACTGAGTATAATGGAACTGCCCTATACAATTACAAAAACTATTAATTCTTCATTGCCCAGGGCCAGAGAGGCTGCGATCCATGAATTTTCTCTTGACAAAGCACATCCAGAATTTGCTTGGTCTGTTGGTTTGTGGATCCATCACCTTCTCCACCAGTCGCAGGCCGGTTTCCTGTCTCAGCTGCTGTACGTAGGCCCTCATTTGGTCTGGATACACAAAGGAAAATTATGGAAATTAATAAAAAGGAACAAATTTCAAAACAAGATAACAGAAAAATCACCATCTATAAGTTTAATTTCCAAGGGATGCCCGTTAGAATTGATCAGAGGGCCTGAAAATCAACTAGAATACAATATTTTGTACACAAAAATAATAAATATTCCAGGATATTATATCCTGGAATATTTGGAAACCAGATTCTGTTTGACATGTCCCAGTGGTTCATTACTACATTGCAAAATATCACAGTTGGCTTTGTGAAATAACCCCTGATCAAAAAGACTGCTGTATGGCCTTTATAGGTTTTTTCCTACCTTCTTCTCCCCTGTTGCTTGGTTTTTGATACATGGCGTTGAGGGGGAAGCCTGCTTCTCCTGGAATGCTGAACTTTGCAATAGCTAGAGAGGCCATCTCTTTCTGAGCATCAGTCGTAGAGGAGCACTGGTGAGGTAAAGTAACAGAATGAGAAGCACAGTGAGTCGTTTTATCAAATACAATCAACTATACTTTTAAAAAGCTAGAATCAGCATGCTGAGACCTTTACATACAATGTCTGTGAATTGCCTAGGATTTTTATGTGGTAGAACAGCTATATGTAATTGATAACACTGCCATTATCATCATTCATTTGAATAGGTATGTGTGTTGGTATCCTTTAAAGGGGAAGTTCACCCTAACAAAAAGTTTATTGTAAAAATAGCAGAAAAAATAATGAAAAATATTGCCGAAGGTTTGAGAAAAATTCGTCAAATAATTAAAAAGTTATTAGAATTTCAATTATTTGATTTGTGACGTCATATGCGAGCAGCATTCCTACATAGCGAATGGTAAAAAGTCAATGAAATGTCATTTTCTCAGAAAATTGAAAATGTTTTTTACTGTACCTTTTGTATATCAATAGACAAATCATTTCACACCCGATCATGAATAGAAAACAAAATCAAGTCATCAGGAACCATATAAAATTTGAAATTCATGCGTTTTATATTACATAACACATGGGGCAGCTGCTCGTTTATGACGTCACAAATCCAAAACTTTGAACTCTAATAACTTTCTTACTCTTTAACGGATTTTCCTCAAACCTTCACCAATATTTTTTACTATTTTTTCTGCTATTTTTACAACAAAGTCTTCTTCAGGGTGAACTTCCCCTTTAAATAGTCTGTGACAGTGGACTTTCTAGAAGAGAAAACATCATCTGGCAAATAAAGCAATATTTCAGACCACATTTTGCTAATCACAATTTGCAAACCTTACCTCTTCCAAGAAAAATGTCTTTGTAATAGTTAAACAGGTTCATTTTGGCTGAAGAAGTTGACATGTACTTAGGCTGAATGACCTGTTTTATTAAAACACACACATTTTGTTTCCATAATGCAAGTACCTATATGATAGGCTACATGGTTGGAAGCAGGAAGCAGGTCCAGGACAATAAAAATGACATATTTTGCAGCCATTTCCCCAATACCCCCCCCCCCACACACATTTTATTTCATGGAGAAATCCAACTAAATTAGAAAAGGAAAAGAAAAGATGAGTGGGGTCCCCAACTGTGAAATGATAAAGCGGGTAATATTTTGTCAAAGGACCTCACCAGAAATAGAAGTGCACACACATTTATGTCAACATCATTTATACAAAATAGCACCTTTGGGGAAGGCTTAGATTTCAACTTACCCTTTGTAATTTCTTAAGGCACTCTGTGATGTACAATGTGAGATAGATGAGTACCCTATCAGAATCACTCTGTCAAAATATAATTTGATCAAACCACATTATTTCAAGAACATGTATTTAAGAAGTAAAAAGATATGAGCCTAAGAATTACAAGAACAATATTAAAATGGTTCTTTGTTTGTCTTATTCTAATAAAAATATAATTGATTAGTTAAAATAATGATTAATTCATTATATCTAATTGATCACTCACTAAATCAAGAAATAATCAAAAACCAATCAATCTATCTTCAATCAATCAGCCAACTATTCATTCATCACTTACTCATTTATTCATTCAATCAATCATCAATCCATCCATTCATTCATTTATTTATTCAATCAATTAATCATTCATACATACTTTTGTTCTTTCAAATGTCCATCCATCCATCCATTCAATGCATACATATTCAATGAATGACCAGTAGACTGATAGATTTCATCAATCAAACTTACCTTTATTTCATAATTTTTGAAGAAAACATTTGCCTTGAAATAGAAAAGGGCTTCATCAATGATGTCATTCTCTCCAGCTTAGAGGGAATAAAAGATAGAAAAAATAATGAAGATCTTAATATCTTATTCTAAAGTAACATTCATTTGCAGCAATTTACAAAAAAGGTGGGGGGGGGATGATATTGCTTCACAATTCATTGAACAAGATACAAGTACCTCTATAACTTGTTCAAAATATCAGTCTCCCCCAACCCTATAAAAAAAGGTAAAGTTCATTTTCAAATAGATATATATGCTGTAACCAAGGATGGCTATTCATCAATCAAAATATTTCTAATTTTGAAGTGAAATTTACCCTTCAATAATTCATTCAAGTGATAAGAATTAAAGTGCTTGAGCAGTGATATAAAGTTACACCTTCATCGTTATGATTTAGAAATTTTCTTTCAATCTAAGGGTTAATGTCAAAAGAATAAGAATTTAGTGCTTAAGTGATGTTATAACTCAACACTGGACCCTAGAAATTAATTTTATTCCTCCAACATTGCTATTCATTTATAACAAAAACAGTGAAGATACATGTAAGAAATACAATTAGAGCTAAAGAATGAAGATATTACAGAGATTAAATTCACAGAATACTAGCCCTGTGTGATTTACTAATAGATACAATAAAATTCAGAAGGTGTAGACAATAATAAAAAATAGAAAAGAAATTATTGTATTGCACTTGAAACTCATTTAAGCCATTAGTGAATCTCCCCTGTTGGATGATTATGCCAGGGTATTAAAGGTAGTCTCTTTCTAGCGTCCTGTCTTTTAGAACTTGTTGACTGTTGTAGGCCTATAATGCTTATGGATTTGAGAATTTAGTAAACATGAGTCAACTTACTGCCAGGTGGTGCTGGTCCTCTGTACTTGGTATTGAGAGGTAGCAGGGCCAGGTTTCCAATCTTCATATTGGTACTCAACTGTGAGTGATAGGCCTGGATATGACAAAGTGATTTGGACATCATTATGGGAAGGCAATTTCAGGGGGTTAACAAACTGTTCATCAACACTTGAAATTACAAGTAGAAATCAAGGCCAGCAAAAAAATATTGTCATGTGAATCGGGGAAATAAATAAAAATACAAGAATTAACCGACATGAATAAGAAAATGTTAGTTTTAACTTACATGTAGTACGGTACAGGTTATACATATATTAGTAAAATCCTTGTTGAAACATCTAATATTTCCATCTATATTTTCAATAATTGATCACTTTGTTTCTGTTTCTCATTCTATTTTCTTCTCTATTCTCTCCTCTTTGCCTTCCAAGTTCTATCTCACTTTCTTCATCATGCTGTTCTTTCCCCTTCTTTAGTCCGATCTAGTTTAACTTAGTATACTATTACTAATACTAACCTCGCAATACGTTTGAGTGGAATTAAACCTTTTTTTAAAATCAATTCCTACCTTTCTCCTTGACCTTGCTTGGCTTCACTTCAGCTTCCTTTGCCTACTTCAAGGCTTCATTCTTCTCCTCCACAAACATCTAAAATCTACCAGTCATTGATGTTTACTGCCATGACTGCTTGGCTTTGAATGAGCTTTGCTTTTAATTACTTTTCTCCTCAGGCTCAGACTCGGTCGATGCAGTCTCAGCTCCCTTTCTACACAATTTTAAGCCTGGTCTTGAGCCCCGCCTTGCCCAGTCCCTAACTGCCTTACTCCTTTGTCTCATTAGCTTGACTTCACCCAGTCAGAGTCCCAGTTTGAACTTTCAAGTACTGAAACTAAGCCTAAGCTTGGCTGCATTCGAATAGACTAAACTTTAGTTTCCCTTGCCTTGAATTACAACACAAAACCTTACGAGTGCGACTGTATGTAAGTTTCAACCCTAATATTGACGTTAATTTGAGGTTAAATATTAAATGTATGAGCACCAAACTAAGACATGGGTATAATATCACTTGTAAGAATACTCACCGGCATTTTGGTTTTAAAAATATGGATTCTTCACGGCAAATGAAATGAAATCTCCGTCTTTTTCGTGGACTACAATAGAGCCGTCGTTTCTCACTTCCGTGTGTGACACTTCCGCGGTGCCGGTGCATCACACATCGGCGCGGCGGCATGCATCTCAGGCAGAGAGTGTGGGCGTGTGCTCTCCCTCTCCAAAACACAGCTGCACATCATGGTGTACTTGGGGCCCATTTTCATATTCTTTACACCCCCCCCCTTCCTTCCCGCATGTACCTTTTTGACAATACTGGAAAAGATTACTATAAGCCTAGCAACTTTTTACTACCTGTATAGATCTAGAAGGACCATCTGTCTATTATAAAATAGCGACCACAAATTCCTTGATAAAACTGAAAAATTTGAACACTCCAAAGCGAGGAGCAAATTTTGTTGACATTCTATGTAAATTAAAAAAACCCAGTGACTCTTCTGTAACAAATTTTGAAATTATATATAGAAAAATATATTACATTTCACTCCTTCTCCTTGCATTCTTTTTCCATAAGCCCCGCCCCTCCTGTACGCCACTGATGGTTTCGCTGTAAAAGTAGGCCTAAATAACATGTTCTCAGGAGCTAATTCTGTAAAAGTTGCTCAATTGAAAATTATCATCGTGTCTTTGGGAGTGTGTAAAAATATAGGTCTCTTTTCTCAATGTGTTCCTTTGTATTGTGTTCGTATAATTGTTTTAGTTATTTTTTATCATATTTTTTTTCTAGATGTTATTCCCCTACTCACCATATCTGTCGTCACCCCGATCACCGGGGGGGGGGGGGGGACTTCCATTGACGAGTGGATACCATGCGCGACCATGGGGTCTCGAAAAGCACCCTAAACACGTATTTTCCATATTCTGAAAATGCACACCTTAACAAGTATTGGCGTGTGAAACCCTACAAAACGATACTCTTGGTATAATTCCCTGAAATGAACCCCCTAAACAAGTACAGCGATACTTATGTCACGGGTCCGTCGGTCGTCGGTTTTACCTTTACACATCATTTGGCAAGGGCGCCGGAAGCGGGGGGGGGGGGGGGGGGCAGGGGGGCACTCCAAAAAAAAAATGAAAAAATTTGGGGGACAAAACGAGATTTTGCCCCCCCCCCCCAATGTGCCCCCCTGAAAGTAGAAAAATGATAAATTATTTAAGGACAAAAGCAAACGAAGGCACTTTTCTGCCTGAAAATTGTCATTTCCATTGTCAAAAAGGAAAAAAAAAATTGCCCCTGACGGGGCAAGTACATTATCATAGTAAGCCTCGCGTCTTTCGACGAACATTTCCTCTGTGAAACATACCTTTGATAAGCCCCTTTTCCATCTAATTACAGTGTGATAACGTTTAACCTTTTAATGAATACATTTCAGACTAAAGCGAATGGCAAATTGATAGTGGTCCACAAATGATTAGGTTTATAACTCTACATGATGCCGGCTGTGTCGTCTAGCAAACGCGCGGTAACCCAAAACGCTCAGACCGGACCCGATATCACTAACGCGTGTGAACACTAGTTACTCGAGCAACATATGGAATCTATGTCATAGCTGTCAAGCCCAGAAACAATAACATCTCGAGAAACTTGTTTCAGTTATTTCATTTTCAACTGAATATAAATTGAGTTAATACAGTGCTAACAAGTCAGTGCCATAAAGAAAATACCAAGGTCGTTTCAACTCAATATAGACATGTTATCAGAAAATTACACGCAGAATAATCATGTGTAGAGGATTATAATTTATAATTTGTGAAAATGGTGAATGCCACTCGAAAGCAACTTGAGATAATGTTTAGACATGAAAAAATAAAATCATCTGTGAAAGTGTCTTCTTGACCGGACTCATATTATCCGAGATATGAATAAAAATGTAAATAAAGAATATAAAAGAAAAAATAAGCGTTACAGTACTGCTCTACTATAAAAAAAAAATCTCAAGATATTTTCACAGCCCCGTATTTTCCTCTATTCCTTTTCATTGGCATGATGAAGGCTTTTTGTCTGATACTATTTCAGCTCATATGATATAGCACTCCAAAACTTCTTCCCATTACCTGTTACTAATCAGATCGAGATGGCAGCTATGCCTCTGGTTCACTATCCCAGCTTTTGTTATTCATGGACGTTTGCAAAAATAAAAAAAAAAACAATCCGGGAGTGGGTGGGGCTGCAAGACCTAAATTTTCGAAGAAACTTAAGAGCGAGGGGGTTTGTGATGGGGGAGCTTTTGCATTTTCTAGAATAAAATTGAAGGATTTCGTGCACACTTTTGGTGAATTTTGCCCTCTCGATCGGCGGCCCCCGGCTGCGTACGGTCATGTTTGTCATCTTAAAGTCTTTAAAAGGCCTATATTACATTGGTTTAAAACAATTTCGTTTGCGATAAGGCTCGTAATTTGCTGGAACTGCGACCCTGATCATGAAGAAACACCAGTCTGGGTCAGAAGGAAGGAAACAGAAGGAGCAAAAAGCCTTGACTCCAAGACTGTTTAATTCTCAAGAAATTTATTTTTGAATGCTCTCAGAAACGCAACTTTTATACTCCATTTTTACACAAAGTCCTTACCATGGGGGGGGGGTCCCAAAGCCTCTCCCGCTCGATCGCTTCGGTTACTCACACTGTCAAAAATATTGTGCCCCCTTCGGGATTTTGCCCCCCCCCCCAAAAAAAAAAAAAAAAAACTGAAAGTGTTCCGGCGCGTCTGTCATTTGGTTTTGTACGGCCCCACCTTCCACACCTCGCGCAAATCGGACTCTAAACACGTAGCTTTCCTAGCGAAATAGATACCCTTTTTTCATTATTTTTGTGTTTTTAACACCCATATCCCGTTACGTACGTAACGTGCCCTATCTTGAAAAAGACATCCCTTTTACGCGTTTTTTTTTGGCAGCGCATGGTATCCTCTCGTCAATGTAAGTGCCCCCCCCCCCCCCCGGGAGATGAAGTCATGAGTATAAGAGAAGAAATTAAGACAATGAATGGGGGAAAGGGAGAATAATTGGAAAGAAATTCCAAACGAACGCGTTATTAGGTAGAGGGAACGAGTTGTAAGTAGATTTTTTTTTTTGGGGGGGGGGAGTAGCCATGCAGGGTTCTGTAAATATAGCAGTGATTTTTGCCAGAATATTACGCTTGAGGCTGAGTACCTTTTAAGCATAGCCCATTTTTGTGAAGAAATTGGGTTTGCGATGGAATTCTAAATGATCACGTTCTCAAGGAAGAAGGCGAGAACACGACGGAACTCACCGTGCTCATATATCTTTTAAAACATTTTTCCCTCCGAGATGATGCCCCCCAAAACGACCACAATCATATGTAATGATTATTATGGAAAGATGAATAAGCGGGAATAGCAGTGAAGAACACATACTTCCTGAAATGTCTCGCATTGTATTTTCAAGCCAGATCCCTGACGTTATCCCCCCCCCTTTCGGGGAAAACAAAATTACATTGCAACTTGTTTAAATTGCTTTGCTATCAATGAACATTTTAAGTAAACATATAACTTTAAAGTTATTTGTGCCAGCTGGATCATCAGAGGAATAAACATTTTTTTATTACGATTTGTCCCTTAATAATTCACATTATTCAATATACTTATTTCTCCCCCATTTTCCAATGCATGATTTCGAAGAAATAAAAAGTCCACTTCTTGCATACAGGAACTACCTTCACTTAGTCTGCCATTTTTTCTAACCACCATTTGGTCCAATCATCACTTCTTCAAATCATTAGTTTGTCTATGACCATTTGGTCTAATATCCATTTTATTTTCATTCATTTCACCCAATTAGCACTTAGTCCAATTAGACCAAATGGTATATGGACTAAATGGATATTGGACGAACTGGTTATCAACGAAATGGTGAGTGGATGATATGGCAGTTAGACCATGTGAAAAGTGAACTGATGATAGACCAAATGATAGTAGACAAGTTGGTAATTGGACAAATTGGCATTGGTCGGACCAATTGAAAATAAACCCTTTTCTCTATTTTTCTGCATTCATTAAAACCAAGTCATCTTCAAGTGAACTTTCCCTTTAAAATCTGATAAAAAATTTAAAAAAGTACTTTTTTGATGACTCTGTTTCACTCAAATAATGAAAACCATAAATTACATAATCATCCTTTTTTCTGATTTCAAATATGCAATATTCACATTTGATTTATTTGAATAAACAGACTGAACTTCAGGGTCAACTTTCTCTTAAAGTTTGGGAAATTTCATGAAAATTACCAGCACTAATGTTTGCTCTTAATATTTCAGTGAAATCCTTGGTTTTGGTGGCACTGGTGAATATCAAAAAGAACATCAACTTCTAACTCTATGATCAGTCTGGAGACTCATTGAAAGATAAAAAATAAAATAATGGCTACTTATCCAAACTTCCACAGAAAAACCTAATTTAAAGTTGTTTTAAGAGCAACTGTACCGTGTAGTGATTGTCGAGGTAAAGTTTAATGCAAACAGGACCAGATTTCATGTATGTCCAATAATCTAGTCCAAAAGGTTTATCCACTTTTCAAGGAATATAATATTCAATAATACTGATAATTCATAAATACATACACCTTTACATGGAAATGTATATTAAGACATGCAAAATGATTAGCAAAAGTTACAGTTGTGTAAATAACAATTGAGAAATACATATTGATTTTCTAATTAGAGAGTTGTGCAAATAATCATAAGTCAACTTAAATCATTACTAATGTGAAAATATTAGATGACAAGACTAAGCCCAATAACTTACATGGTAGATTAATTAATACTGGAAAATTAATTTGAAACCACGAAATGCTACATAACATTAATTGACAATATTGATTTTTGCTAATTTTGACTAATATGAATCAAGTGGAAGTATATATGTGATATAGTATTGAATTCAAACTTAACTACACACTAACTTAGTTGTATACAACAAACTTGATCAAGTCTAAAATTGCTCAGAGCACATTTAATCAGCCTTTTAGTCAAGATTTCGCCTGATAAAAGCAGTTATGTCAGCAACAATTTATCGAAACGTTTGACATTTATACAATTTTTGTGTCTCTTTCAAAATACACATACAAAACTATGTATGCCCGGCTTAAGTCCGGCATTTCATATTTTCCCATAAAAACTTGACATGACTTTCTCTCTTAACATATGAACATTTTGGCACTATCTAATATTATACATCTGTTTCACCTCCAATTTATTTGATAAACATTGATCAATAATTTGGAATAAAAAATATATTAGCTATTCTGCATATAAATATCCATTTCAAATGAGTTCACTGTTACAAAGAGTAAAAAACAACCAACAATACTATTTCTTTTCCCTCAGAGGTGGGTGTATTGATGAAAATTGGTGCATATTAACAGTCATTAGAATCTGTAGCCCTAAAGGTGCTTCAAATATGCCTTCAAAATTCCTCCCAGGCAAGTGGAGAATGTGAATGCATATACCGGTAGTGGAGCGTGAACATGGACAGGCAAGACTAAATCTGATGAACATGAGCACATTCACTAAGCCTACATTTAATATTAACAGGTGCTCAGTCAGTAAAGGCTCAACTTTAAAATAAGTCTAAATTAAAAAAACAACTTCATCCAGAATCTGATGTCCTACCCTCTTACATACATTTACCCCATATCACATCATAGAGAATGCTGATAGCTAACAGTGAAATCATTATTTTAAAGTAAAAATATTAATCTTGATTTAATTGGGTGGACCGTGGATGACAGGATTTTGCTTCTTCTTTAACCCCTCTCCCAAAATCTGCCATCTATAATATTCACACTTTTAGAATTATGATTACATGCACACATTTAAAGGACAATTGTGACTGAGATAATAAAATGGAGGATAAGCCTGTAATTCAATGCTAACTTACATATATTACAGAGATAGAATATGAAAAGAGATACAAAAAAAAAGATAGCAAATGATAAGGGTATTGCATGGCATTCATTATTTACATTCTACCACAAGTAAATTTACATGAAAAATATTACACCATCACCACAAAAGCATTCTGATTGATAATAATTTCAAATTGCATAAAGGAACAAACATATTCTAAGTTTCGAACATACAAAAAAAAATCACTTTACAGTACACTGTGCAGAGATACATCTATCAGAAAGCTATTTTTCATTTCACATTTTAAGTGTGTTAAAATAAGTCAGGAATTAATTTGTAAATTAATTTAAAGATAATGAAGAGAATGTTAAATGAAAGCAACAAGAAACATACAAATCAAATAAATAAGTTGCAAAACTCAAGACTCATACATATATATGCATCATCAAAATAAAAAAGAAGCCAGATCATATTAATATTAAAGCACACACAGAGATTAAAACAATAGTAGTACTATGAAACTGCTGTACATGCAATGTTGATAATACTGGAATTTTAGATTTTACATGCATACCTATATTCATCCATATCCCATTAAAATAATTTTTGATGTTAAATCAAATAAAAAAAAGAAAGATTTTTTTTTCTTTTCTGAAAATTATAAATTATGTCATACATTTTCCCTACATTTAAAAGACTTAAAAAATCACCTTGAAAAATCATATTGGGAAAAAATTGATCACTTGGTATCTCTATATACTGCAGGTAATTTAATATCTTTACATGCTCTTGCAATTAAAACTTAATTTTTCCACCATAAATGCCCATATTATGACAAGACTATGCATCATCATAAGAAATTAATATAACCTTGATATTCTCTTGATGGCTAGTTTAATCAAAATATTTGAAAATGCATCGCTCAAATTATACAATGATGTACACATTATTCAACAAAAATTCTAACAGCTTCTAATAGGAAAGTCACCTCCAAAATATCTCCCTACGGATAAAACATTGGACGTGAAGCGCAAGGTACAAATTTATTGTACTAAGTTCTTCTAAAACCAATAACAGAGAACAAGATAGCATCATAGTAAGATGGCATTCCAGGCACCAGGCATGCATTAAATTGCAAGGACATAGCATGCTAATTTGAGGTTACATTTGCATTTTAAAATGAGCTCCGATTGTGGTAACAATAAAGCCCAGTTCACTCTATGAGCAGCGGTTGCATTGCACGGAGATCCAATAACATCAATTATCAGTGCAATGGCATCGCAGGCCAGTGCACACATTGCAACAGCTCTGCAGGGCACTGCATCTCATGGCACCTCTTCCTGTCTGTGTACGTTGTCTGTGCTGCAGAAGCACAGCAAATTTGCAATAGTGTCATCATCTAGGACAAATCTGATTGGCTTAAATTAGCAAAATTGCAGAAAATTTTGACACATCAAATGTCTGGGATTTGGTCTGCGATCCTACTGCAACAAAGCGGGTTGCAGTTGTAGCGCATTGTCGGTTGGCGCACACCTTGTGATTTTGTTGCAATCCAATCTTGGTGCAATCGCATCGCATATTGTGTGCTGGGCTTAAGAAATTAATTCCAATAGAATAAAAAAAGGAGACCAACTTGTCATTGCATCTTCAGAAATATAATGTGCATATAATAGTAGTAAAGAGCAACTACCAGGTACTTGTTACTAGTAATTAGCCAAAAAAGCAAGCCACAGACTTAATAATGATTCATTGTTTCACTCTCAATTTCAGAAAGAACATCACCAATATATTTTTATTTCCTATTACCATATTAAATTCATTTCACATTTTCTTTGGATTATTCTTATATTATTCTTTGGATTATTATTCTTTGGATATTGGATATTATTGGATATATTATTGGATATTTGGATATCATTCTTTGGATTATTCTTACATTGAGGCCCAAATTCACAAAGGTGATTATGCAAATCATTGGTTGAACCCATGGTTTATGCAGATTTCCTGTATAAATTACGCTTTTTTACTGCATATGTTAAAAAATGTCCAATGCTGATGTGCTCTTTTGTCACAAAGCGCCAAATTTACGCCTGTTGCCAAGGTCAAGTACGCTATTTTATTCCTGAGTCCACTGTAGGAAAATTGTTAGGCTTAACAGAATACGATCCCCAGGTGGGCACTCTATGATGATCATAGACCAAATGTTAATGGGGTATAAAGCACACACACAAAAAAAGTATGATTTGAGTATGCACTGCCTGGGCTGGATTTTCAGAGCAATTGCTGGAAATCTGGTATCTCTGTTGAAGCTATTCACTGCTGTAACATTTTCACACAAGTACTGATCATCTGAGTTGCAAATTGGTATATAGTATCATAAAATTAAATGACCTGCTTACTGGCACTTCTAAAATGCTGTAGCTTTTGGTTTTTGTTGGGTTGCGACATGATTCTTTCATGATCCCCATAACTTACTGTATAAAATAACTTTGGCTTGGTAAAAGAAAATTCATGATTGTGATAAAGCATTTTGTACCTACACCTACATGAGCAATGTTTGGCTTTAATTCAAAATGATTTCATCTAAAGACCTGTGCTATGAGCCAGGTAACTTCCTGTAATCCACTGGAAATTTAACATCGGCCTTGTCCTTGAGAGTAATTGCAGCATTTTCAATCCTCCTATTGATTTTGGTAACCATTTCTTCTGTATAAGGGTCAAACTCTTGATCTGACCCCCGATGAAACTTCCCCTCCGAGTGGCCCTTCACGCATTTTAACCTTTCAATGTCTATGGGCACCCGTAGGAAGCGATGAATATGTGCCAGTTCCATTTCTAAGTTGGCCTGAAGGTTTTCATAGAACACAACCATCGTCCGCAGGGAGTCCTTCAAACAGTTGCGCATCATCCTCTCCCAATGGCTACTTTCTTCTTCAACAAACTCCTCCCATTCTACAGTACACACAGGAAAGAATAGAGAGAGAGAAAAAGATGTGGTTACTTTACTGGAATCTTCCAAACTGAAACCTTTTTTGGTGATTCCCACAGAGTAAAGAGTGACTTAGAGAAATTGTTAATTGCTGATGTGCATGTTATGTTACGCACAATCTTACTGATCAATACGCAGTGTGCGCATCCTCTTAGTATGATTTGACCAATGTGGTGATACCTTTTTGTTATGTGAAAAAAAATTGGGAATTTAATTACGACTCTAAGTCACACTTTAAGTCACTCAGAACGCCACTCAGATAAGTTACATACATTTATAATTTTCCACTATTTCCAGCTCTTTTCAGGAGTAAAATATCAGCTCCTATGTATGACTCGCATCAATCTGACTGTGATGCATTCATGGATTTTAATTAGTAACCATGAGATGATGTACTGAATTACCTCATATGGAAAATAAAATCTTCTATTAACAGCTTTTTATACATACCAAAAGTAACTTAAAGGACAAGTCCACCCCAACAAATACTTGATTTGAATAAAAAGAGAAAAATTCAACAAGCATAACACTGAAAATTTCATCAAAATTGGATGTAAAATAAGAAAGTTATGACATTTCAAAGTTTTGCGTCATCTCACAAAAACAGTTATATGAACTAGCCAGCTACATCCAAATGAGAGAGTCGATGTCATTCACTCACTATTTCTTTTGTTTTTTATTGTTTGAAATATGAAATATTTTGATTTTCTCGTCATTGTCATGTGAAATGAAGTTTCATTCCTCCCTGAACATGTGGAATTCCATTATTTTAACATTTTGTGCTTCAGGCAAGGAGGTCCTAATCATCAAATTCGTAAAAATTGAAATATTGTATAATTCAAACAATAAAAAACAAAAGAAATAGTGAGTGAGTGACATCATCAACTCTCTCATTTGGATGTAACTGGCTCGTTCATATAACTATTTTGTTAAAAATAAGCGAAACTTTAAAATGTCATAACTTTCTTATTTTACATCCGATTTTGATGAAATCTTCAGCATTGTGCTTGTCTGATTTTTCTCTATTGATTCAAATCAACATTTTTCTGAGGTGGACTTGACCTTTAAGAAAACTTAATGAGACCAGTCAACATGCACATTGAAAAGAGAGCTGGAATCACAATGTGTGAGCAACAGCATAATCATACAAGCTTTAGGAAGAGCCAATTGTACTTTGCACTTGGTTGCAATGGTTGTATTTGTTTTTGTTTTTAATAACAAAGGGAATATAACAGGTACCTGTGCTTTCATTCTAGGCCCGTATTCTGAACTCTGGTTTAAATCAAACCCTAGTTAAAAGTTGTGGTGTAACTATGGAGAGCCAATTGGAGCACAAATCCCTAACAGTATACATTCAATTTACTATTAAACTCATATGACACCCAAATTGTTCATAATTATCTGGGAATGATAACTGAAGTATTTTTCTTCATTATGAAAGCAAAAGGAAACAAAATAGTAAACATAAGAAATTATACAATATAAACAGAATTTTTGGCTCCCAATAATTTTAGCACAAAGTTAGACCATGGTCTAAGTTAAACCTGACTTCAGAATACGGGCCATAATATGTATGAACAATAAGCATCAATATGAAGCCAAATTGGCGAAGGTGTGGCTGTAGCATAAATCATTGGAGCTATCATTTTGACTTCAAACTGCAATCAAATAAAAAGAAGTATAAGGGGATACAACTGAGGAACACTCACCTTTTGTGCGGAATGATTTTTCATCAGCTTTGTTGACATGGCCTGAGGAGTGGTAACGATGCCATTCTGAGATCATGGCATGATACGGGTTCCTGACAAGAAGAATGAGTGCCTCAAACTTCACTAGCTCTTTCTTACTGCATCGGTGCATCTTCACACCAAGAACGCTCTTCTTCATGAAGTTGACACTTTCTCCATGGAAACCTGAGATTATATGGACAAACAGAATTGAATTGAATAAGACTGTTAACATATCTTAGGCATACTTTTCAAACAAAAGTTGTTATTGACAATGATAAAGCTTGTCATATAATGACAGACATAGCAACAGTTAATGTGGGCAAACTGGATTCCAAGTACTGTAGCTTCATTAATAATAAGTTACAGCCAGAACTTGTTGCTAGGTTGACAGGAAATAGACATCCGCAAAATTTATTCATTTAGTTAACAGGCCTATTGAACATGGAATCAAATTTCCTTCTCAAAAGTCATTGCCACTACTGGCCCCATTCAGTAGCCATGAAAAAATTAGTTTTAATTAGTTTACTATTACCCGTAATTATAATCTACCCACCAAAATGTAAATTTTGTACTTTAGGAGATCTCGATTGTGGAACTTCCTTTGCCGATTCTTCTGAAACATGTAATCATTTCATCACCACGGATAGATTTTAATGAAACCCTTTACAATATTTTGTTGTTTGGAGGTTCGGCATGATGTCTTTTGAATCATGCAACCCCGCCCCCCCCCCCAAAAAAAAAAAAATCGTCAGATTCAAAAGTTGAAAGAATAACTTTTCTTTACAATCTCAATTCCATTTCTGACATTAAAAAAGATAATAAACTTCAGAAATAAGAATTCTTAATGCTTAAAACTCAAACAATTAACATTATAATTTTGCATCATGTCAGGGTTGCCTTGCTAGCATTTAGAAGAAAGCTGCACAGATTTAACTATTAAGTTGTATTTATGAATTGCATCACATTATTTATTGCAACTTGCATTAGATTGGGGTTTTATTGAAAATCTTCAATTTTTTATTTCCATTGATCTATTCCTTTCAGTATTTTTATTGCATTTTAAGGGCAGAATGCTTCTTGGAGAAAATTCCATTTGACTTACCACCCTGTTGGAGTCTTTTGTCAGTGTAGACACTGCCTGTATAAATGCCTGTAGAGTGTTCCATTAGATGTCTCAACCAAGTGTTCCCTGACCCTGGATAGCTGGCCAAGGCTAACAGCGTTTGACTGCCTTCCTCTGCAAAATTCACTGCTAAACAGGAGTCTGAAAGTGAAAAGGGATACAGGCAAGATTTTAAAATTTGAAGTATTGTACTGAAACCTCCATGCACGGTATGCAAAATTATCACTTTAATATAAAGTGTCCCTCCGCTTTCTAGTACAAGATGCATAGGTAATGGTGACAGGTGAATAGTGAGGGTGTTTATTTTTATAAAGTTATTTATCCATGAATGGTCTTCAATCATCTCTCTATCTCTCTTGAAAGGAAGGGGGTTCAATTACACAGGAATTTTAATATGAGAAATAAATGATTACCGGGGTACCCAAACTGATAATACAAATATAATGGCGTATAGGGTAAATTATTTGTATGCGAGAATCGATTAAGGCAAATAGGAGCCATCCATAAACATGAATGAAGAGAAACTAGGGAAATAGCAGAATACAAACAGAAAGCAAAGAATATACTTTCAGGGGCTGTTTAGAGGTTTGAACTTACTGCTGCCAACTGTTGGGTTCTGATCCATTTGTTGGATCCTTCCATCTCTAGAAAGCTGTTTCTGCAGATCCAACTCCACACAGTGCCGACAGAACTGATCCACATAGCCAAAGATGACAAACACAAGCACTAGAAGCACAGTCATAACCCACAGTATGGTGACCCTGGCCGAATACATGCGGTAGAATAGCCATAACAAGAAGCTGCTGGGGCCAGTGGGCTTGTTCTTGACCCCAGCCATGACATTTAAGTGTGACCGGAGACTCTCTCAGAATTTGAAGAATTCTTTAATAGAAGTGTATATTCCTGAGGAATTGAAGGCCAAAGAAGGATATACCTCTAGGCTGTTTATTGTCAAGTGACTGTCCTGCAAAATACTCAATAGTAGAAGTGAGAAATATCCTGCGAGACCTTGATCCTAGAAGACTTCTTATGATGAAAAGAATGCTGATCAATCATGTATGACAGAGTTAGAGAGGTGTTTCACATCATGCCAGCATTTTTGTTTCAAGGAAAACTCAATAGCTGGAAGATACCGCATGAGGCATCTAGAAGCAATTTAGAGAAGAAATGAATACAGAATAAATATGTTTTTAAGATGTATAAAAGCAATTAAACATGGGTCAATGTTTTTCTGGAATTCCTAAGGACTTAACACATTCATCAGAGATGCCAAGACGAAGGAGGACTTGCAGGCCACAATGGTAAGCCAACTCTTAAGATCACTGTCAAAACTTCAACTGTTGAAGTTTGGTGTATGGTTGTAAAATCAGCGCAACGCAGCACCGGCTTAGCAAAGCCATAGATATAGGCTTGCATAAATAATTTCATGAAATTTAATCAGCACAGGGCTAAGTCTACACTCGAGACACTATGATATGCGCACGTGTGTGACATACAGCTGCGCAGTTACGTCTTTTACATATATATACATATATATGATCTATTTTGCACTTTTTCAAAAGTTATGGACTTTCTATAACTTTTAAGTAGTATTCATGACAAATTGGACCGAAAGCTTTAGTCTCTGCTTCATTGTTTGTTCTGCTGGACTACTTCTTGCTTCACCTCCTCCATAGACTGAAGTCATTCATACACTCTATACAGAGAACCAATGCCATGGCTAAAAGATTAATTCTTGATTTTTAGCATTAAAATAACATTTCCTCACCAAAATATAGGTTTAAGAATATGATTTATCATTTAAGTTTTGAAAATAATAATACAAGAGTGTCGCTAAGGCGAGCACATAAAACGCCCGTCTGTAACGCGGAAAATGGAACTATTGGTCACGCAAAAAAGTGGAAGATGGCGACTTCACCTTTGACCATCTGACCTCAAAACTTGCTAGGATCTATGCTAGTATCATATACACCAAATTATATCAGCCTAGGTTAAGGTCAACTAAAGTTATCATGTTAAAAAGGACTTCAGAAGGGTAAGATGAAAACATGTCAGTGTGACCTTGACCTTTGACCTCAAAATTAATAGGCTTCCTGGGGTCCATGCTAGTATCATATACACCAAATTATATGAGCCTAGTATAAGTTAAACTGAAGTTATCACATTTAGAAGGAAAAGTTAACGGACGGACACCGAGCGTGATCTACCATAATACATCCCGTAGGCATAGAGACTGGCATATAAAAATCTAGTAATCAACAGTGCTATCTCAGTCAGTACATTTTTATAACACTATCATTAAAGGTCAAGTTCACCTCATAAAAATGTTGATTTGAATCAATAGAGAAAAATCCGACAAGCACAATGCTGAAAATTTCATCAAAATCGGATGTAAAATAAGAAAGTTATGACATTCCAAAGTTTCGCTTATTTTTCACAAAATAGTTATATGAACGAGTTAGTTACATCCAAATGAGAGTCGATGATGTCACTCAATCACTATTTCTTTTGCTTTTTATTGTTTGAATCATACAATATTTCAATTTTTACGAATTTGACAATTAGGACCTCCTTGCCTGAACCACAAAATGTTAAAATAATGAAATTCCACATGTTTAGGGAGGAATGAAACTTCATTTCACATGAAAATGACAAGAAAATAAAAATATTTCATATTTCACATAATAAAATGCAAAAGAAATAGTGATGTCATCAGTTCCCTCATTTGCGAGATGTGCATATAACTGTTTTGTGAAATGAAGCAAATTTAAAATGTCATAACTTTCTTATTTTACATCCGATTTTGAAGAAATTTTCAGTGTTGTGTTTGTTGCATTTTTCTCTTTTTATTCAAATCAAGTTTTTGTTGGGGTGGACTTGTCCTTTAAAGTTACAATGCCGGGGGGGGGGGGGGGGGACATTGAGCCTACATGTATGAGCAGTGTTTTCACTCTTCTCAGTATTTAAGAAATTCTGGGAAATATTGAATTTTTCAAGGAAAGGGTCAGGAAAAAAATCTTCCAAGATATCCATATATATACACGTATATACAGTTGGGGCCAAAAGTTTACATACACCTAGTAGACAAACAATGATCCTCAAATTTTTACACTTTCACTCATTCCTGCCAACATATGATTTCATGGATGCAGACAAGTGTGGTCTTTTCTAAATATATCTGGCATATACTTCAAATAAAAACACTTGGAGACATATATATGGTTCATAATAGATATATTTCCAGTTTATTGGAGGGTCAAAAGTTTACATACACCAGCCCTAATACTTGGTAGCACTGCCTCCATTCGTCTTCACATCTCTCAGCCTACGTGGCCAATTCGACACTAGCTTCTTGCAGACCTCCAATGGGATTTTTTACCACTCTTCTTGGCAGATGACATTGACTTGAGTCACATTCCTTGGTTTCCTTGACCGAACATGCTTTTTGAGTTCTGTCCATAGGTTCTCAATAGGGTTCAGGTCTGGACTCTAGTGTTTCGGGTTAATTGTCATGTTGGAACCCAATTTTGACTAAGATTGAGGTTCTTAGCAGACCTTTTCAGGTTTAGCTGAAGAATTTTCAGGTAGTCCTCTTTCTTCATGGTGCCATCAATATTCAGGAGTGAGACAGTACCACTTGCTGCAAAGCATCCCCACAACATGATGCTGCCACCGCCACTGCCCAGGTGTTCATTAGCATACTTCAGTCTGGCTGTACGGTGTTGGTCCTGGAGTTTAGGCTTCTTCCCCGGCCTGCAGCCTCTCAGTCCATGATCATGGAGGACTCGCTTTATGGTAGAGAGGAATACCTTGCTTCCTGAAACCTCAAGATCCTGGCAAATCTCTTTTTTGTCATCCATGGGTTAAGCTGAACTGTACGGACAAGCCTGTGTACTGCTGTCTGGTTGAGTTTTCGCTTTCTCCCTGATCTTGGTAGAGTCTGCCCTGTGCCGAGAGTGTTATGCTTGCGTAATATGGTTTGCACAGAAGCACGAGGCATGATTACAGTCTTTGATATGACTCCTAAAGAGGAACCAGACTTGTGTAAATCAACAACACGTTTCCTACGGTCTTCGGTATAATGCTTTGACTTCTCCATGGTGCTAATGTTGCAGTGCTGATCAACATGGTATTGGTGGTAGCATTTATAGATACCAACACTGAATCACTGCAGGAACTTCGGGGCAACATTTTTTGCCATTTTCTAGTCTACTCAAAAGTCAAAAACCTATTCATCGGTCATATTCTAGCTTTGCTTGACAAAGATGGAATGTGAATCATGCTTCAAATGTCCAAGGAAGAGGTATGCATAATTCTGCAGCCATTATTCAATTGACATTATAGCATTATCACATTCCTCAAGTCATTTAAAGGAAACCAAGTCCACTTGAAAGCCATGGCACCTCTTTTTAAACGCATTTTATCACTTCAACAGTGAAGTGTATGTAAACTTTTGACCCATTGATTTTTCAGAAATATAGATATTATAAACCATGTTAAAAATATCTGAGCATTTTATATGAAATATACACCTTGGGCATAAAGTATATGGATAATTCTTCTAATCTAATTGGCAATACAACTGGTTGAGGGACAAAAAATGATGAAAAAATGAGAAAAATATCTTTTTCACCAGGTGTATGTAAACTTCTGGCCTCAACTGTATACCACTACCAGTATATCTTTGAAAACTCCTCTAAATAGACGTCAGCCCAGCTACATGTAATTTAGATTTCTAAATTGCTCTCCTACAACTCACAAGACAGTTCAAATCCGTCTGCTTGGAAGAATTAGAATTTGAAACATTTTTGAAACTTTTTTTTAATGTAGTGTTCAAAGCAAGAAGTAGTCCAGCGAAACAACCAAAGAAGCTTTGTCCTTCCAGCAGTCAGTATGTTAAGGTCCCCAAAGTCTGCACATATGCGTATCTGCTCGATTCTAACAGAGACTCCAACACTACCGCTTTCACAAAATCTCCTGTTCTCCCGCTTGAGATTTTTTATCTCCTGCCCAGGCCCTGTGTCTCTCGCATATTTTTCTCCCGCTTTAAATGATCTTTCTCCCGCCCAAACGCTTTTTAAAAAACTGGAATTAAATTTCCATATCAAAGCCGATATTCAAGTTTAAGACTTAAGTAGAGCGTCAACGCTGCGCGATCTCGTCCATGGGCGCGCCCCGCTATGGCGTTTGGAGCAATCTTACTCCAGAAATCATCAAGTATTGAGACAAGATAGATGGAAATGTCAATTTTAAGGCAGTGTCAGGTGAAGTAGTATGTCTTCACTGGTTGATACAGATAAAGGCATCACAAAAATGATTTCGCACATGCTTATCAATTTTCTATGCATGCATGAATAATGATATATATATGAAATTTTATTAAGTTTTATCGAGCCAAAATGTATGATTTGATTCATTCAATTGTTAACTACTTGGTACCCTCCTAAGTCGTACAGATGGGAGGAGGGGCACTGGGGCAGAGCTACCAAGTCTCACGCATTATGCGTGAGACTCAAGCATTTTGGACTCTTGTTTATTCCCTCAAATCTCTGTCTCACGCAACTATCACAGCCTATCCCCATATACATTGTACACAATGTCTGTGATCTCACTCAGATTCACAGAAAATCTCACGCATAGCTGGTCTTTGAGCTTGGCATCTCTGGGGGGGGGGGGCAAAAAAGTCATGACCAAGAAATAAAAGAGAGAAAAGGATAGACAGTCGGGTGATCGAAATGTGATATCATTTTTTTAATATGTCGAAATCTACAACAAAATTGGATTTCTGAAATAAAACATCAAAATTTTCACTTGCTCACATTTTACACGATATGCCATATCTATCCCTTCGAATTTTTAATTCATTACACCACTGCTGCTGTCGTATTAAAAAATTAGCCTGAGATAGCATAAGAGAGCATCTATCTAGAGCTTCCTGGACCCTTTTAGTGGGCCCAGGACTCTGGCCGCAAGGGACTTCGCACTCAAAGTGCACATCTCATTCGAGTCTCCAGTTTGCTACGGGATCCAGGCGGGGGAATCTCCAGATCAGGTGTTTGGGGTTGGAGTCTCTGTTCAAATAAAGAGACACACAACGACCACAAACTTTATCTGTGTAATGTAAATAGACAGATGATTAAAAATCTGACTCAAAATGGTGGAAAAATAATGAATTTCACTTCCACGCATTTCATGTGACGGCCTCAAAATCAAAATCTCTGAATCGTGTGTAAAGTGAATGGTTACATGTAAAAATACATGGGGTTCCATTTTTTGGTTTAATTTGAAAATGACTGACCAACAGTAGAGGCGCACGGCCAATATTGGAGACTGTCTCCAATGTGGGAAATTATCTCCAATATCAGAGACTTTTGTAAAGAATTTGGGTATCCAATTTCAGAGACAGTCTCCCGTTTTGGAGACTAATTTCCTTTGTTTACATTTGCGGCAAAAGGATTACCTTGGCGGCAAATAAAAATGTGATAAGCAGATTCCTCATGACAAATTACCCCTTTTCACCGTCTACTTTAAAAATTCACCGTCTACTTTTGTTTTGATAAGGATTTTTGTTGTCAATCACATACAAAACAAATGGGCTTCTGACGTCAGTGAGACAAAATTTTGGGTGGAAAAAATCATGCTTTTGTTGGTGTTGTTTCTTTTGTCCTTTTGCAAAGCAAGTCTCCAAAGTGGGAGATTGTCTCCCCTATTGGAGAGAGTCTCCCATATTGGCCGTGCGCCTCTACTGACCAAGTTTTTTTACAAGAAAATCATACATTTCTCTCAATTCTTAATGAGATTTTTTAGCACACTTTACTGTATACTCATAAGGAACATTAATAACAATATCAACTGATACTTTTGTGTGGAATAAATAAATTTATGGCATGTCTGAAGGAATCAGGGACAACTCGGACCACGGGACATCTCGGACCGCGGGCCGAGTTGTCCCACCAATTACGAGATTTTTTTCTCACAAATTTGCGTCTATTTTTCCGTAATTTCTTAATTTCTTGTAAAGATTTTCTAGAGATATGGTCTGATGGTAATGTTCTTCACTTTCTATTACTTTTTTTTCGCTGAAATAAAAAAAAGTGTAATTTTAGGCGTTTTTCGACAGCTCGCGATTCCCATAGGCGCGCGTGTATTAACTGTGTCGGTGCTCGGCTCGGCCCCGCTCAATAACTGACTTGATTTTGTGATCATATCTCCTCAAAGTACCACTTTTATTGCAGAAGATGGACTTTGTTGTATTCCATTACCTCCATTTTCTCATCACAAGGATAAAATTTGGTGTATTTGCACGATTTTGATCAAGTTTTTCACCTTTTTCTCTCTGGTCGCAAGAAGCGAACAACCGATGAACGGTCCGCTGCTCTTCATCGTAATTCTCTGTAGCTCGGCCGCCTAAACTGGCGGGGTGGGATTCAGACCGAATCCACAATGGAAGTGGGCGTGCACAGCAAAGAGCTGAGCTTGACTGAGTGAGAGAGAGTGAACTCGAGTTTGAAGCTTGGCAGTGTCGTATAGGCTCTGCCTTTTTTTGTAAATATATATTTTTCAATTTTTTCTATATTGATTTTCCCTGGTTTCGAGCTCTAAGATTGTAATGATATAATTATGCTTCAATTTCTTTGACTGAGTGTGACTATGGTGTGGATGTTTGAGTTGCTCAAAAATATTTTTTTTACGTGGGTGGGGGCTCGGGGCGATTTCACTCTTGCCCCCGAAATGCGAAAAAAATATATTCGGGGTGTAGCTGTGTGGGCATGCCGGGCTGAGGCTAGCCATCAATAATTTTTTTTTTTTGAGAGAGAGGGGGGGGGGGCTTAATTTTTCACTTTAAATTGATCATTTTTAGGCCTTTTTTCCATTTTATTTTTAATATTGAATTTCCGTGGTGTAGAGTTGAGTTTTAAGTTGCAATAATCAATATGCTTTAATTTCTTTGACTTTGAATGTGACTGTGGTGTGGATGTTTGAGTCGAACAAAAAATACTTTTACGTGGGTGGGGGCTCGGGGCGATTTCACTCCTGCCCCCTAAATGCGAAAAATATTTGGGATGTAGCTGTGTGGGCATGCCGGGCTGAGGGTAGCCCTCAATAAAAAAATGTTGTTTTTTTTGGGGGGGGCTTAATTTTTCACTTTAAATTTATTATTTTTAGGCCTATTTTTTGTACATATTGAGTTTCCCTGGTGTAGAGAGTTGAGTTTTAAGTTGCAATAATTAATATGCTTCAATTTCTTTGACTTTGAGTGTGACCGTGGTGTGGATGTTTTGAGTCGAACAAAATACTTTTACGAGCTAGGGTGGTGGCTCAGGGCGATTTCACTCTGCCTCCGAAATGTGAAAATGATCTAAGTGTATCTGTGTGGGCATGTCAGGCTGAGGGTAGCCATCAATTAAAAAAAGTGTTTTATTTGGGGGCTTGATTTTTAATTAAATTAATTATTTGTATTTTTTACAGGATTTAAAATAAAACTGATTTACTTTCTTTAATTTCATTTCTTGGTCTCAAGGGTGGATGTCAGGCTGCCGGGATGGAATTCAGCCACAATTGCCAATGGAAGTGGACATACTTGTACAGTCGTGAGCTTGGAGACTGAAGCCTTGCCCTACAGCTTAGAATATTTTTTAATCAAGTTTTAGGCCACTCAGTCTTATTCCCATTTGAAATATAATCAGGGCCGGATCCAAAATTTCCCTACAGGGCCGGGGGGCATTTTGTCTAGGAATTTTTGACAAAAGGTCTTTACTGCCAAATCACAGTAATTTTTTCTCAGGAAAAATTTGACAAGCAAAAAAAAAAGAAAAAAATGTTGTAAGTTGCCTTTTCAGTACTTTTTAAGGGGGGCGAATGTGCCCCCTCCCTCGATTCGCCACTAGAACTTATGTCCATATTATTTAGTTTTAATTTTTACAGGAGGAAAGAATACCAAATTAAATAAGTTTTATGTTTTGCATTTTTACCAATTATTGTTTATTCAAGTAAAATGTATTTAATTTAGTATTGTTCCAAAATGCATCACCTAATTAACTTGTTTGAATTTAAAATGCAAACCTGAATAAAAATGAATTATGAACTTTGAATAAATAGAAAATAATATGTTATATTCTGTAAATTGTAATATTTTCAAATCATATTTTATCTCCATTCTTATCTTATCATTGTCTCCCTTTCTCATTATGTTCATCACTCTCATTTCAATTAAATTTATATTCTATTACTGGAATAAAAAAAGACAATACTCAACAATGAAACATCGATCAATAGAAAAAAAACAAAGAAAAAGAGGGAAAATACAAAGAAATGACAGGTACAAGGAGGGGGGGGGGGTAACAACAAGTCATTCTTGTCTGGGTTTTAAAAACAGGAGAAGAGTCGTCAATACAATATTGCAAATAGCAACTATGAAGAGGGTTTGGTTTTTATCAAATAATTTTTGCAGTTCCTTTGGAGTGATGTTGTTTTTGTTTCACCCATTCTAGAAAGTGAACTTTGTATCTAACACTAAGTTGCCCTAGTGTTGTTTTCCAATCTACATTTTCTAGTTCCTTGTATCATGTATGGATGAAATCATTTAAGGTGTACCAGTTAGAAAATTGTTGACTTTTGGTATATATTTACATTAATCATGCAAGTTGCAGGTATGATCACCTTCTCAATGACTCTTAAGACGAGCTTCTGCAATTAGTAAAATATATTGTATTTACTAGATAATTTGAACAACTGGACCAAATTGTGGCAAGATTAATGAGCTATATATAAGTGACAATGGGGAACCCGAGGCTGATAATGATATGATTTGAGCAAAGAAACAATAAAAATTTGATCAAAATCGGATAAGGAAAAACAATATTATCGCTGCATTTTAAAGCACATCCTCGTCCTTCTCACCATCTCATGCACCCCTCTTATCAAGAGTCATCATCATCATCTCTTATTTATATCCCTCATGCACCTCCTCTTCCCTCTCATCATCAAGGCCCACCCCTTATCATCGCCATCCCTCACATCCTCATCTCCATCTCTTTCCCTTTGTCCCTCTCATCATCCCCCCCCCTCATCAAGAGTCATCAAAGATCCTCATCCCTCTTATCACCATCTCTCACCTCCTCGTCCCTCTCATCAAGGCCCACCCCTCGTTATCGCCGGTATGCTATCATCGCCATCCCTCACATCGTCGTCCCTTTCACCCTATATCCAAAACTCTGCTCTCTACACAAAGGAAACTCAATATAAAAATTAAAAATGAAATTGGCATGCCCACACAGATACACCTAGAACATTTTCACATTTCGGGGGCAGGAGTGAAAATGCTCGGAGCCCCCATCCACGTATTTTTTGTTCGGCTCAAACATCCACACCACAGTCACACTCAAAATCAAAGAAACTGAAGCATATTAATTATTGCAACTTAAAACTCAACTCTCTACACCAGGGAAACTCAATATGAAAAATAAAATGTACAAAAAATAGGCCTAAAAATAATAAATTTAAAGTGAAAAATTAAGCCCCCCCCCAAAAAAAACCCAACATTTTTTTATTGAGGGCTACCCTCAGCCCGGCATGCCCACACAGCTACATCCCGAATATTTTTCGCATTTAGGGGGCAGGAGTGAAATCGCCCCGAGCCCCCACCCACGTAAAAGTATTTTTTGTTCGACTCAAACATCCACACCACAGTCACATTCAAAGTCAAAGAAATTAAAGCATATTGATTATTGCAACTTAAAACTCAACTCTACACCACGGAAATTCAATATTAAAAATAAAATGGAAAAAAGGCCTAAAAATGATCAATTTAAAGTGAAAAATTAAGCCCCCCCCCCCTCTCCAAAAAAAAAAAAATTATTGATGGCTAGCCTCAGCCCGGCATGCCCACACAGCTACACCCCGAATATATTTTTTTCGCATTTCGGGGGCAAGAGTGAAATCGCCCCGAGCCCCCACCCACGTAAAAATATTTTTGAGCAACTCAAACATCCACACCATAGTCACACTCAGTCAAAGAAATTGAAGCATAATTATATCATTACATTAGAGCTCGAAACCAGGGAAAATCAATATAGAAAAAATTGAAAAATATATATTTACAAAAAAAGGCAGAGCCTATACGACACTGCCAAGCTTCAAACTCTAGTTCACTCTCTCTCACTCAGTCAAGCTCAGCTCTTTGACTGCACGCCCACTTCCATTGTGGATTCGGGCTAAATCCCACCCCGCCAGTTTAGGCGGCCGAGCTACGGAGAATTACGATGAAGAGCAGCGGACCGTTCATCGGTTGTTCGCTTCTTGCGACCAGAGAGAAAAAGGTGAAAAACTTGATCAAAATCGTGCAAATACACCAAATTTTATCCTTGTGATGAGAAAATGGAGGTAATGGAATACAACAAAGTCCATCTTCTGCGATAAAAGTGGGCAGTGTATACAGCCACACGCGTGTGTCTTTACCATCCAGCCACAAGCGTGTGGTTATATCCAGAACACCTATCTGTGGATACCGCCACACGCCGCCAGTAATAACAGTAAAACACGTATGTAGGTCTGACCGTCTATATCACGATCAAAATAACCTCATTTCTTCATTAAATTCTTACATTCTAAACCCCTTTGATATCCTTAGATCGTTTCAATTTCATTCTCACCGTCTTCTCTCCTTGCTTTTCTTGTCTTGTTACAAACGGTCGTCTGTTTAACAACAAATTCTCTTTTTCTACTTGTGTCGATTCTGGCCTCCTTCGCGGTGGCAGACCCATACAGCGTTAGCGCAGCAGCGCAGTAGTAGACATACACAGTTTTCGTACCAAGCGTTAAGAATCCCGAGTTTCGTACGTACGCACGTACGCGCACATAGCCTAGAGTCAGTAGAGAATCGACACAAGTAGAAAAAGTGTGGAAATTTGCTATTTAACAGGCGGCCTTTTGTAACAAGACAAGAAAAGCAAGGAAAGAAGACGGTGAGAATGAAATTGACAAGATTTAAAGAAATCAGTGGTTTAGAATGTAAGAATTTAATGAAGAAATTAGGTTATTTTGATCGTGATACGCGTTATTTTGATCGTGATACCTACATACGCGTTTTACTGTTATTACTGGCGGCGTGTGGCGGTATCCACGGCCACAGATAGGTGTTCTGGATATAACCACACGCTTGTGGCTGGATGGTAAAGACACACGCGTGTGGCTGTATACACTGCCATAAAAGTGGTACTTTGAGGAGAAATGATCACAAAATCAAGTCAGTTATTGAGCGGGGCCGAGCCGAGCACCGACACAGTTAATACACGCTCGCCTATGGGAATCGCGAGCTGTCGAAAAACGCCTAAAATTACACTTTTTTTTATTTCAGCGAAAAAAAGTAATAAAATGTGAACATTACCATCAGACCATATCTCTAAAAAAATCTTTACAAGAAATTTCGAAATTACGGAAAAATAGACACAAACTTGTGGAAAAAAAATCTCGTACTGGGTGGGACAACTCGGCCCGCGGTCCGAGATGTCCCGTGGTCCGAGTTGTCCCGTCCCCGTCTGAACTTGAAGTTAAAATTTAAATTTTCAGATGACTGGGTGGATATCAGACATGCATGCACCCTTTATATGGCTTTAATACCAACACAGGCCAGGGCACTGAGGGCAGTGGCCCCTTAAACACCAAGGAAACTTCAATCTCTTTGTAAAATTTAGAGAAAAATACATGATTTAACTGTGGAACGTCCCGAGACAATTTTCACATTATAGCCCCTGGCGATTAGGCTCATGCGCAATTTGGATTCGATATTCACGGTATTGTGTCATCGCCCGTTTACTTGCGTGCATACACATATCGCACGCACTGAAACTAACATAACAGTGCTATTTTGGCAATGACTCCGGGATTTATCAAGCAACTTGGGACTTGGTCTTGGAAGAATGAACAGAACGACATGTTTTATTATAAAAATAGTGTATGAATGTGAGGAGGAAAATATTATCACATGTCACTCGGACTTTTCGTTTTTATTTACCTGTAAGATTCACAGCGGCCTTGTGAAAAATCTCTCCAGACAGACCGGCCCGTGGCATGAAGTTTGCAACGCAGATCGTTAGGCGAGGGCCGGGGGGGGGGGGGGGGGGGCTGCGGGTGTAATTGCGTGATGTATTTTTTTACTACAAGTATTTTTTAATGAATTGGTCTCCTACCTAGTACAAGTACCATCACCTTTAAACTGTTACTTCTGCAATTTATTTTATCAGACAGGCGCGGTAGAGACGGGAGGGGCGTACGTTTTTCCCTTACGAGAAAAAACCCCCAAAATGTCCTCGTATTTACGCGTGGTACATGACCTATTTTTTTTTTTTTGGGGGGGGGCTTAATGTTTTGATTTATGTATTTTTCACCTGTTCTTCTATATTCCGGCGCACCAGAACGCTTTCAGTTTTGAGCTAGGGGGGCTGAAGTCAATTTTTGGACAGTGACAGACGCGAGGCTATGCACAGTTCACCCCCCCCTCCCCTGTAGAGCTTATCATTTCCCACCACAATAACAGCAACGAATGTCGAGGAGACCGAATTTGGTATTTTCATTATTTTACAGTAAGTTTGGCTATTTGAATGCACAGGGTTGGCGATTTTTTAAATAATTTTTTTAATAGGATTTTTTTTATTTAAATCAGAGTTTTCTTAAATCGGATTGATTTGATATTTATTCATTTTTTTAAATTCTCAATTAAAGTGGAAACACATATAATATAATCCTTACACTGAAATTATTTTCAAAATCATACATTTCGCAACTAAAATTGTTATTAATTTATACACTATTTTAATAAAAATCCAGTCAAAATAGAATTTATATAGAATATTCAAAGTCATGATGAAGATGCTGTTTTATCGTGTAAGGTATAGCTCCTACTGACTGGTTATAGGCCTACTACAAAGTTAGTATTCCTATTCAAACACGAAATGAGGATCAGTTCTTTGACAGAATTCCATCCAAAGAGAACCATTCTCGATCAAGCCAAGGACTGAAATTATGTATAAAAGAAAACTATTTTTTCATTTATTTATTAAACCTCCTTTGTTATGTGAGCCACGGTTGGAGCTTTTTACTGTTTAAACTTTAAAGCATTGTTTGCAAGGCTGTGACTTATTAGGAAAAAGTTGCAAGTTTATTTGAATTATTTCTGTTAGTTAAATCAACTTAAAGGGGAAGTTCACCCTGACAAAAAGTTTATTGTAAGAATAGCGGAAAAAATAATAAAAAATATTGCCGAAGGTTTGAGAAAAATTCATCAAATAATCAAAAAGTTATTAGAATTTTAATTATTTTATTTGTGACGTCATATGCGAGCAGCATTCCTACATAGCGAATGATAAAAAAATCAATGAAATGTCAGTTTTCTCAGAAAATTGAAAATGGTTTTCACTGTAACTTTTGTATATCAATAGACAAATCATTTCACACCCGATCATGAAAAGAAAACAAAATTAAATTCAGGAACCATACAAAATTTGAAACTCATACATTTTATATTACATAACACATGGGGCAGCTGCTCGTTTACGACGTCACAAATCCCAAATTTTGAACTCTAATAACTTTCTTACTCTTTAACAGATTTTCCTCAAACCTTCACCAAAATATTTTACTTTTTTTTTTTTGCTATTTTTACAACAAAGTTTTCTTCAGGGTGAACTTCCCCTTTAAGGAAGTGGAATGTTTCTGGGACAATAAACCTGAAATTGCTTTGGCAGTCAGCAGTTTTTGCTAAAAACACCTGGTTCTACAGCTTTAAATACAGAATAAAATGCTATACTAATGGGATAGAACCAGGGAAGAGTTTGAAGAGTTTAGTTGCATAAGGGGTTAGGTCCACTTTGGACCATTCCGAGAAAAAACATGTTTTTTTTATTTTCACTTATTGCAATATTCATATGGGAAACTAATTTGTAATTATGTACATTTGAACATAAAATTGGGTATAAAAGAAATCTAGCTTTCTTCAATTTTTTTCTCTATATCTAAAAAAAAATATTGTGGACCTTACCCCGTTTGCTGAAACTGAAATGAATCCAATCTCTTTTGTATAAAAAAGTGATTTTTCTTTGCCACTTTCATTCACGTTTTCATTTCAATTTCAAATTTTCTTTGGTATCATCAGAGTGACTAAAAATTTAGAGGTTTAGAGACAGAAAACAAACAAACAAATTATAAAAAATGGACCTAACCCCTTTTGACAAATGAGTTCTTCAGAAGCTATAGAGATTGGTTCCTAAATGTACGGTTCACTCCAAGAAAATCACTTTTTTCATTCTCCCATATTGCAACATTCTTATGCGAGACTGAAATTTCATGATACCCTACCATGAGAACATAAAATTTGATATAAAAAAAATCTACCTGTCTTCATATTTTTTAAGATAATCTTTTCCAAAAAAATTATGTGTGGACCTAAACCCCTTTTGCAACTAAAATGAAGTGGACCTAATCCCTATTTTTGAAAAAAAAGAAGTGATTTTTCTTTTCCATTTTAGGTCACTTTTTAATAGGAATTTCAAATTTTCTTTGGTATCATCTTATAGAGCTACTAGAAATATATTTTTTCTGCCAAGACCTACTAAAGACAAAGTTTTTTTTTAATTCATATATGAGAAAAAAAAGATCTAAAATGTAAAAAAAAAGTAAAAAAAACAAAAATCAACATTCATCGGTAAAATTAGTATTTTTATAAGCCAGTAAGAGATTTTCCCTCGAAAATATCATATCCACTCTGATTTCAATCTGCAGCTAGATCATAGAGACATTAGTATATTATATGAGCTCGCCTAGCTTTCAAAAACCTTTCTGCATTACCAGTATGTACGTGGATCGCATATCGATCACCATGGCGTTCCATACGTGTGTAAACCACATGTGTCGCGTGCGTGCGCGTGCGCGTCCGTACTATACTACGTACGTCGTTACATGAGCAGCACCGAGAAAAAGTGGATACGGTACTGGGAAACATCTGAAATTTTGTTGGCGAAGCTAAGTTTTCTTGTAAGAACATTACAATATTCTCAGGTCACTGTAATTTTTGTAGCTGATGATGACGATTTCATAATTTGGTTAAAGTGATCATTTATCAAGAGTTGAAGACGTCATTCTTACCCGTGATCTTTCCAACAAATCCCATCGGGGCGTCAGTGGAGCGGCCGCCGAGCGGATCGGGGTGGCAACAGTGTTCGGTATCGTAAAGTCTCTAAACGAATGTGTTCAAATTATGGGGCGCCAAGTGTTCCCTTCATTCAGTCATTTATTCAACCCACTTGTTCACTGCTACCATCCTGCCTGTGGAGAATCTACAGGTAGGACTATGGTATGCCAATGCTGTATATAGCACACACTTTAAAAAATCAATTAAAATATCACTTTTGTGACCAGAATTACTAAGAATCAGGGACAACTCGGACCACGGGACATCTCGGACCGCGGGCCGAGTTGTCCCACCCAAAACGAGATTTTTTTCTCACAAATTTGCGTCTATTTTTCCGTCATTTCGAAATTTCTTGTAAAGATTTTTTAGAGATATGGTCTGATGGTAATGTTCTTCACTTTCTATTACTTTTTTTTCGCTGAAATAAAAAAAAAGTGTAATTTTAGGCGTTTTTCGACAGCTCGCGATTCCCATAGGCGAGCGTGTATTAACTGTGTCGGTGCTTGGCTCGGCCCCGCTCAATAACTGACTTGATTTTGTGATCATTTCTCCTCAAAGTACCACTTTTATCGCAGAAGATGGACTTTGTTGTATTCCATTACCTCCATTTTCTCATCACAAGGATAAAATTTGGTGTATCTGCACGATTTTGATCAAGTTTTTCACCTTTTTCTCTCTGGTCGCAAGAAGCGAACAACCGATGAACGGTCCGCTGCTCTTCATCGTAATTCTCCGTAGCTCGGCCGCCTAAACTGGGGGGGGGGGTGGGATTCAGACCGAATCCACAATGGAAGTGGGCGTGCACAGCAAAGAGCTGAGCTTGACTGAGTGAGAGAGAGTGAACTCGAGTTTGAAGCTTGGCAGTGTCGTATAGGCTCTGCCTTTTTTTGTAAATATATATTTTTTCAATTTTTTTCTATATTGATTTTCCCTGGTTTCGAGCTCTAAGATTGTAATGATATAATTATGCTTCAATTTCTTTGACTGAGTGTGACTATGGTGTGGATGTTTGAGTTGCTCAAAAATATTTTTACGTGGGTGGGGGCTCGGGGCGATTTCACTCTTGCCCCCGAAATGCGAAAAAAATATATTCGGGGTGTAGCTGTGTGGGCATGCCGGGCTGAGGCTAGCCATCAATAATTTTTTTTTTTTTTGAGAGAGAGGGGGGGGGGCTTAATTTTTCACTTTAAATTGATCATTTTTAGGCCTTTTTTCCATTTTATTTTTAATATTGAATTTCCGTGGTGTAGAGTTGAGTTTTAAGTTGCAATAATCAATATGCTTTAATTTCTTTGACTTTGAATGTGACTGTGGTGTGGATGTTTGAGTCGAACAAAAAATACTTTTACGTGGGTGGGGGCTCGGGGCGATTTCACTCTTGCCCCCGAAATGCGAAAAAAATATATTCGGGGTGTAGCTGTGTGGGCATGCCGGGCTGAGGCTAGCCATCAATAATTTTTTTTTTTTTTTGAGAGAGAGGGGGGGGCTTAAGTTTTCACTTTAAATTGATCATTTTTAGGCCTTTTTTTTCCATTTTATTTTTAATATTGAATTTCCGTTTCAATTAAATTTATATTCTATTACTGGAATAAAAAAAGACAATACTCAACAATGAAACATCATCAATAGAAAAAAAACAAAGAAAAAGAGGGAAAATACAAAGAAATGACAGGTACAAGGAGGGGGGGGGGTAACAACAAGTCATTCTTGTCTGGGTTTTAAAAACAGGAGAAGAGTCGTCAATACAATATTGCAAATAGCAACTATGAAGAGGGTTTGGTTTTTATCAAATAATTTTTGCAGTTCCTTTGGAGTGATGTTGTTTTTGTTTCACCCACTCTAGAAAGTGAACTTTGTATCTAACACTAAGTTGCCCTAGTGTTGTTTTCCAATCTACATTTTCTAGTTCCTTGTATCATGTATGGATGAAATCATTTAAGGTGTACCAGTTAGAAAATTGTTGACTTTTGGTATATATTTACATTAATCATGCAAGTTGCAGGTATGATCACCTTCTCAATGACTCTTAAGACAAGCTTCTGCAATTAATAAAATATATTGTATTTACTAGATAATTTGAACAACTGGACCAAATTGTGGCAAGATTAATTAGCTATATATAAGTGACAATGGGGAACCCGAGGCTGATAATGATATGATTTTAGCAAAGAAACAATAAAAATTTGATCAAAATCGGATAAGGAAAAACAATATTATCGCTGCATTTTAAAGAATGATTTGTATTTTTCTGGTGAAACAGGTCTAGCGTTTCTTCATGGATATTTAATCAGCAACCTCATACATGATGTCATATCCTCACTTGTTCTTTGTATTTTATTATGTGAAATTAGATTAATTTTTTAAAGTTGAATTCAATAACCCCGCTATTTGTTATCAGATTTTTATGAAATAAGCACTTTGATATGTGAATGTTGCTATGTCTACATTATTCATATATAAATATTTTCATCCCGGAGCATCCCTTTAAATGATTTATTTATTATTTCTTTTTCTCGAGAAAGAGTATAGTCTCTACAATAAAACAAGTGGAATGCCTCTGGCGGTCTCACCTGCATCACGTGATTCAATATAACAGTAGTGCTGACTTTGAAAACTACTATATACAACTCGCACAAGATGTTCAGTGATACTGGGTTACTCTTATTTCCATGTAGATATGATGGTAATTCAACAAATACCCCCAATGTGGCCAAAGTTCATTGACCTTACATGACCCTTGACCTTGATAATGTGACCTGGAACTCGCTGCAGGATGTTCAGTGATATAAGTTATGCTGTCATTTAATAACCTTCGGTTATTAAATGACAGCATTAAGATTTGATGTTGATGCTGCCGTCGGAAAAGCGGCGCCTATAGTCTCACTCTGCCATCCAGGTGAGACAAAAATCATGACATGCACAGTGATGAAAAATAAAGCAATAAAATGAATTTAATCAAAAAGAAAAACCACATGCTATGTAAAAGAAATTAAATCTAAAATCATAAATTCGTCATTTTTATTGAATGAAGAATTTAATTTATTTATAATTGGAAAAAAGGATTACCCCTATTTTCTTTCAATGTAACCAAAATACTTGTAGGGCCTAATATGATTTTTCATCACATGACATGATTTTGAACAAAAATCAAGCCATATTTTTGGGTTATGTGGGACGGAATCTACATGGCGGCATTCGTGGGACGGATTTTTCTTCTTAAATCTATCTCTGCCGGCTATTCACCTTATCCCCATCATCCTCGTCCCTATCATCATCCCCTTGGGCGCAAAACTGTCCGCAAAGGTAGAGGGGACCACAGGCTGCAAAATTTGACAAACATTTAAAAAAAGGTTTTCGCCCAAATGTTGGGTAATTTTTAACCCCAAAACAATTGACAAGAAAAAAAAGGGGGTTTTCAATAATAAAAGGTCATTTAGTCCTAAACACATGTATCATTTCAATTGTGAATGATTCATTATTTTGTTCTCCATGAAGAAAAATAGTAGGGTGGACATTTGGTATTGTGTCCCCCTATTTTTGGTAGGGGGACACGTCCCCCCCCCCCCCGATTTCCTCCCATAATCATCCCTCACATCCTCGTCCTTCTCACCATCTCATGCACCCCTCTTATCAAGAGTCATCATCATCATCTCTCTTATTTATATCCCTCATGCACCTCTTCCCTCTCATCATCAAGGCCCACCCCTTATCATCGCCATCCCTCACATCCTCATCTCCATCTCTTTCCCTTTGTCCCTCTCATCATCCCCCCTCATCAAGAGTCATCAAAGATCCTCATCCCTCTTATCATCACCATCTCTCACCTCCTCGTCCCTCTCATCAAGGCCCACCCCTCGTTATCGCCGGTATGCATCGCCATCCCTCACATTGTCGTCCCTTTTACCCTATATCCAAAACTCTGCTCTCTACACAAAGGAAACTCAATATAAAAATTAAAAATGAAATTGGCATGCCCACACAGATACACCTAGAACATTTTCACATTTCGGGGGCAGGAGTGAAAATGCTCGGAGCCCTATCCACGTATTTTTTGTTCGGCTCAAACATCCACACCACAGTCACACTCAAAATCAAAGAAACTGAAGCATATTATTGCAACTTAGAACTTAACTCTCTACACCAGGGAAACTCCATATGAAAAATAAAATGTACAAAAAATAGGCCTAAAAATAATAAATTTAAAGTGAAAAATTAAGCCCCCCCCAAAAAAAAAACCAAAACATTTTTTTATTGAGGGCTACCCTCAGCCCAGCATGCCCACACAGCTACATCCCGAATATTTTTCGCATTTAGGGGGCAGGAGTGAAATCGCCCCGAGCCCCCACCCACGTAAAAGTATTTTTTGTTCGACTCAAACATCCACACCACAGTCACATTCAAAGTCAAAGAAATTAAAGCTTATTGCAACTTAAAACTCAACTCTACACCACGGAAATTCAATATTAAAAATAAAATGGAAAAAAGGCCTAAAAATGATCAATTTAAAGTGAAAAATTAAGCCCCCCCCCTCTCTCTCAAAAAAAAAAAAAAATTATTGATGGCTAGCCTCAGCCCGGCATGCCCACACAGCTACACCCCGAATATATTTTTTTCGCATTTCGGGGGCAAGAGTGAAATCGCCCCGAGCCCCCACCCACGTAAAAATATTTTTGAGCAACTCAAACATCCACACCATAGTCACACTCAGTCAAAGAAATTGAAGCATAATTATATCATTACAATCTTAGAGCTCGAAACCAGGGAAAATCAATGTAGAAAAAATTGAAAAATATATATTTACAAAAAAAGGCAGAGCCTATACGACACTGCCAAGCTTCAAACTCGAGTTCACTCTCTCTCACTCAGTCAAGCTCAGCTCTTTGCTGTGCACGCCCACTTCCATTGTGGATTCGGTCTGAATCCCACCCCGCCAGTTTAGGCGGCCGAGCTACGGAGAATTACGATGAAGAGCAGCGGACCGTTCATCGGTTGTTCGCTTTTTGCGACCAGAGAGAAAAAGGTGAAAAACTTGATCAAAATCGTGCAAATACACCAAATTTTATCCTTGTGATGAGAAAATGGAGGTAATGGAATACAACAAAGTCCATCTTCTGCGATAAAAGTGGTACTTTGAGGAGAAATGATCACAAAATCAAGTCAGTTATTGAGCGGGGCCGAGCCGAGCACCGACACAGTTAATACACGCTCGCCTATGGGAATCGCGAGCTGTCGAAAAACGCCTAAAATTACACTTTTTTTTATTTCAGCGAAAAAAAAGTAATGGAAAGTGAAGAACATTACCATCAGACCATATCTCTAGAAAATCTTTACAAGAAATTTCGAAATGACGGAAAAATAGACGCAAACTTGTGGAAAAAAAATCTCTTACTGGGAGGGACAACTCGGCCCGCGGTCCGAGATGTCCCGTGGTCCGAGTTGTCCCGTCCCCCAGCCATTCCCATGATACAGTTGCAATTTATTTTTCATTAGTAAATTGAGAATAATTTTTGTATTCACTAGACTCTAGAGTGCTCAAAATCTTGAATTTTGGGCATATTTTTGTGTACACCCTCTATTGGTGGAAAGTAATATGGCAAGAAAATTTTCATTTTTCAATCTCTATTTTCAATTAAGAAAAAATAATTTAAAGGATTAAATTTACATAGTCATAAGAGCCAAGTTATATGATTAATAGCTGTAATGAAAACTGACAGTGTAAGAAAATCAAGCATTTGTTCTATATAAAAAGAGAAAAATAAGCCAAACATTGCCACCCTTATTTTGCCACACATGGAGATGTAACCGAGAACAAGGTTATATCATAACCTTGTTCATTGGATGAGTGATTCAACCTTTGTTTAAGCTGAACAATGAAACAAATTTTGGCCAAAATCTGCTCATGAGTTCATTGCATTAACTGTGTTTGTGAAAATTGTGAGCACAAACATACAAATCAAATGCATTGTGGTCTGTGGATAAAATTTTGAAACTACATTTTCACAAACCTCTAAATAAAGTTGTCTCTACTTAAAAAAAAAGATGACTGATTTCAATTTGTACATGTTGGAAACTGAAAAACTTACCAAATATGAAGATCTTCCCACATTTGTGAATGAGTTTTTATTGCTAACTGATAATATTTCATTCTGTTTCATAGGTGAGCTGGAAAAAAAGAGTCCAATATGTATTATGTACCCTACACAAAAAAAAACAATCAAAAGGACACTTATTCAATGAACAAGGTTATGATAGGATGTTAAGTCCAAGGTGACCAGATTTCACAAAGTGCTATACAGGACAATCGACAGAAAAAGATAAACTAAGAAGGCTACACAGCGTTAGATTTGTGAAGAAATATTAAGAATTGGAAGGGAGGGTGAACAAAAGAACGAAGAAGAGAAAGAAAAGATGAAAAAAAAAGATGAATTGAGAAGAAAGAAAGGAAGAAAAAATGAAGGGGAGAATGAAGGAAAAAATAAAGAATAAAAGAGAGAGAAAAAGGTTTCCATCATTCTTTGAATTGAATATAGAAAGAAAAAGAAAGGAAGGGGAGATGAATAAATGTATGAAACACAATATAAAGGATAGAAAGAAAAAAGTAAGAAAAAGGGAGAAGAAAGAAAATTTTTCCTTCATTCTTTGAAAGAAAAAAAAAGAGAAGAAAAACAGGAAGGAAGGGAGGGAAAGAATAAGGGAAAGAAAGAATAAGGTAAAAGAATTAGAAGGAACGATGGAATAAATAAGGAAGGAGGAAATAGAGGGAGGAAAGAATGAAGGGAGGAGAGAATGAAAAAAAAAAGAAAATAGTGGAAGGAGAGAAAGAACAAAAAGAAAAAGGAGAGGAAGGGAGAAGGAAGCAAAGAAAAATTTAAGGAAAGAAAGAATGAAGGAAATAAAAAGGATATTTAATAAAAAAGGCAGGTAAGAGAAAGAAGGGAAGAAAGAGAAATGAACACATAGAGAAAGGATCAGGACAGGAAGATAGAAAATAAAATAAATGGAACAAAAAAGGGCAAGCAGGAAGGATGAAGAAAGAAGGATAGAAAAGAAAGGGGGAAAAGTTCAAACTTCAAGCAAACAAAAACAATCCAATCATCTAACAAAAATCATAATGATATTTGGTGTTTTAAAAAAAAAAATTAAATACTAGTATATTTTTGAAATTTTGAAAAACTAATATGTTTTAGAAATTAGATGAAACATCGCGGCATCATATACAACAAGTCTCAAAACGAAATCTGAAAAAAATAGATCTAGTTATGAAACTCAATAACTTGTTCCTCCGATTACATCTCCAAATCAGTAATCTGAGAATCCATAACATGATTATACAAATTTCCCACCGATTTTTGTGATTATTTTGGTGGAAAAACTATTTATCATGTTATTGTTTGCTCTATTGAGAATCTGCTCCGATCCTTAATGCCTAGTTAGTATAGCCTGCCACACACAGTCAGGAGGCCAGTTTGCAATAAATTGGGTTTGCAAGAAGATCACCGCAGAACTTGCTAAAGTTATCAATTTTATTGTCGTTTCTGCTTCGTCATCTGTTGGTTAGTTGATGAAAATTCATCACTTTTAAATGTATTAACTATATTAGGTTCAATATTCTGAAGTACGGGACAAATAGGCATCCTAGGAAGGGTTTGTCGGGACGCCGGGACAAAGGAGCAAAATACGGGCCGATCCTGGGAAATACTGGACTTCTGCTCACCCTGGTTAAGTCTTACGGTGTACTAACTTCCGGTTTCACTTTTGAAACCTTGATTTAAAAAATTCAGTAATTATTGGGGGAACTAAAACTCGCCTCAATGGAACTGCATTCAAGACCACTGTTTACTAGATTTATGCCACTGAGGATGTTGATAGTAGGGGTGCTTGAAATGAATCCAATGACCGGGGTAATAATATGCTGTAACGCCCTTTGGGCCATTCTGGGGAAAAGCGCTTTATAAAAATTGGCTATTATGATTATTATAACATTCATTGGCATTTTTTTCACATTCTGTTTTTCCAGTAACATTAACAAGATGCCGCGCTATGCTCAGATTGTGATGGGACCAGCCGGTAGTGGAAAAGTAAGTATTTATCCACAAATCTGAAAGGATTAAGTCCACCATCAAATTAAGAAGAAAATGAAAGAAACATATCAAGAAAGACTGCAGTAATTTGCAGTTCTAAATCTAAGCACTGCTAGCTGATAGGGCAGGGAATAATTTTCCTGGTATCGCATCGCAATTTTCTCCACATTTTTTAAAGACTGCTATGCATAAAGTCTATTGTATAGCATATTTTTACATAGGACTGTACATTACTTAGTTGAGACCAAAAATGTTATTCTAATTTGTAAAGCTAAAATTATTCCCTGTAGGAAGTCTCCTGGATTATCTTTAATTTTGTTTTAAATTATTGAGAGCAAATCAGTGTATGATAGTGAATTACATACATACATGTAAGTCAACATTTTGTATTTTATTTTTTATTATAGTCAACATACTGCAGTAATCTCCAGAAACACTGTGAGACGATAGGGAGACAAGTTCATGTGGTCAACTTAGATCCTGCAGCAGAATATTTTGATTATCAGACTGTAGCAGGTAAACTTTGTGTGAAATGTGCTCATTATTGGAGTAGAAGTCCTGTATGTTATTTTCAGCAAATTGTGATATCAGATCACTTTCTTATGTATTGTATTGTGTTTGCAATTTCTTATTTATTTGTTCTTCATTTTTTTCTTCAATTTATTGGTTCCACTTATGCAATCATAAACAGCATAAAATCAAGTAATTTGAATCAGTATAAAAAACAAAAAAATATTCATGTATTTATGATATTTGGCTGAAAACACAAATTGTATTAGAACTGTTCACAAAATCATGTTTTAGGTAACTTTTTGAGCAACGTGAATGATTAATGTACAAAATTTTGTGTATCTTGTGAACCATGTACCCAGGCATTGCTCATTTGATCTCAAAAGATGCAGAAATAGAAGGAAAATGTACCCCCAAAAACATACTGTAGCTGGGAGAGCTTTAGTGTTGTGAACATATTATGTAAAACAGCCCAGATAAGGTGAAATAGTAGCCTACAAAATTTTAATTTGGAATGAGTACTCAAACTGCATTTTATGATAAGGAAGCGAGTGAATTAAGGTCTGTGCTTTCAGACTAGATGTTACAAGCTTTGTAATTGTCAGCTAATTGTAATTACTTTGATTTTTCTTTTATAACTAAGATATTCGTGAGCTAATTGAAGTTGGTGATGTTATGGAGGATGAGTCTCTGCAATTGGGACCTAATGGAGGACTGATCTATTGTATGGAGTAAGTGTGTTTCCTACAATTGTTGAAAGGGCTATTCCTTCCACATCCTGCTCTGGTACTTTCTCCAAAGACCTTCCCTTGAAATCTTTTGTATAAAAATATGATATGGAATCTTTTTGAGAGATACAACCAGGGGTGCTATTCTCAAAATTCTCTTATCTTTTTTTTTTCATGGGAAGACATGGAATAGAGGTATCATAAAATGTGCCACAGTTAATAGTATGTGAATGTTATATATTGAGGACAACAGATGTTTGGGTACATTTTCACTAAAAGCAGTTCTAACCTAAGAGTTGTACTTGTGTAGCATCACAAATTTTGGTCACATTGCCAAATGAGAGGATATCCATTAAAAAAAAAGTTTTTTCAAAATTCAAATGCTTATAACTTTCTTATTGTCCAATTTTTCTCAAATTTTTGTTGATCTTATTCTTTTATTTGTTCTGTTTTCATACAAGCTAACTTGTTCAAAGGGTTTGATTCTCCTATAATTGGTTTAACCTTTTCCTGAACAATATTTTTCAGATACCTAAAAATGCCTTTTTCTTCCTACTAAACCACCATTATATATATTTTGCTTTCCAGGTACTTTGCCCAAAATTTTGACTGGTTGCATGAAGAATTAGGAGACATTGATGGAGATTACATCATATTTGACTGCCCAGGTAAACTAATTTTCGATATGCCTGGTGCTGGATCCATACAGTTTTATGTAAACTATGCATGACATTATTTATAATGGGAATAAGAAGTGCCTCCCTAAATGAGCCTCTAAATTTTCCTTATTTCTTAACAACTATTAAACTGTAGTACTGTACTTCATATTACTTCATTTAAATGTTGAAATTATTTATTATTTCCACTGCAACTAAAGAATATTTTGTTTGAGCATGTGATCATCTTGGCTCATATGGAGTTAAAATGAATGAATTGAATTTCGGTTTTACAAGGTTAAAAGGTCAGAGGGCTCTGACTTTATTGGTAACTTGAAAATAGCTCTTTTTATAACAACTGAAGAACTATCTGATTAATCAACTGTAAATTTGGCTCATGTATGCCTGATGTAGTGACAATGGTCTGGTCACATTACATGATTAAAAGTCAAACATCCAGTAAATTTCACAGAGTTTATTGATGCTAAAAAAATTGCTCTTGATGAAGTAAGTGTTCTGAAGTAATCTGAGCAAGCGAAATATTGTGAAAGGATGAAAATTGCATAATAAAAAGGGAAGTCTCAACATATCTTTTTCTGTTTTTGCTCAACCTTCCAGGTCAAATAGAGCTATACACTCACATTCCTGTCATGAAACAGCTGGTTGAAGTACTCAGGAGCTGGGATTTCAGAATCTGTGGAGTCTTCCTCATAGATGCACAGTTCATGGTTGAAACGGCCAAGTTCTTCTCAGGTTAGCTATTATCAGGATTTGTCGGGGAGCTTTCATAAAACCTTTTTTTGTCTCTGCTCACCTGTAGTCAGTTGCTGGAGACAAAGGTTGTGCATCCATCCATTTATGTTCTCATTATAGCTTAAGAATTAACTAGAAATAAATTTCTAACTAGCATTATGGAGTGATTATCATCTGATCTGACTTTGGGGTCACAAGGTCAAAGATCACATGTAATTAATGTATTTACTTGGGAAACTTTGTTCTCTAAAACATATGTAGGTATATGGGAGCAAACATGTTCTGACTTGATTTGGTTTCATGAAGTCATAGGGTTAATGGTCCCCGTTGTGAAAAAATGCTGGTTCTTTTGAAATATTTTATTATCAATGTTAGATTCCCCATCTATTATATTGGACTGATTATACTCTTTTCATGAATTAACCCTCTTGTGCTGACATGGTCCAGAATGATAACTGAGTATATAAGAATGACGGAAGTCCATGATAGATCATTTTGAGGGAATCAAGAAAAACAAAATGATATTTGTGTATGTCTAATGCAATTTTTTCTTCATTTTTTTCCATTCAAAGAATAACAAAGTGATATTTGTGTATGTCTATTGAGAATTTTTGTCATTTTTTCCCATTCATTTAAGTTGGATTATTATGTTGGTTTGGCTTTTAGAATAGAAATATTCCGCATCTTCAAAATTCATGAAAGGATTATAGGTGACTTGAAGATTTTTTTTTTTCTTTCAGGAATGCTGTCAGCATTGTCTACCATGGTGAACCTTGAGATTCCTCATATCAATATCATGAGCAAAATGGACCTTCTTAATGCAGCCACCAAGAAGACAGTAGAAAGGTATGATATGGGATATTATGATATATGACCGAGTATTTCAATGTGGAAGTATGGAGTGCCAAGTGTGATGCCCAAAGTATTTGTTTTGGGGGGAATAAAATAGTGACCATATTTCTTGCAATCTTGACTAGAATGTGGTAAAGAAATCATATGTACTTTGATATTAAAGGAAATTTACCATGCGTACAAAAGTTACTATCTTGGCAGATTTGCTTTCAAACAGTAGCAATCCTGAACAGCCAATTAAAGTCAATTATTTCCTGGAATTTACCATTGGGTGGCAGAGTGACCATAATAGTAACTTTATGGAATGGAAGAAAGTAATTTAATCATTTTGTAAGGGCTAACCCATCAATGAACACCCCAACACTGCATAATAACCATATGCACATGAGTTGATATACATATTAATCTATATTTATTTGGATATCTTGATTTGTAATCCTTATCCTTAAGAGATTATATAAGGAGTTAATTTACATTATATATATCCATGTTTATTTTGTTTGTAGATTTCTTGATCCTGATCCAAAGGAGTTAGCTGCTGAAGGTGAACATATGTCCAAGAAATTTCAGAAGCTCAACCAAGCAATAGCTACATTGGTAAGTAACTGTACTCTCTTAGAGTTAGATAATGTTTGAAGGTTTGCATGGTGGTAGGAACAGTGGCAGAAGTAGTTTATGGTACACCATGTTTAATAGTCCTAGAAAGGACTGAGATAAAAGTGGATAGAGGTAGAAGTGAAATGGAGAGGTGAGAAAGTGCAGGTTTGGAAGTAGAATATCTCTCAGAATTGAATGTAGTCCTTAAAAGGACTGTAAACCAGGAGTGGAAAGCTTGAGTAGTAGGCAGGGGTGAGAGGCTTGAAAAGAAGGCTCGAGTTAGAGGCTAGTTGGGTTGGAGAGGTGAGAGAGGCTTGAGTATGTGAAAGAAGGCTAGATTGAGTCTGCAAATGGAGTTGTAGAGCAGGAGCGGGAAAGAAGTGTCAATATTTATGGCAGGTTAACTGTCGTCACTCCTGAAGCATAACGGCTGCTGTGCTAAATCGTGTAATTATGCTGCATTACTCTAGAGCACATAGAGATTTCTGATAAAGTAAGTGTTAAGCGCTATATAAGCAAGTATGATTATTTTGTATTATGAAAATAATGCTCAAGTTACAAAGGCCAACTCATGACATCATATTTTATGACGATATCACAAGTTTGTCCCCTCAAACATATGAGTTCACTACTATAATTTTTTGGGAAAACTATGAATTTTATTCATCCATGATTTTTTTTTTGCTTGGGGTTTTTAGAAAATGTCCAGCATGTCTGAGCAGCCTTTAGTGATTAAACCAGTCTGAAGTACTAACCATTTCAATCCGTTTCGTGTTTTTGTTGCATATCAGATTGATGACTACAGTCTGGTGAGGTTCCTTCCCCTGGATCCCTCAGAGGAGGACTCCATGAGTGACCTCCTCTTCAGCATCGACACAAACCTCCAGTTTGATGAAGACCAGGACGTCAAGATTCCCAAAGATCTCGATGAAGATGATGACGGGGGTGAGGGTGCAGGAGGGGGGTTCAATTTTTGATCCAAGATTGGAGTGAGATGTGGAGTGTCAAGGATCTTGGATGTCTAAAATCTGGAGGAAGGTGATCGCAAGATGCTGGAGCAATGTTTTCTGCATGGAAACCAACCTCTAGAACAAGAGCCAGGAAGAGAGGTTGTTGCTATAATCTTCAGGAAGGTTATAGCAGAATAAAGGAGCAATGTCTTCAGCATGATCATGCCAGATTTACCAGGGCCAAGATGTGAGGATGTGGAAGCAATGTGTTCAGAATGAGCATCGATTTCTAGACCCAGGGTCAGGTTAGGATTCCGCAAATCTTGAGGATGATGATGAGGGTACTGAAGCATGAGGGGTATCACTTATAACCCCATTTTCAATCTCTGTTATTGCCTCCAAGTTCATCAAGGACTATGATTCAAATACAATTATTCCCATAACGGCTGGAGGATGATGGCAGTAGGACAGCAAAGCCCAAGAGGTCCCTATTTCCAATAATTCACCCAGCCCGAAGGGCAAGATGAGCTTATGCCGTGGCGTCCGTCATCTGTCGTCCGTCCACAATTTCAAAATGCTATGTTTTCGCCATTTCAAGTCCGATTTCAATTCTGTTTGATTTATATGATAGCACAAGGTGGGGGATTCAAAACTTCTACACAGAATTTTGAAATTCATTAAATATGCTAATTCATGCGCATTTTTCAAAATTCACAAAAAATGCTTCTTCTTTATTTGTTGACTGATTTTGAATTTTTTGCTTCCATCTGGTAGAGCTTCATGAGGTTCACCAAACTTGTACACAGAATTTTGAAATTTTGACCAGAACAATTTTTATGCTAATTTATGCGAAATTAATTTATGCAAATTTTCAAAAATTCACATAAAATGCTTTTTCTTCTTTATTTGTTGACCGAGTTTTAATTTTTTTATTCCATCTGGTAGAGCTTCATGAGGTTCACCAAATTTCTACACAGAATTTCGAAATTTTGACTGGAACAATTTAAGTAAAATATTCAGTTAATCATTTTTTTTCATTTGCCCCATTTTAACGAGAACTATGATGTTCATTCAGCAGGAGGAGGACAAGGGCCATCATTTGCAAAGATGACCAAGATGAGATAGAAGTTTTTATGGGATAAATTGGCAGGGAGAGTGCTCTACATGAAGATGATGTCAGTATCAAAATCATATGAGAATGTAAAATAAATGAATAGTGATACCTGATATGCTGTCTTTGGGTCTGAAAACTGCAATGCAGGCCAACCTCTGGGAATAAAAAAATATATTCTGTGATATAAAAACATATTTTTCTCAAAAAAATATTTCATAATGAAATGTGTGGCGCACGTGCTCATCACGGTGCTCAAGCTGCATGCAAGCTAAAATGCGCACTGCTCTTGGAGATGAAAAAAAACAAGACATTGAAACATGTGTATATCTCACCTTGGTTTTAACAAAATGATTGAAAAAAACACAAGTTACCTGAAATTACATTGATCCAATAACCATAGTTGTGTAAGTTTTATGAAATAGAGACATATAGAGATGGTTTTCATGATAAATTATGATTTAAAAATAAAGAAGAATTTTGGTTGCAAAAACGTACTAAATACAGCAAAAATGTACTGGTTGGCAGCTCTGGTGGTGCCTTGGCAGAATCAAGAGGTCTAGATTATAAATTTTTGGCCCTGTGATGCACAGATTTGAGATGGATAAGATATGAAAAATTCTTATTGGCTTCTGGTCAGTGACTTGAACAAAATATGTGTGCAATAAAAGTGATTTGATTTGAAGGTTATTCCTAATTTGTTAATATAAAGTCCCATTTTGCAAGAGTAAAAAATATGAGGATTGTTCAGACTTAAGGCCAAGAAGACCAAGATATTGGAGAAATGGATACATCACCTTGTGTAATCATGTACAAAACTGTTTTACCCAATATCTATCCATTGTCTCTTCTTTTTATGGACTGTCTCGTGTCCCATTTTTAATTTTTTTTTTGGGGGGGGGGGGTGGTGAAGTAAAATAGCAATATCCCCCTTTCATGACCTAATATCCCTCTGTGTAAAATGGAAATGGTAATGGAAATTTAAAAAGAAATATCCTACCACTGCAATGAATGCATATTTCCAGGTTCTGATCAGGCCATTCTCTAGAGCAAGTAGACCTTGTTTAGTGAATTATGAAAAGTTAGTGTAATATTTCAAGATACATTTTTTTGCCTTTTATTGTTAATGATAAGTTCAATAGTGAAAAATTTCAGGCATTAAATACATTCATGTTTAAGCACACAATCAATGTTTATGTACTTTTTGCAAATATTTTTGTTATGTGCTCATTGTGTGAGTAATATATATTCCTGAAGTAGAGGGCAATTGCATGACTGAATTAGATTCAACTTGTGGAAAGGAGTTTCTTAACCAAGTGCATAATACCTATCAAATCTGCATGCAAAATGTTTAATTATTAACAAATACTGAGTGAAATAAAATTGACTGATAAAACATTTATCCAATTGTCAAACTTTCAATTATTGAGATGTCTTTGTAGTACTTGTGCATACTTCCTGTTGATGACTGGCATTAATTTCCATCATTATTTATTTTTGAACGCTTGCAAAATGAAATATCCGTAGCTAAGTAAACTGAATAATGAAATAGGCATCTCTAGGCAGAAGACCCTGACTGGACCTAAAGTAAAAAAAAAAGTAGTTCATTACCAATTCAAAGCCTTTTAAACTACAAAACAAATCTAAGCAGTTTTATGCATATCACTATTTGTCAAGTATTTTGCTTGAGAAGCTGCATTTATTTGTCTTTCGAAAATAGGATTTATTGTGCTTTGAGGCATCATTCTGTGTCAGAAGCATTGTAATTCCATAGCTTATGTACACTGAATGATTGGATTTTTCCCCCCAGATTACACATTAGAGTGTATTCACTCTCATCACAATACAGATTTATAATGACTACCTTTTCATGTGTGCTGTAAGTGATGAAATGTACAGCTGTGGACTTATTTGCCATCAATGAAATGTCATTTTCTCAGAAAATTGATAATGGTTTTCCCTGTACCTTTTGTATATCAATAGACAAATTATTTCACACCCGATCATGGATAGAAAATAAAATTAAGTCATCAGGAACCATGCAAAATTTGAAATTCATGCATTTTATATTACATAACACATGGGGCAGCTGCTCGTTTATGACGTCACAAATGCAAAACTTTGAACTCTAATAACTTTCTTACTCTTTAACGGATTTTCCTCAAAACTTCACCAATATTTTTTACTATTTTTTCTGCTATTTTTGCAACAAAGTTTTCTTCAGGGTGAACTTCCCCTTTAATGCCTTCTTATTTTATGCAGATTTTAAACTCTGATTATTTGTAACAGTTTTTCCTGACATAACAATTTAGGCCAAATAAAAGCTAATGGAATATATCACAAAAACATGGTCAAGAGCTCCAAGCTTCAATCCATTTGAGCACTGAATAATTGTTGGTGCCATTTTCCTCTGCAAATTTTTTTTGAAAAATAGAGAAATGAATTCATCATCAGTTACATGCAAAGAAGAGGGTTGATGATGGAACTCACTATTTCTTTTGTTTTTATTAATTAAACAATATTTCATTTTTTACAGATTTTCCTCAGGTTCTGGGAGGAATAGAACTTGTTTAACAAGCAAGACAGTGCACATAAAATTTGAATATTTCATATATCATGTTTTAAATACAAAAGAAACAGTTATGTCATTAGTCCCCTCATTTTTATACAGGTGGCAAGATGTGCACACAATTGTTTTGTGAAATTGAGCGAAACTTACAAATTTCATAACTTTTTTTTATTGTATATCTGATTGTGTTGAAATATTTAATATTAAAAATGGGGGGGGGGGGCAGACTTCCTCTAAGCTCCACTCTAGGTCTTTAAGCATCACTTTAGAGGTATTATCAGTCAGACTGCAGGTCCCCAAGAAAGTGGCTTCTTTCATCCAAGTGATATTCATGACTCGAGATGTTTTGCATATTTAATGAGCTTGATGTGGACTAAAACACCTCTTTTCATTCTGTCATTGCTGCTCTAATTGTGCATCGAATTTCATGAATTTGGTACCATTGTAAAGAAGAAGAATCATTCTTTCAGGTCATGTGTTTGGATTTATTCAAAGATTTTGTAATATAGGTTAAAATTTTGATCTAAAATATGCTACAAAATAAATATTTTCAACTGACAAAAGCTGCTATTTTCACGCTTTATTTTTGTTTGAGCCCAAATGATTTTTATATCATGATAAAGCTGAATATGTATGCTTTGAAATCATATAGGTTTCAAAATAAGAATTGGTTTAATTGGGTCAAGATCACACTTTTCATTTGCCAAGTACATAAAGCAGTTTGAAAACAAGAATACTGCACTCTGATTGGTCAAAGAGACCACACAATGGCATATTCCAACGGTCCCAGTGCCTGGGTTCATGGGAAGGTCACATTTCCCATGTGGTAATCTCCTCTAATACCCCGCGCCTGTTCTGTGAACCTTATCCAGCCAATCAGAACTCTGAATTCATGCAAGTACAAAATTTAAGAAATCTCGTCTTGTACCTTGGTGGGAAAAGTGTGATCTTGACCCGATTAAAAGGTGCCATATACAAGAGTGGCATTGTGAGAAAGTACAGAATTTCAGCTTTATGGTGATATAGATATCATTGAGGCTCAAAATAAAAAGTTTTGCACTATTTGCAAAAGAAAATTTAGTTTTGAGGCACATTTTCAGGCCAGAAATTTACTTATTTAACAAAATATTGTATACAAAATAAATGACCAATATGAAAGAGTAACTTTTACTCTATCTGATGGTGCAATAATATTTCATTTAACTTGAGGTTAAAACAGGTAAATTCTTAAGGAAGAGAAAGAAAATCTCACGAATCACGAGATTTTGCAAGGATTCAGCCACGAGATGATTTGGATGAATCTGGCCTTATTGCTCATTAGCATAGGGACCTGCGGTCTGACTGTTATGTGTGGTATCATCCCTCATGGTCTAATCTTAATTAGTCTACAACCATTTTGTCCATTACCCGACCGGTTCAGTTGCCATTTAGCCCATTTTACCCTGTCTAATTTCCAACAAAGCTTCTCATTTCATCCAATAAACTGATATCCACTTGATCTACATCATGTAGTCTTAATGAAGTCAGATGAACTATTAATGAATCAAACTTTTAGTACACAAAGTTTAAATTAGACCGTTAGGGCATGAAACTAAACAGATAATTAGTCCAAATTGACAGACCAATTGGGTCTACTCCATCTCGTGGTATTAGACTATCTGAGAAGGAGACCCAACTGCTTGTATAGAATACAAATTCTGACACCAAGACAGATAACAAACTGACAAACAGCAAAATATATGGGTGACGAGTCCTTTTTATTTTACATACCTACAAGACATGTCAGCAGGGAAAAAAAAGCACCTGCCTCCTCATGTATACAAACAACACATGGCCATTATCAATAACACGGCCACTTTACGTCTCAAAAGTCAAACTTATCTCGAAGATTTTCCCCACAAAACGTTGAATATCTATTTTACAAATTCAAAGAAAAAAAAACATGCTTGCTACATTACATGTTTATACAACTAATATTATTAAGCAAAGTACCTTATATCTATTTACATTGTACAATACATATCAGGCACCACGCAAAATTGCCTCTCTTTTTTATTTATTTTTTTGTTTTACATATTTTTCTTTTTTTTAATTGTTAAATATAAAAAGCACTCATATGAACATACGTTTTAAGTGCCCTTAACATTTATCCCGCACTCGGCATGAGTTTGTATGTAGGCAAAATATCAACACTCGTCAGTATAGTGTTCTTCAATTATCGCTCTACCCTAATGGACTACTTATGTGTATGGAGGTGCCACACTCTAGATACAACCTTTACATTCTCTGCCTACAACAATACAGTTTCAAACCTGGGAGACAACAAATTTCAGTGTTGCATTCAATACGTTTGTTGTTGCTTCCCAAAATGACGAGTTAAAACAGAATTTTTCATATCATCATTGACATTTTCACTAGCATTGTATGTAATGGACAGAATAAAATGTGGAAAGTGGTTAAAAAGAAACTCTTTTTTGACCAAGACTTGCAATAATGCAAATGTGAATAGCCAGTTGGTCTAATGCCCTTTTGGTCTCCTGCCTGGGGGCCGTTTCATAAAGCTGTTCGTAAGTTAAGAGCGACTCTAAGAATGACTGGTGAACCTTTCTTACGCGCTAAACCATCGCCAATGGTTTATACCATCTAACAAAAAAAGGATCACCAGTCGTTCTTAAAGTCGCTCTTATCTTACGAACAGCTTTATGAAACACCCACCCGGACAGGAGACTACTGTCAAAAATGCATGTTCCTATCAAATCTCATTTCCAGTTTGGCCACATGTATTCTATTGAATACTTGTTCCAACACCATTAAATCTAAACTCTAAATCTATCGTTTGATTGGATGAATAAGCACTTAATGAAATGGGTGAAAATGAAACGAGTCTGTGTTATGAAGAGATAATTGGCCAAAATGACACACAAACACTGATAGTACTTGAGGAAGGTGTAGCAATAGTGGTCACAACCATCTAGGATTTAGACCGAATGGTATTGGATCTTAAGATCATTCCCATAAAGGTTTCATGTCATGAATACTTGAAGTCATGATCAGATTTATCGACACGATTTAGATCGAATGGTATAGGACCATAAGATCATTCCCATAAAAGTTTCATGTCATGAATATTTGAAGTCATGATCAGATTTATCAATACGATCGTCAACTGTAAATCATGGAAGCCTGTTTTCTCCACACATGTTCCATGAATGGGTTGATGTAATTGGCAATAGATTCATTTTATATTTTCTTTACAAGGTTACTGGTAATAATTCACTTTCAGTATCCTGTAACTTCTATTCACAATAACACATCAATTTCATTTTCTATTTTAGTTGATGCTTATAGAATGAATTCATTCCACAAAATATTTTCCAAGAACGGTATCTTGTTAAAAAGTCGAAATATAAGGTTTTCTGTCGTTACAATAACAAGCACCTCATTCGCACAATGCGTATATTCTAATTGCTAATGTTGGTTAAACCCACACTTCATTCATTTTCCTAGTTATTACAAAGCATAAAGAAATCTATGTTCACATTCTCTTTCAATAAGCAGGTTCACCATTCTTGTTATTACATTCATGTAAGGCTGTATGTATGAAAATGGATTAAAAAAAAACAATGAATTTCTCAGAAATACTGACCTGGGGGGCGTTTCATCAATATTTTCGTCCGACAAGTTGTCAGATCTGACAACTTTCCTGGATTCTGATTGGTTGAGAAGCACTGTTACTATAGTAACTGTCGGATAAAACAGGACTTGTCAGATAAAAAGTCTGACAATTCCTTTCATGAAACGCTCCCCTGATACCCCCTTTTTCATATTCTACTTTTTGTTTTAATTTATCAACTACACATGAAACAATATGAAAGTTTAATATAAAAATTGCTATCACTGATGGCCTATTTTCAAGTTTGAATTCTAAAGATATTATTTTACAATGTATAGCTGCAAAATCATACCTAAAAGCTCGGGGGAACGTTTGATGAAAAGACTTGTCAGACGTTTTATCCGACAGTTTCCATAGTAACATAGCTCCTCAGCCAATCAAAATCGAGGATTGTCGGGGAAAAAATGTTGATGAAATGCTCCCCAGTTCTTTTAATCAGGCTGATGATACTGGAAAATTGTTGATCCCACTTGGTGTATAAGACCAAATTATATCGTAAACCAAATTAATGGTGGATCCAAAAATGTCTGATGTTGGACCATTGTGTTTTTTTTTAGACAACTGGTATAAGGCATAATACAGCTTTAAACATGTCACCTCAGTCTGCTGTTTGGCTCTCGTTTGGCAGAGCAAGTTCAGTAATCTGTAACACAGAGTTAAATGACCGATCAGTGGACTGACTTTTATAATCACTGCAATTACTGCATGAACAGGGTTCACATTCTTCATGGCAATATTATAAAAAAGTTGGTAAAGTATTGAAATGCAAAATTTTCTCGAGCCAGAAACATGACTGAAAACACTGATTCATTCTTTTATACCCGACAGAATATGGTTCGCTTAAAAAATTAAATAAATCTTAACATGGAAGTATGATAATGCAAGAGTGAATCAAATTGCATACATGCAAATACCATGTGTTGATTTACTGATAACCACAGTAAGTAACCCAAGTTACCCCACAACATTCTTATGATGGGATGCTCTGGGCTGAAAATAATCTGATTTAAACAGATTTATCAGACAAACACTGAAAATTTGATCAAAATCGGACAAGGAATAATGAAATTTTAAAGATTTTGCATTATTCCGGTGAAACAGTTCTAGGCATGTCTTCAAAAGTATTCAATGAGCAAACTGATGATGTCATATCCCCACCTGTTCTTTTTTATTTTATTATACGAAATTAGGTTTATTCCATTTTTTTTTTCTACCAAGAACTGAAAAAGAAATGGATTGACAACTGATTTACTGTGTTGGATATTCATTGCTGCGACCTATTTTATAATAAAGGAGACAAATTATTCACACATGTATGAAAAAATGAAACAATTATGATTTCATGTAATAACATATGAAAAAGGAAAGTGGGGATATGACATCATCAGCCCACTTAATGAATATTCATGATGACGTGCACACAACTAATTTCACAAAACATTGCTAAATTAAAAAATTCAATAACTTTGTAATTTGTTGTCTGATTTTGATAGAATTTTCAGCATTTTGCTCTGTGAATTTTACTCTATTTAGATATATTTTCAGACCAAAGTACCTCTTTAATCAAATATCATGCAAACTATTCAGTTCCATCATTCAAATGGTATACAAGTATACAGAAAAATAAAGAGCTATGGAAAAGCAGCAGATATTAGAGAAACACAAATTAGCATAAGATATATGACAAAAAATGTATTAACATACAAAACATACGATTTGGTACATGCAGAGTGCCAACTAAAAACTCCATCCCAAATAATTTGCTATTGAATTAAGAGTAAATGCATTTGAAAAAGTGATGGGTAAAATTTCAATACGATAAAAAAAAAAATTAATATTGAATTGTTTTGGAGTTTATCACTTCTCAACACGCTGACATGCATATAACAGGCAATATACACACAATATCTAGTTATATCCAACCTCTAATCCCTTTAGTGCATTGTTTAATTATCATACAGATCAATTTTTCCTTTCTTTTCAAAGGTTTATATGTGTATAAAAATCTTGTCAGACATATTCCAACAGGAGTCATGATAACTTTGTCCAGAAAAGCAATAAAACAAAAGGGGGCCCCTGATTTAAATGAACCAAATTTACAATGCTGTAACTATGTAATGAAAATATATTTTGAAGTTTCACAAAATTTTGCTTGTTTGTTAAATTGAACTTCATTGATTCAACTAGATTTACTTTTTGTATGAATTAACTAACATATTCTTCCAATTTTAAAAATGTGACCATAACAAATTCCAGCAATCTGGAATTTAAAATGGGATATCAAACCTTTACCAGATCATTTCGTGACAGATCATGTTGACATTTTGTCCAATATGAACAAAGTCAGATGCATTTTACATCCACGGCATTATAAGAAGAGAGTTGTAGTATTTATATGCATTATGTACAGCGAAAGATTATGTCATGCAACACAGAAATAAAACGCTGCAAAACTACTTGCACACTACTGTTGACTTATTATGCTGTATGGCTACACGAAATAAAACAAAGAATGATGAATGGAAAACAGGAAAAATTTTGTTATGATATGACTGCATTTGACCTAAGACTTTTCACATTTCTACACATATCACTTCACGTGTAAGAAAACAGACATTCTATAACTAAAATTGATAGTATACAAAAAGTGTTCTTTATGTTTGGCGAAGTGGTTTCTAACTATATAGAAAAGAGAGATATGATGAACATAAATTCAGTTGATGAGTTGATCCTCCCCTGTTTGGCAACTTAAAATCTTTTGGGCCTTTAAAGCAGGACAAATACACAACAAGTGCATCTCACAAAGAATATACTAGTAATACCATGGTCACATTTGCTCTACGGCGGCCGTACGGCGAGTCGAAAACAGCCATTTTCTTAATTTTTATCTAAACCCCCTAAATGTGGTTGGTACAAAAATGTTCAAACGGGTGTTTTTGACTCGCCGTACGGCCGCCGTAGAGCAAATGTGACCATGGTATTAGTCAACCAACTGGACTAATTGTTACACTTATATATTCTCATCCTTGATTTCTGAACTTCTACATCATGCCTTGAGCATGGATTAGCATATTTCCTTAAACATAGACATTCCCCAAAAATATATTCTGCACACATACATTACATAAACCTTCCACCTACTGGAAAATACTGATTGGTTTTTCTGTTTTGAAAGTATGTGTCCTCAAATGAGTGCTAATTTTCATTACATTATACACTGCCAAACTTAATTCACAAGAAACAGAGACTATTTTATACTTATAACAGCATTAAAATAATTTTCAATCAATGTCATCATGAATTAGATTGTGCTTTGTATCAAATTTACATGAGAAAAAAAGTGAATTATGAAAAGTTCTTGCTAATAAATATTAACGATTTTATTTTTCAGTAAAAAGCTATCCAACAAAACAATGGTATGAAAGCTGGAATTGCATTATATGAGATGATAATGGTGTTCCAAGTAACATCTATAATCAAATGCCGTCTAAATCAAACAGAGTACATCATTCATTTGAAATTATATAACTTAAATTCTTGAATGAATATCAAAATCAAAATAAATAAAAAAGCTTAATACATTTGGTTTAAGATGGTACAAAGCAAAGTGCTATTCTGAATACTTTTCACATTTATAGCTCTTTCTTAAAGCACATACTTGATGTGTGATAGGGGAATCATGCTATATATAGACTTTCATACACAAACAGAAAATGATCTGTTAAAACATGTTTCAACAAAGAGAGAATTAAGAGAAAGAAGGGGGAGGAGGTCATTCTGCATGGACCAATGAATGCACAATACAGGAAATATTTACAGAAACTCACATCTGCCATGGGTAGGAATTGTGGAAGCAAGCCACATGATCTCTAGAGGTGGCCTTTCATGTAATCACTAACTAAACTGAAGAAGTGGGAGCTACTCTCACACAACATCAGAAACTAGGGACAGAATCCAATGCACAGGCATCGAATTCATATAACAAATTTGCATTTGATAATTACATATACATACAGCAATTATTCTGGTTGGTGCGGCTATGAGGAAGCTTCTCCCTCCTTCTTGTCCACATTCTTTTCCTCGCGTGGCTTCCCCGTACCAAAAATGTCTGACCTCCTGGAAGGTGCACCTCCGACCGGGTCCTTAACTGTGCGTGGTGCTAATTTGAGCTTTGGCCTGGCAGCTGCGTCCTCTGTAGTATCATTAAAAAATATTTTAAGGAAAGAAAGGGGTTGAAAACAGAGAGACATAGAAAAGAGAAAGATGGGGAGAGAAAGAGAGAGAAAAAAGGGTATGCATCATTTAATAGAACAATGAATTTATGAAAGTTGCTTAATTTTCTAGGAAAAAAGCTTTGATCAATAAAAATACTGATCTGACAACAAACTCAAACTCTGAAAATAATCTTCATATTTACTAAATCTCTATACAGACATTAGCTTTTTTTAAAATAACGTGTAAATGATGCAATATGAACCTGAACTTGAATTTCATTATAAAAAAACCCCAACCAATTACAGCATAAAAAACATACATCAAAGAAGTATAATGAAATTAATAGTTTACAGGATAATACTATAGGAACCAGAAAATAGCATGAATGCTAGTCGGTCTGGTACCTTTAGATGCTCAAATACAAAATATAACACACCTGCTGTAGGTTCTTTAAATGTCTCTTGTGGTCTCCTGTTGTAATCATCTCTGCCACCTCTTCCCCTGCCGCCGCCTCCTCCATAACCCCTATCTCTGTCGTACCCATCACGACCCCCTCCGTAGCCATCCCTGCCACCGTATCCTCCTGATCTGCCGTACCCATCATCTCGTCCTCCCCTTCCACTGGCGCCTCCTCTCCTGTCATCCCATCCCCCGCCTCCGGAATTTTCATAGCGGCCTCCACCACCGCCTCCTCTGTATCCTCCTAAGAAGAGCAGAAAAGAGGCATTGTCATTTCCATAGATAGCTCAAATAGCAGCTTGAACAAAAGGAATTTGATTTCTGGTCACAGGTTTTGTAAGGAATTCACATGCTTTACAAATAATTTCAGTAGAACATAGGTCAGAAGAGATTTTTATTGTGACTTCCACATCTATATCCACAAACTGATTACAGATACCATAGAAAGTGTCATAGTTCTTTAAATTCTTCAAAAAAATAAATACCAAGTAAATTAAGAAATATTTACCAAGTGTTGTTCGACCAAGTAATATTATTGGAAATAAAAATCTATAACAATATACAGTGAAACCTGTTTATAGTGACCACCAAAGGGAAACACAAAATGTGACCTTTATAGACAGGTGGCTGCTATAGACAGGTTCTTATACACACAATCTGCCTCCATGGGAATCGGTTTTAGAGGTCACTATAGTCAGGTGGCCACTATAGACAGGTGGCCACTAACACAGGTTTGACTGTATATACTAAGCTTATCAAGTGCTATTTCATTAGCTTAGCACTGTAACTCAACATTGATAGTGAGATAACAGAGCAAGTATGATGAATATTCTTTATTACCATCCCTTCCACCTCCACCTCCTCCATAGCCACCTCGGCCTCCGCCTCTGCCTCCACCACCTGCAGAAGAACCTGTAAGAATAGGAATATATTTGATAGTAACTAAAAGATAAGAGAACTAGAATGGTGATAAAATTCTACATTTGAACATGTGAAACACCTCTGGTTGCTGCTGTATGCCATTCAACATAGCAGCAATGTTGACACTGAAAGCAACTAAGATGAATAGTTTTTCAAAAAGAGGAAAAATAAACCAACATTCATTTGATAATAAAGTCCCCATTTCATGGGCTCTAATGAATGGCCTTTGCCCAGTGACCCGATATTACATTCTCCCATTTGTCAATAACCACTATAAGAAAGTTTTATTGACGGAATTATACTTGAAAACTTATTCTAAATAAAAAACAAATCTTAACCTTGGATAGGTTTTTGATATTCATATCAAAGTCACTTGCCCCTAATAACCTTTGACCTACACCACAAGACCAACAACTCATGTCAGATAGTCATTGATAATAACCCTTTATAGCCAGAGTTTATGAAATAGGTCAATATACATTCTAAGTTATGATGATATTTTAAAAACTTAGTCTAGATTTTCTATGCATGAGAGATAAAATCCTAATGAGATTGAATTTGGTTAAAATGTTCACCTCAATGTTTCTTCAGAAGAATTTTCAATTTTAGCATACATTTACAGCAACATTACAAATAAAAGCTTTTGTGGGAGAATATAACCTTTAGTAATTACAATCAGAATGTATCTTACAATTACATGTATGATAACTATCACACTGACCATCATCATCATCATCATCATCGTCTTCGACATCATCGTTATCATCGCCACCACCAACATATTTTTAATTTTCAAATGACTTACCTCCTCTTTGCCCATCTCTCCTTTGATTCCTTCCCTGTGCAATGTCTACTCTGAGTTGGCGGTCATCATATATCTATCAAAAGAAAAAGAAATAACGGTAACTATAACTGCCAAAATTTCACCACTCATATCCATCACAATGTGAAGATGCTCACAGTGTTTAGACATTATTCTGGCAATGACCAAACCAACATGGTAAAGAGTGTAAAATATTCTGCAAAAGGATGTTAATATCGTGGTGGATTTTGCACTATATGGACCTCATAGTAATCTACAATGCCTGTACAATGGTTGTAGATTTGCAGGCTGAAGCTTCATGTAGTTAAGAGTGTTTAACCCATTCATTTTATCGATTCACAAACTACACTTGATATTACTTTCCTGGGTACAAAAAAAGACTCATTGATCATACTGGTCTAGAAATTGTTCTTCGTAAGAAAGTAATAACCTACAATAAACAAAAGACAACACAAAATTGGAATATTATCAATCAGCCTGATAAAAGTAAATTTTATTTCATTTATTTTTCCATTTCCAATAATCACTTACAATAAGTTTTGTTACATACATCTTGATATAATTATAATCAATAAAACAAAGAAACTTATTATGTATAATAAAGATAACAGGTCGGAAACGGAGGAAGCTGCTAAAAAGCGAAGCTTGTAGAATGGAGCCTCCTAATACATAATGGTTTGAACAATGTAAACAAAACACAAAATTATATTTGGATGGCTCAGAATGGGATATCAGAAATGGAATACCATAAATACTTCACGAGCTAGGAAGTATTGTAACAATTTATTAAGTGCAATATTGGCCCTAAACAGTGGAATACTTGTGGTATCGGATGAAGAAAAGCCATCCAGTATCAGTATCTTAAATGATTACTTATTTGGCTATGCAATATGGAAGGATATTGCAGAGCAAGTCTTGTACATAAACCTATGAAAATATATGTCAGGTTGCAGCAAATCACGCAATATGACCTGATATTTCAGACAATTCAGGCAGACCAAAATACATGTATTCATGCAATAATGAGACCTTCTAAAAATAATAACAATGAATATTGATAAACAAAGCACACTTACAGCTCCATTCAATTTCAATGCTTCTCTTAATGAATCTGCGTCTTCAAACTCTACATAGCTGAAACCTGAAAAATAAAAACAAAAAATCCATTTCTGATCAAGTACACAAAGGTTTCCTGTCAATATATAACAAAGAAAGCATTCCACATTTTGTAACTTGCCCCGATGGCTGTTAATTCTGGATCAAAATTAAAACAGAAAAGGCCTTATCTTCTTCCTATCAATCAATATAAATATAATTGAATCATGGACATAGAAATGACATTTTATTTATCTTCCTAACATTGATGGTGCAGCATTATGCAAAATTGTTGCTTCAGAGGAAGCGCTTGAATATCAGAGCTGCAAGTTAAATTTCAATTGACTTGCATCGAGACTGATTGCAGACTAATAAATAAGCATACCAACATACCAACCACAGTTTTTAGGAAACATTAAATATCTTGATGAATTTTGACATTACAATCATAAAACATGACATATGTATTCTACTTTCCTAATTCCAATTCACTGATATCAGTTTCAAATATGAATTTCAATATTGTGAGAAATCTGCAACAACAAGAACACTAAAAGCTTTATTTTCAAATAAAATTCCTGTGCTGTCACTTGTTTCATTGGAAGTTTGGAAGGCAGGGTAAGATATAATTTTGATTTTTCAGGGGCTAATTTGTACAACATTGGGGCAATGACTGAATTTTCCAGGCTTTTTCTTTCATTTCAAAGGCTATGTTTTATGTCACAAGCAATCATGCTGTAGTGTAGAAGAAAATCTCTTTATTCAGCCATATGTATAGGCCTAGTATTGCTTTTCTACTTGTTCTTGAATATTGTTTGTGTCAGATTGTTGGCTGTCATGAGGGTGGTGAAATCAACCTTTGACCTCATGTATTTCCTGTGCTGGAGTTAAAATGTAAATACTCCACTGAAATCCAAAACATCGGTCAGAGTCATAAGTGCTAGTATGACCAACGAAGGCCATGTTGAATTGAATATAGAGTAAGCTACAAAACAAATAAAGTATTACTCTATTACCTCTGAATTGACCTGTCTCCTTATCATGTACAAGGCGGGTACTATGAATCTGCGGGGGAAAATGTATATTTCTTGGTTAATTGCACAATGGGAACATTTCACACTATGACACAATAACTAACAAATGAAATGTAAGCATACTACTATCGAGTCAACCCTTACACAGCTCAATTTCCCTTCTCTCAATCGTTGATATTTCTCATCTTGAAATTTATTCTTCCTTGTCATTTTCTTTGCAGAATAAATGATGATGATAACAACAAAGATGAAGATGATAATGTTAATAATAATAATAACAATAATAATAATAAAGTTTTCTAAATCCATTTAGAATATAAATGTTCTTAGTCTATTTTATCGAAATACTCAAAATAGAATTGCTTGAAAAAGGATAAAGGTCTAGTACACCCTGACAGATTGAGGGGCTTATTACTGGAATAAGTTCATACAAGTAAACAGTAAAATGTACTGTACATGGAACATCAAAGTTGGCTGTTTTCAATCATTATTCTGAGCATCTAAAATTTAGCCTCTTAAACTTGGACTTAAAATGCTGATAAGCAACTGCTGTCAAAGAACATTATGAGACAGAGAGACTCACCTTCATCTGCTCAAATATGTAGTCAAGGTCTCCCTGGACAGTGTCATCAGGAAGGTTTCCTACATAAGCTGTGTATGGGGGCTCAGTTGGAAATGGAGGTGGGGGACCCCTGCCCCCTCCTCCTCCTCCACCACCTCTTCTGTCATTGTACCGTCCACCTCCTCCTCTATGGGGGAAAAATACATCAATTGCTTCATCATTTACATAAATATGGGTAATATCATCATGTTCTAATACAGATGAAATGGCTTTCACAAACACAACAGGAATGGATCGTCCAGAAAAAAACACCAGCAGGGGGTCCCCTGATCTTGATCCCATACCACTGAAATGTACAACTGTACTGAGCCAAACTAATGTTTGGTCCGGCCACGATACATTGTCATGGAATCAGCCAATCAGCGCTGTTGTTGCAATTGTGTGTGAAACAGTAATCATGACTTATGCATGGTGTGTATGCATAGCGCTAGCTACGCTCATGTGATACGCTGTACAGTATTACAAAATGGTGTTTACGTACACACAACAGTGAAACAACAATTTGGCCGAGACTGGAGGTTCGTTTGGGTAAGGTCGCAGTTGACTAATCCCCCACGTACTCGAGGCTCCCATTGCCATTTGCGAAAGCCGCCTAGTAGCATCACCATTTATTTTATGGAAGGAGCAATAATGGGTGTGTAAGAACTTCACAAAGTTTGTAGACATACTCGTATATCTTGCCTGAAATATGATTTTAAATGGCCTCACTTGATGTAATAATGACAATATTAATTTACAAAAGACAAGAAAATATCATTTGTATCAGCTTGATATATATCTTACTGCTCATGTCGGATCAGTAAATCTGGCTATTTCTGAAAAGTTACTGGCCCAACAGCAACTGGGCGTTGTGGCGTGCACCTGTAATCCAAGCTGTGGGGAAGTTACAAATTGATGCAGAGGTTCGAGCCCTGGTCACGTCTTTCGGATGGTGACGTTAAAGGTCGGTCCCAGACGTAAATAATCATATCTGATTGATACACGTCTGACAAAACTCAAATACACACACACACTGGTCTGGGACTGTCGGACCAGTGCCAGTGCTGAACAAGGGGTCTAAAAAGTGGATTTTTTACGTTTTTCCCGATGTTAAAGGATTTTGAAAACATGTCTTCACTAAAAACTGGCACTTTCGCAAGCCAATGTTGGCCACCCTTTTTATCCAGAAGTCAATGCAAAGATTAAAAAATGATAGAAAAAATACGACAACACCTCAAAATGTAGCGCCCTAAGTTTGGCCGATGTGTGTACGCATGCTATTTTCACATGCATTTGCAATGGAACTGCGCACTTAGCAACGTTCGCGAGCCGTTTAGAGGTGAATTGCAGCTGCCTCACGGAGCTTGTGGGAGCGCCATAGCAATTTTACATTGTAATGCAGACAGGGCGGCCATCGACTGGGGAATGCTATCGCGGTCCGAAGTGGTGGTCAACTTTGACCATTGCGATTGCTATCGGCCAATTTTTGTGAAAAATTGGTAAATACCATATGTATGGATTAAAATGGTTTGTGTAAAATAGTTACAAGATGGGAAAATCTTTAAGCAGCCGCACACCAGCGCAGATACTCTAGAGAAAAATCAAACTAGCATAATGCTGAGAATCGATAATGTCCCTCACTCACTGTTTCTTTTGTTTTTTATTGTTTGAATTAGGCCTAGGGCCTATACAATATTTCATTTTTTATAAAGATTTGACAATAAGGACCAACTTAACTGAAATATACATTGCTAATAGTCCCATTTCGGGTACACGTGTACACACCCGGTCAAATCAGTGCACGTGTACTGAATTCCATGACAATTATTTAATTGAACACAATTCTATTATCATGCTCACAACCTCACATTAATTCTAAATTTGCAGATGCTGCAAAAGTTTTAATCACTAAAATTCTACTTTCATACCCACCCTTGAAGTTCTGTATTTGTGCAAGAAGCCACAGCGCTCAGTCACACTTTTTTAATGAATGAAATCTGTCTTGGGCCGGCCTGGGGCACAGGCAGCATGCACAAAGTTTACATACGATGCAGTGACATTATGCTTGATAAAACAAGCTAAGAGCTCTTTGCTGCACCTTCATAGTACTTAAAGGACAAGTCCATCCCCAAAAAAATTTGGTTTGAATAAAAAGAGAAAAATCCAACAAACATAACACTGAAAATTTCATCAAAATTTGATGTAAAATAAGTTATATTTTAAAGTTTCGCTTAATTTCACAATAAACAGTTACATCATGTATATGCACATCCTGGTCGGTATACAAATGAGGAGACTGATGACATCATCCACTCACTATTTCTTTTTTATTTTCTTATGTGGAATATTCTAATTTTCTCCTCATTGACAAGTGAAACAACGATTAATTCCGCCCTGAACATGTGGAATTAACATTGTTTAATACTCTATGGCTCAGTCAAATTGGTCCTTATTGTAGAATCTGTAAAAAATGAAATATTGTATAATTCAAAACAATAAAAAACAAAAGAAATAGTGAGGGACATCATCCACTGTCTCATTTGCATGCAACAGAGTTGTGCATATCACTGTTTTGTGAAAAAAAATATCACAACTTTCTTATTTTACATCCGATTTTGATGGAATTTTCAGCATTATGCTAGTTTGATTTTTCTCTATTTATTCAAATCAACATTTTTCTGAGGGTCCAGTTTGTGCCTCGATCAGGGTTCTGTGTCACGATAGACCTTCATCCATATAATCGAGGTAAGCGCATGATTTTTTTTCCCTTTTAAGTTTTATTGCTATTGCGACCCCATTCTACCGATTTTGGAGAACACCCTCTGCCTAAAGTAAAGCCCTAATATTAACGGACGAGTCCTGGCCTGGGCTCTGGCCTGTTTCGAGCGGCTAGTACTAATATGACTAGGCATGCATGCTAGGCCTAGGAAGTAGGAGGAAGTACGTCACTACGTGCATCTCTCGCATGCGTTGCTCGCGCTTGACAATTTTGGCAGGGCTTGGGAACTGATGATGTCTTCTTAACGGGTGTCTTGCGACATGTGTCATTGTGCGATGCTGCGACTGGGCGGCTAAGTTCTGATTCAGATTAATGCTGCTGGACTGAACTTAGTTTTGTCGTTCGGAATCAGAGTATCTACATGTAGCAGTAGCATGTCGAGAGAACTGAAAATTATGTCTGAAAAAAGCTAAAGGGGGTCATCAAATCGGCATGTCCCCGTACCACTACTATATGTGAGTGCCCCCCACCCCCTCCCTTCCAGGATTCAAGCCAGGCTTGATCATTGAATGAGTGGTCTACGCTACGGACGGTATAGCGGTACCGGCATTGAATTGGCACCAATGCCATGATTGCATAGGCCATTGGCACGACTCAGACAAGTAACGATAAACATACTGAATAATAAAACTTACATTTCATAATCAGATAAACGATATACAAAATATTCAATAGAATTTATACAAAGATACATATTCAAAGATTTATTTCGTCTATATTTCGAACTTATTTACCCTCCGTAGCCACCGCCACCGCCTCCTGAATAACCTCTTTGCCTATCGTCATCATCTTGAAAACTCGACATTTTGTCCAAGTCTCAATTTAAAGTTGCCAATTTTTGTATTTCAATTTGTAAATTTTTACAGAGTGTATTCAATGCTTGAAATATCGGAATCGTTGATATTATTGTTGAATATTGAATATTTCAGAATAATTTTTAAGAGAGTAATAAAGATAATTACATGTCAAAACCATCCAATTTGTATTACATAAATAAAATAACATTGTTACTCATTAACATGAAAAGATGGCTACCAGCAGACAGCATGTCAATTCTAGTGTTTCAAATAGAAATGAAAATTCAATGAAAATGCCTGCGGACAAGCAATTTCTAGATACTTTCTGGAAATTGGCAGTACCATCAGATAATGAACGGATATCTGGAGCAACGACTTTGCTGCGAATTTTGATAGAGAAACAGAATAAAAACAAAAAGGTGAGCAATGTGTGTCGAACCCACGTGGTCGTGGTTTGGAAGCGGAGCTAGCAGCACGGCGCGGCCTGCTGGCCAGCAGCAGAGAGGGGCACGGCGCGCGGCACGGGCCGGGCGATCGAGCAGCTGGCTGCGCCTAGACAGATACAAATCCGATCGTGACCGGGATGTTCCTTATGCGGGCGCCTAGCCTGGAGGCGTTTGGGGAGTGAAAGTCCTATAGCCTATAGGGGAAGGCGGGGTAAGTTGTGACACTTTTTGCATTTTGCATGTTAGAATTGATATGACTCAGTAGCCGCACGGCCAATTTGGGAGACTCTCCAATAGGGTAGCTATATTTACTTTACTTTACTTTAAGTCCTCGATGCTGTAGGCTTGAGTTGAGTGCAGTGCCTGTTCATCGATCGGAGTATCTCCTCTGGTGGTAGTACAGTATCCATTGTATTAAAACAAAATATATATACCGGTACTTAAGACGAGAAAGGACTGACAGAAGTGTGTACATGTATGCTACTGCTAGAAACCGTGGAAAGACAAAGACAATACTGCCTACACTGGCTTATAGAGCAAATCATAATTCCTTGACCAGTGCCTATCTAGACGAATTTTGAAGGAGTTGACTGAAGGGGCTGAAATAACACTGTCAGGAAGACTATTCCACACATCTACAACCCTGTTACTGAAAAAGTACTTTCTAATATCAAGCCTAGAAAATTTCTTCTCCAACTTCAACCTATGACCTCGAGTCTAGACCTCCTCTGTGACTTAGTGAAAGGGTTGTGTTGTGTGTAATATATTCCAGTCATGTACTTGTAGACATCAATCATGTCACCTCTCCTTCGCCTATGAGCAAGACTCGGTAATTTTAGTTTCATGAGACGTTCCATATAATATATCATATATCATATATTATATTAATATATCATATATTAATATTATATTATATTATATTATTATATTAATATATATTAATATTATATTATATTAATATATATTATATTAATATTATATTATATTAATATATCATATATTACATGATTTTTTTTTTTTTTTAAATACAGACAAATTATACATCACTTGAAAGGTTTTTTCAAGACAAATTCAATGGTGAAGACCAAATTACAATACAATTGGAGCACCATAACTGAAGATATGGCCTCTTAAAGGGACGCTATACGCGGAACTTTTCTGCCACCCAAGACAAGTACCCATTGCATTGGGTGGCAGATCTACAGTAGTACAGGTACTTGTAGATCTAAGAAACTTCCATACTTTTTTTTCATGTAGGTTACTAAGTTAATTTGACTAAAATGCAACACAAGAGGTGATCTTGTAGAGCATGGCTGTGTTACCTTCATGTTTTTCTTATTTAAACAGCTTCTATTTGTGAAAATATAGTATACAAGAAGAAAGATAACAAATTAGAATAAGACAAGAGAAGTGCATGGGACGCTTTGCGTTGTTAAAAAAAATTAATCAACTCTTGGGGGTCTCATTCCTCAACAGACTTTAATCAGAAAATAAAAATGAATGTCCCACTAAACTTCCCGGTATCTGTAAGATTTATATCATTCAAAAGTAGAAAATTAAGTTTCGCAAGTAATTTTTTTTTCTTTCTGTTTGTCCATGTTCACTCTGTATTCTGTATAATTACCATGATGTCTCAAACTTGTTTGCAGATCCGAGAATACGAGATCAGACAGCTGGAGCTGCAACAGTAGCTAGAAATGTACTCCACTGCTTAGAATTATAGAATATATTAACATTAAATATATTGGAATATATAAAGTTAAAAAGCAAGTCTCTGACATTATCTGAATTTCTACTACATTTAAAATCACATTTACAAAATAATCTCCCTCCTAGTAAACATAATAAAACAGGGACCCATTATTGTGTACATCATGTGAATTGATGAGACAGCTTATTGATATGATGACACAAAACAACAGAATATAGATATAGTCATGTATCTATTCATTTTAATACCAGTACCAGGCAGCAGTCAATGCATGGTCTGCGCCTGTACATGAAAAAAAAATGAGACTGGAATTAAACATGCTTTAATTCCCGCCTGTTTTTTTTTTCTTGAAATATTAAGTTGAAATTATCATTAATTTATCATCAATACACATAATTCATGCAGAAATCAAATGCACAACTTATCACCTACAACTAATTTCAATGGGTTTAACAATAACATACATGCATCAAGTACCACACCCACGGCCACCACGCCCACTCCTTTCGGTCAGCCATGGCACCAAAATCACACTCTAGGCGGCACAACATGGGCTTGCATTCGCCTCTTGCGCAGCTATGCGACACATTCTTATATATCAAAATTAGATTTTCTGATACAAATACACTTCAAAGAATTAATTTATATCTGATATTTGATTGTTCCCTGGGAAATTTTCTGTTTATACGGCTTTGAAGTAAGAAAATAGAAACATGATTTACCTTAAGTGTCCAAAAAACTCCTTTTTATAACGAAAAACATTGCCGACATTGAACTGAAATCGTCACTAACTTGTAGAAGAAAGTCTGCCGATTTTAATGATACATAACACATGGTTATTTGATGCCCCTAAAGGGCGTCAACAAGTAAAAGTAACTTGCAAGATTAACCCGGTTCTGGAGTCATATTTTCCAAAATGGCGACTTCCATCGTGTGACGACGGACAGGTGGTGCTCTCGAAAACGGCCTTAAAAACAACATTTTGGCGATGCAAATGTGAGTAAATTGACTAGAAATAAGAAGTTTAGATATAATAGAAAAAGATCGTAACATTTTATGAAAAAAGGATTTGAAATGTTGATACACTGGCTCAATGAACTTTGCCCATTTTGCGTGTTGGCAGAATAGGAAATGTGTTAAACGCGAACCCGTTGCGATCGCTAAATAGGGGAGACAATCTCCCACATTGGAGACTTGCTTTCCAAAAGGACAAAAGAAACAACACCAACAAAAGCAAGATTTTTCCCACCCAAAATTTTGACTCACTGAGGTCAGAAGCCCATTTGTTTTGTGTGTGATTGACAACAAAAATCCTTATCAAAACAAAAGTAGACGGTGAATTTTTAAAGTAGACGGTGAAAAGTGGTAATTTTTCATGAGGAATCTGCTTATCACATTTTTATTTGCCGCCAAGGTAATCCTTTTGCAGCAAAGTAAACAAAGGAAATTGGACTCCAAAACTGGAGACTGTCTCTGAAATTGGATACCCAAATTCTTTACAAAAGTCTCTGATATTGGAGATAATCTCCCACATTGGAGACAGTCTCCATTATTGGCCGTGCGCCTCTACTGTACATGACTATGGCTGGGCATTATCGTGATATTGGGAACCACCGTTCATACAGCAGTGCTTTATTCAGTCACACGCATGGTTCCCCATTTCCACCTCCATTCACTTCGTACACAAGTGCGCCTACACAAATCTACGAGTGGTTCCCCAAAACACGTACCTTGCCTTTAAATTTGATTCTTGGGAAACGTTTTTCACCTACATATAACTTTCTACCCCTACACTGAAAGTCATCGTGACCTTTGAAAAAAACGATGTCAAATGGCTCAACTTGCCCCATATACCGTATTTGCCGGCATAAAGGCCGCGGCGGCATATAAGCCGCACCCCCGATTTTGCGAATCATCTTTGAAAAAAAAAATGCATGACAGAATTCCCGGCAAAGACGGACAAAATCTTGGTTGGAAAATTGTTCAACAATCGCCGAGGAATGGGAAATAATAAACACGCATGCTTTAATTCTTCTAACTTACTACCGTATTTCATCTTTTTCGGAAGGCGACGCAAGGAAAATAATCCACCATAGACGTGAAGAAGCGGCCGTGGTAATCAAGCGCTGCAGAGGTAAATGAGAGCTGCGGAGGTAAACAAGCGCTGCGGAGGTAAACAAGCGTGGCGGAGATAAACAAGCGTGGCGGAGATAAACAAGCGCTGTGGAGGTAGACAAGCGTGGCGGAGATAAACAAGCGCTGCGACGGTAAACAAGCGCGGCGAATGTTTTATTTCTTTCAATTAACTTCTTTTTTTACAAATAAAGTTGAATAAATACACAAGCACGGGCGGTGTTTCAATGTTTGTTTTTATTGAAGTCGGCGATGTAGTATGAGAGAAATAAAGACTGAGAGAGAGGTAAAGACCAAGTGAAATAAAGACACTGGTGGCGGAAGCCCAAAAAAGTAGATGGGGTCTACCTGAAATTTTGTGATGGACAAAAAAAAATAATAAAAAAGGTCATCAACCTAAATTTTAGGGGGGGCAAGAGACATTTTAAGGGGGTCCACCAGAATTTAGGGGGGCCGGGGGACGCAGGAAACAAAATTGACAAGCAAAAAAAAAGGGTTTTTTCAATTTAGGGGGATCGTCCTCATCTCAAATTGTAACAATGTAACAAATGTAAAATAATTTGACTAGCAAAAAAAAAAAGGTCATCAACCTTAATTTAAGGGGGGGGGGCAAGAGACATTTTAAGGGGGGTCCACCAGAATTTAGGGGGGGGGACGCAGGAAACAAAATTGACAAGCAAAAAAAAAGGTTATCAACTAAAAATTTAGGGGGGATCGTCCCCCCCATCTCAATTTTTTTGGGGGACTGCATGCCCCCCCCCACGCTTCCGCCGCCTATGAATAAAGTTGAACACGGATTCTTTCTTGGAAGTTTGTGGTCTTGAAAAAGACCGTTATTAATTCACGCACAAAGCAATTTCAAATGACATACCTTGTCATGTTCCCTCGATCTCTTCCTGAGCGGGAAAATATTGAAGGCGGCATGATATCTTTTTTTAATACTTACGCTATTTTTCCACCTGCAATAGAATATTAAATTGCATGCAAACATCGTGTATCACCGTGTCATCATTATTATCGCACGCAAATCGTGCATCATCATTTACTATTGTCAACATATACATGCTCTATCATCATCCTCGTCGTCACCATCATCATAATCCAGAATGCCTAACAAGTTAAAATCACTCATCTCAATGTTGTAACTTTAATTATCATTTTTCAAATAGCAATTCATTGACAAAATATTCATCCAAAATATTATTCACTACCAACCAGCCTAATCAGATTATCACCGCAGCAGACCACAGCACACATCGCAAGGTAGGTTTTTATTATTATTTATTGGCCGATGAGACTTGGAGATGCAAAACAAAAAAAAGATCAAAAGGTAAATATTTTCATTTTATTTTCCATTACGATCGATGACAATGTAAAAATAAATTTGAAAAATGTAGAGCGAGGTGCTACTAATCTTCCTGGCTCCTGCAAGGAAGATAGAAATGAAAACATGTTAAATCAATGTTCCACATAATTTCATAAATAAATAGTAATGACCGTTCATTACAATTACAATGCTTTTGTCGTCAAAAGTCTACCAATACATGTCTTGGATCGCCGCGAACAAGCTGCCTAGCCTGCAATTGGCAAGTACCCCGCAGTAGGTGCGAGCGCTAAAGCGCGCGCGGAAGCCATGCATTGCAAACGTATTAAACATGACATTGCCGGCCCCAGACAGAGTCAGATCGCTGGCACGGTCTCTGAGCTCTACTGCGTTTATGGAAACAAATTTTACACCTAAGCAGAATTAAATTTGAGAAGATATCACGTACCGGTACTGAAAATGTTTGATTAAATAAGTAAAGATTTTTACTGTTTCATCCTATAAACGCACTGTTTTAACTACCATTACAATGAAAGCGTCACTGTAGTCCCATTCGTACGCACACGCGATGTTTTGACCACGTATTCAGCGTTCGCTGGACGCGGCTTTTGACTATCGTCACGTATAGGCTGCACCCCGACTTTTCTTCATTTTCTCATAAAAAAAAAGTGCGGCCTTTACGCCTGCAAATACGGTAGGCCTATGGGGTAAGTTGTGCCACCGTCTGGGGTAAGATGAGCCACAAAAACTGTACAAAATGTATGGGGAGAGATCCAGCATGTCAATTTTTTGTTTGAAGTCTTTTCACTTGCTAATTCTCTATAAACACTAAAAGGAAAAGAGCAGTCATGTAAATTTGCTCCTTTCAGCCTGCATTTCAATCGATTTTTATGGTTTGTTTGTTTTTTAAGATAGATTACCATAAGAATTACCATGGCTCAACTTGCCCCATGCTGTTTGGCTCAACTTACCCCAGTCCGAACTTAGTGCGATAATTTTGTATCCACACATTTATTATGCATCCATCATATAAAAGACTATGACAAGAATGAAGGTCCATACCTGGACTAACAATGTTGTTATAATGTCTTTACTATATTTAAAGATGTGTGTGTGAATAAAGCACTTATCTATTTCACACTCTTTTTTTACTTTTTTTGCTGAAATTCATACTTTTCCATCTAAAAAACTACTTTTTGTTTCAAAGTGGAAAACAATAGGTGGTTTCAGACCGCCTCGAAGTTCGCCAGTTCCAGGTATTCTCTGATCGGGAAATTTACCCCGATCAGAAAATACCAGGTATTTTGGTAATGTGAAAGCAAACTACGCTTTATTTCCCCAAAAGAAAATACCCGCTAAATAGTAGGTACTTGGCGAAATTACGAGAACTTTCGTGGGGATTTTTCCAAGGTCGCAGGTATTTCGGCGATGTGAAAGCAAATTACAGGAACTTTTAGCCCAGCGTGTCGTTGGGCGCGGCGGCGTGGGTGGCTGCTGGGCTAGTGATTTTGAATCTCGCGCCCTGCCTGCTTATCAGACCATACTGCGCATGCTCGTAACTTCGGGAACTTATCCCGAAAGATGTGTTTCGGGGCGGTTTGAATGCAGGAGTCTTGTGATCGAGGTGGTTTGAAACCACCTAATGTGGTGGGGTTAGGGGTTATGCTATGGGTCATCAATACATGACACCACCACAATGTCTGACTCATTCATTATTGGCCTGGGGCTGGTGGCTCAACTTGCCCCTATGCTCAACTTAACCTGCCTTCCCCTACTGTACGTATGGTCACTCCCCACTAATGCCTGGGACCCCTCCCTGTATTTCCCCACATACGGGTACAAAATTCAACTTTCACCCCGAGAATTCTACTTTCCCTCTAAAAGATCTAGCCCTAAAACATGTACACGGGGTCCAACTTCATTTCCAACATTTCTGCGATATTTGATTTCATTTTTAAAGAAGAATTCATTAAAATAACGAGAGATTTGTTAATGAGAAAATGGGAAGAGCTTACGGCCGTGTTTACGTCGCCATCTTGATTTCTGTGTCTTCCACTTGGAGACAGCATGCAAATCGCGCGTTACGCAATGCAGTCGCCTAGTGGAAGACACAGAAATCAAGATAGCGACGTAAACCCGGCCGTAAGCTCTTCCCATCTTTTCACAACATTTTTCTCGATTTTTTAATGAATTCTTCAAAAACGATAATACGAAATTGATATCGCAGAAATGTTGGAAATGAAGTTGAACCCCATGTACATGTTTTAGGGCTAGATCTTTTAGAGGGAAAGTAGAAATCTCGGGGGAGAAAGTTTCAGGTTTTGTGGCCGTCCGTGCGTGAATATATGGCGTCCCAGGCGTCAATGGGGAGTAAGCCTACATAGAGTAGATGACTTTTACTCCCTAGACGCCTCCAGGCTAGGCCCAGGCCCAGTGATTCAATTTAGTTGTTAGGCAAAGCATGCCAAGTAAAAAAAAGTAGTAATTAATCGTCCTCGCACGCAGTATTTTGTAGAAATTCCACCAGTACTCTGTTATGTCAGTAAAGTTAGAGGCGCACGGTCAATATGGGAGACAATCTCCCATATACGAGACTTGCTTTGCAAAAGAACGAAAGAAACTACAACAAAAGTGTAACTTTTTCCACCTAAAATTTTGTCTCACTGAGGTCAGAAGCCCATTAGTTTTGTACGTGGATAACAACAAAACTCCTTATCAAAATCAAAGTTTTTCATGAGGAATCTGCTTATCACATTTTTATTTGCTGCCAAGCCAGGTAATGGTTTTGCAGTAAATGTAATCAAAGGAAATTGGTCTCCCAAATTGGAGACTGGATCTGAAATTGGATACCCAAATTCTTTACAAAAGTCTCTGATATTGGAGATAATCTCTTTTAAGCCTGAGTCATATCGATTATTTTGAAAACCGGTGTTCGACAGCTCTAATTCGATCGAACATCGATGCATCGAATATAACTGGGCGGGGAAAATTTGTAGTCTTTTGTTTTTGCGTCGATGCGATGCGCTTTGCATATGCACTACGCACTGACGGTATGCATGCGCTGGTGTTGGCCGGGTGAGCGTTGCACAAGCAGATGACAAAGCAAAGTTCGTTTGTATTTTCCATGATCACAAAACACACAAAAAAGGCCGGGGACCAAAGCAGAATTCTTCCCAAAATATCTTCAACAATGATATTTGCAGATGACAACATATAAGTTCAAAATGAAACAATAATAAAGACATGAATCACGCAGAGTCGATCCGAATGATTTTCGGTCGACTAGCATTCGCAGTCCATTCACCAGCCCCGTCCGCAGCTCCGTACACTCACTCTCACGAAACGACAGGCGTGCTTGGCGTCAGCGCCAGCAAACAAGTGCAATCAACGGAGAGCACTGCAACTTGCCTGAGATTGTGTAGTTGGATCCAAAATGAGCTCCAAATAAATTTATGGGAATAAATACGTAATTTTCTCTGGATGGTCATTTGAATTGCTATTCAATGCTGATATAACGATTGTGAGGAAAGATTGTGGAATATGAGTTATGACGATGTTCGAGAATTAATCCTGATAATGACAATCCAGTTTTTTAGACGCAATTATGAGCATGCGATCAAAATAAATACGAATGTTTCGAATCGAGCCCTAAATTCATCTAAATTATTACGATTTAACAAGATTTTATGGTCATACTAAGAATATTGACGATGTCAGCAAAGTATGTTATGTTCATATGGAAGAAATAATACTGGGATTATTTCTATTGTTATTCCATCTCTGGACGTCTCCTCCAAGCTCCGAGAAAATAAGCACAATGCGCATGCGTGTTTGATGACGTATGACACATTTTCCCATTCATGAAATCAGAGCCCAAAAATGGGCACAAACTAGCTTCAAATTGATGGGAAAAAATATCAAACGCAATTTTCTCTGTTTTGTCATGTTAAATGTTATTATATGGTGATATTACGAACTTGAACAGAGTTTTTGCATGTAGACAATGTTCGAGAATCAATTCTGACGTGATGATTATTTTTTTTAGACAAGTGCACTAGCTCGACTCAAGTCAAGTCGATCGTCATGAGATGTCCGCCATTGAAAATTGAAACGAAATACAAACGTTTCACATCAAGCTCTAAATTCATATTAATGATTATCATATGCAAATTATTGTTAAATATTACGATTAAATAATGTTCTATGGTCATGATTTTAATATTGTTCATGAAAGCAAGATTTATTTTACGTTGATCGCGTCAATTTCCGGCCATTTTCTGGTTTGATTAAAGAACAGTACTGCGCATGCACGATCGATGGCCATGACTTCCATTCATGAATTCATCGTGCATAAATTATCTCGGCACGAGCAGACGAGTAAGACTCGAACTATGATCGAAATAAACTTCAAATTAATGGTGAATAGCATCATAATTACTCATTCGGTTTCATTTTGGGGGCAATAGAAATCAAGTAAGTAGTAGTAAAGTTGGACATTACTGATATTTTGATGATTGATTGTGTAAACCAAACGAATCGGCCGGCCGACGTATTTTTTTTTTTTTCGATGCACCGATTTTGCAAAATCTGCACCGGTGTTCGATGACATCGATCGAACACCGATTTTAAAATCGATTCGACTCAGGCTTAATCTCTTTCATGGGAGACAGTCTCCCATATTGGCCATCGCCTCTACTGGCCACATGATTTTTTTATTTTCAGTATAGATAGAAGTATAGAAGTATAGATAGGCCTATCTTGTAATAGGGATGTGACATGAAAATAAAAACAAAACAGGCAAACCATATCAAGCTGCACCTCGTATTGATCAGTATGACCTCTACCATGTTCATCGAGATAGGGCTTTACAAAGAGTTTAAAAACCCCATTACATCCTGAATTTTGATCCCCTGTTGGAGCAAATGCCTTTGATTCTGTACGGAAGAGTCTGTTTCTGATTCATTCTGTTGCGTGAGTACAAAGGGTAGAGTTGTGTGAGTACAAAGGGTAGAAGTGCTTACCTATTCTTCTTGGCTAGACTGTTCAACTTCCAGTAGTGAAGAACCAGCTACTTCAGCAAGTTGAACGAAGCTGTGTAAACCACAGAAAAAGTTGGTCAGAGATTCTGCAGGTGCTCTATCCTCTGGTGTAAGATCACCCCAGTTCTGAGCTATTTCTGGTAATATGTCTTTACGAAATGACTCTAGTAGTTCATGCCATGTCTTTTCAGTCGAAGCCCTGTCTGACATTATACTCCTGAGAGTCCTGATGTGTCCCAAGATAGGAGTTTTGATGGTTTCAAATCGACAAATTCTAGGCAGTCTCTAATGACCTGACCAATGTGATCGAAGCCAACACGATGCTCCAAGAGCTTGTGTACATGGCATGTAAGCTCTGTTGTATAGGTCTACTGATTTTCATCAAAGGTGGTTACTGTTGTGTTCTTGAGACTTGTTTTCATCAAGGTTCTTTATTTTTTTTGACATTGCAACGTGCTCACTTTTCATCTCTTGTATAGTCTCAACTAATGTTATCAATCCATCTTCTAGAGCTGTTTATGTGGTCACTTTGTGGATCATATTTCTTAAATATTTTGACTTTCCCCTCATGGTACTATGTCATAGATCAACTTCTATTTAATTCAGCATTTTTTTCTCTTTGCTGGGAGGAGAGGTGTTCAAGTTTAATCCTTTCAGCATCAAGCTCACCTGTCTTCTCCTCAAGAGATATATGCAATAGACCTATTTCATTATCCTTATCTTCAATTGATGTATGTAGAACTGATGCCACTGTTGGACTTGCTTCAACATCCATATCATGGTCAACATGTTTACGTTTTCTTGTTGCAGCTGGTTTTCTAGGAAACTTGTAAGGGGATGAGAGGAAGCTTTCGTGCCCATCTGTTTTACGGGATTTATTTTTATTTTCTTTTTTGAATGCATTAGGGCTTTAACATTTTCTTTGTACGCTGACAGTGTTGCACAAGATTCAGTCCCCCACTTGCTCAAATAAGTTGACTGCAACCATTTTGCACAATCATGGCCATTTTCCTTTCTATAATCAAGTACTTGACCTTTAGATAGCTCTAACTGTTGGATATTGGATTGATTTAATTCCGAGGGGCTTGCACTGGTTACATGTATTAAAATATTTGATTTTTCCCGCCTTCAAAATTCAATGCATCGATGTTCGATCGAATCGAAGCTGTCCAACACTGGTTTACAAAATAATCAATATGACTTGGGCCTCCTTGTGATCATCACTGGATTCTCTCCTATTAAATTTATTCTGGCTTCTGTTGACACCGATTAGAAAAATTCCTTTGCAAGAACTTTTTTTGCTCTTTTGAGCAGCTGTTCCTGTGTCTTCTTACACTGCAGCTTTTTCCTTCACTCTTGAGATGGCCTAACTTATTGATTTATCAGGTACATTTTAAAGACGGGATTTGAAAAATCAGTATCATCCTCTACGTAATCTGTACCACAATGCAATCCTTTAAAGATTAGCCGTTTTGTTTTTCTTTTATCCAGGATGAATACTGTTCAGAGGTATCATATAGTCTGAGAAGACTTGTGCGAGGTCTAGCTTCATCAAGGAAAGGTGCCAGACAGGGTTATGCAATAGCCCTTACTGAAGTAAGTTTCAAAGGCAAATTCTCCAATTTTTTTTAATTAGAAAAAAAAAATTGGAGGGGAGGGGGTGGGATTGTTAACATGAGTCGTAGTCCCAGCAAACTTTCAGATATCTTTTGGGATCCTCTTTTTTCGGATATCTTTCGGGATCCTCTTTTTTGGAAAGCAAACTTGGTGTACCAGTGAGAAATCTTTCGGGATCCTCTGTTTTGGGAAGCAAACTTTAGTGTACCAGTGGGAAATCCTTTGGCTATCCTGTCTGACCAGGGAAAGTTGAGGTTATGACTTTTTACCATCGGGCAATTTCTAGTGTCATTGCGTAACGTCTGCTGGTCATAAATCTTGTTCCATTCTGGATACATATCCGGATGGTGTCAGATTCTCGAGGAAAGCAAACTTAAATGTACCTTTAATATTCAAAAGAAATATTTAGCATTTTGCTTGCTGAATTTTACTCCATTTATTCAGATATCAATTTCAGTTTGTAGTACCCCTTTACAACCACTGTAAATACATATAGTACAACCGTATAGATCTATGAGCCTCTGTCGATTGCACCAAAAATTGGCACACAGTTTGTCTGCGACATGTATGCTCTATAAAATTCTTTATTATTTATGCAAATTGCTATCAATTGATTATGCTAATTTATGCTTAAATAGTATGCAAAATCGCACTTTTTCATTTTAATCCCTAAAGATAGCTCGATATGTTCTAATTTTTTTTATGTAGAAACACATTGTGGTGTTCTTAGCAAATGTGTGTGGAAAAAAATTAGGCTATCGCATCAATTTCTTATGTACATGTATCATATTGTTTTTTTTTTTCAATTTCTTATATATTTTTTTGTTGTTGACATTTTGAGATTATAAACAGCATAAAATAAATCCATTTCTTTTCTTTTTGCTTGGATGGACATGACTGTGTTTTAATGTATTTACCCCTTATTTTCCAGTTACTTTGTAAGGTGAAAGAGATTGCTTTGGAAGATGTATTCAAACTTATGAAGCAAGAACTTCAGGTGTCTGGAAAGAAGAGTGTAAGCATCACCATTTCCTCACTTATAGGCTGTTTGATGAAGAATAATGTACAAACCTTATTGTAATTGTGTGGTAAGCCAAGAAGACATGAAGCAAGCTTGGTAGATATGGTATATGTGACACAAACCCCATTTTCTTATCATTTTCTTCTTGTGGTTCCTGAAAGAGGGGATGATGATTCACTGCAATGCATTTAACAGTTAAGTCATTGCTATATTTGTATATTAACAAGGACAAAGTATGAAAATGAATGAACATTTTTATCAAAAATTGTGGAAAAGAACTTTTTATTCCCACATCCAAATCAAAGTTCCATTTTAGATGTGTATTTTGATTTGTTTCTTCTCTTTAAATGCAGGATACAAAACTCAGAAGCTAGCCTAGCTAGGACTGTCAGCAATATCAGTGAAAAAAATATTCAGTTTTGCATCAAATTAAAAAAAAAGTGATATATTTTGTTAATTTAAGTTAAGATTTTAAATTTATTTTAAAGATTCATCTCATTTTGTAAATATTTTCTTTGCAACGCACAGGAAGAAAAAGAGTATGCTTTTGGTCAAGTCTTTGCCTATCTTGCTGTCATCCAGAGTGGAAGACTCAACAAGGTTTGTATACAAGTAGACAAGTCTGCTTTCTTCTCTGTCTTTTTAAGAAAAATAGGTACATATTGCTTAAAGGTCAAGTTCAACCCTTACAAAATGTTGATTTGAATTAATCAAGATCAAGGCAATAGCCAGATTGTGTCTCGCCATCTTGTGACTTCATAACGTGAATGTTTGAACAAGCACATCCCTAACCAAGTTTGAATGCACAAGAAAGTATTGCTGGTAAACTTGAATGTTTTACATCAAATGACCTTTGACCTCACGATGTGACCTCCAACACTATAGCGATGTAATATTTACCCCATTGCATCCATGACAAAAGGTTGTTGAAAAGGGAGCAGTGGTTTAAAGTAATGTATGATTATATGATTTATCTTCAGCACAATGGAGCGGATTCTGTGTACGTCCTAGAGCAGCTACATGCCTTGTCAAAACAGAAGTCATATCTGCAATTGATCTGTCTTCAAGGAGTCATTGACCTTATCAAGAGAGTAAGTACTATTGATGTAGTAGAGAGAGAGAAGTTCTTGTTGAACAGCTCTTGTAGCCTCAATATTTTTGAGGACTGAACTACCACTCAAAAATGGAGAAAAGATATTATTGGCCTATTTACTTGTTGATTGTATTCAGTGCATGGAATTTCAGAAGTATAGTTTGTAATGTGGTCTTTTAGAATAAAGTTTTTTTTTTAGTTATGTGTGCATGTATTCTATGTACCAGCAGAGTTAAGTCTCCCCTGTCTGAAAGTAAGATGAATTTAATAAGAACATGTATGAGAATATAAGATAAACATCCCTCATATCCATTTGGGGATATTTTTTTAAAATATTGTATGCTTGAATTTTCCAGTGAGTTATAGATTTTGAATTACATGTATGAGAACTTGAAGCAGGTGAGATTGCATGAAATAAATTATTGAGTACTATTATGATAAATTCTTATAATTTACTGGAGTTTCCAGATATGTAGAAATTCATTCCTTGAAATGCTTGTGCACTCTAAAAGGTTGCTGGGCTAAAGCCAGGGTTATAATATCTGAAGTATTGTCAAAGCTCATGAAGACATTATGCAAGACACATGAACGGAATATTATTGTGCAATGTTTGTATTCCAAACTCTTTTAGTCATCGGCCGAGCTATTCTCTGATCACATATGGCCTATGCTGAAGTCCGATTTGAAGCAAGGATGGGAGGATATCTCACCCAATAATTTGGCCCTTCTCATGGTCTGCAGACAAAAGTTTCCAGTAAGTCCCCAGATATTTGTTATATTCTAATTATTTGCATTCGCCTATTATCACAGAATCTAGTTGATGATCGACCAGTCATAGATAATTCAATATTTTTTAGATTTAAAAGTTAATTTTGATCTTTCACTGCTGTCATGTTTATGGTAAGACTAGTGAAAATTTTTATGTTTATTTTGGCTCTTCATTGCCAGAATATTAGAGGGGTCTGAAATACGTCTTTAATAACCTCCTCCCTGTCTGCCTTTCCTCAAGTTTTCACTGATCTTTCCCAAGGTTTTCTTCTATGGCAGCTCATTATATATTAGTAATATAAACTGTATATTTATTTACCTTTTGAATTCCATTGTGATTAAATGAATACGAAATAATAATTGAATAACAGTGACCATTATAGCAAATATATTGTTCAAGTACAATACTGATGCTGTTTCGAATTTGATTTAAATCTGAGGAGTGCTGTCTTTTATGTGTTTTATTCTAGGACGTTGTGAAATCCAAGTTTCTTCAGAATCACTATGGCCATGTTGATCTGGTTCACCCAAGCAACTTCAACCATATCATCCAGATTCTTTCAGTATGTAGAATGACTGGGGTCAAACCAGATTGTAAATTTAATTTTCATGTTTTTTGAGCATATTAGGAGTCTTATGTAGTGAAGTAGAATATGTATGTTAGTGAAAAGATTCTGTGCTCCTTAAGTCTATATCGTTAATTAGTATTATACAATTGATTATACATTTGACCAACGCAATCAATAGTGAAAATCACTCCTAGATTAATCACTTTGCTTTTATTCAGGACTCTGTTCACAGTTTTCACAAAATGTGTAGATTACTATCAATATTAAATCCACGCTTATGTATGGAAATAATCTTTTTAAGTATTGAATTTCAGTTCTCTAGGGGGGGTGGCAAATTAAGATTCAGGTACTAAACCCTGGTGTAAAATCTTGTCTTTTGGCAGCCAGTCTTAGGTTTGATAACATTTCACTATTTAACCCTAAATAGACTGGGCTATTTCGATGCCTAAGAAGACGGGGGGGGGGGGGCTGAATCAGCCCCCCTCATGATCTCGGCCGCCGATCGTGACGAAACTTGGCACGCGCGTTACCCATGACATAATCTACAAAACTACAAGATCAAATTCTGCGAAAAATCTCATTGCTAATTAATTATGCTAATTTATGCATAAAATCAAAAGTTTGCTTTAAGTAACTAAATAATGCCCCTAGAATGCTAATTTCTTATTCACAAACACTTTATATGAATCTGATCAAATGTAGTGAAAAAAATTTCAAAATCACATTTATTTTCTTATGTATTTTATTGTTTTCTAAATTTCCTATGTATTTCTTTGTTTTTCAACTTTCTGTCTTTTTGTTGTTTTTTCAATGGAAATTGTCAGGGACTTTATTTGGACCATAAATACAGGCCTGCCAACTTCTCCGGGTTTTCCGGAGTTTCTCCGTTTTTCAGAATTTATAGCGGCCCAAAAGCGGAGAACTCCGTTTTCTTTGTATTTCAGATGATTTTCTTTTTTCTTTGGGAAATGACGCACTTTCCGTCTGCCTACGGCTCTCTTTCTCTCTCTCTCTCTGAGTCCTCTCAATGTTACATTTACGTACGTACGCACGTGTGTCGGATCGTACCTATATACCGTGCGTAACGTTAATTAAACGCATGCACTACGCGCGCGTACGTGGAGTTCAATGGATAAGAACGCGTGATGGGCCTGTGCCCCGTGTGTGCATATACGAAGCGCAACAAGCCACGGCCAGCGCGCTATTTATCCGACAGCGATCGTGTGTATTGACATTGGACAGTTCGCCCGCGATCGCGAGGATTCATAGCGAATGTAACTCTATGCATACGATGCAGCGCAGCGCTTGCGTGCCTCCGCTACTATACTACTGCCGTTCTGGAATACCGTGTGGGAAATGGATTGTTTCGCCAGCTGAGGGTTTAGAAACGGTAACATTTTAAACTAATATGTTTTCCTGATATTTTTATATGTGCTTAGTGAGCTAAATGCTTTGGATTTTACAAGTCTGCCGTTTCAGTGCCGATTCTTGCAAACTTTTAGACCCCTGCTGTATTTTTTTTTAGTCTGTTAAAGGCACACAGTGACAGAGACACCCTCCTAATCCTATGCAAAACAATGAAAGCAGTTCTGCTAATTTTTCATAGCAACAGTGACTGTGAAAGAGTATTTTCCATCGTGGTAAAGAACAAAACTAAGCAGAGAGCAAGCCTGAGCACAAGAACATTAAGTTCTCTGATGGTACATAAATTGGCTATGGAGAGTAGAAAGAAACTATGCCATACTTGCTCAAGAGAGGTAATACATGGTGCCAAAAAAGCCACTTATGAAAGGCTCCAGAGAAAGGACAAGGCATAAAAAGCTCAAGAAGGGCTCCAGAAGGCTTGTTTTTAAGGTGAAATTTCCTAAATGTCCTCCAGCTTCGAGGGGGCTCCGTCCCCTTGCACCCCCGCCGGGGCCTTGCCCCTGGACCCCACAAGGGGCCCGCCTTAAGGCCTAAGGCGGGCCCCTTGACCCCCGCCGTTGGGAGTTCGGCTTTCCGCGCAATTCGTGGACTCCTTTTTTCCATTTTCAAATGATGGCAGGTCTGTTAATAAGATGGAATTAATTGATTTCAATCAATAAAAGGAAAAATAATGATACATTTATGAATTTCGGCTAAAACCTCTATTTGCATTGGATTTGTACACAAATTCACCTTTTTGTGCAATTTTTGGTCTGCATGCACTTACGAAATGTTGCGTAATTTTGGAACCGCGTACCCGGGGGTCGCAAATTTGGTCTCAAAAGTTGCGCAAGACTTAAATGTAAAAAGTCAGCTAGCAACGCGGTCAAAAAATTTCGCGCGGCAGATTTATCACGAAAAATGTCGGGGGGGCTGAATCAGCTCGCCCCCCCCTTCTTTTTAGGGTTAATATTGAAGCTGTTTGTCAGTTATCTGCATTCTTGGTTAGCATTGCAACATGATGGTTTACTGATAGTCTCTCATTTCATAATTTAAAGATTCTGGGTCACACGTTTTACTCATGAACCTCCTTTTGAATTCTTTTTATTTTCCAGAAATCCACCATGATAAGTCATCCTATTGTCCATCCAGTGTGTGATATGTTGCTAGCATTGGTCTTCCAGGATTCATCAAAAGTGGCTCAATTCTGGAAGGTTGTTGTAGATGGTAAGTTAGTGGGACTACTGCCCCTATAATGATGATGATCCACTTTCATTATACTGCAAGTCAATCACATGTTTTTGAAATCAGTCAATCCAAGTTACATATTTTAGTATCATTCCTACTCATCACTTGTTTTCTTGTCTGCACACATACTCTGTGCACATCTTTACTTCTTTGGGACTACCCACTCCTTGCAGAATGATTCACTATATGAATTCATCTGTAATATGTCTCCACATTCATGTCTTCTTTACAATTCTATGTTATATACTTGGCTACAGTGTTGCCCATACATGAACTTTGCACATTCTCCACTCCTGGGGCCGTCGCATAAATGTTGCTATTACGGTAACTTTGCCATCCAGTGGTTACTTGCATGGAATCCTTGATTCTGATTGGCTGTTGACCATTGTTCCCATGGTAGTTACCATTGGATGGCAAAGTTACCGTAATGTAACTTTTATGCAATGGCCCCCAGGAATGTATTTCTGCCAGTCACAATGCCACAAAGCACTTACAATGCTCTATGCCTGTTGTATGCTGGGTGACAATTTAGGTAAGGTAGTCCTGAAAAGGAAATATATAGTAGAAAGTCGCACTCGCAGGTCAGACCAAGATGGTCTGCTCCGGGTTGGTATGTCAATGACCAGTCTGGCGTTCCCACTGCGGATATTGAATGTCTGATCAGAAACTGCTGCAGGTGGTCCTCTATATTACCTGCTATGATGGGCAGACAACATGAATGAGTTGAACTTTGAAAATGAACATACATTGCCTTTAAAATGTTTCAGAGTTTCTTCTTGATATCTCACATTTCAGAATATCATGAGGAATTTCAGCATATTATCTTAAATTATCTATTAAGTTCTTGGCTATTTGTATCATGAAAATTACATTCCTACTCATTGGTAAAAATTTGTTTGTACAAAGATGGTCTGTGCACGTCCAAACACGAGACAAAGTACCTGGCATTTTCCTTGCTGGAACGAGCAGTCCCCCTGTCTGAAGCTAAACAACTGAGGGCACTGTTTAGTGAGAAGCTCATCCGTAGTATGATCAACAACTTGGCTAACAAGCAGGCTATTCTCCATTCAGCTGCTCTCAAAATGGTAAATACAAATAAGTTGTTGGATGCTATTCTTGTAGGTTTTTTGTTGCAAGAGTCTTGGATTAGGGATTGACTCATAAGAGAAAATTGGGCAGTTCCAATTAGTGATTTTATTCTCACCTAAATTTGTTTTATAATGGTTGCAGTAATTAAGCAATTGACCGAAAAGAGAATGTTCCATCACCAAGAAATGGGTTATAGATCAAATTAGACAAATAAAAAATAACCAACTTACCAAGTAGACTGAGTGTCAATGAGACCATAAATGATTATCACAAATGATTATTGATGAAATTTATTGTAGACCAAATGTGTTATAGCATAGTTTTAGGTTATTGAACCAATTGCATGTGAACCACACAGTAATTGTTGATGTCCTTTCCTTTATTCTTTCTTAAATGAATGTTGCCATTTTATTTTCATTACTCACTATTTTGCATTCTGTCTTTCATATTTCCATAGAGTGAGAATCTAGCAAATGCTGTGAAGAACATCAAAGATCCACTTGTACAGTTCTCGGTTGCCAAATGCCTGTTGTCAAGACCTGGGCATGTGAAGTTTGATGATATCACCAAGTCAAAGACAGTCTACTCCATCATCAGTAATGTAAGTTTCAGTTAGCCGATATCGGGGGAGGGCTGCAAATTACCCCCCCCCCCCCCAGGCCTTACAATTTCAAAATAGTCTGGGTTATAGCCAGAGTGAAAAAGATTTAAGATATATGTTTTCCACAGCATATTTGAAGTTGTGATTAAAATTTGATTACATCCCCTCAGTTCCAGATCGCAGGTCAGACCAGAATGGTCTGCTCCGGGTTGGTATATCAATGACCAATCTGGCGTTCCCACTGCGGATATGAAACCCAATCTGTACAGCTTTTCTGTACAACCTGACCATGTGGTTGATATAGACTGAAGTACTGATACATAGCATGGTTTGATTACACTGAACATCATGTTCATTTTTTTTTGTTACGACAGTTTGCTTGTTCCAAGGGAATATGTTTCCATCATTCTATTCTATTTTGAGATATTATTCACTCTGAAACTTGGTGAAATGTATTGTATTGACTTCGAAGTTTAATAACCCACTCTTGTTACATTACCTTTTACTGTGTCTAGCAAGTCCAAAGGTTGGACAATCTTATCTTTTTTATGAAGTAAAAGTGCAGACCATAGTCCATCAAATAGAATCTGGATAGGAGAGTCCTTTCGTCACACAACTTGGAACTTAATTTTGATTGTCTAATTTCACATTTATCTGTATGTATTTATGTTTTTCTTTTGTTATATATGAAACTTTGCTGTCCAACAGGTATATACAGTGCATTAAATTTGATTATTGTGTTTTTATTCATCTCTTCAGTTTAATTGTGGAGCAGTGAAGCTATATCTGAAATGGCTAAAGAGGTTATTTCACAGCGGGACAGCAAGTATAAGGTATATATTTTTGAACACCTTACCTATTTGAGTGCATATTGCATATACTGTGTTATTATCTTTACCAACATTTGGATACAGATTTTGCCAAATTTGCCAATTTGTAAATATGAACACAGATTTTATATTCATAAATGGTTGGTTCATTGATTTCAGTATTGCCTTTTTTTTCTAATCCAGTCACAGAATGCAAGAACCTAATCTTGATGAAGACAGAAAATGGATCTGTATGCAGGTAAGTAAACCTGATATACATGGGTCCCTTAATATGAAGTTTAGCGAATGAATGTATTAATCATTGTGTATGATCAATTGGAAAAAATCTTCCCCATAAGCTATGGGGCAAGGAATAGTAAGAACCATAAACTCTTGGGGAATATTGTCACCCATGTGTTACTTTCTTTTGCTTCTTTACTTGGTTTTTGGTTGTTTTTGTGTACCTTAATCTCTTTATAAAGAATCTCAAACTCCCTTCAGAGGAAGAATTTTTTTTCCCTTCTGTTCTAAATGTTTCTTTATGACATCCTTTTTGTCTCACCTGCATAGCAGAGTGAGACTATAGGCGCCGCTTTTCCGACGGCAGCGGCGTCAACATCAAATCTTAACCTGAGGTTAAGTTTTTGAAATGACATCATAACTTAGAAAGTATATGGACCTAGTTCATGAAACTTGGCCATAAGGTTAATCAAGTATTACTGAACATCCTATTAGAGTTTCATGTCACATGACCAAGGTCAAAGGTCATTTAGGGTCAATGAACTTAGACCATGTTGGGGGAATCAACATCAAAATCTTAACCTGAGGTTAAGTTTTTGAAATGTCATCATAACTTAGGAAATATATGGACCTAGATCATTAAACTTGGACATAAGGTTAATCAAGTATCACCAAACATCCTGCATGAGTTTCACGTCACATGACCAAGGTCAAAGGTCACTTGGGGTCAATGAACTTTGGCCGATTTGGTGGAATCTATTGAATTACAATCAAAACTTTAAAAGTTTTTGGATCTGATTCATGAAACTTGGACATAATAGTAATTAAGTATCACTCAACATCCTGTGCAAGTTTCAGGTCACATGATCAAGGTCAAAGGTCATTTAGGGTCAATAAACTTTGGCCGAATTGGGGGTATTTGTTGAAATACCATCATAACTTTGAAAGTATGTTGGTCTAGTTCATAAAACTTGGACATAAGAGTAATCAAGTATCACTGAACATCCTGTGCGCATTTTAGGTCACATGACCAAGGTCAAAGGTCAATGAACTTTGGCCATAATGGGGGTATCTGTTGAATTACCATCATAACTTTGCAAGTTTATTGATCTGACTTTTGAAACTTGGACATAAGAGTAATCAAGTATCACTGAATATCCTGTGCAAGTTTCAGGTCATATGATCAAGGTCAAAGGTCATGTGAGGTCAATGAATTTTGGCAACATTGGGGTATTTGTTGAATTGCCATCCTATCTCTGTAAGTGTATTGGTCTAGTTCATAAAACGTGGAAATAAGAGTAACCAAGTGTCACTGAACTGAACATCTTGTGCGAGTTAGAGTAGTTTTCAAAGTCAGCACTGCTGCTATGTTGAATCGCGTGATGCAGATGAGACAGCCAGAGGCATTCCACTTGTTTAACTCCATATCCCTTTCACTCTCTGTTATAGGTGTTGACTTTGATCAAGAACCCTAAGATTCCTAGGGAAGAAGACTGGCTGCTTGATGCTACCAGGTTTCTCTTCCTACATGCCTTCTTCACAGTAGAAACGGCACAACCAGACATTCCAGAGGTAAGGCACTGTCGTTATCTTCGGAAAAGGTTTTGCTTTGTAGTGAATACACACCTACCATAGTCTGGTCAGTTAGCGGAATTATGTGGACACGGTGGACAAAAGCGTGATTTTTTCTCCAGACCTTTGTTTATGTATAAGAATTAAGAATGGGGTATGCTCCAAAAAATCTGGCTGCAGGAACAGTGAAAAAAATGGGTGAAAATGTCAGAATTTATGAGTTCAGATTTGTCTGGTATATAGACTAGCGCTAGTGCAAAACTCAATAGCAGTGCATTATTTTGCATTGGATTAGTTCTTGAATTCAGACCCTTTTTGAACAGATCTTCTGTTTGTCCTCACATCTCAATGCACCAAATATCTGAATGAAGATGCTAACCAAGCCGAAGGGTGATGGTGGAGGGGGTTGAATGTTGGTGTGTATGTACATATTTTGGTCTTGGGATAAAGGTGTGCAAGACACATTTTTTGCATGTGTTGGAAATTGTGTTGCCATGGTAACAGTGTATTATTGCAAAAATAAGGTAAAAAATCTTGCAGTTAGAACCACTTCCTCTGTTTTTAACCGATTCTCATGAAATTTGGCACACACATTGGTCTTGAGGTGAAGATGTCTAAGACACACTTTTGTGTGTCTTTCAGAAATCTTGTTGCCATGGTAACAACATATTATATGGTGAAAATTGGGAAAAAATCTTACAATTCAAACTGCTTCATCAGTTTTCAATCAATTCTAATGAAATTTGGCACACACATTGGTATTGAAGTAAAGATGTACTAGGCACTTTTTGTGTGTGTTTCAGAAACTGTGTTGTCATGGTAACAAATTATCATATGGCAAAATTTAGGTAAAAAACTTGCAATTTGAACTACTTCATCAGTTTTTAACCAATTCTCGTGAAATTTGGCTCACACATTTGCCTTGGGGTAAAGATGTACAAGAACCTTTTTTTTGCATTTGTCAGAGAGTGCATTACCAGGGTAGCCACATATGATATCCAGAAATGTAGGAAAACTTATTGTGGATCAAACTTCTTCCCCTGTTTTTAGTCAGTGCTCATAAATATTCATCTTAGGGTAAAGATTCATATTAAATTCTAAATGTCTTCTCTGCATTAAAATGTGGGGGTATTAATCACCTTCATTAATATTTCTGGGTTTGGGGAAGGGGCAGGATTAGTCCTTTAAATCTGACATCAAAGAAGGTTAAAGGCAGTGGCCGTTAGAAACATAAAAATGATAAACACTCTTAAAAAAAACGCATCCCCTTAAGGGCATATAGGCTGGAGGTACACTGGGTGAATATGAAACCTTCCGCTGAAGCAGAGGAGTTCCAACACTGGCAAGCAAAACAAAATGTGTACCCCTTCTACTTTCAACAGCTGATTTTCCAAACCTTAGTTCCACCTCCCCAAGATGTGCACCCCTCCCCATACCACTTTTAGTTCTACTTCCCCATGCTCAAACCAGTCTACACCTTTGTCCCTCAGGGGTCAATGCATTTTTAAAGCTAGACATTACTCTCTTTTTGGGGGGGGGTGGGGTCTTTAAAAAATGACCTCATTAAAATTACAGTTAAAGGATTATGACTAGGAACTTAACACCCCCCCCCCGAAAAAATAGGGGGCTGATAATACTTTTTAGCAGAAACCCCCCCCCCCCTTCAAAGGTAAGAAGAGTCCTTTGCACTTTAGACCATTCATTTGAAGCTTAATGCATTCTGATTTGATAAAAAATTGTTTACAGTACCCAATTAACCATTTATATGCTCCTACTCGGTCTTTTATTCATATTCCGTTCCTACTCTTTCTTTTTAACTTTCACATCACTCTTGATTTTGAGCTTCACCATGCCATCTCCTTCTGTTTCCTGTCTCTCTCTAAGTATATTTTTTCTGACATATTTTAAAGTGTACCTTTAATCATGCAACTAATTTTTATAGAAATATAAATATATACAAAAATATCTGCACTTGTTTTAGAAATTCACTTGCAAATCCATGACTCAGTAACGTACCATGTCAAAAATATACCTATGTGCACAAGAGATTTTAGCCTTATATTTTCTTTCATTTAATTTTTTCAGTATATTTCTGTGACAGCCCCTGCTTCATGCTTCAAATAAAACATTGATTAATTGGACACCGGAAACTTTTTTTTTTCAAAGCAGAATGTTTGAGGCTTTAAATTAATATGCTGAAGTGTAAAGGATTTCCCTTTTTTTGGGGGGGTTAAGCTCCTAGTCGTTATAATTTCATTTTAATCTTTATGTGGCAATTTTCTAAAGCCCCCCCCCAAAAAAAAATGTAAGGGGTGTTTTTTAAGAGTGTTTAAGTTCCTCATGGTCATGGGCTTTAACCTTCTATATTTTTATGTTGTCAGTTTTTAAGGACCTTCTCCGCCCCCCCAAAAAGCCTTTAAATATTATTGAAGGTGATTAATACCCTGCGCTATTATATGACGTTATAAAGGGGAATCAAACCCAAATAAACACTTGTTTTTAGAGGAAAATGAAAAATCAGACAAGTTTATAGGTCAAAGTTTGAACAATATCAGACAAACCATAACAAAGTTGTGAACATATTAAAGTTATAAACATTGGTAATCACTATACCCATGAAGACTTCAAATTGACCGCATATGTGATGTCACAGTGATTTAAGAAGGCAAGGACCACTCTTCCATGTACTGGAATAATTAATTAGCTAAAATTTCTTTTTTCAAAAGTTTTACTTCAAATTATATCTTTCTTTCATGAGGACACAAAACATACTACCGGGTTTATATTACGGCCCCATGGAATAGGGATTTAGGAGAAAACCAAAAATCCTGATAACTACTAGTCTTATGGGAAAGTTGTCCTTGCGGCCCCACCCCTTGTCATAATTTACTTACCCAGTTGCCAATTTGAATTCTACATACTAGTAGCCTTAGGGATCTTAATTTTAAAGCAGCCATAACTTTATTTTGCTTGTCTGATTTCTTTAAAACTTTCACCATTCTTATTTTTCTCCTTTCCATGCACAAAACATTATGACCAAGGCTTGATTCCCTTTTAATACTGAATATGAATCTTTACCCAAAATGAATATTTGTGTCAACTTTTATGAGCACAGGCTGAAAACTGAGAAGTAGACTGATCCACAATTAGTTTTCCCCATATTTCTGGCTAAATGTGGTTACCAAGGCAATGCACTCTCTGACAAAAGGTTCTTGCACATCTTTACCTCAAGGCCAATGTGTGAGCCATAATTATTTCATGGGAATTGGTTCAAAACAACAACAACAACAAAAAACTGATGAAGTAGTTCAAATTGCAAGGTTTTTACCTAAATTTCGCCATATAATATGTTGTTCCCATGGCAACACAATTTTGGAAACACACACAAAAAGTGCCTTGTACATCTTTACTTCAATACCAATGTGTGTGCCAAATTTCATGAAAATTGATTGAAAACTGATGAAACAGTTTGAATTGTAAGGTTTTCCCCCCAATTTTCACCATATAATATGTTGTTACCATGGCAACAAGATTTCTGAAAGACACACAAAAGTATGTCTAAGACATCTTCACCTCAAGACCAATGTGTGTGCCAAATTTCATGAGAACCGGTTAAAAACAGAGGAAGTGGTTCTAACTGCAAGATTTTTACCTTATTTTTGCAATAATACACTGTTACCATGGCAACACAATTTCCAACACATGCAAAAAATGTGTCTTGCACACCTTTACCCCAAGACCAAAATATGTACACACACACCAACATTCAACCCCCTCCACTGTCACCCTTCGGCTTGGTTAGCATCTTCATTCAGATATTTGGTGCATTGAGATGCGAGGACAAACAGAAGATCTGTTCAAAAAGGGTCTGAATTCAAGAACTAATCCAATGCAAAATAATGCACTGCTATTGAGTTTTGCACTAGCGCTAGTCTATATATCAGACAAATCTGAACTCATAAATTCTGACGTTTTCACCCAATTTTTCACTGTTCCTGCAGCCAGATTTTTTGGAGCATACCCCATTCTTAATTCTTATACATAAACAAAGGTCTGGAGAAAAAATCATGCTTTTGTCCACCGTGTCCACAAGTAGGGCATTTTTGACGCTAACAGACCAGACTACCAAGACAATTTTGATGTTAACGGAAAGGAACAAAGATATTCTGAGTTTCTATGTTATTTCTGATGTTGAACACAAACTTTCTTATCCTGCTATTTTTGGAACTGGTACATATTTGTATACATGCTACACATTCTACAGACACTGGGTTGATATACTACAGACTCTGGATTGATATAAGGGCAAGTATGGGGGTAACTTCAGAGTAATAGTTTTCACTGATTTCAATTACGAGCATTATCTTGTATCTTGTAAGTGATTGTAAGTAGTAAATACCATCTTTCCTTTTCTATGAAAAGAAAATTAAGGAAAAGAAACGTATACGGGTCGGAATTAGGTATGTTATAAAACTACCAATTGAATTTGTTTATTTTTATACTTTCAGTGTTCCAGCGTTCTTGAGACCCCTGTTAGCACTGAACTGCGTAAGGTGATAAGCAGTCATTTCTATGGAGCTCTTGGTGTCCTCAGTACAATCTCTCTCAGACCAGGTGCAGAAGGTATGGTCTACAGATGATGTTTGTTGGTGTTCCTTGAATGAAGTAGAGTGAAAAGAACGTTGTTGCATTTATGATGTAAAGAGCGAGAAAGAGAAGAGAATTTCATGCTAGTTTTGGAAATGCTGCCGTATATTGCTTAGTAACATAATATAAAAGTTAGAATTTATCTCATTTACGTGATAAGGTGAATGAATTGACTTTGATAAATGTTTCATCTTCAAGTTCAGAATATCTATTCTACCCTTAGAATATCGCAGGTCAGACCAAAATGGTCTGCTCCGGGTTGGTATATCAATGACCAATCTGGCGTTCCCACTGCGGATAGTAAAATCAATCTGTACCGCTATCTTTGCAACTTGATCTTGTGGTTGCTCTGACGATGTATAGATACATTTCCATTTAGATATGTTCAAATCAATTTTACAAAGTAATACAGCTTGTATAGTCTATATCTAGTGTATTGAATTCCTTATGAACTCTTTGAATACCAGTAGATGTACAAATGAGCCTGGTCAACATAGAGACTACCTCGAATATAGATGATTGTTTTATTTAATAAAATCTTCCAATAATATTGCCTTTAGCTGATGGGAATCATAATGATTTGAGTTCTGATTTGGCACTGAAGAACGGGTCACCAGTCATATATAAAGCGAACATATGACTTTATGACACACCACAGTACTAAAATTTTACATATAAGCAACATATTGAATTACTTAATACATGCAATTCACCAAAGTGAACGGATGATATATATTTTTTTTGTTTGCAGAGAAGGAGAGCGAGAGTGAAGAACGCTCTTCTAGTCCCGAGTCAAGACATATGGGAACCACATCAAGTGGAGAGCTGTGGGTGTCCCTGCTTGGTCATTATGCACAGGTATGTTGTACAGTCTAATAGGGTTTACTCTCACTATAAGTTTTCTCTGAATTTTCTTCCCAAAGACATAGCTCATTTTTGCATGGTTCAGCCAATTTTTGCCATGCATAGCACAAGCAAAACATGGGATTTCAAGATAATTTTGAAAATATGAATCCCTACTCCATAAAAATTAACTTGCTTATTCAGTATAGGCAAATGGGTGAATGTAAATCGGGTCGCTATGCAAGGGTCAAAGATCATATGGGGCCAATAGACTGATATCAAAATAAAAACACTTCATATCAAATTTATTAAAACACATTTCTGATGTATAAATATTTATATCACTATTTTCAATGAAGTAAGTGTTCATTCATTGCACTGGTATTCCTCAACAGACTTTGAAAAGAAGGGTACCAATTTCCTTTCCAGAATATTAAAAGGAGAAAATCGCAGGTCAGACCAGAATGGTCTGCTCCGGGTTGGTATATCAATGACCAGTCTGGCGTTCCCACTGCGGATATTAAACCCAATCTGTACAGCTTTTCTGTACAACCTGATCGTGTGGTTGATATAGACTGAAGTACTGATACATTTCCTGACATGTACAGGTGTATTCTATTTTTACCCCTTGAAAAATACTTGAAACAAACTTGAAAAGAGTGATGCTGAACTCGAATGTTTACAATTTGCGTGGATGACAGAAACTGAGACAGTCACACCTAGGAGGCCAACTCAAAACTGACCAATGGTAGTGCATTCAAAATGATGCATTAGCTTTGATTAGTCTAGTGTCAGTTTCTTTGGTATGACTACCTCATACTCCCTGACCATGATTGATACAGATAGATTTGTTTTTAAACATGGTCCCATTTCATGAAGATTTGTTATGATTACAAATACGCAATTTATATAACAAATTTACTACTACTGATGTCAGTAGTTTTAAATTGCAAATTTGTTGTTTTAACAAGTTTTATGAAATGGACACCTAGATATATTTGACAATGATCAGCAGGCTGTCAATTTCAATTTCTTTACTGTGAGACTTATTTCTTTATTATAGCCAGCACAAATTAAAGGACAACCAAAATACCCATAGGCTTATATCAAAGACAAAAATTCAGGCCAGTCAAGAGAGACCTTCAATTTGATACTTCCAGGTTTTGTTTCACAAGAACTAAATATTCTTCATTCTTTATTCTGTTTCATAGGAACTTTTTACTAGTGAAAGTGTAACCTGCAATGTGGAGTTTCCAGGCAAGGTAAGATATAAAAAAATATGGAAATACATTTTTAAATGTGATTTTCAGTGAGCTCAGTGAGGTCATAGGATATCAAATCCGATGTAATTGACTGTTCACGCTTTTCATTGCTCTGATGTTTATAGTCATTCAAACATTAGTACAAACAATCGCAGGTCAGACCAGAATGGTCTGCTCCGGGTTGGTATATCAATGACCAATCTGGCATTCCCACTGCGGATATGAAACCCAATCTGTACAGCTTTTCTGTACAACCTGACCATGTGGTTGATATAGACTGAAGTACTGATACATTCCTGACATTCAAACCTTCTGAAACACGTGTTTTGGTACTGAATTAATTCTTCTTTTTCAATAAAAACACTATTTTCTCTAAGGTTTTTTCGAATCAATGATACTGATTAGTGCTTCCAAGATTTTAGATGAGAATGGTTAGAATTCAATAAGTTGTAAATGATTTGATCACTTTATGAATGAAAATGGTCATCAAAGCTTTTAATGTGTACTTGTGCATATTAATCAGTCTATGACTTCTTGGGTGTGATTTACCTTCAAAAACTCTGTTCTCTGAAATTAGATAGAAATTTCCCATTCAGATTGGATGATATTCTGTTTTTTCCACAAAGCAGTGGTGAGATCTTAGAATATTGGACAGATCTTCTTTCAGCAGGAAATGTCTTTTGTTTTCCTCCCCGCCCCCTTCCCTGGTCCAAATATAGACATTGCTTTCCTCCATCAATTGCAGTAGAAATTGTGTTATGTGGGGAATTAAATTGCTTTGTGTGTATCTCTCTATATGTCTTACATTTTTTCTATCTTACTTGTTTTCAGGCACTGGCTGCATGGTCCTCCATGATGGTCTCTGTTTCAGCCATACAGACAAAGTCTGGGAAGACCAGTGCTATGTCTTCTGGCCTGGCTTTCCAACTTCTTTTTTTACATGTGGGACTGCAAATGTTTTCAGAACCCAAGCAGAGTGCAGACATACTCCAAGTAAGAGAGTTACCTTAGCTTATATGTTAATTAATTTTTTTTATTTATTATTTTTTTTTTTGGGGGGGGGATAATTTTATTTGCCAATATTCAATAGATGTACAAATGAATTAAAATATTTTGATACAAGAATTTGAAAAATATCGCAGGTCAGACTAGAATGGTCTGCTCCGGGTTGGTATATCAATGACCAATCTGGCGTTCCCACTGCGGATAATAAACACAATCTGTACAGCTACTGTGACAAACCTAGTGGTTTGCCACTGATAACGTATAGGTACATTCTCTTTGATTTGCTATATAATTTCATTTACAGTTTCACATCCACTCATTCAATCTGTACTGCTATCTTTGCAATTTGATTATGTGGTTGCTCTGATGATGTTAAGATGCATCTTCATGTTGATTTTTTTTTTACTTGTTTGTGTGTGAATTGGAGGGTTTGCAAAATATGAGAAATTACAATGTCATAACATATTCTAAGACATTTGGTAGAATATCTATTTGTATGAACCTTGTTGCATATATTCATTTTAAAAGTCTACTAATATGAAACAGTTGTTTGAGCCCTGTACTTTCACAGATGCAACATGTATCTATGATATTTATAGGTGACCACCCTTCACTCCTTCGACAATAATTATAACAAATATTACAATTGCTTATAAAGTGCCTAATGCATATTTATCTGAAAATTTTTCTATAGAACTTCTTTCTTGTTTGAGTTGTGATCCAGTGTTTGGCCCAGTTTACTTTTACAATTAGGTTATGGTTCAGGTTTAGTCTTTGTTCAGAATTTCCTTTAAGTTGATGTGCAGATTTTAGATATCAATGTGCAGAATTTAGGAGCAATGGTTGCACAAACAACGATCCAGTTGCATTCTGAAAACACTGAAAATAGAGATTTCACGTGACAGACGTTCAATGAAGGAAGTCATGTGCATATATGATATGAATGGAAGTCAGTATAATTTCTTAAGGAGTATTGGATCTGATTTATGAAAGTTATTACAAATGCTTGAATTCTATTGCAAATATGCTTTTGGCAAATCAAATTGCACAATGTCAGTTGCTTTTTACTATGGTATGTAACTTGCAACATTTAGAAAAACAGATTCTAATTAAACAGAAGAAATCGCAAGTCTGTTTGAATGCAAGCCAGTATAATCCAAAGCCTCATTATATATATTTTTCATCACTTGTATATATATTAGGACCTTCAGTCATGTTATAAGAGGGCTCAACAAAGGAGAAGATCAACAAAGAAGGATAAAGATGGTGAGTAGCATGAATAATAGAAGATAATAGAGATTACTAGGATGAGAAACTATGGTGTTATTATTCATTTTTTTCTTTCATGGATGATGTAAATGAAATTTGGATAAACTGGAATGTAGATTTTACTACCACCACCTGCAAATGAATTGTAGTTATAATGAAATTGTGTATTTGTGTTGACTGTACAATGTCTCGAAGCACTTTAACTGTCACATTGATTAATTCTTGCCATCAGACAGAAAGGGAAACAAATTTGAAATACAGTACATCCCCCATCAACGCCCAATGTCAGAGTAATCCATCTCTTTCCATGGTTATGTAATACATGGGGGTAGAGTAAACCCATCACTCCTAAAACTCAGAAGATCTGTTATCATAATCAGACTATCTGTACCTGTCAGAGTGAACATTACACCAGTCGCTTTATCTAGGGATATTCCATTGGCTGATGTTATTATGTACCTTGTCAGCGTATTCATTATTTTTGTTGTATTGTTTTATGAAACAGTAATTATGAAGTGACGTATATTATTTCTTCCTTCAAAAAGACAAAGCTTTACTTTCCTGTTACCCAAAATCTTTATGTAAAATGCCTACTTTTTAGGCAGATGTATTCCCACCCCCTCTGAAATAATTTTAAAGGTATGGTGCCTCTTATACACAGGAATAACTGTTTATTTCTTCAGTGAGGACCACTTTAAAAGTGAATGAAAAGCCTTAATTTCAAATATAACACTTTAAAATTCACTGAGTTGTTAACCTCTCTATCTCTTTCTACAATTCAACCTTGATATTAAAAAAAGATGATTTTTCATACTTTTTTTTCCACACACTTTTGTTCCATGCCAATATCTTTTTAAATCAATTTTTCTTATTCCACTTGCCATTCTGTTACAGAACCTGAGTGGGTAGAGGTCATTGTAGAGATCCTTCTTAGTCTACTCTCCAAACCTTCTCATCTCCTAAGAACGGTGGTTGATCTAGCTTTCAAGATGATTTGCCCTCACATGACACAGCCTGCCTTGCAGCAGCTACTTGATGTAAGTCAACACATCTATCGCAATTATATGACAGTAATGATAACAACACTTAAAACAATGTCAAATCAATAACACGCAGCTCAACGTTCATACAATGTTTTCTAGTGCTTTTACAGTTATTAATTATTACCCTGATTATTGCATATTAGTTTGCCCAGCACATGACATATGCACTTTCTAGACTCCCTGCAGAGTAAACCCAAGGCTCTATTTTCTTGACATTCAATTGTATTATTTATTTATTTATTTCATTTATTTATTCATCCATGTATTTGTAATATCATATGTAATATGGGCCTAAAACTGAGAGTGAAAACTAATGCAATACATGGTCATCATCATCATATTATTAATGTATTATATTATGAATGCACCCTTACATTGCCAATCAAATTTGAAGATCGCAGGTCAGACCAAAATGGTCTGCTCCGGATTGGTATCTCAATGATCAATCTGGCGTTCCCACTGCGGATAGTAAAATCAATCTGTACCGCTATCTTTGCAACTTGATCTTGTGGTTGCTCTGACGACGTACAGATACAGTGTATTAAAGTAATTTACAGGTTAGAAAATGTTAAAGAGATTTCTGAATCAGTCTTATATTTTTTTCCAAAATATGTTTTAGCAATTAGGGAGACCTAGAGAACTTCATTCTTATATTTTTCTTGTCACTTACACTTATAGGTCTTGGATCCTGCTAATAGCAACGTTCAAGTCAGCCAAGATTCAGGTATATAGGATTGTTTACTGCTACAATTATATGAACGTTAATGAAGTATTCGCTCAACAGGTTGCTGGTCATAGAACACCTGAGCAATTCCATGAGGGGATGATTTTCTTGCTAAAATGAAAATATACTTTATTAAAAAAATATCTGTGCTGGAAATAAATGCAATACATTTGAAAATCGCAGGTCAGACCAGAATGGTCTGCTCCGGGTTGGTATATCAATGACCAATCTGGCGTTCCCACTGCGAATAATAAACACAATCTGTACAGCTACTGTGACAAACCTAGTGGTTTGCCACTGATAACGTATAGGTACATTCTCTTTCATTTGCTATAATTTCAAACAGAACTATTGAAATTCATGAGCATGTTTGATTTTATATATTGGTCTGTCAAGCATTTGCATATGATTGATATCGAAGGTCATTTGTGTTTAACATTGTTTTACAACCAGTCCCAAAGATTGTAACATGAAAATTTAGGAAATCAAGTTCAACCATTCATAAAGAGAATTTTATAGTCCAGTGATTGAAGTAATTATTAGTTTTTGTAAACTATCCCCCCCCCCCATGACACTGGGTGTTATTTGTTGCATACCATCTGTAATGTCATTCCTTATTCTTCTGTATTCAATTCCTAAACTCTACATCATATTTTACAGGTGTTGATCTCTTTGTATGACTCATAATATGTTTATTTTAGTGCAGAATGGTGAAAAATTAATAACTCACTAAAATTTGTTCTAAAATATGAAGGTTTCTTAACTATAAAGATTTATATTTCAGTGGTAATTTAGACTGTTAATGGTTGTTAATGTAGTACTTGTTAATTTGGGGTTTTCAATTCATACTAGATGAAGAGGAGGAGGAGGAAGGAGAAGATGAAGAGGAGGAAGAAAAGGGAAGTAAGTTCACCAAGTTGAAGCCTACAAAGCCATTAACCAATGGTCATAAAAAGGTAAGCTTTTTGTTGTCATTTGATTACAACAAGAATGATGATAGACTAAATACATGTCCCTATCACAACTAGAAAGTTTTAAAAGGCGTCTCAATATTGACGTAACACTCTAGTTAGCCAATCCAAACCAACATTAAATAGTTTTAAATGGATAAATGGCATTAAACAAATTATCTAAAACATGATCATTGTAAAAGAGCTGCTTTGTTTCAGTAAAAGTTCAATACATATATTTTTGAGATATGCCAGCTGTCCCAACTCTTTACAGTATGATTTTGGGGGGTAAAACTTGATGTCTTAAGATTCCTGTTGCTCTGATGTTCCCAAGAATTTTTTTTTCCTGCAGTGCATTCAAGATTATAAGTCTTTACATTCATTTCAAAGTAGTATTGAAGGCTCTAGAGAAAAAAATATGTATTTAAAATGAATTTGGTTGGTTATTGCTATTCCTTGAAATCTTTCCCTTGCAGCACAGAAAGGCAGATTCAGATGATTCTGACGAAGACTCCGATGAAGACGATGATGATGATGACGATGATGAAGAAGAGGAAGATGAGCATGCTGGAGATCCTGCAATGAAAGATCAAATCAAGGCAGCTTTAGGAAATGCAGCAGTCCAATCAGATGCAGAGGTAAAACTTGTGTTGAATTAACATTTTTCCTTAATTTGAATTTGCACCTCCTAGTCAAACTTTTATTCTGAAACTCTTGTGGATCCATGGTTGTGGGCCTCTTGGGTTTTTTAATGTACATTTGCAGAAATGTCTGCAAAAAATGGTATCAGGAGACATCCAAGTCAGCACTCCAGAAAAGTTAATAGCCCTGGGCTCCATAACAAAGGTTTGCAGTGGATTGAACAAATGAAAGAACTACACTGATTGGTTCCCGGTCAGTATTTTAAACAGAGTGCGCATGCTACGATGACCTTGATTGGTCAGTGGTATTTAGCGATTGATTGCAATCGTGTTACGGAGCCCAGGAGGCGTTTTTCAACTTTTGCTACAAATTTCTTCTAATAATGCTGCTCTATATAATCTCATCTTATTTTATTCTTCATATATATATATAAAAAAATGATTAACCTTTGACTCTCGCCCAAAGGAATGTTACTTTAATGTAGTTTGTGTGTTGTGTTGGTGTTAATGGTGTCATAATTATGTTTGCTCATAGACTTCCCCCATCAACGCCCAAGGTCAGAGTAACCCATCTCTTTCCATGGTTATGTAAGACATGGGGGTAGAGTAAACCCATCACTCCTAAAACTCAGAAGATCTGTTATCATAATCAGACTATCTGTACCTGTCAGAGTGAACATTACATTGACCTATAATGTAGGCAGAGGCTGCAGCTTTTTCTTTACGTTTATAACTCTGATGCTGTTATGGGGAATGTTAGCATCACATCTGAAGACATGATGATGTTTGATGGTAATGATTATGATAATGGCAGTTATAATGTTCTTGATGATGATGATGATGATGATGATGGTGATGGTGGTGGTGGTGATGGTGGTGATAAAGAAGAAGATAATGATAATGTTATAAATAGTTACAAAGTTGAATAAGGAGATTATGATCAGTAAACAAACAATCCTTGTCATCTTCCCTTTCGATGTCCTTACCCACTCAGGACAGTGGAACCGACTTTGAACTGGATGACGATGCAATGATAGCCCATGATGCCGCCCTCAGTCAGGCATTCAAAGCCATGGCATCTCGGTCGAGGAAGAGCAAGAAGGAAGCATCCACCATCATGCTTCATTTCAAACTAAGGGTCCTGGATCTTCTGGATATCTTCATCAAGAGGCAACAAAACAACCCTCTTATCCTGGTAAGTTGAGTTCCTACCAGTCATTCCTTGACATGTCCCTGCTACGATTGCTCCATGAAAATCCGCACCCAAAGCAAAACATACATCTTAATCTCTATCCAAAGGGGGCATTGCAAGAAACTTCCACTTAACTGCAAGTCAATTTTAGGTCCCCAAGATAAACAACAAGTTATGCATGTAATTGTAAAGTAGCAGTTAATTGCTGGTGTTGTTCTTGCAACAGAAGTTATTATTGTGCTGCGTACTCTAGGCTATAAATTTGAACAGATAGAGTAAAATTAGACAAGTGAACACTAAAAATTTCATCAAAATTAGACAAGAAATAACAAAGTTATGGAAGTCTGCATGTCATGAATTTGCAATGAACAGCTGATAGTGTCATCCCCACTCTTTTTCTTTTGCATTTTATCATATATAATTATATTTAAGCAATTTTTGTCTTCCAAGAACGTAAAAATATTCTTGTCTTTGATATACTGCAGGAGATAATAACTGCTTAAATATATTACACATATGTATGAAAATATTAATAATTTTGATTCATGTAATAAAATAAGGAAAAGGAAAGAGGGGACATGGCATCATTAGCCAACCTATTGCATATTAATGATGGCTTGCATACAGTATGGTAGTTTTCACAAAATATTGCCAAACTTTAGAATTCAGTAACTTCAGTATTCTTTATTCATATTTTTATGACATTTTCGGTGTGGAATCATTTGATTTGCTTTAGATGGCATTGTTATATCAATTCCAGTTATGCTGAATTGCTAATATCTTGCATTATCCCATAAGACCTTATATATGTTTGGGAAAATATGAAGTGTGCTCATTGTTTATTTTCCTTTTTTTTGTCAGGATCTTGTGGTTCCCCTTCTGAAGGTGATAGAATCATCTGCTGGACATAAAGACAACCAATTATTGGCAGAGAAAGCTCTCAACATCTATCGCAATAAACTATGTAGGATAAAGAAGGTGAGTAGTGTGGTTGTTCAGAATTTGTCGTTACACTTGAGCATTACAATGCAAAAGCTGTCGTGCCAGATGGATGTTTCATAATGCTGTTCTTAAGTTACGAGCAACTATAAGAACGACTGGTGATCCTTTCTTGTGGAAAATGGTATATTCATTGACGATGGTTAAGGGTGTAAGAAAGGTTCACCAGTCGTTCTTAAAGTCGCTCTTAACTTACTAACAGCTTTATGAAACACCCACCTGGTATGCATATTAGGAAACAATAGTCACGGCTAAAACTGTTTACTTGAAATAAAACACAAAGAATATCTAAACAGGTGAATAATAGTAATAGATAGGGGTAGTATAGTAATCAACCACATTTGTGTGCCATCCTTTCACAGAAGTTCTGCCTAGCATGTCAACTCAACCATTACCAGACTTGGTTTCATTTGAATAAAGACATCTTTAATGGGTTCCATGACATTTGATCTGGCGACAATTGCTCTGCTCTAAATTCCACACACTAATCGACTGACCAACTACAACCCTGGGTTTTACACTAAACCTACCATAAACCTAACATCAAACCCTATTGCAACCCTAACCCTACATTTTAGAGGCAAAATTAGGCCTGGAGCAATTGTGGCAGGATCAAATGTTGTGTTACCCTTTAATGCATCTCTACTGGTAATGATCAACAGTCACGGATACTCTGCATGTACATGTATATAATATGAGTAGTTTTCAACAGATTCCAAAGGGTTCGGACTTCATTGGTTTATATTTTCTCCCCCATCAACGCCCATGGTTAGAGTAGCCCATCTCTTTCCATGGTTATGTAATACATGGGGGTAGAGTAAACCCATCACTCCTAAAACTCAGAAGATCTGTTATCATAATCAGACTATCTGTACCTGTCAGAGTGAACATTACACCAGTCTCTTAATCTAGGGATATTTCATTGACTAATGTTATTATGGACCTTGTCAGCATATTCATTATTTTTGTTATGTTGTTATATGAAGCAGTAATCATGAAGTGAAGTATTTTTTTCCCCTCTTGATTCGCAAAATTTGTTTTAATACAACCAAATTGCAGTTCAGCTCACTGTTTGGTCAGCTGGTCCAAGGGTCAATATCTTGGAACCGCAGACCAACCTTCTACTCTGAACACATTTAACTATGAAATATTAGAAATTTGAATTTTCAGTTGATATTAGACTTGTGTGAAATTGACCTGGATAGGTATGCCTGCGATATTGTATTACAAGAATTGGAGAAACTAAATAACACCTTTTGTATGCTTAGAAGAAATATTGGATTTAATTGAAGTATGTTTGTATCTTTTATATGCCAGTATCCTCACAATCTCTCTGACCACAAAGACGGTGTTCATGATACCATTGAAGAGCTCATAAAAATTGCCAAGAAAGGTAAGAATATCACTCCCTCCCATGGATGATTTCTTCTTGGAGGTTTTAACATAAAGTTTAGTGAAACCTATTTGCAGTGGATTGCAAATTTAATTACAAATTGCAAATGATAAATATATTAGAATAAAAAAAATCATAATTATTGTTTTAATGAAGAATCAATCACCTAGAATTGTACTGGCACTTGATTATGAATTTTTTGCAATACCCCCTTAGAGTCATACTTAGCATGATTATGGTTTTCTGACACATCACATTGATTACTCACTGTTCAGAGGATGTGCTACTGCAGTCAAGTGGCATGATACTGGTAGCTTGTAACAGTTGATTATTGATCAAGCTGTTGTGAAATATGACACTGACTTCATTTTCTTGTTATTCTTCATTTACAGCTCACTCCATGACCATCGTGTCACTTGTTTCCTCTGGTTGTCTCTTTCTGGTAAGTAGTGAATAGTGCACAGATTGAGAGGGGTGCTGTCATTTGGTTGTTTTCCAGATTATTTTTGTAATTGATTCAAAATTGAACATTTATTTTATATTTTGCCATGAGAGTTGGGTCACCAATTTGCCTTTGCTTCTTTTGCTGGGGTCTAAAAGCTCAACAATATTTCTTTGTAATTCCCTCTGATTCATGATCGGAATTAAAAATGAGTTAACAAAAAAAATCTGTGACATTTTTTTTCTCTTCAGGTACTGATATCTCGAATAGTAATAGTTGTATAGATAACAGATATTGCATGAGTGGATTATATAATTGTTTGCTTCAAGCTTTGAATGCAATATGTGCAGAATATCGCACATTAATGAATCAAAATAATGATAATCATATACAAGATACAGGAATGTTAAAAAGGTCGCAGGTCAGGCCAAAATGGTCTGCTCCGGATTGGTATATCATTGATCAATCCGGCGTTCCCACTGCGGATAGTAACTCAATCTGTACCGCTATCTTTGCAACTTGATCTTGTGGTTGCTCTGACGACGTGCAGATACATCTTTTAAATTTGAATGTGTGTTTGTAGACTAGAAGAATTCATGTCCTGGAGATAATACATGATATTGCCTTTTTTCCACGTGTCTGTAATCGTGTGGATACGGCCAGTAACCTCAGACATTTCATAAAGCTTTTTATCAATTGTAGATACAAGAACTCTATTAGAAATCAGCTCTCGTTAATGAAATGGCTGAATTTCAAAAGCTTGTAACTTGGCCTTGACAACAAGCTTCAAAAATGGGTCCTGATTCATTAACATGTTTAAATGCTAGAAAACATTTCAGTCCATTACATGGCATCATTTTGGAAGCTTATGACAGTTGCATGTATAGAGTACAGCATTTCATCCCGTGACAGCTAGTTTGAAACATTTGAAACATTTCTAAAGCCCAGGTATGTTGGGTTGTAATGGTACATATGACTAGGAATACAAGTCCTTTGTTCTAGCCCATTCGTACATAGCTGGTACAAGAATTTCTTGTTTGGATCTACATTCCAACCTGATTTAGCACACAGCAGTATGAGAGGGCCACCAGTCTACTCCAGTTTGTTTTCCTTTGAGTAATTTCTCCACTTAGGAACATGTATTTCATATTAACTGTCCGTAAATACCATTCTTCTTGTGGAAGTTGTGGGTGGCCTTTTTAAACAGGTTTCATAATTTTACCATGCTATGAGAACATACTAATCTGAACACCTAGCACTATCGATACTTATCAAGCCCTGTTTGTTATGATTGGTGATTTAGATGAGAGTTCTACGAGGAAATGTTGCCAACACAGACCCCTCACCCTTGAAAACAAGAGGTCAGAGGGCAAAGGGAAGTGAGAAGAAGAAAGGCAAAAAGAAGAGTGGAAAGGAAGAAGAGGAAGTGGAAGAGGAGAAGGAAGAGGAACCTGCAATGGGATTGATGGATGTTGGAAGGATAACAGGGCTGTACGCTGATGCTCTAGAAGACTTCACAATGCATAGGTTAGTAATTGCATAATGGAAGCAGCGAAATAAAAGTATGCGTTGTCTTTCCAAGACCTCGGGATGGTTCACAAACTACCGAAATAAAGTCTTAGGAAGATAGCATAAGTTAATAATAATAATAATATATGTAATTTATAGTGCGCCAAATCCACTCGGCAGAATGCCCAAGGCGCAGTGAGAGAAGAAAGAAAGAACGAAAGAGAATAGGTACAAATATAATAATAATCGATCCAGGAACAATTAAGAGTAAGAGGCATTGAATAGACGAGTCTTAAGGTAACATTTAAAAGTATCAATGGACGTGCATTCACGAATTGTCAGGGGAAGACCATTCCATAGAACAGGGCCAGCATGCGCAAAAGCCCGAGCCCCCCATGTTTTAACGGATTTGGGAATAACTAGGGAACCAGAGTTTGATGAACGGAGGGACCTCACTGGAGTATATTTGCTGATTAGATTAATATTGTACTGTGGAGCAGAGCCGTTAATTGCATGGAATACAAGGAGAAGGATTTTGAAGATGATGCGATCGTTGACCTTTAACCAATGAAGGGATTTCAGAATGGGTGTGATATGAACATGTTTTTTAGATAGGGTGACCAAACGTGCTGCAGCGTTCTGGAGCTTTTGGAGTTTAGACAACTGGGTGTTGGGTAAATTGTAAAGTAAGGCATTCCCGAAGTCAAGTCGTGAAGAAATCAGAGCGTGAACCAATTTTTCAGTAGCAGATTTTGACAAATATTTCCTGATGAACCCAATATTTCGGAGCTGATACCTTACAGACCTACAAATGTTGGTTATTTGATTTGACATAGACATTCCATAATCTAACATGACACCTAGGTTACGACACGTCTGGGACACATTAATGATACATCCCGAAAAAGAGACGGATGACAACTTGACCTTACTAAGTTGAGCCCTTGAACCAAATAGAAGGAACTCAGTTTTGGAGGGATTCAGTTTCAATGAATGACTATCCAGCCAGGAGTGAATGTCAGCTAAACAATTCTCAAGAAGGGCAATTGCATTTGTTGCATCAGCCTGGTTGGGTTTGAAGGAGAGATAGAGTTGGATGTCATCGGCATAGATATGATAATGGATATTATGACGTTGTAAGATATGTCCCAAACTAATCAAGTAAATCGAAAACAAAGTGGGTCCGCCCACAGAACCCTGCGGTACACCGTGAGAGAGAGGCATACTACTAGATGTGCAGTCATTAATACAGACAATCTGCGAGTGACAGGAAAGATATGACTGAAACCATTTGTATGCCTGACCCCTAACACCAAATGAACTGAGTGTATTAAGAAGAACAGTATGATTGACAGTATCGAAAGCGGAAGACAAGTCGAGTAAGAACATGGCTGAGATATTTCCTTTGTCCATACCCTGAAGAATAGAGTTGGACACATTGACCAAGAGAGTTTCCACACTATGGTTGGGACGATATGCAGATTGAAAGGGATCAAATAAATTGTTGTCAGAAAAATAATCAGAAAGTCTAGAAAAAACAACCCTTTCAAGAATTTTGAATAAGAATGGCAGATTAGATACAGGACGGTAATTTTGCAGTACCTCTGGATCAAGAGAACTTTTCTTCAGTAGTGGAGTGATATAGGCAACCTTCAAACAAGTAGGAACTTCAGCCTGATCAATACTTAAATTAACTATCTGAGAAATAATGGGAGCAAATGTAGTGCAACATTCTTTTAACAAAATGGTAGGAATCGGGTCTAACTGGCATGATTTAGGTGGTATTTTCCTAAGAATTGATTGAATCTCATCTGGATTGGTAGGATGCAGAGTCTCAAGTAAGGTCGCAGTGAACGGTTGAGGACAGGACTCATCTGGGTGAAGAGTGTCGCAGATAGTCCGAACTTTCGCTTGGAAGAACTGGATGAACGTCTCAGCCATAACATGACTATCAGTGTGACGCGGTAGAGGGGTAGACTTCTTTCGATTCAAAAGACGGTTAGCAAGAGAGAAGAGCTTGCGTGAGTCGCTACCACAGTCGTCAACAAGACCAACATAATGTGAGCGTTTCGCCTTCATCAGCATGGAGTTTACCAAGTTCTTCTGAGCACACCATAGTTCTCTGTCGATGTGTAGCTTACCGTTGGAACGCCATTTACGTTCAAGTCTCCTGCGTTTCCTCTTAGCTGCGGAGATATCAGGATTGAACCAAGGACAGTCATTACGGTTCTTGATGGTTCTCGTCTTGGCCGGTGCATGAGAATCCAGGAGTGTGCTGAGCTGAAGATTGTACAATCGCACAGCATTGCATACACTGTCCGTATCAGAGGCTGTAATGGTGCAGCTGGCAACATCATTGGCAAACGCTTCTCTATTTATTGCCTTGATGTTGCGACAGGTAAACGTGGAGTCAGTTCGAAGAGGCCTTTTATGACGAAGCCGGCAGGTGATGGCAGAGTGGTCTGAAATACCAGGAATAACCTTCAGACCAGAGCAAAGCAGATTATCAGAGTTCCTCACGATGACTGCATCAAGTGTATGACCTTTGTCGTGGGTAGGAGAGGTGACAATTTGAGATACACCATGACTACTAAGGAGATCTTTGAACTTCTGTGTGTTCGGTGAGGACAAACTGTCCAGGTGGATGTTCAGATCGCCTGTGATGACAATAGGAGATGGCTTGAGGAGAGTCATATCAAGAAGCTCAGAAAATTCGTCGAGAAAGGCAGAAAAAAACTGATTGCCAGGTGGTCGATATAAAACCATGATGTCCAAGCATGATGAACTGTTAGAAATGGTCCCGTGCATTGATTCAAAAGTGTCATGTTCTTGTGGTGGATTCAAAACCACATTGAGATCGTTCTTGTACAGGAAACCGACACCACCTCCGCGCTTGGAGACTCTAGGACGATGGAGAAAGGTGTAACCACTAGGTCGAAGATCTTCAATGACAGCATCGTCAGAGGTTGTTAGCCAAGTTTCACAGATACATGTAAAATCAAAATGGTGATCTAAGACAAAGTCATGGAAAATAGAGGATTTGTTGCGAATCGAACGAACATTAAGAATACCTAATCTAATATAGCTACCTACATGGGTATGGTTACTACGCCTACCACGATGTGTCTTCCGCTTTCTTTTAATTCCAAGAGATACAATCCGATTCCAGGCAGTTTGGTTGGCATCAAACCAACTCTTAAAAAGAGAATTATTCCTTGTGTTGAATGAATGAAGTGTTTGAGAATCATATTTGTAGTGTGAAGTAATGGAACTAGTAATGTGTTTTTGAGACAGGTTAGATTGATCACTATTAGGACCTGGATTCGGATTGATATCACCAGATATCAGCAACAAAGTCTGAAATGTAGATTCGGAGTTTGCATAATATTGTACAGGGGCTCCAACATACTTCCCCTTTAAAACACAAGGTTGAGAGGAGTGCATACAGCTGAAATCCAGTGCACATTCATGATGCTGGAGCTGACAACAGCACAATAGGATTAAACAAAGTCCAAGAGGCATCACTGTGTACAAGATTATTATTACAGTACTGTTAACAAGCTAACAATAGACCTACTGCACAAATTCTCAAAGTAACAAAGGTGCATTCAACAAAGGTGACTAAACAGCAACTTATCTGGCAATGTACACGGAGAGTAGAGTAAAATGGCTGTACAGTGAACAGAGTGGTCAAGATCCAAAAATCAAATGAGTAATTACAACGAAATACAAGCTTACCAGCCACTCAAAATAGTCTACCTGCTTCCTAACATAGTAACAAAACACTTGATATAATCAATACAACATGGAAATACACAAAAATAGCAACAATGAGCAGAAAAGTAAGAGTAATGGGGAAGGGCCACCAGCAGGCGCACACAACCAACAAAAAAAAAAAAAAAAAAAAAAAAAAAAAAAAAAAAAAAAAAAAGTTAATTCTTTTTTTTTTATTTGATTGGTTTTCAGCATCTTCTAATAAATTACAGATGTTTGTGATTTACCCCCTCCCATGTGCCATCTTTCCTCAATTAGCATTCATCTTGGAGAATTGTCTTGAAATTTATTGAATGTGTACATAAAAGTATTATGCCAACCAGATGAAATAGATCTTTGCCTAAATGCCTAAAGATCTGTGAATATACTGTACAAGAAATGCATCTAAATAAAGTGAAGTATTTTTACAGAAATTATTTGACACAAATTAATCTTGGATTTAGTTCAGTATGTTTTCCAACTTTTATTGATGTTTATGATAGTTAATTTTCTCAAATTATCAATATTTAAGTTATTTATCTTTTTATCTTTCAGAGCAACGTGTTTGCATCCAAATCTATTCACAGATCTGATAGTTAGATTCCCAGTAAGTGTCATATCATATTTCATCACTAACATTTCCATTTGATTTGAAAAACAATATATACATTGAGATTTGAAAAATATGAGTAATCAATACAAATAAGATTGTTATTTATTGTCATGCCCCCCACCCAAAAATGAGTGAAATTTGAATTAAACAGAATGCAGTGAAAGGGAGCATACAATAAAACTTGTTTATAAAAATCCATAAAATAGATACATTATCACCATTTTCATAATTTGTAAGTTGATGGTGTCTTTATTAAATGAGTAAACTGATTTTGAGGTCACTGGCTGAACAGAAACAGCAATAATAATAAAAAGTTCTTGGTAGACTTACTTTTCAATTTTCTTTTTGTTTTTTATTATCATATTTGTTTTATTTTGGCTGCTATTTGTCTTTTCCATTGGGTTTTCATTGTAAATTTATCTTGAATCTGTTCTAATATGACCAGAAGTATTTATAGTGTTTTATTGTTTCAAATTATAGAGCATTTAATGTATTGTTTATTTTTTCATAATAAGTAATATTAATGTTTGTTCTATTTATTAAAGGCTCTGGCGTGGCATTTGTCAGACACCCTTACCACTGCTGCTCAAAATGGTGTACAGCTATACAGGAGGGTGAGTATGTGGGGCTGAGGAAGAAGCTTGGAGTATCAAAATCCTTAACATTTTCTTCAAATACTGCTGTTCATCAATATAATGACCTCAGCATATTATACTTTCTCCATGTTTATTTCTAATTGTGAATTATATTCATCCCAACAGAGCAACCATGATGAATGATTGTAGAGACACTGTGATGTTAATATTTTTATTTTGTATTGCTTCCAATTACAAAATAAAATTCTTATTAGGAGTGAACATAATTTTTAACTCTGACAGATGAACATGGACAATTGCTACTTTACATGGTAAATTATTTACAGATATATAGACTGTACACAAAAATGTGGTAAATTGATCATCCTTTCAAAATATATCAAGGATTTAACCTTTGTTGAAATTAACCGATAATATCTTTCTATTGAAATTATCTTCAATGAAAGTCATACTTGCAGTACTAACATTGCATTGATTTTTTTTTAACTGTTGTGTGCTTCTTCTCTCCTCAGACACAAGCGTGTAGAATGCTTACCTTACTGCTCAGCAAGAGACCTTACTCAGTAAGTGGTTTTTATTATCATCATGTGCCAACCTTTATAAAACATCATTTGGTCTACTTCCCAGTTGTCTAAACCTCGCATGGTTTAATTCAAAGACCAAAGCATTTCATAGGATGTCTGTTTGATTGGCCCTGAAAAAATATGCTGTGCCCTCTATTTATTTATTTTTTATTTCATTTGTGCTGTAATGTTGCAATGTGCCTGCCAAAATCTTGAAATTCAAAATATTGGTAAAACCTTTTATAGAACAGGTTTATGAACTGCCCTATGACACCCCCCCCCCCCCGAATTACCACTTCTTATTTTGTTTACTATCAATTTGTGGGAAAGAGGGGATGGATAGCATTTCATGAAATTGAAAGAGGAGAGAGACATAAAAATAAAATGAGGGGGAGTCTGCAGTGTTACCCTCTCTGATTCTTCATCATGGCCCTATAAAACAAGGCTTTGTAATTGATTACTGATTGATTGCACATCATCAATGCAATCAGTTTTGTAAAACAGGGTCCTCACAAGGATCCATTTACAATCTGTGATTTCTATCATTCATTCCCAGGGATCACTTTCGTCTTGGCCAGAGGTCAGTAAGCACATCCTGTCGGTTGCAACGTTGGTCATACAAGACATGCTGGGAGAAGGGTCTCAGTTCAAAGCCAAGATGGCCATTCAGTTTGTCCATGCTGTACAGCAGTGTGCATTGCTTGGACACCATCTCAATAAGGTAAGGTTTGGATATTTTCCCTTTTAATTTTTTTTTTAATTGCTATAAAGAATGATGTGTTCTTTCCTGAACAGCATCCCAAGAATATTATGCTAAAAATTTTATCAAACAAATTTAGTAACTTATTTAATTTCCATACTAGACGATCTAAATCATAGAAATCTCCACAGGATTGGCACATGCATAATAGCACTAGACATTGAGCAGCATCCAATATCTAAGGGTCACCTAAATAATTCTGTTGAGAACACATGAAATAGAATAAAAAGATAACATTGAAAAATCATTTCTTCAATTGCATTTTATTAATAGTGAATGATCCATAGTACTAATAATCAAGTCTACATGCCGATTTTGTGTGCCTTTTCCAAGCTTCCTAGGCCTAAAAGTATACTATGCATACTAAACAATTGAATATGTTTGAAAACATATATTTTCTGGATTTTCGTTTTGTGTTTCAGTTCTATTGCCAATAGTCAACTGTAACACTATTTCAAGAAATTGCTTGGTGTAGTTTTCTGAGTTATTCTTGTAATGGAAGAACTAATTTGAATACATTTGTAAAGCTATTGTTTCATATTATTACTATTTATAGGTTTCTGACTACGATGAGATATCGACAGTTCTAGAGACATTGAAAGAAAGATCAGAGGTCAAGAGGTCGGGAGAATTCAGATCAGCTCTAGATACAGCAATAGCTGCTATAGAAAATAGGTAATGATGATGGTGGTGGTGGCCACAATGTGGATTGAGATTAAGAAAAGTTACTTTTTTGTGGTATGATATATTTTCTTATGCAGGTCAGACCAAAATGGTCTGCTCCGGGTTGGTATGTCAATGACCAATCTGGCGTTCCCACTGCGGATAGTAAACTCAATCTGTACCGCTATCTTTGCAACTTGATCTTGTGGTTGCTCTGACGACGTACAGATACAATATATTCAAGTAATCTTTGAGCATAAACAGAAGTTCTGGGGCCCGTAACACAAAACTTAGCAATCAATCATAGAACATTTTTACAATTGATTCCATTGACTACAGTGTACAATCAATCATGAAAATCAAGCGTATGATTGATTGCTAAACTTTGTGTTACTGAAATCTGGAGCCCATAACATGAAACTTAGCAATCATTGAACATTTTTTCATGATCGATTGTATTGTATACAATGTACAATTAATTGTGAAAATCAAGCATACAATTAATCAATAATCTTTGTGTTACAGTTCCCCTTGTCATGAGATCAAACGGTTATAATGTAATAATAAGAGTATGGTGTGTGATTTTTAAGTTACCAAAATGACCTCAAATCAACGCTATTTTGCAGTGAGTTGCACGCATAGCACTCCGAAATTAATTAAGAGAAAATTTTAGCTGGTGTTTTATGTGTGTTTGTGTCAGATTTTAATTGTATGGCTTGTGCAGAATAACTCTTTGAATAAATTTGTTTATTCTGTTTAATTTTTTTTTTGCTATCCCTGCAGATCCAAATTGAGCAAAAAGGGTAAGAAAAAGAGGAAGAAGTCGAGGAAAAGGAGGAGAAGTTTGTCTACATCATCCATCTAATAATGTAATAGCTTTGGTGTACAAAGCATATATATTATTGATAAATTACTCAACATAAACCACTCTTTTCTCCTAATATAAACAGGGTTTAAACTCAGAACCCCCCCCCCTCTTCTGCTACTATGGTTTAAACTCAGTCCATCCCTCTTCCCTTATAAGAATAGGAGTTGATTCCAAACCCAAACTCCTCTAATATGAGCAGGATTGAAGTTCAGACCCCCCCCCCCCCTTCTTCCCTAATAAGAATGTGGTTTACATTCAGAACTTAAACTCTTCTTATTATGAACAAGGTTCAAATGAAGAAACCAGCCACTACCCGAGTATGAAGAAATGTTGAAAACAGAACTAGTCATTTTCCCTCAATGTGAATAGGGTTTAAATATAGTCATGATAATGATTAATCCCTTCTCAATTCATTTCCAATGTTAATAATATTTTCAATAAAAAGTAGTTATTTCATTATTTACCTTAGCTATTTAAGTAATAAGACAGTTAGTATATTGGGTTCTACCTCATTCACAGCCTTTTTTGTAATTATTAGTATGTATTTCAAATAGCAATCTTCAGGTAACTTCATTGTTATGCAAGAAGTGAAAATGAAAGCACGAAAAGGCTAAGTTGTTCTTTTTCCCAGATAATCTAATGCCACTATGTTTAAATCCCTTGGTGCACCATCAATTTTTGTGAAATTCATTGTAATGTTCTTTAGGCTCATATTCAACATATCTAGAAAAATAGATTAATATAGTGTCTGGTTTCCTAATCATTAAAAAAACTTTTCCTGTACCTATGTATGCCATGGATATGGACTTATTGCGTCCAGCACCCGGTAACACAAAGATTAGTGATGAATACCAAATATGAGAGAACATTTTTGAGTGGTTCCTGGTCAGTGTTTTGTGCTAAATGCGCATGTATTATTGAACTTGATTGGTCAATTCATTTATCGATCGATCGCTAATCTTTGTGTTACTGAGCCCTGGTGTGACAAAGATTGTCTCATTCATTTAAAGCATCAACTTAAAAAATGTCCATGGTTGTGTGCACAAACTCATGACGGGAAAGTTTAGCAATCATAGAACATTTTTTTCACAGTTGATTGCATTGACTACAAAAGTACCCTTAACCATGAAAATCAAGCATATGATTAATCACTTGCCTTCGTGTTGTGGAACCCTCGTTAGATTATTTTTTTTGTAGAATATGAAAATTTGATGTGCAATATATTCTAAATCTGGCAGAGGGGAGTATGTTCCATCTAGAAATTGTCATTACTCAACCTAAAATTTTTATATCAACTGAAGACTTGAGATAAAGAATAATAAATGATTCATACAGGCGGTTGACTTGTGATACATGGAGGTGTTAATAACACTACTGTATGCGTAATAAAGACTCAATAAATGTCCAACTACATTACTCATTATGTCTGGCCATTTCACTTTGTAGAAATATGTATTATACATCAATGATCAATGGAAAACTGAAAAGTTGTGTTATGTTGACAATGGATTTAACTGTGCTGTTTCAATATCAGAAAATAAACATTGTTTTCAGAACACAGAAATCTGCAGCTCTGTAGTTTGCAATATGTGCAGGAGGATAATCATGACAGTTAATTGTAAGAATATGCACTGACGTAAGATTAATGCACAAAGAAAATTGATTATACCTCTATCTATGCTATCCTCCTCTTGATGTCACTTATTAATTAATCCATGTCTTCTAGTTTGTGTGCATTATTAATGCATTTAATGGTACTGCTTTGATATCATGTTTACCCTGTCAAAAATATATTAAAGAAATTATTTAGCATTTATAGTAATATAAATCATGACTCAAATGATTTCCCCAATTCAAAGCTGATTTCTACCCCTTATTATGTTATGCATGTAATTAAGTTTTAGGGTCAAATTACTTGATCGATTTGTGTAGCCCAGAAGGGAGGGTGGTCTCAACTCACGTAAAGTTACCTCTATGTGTAACTATTTGTTCATTATGGTAAGCAAGTATCAGTAATTTTCTATTATGAGATTCATAATATATGTGAAATTACTGGAAACAGCTGGAGTATAACCAGGTTTACTTCATGATTATGCTCCTCTGAATAGCCAACTAGAGAGATGTTGATACATATATATGCTATATATTATTTCTAACATGTCTCTTATCCCTTGTTAAAAGGAATAAGTTATATTTACCTTTCTTTTGATAATATCTACAAAGAATTATTGCCCAAAATATTCTTTTATTAAATGACATATTCTGTAAACAAAGATGTAAGTGACAGTTCGTCCTTTCTACATTAAACTAAGGTCTGTCGTGTTAAATTTTTTGACAATAGGTATCTTATCTTGGAAAAGAGAGGTGCCAAGAATGCAAACTTACACACATTTCAATCAACAATGTTTTTGTTTGTGTTACATATTAACCTAACACATACTTCAATTTTCTGCTGCCAAAAATATATCTTATATGTATTGCTGAGACATTTGTGAATGAATGAATGCAAATCTGTACTGGACTACGTTTTAGTTTAACTCTTAAAATCTTTTTTTATTTTTAATATTTTTTCTTTTCTAAACTAAACTTATATGACAATGCTTTCAAAGCATTGTTCTGTTCACGCAATTTTCAAACACTGACGACATACGGGGCTACATGCAACCAACATTTAATTGATGATGTATTATTCATTTTTTCCAGGAGAGGAGGGTAGAAAACGAAAGACGGATATAAAGGTTCATTGAAGAATTTTAATAGAGAAGAAGGGAGAAAGGGGAGCGGGTGACAGAGTGAGAAAGATTTGATATGGAGAGAGTGGTGTATAAGATTATAAAGAAAGGGGAATGGTGAAAATGAAATGTAATTATCTAGATGACTAAGATGGCACGTCTACAAAGAGTTGTGCTGGAAATAAGAATGTAAAGGTGTTTCAATGTATGCTTGGGGGTTGGGGTGTCTCCATGAACTGGTATGTTTGACAATGTGAATCGTTGATATAATGAAGTTTGCGATAGCTGATCGCTCATTAATTAATGTTGGAACAACTACTAGTATACGATGCGTCGCTGAAAAAAAAGCGTAACTGAGAATTATGGATAGACCTATCATTGTAAAGCTTGAAAGTTTCCTCTCGTTCACACCTGAGTAAATGAAAACATCCCAAAGATGGATACAAAATATATATTTAGCAGAAGGCATCTGAATTACAGAAAGAAAATCATATATCTCAAATTCTCGGTTTCGTTTTTTTTCTGAGACGCACTGTATGAAGGACAGATCTTCCCTATGGTTTTATGACTGAGGTCTATTTATGATCTTTCTTGAACTAATAGTCATATTTGCTTTTTCTTCCGTCTCAGAAAAGAGCACTCACTCGCTCGCTCCCCCCCCCCCCCTCCCCCTTACTATTTTTTTCTCTCTTTGTGTTCTATATTTCATTATTTTATTCAGTTTCTTCCCCCTTCCATGGCCCTGGGAAACAGGGTGCTGGGGGTGCTGAAACACTTCAAAGACTTACCTTGGAGGATGCTACGTATATTGATCTCAATAGACATCACCCCCTGGAAATCTGGCAGGTATGATAAATAGCAGAAATTATAAACGAAACGACCCATATTTTTTAGCCAAAACTTTTTTGCTTGTCGGATTTCTTGTGACGAAAATTACCTTTATTTCCTAGTCTTTTTTTTGGGGGGGGGTTGCTTGTCACATTTTAACAAGCACCCTCTTTAAAAAATTGTTCCCAGGGTCCTGCCCCTTTTCTCCCCTCGTCCCATTCCTTTCCTCCCCTCTCTACCATCTAGTTTTCTTTCTTTTTCTTCATCTCCTCTTTCTTTCGTCTATTCATCCCATCGCTTCCTCTCTAGTTCTCTTTTTATCTTCTTCGGGTCCTTCTTTCTCCCCATTACCCCTCCCCTCTCTCTTCCTCTTTGACTTTCTCCTAACTCTTTATCAGTCCATCTCTTTAGCTCTTTCTCTAATACTTTATATCTTTAATTTTTCACTTCTAGGTTTCTTTCAATGGTAGTAGCTTTAATGGATTATGCTATAAGAAGCTGTAGTAGCCATAAAAATAAACTTGTATTTCAAAATACCCACTGAAAATAGAAAATACCTCTAACATGTCTAAGAGACTTCTGATGAAGATTGTTGGCAATGTAAACATCGGATAATGGAACTGGTTTCCCTGACAACCATACCAACCAATCCATTATGAACTCCAGCACGTGACTTTATCAGAATTATCTACGATGAAATGATACATTGTTGTCAAGGTGATAACAGGTTTTAGATGCCTTTTAACCCCTTGCCTACCTGATCATTCCTATATTATACACCAGCAGAGCGACACTACAGTATAGGCGTGGTACATTTTGTAATCATGATCAGTCAAAATAATGATTGATGCGAGCGCGAAGCGCGAGCTTTTTTTTCTCTTATTTTTAGACCCAAAAAGAGAACGTTTTGATATACTTACATGAAGAATCTAAATTTTAAGGACTCTTTGTAAGAATTCATGAATGGGATACCAGTTTCACTAATCAAAACATAAGCGTATCCAGCATCAACTATGACAAAGCAATATACGGGCCCATCGACAAGCATAAAATGGTGTGTTCTTGCGCATTTTTACACCTAGACCAATGTGCGTTCCAACTTTCATGAGAATTGATTAAAAATTGAGAAAGTAGTTCCAAGCGCGAGATTTGCAGCTTCGTTTGGCGGTAGTAAAAAAAATTCCTTCAGCAAGAAATTTGCCCGCATTGTGCTGCGCTCAACCCAGGTGAGGTAAATGGGTACCGGCAAGAAGTAAATCCACAAAAAAAAATTGTGCGCACCGCAATTACATTAGCTCAGCCGTGGTAATAAGAGCGGCTTGAGCACCTAGTAAGGTGGATACGTGCGCTATAAGAGGTCTGGAATGTGTAACCGCGTACCTATGTAAATATCTTAATTAATTGAACAAATTATGAAAACACTTAGGTCGCCCCCCCCCCCCACCAAAAATATCCAGGCACCGTCCCTGGTAAAAGGAGATACATTTGTAAATTGTGACACGACATTTGCTCCTGCGATAATTACTCCGGGCTTAATTTCGTCTAAGATAGGGTTAGGGTTGCAATAGGGTTTAGGATTACTAGGTTTAGGATTGGGTATAGTGTTAAATCCAGGGTTGAAGTTGGCGATTCCATTAGTGTGTGGAGTTCACAGCTGAGCAATAATTGTCGCCGGAGCAAATGTCATGAAGCCGATTATCTATGCAGGAAATGTATTACTAAAATGAATTGAATATATAAAAGATAAAATAAGAAAAGTAAAATACCCTTTTTATAGTCTCAAATTGTTCTAACGCATATTTTCAGCCCTATTTGTGAAGCGTGACTCGCGATGTTTCAATGATCACGACTTATTTCTTATCTGACAGATGCATCATGTCATCTGTGATACTCATCTGAATATAAAGCCAACGGAAAGAATAAGAAAGGTTTGAAAATGTGCACTATTGCATGTCCCTGATCGCATATACTGTTTGAAAATCAAATATTCGTACATGAATGATCACAATATTATATATATGTGCAAAAACAGGGGGTATAGGTTTATTTTTTATCTTGATATGCAATTACTTTGATTTGGTGGTAGAATAAGATTTTTTTAACATTCCACAACTCCTACAAGTCAATTGCGATATTTACAGAGTATAGTGTAAAGTAAGCATCTAAAAGGGACGTTGTATAATGATCTTTATTCACGTTCATATTTAAAAACGGCAAGATAAAAACTGCATAATATCTGTGCGAAAATGACGATATTGATGAATTTTCCCCTTTCTTTCAAGTAAATATTTCAAGGTGAAATATTCATTTTGCATGCAGCATTAGGCCATATATGTGTTTTATGACTATATCCTATCATTTTAATTTAATATATTTTCTATATTTTTTTATGAAATGATACCACGACAATGTCACTTTTGAGATAAACGCTCTGGTTTACCATCTTCAATACAAAGGAGTCTATGATAAGAAAAAAGGCGAGCTTTTCTCTTGGTAGAGCAAACTTCCCAAATGTAGTTAAATATTATCTTAAAGATTTGGTGCATTGCCTTTTAAAACTAGGCCTATGCCTAATCTATTATGGTGATTGAAACTATTTCTTTATTGTTCTGTTGATATTCTTGCAACTTTGCTCCATTCTTAATATGAGTCCAGTACATATTGAAATAATCGAGAACACAGCTATATAAATGGACCTCTAACTCATGAATTGAATTTGAAAAAGTATTAAAGACTTTTTAACGAGAACATTTGAGTTTTAAAATACATAATTCCACCATTCCACGAGCTGAAAAGTTATTGCACTGTTAGCTGATTAAAAATTATATATCTATGGTGACAATGTTTGCTAATCTATTAACAAAGATACAAATAAGACAAATAGAATATCTCTTAAAGTGACTATTAAAATCTATACTCAGTAAAACCATTCGCTCTGTGAATAATTTTTAACTCGTTTCTCTTCTCAATTAAAAACAAACCGTCAAAGCAATTATCCCGTTTGCATTTTATTATGTATGTTAGCTCCAATAAATTATACATTCCTTCCATGATATTTCTAATATTCAAATTGCGGGACATCGGCACAGTGTTATGCGCTCTAGAAATATTATACAGATAACCGAATTAATATAAATCTGGAGATTTCAGATACAACAGAATCAAATATCATATTTCACAATTGTAACTGAAAAAAAGGAGCAAACGCTAGAAACACTAGGATATATGCATCAACATTTGTTTTCTAGTATATTGTCTACCATTCGAATTTATTATTCGTTTTCTTTGAACTGAACAAATGTTTCTGTGATTATGATTATCATCCCTTGTTGTATAAACCCCGGGTACAAACATTATTGTGATCCAACGTTCATTTGTTCATGTTTTTTGTAAAGTCTGTAACAAAAAATGAAAATTAATTGGTTAACTGGTATCCGTCCTGTTGAACAGTGTTGGTTCTCGTATAAAAAAATTACCTGTTGGTGATGTGCCCAGGTCAAGGCTTATACTGTAAGAGAAAACAATGATCTATTCGATTTGTTATACTTTTTAAAAGAAAAATGAGAATTTTTTGGGCGTGGTAACCTGGACTAAAGAAGGACGAAAGCGACATCGCATCATGGTCTTGACATCAACCAGCTGACCAACGAACGGTGACGTATCTGGTGAAGAAAAAAATGATGAAGGATTATAATGGTACTCAAAATGATTCTTAAGTCGTTATGACACTTTCACATTAACCACATGCTGCTATACTAACAGCAATGTTAACGGAAATTGAATTATATCAGTAACAATTGCAATGATGAGTGTGATGATGATAATGACGACGACAACAATGATGATGATGGTGATGACGATGGTGATGATGATGAAGATGATGAAGATGATAATGATGACGGTGCTGGTGATGATGATGGTGGTAGTGGTGATGCTGACTACGATGATGATGATAATGTTAATAATAATACTGATTATGACAATGATAAATATGATAATTGTGTGAATAAAACATTATTATGATGATAGCACTAGTAATAACAATATACTTATCATAAAAACAATATTAGTGATGACAATGATTTTTTTTTTTTTTTAGTGATGACAATGATAATAACAAGAACAAAGAAGAAATTAAATAGGCTCCTAATCTTAACTATCAATATCATTAACACCATCAATAAAAAGCAATTTCATGATAGACTCCGCTCTTACAATCATCTAATTCCTATCAGTGGACAACTGTATTATTAGATCCGACCACCCTGAAATTTCACATTCTATATTTTGCTAAGTAAACCCCGATACGGAAAAAATATAAACTGCACCGATTGTAAAAAAAAAAAAACCAAGAAAGAAAGAAAAAAATGCATACAAACATTTTCTATTGTTTATCAGAAGGGATTTACTTTCTAAAGGCTTGTTTCCCATTCCCTTTTTTTATTTTGCACCTTCTGATATTGATATTTCAATTCGTAAATTGACATTTATTTCACATATTCCAGTGTTATACCCTTTGTATTACTTATAGCTTTTATGGAATCAAATTGGGATAAAATGTTACTTACCATTTCGACAATTGTTAATCATAGTCTTGTATCTGGTGAAGCAGGCGATCAGACCCGTTGGCGCCAAACCTCTCCCGGTACCAAACGATAGGCATAGGTCACTCATTCCATTCTCCCGCACACAGTCTGATCAAAGTTAAACGTTATCATGAAATTAATTAAACATTTTAATTTGCATTTTAAGCATAAATTTCTTAATAAAAATATATTATTTATGTATCTGCAACATATAAAAATCTACTACATCATAGCATCTTACTTACAAAAAATTGACCTTTACCCCCCCATTACTTGAAGTTGGAGCCGCCCACATGGAAAGTATATGAATGAAGGGTTAATGCACTGACGTACAGATGACCCCCCAAAACTCAACGATCGAGAAAAAAGGGAGAAAGAAAGAGATTGGAAAGGAAAATGGATTAAATATGATATTGACTAAAATAGAATATCATTTCAAAATTTAACATAAATTTTTATTTTTGTATCAAAAGGTCAAAAGTTTTGCTCTTTTTTTGTTTGTTTGTTTGTTGCTTATTGCGCTACTGGCTGGCTATAAATTTTCATATAAGATTAGCGCCTTACCTGTCACATCAATAGGCATCTTACTCTTGTCAAGCAGGTAGCAATCTTCCAGGTTTGATAGATCTCCTGTCATAACATCAAATTTATAGTTACTTTCTTAATAGTGAATCTTGTTTTCACTATGAGATTCCATGGATAAGGTGGAATATTAAACGGGAAAGTTAAATTTTGCCCCTTAAAATGTTGATAGCGCAGAGCCTCAGGATTTCGTAAAATACGAGGATAATTTGTTTAAGAATGACTGACAGATTGAAAGGCACAAAGACATAATGATTCAGAAGTATAATAGTGAGCTGCAAAATATTAACCATACCACCCCAGCGTTCGATCGCCCACACTGTTCAGAGTCAACATATTGCACAATGCACAATATACAATATACATTTCATGAATTCATTTAATATAATGATATACCATAAAGGTTTCGAAATAAGATATTTCCAAAATAAAATTGCATTGAAAGAGAAATAATCACGATTTCTACTTACGACTTCTAGCATCGCTGACAGCAGTAACTGAACAGTTTAGGGGTTTGATGGGTTTCGCACCTTGATGAGAAAATATATAACTTGAATGTCTTGAATGCTTATTTATATATCAAGGGGTCTGTTAGAAAACACTTTGCTTCATGCCTCGTATATTTTATTCCTTGTTTTCATTGAAAAAATATATTTCACTAAATAGTTCCAAGAAACATACCAAAAGATAAATATTATCAAATTTTAATACTCATCCAAAGAGACGTCGCGTGTTGCGCGCGTACGGGGGCGATGGCCACGATGAAAATAAAAATGAAAAATGTAAATTTATAATTTTGAAAGCTTAAAAAAGGTCATAAAATGCTAGGCAAAAATATCTTTAAACAGCATTTGAAAGAACTATAAACCATTAAACTTGGCATAAAAATATTATTGAAACATACAATATTTTCAATCACCCCCCCCCCCAAATAAACATGGATTGACGCCCCTGCTCATTCATCTATGCAATCTCTTCGATTCATAATCACCGATTATTCAAATTTCCCCCGATATCATAATATTCACCATTGGAAATGAATACAAAATATAATGACATTTTTCGATATATATATATATATATTTGACTGCTATACAATACTCTTGTTTTACCTTACATTTCATACTGCAATATTCTGTGGGCAACAGCTAAGGGTTTGACAAATTAATATTCTTCTTCTGCAAAAGAAAGCTATTCGGATATGTACTCGATCTGGTTTTAGAGACCACACAGATCCTCTGTTTGTAAAACTAAAGTGTTTGAAAGTTGACGACATACATTTTCTTCAAACTGCCATATTCATGTTCCGATATAATGCAGGACTCCTGCCAGTCTCTTTTACTCCTGTTTCAAACGAATAGTGCAGTTCACTCACACTACACAAGACAGGCATCTAATATACACTTAAACAATCCTCTCACCGCATAGCCCATAAGTCGATAAGGCAGAATGGTCCAGATATTTGGAATTCTTTACCGCAAAGTATTCGCAATTTACGTAAAACATATTCCTTTAAGAAGGTAGTTAAGAGCATGCTCATCTCGAAACTATGATGAAAATTTAGGCATATAATGTTTTCTTCGAAGATAGTTCATGTCGTTGTATTTGCTTGACAAATTATGCTATATTCTCATATAAATTGGGGTACCCTCCTTTCTATTCTTGTTTCATCTTCTCTGTATACTTCTATGTAAATATTGTATATACATGTACCTGTATGCATATATACCCTTTCATCAGTTTTTTTTTTGGGGGGGTTAGTGTAAAATAATGGTTTTGTAATGACTCAAGCTTCAAGCTTATGTTGCAAGACCTTTGGGTGCTCTGTTAATGAGAGATTATGTAATATTTTCTTTACGTAATATTGTCTCTATTTTATAATCATGTATCACTGTATTTTCATATATGAGATTGTGGATGATGTGAACACACATGAAACAATAAATAAATAAATAAATAAATAAATAAATAAATAAATAAATAAATAGATAGATAGATAAATAAATAAATAAATAAATAAATAAATGAATAACATGTAGATGCATTTAGAAAACCTGCTCTTTGAACACAAGATTGTGCTCAAATAGAATAGAAATAAAGGCCTAAGTCATTAGCTTGGTTTGATTCCTTTATTACTGATATCTACATTAAAATAGTGGTGTGTGAAGAGTAATAAAACGTAAATTATAGAATGTCAACATGGTCAAGATTATATTGAATTGAATTTATTGGAAAATCATTGGCATCTGCCAATACTCTGTTCAAAACAAAAATACTAAATAAAAAACATGCAAAACATATACAATTTGAGGAACATTTGGGGAAAAGCAAAATAACACAAGGTAAAACGAGGTATAATGAATTATTATATAACCAATTTTGTCGGAAAAAGACATATACACTCTAAAAACACTGAGTAAAATTTTACCCAATATTTGGTAGAAAGGGAACATGCAAGTTTGCTGGGTATTTTTTTACCCCATATTTGGGCTATTTCAATGCAATAATGCGTAAAATATTTTTTTTTGTTTGGTAAAATATCTTTACCCAACCAACACGCATGTTCCCATTTTACCCAATATTGGGTAAACCTTTTTTTAGAGTGTAGTGAATGAAAACGACTAAACAGTATATGAATCATGTGGAGAACAGAATGGAAAATTAGCTATCATTTCTAAACACTAGATGACAGAAATAAAGGAAAAACAAAAATATAAAAATAAGGGTGGAAATCAAGGTGATAACATTTCCAGAGGACTTTAAACACATGCAAATAAATTAAACTAACATTAATGAGTAAAAATGATATCATGTAGGTCATACCGTTTTCCACTGCCAACAGTAAGAAGCTACTGAGAATCAAGATACAAAGATGACTTGGATGAATAGAGAAAACACAATTTGTTGTAGCTCTATTCGGATCCATCTTCTCTTATTAGTCTTGATGAGGAGAGAATGAAATCACTCTCGGAGCGAAACAGTGTCGCGACACTATAAATGCGGTGAAGGACGTGCATCAGGGGTGTTTTAAGGGGTTATCCCTCCTTTCCAATAGAGCAAAAATGGGGGATTGACTTTATTTCATACATGAAAAAGAAACAACCAAGAACGAAGATAAAAAGATTATCTGGATAAATAGAGAAAACAATATTTTGAGGGAGCTCTATTCCGACCCCTTGTTTCTCTCATGAGCAGCATTTAGGAAGGAATGATTTCGTTTTGTATCTGAGTGAACATATTGCATTGGAGGGTGGGGGACGGGTGGGGTATGAAGCACCCCCCATTCCTCACAAAAATATGGACCTCCATGTCTTTCACGAATATAATGTGTCATTAAAAATATGGCTACTTTGTGTGATGTGTTCGCTTTGGTGCACATATACAATGTACACAATGAGCATGATTCTTCCGTAAATGTATACCGTGCAGTGAAATTGAACCAATAAGCATTGATCTATGACTTAATTATTGCTTTCTAATTCGCCTTTGTAAAAGAAAGTTAAATATAAACCAAGTGTTTGAGAGTAATCTAGTGTAGTTATTGTAATTACAGTTATCATTACTGTAATTCTGGATTACTGTGATCATAGTGATATTGGAATTCTTAAAGAAAACATCGAAAGAGCAATAGTCAATATTGTCACTGAAAAAAACATTTGTTTTTCAGTGACAATAATAGACAATTATGCTTATTTGCGGATTATAGGTGAGAAACTGCATTTATAGAGATAATGGTGATGAGGCTTCTCTTGCAGTTTCCCCATGATTAGGGGTTTGTTATTATTATTATCATAACATATTATAATTTTCATAATAACAATGAAAGCAATATTTGATGACTATGATGAATATAAATATCATCATACACTCTAACTTCCAAGGATTCAAAATAAATCCAGATCGGCTGGGAAAGGTGTTTATAAAATTTTAGAATTATTTTTGATCTTTAGGATTAAAGTTTTCTCAAATAATTTCTTTTAGCTTTACTTTTTGAATCGTAATGGTTTGAATATCAAAGGAGAATGAAACTTTTGGAACAAGATAGCTTGTGTGAAAACAGGAAAATCAAAGAAAACAGATTAACGAAGGTTTGAGAAAAATCGGACAAATAATGAGAAAGTTATGAACATTTGAGTATGTCGATCACTAATGCTATGGAAATCCTCAAATTGACAATGCGACAAAGATGTGTGATGTCACCTGTGAATAACTTTCCCCATTACTTCAGTATATATTTCACTTAAATTGCCTCTTTTATCACATCTATCCGTAGATCTTGTGTTCTTTCTATAGGAGGGCAATTACAAATTTTTAAAGAATACATCATGAATAAAGTGTTTGTATCACCATAAGAAAAGGCAAAAAGAGACATTTTGAGGGTATTCTATAGTCAAAGGGAAAGTTGTTCATGTCGCATTGCCAATGGGAGGATCTCCATAGCATTAGTGATTGAAATATTCAAATGCTCATATAACTTTTTCATTATTTTGTCCGATTTTTTTCAAACTTTCTTTGTTCTTATGCTTTGATTTTTCAGTTTTGACACAAGCCTAGTTGTTCCAAAGGTTCATTCCCCTTTAATCTAATCATTATTATTATTGTTTAATCATTATTATTCTTTTAAACAATATTATGTTAGTTCTGCATCCTCCCCCCTCCTCCTTCAGCTGGTCGATAGTCATAGATCAAGGGAATTTAATTAAATTCATCTGTTTTCATTTTTGTAGAAAATAAACGTAGGAATCAAGGGTGGTGTCACATAATTAAGAATCCATGGAAAAATTGTATTGCCTCTTCTTTGGCATGCATGGTCTGCCACGCCCACTCTCTGATCATGTGACACTTTCCAATGGTCACCTGACCGAAACCAAACCAGATCAGAATTAACGTATGGCCGACTCGCGACACCTTCCGAAAGAGGAAATAACGAAGAGTAAATAGTGATAGTCAATTACGTCGTGGTTTCTGCGGACAATTGCTTCAAGACGGCTTGTGTAAACAGTCATGTGACAAAAGTATACATTCTTTGCATTGTCATTCTCTTTTTTTTCTTTCGGACAATATGCAGTCTAGCTCCAGCAAAAGTAACGGACTGCTGTACTGATTGAATTTCGGCCGTCGGCTATCGGCTGTTCACTTGCCTGGGTTTCGTCGCGTCTCCGAACTCCGGTAGATCTCCTATTCGGTATCACTGACCAAATCTGCTGCTACAGTATATCAGCTACAATCTTTATCACTTCGGCATCGTTACCAAATAGTATTACTAACCTCACATGTTGTGTGAGTGCCAAATACCAACACATCCTGACCGATGACCTTATATCTTTGCAGATCAAATCAGGCAAACTGAAGAGGTGCAAAGTGCAGGAACCAAGTGTGGGGACTGATAACGGTTTCAAGTTATATTGAGAAACGTGTGTCAATGGCTCTTTCAGTAGATTTCAAAGGATTAGACTCTGATCATGATGACTCGAGAGATCATCATAATATCCTGGAGGGGAGCACACATGAAGGCGAAGAGGAGTTAAACATGAGTCACGAGGAAAGACAAATGTTGCTTCATGGAATTGACCATTCCTCTAATTCATCTTCCAGCAATGCCATCTATTCTAGTTACAGCTCAAGCAGCAGCAGGCTTATGCCAAAACATTTCAGCCCGGCTCGATATTGGAAAAACCTGATAGTTTTGAGTCTTGCATGCATGTTTATGTTCAGTGCATACAGTGCCTTGGCAAACTTGCAGAGTAGTCTTCATTACAGTGAAGGACTTGGTGTAGCTTCTCTATGTGCTATTTATATTGGTGTTATCATATCCAGCTTGTTTGCACCTCTTGTGATCTGGGTATTGAAGGTGAAATGGACTCTGGTTGTCTGTAGCGTGTTTTATGCCGTCTTCTCAGCAAGCAACATCTACCCTGCTGTCTATACCCTCATTCCCGCAGCGGCTTTACTTGGGTTGGCTGCGTCCCCTTTCTGGACAGCTATTGGTACCTACCTTACAACATCGGCCATTCAGCTTGCTGATGTTCAGGATGGGATTCCGGAACCCATCATCAATCGTTTCAATGGCATTTTCTTCTGCTTCTTCCAGTCTGCCCAGGTCTGGGGAAACCTCATCTCCTCACTTGTTCTACAGAACACGTCTTCCTCTGATACAATGTCCCAATGCGGGCGCTACAGTTGTGGAACTGGCATCACCTTCAACATCACTGACAGTGTTGAGATGGCTGGGGAGGAAACACTAATCCTCGTCATCATCTATATCATCCTTGGTCTCGTAGCAACGTTCATCTACATTTTCCTTGTAGATAGTATCCCAAAGGTCAATTACAGAGGAACTAAAACATGGAAGACTCATCTATCTGATCACTTGGTCTCAACATTCCATTTGATGAAGACCCCATATCTCTTCCTTCTGATACCACTCATGATTTATAATGGAGCTGAGCAGGCCTTTATAAGTGCAGATTTCACCAAGGTAATAGCATTATTCTTTTTATAATTTTAATAAATTATAATATGATGAGGAGGATGATGAGAGGGTGTTTCATTAAGCAAACTTATTATAAACTACTGAAATCATTTCATTTGCTTAGAGCAAATACATCAGTTAAAATGATTAATGTGGTTCTTCATAAAATGCATCTAGTGATGGTAAAATGAGAAAATAAATAGCAACCTAAAATTACTATAATTAACAGAAGTATCCTTAAATTTGTGAATATCATTTTTATGGTTGTCATGTTATTGCAGTTTTGGTTTGGAATCTGGATATGGTTACTGCTCAGCCTGAGTCTTGATTTATCCCTAATTTGGCAGGGAGGCATCTCAAAGAGATTTTGACCTGACATTTCCTGACTTTTTTCTTTGAAGTCTTTTAAGACCAAATTTTTTTACCAAGTGCCAAAGTTATGGGACATTTTGGAACACATGTCAGATTCCAAACTGTTCAAACATGTGATTTCATGATCATGTACAAATCCAATGCAAGTTGTATTTCTTGTTAGAATTCATAAATGTAATATTATTTTACTTCTACACATTAAAATCAATTAATTTTTATGTTCTTTGTCATTCAAAGAGTGTTGTCGCCCATTTCCACAGAGTAAACAATGGAAAACAAAATATTGAAAAGCACGTACAGAACATAAGAAAATTACAAAACAATTAAATAAATGAGAACTTACTTTCGATGTCAAAACTATCATGTTATATTTGAATGTAGGCTTACATAGCAGGCTGCAAAGAGTTCTTTACCATAAATTATGATATTCAGACATTTATTTCTTAATTTGGAGTAGAATTCTCATTTCTTGCCTAGCAAATCAATGTAAAATTATACAATTTTATGGAAGCTTAAAAGTGCCACCGAGATGTTGAGATAATTATCTCGGGAAGTCGACATCTTGATAGCAAAAGATAAGATGACGAGATCCCAGATCTCATCATGTCGACATCTTTTAGAAGAGATGATGAGATGACAAGATCCCGAATCTCATCATGTCAACATCTTTTTAGAAGAGATGATGAGATGACAAGATCCCGGATCTCATCATGTCAACATCTTTATGAAGAGATGATGAGATGACGAGATCCTGGATCTCATCATGTCAACATCTTTAAGAAGAGATGATGAGATGACAAGATCCCGGATCTCATCATGTTGACATCTTGTAGAAGAGATGATGAGATGAAAAGATCTCATGAGATGACAAGATCTCGGATCTCATCATGTTGACATCTTGTAGAAGAGATGATCAGATGACAAGATCTCGTAACTCGTCATGTCTACATCTTTAAGAAGAGATGATTAGATGACATGATCATGGATCGAAGATCTTGTCATCTGACGATTTCTTCTAAAAGATGTTGACATGATGAGATCCTGGATCTTGTCATCTCATCATCAATTCTACAAGATGTTGACATGATGAGATCCGGGATCTTGTCATCTCATCATCTCTTCTAAAAGATGTCAACATGATGAGATCCGGGATCTTGTCATCTCATCATCTCTTCTAAAAGATGTTGACATGATGAGATCCAAGATCTTGTCATCTCAACATCTCTTCTAAAAGATGTCAACATGATGATATCCGGGATCTTGTCATCTCATCATCTCTTCCAAAAGATGTTGACATGATGAGATCTGGGATCTTGTCATCTCATCATCTCTTCCAAAAGATGTTGACATGATGAGATCCGGGATCTTGTCATCTCATCATCTCTTCTAAAAGATGTTGACATGATGAGATCTGGGATCTTGTCATCTCATCATCTCTTCCAAAAGATGTTGACATGATGAGATCCAGGATCTCGTCATCTGATCTTTTGCTATCAAGATATCGACTTCCCAAGATAATTATCTCAACATCTCGGTGGCACTTTTAAGCTTCCATACAATTTTGTAAATTATGCTATGGACAACATGCATGTCAATTTTCAGCATGATTGCATGAATGGCTAAGATCATGGGGGGGGGGCAAGGATACCTATCCTTTGCAGCTATTAAACTGGTTTAAAAATGACTCCTTTGACCTTTTTAAGCCAGTTTAATAGCTGCAAAGGATACTCTGTGTAAATAGGGTGTTACTTAAATCAAATGATAATTGGTCGTGAGATATACAGATCTTGATCTCCAGCACCTTGGATCAGCACTCACTCTTGAGTTAAAGAGAGATGATAATCATGTGATTTCAGAAGCAAACTCTTGGAAACATCTTCCCAATTATGCTCATAATGCCATTGATGTCTCATTTGAAAATTTATGCAGCTAATTAAAAAGAGAAGAAGCTCAATGTGCATTGAAGTTCCAAGAGTCTATAAAGTATGGATTCTTCATTTGGTCATATTATCTTTGGCTCCCATCGACCGATTTGGGGGTTTATGGTATTCCACCATGCTCTATCGAAATAAAATGTAAAACAGGCAGACATTTAATAAAATGGAAATATGATGTCATCACACGTTGGTATTCTGCAATGAGTCAAAGAGTTCACACTTTGGAAAAAAAAGTCCTAACAATTTATATATCTTGGAAGTCGTTTTTTTTTTCTATCAGCTAGCAGTATGATTATCGACAGAATTTTATGTTTTCATGGGCACTGGCCAGGCCACTTTGGTAAAGCTCGGACATATTGGTTTTCGCAGAAATACTCCTTTTCACCATTTGCTGAAGTAGGCCAAAATACATTAACCGTGTATCGCAATGGTCCCGCTAGGTGTGTGTGTGTGGGGGGGGGAGTGCAATGGGACCCAAAGGAATGTTAGAAAGGAAAATCGAAATTAATTTCCTTACCCAAGGAACGTGTGCTTTTCATGTTTATCCACTTCCACCCATATAACTCTTCAAGTATTGCGCAAGTCATTTTTATGACCTTTTTAAAAGTGAGTGGTGCTCACTTAAGTGCAAACTTTGTAAACACTCATGTAGTCGTTCGCTGAAATTTTCCGAGATATTACTTCATTTTATAGCATATTTTCCTCTTTTTTTTTTTTTTTGGGGGGGTTGATGGGGTATAGTATAGTTTCCATTGCTGTGTCATTATTCAGAGAAAATGTTGATCTCTTCAATTTCCAATATAAAACTTTATAGCTCCAGGGACCTTTAAAAGGCTGTCCAAGTTGAAGTTAAGGTCTTGTATATAGCATAAAATTTAATTATCCTTTTTCTTCTTTTTCTTTTCTTCTTCTTCTCCTTCTTCTCCTTCTCCTCCTCCTCTTTCTCCTCATTCTTCTTCGTCTCCTCCCCCTTCTCCTCTTCCTCCTCATCCTTCTTCCACTTCTGTTCTTTTTCTTTTTTCTCCCCTTTTTTTCTTCTCTATTCTTCTCCTCCTTTCTCTTCTCTTTCTCTTTTTCCTCCTTATTCCCTTTCTCATCCTCATCCTTCTCCTTCTTCTGCTCCTATCGTATGGAATAACTATTCAAGATTCGTGATGGAACAACAGAACAATCACATTTCTCATCACTGAATATAACAAATTACGTATTGATAAATATATTCCTCTCTGTACAAGATTTCAACACGTAGGCCTATAGTAATACTGCTAGTACAGTTTGACAATAACATTGTACATTTTTTCATGCCGTAATTATTCTCACTATGAATTTGCGCCTCGTGTCAAACAACTAAACATTCATGATGATGAGGGTATACTGGGGAGCGTTTCATGAAAGGATTTTATCCGACAAGTCCTGTTTTATCGGACAATTACCCTAGTAACATTGCTTCTCAGCCAATCAGAATCAAGGAAAGATGTCAGATCTAACAACTCGTCATACAAAAATGTTGATGAAACGCCCCCCAGGGGTTAGGGAAGGGGGTGGGCGCCCCATTCTGAAATCCTACAAATCCTCTTCATCGGTTTCATTCGCATTGACATTCCTTGAACAAAGAATTAATTGGAGATGTTGGTCCCCTTGAAATTACTAATAGTCCTGCAGTTCATGTTGTATCGACATAATATTCCCTTTGAGCGGGTAGGGGAAAGCCAAGTTTCATATCGTAAATGCGTTATGAGCAACAACAGAGTTGATCTGGTGAACATCATAATGTCTAGTATTCAATTTGAGATTTTTCTGAATGTTGTTCCTCTTTTTGTTTAAATGTGAACAATTATAACTCATTATATTTTGCAGAGTTTTGTCAGCTGTACGAAAGGAGCGGGTGAAGTCGGTTACGTCATGATCGGCTTCGGTGTTGCTGATGCGTTGTCTTCGGCAATCTTCGGCCAGCTCGAGAAGTATTCGGGCCGGATTGTGATCTTCTTGTTTGGGGGTGTGGTCCATTTGGCCCTTCTGACTGGCTTTGAACTTTGGAACCCGGAGCACTCGGCAACATGGCAGCTTGTTCTGTTTGCAGTTGGATGGGGTATTGGAGATGCTGTCTGGCAAACACAAATATCATGTAAGAGCATCTTTAGGAAAACAAACTTGTGTCAAGCTGGTTTATATTGACGTTTTTAATAATCATATGGGCTATTCCACGGTTACTCACGTTACATTTGGAGACACCTTGACTCATACTTGGACCTGTAACTCCATTATTATTGATAGGAACTAAACATCTTCTTATCACAACAAAGTACACAGTCTGACTATCCTTTGTATAAAAACAAAACTTGGGAAATTTTATTATGCTCCTGGCAAATCTTTGGAATGTGTCGGTTACTCACGTTACATGATTTGGACATGCATTAAATGAAAAGTCGACATAAGTGAAAAGTCTCCTCATGCAAGGCTTTTATGAAAGTTGATTATATCCATTTCAAAGAAGTATATTAGGGAGACAAATTTTGTATATAATTAAAAAAATAAAGAACACATGGTTTTTACTTGGGGTGCAGATAATGTGGTTACTCACGTTACGGTTACTCACGTTACATTTTGTCCATGTATGGTTAACAACACACATGTCATTAAAAATTCAATAATGTGTGTAAAATTCATTGCTAGGAACATCAAAAAGATATTTTATACCAAAAATTGGAACAATTGGAGCTTTATTAGGGTGTAGGAGGGAAAGTATGATTTCGCTTACTAATTATGCATAAATTAGCATAATCGCTTTACCAATTTGCATGAAATAAATTACTGTATTGTAGATTATGTCCAAGACAAACTGCACGCAAATTTTCGGCGTGATCGTGCGGCCAATGGCCGAGATCTCAAGAAGGGCCTGGGAGGCCCCACCCCCCCCCCCCGGGCCATATCAACTCCCAAAATACCCCGGTCTAGATAGGGTTACAGGACAGGTATAAAGGGCATTCAATGTGTTGTTCGAACACTCGGAAGTTTGGTTAATCAAAACCAAGCCTTACTAATGCACTCTCGCATTGTGAATACTTCTACTAATATTCATTTTTTTGTGTGATTGTACATGTATGACTACTGATATTTTGATGAACAAAGAGTCACATCAAAGAGGTGTACCCTCATTTTGCTTTTAATTAATCAAAAATAACTTCACAACTCACCATGAGACTTAAAACTTGACATCCCACAGAAAATGTTACCTAACTGAATAATTTTTACTGGTTACTCACATTACATGATGGTTACTCACGTTACAAAGTTACTCACGTTACAGTTTTTCTTCATCATTTTTATAAAAAAAATTGTACTTTTTAATGATTTTGATAGTCATCACTGTGTCAAAGATTGTTTGAAGGAAGAGAATTTAAAATCCCACCAATTAACTGTGAAGAATTTTTCTCTCAGAAAACAAAGTCAGTTTTTTCGGTTACTCACGTTACTTACATCACCTCAACAGGTTGCAATATTCAGTTTTGAATGAGTACTACAAATTTACTTGAAAAGCTGTTGTGTATTTTAAGTAATTTGACCCTTCTAAACTTCAGAAATATATAAAGTGGTATGTTGTTGCAATAACAAAATGGTAATAAGGCATATTTCATTTTTCACTATTTTTCTTGTATTTTGGTACAAAATGGAAGACACAACTTTTGACCATTTTTTTCCAAAGTATACATATGAAAATAAACTTTTTATTTCTTGTTCCTGAAACTATCATGTATGAAGGACTTAAAGTATTAAAAAATTCAAGAAAATGTTGAATTTTAATTTTTTAAGCTCATGTCCACCAAACTGTGGAATTGCCCATATTTCATTTTAAATATTTCGTTCATTTTCACACCGGCCTCTCAAATTGTCACGATACATAACTTCACATCCATTACTCCGAGAAACTCGACTCACCCCGTATTTATTTCATTTATGCTTTGAGCATTTACTAATTTGAATTTATTAAAATAACAATGCAATTAATAATAATAATAATGATAATAATAATTGTAATAAAAATGATAATAATAATAATAACAACAATAATAATTGAATTGAATTTATTGTCATACTTCACAGGATAACAAAATAATAACATAATACAAGAAATACATTTGATTTCATAGAAAATACAAAGATAATGGCAGTAAATAAAGTGAAATGAAGGAACCTACATAAAAATAAATAATACATAGTGCCGTCGTCTGTCTAGGAATAATAAATTCGGACAAGCTTGAGCTCAATAAGCTCGATCTTGTTTCTAATACTGCCAGGTAAGCCTATACCCATTCACCTTAAAGGGGTGGTCCAGGCTGAAAATATTTATAGCTTAATACACAGTAGAACTCACTGATCAAAACGCTGAAAATTTCATCAAAATCGGACAAAAAATAATAAAGTTATTGAAGTTTAAAGTTTAGCAATATTTTGTGAAAACAGTCGTCATGAATATTCATTAGGCGAGCTGATGATGTCACATCTCCACTTTCCGTTTTCTTATGTTATTACATGAAATCATATTTTTTCATTATTTCATACTTGTGTGAATAAAATGTCTCATGTATAATGAAATAAGTTGCAGCAATAAATATATAATGCACTAAATCAGTTGTCAATCCAAGTTTTCTAGTTCTTGGAGGAAAAAAAATTGAATAAACCTAATTTCATATAATAAAATACAAAAGAACAAGTGGAGATGTGACATTCATGACCACTGTTTTTACAAAACATTACTAAACTTTAAAATTCAAAAACTTTGCTATTTGTTGTCCGATTTTGACGAAATTTTCGGCATTTTGCTCAGTGAATTATACTCTATTTATTAAGCTATAAGATGTTCATCAATATATATTCATTTTGATGTTCGGCAATATATATCATATATATTCATGGTAGTAAAGTCTTCACTTTTATCATCAAAATATATACATGTATATAAATGTATATGATATATATTGCTGAATCATAAAATGCCTAAACAGATACCTATTCATGAGCATAAAGGTTTAATCTTTATTTGTAAACTGATTAAGCTTAATTTCTTTTCATGTGTTTGCATGCTGTAACTTAAGATTGGAAGAAATCATGTAACTGGTAAACACTTTACTAACATGAATATCAGTGTGTGGGACTAGAGTGAAATTTCATGGTATCTTTGGAAGAGTTTTTAAAGGTGAAGAAATAAAATATCATCATTGATTTTAACATATTTTGTCAATATCATACCAATAATTAACATACACGAAAATCAAGTTAAAAAATTATTTGTCCGGGGTCAAACTCAAGGTCAAAGTTAAGGTCAAAGGTCATGACCTTATACATTGCTCCAATACGTTATTCGATGCATGTTTTGGATTCCTCTCTGAATTTCCTATCAAATGGTACCAGTTTCATGAAAATTGGTCAACACGTAACGACGCAGTGGCCACTGAAAGTTGAAGGTCACGCCCATTTTTGTCAAAACAAGGAGAAAAGGGCGGGCCGTAGCGCGAGAACCGACGGACCGATTGGACTAATTTTTTTGTTTTGTGCTTGGGCCATGGTGAATTTTATGTATACCAAATTACAACGAATTCTAAAACGGTCGGGTGCAAAATTGCACATTCATTGGGTGAATTGGCATGGAATGACCCACTAGTGATGTTTTGATATTTTCACCTTCTCCTCTTTCTCTCTCTCTTCTCCCCTAGCTCTGGTAGGTGTGATATTTCCGGAATCCCAGGAGCCCGCCTTCGCAAACTTTCGACTATGGCAAGCTGTTGGTTTCGCTGTGACCTACGCTCTGACCATTCCGTCTGCTATCTGCATCTCTCACAAGATATACGGACTAATGGCATTTTTAACGTTTTCCATTATATGTTACATCATAGAGGAATATTTGATATCAAGACCAGCCCCACCGTGGACAGATTAAAGGACAATGAATTTGATATTCGTATAGTCGTGCATAAAGATTAAAAAAATAATAATAACAAAGAAGCGAATAAGTTATGAAAGATCCATGCGGTGGCTTGAGGGACGCACGCCTCATTATTTTGAGAATTGCATATTGAATATACAAAAAGCTAAATCTAATAAAATATGCAAAGTCTATATTATCCAAATTTGCTCTTTGCGCCCAATCTATTTCAAAATGCTGGATTCGCCACTGAAATGGAACTCTGGCTTAAAGGAGGATGAAATCCTAAAAACCAGATTAATTGTTAAAAGATATAAATATATAAATGAAACAGATCAATGAAAGGATTCAACAGGACACTAAAAATGCTGATCACCATATACGATCAGGAAATATATTTTTTTGTTTCAAAGAAGAAAAGAGACACAATTATGATTAAGTTCCATTAATTTATATAATCTTATTCAGTTATTAAGAGACCATCATAACTCCAACATCCAATATGCCTAGTCATTTATTTGTAAAGAAATAAAATTCAAGAAAATTATTTTCTATGATGATGATGATGTTGTTTTTTTGTAATCCAACTAATTGAATGATGATACACTCTAAAAACTTGGGTAGAAAGGAAAACATGCATATTTGCTGGGTATCCCCCCCCCCGGCAATATTGGGAAAAATGCATGTTTTAAGGGAAATTTCAACGCAACTTTGCATAAAATTTACAAAATATTTGGTATCATTTTACCCAACAACCGTGCATGTTCCCATTTTACCAAATATTGGGGAATTTTCTTTAGTGTGTACCCTTTTCTAAATGATTTTCAAGCATTTCATGAGCTCTTAATTACAGCGCAGAGGAATATATACATATGCACATAGATTCTGCGCTATACAAATCAGTATAATTATCATCGTCAATGATTATCGTCATGATTGTAAAATTAAGCGATATCTTAAAATCTTAAAGCTTATTCCCCCCCCCCCCATCTGATTCGATGGATTTGTTAAAGTATTTTCCCCCATATATTTAATCAAATCAACTTATTGTTCGGGATGGACTTTCCTCTTAAAGTCTGTGCAATTTTATCTCTTTACAGCTGGCATATTACGTTAAAATTTGATGCAATTTCATATCTATCGCCATTGTATGGAATCAAATGTCATTACTTTCTTATTCACCATCTGATCTAGATTGTTTTTTATAGTACTATACTTCTTTATTTTTCTATATTTTAATCAAATCAAAATTATTGTTCAAAGTAATTCTATTTATTTACTCTATCGATGATGACGCTAAAAACTACAGTGTGATTTAATCGAATAAAAGGCCCGTTTCAACCAAATCGATTTTTCTATAGTAGTATTTAGCGTTTTCGGGAACTTTTCCTTCTTGTGACGTAAATAGGGAGTTTTTTAAATCGCGACAGGGTAGGATTTTACAACATAGAAAATCTATTGTCAAAAGCCAGTCTTTGTCGAAATTGGTGAATCAAAACAGCAGTTTCGTCCTTGGGCCGATTGCACGAAAGGGTCTTTACAAGGACCGTCTTTCGTGTCGCCCATATTTTATGATACGCTATAAGCGGGGTGTTTCTGAAATTTATGATAAAAAATAAGATTCGTTAGCTTGCTTTTAAATCAAATTTTATACAATTTCATTATATATCATATCATTTTATAAACAAACATTTTGTTTATTTTAACGGACGAATGAAATATGTTTTGAGATGATTTATTTAAAATTCGTTTCACATAGCGCATCATAAAAAGTGGGCGACACGAAAGACGGTCCTTGCAAAGACCCTTTCGTGCAATCGGCCCCTGGTCCCTGGACAAACAACATATCTGCAATATTTCGTCAGCTCCGAATCTTACGACGATCAGCTATCCTGGTTCACTATATAGTTTTCGACAAAGACCTCCCAGCTCTCATTGTGATTTGACTTGGATTGTCAATACATTTACTATGTTCTTGAATTCGTTCTGGGTTGTGGTGCGATAACTCGCTGTTTACGAATAATATGTGCGCTACTGTACTCACTTTTTGACTATTATTCTGTAAAACTGTTGGTCGTTGCTATTCGTCAAGATTACTAACGAATAAAGAAATATAATTTCTGTAATCAATATGCATTGTAGTTGTCTTCAATACAAACTGATTTCACGATGTTGTGAATGTTATACAATGAATGAGTAGGAAAAAGGAGGGATCAGCCAAATACACGCTTTAGAGAAACGCACGCATGCCTCGTGTGACGACGATGGTGGTGATGTTATTGATGATGAGGAGGAGGAGGAGGATGTTGATAGTGATGATAGTGATCACTTTATGGGGGTGATGATGATGATGACGTTGATAGTGATGATGATTTTGATAGTGATCATGATGGTGGTCATGGTGGTGGTGATGAAGAAGATTGTGATGAATTGACAGGGACCATTATATTTTGATCGGACTAAAATCTCAAGATTATTTTGGCAAATTCGGTCTGGTGCAGCACCGCCTTATACTACAATCGTGGAAAGCGACCATAATCAATATGCAAAAGGTCAATCTGAAAAATAATTAGTTGTGCTGAAAATGAAATATATTCGAAGGTGATAACAAGAAGCAAATATGCAGTAATACATGTAATTCAATTTAAGCATGCATATTTACAAAAAACGCGTGATAGCTAGGAGGCTGTCAAAATTATCTGCTAGTTATCGAAATTTATAATTAACTTGGAAAGAATGGGAATAGTACGGGAGAATGAAATAGGTAGTGCAATACAAGCCAAGCTACTTCTAACAATAAAGCAAGTGCCCAAACCAGAACATCTTAACGGAATATATTATTTCAAGATTTTTTTCACAGGTAATTTTATACACTCCTGACTGTATAGTTGGCAAATTCTAAGAAATGGGATTGATCATGCAGCTGAGGCATGCATGTGTAATCAAAGTCAAAATGACATTTTTTAAAGTCACATGAGTTATTTTGGGGTTGTGCAAGTACGGAGTTGGGCGAATTTGATATGTGCGTCTTTTATGGTGCTTATACTGTTTTACTATTCACTCATGGTGACATAATTATTTTCATGCAATTTTCCAACTGACGTATCTTCACAGGTGCTTCAGTAAGCGCCCCTCTGTAATTGAAAACCATTTTACTGTAAATGTTAGATAAGAAAATGACACCCCTCACTATTTTTCGGAGCCCCCTTTTTTCAAATCTTGGATTCGCCACTGATTTTCACATAGAACTCAAGTTCGAATTGGTATAATGCCTGACTTTCAAGTGTGTTCGCTCAACCATGATAATGTAAAAAAAAGTGTGTGGTGGATATTGGATGGTAAAGAGCAACATTAAGTAATTTAGATTTACGATTGAATTGGAATCATCACCGTTCAATTTTCCTTTTAAATCCCCTTAAAATTAGTTTATACTTACTTAAAATGATAACATTTCTCTCATGTGTTCATTCTTCTATAAATAAGCGAATCATTTTTTTTTATTCAGAACTCCCTCTAAATGGATTAATGAACACTATTTTCAATGATATTACTCAAGACATTGAAAAAAATTCACCACAGCATAAGGGATTTAACTCACGCAGGATCATAATTATGAAGGGGATCTAAAATGAAGGAAAAAAAGTGAAATGAGGCTTTGTTTCAAGGATTTTTTATTCTGCTTTAAGGTTAACATGAAAATTGGCACGTGTTTTATTTTTTTAAGTGACGCTAATACAACAAAAACACAAAATTACGATAAAATGTGTGGCCAACAGGCGCGCCGGAACACTTTCAGTTTTTGGGGGGCAAAATCCCGAAGGGGGCACAATATTTTTGACAACGTGAGATACCGAAGCGATCGAGGGGGAGAGGCTATGGACCCCCCCCCCCACGGTAAGGATTTTGTGTAAAATGGAGTATAAAAATTGCGTTTCTAAGTGCATCCAAAAATAAATTTCTTGAGAATTAAACAGTCTTGGAGTTCTTTTTGCTCCTTCTGTTACCTCCGGCCGGCCGGCCCTCCTGACCCAGCCTGGTGTTTCTTCGTGACCAGGGTCGCAGTTCCAGCAAATTACGAGCCTTATTGCAAACGAAATTGTTTCAAACCAGTGTAATATAGGCCTTTTAAAGACTTTAAGATTTCAAACATGACCGTACGCAGCCGGGGGCCGCCGATCGAGAGGGCAAAATTCAAAAAATTCACCAAAAGTGTGCACGAAATCCTTCAATTTCATTCTAGAAAATGCCCAAAAGCTCCCCCGTCACAAATCCCCTCGCTCATACGTTTCTTCGAAAATTAAGGTCTTGCAGCCCCACCCACTCCCGGTTGTTTTATTTTTATTTTTGCAAACGTCCATGAATAACAAAAGCTGGGATGAACCAGAGAACATAGCTGCCATCTCGATCTGACTAGTAACAGGTAATGGGAATAAGTTTTGGAATCTAAAATACATAAGTGCTATATATGAGCTGAAATAGTATCAGACAAAACGCCTTCCAATCATGCCAATGAAAAGGAATAGAGGAAATACGGGGCTGTGAAAATATCTTAAGATTTTTTTTTATAGTAGAGCACTACTATAACGCTTATATTTTCTTTTATATTATTTACATTTTTATTCATATCTCGGATAATATCTTCTGGTCAAGAAGACACTTTCACAGATGATTTTATTTTGTTCATGTCCAAACATTATCGCTAAGTTGCTTTCGAGTGGGATTCACCATTTTTACAAATTATAAATTATAATCCTCTACACATGATTATTCTGAGTGTAATTTTCTGATAACATGTCTATATTGAGTTGAAATGACCTTGGTATTTTCTTTAGGGCACTGAATTGTTATTATTATTTGTTTGGCGTCACCTGTGCCTGGGAGGCGAAAAGCGAACTTAATCACTATGATCCACAGGTCTCTCCTCCCGATATAACTGATTGGAGGGGGGGGGGGGGTGCAGGTGGACCTCGACACCGGGGTTTCCCCCTACTCTTATACGAATAGTGCAGTGGGTTCTTAACGTGCAAAGGTGGTGACTCCCCTCTACACGGGGCCTCCATTTAACGTCCTATCCGAGGGACGGAGTGTTTTCCATTGTAACATAGCCTGCATCTATGAAACATGGGAGAGACGTTTACACACAACGCACTGACTTTAGTCATCCGCCCAGGGTGGACTCGAACCTACGATCTTTGGTTCGACTTCGACGGGCAGACGCGTTCCAACACCGCTTTCTTGTTATCACTGTATTAACTAAATTTAAATTTAGTTGAAAATGAAATAATTGAAACAAGTTTCTCGAGATGTTATGGTTTCTGGGCTTGATAGCTATGACATAGATTCCATATCTTGCTCGAGTAACTAGTGTTCACGCGCGTTAGTTATATCGGGTCCGGTCTGAGCGTTTCTGGGCGACCGCGCGTTTGTTAGACGACACAGCCAGCATCATAGAATTATAAACCTAATCATTGGTGGACCACTATCAATTTGCCATTCGCTTTTAGTCTGAAATGGATTCATTAAAAGGTTAAACGTTATCACACTGTAATAAGATGGAAAAGGGGCTTATCAAAGCTATGTTTCACAGAGGAACTGTTCGTCAAAAGACGCAAGGCTTACTATGATAATGTATTTGCCCCGTCAGGGGCAAAAATTTTCCATTTTTGACAATGGAAATGACAATTTTCATGCAGAAAAGTGCCTTCATTTACTTTTGTCCTTAAATAATTTATCATTTTTCATCTTTCAGGGGGGCACGTTGGGGGGGCAAAATCTCGTTTTGCCCCCCCAAAATTTTATTTGGGGGGGCAAGTGCCCCCCCTGCCCCCCGCTTCCGGCGCCCTTGGTGGCCAAAGCTTCAACTTGCTTCTCATTCGCCTATTTTCGAATAATAATGTGCTCATTGTAGCACAAGACATCGATATTGAAACTAAAATCAAAATGAACTGTATGCGAGATGATCTGTGACAGATATCCCAAAGTAAGCAATTGAATTTTAGTCAAAAAACGAAAATCATGCATTGCAAGCCGTACAATGTTTCTAAGCGCTACATTGGCCTATACTAAAGTCTGCAATTGAGATAAATCACGTGATCAGCATATATTGGGGCCCTGTCTTACAAAGAGTTCCGATTGATCCAATCAATCATAACTCTATGAAAATCCATCAGTGCCATGACTTTTTTACAGGAAATTTGCAAAATGTCCTTTGTAAGCAAAGGAGAACACACCAAATTGTCAAGAATTCAATTAATTCATGGATATACATTCATGTCTAGAAAATCTTTTGAACAAACTGCATTTTATATATTTGACTTTGCTGGCTTTCCATAGTTGAGATTGATCGGATCAACTCGCAACTCTTTGTAAGACGGGCCCCTGAATTACTGGTGTTACTGGTCAATCCGATAACCTGTCCGTTTCTTATAGAATAATGGTTTTCATAACTTTTATTTGTACAATTTATTATCCATGATTTCAGTAGCTTTAAACTGTTATTGCAAAATTCTTATAAGAGGTTTTTATATAAAAAAAGACTCCAGTTGACTATATAAGTGAGGAATATAATTATCTTGTTTTAATAATAAATACGTATCACATCAATACTTTGAAAATTATTGAATAGTTTCTGTGCTTTATATATATATATAAGTATTATTTATATAACGAAAATTTGATAGTAATCGTAACAATAATAATGATGATGATGATGATGATAATAATAATAATGATAATAATTATAATAATAATAATAATAACAATAATATTAATAATAACAATAATAATATATCTTTCTATAAGTTGCAAGATTAGTTTTAACTGATCTGACTGGAAATAAAGTGCCAGTTTGATTCAACTGCATGGCTTTACTTCTTAATTTGCTTCAACTGGAATCCCGGACTGGAATACAGTTGATGCAAGTGGATTGTCTCTATTTGATTTTTATTAGTCCAGATAACTTGCCAAGTAAAAATCTTGCTGGTTTGACATGCTACGGCATAGAGTATTAACTCAGGCCATGCATCGCCCTTTTACCTTGCCCCCCTTTTTTTGGAAGAGGAATGTTTGGGGGTTGGGCGCATGGCCCCAAATTTAAGGCCCCCTATCTGCATGCCGGTTGAGATAGGAATTAATAGCAGAGATGGGTGAATACTCGTATTAATAGTAGGCCTATATATCCATCTCTATATGGTTGCGGTATGGTTGTAACCAAAGCACAACACAGAGATATAAATATCCGGGTTATATATCAACATGATGAAATATTTTAGCCTTATTATGAACTGCACGATGTGGTATCTAATTCCAAATTTGTGTTTTGACGACATTTAAAGTGAAGTAAAAATATATTTGTATTTTTGTATAATTGTAATCGCACTGTTGTCTAATTGTTATCGTTTTGGAGACTTTGATTGTACTAAATTTTAATATTGAAATTCAGATATTAGTTACAGTATGTCCATCATTCAGAAAATATCTTGAATAACGTCTATGGAATGTAACCATTTTATAAATAATTAATTATTTCACAAGATGGCGGATATTGAGACGATAGACACTGTCCAAAGCACGGAAAATGACGTTCATCAGAGGCCTAAGACATCCAAATCAATAATTCTTGAAGAGAGAGATGAAGAGGAGAAAGTCAGTAAAAAACCAGGAAGTAAGTGAATTTATATTTCTGGACATTTTGTAAAATATCTACTTTTTGCGGTATCCTGTGTGTACGGTTGCGTCTTCCGCCCTTTTTGCTCAGTCCCACACGTTGCGAATTTTGAATTGTTTTCTTAACTCGTTTTCACTCGCTGTGTTAAATTGTTAGACTCACTCAGAGGCAGAGCTGTAAAGTCACTAGTCTAACCGGTCTCAGTATGTTATGTGACAATTTTGCTTGATGATCAAGAGTGTGAGGGGGGGGGGGCTGGGAAGACAAAAAAGGAAAAGATGCACATGATTTGATTGATGAAGAAATTGAACACAGAACAGATTCATTTCCAAATTCCATTTCATTGAAAAAAAAAATCATCTTTTTTTTTTCTTCTTCATGTGAACTGGATGTAAGCATAAACAGAAAAATATTTACTTACTGACTTATTCATGTGTACTTTGATTGAAGACTGGTGACGTGCAGGGAGAGTAGACAGCTAAAATTAATTCATTTGGAGGAGTTTTTAAACATTTGTTTTTGCCATCTTCCTAATCAATGGACAACATGTTACTTTGCTAGCTAAGGCAAGAGGACTCTGTCAGTCTGTGATATAGTATGATATTGATATTGTCATCGAGCCAAGACACTATTGCAATGCACATAGGCCAGTATTGAAACACATACATGGATTTTGTTAGAAAATCCATGCACAATTATTTTGAAGAAAAAAACGGTGTTAATCTGTTTTTTTTAACCTTTTCAAAACAGATTAATAATTTTATTGAAAAAAGTTCATAGATTATAATGAACAGGTCTTTTTACTGGCCCAATGTCTTGCTTGTTCCTTCAAAATGTTCCCATGCTTGGCGATGATGCATGATCCACATAGAGAGAATTGATGAGATAGGGGCTAACACATCCATGGGACAATTTAACAATTTGGCCCAAAAGCAAAGTTGTTTCAACATACTCGAATGTGACATTCAACCGAGAAAGCAAAGTTATAGTTCGGCCACCACTTCATGCAATTTTATGACAAAATAAATCTCCTTAAAAACCAGAATTCTGGTTTGGGGGAAATTTGAGCCAATGGGTTAGATCATCCTGGGTAGATGTGCCACACACTATGTGTGAGATGGCTTGCTGTCTGTGTAGGAGGAGAAACAGAAAAGTAAAAAAATAGAATAGTTTAAAAACTGATCGAAAAACAGATTCAGCTGTCTAGAGTGAATGTGGGAGATAATGCTGGAAAAACATGATCCAGTTTATAATACGTTCATGAAAAAGTCATGCAGCATATCATACAACTTTTACAGTTTGATGACTGGTGTTTGAAATAATCAACTCATTAAAGTTTTGTGTATTAACTTAATACACAAAACTTTAATGAGCTTGATAGCAGGCAGTGTTGGTTTTAATTTTCCTTGATGCTATGATATATGTCTCATTTTAAAATACTTTTCTGATTTTTTTTACATTATGACAGACACAGCCTTCAAGCAGCAGAGGTTACCAGCATGGCAACCTATCTTGACAGCAGGAACGGTCCTTCCAATGTTCTTTCTAGTTGGTATTGTCTTTGTGCCTCTTGGAGTTGGTTTCCTGGTTACTTCTAACAATGTGAGTAACAGTTTGATAATAGTTTATTCAATCTAAATTCAAGATTTAAGATGTTTATTGGCAGTTTAAAAGCAAAGAAATTTGTCCACTTACATAAACATACTCCAAGCATAATGAGAAAATGCTCCAAATTTTGGTTATTATTTCTGTGACATTACATATATGTAGTACTGTTCTATAATTATCTTTAAATTTGAAACTCTACACTGCCTCTCCCCTGTCTCCAACCTTGTCCTCTTTTCATCATCATCTGTTTCCCTACTTCTGTCTCCCTCATCATTTCTTCCTTTTTTCCTGGTTTCATTTTCTCTGCCCTTTGAATGTCTTGTTCCTTTGTAGTATCCATTGAATATATTTTAATGTGTATTATGAGAAAGTGCTGGAGCTCTTATTAAACATTGATATCAATATCGGATTTTAAGTACTTTGCATGTAATTTAAAGGAGCACTCCAGGTTGAAAATTTAAAAGCAAAATCCTGGTTTGGTCTTTGCTTAAGACAAATGACTGCTATTTAGAAATGGCTACTATTGTTTGGTCATTTAAAATGTGTATCATTTGAATCAAGGCAGCAGTCAAATCTATTACTTCACTTTAAGATGAAAGGAGTGCTGTCACTTCCACATATTATGAACTCAATAATGTGTAATTTCACTAGTAAATTCACATTTATCAACCGTTATCCATTCCATTGGAATATTAATAAATGCTGTATTCTTTTTCTTTTCACTGAATCTTTGACATTTGTAAAAAAAAAAACACAAATATTATTTTTGAATGTAAGTATTCTGTTGAGTGCTTTTTAGATAGATATTTTCACTACAAGCCCAATCCTATTTTACCTACAGGTTCAGGAGGTGATCCTGGACTACACGAGAGCATGTACGTACTTGAATGAAACCAATGGAACAAACACATGTATTGACTTCTACACCTACCCTGAGAATGAAAATAGTTCTTGCACCTGCACCATGAAGTTTGAGCTGAATACTAAGATAGAGGTTAGTCCATAGTTGGAATGACAATTCTCATGTGTTTGCAACTGAAAATATCAATTAAAATAAAAATGGTAACAATAATTAATTTAACAGTAATGGATAGTAATGATGAAAAAAAGAATGCTGATAATGATAATGGATAATCATACTATTATACTTTATTGGTTATGATAATAATAAATATGAGCATAATGATGATAATTTTGATAATATTAGTAATATATTGAATAATAAAATAAGACATTCCACTTTTGGTAATGTACTTGACACTTGTTTATTGTGGTTGTATCTAACTCATATACTTATATTACTTATTTCCACAAATTATTGTTATTTAAAATTTAACTCAGGGCCCCATCTACATGTACTATCGATTGACCAACTACTATCAGAACCATCGTCGCTATGTAAATTCTCGTGATGACATCCAGCTCTTGGGTAAGAACCCCCTCAGTGCGAGCAGTGATTGCAGTCCGTATGACCAGGAGCTGCGAATATACTCCAATACATCACAGGAGAGGATCACGTATGCTCCTTGTGGAGCAATAGCAAACAGTCTCTTTAATGGTAAGTCCATTGTCTGCACTTGTACTCTGTTTTATACAGATGTTTGTGGGTGCTAAAAATCAGGTCAGTGTTTCATAATGGTCTGTTTCAGAAAAAGTTTAATACAATTATAACTTTTCCATTATTTTAACTACCATGGTAACATGGCCAATCAGGAGCAAGATTTCCATGGTTGTTACAATAATGGCAAAGTTACCATGGTTATGACTCTTTCTGATATGTGCCCAAGGTCTCATTGAGAAAAAAAGTTTGATTTCTAACTCTCTATTCCTGCCTCTTTCTCCACACACATAGATACCTTCAACATAACCTTTGATGATGATGGTGAGCTTCCTAGTGGTAAGGAGGTCATGCTTGATAGAACCAATATTGCCTGGTCCAGCGACCGTAGGACTAAGTTTAGGAATCCTCCAGGAGCATCACTTGAAGAAGGTCTGTAGAAGAAATCCTTATGTGTTAATAGTCAATGTAAAATGCTACTTGGCCTATTCCCGCTTTGTCTACTTTTCATTTGATCTTATCCTAATTCATATTCAACCATTTGTCTAGTAGCCATTTGGTTTATTAGTCATTTACCGGTAGTCCATTACCACTTTTGTCTTATTTCTTGTTAGGCTAAACCCATTTCATCAAATATCAACTTGATGATATGTACATTTGTTCAATTCAATTCAATGTTTTATTCAAATTCAATTCAGTGTTTTATTTAATTCCAATAAAAATCATACAAAGTATAGAATAGAGTAATAACACAATGTACAGTAATAAGGCAAAATGTAAGATAAAACAAGAGAATATATGGATGCAAATGACAATAAAAAGATACAATATTACAATTGGGTGGTCATTAAATCGTTTATATTATAAATAAAATAAGTCGCATTAAGATTTAAAATTTGCGATGTCAAAGATGCCATAAACTGTTTATGACACAAATTTTCATTTGACTAAGAATAAAATAACAGACAAAATTATATTGAGACTCAGTGACTGTTAGACCAAGAGACTTTATATATCCTTCTACCTTGCTCAGTGCTACAATTTAGTAAGAGTAAGATGAAGAATTGATAAAAGTGATAGAATGATTTTTGTTTGGGTTAATGACCGTAGGTCAGGAGCTTTAGTTGAAGTTTGTGGAACACATCCCTTTTCTATGCTCAATACCATAATATAATCTCATGTAATAATAATCCACTCTAATTTACTTCCACTTGATATTATTAATTTCTTTTTGTGAGATCCAATATAAGTAATAACAGAATCCCCACAATGACCATTTTGAATTAACATTCTTTAGCAGATGATTCTGTTAGAAAATTAATATTTGCTTGTCTAGTAGCAGATAAACATTAAATCTTTCTTATAGTTATAGATAAGCACTTTTCCAAGCTGCAGCACATAAATGTTAATTCTACCTACTTGTACTTATTTTTCTCGGCAGTTTTCAGTGTACTTGGTTTTCAGCTACTCTTCATTTTCATTTAACAACAGTGTTTGACTTGTTTTAGCTATATGGTAGAAGGTATAAGGTCTACATGTAAATATGTGTGGATATGATATTGATACACCATGACTTTCTCTGAAAGGGAAGAAGAGAATAGAGTAGAAAAACAAAGAGAACGATAAGTATCTACATGTAACTATCTTGTGTGACCGGTATTTGATTCCAACCTTTCCAAATTTTGTATCTCCTATGAAAATCTCTTTATTGTATTCTAATTGTATGTTTTGAATGTTTCTTGTTCTGCTACAGCATTCAACGGAACAACTAAACCACCTAACTGGCAAAAGTACATATGGGAAATGCAAGATGGCTACCAGAATGAGGACTTTATAGTCTGGATGCGTACCGCTGCATTCCCCACCTTCCGCAAGCTTTACGGTCGTGTTGTCGACCAGCCAAACACAAGGCTAGATAATGGTTTGCCTGTTGGCAACTACACCCTTACAGTCCAATATAGTATCCTTTTTAATCATTGGGGTTTTTTATGGGGGGGGGGGGGGGGGAGGTTAACGTTCGAGCAAAGTAGGAATAGTACTGCTATTAATCTGCCAGGTCGAATAAAAATATGACAAATTGTAGTCGCTTTCATTTTTTTTCTTTTATTCTATTACTGTCCATTGTATAGGACCAGTATAATACAATAAATGATTATAACATTTGTAGCATCTCGACTCTCTTCATCATCCTGGGGGTCGTTTCATAAAGCTGTTCGTAAGTTAAGAGCGACTTTAAGAATGACTGGTGAACCTTTCATACGCGCTAAACCATCGCCAATGAATATACCATTCGCCACTAAAAAGGATCACCAGTCATTCTTAAAGTTGCTCTTAACTTTTGAACAGCTTTATGAAACACCCACCAGACTTTTTAAAAATAATCAGTGTTGCTATATTGGCAGGTGAAATGTAAGGAAAATGATCGTTGAACTGTTAGAAATTGCTCATAGTAGCACGTCAAATACAGAGGAGTTCTTAGTCCTAGTCCTTAACCGACATTAATCTTCAGACTACTTGGTTCACATGTTTGATGGTACAAAAAGCATTGTTCTGACCACAACCTCTTGGTTGGGGGGCAAGAACAACTTCTTAGGAATAGCATACATCGTTACCGGATCTATCTGCATCGTCTTTGGTGCCATATTTCTCATCGTTCATATCAAGCACGGCAAAAAGTGAGTATATTTCATTGCAAGAAAGTGGCATGCTAATGAATGATAGTATTATTAATTTGATATCCCTCTTTTTTATTGCTTATTTCATCTTGACTAAGACTGAACCCTTTTGCATACTCCTTAACTTTGACCATATTTGTAGTTTTGTTTTATATATTGCTATTCCCTTTTTTCTTTGATAGTTCAGTTTTATTTTATGGAGAAGACATGCTATGAAACAGGTGTCCCATCTAGATGTACATTTCAAGCAATTATCCATTGGAATTTATTGAATTGTTGTATGTTTCACTCAATCAAATCTGGTAATTTACATGCAAGGTATTCCTAGTAGGTGAAATCAACAAGTAAAGAATTCATCTTTAGTGTATGGAAATCTACTACCTTGGATATCTCATACACATGAAGGATGAAACAACTACTTAGAATGATAGAGAGTGAACAATTTTTATTTTGCATGAACTGATATAAATAGCCTGTGCCCTTGGCTTGCTTTGCATGTTGATGTTACCCCTGCAAGAGAGATTTAAGCGTAATGAAAAATATAAAGATAGTCTTGTAAGTTTCATCAAATTAAGTGTCTTATTGTCATAGATTTTTTTTCTCCCATGACCTTGACCTTTTTACACAATTTTAGCGATTGATTTAGGGATGATTTTAGGATTGATTGCATTTATCAAAATATATGTAGCATTTATAGTGTCGTTCGTTGTTTTTTATCATACAAATCCAATGTATGATCAATCTCTTTGTGTCATGGAACTGATCTATAATTTCTGTCATGAGGAACATTTTCTTCCACTTATTCATGTAGTCTAAGAACATGTAATCTTTGCAATTATTTGTTATAAAGTTGCAATCATAATCTATATTTAAATTACCTCTGTCTTAAATAATATTCAAATTTCAGTAGTGAATATTTGAATAGATTTGATACTGTTTAGATATGATTTTAATAGAATGCACTGAGACGTTTTGAATGGAATGATTTTCCCCATTTAGACTGGCTGTACCACCTGGACAGAAGCGAAAATTTGAATCCTTGTAATTCAACCTTCGATTACAATTCCACTAAATACAAAAAGATGTGGTAAATTTAATAGTAAATGCTTAGCAAAAAGCATATTTCCCAAACATTAAAGTTCTATATGCCTAACATGGTGATGTGTTCCAATAACATCTACATGTGTGATTTACAAGCATTATTATTACATATTTGTTCATTCAACACATTGCATACAACATGGTTGGGATGGCCAGACAACACATTTAAACTATAGGATCATTGTTTAATGCTTTTCTTTTAAAATTTGATTTTTTGGGGCCAATGGAAAAACCCTTGTGACCATAAAAGATCTTGAAATCATGAAAAGTGCATTTCTGTGTATCGCTTGGTAAGCCATGCTTTACAGTTCAATTTCATTGGGCATTTTTCTAGCATAGTGTAGTAGGTTTCACGGTACACCATGTATCTTTCCTGGGCAATCTAGAGGGTTACACTTCGTAATTCCAAAGGTTCGTAATTCCGAAACACGTATATTGCCTATAACTCAATGTTCGTTAATCCGAAAACGTAAAAGGGTTCGTTAATCCGAACATTTGTGGCGTTATTCCGAAGGTTCAATAATCCGAAAACGAAATAAGGTTCAATGTTCTGAAGGTTCGTTAGTTTGAAAACAAAATAAGGTTTGTTGTTCCGAAGGTTCGTTAATCCGAAAACGAAATAAGGTTCTTTGTTCCGAAGGTTCGTTAGTCCGAAAACGAAATAAGGTTCGTTAATCATTACGTTTTCGGACTAACGAACCTTCGGAATTACGAACCTCATTTCGTTTTTGGATTAACGAACCTTCGGAATTACGTACCTCACTTTGTTTTCGGACTAACGAACCTTACTTTGTTTTCGGACTTACGAACCTTCGGAATAACGAACCTTCGGAATATCTGAACCTTCGGAATAACGAAGCTTCGGAATTACGAATGTATGCGATCTAGAGATGGGAGGTCCTTCTACTACACTATTCTTCTTCACCATGGAAACTTTCAGAAGTTACATTTTTAGCTTCATGTTAATTTTTTTTGGGGGTTTTAACTTACATACATGTACATGTAGGAGCGGGCAAACCAGATCTCTACTTAATCCCCCCCCCCTCACACACTCAACGTTATATAGAATTTTTTGATCATGTTTAAAATAAAGGAAATCTGGTCATCCTGATCAAATTGTATGTTGCATCAAAATATATTTGCTGGTGGAGGGAACAATATTTACAAAGCCTACATCTGAGTCACTGGTGATCAATAAAATATGAAATTCTTATGATATGGTAATAGATTGAGTGGTAATTAAAATCTCTTTTTTTTTAATTTCATCTTTCTTTAAAGCAGGCCTAGTTCCTTGGATCGAGATAGCTGTGTAGAAATTTATTTGGTTTTGGGGTATATTTAATTAATTGGAAAATATTGTAAAACTAAGTACATTATTCCTGTAAAAATATTCTGATTTTTGGTTTGAATTTTATTCATTTTTAGGACAAGCTCAAGCAAATCCTTCAGGTTTAAAATTACTGCAGAAAATATCATTCTAAAACATTAATGTTGGTTAAAGAAAAATTACAGAAAAAAAATGAACATCTGATCTGGTTACGTGCCAAAACATTGAAATTTCACTTACAAGCATCAGGGCATATCTCATTTTGAGATTCTGTTATCAACTGCAAATACATTTCATTGGTCAATTCTGATTAGAAATATTGAGAAAAACAATTAAAAACAAATCTGCATTCAACCTCAACAAATTATCCCTGACTCATTTTTGATGGCCTTTCTTCATCTTGTCTGGTACTACAACAATAAATTTCCTAAATGGACTACTGACATCTCTTATTGAAATATACTCAAAACATTTCTCTATTGGACAACTTATCATATGAATCGATTTCTTAACAGTTTGACAGTTTACAACAATTTTGATTATTCATTCAAATAGATTGGGAATGAAACCTAATAAGTGGAAAGAAAAGGAGAAACTAACCCACATTTTTACCAAATATATGGTAATGATATCCATACAATACTTATTTGTTTGAAAAAATGTGCATATTTGATACAGCTGTTTCCAGTAATACTTTTTTTTCCAGTGAATTTGGAAAAATCGACTGCTCAAATACCTTGGTCCTCTAACACTGCTTGGTATACTGTATGTAATTTACATAATAGGATGGGTTGTCATTGACAGTTGTGACACCAATTAGTCTGTCTTTACAAGTATGCATTTACTTAGACTCTACAATAAATTAACTTTGTGCTATGAAAGCATTTGATAGATGGGTTTTCAGTTTCATGCCTGCATACAGATAGCTGAAACCCAGAGTGTATTGTGAGGAGATAATCATACCCTTGGAACATATTGAAAGTTTGGAAGACATAATTGATTTTTGAATAAATAAAACTTTGATAAATGACTTTAACGGAGGAGTAGGATATTGCTGTCCACTGTGTTTGGGTTTGACAATGATAACTTCATTTGCTTTTAAAAGTTATAGAATATATTTTATGGATACTTGCACTGAGCACACCGAGCTTGATTTATGATAAACGGCAGCCTATAAACTTTTCCACCGACTCTTCATTTTGTCAGATAATCAAAGACTGAAATGAAATTGATTTTGTCTTTACTGTTAACTAGAGATCAGTATTACTGCAAGTCATTTCTACCATGAGTTGTGCAAGCCTGTTATATGTTTTATTTTCAGCCTTCTTTTTTATGTATATGATCACTGTCAATAGAAAAGGACATTCCTTGTTTTCCTATATTCATCTCACGATCTGTTGTGTATGATTTCTAATCCTTTCATGCAGAAATTCCCTTGATTTGGCATTGGCGTAAGCAATAATCATTAACTTTATAGTTGACTGCATTCTTGTTATCATAATTGGCTTCCTCATATTGTGGTGGGCTCTCTCCTTTTTTTGCCATTGTAATATTGTGATTGTTAATTCTAGTTAAGCTGGTGATATACTGTATCTCATCTGAATGAACATGAATGCATTATATAATGTATATTGTGGTAGATACATGTAACAGCATTTTTGTATTTTTTTGTTTTGATCAATATCCTCCCTCTTTGTTCTTCTGTGCATGGGTATTGGTGTTGCTCTTGGCTTTATTTTGTGAGAAAAGGTAATTTAGTCAATAGTACTACATGTAGTTTGATAGGGTTTATAATTTCGGTATGACTTCGAGAATATTTTGCCAATTGAGCTGTTGTTTATATTTTTATTGTATTAATGATGCACCAAACAAGATTTGTGGCTTTTTTAATTAAACAAATTTTTGATTAGTAAATCGGAGGTGAAGGCGCAATCCTATTGATAGTAATTTCTTTCCTATAATAATGAAAATTACCTTTGCCAAATAGGCATTACAAGTACATGTATGTGAAGCACAATGCTTCAACCAGACACTCAGTTTTTGACTGACTTTGCGTTAGTCAGAATACATGTATATCTACACATCACATACAGTTCTTCAAATATTGACTCACATATTGTGCATTTTACCTTTTAAGCAGATAATATGACACTACAGTCTACAAGTGAGATGCAGATTATTTCCACTTCTGGGAATAAGTCTATGTCTTGCAGGGTTAAAGATTTCACACATGTGATGTGGATCTTGATATTATTTAAATCACAAAGCTAATAGCTTCATTTTGAATTACAGATTCCGTTCATGCATGAGATATGATTATGCCATTATTTTCATCATCATTTTATTTGAATCATTAGAAGACAGTGTATTGCTATGATGTTCATTATTTTTAAAGTCTTTGCAGACTGCATGCTTGGGCAAAAGGATAAGGAAAGGAGGTAAAATAATTGAGTTTTGCTTTTTTTTCTTCCAACTTCAAGAGCAGGTGTGCTTTTCTCTTTTTCCCTTCAGCTGAAATTTATTATGCTCATTTGAATACTTACCTATTCTACATTGTAAGGCGGGCCACCTTTCACATACAGCCTTTCCTAACGAACCCCAAATGTTTGACTGCCACTCGAGGACATTTCATATTAAACAGATGTCTATTCTGATATGATGGGAAGAAATTATAAAAATGGTGTTATTTTTTGTATGATGTCATGAGGTCTCAGGGTATGTGACACCTAGAGCTTTAAATGTTGGAGTTCCCCACAGTTCCTCTAAATGCACAATCCACCATAACCTTTCATAGTGCAAAGTTATCTGACAGTCGGCCTGGAGATCCCCCCCCCCCCACTTGATTCAAACAATCTCTCCTTTATTCTTTTATCGTTTCTAAGCCTTTCTCAAAATGTTTTCACTTTTATTTCCACACACACAATGAGTGAACAACATTACAATTTTCTTATTCTTGTTTTTAGTCAACTTGTCATACTGAGGATACTTTTGGAATGGCTTTTGTGCATGACTGCTTGGATTTTTGCATGATATTGTATCACCAGTATTTAGACAATCAATATTGCCAGTTTTAAATATGTAGTGATTTTAATATTTATAACCGTTCTTACTGTATTCATGGGAATTTGGTGGTCAGCGATGAGTAAATACTGCCTTTTCTGCATTGATAAAGTACATGTACCGTATAAAGATATAGATATGTGATATCCTTGAGTCAATATCAATTCAGTTCAGGAATGAGTCCATTTGTGTCGTATTCTCCACCATGGTATGTAGTATTTTAAAAGATTTGTTCGCCTAAATTTCCGTTGAAGAAAAGGCGGACAGAAGAATAGTCTTTCAGCTTCTTGCAAAAGGGGTTATGAGAAGTTAGTCATGGGTTCACCTTTACATTCAGAGCCTGATACTACAAACCAAATTGCAAGAATTTCTGTGACGAATCTTCTATTGATTTATGGATTTATTAGCTACTTGTGATTTGATCATAGTATCTATAACAGCTTGAGGTGTGCTTTTTCAATCATTGAATATTTCTTCTTAAATTACATTTTCATTCATATTTTTGTATAGACTTCAGGTATCAATACTTAATTCGATATTTCTGGCTTTTAATCGCAAGCAATAAGTAATATTCCTTTCCTAATTCACTACCAATTAGAATTTCTTGCCCACAGCACAACCAATGCACAATTTTACACACTTTTCATTGTGTGTATGATTATCTCTAAAACAACAAATGATGGGAGTTTGCTTTGATTAATATTTTTTGCCTTATTCACTACCAATTAGTAATATTCCTTGCCTTACGTATATCCACAACCAATTGGTAATATGTATTTCTTGCTAAATTCACAACTAATTAGTTGTATTTCTTGCCTAAATTCACAACCAATTTAGAAGTATTTCTAGCATAATTCAGTAATTCACAATCAATTTGTAAAATATCTTGGCTAATTCACATATTTTCTAATTCACAACCAAAAGTGATGTTCAGGTAGTTCAAGCCTGTTTTATACAGGCTATGCATCCATGCTTTGATCCCTGTTTAACTACTTTCATTTTAGTCACCCTAGGGCCGTCAGCACCATCCCGAGTTTTCAAATTAGCGCGCTATTTCTGATCCGGCAAATTATCCCGATCTGAACAATCTCAAGATTATTTGTAATGGAGAAGTAATTTTCGTGTTAGTTCATAGGATTAATCTTGAGATTGCAATCCCAAGTCAACTTGGGATTATTTGCAAAATAGCGCGCTATTTTACAAATTATTGCGCTAATTCGCAGGTGCAGACGCACTTGGGATTATTTATTCACGGCGTCAGACCATAATGCATTGATGCCTCGCTCAAGCAGGAAACGTTCTTGCGATGGTGAAGACGGGGTTTTCTTGAATCTCTAGATTAATCGCGAAGAGGGCTGATCGGGCTAAAATCTCGAGATTGATTAAACTCGGGATGGTGCAGCACCGCCTCCTGCTTTTTAATATCAAACGTATTATCAACTAATTTCATATCATTGCCGTTCTCCATCCATAGACATTTACCCAGGTTTTAGCCATGATTGATACCTATTGTAAGGATACACTTTCTTTCTTTGTAGATGTAAAATTTCACATACAAAAAATAAATTCAGGTTGGGGATTTGAGCAGAGCATTTTGAAATCAAATTATTAAAAGCATGATTTAGAATATCAGAGATATTTAAAGTTTTTTAAACATTAGATCAGTCTATCAATTTCCATGAACTAAATAAAAGCATGATTTAGCTTTATGAACAAAACATTGATCCCTTGCTTTTGCTTGACACTTATTTCAGTGTCTAAATGAGTACCTTCCTTCAGATCAAATAGAAACATTCTAAGCAGAAATTCACTTTCCCATCATCTTGCTATCAGTCAATTTTCTAGTTTTACTAGATGTTCCCTTGTGCCATTGAATGATGATCACTTATTTATCTTTCTTCTTTTGCACCCAAATAATCAATATTGCTATAGCCTTGGTAACTCAGAAAGCAAGCTTCCCCAGGAGTATCCACAGTCAGTTCATTTTTGCATGTTGGGCCCTGTTACATGAAGCTATAGCGATTGATCATGGAGCTGTTTTTTTACAATTGATCATACACAATAATCATCAGTTGTAGGAAACAGCTCCAAAATCAAGTGCTAAGCTATGCCATGGGGCCCAGATATAAGCATGTTTTATGTTAATTGGTGTTCAGGTTGATTTTGCAATGGATGATATTTTGATTTACATACATGCCTCGAATGGTACTGAGGTGCACTCTTCAATTGTAGTCAGAAGCCATGTGTAAATCACAGGCGTCAATGCATGCACATTGTTCTGAAACGATTGCAGTTCTAGTATTGGTTTATGTTATTCTAAGATCAACTTGAACTTTAATATTTGGTGGAGTCTTTGTTTTGAGTTTTTGGTCTTCTGGTTGTTTGGTCCACTCATCACTTGGCCTAATAACATTTGGGCTAATTGCTTTATTTAGATGGTCTCATTTCCGAATTCAATAGATTTTAATCATTTCACCAATTTTTGTGTAAATCAGAATTCAGGATCCAGGAATTCTATAAAACGTTTTTTAGTACATTTGTACATATATTCGCTTTGTGCCATGATCTATATCATTCCTGATTGAAAGGCTTTATTATTACTGGTAATCTGGGCTTTTGTGGGCAATGAGGTTCATGAGGGAAGTAGGTACATGTATTCAGTCTAACTGACAACTGAATCCATCCAGTCTGTGGTATGTTTACATTCTGTACACAATTGATATTTTTAGATCAATATCAACGGTGAATCAGTACACTTTCACAATTCAGATTTTTAAAACTGATCTTTCCCAGTTAGAGACCTCCACATAAAATGATCTTTGATAAAAAATAAACAATAAATAGTTAATTTGGTCTGTATGGTCAGATGTAAGTTTGGATTTGATATAAGTTATCTAAAATGTAAGGTTCTTAAGGTACTCTAAACTAAGGTAGAGTATGTTCTGGTACTGTGATCATCATATTAGATGAGAGATCATTTAGTATGTTGTATTAAGATGTTGCAATTTTGGTTTAACATCAGTGTATGTAAGTTGTGTGTATGAATTACGGATGAAAATGTTTTTTTCTGGATCCTTGTTACCTTTTAAAAACAAATCTGTAATGATTATGGAAATGCAATATGCTTGCAGTTTCTTGTGTTGGGATTTGGGAGGCATGGATCCCTCCTCCATTTTTACCATGAAGCTCCCATTTTGAGCTCATATGCCCAAATTTGCTACTTTGTTTACGGTTTGCATTGGACATTATTTGAATTTAAAGATCTATTTGTTAGTTTCCACTTTCCAGGGACTTTGGGTGTGATTCATTTCTCTGGGCTGGCTAAATATTGGTATGTTATCATGCAGTAACTAATCCTTGGTGAGGTGATGCCACTCTGCTAAGCATGAAAAAAAAAATCAGTTCCAACTACACTGTACACTAGTTATGAGCCAGAAAAGAGGAGGGGTCAGATGTGACTTAAAGACACAGTTCTCACTTCCTTCCTAAAACTAGTTTAACATGTAATGAGAATGGTTGAATCGATCTTCCAAACTGGTTCAAAAAACCACCTCGCAATGTAGTTTTCAAGATTGCTTTGCCACGTTAAACTGGTTTTAGCGTGAGGACTGAGGACACAACCGTTCATCGGGAATCGATCTTCACACATTTTTGAGCACGCTACTCCTCACGACAGGTGTAAAATGCCTATGCTGCGGTTTCGAAATTCACGCGAAACGTGTCACCCACTGAAAGCATTTCCATAGCAACAAGATCGCTTTACGTGAAGTGATTTTGAAAACCACTTTCGTAGGTTCAAATGGGAACGCTCGCAAAGCGATCTTCCAAACTGGTTTCCTGAACCGGTTTCCAGTAAACTAGTTTTAGAAGAGTAATGAGATCGGTGTCTTAGTTCTTCTTTCCAATTCCCTTCCATATGTTACCAATAATTGAATGATACATGATGAATAGCTCTTGTTTCAGATGTATGTACATGGCATTGAGACATATAACATAAAGGTGAATACAGTTAGCATATTTTTTGAAAAATTAATAAAAAGTTAGAGTCATCCAATATCCATGCTGTGATTTTAGCATTACATTAAATAATAAATTAAAAAGCTTACAGAGAAAATCAACCCCAACAAAAGTTGATGTGAATGATAAAAGAAAAGTCAAACAAACATAGCGCTAAAATCTCATTAAAGTCTGCTGTAAAATAAGACAGTTACGACATTTTGAAAATTTGTTTATTTTCACAGAATAGTTTTATATGCACATCCTGGTCATGATGCAAACGAGGAAACTTATGTCCCCACTCATTGAATATTGTTATGTGAAACAAGTTTGGGTTGTCCTTGAATATGTAGCATTACCAGTGCCGTTGCACTATTACCTATTTTGATTTAATGAAAGTGTTTCCTTATTGACTATACTGCAAAAATGATTTATTATATATTTCATGTAAGAAAATGCAAAAGAAATAGTGAGGACTCTCTTTTCTTATTTGCATCACTGTTTTGTGGAAGTAAGCAAATTTTCAAAACGCCATGATTTGCTTACTGTATTTTAAGTCAGATTTTGTTGAAATGTTAAGCATTGTGCTTGTATGATTTTTCTGTATTCAAATCCACTATTTTGTTGGGTGGACTTGCCATTTGGAATGAACATGTAATCACCTCAACAAGAAAAACCTTTTTTTCATTCATCCTGTTTTGATTTCTCTGAATGCCCTGAGCATTTACATGTCGTAATTCATATGAAAAATGAAATCTCATTTATCATTGTTTATTAGTCTCGTAATTATCGCTATGGTTATGAATAAAAGTCTGAGCTATTTAATCATTCTGACAGCAAGTGTGCTTCTTCGTAATTTTCTCAAAATATATTACTCCTACCATGCAACACAAGCTGTATAAAAATTGCAATAGGTAAAAAATGAGAGGGGTTTAGTCATTTTTGAGAAGGATACATGTATGTGGTTCTTTACTGAACTTTCTTTGGGAAGTCATTTTAAGGGGGCGGGAAATGTATAATTATGCTCAAATTATTATGACATCTTTATTTGTATTGTATTTTCCTAATATTAACATTTTTTAGAATGATTGATTTATGGTCATGAGATACAAGTTTCTAAAATAAGGTACCTGTAATGCAAACTAAAACTTGTTATGTAATCATATAATCTTGATGCACTTTTATATTTTTTAAATATTTCATATACATGTATCATGTTAAGAAATGGTGAATCTGTAAACACCACAAGCTCCCTGGCTTGCATACAGGCTAGGATGTGTATCACTGTTTGTGAGAATAGTCAATAGTGAAACTTAATAATGTAATAACTTTCTTATTTTACATCAGGTGGGTGTTTCATAAAGCTGTTCGTAAGTTAAGAGCGACTTTAAGAACGACTGGTGATCCTATCTTGTGGTAAATGGTATATACATTGGCGATGGTTAAGCGCATAAGAAAGGTTCACCAGTCGTTCTTAAAGTCGCTCTTATCTTACGAACAGCTTTATGAAACAGCACCCAGGTCTTGAATGAAACAGTAACTAGTGCATTCAACTATTTTGTTTTAGACCTTTGGTTTCCTCTCGTTACATGACAACAAAAGTCATCTTCCTTTATGCTACTGTATACTACTTTGATAAGAAACGATGCTACAATAATGAATTCTTAAGCTGCCAAGTACTAATTTGTTCCCATTTCTGATAGTTATTTGCTCTTTTAACTTCGGGTACATATATGTAACACAATCAGCCACCTTTCTTTATTCACTTTAACCACTTGGGTTATTTCCTGAAATAGACATATCTTAATCATTAATAGGACCTGTTTCAAAAACCTCCACATAATCATCACTGATCTCATACATGTATTCTATAAATTTTTAATATCTACTTTTGTAATTACCATATGATTTCTTTTCATTCGCCATCAACCTTTCATTATTGTTCATGGTTAGATTGCCCCATGTTGGGGCTATCGTGAAACGCAAGTCTAAGGAGTATGGCACTAACCGTGCTAACATTGCCCCCCTCTGTAAGTAATGTAACTCAAAGAGTGCTATATCATTTTACACATCATATATCATAAATTATTTGATGTGCTTGCAAATACATGCATTACCATTTCATCTACACCGTTTTGATATTGCACTTTTTAAAATGCAATATTATGCAACAGAAATCTTTAATTTTGTATGAAATACAAATATATATAATATAATTCACAAAGTAGCAATGCTGGCACAGAAATAAAGTTAACTTCTGTTATTAAACTATGAATTTGGAAATAAGGACATGCATTGGTCTAGATCTATGAAAATGGCATCTAAAGTAATATGAAAGAAAAACAGTTTTTTTCTTGCTTGAGAGTTTCAGTTTTATCATTGTCTTAGCCTGTCTACCCATAGTTATCATGGCTTAATATTCTGTCAATTTGTTCATCATAAATCTTGAGTGTTAATCATGGAAAATACAATATTTCATAAAGGTTGTTTTCCATCTGCAACTATATAAATAAGAGCAAACAAAATTATATGAACTGCTCTGTTTAATTCCCCTTTTCCCCCTCTGTGAATCAATACATTTCCTTCTAAAACATAAGACTTAATAATTGTCCTGCATGATTCAGAGGGACAATAAGATATTGGAAAAAGAATCATGACTTTGGATTGTTTGAAATATTTATTTTAGAGAATCTGTGATTAAACTTAATTTATATTGCAAGAAGTGGTCTGATCAAATGGTGATTTTTGCAAAGTTATTCATTTTTTTTGGTACATATCAAGTGGGCGATTGCCCTGGGCAGGATTCTCAAACACTTTTCTGTGTCACTTGGAGGGCCCACACAAGGTTCCCCAACATTTAAGACAATGCAATAACATTTATTATTACTAATGGTAACAAAATACATGCTGATGCGCATACATTTAGTACAGGTATGCAACAGTTAGGTTGGTTTTGTTCATGATATGGAAAATTCCACCTCACTAATTGTGTACACATCAGGTCACAGCTGATACATGTATGTTGATTTCCGACAATGTAAAAAGTATGAAACAGTTAAAAACCAGTGCTTTTACATGTATCTAATCACTACCAAGGATTTCATTATTGCAAATGTCTCAACTTCTCTGAGACAATACTCGCTTGCTTTAAAATAAAAATAAGAATATTGTCAATTTTGTGGGGGGGGGGCTAGTCTTTCAAATGAGGAAAATATATCTTCATTATTATCAAAATATTAATTAGAAAGTTAAGTAAGCAAAAATAGACCATTAATTTACCCCCCAAAACCCAAACAATTGTGTGACGCTTGATTATTTACTTTCACATTACCATCTGTAGCAACAATGATCAGCTTTTTCCATCCTATCAGAATCCAGTTATTTGAGGTTGCAGAGAAAGATATGAAAAAATTACAAAAATTACAATACAGTGGTTTCAGATGTTTCATGATGAGTATTTACATTGAAATTAATGGTGTATCTAGGGCACTTCATTGATTTTACGAACTGGCTCAAACCTAATTTTTGGTCAAATTTTTAAAACAAGTTTTTTGGCATATTCTGAAAGCCTATGATTCACTCTATTGATTTGCCAAATTTCAGACCAAAATTTGTATTAATTAAAGAATAAGAGCATATTTCAATTTTTTTATGAACTGGCACAACCCCTTCCTTTGATTTTACGAAGTGGCGTAAACCATTCTTTGTGTACTATATAAAGTCTCTGGAATAGCATGAAGAAGTCAAAATCCCAACCTAGATGTTGCGCATATGTGGTTTGTGACTTTGTGCCGCTAAAAACCAATGTGCATGGCACGTACGCATGGTTTTACAAAATGACCTTAACCCCAGACCTGTTTTGGGTAAAAATAATCAGTTCCTGAAATTCATAGCTGCATTTCATTTCAAATATTGAAAAACTAAATTCGAAGTGCGAATAAAATTTTGTGTATTATAAGTATGCTTTAAATTGGTATAAATAATTGATCTGGTTTCTTTCAAAGTACAAAGTTATGAGCATCTGAAATACATCCAAACTTTGAACGCGATTATCTCCAAATCATGTCTTTGAGACTTGCAGAGGTTTGAGCCGGTTCATAAAATCATCAGACAACTTAAAGAAAAAAAATAATTTATGGACATTTTTACCATGAGTGTAGAACCCATTCTGTATTTTTTCTACCTGTCTTTTTTCATACAATTCTCTGAGGGAGTCTGACCCATCAAAACTGGACCCTACTTTTATATTTCTATGGTGGTTTGCAACTAATGCTGAAGTACATAATTAAGCGATTGTAAAATGTGAGCCTGCAAATATTGCTGAAGCACAAACCTGTTGCTGCAAGTGTGCAACTAATGTCAATGTGTAATTGTAATATATAAAATATTTCATTATGTAAGTAATATTGATGATCAGGGACCCGTTGCAGAAAGAGTTGCAATCAATCAATCAATCATGCGCAACTTGATTTTCAACCAATCAATAGCATGCATATGGGACTTGCGATTTATTTTTTTACTTGCGTTTCAGCGCAACTCTTCTGCAACTGACCCCAGTACTGTTTATGATTAAGACTTTTTTAAATGCACTTCAGGAAACATTACAGTTTGCATGTACAGTATGCTGCGTATCATTGATTTGTGTACCTTCATTTGCTTCAAAACACATAATGCATGCATGCTCCTAAGCTTTTCGTTTTATTTGTTTTTGCAATTTTAATGTGTATTTTTTCATTTATTATGTTTGACTTATTTGTTTTTATAGATGATAACATTATAGTCTATCAAGGTGTAATATATACGTGTCCATTGTTTAAATCGGCTTGCTTAATATGAATTGTTTTAACTTTGGGTTATCTGGTAGACTTATTATTCACAAGTTCAGTTGCATTTTTTATCCTATGAATTAATTCTTTTATGTTAAACTTTAAAGCTATCTTGCATAAGCCCCAGTGTACATAAATGTTGACCCTTATTCTGAAAGAGAGAAAAATATGTTTGTGGGTTTTTTTTCGAATTGTATCTCTATGATCTTTTGATTTATTTAGTAATAAAAATTTCACTCAATTCTTTATGAATAACTTGAAATCAAATATACCCATTTTCGGTTAATATGAAAGTTCAAATATATTTTCACCTGTTACAATCTGATTGTAAGAAAGTAAAATAGTTATTGCTTTCAAACTCACAAATGCATACAAATACCATGTTGGAAGGAAGGTAAGTAACCTTTCAGATGCCTTTTTATGCAACTTAGCCTCTGCTTTCCAATACACAAACGACTGTAACTTGCTATCAAGTTCTAAGGTGTTTTTATTTTTATTTATGTTTTGTTTTAGGAACAACCTGGAAAGTACCACAGAAGTGATAGGATGATGACCATGACTCCTCTTCCTCTTTTTTTTTCATTCTTCACTCGATCATTCCATCTTGGGCATCAAAGGAAGTGTACACCACTTTTTCCTGCATCCTTATATAACACCGGTGATTCAATCACCATTATCTCACTCTGCTACCAAGACACAAGACAGGTATTGGTGGTACAGTGTTTATAATTTGATTTAACACAACACCATTGATTACATTTATATCCCCTAGGGTGTACAGTGTAAACTGTGATTCCCAGACTGCTACCTAGGCAGAAGACGCCAAAGGTTTTATCATGCAAGGTGTATCTTGTAACTGTTACAACACCATCACTGTCCTATCTCGCTCTCTTAGTCACGCACTAGAAGTTAAGGTTAAACCCTGTTAAGTTTATGGTGTGAATCATATGAAATGCTTAACACTCGATTCTAGCATCATTGCCCACTTATATTACACCAAAGGTTACTTCTCAGAAATATCAGTCTTCAGGATTTTATACAATTTAGATCGACAACTTTCCCTATCAGGCCCTTGTAAGCACGGTATTGGTAGGTGCCGGAACATGATTTGGCTACAGTCTTTTCTGGCCCATGGTGTAAAACTGACTGGCATCCCTGACTTATAAAAAAAGAGTGTTTTGTGTAAATGTTTTGTGGATGTAACACAGTACCAGGGGGTGCTTCAGAAAGCTGCTCGTAAGTTGAGGGTGACTTTAAGAATGACTAGTGATCCTTTCTTACGTGCTAAACCATTGCCAATTAACATTTTGGTGTATACCATTTACCACAAGAAAGGATCACCAGTCATTCTTAAAGTCGCACTTAACTAACAGCTTTATAAAACACCCACCTGACATGAAGAAGGGTCTCGGGTAAACCGTAATTCTGAGAATAGGGGTCTGCATTTGAGAACATATACGACATAGTGGATATGTATTGTGGCTTGAATTTCACTTTCCTTCAAACCAACATGCATGTATTTGGTACTATTTGGTCCGAAGTAAACTAGAGTTGAAGATGCCATCTGCTCTACCTGTTTGCTCTTCTAGGCGAAACCTAACTTGAGAAAAAAAATAGAGATGGAATCCCATTTTTCCATTCAGGTTCTGTTATGTGGCTTTATATGAATATCCAATTAAGCAGGTGTAAAGTTTTATTGTACAAGGCAGATACTGTAGCTAAAGTATCAATGTTGTCGTCTCTTTCAATAGTTAGCATTTATTCGGATCCATGAAGTAGTGGAGCTATTTCTCCATGATGTGATACTTTTCCCCATCTTGTTAGCGAGGAATGCACAAGCATAGAATTACATAAATGTCACTGTTTTGTAAGGTTACCAAGGTACATTTTTCTTTATTCTTTTTCTTCCCTCATATTTTGTCTGGATTCCATTTCATAAAACTTATCAATTGCAAGTTATGTGCTGTTTTAAGCGATTGAAAGCATGCCATGTGATTGACTGAGAATGGGTTTTATGATGGTATTTCAGCATTTGTGATTGAACAATATGTTTTATGAAATAGGGCCCAAAACTTTACACTGTTATGAATCGAGGATGTGCAATGTACACTGTGTAAATAATTTATTTTGTGTCTATTTCTATAACAAACACAAGATGTTGTTCAGGAACATACATGTTGATTTGTGAAATGATTTTACGTAACAATTTTACTTTTAAAAGATGCTATGTTGTTTGTAATCATAAGATGTTTGACTTGTTTTCTTATCTTGATGATGCTATTTGATTTTATATGTGGTGATGTAGAATATAATTAGATATATATATATTTAGAGGAAATACATTTATTATATTGTCATTATTTGATATTATTATGATTACTTTTGTATTGCAACATTGCTCTTGATCTTATTCAGGAGTGTGATGATTATTTATTAGATGAACTGAACACTGGTGTGTATATTAGTGCACTGAGTATAGTATAACAACGTATTCATATTGGTAACATGTCTGCATGATTTATCAATAGTTGTAACTTAATTTAGTCCATTAGAGCCGATACTGGCAACACTTTGGTGGACACTGCGTAAAAGTGATTTTTTTTAACAAAGGGTTTGAATTGTATCATATGATGTCTAACTGCAGAGTTAATATCATGTTAGCTTTGAATCCATGGAGCCATTTCATTAAGCTGCTCGTAAGTGAAAAGCGACTTTAAGAATGATTGATGATCCTTTCTTGTAAATGATATGTTAATTGGTAAGTACCTAACACGTAAGAAATGTTCACTAGTCGTTCTTATAGTTGCTCTTAACTTACGAACAGCTTGATGAAACACCATAGTATTATATTTGTTCAATCATTTCCTGCTACTCTTTATACCACCCACAATATCTACCCAGATTTTTGCTTACCACCCCCTCTGCCTTTGGTTTACCAAAGCCGGTGTACCTTGTTTCAAATGTTCATTATGGTTATGATTTATTTGGAATTCAACTACCATTATACATTTTTTAATGGTTAAGAGCTATTTTGTATAGTGATGTTTCATTGCTTAAATACTTTTGTATGTTGCAGGGCTTAATTTTTTTTTAGTCACATTTTTATCATGCAAAGTCATGGGAAAATCTATTTGATTTTCCCCATATCTGGATTTCATAAATATTTCTTATTAAATCACTTTTCATCCGATTTATGTCTTGTACAATGCAAATACATGGATGCCATTTTCCTTTTTATTAATTATACAATGTAAGTATTGTCAAACCTGTTTGAGATATGAGATAAATCAAGCACAATGAAAACTCAAATCATATTTAAGTCAATCGATGGTATGTAAATTAACCAAAATTTTATTAATAGTCATGTGAATTAAGTATTTCAATAAATTTCTTCTTTTAACTAAACACTATTTCATATTTGTATAAGAATTGTTTGATTTTATGAATGATGTTCTGGACTCTCTATTTTAGGAGGTAAGAATGCCCTTTTGGCATATTATATGCAGGAATATTCAATAGCATATTCAAACCAACATTATTAAATATAAATACATGTACCATACTCTCCAAAATACATTTTCTACTACCAAAGTTACAAGGAAAGTATATTTCATCCTCTTTCCTCTCTATGCCCCTCCCATCACATGGATACCATGTCTATCAGTTTTTCTCTCAAACTCTCTCTTACCTGTCTCTGCATCTCCCTACCCATCTCCACACTTTTCTGTATAGATCTGTATTCACCCTTTACTATTTCTCTCTCTCTCTCCAGTTCATTCACAAATTAAAGGAGGTAAAGGAGAAAAATTGAGAAAGTCAGTTCTAGGGAATTAGTCAAACATTATGCAGGACCAAGACAATATTGTGATTTGTAATAATAATTTTTTAAGTCACTCTTTGTCAGTAAACACTGATAATGCATACTTATTTTATTGACTCTTTGATCAGTATGACAAAGTAGTTTTCTTAATGATACAGAAAAAATGTTCCGAGGAGCTAGTTCCAGTGGCGTAGCTAGGATTTTTTTTCCTGGGGGGCACTGGGGGGTCCTTGCTTTTTCAGGGGGGGTGGGGCACTGGAAATTTTTCCAGTGTGTGTGTATGTGTCACAAGGGCGGATCTGACTTTCGCCAATAGGGGACACGTCCTGACGGGGCCCAAAATTATCTTCACCTATATTTTCCCTGATCAGTCACTTCTTAATTATATTCTTATAAAACAACATTAACATGAAATAATGTCATAAGCCTTATAAAAGAAGCGCGAGCGATTTTTTTTTTACTTTCATGTATTTTGTCCTGAAAATTTAATATTCTGGGCAATGTTATGTGTGATCCTAAACAAGATTCGTATGTAACTAGATGGTTACTGCGAACGCCAAGCACGAGCAGATATTTGCATCAACTATTCTAGCATTATCGAAAAGGGACCCGGATAAGGACTGCTTACAGTTACCCACAAAGACTGTATGTATTTCAATAATGCGAGAGCAAAGCGTGAGCAATTTTTTTTTACATTCCGACCTAATAAATGGTCATTCTAAGCACTTTTTGTATAAATAAATGGGATCGGTATGTAACTTAACAATTTATGCGAGCGCGAAGCGTGAGAGGAAGAAAATTGAGATTTTAGACCTAAAAGTTATGTAGTTAATTGGGTATCATTAATAATGCGATCGTGAAGCGTGAGCTGACAATTATTGATATTCTGATGTGAAACTGGATAATTTAAGTAAAGTTTGAATAAAAAACATGCATGCAGGCTATTGTGCATGTTTTAGATTTAGACCTAGAATCTGGGCATTCTGAATACATTTGTTTATGGAACATTATGGATTAACTTGGCAAATCAAACAATGTAACCACGCGAGTGAGCTTAAAATGCTGATATGTAGACCATAAAACGGACATTTTACAGAGCACTTAAATTTGTAAATTAAAAAAAAATAATGAAAGCTCGATGTCCGAGCTAAAATATGTTTTGTATATTGACGTCAAAACATCCTATTGAGCAAGATATGAATCTCATTGAACAGGCAATTCTGGCGCGAAGCGCAAGCAAAAATTTTATAGAGTAACATGATAGATTTTTTTGGGTAAGTTTTCCCCTCACATTAATTTATTCACTCGTCTTCCTCCTCTTATTTTCCTCTTCTTTTTTTTCTTCTGTCTTCTTTTCCTTTTTCCTTTTCTTCTTTCTCCCCTTCTTTTTTTGCTCTGCCAATTTTTTTTTCTGGGGGGGGGGGGGGCACAAGAAATCTCGGGGGGGGGGGCACGTGCCCCATCAGGCCCCCCCCCCGTAGCTACGCCACTGGCTAGTTTCCTTGTCATTATGTTTTAGATGTACATTTACCAAAAAGAAAATACCAATGCATTTACCACTGAATTTATATGTTAAAATGGATTTGGCTGACGAAAAAAAAGAAACTTTAATCTCCCTAAGTTTAAATTCAACACTACATCCACTTTGTAACACTTAAAACAATTTTCAGTAAAAAACAAAGAATTGCCATGCTTTTTTAATGTACTTTGCATGCAATATATTGAGTGACAGGCATCAGCTTTCTGTGTTTTGAAGCGTAGGAGACTCGTAGGCTATCTCCATTACAAAAAAAATAACAAAGAATACTTGGGAATAATAATAGGCTATAGGTATCAACAGTGATAGAAATATTGTTTTATTGTCATAAAATAAATGAACAAGAAATATATGGAATCATAAAAGACTACTGTAAATTGATTCATAAATAGAGACATTTAGGGCTTCAGATGCAAGGGATAATTGAATAGGGATAAGGCGGGGAGGGGGAGAAAAAGATAATAAATATTTGAATGGATGAACTGAAAGCAAGATAAGAGCATATTAAAAGAAATTGGGATTTAAAAAAAAATTAAGAACAATACACAGATTGATTTGAACGTTGAGATAAATCTCAACTTCTACCGTTTAGAGGCTCAACTCCTAAAGACAATGTCCAACAAATCCAGATAAAATATGAAGAGTATGATCAGTAGTCCTATGGAATGGAGAGCGAGTTTCAGCCTTGCCTAATTTGATGAGTTTTTATAATTTTTGCAATGTGTAAATAGGAAAAATTAATTACATTTCCAAACACCATAAATGTGCACACTCCACCGACTGGTTTAGGAGGTACATACATTCCTGTTCCTAAGATGGCGGCATTGACTTTGGTATGTGCCGTGGGACCGCCCAACGGGACTCCGTCTCAGATGTCAAAGGCTCTGAACTTGGATGCCAGGACTCTGTTGGGGTGGACCCGGACTCGGGCTCTGTTGGGATAGACCCGGAATCGATCTCTGGCTTCTTGGATATGGACTCCGACGCGGGTGTGATGGACCTGTCTTCAGCATTGGATACTGAAATCACACCACGTGTCGATGCTGTTGGTTGTTCTTCCACCTACTCAGAATAACATAAAAGGAGAATACTTTGTTGGTTGAGGTCATCTTGAAAGTAGTTTTGACATGGATGCAAAATTTTACATCATGTTTTCAATTTTTCATTATTCAAATATACTTTATACAGGGGTGGCACCAGGGTATATTTTGGTAGTTGTAATGGCCCAATCCCAATTTATCCCCCCAATAAAAAGAAATAAATAAAAAAAAATAAGGGGTAATATAAAACCTAGACCCCTCTTTTCATATTCCTTGGATTTTTTTTTGCCACCACTTGAAATATCGTAGGAGACAGTCTGTCCTTTCTTTTATTTTGTAGCGCTGCCCCTCATTTTGTAGATAGGGGGTATCTTCCTTTTTTGAGGAAGAAAAAAATAATTCTGATATTTCAAGATCAATCTCCTATGATACCCAAAATTTATGGTTTATTATAACTTGTTCTACAAGCAGTTGGTGGTCTTCTCAGTTCGTCCAATACCATTCACTGAAAAACTCCGGTGTTGATTTAACACCAGCCCGGAACCTATTATGTTGACACCAGAGAAGTATTGAAACACCATTTTGGAATCAAACCGATGCTGTTTTAATACTAACTGATGTTGTATAAACACCTTTCTGGTGTTAGACCAAAACGAAACTGGTGTTGTTAACACTGCTCTGGTGCGGACATATATAGATTCCGGGCTGGTGTTAAATCAACAGCGGATTTTTTTTTGCAGTGTATGGACTAAACACATTAGGGTTTAAATCAATTACACCACTGATTGTAGAGTCGATGACAAAAATGACTTCCCCTAGATTCCTCAATCAAATTTCTGCCACTCAACTCACCCCGACCCTGGGAGCCATTCGATCTTGAGACCTTGACGTTCCTGCGCTCACTCCATCATGGTTGATCTTCAAGGATGTCCCTGTATCTCCTAGGTCCGTCTTGCTTTTGGGTTTGCTGGTATCTCTAGAGGAGTGCTGTGATGTGAAGTGTGCGGGCTGGCCAAGAGTTTTGCTGGTCGGGACTGGGACCAGGCGTGCTGCATCTTTGATTAGATCAGAGAGGCTCCCTTGGCGCGTGGAGATCAGTTTATGCTGTTCCAGTTCCAGAAGATTGGAAAGGATGTCTCCCTTTTTCTGGATTTTTAAATGTCAATATTTACAAAAGGATTTTAGAAGACAACGCATAATGAAAATCCATGAAATCCATTGTCACAATTGTCTTCTTCTTTATTCTCCCCTAGCTCCGACCGCTTCTTCCTCTCCCTTCTTCTTCTTCAAATTGTTCTCCTCCCCCTTCTTTTTCTTCAACTCCTCCTTCTCCTTCTTCTTCAAATTCTTCTGCTTCAAATTCATCTCCTTCATATTCTTCTCCTCTTCCTTCTCCCCATCAAAACAAATTCAATTTTTAGCATACACTTACTCTGTGCAAATTTTCAATCTTCTCTTACCCCGATTCTCTCAAAGTCTACCGTTTCTGGAGCTAACGCTCCGGATGCCGCGGGATGGTCATGATCATCGGTATCATCGACTTCGTTCACTTCCTTGATCAGCAGAAATAACTGGAAAACCAATAGACTAACACGATGTGAATTTGAACATTTTCGTAGTCATCAAAATTATTTTTTATTTTCATTTGTAGGATTTTCGATATCTTTGTTAATTTTGTAATTTTGTGGTCCATCTAACGCTAGGCGACGGGAAGATTCTCTCCCATACGCTAGCCTGCTGTATAAAATTAGAAAATCGAGGGGGTGTCCTCTCCGCCCCCCCCCTTCCCGGAGCCCCGCCAATGATAATTAACTTGGGACTAACTTAGGATGAGCATGTTACATCTTGTTAGTTCCACTTGCCAATACTGTATAATATTTTGCAGCGATAACAAACGAATGCTTGAATGGTTGAGGATGAATTTGGTACTGAATTGAATTGAGTTCATTTCAAAATACTTCATACAATAACTTTTTATGTTGCTACATATTTTTGTCAGAACTATTACTGATGGGAGGTAAATTTATAGCTACTCCATTTATTTTAAGGTCAAGTCCACCCCTGAAAAATGTTGATTTGAATAAATAGAGAAAAATCAAACAAGCATAACACTAAAAATTTCATAAATTTGGTACAAAGAAAGTTATGTCATTTTAAAGTTTCACATATTTTTCACAAAACAGTGATATGCACAATTCAGTGTCATGCAAATGAGTCAGTTGATGATGTCCAACACTCACTATTTATTTTGTTTTTTAACTGTTTGAATCATGCAATATTTCATTTTTTTACAGATTTGACAAGGAACAAGTTGACTGAACCATATCGTATTAAACAATGCTAAATCCACATGTTCAGCCAGGAATTAATCATTGTTTCACGTGACAATGAGGAGAAAATTGAAATATTTCATGAAATAAAATACAAAAGAAATAGTGAGTGGATGGCGTCATCAGTCTCCTCATTTGCATACTGACCAGGATGTGCATATAACTGCAGTTTTGTGAAATTAAGCGAAAATTTAAAATATCATAACTTTCTTATTTTACATCCGATTTTGATGAAATTATGCTTGTTTGATTTTCTCTTTTTAATCAAATCAACTTTTCGTTGGGGTGGACTTGTCCTTTAAGAAAGGAGCTATCTTCAATTGCATTGAGATTTGTACCGTCAGCAGAGGCCACAATCGGCTAATTTCTTCACGTTTCTTTTCGTACAAACCTTATCAAGGTCATCTCTGATCGTTTTATATTCAGCAAGGTTGTCTTCAAGAGCCGAGAGGAGGACCATGTAGTTCTGAAATTTCTCTGCCGTCAGATACTTGAAATCCTGCAAAAAATTATGCAGTGCAGTATAGATTATGATACGATCCTATGTCTTCGATCTATGAAACAATGCCGAACTATTCCGTTGTTAATTCTGTCAAACCAACGAGGTATTATTTCCAACTTTTAGGGCAAACAACCGCACGAAACTGGAAGTCAAAGTCAGAGTGTATCGTTTTCTTCAGGTTTTGCCAAATGTGGCCTCAAATAATTTGAAATGTAGGGCTAGTATAGGACTTTTAGTAAGTTTGGTTTGCTTACCCCGAAGTGTAGCGGCTTTTGAATACTCAAGTCTGTTTTTTCCAAGACCTCTCTAACACTTGTGATCGGCACGTCTTGGTCAGCATCTTGTTTAAATCAAATGGAAGGGAAATCGTAGAGAAATGTAATATTGATGAATGGATGGCCGAGGAATTTTTTTTTATACTTTCATGGATATATATATCAGGGAGTTGTGAGTATCCCTGGATATATCATGGGTAAAATTGCCATTTCGTTTACTGCCAACTCGTCCACTCACCACATGGTCTACTTTCATTTAGTCTAATGCCATTCTGTCCATCAACATTTCGTCTAACAACCATTTGGTCCAAGAACTATTTGGTCCAATCATCACTTCGTCTAATTCGTCTATGACCATTTCGCCTAATAACCAATTGGTCTAATATCCATTTTATTTTCATTCATTTTGCACGATTAACACTTAGTCAAATTAGACCATTTGGTATATGGATTAAAAGGCTATTGTACCAACAGGTTATATAGACGAAATGGTGAGTGGACGAATTGGCAATTAGACCATTTAGATAGTCGACGAACTGATGGTAGACCAAATGGTAGTTGACGAGTTGGCAATTGGACGAATTGGCATCAGACCACGTTGTGATTGGTCAATATCGGCACGCATGGTCAATATCAACATGACGGAGGGAGGTAAAACTTTGCAAAAGGCTTCGACACCAACATATGTGACGTCATCATCAAAGTTAAGCAAATCCAATTCATAATTGAAACAACCTGAACCAAGTACCATCATCCCCATCGTTGTCCACTTTTATTATGAACATTGTCGTCATCATCATCATCATCATCATCATTATATTTTTTACCATCATTGAATTCTATTCGTTTATCCATTTATTTATCAATCTATTCATCCACTTATTCATTTATTTATGAAACACTCATATTTCATGAAATCAATATGCTCACCGGTATCTTCTTCGTGGTGTGTTTTCGTAGTGTTTAACAGATCTTCTCTCTTTTTCTTATCAAGTTTTATCTCCTTGACGGCTTTATCCTGTAATGAGAGAGGGATAACCTTTGTTTTACGGGGGCCCAGAATGGTGTTTTTGCGTATAGTGCTTCAACAAAATTTGGAACTAACTTCTCTTATGAACTCTTGATATATTTCGTCTATACTGGATGAAAGAATTGTATTCTGTAAATCAGATCCCAGCTATGGCTTGATATCGAAATTTATGTGCGATCTTTGTACTAATGATTCTGATCACCAAAGGCAATTTCGTCGATTTCTTCCGCACTTTTTTTTTCTCGAAAAGACAGCACATCTAGAAATATTACTGAAAATTACTCTATCTCCGGCTCTATACCACTCCCTGTCATTCGGCGTTTTGTATTTCGAAATGAAAATAAAATTCACCCTCTGATGTCCATGATCATGATAATGATACTGTATGTCGTTACCATGGGAACGCGGTACTCGAAACATTCGAAAATGTGTCTTGCACATTTTCACTTCCGGCCAAGACCAATGTGTGTGCCATGAATCGGCTCCTTCCAGTCTCAATCATAAGTTCTATAATGTAATGAAGGCAGGAATATATCGGTGTGTGAGCTACGAATAATTTGAATTTACCAAATTTGTGACGACCACGGCGACGACAAGGTTAGCGAAGATGAATGCCCCGACTGTGATGGCTAATATGAAGTATAACGCTCCAAGCATGTACAGATTAGTGTTCTGAAATAAATATATCATTTGCTAAAATATTACATCAGTGAGTGGTCGTTGTTTAGATTTATAGTGCGATTCAATTATATCTTATTTAACTAAAAATGTAAAAATAAGCTAATAATGTTGTAGCAAATTCTAAGCAATTCATTCGATACAGCTATCCTTGACAAATTCGGCAATATACCTTACTTATAAAACATAGTTAACACCCCCACTCCCTTGATAGGGAAGAAAAGCTTTCTCGTTAGTCAATTGTTATCATGGTAATTGTCATAGTAGGGCCATCGAACACCATACGACTAGTCCATGATCCGATTTGGAACAAATCACATTTTTCTCATTTTCTGAAAATGTGGATGAAAAGCATTTTCTTGAGATCCAAATTAAGTGAAAAATACTAAATGTTGGATGATTGCAAGTCTTCATTTTGGAGTAAAGATCAAATCAGTTTCATATTGTAGACAAACATAGGATTGCTGTGACGTCATTACGACTAGATATTTAGTTCGCTTTTAATCAAATAAGAATTATAGCATAGTCGCAAATTTGAATTAGGTATTCATAAGATGATTTAGAAAATTACACAGTAAAATATTCCGTGTCTTAATATTAGCATCAAATTCGACTATACTGTTTTATTTCAAATTCTGGTCGCGGACCAATCGCAAGATGTCAGATGGCCTATACCTTTCACGTATGCATCGACACTACAATAATGATCTGAATATTCCTACCTTAAATCTATCAAATATCCCCATCCATCCATCTTGGGTTAAGCAGATGAAGAGAGAAAACATGGCTGCCAAAGAAAATGACAATCATAACAAGGTGAAAGCCGTGCTTTTCTTATTAAGGCAGACGATAATATAGGGAAAGAAAAATAATAAAAATGGCTATCAACGGTTATTCTCACAATAAATTTATAGAACACGGCTGCTATGTAAATAATTTAGATGTCCTTTAAAAAAGTTAATTCAACATAGATTCAACATTATCTAAAAAAATATTTGTTAATTGTTCAGTTGAATAAAAGAAATAAGAGAAAAGAGCCGAGCAATCGCGTTTATAGCCAATATTGGAGCCCAGTACGAGATTTAGAGCCATTAATGCTTAAGAGTTGGACGAAGGTTGTTTTTGTCCAAAGATATTCAACAAACAAAAAGCGAAAAAAGTCAGTCTCGTCCCGAGAAATTTGACAAGCAAAAAATAAAGGGTTCTCAACACAAAGTATTGGTCTTTACCCTTACACTTTTCGAAACATATGTGCCACACCCACCAGGGGTGCTTCCTATGGAGCATTATAATACACGCAGCATCCCCTGTCCCGGGGCCATGGTGTCAAAATAACACCATGAATTTTAACACTGGTGTAAAAATTCTTGCTGTGGTATTTTCAGAATACCGACTGGCCTTTTTTTTTTTAAACCTCTGTGTATGTATCCTCACCTGATGGGAGATTGCCGAAGAAAACTGGGAAATCATTGCCAAAGAGGAACACACCTAAAACACTGAGAACGAGCATGATGATGACAAGGAATAGGGCGATGTTTGACATGTCTGCCAAAGCGAAAATAAAATGAGAGAAGAATTTCAAGCTTCTTAAATACGAAAAATGCGACATTCTTATTTTTCTTTATCAAAATATCTTTCGACCATAGAAATCATAACATAGCACTTTAATTCTATACATAACATAAATAATAATAATGTATGATTTAAATATACATCATAATCGAAATAATACATCTACACCAAAATTAAATTTTCCATCTATACTTTCAAAGTATACAAATCTATCTTTTTTTGTATATTATGTTCAACAGAACGGTAGCAATTGAACATAGATTTGAAAACATTTTAACAAAATTCGCATGAAGCTCTTTCGAACTACTTTTGACGTTAGTAAGGCGTTCGCAGTGGACTCAAGTGACCCAAATGACTTCTCCTTCCTATGTGAGTTGCACATGCGACCATCTTGCGACAGTCGTCGTAAGATGACCGAAAGTCTGACGAAAGAATAACTCGATGCATTTTTACGAAATACTTACGAATTGCAAGGCCATTGTATAACCGAAAATTATTTCGTTCCTCAAGAAAGTGTTGAGTTGTTCTTAAGAAGCCCATAAGAATCTATCACTCATCTTCAAATCTCTACGAACTCCAGAATTCGTATACGAACAGCGAGATTTGTCTTACGTACGAACCTTCGTGACCGCATAGCGTCAGGAATTATGAATGTTCTTATATTGTATTAGTATATGTGAAATTATACAATTAAATCGGTGATGACACTCTAATCTATAACGCTACAATCATACCAAACAAATCAACCCAAGGTATAGCACGTCATTGAAAATAACGTTATACCGGTGTTATACATTTTGATCGGCTCTTCGCGTGAGACAACAAAGATCGATCGGCAACACAGAATTTGATTCTTATTGAGCGGTTTTAAACAATTTACTCCTAATTTGAAAATGTTATTTCCCAGCACACATAATTCGTATTCCAAATATGGTATTCTTCACCCCCTTTTCGAAATTTCAGGTCCACTTTTACTATAAAATAGAATAAAATTGAAAATATACTACCAGGAAAAATATACGATTTGATACTAACCCGGAATCGATTTTATTATAGTCTGCAGCACAATGGAGAGACCAGTTAAGGTACGCACACTGAAAATAGAAGAGAAAAATAAAGGATGATTATAATATGTCGTGAAAGTTTTTCAGTGTTTCATAGTTTATGAACTATCAATATCTTAAATCATGCTATTAACTTCTCATACACTGCATGTAGAAATAAAATCTTGATCATGTTGGAGATGTAACGACTACTGCCAAGATATCTAAATCTAAGTGGTTCATAAAAAAATATTTGATTTAAATCATTTCATTTTTCTAATCATACATAAGCAATGTGATAGAACTGTTCAAGTTGACGTACCTCCTGAGACTTCTGAAAGCTCTAAGTACCCTCAGGATTCTCAAGTTCCGATTGCTTCCTAAGAATTTGAGAGCTGTAAAAATAAAACGGTTAGATTCCAAAAAGTTAAAGGAGATAAGAGATAGAAAGGGAATAGTTGCTGTGCTGCTGTGACGCAACGGCGGTGGCTTTGATGATGACGATGATGATGGTGGTGGTGGTGTTAATTATGATGATGATAATGACAATTCCGATTATGATTACGATGAGAATGATGGTGGTGGTGGTGATGTGTTGATGATGAAGATGATGATGATGTTGATGATGATGATGATGATGATGACGAAGATGATGATGAATGATGATTATGACGAAGATGATGATGATGATGTTGATGAGATAGATAGAGAGCAATCATGAGAAAGAAAGTTATGATGCCGAAGAATAAGAAATGTAAAGTTGTAGGCCTGAGCAGATAGGCTTACCAAATGTGTGCAGATGAAGAGGAACCATAGCGAAATAGAATATGTAGGCCTTACATTTTTTTGTTATTTCGTATGTCTGGAAAACAGACCATCATAAATATGTAACACTTGTGTACTCGGGATTTTTTTAAGGTGTATTCCTTTTTTAGGGGTGCTGTAATGTTTAATGAGCGCACACTTTAGAAATTAACGAGTGAGCGGAGACAATCACTTTAAGTATAACCAGTTTGGTAGGAAAAATCAGTTGAATAACTATACGGGGGCACGTGCCCCCTCCCCATTCGGCTGGCCAAAAAAAGAGGGAAAAGTGAGAGATAGAGGAAGAAAATGAAACATAAATGAAAAAAGGGAAATTGAAGAAGTTGCTATATCAATGAGTATTTATTTATTTTGGTTTCAAATTTTTAATAGGAAAGTTAAATTAGTTGCTAAATTCCATGCTATCTGTATGTATTTTGTATTCATCCCAATAACTCCCATTACACGGTCATTACAATTACTCACTTGGTCCAAGTAGGAGGATGACAATGATGAAAAAATCAAAAATGTTCCATCCGACTTTCCAGTAGATAGTGAATCCATTATACCATTTAAGCATCAACTCACAGACGAAAATTCCCAAGACAGTGTAGTCAAAGATGAAGAAAAGCCAAGCATACTTCTGAGACTGAATATTAAAAAAATACGTTTCTTAATTACTCGTGAAACTTATTCGGGTTTTTAAAGAAAATTGCAATCGAATTTAAGTCCTAACTCAACACCAATGCATGTTTATGCATAGTGGATTTCTTCTTCCGGCACCATAAATGTAAAAATCGACTTTATTGTTGAATAGAAAACTGCCAAAGAATAAAAAATAAAAAATGATATAAATTTAGGGAAACAGTGGATTTTTTTTAGTTCTACTGTACTTGATGTAGGACCTATTTGGCAAGTAATATGAAAACATTACCAGTAGAAGTTTGCTCAAGAAGATAATTTTCAGAGGAAATGTAAAAAAAAAAAAAGAAGATAAATAGGCCTACCTGCAAAGTGATCTACAACAACTAAATTCATTGTAGATGCTTGTGTAAACAGTGAAAATATGTTCGATTGCCAAATACTAGTATTATGTTCATGACGTTACAATGATAACAAATAAACTAGTGAGATTTGGTAATCAAATTAAATTCAATTTACCTTTAAGAAAGGTATATGTAAGGGACTCGTACCTTAACATTCAAGATTTAACGCTAAAAAATGCAAACAGATCATGTGAGTGTCCTTGTTTGCATAATTATGTAAATATCAATTTAACAGATACAGTTTCATGAAACTTGTAAGAAGTAACAAATGCTGTAAAAAAAATTATGAGGAAAAGGCTTTGGGTCAATCAAGTAAAACTAGTGTTAAAGTACTTTGTGTGAAATATTTGCATTTTCTTACCAGATCTTGGTTGGTCTGTACCCCAATGAGAATAGCGTTTACTATGATACTACCGAGAATGAGACCACGAAACCATTTGTTACCAACCAACTTTCCTACCAGTTCCTTTGAATTGGAGAAAGAATGATTATTATGATTATCACGATGTAGATGGAGTCATGATAGTGAAGAAGGAAGAGAGAAGAAGTTATTCTCTTCCTCCTAATAATCCTCATCTTCTTTCTTCTTTTTCTTCTTCTTCAACTTCTTCTTCTAATTCTAATATCACATTATTGATATTTGATACAATATGGGAAGAATCAAGGGAGTGCAATAATTGATTTTTAGTTTCCCCTAAAGTTTCTAATATGGGATAATTACAAGACGCAGAATACCTTAGCCGCTTGCTAAAGAAGATACTATAAGATGAAAATAATATATGCACGCAGTGATCTACAACAAATTTAGATTTCTTTTATATGTTCCTTAAAATAATTACGTATTGTTTCACAAGTAAAATTGATACTAATTATCGATTTTCATTAATCTTGAGTCTATTTAACACACAAGACTTGCTAGCCTCGATAACCATGTACATGTATTTTTGTCAGCTCTAATTGCCGAATACTTTGTGTGGTACAATTATAAGAAATCACTTTATACATGTAGACTTATATTAGTGAGATTTGGTAAGAATTATTTCAATTCAATAATCGGAACCCCTAATTCGCATTTAGTTCTTGAAAAAATCTGAGAGGGGAATATATATCTCGAGAAATTTTTACAAAAGGGCAAACACAAAGGTTTGCGATGAATTGCAAATATGAAAGAACCGCACTGATTGGTTCCCTGTAAGTATTTTAAACAAATTGCGCCTGCAACGACGATCTTGATTGGTCATTGGTATTTAACGATTGATTGCAAACTTTTGTGTTACGGAGCCATGGAACTACATATTTTAAGTTTGACTTATAACTGAGTGTAATGTGATTTTGACAAATCATGCTTGTACGACCTCACCTGAGACACGACCTCTTCAACCCGTTCATCATCAAGTTCGACGACCTCGTTGAAGTCTTCTACGATCTCGTCGCTTTCAAATAACTCGGCAAAACGTGCCCCGCGTTGTATCTGTATACGAGTTTAGAAAAATCATTCAGATGAACTGTTTAAAGAAGCGCAAATCCTAAAAACATCATTAAGGTAATCTTGCAGTCATTGTAATCGTAAAAATAGAACTTGAAATCTTTTAATTGTTTTGATGGACATTGTTTTTAGCCAATCAACGACAAGGAAAATTGCCAGACGAAACAATGAAACGCTCTACTGGTTCTTCTTTTCATCCTGCCAGCATAGCGCCGTAACCCCCCTCCAGCCCCCCCCCCCAAAAAAAAAATGCACCGTCTAACCCTAAATGACTTGATGGGCCAAAAGCTGATGATTAATGATCAAGGTAAGAAATGATAATTAGGACATAATTTATACTTACAGCATGTGCATCAAATGTAAACAGGCGAGGAACATCGTCTCTGATGTCATAAAAAGAAAAAAAAAATAACATCGAATGCCAGATTGAAAAATTTGATATTTCAAAATGATTTTTAACATGAAATGTTGTTTAAAAGTACTGAATTGATGAGAAAAGAATGAAATTATAATCATAGACCTACGTCTCTAGAATTCATGATTCGCCACTTATCAATATCAGGAGCAGTTTTTATCTACATGTTTATTGTATTAAACAATTTTCCGACATAGCAGTTACATGCTGCTGCCAGATGAGAGGAAATATTCAGAATAAGAGTGAGAAGAAGAACAAGATAAAGAATAAGTATCATAATAATAATAAGAAGAATAATTATGCTCGTAACTGTAATATTTCCATCTATTTTTAAATTTTGTATGACTCCATTGCAGTGGCGTATAGAGGGGGGGGGGGCTTTTTACGACCAAGAAAAAAAGAGAAAAGGAAAGACAGGAGGGTGAAATGTGATATTATTTTCGGAATATCATGTCAAAATCAATCACACAATTGGAGTTTTTAAATAGAAATGTTGATTTTTTTTTGCTCGCTCGCAACTTTGTATAATTTTTGCCCGTATGCCATAATCTGCCCCTCAATTTTTTTGCATGGCTCATTATGCCACTGCTATATTGTGTAAAGTGTTTATACAATTGTAATCTTACCTATGTTTCTTTTTGACATTTGATGCAGGTGTATTGTCATCATCTTCAATCTTTTGAAAAAAAGGAAAGCATCAAATTGAAAAATAAAAACAGACAATACTTAATCCAAGGGTACATGAGCCATGAGATGCTTTGAAAGATGTATGGTCAGTTCCAATGAGAGAAATAGAAACCATTTGATGAAAAATTAATGAAAAAAACGCCAAAATTTTAAGTTGATCTATTTCCTAATTTTGTTTAAAAATGAGAAAGCCGAGAGAGCCGGCCGTGATTATCATACCATCATTCATTCTGTAATAGTCCGACATTCTAAGGGCGGAGCCGTAGGCTGCTCTTTTTTTAGCATGGAGAGGTGCACATCCTGCCGGGACATCCTGGCCTGGGAGTTATAACTAAAGTGGTATGGTGGTGCAGAGGGCAGACGTTTTGGTGGCACCATTGGCATTGTCATTGGTTTTTCAATCTGATGTCATGACAGGCCATAGTTTTTCACAAAAAATAATATTTTTCCACAAAATTTGGTGAGATCTTTGACATAATTACTCTTGTCCATAGTCTCGATCTATCTCATAATCTACATAAATTTAAGTTAAAGGAACAATATTCTGAAACTTTTGTGATATGAAAGAAATTAATCTTTGTTAATCGTAGCAGACATGCCCCCCCTCCCTCCTTCATACATTACCTAGGCCTACCTTCTTAAAGGCTCCTCTTGCATATTCGACCTGTTGGGAAGTGCGCCGCACCCTGCCCATCGGGCGTTGAAAATTCTCACCCTCGATTTCAACACCTTTCTCGTTTGTCGCCTCATCGCCCGTCATTGTGGAGGATTAGAAAACTCAGGATGAGGGAAGAAAGTGATAAGGATTTTGGTGAAGAAGACGATAGTGATCAGGGTTACGAATAGCGGCTAGTATTGCTCCAGTTTCGAAGGAGTGCTTAACGTTTGACCTCCTATTTCATTGGTCTAAATCTCAAATCTTACTATTTCCGTAGAACAAGATTATGTGACGTCACGATGACGATTTTAAAACAATTCCCTCTCAAATTTCATATCAATAGTCTATTTCATGAATTATCATTGCGGTATGGTTATGCGAATGCGTATCAAAGATTACAACGCGTGCGTCATAAATTTGGCGCGCAAAAATCAACACTTTTGAAGCGTCGTTATGGTTAAGTTCACTCACTAACCTAGATTAGGTCAGTGGGTTCAAATTGTGTCCCATTTTCTTTCAGAGCAGCTTTTCGTTTGATTATAGATTTGACATTTCTTGGTTTGTTTTTATCATTTTGTTGAACGAACTAATATTTATGTAAAAATATTCTGATAATATGAATTATTCTTGGTTAATTATAAAACGTCTTACCACCGAACACTAACCCTTCTATTCTACCTTAATCATTCCTTACCTGGGAATTATGGACTATTTATTGCATGGGGCTATGCATCAATTTGACAAATTTATAGATAATTATTTAATTTTTTTAAGCCATTCGTATAATCAATCATGCAAATTTCCTGGCATACACAAGTAATTTTATTTAGTGGTTTAAAATTAAAGAATTGTGTATACTTTTCAGCTTGGACAGAAAAAGCTTAGCACTATAAGCAAAGCCTATAATATGCAAACTCTTTTCATTTACCACTGAATAGAACGGAAGTTTTACATATGGTGAGACTACCACATATCGACCACCTCTTTTGAAACCGACCACCTTGTGCGCGTTAAAATTATTGCGTATTGCAAACGATACGCGCGGGAGAGTAGGCGCAGTGTCCATAGAAACTGTAAGAATCAATTTTACGAGAAAAAAAGAAGCAACAAAAAGTAGAAATTTAGTAGAATTAATCAAAATTGTATTGACCAAACCCAAGCCCCGCTGAAAAACCAAGAAATCCGATAGGAAACGGCTTTATAACAAATATTCGTCGTCAATCGTCGAATCATGCGCCGGAGCTCGCAGTGGAAGTAGTGAGGCGATCATTTAGCATGTTGACGTCATAGAACTGATTTGAAAGAGTAAAAATATTTCGCCACCGCGACAAGAATCGACCGTAAACTTAGCGTATCGCGGGTGGTCGGTTTCAAAAGACGGGTGCAAATGAGCAAATGTAAAATCGTCGCATTCGTTGTTCGTCGATATATACGCAGCTTGAATCGGAGTCGCCGAGCGAAACATGGAATTCTGATCTACTCCATTTTCTGCACAAATGAGACGAAAACTGGGTAAAATTGATGAATATTTTCGCAGATACGATGCTTAGAAAATTAGATGGTCGATAAGGGGTAGTTCCAACCATACTAGTCCTTGATTTAGGTTTAGAGATGTCTCTTGCTTCATACTCTAAGTTCTCTCCACTCGGTATCCGTCTCCATCATTCCGCCGTCCATCACACTCTAAAACCAAACCAGTCAAAAGTGACTAGTTAAAAAGGGTCATCTGGGTGCAACTGTTATTCTCTGTTATTCAAGTCAAATTTGACTATTTTCTATAGTCGTATATTAATAGAACAGAGATATCTGACCGGAATATAATTCATGTAAGAAATATTATTAACATTTCCGACATGAATTATAATATTATTATAATCAGTGATTGTCATATCAGTTGAACCCATCTGACTAATGGTCTAGTCAATTTGACTGATTTATTTTAAGAGTGCAGGGGTGGTATTCTGAGGTCATTTTATCTTTAAAATATTTTATTTTATCTCTTAAAATGAAATTGGTATTCTGAGATGAGATTTTATCTCTCAAGCTCAGATAAAGTTTAGATTTTATCTTGCGTATAAATTTTATCTTGCGTATCTACAGATGATATACGCAACAGAACAATGCCTGCGTACACATACCCATCGCGTATCTGGCCATTGCAACGCAGATGATGTGCTTGCGCCCATGTTACTTTGAAGAAAAAATAAAATAAACTTAAAAGAGGGTAGAGGCTATTTTATCTCTGCGACGTTGATTTCACCAATATTTCTAGGTGAATTAACACCAAATGGTGACATGAAAATGAAGAAAAATTATATATTTATTGAGATAACACCTTAACGTTGTTCCTGTACAATCAGAGAGTATTTCATAAGACTTTTCTTGACTAATATTGTCTTTGAAATGATGCTTGAAAAGATGCGATAAAGACTTCGAAAAAAGATGAGAGTATTGTCCTTTTTGTTAAAAAGAAATCTCCGTAAAGACGCGTAAGCGTATAGTGCAAGCGTATTTGAAGTCAATAAATTGACGCAATCTCACCCCTTTGCCACACCTCCTGGCGGAATGGATTTTAATTGGTTGAGTGATATGAGAGAGCTATAAAAGCGCGTTTCTAATTGGATATTGATAAAAAATAGGTGTGTCTTACAGAGATAAAATGGTTCTCAGAATACCAATTCGGAGAGATTTTAAGGGTATTTAATCTCACTGATTTTAACGGAGATAAAATATTTTATTTTATCTGAGATAAAATGGATCTCAGAATACCACCCCAGTTCTTTGAGGATTGGTCATAATTTTTAGACGTAGGCCTCATCTGCCTTATTTCATTCATTTGCACAAAGGCCTAATGCTTTATTATTGTTATGTCTGCGGGTGCAATTTTTATGGTTAATTTGATTCATTTTTTCCACGTGTGTTATCCTTTGTTAATGTTAATTTCCCATTTATGTCATTGATGAATTGAAATTGAATTGAATTTATGGTAACTGCTATGACCCGACCACAATATGAAATGATAATGATAGGCCTATTCGCACGATATTGACTTGCCTATCTAAAAACAACCCACATTTCATTTAGCTATATACGGTAGATATAGAGTTCTTGTATAGATTTTGTTTAAAAATGAGATATAGATTGGCCAAGTAAACCATATAGGCCCACCTTGGAAAGATGTTGCAAGCGCAAGCACAATTTTGTGGATCCACAGGGCACACAGAAAAAATGTGCCCTCCAGGGGCGGATCCATCTTCGGTCTTTATTTTATACCCGATGGGCCGCTGATTGTGTTTTAAATGAGTAGTCCTTATAATGTAAATACCAAAGGGCTTAAATAAACTTACGCTTAATATATAGATAAAATAGATCCATCTCACATACGGCCAAATAGATAATGCGAGCGCAAAGCGCGAGCTCAAGTTTAGGAGTTTTTCATTGCATTTAGACAGGAGACTTTAACATTCTGAGTATTCTTTATAAGCATGAACATGATACGTATCAAACTAAGCAATCTACCTTTTTTTAAATAAATGTCATGAAAACGACCTGTTAAAGATATCTTGAATGGCTAGTGAAGAGGATACATAAACTTTCATATTTTATCTGAGAGATAAAGTTATCTCAGAATACCAATTTCAAGATAAGATTAAAAACAAAATAAAGATAATATGGCCTCAGAATACCACCACCCCGTGTATACGTTGCAGTGTTCTTAAAGCTCCCCCATCACCACACCCACACCCACACATGGTTAAAATATCTATAAAAACAACACTCAATCTGAATGCACCAGCATACCCAGGGTAGCTATAGCGTGTCACCAACATTTTTGTCCGACGTGTCAGAGCTGACAATTTTCCTTGAATGCTTGACAAGCACTGTACTAGGTTAACTGTCATGACTGTAGGATGAAAAACACTTTGTCTGATAAAAATCAATGTCCCATATGTCCTACTATGAAACGCTTTCCAAGAGAGAGAAAGAGAGAGAAAGGGTAGAGTACCTAATAAAGGGGGCATAATATCACCCTCATCCATTCCCTTTACAACCATGCATGTAACCCCTTACATCCACCAGTCAAGCTCTTTGCCATCATCACATCCTGACTCCCATGAACACAACTAAGGGGGTGTTGCAAGAAAATATTTGCAATCAATCGCAAATATTATGTTACAATTTTACAATTGACTGATCACGTTTCAGCTATAGCAAATCAGATTACACTCCTTGTTTCACGGAGCAGATTAGCAATCAATCGCAAATTTGCAATTAATTGCACGGCATATGCTTGATTTCAGGAACGAAAATACACTTGCAATCGATCGCAATTAAGTTTCTTGCAACGCCCCTTAAGTCTATCAGAGAATATTACAAAAAAAATGCAACTCGTCACTCATGAATACACTTGTTTTTAATTTAATAAACAATGAAATTCACTCAGTAAAGTTAAATCCATACTAATCGTATGGATTTATCACATATCCCTCATTTCTAAGATCCACATGACTCACATGGCATCCCACTTACTGGAAGGCTAATTCCTGCGCAATCTAATTTCCATACTGCACTTTAAATTATACGCTGTTTAAAATTTTAAGCATGTTGTTTAAGCCCGTCACTCTAACTACTGTTTCAACTTTTTAAACAACTGTTTAAACTTTAACTTTTAACTTCAACTATTTAAAAAATTATAAAAAAAAGTTTAAACAAATTGTTGTTAGAGTGACAGACTTAAACAACGTGATGTGAGCAGTGCTTGCCTAAGCATGAATAATTTTACGATTCTTGTGTCATTTTTATATTTGGTTTGGTTTTATCAACCATATAAAAATAAAAACAATGAATATATAAAAATGTTTAATAGAATATGAGAATGTTAACCTAATATAAAATTAAGACAAAATAAAGACAAGGATAGATAACTATATTAAAATCAATGATATATTAGCTCTGGTCTTCTTCGAGACTTTTCCTTCCTATCACATCATGAGCTAATTATACATAATACGTTTTCCACGATATAGGACATCAAAAGTGTTTTAAAAATTGTTTTGAAACGGGCAATAGGTATAGGTTCGCAATCGTTCGAACTTCAAAATTCACTCAGTGAGTGGTCTGTTACTGTAACACCCACATGGTCGCTAACTTCATTGTCACTGTCTTACACAACAGTTCGCAAAGGCTTGTGACTGTTTTGGAAACTCTTTCAACTGTTCGAAATAAATGTTGAAGAAGTTCAACATTAGAGACAAGAAGTGAGACTGCCACGGGGCGTTCCGGTACCGCTTTTTTAAAGCAAGGGAAAATCATTTGAATTTTCATCGAATCTGAATTTTACAAACATTTCACTTCAATCATGTAATCAATACCACATACATGGTAAGCATATTATCACTATCTCATTCATTCACAAGTATTGTAAAACCTGTTGGAGATATAGTTAGATCATAAGGATAACTCAAGTATAATAAAATGCCATTCATAGTCACGTCAAATAAAACATCAATATAAACCAACCAATGTTTTAACAAAGTACAAATCTTTGTTTTTTTCTAAGGAGAAGACGCATAACGACTTTGAAAATGGACGGAAAATGCTAAGAGGGTGGGGTGGATGAACATGCAGAAATCACAATTCGATGGTCATTTTCATGTTTTTGTACAACATGGTCCATGATAAATACTTATTCATACATCGAATACATGGATACATGAGAATTTATTAGATCTCATCTCCCTCTCGCCTCCCCTTCACACACGCACCGCACATCTTCACATCTCTCTCATACAGCGCGTAACAAAATGAATACATTAATGAATTTTCCAAGTTGACCTTTGTCATTGCGCTGATGTGCGTATTGTCTAGTACACGTACAAAACCACAGTTGATGAGGGAGCATCGTACGAAATTAATATTAATGAAGGCTTATTTTAGCTTCTAATGGATTAAACAAAATGGCGGTAGCTTCGGGGGCCTGCACACAGCCCCTTAAGGCCACCGCACACCTTACGACTGTTCGCGATCCGATTTTGGAACAAATCACATTTTGCTAATTTTCTGAAAATGTGAATGGAACATATCATTTTATTTGAGGTTAAAATCAATTGAAAGAATACTAATATAACCATTTTGAAAGATTGCAAGCTTTTATATTGTAGTAAAGGCCAAATTACTTTCAGATCGTAGCCAATCGTACGACTGCTATGACGTCATTACGACTAGATATTAAATTTGCTTTTATTCAAAGAAGGATCATAGCATAGTCACAGATTTGAACATGGGTATTCGTACGATAATTTAGAACATTACACAGTAAGATATTGCATGCCTCAATATCAGCATGAAATTCTACAACATTATCATGATTATTCTGAAATCGGGTCGCAGACCAATCGTAAGGTGTGCGGTCGCCTTTACACCCACATACAATGTTCCTCCATTGTGATGCCCACATCAGCATCAGCAATATTCTGAACAGAAGGTATATATATAGGCCCTATGTCTTCTGGTCGCTTCTTCTTAGGTAATTAAGCCTACAGATGAAACAACATTGTCTCTTGCTCTCTCGTTCTTGCTCCCGATTATATCTCTCCCCTTTCTCTCTACATCTACCTACAACTCCTTAGTCTCTCTATTACTGTCTCTTCCTATATCTCTTTGCCTCTCTTCTAATCTGTGTCTTGCCCTCTGTTCTCTCTCTCTCCCTCTCTCTCTGTATCCCTTTCCCTTTGGTTCTTATATTGCAATTCATCTTGTCTCATCAAAAATAGGAAACAAACATGATGCTAAGAACAGATGAATCTTGACAAACATTGTGGTAGAATCTTAGAGAGATGAAAACAAAAGGAAATAATCTATAACTGTAGAGGGAACAGATCTATTGTTGCATCCTGGATAAGAAAGGTTGCTGCCACACATGATGTAGTACAGGTATGGAGATGGCGCTGTCCATAGGTGGCTGTGACATAGTGACTTTAAATACTCCAGTAATACACAGTCTCTAGTAGGTCTTTGGTCCAATATAGACCACATCACTTCAACTTTCCTCGCTCTTATCCTCGGCAATATTGCTAGTCATTTCCTCTTTATTTTCAGAATCGTCCGACGATGGTGTACCAATGTTCTCTGGATGTGATATCGTGGCCTTTGAAGAACCTTTATCGCTTTCGGTGCTTTCACTTGACTTCAGATCACTATTTGATGCTGTAGAACGTTCTTCCACCTAAAATATGAGAAAAGGACATTGATATCACATTCATTTCCTTGCTCAATGTTAAAAGGGACTAAAGGGATTGCAGTCATATAGGGAGAAAGGGTTGCTGGACAATGACACGGTAAATTTAACTTATCTTAGAAACGAAATGATAGGTGGTAGGAGATGCACCAAATTTTTGATTGCTTTTTCTCTGTCTGTTATTTCATATTACTTTGCTTTGAACTATCTTCAAGATCTAGAAATCTATAATGTAATGTCCAATAAGAGTTTCAGCCCTTCCCCACCATAATACTCAGTTGCAGAGTCACTGGCGAAAATGGCTCCGCTAGATCATTGATCCAAGATCGACCATAATCAACTCACCCCAACCTCGGGAGGCATTCGATCTTGAGACTGAGACGTTCCTGTGCTCACTCCATCTTTTTCAATTTTCAAGGACTTCCCTGATCCTCCTAGGTCTGTCTTGCTTCTGGGTTTGCTGGTATCTCTAGAGAAACGCCTTGAGTAGTATGGTTGGCTGGTAGTAGCTTTGCTAGTCGGGATCAGCCGTGCTGCATCTTTAAGAAGACCAGAGAGGCTCCCACGACGGGTAGAAATAAGTTTATGCTGTTCAAGTTCCAAAAGATTGGAAAGGATGTCTCCCCTTTTCTGCATTTTTTTTTTAATACAAAAGGATTTGAATTTAGGACTATCAATGAAAGCCGTTAAAATGAAACATGTACCAGTCTGTATCAAACCTTGCAATCCGCTAAGCTTATACTTGTTTTCCTCATCCTCCTCACCCTTCTTTTTCTTCCTTTTCTTTGTCTTCTTCTTCTTCTTTTTTTTTCTTCTTCTTCTTCGTTCTTCCTTCTCCTGCTCCTTATCCTCCTCAGCCCCCCTTCTTCTTCATCGTCGATCGTTCATGAAGCTGGACATAGTTGACCCCCCCATCGCTTTTAATACTAACTTTGTGCTTGAAATATTGGATTTCACCAGTCTACTTATTAATGACCAGTAGACTGTAGGGGAAGGCGGGGTAAGTTGAGCATAGGGGCAAGTTGAGCCACCAGCCCCAGGCCAATAATGAATGAGTCAGACATTGTGGTGGTGTCATGTATTGATAACCCATAGCATAACCCCTAACCCCACCACATTGTTTTCAACTTTGAAACAAAAAGTAGTTTTTTAGAGGGAAAAATATGAATTTCAGCCAAAAAAGTAAAAAAGAGTGTGAAATAGATAAGTGCTTTACAAACACACACATCTTTGAATATGATAAAGACATGATAACAACATTATTAGTACAGGTATGGATCTTCATTCTTGTCATAGTCTTTTATATGATGGATGCATAATAAATGTGTGGATACAAAATTATCGCACTAAGTTCGGACTGGGGTAAGTTGAGCCAAACAGCATGGGGCAAGTTGAGCCATGGTAATTCCTATGGTAATGTATCTTAAAAAACAAACAAACCATAAAAATCGATTGAAATGCTGGCTGAAAGGAGCAAATTTACATGACTGCACTTTTCCTTTTAAAGGATGTTAGTATTTATAGAGAATTAGCAAGTGAAAAGACTTTAAACAAAAAATTGACATGCTGGTTCTCCCCTCATACATTTTGTACATAGTTTTTGTGGCTCAACTTACCCCAGAAGGTGGCTCAAACTTACCCCATATATGGGGCAAGTTGAGCCATTTGACATCGTTTTTTTCAAAGGTCACGATGACTTTCAGTGTGGGGATAGAAGTTTTATATATAGGTGGAAAATATTTCAGAAGAATTAAATTTCAAGGCAAGGTACTTATTTCGACAAGATTATTAATCATATCAATTCTAACATGCAAAAAGCAAAAACTGTCACAACTTACCCCGCCTTCCCCTATACATATCTGATTATTACTGTCAATCATTCCTAGTTATATGTTAACATCAAATATCTTCTGCATTTCATTATTATTTTACAGAAATTTCGCCAAACATTGGGTTAGATTATACTTTGTGCAATTTGTTTTCTAAGTTGATATTTGTACGCAGTGCTACATGTGGGGGCATATGCTTCCGAGCAACAGCTATTTATTATGCTTTTATCACCCCTGACCAGCATGTAGCACTGCTCCATTCTGTATTGTTTGTTTTTACCATGTATAATGGCATCTATGTTTGTATCATGAATTGGTCAAATGAATAATAATAATAATAATAATAATAATAATTTATCTTTATTCTCCCTTCTCCTCTTACCCCAATAGTTTTAAAGTCTATAGTTTCTGGAGCTGCTGCTTCGGATGGTTGGCGCGATGATAACTTCGAGTCAATACCATCTCCGTCGTCGATTTCGTTCAATTCCCAGATTAGTCGAAAAATCTGAAAACCGTGAAACGGACATAATGAATTAGAATATTTTTAGGGTCATCAAATTATTGTTTTCATGATGTTTGCTAAATTTATTGAAATGATGAATAATGTTTCTCATGTACACAGTCATCGAAGTGCATAAATCATGAGTTTATGGCGCTAACTTTGATTAACATGTTGCTATTTTCTTGTCTCCAGTCGCCAAATACTATGCATTATCTTAAAATGATAGGAAAATATCACGGAACATTCATTGTAATAAATCTAATTAATTTCAATATAATTCAATTCGAATACCATGTTGTAATAACTGCAAACTGATGTTTGGTGATGGTAGTATAATGATATCTAGTAGTTAATTAAAATTAAAAAATTCTCACATCATTCGTACCCATTAATTTTCCAGCAACAAAATTTAATACAAAATGATTGCTTAGGTTACTTTCGACGGCCTCTCGTAATAGCTTGTACAAACTCTAAACTCGAGAGGATAGATCACAGCAATAATGTGCATTTTTAATACAAAATTAACATGTCTACTATGTCGTACAAACCTTGTCGAGGTCATCTCTGATCGTCTTATATTCAGCAAGGTTATCTTCAAGAGCTGAGATGAGGACAATATAGCTCTGAAACTTCTCTGTCGTCAGATACTTGAAATCCTGCAGAAAATCATGCAGTGTACCAGAAATTCAAGTTTGTAAACTACTATACTCCACTACGTATATACACATAAACATGAACTGGAATTAAGGAGGGCCAGCAGTGAGGGAGTGGAGCAATCGAGCACTACCCCCCCCCCCCGTCTGAGACCTCTATCTTTCTCCCTAAAGAGTGTGGTAGGTTAAAGATTTGTGTCGAGACGTGAAAGTGAGAGAAATTGTCCAAAGCGCGCCAATAAATGAAAATTCATATTTACAATAACATTTCATCGCCAAGTTTCATGGTTTAGTACTTTTCAATTCCTTTAGAAACATAACTGCGTATTATGTTTTTGAAAATTATTGTCAAAATCATTGGGGAGTGATCGCCCTCCCCTCCCCCGATCAACGCCTCTGCCCCTTAAATTTGTATCCGTCTACACCGTTCATGTAATTCTTTATCCATGTGACACTGTGAAGTTTTTCCCCCTTTTCTGTTATCATTAGTTATTCGTATCCCCCCAAAAAAAAATCCATTGCTAGTTCTGTCAAGGAAAGAAGGTACAATCTCGGGAAAGCCTGGATGACCATAGATCCAGTCTAGGCCCTAAGATCAGTGAATTAGTTTGCTTACCCCAAAGTGTAGCGGCTTCTGAGTACTCAAGTCTGTTTTTTCTAAGACCTCTCCAACGCTTGTGACCGGTACTTCTTTGTCAATATCTTGGTTGAATCAAATGGAAGGGAAATTGTAGAGATAGAAAAGTAACATATCATCAGAAATGTTCTTTCTATGGACTTCTGGAGCAAAAGGGCCCTGAGATCGAACCTCATGATAGAGGAAATTGCCCCATTGCCACTTTGCAGAGAAGCCTCCGATACCATCGCCATCCTTCTCATCCCCATCATCATCATGACCATCATCCTCATTATCAGTATCATTGATATTGTCATAATCATCATTATCATCATCATCATCATTATGTAGTAGGTTTCACCAGGGATATCCCTGGTTTCACGGTACACCATATATCTTTCTTGGGCAAGTGTTGGTCCTGAAAAGGACCACCCAACACCCAATCTACATGGTGTACCGTGAAACCTACTACACGATTCTTCTTCGCCATGGAAACCTTCAGAAGTTACATCATCATCATCACCAAAACCACCGCCATCATCATCATCGTCACCATGACCATCATCCTCATTGTCAGTAACATTACCATCAACATCATCATCATCATCATCACCATCATCACCACCACCATCATCATGACCATCATCCTCATTATCAGTATCATTACCATTGTCATCATCATTATAACATCATTCGACATCGTTCAATATCAATGCCATTCATCATCATCATCATTATCATCATCATCACCATCATTTTGATGTATCATAAAAACCAATATGCTTACCGGGTTCATCTTCTTTTTGGACGTTCCTCGTGGTTAAGACATCTTCTCTCATTTTGTTCTCATGTTTTACCTCTTTGACGGCTTTGTCCTGTAATACGAGCAGGGATACGAGAGTGGTATTCCGTAATTTATTCAGGGAGAGTGTGAGGGGGTGGTTCTCATTCGACAAAATAGCAAATTACATTGGGAGAATCATCAAACATGCACAAAATGCTTCGAAATGCATTGCTCAGAAACTGCATTATCAATGTTCATTTTCTTTCTTTCTGCCACGGTCCCTCTTGGGTGTACTATGTGGTCATTTTATCTTTTGAAATGAATTCGTTATTCTGAGAATACATATTTATCTCTTCGATTAAATATATTTTGTTTTTGTCCACGCCGCAGTCTGTCGCGTATCGTCTGCACAAATTTATTATCGCACATAATATTTCGCGATCGAGCCGATTTTCCTCGAGGTTGCAGGGTCGAAGGCTGAGATCATAAAGGGTGGGTGGTTGGTGGCGGAATCAGCCACCAGCATTGGCGGCGGAGCAGATGATTATCTTTTGTGTTGGGGGGCGCAACAATAGCCGTCCCCCCATCACAAAAGATAATCCTCTGTTCCGTCGCCAATGGCACCAGACTTCTTAGGCTTCAAAATAAATAGCCTAGTATTTTTAGGGTAAGAACAAAAGAACAGGGCGTTCTCCCCCTAAATCTGCGCCTAAAAGGGATGGATATTCATTAGGTGGGCTGATGATGTAACATCTCTACTTGTTCTTTTGTATTTTGTTATATGAAATTAGGTTTTCAATTTTTTCCTCCAAGAACTATAAAAATTGGATTGACAACTGATTTAGTGCAATAGATATTGATTGCTGCAACTTATTTCATTATAAGGGAGATATATCATTCACACAAGTATGAAATAATGAAAAAATAGGATTTAATGTAATAACATAAGAAAATGGAAAGTGAAGATGTGACATCATCAGCCCACCTAATGAATATTCATGACGACTGTTTTCACAAAATATTGCTGAACTTTAAACTTCAAGAACTTTCTTATTTGTTATCCAAGTTTTATGAAATTTTCGGCATTTTGCTCAGTGAATTTTACTCCATGTGTTAAGATATAAATATATTCAGCCCGGACCATCCCTTTAATATATATATATTTTCTGAATTTATTTTTCTTATTGTATGGGCAAACACCCGAAGGGGGGGGGGTATTTTATCGAAAACACAATTATATCATTTATCAGTCAATTTTTGTGTTTTGTATTTACCAAATTTGTGACGACCACGGCAACGACAAGGTTGGCAAAGACGAATGCCCCGATAGTGATGGCTAATATGAAGTATATAGCTCCCATCAAGTAGTGATCAGATTTCTGGAATAAACATTTGGGATATAGAACCGTCAAAGAGTAATCTTTGTTTAAAGTTATAATGCTTTTTAACAATATCACCCAAGCTTCAAGCTTGAGTGAAACCGTTCCTCATTTCTTTTTAAAAAGTCCAGATGAATAGATTTATCTTTCTAACGCAATTTGTATTTTCTTTCTAGAAGAATCAAAACATACATCAGTTTCAACTTCAAGCTTATTTTCGAAGACCTTTGTGTGTTCCATCATGCAATGAACAATTATATTCACAGATGATATGCAGTGTTTATAATTATTACAATTAACTCTGTACTTGCAGTATGATCATGAATGATGTGAACACACTTAAAACAATGAATATATAGATTAATTAATAAATAAATAAATGAATTAATTAATTAATAAATAGATCAAATATTAAAAGAAAAAAAATAATATCTTATAAACTGCAGATAAAGAGTAGGCGAACACTTTATGAGAAGGAAAATTGAAGAGACAACTATTAACGAAGAAATTTCCTAAATAAAATCTATCATTTTTTTTACCGCGGCACTACCCTACAATAACCTATTTTTTTTAAATGATATTGAAAAGAAGCTTCCAAATAGAATACTTCGTTCTTTAATAGTTATCACTATTTGAAATGTCAACGTGTCAAAATGATGCCAATATTCCTACCTTAAATCTATCAAATATCCCCATCCAACCATCTTGAGTTACGCAGATGAAGAGAGAAAACATGGCTGCCAAAGAAAATAACAGTTAATGTTAATGAACGATGAAAAGTTTCTCTATCATATTATCAATATTTAAAAATTTCTTGTTCACTTATTGCCTGTACCTCCTCCCCCCAAAAAAAAATGAGTCATGCAGTCAAGATAACATTCAAGTGTAACGAAGTTGACCAGATTATTATTACAACATTACCATGTCTACATAAAAGATGCATACTATACCGTATACAGTTCACGCAAAATAATAAATGATAATAACAAATAATGTAAAAAAAATTATTATCAATTATTGTAAAATACCAATCGAACATCTATTTGAATCTGGTAGATTGACAATAATTACATTGTAAAAATAATAAAATTAAAAAAAAGAAACGCTATGGCAGATTTTACAGAGTCACATGTACTCTCATGATTGTGTTGAAATATGGATTTCGAACAGAACACCAAATAGTGTTGAAGTGAATTATGATAACACTAATGTGTGTTTAATTATGAACAACAAGGATTTAACTTTGGTGTAAAATGCTTGATGTGATACTCTGGAACACCGAATAGTGTTAGTTCAAATTGTATTTGCAGTGTACAGTGTACATGACTCACCCGTCTGAAGATTCCCGAAGAAAGCTGGAAAATCATCACCAAAGAGATACACGCCCACCACACTAAAAACAACCATGAGGATGAGAAGCAGAAATGCGATGTTCGACATGTCTGTCAGAGCAACAACAAAACAGACAAGAAAAAAAAAGGAAATCTATCTTAAGAATGAATGTTTTTATACGAAAAAAACATAAAAATAATAAATGGAAGATTCTGCAAAAATCAATCGAATCTGATTGTGGTTCATCAGCATATTAGCCAAATAAACTTTATTATTCACGAGCACGGTGAAACATATCCATGGGGCACATTTCCGGAAGCGTTGTATTATGCAACCAGAATTCAGCCAATCAAACGCTTGTATTCAGAACTTACTCTCGATTTTCAATTGCGTATAAACTCTGTATGCAAACGTGATACAGATGTAAGAATAGACAGACATCTCATCAAAGATTATGTATATATGTATCATTCATTTCAATATTAATTTTTTAGACCCTTTTTAGTTAATCAATTGCATTTTTTAATTCAATTTTGTCATACTTTGATACTAACCTGGGATTGATTGAAATATCGTTTGCACCACAACAGAAAGACCGGCTAAGGCACTCACACTGATATTAAACAAAAATAAATGAAAATAAATAAGTGCTTGCTTATGGTGCGCATGAAATTTCAGAAATTATCATTATCTTAAATCATGGAACTTTACCTGTCTTATGCTACATGTCGATAAATATGAACATATACTGACTAATGCAATCTGATTAAATTTTATTTTTCAACTTCAGAGGACGCCTACTTAACAGTTTAGAACACAAAAATTATTTAATTTGTCAACATTGATCATAAGATTCTGCATGAGCTGAGAGAAGGAGAACAAATAGAAGGAAGGTAGCGTATATAAAAAAAATGTTTGAACGGTTAACATTGTTAATAGATAAAGAGACAAAATATCATTATACTCTTACATACATGACTATATTACGCCAGCTAGATGTAGACCACCACCCCCACCCCCACCCCAATCCAACCACCCTAATCATAATGATTAAGGATCTGGGGAGTGTTTCATCAATATTTTCATCCGACAAGTTGTCAGATCTGACATCTTTCCTTGATTCTGATTGGCTGAGAGGCACTGTTCCTATGGTAACTGTCGGATAAAATGGGACTTGTCGGATAAAACGTCCGACAAGTCCTTTCATGAAACGCCCCCTGTTTAGATTGACATACCTTCTGAGACTTCTGAAAGCCCTAAGTACCCTCAGAATTCTCAAGATGCGACTGCTTCCTAAGAATTTGAGAGCTGTAAAAGTAAAACAGTGATTTCAAAAAAGTTAATAGGGAATGAGACGGAGACGAAAAAAGGGTGTGGTGGTTGCTGTGGTGCTAGTGGTGATGCTATGGGGCGATGGTAGTGTTTATGGGGGTGACGATGATGGTGGTGGTCATGGTGGTGGTGGTGGTGGTGGTGGTGGTGATGATGATGATGATGGTGGTGATGGTGATACTGATGGTGGTGGTGATGGTGATGATGATGGTGGTGATGGTGATGATGATGGTGGTGGTGGTGGTGATGATGACGATGATGATGACGATGAGGATGGTAATGGTGACGATGATAATGATGATGACGGATAGTGGCAGTTGTGATGATGGTGATGATGATGATGGTGGTGGTGGTGATGATAATGATGACTAGGATATGTAAAGATGAAAGCAGATGAAATATACGAAACAAGAAGAAGAGGAAGGTCGAAAATATATAACGTAGGCTCTAAGAGGTAATAATACTTGATTTCAATTTAAATTAATTGATCTATAAAAAAAAAACGCATATCAGCAAATTAACCAAAGGTCTGGTATATTTGACTATTTACAAAATAATAATCTACTGATTACACCGTAATATATATGATTATAGAAATTAAGGCTTCATCCCGCATTTTCGTTCCCAGTTACCATGGTAGTTTTACTCACTTGGTCCAAGTAAGAGGATGACAATGATGAAAAAATCCAGAATATTCCATCCAATCTTCCAGTAGATGGTGAACCCATTATACCATTTGAGAATCAACTCACACACAAAGATACTCAAGACAGTGTAGTCGAAGATGAAGAAAAGCCAGGCATACTTCTGAGACTGAAAAAATGAATTTTTAAAGAGTCATATTTTTTTGGAATTACACTTGAAAGGGCCGTGGTGTAGTGGTTCTGACTCTCGGCTTTTAATTGAAGGGTCGTGTGTTCAAATCCCAACGCAGCAAAAAGTTAATCCACACCTTGCTCTCTCCACCCAGGTGCTAAATGGGTGATTTCAAGTTCAGTGTTGACCTTTTGGTGTTGGTGTTGGGTCAATTTTTACACGATTATAACACGAAACATAACATGAAGGTGATCCCAAAAATTCACTCACTAGTTGTTGTGATGTCAATGATGTGATCTGGATCAGTTTTAAAAACTCATAAGTTTTGGAGCTATGGGAAGTAATCCAAATTCCAGCACCAACACTAACACCAAGGCCAACACCAGACTTGAAATCACCAAATGGGTGTTTAAAAGTCATTGTCCAGTACTATATGAGCCTCAGACTGGAATACTCCCCGGGGAGTGGGGGTGTGCATACACTGAGTGATGGAATGAATGATTAAATCTGATGACCGGGGTAAAAATATAAATGTATTAGCGCTTCGATACTACAATGTACATGTATATCTTAAGATGTGTAAAGAAAAATACAATCAATTCAATTCAATTCTTTTATTTCATTTCCATTCAAAACATAATACAAAGTAATATAAAGCAATACAAATCAATTGCAATTTTATAGAAGGGCATTCTTACTTCGTAAAACAGTAAAAATATAATATAGAGCATAAATGGAAATGAGGGGGTCCATATCAATCAATTAAAATTCAATGATAACGAAGTTTTATGAATAATTGATTAATACAGAATAAATTTAAAAACATATACACTGCAATAAGATAAGGAGTTAAGGTTACACCAGCCGTATTTACAAAGGACAATTTGCATGATTAGATTCATTACAAAAGTTATTCTAACACTGTATCATATTCCTGAGGATTTGTTCTTCTCAGAACACGAAATGATATTGTTACACAATAGTATAGATAATAGTATTAATCTATCATTTGAAAATTTCGATTGATAATAATCCGATTTACAACATTTTTTTGCAAAACTCTTCTCTCTTTTTAACAGCTCTCTTTTATTCTGGGTAAACGGTGGTTTAACTTCATTATTTGAGAATACACAAGGCTTTTAGATGTTTGTAAGGAGCACAAAAGTCAACAAATCTATCTATCTATCTATCTATTTATCTAGCCATTGATGTCAAGACCACGTGCAGGTTAAAGAAAAAAAAAGACATTAAAATATCATGCTTTTAATTTATCCATGTTCTCTATTTTTGGGACGGAAGTGATAAAACGGGATTAAATACCAGGCGGGGTCTCTATATTTTTAAACGGGGGGGGGGGGGGTATCTACTGCTAAAGGGTTAACAAATGGTCCGCGCAAGTTTGACATAACTAATAAAACAGGACATATTTAAACATTGCACTTTACAGCGCAATATCGCAAGAGGGATCCTGCTGGAGAAACTCATTTTGTGACAATGTGACTAGCTGGTTCATTGATTCACCACACATGAAGCAGACAAGTCACTTTTCAAATCGTCACAGGGACTTGAATTTTACTTTGAGCGTTTTCTTGAAAGACTTTGAATCGAATAGTCTTACATTTCTTTGTTCCAATGTCAAAGTCCACCTTGTCTCTGTGGCGCAATCGGTTAGCGCGTTCGGCTGTTAACCGAAAGGTTGGTGGTTCAAGCCCACCCAGGGACGTTCGTTTTTTTTAATATAATATTATATATTTCATTCTTGACCCTCATCCCACTCTTTGTGTTTTTAAATGTTCAAATGTGTCAGCATTTGCCCCATCATTTCTTTGTTACTTGCGTTTTCATTCGTTCTTAGTATTTTACATAGTATATATTACTTTGACAAACAGCATCTTTTTATGACAGGGGTCTCATGTTTTGTACAGAAAACAAAGAGAGATTTATCATTTTCAAAATAACAAGCTCCCATTTTGAGATAATATGAATCTTAGTAGTGTAATATTTAGTTTTCCAATTTCTCGCATCTTGTCTCTGTGGCGCAATCGGTTAGCGCGTTCGGCTGTTAACATGGTTAACCGAAAGGTTGGTGGTTCAAGCCCACCCAGGGACGTATGGCTATAGTTTTTATTACTTTTCTCGCCATCGTACTCATAGGCGGCGATTTATGAGATTTTTTCCATCGGGAAGGAGGGGGAGAGGACGGGACTACCCTCTCCAATAAGCTTCTATACAAAGTTTGACAATCTAAGTGGAACGTCCCTTCATTCTTAATTCTTCGCATTAATATTTTTCATATTTTCATTTTTTTGAAAAATATAAGATATGCCTGTTAAAACAAAGACTGTCACTTTAAAAGATCGAAATTTATGAAAATCATTTAGAACCTCAAGTCTTTAGCAAGTAAGTGGCATGAGTCCCACTTATTTTACCAAACTAGTCAAATATTAAAACTAAATGCAGGAGTCACATCGAAGTTGTCAGCGAAAACGAATGATAGAAAATACGGTTATAAGCTAAAATAGCATTAGCATGTAAAATAATCTGTGAAGATTTCTTACCAGTTCTTGGTTGGTCTGTGCCCCGATGAGGATAGCATTCGTTACGATTACACCGAGAATGAATCCACGAAACCACATGCTATCCACCAGCTTACCTACCAGCTCCTGTGAAATGAAAAAGATTGTAATGATTATGATGACAGTGGCGGTCAGTGGCGTACCGTGGGTCACGGCATTGGGGGGGCACCAGCAAAAATTCGGGTCACTTAGGGAGCGCGCGAAGCGCGCTCAGTTGTCAGGTATACTGACCTAATAGAGATATTTTAAGGACATGCAGTGCCATCAAACGGATATGTATCTCACTGATTAAATAATGCGAGCGCGAAGCGCGAGCTGAAAATTTTTGATACTGACGGCTAAAAATTGACATTATAAGCGAATTGTTTTGTAATCATGATACTTAACTGTCTCGGTAAACAAACAATGCGAGCGCGAAGCGCGAGCTAAATTTTTTTGTATATATTGACCATAAACAAGGAAATTTTAAGGATTATATTTTAGAATCCATTAAGAGTATAAATATCTCACCATAGTCATCTAATGCTATTGCCATATCCTTTGCTGATTTTTTTTAGAATTACATCTAAACACAGTCATGAAGCACCTTTTGTAGTCATGTAATCATGATTATCATACGCATCATACTAATCAAATACTGCAAGCGCAAAAGCGCGAGATGAAAATTTAGGAAATATAGAACTGAAGAGGGGCATTCTAAGGGTTGTCTGTAGGAATTCTCTAAGACCCTACGTATTTGACTAACCAAATGATGCGAGCGCGAAGCGCGAGCTGAAATTTTTGTATATATTGACCACAAACATGGATATTTTAAGGACTATAGTTACGAATCCATTAAGTCAGAGTATACATATCTCACCATAGTCATCTAATGCGAGTGCCAAGCGCTTGCTGATTTTGTTAGAATTACATCTAAACACATGGAGCACTTTTTGAAGTCATTGTAATCATGATTATTATACGCATCTCACTAATGAAATACTGCGAGCGCGAAGCGCGAGCTGAAAATCTAGGAAATTCAGACATGAAGAGGGGCATTCCAAGGCTTGTTTGTAGGAATTCACTAAGACCCCCACGTATTTCACTAACCAAATGATGCGAGTGCGAAGCGCGAGCTAAATTTTTTTTTTATATTCAGATCAGAAAAACTGACATTTTAAGGACTGATTTTAGGAGTTCATGTAGAGCAAAAATTTCACCAATCCACTAATGCGAACGTTAGCACGGACAGGAAATGTTTTATATTAAGACCTTAAAATAGGGCAATAACTTTCAGTAGTCATGAAAAAGAAGAATATATCACTACTTAAAACAATAATAACTCTAATTGCGAGGAAATATATTATTTTGTTGTATATTGATTTGAAAACGGGAGGCTTTAGTACAGCAGGTTTATATATCTTGTTAAAAAAGTCTATGCGAGCACCAGGAACAATGAAGACACAATTAAGCAAATAATGTTTCATAAAGTTGTGAAAAAATGCTTCTTATGTTATATAACATATTATCACCCGTATCAGACATCTGAGCTGGTCATTTACAAAACCGTATTGGCCTACATTTTCTTAATATCGGGAAGGGTAGGTATATTGTTTGTATTTTCCTCGGTCTCAATGTGCGCATTTACTTTGCATGCAGAGACGACGCAAAATATACCTTTGTATTTTCCCTGGTCTCACATCCGGGCATTTGTGGATGCGTATAAAGAGATACGCTTCATAAGGATCCGCGCACCAACAATATACGTCATAATAAAGACAACACTGGATCCGAGAGCTTGCAAGTACGTCATAATGGTAAAGTGCAGAGACTAGACCGATATTAACATGACACAATAGAACTCTATTTTTAAAAGAAATACCCCCATTATCATGATTTTTGCTCTAGATATCTGATTTGGATGATAATAAAAATATTGACTGGCTCTTCTTTCGGGGAACATCAAATATATTGCCCTTAAAAGACCCATATTGCCCTCGTCTAAAGACTCGGGCCAATATGATTCTTTTGCTGGCAATATATTTGATGTTCCCCTCAAGGCCAGTCAATATTATATAAATATAATATAACACTATGATAAACAACAATTTCTTCTTTCCCCCACTACGTTTCTCTTTCTTTTTCCCTCTTTTTCTCATTTTCCCCGTTTTTTTTTTTTTTGGGGGGGGCAACCGATTGGGGGGGGGCACGTGCCCCCATGCCCCCCCCCGTAGTTACGCCACTGGTGGCGGTGATCAGGAGGAGGAGGGAGAGAGAGATGAAGGGAATGATGATTGTGGTGGTGATGATGGTGATGATGATGATGACGGTGATGATGATGAATGATGTACTTGAATATGATGATGACTATGCTGATGATGATGATGATGAATGATGATGATGTAGTTGAAGATGATGATGACTATGCTGATGATGATGTTAATGACAATGACATTGGTGACTTTGATGATGATGATGATGATAGTGGTGATGATGATAGTGGTGGTGGTGATTGTAGTGTCAAAGTCCATGATGATATATGACGATGTTGATGACGATGCTGATGACGATGAGAATGACAATGCTGACGACGATGTTGATGACGATGCTGATGACGATACTGATGAAGATGACAATGCAGATGATGATGTTGATGACGCTGGCAATGGTGACTTTGATGATAATGATGATAGTGGTGGTTGTAGTGGAAGATTCCATGATGATAACAATGATGATAATGATAAATGATGATGAAAGATGATGATGACGATGAGGATGCTGATGATGAGGTTGATGTTGATGACAATGCTGATGATTATGTTGACGACTTCAATGATGACCATGATGTGGTGGTGGTGACAGTGATGATGGATGATGAAGGTGGTGGCGATGAAGAATGGGGAGATGCAAGCTAGATGGATAGACTGTAAGTACGGATAAAATTTGCCCGTTACAAATATTGCATGACTGATTTTTGACGCATTCACATATTAAAAGAGGGAACAGCTTTTTTTTTCCTCTTGAATTTTCATAGAAGCCGTGAGAAGCAATACTCACCCAAATCCAATAGGGGATGAATCACAAGAGGGTAGGTACAATGCTAACATAACAGGGGAAAGGGGATATGTGTTTCCCGTGTCCCATTAAACCGCGTTTTTCCAAAGCCAACGTATAGAAAGATACGACGCCCCCAAGGTAACATGACATTTTTTTCTCGTTCCAAAGACTTACTTACTCGTTTCATAAATTTATAACTCATTCCCTCAACTTATAAATGTGAGTCGTTAGAACGAGTTAAAGGAAACTAAACAATGTCATGTCACCTTACGGGGTCCTTAAAAAGACGCAATTTGATTTACTAAATAAGAAACATGTTTGTTATGTATCTCACCTGAGAGACGACCTCTTCCACCCGTTCATCATCGAGATCAACGACGTCGTTAAAATCCTCTTCGACCTCGTCTGTCTCAAACAAATCGCAAATATCTGCACCGCGTTCAATCTGTATCAGGATGGAGAATGATCATTCAGCATGTTCAGTATACGTAATACACAGTGCATATTTTTTTTTGTGGGGGGGGGATTGGTTCACAAGTTAGACAACAAGTTTTTATAGGCGTAAAGAAATATCTTTAAGTGAATATTCTACGCTTAATAACGGTTGATTTTACCCATAATTTTTATTACTACTTCAAAGTTTTGCGCAAATAATTTTTCACGACCCCCCCCCCCTTTTTTTTAAAGTAAGTGGTGTTCTCTCAAGCGGACAGATTTGTTGACATTCATATTGTCATTTGCTTTAAGAGGCATATTTCAATGCAAATATGTGGACAAGAATTCAGGATATTATATGTACATTTCATAGAATTATTTCAAATTTTTAAAGATTATATTATCTAGTTTGATATGTATAATGTAAATGAGTACTTCTAGGGTTAAATCGGAGGAATATTTTTTTTAAAAGAGATTGATTTGAATGCAGAAAAACAAATATATTCTTGATTTGCTTTGGAAAACTAAGTTCTGCTAGAAAACTAAAGACAAGAAAGCATCACATATCATTATCTCGACCTCCAAACAATGATAACTAATGATTAATGACGTATACAGTGCATATATACTTACAGCATTTGGATCAAATGTGAACAGGCGAGGTGCTTCGTCTCTGATGACATAAAAAAAATCAACATTAAATATTGAATTAATATCTGTACCAGGGGAGTGACTATATTGAAATTGAAACTTCCCCCTCCCCACCCCCCCAAAAAAAAAATATCATCCGAAGGAACGGATCAGTTTCTGAGCCGTTCGTACTGCTTTAGAAGCTTACACTACTCATCTTTATGTTTGTGATGCAAAATTGAATACCATACTGAAAGCAACTCATCCCCCATACATAAACAAAAGCAACAAACAAAACAACTAGAAAGTAGAATAAAAGCTTCAAATCAAATGCATTTTTACTGATCAATGCCAATCATCAATCGAATTTTCGTTTCCCCCCTTTCACTGTTGTAGTTGTTGTTTCGCACATTACCAATCAGATTGTTTAATCTACAGTTTTAATTTCCTCCTAAATGTTGATTAAAAGAGTGAAACCTAACGCTCTGTGATTATTAGCCCATTTTGCCAGTTTTTATTTGGCAATTACTTGGCGTGGATTTTAATTCTGCGTGCAGATTGTGATTAAGTTGACCTTACAACGAAGTCACATGTATTGCTTAAGAGATAAAATAGTCACGAAAATGGTCTCCATTTAGGCCTACCATTTCCCTGTAGAAAATATTTGACAAAAACTTGTATTCTTACGTTTCAGTTTTCTTCTTCTTCTTTGATCCAAGTTTGTTCGCCAGCTTCACTTTTAATCCAATCTATCGAAAAATATATGATACATTCAAATGGCGAAGTGAACAAAGAAATATGCTCAATATTAGGTTAAGAGGCATTATGTCCAGTCGCAAGATAAAAAAAAATCAGGATTTTGCTAAATGTGATACACCTAATTGATCTGACAAATAAAGGGGAGTTGCAAGAAAATATTTAAATTAATTGCAAATTTCAGAGGCAAATGTAAACTAAGATCAATTTTCACTAAAGCAAATCAATTTTTGGACCTCACTCTAAGTAAGATTCTAAACTCTACAATGTTTGTGCTCTTTAAAATTATGCACGGACCATCACGGCACCAGATAGACCCAGTTCTCCTCCTCTCCACGCGGGATCCACACTCGAAGGGCCGTCAGAAAAGAAAAAGGAAAGGGAAAAGAGAGTGGACAAAAAAGGTAGAGGCATGTTATAAACAATCTCAACATTATTGGCGTCTCTGGAGGGCCAGCGGGAAACCAAAAGGCAAGGACCCTCTCTGGATCAAGCATATATAGCACCAAAACGTCTTTTTAGAAGTAGCATCAGGCAAGCACGGAGGATGTGTCACAATAATCTCCTTTCAGAAATTGAGGATGCTAAAGGTAGCAATGACAAACTCTTCTATAGGCTTGTCAAACGCACCAAAGGATCACGGTCCACCGACACACTGTCTTATAGGGGTACAACATATGAAGGAGAGGCAGTTTTAGATGGCTTCAACACATATTTCTTAGATCTTGCTAAACCGGATTATATAAATGCCTCTTCTCCGCCTGAAATAGATGAAGCCTTCCCCACTCGCCCGTTCCAGGACAATCTGAATCAACCACTTCAACCCTCTACTTCAAAAGATCTAGATGAAGCTATTAACTCTCTCAAGAAACAAAAAGCTGCAGGACCTGATAATATATCTCCTGAGCATCTTATATATCTTGGCCCAATAGCTCGGAAATTACTCCTCGCCCTCTTCAATCGATGTATATCCCTAAAATATATTCCTGAACATTTGAAGTCCGGCCTTATAGTCCCAGTTCACAAAGGAAAAGGAAAAGATGTTAAAGATCCTTCTAACTACCGAGGCATAACAGTTTCTTCAACAATTGGTAAAGTTTTGGAAATGCTCATCAAATCTCAACTAGAAATTCCACTTGCAATAAATGATGTCCCAGACCAGTTACAATTTGGATTCCAGAAAGGCAAATCTTGCCTCCTTACTGCATCCTCACTGGAATTAATAATCCAACTGAACTCTGCCAAGAAATGCACAACATATCTTGCTCTTCTTGATGCACAGAAAGCATTTGACATCGTTTGGCATAAAGGCCTATTTTCTAAGCTTCAAAACCTAGGCCTCCATGAATCTCTGTTATCTACACTGGAAGAATTCTACAATGGTAGTACCAGTAGAGTCATGTGGGAAGGAAAAGTCAGCTCTCCTTTTCAAATCCTTCAAGGTGTAAAACAGGGAAGTGTGCTCTCTCCCACCTTATATACAGTCTTCATCGATGGCCTGATCAAATCACTAAGGAATGCTTGTCTAGGATGCTCTATTAACGGTTGCTACATGGGAGTGATAGTACTAGCAGATGACGTTGCTCTTATCAGTACATGCCCTCGTGAACTCCAATCAATGCTGGACCTCACCTTCAATTATTCCTGTGCCTGGAGATATAAAATTAATCCACAAAAAAGTGCCGTAGTAGTAATAAACAAAAAACATCAACCAGTGTAAGTTCAATCGAGTGGAAAATGGGAGGAATGACGATCAAGGAAAGCAGAGAGCACCCACACCTTGGCATAATAAAAAGCAATTGTAATATTGATCACACCAATGACATCATATCAAAGGGATATAACACCTTCTTCTCGCTTACTGGAACAAAGCAAGGAACTCTACGCCTGCTACCACCAATATGTACTCATCTTTGGAAAATGTTCTGCATACCAAGAATGCTATATGGGATTCAGATTATCCAACTTACCAACTACATGCTGTCCCGTCTGAACAAGGCTCAATCTTTTCTTTTTAAAAGAGTGCTTGGTTTGCCAAGGAGTGCGGCTGACGAAATTGTTTATTTATTGCTAGATATCCTTCCAATGGATAAGCGAATCGACTATGAAATTCTTCTCTTACTTGGGCAATATGCAAGCCTTTCAGACGAGCGCACTGAAAGAAGAATCCTATTGAATGGTATAGCAAACAACACACCATTGGTAAGACGCTGGATAAAAATTCTCAATAGTTATGAGCTTCCAAGTCTCACTAACATCCTTAGAGAGCGCATTCCATATAAAGTATGGAAGAAGCTAGCAATGGGAAAAATTTATAAACAACACTATGCAGCCCTTGAAATTGCAGTTGCTAAAAAATCTTCTCTAAGTCTATGGTCGGGCATGACCCAACGTAATAAAAAGAATTATTACCCAAAGCAAGTCTCCAGCCCTCTCTTGAGGGAAGCTATATCCATCAGAGCTCAATTATCCTGCAGTACATACCCAACGAATAGAAGATTATTCTCTCTGAATCAAAGTACCACAACGTCCTGCAAGTTCTGCCACTCCGAAGTGGAAAGCGTTGTACATTTTGTTGGAGAATGCCCAGCGTTTAGCACACACAGGAAAACACTTCTACACTTAATAAAAGAAGACGAGGAACTGCAGTATTTTTCTGTGTATTTCAATGATCAAGAACCTCAACAATTTACCGCTTCCGTCCTGTTTCTACCTGACGTCGAATTAGCAGATTCCTCCAGAAACGACCTTAACCTACTTGTCTTAAATTTCTTGCATAAGATTCACCTCTCTCGATCTACCTTACTCTCACGTCAAAATATGTAACGCTACCATTAATGCAGTATCAAACTGCGGATCTCCGATACAGCGGAGGAAGGATACAGAAGAAGAAGAAGAAGAGGGGGGCACAGCCGGCACGATTAAAATGTGTAATGTAAAAATGCCGTTAAAACACAAGTAAGGACCTTTTTTTGCTTGTCAAATGTTTTCGTATACGAAATGCAGTTTTGTTTTTTGCTTGAAAATAGGCCTAACGTAAAGCATCTTCTCACCATTCGTCTATAGCTTAGGCCTATGCCAAAAACAAATAAATTCCCATACAATTTACCTTTCTGAAAGCTTCTCCCGCACTTTCGACCTGTTTGGAGGCACGTCGCACCCAGCCCATGGCCATGGGGCGTCGCAAAGTCTCATTCTCAACCTCCTTCTCGACATCCATCGAGAGGTCCTTCTCGACACCCGTCGAGTTTCCCGTCTCATCACTCTCATCACCCTTCATCGTGGAAGATTAGAAATTCGAGATGAGGGAGGATAGTGATCAGGATATCGGGAAAGAAGACGATGATGGTCAGGGTGACGAACAGAGGCAGGGTTATCAACAGAATATACGACAGTAGATGAAATATTGCTATGTTTTCCAGTCTGAAAGGATCACTTCCAATTCCATACTTCGATAATAATCCCTTTACAGATCACGTGACGTCACGACGATGATTTCGAGATAATCCCCAACATTTGGCACTTTGTCCTCTCAAACTTCAAAACATATTTCAATGCATTACACCATTGCGCTTATCCTTTTTGTCAATGTTACGCGCCATGAAATATGCACAAATTCAATTTAGAAAAGCGCATAAAAGATTGAAACGCGTGCGTCATAAAATGTGCGCGTACAAAATCATAACAAAATGGGCACGCGAAAACGTCACGAAATGTCACATCACAACAACATGGGTCGCGAATGACAAGGGCCCCCTTTTCTCGATCTCTTAAAAAGAAGAAGCAAAGAAAGAGCCGAGCGGTAAGGGAACAAGGGAACAAAACACCGCAAACACTATTTCTTTGCTTTTTAATCACTTTGAAGTGGGGAAACTGGGACGCGTAGGAATCAAATATGCATCGAGCTTACCAGCCAATCACCCCTGCCAACAACAAATTGTTGAAGAAAAGATGGGATGAAAGGAGATTCGATACCCATCGACAGAAGGTTCAGAATGGTAAGAAAATAGAGAGAGAGAGAGACAGACAGACAAACAGAAACAGAGACAGAAAAATGAGAGGAGGGCAGATAAGGGAATGAGATGAGGCTAGTCGGGGCAGATAAAACAAAAGATTAAGCAGAGGGGAGAAGGAAAGAAAACATAACACTACAGGAACGGATCCTTAGTCCTAAGTTAGACTTGATTTTGCATTATCCATGTTATCTAGGGCCTAACTGATGTTAGTCTGTAGCAGAGTCTAGTAACATAACATTTTTATACCTATCGATTCTATTTAGAAATAGGCGGCATAGTCACCAGTGAGACAGTCTAGACTAACACTGCAGTTAGGTTTATTTTGCTCGTTTAACTTAATGAATATCACTAGGCCTATAGTCATTATCTAATGTTAGAATTGTCTATTTTTAAACACATTCCCTAGGAATGTTTCCCATGGCATGCGAATTGGTACATTCTTATGCATATCATTCAAATCGACTTTTATTAACTTTTCCGACAAATCATCCGGGTAGACCTAAAGATGAAATTAATTTTTTTTACCCCTCTTTCATTTTTTTTTGTATTTTGACTGTTGCAGCCAAGCCAGTGATTGATGACAAGCCACCGAAGACCTACGTCCATCTCCATCTTAAACTGAAGAAGATGCAGATGGAGGAAGAGAGATTGACCATTATTGAGAGGGATAATCGAATCCTCTTGGAGAAGATGTGTCACATCATGCTAACAAGAGGCAACGTCGATAATAAGAACTTCTATGACTGCAAGAGGTGAGAAAAGGGGGTGGGACCGGGACGGAGGTAGATTGTTACCTTTATTGGGAGACAAGGATTCAGGAAAAGCGCAGAGATGAAAGTGTATCGTTCTCTTGCTTTGATGCGTTCCTCCTTTTATTGAATCCAAGTACTTCTAATTGAAACTGTTCTCCATTAAGCTCATTTTGTTATGAATACTATTGCAAGAGGAAATATATGAAAGGAAAGAGGAATAATAAAAAAAATGAAAAAAAGAACGGGAAGAATGAAGAGCAGAAGAAGAAATTTGAAGAAGAGGTAGAAGAGGGAAAAAGGTCAGAATAAAAGACATTGATTTTTACTTACCCTAGAAACATGGTTGTTCACAGCCACAAATGAATTAACATGACTAAATGAAAAAATAGATCTATAATAGTATAGGGAGAAGTAGAGGAAAATGATTTTAGTAAAATGAAGAAATCAACAGTGGGAGGACGGCATGTGCATATCTGCATAAGCCTGCATTTTCCTATTAGTAAGTCAAGTGACAAAAATAGAGGCAGATTCGGGGACGGGGTGTCAAATCTGATTGCACTTTCCACCAACATGTTTTCATCATAACTGTAGCCATTTTTTTTTATTACACATCTAATCCATTGCAGTTTAAATCGCATGGCTCGTCAACGCGAACTGCTTCGAGTGACGCATGAGAATCAAGCGATTATGAGAAGAATCCTGTCAAAGCAAGCTACATACAGTCACCATCAGTGGGAAGATGAGTGGACGGTAAGTTGATACTTTCATCCTTCATGTTCTTGTTTCATAAATGTATTAATTTTAAATATGTCATTAGTATTTTATTCCATTCATCCATCTCTTCTTTTAATTCGGATCATTCATACAGTTGTAGTTCTAACAAGTTCTTGCTTGCACTATGGGTTATTATACCATGGCAGTTAATTTTTTTTGTTTTTGTTTAGATAGGCTCTTTGTTGAATTTGACCTTGAAAAAAAATCACGCCTCCATAATTTTTTTTACGTATAATGAATTATTTGTAAATGAAAACTTTATACTTTGTTATTTCATTTTATTCCTTCCTATACAAGTTGTTAATTATAAAATGTAAACATATTTTATATAATGTATTGCAGTATATCATATCATGGATTGTAATGTTGAAATGCAAAGGCTGATTTTGGAACATCTCGTTGTCAGAATAAGAAGTGGTGGTGGTGGCGGTGGTGGTTTGGGCTTTACTCTCAGTGCAGTAGTCTCTCAGTGCTGTAGGCGTCACTAAAGACATGCTGTAATCTACATAAGATGTGAACCCATTATAATCAAATTCAAAAGAAATGCAAGCTTTTAACACTTTTAATCAATGTTTTAATTTCAAGCAACCTGATTAAAAGTTTAAACAGCTTGTTTAAAAATAGTTGTTAACATGATGAACTTAAAGATCGTGCTTTAAATTTTAAACATTATTGTTATTTTGTATATAAATAATGCGGTCGTCATTAATATTACTTTGTATAATTGATTTGTTGTCACAGCATTTTCTTCTTGTTTTACTTCTTTTCATATAGCTAAACAAGATGTATATGAAGAACATTGCTAAGTACCCTCAGTGGTACGAGAGCGCCTATGACCAGTGGAACAAGAGGAATAGTAACAGGAGAGCACATCACAGTGACCGAAACGACTCCCATTACGAACCAAGGAATAAAAGCATGTAAGAAAAATGTACGAAGTACTCAATGTGATTATTCACATTTTGATCATATAGTTACATGGGACGGTAGAATGTTGTAAACCAAATTTCAATGCAATGCTTCCAAAGTCTGATAAGCTATGTTAGTGATGTCAAGTTCGGTGTTGATGTTGGAAGCCAATTTTCTACATTATATAGCTCTTATACCTCTCCAAGACCAAGTGATACTTGTTCCAAGAGTAAAGACTAAGATTTATTTTGGTGATGTTCTGATGTAAAAATCGCCTTAACACCAGGTTAACACCGCACCTGAAATAGCTTAATGTATTTACTGGTGCATCATAATGTTGCATTCAATAATTATTTAAGATCTAAAGATCTAGAATGCCCCTTCCGGAACCAGTGGGGGCATATACGGTGGGGTGCATGATGTGCATGATGGGCTAATGGACAAGAGTTCCGTGCGCCATGCATGAAGAGAGGCAAAATGTTCTATTATATATCTTGCAGTATGTTCTTTAATGAACAACCAGTATGTTCTTTAACGAACAACCAAAATGATAAATTTGACCGGACATGGAGGCTCAGTGGTAGACTTATAAAAGTGGGACCTTCTGTCTTCTTGCTTGGCGCTCATAATTTAGAATGGAGAAGGGTAATAATAACATATTATGTTATGCAGGGAAGAACAGCATACAGCTGAAAGTGGCTAATTGGGTAAATAAGAGTTATTATGTTATTATCATTATTATATACACAATTTTTTAAAATTTAACCAAATTTTAATTTTCCTTTTTCCACGTTATGCTTTCTGTATCATCACTTTGAAATAAAACACATAATAAATATTTTTTGTTTTTTGTTTTTAATTAGGATGTCTTCAATGGAAAAATTCTCCAAGAAATGGGAAGAAAACAAAGAAACAAACAACAAGAAAAAACGGGCCTCACATCGATCAACTAAACAGAGCCAACAAGCAAAGAAAAATGGCGCCAATGGATGTGGAGTCAGCTGATGATCGCATAACAAAAATCTTTAAAAAAATAATGCTTAACTCTAAAATCGTTTGTATCACAATCCCAAGTTTAGGTTTTTTCTCATGTTATCCAAATTACGGTGTTTACTTTTCTCTTTCCTCTTTTGGTTGTCCTGTCATCTTTTATCGTTTATATTGTTTGTGACAGTTGAATGTGATGTTGGCCTCTGCAAGCGTAAGTGCCACCTAGATGTCCAGATGACAATCGGGGGACCGTTTTATCAACATCTTTGTCCGACAAATTGTCAGATTTGACATCTTCCCTTAATTCTGATTGGCTGAGAAGCACTGTTACTATAGTAACTGTCGGATAAAATGGAACGCTCCCCGGATGTCTATATCCCGTAGAGGAGATGATTAGATGACTTCGATCTTGTTACGTCTGTATCCTTTTGAAGAGATGATCAAATTACAGGATCCTAGATCTCGTCATGTCTTCATCCTGTAATCTGATCATCACTTCTAAAGGATGATAACATGACGAGGACCAACGATCTATTTCATCTAATCATCGTCTTTTTCACACGATTTCGATATGACGAGATGGACATCTTGTTGGCACGTCTAAGCTTGTTTGCCTATAGTATCAATTTGTAGCATTCTGAGCTTTCTGCTTTCATGGTGGAATGTCTGTTTTGTGTTGAATAAGGGAGTGATTATTGTGAGAGTTGGGTATGTTATTTTGTGTATCAATTTTTCTATCTCTCTCTACCTCTGTCGTCACGTTTCCTATTGGTTCCCTCTTGTTTCGTATTTTGATATTGGTGTTTATATTTTAGCACTTTATTCCTCGTAATTTGTATTCTTTCATAATTCTTATACTCGGAACCCTTGAAAAGTTGTTGTACTAAATCGGGTATGTAATGTTCCTTTTTTTCTCCGTCTCTCTCCATTACTCTCTCTTCCTCTCTATGTCAAGAAAGAAATGACCTGTTGTTACTGATGGTGTTATGAATATTTTGTTCTTATTTTGGTTTTGTTCCTCTTTTTGTATTCTATGATTAGCAAGTCTTTGGATCCAATATGGACTGTTTTTTTTTAATTTTGAGGGATTTAAATTTAAATCATTTGAGATTTGAATTTAAATCTTTGGGATTCAAACTAAATCCAGGATATGAGTGGTCCCTTATATTCCACCTGGATTTACCTTAAAACCTTGCAATTTAGCTTTGACTTATTTTGAACAAGGTCTTTTGTCTTTTTGTTAATATTTTCTCAAGGTTCTTTTTTTGTTGTGTTGTTCTTGGTTGTTGTTTTTTTCTTTGTACGTTATTTACCATATACGAAATCGTCTGCGATCAGGGGACCGTCTTATAAAGGACTTAAACTATTGTAGCTGTGCCATTTTGGCAACTACCATGGTAACAGTGCTTGGCAACCAATCAAAATCAAGGGTACCATGGTAGTTACCATAACTGCAATGTTACCATATAGTTATAATTCTTCATAAAAGGTTCACAATAATGCAGAGTTATCTGCCAGAAAAGAGGTCAATCTGTTAGTTTCGTCTTCATCGAGTATTTTGTTTGGTCTTTTGTTTTACGGGGTGATATACAGTCGATATGTGTGTTTTATGTTTGTCTTAATTGAGTGTAAAGTACAAGCACATACCACCCCGTGATATATTGTAATTTCTGGAATTGGTGGTTCGGAGGCTGATATGTCAGTGGTTTCCCGTTTTCGCCATTTCTTGGTGTTCAACTTACCGTCTCGTCCTTCTTAGGTGTTCCATCTTGTCTCTCGCTTTCATTTTGGTTTCTAGTATATTCCTTGTAAAAAATGAAGTGCTAATTTAACACTTACAGTGCTTGTATAGTGACTGCACTACGAGTGCTGATTTTCTAGTTTAATTTTGAACTAAGAAATCAGCACTAGTAGTGCAGTCACTATAAAGCACTGTAAGTGCTAAATTAGCACTTCATGTGTTAATCAGTTTGACTATTCAACAACTATCTCATGTAGAACGATTGAGGACCTTTTCTCAGTGCCATTTATGACAAAGGTAAAAATGATTCGGGGGGGGGGGGGGCTGTATTTGGGGCAGGGGTTTAGAATTAAGCATCAAGTAGTTATAAGTGATTTGGGTTATACAAATGTCTCATTTTTACCTTTTCCATTCAAACACGATAACATCTAATGGCCAGCAGAAATGGAATCTCCTTTATCAATCACAATCAGCACATAAATCAAAGCAAAAAAAAAAGTAATAATTATTCATAAGTCTCCTGTGTGTTGGGGCGAGTAAATATTTCTGTGCGTATCTGATATTTTTGTTACCATACCTTCTTTATGTACCTATGACAGAATGTGTATTTTATGTCTTTATTAATCATTAATATTTAATTGTCTTACATGTGACTGGTAGTTTCAGTGTCTTGAAACGAGGAATATGGACGTTTCTCTTTTTAGTACAAGATCGTTACACTTGAAAGGTTTAGTCAGGCCAATGTACAAACATACATATGGCAAACCATTTCATCATATGATATGATCATATGATGAAATGGCTTGCCATATGTATGTTAGGGTTGGCACACATTGGCTAAATCATCCGGGTATGGCAGTCCCGTTACTTGTAGCATGACCGAAATTTGTACTCAACTATGGCAGGCCAAGCAAACAATTGATGCTTTCTTTCATTACTGGTATCCGTCTTACAAAGGTATTTGATTAAGTAAATCAATCTCAAATATGAAAAGCCAGCAACACCAACATTTGGGATGCATATGTCAATTCAATCAGTATTCTTTCATTGAGATTGATTGTATCAATCACAAATGCTTGTAAGATGTAGTCCAGGTATATCACATCTGTTTAAGTCTATTTTGACAATAAACTAGCAACGCCAATTCTTAAGTTTGTGTTGGTATATGGTTTGCAAAATATCCTGAGAGACTGATGATAAAAGGTGGCCTGCCATAGCTGAGTGCTTTTTAGTTAGTGTTTGTCGAAGTGAAACACCCCTAGGATGTTTCATAAAGTTGTCTCACAAGTTAAGAACACAACCAAGATGTGTTATGGAAAGCTGGTAAGCTACGTCTATCACAAATTAAAAGCAAGAACATTTGTCTCATTTGTTGAAGCAAGGTTGAAGTACCGTCAAAGTACTCAACAAGAAATACCATAGGCTAAAGTGCCACGTTCAAACAAAAAAATAAAATATCTTACATTTGGCTTTCCATAATGATCTCTGCAATAAGAACAACTTTATGAACAACTCTTTACCATTGTCTTGGGATTGTGATATCATCTCTGATCGTAATAAAATCTATAGCATATTCATACTTCTGTTTTCAGATTCGTGACTTAAGAACTTATCCCCAGAAAATTCTACACCCTCCCTTTTCTTCCATATTCATTATCACCAAACAATCTCTCCAATAAGTTAAACTCTTATTTGCCAATGAATTTGAAAGATATCCTACCAACCTATTTCATTGAAAAGTGTGTGATAATACAGTCAACATGATTTATTCTCAATTGTAAATTTAACTTTATCCATCGGGAATAACTGATGAAAAAAAATCGTGTGTAACAATGATTGGTAATGAAAATGATTAAATATAGACCTTTCAATGAGAATTCAATTTGATATTTTCTTTTTGTCTTTAAAAAAGTTTTAAGGTACTTGATTGATTTTTCCGTCTACTCCTATTTTTTTTATTATTATAACGATAAATCAAATTCATTTTTCTTCGTAGCATTATATTCATATATACAGTTGAGGCCCAAAGTTTACATACATATACCGATGGAATTTAGTGAAATTTGTTTGCTTGCCAAACATCGCAAAATTTACTATATCTTCAGACACATAAATACTTCCATGACAAATTTGATATTGAATGAAATAGTGTATTTAGCTCTTTCACATGATACTGTTGGGATTAAAGTAATTTCAGGTGGAAATTTCTTTGAAGAAAAAGTAATACTAGTGCCAAATGTATTCTATTGTTATTATATTTTCAAACATCGTCACATAGAAATATTTGTCTCAAATCTACGATTTATATTACATTTTCTATCATATGTTACCACTGAACAAAAATATGTAATCTGAAATGTTGGTGTTGAGAAGTTACTAGCACAAACATGAATGTTTTTGTCCAGTTTTTATTTCTGATTTATCTAAAATATGAAGATGGGGGATGACAAATATTTTTCCTCTCCTGATAACAAAGCAATGTGATGAAGGGGCATGACATATCATTTGTTTGATATCAAATTCGTCATGATAGCACATACAGTAAATTTTTTGTTTGGCAAGTGTCAACTTTTCTTTGAATTTCCTAGATGTGTGTAAAATTATAGCCTCAACTGTATACATTATGTCGTATTTAGCCATCCATAGTCCATCCACAAATTAAACTAAGGTTTTAATTGTTTTATACAGGCCACAGGTATTTGAAGACTCATTATGTGCTTGATTCTAAATTGCAAATTTTAAATTAACTACAAAGCACTTGAAGTTAAAAAAAAATACAATTCATACATGTGTAAGAAGAACTACAAAACACCATTTATTTCATAAAAAAATGATCATACAAATCAGACTACACTGGGTATAAAGTAAATAGAGATTATATACATCTAAATATGAGGCATGTTGGTTCTCTATTATATAGGTTGTGTTGAGAATCACACACAAAAAAGAACAAGAAACATCATCTATCTAAAAGAAACTGACATTTTCTAACATATAATACATAGACAGTGCAGCAAAAGACAAACAAAATCCCATTTTTGGGGGGAATCACACACCTCTTTTCCCCCATAGAAATATGGAGATTTATTTTCTACTTTTGATCAAAACAATAACAGTTCAGTTAAAAAAAAAGAAAATCAATGTAATATATCATTTACAATCTTCTGTTCTGTTTTATCACACCCCTCATGGAATTTGTTTAACAATGCCTACTTAATTTGTAGGCAAGCAATTTGTACATTTTAATTATCTATATCAGAGTCGTGTGAACCATTGTAGCATATATACAATATGGCTAACGAACAACTCAGATACATTTTTAGTGTTAAGGTACCCATCCCAAAAAGGACCTTTGCCACTACGGCAACTACCGTGGCAACATGGCTTAACAGCTAATATCAATCAAGGTTACCATGGTAGCTGTTATAATTGCAAAGTTAAAATAGTTGTCTTTATGAAATGGGCACCAGATAAGTGATAGAGAGACAAATCGGACCACTAACAAGATGCATATCTATGAGAGAGAGTTATGAAGATGCAGAGCACTCAAGGGCATTTACAATATATGACAATCACGAGACACTTGCACAGTGTTTTTGCATGTAATTGCAAATACTTGAGATTCCTGCATTGCCACTAACATCACACATTTTAAATTGAGCATAATGTTCTTTAAAACAGGTTGGCCCTAAGAATTTGTAGTGGAAAGATTGTTCAAATTCCACAAAATTTTCAAGGATCGCACAGATGAAGAGATCACACCTGGGGACCGTTTCATGAAGCTGTTCTTCAGTTATGAGCGGCTGGTGAACCTTTCTTATGCGCTAAACCATCGCCAATTATGTACCACAAGAAAGGATCGCTAGTCATTCTTAAAGTCGCTCTTAACTTACGAACAGCTTTATGAAACACCCACCTGCTTTCTATTAAGACATCACTGGCGTATCTAGAATGAGCACCCCAGTAAACACCAGCATATTTACCATAGCCTTTTTTTGTTGAAAAACACATATTACAGAAGGCATCTCAGTTTTTTATGTGCTATGGGAAATGCTGCACAGAAAATGCACGGCTTGGAGGTTGCATAGAATTAAAGCACGAACATGTGACCTGTACACACTATTGGCTACATCCTTCAACCAATTTTAAAACAGTGATTATGACAAACTCAATTCTCAATCAAGAATTTGTGTAGAGTTACATGGACAAACTCATACCATTATAACTTGTGCCATCTCAGATTTGGACAGTCCACTGCTTTCATGCACGAGTCGAAGAAAATAATCTTCCCCTTCGCAACACATTTTTGGATGCCCTACATCAAAATGAATTTTTAACACAAAACATGACTGAGCTTTGATGCAGAGCATTATTCTGCTATGACTGAATAAATCCTATTTGCCAAGTAGGTACAAATCTGGAAGACATCCTATAGTACTAAGCCAACTTCCCATAAGTTGAATTATTACCCGTATCAGACATCAAAGCCAGCTATTTACAAAACTGTATTGCCTTAGTTTTCATGTCAGGAAGGAGTTGGTATATTGTTTTCATTTTGCTCCTTTTATGCACGCGTACCGTATTTGCATCTAGAGACAATGCAAAATATACCTTTGTATTTTCCAGGGTGTTGCATCCCAGCATATGATGCATAGAAAGAGATATGCGTCATATTGATCCGTGCACCAACAAAATATGTTGCAATGAAGCTATCACAATGGATGCATCCAAAGGGATGTGACTTCATAATTACATCACAATTTTTAGCTCAGAGCTCCGGATATAAAGACGACACAAAAACAATATATATAATGCGCAAAATACCTAAATTTTCATGATTTTGCTCTAGATGTTTGATTTGGATAAAAATATTTACGGACGCTACGTTTGGGGAACCTTACATATATTGCCCGTCTTGTATAAAAATTTGGGCCAATACAGTTGTTGCAGGCGATAATTTATACAGATATTGCCTACCTAGAGTTTGAATATAACATTTCCTCTCCCCGACGGACTTATATTTTTCCCAAGGGAATATATTTTGCCCGAAGCGCGCAGCGCTGAGGGAAAATACTATCCCGAGGGAAAAATATAGCTTCGGAGGGGAGTTGAAATGTTATTTATTAAAACGATAGACCAGGCAATATCTGTTATATTATATAGTATATGTGGATTCGCCATCAGAAATTGTATTCATTATCCGGTTCAAACCCGAAATTCTTGCTACTGCTCTGATCCATCTACGTCATAATAGTTTTTTTTTTAATACATTAAGCGCGTTCTTCATGCAATCGACGCATTAACACTAGCGCGTACATCAACTACCTTGTTGCGCAACTTGTATGCAGCGAGTGACGTCACCTTAGTGGATATAACGCCGCAATTGAAAATACAACGCGGTATATTCCCTGAGGTGACGTCAAAACCTAGAATATAACAAATGCGATCCTCGCAGCCATGGTCACGTGATGGCGTATTGACCTATCACTGATTCGAATCTACATGACCTATGTAATTTATACAGATATTGCCTAACTAGAGTGTGAATATAACATTTCCTCTCCCTGACGGAGTTATAATTTTCCAAAGGTATTATATTTTGTCCGAAGCATGCAGCGCTGAGCAAAAATATTCTCTTGACAGAAAAATATAGCTTTGGAAGGGAGTTGAAATGTTCCTTATTAAAAAGATAGACAAGGCAAAATCTGTTATATTACATGGTTCATGTAGATTCGCTATCAGAGGCAGCATTCATCATCTGGCTTTATGATTAACCCAAAATTATTGCAGCTCTGATCCATCAACATCATAATAGACAAATTTTGGAAAAATACAGCAAGCGTTTCTTCCTGCCATTAACACATGAACACTAGCGCGTACATCAAGTAAACTACATGATTACGCAACTTGTAAGCAGTGAGTGCTGTTACCTTAGTGAATATAACACCGCAGTTCACAATTTAATGCAGTTATATTCACTGAGGTGTCGTAAAATCCTAGAATATAACAAATGCGATCCTTGTTACTATGATCACGTGATGATGTATTTACCTATCACTGATTTGAATCTACATAAACTATGTAATATATTAAATTTTCCCCTCAAGGCCTGTAAATATTATGTTATTATTGTCTTCAGTAGTTAAGTTAAACCACATTATTAGAAACTTAATGCTAACAACTTTCTCTCTTCAAAAAAGGTTTCTGTGGTAAAAAAAATATCATTGTTCCTAATGTATATCATTGTTCCTAATGTGTGGAGGGAGAATAATTGTACCAGACAGATACACAAAAAAAATCAAATTAATTTTGACAATAGGAATATGATCTCTGTGAACATGCCCTGAGTATAATACCTTTTTTCCATGTACATTTGTACAATTTATAGCATAATCAATAAAAAAAAATTAAATGGAAACAAAGTCAGGAAATTCTACCTCTCTTAATTAAGTTACGCATTCCATTTATCACTGAACAAACTTGAAAACACATATGTACATTTACAATACAAAGAAGACGTCATAATACAGTCTAAAAACATTTCAGACACCTCAGTACAAACAAATACAAATAACTAAGACATCAAATCAGTAGAAAAGTGGAAAACATGCAGTGTAATAGAAAAATTCCTGAATAAATATCCCTTCAAAAGTAGTGAAGCAGCATGTATACATGTCGTGAGTGACCTGAACACAATACAATCTTTAAATCCAGCTTTTTCCCAAGCTGAACTTGACTAAATGACACTTCAAAATTTCCTTTTTTTTTAAATCACTTTTAAATGTTACGTAGCACACACAAGCAATAACCAACCAAGGTTACTGCATGCTCACTTTTTTTCTTTTCAATATATTACTAATTCAATCATGTGAAGGAATAAATGTGAAAAAAATTCTCAGAAACAATAAGAAATAATACTAGTATAAGGAAAATCTCTTACATACAATTATTTTAAGATGATAAATTTTCATACCACTCTTGCATCGAGCTAGAGAAAGAACTTTGATACCACTGTAGTACTTTTCATTCCTGCCTGGAAATTGACAGAGTAAATGAGTTTTCTATTTATACACACAGTGTACATACTAAGAAAAGGAATAACAGAAAACGATTGCATTTGATTTAAGTTATCTAAAATGAACTATCAAGCTTGAACACTAATTCTTTTTTACTATCTTCATTTACATTTTTTTTATTCAAAGCATGTCTTCTTTTTCAGCTTTCAAAAAAAAGAACAAATAAAAAAAAAATAAAAATGACATATGTGTAACTATCATGTCAAACACAAGGCAATTATAAAAAATATAAATAAATAGGAAAAACAGATGAGAATAAATGGGAAGGGGGGGGGGATAGGTATTGTATAGGGGAATTGATTTGTCGATTAAGGCTTACAGACTTTTGAGCATTTATTTCATGCTATGTAGAATTACAAAATGTCAAAATGATGTACGTGCATTGGATATCTAATCAAACTTCAATTTTGTTGACACATTTTTTATTTATTGCCGACACGATTTTTGTGTTACAAGGTTCACATATGGCAGCACCAACAAATAAAATACTGACATTATGTATTTCAGGGTCCGTCTAACAAAGGGTTACGATTGATCGAATAATCTCAAGTATATGGAAATCCACCAATGTCATAATTTTTTCTTCAGGAAATTTGCTAAATGTCTTTTGAAAACAAAGAGAAGCATACCGAATTGTCAAGAAAAAAACAGTGAATGTCAGAATTTACGTCATTTCTAGAAATTTTTTTGAACAAACTTGTATTTTATGTTGACATTGCTGGCTTTCCATAGTTGCCATTGATCGGATCAAAATTCCTAATTTGATCGGATCAATCGCAAGTCTTTGTAAGATGGGCCCCAGGACTGCCATGGAGGAAGATCAAAGCAGGAAAGCGATGCTTCATACCAAACATTAGATATGATATGGAAGCTACTGAAAGGCAATACGGTGAACACCTCAACATTTAGGGCAATTCCATTAAATATGTACATGCTTGTCCAACCCTTATTAGTTTAACTTTTCTGATATCTTGTAATGCTCACAAAAATTGTTATAATTTTAGTGGTTTGTAATATTAAAATTCTTGAAAAATCATTGTCAAACATACAAAAAGATTATTTTATGGAATTTTAGGATTAAACATCAGTCACATGTTTCCAACTTATTTTCAAATTTCCATTTGATTGTCAGTCCACCTCTTGCAATAGCATGTATGAATTGATTTGCCATACTTACAATGGATTTATCGATTGCAGATTAATGACTGAAATTTGCAACCAATTTGGTAGACTCACAATACAGTGCACCATCTATCACTTGCAGAGGGAAAAAATCAACATCTGTTGCACGCACTAGTACTAAAGTGCACGCAAGCATGCTGATATGCTGTTTACTAGGGTCCAGGAAGTGGGAGACAGATTTGCCCACAGATTTCTTTGCGAAATTTACACCATTTTGGGTGGATTCTTGCCTTATGGTTTTCATTTTTTTTTCACTGGCAAATAACATTACACTCGCACTGTGCGCAGCCAGCGCCTGTGCGTAATGTTGACGCCGAAGTTAGAAATTTGGCCTGTTCACTGCAACCTATATATGCCGCACCATATATCAACCGAATTGCATACAACTTTCTTGTGTCCAAATATGGCAGCATTTCAGCTCACTACAGCACACAGGTGAGTGATCAGTCTCATGGAACGGGAAACTTTTAGCGTGATCGTGGATTTTGTTGAGGTCACTGGTTCTTGAGTGGGGCTGATCTGACGTAGGTGGGCCTTGAGACCCTCGGTGTGACGGCTAAGCTCCATGAACACCTCCATGTCTTCCAGGAGAGGCTCAACGCTGGAAACATTCTCTGTGTAAACTGGGTCGTTGAGGCTTGGGGTGTGTGGTAAGCCTGCCTTGGAGATAGATGGGGAGCCTAACACTGACACGAAGGGTGTGGTTTCACTCACACTGGCATTGCCCTGAAAATGAACAAAAAACAAAAAACATCTAGTAGGAACTCTTTACTTAATTCAAATGACTCATGTGCAATAAAATGCAATGTGCAATGAATGAATAATCCATAGTCTGAAATATATTTAGTGCAATAGGAGGGACATAAATACATACATTATATACATACAAGAGAGAAATAGATACATTAATGCTTCAGACTTAACAATGGATGATTGTAGCATGGCAATGTCTTTCTGGTCTGTGTACTTTCACACATATAACAAGTCATAAAAGTCAAAGCAAGACTTATGGGTAAAATTTATGAATGAGGTTTACATCAATAGGGTGGGCTGGGCCTCTCCTGAATTTCTAATCCAATCATTTGTTCTGAAGTTTAATCAGTACAAGGACAATCTGTGCTTATATATGCTTCCTTTTGTTTGCTACCCCATGGTTCAAACTTGTTCCATCATTGTTGGTTTACATGAAGAGAAAATATGATAGCTCATTAAGTAGGGTAGTGATTTTGCAATCAAATGACCTGGTTTGATTCCTACTTGCTACGCTGGTGGTGCCTGTTGGTAAAGCATTGATTCTTGTTACCAGGTCCCTCTGAGAGGACAATAAGCCTTTGGCCCTCCGATTGCTTGCCTACAAGCATTCATGCTTTCTAAGCAAATCAGGTAAATGATATGTAATGCATTTATCTACAGGACTGAATTATTAGTACTTTTACCCCATTTAATCGTAAGCTGTTCACCACTCTCTTTTGCCCCTTGATGATATCAACCTCAGCCTTCACTCGATGGAGATTGTGTGACCGAACGTAACTCTGCAGCATCGCCATGACGATACCAGCAAATGCTTCAGACTCCTCTTCCGTCACATAGCCTGATGTACTGGTAGCAGGTGGGCCTAGGAGCTGGCGGTATGTGCTGGGGTGTGGCTGAAGCAAGTTCTCTTCTGGGGAAAAAAGGAGGATGAAATTTTTTTTTCAATCTGACACTTATTTAGAAAACAAAGAAGAGATCTGCTTGACAAAAGTAGAAACCAAACTAATTTTTGTTCAACCATGAAACACTCACTATGTCGTGAATGACACAGTGAATCTTTTGAATTGTATAGTTATGCAACCAATAGTAATGCTTTGTCAGCCACTTTGCATGTAATGATTGTCATCACATCAAGTAAAAAGATGGAAGGGGGGGGTCCAAGAGATTGCACTGTACAGTATGGGTCAAAACAAGTACATTTGAAATTATATATAACATTAAGTATATTCAACATCACTTCCAGAGTGCGTAGAATTTTGTAAAGGCCAGCATACTTCATGATAATACTTCACAAAAACAGTTTGGAATATTTGAAACCATCACTGTTTCCAGGCTTTAATGAAGGCTAAATGTCATACAATCCATTGCTGTCTTACCTGCATTTACACTTAGATAAAGCAGCAGGTTTGACTTTGTGAAATATGAAAAAATGTGAGATTTTCTTTCATTTACTCTTTAGTACTTAATTCCCTTGTAGAGAATTTCAGAATTACAAGCATTCATGCTTTCTTTGCAATCCAGTAAAACAAATAACAACTATTAATTACTTTTATTTATTACTCACTTGTTTGTTCATTCAATTTCCACAAGACAAAAAAAAACAATTTATCAAAAATAATACACATCTACTGTGGAGGAGCCTTTAAAAGATAGAGGCTTGACGAGGATGAATCCACTTGTGTACAAAAAATTAACAAAGCAAATTGAATTTTTTAAACAAGTGGAATGCCTCTGGCCGTCTCATCTCACCTGCATCACGCGGTTCAATATAGCAGCAGTGCTGACTTTGAATACTACTCTAACTCGCACAAGATGTTCAGTGATACATGGTTACTCTTATGTCCACTTTTTATGAACTAGACCAATAAACTTACAGAGATATGATGGTTATTCAACAAAAAACCCCAACATGGCCAAAGTTCATTGACCTTACATGACCTTTGACCTTGATCATGTGACCTGAAACTTGAACAGGATGTTCAGTGATACTTGATTACTCTTATGTACAAGTTTCATGAATCAGATCCATAAACTTTCAAAGTTATGATGGGAATTCAACAGATACACCCAATTCGGCCAAAGTTCATCGACCTTTGACCTTGGTCATGTGACCTGAAACGCGCACAGGATGTTCAGTGATACTTGATTACTCTAATGTCCAAGTTTAATGAACAAGACCAATAAACTTTCAAAGTTATGATGGTAATTCAACAGATACCCCCGATTCGGCCAAAGTTCATTGACCCGAAATGACCTTTGACCTTAATCATGAGACCTGAAACTTGCACAAAATTTTCAGTGATGCTTGATTACTATTATGTCCAAGTTTCATGAATCAGATCCATAAACTTTCAAGGTTATGATGGGAATTCAACAGATATCCCCAATTCGGCCAAAGTTCATTGACCCTAAATGACCTTTGACCTTGGTCATGTGACGTGAAACTCATGCAGGATGTTCAGTGATACTTGATTAACCTTATGTCCAAGTTTCATGAACTAGGTCCATATATTTTCTAAGTTAGGATGACATTTCAAAAACTTAACCTCGGGTTAAGATTTCGATGTTGATTCCTCCAACATGGTCTAAGTTCATTGACCCTAAATGACCTTTGACCTTGGTCATGTGACATGAAACTCTGATAGGATGTTCAGTAATACTTGTTTAACCTTATGGCCAAGTTTTATTAACTAGGTCCATATACTTTTTAAGTTATGACGTCATTTCAAAAACTTAACCTCAGGTTAAGATTTGATGTTGACTCCGCCGCCGCCGGAAAAGCGGCGCCTATAGTCTCACTTTGCTTCGCAGGTGAGACAAAAAACCTTTGACCTCGACTTTGTAGGCTGAAAGTCATGCAAATGATAAAGCAAGACAAAAGACTTGTCATAAGTTGTGCTTGTTAAAGATTATGAATATTGCTTTAATCTAGGTGGACACTCACTGTTCTCATTCTCTTTGTCAATGTCAGGCAAACTGCTAACCTCCGACCTTTGACCTAACAAGGCTTTCTTCATGTCCTCATTATTGAAGGCAAGGTCAAGTGGTGTGAACCCTAATTTGTTCTTCATTGTCAACAGGCTTCTCCCTAAATATCAATATAAAACAACATCAATAGTAATCATAACATTAATACACCAAGCAATGAATATACATGTATATATATAAACCTGTATAGAAAATATAACAAATAATGATTTATATATAGAAAGAGGTATAGAAGAGCCATCAAAGCTATCATGATCATGTTTTTGCTATGGTGTAGTAGGTTTCATAGTACACCATGTATCTTTCTTGGCAAATGTTGGTCCTGAAAAGGACCACCCAAACTCGATGTTTCAACAAGTGTGTTCTTGTCGTCTTTATTGCGAACACTTGCCCAAGAACGATACATGGTGTACCGTGATACCTACTACACTATTCTTCTTTTCCATGGAAACATTCGGGGGAGCGTCTCATTAAAGGACTTGTCGGACGTTTTATCCGACAAGTCCCATTTTATCTGACAGTTTCCATAGTAACATCGCTCCTCAGCCAATCAAAATCGAGGGAAGTTGTCAGATCTGACAACTTGTCGACATAACTGTTGATGGAAACACTCCCCAGATGTTTTTGCTAGAAATGCAAAGACTTAGGATAAAGTGCATTTCAAAAGTGTGGTTAGACTTAGAAGCATTGCCAATTGTTCCTGGGAGTAATTTTTCATAAAGCACAATAAAGAACATTATGAATAACAAATCCAAATATTTCCTGAATTCCTGGAAGTTTTTCCTTTATGATTTCTCAAACATGTCTCAAAAGACTCATCATATTTGCAGAACCCTTGCAAGACGGGAGTGATATTCACAAGGCTCTTAAAGACTCTTCCAAAAGTCTTTGTAAATGCCTGGTCAGATCACAATTTTTGGCAAATGTATAGTGTAAACTGGGAAGTTTGCGCTAATATTTAGCATGTGATTCTTGAAACAATTATGTTATTTGCTTGTGTTCTTATGATACTGACTGGCTGTAGTTCATCAATTGAACACAAAACATTCATACAAACTCATGTGTAAGATACTTTCATAGAGTACTATCAATACCCGAGAGATATGCTATCTTTCCTCAACTTTTTACAATGCTATCACTTCATTGGTAAGAATGAACACCCTATCTTCCTGTAGCTGGGAAGACCAACACTTTAAGAACATGAAATGATTTAATAATATCAACTCACCTCCAGCCTCTACTAGGAGCTTAACTGCTTCTATCTGATTGTTATTAACCGCATCATGAAGAGGCGTGGTCCCACATTCAGAAGGAGCTGCTAAAAAATCTAAGTATTTACTCTGGGGAAGTGCAGTCTTTCTCTTTCCAGGAGCAAATTCTAGAAGTTCTTTGACACAATCAGTATGTCCATGGTTACATGCTTCATGTAGAGGTGTCCATCCTACATTGTCCCTTGCATTGATATCTATGTCAGGTTCACTAAGAAGCTCTCGAACTGTTTCAACCTTGTTCTTGATACATGCTGTATGGAGTGGTGTTTCCCCTCTCGGATTCTTCCGATTCACGTTCTTTCGGGGAGAAGATTTCGGTGAGGATTTTGACATTAAAAGAGCTTTCTTAAATGTGTCCTCCTGCTGATTGCTTTGTCCACGACTGGCATTTTCTGCATCTCCCCCATCCTTGTTCTTTATAGTCAAAAGGCTCCTCTTGTTTGAATTCTCATCAATAGCAGGCAATCTGCTGACCTCTGGCCTTTGACATGCCAAGGCTTCCTTCATGTCCTTTGTCAATGCCAGTTCAACTGGTGTTAACCCTACTTTGTTTGTCATGGTTAGTAGGCTCCTCCCACCAGCCTCTACTAGCAGCTTGACTACTTCTACCTGATTGGTATTGACCGCATCATGGAGGGGCGTGGTCCCACACTCAGATGGAGCTGCCAACAAGTCCAAGGATTTATTCAGGGGACCTTTATCAAAGAGAAGTTTCACAAAAATCAACCAACTTTGCATTTTGTGCAAAGAATTCTGAAGCAAGTCAGGATGCAAGAAGATAAAATAATCTGACTGAATCATAATATTCATGTTAAGTTGGCTTCTAAAATTGTACATGGTTATGCTGCACGACAACTGAACAATATTTTTGACACCAATGTGAGTTTAAGGGGACATCCCGATAGACCGCGGGTCCAAAAGACCGCGGGTCCGACAGTACGCGGGTCCGATAGACCGCGGAACCGATAGTCCGCGGGTCCGATAGACCGCGGGTCCGATAGTCCGCAGTGCGTGTAAAATTATGATCAGAAATATCAAATGTCATCGAGAGGTCCAAAGGTCAAATGATACGAGACCATGGGGTTCTATCAGGTGCGGATCCATGGCGGGGGGGGCGAGGGGGAACTGCCTCACCCATCCCCCCCCCGCTCAAAAAAAAAGAGGGGAGAGGGGAAAAGGAGAGAATAAAAAGAGAGAGGAAGATGGGAAAAGAAGACAATAGAAAAGAGAGTAAGAGGGGGAAAGGAAAGACAAAGAAAAAAGAAGAAAGGGGGGAAGAAGAGAAAAAAGAGAGGAGGGAAAAGGAAGAGTAGAAAAGAAAGCGAGGAGAAAGGAAAAGGAGGAAAAAGAAGAAGAAAAAAAAGAGGAAAGAAGAGAAGAATATTTAAATGGAGAGGAAAATGGGAAGAAAGATAAGAAAAAAGAGAGATAGAGGAAGAGGGGAAAAGAAGAGAATAAAAAGAGAGAGTGGAAGGGGGAGGGAGAGAAGAAAAAAAAAATTAAAAGAGAAAAAAGTGGAAAGGAAAGAAAAAGAGGGATAAATAATGGGGGAAAGAGAAAAAAAGAGGAAGAGGGAAAAGAAAGAAAAGAAAGAAAAAGAAGAAAAAATATGAAGAGAATAATATTAAAAAGAGAGAAAGATGAGAAGAAAGATAAGAAAAGGAGAGATGGAAATGAATGTTGAATGTCCCAATGGGGGATTTGAAATCTCATCTTTTTAGGTTGGAATATCAAAATTTTTCAGTTTAATCGTTGAAATATTTATCGTCTTGATGACTAACTTTTCGACCAGTCCATAATATTTAACATTTCTGCTCGAGCTTCGCGCTCACGGTAATTATCTAGTTACATACGCATCCTGTTCAGGTTCTCAAAAATTGCCCAGAATGTTAAATTTTCAGGACAATATACATGAAATTTAATTTTTAGCTTGCATATGGCTTATGAGATTATAACACATTTATGTTGCTTATAAAGTAAATCTAGGAAATGACTGTTAGGACATGGGCGTTTGGCCCCCCAACAAAAAAAGAGAGAATCAAGGCTAAGAAAAATAGAGAGAAAAGGAAAGGGATTAGGATGAAATATACTATTATTTTCCAAATATTATGTCAAAATCTATCACAACCTTGTATTTTGGTAATAAAAGTGTCAACACATTTGCTTGCTCGCTTCGCTCACTGCCAACTTCTTATTAATTTTATGCGATACGCCATATCAAGCCCCCTCGAAATTGTTGGCTCATTACGGCACTTGGACAAATCAACTTTGAGCGGCCGATCGGGGAAAATATGGGTGAAAAATGGCCTCTCCCCCTATTAGCGGAAGCTAGGTCCGCCCCTGACTTAGGCTTTCAGGATAAAATACAGGAAAATTCTATAAAAAAAAAATCAGATCGCGCTTCGCGTTCTCATTATTTATTTAGGCCTTGTGAGATACCTCAATGTGTTTTTCAAGAATAAAATCTCAGATTTTCTTTAACGTCTACCCCCCCATTTTATTTATTTTTTATCTTGGTGCCCTCGCCCCGTCCCCCCCCCCCCCCGCACCCATGCTGAATAAATACGCCACTGATGGGGATAATTAGTCGAGATTGCATATTTCCTAGAGGTTATCATTGATAATATTGAAGGGTATACTAAAACAACAATACACAAACTACAGCTCCCGTTCACAATATTCTAGTAGGGCCTACTCTGGTGAGAAGTTAAACCAAATTGAATCCCCCCCAAAAAAAAAATCACTCGTGCTTCGCGCTCCCACTGATATTACATCATGGGCGGAAATCCCAGGGGGGACGTGTCCCACCTACTCAAAATAGTAGGGGGGACACAATATCAAATGTCCCCCTACTATTTTGGTCTTTGATAATCATAGAAATACATCATTCTTAATCGAAATAAAACATGTATTTTGGGACGAAATGACCTTACTTTGGCGATAACCTTTTTTTCCCCCGCCCCTTGTCCCCATAGGCCGATCCAGGGGGCCGAGCCCCCCCCCCTTGGCGGAGCAAAAAAGGAAAGAAAGAAGGAAAAAGAGAGGAGAAAAGGAAGAGAAGGATGACGAAGGCATAAAATAAGATGAGGGGAAGACTTGGAAAATAAAAACAATCTTTCGTGCAACTATATAAAACTTTCGCTCGCGCTTCGCGCTCACATTGCCTATTAGGTGATTTACATATCTTGTTCAATATGGAGTTCGAATATCAAGTTTGGAAGTCAATATACAACACATATTTCACCTCGGAAATCGAACTTTCATTATTTTGTGTAATTTACAATTGGTTTTTAAAAAGTGCTCTGTAAAAATGTCAATTTTATGGTTTGAATGTTAACATTTGCTGCTTCGCAAATTTTGATTTATCAGGTACCTATATTTTCGTGTAATCCATAAAGTTTTCAAAATATCCCTTTTCTGGTCTGATTGTTAAGGCGCATCAGCTAGAGCGCTGCACGTTCGCATTTTGATTGGCGAGTTACATAAATGTTTCAATATTGTTTATACAACAAACTACTTAAACTCCCCTTTTCATGACAGTTTATCAAAAATTATAGCTCGCATTTTGCGCTTGCATTATTAATACTCATATTTTTTAGGAATTACAAATCATGAATAGAGTGTCTCGTTCAATAAATATTATAGGACTAAATCTAGAAATTTTCCGCTTGCGCTTCGCGCTTGCTTTAATTGTTTACTCATATACCTATTCTGCTTGAGTTAAAAAAACAAGTGCTTATAGAATTTCCTTTCTTTGGGTGAACATTTCAAAAAGATTCAGCTCGCGCTTCGCGCTCGCATTATTTGATTGTTAAATGCTACTTTAACAGGTATCCTTTTCATCAGTTCATTTCCCCTCGCGCCTTGCGTTCATAGTAATTATTAAGTTGCATACATGTCTTTTTCAGGATAACAAACATTGCCCAGAATCAGTTCAAATTTTAGGAAAAAAAATACATAAAATTTCCCAAAAAATTAGTTCGCGCTTCGCGCTCACATCATATAAATGAGGATTATGATATTATGTATTAATTTATAAGAATAAAGCCAAGAAGTGACTAATGAGGACTACCCCTTCAAAGAAACAAACAAAAATTATCTTCAAGCTGCCGATCGGGGAAAATATGCCTGAAACAAATTTCCACCCCACCCCCCTTGACGAAGGCTGGAACCGCCACTGTGTCTCACCTACCTTTTGGTATTTATGTATTCATGTTTTTTTTTTCAAGAACACATTAAAAAGTGGTCTTTATTTTTTTTTATGTGATTATAAGATAATTTAAGTTAGCCTGGCCGGGAGGGAGTGGGCGCCATTTTTCCGAAAGTACACATGGGAGCCAAACATCAGGTCAAATTTGCTCCCCCTCCCTCCCCTTGAAATCCTGGATCCGCGCCTGGGTTCTATAACAATAACCCAATTAGGGCAATCACCCATTGACAACTACTTTAAGGAAAATATTATCCCCATATTTTTTTACCACCGGGGACTGTTACCCCCCCCCCCCCGGAAATTTACTCTCCAGACAATTACCCCAGATAATTATGAAAATAATACTAGTAATTGTGAAAATACGTGACGACATGGCGTGGTACTTTATCTTACCATGTCTTAATTAATCATTGGCGGCCGAGGGCAAAACATTTAGGGGGATTCACCTAAAATTTTGGGATGGACACAGGTAAAAAATTGACAAGCAAATGAAACAAAATTTTAGGAGGGACCACCAAAATATTTTGACAAGGAAAAAAAAGGTTATCAACCAAAATTAGGGGGGGGGGCAAAAATATTCTAGGGTGGTCTACCTCAATTTAGGGGGGGGGGACGTAGAAAAGAAATTGACGACCATAAAAAGGTTTTCAACTAAAAATTCAGGGGAGACCGTCCTCCCACCTAAAATTTAGGAGGGAAAGCCCTCCCCCCTCCCCGCTTCCGCCACCTATTAAAGTAATTAATAAGCTTATTATTTCGACATTTGCGATATATTCTATCTTGTCAAGTCGATATGTCCACATGGCGAGATAAGAAGTGTACAAGTCACAGCAAGAATCCCGATATATCGTCATGTTGACATGTAACATATTTAAGTCGACTTGGCAAGATACAATATCTCGCCATGTTGACATATAACTTTTTATAAGTGGACTGACTTGGCAGGATAACGTATCTCGCCATGCGGACATAATACGTTTATTTAGTCGACATGGCAAAATAAAGTATCTCGCCATGTCGTCAAGTCGATGGCATTTTAGAGGCTCCGTATGGCGTCTAGAGGACATATTTCCGGGGGGGGGGGGGGGGGTGTAACAGTCCCCGACGATAAAAATATGGAGATAATATTTTCCTTGAAGTAGATGTCAGGGGGCGATTTGTCCTGTGGTTCATCGTTATAGAACCCCATGGACTCGTATCAATGACCTTTTGACCTCTTGATGACACGGATTTCACTATGTTGTCCTGATCATAATTTTACACACATCGCGGACTATCGGACCCGCGGTCTATCGGGCCCGCGGTCTATCGGACCCGCGGTCTATCGGGCTGTAACCGAGTTTAATATCAAACAATGAAATATCTACCATTTACTTAAATTTTTCTTTTTCTACTCTGATATTTCAGAATGTATGTTCATTGTATGAGATATACATGTACAGTGCGTCCCAGAAAAAATCAAAACCAAGAGCTATCAATAATTTATCATAACTAAATCACATATAAAATAACTAAATGAACTGTCATTGTAAAGCATAGTCTCCTCTTTCACCTGGTATAACTCATATGATTTCTCATTCACACAAGAGTGAAAACATAATTTGAACAAAGGACATCAAAAAGTCACATGGCCAGCTGTATCAGAGTTTTAAAAAGATATGCACATGTCTATAAATACAATTTTTGCTCTTTAATTTGATAACCCAATCACTAAACATGGAAAAAAACAATTAAGTTCTGTTTCTTTGAAATGACATTTGAATTCCAATGATTTTATAAAATGCAAGAGGATTTGGGCGAGCTGTCAGCCCAACTCAACCCTCTATTTTGTTGACGATTAGCCATGCAAAAAATCTTTTGTTTACCATGCGATAACTACAGAAAAATATGTGAAAACATGTTTGTTAATGAACTTGTGTGAATAAGAGAAACAAAACTCTTTTTATTTTTTGAGCATTTTCTAAGGTATCAAATTAAAGACAAGGGCTCCATAACACAAAGGTTTGCGATGAATTGCAAATATGGAAAACCTGCACTCATTGGCTCCCAGTCAATGTTTTAAAAAGAGTGCGCATTCAACGATGATCTTTATTGGTCATTGGTATTTAGCGATTGATTGCAAATTTTTGTGTTACGGAGCCCAGATCTTGACATTTTTAAACATTTAACTTCTATTTTGAAATTCAGATACCGCCCATAATGTGACTTTCTAGTATCCTTTATTCTAATTGTTTTTACTCACTTATGCATGAATAAAGAGTCTACTGTGTTATCCCAGATGAAAGAGAAGACCCCAAGCTTTATAATGAGAGCTCCTTATCATTATATTTTGTGATTCAGATATCATCAATTATCGATGACTCTCAGTTTCATTTTTAGTGGGATACACTGTATCATGACATTTTTGGCAGGTTAATAGAAACATGTTTAAAGAAAAAACATGATTTTCTTGTAATTTTGTTTTAAAAACCATGTGCCATCAAACAAGTGCTATGTTTACGTTTGTAAGGAAAATCCAAAATGGAACTTTGGATTGTGAGCTTAATTGTTACTTTTTGTGCAAGATGCACCTGCCGGACCAACAAATGTGAATTATCATATAATCATCATCACTGTAATCATCATCATTGTGATCATCAGTTTTCTTTCAAACTTCATTTAAACCCTATGAAGCAGATATTAAACTCACTACAAAGAAAACTCCGAAAAATTCTCATTAGCGATCTTGTTCTTTAAGGACTTTGATATTAAAAAAAAAAAATCAGTGAAAGAAACAATACTCATACATTATATAAGTCACTAAAAAAAAACAATTTGTATTGAAATTGTATAACAAATCATATGTCTTTGCATTCATTTTTTCTCAAGTAAATTTGGCTCCACGAGCATGTCGATTTGGTCTGAAAAGACCCCATACTCATAAAATGATGTGTAGGCTGATTTTTGCACTGCACAAAGAGTTTACAAAGATTTATCTACCACCAAGTCCTTTCATGGACCAGTGATCAGCCCTACAGTCATCTAAGACTTAAAAAGTGCAGACTGTAAGTTCAAACAAACCTGCAGTCTTTCTCTTTCCAGGAGCAAATTCTAGAAGTTCTTTGACACAATCAGTATGTCCATGGTTACATGCTTCATGTAGAGGTGTCCATTCTGCATTGTCCCGTGCATTGATATCTATGTCAGGTTCACTAAGAAGCTCTCGAACTGTTTCAACCTTGTTCTTGATACATGCTGTATGGAGTGGTGTTTCCCCTGGATACATAAGGGGTAAAATAGGAGGTACAATAGCAATGTTAGAAGAGTAGGAGTCTTAATATTTGGTGACCTGGGTTAAAAACCAAGTCAATGCAAGAATGCCCTTGGGTTAAATTTCTCTGTGCTCCAAATGTGACCAGCTAGCTTATTGTTGACAAAAGTATACTAGTATAAGATAATTTCATAATTCCAAGTATTGTTTTTCATTAAAAAAATGAATTCCTTGACTTTAAAATAATATACTGTAGGAGCTGTTATTTTCGCGGGGGTTTTATTTTCGCGGATTTCGCGAATTGCCAATCGGCCGCGAATTTAACAACACGCGAAAATATTGACACATTTCTTAGTGCCAATGTCCCCAACAGCAAAGCTTTACTGTAGAAAACATCCTGTATAGTGAGAAAATGGAAATATGCACCTGTATATGTACAAAAAATAAGGCTTAGAAAGTACAGTTAGTGATTCAAAAAGTTAGCTAGAATTTCACTTTTTTTAATTTCTCAAACAAAATCAGAGCCTAAACTATTTTCTAATATTATTTTATCAATATTTATACACTCTCTGTAATATCAAAATGTATTTTTCATGAAATAATTTGATTTTATTTTCATCTGATTGACTCTATACACACGTTTCTGGCAGCTATTTGCATACTCATTAATATTCATAAGTCACATGACCCCAGCTTTTGGAAGTGAAGATTCTGTTCACAAAATTCCACTTTTTTTCACTTTTACCAACTTTTTGAAAAATGAATCGAACAAATCACAAATTCCAAAGATTGCTTAACCCTGTAGATTACAGATCAAATTGTGGCATGATGAATTTTCAGATCTAAAGGTGAAAAAAAAGTGTAATTCAAGCCACTTTTTTCCACAGTTTGTAACTGTTTTTACAGGGACTTATTTATGTACAAAAGACACATCAGCATAGAGACTTTGAGGAGTATAAATTTGCACGTAATGTGCACTAGTTTTGCATCTTAGAAATGCTGTGGAAATGTTTTGTACATCTTCCAATCGCGAATTTAACAACCCGCGAAAATGTCGGGACCCCGCGATTCGCGAGAAATTCTGTACGCGCAAATAACAGCTTATACAGGATATAACTTTTTGATTTTTATTCAAAGTATCTCATATAAATTACTGATTGATGTAGACAGGGGTGTGAGTCGTCACAAATAAAAAGATCTGAAAAAAGCTGAGGAGTGGTGAAAAAGTCTGAAATAGAGGGAGCTCCCATTCTTTTTGTACAGAGAAAAGCCCCCAAAAAGCTGAAACTAAGCTGAAATCAAAACAAAACAAATCTGAAATCAGATAAAAATCTGGACTCTCACAGAAGAAACTCATGAGAGAATATGAGAGATAAAAAAAAGGATGGGAGAATGGAGATTGAGATGTGCAACAGGAAGGGGATGGGCTTATGTTTGCATATTTTCATCTCGACTATAAAAGATATTCATATCTTGAAATAGTGTCAAAAAATTTCAAAGTGAAAATACTGCTTGTAACCAGGATATAGGGTATCGACTGGTAAACAACAGGATTGTTATTTAAGTGGACTTCTTGAATTGAATGATAGAAAATCCTGACGAATAAAAATGTTTGCATTCCACTGAAAAGGGACATGCATATTATCATCACATCATGTATGTTTTATGTTTATTTTCATATTTTTTGCAAGATGTACTTGTTTGGGATGTATACTTCTAGGGAAAATTATATAAGAGAATCTCCAGCTACCTACCTCTTGGATTCTTTCGGTTGACATTGCCCTTCCTGGGAGAGGCTTTAGGAGAGGCTTTAGGGGAAGATTTAGGGGAGGCGTTTGTGACCACCAAACCACTCTTACAAGTGAGCTGTTGCTGATTACTGGAAAAGAAAAAAAAATGTTCAAATCTAGTTAAAATTACTGGAAAGGAAAAAGATAAATCTACTTTGGATATTTTCCAACAGTTCCATGACATTTGCTCCTGTGACAGTTGCTCCAATGTAAAATCTGCACATTAAGCCAAACATAAAACCTAACCTCTAAAACTGAATAAACCAGAATCCTTATCTTTGCATTATTCTGAATCAAAAACTTTATTACAATCCTACTTCTAACCCGATGCCCTCTGAGATATGAAGACTGGAGCAAATGTTGCAGGGGGGCATGTAATGTCACCTTTCAAACACCGTGGCTGATGATTTCAATTATCATGTATCACAATCTTAGGAACTTTATTGTATTGCACAAAAAAAAATAACAAAACAGACTATTGATGACAACCTACTGATACCTGGTCAGAATATCAGGTGTTTCATGAAGATATTTGTCCAGTTTTCAACAAAATTTTGAACTGGAATATGGAATGAAAAATTGTGACCCTAGTTTGTTCTGAATCTTAAACTATGACAGTATCACACAAGACCTACCTGATAGTCTTGAGTGGGGTACCTTTACCATCTCCACTTCTTTCTTTCATTACAGGCCCAGCAGTAGGTGGGACTAAGTAAAAGTAGTAGGACACCTGGATATACATGGTTGAAAAATTGCAAGATAAGACCAAAATTGTAATAAAACATCAAGACTGTAAGATAAAAAACATATTCACATGAATATACATTATCATCAAAGGCCTCGAAATAGGATTTTTTGGGGGCAAGGCCACTTTTTTGAGGGGCACTTTTTCACTGAGGCCAGGCAGCAGAGGGCACCAAGGCCACTTTTTAAGGGGCATGTAATAAATTATTTGTAGGTGTTACAGTTTCGCGGCGTGGGGGGGGGGGGCTTTCCATAGTCGATGTTATACATCAGATTCATTACCAAACCACATTATTTACTTTAAAAAAATGAAATTTAACAGTCTGACAACACTCACTGTATAAGGCTTTAAAAGAAAGTTTCATTATTCTTCAGAATCACTTCAGGACAGGATAACACATCATTGCATTGCTTTGAGTCTTGAATTTGGCATCCAACATGTAACATGTACATATTAACAATCAAGTAGAAGTACATCTGGTAGAAGTAAATTAATTTCATGTAATTCTTTATCCAAATTACCTAATGGCATGCCAAGTAATTAAGTTATACAAACATGACAAAGGTAGTATCTTGAAGGTAGACCAGTAGCAAAAGAGAATTAAAAATGTGGAGATAAAAGCCAAGTACTGTAACTTGTCCATCAACTTGTGAATCTGATTAGCACCCAAGAAAGTATCACCGGTCGTTCGTAAGTTGTTCGTAACTGACGAACAGTTTATGAAACACTCCCATTCAAAGTACTGTACTTACGCATCACGCGCGCTCGCCAGGACAGTACAGCGCGCGCGACATTTGTGTAGTACACATACGGAGCTCGCGCTCGTCCATTCTTATGCTGCAGCTTACATAGCATATGTAAAGCGCGCTAGCGGCCGGCGGGACGGCCAGCTGTGTATAGCTAGCTCATCGTTCGGCGCGGCTTCGGACTAGACTTCATACATGCACTGGGCATGCTGGGCGTCGCTGGTAAAGCTAAGGTATTGAATACTTTTTGAGATCGGAGAAAAGTTTTCCTCGCTCAGAAAAAAAGGTGCAGACTCTCAAAAGGGGCACATTATATATCAGAAAAAGGGCACAATTATGAGAAAAAGGGCACCACAGCCATACAAAAAAGGGCACATTTTTAGTGGCCGTAACTTTTAGCAAAAGAAGAAGGGCATGACGGCCAGTAATGGGGGCATCAACGGCCATGGCCGTCGATTATTTCGAGGCCTGTCATCATTTGTTTGGCGTTACCTGTGCTTAGGATTAAACATATTGTATCCACATATGATTTGCATATTAAGTAAGTCATCCTATTGAGCAAATTTATGTTTTTTAACGTTCAATAGCCCATATTCGAAAACTCAATTCAATCCAATTCAGATTTTATTTCCCCAGTTAAAAATATATACATATACAAATCATTGACATTATGGAGATATATTACATATGGGGGGGAGGTCCAAGAAAGCACAACTGCTTGTATAAATTGGCCCCATTGTAACTCAAGTTTAATTTAAACACCGGTCTAAAGTTGTGGGTGAACTATGGATAACCAATTTTGACAAATGTATCTCATGTTAAAGGTTCAATTTATCAGATCAATCGACAATTATATCATTCATATCCGGAAATAATATTTTCTTCATCATTAAAACACAAGGAAGGGACACAGAAAAAATAAGAAAATAAAAATGTTAATTTTTTTGACATTTCCAGCTTCCCTGGACAATGTTAACCCTTTGGGGACTGAGCACGCATACATGCAGGCTGAAGTCTATGGAATACATGTGTTATAGCAAAATTATGCCATCTCCAACAGATTAAACTGAACATCTGAATATGGGCCAATATATGCACATTCCCCACCCCAGGGTACCTGGATAGCATCATTTAGTCAGATACCTCTCATAGATCCTCTGGAGTACTGCTCACACTCATAAACATTTGTATTTAGCAGGGGGATTGTTTAACAAAGAGTTGAATACAAATTTTAAGTAATACCTAAAAAGAGCCAATGCACACATGATGCATGTATCTTATGCCTATTCTCATAGAAGAATTTGAAGTATCTGACCAATGAGGCAAGCTGATTTCAAATCACATTTAACTCTCTGTGACATCTATCAGGGGAGCGTTTCATCAATATTTTCATCCGACAAGTCGTCAGATCTGACATCTTTCCATGATTTTGATTGGCTGAGAGGCACTGTTCCTATGGTAACTGTCGGATAAAATGGGACTTGTCGGATAAAACGTCTGACAAGTCCTTTCATGAAACGCCCCCCTGGTACATTCAATAGGGGAAAATGGCAAATAATCAACTGAACAATTCTAGTACCAAGTGAAGCAGGGAATGATTGTGAATGAAAACATGGATTCTAATAAAAAAAATCAGGATTGATTGCAGTGACCACAATTAGGGCTGGGACTAAAACCCGGGTACCCGGGTCCCGCCCGGAAGCCTCGGGTACCCGGGTAGAAAAATCAATACCCGATACCCGAAAATTACTCACCAGTATAACGTACATTTGATTTGTATCGCGTAGTGTAAGACATGATTGTAAACTCATCACAAAAGTACACAAGTCTCATATATAATCTCACCAATTACCCTCGAAATATCTACTAGTTTTTCAAGTGATGATGTGACTGAGATCGTTCAATCGTCGCCATGTTTCTTTTGCAGCGCAGTGACGTCATCCAGCCACTGCGACGCGAGCCAATTTATGAATGAAAATATAGTAAGCATGCGCATTGCAAGCCTCAGCCCCACTCAGTATTCCGTCAAAACAAGTTTGCAATACTCTTTCACCTCGTACCAAAATCGACCTAGAATTCCACTTTCCTTTATTTCATATGAATTATGAAAGGTATTCTCAGAGGATCTATTTTCTCACCGCTAGCGCACGGGTAAGCAAATTTTTATTACTTCTTGCTTTTCCGTCAAAATCTTACGAAGTAGCGTCGATGTTGCATCGTGTTTGTGAGTTTGTAGAATCTATCGCTACGTGAACAAAGTCAATTGATTTCCGAGTTTCGGAGCATACAAGGCGCCAGCCATTCAAGTTCTTGATACCATTTTCAGTTCATCATAAACCGAAAATGGTAACACGATCGTGATTGGGTGGCGCATTTGACACTCCGAAACCCGGAAATCAATTGACTTTGTTCACGTAGCGATAGATTCTACAAACTCACGAACACGATGTAATATCGACGCTACTTCGTACGATTTTGACGGAAAAGCAAGAAGTGATAAAAATTTGCTTACCTGTGCGCTATCGGTGAGAAAATAGATCCTCTGAGAATACCTTTCATAATTCATATAAAATATTGAAAAGTGGAATTCTAGGTCGATTTTGGTACGAGGTGACAGAGTATTGCAGACTTGTTTCGATGGAATACTGCGTGGCGCACGGGAGGCTTGCAATGCGCATGCTTACTATATTTTCATTCATAAATTAGCTTGCATCGCATTGGCTTGATGACGTCACCAATGGGGTTTTTCCACCAGTCATATTTCGAGCGACATGATTTTCGGGTACCCGCCCGAAAATTGCCACGGGTACCCGAAGAGAAAAAAACCCGAAAGTCCCAGGCCTAACCACAATTAATTGTGAAAATAACACATGCAATGAATCAATCAAAGATTTTGATTTAAACGGGGGTTAGATGATGACTTTCAGAATTACTTACAATCTTTCTAAGAGTCAGCGGCTGTTCAACCCAGAAGGCACGCTCTCCACCCAGGAGACGATCATCATAATTCTGTAAGAGGCACTCTGCCACGCCCATCAACAACCAGCTTGGTTTGAGCATGGAAAAGAACATCTCCTGCCTTGACTTGCTTACAAGAATACCCTCTGTAAAAATAAAAAAAAATTATTTCATCAAATTCTAAATCATGTTTTGATAAAAATTACCTGCCTTTTCTCATAATTTCATAGCTAGAGACTTCCATTGTTTTATAATTTAGAGATATGATCACTATGAATCCATGAATAAGGGGGATTTTTCCATCTAGAACAGATACAGACTTTTTAGCAAGTTATATTTTGGTCAACTAACTTTCTTAGAGCAATTTCTGGTAACAGTGATAATCCAACCTTCAAAGTGTGAAGTCATCTTCTGTGGAATTTATTTACATAGGTTTAATACAACGGTGATATTCTTTATACCCAGCTGTAAAAAGATATCATCATAACAAAATACAAAATGAAAGCCGGCTTATAGCATCATCAAAAATTATGTGAAACTAAAAAAATTCATAACTTTGTTAATTTTCATCTGATTTGGATGAAATTATCTGAGTTAGATGTTCAATTTTGCTCCAGTTATTCAAATTAATCTGATCTCTCGGATGAGTACTCCTTGAAATTCTCTTAAATTGAGGTCATAATCTAGATTTGGCAAAGTCACCTTGTTTTGCCTTTGAGGCTAGCTTCTCCGCAAACTCCTTCTTTCTCTTCTCTGTGTTGGAGTTTCCAGGCTGCTCTCCCAATGATGAATGAATATCTGCTGCCATCAACATCAGAGTCGATAAGAGACTCGTTACTGGCTTCTACAGTGGATAGAAGAACATCACATTTCCATCAAATCAATAGGAAATCTGTAACTTCTGAAGGTTTCCATGGCGAAGTAGAAGAGTGTAGTAGGTTTCAAGGTACACCATGCATCTTCACAGGCAATGACGACAACACACTTGTCGAAACGTCGAGATTGGGTGGTCCTTTTCAGGACCAGCAATTGCCGAAGAAGATACATGGTGTACCGTGAAACCCACTACACTCAATAGGAAATCTACTACAAATTTGCATAAAACCATCACTAGAGATAAATACACCAGTGTTGTAGTCAAGGCTCAAACCTCCAAGGCCAAGGCTTTAATACCCAAGGCCAAGGCTTCTATAACCAAGGCTGAGGCCAAGGCATGGAAACCCAAGGCCAAGGCCAAGGCCTGAAAACCTCAAGGCCAAGGCCAAGGCCTGAAAACCTCAAGGCCAAGGCATTTCAATTGACAATATATGGAACAAAAATTAGACAACAATGCTTAGGCGGCATACATGACACACAGGACCAAATGTATAAAAGGTGTGAGCGAGCAAAATTTTTGACCCTTGTACATCTAAAACGAAATAATTTCATGATAGATCATGTAGATTTAGACATAAAATTAAAATAAATATATAATTACCTTTATACATTTAATTATTGTTCTAGACGATTCACATTGCAATAATCATTATTACCAAGGTGATCTGATCCTGGCATGCCTATTCTCAACATATGTCTTTCTCCTCTACCTGGGGCAGGGGAGGCAGAATGTATTTTTTTTTTTTGGGGGGAGGTCAAAGCCAAAAATGCACTTACAGTATAATTCAAAATGAGAATTTTGGTGCAAACAGATATTTTCAAAATGAGATTATCAACTCTGTGAAGAAGTTGTGTGTTTTGTGGAAATTAAGTTGAGCGAAGCTTTTTTAAGTGATTTCTAATTGATATAAGACAAATATTTTGATTTAGGCTTTAATTTCCCGCTATAGGAAGCATAGCGAGCAAGTGGTTTTGAAAAAAAAAATCAATTTTGAAGTTGTAAAACTCGATTTTGGGTCAATTATGGTGCTAATCACTGTTAAAAGGGCATCCTTGCGAGATGTTGTAATAAGATGTAATAAGAAATGAAATTTAAATATTTTCGAGCTGTTTTTGTAATCATGAAAAAGGTGTGCATCTTACTATACAAATTAACGCGAGCACAAAACACAAGCTGAATTTTTTACTGACCAGAAAAGGAAGCTGTTCTGGACTGCATTTAGTGACTCATAAATAGGATACATAACTCACCAATCAAATAATGCGAGCGCAAAGCGCGAGCTCAAAAATTTGTAATATTCCGACCTAAAAACTAGACATTCTAAGCATTTTTTTGTGTGTAAATTGAATGCGAACCTTACTTAACAATAATTTATGCAAGCACAATAAAAAATTTGATTTTGAAACCTAAAATTTTGCTCTGTATGCCATGCTTGGCCCCTCAAAATTTTTGGCTCATCATGCCATTGATGCCATAGCCCATTTGGAAATGACAAAATTGAAGTTTGTGTTCAAGTTTACCGAATCTTTTCAGAATATCATTAAGACTTAAAACATTCTTGTTGGTCAAAGAAAATAATACAAGGAAAACCTAATGGAATATAAATCAACCTTGTTATCATTCTTTAGAGTAAGCTATTTTTAAAGTATGAAAATTGTTGTCAAAATTGCAGTCAGATCTGTCAGAATTATTCCTGTCATAAAATCACTATAATCAGTGGCATACCGTGTGTCACGGCATTGGGGGGCACAAGCAAAAACTTGGAATTGCCTAGTGAGCGCGCGAAGCGCGCCCAGTTCCCAGGTATACTGACCTAATAGAGATATTTTTATAAGGACAGTGCCAATAAACGGACATGTATCTCACTAGTCAAATAATGCGAGCGCGAAGCGCGAGCTTAAAATTTTTGATATTCAAACCTAATAGGGACATTACAATCAATCTTTTGTAATCATGATACGTACCTGTCTCGCTAAATATTGCGAGCGCGAAGCGCGAACTGAAATTTTTGTAAATATTGACCCCAAACAGGAAGATTTTAAGGACTATATTTTAGGAATCTTTTATCTATTAAGATTATACACATCTCACCATAGTCATCTAATGGGAGTGCCAATAAGCGCTTGCTGATTTTGTTAGAATTACATCTAAACATGCACATAAAGCACTTGAAATCATGATTAACATACCCATCTCACTAATCAAATCTTGCGAGCGCGAAGCGCGAGCTGAAAATTTAGGAAATTTAGACCTGAAGAGGGGCATTTTAAGGCTTGTTTGTAGGAATTCAAGAAGACCTTACGTAGTTCACTAACCAAATGATGCGAGCGCGAAGCGCGAGCTGAAAATTTTTTGATATTCAGATCAGAAAACAGAAAAAGGGACATTTTAAGGACTCATTCTAGGAATTGATGGAGAGCAGACATCTTTCACCAATCCACTACTGCGAACGTAAGCACGGACAGGAAAAGTTTTATATTAAGACCTTAAAATGGGACAATCACTTAAAGTATTCATGAAAAAGAAGCATACTATTGTACATGTAAAAGAATAACTCGAAGTGCGAGGAAATATATTTGGTAGTTTGGTGTATATTGACTTGAAAACGGGAGGTTTTAGTAGAACAGGATTATATATCTCGGTAAACAGACAATGGGAGCACCAGGAACAATGAAGACATATGCCCTGAGCAAATTATGTTTCATTTATATGAAAAAAATGTTTCTTATGTAATGTAACATAACATAATTATAACATTATAATGAACATTAATGTCTTCTTTCCCCACTACGTTTCTCTTCTTTCTCCCTCTTTTCCTCCTTTTTTTAGTCAGCCAATGGGGGGGGGGGCACGTGCCCCCATGCCCCCCTGTAGTTACGCCACTGACTATAATCCTAATCATAATTATTATTGATATTGTCATTATCCTTATTAGTCATGATTACATATTAATTTTCATCACTTCTCTTTGTTACATAATTATGTGATGATAATTGCAATTGATGGCACTGCTAAGTACACTTACTGCTGCTGCTGCTACTGCTGACTGGTAGTATTTAGTGTCATTAGATATACAGAACAATTGAAACATAATTACTTATATAAAACAAATGAAAGTACAAAATACAAAATGCCTTGAAAAAGCCTTGAAAATGCCTTGAAAATGCCTTGAAATTTCAAGGCTCAAAATCCTCAAGGCCAAGGCCAAGGCCCTCTCAAGGCCAAGGCTTAAATGTTCAAGGCCAAGGCTTTGAAAAAATAGGCCTTAAGGCGCCTTAAGGCCAAGGCCGAGCATCAAGGCACTACAACACTGAAATACACTGGTATTTTTCTTTATTTTTGTAGTAGTCTGCTTAGTGGACGTCTGGGGGCAAGGGAAGTGAAGAACCAACAATCATTGATGGTTCCCCCATCCAACCAATAAATTCATTTGGAAGACGGGTAACATATAGCACAGGGACAAATAAATGGATAATCTTTAGACATGGTAACCTCTCCAGCTTAAAAAAAATCAAAACACACACACACAAAATATTGAAATGTGCTATTTCCAAAGGCCATAGGTCAAACAAACATTCCTTATCACTGCAAAACATGTACACAATACAAAAATAAAATATAAACAAAAACAAAGAAAATTACAAATTCCCTGATTGTTGATGCCATGGAAAGTTCATTCTTGACAATTTTTCGCTGAATGAAAGACCAGTTTTAACTCACTGCTTTTGTGATAGAAAATCTTGGAAAATAATCTATCAGTGTCATATCATCTTCAGTCAATTCACTGAAAATCACAAATGTTATTGGAAACATAGAGTGAAATAAAAATATTTGAATTATTGAATATATATTTCCACTACTATATCAGTACTACTATAGCAGTAGTAAATCAGTAGTAAATTAGAAAGTTAGTTACCATTAGTTACCATGGGAACAGAAGATAAATTATTCCTGCCTTACCCAATCATCGCACTTGGCAGCCATTTTGACAGCTTGCAAGAAGTGATGAATAAGCCACTGAATGTTGATAGGCACTTTACTTGAGGATCGCTCTATTGAGGATACCCAAAGGATCCTAGCTAACATGCAATCAGATACGCCTCTCCATCGCTCGGTTCCTTCACTGATCCTGGGGGATATCATCATTAGATATGGTAAAAAGAATATTTTGGGGTTAACTCCAGATAAAGAATATGTAATTCTCCTTTACAGTTTAAAGCCACTCATCATTGGTGAGCAGAAGCAAGAATACAATTCAACAAAACAGAACATACAGCACTTGAGGAAATCAAAACAAGTAGTAAGAATAGTTCAACTATAAAACTACAGACATTCAAAATCCAGAGTTTAGGCAAGAATGGGGAAAAAAATGAATATACAAATGAAATTTGAACCAGATAGGTAAACCCCGCTCACAGTCTTAGTCATTTTTTTACATAAACTGAAATAATGGAATATAAACGTACACATATTTTCTTGTGCGCATTTAACTAAAATATGTAATCAAATCATAATAAACACACTTAAAAAGTCTGGGTAAGGTTTTATACATCCTTGGTAAATTTGGCTCAATCTGTTTTTAAATATCATTAAGATATATGACTGAAGAAATTCAACAAGATATTGTCATACTCACCTGGCTGAAGACAGGTAATCTTCTTCAAACAGCGACACCAGGAAATGAAGCAGCATCTCAGCAGTTTCCATGGCAACCTTGACATCCTCCTCATCCTTATGCTCAGTGTCCTGCTTGATAACAAGCTGACCATCTAATGCTCTCCTGAACAGGAAGACAGACAGAAACAGAGCCCAAAAAAGAGAGAAAAAAAGGAAGTTGCAAGAGAGAGAAAGAAATAACAATATTAAAAAATATATTACAATAACAATAATCATAATAATAATAATAAAAAGTTTACATTTATATTAATAATTTATGTTTCTAAGCACTTTATATTGTAAGGTTTGGATCATCTGGGGAGTAATTCAACAAGAGTTCCTATACTCTATTGCTAGGCATACTAAATTAAATTATGAGTTAAATAGAAGGCATATCAATATTTCCATAGTACTCTCGAGATGAAATATAAAGTGTATGTTTGCCCAAGCATTAATATCACCAACAACATGATCATGGACTTTGCTTTTTAGAATACAGATTAAAGCAATATTTCATTTACTTGTAATAAGATTGCTTTGTAAGACAAGTTATTAATACTTGGGTAATATCTGAGTATCTCAGACATATTTCTATTTGGTTATTGCACTATAATAATAGTGATTATAATGCACCACATTTATTTCACTGAAAACGCTCAAGGTGTTTTATGCAGACAGATAGATAATTTCAAATAAAAAATAAAAAATAATTTTATGATCATAATGAGATTCCAATCCCACCTTATAACAGCATCAACAAAATGCCAGTGAGCGTTGTGATAGGTCACGCTCACAACCTGAGGAGGCGGGGCCATAGAATCAAGATAAAGTTTCCGCAATGAAGGATAACAAGCGGGACTGTGCAGACAGAGGACCTGTTTTAAGATGAAAACCGCTGAACAGCAAACTGTCAAACTTGTGCTCTGTAAATAAATAAATAATATAAGATTTGTAAAGCACACGTATCCATCTAGTTAGGTCCTCAAGGTGCCCCTATACTACCCCAGCTAAGCTAATATACTGATTCCGTGGCTCACAGGTGTCGGCAAATTGATAAGATTTCAAATTTATTGTCTAACTTTGCTTCTTATACTGGAATTCAGTAATGTGTGGGTCAAGGGTCCACCTGAAATAATGTGAAGCTTAGTAGAATAAGGAGAATGAAAATTATTTTCAATACATACGAATATTCATGGTGGTGTAGTAGTTGTAGAATGGGAAATTTAATTTGTGAGCTTTAACAAATGTCATTTCAAAGAATATCTTTTCATGTCATTTACAGAATATTAGTCAAATGATCCACCCCAAATGAATGTCCCTCAGATGCCCTTTAACCAAGTAACATGACAAGTTCTACTAAAAAGAGAGAGCAGAATTCTGTGTGGTCTTATGTGCTTGTTTATATACCCTGAACAGCATAAGGGAAGGTGAGCGGATGGATAATAAACCCATCATTTCCTCAAACCCTACACAAAGCACATGAATTAAATCATTAATAATTGAATTTAACAAATAATGTATTTTTCCAAGGAAATCACTTGATAAATTCCCAACTTTACTGACAAGTAAAACTTTTGAATAATTCACTGGAGATTGATTTGACTCACCTGTAACATGTTCTGCATGATGTGGTAGAGGATGTTAGGAGGGGGGTAGAGATGGGTAGAGACTGATGACCCTATACATGACAGAGCATCCATCCAATGATTCTCTTCAATGTTAGCTTCTATGGAGTTACAGATGGTAGCTGGAAATGGTCTCGATGGACAATCGTCACTAGCACACTGGATGAAGAGAAACAAATGAACAAATTAATGGATGAATGAATAAACAAATAAATAATCCAATAAATAAATGAATTAATAAATAAATAAATAATCAAATAAATAAATACATATATACATAAATAAATAAATGAATTAATAATAAATAATACAATGGCAAAGGAGACAATATCAGCAGTGCTTTGTCACAATTGTAACCAGATCAATTCTCGACAACTGGTAGTTGAAACTGGTGCCATCTAGACAGAAGGGGACAATCGATCCACTCCCGCTGGACTATGCAATTTCAAAATATCTTATGCCTATATAGAGTTTACATGCAAAGATGATATCTCTTCTCTACACAAAGCTTTCATTTCACATCCTATCCGAGGAACAGAGTTTTTTTCCATTGAAATAAAGCCTGTGTGTTGAAATAGAAAAGGGGCACATTGCCACACATCAAAGTTTCTGTTTATTCAAAAAGCTTCTAGTTATTTACCAAGGTTGGTTTTCAATGTCCACACACGGTTGAATTCTGCTATCTCTTACCTGGAATGTTTTCTTGGGTCTTGGAATCAACATGGTGTAAGGTACAAGAGGCAGATGCTGAGATGATAGCTAGAGAAAGGAAAAGAACAAAACCAAATCAAATATGGTAGGTATACAGTAAATCACTGTTTCCAATCTTGACAAATGATATTTTTGTGACAAGTATTGATTTCTGAAGATGCAATGCAATGAATAATGGATGTGAATCAATCGCTATTACTTGAATGTCACTACATACAATCATACTTTGACAAATGGAAGCAAGCAAAAAAATCACAATTTTCTGTGAAAGAGCAAAATGTGTCTTGTTTATTTAAAACCACTGCCAATGCATTAGCATGATGGTTAACCAGTCTTGGCTTATAGCAAGATCAATGATTTCTATGAAAATGTGGCTTGAAAGGAGAAATCAATCTGTAAAACGTAAATGTAGTAACAATTCAATTTAGTTGATTCGTCAGTATTGCTTTCTTTCATAGGGTAGTATAATTATTTTGCTTTTCAGAAAAACTGATGATACTGATGAGACGGTATTGTGTTCTTTTGTAGGGTAGTATAATTATTCTGCTTTTCAGTTACTTTTTTTTTTATAGTTATTTCGGTACTTTTACACATTTTTTAACATACCTTTCTCTTTTTCAATATCTGCAGTGCCTCTCTCAGCTGATTTGGAGAAAAGTGAAGCTTCCTTTTAACACCTCGCCCTGGATCACTCATGGTGGTTTCTTCAGCGATGCTTGTCGTTGATCCAGGGGTTTCCCTTTCTCCTTCTTGAAGGTTGGTTTGTTTCTCTCTTGATCTGGTCTGTGTTGTCGGCTTCATGAATGTGTCTATCTGAGGAGTCTTATTGGCTACTGTATAGGGTGGAATCCATAAAGCAGGAATGTCATAGCCTGTCTAAAGTATTGGTAAAGGGTAGGCCTGAAACAAATGTCATTTTTATCATTTACATTACTTCCTGAAATAGCTGAATGATTTGATTGTTCGTCTGGGAAAGAGTCTTTCAAAATCACAATCACAATAGTGAGACCTGAAATGCAGAAAGTCTGTGACAAAGGAACCCATTTGAAAATTAGACCTCAATGGGGTTTCATTTACATAAAGTGACAAGGATTGTTTATTTCTCACAAAGGAAAGGAGGCTTAATGTTCCTCCCTCCTCTTTGATTCTTATGTCAACAGAAACTATATGTTATGAGATTAAAATTTTCAGTTTATTGTTCCATAGAAAAAAAAGATCCTAAATCAATACTCGCATTATGCATCCCTCCAAGTGCACCCCGCATATGAATGAATCAGCCCAGATCAGTGTAGATACTTCAAGTCCAAAGTCCAATTACGTGTGTCTCTATGTTTTGTAAACAACTCATTCATGTATATTGTTGGATTCTATGTGTCAGTGTTATTCCACACATAGCTGGTGCCAAGGTATTTCAGCAAAGGGGGCGAGACCTACTTCTAACAGTAATCATATAATTTTCTTCATGGATTGCTAGTTACTTAAATGACCTCCTCTTTTCATTTTGATACTATTTCATTCATTTTTCTTCTTATCTATTTCTTATATTTCCATATTCTTCCACTACTCTAAAAATCTTAACCTTCCCCCCTAATCTGCCCCATCCCGACTAGTGGCAACATCTCCAATGCTACACATGGTACTTCAAAATATGTATGGCAAAATATACTTCATTTTGAAATACCGTTAAAAATTACAAAATTTGTATGACCATTTGAACCAATTATCAGGTCTATATTTGGAGACAGACTAGTCCAAGAACTAGCTGAAATCAGGCTTGAATTAGGTGACCACGCTCATGTTGGAATGTTATTTTGAGGCCCTTGGAAAATTGGTATGTGGACCATGGATTTACATCCTTTCATAGCAAATAGTATATGTGTGAGTGGGGGCTAATACAGATTGCTTTCATCTGAAAAATGAAAGTATTCAGTATTCAATGATTTGAATTCTCCTGGCTCCCACCCCCTCTCTATCTCTCTCCCACACAATAATGAACTTTAAAAAAAATAATGGAAGGGGGGGTTCGATCTGTTTCTGCAACAATTGCTTTGTGCTTAATTTTGTCAAAGATGTGGAGTTAGGGTTGCTGCAACCTGTTGCAAGAGGGTTTTATGTTAGTTTAGGTAGGGTATCGTGTCAAACCCAGGGTTGAAGTTGGCCTTTGGATTAGTGTGTGGAATTAAGGAATTTAGAGCGGAGCGATTGCTGCCGGAGCATATGTCATGGAACGATGAAGTCATAACCTTTCTAGATAATTGGAATGAATGTCACCTGACTGTATTGAGTATTTGAGTTAAATGTCGAATTGGGATCTGCCGCACATTCGAGCAGTATCAATTGTGCTTATCAGTTAGTGATCTGCACCAAGCCATTTGAACCATTCAATCAATTACTCTTTATTCCTAGTAAAGGGTCAATGATTTTAATATTTGATTCACCTTAGACAAAAAAAAGGGGGGGGGGTGTTCCCCCTCACCTCATAGCCCAGTCCATTTAGGATGTTATTTTTATAGCTCTACTTGCAGTGACTGCAAAGCTAAATATGGTTGATTTCGACTGGAAAGTAGGTTATCACAAAATCATGAGGAATGCTAGATAATTCATAGAGCTGGCTGCATATCAGGTCACATGAATTAGACCATGTACATAGACTGGAATATATATTTGAAAATGGTTTAAAGGTAAATGCTAGTTTTGGTAACGATATCAAAATGAGTTCGTACAGAATCCAATGAAATGACCACCAAAGTGTCTGTTTGTATAAATAAAACGCATGTGCCAAACGATTCTGGAAGAAATTGTGTAATTGCTGAGAAATCAGCAAATAAGCACAGGATTCGGGTAGAGCGTCGGGCCCGACGCTCTAAGCAATAATTATACATTGTCCCACGTGCGCTTATCTGTGTTGGGGATCTTCGTTGTGAACATTTTTCAGCGTAGATTTCAAGATTTCACAAAGTTCAGTTAATGTAACTGTACCAGATCTAGATCCTCGATGATATACTGACAATTAAGCCTTGTTTTACAGACTTTCTCATGAAATCAGTGTTTACTGCAACTACTGGAATTTCTCTTTAATGCAACGTACCGCCAGCCTTCTTTGTACTAACTGTAGACACAACCACGTCTCCTTGTCTTTTGGTTTGTGTTGGTGTCATCAATGTGCTGGATACTTTTAACTTGGCAATGTCGGGTGACTCCTGTGATTGAAATATAAACCGATAATGAAGCTTAAGCTTTCCGGAGGGCTAAATATTAGTGTTCAAGTGGACAGGTCTTATGCTCCCTTTCAACTGCACAATATATTCAAATAAGAGCTTGTGATACAGAAACTTAAATAATCAGTCTGTATTCTAAACTGTTTTTTACCCTACCAATGCACTTTTCCTTTATACTGGCCGAAGAATGAACAGGTTTAATATGAGAAAATCACTTGAACTGTAATAGCAATTATTCACAAGGAATATCAAAAGAAAGAATTTTTGACTTACAAAACTTTTACAAATTGCATGACCTCAATGGACTCTATCTTTATGATAACATAACCATAGTCTGCACAATAGAGTTCTCAAACAAGGCTTATCTTGGAGTCTGAGGCAAAAAAAAATCCCTTAAAAACTTTAAAATGTCTAGTAATTACATGAATGCAAACTGTAGCTGAAGTAATTAGGTGATAACCAGAATTGACCTCAATTCATTTTATCATTCTCTACAGGCACTTGCTATTTCTGTTAGTTTTTGTGCATGTTTTCAAGTTCAAAACTGAATGAATACATGAAATGGTCACTCACCTGAAAGAGATGTTCAGCAATGAATTCTGGTAGGACACAGGGGACCCCTCTAGCTTCCAGACACTTGACATGCTCCTCATAGCACTTGTCAACAATGACATGGGTCACTAAGGAAGCTACTCTAGCAGGGTCTTCGATTGGGAAGGTCACGGTGTAACACTGCCCTCCACCTGCTTCAAGAACTCTGGAGGAATAAAGAAAGCGAGGGAGTCAAAATTGATATCTCTTGATTAATCTATTCAAATGTTACTGAGAAACCACTGAGAATTTATTTTGAAGAAGTACTGGCAAGAAAAATTATTACAAATGTGCCCTATTATGCACAAAAATTTATTTTGATTAAAAAATTCCAGATAAATTTTCTTAGATACAGAAATTTCATTCTTAGAATTTTTTCACTTAGGCTCTACTGTAAGCAGGATTTGCATTTTTTGTTTGTTGAATCACCAGGTGAATTTTCTTGAAGATCTTCATCAGTGATTTTTCCCTGACAGATAAAAATCCTTGCACCTAATTGGTTGAAAGCAAATTAATTGAAAAATCACTGAAAAGCTCTTGAAGAAATGCTCCTCACACTTACTGTTTTATTATTCAAACAGGGGAAATGCTGCGCAAATCTACATTTTAAGATAAAAAAAAACAACTTTGGGGTCTCAAGCTTTCAATACACTATAATTGTGCTTGCACATCACTGGATCAAAAAGGGTCATGGAAGAATTACATATATTTGCTTCTATGTATTGCATCAGGTAGCTGTTGTAGAGACTTGCTGCATGCAACCGCAGCAGCCTGACGGGTAATGGTATCTAGATGTACTGCTTTGGCGCCCTCAAAAAGAGAGCAATAGGTCACTTAACTCCATCTCACTCTAAAGTATGTACATGTATGTACACAAATAAAATTATTGTGTTCATACAACACATTTCATTCTTCATCAAACCATCCTTTCATTCTGTCATTCTATCATGCTCTTAATTCATGCCTCATTATCTCAACTACTGTTTCCATCTCCATTCATAAGCTCACTATCATCATGTTCCCACCCCAGACCACTTGTGTAAATATTGACAATGCTGTATTACCCCCACCATGAACGCCCCCTTGTTCAACTCCATCTGTTTATACTTTCCATATCACTTTGCCTTCCTCAGAATATTATGTAACTATGTACAGTGAATTATATATTGTAGTTTAGTATGGAGAATAAAGTTAGTTGTGAATGTGACTCCAAGCCATGCAGACATGCCTAGTTATTGAGTAGAGATCGAGACCGAGTATGAGTTCAAGTGTGTATTAGAGTTAGAATACGCATACACAAAAAATATGATGCACCTCTTTCTTACTATATAATTAAAGTAAGAATGATTTTAAAAGCTTCCATTATAGAAAATGTTTATATATGACCAATAAGTTTCATGTACATGTTCTAATGTTTTTCTAATGTATTTTCGTTATTGTATTCCAGGGCCTCTAAGTATAACAGTGTTTGACCCACTTTCAGAGTCACTTGGGTAAAATAAGATGTAATAAATAAAATAAATGACTACATTCCATGATACCATACCTTTTATAAACCGCTTCTCTATTCTTTTGATTGGTGACATGCAGAAGCACTTTCCAGTTGTGGAAGGCTCCTTGGCCAGTAGCAGCAACCTTCTTCCTCCATCTCCCTGGAGCTGTCAGGAGACCTGGTAGGACATTCTCCAATGAAACATCACCCTCGCCCCACTCGTACTTTGATTCCTCCAGCCATCTGCCCTTGATAGAACTGTCTGTGATGAACTCTGGTTTCAGAACCCATTTTCCTGCCATATGCAAAGAAATATTCCAAACATTTCAGTGACCTGGTAACATCAATCTTTAAAGGACAAGTCCACCCCTACAAAAACCGAATTTGAATAAAAAGAGAAAATTTCAACAAACATAACACTGAAAATTTCATCAAAATTGGATGTAAAATAAGTTATGACATAAAAGTTTTGCTTCATTTCACAAAACAGATATATGCACATCTTGGTCGGTATGCAAATGAGGGAACTGATGACATCACTCACTCACTATTTCTTTTGTATTTTATTATATTAAATATGAAATATTTTTATTTTCTCGTCATTGTCATGTGAAATGAAGTTTCATTCCTCCCTGAACACGTGGAAATTTATTGTTTTAACATTTTGGGCTTCAGGCAAGGAGGTCCTAATCATTGAATTCGTAAAAATTGAAATATTGTATAATTCAAACAATAAAAGACAAAAGAAATAGTGAGTGAGTGACATCATCGACCCTCTCATTTGGATGTAACAGGCTCGTTCATTAACTATTTTGTTAAAATTAAGCGAAACTTTGAAATGTCATAACTTTCTTATTTTACATCCGATTTTGATGAAATTTTCAGCATTGTGCTTGTCTAATTTTTCTCTATTGATTCAAATCAACATTTTTCTGAGGTGGACTTGACCTTTAAGGAAAAAAATGTGATTGGCTTTGAGTCATACAACACTGCCTATGACCTCATCTTGACAGATTAACATCACTCCAATATGCATACATGAACCAGGATTGAAGTTCATCCCTCAAATGGTCCAGGTGTCAGGAGAACTAAATATTTCAACGTACATTTACTTTTGTGATCCTTGTCCTTGCCTTCATACCCTACAAACAAATCAGATCACTTTCACTTGAAACAGTCAAACTTAGTCCTTTTAAACGGTTCTTTGATTATCACGATAATGAAAATGGGATGGACAGACAACCCAAACATATGCCTTCAACAACCATGTACAGTAAGCAGAGGCATACAAAAATTGGTATGGTTGTTTTGGAAACGTGTCAATAAGGCCCCCATCTCACTAGGAAGGTTATCATGGCGAGTCTTGGCGACCATGGCGATCTGTGTAAATACCGCAAAACGTAGCAGAATCTTCCTCGAATTCTATTTTCAGCCTGCGAGGCAATTGCACTGCAATAGCTGATAGTACGACGGTGCCACTCTCTTGCTACAATTCGATGCAGATGTGATGCGCTGCTTCTGCGATCAAAGCGACTGTACAGCGAGGCTCATACGCTAATTGGGACCTCGTTATGGTGGTGCTACGAATGGAGCGATTGTGTTACGTTCATGATGGGCTCTTGAAATGATTTCAAGCAATCGGCATATTAATCGCGGCACATGAGACATTCTTCATTCGTTTGCCAAACTCTGACCAAGATGGATGTCCAGAATTTGGTTGGACATATACACCTTTGCATTCTACAACAATATCAGTTAGGAGTTGAATACGAGGACAGGAGGAGGCCAAAATATACTGGGTCCGATCCTGGCTGTCACTTAAGTCATAATATACAATATTTATCAAAATTTCATTCAAAAGATGTTGATGAGCCTAATAGTTAATATGAGGGATGCATCCATAATTTCATATTTAGGGCATAAAAATCTTTGATATTCTGTTTATTTTTTTCCACAAAAGTTTGTCACTCATTTTTTGGGGGTAAATTCCTTTCGAATTTGCTGACAAGAAGTAGTCTACTGATGTGAGAGCACTCATAAAGGGGGGGGGAGGGCACAATGCCAGAATTTCCCTAAAGAGTGCCTTTCCCAATCAATACATTAGTGATGGAATCATTAATAAAATTTGATATTGTCTGTCACTGAGGTTAGAATTCAATCTATTTTTAAAGCATGATCAATTTATATATTTTTGCAGAGGGTCATTTTCAAACGTGAGTGACACGACAATCGGAGAGGTTTAAGGGCTCATATCTTCAAACTTAAAGGTTATGAATCAATCATGACTACTATATTATATACAATGTAGGACTGGCATGGGCCACTACGAGTTTGATTTGAATTCAACAATTTGTTTAGTAGATATGATTAAAAAATGGTGCGTGAGTGACACGACAAATTTTGGACATGGGTTTCTGACCACTAACACATATGGTTGGATTCGTGCCCAAGTAGTTGTCATGGAGTACTGTGAGTACCAGTAAATGGACATAAATAGTGTACCTATCTAACACATATAGTCAAAATCAATCAAACCTTCTCTATGGAAAATGGTACCCTCCTATATACCGTGAGTGACACGACATCCAAAACGTGAGTGACACGACAAGTGCAAAAATACAACATTTATCTCAACATTGAAAGTATTTTTTGCATGATGTAGAAGAGTAAAATACCATTAACCAAAAAACAAGCTTAATTACATAATAACTGCTTTCTTTTAAGTTCATAGTATGTCATCCTGATGTTTTATTCTTGGTTTATGGTCATATTTGCCCATCAACTCACATTCCCTATACCATACCACATTGTCACACTAGGGCTTCTACCACTCTCCTCTTTAGTGGAGGAGGGGGCACTTGAAGGAGGTGTTATGAGGTCTTGGCATTGACATCAACTCAAACATTCTTTTTGTGGCCTGATATCATTCAAAACTTTAACTCTTTCTCCCTATCTGTATATGAAAGTTTACAGGTTTATACAATTCAGCATCCACAACGGATGGAATAATTTTTCCTTGTAAGAAAGGTATTCTCAATAGTCACTCACATCATCTGGCATGGTCTGGAAGCCAATGATGTCATGTATGACTCCCTTTTCTTGAAATATTGGATTAGGATATTATCCTCCTTTAATATTTTAGACATTGTCCAAATAGGACTTGGCAGCTTCAATGTCTTTTTTTGTACACTGTATCAAACCACGGTTACTTGGCTGCACACTTCAGATGGACTATTAGCAAATTTTTGAGAAACTTAAATAGGGATCAAGTTCAACTCATCAAGCATTGGTTTTCTCCTGAACACTGCTTGTATGTGGACCTTCCCAAGGCAGTACATGTAGGCACTGTACCAAAATTCAGCGCTATGCTTTTTGCTGGAATTTGTAAGCGCCTTTTCATTGCTAATTATTTGATCATATACCATACCACGGGAATCCAGGGAAAGCCACAAGGTGAAAGAAGCAGTCAGTACCTGATTCTTGCAGTCTGCTACTATTACATAACAACTACAAGTCATTAGCCTTTCCTTTTCTAAGCCCTTGGATGTCACACTAAAATCCAATTCAACATCCCAACCAGGCTCCCTTTACACCTCAATAGCTTTTTCCCCTCGAGGTCCAGCTCTGTTCTTATCAGAGTACCCTCCCCCCCAAAAAAAAAAAATTGATCTACCCATCCAAAGTTGCTCAAATCAAAATGCGGTCTCGGTTGGGACTTGTTGGGACCTACACGAACATGCATCATTTTGTTGTAATGAATATGTGTAAATGCAAATCTGCTCTGAACATACATCGGCTCACAGTAGTTTGCTGTTCAGACCCTAGTGGTATGAATGGTGGCCGAACAAATAATGATTTAAACTTGGCATGTAGCTGCTTCAAGCATTATCCAAAATGTTCTGTAAAATCTCAGTACATTCTCACCTGAAATGTTTGTTTTCTTGCAAATTTGTTTATTTCATATCCTGGAATACAAGCTTTATGGCAAATGAAAAGGTTGATTTAATCAATCAGAAGGAAAAGAAAAATATTTTCTTTTCCGAATTTGAAAAAAATGTTTGGTGTTCATGGTGATCTCTTATATCTCATGTACACTACATGTACTTTACCACTAAAATTTCTGCAAATTTCAAAAAAGGATCCGTGACTTTTCTAGCTGAGTATAACAAAGAAATAACATTACTCAAAAGAAAGGTGAACTTTCTGCTTATTTCTGTAAATGGAGACAGAGAATGTTCGAGTAATACCTAGGTATGACTTGAACCATCACCATCACCAACCCTTTATGCATTGTAAATATGTCCATTGCTTAAGTATAGTGGTTTTTCTCTTGATACATTCATAATTTTGTGTTGATTGATTATGTTGTTATATTCTTAATCACAGTACATTCACCAAAATATGAATTAGGATCCGAGTCTTCACACCAATGGAAAATTGTCAGGATTTTTTAAACCAAGGCAACCACGGAGAGGAGAGAAAATAGATGAACTCAATGTCAAATTCAATATTTCCATAAAAAGGAGTAAAATTAGGAAGATGGAGGAAATTATTAGCCTAAAATAGGCCTAAATGATGTCAGGAACAACATTTTGACTGTATCCCTGGTAAAACGCTTCAAAAATTACTGGATGTCCTTTTTTATACACAATATAATACCGTGAGTGACACGACATTGTGAGTGACACGACACAACTTTGACAGTTAATTTTAGCTTTACCTTAACACATTGGACCAAGTTACTTTATATACAATAAGGTACAGATAAACTGTATTTGCTCCAGTACTGGGATAAATTAATTTTCAGAATACACAGCTCTAGATAACTTTTTGCATTTAAAACGTGAGTGACACGACAACCAGTTTTGAAAACTTCGAAACCCAATTTTTTTGCAGAAAAACACTTCACAGAATTTTTTTTTGCTTTTTAGGAGTTAGATACAATACACAGCTTGTATCTTGCCAACAAATGTGCTTCTAATACAAATTTTATATTGTGATAGGCAATATGTGAATTTTAATGCAAAAATCAACATTTTGTAACATTTAATTTCCCTTGCATAAAATTCACTGTATCTCAAGACATAGTTAATAATTTTATGTAAATGAAATGGAAAAATATACTTTAAGATGTCTAGTTTCAAAAAACATTGAAGCCTAATGATTTCTAGCAAGTTTTAATTTTCACCCCCATGTCCACTTTTGTTTGAAAATGACCAGATGTAACCCATTTCGTCATCAAGACATGTGAGCGTCTTTTTTCTCTTTCCAGCTGGCTCAGGAGTCAGCAGTAAGATTTTCATCCTCCTATACCCCCTCCTCCTCTACCACCACCATAACCTCTTTTTCTTCCTCTTGGACTGCCGGCTTAACAGGGGTAGCTTGGGCAGCTTTCCTTTTTTTGGTCCTTTTTCTGGAGGTATGTTTGAAAACGTTGTGGTGTCGCCTCATAACCTGTTGCAAATTTGATAATCCGCCACCATTGGCACAGCGTTTTATAGCAGCACGGACGGTCCTTGCGCAATCACTGCCCAGTCATCAGCAGCGCAGCAAAAGCGCAACGCGAATGCCTGCAGCGGGCTGAGAACATGTGCCACATGCCACCCAAAGAAAAAAGTGTCGCGGTGGAAACGATGCGAAGTGTGTCGAGCCCAAGGCTCGCCTTGTAAACGGAAGCAGCGTAGCAGTATTGTCTTGGGAACGGGACTGAAAACACGGGCGATCAGTGCCGCTTTTAATGCGCTTCTACTACGCTTTATGCATTGGAGCTCCGTTACAGCTACGAATATGTCGTTTGTAATATGCTCATAACTCGATTGCGATGTGCTTTAGCAGATCCGCGCTATCTCTCGCTACGCAAGTTTGAACATGTTCAAAATTTTGTGGCGACCAGGAAGATGATGGCGATCCTTGACGCTTCAGAAAAGATGAAGTTATGACGGAGAAGATTGAAAAGATCAAGCAAGAATCAAGCTACGATATACCACGCTTTGTCTATTTTTGACGATCGCAGTGGAATCGCTGTCTAGTGAGATGGGGGTATAAGCTTAGAAGGACAAGTGCCATCCTAATTCAGGACTCTCACTAACACAAGAAAAACTAGTGGGGCAAAGCTACTCCTTAAACATAAAAATGAGTGTTAAGTAGTATGCGGACCAACTTTTGTGCATGTGATTCTGGTGTTCATCACATTATCTAGTCCACAAAAATGACGTCTCTAGCTAGTCTAGAGAGTAAAATTTGCAAAACAAATATCTGATTCATTGCATGGATGGTCTTTTTGTAGTCTGGTTTCTTATTACTTTTAGAAAATTATGATTACTTCAGAATTCAGATTCATGGACCAAGAACCAGTGGGGCTAGCAAATAAGTGTCTATTTAAAATACATATAAGTGGGGCAAGCCCTACCAGTAATTTTCACTAAATCAGGGCCCATAGTTCCCCTAATTTTGATAAGATGTTCAGAATCTTAGAGTTACAAAATAGTTAAATGGCTTAGTTATCATACTAGCACTAACATTTATGCATCAGGCACCCCCTTTTTTTTATAGAATCAGCAATTTACCTCCTGCAATACCACAGAGAAATTTCTCACTTCTGATCGGTCTGTAGCTGATAACATGTGTGCATCTACTAACATAGGTCTGGAAAAAAAAGAGAAATAAGATTCTAGAACTGTCGGCTTGATATTAAACAGTCACATGTATTACGGAAAATGAAAAAGTTAGGAAGCTCTCAGTGTCTCACAAAATATAATTCATGGGAAACATTTATCAGATTTATGAATCACAGTATCATGGAGTGTTGGCTCACTTGCAATCTGCAACCCAGCTTTTGTGGAGTCTAAGCAACATTTAAATCTCAAAACATACTCCAAAAGTCTATAGACATCACTTTGTCGAAAGAAATACTTGAAATTATGATCCATTCCTCATTATGAATCTTGGAAAATGAGCAAAAATTGTCCAAACATTGCCAAGTAATGCCAATTTTAGCAGGTAGCATACAAGACATACCTTGGTTAGGTATACCGTATGTCATGTATTTGACTTGACTGCAATACCACCTAGATTAATGATGTACCAACAGTAGACAGCTTCATCCATTTAACATGATACAATGATCACAACAAAAAGACCAATGCTTATTAAACTAAATTGGGTATTTCCAGTTGCCTATCAGACTTCAGGTCTTGGCAAATTGAACATGCACTATAGTGTTGTTCAAACTTGGCCTGGCTGGATGCCATTTTTACAATCATTATTTGTTAGAACCTGAAAAAAAATAAAATAAAAATGAAAAATTCAAAATAAGATCAATACTAATTGCATCACACTTAAACATCTTAGTTTTACTAAACATTGCCAAGTAATTACTCCTAGTTTTACTTAGTCATTGAAGATATTATCTCTGTGTGATCATGTGAGTTCAGAGTCGTCCTGATTAGAATCTACCTACCATTTCATTTTTGGTGCGTCCTCCTAAAGCTCGAATCTTCTTCATAAGCTCCTTCTTCTCCCTCTCCTCCTTGAACCCAGATAACAAAAATTCACAGTGGACTCCTGATGATGCTGAAAGTACAGCTCTTCTCGTTTGATCTCCACCATGTCTACCAGATCGGGTGACCTTTGAACTACATGTAGCCGAGTCTTTTGTCTCCATTATGTTTCTCACAGAATCAATCAACTGTAGTGTAGTCTGTAGACTAGGTCTATAACAAATAATAACTTTTTACATGTTTTACAAAGTTAGTAGGCCTACTGCAAATTATCCTCCACATGAAATTTTTAAGTCACCACACCATCTGTCAGTCTGTGTTAAACTTCAAGGCCCCTTTCCTCTCACCCTCAATGTCTTATCAAAATGACTCGAATGTATCACTCACACTCAGTGTCACAAAAACTCCACTTCAACAGGTCTATGTTTAGTACCCAAGCCAAGCCCAAGAGCTCCTTGCACTAGATGATACATGTCAGTGTCACACTCACACTCACAGACCAGCGGCAGCGCGGTGCACCAATCATAATCCAAATTGAGTCATGTTGAAATTGCTTCTTCTACTGCTGCTGCTTGCATCTAAAAGAATGTCTGACTCTGAATGACATTTAGACCTCCAAAAATTAACTTTTAACTAATGGTACCGTAAATAGTTACAGTAAAATACACTATTATAAATTACAATCCGATGCTCTCAGGTCACTGGTCTGTCTGTAGTCGGAAATACTACGGTACCAAAGCCCGTGCGCTGGCTGGGTCGTCGGCCTCGGTCAGGACAGTATTTGTATATCGTAGAGCTAGAGCTCGTGTACCTGGGGCCGATTGCACGAAAGGGTATTTGCAAGGACCGTCTTTCGTGTCGCCCATCTTTTATGATGCGCCATGTGAAACGCATTTTAAATAAATCATCTGCAAACATATTTCATTCGTCCTTTAAAATAAACAAAATATTTGTTTATGAAATGATGTGATATATCATGAAATTGTATAAAATTTGATTTAAAAGCAAGCTAACGAATCTTTATTCTTATCATAAATTTAAGAAACACCCCCGCTTATAGCGTATCATAAAAGATGGGCGACACGAAAGACGGTCCTTGGAAAGACCCTTTCGTGCAATCGGTACCAGGTACCGTACTACCAGTGGGCATGCACAGTCGGCTCGCTCGCTGGCCTTGTGGACTCTGCACCGTGTCCGTTTCCCGATCAAAGTTGGCGCGGGGAATTCCGGAAAACGCGCGGGTACTTTCATCATAAAGACCAATCCATTACTCAGGAGGGCCTATTTATTCAAAATTAATAATTATTAATATGTTACTACCTAGGCATCTTTTGTAAAAAATAAAAGTAATTATAAAATACTCACCTCTTGATAAGTGAGTTTTTGATGTGCATATATCGAGTTTCGAATCACCCATAATCACAAAATTAAAACAATTCACCCATTATAGAATAGACTCAACCAGTACCAATTAACCTCTGATTGACCTCAAGCCTGACATGACAACAACAATCCTGTGACTGAGACCATAGAGCTATCTCTGTTAGCTCCATGCAGAGACTGAGTGAGAGAAAAATATGCCGTGCGATCAACTAAGACTAAGTTAAAATTTCTCGGCAATTTCTACAACGTTAGACAACTATTACTCAACTTCAGATATGTTGTTGCTGTGAGTTGTGATGGTACTGGTAAGAGTTTTGTCCTTGATTTGAGCTTGGCCTGTACGGTACTGTAGTGTACTCTGCTGCGCGGCAACAACCGATATCTCGATCATGCGGAGCGCCGATCCCCGGCCCCTGCCATAGCTCCTGGGTGAATGGGCTGGGCAGGGCGGAGCGGAGTTAAGTTCAGGCGCCCGATCTTTAAAAAAAAATCACGGGGAAATATAGTTAGACGCTGGCTGGCCTGGCCTAGAATTTAGAAACATTTGTTCACAAATAAAAACAAGCAAACGTAAACTTAGATTTCTAAGTTGGATTTCCAACTCCAACCCAACAAAGTTTCTTTGACTTTTTTGTTAATTTTAATGTTTGTTAGGAATAGGCCTAGAATAATGGGGCTATAAAAATATTATTTAGATCTATCAATTATCGGTAATCCTGGGTTTTAGGGGCGTAAAATATCTGTATACATTACCGGCCTCTAACTTCAGCCACAGCATCCCAGCATAGTATGGACTGCTAAAAGGGCAAATATTCAAATATGATTGAGCTGTTTTCATCAATTTTGTCTCGCAGGTTATAGCTGGATCTTTTCTTGAAACTTTGGCATTAGGGCAATCAAGTTTCACTGACCAAGTTGAAAGTCACATGATCAAGGTCAAAGGTCATTTAGGCTGAAAATTTTAACAAAATTATTGTATTTTCCCCAAGAAATTTGACTACCTTTAATATCAGCTTATTGCTGGTAGCCTGAACAAGGTTAAAGGTCATCTTAATTCGAAGGGAATTGGCTTGAAGGGGGGGGGTACTTCCAAAAACCCTACATTTGAGTGGAGAGAGGATCAAATTGGCATATATATACTACCGAATTGTACCTACTGGGTTTTAGGGGTATAAACTATGTTTTTGGCTGGGGGTGGGTATAAACCCTATATTTAATTGGAGAGGGGGTGAAATTGGTCTATATATATACTACCGTATCGTACCTACTGGGTTTTAGGGGTATAAATCATGTTTTGGCTTGAAGGGGGGGGTGTACTTCCAGAAAACCCTACATTTAATTGGAGAGGGAATGAAATTGGCCTATATATATTCCTATTTTTACCTACTGGGTTTTAGGGGTATAAACTATGTTTTTGGCTGGGGTGGGTATAAACCCTATATTTAATTGGCGAGGGGGTGAAATTGGTCTATATATATATACTACCGTATCGTACCTACTGGGTTTTAGGGGTATAAATCATGTTTTGGCCTTAAGGGGGGGGGTGTACTTCCAGAAAACCCTACATTTAATTGGAGAGGGAATGAAATTGGCCTATATATATTCCTATTTTTACCTACTGGGTTTTAGGGGTATAAACTATGTTTTTGGCTGGGGGTGGGTATAAACCCTATATTTAATTGGCGAGGGGGTGAAATTGGTCTATATATATATACTACCGTATCGTACCTACTGGGTTTTAGGGGTATAAATCATGTTTTGGCTTGAAGGGGGGGGGGTGTACTTCCAGAAAACCCTACATTTAATTGGAGAGGGAATGAAATTGGCCTATATATATTCCTATTTTTACCTACTGGGTTTTAGGGGTATAAACTATGTTTTTTGCTGGGGTGGGTATAAACCCTATATTTAATTGGCGAGGGGGTGAAATTGGTCTATATATATATACTACCGTATCGTACCTACTGGGTTTTAGGGGTATAAATCATGTTTTGGCTTGAAGGGGGGGGTGTACTTCCAGAAAACCCTACATTTAATTGGAGAGGGAATGAAATTGGCCTATATATATTCCTATTTTTACCTACTGGGTTTTAGGGGTATAAACTATGTTTTTGGCTGGGGTGGGTATAAACCCTATATTTAATTGGCGAGGGGGTGAAATTGGTCTATATATATATACTACCGTATCGTACCTACTGGGTTTTAGGGGTATAAATCATGTTTTGGCTTGAAGGGGGGGGGTGTACTTCCAGAAAACCCTACATTTAATTGGAGAGGGAATGAAATTGGCCTATATATATTCCTATTTTTACCTACTGGGTTTTAGGGGTATAAACTATGTTTTTGGCTGGGGTGGGTATAAACCCTATATTTAATTGGCGAGGGGGTGAAATTGGTCTATATATATATACTACCGTATCGTACCTACTGGGTTTTAGGGGTATAAATCATGTTTTGACTTGAAGGGGGGGGGGTACTTCCAATAAACCCTACATTTAATTGGAGAGGGAATCAAATTGGCCTATATATATTCCTATATTGTACCTACTGGGTTTTAGGGGTATAAACTATTTTTGTGCTTCAGGGGGGAGGTATACTTCCAAGAACCCTACATTTGAGTGGAAAGGGGATCAAATTGGCCTATGTATATTGCACCTACTGGGTTTTAGGGGTATAAACTATTTTTTGGCTTGAGGGGGGGGGGTACTTTCAAGAACCTTACATTAAATCGGAGAGGGAATGAAATTGGCCTATATAATATATATATACTACCGTATCTTAGCTACTGGGTTTTAGGGGTATAAATTATTTTTTGGCTTGAGGGGGGGGTACTTCCAAGAACCCTACATTTGAGTGGAGAGGGGATAAAAATGACATAATATATATACTACCGTATTGTACCTACTGGGTTTTAGGGGTATAAACTATTTTTTGGCTTGAAGGGGGGGGGGTACTTCCAAGAAACCTACATTTGATTGGAGAGGGGGTGAAATTGGCTGGGGGGCACAAATTTGTTCAACCATATTTTCCCCGATCGGTAAAGGGGTAGTTCTAATTGACACTTCTTGTATTTGCTTTATTCTTGTAACCTTATAATCTCATACGCCCCATTCAAACGTTGTGAGCGCAAAAACGCGAGTAAAATATTTTAATCGCCTGATCGAAAGGGACCTGTTAAGGACTGTTTGCAGATAGCCATGAAGACGATGCATATTTCAACGATGGAAAACGCGAACGAGCAGCGCAAGCTGAAAATGTTTTACATTTCGAACTAAACAAATTTATATTCTAAGCACTTTTTTAATCATAAAGTTAAGCACCATTTGAAGCACTGTGTAGGGAAATTCTGAAGTGGATATGGATTGCACTCTATAAATGATGCGAGATCAAAGAGCGAGCTGACATTATTTATTATGTAGACCTAGACCTAGGGCCTGAACAATTTATGGACATTGCGCAACCAAGGGCGGATCCAGCCTTCGCCAATAGGGGGGGGCCGGAATTTTTTTCAGCCAAATTTTCCCTGATCGGCTGCTCGAAGTTAATTTTTGTTTGTTTCTTGTGAGGGGTAGTCTGTTATATACATATATATATGTTATATACATATATATATATATATATATATATAATTGCTCTGCCTTGGCATTGAGCACTTTTTGGAATCCTCAACCAATCCCATACCAAGTGTATATATATATGTATATATATATATATATGTATGTATATACATACATATAGCGTAGTGACTTAGTGACTGTTATTACTATATATTCATATAATATCATAAGCCTTATTACGTGCGAGCAGAAATTTTTATATGCGCTTTGATCTGATAAAAAAAAATTCTGTCAACGGCAGCTTCTTATCCAAGAGGACGTTACAAATTTCCACTATCAAATAATGCGAGCGCGAAGCGCGAACTGAAAATTTTGTCATTTTTACTTGAAGAATGGAAAACGATAGGTATATAGCTAAATAACTGATGCGAGCGCGAAGCGCAAGTTGAAAAAAAAATCGAGATTTTAATCTCAAAATTTGACACTCTATATTCATATTTTGTAAATCATGAAAAGGATGAGTAATTTGAATTTTTCCTATATTAATAATGCGAGCGCAAAGCGCGAGCAGATTTTTTTTCTTCTATTTTTGATATACATTCTGATCTCATATAAAATATGTTAAAGGCTGCTTATTAGCCATGAAGATGTTACATTTTAACTATCAAATAATGCAAGCGCGAAGCGCGAGCTGATAATTTCGACATTCTACCTGAAGAATGGAAATTCTAAGCACCTTTTGTAATCGTAAAACGGATAAGTATATTACTAAACAAATGATGCCAGCGCGAAGCGTGAGCAGAACAATTCTGGACACTCTATTCATGTTTTGTAAATCATAAAAAGGATGAGTATTTGGAAAGTTTCCAACATTAATAATGCGAGCGCAAAGCGCGAACAGACAGTTTTTGATATTGTGATCTGAAACTGGATAATGATTTATATAGAGAACCTGCGTATCTGAATTTCAGATTTCGACCTAGAATTTGGGTATTCTAAATACCTTTCTTATGAAAATCAATAGAGCAAGCAAAGTGCGAGCTAAAAATATATGATGTTCTGATCTGACAAAAGGGTCAAGTTTAACTCTGTATTTCAAGCACTTTGTAGGAAGGATATGGATCACAGTTTAAAAAAAGCTGATATATTTCATTTTTTTAGTTTGGCATAGGACCGGGACATTCTACAAGGACATTATGTCATATGAAAATGATACTATCTTCCTATACTTTAAAGCGCAAAATCTAATAATATTATGGCCTGAAAACTGAACATTATTTTAAAGCACTTTCTAAATTATGAATAAGATGCGTGAGTTAATATCTTTCAACAATCAATGTGAGAGAAAATCACAAGCCGAAATTTCTTATAAACTGTCATCAAATTGGGATTTTTTAAGTAGTTTGTTTTAAAATTAATATTGAGATATACATAACTCACCAATCATAATGCCAGCATGCAGCGCTAGCCGATACGTTTTGACAATCTGACTGAATAGGGATCTTACGTTTTGATAACTTTATGGAGTACAGGAAAATAATAGGTACCTGAAAAATTAAATTTTGTGAGCGCATCGCAAGCAAAAAATAATATTCAGACCATAAAACAAGAAATTTTTACAGAGCACGTTTTAAAAATAAATTTGTGAAATTTCCGAGCTGAGATATGTTTTGTATATTGACTTCAAAATTCGATATTTTAAGCTCCATATTGCGCAAGATATGTAAATATACTCAAAGGCAAAGCAAGTGCGAAACGCGAGCGAAAATTTTATATCCCTACATGAAAGATTTTTAAATTATTTTCCAGGTCTTCCTCTCTTCTTGTTTTATTCACTCGTCTTCCTCATCTTATGTTTCTCTTTTTTTCTCCTCTCTTTTCCCTTTTCTTACTATTTTTTCTTTCTCCCCCCCTTTTTTGCTCCACCAATAGGGGGGGGGGCGGACCCCTCGGCCCCCCCCTGGATCCGCTTCTGACAAATAAAATTTTGCGAGCGCGCAGAAGACAAAACATAAATTTTTGCAGAGCACTTTTTAAAAATCAAGTTGTAAATCAAACAAAATAATGAAAATTCAATTTCCGAGCTGAAATATGTTTTATATATTGACTTCAAATTTTGATATAGAAATCACCTAAAAGTCAATGCGAACGCGAAGCGCGATCAAAAATTTTATACTGTATGGTGACATGAAATATTTTAAACATTATTTTCCAAGTCTTCCCCTCATCATTTTATTCACCCGTCTTCCTCCTCTTATGTTTCTCCTTTTTTGTCCTCTCCTTTTCCTTCTTTTTCTTTTTTTTTCTTTCTTTCCCCTTTTTTTTGGTTTTGCTCCGTCAATAGGGGGGGGGGGGGGGGCGGGCCCCTCGCCCCCCTCCCCTGGATCCGCCTATGCTTTGCGCAACCATGTGAAAATGATGACTGTCTTCCTATTCCTCTTTCTCAGCGCGAGATGAAACTTGTCGATTTCCAATTCTTCAAAAGGGGCAAATTTGATTATTCGGAATTCATCAAAATGTTATTATGTATTAATCTAATAAGAGCAAGAAGTTTGTTGATATTAAGTTTTTTTTCATTTTTGTACTTTTATATTTATCAATAGGATGCATGCGTTAATATAGATTTAACAATTAATGCGAGTGCAAATCGCGAGCCGGATTTTTTACTGTCATGCAGGGGGGGGGGTAGGGGCACAGTGTCTACCACCTTTTGAAGCATTGAAAAGGTGCCCTTTTTACGCAATAAAAATGTCCCTTCATAAACGTGTACTATGCCCCTTTCACCTTAGGAGGAGCCTGAAAAAAACTTTCTCGTGTAAGTGCCTATTTTTTTAAAGTGCCATATCTCTTTCATAATATTATGAAGGGATTTAATCGAATTAATAAATATCGTCGTATCGTCTGCGAACTGTGTTATTTTCATCTCTCTGGTAAGCATAAACAATATCCTGAAACATCTATACCTCTGATTTCATTACTTTCTTTAATACAAATTGCACAAAATCTCTGAAAACAAAATAAACCTCTATACTGATAATGGACACCCTTGTCTTACACCTTTATAAATATGAAATGATTCTGATAACCAACCATATGCATTGTATAGTACTCTACCGTGAGCATGTTTGTGTAACATCTTAGTTCAATTTATAAACGATTCCTTAAACTTTAATGTTTTAAACAGAAATGAGTGGTTCACATTGTCGAATGCTTTTAGAAATCTAAAAAAATGATAATGCCACAGGAACTTTTATTTATAAGAGTCAATAATATCTTGAGCAAGCATAACATGTTCGGATGCCGATCTACCTTTAACATGTTTAATAAATCCACATTGATCAGTTAATAATGATGACAAAACTTTCTGTAAAGGCATCGCTAAAACCCGAGCTGCAATTTTGTAGTCGATAATGAGTAAAGATATTGGTCGTCAATTGTCCAAAGATCATTTTTATAACAGAGTAACAACTCACTCCATACAGGGGTATGGAGTGATAATCTTTGAAGGGGTGATGTCATCGATGAAGCATCAGGAAGCCTGAGCCATCCACTTCCAAATGCTTATGCGTTGACATTTCCATGATAAAAAAGAACTCTCCATATCCTAATTGGAGAAAGGTACAGGTATGTACAGTTTATTTGCCAAAATAGAATGATATAATTTGCCATTAATACTATTTGGCATAAATATAGAATGATATTGAAATGTTTACATTAATTGATTATGACACGAATTGAAAGTGTCATGGATGGATGACCGTCAGTAACATTTTTTAAAGAAATCTAACTCAATGAAGTGATTACATTTAAGCCGTCTTTTTCATTTCATTCATTCATTTATTTATTCATTCATTTTTCCAACGAAATTTATAATGCAATAATTTACAATTAATAAAACATATCAGAAAATATAAATAACATTCAGTTTTATTCATTTTTATTCCCCATTTATAATGTAGGCCCAATGGTGGGGGAGCTATATTAGTGATTGGAGATAACATTGTATGTTTTATTTGTTCAAACTAGGTATGATATAAAAAACACAACCAATGGCACACATTAATTTCGTGTTCCTGCATAAATTGTGAGTGAAATCATAAAGCCTACACCTCTGTTCCAATGAAACGGATCACTCTTTTAAGAGCCATTGATAATATACTGTTTTTCCCGCAGAAGGTTCAGTAATGTTTTATCCTATTCATTTCCCATTTATTTTTTTCATTGGACATGGATTTCTTTGGGGGAGGGGTCTTACCCCCCCCCCCGATCTGTATAGCAGTGGATCAAGACGTGGCCTTACACAACAGACGAGGAGACCTTTGAAGCGAGTGACTATGAAGAGGAGGAACCAATCACACAGTCAGTCACGAATGAACAAGAATTTGCAATGACAATCAAAGAACACCAGTTTTGTCGAAGTTTGGAGATGAGGACCTGAATTTAAAAGAGACCAACACTTTTTCATTTCTTCAATAAACTCTGGTTCCACAACGACGAACCTAATGAACCCAACAGCTCTTTTCAGAGCAATACCTTTATGACACCGTGTGAGAAACGTCCCCGTCGTAGTGTCAGTTATGAGTTTGCAGCTAATTCTCTCATTTTGCATGAATCATAAACAATCATAGAAAAATCGTGGACTCAAGTATTCTTCTAAAAGACAAGCGTGCGATCAAACCTCATCTTTTTATGTAATTGATTTAGTTATCAAGATTTTCATTTATTTGTATATGCACAAAGAGTCGTGTGGTTGAAAAGGCTTTTGACATGAGATTCAGAATAGGATGGAAACATATTTTTTTATATATGGAACCCGTGATGTAGGAGGACTTTTGTTATTATTCACTAATACTTAACTGAATATCTGTAAAATATCATTGCCAAAATTGTATATGGATATGTTGGAAATTTGGGCCACTATCAAAGAAGTACTTCTTGAAAAAGAAACATCTAAAAGAAATTAGATATTTTTTAACGGCAAAATTATTGGACTGAACGGGCAAATGCTATGTGATGAAAAGTTATTTCTTAAAAACATATATATAAATTGCATCATATTGTTGACAAGGAAGGTATCATCAAATCTCCTAGAAACTTTCTGAAGATGGGGTTAGATGGAAATGAAATAGATAAAGTTTACAAAGTTTTTGAAAATATTCCAGCAACACGGAAACACCTTTTGAAGAAAAACGACAACTGTGAAGACACTGGTCTAAATCTAGAATTTATATTTACTTGTAAGATTAACAGTTAACCAAACGTGACATCCAAGAAAATATACAAGGCACTTTTAAGTATCAAATTGTAAAAATTGTATGCGTTTAATAATAAAGAGAAGACATATAATTTCTCCGAAAAAGATATCTGTGTTATATTTTCAAGACCCAGAAAATGTACTATAAGCAGTAGGCTTAAAGAGTTTTTTTAATTTAAAATGCTTTATGAATTAATATACACGAAGAAATATTTACATTTATTCAAAATTTTCTCAGATAGTGAATGTTCGTTTTGTGGGAATACTGAAGAAACTAACGAGCAACTGTTTTTTCATGTGAAAAGACGAGAGACGTATGGATAGATTGTGGTAACTTATTCACTATGTATGAAATAAAAAAATGCCAGGTGGGTGGATATACACATTGGTGTTAAGCATGCTAATATAGGGAAGGAACAGATAATTATATCTGATCTTTGTTTACAGCAGGACTAAAAAAGACCACCAAGTCCCAACGAAATTAGAGACAAGATATTAGAAAATGAACGTGAAGAGAAAATTTTAGCAGTAACGCGGGGTTAATTATCAAACCATATTAGGAAATGGAAACATTTCCTTACAAAAGAGGCGACAGAGCTCATGAGATTATGTTTGTTCATTATGGTGTAAGTTTGTAAGTTTTTATCTGATATTTGTTTGTTAAACTCATCTGGTAGTGGTACGATGCAGTGTCTTAGAATATTATTTCATGATGTGCACAATGTATACGAGTTTAAGAAATTTGTTAGAATTATTATTTACAATTCTAACTTTGTAAACTGCATTGTATGAAATTTGATTTGAGAGAAAAACAATAAAACATCTTTACAAAAAGAGCAGAACCAGCTTTCGCCAACAGGACGGTAAGGAACTGAAAAATGTATTTTTTTAAATTAAAATTTTAACCCTTAAAATCACTCTTTTCCCCCTACCAGGCGAAAAGTGCTGCTTTTTCTTTGAAGGTAAAAGACAGAAATTATCAGTAGGTACAATACGGTGATATACCATGTATACTGTATGGGCCAATTTGATCCCCTCTCATCTAACATGTAAGGGACTGTAATCACCCCCTTGCCCCCCCCCAAAAAAAAAGAATATGTTTATACCCCTTTAAACCCAGTAGGTACAATACGGTAGTATATATATTATGCCATTTTTATCCCCTCTCCACTCAACTGTAGGGTTCTTGAAAGTACCCCCCCCTCAAGCCAAAAAATAGTTTATACCCCTAAAACCCAGTAGGTAAGATACAGGAATATACATAGGCCAATTTCAGCCCCTCTCCAATTAATTTAATGTAGGGTTTATTGGAAGCACCCCCCCCCCTTCAAGCCAAAACATAATTTATACCCCTAAAACCCAGTAGGTGCAATATATATAGGCCAATTTGATCCCCTTTCCACTCAAATGTAGGGTTCGTGGAAGTACCCCCCCCCCCCCCCTTCAAGCCAAGAAATAGTTTATACCCCTAAAACCCAGTAGGTGCAATATATATAGGCCAATTTGATCCCCTTTCCACTCAAATGTAGGGTTTATTGGAAGTATCCCCCCCCCCTTCAAGCCAAAACATAATTTATACCCCTCAAACCCAGTAGGTGCTATAGGCCAATTTGATCCCCTTTCCACTCAAATGTAGGGATTATTGGAAGTACCCCCCCCCCCCCCCTTCAAGCCAACAAACAGTTTATACCCCTAAAGCCCAGTAGGTGCAATATAATATATAGGCCAATTTGATCCCCTTTCAACTCAAATGTAGGGTTCTTGGAAGTACCTCCCCCCCTGAAGCCCAAAAAATAGTTTATACCCCTAAAACCCAGTAGGCACAATATAGGAATAATATAGGCCAATTTCATTCCCTCTCCAATTAAATGTAGGGTTCTTAGAAGTACCCCCCCCCCCGCAAGCTAAAAAATAGTTTATACCCCTAAAACCAAGTAGGTACAATACGGTAGTATATATATTATGCCATTTTTATCCCCTCTCCACTCAACTGTAGGGTTCTTGGAAGTATACCTCCCCCCTGAAGCACAAAAATAGTTTATACCCCTAAAACCCAGTAGGTACAATATAGGAATATATATAGGCCAATTTCATTCCCTCTCCAATTAAATGTAAGGTTCTTGGAAGTACCCCCCCCCAAGCCAAAAAATAGTTTATACCCCTAAAACCCAGTAGGTACAATATAGGAATATATATAGGCCAATTTCATTCCCTCTCCAATTAAATGTAGGGTTTATTGGAAGTACACCCCCCCCCCCCCTTCAAGCCAAAACATGATTTATACCCCTAAAACCCAGTAGGTACGATACGGTAGTATATATATAGACCAATTTCATCCCCTCTCCAATTAAATATAGGATTTATACCCCCCCCCCCCCCCCCCAAAAAAAATAGTTTATACCCCTAAAACCCAGTAGGTACAATACAGGAATATTATATAGGCCAATTTCATTCCCTCTACAATTAAATGTAGTGTTTATTGGAATTACCCCCCCCCTTCAAGCCAAAACATAATTTATACCCCTAAAACCCAGTAGGTGCAATATATATAGGCCAATTTGATCCCCTTTCCACTCAAATGTAGGGTTCGTGGAAGTACCCCCCCCCCTTCAAGCCAAGAAATAGTTTATACCCCTAAGGCCAAGTAAAAAAAGAAAGTAGTTGATCGTCCGGGTTTTTTGAGAGCGGTGATGAGGGAGGTCCTTACTATTTGCTATCTTACTATTTTTTTTAAAAACAAGGAGGCATTTTCTCGGCCCATTTTTGACAATTAGTGATGAGGGAGGTCCTTACTATTTACTATTTTTTTGCTATTTTTTATTCAAATGGTTGTCAGACCATGTCAAGCTCGAAATATGTGATCGATGCATGCTTAATATTAATAATAAATGAGTAGAAATATATATAAATATATATATATATATATATATAATTGATTGGAAATCTATGGAAAATGTATTATGCAATAAAAATCTATTGATGTATTTATACTGATGTATACCGGTACTGTATTGTAAAACAAAACGTTCATGTCAAGTAAATGATTTAAACATTATTCTATATTAATAATATATATATATATATATGTAAAGGTAAAAAATGCATGGGGGTGGTGGTCATTTTTATTTACCATGGAGGCATGCCTTTTTAGTTTTCCAGAGCCAATCTCTTTTCTTAGTTCTGGGCATGGTTTCGCATGGCAGTTTTCCAGCTACTTGTATATTCATTAACATGTTGTTTAATACTGTTCAATTTTTATTCATTTTTTAATTGATATCAAATGTTAAATGATGATTGAATTAATTGATAATTGTTCACATAATATTTATTATTTCATGTTTGTAACTGTGTTAGATATATTTACTAACTAATTTTTACAATTTTCCATCAAATTGAATAGCTCAAGGAAGAATAAAGATTATCAAATTTGAACAGAATTGGCACTTCTTGGAATCCCATTAATTATTTTCAATCTTGATAAAGAATAACCCAGTTGAAATTATTTTTTTTGAATATTCAATGCACTGCCTGCTGACGTTTAGAAAACTCAATTGATTTCACAAATTCACATGTTGCGCCAGCACAGTCAATAACAATAACATCCCAGCACACAAGTCATGCATTACCCAACAGAGTCACAACAAGCACAGTCAATCACCGTTACACACATCGAAGTACAGGTGCTATCACTCACCAAAAAACCCGCCGAAATACAAATTTACATCATCAAAATTTATTTTTCTGCATCATATTTCCAAAGCAGGCGACAGATTAGTTCAGATTCAGGAAGCGGGGTCCCCGAAAATGCACTAAAAATGAAGAAATCTGTGATCTTCCCCGGGTCTTCCCCGAGTTTGCAAACTTTATTTTCTTGCTAATTTATGATGGTATCTTCAAATTTCCAATAGAAAACCAAATCAGATTTTTTTCTTTCCTGCAGTTACGGCAATATCGGACTTTGCTTGTTTTTGAAGTTGCGAGAGAGATCCCAAACCACATGAGAGCAAATCGCTCGCCAATTTTGTGATTTTTTTCGCTATTCAGCAGCCATAAAAATAGTAAATATCAAGAAAATTGATGCTGCAATGAAAAAGAACATCAAAAAAGGAACATCCCGATTTTTTTTTTTTTTTTTTTTTTTTTTTTTTTTTTTTTAGCCAATTTTTGAAAATAGTAAATATCAAAAATTTCCATGCGGCGGCCAAAATAGATGCGCGCGAGGACGATCAACTACTTTCTTTTTTTACTTGGCCTAAAACCCAGTAGGTGCAATATATATAGGCCAATTTGATCCCCTTTCCACTCAAATGTAGGGTTCTTGGAAGTATACCTCCCCCTGAAGCACAAAAATAGTTTATACCCCTAAAACCCAGTAGGTACAATATAGGAATATATATAGGCCAATTTCATTCCCTCTCCAATTAAATGTAGGGTTTACCGGAAGTACACCCCCCCTTCAAGCCAAAACATGATTTATACCCCTAAAACCCCGTAGGTACGATACGGTAGCATAGACCAATTTCACCCCCTCTCCAATTAAACATAGGGTTTATACCCACCCCCAGCCAAAAACATAGTTTATATTCCTAAAACCCAGTAGGTACAATTCGGTAGTATATATATGCCAATTTGATCCTCTCTCCACTCAAATGTAGGGTTCTAGGAAGTACCCCCCCCCAGCCAAAAAATAGTTTATACCCCTAAAACCCAGTAGGTACGATACGGTAGCATAGACCAATTTCACCCCCTCTCCAATTAAATATAGGGTTTATACCAACCCCCAGCCAAAAACATAGTTTATATCCCTAAAACCCAGTAGGTACAATTCGGTAGTATATATATGCCAATTTGATCCTCTCTCCACTCAAATGTAGGGTTTTTGGAAGTACCCCCCCCCCCCCTTCAAGCCAATTCCCTTCGAATTAAGATGACTTTTAACCTTGTTCAGGCTACCAGCAATAAGCTGATATTAAAGGTAGTCAAATTTCTTGGGGAAAATACAATAATTTTGTTAAAATTTTCACCCCAAATGACCTTTGACCTTGATCATGTGACTTTCAACTCGGTCAGTGAAACTTGATTGCCCTAATGCCAAAGTTTCAAGAAAAGATCCAGCTATAACCTGCGAGACAAAATTGATGAAAACAGCTCAATCATATTTGAATATTTGCCCTTTTAGCCGTCCATACTATGCTGGGATGCTGTGGCAGAAGTTAGAGGCCGGTAATGTATGGCAGTGAGTCCAAACTTCGCGCGTGTCCAAACTTCGCGGACGGTCATTATCTCCAAAACTAGCCAATATCCTTAAAATCTGACATCATCAATGTGAAAAGCGACCTAAAATTACCCTTCGCTGAAAGTTTCTTTAGGATTAGTCCAGTAGTCATGAAAATATTGGCAAAAGATCGGCAAATTTGTCACCGTTAGCGCCCGTTTTGAAGAAAGCAACAAGCATCACGATATCACCATTTTACAAGCAGAAATCATAAAAAATGTGAGTTAAATTTGGTACTAACCTATTCCATAGCATTTTGCCATCAATCTGATATAAATATTTCTTTTTTTGAGCTTGAGTCTTTGTTTGAATCTCCACAAAAGCTTTGGTGCGCGAAGTTAGGTCACACTTTTTCTGAACGGTTTTCCAGCACAGCCCGCATTCGCCGATCGGAATAGAATTTTGAGATCGCGATACCGGCGAAACCCCGTGACCTACTTTACATTTTCGTCCATGATTTTATAGTTTACAATCTTGCCGTCAATGTGGTAACTATTTCTTGAATTGGTTTTGTATAAATTATGAATAATTTGTGGACAAAATTAAGCCTGATGAATATTTTTGAAAAGTGCGCGAAGTTTGGACACCCCATCATATACAGATATTTTACGCCCCTAAAACCCAGGATTACCCAATTATCATCTAGACCTAGGATAAAATGTTAGACTAGACCAAAAGCTTCAGTGTCTGTAGTTTGGTTGTTCCGCTGAAATATGTTGGCTCCATGGGGATTACATTAAAATGTCAGAAATTGTTGAATAAATCCCCAGAAACGACTGTTTTTCCAGTCTAATGTTAGACTAGACCAAAAGCTTCGTTCTCTGTTTTGTTGGTTGTTCAGCTGAACTTCGTTGGCTTCACTCACCAAATACAGAGACCGAAGTTCTAGCGCGATCTGTACAGGGGACTCAATGGCCATATGTTTATGTACAGATACTTAAGATCGGATAAAACGGGGAAGTGAATTTGTGCGACAGCCGAGGTAAGTCACTGTTTTTGTTCTTTTTAACTTCATTTTTCTCCGTTTATTGGCAATTAATGCCAAGAGGGAATATAAATTTGCATTTTGGTCACGTTAATTTTCCAAATTTTTTATTCATTAAAGACAAAAATTGAAGAGCCCCGACGGGGGATTTTGCATTGCAAGTCCCCTAATGGTGGCTGCACGATAGCGAGCCGTCTGTGTACGAGGAGAAAAAAAAAATGTTAAAAAACTCCTCGAAACAGACGGCTGCCAGCTGTCTAATGTTAGACTAGACTAGAGTAGGATGGGGGTCGGGTGTCTGGAACTTTACATTTTTAAAGCCTTCTTTTTTATCTTTGGATTCACTAAAAATATGAATTCAATAGTTGTAATCGTCTTCTATTTTGTTCTCTATGATATTTCCTAATATTTTGTACTAAAAATTGATGAAATTTCACTTGTATTTTTTCTAATATTGATTGTCCGGACACACAAACTGTCCAGACACACAACTGACTATCAAATCAATCAAATGATTCTGTCTAAAAATAAAACAACAATGGCAATTGTAAGATTTCAATAAAATACTGAAGAATGTGATCATGTTTAGGAGTAGTATCATGGCTTCTCCCTGATTAGCCTTCGTTGTAAATCAAATGATGGGCGGCTGCTGCTCACGGGACCCCTAATACCATGAATACCAGTATGAAAAATGGACTCCTAACCATATAATTGGTCAGTAATTTCAAGTTTGCCTTCTCTTTAATTAGCAAGCATTTGGACTCTGTATTGATAGTATTGAACTATGTGTGAGTGTTTGATTGATAATCAACAAATTCCCTTTGCTGCGGCTGCCGGCCATGCATACTTGTCATTGCAATGTTCCATGGGCACGTTCAGACTTCAAATGTGCTTTTTCTTTTATCTTTGCTTTTCAGAGAAATTTTTGCTGCATGAAGAATATTGACCAGTTTGGTTTGTACCAGTAGCAGCATGACCCGAAGAGAGGATCCGTCACGTGCTGTGGCACTAGATCTCATGTTACGCACATTCATGAATACATCAGAATTCAATGACATGCAGCCAAAAAACTGGGATGCAATTGCCAAGTTAATCCCAGGCACCATGCCTCAGGAATGCGCCCAACGCTTTGAAGAGTTGCAGTCCGCTGCTGGTGACTTGTCCCATGTTGGTAAGCATTTTGTGTTGTGGTGGTTCTTTTTGGAGGGGGAGTAATATTGGAAGTAACATATATTGCTAACTACTATCCATTAAAAAAATATGATTTTCTTCATTAGCAAAAACAACTCTATTATGATAATTATTTTAAACATAAATGTGTTGTGGAAACAATGTAAAATTCAATTGAGGTGGACTTGACCTTTAAAGATAGAATCCAATAAATCTATTAAAGTGATTGGGGGCTTTTTGTGAGTAAAAATAATGTGCCAATTCTGGTAGAAATTGCGTAATTGCTGAGAAACTGACTAAACAAGCCAGATATCATTCTTTCTAATACATTAGCCCACATGGTGATCTTCAGTTTGGTAGTTTTTGTCTCACCTGCGAAGCAGAGTGAGACTATAGGCCCGCTTTTCTGACGGCGGCGGCGGCGTCAACATCAAATCTTAACCTGAGCTTAAGTTTTTGAAATGACGTCATAACTTAGAAAGTATATGGACCTAGTTAATAAAACTTGGCCATAAGGTTAATCAAGTATTACTCAATATCCTTTTTTCAGGTCACATGACCAAGGTCAAAGGTCAATGAACTTTGGCCGAATTGGGTGTATCTGTTGAATTACCATCATAACTTTGAATGTTTATGGATCTGATTAATGAAACTTGTACATAAGCAGGGCTCGACACTAGCGGCGGTCCGACGGTCCCAGACCGGTAAAAATCGCTGTCGGGCCGGTAGATTTTCAGAAATAGGAAGATTTACTGGTCCGACATGACCAGTAAAAAATATCATTGTCGGGCCAGTAATTTTTCCCAAAATAGCAAGATTTTAAGGGTCCGACATGACCAGTGATAAAAATCATTGTTGGGCCAATAACTTTTCCAGAAATGGTCCAATATACTGCAAACCATTTCCCCTCCCCCCCCCCCCCCCCCCCGATAAATTCTGTCATTCACACACAGAATACACACAGAATGAATCGCACGTGATTGCTACTAGAGCAGATACAGTGTACATGTAGCCAGCCACACAACCCACATGGTAAATTCTTCACTGGCTGCGCGAACGAAGCTTGGCTAAACTCTGGCAGAAATTTCTCACAGAACTGTCAAAATTCACGGTTCATACTCATGAAAGGCTCTTATAATGTCCATATTTCCTAAAAATCGGAGTAACTCTGTCATTTGTAAGCAGTAAAAGGATAAATTTTCACTTCTGTTTGGTTCAAAAAGATCGGGGTTCGGGTGATATCGTCTGAATACATATTAGCACCACATATGCATTTATGTGTGTGTTGATACACTTGGTTTCTGACTTTCTTTCGTAGCTATTTTAATTGAGCCAAAAAGAAATTGATAAATTATTTATGATGATAGTTTTAGCTTTCTTCCTCTGTTTTCTTCCAATCTTTCTTTCCTTTTTTCTTTTCAATCTTTCTTTGTTTCTTCCCTCTCTTCTTTCAAAATTTTGTTACTGTCTTTCTTTTTTATTTTCCTTTTTTTCTTTAATTCGTTCTTTCATTCTTTCTATCCTTTAAAAAAAATATTTTTCTCTTTTTTCTTTTTTTTTCTCTTTCTTTCTTTCTTTCTTTCTTTCTTTCTTTCTTCCTTTCTTCCTTCCTTCCTTCCTTCCTTCCTTCCTTCCTTCCTTCCTTCCTTCCTTCCTTCCTTCCTTCCTTTCTTTCTTCCTTTCTTTCTTTCTTCCTTTCTTCCTTCTTCCTTTCTTCATTCCTTCCTTTCTTTCTTTTTGATATTTTTCTTTCTTTAATTCCGGAGTCCATCCATCCTATATTCATCTCTTCTTCCTTTCTTTCCTTCCTTGTACCCTTTTCTTTCCTTTATTCTTCATTACTTTCTTTGTTTCTTTCTTCCTTCCACCCATCATTTACCTTTGTTTATTTCTTCTTTTCTTTGTCTCTCAGTCTTTCTTTTTTTTTTCTTCCTTTCATCTATTCTTTTACCTTTTCTTTTTCTTTTATATTGCTTGCTTCTTTCCTTCCTTCCCTTATTTATTTCTTTCCTTCTATCTATCATTTTACTTTTCCTTTATTTCTTCCTTAATTCCTTTCTTCCTTCTTTCAATCCTTCCTCTCTTTCTTTCTTTCTTTTGTCCTTCTTTCCATAACCCTTTCTTATTTTATTGCTTCTTCTTTCTTTCCTTTACTACTTTCTGGATTTGTTCTTTCTTTCTGTATTGCTTGCTTAATTTCTTTCCTTCATTTCTTTTTTCTTTTCTTTTCTTCTTTCTTTCTTTCTTTCTTTTTTTTTTTTTTTTTCTTTCTTTCTTTCTTATTTTTGTTCCTTCTTTATTCCTTCCTTTCCTTCTTTAGTTCTTTCTTTTTTCCTTCCTTCACATCTATCCTTTCTTTACCTTTTCTTTTTTACTTCCTTCCTTTTTTATTCTTTCTTTCTTTTCCTTCCTTTCTTTCTTTCTTTCCTTCTTTTTCTGTCTTGCTTTCTTTCTGTCCTTCATTTTATGGGGGGGGGGGTAACGAAAGGCTAGAAAAATAAACTTGCGTCTTTTTTTAATGTTTTCTTTATTTTTTGGGACCAGTAGATTTTAGGTTCGGACCAGTAAAAATTAAAAAAAACTGGGTATCTACTGGTCCGACATGAATAGGTTGGACCAGTAGAAAAAATGGGTTAGTGTGGAGCCCTGACATAAGAGTAATCAAGTATCACTGAACATCCTTTTCAAGTTTCAGGTCACATGATCAAGGTCAAAGGTCATGTAAGGTCAATGAACTTTGGCCATGTTGGGGTTTTTTTGTTGAATAACCATCATATCTCTGTAAGTTTATTGGTCTAGTTCATAAAAAGTGGACATAAATGTAACCATGTATCACTGAACATCTTGTGCGAGTTAGAGTAGTATTCAAAGTCAGCACTGCTGCTATATTGAACCGCGTGATGCAGGTGAGACGGCCAGAGGCATTCCACTTGTTCATCCAAGGTTTCATGTCACAGAGTTAGCTTTAATGTAAAGTAATCCAGTTCTAGATCCACATGATCTGGGCCCTGTCTTACAAAGAGTTGTGATTGATCCGATCAATGACAACTATGGGTGGCAAGGCGACGTCAAAATCTGTTATACATCTTTGTTCATGATATTTTCTAACTATGATGAATAATCATGCATTCAATTTTTTCTTGAAAATTCACTGTGCTTCTCTTTGTTTACTAAGGACATTGTGTTAATAACCTGTAGAAAAAATTACGACACTGATGGATTTCCATAGAGTTACGATCGATTGGATCAATCGTAACTCTTTGTAAGACAGGGGCCCAGGTGACATTTAACTTTGATAGACTTACTCATGAAAGCATTGTTTGCTGCAACTACAAGTACTTAGCTGGTAAGCCAAACTTAGGTAAACAAATATGTAAAATATGTATGATCACCTGTATTAGCCATCAAACCAGGTACCCAACCTGCTTTTCAAATGTATTTTTATTTTCCTCCTTGCATTTTGTAACTCAGGAAACTTTTCCACCATGGCGGCTCAAGGAAAGCCAGCTCCACGGGGTAAGACTGCAGAGAACAGCGGACGGAGAGCATACAACAGGAGTCATGGTAGACCAAACAGCAGCTTACAGCAAGACGGCAAGGCAAGAGGGAAGGCAAAACAACAGCAACAAGAGAAAGAAGGTAAGTTTTTAAACCCCCAAACACTTTCATTTAGGTCTTCAGATGAAGCACAGGTACCTTTGTCATGTTGTAAAAAGTTTTAGACATGGGTGCAATCATTGATTACTGCTCGATACCCAGGGAAGGTTTTACAGAGAGCTTATTATGGTCCTGTTTACTAATGTAAAAGTTGATGTACATTTTCTGAAGCAAGAGCTGTTCTTGACAACCTGAAAACTTTTCATGGGCTTGCCAGAAATAACAACAATTAATGTACTCAAACTGGATTCTTAGTATTATTGTCTTTTTATTATTAGCTGGTTGAATGAATGCCTCATTATTAGGTTCAGAGGAAAATTAAATTTAATCATTTAGTGAACAGGCCTATTGTGGGACGTTCGGTAATATTTTTATCTTAGCTTTCTCACAATATTAGCATTTGGCAAAGTCAGCTTTTATGATCTATTTATCTGTACTTTCGTACCGAGTAACAATCAGGAATTTTCAAAAATATCTTACTGTCAGCAGTCTTTTAAACTCACCTATATGTTAATATGAGTGTCACTGGTGTATGAAAAATAAAATTATTCTAATTTCTAATTGTCTTTGAAATAGGTGTGACAGCATCTAATCTCATCGAGACAAAAGAGGCAAAGAACTTTGCTCAAGGAAAAATACAAAAGGTAAGACTACTTGTTCATCACAAAGACTAAATGGATATTTGCATTTCAATGCTTAACAGATGTAATTGCAGCAATTATCCTAAAGATATCTGAAAATGCTTTCTTTCTTTTCAAGTTTAATCTTTTTTTTTAATCCAGGAAACTTCAGGAAATAAAGGGAAACCTGAAGGGTAAGTGATTTTTGTTTCTACAACAATTAATTGTAAAAATGTCATTTTAATTAAATTTATTTATGAATTCAATTCACAAGAATTAAACAGTGAATTCATTTGATTTATTTTCATTTATTCATATTTTACAAAATCTTCTGCCAATGAGAACATGACAAAAATTACATGTACTGTTTTACAATGCAGTTATGTGACATATAAGGAACACTTTAAAAACCATAGCTTGTACACAAAGATTGCCAGAAATATATGATCAATTATTAAAAACTCCTAATGCAATGAAGGAAGGTGAATCAAATGAAGATGAATGAATGTCATGTCAAAATGCACTACATGCGAAAATTTTGCTATGCACTATTGACTCTTGTATCAGTCACATAAACATAATATTAACAACTTATTGTTGATGCATACAGCTATAGATGAATGAGTCTGTATGCTGCCCCACGATGAATTAAAGTAGCATATAACTGATAAAGAAGCATATTTAAATCATGGAAAAACCAATTGGATAGATTTAGGTATGATTGTGAGAGTTAATTGTGGAATAAACTGCCTCAAAGTGATCAGAAAATGTTGATAAGACTACACACAGTTGTCTAGCCCAAACATTAAAGTGGATGTATTTGTTGTTTATTGTATTTTTATTGCAGAGAAGCTTTCTTTGATAACCTACCAAAATTAATGAAAATTCATTTGAAAGTTTTAAATTCAGTTGCTTCATCTATAACACAGTAGTTCCATAATTTGATTGATAATATCTTCAGCTGTTTGAGCTGAGATTGAATTTACTAATAATATTTATGAGAATTTTTAAATTTATTTTAATTCCTATTTTCATTTTGTTTTAGCCCTAATATTGTAATACATGTCTGTGACGAAGCCAAGAATGGTAAGTTACATCCGTATTTCAGCAAAATTCATTGTTTTTTTTTGTTGGTTAAACAATGTAGTTCTGTTGACAAAAATATCTCTCATCTTTCACATACAAAAAATATCAGTTTTGATATTTTTTAAACTTGTAAAAATCAGTAAAATCTCAAAGATATATTGTGTTCACAGGAGGATGCTTGACTTAATGGAAAATGACAGAAAAATATAAAATTTGTGACATTTTCTAGAAATTATGATTTCATAAATGGATGGTGAGCCCACAAAATTCTGACTTTAAACATTGTATAAATTATTTGATTGCTTACTGACCTTGACAAGTTTGGCTTAAACTTTAACACCAATATGATTCATCTTGTAGTGTATCAAGGGGATTCTTATTATTTGTTTGATAAATGAAAGAAGAATTCTAGCATCCATCTTAGAATGCAGTCTGTACATCATTGCAAATCCTCTTCTGTTTCATCTTTAAAATAATTTTTTGTTTTTAACCAGTAAAACGCGACTTCAGTTGCCCGCGTGATCTGTTGGTCCGAGAAATGAAATACTTTGCTGAGTACCTTTCTTTGGATGCCCAACGTTGGGAGGAAGTGGATATCTCTGTTCACTGTGATGTACAGATCTTTGAATGGCTCATGCGCTACGTCCATCGCCATATTCCAGAGAGGGTAGCCAATGTCCCCAAGCTAGGTATCAAACATTCGTTGTATTTTCCTTCTATTCAGCTAATTTTTAGTTTGTATTTTCGATTGAATTCTCCAAATAAACCTTTCCAATTTACAGACCAATATTAATTTTGATAGGGATAAGCACATTTGATACCAGGAGAAGGGAATTCTACAAGGTTCTGTAAAAAATACACAGTCGGCAAGCCCTGAAAAAGTGGCTTCTTTTATCCAAGTGATATTCATGAATAGAGGGTTTTTGCATAGTTAATGAGCTTGGTGCGAACCAAAACACCTCTTTTTATTCGGCCATTGCTGCTCTAAATATTGACCAAATTTCATGTTTTTGGTATCTTTGTAAAGAAGAAGAATCATTCTTTTAGGTCATGTGTTTGGACTTTTAAAAGAATGTTGTAATATAGGGAAAACTTGTGATATAAAACATGAAACAAAATAACTTTTTTCATGCAACAAAAGTTGTTGTTTTCAAACTTAATTTCTGTTTGAGCACAAATGATTTTTAGATCATGATGAAGCTGAAGATCTAAGCTTTAATATGATATAATTTGTATAAGAAGATGTATTTTAGATGGGTCAGCAGCCAGCTTTTCATAGGCCAAGTACATTTAGCAGCTCAAAAACAAGAATACTGCGCTCTGATTGGTCATACAGACCACACACCCACGCAAATTCCAATGTTCCCCACACTGGGCCTCTGCAAGGTCACACTCACCATGTGGTAATCTCTTCAAATTACCCGCGCCTGTTGTTGTGAAAACATTATTCAGCCAATCAGAACTCTGGATTTTATGTGACTCAAAAATTTTAGAAATCTCGTCTTGCATCTTTATGGAAAAAGCTGGCTGCTGACCCATCTAAAAGATGCCACATATCAAGAGGTGACTTTGTAAGAAAGTTTAGAGTTTGAGCTTTCTGATGATATAAATAATGTTGGTACCTAAAACACAAAATGTTGCACAATTTGCAAGTGAAAACAGAGGAAGAAAATTCTGTTTGATGCATCTTTTCATGTGAAAAATTAACTTATTTATCAAAATATTTCATTCAAAAGAAATGACCAATATATAAAAGTAACATCTACTCTTCCCCATGGTACAAAAATAATCAATTTTACTCAAGGAGAAAGTGGTTAAATTCTTTGAGAAAGAAAGTCTCACAATTCACGAGATTTTGCAGGAACATGAATTCAGCCACGAGAGGACTTGGATAAATCTTGCCCATTTGCTCATTAACTCAGGGGCTTGCCGACTGACTGTACATTATTTAATGTAAAATGACAGAAATAGATAACCTGTTAGAGCTGATATGATCGAAAAGATGAACATTTTCTCTATTATTTAAATTTATCAACAAATTACTTTTTTATGATATATATGTTTCTATTCTATATCTTAATTTATGTGTAATTCAATGACATTTCCCCTCTCCATTTTCCTTCTTTCTCTCTTTCAGAGGCTAGCAATGTGATTTCCATCCTCATATCATCTGATTTCCTCAAAATGGATGCTTTGGTAAGTCATGTCTGAAAATTCTCACCTTCAGACTCAAAATATGTTAATTTGTTTGTAAATAACTTTGATGCAGTCTTGCAGAGCCAAATAAACAAGAAGTCATGCAAAATATATCATGAAAAAGAGAGAATTGATATATTTTGACCATATATGGGAGATCAATATTTTTATTCAATGCTGATGTTAAATGTTTCAAGGAAGATGGTATCAAACTAAATATGTCAAATTGGCAATATGATTGAACTTCGAAATCACTGTTTTCCTACATAAATTTGCATCAAAAGGAAAATTGTACAAATTTTCCTTTTGATGCATTAAGTTGCCACTTTTTGATGCATTAAGTTGCCACTTTGATGCATTAAGTTGCCATTAAGTTGCCACTTTGAAGAATAGAAGCTAATCAAGTAATATTCCATTAAGATAATCCATGAGCAATCCATATATTGATATAAGTTAATAATCTTGAAGTTAAAGCTAAAACTCTCCTATCATGTAAAAGACATCAAACCAACAAAACAAGCGTAATGTGTTAGGGTTTTACAGACATGATACAATCACATATATTTACATTTAGGACAGTCCTGTAGCATCACTATCAGGAAGACACAAAAGACCAATGTAGATTATGCCTTGCTCTATGGCATAAAAAAATAATGCTCATTTAAGTCTTTTTGATACACCACATAATGGTAAATATTATGTTTTACATTTTATGATATTTTTATTTATTTCACAGGTAAATGAATGCATAGATTTCTGTCACAAACACATGTCAGCGATTGTTTCCACTCCTTGCAATATGAATTGTATCAATGACAAGCTTGTTACCAGGTATGTAATAAATAAAGATATCTTAATCAGATTGTGAAAGTTTATAATACACTTAACACTGTATTTCATGCATAAAAAATTAAATCTGAAAATGTCTTTAAAGCTTGTGTTTTTGGTAAATGCAAAAAATAATTCAAAAATTATCGTTAGACATAGTGAAAGGGTGGATTATACATGTATTGTGCATATTTCAAATGTGTGATCTAAAATCTGATGAAATATAATGTAAAAAAGTAATTCTGCTAAACGTAGATGAATAAATACGGATATTCTTGTATTGACATCCTCTGCTCTATTTATCATTCTTAGGATTTCAAGTCTATTTACAGATGTGGAGGCTGATGAAGTGAAAGATAAAAAAGATAAATTCAAGAGGTATTTATTGAATATTTCTTTATTTGTAAATGAAATATGAAATTTTAGCATTATTTTCCTGATTTTTTTTTCTTCCCTTTCATTTATATTGCCATCATCAACTTGCTTCATTTTAAAGGTTTACATTGTATATTTCAATTTCATCTGTATCAATATGCATGTATACATGAGAGCTTATGATATATTTTTTTCAATCTGAATTGAAAAAAACAAACCCAAACAAATTGACTGTTTTATTGTAGGCTTTGAGCAGGATGATCATATGTCATTCATATGTGATCACCAATTTATTAACCTAAAGTAATTGCCGACCATTCTTTTTCCTCCACTATTTTATCTGAGTGGACAGTGCGTATTATGACATTACGTGGCATATTTGAGATCAACTGCAACTCTGTAATACAGGACCCTGTTTTCTTCTTTTTTGCCATCACTTGTTAGTACCAAATAGGTTTTAGATAAGATCAAACATTCTGCCATCATTATTTGAATGATATACAAGAAAAAAATATATTTCATCAAATAAATATGCTATGCATATTGTGAGGTATAGTAATTTTTTTTTGTCATTTCAGCAAGCTCTTTATGAAGAAAATGGAGAACCTCTGTGACTCATCCAAACCCACTGCAACAATGTACAAGTAAGTACAGTTCATATTCTTGAAAGTGTAATACTTTAGGTAGGTTGTATTTTTTTCAAATAAGGGAAGGAAATGACTACATGCATGTCTATTAACGTGGAATGATGAAGGCAGTGACAGTCATGACTATGGCTAAGATGATGGTTGTGGTGTGGGGGTGATGATAATGATCATGTGGTTGTGATGTTTGTATCAGTGGTTATGATGGTGATGATGATGAGGACAACCGCGTAGCCAGGATTTCATTTTGGAGGGGGCGGTAAATGCATGTGAAGCGCACTCCCTAGGGGGTGGGTGCAGGGAGGGGGAGTCTCCCCCTCCCGCGAGAAGCGCGAAGCTTTTGGTGATTCATAAATTAAAATGAAAAGGAGCCATCTCTCTTGTCTCTAGTACCTATATCAGCTCCAATTCAGTTGACGATTTTGAACCTTGTTTTCAAAGTGATTGTGAACGCACAAAAAGGGAATACAATGAAGGAAATAAAAATACTAATAACCCCGCGCGAAAGCTAAAGCGTTTTATCATTTTTTTCCATGGAAAGGGTCCCGAGAAAAGGGTATTCTCAAAGATATATTGAATACTTCTCTTGGAAAGATCAGAATTGATTACAAACAATAGCGACAGCGCATATCTTTAACTCGCAAAACAGAAGAGAAGAAATGTATTTGTCGGGAGGAAGATATTCCTTCCCGCGCAGAGCAATGAAACTCTGAAATTTCAAAGGGTGGACGTTTCATCAAATGCAGGTATCTTGTACCCCATCGGCTCTATTTCAATTGATTTTCTACGATTATTGAACTTAATTACAAGGAAAATAGTGCGCAAAAAGTTGAAATTTCTGTGATTTATTGAAATTATATAAAAAAAGGATCCCTAATTTCTTTGACTTATCCTGAAGCGCTTCATTTTGAATCAAAGAAACATAAGTGTCATTCAAAATTTAAAACTGAGGGCGCAAAACAGGACAGGAGATGAATGTGCAGGGAAATGACATGAAGTTGAATAGAATTTGATAAAAAATAATGTACCTTTTTTTATTCCAAACGACACAAATTTCATACCTTCCTCTTTTATTTAAATTAGGAACCTGTTTGCCCCAAAATAATGGTTGTTTAGTAATGAGCTGAAAAGCAGGAGAAGTTGACTTCATGGAGATGACGGCAGAAACTGATATAAAGATTTTACCTGCCCGGAGCCGACCCGACCAGAAGTTGTGTGATCAATAAAAAAAGGATAACTTCATATACTTCGGCCTAACCTTACTTTAAATCCATGCCCTATATACATTTGAACTTTAACTGGCAAGAAACACATATAGCTGAGGTGGAAAATAGGGTTAGAGAAAGGGTGGGGGAAACAATGGAGAACTTCAATATTGTCATTTAACCGCGCGCAGCGCGGAAGCAAAATTCATATAAAAATACAGAGCGAGAATGAAGGAGTTTCTCTTTTGAGAAAAAAAAAGAATAAAAAGGGAAAAAACACAAAGCTACCTTTCTTCCCTTTCCTCCCTTTTCCTTTTCTCCTCTCTTTTTCCCTTTTTTTTTTCTTTTTTGGGGACGTTTTTTTTTGGGGGGGCGACCGCCCCCCTGGCTACGCGCCTGGATGAGGATGATGATAATGATGAAAGATGATGATGATGATGATGGTGGTCATGATGATGATGGTGATGATGGTGATGATGGTGATGATGATGGTGATGATGGTGATGATGATGACTATGATGATGATGATAATGATAATGGTGGTGGTGATGATGGTGGTGGTGATGATGGTGATGAGAATGACGATGATGGTGCTGGTGGTGATGATGGTGATGATGACGAGAAGGATGATGATGATGAGAAGGATAATGATGCTGGTGGTGGTCGTGTTAAGAGTAATGATACTCTTCCTGCTTGTGTTGCTATGGATGATCATAATAATGAGTATGACAATATCTTACTAATTGATGATGTAAAGACTGCTAATTTGAGATATATTAATATTACTTGAAATCAATTTATTCTTGCATTTTTTCCATTTTCTTCATATTTTGTGTACATTTATAAGATGTCAACATTGTAAGCGAATCCTTACCAGAATATCAGAGAGGAAGCTCAGATGTATTCCAAGTCAGTGAGTATACATCGGCTCAGTCAGCTTTGTAGTAGGTTGTGGATGTCAGATGTTTGTTATCATTTGTGTTTCTTTACTTGGAACTTATTAGTAATTGGAACTCTTTTGAGTTGACTTGTTATTAATAGATGCATGAACAGTATCAGTTACAATATTGGCCCGTTAAAGATAAAGGATTTTAGTAGCAACAAACACTGATTTCATAAGAAAGTATTTCAAACCTAGGTTAATTATCGACATAATATAAATCTAGATTTGATACAGCTACATAAACTGAACATTGTGAAATAATGATATCCAAGCTGATAAACATACTGAGTAGATCACCAAGTATTTTGTAAAAGACTGGTTATCTGTCTGGAATGCGATGCTTATTTTGCTAAAAAAAATTACAATTACACAATTCCTATCAGAATTCTTTGGCACATATTTTTCATTCAAACATTATAAAGACTTCGGTGGTCAATTTGGGGATTCTGTCTGAACTCATTTTGAGATTGTTAACCACAACTGGCATTATGTTATCATAAATGTGGAAATTTGTGAACTAATAAATTAGTCTTCTGACTTTGAAAAAGAAGGTTGTGGGTTTGAATCCCAGCCATGGCGTAATTTCCTTCAGCAAGAAATTTATCCACATTGTGCTGCACTCGACCCAGGTGAGGTGAGTGGGTACCTGGCAGGATTAATTCATAAAACGCATGAGCGCTGAAAGGCAGCTCGACCTAAAGCTGGGGTAATGATAATAACACCGCGCTTCGGAATAGAATATGGCTAGATAGATGATGCAATATAAATGCCTATTATTGTTATTATTATATGTCACATTGTCTGAAAGAGGCTTTTCCCCAAAAATGGAAGGAAAAAGTGAATATATGAAAAGGTTGCAGGATTTAGGTCCTGCTGACTCAAATTTTTATTTTCTATGTTAATGAATAAATCTTGTATATGTATGACAGATTCCCTTCTACATGTTGACTCCTTTATGATCTATGCTCGAAGTATGCTTATAGAGAATATTACTTTACCCTTGTCTGTTGTATTTTTTGGCCTTGTTACTTAATGTATTATATTTTAGGGCGAGGATTGGCCTGATCAGCCATCTGCAGATCCACCAAATCTAATTATTCCAAAATGATTAGATGGCTCTCGCCACATTGACGGATGAACAAAAGTATTTTATAGTACAATTTGCTCATATTAATTGTGAGTCTTTTATGATTTTGATATTGAAATCGAAAAAGTTGATCAAATGAGGCTTAGTATAATCAATTTCCCTGAATGATTTTGATGATGACTTTATTTTGATTGTCTTTGTAGATTAAGCATTGACAGGACTGGTAAACTACTTTATCATCATGAACGGTAAGCATATGTTAGAATTTAGATTTCCTTCTCTGATATTTCTTTCTGAATTGCTACTGGGTCTTATCCCACTTTATTGAATGCCTCTTTAATCTCTGTAATTTAAAGGTTTGCAATAAATCACTAAATGGCTAAAAGCCAAGAAATATCATTATTGAGTGTGCAGTTTGATTAAAACACTGACCATGACCTATCAGAGTTGTTCTTTTACATTTGCATTTCATCACAAATCTTTTTGTTGAATACAGGACCCAGTTTTATCCCCGTGGGTTTTATTCCAATCATCTTTGTCTCATAACCATCTAGTATGATTTCCAATCGTCAATCGGCGATTTCCAGTAAGACCATTGCTGCTCCGTTGGGGATCTTGTTAAATCTTCGTTTTAGCCAGCATAGATAGAAAAGTTTAAGACAAAATGTGAAATACAATTCAAAATATTGTATTAATTGATAACAAAAATCAATAGTTAGCCCAAAGGTGACTTGACTCATGCAGTCTTTTGATGTTGGAAGTATATATATATATATATATATATGATGCGATAAACTCTTTGTTAACTTTTGGGGCCTGTTTCATACAAATATAAGACCTTTGTAACTTTGCCTGTATTGTAACTTCCAGGGAGTCCTTGATTGTGATTAGCTGCTGAGCCATGTTACCATGGTACTGTAAATATTTATGAAACGGATCCCAGATCTCTATTCTCTGCTCTTGGTATTTTGAAAAGTCCAATCTCCAATCTGACAGGTTTAAATGCACCCTTGCATAATGTGCTTCAACTCTCAACAGCTGTTTTATTGTCAGACTCGAACCTTAATGGTTCTTACTTGCACCACCAGTCAGAAATCTTTGACTCACTATTTAATACCTGTAAAAACCAGAGAACAATAGATTTGGTCCACTGAATCTATGGATTTTACAGGTAATGGTGAGTCAAAGATATCTGACTGGTAGTGCATATAGTATATTTTCTGCGAGATATAAAGCACTCATCAAAATGATCTTATATGTCATAAATTTTACTCTGAATTTAGGGGAGTGGACAGGTCTAGTTAGAAGATGGACTGTTGTGCATAAAATGTTTAGGCAACTGGTACTATCCAAAATTTATATGATCTGAGTTAGCATGTCTTGCTTTCATGGTAATGTGTATTTATTTGCTATTGTACAGGCTTCCCTCATGGGACATCAATGATTACCTGATAGCTCTGCACAATGAACTGAAATCATGGAGGGATGTCTATTGGAGACTTTGGGGTCAACTTAACATCCTCAAATGTTCCAGGTGTAAGCAGGTTTGTACAAGTGAAAAAAGTTAGAAATATTGGTTTGTCTATCTAAAGCTGTTGGTGAGTTGAAATAAGTTTACTTTAATATTCAATCATAACTGTTGACCAGACAGTTCTTCATGGGAATCTATTGAATCGATTGAATCTGATGGCTGTTGACTGCAATTTCTGATGAAAATTCTTATCCAAAACTGATAACATTGAACAATCTCTTTCATTTGTTGATTTCGAGTTTGGTGTTGGTGTTTGGTGTTGGTGCACAATTAAGTTGCATTCCATAGCTCCAACACCTAATCTGAGTTTAAAAAGTGGTCCAAATCACATTATTGAAGCTCAACATCACACAAGACCTGTCCCAGGGCCAGTCTTGTTTTTATTTTGGTGCTTTGCTGATTGAAAAGTCGGTGTAACACCAATGCAAAAGGTCAACACTAAACCTGAAATCACCCATTGATTGAGTGATCTACCATTTACCAACAGGTATTCCAGTGTTCTGAATTCACCCAGTGTCATCTGCACCCCCAAAACGCGGTCTTTGTGAACTCTGTTGATAATACCTTCAAGGCATCAGTGGTAGGATCCTACCCCTGCTGCGAGCAGCCAGCATATAGGTTTGATCCTCTTGAACAAGTAACGGTGAGTCCACCTTGTAGTTGATCCACAAGGACTAAATATGAGCAGGTACTACTTGTCGAAAGTATTGGGACAAAGCAAAAAGATGTCATGAAGCATTTGCTTGACAATCCATTCCTTGCTCCCATTCAAAGAAAAACCAGGGAATATTGTTCCAATGAAATGCTGGAAATCCGTAATTATGGATCAAATCTAATGGTGGAGGAAGTGGTTTTTCCTTTGTAGATTTACAAGACATTCATTGGAAGGAGAGCTAACAATGTATTATGTTCCATTTGATAAACGTACCATTGAAGGCATGGTCAAAATGTAGCATCAGTATGGTTGGTGACATGTGAGATTGATAGAAACAATGTCAAGAATTAGGAGAGTGGAATTACAGTAGCACGGTAGAACAGTGGCGTATCTAGCTGGATTACATTCAATACCATTTCCAGGCCCAATTGTTTGTGCTCAGGTTTGGACCCCTCCAAAATATTGTGTCCCTCAAATGTGTTACAATGCGTGAGACAGAATTTGAAGGGCCAGAGGGGCTATGTTATGTGCATGATTGTCATTGCATTCTTACAAACATGTGTCAATGAGATATAATTGTGCCTGGGGACCGACCTTTGATATGTCCATCAAAAACACTTGGTCTCAAATTAAGCTTGGCTGAATAAGTTTATAACTTCCAATTCCATTAGCTTTATTTAATTTCCTACTCGTTAATTTCAATTTAATTTCAGGCTTTGTTGTAATTGTGAACACTTTGGCCTGTATTCTGAACTTGGGTTTAACTTGGTCTAATTCTGTGCTAAAATTATGGGAAGCCAAACATGTCAAAATTTGTTCCTGTGGTATGTTTGGTATGTTCACTTGGCTCTTTCCTAATTCTTTAATGGTGAAGACAATTATCTTATTTATCCTTCCCAGACAGCTAAGAATGCTTTGACAGTCAAATGATACTATGAACCTCTACTGACAGAAATTTATGTCACAATTGGCAATCCATAGTTAAACCACAATTTAAGACCATAGTTTGAATTATACCCGACTTCAGAATAAGGGCCTGAGTGTTTTGTTTGTCCTATTACTATATTTGTTCAAATCATGTTAAGCCTTGAATACACTTTCAAATCCATCCTTAAAATTTCTTGTTGATATTCCCAGAAGATGCCCATTCATACATTTAATTATCATCCAATGCTTTGACCTTTGACTTTCAGGGTTGCCAAGTTAAGGATCATTTAGTGACCTTCTTCTCGGGACTTGACAAGTCAGATTCCGCCAAACATGACTCAGAAACCAGCATCTTAGATACACTCCTAGACAGAAAAGATGTCATTTGTGCAGGAGCTACTCTAGTTACAGCAGAGAAGTAAGTAATTTAATGATGGTATTAGTCGAGTCCTCATGAACCTTCTTGCTTTGGGCGCAACTCTTGCTCGCATTTTTTTTGTTTTGTCTATATATCTTCAAGCTTTATCTTAGAGTAGGGGTAAATGTAACATTATCATGTTAACCAGAGCCCACTGGAAGAACAGTTTTCGGAACTGAAGTGGCTACCCTAGGTAAGATATGACATTATTATTATTATTATTAAGGTAATCATCAATAATAAACTAGTTTACGTTTAGTATTTGTTGAGTTTTTCTGTTAATGTTGCTTTTCTTATCATTTTTTCAGATGGTCTGATGCCAATGTTTTCGGTGCTGATGAAGTCTTGAGTGGAGTTCTTGACGAAGGTCTGGGGGTCAAAGGTCATCTCCATGACATTTTTCCCGATGACAACATGCCCTTTGCCAAGCACGTTAGTCTACTTAGATTTATTTTATTTTCAAGCGACCTGGAAAGCATTTTTTAACAATTGCATATATGTCCCTTGTATAATTTGTTCGCTTATGCTGTATGCATCATAGTGAGATTAACATGAACTTAAGACCTTGCCCAGATTGTACAAAGACCCTAAGCAGAACAAGGATTATCAGTAAGCCTTCGATGACAAAGTTTTCATTGGATGAAAATCATTTGTATTGTGTTTGCTCTTAATTTTTAATTTGCTCATTTCCAAAATGTGATCTTTATAGCTCTGTGAATCAGTTGCCAGGATTTGAATCCACTTGGTCTACTAGCAGGTAGACTAATTATCAGATCGTTCTCATAATCAAAGTTTTCACAAATTTGAATATCAATGTATGCCTTATTGGTGGGGGGAGTTGAACTATGCACAGATTTGTTGGAAAATCATTTTACAATTGATTTGTTATGTAATAGATTGAGGCCCAGCCAGAGCCAGTAGCATCCTCGACCGATGATTGGGATAGCTCTGATGATGAAGTTGGTGATGATGAGGAACAGACCAAAGGTGAGAAATAGAATAAGATGGTGTGGTAAGGGGGGGGTGCAGTCCTTGAATGAATAGGATAGTACAGATGACAATCTTATAGATTGATGGGGGGGGGTGCAATCCTTGAATGAATTAATAGCACAGCACAGATGAGGAACATACCAGATTGAGACATAGAATACAGGCCTGCCAACTTCTCCGGGTTTTCCGGAGTTTCTCCGTTTTTCAGAATTTATAGCGGCCCCAAAATGGAGAACTCCGTTTTCTTTGTATTTCAGATGATTTTCTTTTTTCTTTGGGAAATGATGCACTTTCCGTCTGCCTACGGCTCTCTTTCTCTCTCTCTCTCTGAGTCCTCTCAATGTTACATTTACCTACGTACGCACGTGTGTCGGATCGTACCTATATACCGTGCGTAACGTTAATTAAACGCATGCACTACGCGCGCGTACGTGGAGTTCAGAGTTCAATGGATAAGAACGCGTGATGGGCCTGTGCTCCGTGTGTGCATATACGAAGCGCAACAAGCCACGGCCAGCGCGCTATTTATCCGACAGCGATCGTGTGTATTGACATTGGACAGTTCGCCCGCGATCGCGAGGATTCATAGCGCGTGTAGTGCAAATGTAACTCTATGCATACGATGCAGCGCTTGCGTGCCTCCGCTACTATACTACTACCGTTCTGGAATACCGTGTGGGAAATGGATTGTTTCGCCAGCTGAGGGTTTAGAAACGGTAACATTTTAAACTAATATTTTGTCCTGATATTTTTATTTGTGCTTAGTGAGCTAAATGCTTTGGATTTTACAAGTCTGCCGTTTCAGTGCCGATTCTTGCAAACTTTTAGACCCCTGCTGTATTTTTTTTTAGTCTGTTAAAGGCACACAGAGACTTCCTCCTAATCCTATGCAAAACAATGAAAACAGTTCTGCTAATTTTTCATAGCAACAGTGACTGTGAAAGAGTATTTTCCATCGTGGTAAAGAACAAAACTAAGCAGAGAGCAAGCCTGAGCACAAGAACATTAAGTTCTCTGATGGTACATAAATTGGCTATGGAGAGTAGAAAGAAACTATGCCATACTTGTACTTACTCAAGAGAGGTAATACATGGTGCCAAAAAAGCCACTTATGAAAGGCTCCAGAGAAAGGACAAGGCATAAAAAGCTCAAGAAGGGCTCCAGAAGGCTTGTTTTTAAGGTGAAATTTCCTAAATGTCCTCCAGCTTCCAGCCCCTTGACCCCCGCCGTTGGGAGTTCGGCTTTCCGCGCGATTCGTGGACTCCTTTTTTCCATTTTCAAATGTTGGCAGGTCTGAGAATAGATTAATGATGGGGGGGATGCAATCCTCCTTGAATGACTGGAATAGCACAGCACAGTTAGGAACAAACCAGATTGAGATAATGAATAGATTGATGGGGGGGGGGTGCAATCCTCCTTGATTGAATGGGATCGCAGAGCAAAGATGAGGAACAGACCAAATTGTGATATAGAATAAGGTGATGTGGTAGAGGGGCGATAAGAACAGACCATATGCAAGATTAGGAATTAGTTCTGGTAGTCGTTAATCTTTTTTTTTTCAGAGTGATCTGATGAGGTGATATGATGAGGTTTTAACAAACCAGCAGTGAGATGTACATGTAGGATAAGGTCGGGAGGGAGGGAGGGGGCAGAAATGTCCACTTTTTGTTATAACGAACTCTTTTCATGTTTTAATGTGAATGTGGTGTAATGGAGTGTTTACAATCTGTTTCCTATCTCCCTGTTGACCTTGTAGGAAGAGGGTCATATAGAAAGGTGCCTATTAGTAGAAAACAGTCAAGCAAGAGTACAGTTGGGAGAGAAAAACAGGTAAGCCATACAATTGGGTATCCAATTTGATGGATGGATGAACGAATATTTAGATAGAGGAATGGATGAAAGGATGAATAAAAATTACAGGCAGATGTATGGATAAATGAATGTATGTACTTGAATTTATTCATTATTGACAATGATTGATTGAGTTAATTATTAAATGAATGAATAGGTGTTTGAAAGAATGGGTGAATGAATGGATAGATAATTGAAACCATTGATTGATGAAATATTTGAATGATTGTTAAATGAAAAATAGGGCTAGTTCAATTTGATTTTACATTTGTTGATTAATGATTGAGTTAGTGACTTCTTTTTATCCTTTATTTGTTCACTTTTTTCATCACATCAATATATTTGTCTCTAAGTTGATCAGTGTATTGATTGATTGATTCATTGGCTAGTCAGTTAATTGATTGGTTAATCAGTTAATGGATTGATCGGTCAGTTGGTAACAATGATTTTTTTTCTTCTGATTTGCTTTTTTATGGATTGAATTATTGAATTTTTTCATGCTGGTTTCAATCCTTTGCATTTCTTTTCTTGTGTGTGTGTGTTTGATTGATAGATAGAAATTGATTGGATTTGATTGTTGACCCATAGGTTTGTGAATTGACATATTGATTAGCAGATGAAGCTTTCTTTGAAATAGACTATTGAAGCTAATTGGATGGTACAATTTCAGCTTAATTTGTGAATTTACTTTGAATTGAAGAATAGAAAGATTTTGAAAATTTAGTGATCCATATTTCTTTTCATGTTCCATGAAGCTTGTATATAAGGAGGATCAAGTATCGGCTATTCTGTGAGCAAACTTTGTAGGTCATTGGATAATGGTCAGGAGGTCAAAAACTTTAAAAAGATGATATTTTGTCATAGGAGTAATTTATTATATCCATTCATGATATAAAAGGAATAACAAGTTTAAAGGTCATTGTCAGAGGCCATTTGAGGTCAACCAATTTTGTTATGAAATGAATAGTTTCGTCTCTCTTTTATAAAATTATTATTCATTTTAGTTCGTTCAAAGTCAGCACTGCTTCTATAGTAAATTGCATAATGTATGTGAGACTGTCAGAGGAAGTCCACTTGTTTTATCTCAAGAATTAAATTGTTGATATCAAGAACTCATTTTGTGTTGTCATATGATGATTCTTAGGATTATATTATAAAAGTGATTGCTGTACATACATCATGAGCGTGCACATTGTCCAGGGTCCCATAACATAAACGTTGACGATTAGTCGTACAATTGATTTTTATGATTGATTGTACATTGTAGTCAATGCTATCAATCATAGAAAAGTGTTCTACGATTGATTGCTAAGCTTTGTGTTACGGGGCCCAGGTGTGACAGCCTCTATAATAGACAAAATTGTAATGTAATACATGATTTGAGAGTTTACTGAGTGAATGGGGATAGCATGTGGGAGTGATGTTAGATGATCTTGGATTTATATCGAATTGGATTTATACTGCAAGTGGCTAGGAAATCCCTCCCCCATAAAATGAATAATGGAATAATTTTCCTGGTATCAGATTACAATTCGCTTCACAATTTTGAAAGACTGCTATGCATAAAGCCTTTTGTCTAGCATATTTTGACATAGGACTGTACATTGATAGTCGAGAGCTTTTCTTTTATGACCAAAATGCTATTCAAATTTGTAAAGCAAAATTATTCCCTGAATAAATAAATAAACAAATGAATGAATAAATGAATAAATATATAAATAAATAAAATAAATAAATAAATTGAATGAATGAATGAATACTATAATTAATTAAGAAGAAATTGAAAAAAGAAAAATAGATGGAAATGAAATGAAAAATTGAAAGTTTTTAATTTTAAGGAGATTAATGCAAAGGTGTTATGGGAAGGAGAACAATTGAGCGGAGCTTCTTTGAAGTTGGGCAATGTCACCTTATCTCTGTTGAAATTAATGTTGATAACTGCTAAGACACATCTCATATTGAATTGGAAATATTTATATCTATAAAACTAGTTTCTTGTCATTATCAGTGAAATTTGATATCATGCTTCCTGCAGTAAAACCAGAAAAACTTTCATGGATAATTTCCATAGTAAATCCAATTGTATTGTACATAGTACATGCAGAATCTTCATAAAGCTATTGCACCTAAAGCCAATCTAAAGCTAATTGGTCCAATGATATGAAACTTGCTGGAGCATCATCTAATCTAACATTCATTCCAATTTAGTTAAAGAGTAATGGCCTTTGATTATTTTTTTATCAATTGATTCTTTTTGAAAATTTGAATTCGATTTCACAGTAAACTCCATCCAGAAAATTAACATATCTAAAGTGTTCAAGTTCTGCTATTTTTCAGATATTTATTTGTGAAGTTGGGTAATAAGATATTACATTCAACATTTTTTTTTCTCTGTGCTCGCCAAGCATTGGAGTGTTGTCTACATTTGACACTTAGTATGAAGGAGTTCATTTTATGGTGAGGTTCACTGAGGTTTTTGAGTACAACTGTGTATATATATAATAGCACCCTCTCTTGGTAGTCAGTAATGTTTTAAAGTTTGACAAGTCTCAATTTACTTACTATGGTTTATTGGTTATTCTCACTAGCAATGTTCCCTCATAATGTTACAGGTTAAGTAGTAGGTACAAAATAATGATATATGTTATCTACACAAAACTTCATATTTTTAGCTCATCCGGCCCGAAGGGCAAGATGAGCTTATGCCGTGGCGTGGCGTCCGTCCACAATTTCAAAATGCTACTACTTTGCCATTTCAAGTCCAATTTCAATTCTGTTTGCTTTATATGATAGCACTAGGTGGGTGATTCAAAACTTCTCCACAGAATTTTGAAATTCATTAAATATGCTAATTTATGCATATTTTTAAAAATTCACATAAAATGCTTCTTCTTTATTTGTTGACCGATTTTGATTTTTTTTCTTCCATCTGGTAGAGCTTCATAAGGTACACTAATCTTCTACACAGAATTTTAAAATTTTGACTAGAACAATTTTTATGCTAATTTATGTGAAATTAATTTATTCATATTTTTAAAAATTCACATAAAATGCTTTTTCTTCTTTAATTGTTGACCAATTTTTACTTTTTTTCTTCTTCCATCTGGTAGAACTTCATGAGGCCCACCAAACTTCTACACAGAATTTTGAATTTTTTTCAGTAGAAAATTATTCATGCTAATTTATGCAAAATGTATTCATGAATCACAGAAAATGCCTCTTCTTCTTTATTTGTTGACAGATTTTGATTTTTTTTCTTCCATCTGGTAGAGCTGCAGGAGGTTCACCAAACTTGTACACAAAATTTTGAAATTTTGTCTGGAAAATTATTTATTGTAATTTATGCAATATTTATTCATAAATCACAAAAAATGTTTTTTCTTCTTCATTTGTTGATCAATTTCAATTTTGTTTGCTTTATATGATAGCTCAAGGTGGTGATACAAAATTTCAACAGAGAATTTTGAAACTCATTAAATATGCTAATTTATTCATATATTTTCAAAACTCACAAAAATTACTTGTTCATTTGTTGATTGATTTTGGTTATTTTTGTTTCATCTGAAAGCTACATTAGGTTCACCAAGGTTCTACACAGAGTTAAGAAACTTTGACTAGATAATTTATATTAATACTTAATTCATATGAAATCTATTCATAGATCACAAAAAATGCTTCTATGTAATTTCTTCATCAATGTCACCAATATAATTCACTACAGTGTCATCTGGGCTGAAATTAAAATTGTGCTAAATTTTGTTGCGAGATGCCGGATGAGCTCCACATCATTGATGTGCTAGTCTCAGTTTTCTCCAAAGATGCTGCTCGTCTATTTGTTTAATACACCTTTGTTGGATCATAATCATAGGTTAAGCTCTTAAAAGAAGAAAAGCTGCTTCTTAGAGATAATGGTAAAATATGATTTTTTTTTTTTTTTTGGGGGGGGGGGTGGGAGGACGAAAAGTATGGAGAGTTTAATACCACAAAACCAATCACTTTAAAACAACTTTGCCAATATCAGAATCACCATAACAAAATCAAGAACTGAACTTTAGTCATTCATGGTATCTAGAGAACTGAGAATTAGGTCAGAAAGGGGGAGCATCAAATCAGCACGTCTCCGTTCCACCAGTGTATGTGGGTGCCCCCCCCCCCTCGGACCAACACCACTGGTGTTGTGCATATTCTCACAGATTTTCTTTTCCATTATTTCCCTTCAAAGTTTGATAAAGTATAATGGTTGTTTGATTTGTTCTCTCTTCATTCCAAACAACTGGCTTTTGTTTTGGCTTGACTTGTTCAGTGAGTACACCCAACTCCCTGACTTGTTGAAAGTTTGAAACCACACTGTGTGAACATGTCTGCCTGGTAAATCTCACTTTCATTCATAGGTGTGGCATCTGGAACACATCAAGCCAGTTTCGTTGCTCAATGGGAGGGGGGAATAGGTGTAGTGTATTCTACATAGTGCTGCAAGTCAGGCGGCATGTTCGGGTTCGGTTCGGCAGGGTTCGGCAATTTTTTTCCGAACTTTGGTTCGGTTCGGCAATAAATGCCAAATTAAATTTAACATAGTAAAAAATAAAGATCGCCGACCTACAAACAAGTAATCTCGTGGATGAACTGTCATGTATTAATAATAAATTTTGTTTCTAAAAAGAATAGTTAAGATAATTGTTGAACTTTCTTTTGTTTTAATAAACAAAAAATAAGTCATTTCTACTTTCATTTTTAAAATGAAAATAAAAAAAATCAAAAGAAAAAAATATTGATAACGAGAGAATCAGGACAGAATCAGAATTACAAAGATCAGAATATTTTTTTCACGATTATTTCATGTAGCTATGATCATGATCGATTACGATGTCATTGCCAACGCAGCTTCTCAAATTGGAAAGTGTTGATCGGGAATGTCGAAATAGACAAACAACCTCCACTCAACTGTTATTATACCGGTAAAATTCACATTCCAAAGAATATGAGTGTTTTAGAAAGTCCCTATTTTCTGAAAAGTGGTAAAATCTGGTCAATGAATTACTTTAAAAAGATAAAATATCAGTCCATTCTTGGTCCAGAAAGATCGACGCTACGTGACTTCAAACATATTTCTAACACGAAAATTAGTACATGGGACTGTACTGCGTATTTTAGTGTTGTGAAATCACTCGGCGTTGATCGTCAGAACTAAGACGGAACTGATAATTTATCATTTCATTTTCAGTAATTGGCCAGATTAAACCACTTTTAAGAAAATATTGACAATGGAAAAACGTTTCAAGTTTGGAATATGAATTTTACCTGTATGAGACCAGGTTGTTTGGACTTCCTGTTTCAACTTTCCTTACCAACCATTTCCGGAACATCGATCAGGGAACATGCGTTGATTTGGTTTGAATTTTTATCTTTTTTGTTTTTTCCACCCTCATTCCTTCATCTCTTATTTATTTATCTTTTATATTGATATGGAAATTTCAGAAGGTGGAATATATATACTTTACCATTACTTTGTCAGTCACAAGGAATTAATTTATGTCTTTTCAATTAAATGTACATCCGATTACAGCAATACGTAATTCAACTACACTTTTTAACTGAGTTAAGCTTAAAATGTCCCCACATTTTATAAGGAAAAAATATATTCATGTTTAGGCCTGGGACGATTGTCATTATTACCATTCGATTATTTCCTGGAAAAATAATTGAATGATTCGATTGTTCGTCGGGAATCACGTCTTTTAAGTCACAATAGTTGACCTACTTTATGGTGACCCCCCCATGAAGAAATCTCCATCAAAGTCACATGTTTAGCATAAATGAGGCCCTTTCCCCCCTTCTCCATGATTTTTTATATCAAAAGAAACTTCATGAAATGAGATTAAATCTTTCAGTTTATTGTTCCAATGAAAATCTTTCCTAAATCAATACTGGTACCCTGGTATTATGCATGCATCCCTCCAAGTGCCACACCCCTGCATATAAATGAATCAGCCCCGCCGAGTCCAAAGACGTAAACAACTCATTCATGAAGTATATTCTTTGAGACTGAGCCCAGGTGGAGCATTTCACTTGAAAAATTTCATCCCTTGCCCACACCATGTCCCCGCCTCCACTTGTGGCACTGCCCGGGCCACGATGCTACACATGTATTAAAAAAAAATATTTCATTTGAAATACCTTTCAAAATTACGATTTTTTATCATTTGAACCTACATGTATAACTGGGTCTATTTTTGGAGACTAGTCGAGAAAGTACTGGTGAAGGCGGGCGCGTGTTGGAATGTATAGTTTTCATTGGTTGAGGGGGATATAAAAAAGGTTGCATTGTTCTGAAACATGAAAGAAATTCTCCGGCTCCCACCCCCTATCCTTCCCTCTCTCTTTCCCTCACACGCACACACACACACACAGATGGGGAGGGGTCAATTTATTTCTGAAGTCATGACCTTTCCTGATAAGGGAACCACATGCCTTCCGCTTCTTTGTTTCCCAAAGTTTCATTGGCTATCCGAAGGTCCAATCAGCTCAAGTGAGCTGGTTATGTGTTTACTTATTATTGTGCACGCACACAATGACTTATTTTGTCTATGAGGGCAAGGTCGGGTGGGATTAACATTTTTTTCGGAGCGCTATCATGTTGGTATGTAACTGTGAATGTGATACAATCATTGATAATTTTTGAAACATTACCTCGGTAACATAATTTTTAAACCTGTAAAAAACAGCTGTCATCATTGTTTTCTTGTCATTTTATTATTACTTGGGTATTAGAGTTATCCCAACGTCATAATCGGGATCTGCCGAACATTCGATTAGTGTAAATTTTGCTAATCGATTGGTGATTGGCGGCATGCCAATCGAACCATTCGATCAATCGATGTTTACTCCCAGGCCTATTCATGTTTATAAAAAAAAATGAAAATGATCAAAACTGTCATACTTTGTCATTTACGAGGAATAAATTTATGTCTGCTTCTTTTTCTTTATTAAATACAAAATGATTAGGTCCGATTACGATCACGATCGATTACGGCAATACGTAATTACACCACACTTTTATACCGAGTTTAGCTTCAAAATGCCCCCTCATTTTATCAAGAAAAAATATATTTATGTCAATAAAATATTCTTAAGTTGATAACAGTTCAATCAAAGACGAGATGGGAGCTATCATAGTGGATTTTAAAAATATATTGAGTGGAATTCTCTTTGTGCACAATCACTAACCAATATATATTTTGTTAATTTTATACTTAAATCTATGTAGTCATCGCATTCACGCATTGCATACAAACATACTTTTTTTTTACCGAACTTCCGAACCAGGCCTTTGAGTTCGGTTCGGTCCGGTTCGGAAGTGCCAAGTTCGGCGAACTTCCGTTCGGTTCGGCGGTTCGGCTGCAGCACTAATTCTACATTTATCAGTTTTGTGGTAAATGAATGAAATTTGATACTGTGTGTGTTCATACTTGAAGAATTATTGTTAGGGCACCTACTAAATATAGATTATAGACAGAATTGGTACTATACAGGTCAAAGAGAATAAGAAGCGTTCACACCTGGAACCTTAGCATATGCTATGGTTACAAATACCCCCGGGGGGGGGTACTCGACCAAAAAAGTAATAGGTGTGTGCCGCGGGCGAGACAAAAACTGGGGGCCTTGGAGTGGGCTTATTGTAAAAAGGAGGGTCGACGGAACAGGCTTCGGCTTTGGAACTACAAATGTTTGTGAAAACGGGGGTCCTTGGAACGGGTCACCTGTGTGTGTATCCCAATGAAATGGGCATACGTGCATGCAGCTTGCCCGGCACAGAGGGGGTGCTAGCGCAGAGTCGATGGTCGGACAGCGTTCTGTGGCCGCTTTTCACCAAAATTGCAGCTCATAGTAGCAGATCAATGCAACCGGAACGGCGTAACAGAAAATATGCGAAGCTTTGGAGCAGATAACTTTCTTTTTTCTCAATAAGAAGAAAATGCTATTTTCTGGTTCCTATTATCCTTGCTTTTCTATGTATTCATAAATTATTGTCTGTAAACTTGTAAAATTGGTATTATCATTGCATTGGATAATAAATTCATTCATTCATTCATTCATTCAAAATGCTATGCTTTGGAGCGGCTTTCTTTGTTCTTTTCCGGGTGTCTAAAGACAAAAATACTGTGCCTTGGAACACAACTTTGAGTGTGAAAACAGGGGTCCCCTTCATGGCACATACCCACTATGCATTATATACTTAGCCCCCCCCCCCCCCCGGGCAAATACCTATACAATCATTATACAAATGCAGGGTTCCTAGCCCATCAAGGAAATCAGGGAAAATTATTTTTACTTTTTCCAGTCAGGGAAAAAAATCAAGGAATTTGATAAATGATACCTCAAATCAGGGAAAACGCCTCAAGTGAGGAAAAATCAGAAAATTTTAATCGTCCCAAAAGTCGAAAGCATGGAAGTCAGTCAGACCATGGACCTAATATGTACTAGGATTGCTTTGAATCAACCTCTTTCTGTATAAGGTGAGAAAGGAGGTCAAAACATGCAAAACTGAAAATTGGTTTGAATAATTATCAGGGAATTTTTGAACCTCATCAGGGAAAAGTTAGGGAATTTTGTTTTCTTGAATAACTAGGAACCCTGAAATGATTTTTATGCTCAGCAATAAATGGTAAGAAATTGTTTGTACATATCCGTAAAGGTATTTGTGACCGTAGCATTAGAATATGCTGATGTTCTGTATATCAACAATAAAAAAGATCAAATTCAAGAAACAGGATTAAGAAAATGGCTTGCCATAACCTGTAAAATGTCCAAGTATGATATTCCCATTAGAGAGCCATATTGTGCAGCAATATTCTGGTGTATCATATATTCCAATATACATGTATGTTAATTTCCAAAACCCCCATTCATATAGGCCTTCATGGGCAGTATGGACAGGGGTCTGTCAGAACTGTCTAAAAATGCCAACATTTGTAATAATGTATTTTAAACAGGGTTTGAGTTAACTTATTGCAATATTATTGCAGTATTTGTCTAGATCTGCAAAATAATTGGTAAAACTATAGGAACAAAATATAGGCATGAATATGCCTCTTCATAAAATAGCTGCATCATTTATATGAACCAGGTAAAACTATAGTTTAAGATCATGGGATTTCAAATAAAGATTATTTATTTAATATGATTGTAACCTAATCTTGAAGTCAAGTACCCACTTGTATTGAAATAGATGGGGTAGATGTACATGAGACAACCAAAGCGCGCAACCTGGGCGTTCACATGGATCAACACCTTCAATTAAAAGAACATGTTAGGATTATGACTCAATCTGCAATGTGTTCACTGAGAAGAATTGCAAAAATTCGGAATTATTTGTGTAAAAAGACCACTGAAATGTTGATTCACGCTTTTGTTTCTTCCAGAATTGACTTTTGCAATTCACTTTTATATGGCCTGCCTGAAAAAGATATAAGAAAGATACAAATAGTGCAAAACAGCGCAGCCAGACTTATCATGCGTGCTAAAGGTAAAGATCCCATTGCGCCCTTGTTGTCGCACTTGCATTGGTTGCCTGTACAGAAGAGGATTGTTTTCAAGATAATAGCGATATGTCATAAAACATTAGTAAGTCCCCATTGTACCTATATAATCTGATTACTGAATATGTCCCACAAAGGAATCTCCGTTCTTCTAGCCAGAATTTATTAACTGTACCAGCATCTAAAACATGTTCGTTTGGTGATCGTGCCTTTCAGTTAGCAGCACCTGTACTATGGAATAAACTGCCTAATAATCTGAGGGCCATCACATGTACTTCCACCTTTCTTAAATCTTTAAAAACATACTTGTTCTCATGTTAGATCAGTTGGTTTAGGATAGGTATGTTGCAATGTTTTGTTAATCTTTCATTTAGTATTTATGTATTTTATTCTAAGTATACCTGTATTAGACTTCATTACCTCCTTTGTAAAGCGCATAGAGATTCTGTAGAATATTATGCGCTATATAAGCATCTACTATTATTATTATTGAAATATACTCTGCCAATATACCCCCACCCAAGGAGAACACACACAGTAGGCGGTTTCAAACCGCCTCGATCACAAGAATCCCCGTTAAATTACGAGAACTTTTTAAGGCTAAAAAATACCCGTTAATTATTCCTGCATTCACACCGCCCCGAAACACATCCTTCGGGATAAGTTCCCGAAGTTACGAGCATGCGCAGTATGGTCTGATAAGCAGGAAAGGCGCGAGATTCAAAATCACTAGCCCAGCAGCCACCCACGCCGCCGCGCCCAACGACACGCTGGGCTAAAAGTTCCCGTAATTTGCTTTCACATCGCCAAAATACCTGCGACCTTGGAAAAATCCCCACGAAAGTTCTCGTAATTTCGCCAAGTACCCACTATTTAGCGGGTATTTTCTTTCGGGGAAATTACGCGTAGTTTGCTTTCACATTACCAAAATACCTGGTATTTTCTGATCGGGGTAAATTTCCCGATCAGAGAATACCTGGAACTGGCGAACTTCGAGGCGGTCTGAAACCACCTACAGACCCCTTTTGTCCAGATGATTCCAGAGTAATAGCTGCTAATAGCACTTGAAGGTCACATTTGCACAACATATATTTTTTTTCTCCTTAATCTAGTCATAAAAATGAATGAAGTGTTGAAATGTACAGAGGATTAGAGAGAAAATGGGGTCAAAGTTGAAAGAACCTTGTCTCACAATGTTTACAATACTTAACAAGAGAGTGATAGATATAAACCATATTTTTAGAAAACAAGATTCTCATTACAAAATAGAGGGAGAGGGGTGCACTAATACCCTTTTCATAAACCTATCCTCCAATTAGCAGCCTAAGAGTAATGCGGATAATTTAATAAAAATTGCGTTCACAAACTCCGAAAATAAGCCGCATTATTTTTACGAGCGCTCGTCCTGAAAAAGGCGGATAATCATCATGACAACTGGACACGCCCCCTCCGATGCGGTTGTGTTGGAAAAGGGTGACCTTGTGACCGCACCATGGCAATTATCCGCATTATTTGGAAATGCGTTCATAAACTCAAAATCTTATCCCGATGCCGCTATTATGCGGATAATAGCAGCATCAGAGTAATGCGGATAACTCTTGTCCTCCAATTTTACGACCAAATTATGCTGCTATTAGCCGCCTAATTCATAGTAATTGGGTTTATGAAAGGGGTATAATAGGCCTACATTTTACAATAAGACTGAATAAAAATTTATATGAGAATTCAATCACTTTTGGAGGCTTTCGAATCTCATCTGTATTGCTCTAGCCACCCCTTAAAGGGAAATATCAAAGTAATATCCTGTTTCCATGCTTTTTTGTATAGGCCTATGCCTATGTAAATCCGCTGATCATGTGTAATCACACCCCCCACCAAAAAAAAAAAAATCAAGGCATTTTTTTTGTGTGGAGAAAATACCACAAGTTCAGTGAATATACTCTAGTTACATCCCCTCTTATTGATTTGTGCACTTTTTTATGTGTTTTATTTAATCAATATAATAAAAAAACAAACAAAAATATATCAATAATTTTAACAATAATAATGATAATCAACAACAACAAAAATAAAACACGACAATGCAATGTAAACGAAAAAGCAGCTTATATCTAATATGTACAGATATACGAATACATATTACAACCTAGCATGATGACAGTCTTCTTTAAACTCTTGTAAACTTCTATATGCTGAAAACGTGACATGATATTGTTCTATAGACCATGACAAACACAAAGTTTAATGAACATAAATCAAATTCCCATTTTCTTAGGGGATTCATTTTTAACAATACTATATTCCAGGTTATTATTACAGGCAGTGTAAGTATTGTAGCTTTCAAAAGACTGATTTATTTTGGAATTCACTTGTATAGGCCTAAATATTGCACTTTTTTCTTTAGAAATATACTGGGGTATTATTTTTCTCCTCATTGTTTTGGTATTTTAGAACTTCTTAACCAAATCCTTTGTGACCAGCTAAAACTATACTTTTATGCATTTTTCTGGTGGGGGTCTTCCCATGAGGCCGATTTTTCTCAAATCATGTTTTCTTTTATCAGGATGTTTGTCTTCATCGATGTTAATCATCATAGTCGCAGCTAATATGGGGTCTTTTTGTGAGGCTGAGGGTTCACAAGGCCGAATTTTCTCAAATTGTATTCTCTTTCATTAGAAGGTTGCATCAATGTTAATCAACAGATGCGGGCATAACACTGAAAAAAGTCGATTTTAATAAAAAGAGAAAAATCCAACAAGCAAAACACTGAAAATTTCATCAAAACCGGATGTAAAATGAGAAAGTTATTACATTTTATAATTTCGCTTGATTTCATAAAATAGCTATATGCACATCCCGGTCAGTCGGTATGCAAATCGGCATCAAAAATTGCAATCACTAATAGAAATAGTCCCATTCCAGAAATTTATGAGAAGTTTATTACTAGTTTTACTGATGGGCTTCGAGCAGGAATATTAGTACCTTATTTTTATTTTCATGAAGTGTGCAAGCACAGACTCAAATTTGTACCTTTAACCATAATGTCATGTCTGGAGTAAAGACTAGACTAAACTTTCTGTGACAGCCACAGTACACAGTAGGTGGTTTCAAACCGCCTCGATCACAAGAATCCCCGTTAAATTACGAGAACTTTTTAAGGCTGAAAAATACCCGTTAATTATTCTTGCATTCACACCGCCCCGAAACACATCCTTCGGGATAAGTTCCCGAAGTAAAGAGCATGCGCAGTATGGTCTGATAAGCAGGCAAGGCGCGAGATTCAAAATCACTAGCCCAGCAGCCACCCGCGCCCAACGACACGCTGGGCTAAAAGTTCCCGTAATTTGCTTTCACATTGCCAAAATACCTGCGACCTTGGAAAAATCCCCACGAAAGTTCTCGTAATTTCGCCAAGTACCTACTATTTAGCGGGTATTTTATTTCGGGGAAATTACGCGTAGTTTGCTTTCACATTACCAAAATACCTGGTATTTTCTGATCGGGGTAAATTTCCCGATCAGAGAATACCAGGAACTGGCGAACTTCGAGGCGGTCTGAAACCACCTAGTGAATCTAGTCTCACCACTTCAGACTCTGCATTATGCACCATGTAAAATACAAACACCAAGGGTCTGTATCTGCAGACTACCTTGATTTGAGGGTGATTCTCCTCAAATACCAGACCTACATGGATCCTTCTTGTAAGATGGTTGAAAGGACCAATATATATCAATCCATAAGGTGTTCAGCATCAAGGCCAGTATCTTCCCAAGCAATAAAATCCAAGAAAAGATAAATGTGCTGACAATTTATGTTTTAGCGAATTAGTCTGTGCAAATAAACCCTATCATTTGAATGGAAGAATCAGGGAGAAAATAGTTAAGTTTTGGAAGGAGGGAGAGAAAAAAAGGTTTAGTGTAAATCATATTTATGTAAATATTTTTGTTTTCAAAGTTTGAATTTATTACCAGAAAAGGAATGGGTAAACCATATAAAACATAATGTTGAGCGAAATATTTGATCTAAAGTCTGTTATTCATAATGGTTAAATTTCAACTGAAAATTATTGTGGGATGTTGATGCACCAAACTCTTGTTTGATATTTCATTATGATCAAATTATTTGTGTTTAGAATTTAGTGGGATAGTAGTTTATAACTAAGCTTATATTGGCCCAAATATATTATTTCCACTTATTATCTATTTGGGGTCTTCCCACGAGGCCAAGGATCCAGAAAGCCAAGGGTTAATGAGGCCAAGTATTCACGAGACAGAGGTTCCACAAGGCAGAGGGTCCGCAAGGCCAATTTTCGTTCATTTTTGTTGATTTATGTTTGTCTATAGGCTATATCTTCATTTTGTGAAATGGGACAAAAACTATATTCCAAGAAGAAAAACCCATTTAACTGAGAAAGAAGAACAGTAAGAAAATAATTTAAACTAAAGTTTCAAATTTTTATTAAAAATAAGTGGCTGAAAAGGGATTCAACGGCAACATTTTAAAATGATCTGTAAATGAGATGATACTCAAGTATAAATTATATTTTTCGATTTACCAAATGTCCGTTATCATCCGCAACTAATAAGATTTTATTTTAATTTTCATTGGAGAATATGCTAAACGTAAACTTTTATTAAAGAAAAAAATACACTATGAGAAAAATCATCCTCATGGACCCTCGGCCTTGTGGGAAAATAATCGAACTTGTGGACCCTCTGTCTGGTGGGCCCTCAGCCTCGTGGACCCTAGGCCTCATGAACCATCAGCCAAGTGGCATGCTTTGAGTATTGGCCCAAGATCTCCAACAATCCTTGGGTGGTTTCAAACTGCCTTGATCACAAGAATCCCTGTTGAATTACAAGAAAATTTTTCAGGATTAAAAATATTCAATAATTATTCCTGCATTCACACCACCCCAAAACATATCCTTCAGGGAAAGTTCCTGAAGTTACAAGCATGCGCAGTATGGTCTGATGAAAAAAGTAGCCCTTCAAATAAAAGAAATAGTCCCTGAAGATAAAAAATAGTTTCCTATGCTGCATAGGCCTAAACTTTACAAGTAAAAACAATGCTTGCTTCTTTCTCGACACAGATTCCAATATTGGGGTCTTTGTATTAGACTACTGCCTTTCCAGTTCTTTTTTTAAGAAGCTGTATACTCTCTACCACTGTACATTGTATCACACTCACTAAAAACTTGATTTATGTACAAGTCTTACATAAGACCTGGCTTATATCGTGAAAAAAGTGGGCAAGTTAATTAGGCTTGGTATTTGATATTTACATTTTCTACCAAGAAAAAAAATGTTTGAGAACTAGGTGGTCAGATGGTCATTGACCTAGGCATGGACCTGTGGTCTGGGAAAGGCACTGATTTATTGATTATTCCCTGCTTCTGCTCTAAAAGTTTTTACTCTAACCATGGACCTAGTAGCAAATTCACATGAGACATCTTTATCACTTATTTTAAAGTTGGGAGAAAATATCATTTTTGGTCTTGTAACTGGTTGTCCGTTGGTACTGAATCATACCTTGAAGCGCCACTGTTCCATCTTCACATAGATAGATATTAGTATGGCAGGGTTTGGGGGGCTTTGTAGCCCATTAATAACCCAATTTTAAGACTCTTTTATTATAAAGTTTCTTCTGGGAGTTTATTCCAGCTATCAATAACTCTTTTACTAAAGTATTTTGGAATGTGGAGGCTTATAGCCTCTATGACATCTGGAATGAAAATGAGAAATTTGAATAGGAAAAAGAGAATACCTATAATAGTAATAATTATAATTCCTACATGAATTTCTTTCTTCTCACCAACAACAGACCAATTTGAACATATGGAGCAAAGGAAAAATGAAAATTTATCAAAATCTAATTTGAAATAAAAAATGTTTATAAAAACGGAATAAAAAACTCGAACTTCAATCAATGAGTAACATTTTGAAAATTGTTACATCACATGCAAACAGGTGCCCCACATTTTTAGTAGTATAAATTTCATAAATTCTGATTTTTCAATGTTTTATTGTAACTGAAAATATTCTTCATGGTTAGCAACAGATATTAAAAAAACATGTTTTTAAAATCTGTGATGTAGATTGGTAGAACTGTGCTATAGAAATGGGGGTTATGGCATGTGCCGGCCTGTAATCCAAGCTATGTGGGGAAGTTACAAATTGATGCAGAGGTTTGAGCCCTGGTCACATTTTTTGGATGGTGGCATTTTAAAGGGTCGGTCACATAATTATATAAATAATCATTTCTCATTAGTACATGTCTGACAAAACTCAATCCTTTCATTTACCTCAGTATTGTATTCATTTATTTTTTATCCTCACTAGGGATCTGCCAAGTCTCGTCATTCTGCAACAACCAAGTAAGGATAACATTATTTTACTTATTTCTTTGTTCTGCCAGTTTTCTGTCTCATTCAATAATCGAAAAGTTTTATGCTATAACAAAAATTTAAAGGTCAAGTCCACCTCAGAAAAATGTTGGTTTGAATCAATAGAGAAAAATCAGACAAGCACAATGCTGAAAATTTCATCAAAATCGGATGTAAAATAACAAAATTATGACATTTCAAAGTCTTGCTTATTTTATAAAAAAATAGTTATATGAACGAGCCAATTACATCCAAATGAGAGAGTCGATGACGTCACTCACTCACTATTTCTTTTGTTTTTTATTGTTTGAATTATACAATATTTCGATTTTTACGAATTTGATGATTAGGACCTCCTTGCCTGAAGCACAAAATGTTAAAATAATGGAATTCAACGTGTTCAGGGAGTGAATGAAACTTTATTTCATATGACAATGATGAGAAAATCAAAATATTTCATATCTCGAACAAAAAAAACAAAATAAATAGTGAGTGAGTGACATCATCGACTCTCATTTTGATGTAACTGGCTTGTTAATATAACTTTTTGTGTGAAATGAAGCGAAACTTTAAAATGTCACAACTTTCTTATTTTATATCCGATTTTGATGAAATTTTCATTGTTATGCTTGTTGAATTTTTCTCTTTTTATTCAAATCAAGTTTTTGTTGGGGTGGACTTGTCCTTTAAGCAAACATTCGGGGACTAAATAAATTTATATGCAGTTGATTAAAAGTTTTATCCATAGATTTTATATTGCCCTTCATATAGTATTTCATGATGCTAGCTTTTATTTATCTTATTTGAATGCAAGCTTTGAGGATGTATTGTTAGATTAATGAAAACTTATTTCAGGCTGCAAGATTATTAGTCAAATACTCCTGTATAGGCTTTTTTCTATGATTATCAGAGGAAGAAAATTTGGCAAATCTGTATTTGGTCAATTTGTCAGATTTTTGGGGCCATTTTAATCAAACCTTCAGTAATTAGAACTAAATTCATAGTAAACTAAATTATGGATATAGCATATTGTGGTATGAGATTTCGATATTTGACAAATAATATTAAAATCAAGCAGCTATTAACTTCTAGACTAGAAGGGTCATTACTGACTGATATGAATTATATGAAAATGTTTTTGTGTGTGTGTTTTAACAGGAGACATCGTAAGAAATGGGATGCTACTAGATCCCTGAGGTATAACCAAGACACACAGAGAGAAGAAGGTAACTTTATTTGCAGAATTTAAAACTTTATTTTTTCTTTCAAAAAGTGGAAACGTTTTTCATGTTTTTTACAATGAGGATGCTCTATTGACGATGATACGAATGACAGTAATATTCCTTGTATGATTATGGTGTCAAATTAGCTAACTTGATTATGACGATGATGATGAGAGTGATGATTGTGATGATGATGATGATGATGATGATGATGGTGGTGGTGATATGGTGATGGTGATGATGATGGTGATGATGATGATGAGAGTGACAATGATGATGATAACGACGATGATGATGATGATGATAATGGTGATGGTGGTGATGATGATGATGATTATTGTGATGGTGGTGGTGGTGGTGGTGGTTATTGTTTTTATGAATTGGTTGATGAGTAGGTCAGAAACTGACATTTCTTTCATGGCACAAGAGATCCAATTAGGCCATGGTGTACGCCCCAAAAAAGGCATGCAACTCATGGTGTTGCATATAAATTGTGTCATCTTTAATATTCAACATTGAAGGTTGATTTAAATGCAAGCTAACATGTATTAAATGATCCTTTACCAGATCAACTGAGAGGTAACTTTCTAGTTCAACACCTTCTTAAGATGAGAACTCCACTGGCTGATAAGCAGCAGGATAAGACCAAAGTCAAGGAGGTAATCTGAAAGATTGGAACATGTTCTTTTGCAAGTAAACAAGAGCCCTGTCTTACAATGAGTTACGATTGATCCAATCAACAATATCTATAGAAAGCCAGCAATGCCAACATCTAAATTGCATATGTTCAAAATGTTTTCTAGATATGAAGTGTATTCACACAGTTATCGTTGTCTTGGCAATTCAGTGTGGTCCACTTTGCTTACAAAAGGACAATGTGCAAACTTTCAAGTATTTTCTTTGATTGAAGATTTCTAAATTGCACCATCAATACTTATGATTATTATATAGCTGTTATCCTAGAACTATTGTTATTATAACCTTCTCTAATACAGAGGAGTGAGAGGATGAAGCAAATAATTACAATTATTACAGTTAATTGTACAAATGCGCAAAATTGCAACATCAGCCTGCAAAGGGTTAACAAGCTTAACATGAAAAGTCTTTCAATGTTGAAAAATGATTAAGGGTTATAGAATAATTCACTGCTGCTTTGATTAAATACAAAAGAATTTGGTTATCATATTTAGTTTGAATTAAAAACATGTTTATTGCAGTCATTCATAAAGTCAAGTGTAACCTACAAACAGCTGGAGAACAGCCCCAGAATTCCCTTATAAATATAAATGCTCCTACAGTCACACACAAGGAATTTATCATCTTTGGATATCAACATGTGTTTCCAAATGAAAAACTCTGAATAGTGAGTTCTTGATAGCATTTTATGAATAAATTTTGTCACACGCACCACGAACCGTCCTCATGGAATAGATACAGCGCGCTATCGCGCCTCGCGATTTCACCACGAACCATCCTCTCTGTTACGATGCCCACTGTGGGGGGGGGTTATTTCAGTATTTTGTACTATATTTCGATGGAGCATGATGAAAAAAAAATCCATAGCCAAAATTTGGTGGGAATCTATTCATGGGGGCCAGAGGTTTGGTTGATGAATACTTTCTTGGCCTCTTTGAAATCAGTGTAAATTGGGCCTTTTTTTTTTTTTTTTTTTTTTTTTGCTATTTATTTTGCCTTATTATATTAGATTACATCCTCTAGAAATATTGTGATATGATTCCCCTTATTCTTTGTATTTGTTAGTATGCTGGAGGGATGTTTAGTAGAGTTGATGCTCAGTTCAGGGCCAGCCAACAAGTCACCAAACCAGTAACCCTGCAACCTGTATCAAGGTAAGAACAAATATTACTATATATACAATGGTCACATTTGCTCTATGGCGAGTCGGAAACAGCCGTTTAACCATTTTTGTCTTGCCCACCAGAGGTGAAGGCGAGACTTAGGGATCCAAATGTCGTCCGGCGTCCGTCCTGCGTCCGTCCGTCACAAACCTGTAATGACACGTAACTCCACAACCGTAAGTCGCTTTTCAACCAAACTTGGATGGTAGATGGACTTGGGGGACCTGCATGTTATAATGTAGTCTGAGGTCACATGGTAAGGTCAAAGGTCATTTTCAGGTCAACGTTAAAGTTTACATGTAAGACTCTCTTATGACACCTAACTCCACAACCGTTAGTCGCTTTTCAACCAAACTTGGATGGTGGATTTACTTAGGCGACCTGCATGTTATGCTGCAGTCGGAGGTCACATGGTAAGGTCAAAGGTCATTTTCAGGTCAACATTAAAGTTTACGTGCAAGGCTCTTATGACAAGTGTTATTCCATCCTAGGCATTTCACAATGAAGTTTTGATATAATTCTCTTGCATGCCCTCGCAAATCACGATATTTCTGGTTATTTTCATTAGTGGGTGAGACACAAAATTGCTTTTGCCTTGTTTGTAACAGCAAAATATAGATGGTTTGAATAAAAATGAATAAAACGGCTGTTTTCGACCCGCCGTAGAGCAAATGTGACCGAGGTATAAGCTTAAATCCCTCATTGAGTCACATTAGTCAGGTTCCCACAGTCATGGAAAATCCTGGAAAATTTGTGGTCATGGAAAGTTGGGGAAAGGTCAGGGAATTTGGAAAATTTGTTATAAGTCAGGGAATTGCATTTACCTCTTGGCTCTGGTAGCTTTCCAGTTTGCTGTGTCTCGCAACTCTTGTGCTCTGCTATTATGATTGGTGTTCATGATTTCCATTTTACCCAGTTTTTGACATCCCAAATTCTGAATAACTCCCGCTACATCACAGGAAGTCATGGAAAGCAGCAATTTAGTCACTGAATTCTGTTTTCAAATTTCTGTGGGAACCCTATAGAGTGTTCTCAGTATTAAGCAAAAATAACATACTTTGGCTTTAACAAACAAAAGTAACTTTTCGGCAGGGATGTTGTTTTTCAACATATTTTCAGTTATATAAAAATACTTTTGTACAACATTGCCCATACTAGGTAATCTTCTTTCTTGTTTATCAATATAACTGATGTTATCAGCTGGCATCACTGTTTAGTATTGAAATCACCTTTTTTCAGTGCTGCCCCTGTGACTTTAATTCTCCTTGTACTGTATGTCAAAATATAAAATTTGGAAATTCAACAAAAAAAAGTTTAGTCACTGTTGTACAGTGAACATCTTATATGATTGAGGAAATAAAAACCTCAAATGCTATTTTTTTATTCTTGGAATATATCCCTTAAATACTATGATATTTACTGAAGTTGTTATTGGGACAAGTTATATAATTTGGAGCAGGGATCTTCTTCAACTGTATGCCTACAATAGGCTGAAATTTAATTTTGTGTAGATTTATCATGGCTTTTAGCTTGAATTAATGTTACATTCTCATTTCTTTATGGGGATTTAGTTTGAAACAAAAATTTTATAAGTTTGAACCAAATTTGGATTATATAATGACACTATTACAATGATGGAGGCATATGTTGCTACTAAAAACTTGAAAAATTGATACCAGATGCTGTGAGAATATCCCAACCTTTATAATTCCCAGGACCAAAAGTCGCAGCATCTCCAGTAAACTGCCATGAGTGGACGATACAAGAATCCATCTTGTCTCCGAAGACGTCGTCTTTTATCTTCATTCCGTCCTGACTGAGTGCAATGCAATTTCTCAACGATCTAAAAAATGGTGACACAAATTAACGCTTAGAGATGTGATGTAATATTGTGATGTATGTTATATCAGGAAATAAACAGACAATCAGAAAGGGCGATTAAGGGCTATATGAAATAATTTGCCCTGGTAATTTGCAAGATAGCCCCATAATATACCATTGTATTCAATCCAAAAAGTAATTTGGTATGAACAGAAGCAAGGAGAATTATATTTGTGTAGAAAATAATAATATGTTTTAACCTTAAATACAATGCAGCCCAAAATCATTCTGATACCAGCCTCTATTTGGTAAGTTCTAACCAAATGTTTTACTCACTCATATGTAAAGTATTGTGGTAAATTCATGAAGAATAAAGTGATGATCAAGATATTGGGATGGGACATTGTATATTGTTCACAAGAATAGTTTTTATCGACAGGATGTCTCTTTACTTTTTTGTAACAAGTACTTATATTGGGGTCACATTTTCTGTTAGCTGTTGAATTACAGAGATTTTCTCATTTCCTTTCTTCATAAAAGTGTAGGTAAAAAAAAATGTTATTCACCTTTCACATGCATAAGTTTTCACCAAAGTTAATACTTTTTCTGTAATTTATTGAAAGTTAAATCTGTTGCAAATTTGAATGATCTGATTCACAAAAAATTGGAAACAGAAAAAAAAAATTAGTCAGAAACATTAACCAGGGCTGTGAACATTGTTTTGTCATTCATTAAACAGATGCAATGAAATGAATACATGGTATCCTGTTTGCATACATCCCCTGTTTCTATGTCTAAAGTTTAAACAATTTTATTTGATGTATGGTTTCTATGGTATTGCTGATATCTTAAGAAACAATTATTTGACGTGATTAAAAACATTGTTTTTTCTTTATTGTCCTAGTATATTGCATATTCCTAAATTCAATCTCTGTTTTTGTATAGCATTATTTATTGAGCAATTTTCTGTTATAGTTACAAACATGTAATAAATGTCATTTATTATCTGGACAGACAATGGCTTTCAGTGTACTCTATTTTATCAGGGAATTGAAAGTGAATATCAAGGAACCTGGTGAAATAAGGGTGTGTTTATGCTTCCATTGTGAGGGCAGAATCAGCGATTTCAAACGTCGATTCAAAACGCCGATCGTAAACGTGGTTCTGGGAGTGCTGTTTATGCTTAAATTTTTCAGAGCAAATCATGATCTCCAGCTGGCTTCGCATAGTAAAGCGAGATCAAATTGGGCGCGCCTTTTTTCGAAAGTTTTTTTTCTGATTGTTGTTATTATGTAGAGATAACATGGAGCAATACGACTGTATTTGCCCGCGGATTTTCATCTCACCGGAAGCATGTACCAAGTGACGTCATTTAAACACGTTTACGATCGTGGTTCTGTTTATACTTCCCCAGAAAGCCTGATTCTGGTCAAACAAAATTTACAAACGCACCTTTTTGTGAGTTTACGATCAGCGTTTTGAAACAGCGTTTAAATGAAAGTAAGCATGGACGCAACCGTCTTTTGGACTAATCACGTTTGGAAACGCTGATTCTGGCCTGAAAAGTGGAAGCATAAACACGGCCTAAGATAGAGCCTACCTGAATGAAATTAGGACAATCCAGGCATGCTACTGCACTCCACCTGAGTGGTTTCCTTGACATACAAACAAATATGTGTTTTTCTGTGAAAAACCGGTGGAAATGCAACCCAAACATCTCTTGTATGCATGAATACAGCATAATCGCTTGTCATATTTTGCAAGTGTTGGCTTGGGCAATGGGCATGGATCTCACATATTTTGATTTTTTTTTCAAGTTCCATTGTTGGGAAGGCCCTCATTCTGTTGTGTTTAAAAGGATGGTCCAGGCTACAGAGATTTCTATCTCAATAAATAGAGTAAAATTCACAGAGCAAAATGCTGAAAATTTGATCAAAATCTGATAACAAAACACAAAGTTATTGAATTTTAAAGATTTGTATCATTCCGGTGAAACGGTTTGAGACATGTCTTTCTGAATATTCATTAGGTGGACTGATGATGTCATATCCCCACTTGTTTTTTTGTATGTTATTATATAATATCAAATTAGGTTTATTCAGAATTTTCCTACCAAGAACTAATTCAATTGGATTATAAACTGAGTAAGTGCATTAGTTATTTATTGCCACAACTTATTTCATCATAATGGAGAAACATTTACACATATATAAAAAATTGAACATTTATGATTTCATGTAATAACATAAGAAAATGAAAGTGGGGATGTGACATCATCAGCCCACCTAATGAATATTCATGACGATGTGCATATAAGTACTGTTTTCACAAAATATTGATAAACTTTAAAATTCAATAACTTTGTTATTTGTTATCCGATTTTGATGAAATTATCAGCATTTTGCACTGTGAATTTTACTCTATTTATTTAGATATAAATATTTTCAGCCCGGACCATCCCTTTAAGTCTTAATCCAGGGAACTGGTTGGATCATGCAGGTTTACACATTCAATGTCGGAGAACCCTGAACATAAAGAGTTGACAGTTGCCAAGTTGCATTTACCTTGAATGGAGTGGGAGGGGTGAAATTGGCTTTTTGATGTTATGTGGGCCAAGGTAATTCATACTATTGTGATTTTTCATAAGTGGTCATGGGGTCTGAAAAATTCAAATGGAAGGGGATGGATAGATTTATAGAAATACAAACATGATATAGATCATACTGTAGACATGCTGGGGTATTTTTGACATGATGATTATTGTGATGGTAATAATGATGTTGGTCATAATGATTGTTGTGATGGGTGTGGTCACTGGTGGTTATGATGCTGGTGATGATGGTAGTCTTGGTGATCCCGCCCCAAAAGAGGGATGAAAATGATGGTGATTATGTTGATGTTGTCGTTGGTGGTGGTGGTAGTAATGATGGTGATAGTGCGGTGATGGTGGTGGTATATAGGTTTTCCAGGTCAAATGTCCGCCGTGTCAGAGCAAGTGTCCGATTAGGTAATTCAAATGTCAATAGGGAATTCAAATGTCCCATTAGCCAAAATTGTATCCCAATAGATGAATAAAATGTCCTTAGAGAAGTCAAATGTCCACACAATATAATTTATTTTCAATAGGTAAATCAAATGTCCATCTTGCAAATCAAATGTCCTAATAGGTAAATAAGATGTCCATAGGGAATTCAAATATCCGTTCAATAGCAAATGTTACATAATCATGCATAAATTAAGACATCAAGTCGTACATAGGTAAATCAAATGTCGTTTAGGTAATTCAAATGTCCATTTGCTAATGATGCTGAAAAGATATTGCATTCTTCTTACAATGTATGGCAAATGTACACATTAAGTATCGAATAGGGTAAAAACCAATTACAATTTAGTTTATTAAAAGAAAAAGGGTAAAAATACTTGAAAATTTATTGAAAGTTTATCAGAAACAAACATGCTTTATACCGAGAGTGTAACATAAATAACATTTATTTTAAGGAAAATGCGTTGAAATTGATTGGTATGCTAAGTATCTGTTCTCATCGAACTTTGACAATGTAGAGGCATCACTCTCACTGCTAGTCTTCCAAAGCAAGATAATTAACCAATGATGAAAAGATGAATAATTGTTAATAAATATGACATAACCATTGTTTGAATTAATTAAAGATTAGGATATACTTTTAATAAATCAAGGTTAGTTGCATAATAATGATCTTTTTAACAACAAGAATTTGAAATGGCTACCCTGCCTGAGTGAGCCTATCAAAATAATTACTTCTTATCGAGTCAGATACATCCTACACACCCCAACTAATCAAATCGACTTAAAGTAATTAAAATCAAATCCAGCATTGAAAATTATCTGAAGAACCAAAATATAATTAAGAGGATTTCTAACAGCATTCAAGATTGTTGCACGTTATGCCTCAGGTAATGTAAATGAGTGTATGAAATGTAACCGTTTTGAATTAACATGCGTTTTCAAGAAGAGATGATTTAGCATATGGCACAAAAATAAGGTTGTAGATATATTCATGATAAAAACACAGACATAAATAGAAATAATTTTCATTTGTGCTTGCAAGAAGATGAATTATCTGTATATAAACTGATACTTTATAAGAAGAATTAAACAATTATTTTTATGAGTTAAATAGGTTTCATAACTGTAAGGAACAAACTTTTCCTCAAAATGAGTTTTTCGTATGAATTATGAAATTAAATGCCATGTTTAAATTTACATATTCTGGGTTGGAGTAAAAACTATTGTAAATAATATCCCTAGTTTGTGTGTAGATCATTGTGTGGCGTTCGATATGTAATGGAAGGAATGTAATTATTTGGTAAATAAACAACAGAATATGCAAGAAACTTAAAATTTTACACCCATATAGAGACTATTGAAATCATTATATGACATTTGTTTGTTTTCCTATAACAAATGAGTAGAGAAGGAAAGGTTGAAAAGATGGAATGAATGGAAGGAAGAGAAAAGAGCCTGATACAAAAAGGCGCTCCATCTCCACCAAGACATGCATAAACGGCTCCAAAACAGGGGCAGGGTAGAATGAAAAGGGAAGAAATATATAAATGTATACAAAAATAAATAAATGAGATGATGAAAACATACTTGGCGATGACCCCCCCCCCCCCCAAAAAAAAATAAATAAAAATAAGGATAAAAATCAAGGAGGTCAGCAAATTTGTGAAACGAGGGGGCGTATCCCTTGCCTAACAAATGGATAGATCGAGCAGGAAGAAAAAGGGAAAGATGAAAAAAATGAAGTTATCACGTTCGAGTCATCATTATTTCAAACCGTGGACAATTGAGATCCCTATACGACATTTGTTTTCCCAATTGGGATATTTCACTCTCTAATTGGACATTGCGTAACAAATGTGACTTTTGATTTCCCTAATCGGATATTTGATTTAGCTATATGGACACTTTGAACCTACGTGGACATTTGAAATCCCTAATCGGACATCCATATTCTTATTCGGACATTTGCTCATGAACACGGACATTTGAAATACCTACATGGACTATTGGTTCCAATCTGCGGACATTTGACCTGGAAAACCTATATAACTATGGTGAAGATGATGGTAGTGAAAAGTCGTATTGATGATAGTGATGAATATAGAATATAATGATGGACTCGATCATTGTTCATGCATACTTTTAAATAATTTTCTTGTCGAGACCTTGTGGGTGAATTGCTAGATAAATAAAGAGTACAGGCATTCATATTGTAGCCAATTGTTAAATTGTGCATTCATCGATTACATGTTAACTAAATACCTCTCCACTACGTTCCATAAAATAAGAGTCCATGTTTTTTTAATAGAAAAGGGGTCTAACCTTGCAGAGAATTTGGTTCCAAAATGGTATTTCTAATTGCAGACTGGCTGAATTCATGATTAAAATTTATTGAAAAGTGTGAAAAAGTATGGAAAGATTTATAATGACATAACCTAGGAAATAAAATGTCAGTATGAATCTTTTCATACTTTTGAAAAAGCCAAGCGAATTATATTTCATTCTGAACCGATATGGAAAGCCTCAACCTCGACAAATGTTCTGCATACTTTAACATTCCAGTTTAATCAAAAGTGATAAACAATTGGTGAATATTTCTTTCCAGGAATTCAGTTAACCTGCTAACGCCCTTCAATACTTACAATCCTGTTTGCATAAATAACATGTTGCTATGTCTTTTTAGCGTTGTTCTCGTTCTAGTTACTGATTTCTTTGTGTTTTTTTTTCATCCGCCGATCATACGTAAAGCCAAGGCGTCCAATCGGCTAATAAAGAATTAGATGTAAAAGTCTGGAACTAGATCAGACACGCGTCTGGTATGTATTCAGGTTGTAAAGAACGTCCTTAATCTGAAAGGTATGCATTGAATGTTAGTAAATTACTAAAATTAATCTAGGCACTTCTCAAAGCAATCCATTCACTTGTTCGCGCGTGTCTGAAGTATTCAAATCTGCGAATTTTCTTTCCTGCAGACGGTTAACAGGTGTTTTGCATTCATCTTTGGAATTTGACTTGGAACCCCCAAACCCTAGCAAATTATTTGATGTCCGTGATTTGTTTTGCTATGTCCGATAGTCTTCCGATGTTAAGAGCAACCACGTTTACTGAATACTTTATGTAGGCCTAATTAATTTTAATTGTCCCTATCAGTTACACTACATTTCTATATGACAGCATTACATATATCTATCTATATATATGATTGCATTATAGTAAAAAAAAACAGGATTATTAATCAAACCCCGAAGACTCGAAGTGAAAATAGTGTAAAGTTGTAAGAGTCGATGAACTCGATACATTCAATATTTACAAAATAGGACATTGACCCGATAAACCCCGATAAGGTGTAATTGTTTACAAGCAAGAACCTCAAACTCAAAAGCGTCGCCGTTATGATTACAAAATACATCTATATTTTAATTTTTCTCGAAACTCGCCCACTGTTAAGTGGTGTGGAAATGTTATGAGGTAAACAATTCATAGAAACACTGAAATTGAAGATGAGTGATTCGTTCTTGCAAACTCGTAACCTTGTCAACTCTGTCGACTGTGGGAAAGAATATAAATCGAGAGAGAGAGAAGTACACGTAAAGTTTTCCTCACATTGTTTTTTCCTATTTTTTTTCTCTAATGTTAACTTGACCATCAATCATTGTTGAATAACCAGGGGACCCACTGTTTCTGTAAATTGTAGGCTCATGCGATCTACCCTTTATTTTATTTTCTGGGTCAATATATCGAAATAATTAACTGAATGAGATTTTGCTTGAGTGTGAGCAATTCCGTACAAGACTGTATATCATAAAGGTCTTTAAAATTTGATTTTTTTTTTCGTTTGTTAAAATCTCAAACTTTCACCTGTTGGACAGGGGGCCAGGAGACAAAAAATATTAATGATGTAACACACTGACTTAATGGAGAGTTTAGCTTCCGTAAAATCTGAAGAAAAAAAAATATATGTACAATAAAATACGAAAGAATTAGGGAGGTCGTGACGTTATCGACTCTTATTTGCAAATCACTCTGTTATACATAAAACTGTTAGGTGAAGAATAAATGGAACGTTAAATTATAACTTTTACTCTTTTACGCATGGCAGCAAAAGTGTAGCTTGCATCATCATGTCACGTCAGATAAGCTGAAGAGGAGACATAAATACGATGTTTACCGAGCTCAAATAATGTACCGAACCAAAAATGTTACAAGTTTGCGGTTTGCCGAAATCGACATTCTTATAAAGACATTTGTTTGTCTTAATCGGCGGCATATTGCCAAGATTGTGTTATCTTTCTATCCCTATGACCCATGTCTGCATCATGTAACTGATCGTGGCATCTGCAGTGCAGATTTGGTCTGGAAAGGGGGGGGGGGGGGGGTAGAGGTATGCGCCCCATCCTTTTTCCAACGGTTATTAAAATAGTCCCCCAGCTCTCCCTCTGCCTATGAGCCCATCGAGGCTGCAATTAGGTTCCCCTGTTTTGGTTGGATAAGATGGTTTCATTCTTTGTCCCCACCCCCTTTATACTTTTAGAATGGCCTCCTCTATTCAATTCTGATCAGTAAGAGTGATTGCTTCTTTGTGTATTGATAGGAAACTTTGATGTTCAGCTAGTTGTAATAAAGGTAGAAAATGACGTAAACATCTTACTGAAGCTTAATTGATAATATTTTCAAAAATTCATCCCAGAATACAAGAAGTATGAATTATGATATTTTAACCTTCTGACTTCGGATGCAAGCAGCTCTGACGTTTTCCCCGAGACACCTTTTGAAAGGGGGTATCACTTCTAAAATGGGTGCACTTAATTCTTATCAAATTTTAAGAGTATCTACAATCCAATTTTTTGTCCCAAAAATAGAAGGCAAATGCCCTGCATGTGTAAACATATAAAGTTTACTTCAATAAGGGCGTTGGGATCCTGGCAGCTGAACAAGAGGCGGACTGTGATACCCCTTTCATAAACCCAATTACTATGAATTAGGCGGCTAATAGCAGCATAATTTGGTCGTAAAATTGGAGGACAAGAGTTATCCGCATTACTCTGATGCTGCTATTATCCGCATAATAGCGGCATCGGGATAAGATTTTGAGTTTATGAACGCATTTCCAAATAGTGCGGATAATTGCCATGGTGCGGTCACAAGGTCACCCTTTTCCAACACAACCGCATCGGAGGGGGCGTGTCCAGTTGTCATGGCGATTATCTGCCTTTTTCAGGACGGGCGCTCGTAAAAATAATGCGGCTTATTTTCGGAGTTTATGAACGCAATTTTTATTGAATTATCTGCATTACTCTTAGGCGGCCAATTGGAGGATAGGTTTATGAAAAGGGTATGAGATCCTCCTCTTGTCATGCTTGTCCTCCGCCCATCGTCTGTCATCGCTTCTTGGACGCCACTGCATAGGGATGCTACTGAAGTTGGTTTGTGTTTCCAAGGAAAATACCACATGTTTTCCATTTCTCTGGTGAAAATCATAAAGAAGGAAACTGCTAACTTTATTTCAAGAATCTATTTTGGTTTGGATGTAATATCTAGGAGCGAACAAACGACCGCACTGGAATTTTATTTTTATACAGCATGCATACAAATATTAAAAAACAAAATGTTCTTATGCAGTGAGCAGTCGGTGGCGTGATAAGGGTGCCAGCCATGACGGATGAACCCTCCCCACCCCCCCCCAAAAAAAAAGAAATATAAAAACTGATTTTAAGATAGAATTCGACACACTTCGATGCAAGGTATACGTTTAAAGGTATTGTTTAACTTTGTGAGCAGCCGATTTAAAAAATTCTCAAACCATGCTTCAGCACTCCAATAAAAAGGTGTTTTGAACAAAAATTAGAAAAAAACTCTATATACACTGTAAATATCATCACAATCGGACAAGTCCACCCCAACAAAAGTTGTTTTGAATTAAAAGAGAAAAATCAAACAAGCATAACACTGAAAATTTCATCAAAATCGGTTGTAAAATAAGAAAGTTATGATATTATAAACAGGATTTTTTTTATATTATTTTGACATCCTGGTCAGTATGCAAATGAGGAGATCGATGACATCATCCACTCAGTATAATTTCTTTTGCAATCTGTTACATTAATTATTATAATTTTCTCCTCCTCCCTGAATATGTGGAATATTTCAACATTCTGTGATTGAAACAATAATACAAAAAAATAATAAGTGAGCATATCAATGAGTTGTGGACATAAGTCAAACTTTATAATGTCATAACTTTTTATTTCACATCCGATTTTGATAGAATTTTCAGTATTAAAGGGATTGTTTAACTTTGTGAGCAGCTGCTTTAAAAAATTCTCAAACCAAGATGAAACATGTGTACAAGTGCATGTATTAGAACTAAAAAACCCTGAAAACAACCATTATTGAGAATGAAAAGCTAAAATTACAAGGCAAACCCCGATTTTGTAAATAAGCGTCATATAGACACCTAAATAGTACACATAGGTGTATGGGATGAAATTAAGATGGTGTTTCCGGTCACTTTGTATTTCAATTTTTGAAGCACTAAATTATTTTTGAACGCAATTTTTTCTGGGCTTCATTTTTGTAACATCACAGACACAGGTGACTAGTATAACCTTCTAGCTCAGATTTTTTAAAGTCAAACTAAAGTTAACCAATCACTTTAAGACACTTGAAATTCAGTGAGAAAAATGTCATGGATAATGTATGCACAAAAATGCATGACGAATAATTAGGCCTGCAATGCAGCCCGTTCATCTTCAACAGCTTTCAAGGGGAAAAAACGCATCCCTAATTCGTAAAAACAAAATATACAAACAAGCGTCGCTTCAAATCCACCTGTTAGCTCAGAATCATTAACCACGAGACCGGCTTTGTATAGACCCTACTCAGCAAAACAACAACGATAATCTGTTAAAAACGTTGAACATCAACCATCTTCACTAATTTCCATTGATCTACTCCTATACAAACTTAGGCCTATAACTTTTATAATATTTTTTTCGGAAGAAATAAACTAGACACCTTTTAATATTCAACAGTATATTTGGTTGCAGATTTACCGATGGAACGACAGACCTCTGTCAACAGCGATTCACTCGATTTATTTGCCACTGTATTGAAAAAAAAAGTTTATGAACGATTCCTTTTTCCCCTCTACCCATAGAGATATCTCTATGACTCTACCCAAGCTTTACCTTATTCTATTTTTTTTCCACACCTTCTCTCCCCCTTTCTCTCTTTCTTTCACTCTCATATTTGCATCATTTTGCATACTGAAACCTTAAAAAAGTTATTCAATATGCCCCTTGGGACCGACCACCTCGCCTGTAAAAACGTGTTATTACAGTACGTGTTTCGTGTATCAGACACTTTACAAGCTGTATTATTATCAAACTATTAATTCCCTCGAGTGTTATCAGTGTACTGTCCGTTGATAATAATAATCCACTAAACCAATACTGAGCGCAGACCTTTGGTACGAAACTGCCATACTAGTATTTTCTTTTTTATTACCATGATCACAGCACAGATACAAGTCGCAGTATGAAACATTTTATATATTCGTAAACAACATTCACACCACCAAAAAGGAGGCTGTCAAATTCTTCGACAGCTCACAGCTGTGTTAAAAGTGAGTATGGGAATTACGAATATATTTTATTATTTTGCTATAAACAAGTAATGCTTCATCCTCCACTTATCCTTCTTTGTTCATCATCATCTTTTGCAACATTCATGCTTACAAGCAAAATGTAAGTTGAAAAAATGTAAGTTATTTTACAAGTATGATAATGCCATGTTTATCCCAAGATCAGTTGCTGAGAAACGTAAGAAATCTTTTTACATAAAAATGAAAACCTTGTTATAGTCCCAGTAATTAATTAGTTAATCCATAGAGCTATGGTTAATGCACCCAGTGTCCACAGCTTTGAGAATGGACTTGGCAAGTATTGGAGATGTGAACCACAGAAATTCAAATTTGACGCAAACCGGCGCTGACCCACCAGGACATGAACCGGCCAAGAAAGACGGAGGAGAAGGAATTTGGAGCTGAATACGAAGGTATGCTCCTGGATGAAGATATTTATATCTCATTAATCTCAATATATAGAGTAAAATTCATAGAGCAAAATGCTGAAAATTTGATCAAAATCGGATAACATATAAGAAAGTTTTTTTTTATTTGAAAGATTTGCATTATTCCGGTGACTAAGTTCTAGGCATGTTTTTATGAATATTCATTAGGTGGGCTGATGATGTCACATCTCCACTTGTTTTTTTGTATTTTATTATATGAAATTGGGTTTATTCACAAATTTTCTACCAAGAACTAAAACAATTGGATTGAAAACTGATTAAGTGCATTAGCTATTTATTGTCACAACTTATTTTATCATAACCGAGACACATCATTTGCACATATATGAAAAATGAAACATTTATTGTTTCATGTAATTCCATAAGAAAAGGGAAAATGGGGATGTGACATCATCAACCCACCTAATGAATATTCATGACGATGTGCATATAACTATTTTCACAAAATATTGATAAACTTTAAAATTCAATTACTTCGTTAATTGTTATCCGATTTTGATGAAATTTTCAGCATTTTGCTCTGTAAGTTTGACTATATTTATTTATATATAGATATTTTCAGCCCTGACCATCTCGTATAGCAGTCAGAAGAATCCATAATAGGTCCATGCCATAAGTAAGTAAAATGTATGAAATTGAATTGCAATTTCTCGTTTCATGGAAGCCTTTCCCAATCAACTTGATATCGTTTCCCTTTCTTATGATTTCAAACTGCTTTCACCTATTAATGGTTCCTTCATTTTTCTCTTTCTTCTTCACTTTTGTTATTTTTGCGATGGAAGTCTTTTCATGTCTTTTTGATTCTCTCTTTCTTTTTGGAGTACCATTGACTTTAAGCAAAAAATGGTCTCATGTATCACACATTTTTGTAATGACTTAATGTTATTATAATAAACAAATAAACAAATGATTGAGGAAAGCTTTTTTCTGTTTTCATGATAATAATATTTGGTTTCTAAGTAAACTTCCAAAGGTATCGTGACTGTTAAATCCTTTTTGCATTATTTTATTATTCTTCAGTCTTTGACAAAATGATATATACATTTATATGACCGTTGCAGGGTTTCAGCGCCCCTCCTCGATAATGTTATTCAGAACAAAATGAGTTATATGATGGTGCATTCGAAATCTTTCTACAAACATTATATCCTGAATTGTTGTTTAATTATAGTGGCGTACAGATGGGGCGCTTGCCCCCTCTCCCCATTTTTCACGACCAAGAAACGGAAAGAAGGGGAAATAGAGAAGAGGGTAATGTCAAAATCTATTTTTTTTTAAATTGTAATAAAAATGTCGAACTTTTTGTATTTTTTTCCCGATGCGCCATACAGGCCCCCTCAAAGTTTTTGGTTTATACGCCACTGTTCCATTCCATGTCTGTGCATGGGTTAACGTAAAGATTGTAAAGATGATATAGGAGATCGAGACTTTACTTTTGAGATATCAAATTTTAGATTGCATTTTCACCCGAAATGTTTCATGACTCTCATTTGATCTCGCAATGAATTTGAACTTCGACAAACATCTAGATTTACTCAAAAGTATAGTCCTTTTCTATATCGCACAAAGATGAACTGTTTGCTAAATAGGCCATTAGGGTATATAGTATGAGCCACTGATTATCATCATCTTCATCACCACAATAATGTAAGTCAAAAAGGTAAAATGAGATATATAACTCATACTTTTAGCGATGCTCCAGATTGTGATACAAATGTCTCTGATCAGAGCAAGTTTCTGAACTACAGACAGACCGAGACGTGTTCGTTCCTGGTTGGCAATTCGGGAAACTTCGGTACTTATCGTCGGGTCGACTCGTTCCCATGGAAACAGAGACGCTTCTATCTGATTCTGCGATAACCCAATATGACCCCGACATATCCAGGGGGTAAACGTGAAAGTCAAGCTCGAAACGATCCCGGGAAACGATTCGGGATATAGGGCATTGAAAAGAAATGACCTTCGTGTAATCACGTGACACTTGTATACTATCTGTGTGTACAGAGAGATGGATACTAAGATGACAGGTGCGCGTACTTTTACCCGATTATTGCACGTGATATATGCAAAGTAACCCATCACCGATGATGACGATTCTGACAGTTTTACGTGGGCATTATGGAAGGATGCAATGGGAAATGACTTATCGATCGACGGGTGAAGAGTTTTGATTGAACAGAATGATTGAAGGAGATGCAAAACCCAATGACAGGTGGGAGGAGAGTTTGTTGACATGCATTAGAAGACGAGAAACTTGGGCGTTTGTAATTGGGTACTATACGTCTTGTGTCAAGTTCAAATCATATTTTGTTTGTGATAAAAGACCCATCCAGTTGATGAAGACAGTTCTTGGACGAGAATGGGAAGGATGGAGGTGAGGATGAGATTAACACCTTCTGCATAGGTCATTAATATGGTGAGCGAGGAAGAAGAAGATGATGATGATTAATATTATTCCGTAGCCAACATTGAGTTTTCATGATTTCGATGGGAGGAGGTAAGTGACGTCGAAGCTTAACGGAATTAAATGATGTTCCGCTGCTATGTATCCCGTTGCACATGAACTGAGTTGGAATTGACATGATGAAATTTCATAGGCTTGTGAACGGACCAATTTAGTTTCGGTCATTCAAAGCGAGCTAGGGAAATGGAGAGCCGAGGAGTGTGTGAGAGTGGGTCCAAAACGGAAAAATAGACCCTTTGTCATTTACCCGTCAATCAACGGCAGAATCCCTCCAACGCGATTGTTTGTGTAACTTAATCTCCAATTTAATTATGCCCAATTTGCTTCCTATTGTTCTAAGTCACTTTGTTGTCGAATGATTCTTGTCAATCACTCTTGCATTTCCCAACGTCAAGTTTCAATGTCACAACAAGGGCCTGCGTAACGTAATATATCAATTTGTCTTACGTAATATGCAGCAAGGTGGCCCTACACTTTGAAAAATAATTATGGTTTCTGTAGCTCTATTTATTGTATCAATTTATCAATTTTAACTTGTGTTTCCTTTCCCATTTAAATCTCAAATGTTTTTCATTCAAATTGTGCCATTATAATCTGTGTACAATTTGAATTGCGCGAAGAACAGCCACGGCCATACACAACGGAGCCGGGCAACGGAGACAGGGGACAACCCCCCCCCCAAAAAAAAAAAATGTTCCACAAAATGCACGTGGAACGAACACTAAATCGTCCCCATTCAACCTTAAATTGTAAGTAACAGTATTATGATTAGCCTTCATGATCGATTCACTCATAATTCGCTTATGTTTGTTTTTAATTGGATGAGGCTACATGTATGGCATCTCAATCATATCCCTCCTACAAAACAAAATCGAAGGATATTTATGACGGTGAAAATAGTGAAATTGACTGGTTGCCAAATAATAACCCCCTCCAAAAGACAGGTTTATTTGCGCGCAATAACACATTTCTGATGAAATACGATTATTTCCAAATCTTATCCCTCTTAACACAACAATTGATATATTATTCGTTTTTCATGTATACAATATTATTTTTCGACAGACTGCGAACTTGTTTCATATAAAAATGAAATACTGCAAAGCGATAGAAATCCGAATCAATCCCTCAAACCTCGTGACTATACGCTTTGATGGATCCGAAAGACTGAAAATAAAGGGGGTCAAAATAACCTTCTTTATGAGCTCAAGTTCAAAGGATTATGGAATCGACGGTTCATTCAATATAGGCCACACGCAATGCAGGGGAGACATAATTGACACTGTTAGTGATGGTGTTGATATCGTCAAGCAAGATCTAAGACTAATGAACGCATACTTTCATGTTTATGATTTTCAGATCTGTTCCTGAGGGTTGTGTTGCCACCTATTCATGAATAACTTGTATTCAAGAAGAGATTTCGCTTTTCCTTTTTGGATATTAATGATGACAACGCTCAACAACGCTCTGCTCAACAACATTGCAACTGTTTCTAAACCAATTAAAGGCTAAATAGACTTCGCACTGTGACAATCGGATAAACATGAAATTTCCATGCTAACAAAACAATTCGTCAATACTCGTGAGGTTGCCTTGGAAACCGAAAGGTATAGGATTTGCTGATTCCAAATGACAAGTCGATGATTTTTGAACAATAATTGATTTGATAATAGAGGGTTGAACATTAATTGTGTGCAGGTGTAGACGTATCTGATGTATTGACCTGTACATTGATCTCAGTTATTTCTCACATCCCAATCGGCACTTCGTTGCTCTACCGTGTTCATTGACCACGATCTCCAAGAGGAGGATGACCAGCGACCATGGAGAAGATCCTCAACTTAAACTTCTCCTTCTTTCTCAACGACTGACCTCTTTAAAACGGCAACGAGAGTACAACCTGAAGGACTTTGCTGTGGAAGATGAAGCCGTGAACGACATGGATGCCGGTATTGATAAAGGGTTTAGTGAGGAGGGGAATGAACAAACGGACGTCGATGAATTTCTATCTAAGCGATTCGATGACGAGACAGACAATGAAACTTATAGTGAGAAAGAGAATGAAGATGAACTGGACGAGAAATACGTCGAAAGCGATGACGACCTCATTGCACCGTGGTCATATGATCTTGAATCGCATGAAGGTGAAAGTGAAAACAACGACGTTGAAGAAGATAACAATGGGTTAAGTCACGTTGCCTTCTCGAAGCATCTATTGATTGACAAACCGGAAGCAGAATGTAGCAAGACTGGGGTCGGATTCAGTCGTCTTGCCGACTACTATCGTTATCCTGAATTCCTACATAATATTGAAAGGACCAAAAATATGGACAAGGACAATGAAAACGACGGTGATTGCACCAAAGGAAGAGACAATGACGACGAAGAAGCGGCAGGGATGAAACGCCATGATCCATCTGATGAGAGCTCGCAACTACCCTCATGGAAATCGGCGTCGAACAGGAAATCGGCGAGGAAGTCGGGTTTGAAGAAAAAAATCAGGCAAACTATGTCTGGTAGGTTGTTGGATATTTCGGATGACGTCGCTGTATCTTCAGACGCGATGGTCAGAATGGATACCCTCTTCCATCAATGTGTTTGCGCGTTTCCATGGAGATGCGAACATTCTACGCTCGCTCGGAAAACGGACGTTTATCTCCACGAGGATAAGATGAAGAAGATCTCGCGTTGTGGACATGGTGGAAGCGAGATAGAAAGTCAGTCATGTGGGCGTGGCGATTATCTGACTGGGTGGGGCCTACCTAAGAATGGAGCGGGTCAGTACAGATATGGAGGAGGTGGAAGAAAAGTTTCATCCGCCAAGGAATCGAACAGAAGGAGGAAGTATGACCCATTCATTCACCGAAATATCAGTGACAGTTCAAAATATACATTTAAGGTAAGCCCAATAACATGTTGCCTGCCTTCTTCTCTCTTGCCTATCTCCTCTCCTCTGTCCCACCAAGGGGTGGCTCTAAAGGACCAAGTGACCCCCTCCCACACTTTTTTAATGTTTTTTTTTTGCCAATGTTTTCTTTGGTTGGATGAACTGCTTTCATGTTGCCGACCTCTAACTTTTTTTCTTTTTTCTTTCTTTTCTTTTTCTGTCTTTCTTTTTTTTGCTTGGTACAAAGACTTGTGTACATCACTGCCCCCATCCCCCACACAGCAGTGGCGTACCGTGGGTCATGGCATTGGGGGGGGGCCAGCAAAATTTTTGAGTCACTAAGTGAGCGCTCGAAGCGCGCCCAGTTGCTGGGTATACTGACCTATTAGAGACAATTTAAGGACAGTGCCATCAAACGGAAATGTCTCTCACTGGTCAAATAATGCGAGCGCGAAGCGCGAGCTTAAAATTTTTTATATTCAGATCTAAAAAAGGACGTTGTAATAATTTTTTTGTAATCATGATACGTAATTTTCTCGCTAAATAATGCGAGCCCGAAGCGCGAGCTGAATTTTTTGTAAATATTGACCCCCAAATAGGAAGATTTTAAGGACTATATTTTAGGAATCCATTTAGATTATACACAGTGGCGTAACTACGGGGGGCATGGGGGGGCACGTGCCCCCCCCCCCAATCGGCTGACCAAAAAAAAAAAAAAAAACGGGGAAAAGGAGAAAAAGAGGAAGAAAGGAAGAGAAACGTAGTGGAAAAGAAGACATTATTGTTCATAATTATGTTATATTACATAAGAAACATTTCTTTTCATAACTTTATGAAACATGATTTGCATAGGGCCTATGACTTCATTGTTCCTGGTGCCCGCATTGTCTGTTTACCGAGATATATAATCCTGTTATACTATAAAACCTCCCGTTTTCAAGTCAATATACACCAAACTGCCAAATGTATTTCCTCGCACTTCGAGTTATTATTGTTTTATGTACGATAGTATGCTTCTTTTTCATGACTACTTAAAAGTGATGGCCCCATTTAAGGTCTTAATATAAATCATTTCCTGTCCGTGCTTACGTTCGCAGTAGTGGCTGTGTGTAATATGTCTGCTCTCCATGAATTCGTAGAATCAGTCCTTAAAATGTCCCTTTTTCTGATCTGAATATCAAAAAAAATTTCAGCTCGCGCTTTGCACTCGCATCATTTGGTTAGTGAACTACGTATGGTCTTCGTGAATTCCTACAAATAAGCCTTAAAATGCCCCCCTTCAGGTCTGAATTTCCCAAATTTTCAGCTCGCGCTTCGCGCTCGCAAGATTTTGATTAGTGAGATGGGTATGTTAATCATGGTTACTAGTGCTTTATGTGCATGTTTAGATGTAATTCTAAAAAAATAAGCAAGCGCTTATGGGCACTCGCATTAGATGACTATGGTGAGATGTGTATACTCTTAATGCATGGATTCCTAAAAATTAATATAGTCCTTAAAATCTTCCTGTTTGGAGAGTCAATATTTAAAAAAATTTCAGCTCGCGCTTCGCGCTCGCATTATTTAGCGAGACAGGTACGTATCATGATTACAAAAGACTGATTATAATGTCCCTATTTAGGTCTGAATATCAAAAATAATGGCACTGTCCTTAAAATGTCTCTGTTATAGGTCAGCATACCTGGCAACTGGGCGCGCTTCGCGCGCTCACGAAGTGACTCAAAATTTTTGCTGGTGCCCCCCCCCCAATGCCGTGACCCACGGTACGCCACTGATTATGCACATCTCACCGTAGTAATCTAATGCGAGTGCCAATAAGCGCTTGCTTATTTTGTTAGAATTGCATCTAAACATGCACATAAAGCACTTGTAATCATGATTAACATTCCCATCTCGATCACTAATCAAATCTTGCTAGGAAATTCAGAACTGAAGAGGGGCATTTAAGGCTTGTTTGTAGGAATCCACGAAGACCATACATAGCTTACTAACCAAATGATGCGAGCGCAAAGCGCGAGCTGAAAATTTTTGATATTCATATTAGAAAAAAGGACATTTTAAGGACTGATTCTAAGAATTCATGGAGACCAGACATATTTCACCAATCCACTACTGCGAACGTGAGCACGGGCATGAAATGTTTTATATTAAGTCCTTAAAATGGGACAATCGCTATAAGTAGTCATGAAAAAGAAGCATTCTATTGTACATAAAACAATAATATTAAACTCGAAGTGCGAGGAAATACATTTGGCAGTTTGGTGTATGTTGACTTGCAAACGGGAGGTTTTTAGTATATAGCATGATTATATTTCTCGGTAAACAGACAATGCGAGCACCAGGATCAATGAAGACATATGCCCTGAGCAAATTATATCTCATAAAGTTATGAAAAATTCTTATGTAATATAACATAACATAATTATAATATAATATAACATTATAATGAACAATAATGTCTTCTTTCCCACTACGTTTCTCTTCCTTTCTCCCTCTTTTTCTCCTTTTCCCCGTTTTTGTCTCACCTGCGAAGCAAAGTGAGACTATAGGCGCCGCTTTTCCGACGGCGGCGGCGGCGGCGACGGCGGCGGCGGCGTCAACATCAAATCTTAACCTGAGGTTAAGTTTTTGAAATGACATCATAACTTAGAAAGTATATGGACCTAGTTAATAAAACTTGGCCATAAGGTTAATCAAGTATTACTGAACATCCTATTAGAGTTTCATGTCACATGACCAAGGTCAAAGGTCATTTAGGGTCAATGAACTTAGACCATGTTGGAGGAATCAACATCGAAATCTTAACCTGAGGTTAAGTTTTTGAAATGTCATCATAACTTAGAAAATATATGGACCTAGTTCATGAAACTTGGACATAAGGTTAATCAAGTATCAATGAACATCCTGCATGAGTTTCACGTCACATGACCAAGGTCAAAGGTCATTTAGGGTCAATGAACTTTGGACGAATTGGGGATATCTGTTGAATTCCCATCATAACTTTGAAAGTTTATGGATCTGATTCATGAAACTTGAACATAATAGTAATCAAGCATCACTGAACATTTTGTGCAAGTTTCAGGTCTCATGATTAAGGTCAAAGGTCATTTAGGGTCAATGAACTTTGGCCGAATTGGGGGTATCTGTTGAATTACCATCATAACTTTGAAAGTTTATGGATCTGATTCATGAAACTTGGACATAATAGTAATCAAGCATCACTGAACATTTTGTGCAAGTTTCAGGTCACATGATCAAGGTCAAAGGTCATTTAGGGTCAATGAACTTTGGCCGAATTGGGGATATCTGTTTGAATTCCCATCATAACTTTGAAAGTTTATGGATCTGATTCATGAAACTTGGACATAATAGTAATCAAGCATCACTGAACATTTGTGCAAGTTTCAGGTCTCATGATTAAGGTCAAAGGTCATTTAGGGTCATTGAACTTTGGCCGAATCGGGGGTATCTGTTGAATTACCATCATAACTTTGAAAGTGTATTGGTCTAGTTCGTTAAACTTGGACATTAGAGTAACCAAGTATCACTGAACATCCTGTGCGTGTTTCAGGTCACATGTCCAAGGTCAAAGGTCAATGAACTTTAGCCGAATTGGGTGTATCTGTTGAATTACCATCATAACTTTGAAAGTTTATGGATCTGATTCATGAAACTTGTACATAAGAGTAATCAAGTATCACTGAACATCCTATTCCAGTTTCAGGTCACATGATCAAGGTCAAAGGTCATGTAAGGTCAATGAACTTTGGCCATGTTGGGGTTTTTTGTTGAATACCCATCATATCTCTGTAAGTTTATTGGTCTAGTTCATAAAAAGAGGACATAAGAGTAACCATGTATCACTGAACATCTTGTGCGAGTTAGAGTAGTATGCAAAGTCAGCACTGCTGCTATATTGAACCGCGTGATGCAGGTGAGACGGCCAGAGGCATTCCACTTGTTTTTTTTTGGTCAGCCGATTGGGGGGGGGGGCACGTGCCCCCCATGCCCCCCTGTAATTACGCCGCTGCCCACCAGTCAATCCAGGGCTCCGTAACACAAAGATTAACGATCAATCGCTAAATGAACTGACCAATAAATATCAATGTTACACGCGCATTTGGTTTAAAATGCTTATCAATGCGCTTCTTTCGTATTTGCAATCCATCGCAAACCTTTGTGTTACGGAGTCCAGGATACGGATTCGTCGACCAGGGGCCCGTCGCAGAAAGAGTTGCGTTTAAACGCAAACCAAAAATCAATCGTAAGTCCCAAATGCGCGGTGTTGATTAGTTATAAATCTGGTTGCGCATGATAGTATTTAGAGTTGATTTTGCAACTCTTTCTGCAACGGGCCCCAGGAAATTGTTCCAATCTTTTTACTTGTAGTAAACTACTAATACTACTCCATTTACTACTACTACTACTACTACTACTACTACTACTGCTACTACTACTACTACTACTACTACTACTACTCCCACCACCATGAATACCGCTACAGGGGGGGGGGGGGGTTCTCGCTACTCCAGAATAGGACAACGGCTAATTTAAATAACTTTGTCTTGTTTCCGTCACTGAACAGCATTACCAAGACTGGCAGGCTTATGTTGACGAGTACCGTCGATATTACAGTGTTGGACAGACAGGAAGGGCAATGAAGTCCCATCAGATTCCCGAAGGTGGTGGTCGTCGTGAAGCCGTCGTGATCGTAAGAACACTCTCCGAGAGCTTGATCCGACCACGGATACAGGAATGTAACATTCCAAATTGGTATGTGCTTCACTTCATTTTGTTGGTTTAATTTAGTGTGCGAATATCAACAATGAAATATCACCCAAAACATACATGTACCCCAGTCCAATATACAAAATGATAAAGAATAAAAATAAGAATAAAATGTTGTAGGAAAAACCTTAAAAAATGTGACGCGTTGGTCTCTCAGTTTTAATATCCCACAACGCGTCCTCAGAATATTATACAATGATTCTATGGCCGTGAGTTGGTGGGGGGAGACGTGGTCGAAAGTTTTTGTATTTGAATGAAGGCTGTCATTGTCGAGTACAGAGGCGTCGAGCCTGGGGGGGGGGCAGGGGGGCGATCGCCCCACCAATGAAAATATTGGGGGGGCAAACATATCATTTTGACCCCCAATAATTCCGGATGTGGCAAAAAAATTGTAATGTTCAGTAAGCGAGAATGAGATACACAACTCGTTCTTTATTTAAAATCGTGCTCAAAATGACTGCTTTTCTGATTGGGATATAAAATTTTTCAGCTCGCGCTTCGCGCTCGCATCATTTCTGTAGAAAAAACCCATACTTCTCATGATTAAATAGGTGAATGCAAATGTCCCGTTTTCACTTTAAAGCCTCAAAAGAACTCCTGCTTCGATTTGCATTCATCTCTTCTTGGATATATATCTTGTTCTTTATCGAAAACGTCCATTAAACTGTCATTTTTTTTTCACATCGAAAAATCAAAATTTTCAGCTCGCGCTCGCATCTATTCTTTTTTTAGATACCAATCTTAATCATTGGTACCAAAAATGATTAGAATATCAAGCTTCCAGGTTAGAATATAAAGAAATTTTTGCTCACTCTCGGCACTCGTACTATCTGTGTAATGAGATATGTATCCTCCTCATGAATTACTACAAACAGTTCTAAACAGGCACGCTTTTCCTGCCAGTATACTAAGAAAAAATCAGCTCGCGCTTCGCACTCGCATTAATTTGTTGGTGAGATACGTGTCTGTGTCTCATGAGTCATATATATATATATATATATATATATATATATATATATATATATGTATATATGTATATATATATATATATATATATATATATATATATGTATGTGCGTGTGGGTGTGTGCGCGCGTGTGTATATGTGGGTGTCTTGTACGATTCAGCGCCTTTGGAACATTAATGATTTTGCCCCCCCCAATCTGAAAAATGGATCGACGCCCCTGGTAGAGTATTATCAAAATTAATAGAGCCATAAAGAATTAATTTACCTGAAGTGTTTAACTGCTACGAAATTCAAGGGTAGTGAAATAACACCAGAATTCTATATTGATATTTGGAAGATTTTTTTCTAATTACTATGGCACCATCTGCATATCTGTTTTAATGGTAAGGCAGTTCAAACTTTTCTTTTAGACAGTCACCAATGGTGGTAGAAGGAAGGGGGGCATGGAGCGTTTGCCTCCCCCTCCCACCCCGAATTTCGAACACGAAGATAAAAATGAAGAGTAATTTGTAAATGTAAGTTCTTGTCCCTTCTCACACCCCCCCCCAAAAAAAAAAATCCTACCATTAGCATAAATTGGGTGGCAGAATAGCATAACCTGTTTTTTTTTTAACTGTTATCAGTCGGCCTATAACTTTCTCTATTTTCGTCATAACAGGGATGATTTTACGGACCTGAGCACCACGCCAATGCGACCACTCCATATTGGCCCAGGATATAGGTCAGCCAAGGTGCCAGACCTAGGTGTCACGTGGTTAGCTGCAGCAACGGCCCACCATCACGAGGTCCCTGCAGACTATCGGCATCCTGCCAGCAGGCACATCAAGTTGTCCAATATCCGTCAACCTGATTCTATGACCACGCATATCAAAAAGCGCCACCAACATGCCCTGCTAGAAAGCAGCTCGTCGACACCCAGGGTGGGAACCATCCTCCCTCACGACGCCGGCATGACTATCCCTATGGAACCTCTCCACATTGTCGAAGACTTTCGAAAGGGTCCTCGGAAGGAACGACTTACTGCCGACATGCAACCGATCGGGTGCCGATTTCTGGCGAGTTGGCGTCCGAACGAGAGCACCCGTGTGAGGAGCGCCAAAACGCGATCGAGGAAGAAGAAGTCATCCGACGGCATACAGACAGATGAGGGCTCATCATCTCATGGCCAGATATACAGTAAACAGAGTTCCTTGCAGCCGTTCAGCAAAGCGCAAAGTCAAACTCGAGCGGGAATTCTAAAGTTGTTCACACCTCCAAAAGGACTTGATGTCTTTCATGTTCCGTCAGGAGCTGATGACACATGCCAAGTGAACGACACTACCAGTATATCTACAAGTGAAATCAAAGTCAAAGGTAAATCATCGCCTGCTTCCACAAAATGGACAAACATGTCGACTTCTGCAGGAGACAAACGTTCTAGGTCAGATTCGCATGACAATTCAGCATCGGGTAAACGCTCGGCCACCAAATCGGGAACACTTGCCAGGAGACCTACCACAAGGCTTAATAACGAACCACAGACTCCTCAGAAGGAGCTCCTGCACGTGAGAGGGGAAAACAAGAAGAACAAGCAGCAAGACGTCAAGTCAAGGGATGACAAAATCACGGAGACGCCATCAAGTTCCAAAGAAGATATTGGAGTATTTGCCAAGACGAGAATCAAACTTGTTGCTCCTTTCGCTCAACCACTAACACAAGACAACGTGTTGATTGGAAGTCCATACATGACGACTAGTCCTCATTTTGGAAGCGAGGAACTATCCGCTACTGTCCAATCAACTAGTTGTCCTGCTCACTAAACTGTCATATAACCGGATAACCCTCGAACGCGACTCAACATTCTCCAAACTGAATACAGGAAATTAAATTTTTACTATCCCTCCAGGTTTTAATTGTACAGCATTACATTCTTTGTCAAGACGTCGATCTGGGTAATAATATTATGTCTGTATAGCGCTTAGAGACGTCGCGACGTTCCAGTGTATTAAGCGCTATATAAATGCGGAATATTATTATTATCATTATCTGCAATTTGACATTAGGAAGTTTTATTTTCCACCACGACAAATTCACGAACATAGTAGATATATTGAAAATATCCGTCAAATGACAATGAGCAGCTTGGAGGTCTTTGACTAAAATTTGTGAAACGGAACTGCAGTTTCGACCTAAATTTCTGAACTGTCGAAAACTCTTTGGTCCAGGCCGAAACTACTGTTTTGAGTCACCGTATTTTTGACAAAATCTTCATGGTTATTCCGGGGGGGGGGGCACTTACATTGACGAGTGGATACCATGCGCGACCAAAAAAAAAACACGTAAAAAGGATGTCCTTTTCACAATAGGGCACGTTACTTACGTAACGTGATAAGGGTGTCAAAACACAAAAATAATGAAAAAATTGTATCTATTTCGCTAGGAAAATTACGTGTTTATGGTCGAATTTGCGGGGATGATAAAACAAAATTATGTTTTATAAAGGATGTCCTTTTTGCCCCAACACTTCGTGTTTAGAGTCCGATTTGCGCGAGGTGTAGAAGGTGGGGTTGCACTAAACCAAAGTAAGGTAAAGCCGACGACCGAAGGACCCGTAACAACAAAACATTCCTGTACTTGTTTAGGGGTTCATTTCAGGGAACATTTGCCAACAGTATCGTTTTGTTTCCAATACTTGTTAAGGGTAGGGTTTCACCCCGGGGGGGGCACTCGACCAAAAATGTGGTGGGGGTGTGCCGCGGGCGAGACAAAAAACGGGGGCCTTGGAGCGGGCTTATTGTAAAAAGGAGGGTCCTCGGAACGGGCTTCGGAACGACAAATGTTTGTGAAAACGGGGGTCCTTGGAACGGATCGCCAGCGTGTGAGTGCGTATGCATCCCTATGGAACGGTCATGCGTGCATGATGCAGCAAGCGCGGCCTCCGCCGGGGGAGCTCTGCGGCCGCTTTTCACCAAAATTCGACTCATTCAATGCGATCGGAGCGGCGTAACGAAAAATATGCGAAGCTTTGGAGCGGATTTCCCTCTTCTTTTTTCTCGATAAGAAGAAAATGCTATGCCTTGGAGCGGCTTTCTTTGTTCTTTTTCTCAACAAGGCAAAAATGCTATGCCTTGGAACGGAAATTTGAGTGTGAAAATGGGGGTCCCCTCCGCGGCACATACCCACTATGCATTATATACTGAGTGCCCCCCCCCGGGGGTTTCACACGCTAATACTTGTTAAGGGGTGCATTTTTCAGAATATGGAAATTACGTGTTTTAGGGTTCTTTTCGAGACCCCATGGTCGTGCATGGTATCCACTCGTGAATGGAAGTGGCCTCCTCCCCCCCCCCCTGGGGTTATTCATTGTCATGAGGGCATTTGACAATACAATTGCTATATTCTTAATACCTCGTTCGTCGATCGTGGAAGCGAAAACTCCCTATTCTCCACGCATGTGATATTAGGGGAGAGTTACGCGAAAGAGCTTGTCAGCCGTTTTATCCGACAAGTCCTTTTTTGCTGCAACTTATTTCATCATAAAGGAGACACATCATTTACACATTTATGAAAAAATGAAACAATTATGATTTCATGTATTAACATAAGAAAAAGGAAAGAAGGAATGTGACATCATCAACCCACCAATGAATATTTATGAAGACATGCCTGGAACTGTTTCACCGGAAAAATGCAAATCTTTCAAATTCGTATCCGATTTTGATCAAATTTTCATGGTTTTGCTATGTTAATTTTACTTTATATATTCCGATACAAATATCTTCATTCCGGAGTATATAACTTGCGTGCTTCCTCCCCTTCACATCCGCATTGTATCATGATTAGAAACCAAATTCCATGCTGATAATTCCTAGGAATGTACCACATGACTATTCTACGTTCTTATATATAGTGAGAAATGTATTTGTCTAAATTTGTATATCTCTATTACATGATTTGTGAAGAGAAACCGCTGAAGATATACTGGTTATTTTCGCTTGCTTGTTTTTTTTTATAGAGCAAATGCTTGTATTTGTTTATTATTATTAGAAATATAATACATACAGAAATATCAATTTGTTTTCTTTGAAATGCTGTTTATACCTCAATCACATTTCGCTTACGGCGAGTCGAAAACAGACGTTATATTTTTTCATATTTAATGGCCGTTTTCGACTCGCCTTACGGCCGCCATAGGGGAAATGTGACTGGGGTCAATGAACATGATATTAAGACCGTGTACGATGCGGCCCCGAATGGTTGTGCGGTGGAGATTGGGTGTGTCATTCTTCACTGTTATTTTGTGCATTTAACTCCTCATTCCTAGAGACGATGTCATTTAACTGCCCACAAAGCTGTTTGTTCATCACTTTCAATAAACCTCTAGAAATAGAAATGATTAAAAAAAAATCAAAAGCAAATATTGCTTATTAGTAAGGATATTTTCGAGTTCGCAAGATTTATGAAATCCTAATTTGGCAATGCTTTCCAGTTCTCTAGATGATGAATATAATTAGTATTCCAAATAATAGAAATTCACCTTTGTTAAATGTAAAGTTCATCCCAGAAAAATGTTGATTTGAATATTTAGAGAAAAATGAAAATTTCATCAAAATCGGATGTAAAAAAAGAAAGAAATAGGGCATTTTAAAGTTTCGCTTATTTTTCACAAAACAGTGATATACACGACTCAGTGACATGCAAATGAGTCAGTCGATGATGTCCATCACTCACTATTTCTTTTGTTTTCTATTGTTTGACTTATACAATTATTTCAATTTTTAAAGATTTGACAATAAGGACCAACTTGACTGAACCATATAGTATTAAACAATGCTAATTCCATATGTTCAGGGAAGAATTAATCTTTGTTTCACTTGACAATGAGAACATTATAATATTTCATATTCATATAATAAAATACAAAAGAAATAGTAAGTGGATGATGTCATCAGTTTCCTCATTTGCTTATCGATCAGGATGTGCATAAAACTGTTTTGTGAAATTAAAAGTGAAATTTTAAAATGTCATAACTTTCTTATTTTACATCCGATTTTGATGAAGTTTTAAGTGTTATGCTTGTTCAGAGGCGTCGATCCTGGGGGGGGGGGCAGGGGGCGATCGCCCCGCCAATTAAAATATTGGGGGCAAACATATCGTTTTGCCCCCCCCCAATAATTCAGGATGTGCAAAAAATAAATAAGATTGTAACGTTCAGCAAGCGATACTGAGACGCACAACTCGTTCTTTATTTCAAATTGTGCTCAAAATGTCCACTTTCCAGATTGGAGTATCAAAATTTTTCAGCTCGCGCTTCGCGCTCGCATCATTTCTGTAGCAAAAAATCTCATACTTTTCATGATTAAATAGGTGAATGGAATGTCCCATTTTCAGTTCTAAACCTCAAAAGAACTCCGGCTTCGATTTGCAATAATCTTTTGTTTTTTATATATCTTGTTCTTTATCAAAAACATCCATTAATTTGTCATTTTTTCAGCTTGCGCTTCGCGCTCGCATCTATTTTATATCATTCTTAACCATTGGTACCAAAAATGCTTAGAATATCAAGCTTTTAGGTCAGAATAAAAAAAAATAACATTATCTGTGCCTCCTCATGAATTACTACAAACAGTCCTAAACAGGTAGGCCTACCCTTTTCATGTTTTTAGATCAGAATACTAAAAAAAATCAGCTTGCGCTTCGCGCTCGCATTAATTTGTTAGTGAGATACGTGTCTGTATCTCGTGAGTCATATATATATATATATATATATATATATATATATATATGACTCACGAGATACAGACACGTATCTCACTAACAAATTAATGCGAGCGCGAAGCTAATTTGTTAGTGAGATACGTGTCTGTATCTCGTGAGTCATATATATATATATATATATATATATATATATATATATATATATATATATATATATATATATGACTCATGATTAATTTGTTAGTGGGATACGTGTCTGTATCCCGTGAGTCATATATATATATATATGACTCATGAGATACAGACACGTATCTCACTAACAAATTAATGCGAGCGCGAAGCGCGAGCTGAATTTTTTTTAGTATACTGATATAAAAACAGGAAAGGGTAGGCCTACCTGTTTAGGACTGTTTGTAGTAACTCATGAGGAGGCACAGATAAAGTAATTTTTTATATTCTGACCTAACAGCTTGATATTCTAAGCATTTTTGGTACCAATGGTTAAAATTGGTATATAAAAGAACAATAGATGCGAGTGCGAAGCGCAAGCTGAAAAAATGACAAATTAATGGATGTTTTTGATAAAGAACAAGATATATATCCAACAAAAGATTATTGCAAATCGAAGCGGAAGTTCTTTTGTGTGTGTGTGTGTGTGTGTGTGTGTGAGGTTGTTTTGTACGATCGAGCGCCTTTGGAACGTTGATTCATGATTTTGCCCCCCCCCATCTGAAAAATGGATCTACGCCCCTGTGCTTGTTGGATTATTCTTTTTATTCAAATCAACTTTTTGATGGGGTTGACTTGTCCTTTAAACAAAAAATTATGGGTAAAGCTTTGAAAAGATGGCAGTAAATATGACATGAAATATTGCAAGAGAGCGAAGCAAGCCAACAAAACAAAAAACAACATTCAACTTTGACAAATAACTCCTCATGTCTTAGCTTTGGCATATAAAATCAAATTAATTCGATATGAAATGACGGAGATGACGTTAAAATTGCAAAGATTTATAATGCTAGTCCCCACCAGTATGTACGAGGAGAGTGTCTGCACGTTGATGATACATTAAGTCCGACGGGTATTATAATATAAGTGTAACCCCGTCCCATTAACCCTAAAAGGACTGGGGGCATGATGCCCCCTCCCCCTCCTCGGCGCTTCGCGCGATATTTCTGAAAGTAAAAAGATAGCGCCGCAAAATGTTTGACTTTTTTTCGAAGTCTCGCGCAACTTTTTAGACCAAATTTGCGATACACGGGTACAGCATCGTGATGCCACGTGACTTTTTACGAGACACTGTCAAGCCCAAAATGGCTCATTTTTATACTTTGTGTATTTAAGTCTAAGGGAGCTGAAATTCACAAAAGGGTTATTTTTCCGTTCTAATTGGTCTAATTCATTGATTTAGGGTTTAATTTAGTTGTTAAATGGTCTGTAATAATTTGAATTGAAAAAATAATGAAAAACAAAGAAATGCATAAGAAATTCTAAAAACAAAGAAATACATAAGGGAAATACATGGAAAGATGACATCTGAGAAAAAGAGGAAATGTGAAGTGATATTGGATGTTCAATTTGCAAATAATGTAATTTCACAAATGAATTTGCATATTTTTATTCATAGTAAATAATTATTTTCAGATTCTTTTTTGTACTGGCTTGTGGTAAAAAAAAAATGTGCTTTCCAAATTTCGGCGCGATCGCGTGAACGGCGGCCGAGATCAGAAGTTCTCAATACATCTCAATTGGTGGGGCGCACATTCATGTTTTCAATTTCTAAGTGCCTGCATGTGGTAGACAGTGTTTCTCATTAGGAGTTCTAGGTGATTTGGGGGACGCAAGCCCCAAAACAATTTGATAATAATGATGATGATGATAATGATCATTCTAATAACAATGATTATAATAATGATAATAATAATAGTAAAATAATTTATTCAAATGATGTATATCTTCCCAACATAAAATATCAAAAATGGTAGGGGGACATTTGATATTGTCCCCCCCCCCCCCTACTATTTTGGGTATACAGGGGGACGCGCCTCCCCTGGGATTTCCGCCCATGGTCGTGAACTCATACATGGCTCTGCTCTGGGTGATAAGGGAAAAAAAGAAAGTCATTATTACAAGTTGCCGAGGAAAAATATAGAGAAAGGAGAGAATGAGGGGTAGAGAGGGAGGTAGAGAAAGTGGAGGGAGGGGGGGGGGTGGAGTATATTAAAAAAAATGAGGTATGCCTAATCCCCTATTGTATTTTGTGTATCGTATATATTTATATGTCCGCATGTGTGTATCGTACCGGGTATCGTAAATGTTTGTGTCCACAGGCGTATCCCACCACAAGCCTGTGCTTTCAGGGAGGGACCTACGCCTTCCTTTGTACACAGAAGTTGTATATATCTGTATTCTTTATGGAAATTTATTTCATATGAATTCTTGTTAACAAAAATGAAGAAATTTTGTAAAATGGGGGAAAATAAATTTTCATTTGAAATGAAATAATAAATCAACCAAACTTGTTGAATTTGTTGATTGGCATCTTTTACCATGCTTTTACGAAGGGTATACTCTGCTGGTAGTTGCTCTAGCGCCATCTTTTGTCAAAATACATTTAGACTTGGGGTGTGGGAAAGTTGTAGGATGGACGAAGACAGAAAAGATAACAGAAAACTAACCGTACGCTGATTTTTTTTGGCTGGTGAGGGGGGGGGGGCATTTTAACTAAAAAAAAATACAGTTAACGACTCGTTTACCGTAAGTTTTAAAAAATTTGTTGAGTGATGGAAAAAAAAACGAGATTGTCAGTCATTTTGGGCGCTTTTGCATTTTCTGATTGGTGAAATTGAAGGATTTCATGCATGCCTTTTTCAGAAAAATAAAAAGCTATTAAAATATTGAGGAAGACCCCGGTTGCGCATGGCCATGGGGAGAACAAAATTGGGAAAGGCAAGATTAAAAATTATGAGAAAGAACAGAAAGACGTAAACTTACAGGTTTGTCTTTCTTTTTTTTTATATTTCTTCAATTTGTTTATCCTGCTTTTCTGTCTACTTATTTTTTTTCACTTTCATAATTTTACTTTGATATCTTTAATCAGAGGAGAGATCGAAAAAAAGGAGATAGATGTAGATTTAAAGTAAAGGAGAAAGAGGAAAGAAATGAAAGACGAAAACTTATAGATTTGTCCATTCAAATGTATTTTTGTTTTATTTCTAGAATTGGTTTATCCTGCTTTCCTATTTATTTTTCTAATTATTGACTCTGTACTTTCATAATTTTACTTTGATATCCTTTAATCAGATGGGAGATGGAAAATATAGAAAAGATGGATGTAGAAGTCACAGGAAAGACAGATAGAAATTTCAGAAAGAGCATGGGACGACTTAAACCGAAGGAAGCAAAGTATACAATGCAATGAGAGTTGCAGATTGATTAAGAAAACATCCAGGAGTAAAAAAATTCACTCTTTTCTCTTAACCTCATTCTTGTTATACATAAATTCTCACATTTCACTTATATTCATTGCTAAATCCAGTCAATTCCATGATAGAACTTCCATTCAACTCTCGTATACTTCCAATTTCCGCAATCCACATTCCTCTCACTTTTCCACTCGTCAACCCCCCCCCTTCCCAACACTAGCTCTCGTATAGGGCATCAGAACACGAAATCACATATACACTCATTTCATATTTCACAAGGATAAATAAAGAGACTACAGATGAGCAATTACAAAAACAAGTACATCTGTACTATTATTATTAAAACATATTCAGTACTTTCTGGCTTCCCACTTGGAAACAATGACAGATTGAAGGTAAATAATTAAGGTTCATCCTTAACCATTAAGTAACATAAAAAGCATGTATAAATAAAAATGGCAAGTTCCTTTAAGATTAAAAGAATCCATTATGATTGTAGAACTTTCATTTACATAATAGGTATCTAATATTACTACCATAACTGCAGGGGCATAACAAGTTCTACCTCAAATTCTACCTCAAGTCAATCTACTAAAAATGTTTGTGCACTAAAGATATTAACTACATCCATCTTAAAATGTTTGTACATTTTAAAAATTATCAGTCAATGTCTTAATCTGATCAATATAATCACAATCGATACATAATTCGCCATTTAACATGGTAATTTGTTAATATTGATCTAAAAATATACATAATACATAAGTTCAAATAAATGAATTGAAATTCCATTTTAAATACATAAACCTACTTAAAAAATAATTCTCACAATAGCATGAGAACTGTTAATGTCTGCATTACCTTGCAGCCATTAATATTGACTCAATACCAAGTATTTTAGATTCAAACAAAGAAATGGCATGGCCCATGTCAATGAAAGCTCACTCCTTAAATATACATTCAATAGGTAAAAAAGCCATTTCCATAAAAAAAAACGGCTTGCCTTCACAACAAAATCACATTTCAATTAAAGTCTATAAGTATACAGTCCAGCTAAAATAAATGTCAATGTCAGCATGTAGCACTGCACTGGACTCTGCTGGAGTCGATTTTTTACGTTGAGCATAACTTAAGAATGACATCATTGACATGATTAATTATTCACACTTTCGTACAATGAAAAATAAGGCACAATAGCTGTGAACACAATCCACTTCAAAAGTTCAGAGCGTCAGTTACAGCTTCTTGACACAAGTTTACATAAGAAAAAAAAATCCGCTGGCAAGATCCAGGATTAACAAAAAAGAGAAAATTCCAATCACTCTCCGACCTTCCAAAGATGCGTTGAATCAACTTGAAACAAATCCGGTCCATACTAAGTTACATTACAATCCCATCGTGACCGAAGTGGCGAAAGCGTAACTAGTTGAAGCCGCTGGTGCTGGCATTACTGATGCTGGAGGTTCGTCTTCGACCGGTTGATGTGCGTGGCGTACGATATTGCGACGTCTGTCCGATGGTACCTGGTCCGACATCCTCCTTGGCCTTATTGACCGGGCAGTATTTGATGGTGTGGGCGCGGTCCCCATTCGTCCCACAGAGCGGACAGGTGTACGCCCTTAGTATTGGGCAGGTAGTGATGCCATCCTCGGACTTCAACTTGTGGCTGGCGTAGACCAACTCACTTTCACCATTGTTTTTACAAAACACGCACCATGACGGTGGCCGGGCTGCCGTACCCAGTGATCTGCCATTGGGGCGTCGGCCCGCTCCTCTCATCACTTTCGAAAGTTCGGTAATATCGACGTTCAGAGGTAGGAACCCAGCTGTGCTTGCATTTGACACTACGTTGTTGTTCAGATCGCCCATTGCCGGGTTAGTGACAGGAACATCGACTCCATTAGAGTTGAAATCATCGGTGTGCAAATGACTAGAGTTTTTGAAATCTCCATTTAGTTTGCAGTTGGACAATAGCCCACTCAGGCCAAAGTAGTCTTGGAATGGATCGAACATTGTAACAGAGTACGGATTATTATTGGTTCGAGTGTCCTCGTTCGCTAGTTCAAGATGAAATGACAACATACATCAGATTAAAGACTTAAAGTACCGATATTTATCCCAACGTCAAACTCCATGTGACTATTATATTAAGACTTTAAGAGCGCGTGCCAATAGGAATACGGAAACGCAGAGTGTAGCGGATGTCGGGATTTTGATTGGTCAATTGTATTGACCAATCATCTGTAAGGGGTTTTGCTTTCCTTGATTCCATGAAAAGAAAGAAGGCGTGTCCTAATTGCCTGCTTTGTGTGTGCGTGTGTATGTGCATGGATAAGCTCCTTGCATAGACGGACCTACAACAAATGGTGTGTCATGGTGTGTGTGTTTACGTTCTTTTCAGGGAATTGTAACGCGATACACAAATACAAACTGTGAAGGGGAAGGGGTGGGTTGTCAATTACTGCCAATGCGCTTTACAGACATAATTATTAGATCAACAACAAGAAGAAAACCCCAAACATTTGAAAAGTTGAAATAGCTTTATAGCTTAATTCTACACTTAAACAACAATATTAATTAATTAGACCTTATATCATCTAGTGTATCCATCGACTATCGACTTCTTACGCAATCGTATCTCCACTACTTACTTTAACTATCGTAGTGTAGCAACCGAAAATACTTCTTATCAAATCCCGCTTATAAAATGGAAATCGGTATCCTTACATTTTGACGAATAAGCCTACAACGCGATGGGAAATAATTCTGCATATGAGTTTCCTTTCAGCGCAAAACAAAACGAAAACAAATGTGTCTACGACATTATTATATACAAATTACACAAAAAAATTATGTACATTGAGATTGTTTAATCAAGAACTCTAATGTATTTGATCCTTTTACCTAAATGATCTTCTTGAAAGTGAGCTGTAAACCAGTGGCGTATCTAGGATGGGGCAAGGGGCACGTGCCCCGGGTACCACTTTTAGGGGGCGCAAAAAGGGAAAAGGGCCAAATGAAGAAAAGTAAAACAGAAAAAATGAACAGAAATGGTCAACTTTTTGTTTATACAGAAAAGCCAAATTTAAAGGACAGGTCCTCCCCAACAAAAAGTTTATTTGAATAGAAATAGAAAAATCAACAAATATAACACTGAAAATTTCATCAAAAACGGATATAAAATAAGAAAGTTATATTCTAAAGTTTCACTTAATTTCACAAAAAAGAGTTATATGCTCGTCCTGGTCGGTATGCAAATGAGGAGACTGATTACATCATCCACTTTTGTATTTTACTATGTGAAATAAGTTTCTCCTCATTGTCAAGTGAAACAACAATAATTCCTCACTGAACATACAGAATGAGCATTTATAAATACTATATGGTTCATTCAAGTTGGTCCATATTGTCAAATTTATCATTCGAACCCCCCCAAAAAAAAAAAATGAGTGAGGGACATCATCGATTGTCTCATGTGCAAGTCATTGAGTCGTGCATGTAACTGTTTTTTTTTATATGGGCGAAACTAAAATGCTATAACTTTCCTATTTTACATCCGATTTTGATTAAATTTTCAGCATTATGCTAGTTTGATTTTTCTCTATTTATTCAAATCAAAATTTTCCTGTGGTGGACTTGACCTTTAAGGAATAAAGTCGCAGAAAAGGAAGACCAATGAAGGTGATTAATACCACCGTCCTATGTGCTATTACCATGGTAATGCAGTTTCGAACCCATGTAGAAAATGAAGCTTGCATGTTTTTACCAAAGAATGAATACTTTGTATTCGTGACAATTTTTTATTAAAATATTTCTTTTTCAAACACATATCATGTAGCTTTTCATAGCTAGCTGAGGGTAATAATTTTGATAATTAGTTACTCTTCATTAATTCTTACAAACAGTTCTAAAATACATCTGTTTCTTGTTTAATCAACAGACTTATAATACGCCCTGATTTGATTAAGTAGATACAAACCCTCTCCATTATTTTTATTCCAAACAGTTGTCTCTTTTTAGGAGAGGATATACCAACAAAATCAGCTTGCGCTTCGCGCACGCATACGCCAATGAAATACGTATAGGAAGTTCATGAATTCACTAGAATACTTCTTAAAATTGTCCCCTTTCGGGTATGTATATCGAAAATTTCAGCTCATGGCCCGTGCCTGCATTAATTGCTTAGTTAGATCCGCATCGTGGGATTACTTCTCCCTAAAATGTCCCGATTTCAGGTCTAGATATTAATAATTTTAAGAATATTCAGTCTTTTGACTGAATATTGATCTGAATTTTGGATATAAAACGGGCTCGCGCTTTGCCCTCGTATTAGGTCGATTTATTTAATGAGACCCCTTATTTTCTCTCATAGTTACTTTATCTATGATAAATGTTTCTTTTTCAGGTCAGCTCGCGCTCGCATTCACATTTTGATTTTGGGGGCTTTTCGCGATAAATCCGCTGCGCAAATTTTTTTGAACGCACAAACTGAGACTAAAATTGCGACCCCCGGGTATACGCGGTTCCGATATTGAATCTATTAATTTCATCTTGCTCATGGTCAAAATAAAATCCCCTACAATTTCCATTGAAAAAAGGGTAATAACAAAGAAAAACATAAGAAATTAAAAAACAATAAAATATGCCATTGTACTGAACAAAATGTAGGAATTTATGACCGATAGTTTAACATATTTTTACAACACAAATTTGTCAAAATGGTCTTCGACTTTCTTTGGGTGTAGATTTGTAAACGGAAAATCTAACCAAATGCCTATATAATATGTTTGAAGAGAGAGAGAGATAGATAGGGTTTTGCTCCCAAATAAATATTATTTGGTTCAAATCTCTACGATCTAGCATACCAATCTAATTTCCAAGCAAAGGTGCTTCAGCACTCCAATAAAAAGATGTTTTGAACAAAAATTAGAAAAAACTCTATATACACTGTAAATATCATCACAATCGGACAAGTCCACCCCAACAAAAGTTGTTTTGAATTAAAAGAGAAAAATCAAACAAGCATAACACTGAAAATTTCATCAAAATCGGTTGTAAAATAAGAAAGTTATGATATTATAAACAGTTTTTTTTTATATTATTTTGACATCCTGGTCAGTATGCAAATGAGGAGATCGATGACATCATCCACTCAGTATAATTTCTTTTGCAATCTGTTACATTAATTATTATAATTTTCTCCTCCTCCCTGAATATGTGGAATATTTCAACATTCTGTGATTGAAACAATAATACAAAAAAAATCATGAGTGAGCATATCAATGAGTTGTGGACATAAGTCAAACTTTAAAATGTCATAACTTTTTATTTCACATCCGATTTTGATAGAATTTTCAGTATTATACCTCTATGGTTTTTCTCTATAAATGAGTCTAATCAATTTTCTTCTGCAGTCAACTTGACCTTTAATTAAGAAAGTTATGTAATCGGTATGCATCGCCCTTATCTCTATTTCTCAAAAAAAGTTATCATAAGTCATGATTTTTTTTTAATATCTCCTAATTGTAATGTGAAACAAAAATGTATAGTCCTTCCTAATTGTGGAAGTGCCGGGTGCCATTATTGTATAATCTGTAAAAATACACACACAAAAGAAAATTAGTGAGTGATTGAGATGTCTTTCATATTCGTATTTATTACTTAATTGTGCATGTAAATGTTTTTTTTTATTTCAAAATGTTTATATTTCGTATTTTACGTCCGATGAAATGTTCAGCGTTATAAGTTTATTTGGTTTTGCTCTATTGATTAAAATCAACTTTTAAGTGGCTAGGAATAACCGGGAGGTCGGGGGTTCAAACCCCCGGCCGCGTCAGACCAAAAGACGTTAAAAGATGGGAGTTGCTGCTTCCCTGTTTGGCGTTCAACAATTAAAGGGATAGAGCCTCGTCGATCTGGCGCTGCACGGTGGCTGCCGGGCCCACGATTGTTTGTTTGTTTGTTTTATTTCCGTATATAAAATAACACGATCAACTGGGCAAAACAAATTTTCGGAGTATTTCATGTCTATTTCGAACAATAAATTATGGATTTTCATTTTTTCATTCATTTTCATAAACCTTAACCAACTTATCAATTTAAAATCCATATTTTCTAGAAGGTAGGGGTTCAAAGAGTGGTATATTAATTTGAAAACCGAGGAATCAACAATCTATTTTCCATAAATCAATGTTCATAGCCATATAGTAAAAAAAAACATACATACGAAAAAAAAGTTGTTGGGGCTGGGGTGAGGGTAAATTTAATTGAGGTATACATATCACAGAATAAAAGTGAAAGAAAGAACCGAGAGACTGTTTCGCAAACATACGTTTTTTTTTTAAGTTTGAGAAAAGTAATTGATGCACACTCTATATTTTTTCAATGAAAATGTGCAATGAATATACAGAATAAACAGTTTTTCATAATTGCATGGGAACATATACATTTCGAGTGAATGCGGTTTTTCAACTCTATAGTGAGGTTCCCCCGTCATACAAAAGAAACGAAATTACTGTTATTAAAGTCATAAAGATTTTAGCCATTTTCTGTTACTTCTCTCAGAAGGTATCTTAATTTCCCAAAACAAGTCCATTCTAGATTATCATTATTGAAGATTAAACGTTGGCTTTTTGCCAACTCTCCTCCTTTGTTTAAAAGAGTCCGTTCAAGTGGGGATTAATAAAAAAAAACTTTCATGTTTAGCCGACAGGGGTACTGAAGCGCCCCCAACAATATATACCCCTTCTTGCTCGCTATCCTTTGAAGTTCATTGTCAAAATTTCCCCCATTGTCTATTTCAGCGGAACCATTCTTGTCTTGTTAGTGGTGGGAGGAGAAAAGGCCGGATGTTTATTAAATTTCCCCTTCTTTTAATCCTAAAAGCTGCGGGGAAGGGGGGGGGGGGGATCAAAGGATAACAAAGATTGAAAGCGTGTTATTGTATTCAATAATACGACACGTTGCAAACACAGACTGAAACCCAACCACGTGATTTGTGAATTATTTTGATTATTAAGATAGCTAATACTATATAATTTAACGTATTTAGGTTATCAGACTGGCCCTCTTGTTAATGAAATGAGATTGACAATAATCGGAAAAATGGAATAAGAATAAATAGAATAATAGAAAATAATGCAAGTATTGCAGCCGTTTATATTGCATTGTGTGTTCATGGTTATTTGTATAAGTTGTTAGGTGAAGGGTGATTCCTTCCTATATGCATGAAATGAAAAAAAAAATAGTTTTTAACATCTTACTTTTTTCTATATTTTTAATTCTTATTTGTTTCAAACAACATCAAATGCAAAACTGAAGTTCATCTGATTTCTATAAAATATCACGACTATAATGATTAAAAGCGACATATTATGCACGGTTACAAACGCACTTCAAAATTTGATACAACATTGTTTACTATATGAAGTTGTTTAACAGTTTGAACAATCATTGAGAATTAAATAACAAAAAAAAATGTTGTTGTTAATGATTTTATCCACTTGTTTATGTTGTATAAAAAATAAAAAGAGTTTTTACTTTGTGAAACCGTCTCCAGCATTGAGGTTAAAATTACAATCCCGGGGAGGGGCGTTTAAAAGGTTAGCCGGTTTTTGTTTTACCAATAATAATTTGAGACAAAATAATTGTTAATATATTTTCAAACTATGATTTTTTGCCTGAAAAAGGGAAATGTTCGGATTTTCTGTAAGCGGTTTATCAATAATTATTGGCTCCAGTATTGTGGAATTATAGGGGCAAATATCTTAAGTCAATATTAACTTATTAAAAAAAAATATTGCTCGAGTGATCATAAGATTATGAACAGTCTAACTGATGCAATCTTGGTAAAGAAAATGGAGCTGTTTTTTTTCAGCTCGAGCTTGTGCTTTTCAATGCATTCAACGCTTTCCAATTCCTTATCAATAGCACCCCAACACACTTTTCTATAGAACGCGACTTTGAAGTTATACCGGGAATTTAGCGGTGATATACAAAAGGGGGTATTTATTGTCCTCTTACCCCCTTTAAACACCACCATTTCTATGGACTTGGGATAAGTCCATGGGATAACAATGTAAATGAGGGCGGATTAAGGGGATTAAGATCCACTGTCCGCGTGCTACAGGTACTTGACTGAATTTCCAAACTAATAATTCCTAATAAAGCTATAATATCCTATAATGATAATGATAATTCCAATGTAGTCCATTATAAATAGCAAATCTTTTCCAAATATTAAGTGGTAAAATCACACTGCCTGAAGTCTTTCCCGATTTTAACACCATTAGCATGCAGTATAGACCTATTATTGCAGTGACTGACGTGATCAGCTTCAAGAAGCTCAATGTTTACATAGAGTAACATAAAATTCATTTTAAAAATACGAGCAAATGGATGCATATTATAACACGAATAGATATAATATTTGACCTGATATTTTTGTTTGCGTTTTTTTTCGCAAACATAATTACATCTAGCATTTCTTTGCGTTAAATCGTATTTTGTTTTTACATGAAATTCAGTTTTCTCTTTATTCCTTTTAAAGCTATATTATTGTCTCCCGATTTGTGTTTATTTCTATCAAAAATTAATGATTGAATTGATTTACAAAGTATCTATCTCTCTCTCTCTATCTATCTATCTATCTCTATCTATCTACCTATCTACATAACTGTCTGTCTATCTATCTATCTATCTATCTATCCATCTATTGACAGAATTCCAAGATCAAACTTCCCCAGCAAGCCATTACATCCCATTAAACTATCTATTGCAATTTTTGTTTCATACTCAATTTGAACAAAAAATTAAAGTTTTTAAAGTTGAAACAAAAAGAAATTCCAAAATTCCTTAATATTTTAAATTAAGGTAAAAACTTCAAAGCCCAATAATTTAACACTCAGCATAATCATTTTCTCTGACAGTGTATAACGAAAGAGCTGTGCAGTCTCAAAATTGCATCAACAACGTAATTATACAACAAAATATAATTAAAGAGCTTGGATTACTAAAAGTCGCGGATATAAATACCATCCAGACAGCACTTTTCATGTTTAGACTGAAAAATAAAATATTGCCTTCCCAATTCTATTCTATGTTTATATGTAATTACCAAATTCATTCGTATAACACAAGAGGCTCGGAAAATTACCATTTAATAAATCCGCGAACTTTGTCAACATCTAATTGGGTTTATGAAAGGGGTATTCAGACACAGGGGCCCCGACGTCTGGCATTCACTTCCCACTGAGATTAAGCAATACTCATTTTTATCGGCATTCAAAAGGAAATTAAAATATTTTAGCTACATACTAGTTAGAAGATAGGTCAATTTTGTTCATGTAAGGGGGGGGGGTGTTTAGGAGTTTTCTTGGGCAAGTTACAGTTAAGTTTATTTATGCTTTATTTGTATGTTATTTTATCAAGTTATGTATTTCTGCAATCGTATTCTATGGGGAAAACCCCTTTCAAGCTCTCTGTAGCTTTTTGGTTTTTTTCCATATTTCTCTTACAAGTTTTTTTATAACCTCAAATTCATGTACCTGATTATGTTTGATATTTTCCCCGGGGGCCACTTACATTGGCGAGTGGACACCATGCGCGACCAAAAAAACACGTAAAAATGATGTCTTTTCAACGATAGGGCACGTTACGTACGTAACGTGATAAGGGTGTCAAAAACACTAAAATAATGAAAAAAAGGGTATCTATTTCGCTAGGAAAATAACGTGTTTAGGGTCGAATTTGCGGGGATGATAAAACAAAGTGAAAATGTTTTATAAAGGATGTCCTTTTTGCCCCAAGACTTCGTGTTTAGAGTCCGATTTGCGCGAGGGAACATTCCTGTACTTGTTTAGGGGTTCATTTCAGGGAATATTTGCCAAGAGCATCGTTTTGTTTCCAATACTTGTTAAGGGTGTGGGTTCACACGCCAATACTTGTTAAGGGGTGCATTCTTTAGAATATGAAAATTACGTGTTTAGGGTGCTTTTCGAGAGCCCATGGTCGCGCCCGGGGTCGCGCATGGTATCCACTCGTGAATGGAAGTGGCCCCCCGGGGATTTTTAAAGTTCTGTTTCACTATGATGTCTGCAATAAGCCTTTGGTGTGAACATCCACAGCGATGGCGACGACCCTTGACGGAATAAGGTCAACTGCACTATGCTGAAAAGGGAGGGGGCGGGGAGGGGTAAGGTACTTTCTACGATAAAACTACAGGGAGTATACATTAATATACTATTGATATTCCATTGGGAAAGTGGAATTTAACAACATAATTCTAAAAAGATTGCTATATATATCCCTATATGGTTTCCCTACATCTAGATTCATTGTAACTTTCCAGCACTTCATGCATTTCAAAGGTTATCAAGCGGACTGGGCGCCTCATCACTTCTTTTCTCCATCACCACCAGGACTTCTTCCACCCCAATGCAACACATCATTCATTTTCTCATTTACACCTTTACCAGGAGCTCCCTGCCACTACCCGGTCCCTTTCATTACTACATGATAACATTCACTTCATCACATTTCAATAGATCCAATAAAGCTGTGGACCTTTCATGAAAATTGAAAACTTTCTGAAACACAAATAAACGGAGCTTAGACCAGACAAGGCAATTTGTACATCAGGGGGGGGGGGGGGGGGGGGGGGGGATTCCATTGACGAGTGGATACCATGCGCGACAATGGGGTCTCGAAAAGCACCCTAAACACGTATTTTCCATGTACTGAAAATGCACCCCTTAAGTATTGGCGTGTAAATCCTACCCTATACAAGTATTGGAAACAAAACGACACTCTTGCCAAGTATATACCCTGAAATGAACCCCTAAACAAGTAATGTTATGCAACGGGTCCTCCGGTCGTCGGTTTTACCTTTACACATCATTTGGTTTAGTACGACCCAACCGGGACCCATTGGCGGCGGAAGCCAAAAAAATTAGGGGGTGTCCACCTGAAATTTTGGGATGGACACAGGTAAAAAATTTGAAAAGCGTCCCAAAAATAGGTTATCAACCTAAATTATATGAGTTGCTAACCAAAATTTTTTTGACAAGCCAAAAAAAAAAAAAAAGGTCATCAACCTAAATTTTAGGGGGGGGGGGACAACACACTTTTCAGGGGGGGGGGGTTCACGTGAATTTAGGGGGGGGGACGCTGGAAAAAAAGTTGACTTTTGGCTTCCGCCGCCTATGCCGGGACCCCACCTTCCACACCTCGCTCAAATCGGACTCTAAACACGTACTGTTGGGGTAAAAAGACATCCTTTATAAAACAATTTGATTTTGTTTTCAGCCCCACAAATTTGACCCTAAGTACGTAACTTTCCAAGCGAAATAAATACCTTTTTTAATTACTTTTGTGTTTTTGACACCCTTATCACGTTACGTACTTAACGTGCCACATCTTGAAAAAAGACATCCTTTTTACGTGATTTTTTTTGGTCGCGAATGGTATCCACTCGTCAATGTAAGTGCCCCCCCCCCCCCGGGAAGGACATTTATCCCTTATGATCGAGTTCACACACAGGCCTAAACAAGTAAAAAAAAAAACAAAAACAAGGGGGGGGGGTTAATAGGTAGTCAGAATTGTAGTTGCATTAATGGTGGTGCAAAATACATAGAAGCTAGCCTCTATGACAATTTATCATTCACACAACTTCCACGGTTCAAAACAAAATTATTTAAAGGGGAATAGGTTCACCGTGAAGAAAAGATTGTTGTGAAAATACCAGAATTTCCAGAAAAAAAAAATTATTGCTGCATGTTTGAGAACAATCTATCAAAAATTTCGGATAGAATTTTTTTTTACCTCAATTTTCTGCTAGTTTTACAATAAATATTTTGTCAGAGCAGGGAGATCTAATTGGTCAGGGTAAAATTCCCGTTCAACACATTCCAAAGCCGAACATTAATGTTGTGGATTAATCATTAAACTGCTTTCCTATCTGGTCTCACACTGACAGCTTCGGCCCATGTAGTTTTGTGTGTAAATCGAGTTGAAAATGTATCAACATACATCTTGAAATAATGAAATACGTGTCCCGGATACGTGTATTGCATAAAATATACTATGAACTCCGCCATCGCAAACAGATTAAAAAAGGGGAAGGGCGGTCGCATCATTTTTTTTTTAAAATAAACCCTTTTAACCATTTCGCAATGGCGTGCCCCCCCCCCTCAGCAGAATAAGCTTGGGACAAAGAAAAGAAAAGCAAAGAAAGGAAAAGAAAAGTAGACGTCATTCTTCATTAACAGTTTTCAAGGCTCCATTAACAAAACTCATATACGGAAGAGACCTCCAAAAAGGCAAGTTTATTTGCACTCGGCGTAATCCCTTGCGGGGAGAGTTCCCAGGCCGAACGAATCTCGCTCGTTATCTTGTACAGGATTAAAGTTTCATTCAGAATTGCGGATTAACAGTTGTTTTTTTCTGAAAAGCTGTCACTAAGAACTCTAATTACAGTGGCACAAACAGGTGTGATTAGGAAGTGAATTGAACATTTAGTGGGCTTCCAAACAGTAACCAATTTACAATGGAAGTCGTAATTGTGTCCTAAATACATTATTTTCATTGCAAAAAAAGGCCAACCAGGATAGAAAATAAATAGCATGTAATTCAATATACTCTACCTTTGGGATCTTTTGTCCATAGTCTTTCAACTAAGGAGATTGAATCCTCAAATAACAGAAAATCAGAAATAATGCACTATGGACCTACAACAAATAACTACACAAATGTATAGAAATATAGAGTGAAAAACCCCAGTCAATCATGTAACAGACCATGATACGGGTGGAGACCATAGACGGAGAGAAACTTAGGGAGTAATCTGCTGTGCAAATACGTCACTCGAGTTAAGGGTCTGAATGTGCAGCCTACTCATGCCTATACGGTGTACTGAAGGCCCTCTCACATCAAGTTTTGTATGTGCTAGTCTTTGCGTGGAGACGTGCACTTGATGATCTAAGTTTTAATCACGGTCTGTGCCTGCAGACTATAGGGATAGGGGCGTATAATGAGCAAAAAATGTGAGAACATTGTTTGATGTCGCTTGCGAGCAAAGCGAGTGAGGGATATAGTTTTTGTCGGGGGGGGGGGGGGGTCTCAATCTGTACGCCAGTGGGGGTGATATGAATTCGAAATTGTTGTCGGCAAAAGTATGGAACCACGTAAGGCGACAAAAAGTAATAAAGCCGCCCCCCACACTGAATAAATCAATATAAATAACACGAAAATAAGAGAAAATCGGATAGAGAATGGGAGAAGGGGGGGGGGGTAGACGCGTCCGGAACAAATGAAAACGTTCTCCGATTCCTGTTTTTCTTTGTCTCTTTCTTTCCTATTCCATTTCCAAACTTTTTCTCTTGAGACCTTTGGAAGAAGATAGCTTGTGTGAAAACAGAAAAATCAAAGAATCGGATCAACGAAAGTTTGAGAAAAATCGGATAAATAATGAGAAAGTTATGAGCATTTGAATATTGCGATTACTGCTATGGAGATCCTCACATTGGCAATGCGATGTGTGATGTCACTTGTGAACATCTCTCCCCATTACTTAAGTATATATTTTACTTAAACTGATCTTTCAGTAGATCATGTGCATGCTCTTTCTATAGGAGGGCATGTATAGTTTTTTTTAATAGGATAGAGAGTCTGTATTGCCCCTGTGCATTGCCTTAAGAAAAAGCAAAAAGAGACATTTTGGGGGTATTTTATAGTCCATCAAATGGAAAGTTGTTCATGTGACATCACATATCCTTGGACATCGCATTGCCAATGGGAGGATCTCCATGGCATTACTGATTGCAATATTCAAATGCTCATAACTTTCTCATTATTTGTCCGATTTTTCTCAAACTTTCTTTGCTCTTATTCTTTGATTTTTCTGTTTTGACACAAGCCTAGCTACTCCATGTTCATAATTCAGTAGAAGAATAAAAAAAAAACATATATACCTTTGGTATATTCTGCAAGCACAGACCTATATTTGACGCTTTAAGCAATGAGGTACTCTAGAGTAAAGACTAGACTCCAAAACCTGGTGGAGCCAGCCACGGTACACAGTGAATTTAGTCTCACTAATTCAGACTCTGCATTATGCACTATAATTTGCGAATCGCGAAAAAATTAAGGGTCTGTGCCTGCAGACTAGCTATGGTATTCCTGATATTTTCGTTAATTTGAATGTTTACTATAATTCAACCAATAGCCCTATATTACAGAAAATGTGTTTTTTCGCGATTAATCACTTCGCTTTCTAATAGAAACAGAATTATTTCAGACATTTGGAAAGATAGAGCCGTATTTTTGCTAAACATAGTAGCCAATTTTTTTTTTTTTTTTTGGGGGGGTGAAGACCCAGCCCCCTTTCTGCAGCCAATTATACATACACCTATATCTCCTCCCATGTGAGGTCACTCTACCATGAACCTATTATTTACGGTGTCGATGGCGAGAACTTAGTCGATATGCGAAGAGAACTGTGAAAACTAATGAAAATAATGCGAGCGCGAAGCGCCAACAGAAACTTCTGACATATAAGCTAGTTCACGGTTAGCTCATGATCAACTTTTCTCAAATGAACTTTGTGATTTTTCATTAGGATAAGCACTATCATTTTCAAATGTAGATGTTGCGTAAGCTTTACCGGTAGAGTATTCAAATTCTAAGAACAAAAGGCATTGTATAGACCATAGGTGACTAGAATAGTACATCAGGGATAAAGTTTGGAAATCTGTTTTATTGTCTGCCTTTGGCACATTTGACTATTGTTTAGGCTACTGTCAAATACCAGTCATTATGAATGCTCTATTTATTACTCTTCAGCTTGGATGTGATAAAATGAATATTTAGAAAAAATACATGAATAAACATCAAATCACAAATGCCTATGTCAGTGAATTTGAAAGCCACCTTCACGACACCCTCATGGTTTATCTCAACTCACCCTTATCTGCTCGTGGGCAATTTACAAGGTCCGTGATCAGGAGCCTTTAAAGTGCCATCGACTTGGTTGGTGAGATACTTTATCTCGCAAAGTCGACTTGTAAAAAGTTATATGTCGACATGGCGAGATATACGGTATCTTGCCAAGTTTACTTATAAAACGTTATATTATGTCAACACAGTGAGATATTTTATCTTGCCAAGTCGACTTATAAAAGAAAATGTTGACAAGGCAAGATATACAGTGTCCAAGGCCCGGCGAGAGTCCAAAATATATCTCGCTATGTCGATAACCTTTTATGAGTCGACTTGGCGAGATAACGTATCTCGGATTTCGACAAAATGAGGTTATTATGTCGACATGGTAAGATAAAGTATCACGCCAAGTCGTCAAGTCGATGGCACTTTTAAGGCTCCGTACCTTCCTTTCTTCTTCTTTTCCTTTTTAAGGGGGGGGGGGTCCGTACTTACTTGATGCCGTGGGAACAATCCCTCACAATGCATGCGCGTCAAAATAAAAACCGGAAATGAAGCGCGTACCCTGTCGTAAAGCTCGGTGGTCTGGACGCGTACATTTTCAATACATTTATACACGGTGCACGTAATTATGATCGGCGCCGCGGGCATCGAAAAACGCATGAAGACTCGTCATAGAGACATGCACGTCGTTGTGTCACGACCTTTGTGGTCACGACGGCCGGTTAGGTTTTGAAAAAAACATGACGGATAAAAATTCTATTTTCAAAATCAAGCTAGGGATAGACACCACAACTTGACAATGCAGACCCAATCTTTTTACTACATACGATAGAGTACGATGTCTGGCGATATTCGATATTGTGGAAAAACGGCAAAGGTATTCGGTACCCCCCCCAAAGCACACCTCAAGAATAATGGCTCAAAATTATAGTCTCCGGTGCAAACTCTCCTCGACGAAAGTGGTTTGAATATGCAGCCTATAAGGCCCCCTAGACCCTATAACTAATTGAAACAGCAAGATGTAGTTGTGTTAGTCTTGTAGGAAAAGTTTCAACCATGCAGAGCCTGTGCATGCAGACTAGGCGAGAAGGGTGGGGGTGGTAGGAGAATATAGCTCCCATCATGGACCTATATGCTCCCATATAGGCCTACTCCTAGAATTTTCGGTGGGGATTTTGGTGAGTCACTAGAGGACACTGGCGTAAATCCGTGTTGATGGGTGGGGGGTGGGGGGATGACTGAAATATTTTGGCATTTTTTTTGCAATCATGTTTTTAGATATGCAAGGAATTTTCATTTACATGTCGACACTAGCGTTCCGTGGGTCACGGCAATGTGGGGGCACCAGCAAATTTTTTTGAGTCACTGAGTGAGCGCGCGAAGCGCGAGCTGTTTTTTTATATTCACACCTAAAAAGGGACATTATAATCAAATCTATGCAATCATGATAGGTACCTATCTTGCTAAACAATGCGAGCGCGAAGCGCGAGCTGGAATTTTCGTATATTTTGACCACAAACAGCGAGATTTGAAGGAATATATTTTAGGAATCCATTAAGAGTATGCATATCTCACCATAGTCATCTAATGGGAGTGCCAAGCGCTTGCTGATTTTATTAGAATTACATCTGAACACATGAAACACTGTTTGTAGTCATTGCAATAATGATTATCATACGCATCTCACCAATCAAATATTGCGAGCGCGAGCTCAAAAATTTAGATAATTCAAACCTGAAGTGGGGCATTTTAAGGTTTCTTTGTAGGAATTAACTAGGACCATATAGGTATTTCATTAACCAAATGATGCGAGCGCGAAGCGCAAGCTGAAAAATTTTCATATTCAGATCAGAAGGGACATTTTAAGGACTAATTTTAGGAATTCACGAAGAGCAGACATGTCTCACCAATCACTAATGCGAACGTAATCACGGAAAGGAAATGTTTATATACGGAGACCTTAACATGGGGCAATCACTTTTTGAGTCATGTAAAAGAAGCATATGTCAATATATGATAACTCAAGTGCTAGAAAATATATTTGGTTTATATTGACTTGAAAACGTGATGTTTTAGTACAACAGGATTATGTATCTTGTTAAACAGACAATGCGAGCACCAGGAACAATGAAGACGTAGGCCCTGGGCAAATTATGTTTCATACAGTTATGATTAAAAATGTTCTTATGTAATGTAACATAAATAATTATAATGTAACATTATAATGAATTATATTTTCTTCTTTCCCACTACGTTTCTCTTCCTTTCTCCCTCATTTCTCCTTTTCCCCGTTTTTTTTTTTTTTGGGGGGGGGGGCATGTGCCCCATGCCCCCCCGGTAGTTACGCCACTGTATATCCATACGGCAAATACCCCTCCGATATTGTTATCTTTTTTACCCCATGATGGTTTAATGGTTTTATTAGAGATTACATTCAAAATGTTTGACATTCCATCCCCTCCCCCCAAACCCCGGCCAACATTGATGAATTGGAAGAAACGGGGGTTTCTCTTCAATGTTTTAATTAGGACAAAAGTATTTCGTTTGCTAATGGTGAACTGGCTCTTTATTTGCATTTTATGATCCAATGATATTGTTTTATTTGTTAAGCGGTATTTTAGGAAGAATTTTCACCAACAAAACAATTATCTCTTGTTTTTTTTTTTTATTTCTTCCGTAAAAAGTGGGGGGATGTTTGTACAGGCCATCTCCCCCTCCTCGAAAAGTGGATGGATATATCCCCATCCCCCGGGATTTACGCCAGTGCTAGAGGAATAGTTCTGAACTCCCTGGAATTGGATGCGGACCTCGGTGCATGAAGTCAATTGAAACATTTTCTGATCTCGAGTCATTTGAGTCCTGAATGCTGGACACCATGTACAGTAGTATTCGGAAATTCTAGTCACGTATTCTTCAGATGACAGTATTACGAGCCATAGACCTATTCGATTCTGAAGAAATAGGCCAATGCTGCAATGCAGAGAATATCACTGCCAGAGATATAGGTTCGTATACATGCCAAACGAGCATGCCATGATAGACGTGAGAGGAAAAACCAAAAGCGTGAATTGGTTGTTCCGCTGAAGGACGTTAGCCCCACTTACGATGACGGTAAAATATCATGAATTGCCGCAAAACGACGGTTACTCCTGTCTAGTCCATGGTACGAGCCAGAGGCGTCGATTATGGGGGGGCGATCGCCCCACCAATGAAAATATTGGGGGGCAAACATATCGTTTTGCCCCCAATAATTCCGCATGTGCTAAAAATAAAATAAGATTGTAATGTTACACGGAAATCAGCAAGCGAGATTAAGATACACAACTCGTTCTTCGTCTAAAATCGTGCTCAAAATGTCCACTTTTCAGATTGGAATATCAAAAAATTTCAGCTCGCGCTTCGCGCTCGCATCATTTCTGTAACAAAAACCTAAACTCTCCATGATTAAATAGGTGAATATGGTCCCGTTTTCAGTTCTAAACCTCAAAAGAACTCCCACTTCGACTTGCAATAATCTTTTGTTGGATATATAATTTATATTGTTTATTAAAAACGTCCATTAAACTCATTTTTTTTTCAGATCGAAATATCAAACTTTTCAGCTCGCGCTTCGCGCTCGCATTAATCTGCTGGTGATATATGTATATATATATGTGTGTGTGTATACATATATATATGTACACATATATATAGGCATATGGGTGGGTGTGGGTGTGTGTGTGAGTTTGTTTTGTGTGATCGAGCGCTTTTGGAAAATTGATTCGTGATTTTGCCCCCCCCCCAATCTGAAAAATGGATCGACGCCCCTGGTACGAGCACTGAGTATCTAGTACGAGTACACGGACACAGTCCTACAGAAAAATAGCTAGCTAGAAGGTACTAGCCTCAAACACCATGTTGGGAAAGCTTGGAATCATCTGCATTTGAAAGTATGATAGTGCTCCCCCAAATCAAGAGTGGGCAAATGTCATTTGGGAAAAATTTACCATGGGCTATTCGAATTGGCTTGGGCCTGTGCATTCAAGGTTAACCCAACCGTCTCATTTGACTAAAAAGAAAAAAAGAGTGTTTTGGTTTTTCTCAATTTCTCTGTGTTTAAACAAGTCAATCATAATGTTTTTATCTTGCAAGTTTCTCCTTGGCACGACACATGCTCCTGTGACATTTGCTCCGGTCTAAGGATTGAAAAAGAACAATGTAAAGATTAGGTTTAGGGTTTATCTAGTTTCGGATTTTTCAATCGTTAAAGGGAAGTTCACGCTGATGAAAATTTTTAAATAGCAGGAAAAATGAAAATATCGGTGAAGATTTGAGGAAAAATCCATTAAAGATTATAGTAGAATTATGAATTTGTAATTTGTGACGTCATAGACGAGAAGATGTCCCATGTTAAGTGCTATAAAATGCGTTCATAAATTTCAATGTTTCAATGGCTCATAAAGAATTTTCTTTAAAAGAAATGTGAAGTCTAATATGAAGACTGATCCGCCGACATTCAAATGAAATTCAACTTTTGTCTCTGTGATCAAATTTTGAAATCGTTGTATTTTTCCGCTTTTGGCATACACATTTTTTTGGACTAAAAATACTGACCCAGGTTAATAATCAGTGGAAGCGATGAAAAGAATCAACGAATCACAAATGCTACGTCAGTTATTGTCTAACTGCTCCCGCGCAGAATGTAAATTCTACGAACTGCTGGGTCGTTGGAATCCAGTATTTAGACCATATTTATAAAATGTATCAAAAATATAGTTTTTAAAAAGTCAGAAGAAAACAGAAAGATCAATGGATAGGCGCGAAACCATTTGAAGTTCAGAGATGAGAGGAATGTGTTTACGAGAATTTGGCGCCTCAAGAATGTGATACCACCAATTCCTGGCGATACAGGTGAAATAAACGAATAAGGAATTTTATTTTTACACGACAGCCAGGTGCATGTGCATTTTTGAACAGTTTCATTGACTTAGCTCGTGTTTACTGGCCGCATCTCGCTACAGGTTATATTTTTATACTGTTCATCATTGGCGGCGGAAGCCGAAAATTTAGGGGGTGTCCACCTGAAATTTTGGGATGGACACAGGTAAAAATTTGACAAGCGCCCCCCAAAAAGGTTTTGAACCTAAATTTTATTAGTTGCTAACCAAATTTTTTTTGGCAAGCGAAAAAAGGTTATCGAAACAAAATTTAGGGGGACCGTCCCCCCAACTAAAATTTAGGGGGGGGGGGGTGAGGTCCCCCCGTCCCCCCACCGCCGCCTATGCTGTTCATGCAAGTGCATGCGAGGAAACGAAGAGGTTGCAAGGAAACACATTGACCGAGGTTATTCCTCACGCATCCAAAACAAACAATGAATAAAAATTGCTACGTCCATGACAAAAGGAATAAAGAATTTTCTTAAACAAAAATATGAAGTCTAAATGTCTAAATATCCACCGACATTCAAATGAAATACAACTTGTACAGGGATTGTAAAGTTGCACTAATTTGCTTATCTTGCCCCCATGGCCCGGTGGAACATTACTTCATGTATTTGATAGCACCTACATCGCAAATTGAACATGAATTGAGTCAATATAAACTACAAAACATCGTAATCACCGACATCAAAAGGTGCAATTCACGAGAAAGGTAAATAAAGTCTAAAATATCTGTTCTCCTCCCCCGAGGCGTTTGTCCTCCTTATGCGATTTCTTTCGGCACCCCAGGCTTCACTTTACCAAATATATAACACATCATTGAACACCCACCATCTAACCCCGATAGTTACGTAATGATTCTCTCGCTCCCTCCTCTCTTCTCCCACACGTGGTCGCGGCGAAAGCCAAACAAATCAGGATTTTGTTTCATGTTCAATAAACAAGCTTCACTAAGGAAATTGGGCTCCAGTCTTCTTTGCTCCAGTGAGCCATTTTTGTGTGTGTGACTCACGTCATGTATTTTTTCAGGGGGGGGGGGAGGCTGGGGAGGAGCCTGATTTTCAACCAGTGTATCAAAATTATTCACAACATTGTCAATTTTGAAATCATCTACTGTTTAAAAAGTTCAGCCCTTATTATTGAATGGAGGAACCATCCAATCCAATTATAGGGTCATTAGATTAAATTCCTTGCATCGCGTTTTTAAGTTTCCAGAAATAAATTGAAGGAACAAGATTCGTGTTCTGTCGTTTACATTCCTTGAACCTCGAAGAATAATCCCTTCCCTAACATTAATTTCTTTGTTTTTATCAATTCATTTGGGATATTTTTCCCTTCCATTAAATGTGAACAAAGTCCCCAATAAACCCTTTATGAAATAATAAATATTAGTATCCATATTGTTATTTCACTCAGGCATTTTGTGCGACTCCTTGCCCAAGCCACTGGCGTCACGCCTGCCTCAAGTATATTGGCCCGCAATAAGCAGGTTATATTTTTCAATTGTATTTTCATGCCATATCATCGACAAAATAAAACCTGCATGGCAGAAGACACCCAAACAAAATAATGTAAAATAACAGATTGTCATGAGGTGCCGTTAGAATAATGAATGGGAGAAGAAAAATAACTAAAGGACAAGTCCACCCCACCAAAAAGTTGATTTGAAAAAAAAAAGAGAAAAATCCAACAAACATAACACTGAAAATTTCATCAAATCGGATGTAAAACAAAACAATGAAAATTTCATCAAAATCGGATGTAAAATGAGAAAGTTAAATCATTTTTCAGTTTCGCTTAATTTCACCAAAAGTTTATATGTATAATCAGGCACATCCCGGTCGGTATGCAAATGAGGGAACTGATGACATCACTATTTCTTTTGTATTTTATTATATGAAATATCCTAGTTTTCTTCTCTTTTTCAAATGAAACAAAGTTTATTTCTCCCTGAACATGTGGAATGACAATATTGTTAGCATTTTATAGTTCGGTCAATTGGCCCTTATTGTCAAATCTGTAAAAATAGAAATATTGCCTAATTCAAACAATAAAAAAAACACAAAAGAAATAGTGAGGGCATGGACCTACTTTGCTATAGTAGGTCCATGGTGAGGGTCATCATCGATACTCTATATTTGCATGTGACTGAACTGTGCATATAACCAGTTTGTGAAAAATATAAAAAATGAGCAAAACTTTTAAATGTCATTATTTTCTTATATTTCAACCAATTTTGATAGAATTTTCAGCATTATGCATGTCTGATTTTTCTCTATATGGATCCAAATCAACATTTTTTGGGACCTAAACATATTTCTCGATCCTTGTAAAGAAATGATTGTTAATTCCTGCTGAATGTAACAGAGAACACAAACACGAATTAACAGGGCTCGAACCCGAATTTACGATCTTGTAATTAATTCGTCAACAGCTTACGATTAGCAGCGACCTCGTGGCGACGGAATATTTGGGATCTAAGCGTTTAACCGCCATGAAATAACAACCAGTACGCGGGTGTTCATGACCCAAATTCTTGGGTTAGACTTTTAGGCTCACATTTCATTTCACCAAGGAGTTGATGATCAAGTGGTTTCTCACACAGCACGAGACGAATGCCATGGTTACGTCATAAAGCGCGGCAAGTTTAGGAGGGCGTGGTAGCTTGACTGTTCTAAAGTGTGGTTTGTGTGGAAATCACAAATATAGGGACATGCGTGTGATTCTTATAAATGCTATAGTTCAATATTATAGAGCTATTCTTTATGATTAAATCATAGAGCTCTATGGTTAAATTATTACGGAACCTCACCTGGACTGCCGAACCCCAAATCCAGATGAGCTATAATGCCCCCTTTCATAATTTTATTAAACATTTTATTATCGGCGATATCCTTTCTTCATGCACTAAGTTCTCAATGATGACTGGCATCCATCTCGGATAAATGTATTTACTACATTTCTTTTCAGTCAAACAACGTAAAATCCTATAGATCCCAAGTATCTCTACACGGGTGTAAGAAGAAAGTTTAGGTTGTTTTGTGTGGGTGGCTATTCCTTTCAAACTAATGAACAAAACAACCCCATATCCCCCAAAATGATTACTGCCATGTACAATATTGTTAGTCAAACTAGACAAGACACTTTATTTGACGAAGAATAAAAACCAATAATTAACTGTTCTTTTTCTACTTCAATACCTGTTGACGAGTTCAAGAAGCATATAAAATCAAATAGGCTTTTGGGGATATTCCTTGAGGCTCATTGTCGCCCGATTGTATTTTTCTTCCCATTGCTTACAACACTAGATGGCGCTACGATGTCTGCGAAAGTACAATCATAGGGTCCATGGTACAATGTATCGAGAAAATCCGAGGTCACACTTCACACATAATGTGACGAATGTTTCGGAATTTTTCTCTAAAACATCAAAACATGCTGTTCACCTGAAAAAGCATTGGAGTTTAAAAATGTCAGTGAACGGTGTTGCTACGCCAGAAAAAAAGAAAGAAATCCAGACAAGCGCAAAGCACACAAAAATGTGCACGTTTCATCCCTTTATAGAACATTGTGCAACGTCTTTATCAATGAATTGAAATGCATGGCATGTCTTTGACAACATTTGAATTCAGAATAGATGATTTGTTCACACTGGATAGGAGACCCAACCGTTCAATTATGGCAACCATTCATCCTCATTTGATAATATTTTATGTTAAATCTCCATTCTCAAACATTTTGCTAAACAATTCAAGTCTTGGACAAGCTCTATTTGTGAAAAATAGGAGGCAAAAAAAATATATGTATTCATATTTTCAACATAATTCAGTAGATATAATGGGCCTTTTTCCCAATATTTTCAAATTCTATGCAAAATGTTCTTACAAAAGTCATTCGCATCAAGAAAGCTTGTCATAAGCTAGACGTAGCAACAAGTACTGTCTGTAAAATGGATTTAAGTACTGTATTATCTTTCATTTACGAACAGGTCAAAGGAATTCCTTAAAAATCCTGAACCTACTTTCTGAATCAGATATATTAATATTCAGAGAATATGTGATTAAAAGAATTATATTGTTCAAAGAATTTGTTTGTAGAATATAAACCAGCAAAGAATTCAAAACAAAAACAAAACAACTATCAGCTGTCAAAAATTAAAAAATTGTTTTTTTGCTTGTTTTTCTCAACAAGTTTACATTTAAAAAAAAAAAAGAATAACGAAATCATTGGGTGGGCTGATGTCACATCCCCACTTTCCTTCTTATGTTATGAAATAAAGTAATCTTAATTCTTTTTTTCGTACATGAGTGAACAATGTGTCTCCCTTATAATGAAATAAATTGCAGCAATGAATATCTATTGCATTAAATCAGTTGTAAATCAATTTTTTCAGTTCTTGGTAGCAAAAAAAAAAAAAAACTTTAAAATGCCATAACTTTGTTATTCATTATCCGATTTTGATCACTTTTTTTAGTTTTAAATGATTTTTCTTTATCTGTTTATATCATATTATTATCAGCTCAGAGCATCCATTTAAAGCATATTGCCAAGTTACTCAAAGATAAATGCCAATTGTGGTAACAATTTCAAAGTGAGATATAGAATCCTATCAAATGACCACCCTGGTGCCTGTATGTATAAATAAAAACATGTGCCAAATAATTTTGGAACAAACAAGGATGAATTTGAAATCCCAACCCATAAGGTTGGTTCTTTTTCAAAGCAATAATACACTGTCCCACATGGGTTCTAGTGCATGTGGTCATTTATCAGCTGAGATTTCAAAATTGCACGAAGTTCAGTTAAAGTAACTGGACCCCATCTGGATCTATGATGACATTTGTTTTATTATAAATGTCACTTTATTTGCAAATCTGCACGCCCAGGACATATCCCCCTTAATATGAAATGACAATTAACTTTGTTTCAGACTTCATCATGAAATCAGTGTTTACTGCTACTCCATTCATTTACCTTTATTTTACAATCAGACCCAGACTAGCTTAGTGATGATCAACCTTCACATTTATCTTTTTTTTCTGGTAGTTTAACAACAACCTTTTTGTAAGGTGAACTTCCACTTTAAAGATAAATTCCAGTTTTGGTCACGATCTCAAAATGACTTTTTACAGAATCTAATATAATGACCACCCAAGTGTCTGTTTGTATGAATGAAAAATATGTGCCAAAGGATTCTGGGAAAAATTGTGTAATTGCTGAGAAATAAGCAAAATAAATGCGGATTCGGTCACTTCCGTCAGGTCTTTATTCCAGCAATAATATTACACTGTCCCACGTGTGCCTATCTGTTTTTCAGCGTAGATTTCAAGATTTCACAAAGTTAAGTTTATGTAACTGTACCAGATCTAGATCCTCGATGATATACTGACAATTAAGCCTTGTTTTACAGACTTTCTCATGAAATCAGTGTTTACTGCAACTACCTCTTTAAGTCTCTTACCACTCCATTAATACATACTGAAAAACAAATTGGTTTGGCGAGCATGATTATGGTCATTTTTAATAAAAGCAACATATTCTCAGAACATGGCAGTATTTAAGCACAGAAATAAATTTGAGTAACTATATTTTCATAAATATATATGTATTACACAGTTAACCAGGTAATAAATAATCATGTCAGTCTTCATTGCCAAATTACAACATGTATGTAGCTATATGTAGAGTAAATAGTGCATTATATTTCACGAATGGCATGTGAACCTGAAAATGTAGAGGTCTAATTATTTGAGACAGACCATAATATTAGCAAAGATAATACCACAACTTATTTAGAGCAACATAAAACGTCATTTGAATGCACCAGGATTACATCATTCCTCTGGAAACAATGTAAAACCTTGTTATTGGCAAAATTAAAAAAATAGTTTTATATTTTTTTCATTCACATAAGAAAAAAAATTTAAGATTAAAGATTATGTTCTTGGCAACCCAGTTTGTAATTCTTTGTTATAAAACCATGACCAAATTAATGGTAAACTATAATGAGCAGTTGGTCTAGTCTGCAGGCACAGACTATGATTGAAACTTTGATCATCAAGTGGGGCTGTGTATTCAGACTAAGGTTTGCATAGCAGACTATAGTAGGCCCCATATAAGATGATGAAATGAATGTGGACATTGCTGTTATCATAATTATCCAGAAATATGTAATAAAAATTGTAAGTGAGAGAGCAAAGTGACAAGAGCTGATCACTAATGCATCTATAAAACATTACAATTAAATGGTGGATATTTGAGAAATATTACTGCAACAAAAAGGGTAGGGTTTGGTCTGTCTACCCCTTCTACTACTACTACTACTACTACTACTACTACTACTACTACTACTACTACTACTACTACTACTGTTACTTCTACTACTACTGATACTTCTGCTATAATGAAATGACTACAAATGCTAAACCACTACTTTTCAATTGCTTTTGTTTCCAGGTGCTTGCAATGCAAGAATGATCTTTACTTCTTTGACAGTGACAACGATTTCAACAAATATACTTCTTATTTTACACTGCCTAGCTTTTCAATGCATAAAAACCAAAGAATGTATTTCTTTTAGGGGTCGAGGGTTTCCTATAGCAATAGAGACCAGTTAAACAAAACATTTTCTTAAGATAAAAAAAATCAAGGCACAGGCTAAATCATGAGAAAAAAAAATCACAATTCCATTCACTTTCAGTACATAATGATGTATGCACAATGATACAATTATTGTAGGGAAATATAAGCACAATGTAAATGTCAAAACTATCTTATCCCTTTGACCAACTTGATGATATTCATCTTGTGGTTATATGATAAAGGAATCACTTAAACGCTTAAGTCTAAGCTAAATTGCATAAAAATATCACATTTAACATGGACACCACATTTGATTTGGAACAGTCTTGAAAACATAATTACAACAAATTGAAATAAGGCAGAAAGTCAGTTAAAGAAATGTCTTTGGATTCTGTAAGTACAATAACAGAACAAATATATAACAAATTTTCTTATCAAAAAGATAATTGTGTTATTTTAACAAAATATGTGACTAGATTTGCATGAATGAATAACATGAATCTTGACATTTTACTTTGATTTTAAGACATATTTCATCAAAAAAAAGGAACAGTACATTTTAAATGATCACCTGGGTATAAAATCTTAAAATTGTAGTTCAAACACTGAAAAGGTCAAACTACAAAAGTTTTAAAAACATATTAGTTTAAAAGGAAGTGTTCATTGTGATATAAAAAAAGTTTTTATGAACTTCAACTCTTCATGAATGAAAAGGGTAAAAAGCAGACCAACTGTGTATACAAGTATGCTAAAAATTAAATTATGAGGTACATCATGCATACATGTATGTCTTTGTTTCGATATAAATATTGTAGTATTCATTTTTCCCTATTAATAGAAGAAAGTACTTCCAAATTTAGAAACCATCAACGTATCTGACACCATTCATACAAATAGATTGTGTGAAAAGTGAATAAAATATAAAGATTAAAAAAAAGAAAAAGTAGCATACAAGAAGAAAAAATACATGAATAAATAAAACAAGTGGAATGCCTCTGGCCGTCTCACCTGCATCACGCGGTTCAATATAGCAGCAGTGCTGACTTTGCATACTACTCTAACTCGCACAAGATGTTCAGTGATACATGGTTACTCTTAATGTCCTCTTTTTATGAACTAGACCAATAAACTTACAGAGATATGATGGTTATTCAACAAAAAAACCCAACATGGCCAAAGTTCATTGACCTTACATGACCTTTGACCTTGATCATGTGACCTGAAACTGGAACAGGATGTTCAGTGATACTTGATTACTCTTATGTACAAGTTTCATGAATCAGATCCATAAACTTTCAAAGTTATGATGGTAATTCAACAGATACACCCAATTCGGCTAAAGTTCATTGACCTTTGACCTTGGACATGTGACCTGAAACACGCACAGGATGTTCAGTGATACTTGGTTACTCTAATGTCCAAGTGTAACGAACTAGACCAATAAACTTTCAAAGTTATGATGGTAATTCAACAGATACCCCCGATTCGGCCAAAGTTCATTGACCCTAAATGACCTTTGACCTTAATCATGAGACCTGAAACTTGCACAAAATGTTCAGTGATGCTTGATTACTATTATGTCCAAGTTTCATGAATCAGATCCATAAACTTTCAAAGTTATGATGGGAATTCAACAGATATCCCCAATTCGGCCAAAGTTCATTGACCCTAAATGACGTTTGACCTTGATCATGTGACCTGAAACTTGCACAAAATGTTCAGTGATGCTTGATTACTATTATGTCCAAGTTTCATGAATCAGATCCATAAACTTTCAAAGTTATGATGGGAATTCAACAGATATCCCCAATTCGTCCAAAGTTCATTGACCCTAAATGACCTTTGACCTTGGTCATGTGACGTGAAACTCATGCAGGATGTTCATTGATACTTGATTAACCTTATGTCCAAGTTTCATGAACTAGGTCCATATATTTTCTAAGTTATGATGACATTTCAAAAACTTAACCTCAGGTTAAGATTTCGATGTTGATTCCTCCAACATGGTCTAAGTTCATTGACCCTAAATGACCTTTGACCTTGGTCATGTGACATGAAACTCTAATAGGATGTTCAGTAATACTTGATTAACCTTATGGCCAAGTTTTATTAACTAGGTCCATATACTTTCTAAGTTATGATGTCATTTCAAAAACTTAACCTCAGGTTAAGATTTGATGTTGACGCCGCCGCCGCCGCCGTCGGAAAAGCGGCGCCTATAGTCTCACTTTGCTTCGCAGGTGAGACAAAAAATCTGAAGAGCAAATTTTAAAGGACTCATAAAATATTGCACACTGCACATAGAATGTTGTTTGAGGCCTCCATAAAATCTCTGTTATGTAAATTACATCAAGTCTATTTCTGATGTTGATTACATTGGCATGTTGATTTCTTTCTCTTGTACATTTCAAGAAAGGCACCACACAACCACCACCAACACTATACAAAAGAAACATGCAAGGAATGTATTTTCCTCATAATTAGTTTGTGGAAAACAAGATGGTGGGAGGTGAAAGAGTTGACCTTTCAAAAACCAGGTCAGATCTGCTTACAAACATATTCCATTGTACTATACATGAAACTTATCAGACATGTATGCAGACTGGATCCTACATATTTCATTAGCGGTGCTAAGATAATCAACTTTATGCATACTTTGTTTAAATAAATGTATTTCTTGGCAACCTGAAAGCTAGTCAGAAGCTTGTCAGACATAGCAACAAGGAATGCATGTGAATGGATCACAGTTCCATTGCTACTATATCCATGATACCAGGCTGAAGAATACTTGTGAGGTTCTGAGGAACTTATTAGAAAACAATGCTTTGCACTTGCGATTACAAATAGATTGTCTTTTGGATTTTCCAAATATAAACTAATTCAACTGTCTTTAACACTTTTTACGTTTTGCAATTTGATATATTTAAATAACATTTTCTATTTTATCAATAGTTAACTTTTTCGAAAGACAGAAGAAAACTACAATTGATGCATTTGTTATTCTTTGCAGATTTGATATATTTAAACAGCATTTTCTATTTTATCAATGTTTATCTTTTTTTAAAGACAGATGAAAACTACACAATTGATGCATAAAATGAGAAAAAGGGAAATATTAATTCCCAAATTTGAATTTCTAATATTCTTAGTTGTATTTATAATTAATGAAATTATCAACACCAGATAATGAATGCAATTGACTGAGAATAAATTTTAATCAAAGAGATGAAGTAAATTTGATATTCGAAGTTTTAAAGAATATTCCTACTGCACCTTTTTTTGGAGTAAACAGGTTCTCTTTGAGAAATAAGGTATATGAAAATTGTTTTTTTTGTAATTATGTTTTCAAATATTTCATTTTAGAAGAATGATATTGGCACTGATAATTTCCTCCAAGCAAGAAATTTGTATAGTTTCTAATACAAATGTTTGGCAAATTCATCTTGTTCATAATACTAGTGATTATAACAACGTGAATATGCTATTCTTTAACTTTGAAAACAGACAAATATGTACATTTGGAAAACACAGCCGTTTTTTATGTATTTGTGCAAATGCACTCGTAATGTGAAAAATGTACACACCAGTATAAATGCATTTGGCACAGTTCATTTGTGAAAGCTTCCATACTAGAAATATTTGTGACAGCTACCATACTAGAAATATTACATCTTTTTGTATTCAGAGTAGTATTTGAATCTTCTTAAGACATGATTAGACATTATATCTTATATGTTATACAAAATACAATAATTTCATTAATCTGATTCTACTATCTTTTCCAGAGTGTCCTCAAATCAGGAAAAAGGGTCAATACTAATATCAAATTGATGGTTATAAATCTGTTATATTTTGCTTTGCTATGTAGTTATTATCAAAACTGTAATTGTTACTTACATGAATTGTGACCTCACATTCATGCACAATTGACACATCACATGACCAACACTTCCATAACAATATTGTACTGCTCATTCTTACTAGGTGTATAAAAACCTATGCCTGCAAGTCAAAAGTCTAAAAAATAGTTGTTTTGTCATTCTTAGGGGGCATTGCAAGAAAATATTTGCAATCAATTGCAAATATTCTGTAGCAATTTTACAACTAATAGATCAACAAAAGTTGTAGCAAATCAGATTACACTCCTTGTCTCATGGGGCAGGCTAGCATTAATCACTAATTTGCAATTAAAAGATAAATTCCAGTATTGGTAACGATCTCAAAATGACTTTTTAAAGAATCTAATACAATGACCACCCAAGTGTCTGTTTGTATGAATAAAAAATATGTGCCAAAGGATTCTGGAAGAAATTGTGTAATTGCTGAGAAATAAGCAAAATAAGCGCGGATACGGTCGCTTCCGTTGGGTCTTTATTCCAGCAATAATAATACACTGTCCCACGTGTGCCTATCTGTGTTGGTGATCTTCAGCAGTGTGAACATTATTCAGCGTAGATTTCAAGATTTCACAGAGTTCAGTTTATGTAACTGTACCAGATCTAGATCCTCGATGATATACTGACAATTAAGCCTGGTTTTGCAGACTTTCTAATGAAATCAGTGTTACTGCAACTACTGGCATTTCTCTTTAATTACAAGATATACCGGTATGATTGATTTCAGGGACAAAAAAATAGACTTGCAATTGATTGCAAGTTTCTTGCAACACCCCATTAGACATGGATCATTTTTAGCTGCAAATCTGCAAATACCTCATATCTGTCATGTTTGATTTGTAGCAATGGCAGTTAACACCTTCAAGGGGTTACTTGTCAGAAAATTCCATTTAAATAAAAATATACCCATGTCATTAAAAAAAATCCTTGACATCCCAGAGGAAGGGGGGTGAACCACAGATTTCAAGTATTTTACAAAGAAGAAAATGTGAAAAAAAAAAAACACTCATATTTCAGTTTCAGACAAATAAGTACCATCTTTTGAAGGTTTCAATAACATGTTGATTAATTTCAGATGACAGAACAGTTAAATTATGTAACAATCAAAATGAACATACCAGTGGGGTGTTTCACAAAGATTTAAGTATGACTTAGAGTCGCACTTAAAATACCGAGTTGAGTACGGTATGAAAGGCCTGATCGCATTGGTCAGATCGTGTCATGAGGATGCGCACTACTGCGTATCTATCAATACAATCGTGCGTTACATATCATGTACGCGTCGACATTTAAGTGCGACTTAAGTCATACTTAAATCTTTGTGAAACATCCCCCAGGTACTCTTTTTCTGTTCTCATGACCAATAAATCACAAGTAAGAAAAAAACTTCAGGAATGTGAAATGGATTTGATAACTGAGTAGCAATGGAAATTATTAAAGGAACTTTACTGAAATAAAAAGCATAATACTGAAAATTACATCAAAATCGGATGTAAACAACAAAGCAGAAACAACAACGCAAAGTTTTAACTTCATGAACTTTGCCTATCTAATGAACACAGATATAACATGGGATAATATGCAAGTGTGGGAATGAATGTCACCAATAAACTGCAAGAATTTCTCTTGTGCTTTCTTAATGTTAAGACTCCTCTTTGAACATGTGGCATTGCCATTGTTTTAACCTGTTCAGAATCAATCAAGAACTTCCTTATTGTCATTCAAAAAAAAATATTCCATTCATTTCAGATAATAATACCAGAGATGATGTGTGTCATTATTGCTCCCTCAGGTGTCTCCTGATTAGGATTTGCACATAACTATTTAAATAGAAAAAATTCAAAATGTTATAACTTTCTTATTTGGCATAATAGGTTCATTATATAGCACAGACATTATCCTCTATTGCACTAAGTATTTGGTATCATATTACCCCAGCTGTAATTGAGCCTTGTAGGCATTTATTGAAGGAATAAATCCTACCAGGTACCAAACTCATTCACCTCACCTGGGTTGAGTGCAGCCAGTGTGGATAAATTGCTGAAGAAAATAATGCCTGAAGTAGGATTCAAACCCGCGACCCTCTGATTAAAAGGCGAGAGTCAGAACAACTACGCCATGACGCTTCCACACAATCGACACTGCTGACAATTTTCTGTAATATGCTTGCTTGCTTTTTTTTTTGTTTATTTGAATCCACTTGCTGTTCAAGATAGACTTTACCTTGAACTAATAATTGCTTACACCCAAGGACACGTGTTAGGAAGAGTGAACTTAAAATGGCGATCTTCGTCTTCTTCATACAGACCTGAAGTCGCAAAAACTTGTCCTACACATTTTCATAAAATGTTTGACTCAAACGAAGATCATTATATATATCAGAGAATCCCACTCACTCATCAAGTGACCATGGGCATGAAACAAGAATAGTTAGATTTTATTATATCTAAGAGGAAATGTCATATTGGAAACTCTTCATTTTAATTGAATATAATATTGAAATTCCCTCCCTAATGAAGTTAAATCATTCAGAAATTGTTCACATTTTTAAAGGGTACTGAAGCAAAATACAAAGAATGTCTCCACTCTTCAACTCAAATGTTTATCATACGTCCTTTCTCTTTTCTTTCAAGCACATGCGTAAATTGGGGGGTTGGGGGTTGGGATGGGACGATATATCCCCCCTTTTTTGCATAGAAGGGGATGGCATGTACAATTATTGAACCACTTTTCAAGACAAAAATCATATTCATTAAATCTTCAACTTGATTATTACCAATGGTGGATTTATCTTTCAATGCAGTCAAAATGCTATTATTTGCCGAAGTTTGCATTATGCAAAAATTTCTCATGTGCTCAATCTTAAAATGGTTATTATCCACTGCATAATGAGGGTATGGTTACAATGGCTCCATTTATGATTTGTATGATTCTGATGACTTTTTAAAGGACAAGTCCACCCCAACAAAAACTTGATTTAAATAAAAAGAGAAAAATTCAACTAGCATAACACTGAAAATTTCATCAAAATCGGATGTAAAATAAGAAAGTTATGACATTTTAAAATTTCCCTTCATTTCACAAAACAGTTATAGGCACATCTCGGTCGGTATGCAAATGAGGAACTGATGACATCACTCACTCACTATTTCTTATGTATTTTATTATATGAAATATTTTTATTTTCTTGTCATTGTCATGTGAAATGAAGTTTCATTCCTCCCTGAACACGTGGAATTCCATTATTTTAATATTTTGTGCTTCAGGCAAGGAGGTCCTAATCGTCAAATTCATAAAAATTGAAATATTGTATAATTCAAACAATAAACAAGTGGAATGCCTCTGGCCGTCTCACCTGCATCACGCGGTTCAATATAGCAGCAGTGCTGACTTTGAATACTACTCTAACTCGCACAAGATGTTCAGTGATACATGGTTACTCTTATGTCCACTTTTTATGAACTAGACCAATAAACTTACAGAGATATGATGGTTATTCAACAAAAAAACCCAACATGGCCAAAGTTCATTGACCTTACATGACCTTTGACCTTAATCATGTGACCTGAAACTTGAACAGGATGTTCAGTGATACTTGATTACTCTTATGTACAAGTTTCATGAATCAGATCCATAAACTTTCAAAGTTATGATGGTAATTCAACAGATACACCCAATTCGGCCAAAGTTCATTGACCTTTGACCTTGGTCATGTGACCTGAAACGCGCACAGGATGTTCAGTGATACTTGATTACTCTAATGTCCAAGTTTAATTAACTAGACCAATAAACTTTCAAAGTTATGATGGTAATTCAACAGATACCCCCGATTCGGCCAAAGTTCATTGACCCTAAATGACCTTTGACCTTAATCATGAGACCTGAAACTTGCACAAAATTTTCAGTGATGCTTGATTACTATTATGTCCAAGTTTCATGAATCAGATCTATAAACTTTCAAAGTTATAATGGGAATTCAACAGATATCCCCAATTCAGCCAAAGTTCATTGACCCTAAATGACCTTTGACCTTGGTCATGTGACGTGAAACTCATGCAGGATGTTCAGTGATACTTGATTAACCTTATGTCCAAGTTTCATGAACTAGGTCCATATATTTTCTAAGTTATGATGACATTTCAAAAACTTAACCTCAGGTTTAAGATTTCGATGTTGAATCCTCCAACATGGTCTAAGTTCATTGACCCTAAATGACCTTTGACCTTGGTCATGTGACATGAAACTCTAATAGGATGTTCAGTAATACTTGATTAACCTTATGGCCCAGTTTTATTAACTAGGTCCATATACTTTCTAAGTTATGACGTCATTTCAAAAACTTAACCTCAGGTTAAGATTTGATGTTGACGCCGCCGCCGCCGCCGCCGTCGGAAAAGCGGCGCCTATAGTCTCACTTTGCTTCGCAGGTGAGACAAAAACAAAAGAAATAGTGAGTGAGTGACATCATCGACTCTCTCATTTGGATGTAACTGGCTCGTTCATAGAACTATTTTGTTGAAAATAAGCGAAACTTTGAAATGTCATAACTTTCTTATTTTACATCCGATTTTGATGAAATTTTCAGCATTGTGCTTGTCTGATTTTTCTCTATTGATTCAAATCAACATTTTTCTGAGGTGTACTTGACCTTTAAATTTTATTATTACTTTGATCAAAACATCCTTTAGATACACTGGTGTGAATGTAAGGAGGCGGTCATATCATGGCAACTTTATGTAATATCCCATACTTCAAGTTCACTGTAACATGAGTAATTGATGACATCAAATCAATGCCATTTCTGAAACATGTTACGACAGAAATATTTCTCACATATCTTTACAATTTCATCCTTTGTTTAAAATCACATTTATCATAAACACAACAATCTAATAAGTATTTCAAATATGAATTTTGCTCAAAATCATGAATGTTACATCATATCTGAAAGTAAATATAACGATTATTAAAAATATTTCCTTTCTGCGATCGTTTACTTTTCATTTGCATCATTGTGCAATTTCCACATTTTTTGAAGTTTATATTGTGGCCTGTGATTGCATACAATCATTTCATTAATAATCCTTGTTCCCGATAATCTTCATCCCATTTTTTCATTCTCATCTCACCTCTAACTAGTGAGTAAATATTTCTTAACTGATTCTTGATTATTAAATCCTTATTTCCCAATTTTCATATAAGAACTTTCTTTTCATTTGAAGTTTTCATTATTGATTAGTTACCCTTATTTTCCTCAGTAATACTGTGCACATAATTTTAAATGATTTTTTAAGGCTCTCCCACTATGCCAACTCGCCACATTTCTTCCACAATTACACACTCCTTGAAAGACGTTTTTGTATACCATTCTGTCTTCAAATAACTGAAAACTTACTTGCTCGCATCTATATTTAATGTTATTAAGTAGTTTATATCGCATAAAACATTACAACAGCCATCTGAATAAAAATTGTCATAGGCTTTTAACCGTCATTACTAAAAGTTATAGACCCAGCATACATAGCCCTTGATGTGATAATTACACACCACATGAAAGACGTTTTGGACATCATTCTGTCTTCCAACAACTGAAAATTTGCTCACGAACTATATAGTTTATATCACAATAATGCTCTTGTATAGCCATATAAACAATCTTGATAGGCCTTTAACTGTCATCACTAAAATGGGATAGATGGTAGTAATATATACCTATACAGTTACATGCCCCCCTTGGGGCAAGCTTTGATTTTCCGCTCAATTTATTGCTATCATTCCCCAAATGCTTGGAATGAATTTATGTGACTGCTTTGAAGCGTATAACTATGAACTATATACATAACAATCATGTATTACAATTATTATTCTCATAATCTTTTCTCTATGTAGTATGTTGTCCATTGCACATGAGATTTCATTTCAAACACAATCATCCGTCCTCTACAAAAATAATAATTGATCTGGCTAATTTGGTGCTCAAGACTAGTTTGAAGTAGTTTATCGATGTTACTTAATGTGTTTTTCAGTGTACTTTGTCATCACTTACTATAGATTATCTTAATCTTGCACCTGTTATATCATACCCAGCGAATAAAATCAATCAATCAACTTCTGAATGTCTTTGAAGAATAGAGAAAATAAACTGACATAAGAGGAGCAAGAGTTTATCCTGTGTGTTTACTTGAATAAACCTTCACCAGATCTTTTCCTTACTGCTGTTAGAAATATAACCCTTCACACATTACAATACATACAGTTTCTCTTATATCAACACCAATAAATTAACAATATATAATATCATTGCATATGATTTAATTAGCTGCATATTTCACATTTTTCATATAACAACATAACAATGAATTTGATTCATTACATCACAATGACATATCTTGAAGTGCTAGTATCCAGCCTTGAGGCATGATTGATGTGTGGAGCCTATATATTTATCAAAAATTGAGATAATATTCATAATTTGATTGATGATGATAGTGATGCTAACGATGGAGGATGGTGATGATGGATGATGACGACAATGAAAATGATGACGATGAGGATGAAGATGTTGATAATGATGATGATAAAGATGATGACAATGATAATAAAGATGATGACAATGATGATGATGTGGTGTCATGGACCAGTGGTCAAGTCCCCAAGACTCTGAACCAAGAGTTCTGGGTTTGAATCCCATTGCCACACTTAAGTCTGTTTGCAAGACATTAATCTACATTTGCCACTCTCCATCCAGGTGTAACATATCCCAGCACGAATGACTTTTCTTGAATCCCATGCACACTGTAAATATGAAACTGAGCTAAGCCAGATCAACATGGGAGTCCCTTTAGCACCGTTGTTATGTAGGTAAGCTATCAATATGAACAATATTGTTATCTAATGTACAACAATGATAATGTTGAAGATGGTGATGTAGATGGTGGTGAAGACAACAAGAACATGCTACATAAATCGGATCCCATGATCTCTCAAGAGAATCTTCTCCGCCTGGACCTCTAGCTTACCCTGTCTTGTTGCCATGGCAGAGGTTGCATGCATGATGGTAGACGACGAACCTGGTGATGGTGACGACGACGACGATGTCGATGTGGTAAAACTGGATTGCGGCCTCAATGGCTGGTAGTAGGTCTGGTAAGCGTCGTTCTGACTCCCAATCACTGTACTGTGCTGACCTCTGTTATACAACAATAGGTCAAAGGTCAAATAAAAATTATAGCACCTCATCCCCATATGGTCTAATCCCATTTGGTCTCCATATAAACAAAATAATCAATTGTCGCTTACACATATTATTTCATTTTCCTTGTGTACTCATTGTTTGTCTAAGACCAATTTGGTTCTCACATCACTATGTGTAATACATCTGATTAGATGTAATGGTAATATGAACCACATGGCCACTACTTAAAAATGGAAATAAGTAAAGAATGTGGAATTTAATCAAATAAGACAAAACAAAATGATTTTAGGAGGGTATATTGGACTAAATGATGATGAAGAGTACCAAACTGATAGTAGACAAAATGTGTATAACCAAAATAGTGGAAGGTTATTCTAGTTTTTATAGAAATTGACAAAGGAGGACAACAAAATGACAGAATTTGACAAAATCTGGGACAAAAATATTGTTTAAAAAAAAAAGCAACAATGCAAGATCCAATCAAACAAAACAATACATCAGCAGAAAATATAAATCAAAACTTTTTGCAATGTTTATTAATGTGTATTTTTGTTAAGATTTGCAAGTAAAAATTGAATCAAGAAATATTTAGTTATTTCATCACCATCTAAAAGCAGATTTTGCTTCTTAACATTGCTCTATGTCACAAACACGTGGAATGCCTCTGGCCATCTCACCTGCATCACGCGGTTCAATACAGCAGCAGTGCTGACTTTGAATACTACTCTAACTCGCACAAGATGTTCAGTGATACATGGTTACTCTTATGTCCACTTTTTATGAACGAGACTAATAAACTTACAGAGATATGATGGTTATTCAACAAAAACCTCAACATAGCCAAAGTTCATTGACCTTACATGACCTTTGACCTTGATCATGTGACCTGAAACTCGCACAGGATGTTCAGTGATACTTGATTACTCTTATGTACAAGTTTCATGAATCAGATCCATAAACTTTCAAAGTTTTGATGGTAATTCAACAGATACACCCAATTCGGCCAAAGTTCATTGACCTTTGACCTTAATCATGTGACCTGAAACGCGCACAGGATGTTCAGTGATATTTGATTACTCATATGTCCAAGTTTAATGAACTAGACTAATAAACTTTCAAAGTTATGATGGTAATTCAACAGATACCCCCGATTCGGCCAAAGTTCAATGACCCTAAATGACCTTTGACCTTAATCATGAGACCTGAAACTTGCACAAAATATTCAGTGATGCTTGATTACTATTATGTCCAAGTTTCATGAATTAGATCCATAAACTTTTAAAGTTATGATGGGAATTCAACAGATATCCCCAATTCGGCCAAAGTTCATTGACCCTAAATGACCTTTGACCTTGGTCATGTGACGTGAAACTCATGCAGGATGTTCAGTGATACTTGATTAAACCTTATGTGTAAGTTTCATAAACTAGGTCAATATATTTTCTAAGTTATGATGACATTTCAAAAACTTAACCTCAGGTTAAGATTTCGATGTTGATTCCTCCAACATGGTCTAAGTTCATTGACCCTAAATGACCTTTGACCTTGGTCATGTGACATGAAACTTTAATAGGATGTTCAGTAATACTTGATTAACCTTATGGCCAAGTTTCATGAACTAGGTCCATATACTTTCTAAGTTATGATGTCATTTCAAAAACTTAACCTCAGGTTAAGATTTGATGTTGATGCCGCCGCTGCCGCCGTCGGAAAAGCAGCGCCTATAGTCTCACTCTGCTTCGCAGGTGAGACAAAAAATGGACTTTTAATTTTAGAACAAAAGAACACAGAATTTGCTCTTTTAAAATGAAAATGTAGGACAATTCATGAAGTAGACGATCAGGGGGGTGTTTCATAAAGCTGTCTGTAAGATACGAATGACTTTACGCAAGACTGGTGACCCCTTCTTGTGCTATGTGATATCCCTATGTAATTGAGTTATGACCTAAGAACATGTTCCAATCGTGCATAAAGTTGTTCGTAACTTTACGAACAGCTTTATGAAACACCCCCCAGGTCTTGGACCAAATTGAAATACCCCCCCCCCCGGTCTATTACATCATCTAATTTTATTCTAGAGCATTAAAATAAAAATAAAGTTAAAACAATGGTAAGAGCTAACAAATAAAATCACATATATGAGCATTTTCAGGTTTTCAGGAAATTACCCCAGTGCCCACCCCCCAAAATAAATCAAAACATAAAAGGCATTTTCTGGCTGATTTAAATCATGATACAGTAAAATATTCATAGTTCCATAAAGACTAGACTTAGTGTGCAAGTTACCCTTTCAAAAAACAGATTTAACATTGTAACATTGAAGTAAAAATATTTTCTGAAGAGCAAATTGATTCTAAAATATCAAAGACTTCAAGGCCATGACCCCACACCCTCCCCCTAACCCCCTATGTTTTCATTATTGTTATTGCCATGTCAATGTCTGATTAACTCTTAGGCTTTGGACTTTGAAGTGGAAAGGGCTAGAGCTTGGAATGAGATTAAACAATGATACATGAAAATGATAAATAAATCTATAAACCAAGACTTTGAAGGCATCAACATTACTGAGAGATGGCCTGAAATATAATTTAACAGTCCAATAAAAAAAAATTACACTAAATAAATCAAGACATTTATATGAATTTAACTTCAGAGTACTATAACTCATAGAAACCATCAGTGGGGCTTCCACACAAGAACAAAGCACTCTTAATTCATTATGACATCGGCCATATGTGTTGACATGAAAGTGCATACATTTTTTAGTCATACCTAAAGCCCCCCTCCCTCATGTTACAAATTACCATTAAAAAATAGCATCCAAACCAAATTGGTCAGCAAACTTGGACTAAAAAGACATTAATACAATAGTACAATACAATAGGTCTGGTAGAAGTTTGCCAGACATAGCAACAAGCAATGTAGACAGAATGAATTCAAAGTATTTTCATCCATTCATTACTTGCAGGGTCACTGAATACCTCATTACGCAGTCTACAGGGAAAGAGATATTTATATCTCTGAATAATTAACCTCCATTGAGATTAGTGAATGTTTGTTGACTTCTTTACCAAGGTTTTCAAATCCATGAATGCTCTTTCAGAGGGGTTTATCAGTGAGATATTTCATTCATCTGTTCGTGATGAATAGACTGCAGTACTTGGAATGTAAATAAGCCTATTTTACTTGCTATTTATAATTTCAGATAAGTTTTCTGGTTGCCATTTAGAACAATTAAGAATGCACAGAACTCCACAACACCTGGATTCTGGTTGTGGGAAAGATGAAAAAAAAAGGACAATGAAACAGGATCCAACATAGTGACCATCAAGTCATTTGTGTATGAATTAAACTTTGTGCTTTTAAACACCTGTAACAAGTATTTATACATATTGCCATGTAAATTCAGTAGACAAGAAAACACAGAGAATGTGCCTCGCTGAGAGGTATTGAATGTCATAAAATGCACAACAGTGAGAGGACTCATGGGGGGGGGGGGCTTGGCACTATGGCCCGCCATTAATACCCCTTTCATAAACCCAATTATGCGGCTAATAGCAGCATAATTTGGTCGTAAAATCAGAGGACCAGAGTTATCCGCATTATTTTGATTCTGCAATTATCCGCATAATAGCGGCATCGGGACCAGATTTTTACTTTATGAATAATACGGATAATTGCCATGGTGCGGTCACAAGGTCACCCTTTTCCAACGCAACCCTATCGGAGGGGGCGTGTGCAGTTGCCATGATGATTATCCGCCTTTTTCAGGACGGGCGCTCGTAAAAATAGTGCGGATTATTTTCAGAGTTTGTGAACGCAATTTGTATTGAATTATCCGCATTACTCTTAGGCGGCTAATTGGAGGATGGGTTTATGAAAGGGGTATAAGATCTCACCATGGATTGCGTGATCGCTTTGCACAATGGTAGAGAATGATGTAATCTACATGATTGTAGAGGTATATTTCACAATGACAATTCTAAATTCACATATTTTCTTTTATATGAATTATGTTAATTTATTCATTAAATCTTAGTTTTTGCTCTAAATTACTGAATTATGCTCACTGGATGCTATTTTTGTGTAAATATTCTTTCCTAATAATTGAAAATGAAATAATCATAGTACCAAAGTTGATTTCTTCCATATTTTATAGCTTTTTTTGTTGCATTTTTTACATATTATATATATTGTTCATAAATGGTGATTGTTTTTTTTACATGACACATACCTCATCACAAGATGGTTGACTTGGTCTTTGGAGACAAACATTTCATGCATTGCATCAACAACATTCCCAAATTCTTTATTCTCCATTGTCAGGACACTAGCAGTATTGGCTGGAGGGTGCAGAAAAAGAATTATGAGACAATTCATATCATAATGCTTCCGATTAGAATTTCAAAGTGGAAATTTTTTAACTTATATAAACATTTTATAAAAAAAATCAGAATCACATGCTCTTGAGGAAAATTCCCATATTCTAAAGATGATTGCTAGTTAAACAAGTGGAATGCCTCTGGCTGTCTCACCTGCATCACGCGGTTCAATATAGCAGCAGCAATGCTGACTTTGAATACTACTCTAACTCGCACAAGATGTTCAGTGATACATGGTTACTCTTATGTCCACTTTTTATGAACTAGACCAATAAACTTACAGACATATGATGGTTATTCAACAAAAAAACCCAACATGGCCAAAGTTCATTGACCTTACATGACCTTTGACCTTGATCATGTGACCTGAAACTCGCACAGGATGTTCAGTGATACTTGATTACTCTTATGTACAAGTTTCATGAATCAGATCCATAAACTTTAAAAGTTATGATGGTAATTCAACAGATACACCCAATTCGGCCAAAGTTCATTGACCTTTGACCTTGGTCATGTGACCTGAAATGTGCACAGGATGTTCAGTGATACTTGATTACTCTAATGTCCAAGTTTCATGAATCAGATCCATAAACTTTCAAAGTTATGATGGTAATTCAACAGATACCCCCAATTCGGCCAAAGTTCATAGACCCTAAATGACCTTTGACCTTAATCATGAGACCTGAAACTTGCTCAAAATGTTGAGTGATGCTTGATTACTATTATACTTTATATTATTTGACTATTTAATTTCACTTATGTAACTATGAAATTTATGCTTACATTGTAATCTTTGTTTGTATCAGTCTCCCAACTGTTTTAACAAGGAAGTATTGTGTACAATAAACCGAAATGAATGAATGAATGTCCAAGTTTCATGAATCAGGGGCCCGTTGCAGAAAGAGTTGCAATCAATCGCAACTCTAAAAATCACGCGCAACTGGTTTTTCAACCAATCAACAGCGCGCATTTGGGACTTGCGATTGATTTTTTTGACTTGCGTTTAAACGCAACTCTTTCTGCAACGGACCCCTGATCCATAAACTTTCAAAGTTATGATGGGAATTCAACAGATATCCCCAATTCGGCCAAAGTTCATTGACCCTAAATGACCTTTGACCTTGGTCATGTGACATGAAACTCATGCAGGATGTTCAGTGATACTTGATTAACCTTATGTCCAAGTTTCATGAACTAGGTCCATATATTTTCTAAGTTATGACATTTCAAAAACTTAACCTCAGGTTAAGATTTCGATGTTGATTCCTCCAACATGGTCTAAGTTCATTGACCCTAAATGACCTTTGACCTTGGTCATGTGACATGAAACTCTAATAGGATGTTCAGTAATACTTGATTAACCTTATGGCCAAGTTTTATTAACTAGGTCCATATACTTTCTAAGTTATGACGTCATTTCAAAAACTTAACCTCAGGTTAAGATTTGATGTTGACGCCACTGCCGTCGGAAAAGCGGCACCTATAGTCTCACTCTGCTTCGCAGGTGAGACAAAAACAAAATAACAAAAAAAATTGCATAAGCTAACACCATACAGAAATTAGACCATCGATTACCGGTATACAAGGACATGGATCTAAAATATGAACAAAATTGAAAGAATACAAGTACAGAATGATTTAGGTTACTGGTGTAATAAAAAAGTAATCAATAATTGATTATTGAAATTCACATGGTATTAAAAGCTGGTTGATACACTACACATATACAAATCCAAAAAGGGACATAACAAATTATTATAACTAGTAAATAAAGAAAGAGCAAAGTATGACATCTTGAACAATACAGGAAATAGTCACTTGACTTGGAGTAACTGAAGTCTGGCCAAGAGATGGCGCTATACCACTTTCATATTTGGTAGTAGTAGGATATTTCACACGGTTAATACAAGATAAAATTGCAAGGGAAATCCATCCTGACATCAAGTTGGTTTTAATAAAAGCAGAAAAATATAAAATAATCATGGAGGCTCGAGAAAACTTCAAGGAATAGCACACTTATTATGGGATATTCAAGTTCCTGTTTTGTGATGTCACATGCCAAATGCTGCCCTATACAGTGCGTCCCACAAAAAATGAAACCGAGATTTATCGATGATTTATCATAACTTAATCACAAATACAATAGACAAATGACCTACATTCTTAAAAAGCTTAGAATCTCCTCTTTCATCCGAAATTTCTTAGATTATTTCTCATTCACGCATGAGTGAGCAAAAGCAATTTGAAAAGGGGATTCCAAAAAGTCACTTGGCGGGCCGTATCTGGGTTTTAACAAGAAAACCACATTTAAAAAAAGTTCAATATATGCTCTTTAATTTTTACAGGCTAGCGTTCAAACTCACTCGACACTCCGTTTTGTTGACGATCAGCCATGCATTAAGTCTTTTGTTACAGTGCGATAGCTTCTGTGGGAAACCGGTGAAAACACGTCTATTTCATGAAATTATGGAAATACAAGCATTGTTTCAAGGGATCATAACTTGTTCGGATGTACTACTTTACCATTTTCTGTGATTAAGGTATCAAAGGAAAGAGCAGATATTGAAGTTTTTAGTCATATGATTTTCTTTTTTAAATTCAGATACCCCCAGCCCCGCCAAATGAGTTTTTGGCATCCTTTCTTCAAATTGTTTTTGCTCACTCATGCGTGAATGAGGAATAATATTAGTAATACCAGATGAAAGAGGAGATTCTAAGCTTTACATTGGTAGGTCATTTGTCTATTTTATTTATGATTAAGTTATGATAAATCATCGCTAAATCTCGGTTTTGTTTTTTCTGGGACGCACTGTATATCAAATATTATACTTCCCATTTTTAGTGGTTCATGGCCATTGAAAAGATTTTTCTCATAAAAATTTGAATGAAATAAATGTGTCTGAGATTGACATTTCCAATGCAAAGGTAGAATCATTTTCAGAGAAACTAGAATTTACATTACATGACATATGGAAATGCTGCTTAAATACTATGTCACACACACAAACACACAAAAATCTATGACTTATTTTTCAACAAATACATTAAGCAACACAATGTTTTTTTTTATCTTTCTGCTTTTAATCATAAAATCAACTTGATATCAGGGTAAACATCCCTTTCTTATACAAGATTGAAAGCTTACTTTTGACTGATTTCTCAAAAGGACTAAACTGAAGAAAGTTGTAGACTTGATCTTGCTCCTGGGTAGAGAAAATAAAATAATTATATAAACCTGTCCACCCCCCAAAAGATTGATTTCATAACAAAAAGGATATAGAATCAGAGAGGGGGGGGGGGTGGAAAGGAAGGAGGCCACTTGCTCCAAAGTGAGTTGAAAAAGTGTGCTTCAAATGGCAACCTACATGTACATCATTCTATTTCATGAATAAGATTTCATTTTTTTTTCCTTGTGAGATAGCAAAAATATAATCCTTATTTTTCCAGGGTAGCCATTTCAGCTCTTATAACCTGATTCCCGATGGGCCCTGCATAACTTAATGTTATTCTTCCCACTCTCCATTCTAATATGTCAATCACCTGACAAGAAGGCCAAAGGTCTTTAGTCTGACTCAGCCAGGGATTGAACCCACAACCTTCCAATCATGAGGCAGGGGCTCTACCACTGAATTTTAATCCTCATAGAGATTTATTTAGCATCAATTGTTCTGCTGAAGTTCATTTCAAGGGAACTTCCTAATATCACTGAAATCTTATTGCATCGGACAGGTCATAACTCAAAGCTATTATACACAAACAATAATAGGCACTGTCTATGTTCTCATGGCAAGAGAGAAAAAACACAACATTACACCAATAAAACATGTTATTCCTACCTGGTGTGGGACTTTATCGTCCAATACTTGCTGAAGTTCAGGTTCTAGCTCTGAGAGCTTCATGACAAGTGACTGCCACTGGAGGTAACAATAGGTAAACAGGATAAGTATGAAACAGTTAAATTTACAGTATAAAACACACAATGGAAATACTTATACTGAATAAATATCAATAATTATAAATCAAAATATTATAAATGCAGGAAAGCCAGAGCCTAAGGAACATTATCTTCTAAAAGATATTCCTCCCTAGTCCTTCTTCTTCTCTTCCTTCCTCTCACTCACTCTCCCCTCCTCCTCCTTTTCTTCCTCCTCCTTTCTTCTTCTTCTCCTCCTTCTTCTCCTCCTGAGTGCATTACTAATCTATTCTTTAATATCCAAGACTAACCCACTCACCATATCTAGAAGTCTTTTCCTATCCTGGATCCAATCTTTCTTTCCAAGGAAGATCAGCATCGTGTCGGAATGTGCTTGGACATAGAGGGAAACATTGACCATACCTTCAACCTATAAAATGATCATACAAAATAAAATAGTTCAATAATAACTTAAAACATATATTTCTTTTTTTTACAATCAATAACATTTATTGTTATGAGAAAATGTTATTTGGGTTGCAAAGTTCAGATTTTTAGCTTTAAAATGTTTATGGTTTGAGAGAGCAAACAATCAAAAACGCGATTCCATCCCCTATTTTTTAACCCATTTTGAATCCTGATTTCTGTACTAATATCCAATTTTCTTTTCCTGATTGCCATGGATTTTTGTAGTATTTTCTAAAAAAAAAAGACAGGTTCAAGCATGCTACCATTCTAATTGGTCAACTGATATCACATGGTTGCCTGCATTTAATGTTTCCACCATGCATTACGTCTCCCATCTAAAAATAATAACCCATAAGCTTCTGTTATCTCCACATTGACATTACTCTCATCTTACAGATTGACATCAAACCCAGTGTGGTTGGATCATCAGATTAAATACAAATTCTACCAGGTCGAAAAGGAAATCCATTCATTTCCAGTGGAACCACATGTAAAATCTATGGATTTATATGTCAATACTACACATTACCTAAATATGTATTTCTAAATTCAGTAACTTAATAGACAATAGAATTGTACATTGATGCCTATCAAATGACATAAAAATTAGTAGCAGTTAATTCAAAAGGTGAGTTTATTTATTCGGTCAGGTGCTACAATGGAGTATAATTATTCCTTCTTGTGACTATTATAAATAGATGACATCTAAAGAAAATAAAGAAAAGTTTAGCTCTATAGATTTGTAGGTTTAACGAATGCCAAGAAACCACTTAGTCTGGATAGATTACCACCATATCAAGGAATCTAAATCAGATATCAGTTCCTCAAAAGAAATGTGGGAAAATACAACTTTCCCTGAGTCATAGCCATGTCACGTAACCCGTCATGTTTTCAGTGTACTGGGTCGCTAAAAAGACTGAAAAATTCATTCAAATCTGATTTTGAGATTAAGTAGATATAAGGACCATCTGTCTCCATTTACATTACTCCTGAATGTTGCTGCTCTTTTGAACAAAATCAGCAAAAAAAAAAAATATTTAAAAACCTGTCCATAAAGAAAACCAGCTTATTATCCTACCCCAAGAGAAGCATATATAAGAGAGTTTAGACTGTCTTGATATTTGTATTTGATAAACAAAATTGTGTATTATATGGAAGTAAGGAATGAAAGACATGAAATTCACATAGATTCTTACCTTTGTTCTTTCTTCCTCTGATGCTTCTTGAGAGATCACTTTCTTTCCTGAAGTAGGTGATGTGAGACTAAGACTGGATCTTGAACGAGTCCATCCTTTTCTCCTTGTGCCATCTGCTCTGACAAGGCATCCTGTAGGGGACTGAGGATTATCCTTAGGCTGGTCTGAAGCTACAGAATCATGCTGGACTGAAACAGCCATAGACCCTGATCCTTGGTCACTGGTGGGTTGAACAGTGTTCGAGTTGGGATGGTTGGTTTGATCAGAGTTGTCAGTGAGCAGAGCTGAGTTTGCACAATAAGATGTCTGATCGGTTTGCCTTAGTGAATCTGTAGATGCATCATCAGCTCCAGATCTGCTTAGATTCCTTGAAGCCTTGGGAGTACTGTATTCAGGAACTGAAGAATAGTCCACATTTCCTTCATGTTTGGCAAAGTTTGGCTCAGTACCATGTGGAATGTGTTCATTGCTATAGGAATGTGAGAAGGTTGTCTTCAAAGAAGGCTGTTGCCCACCACTTTGCGGCAATTGCTGCATCGCAGGTAACCTTTCCTGACTCAAAGAATCCCTACTGTGGCTGTTATTTTTGCTCAGAGTAATAGAATCCTGGATATTCCCCAACATCCTATCATCTCCACCATTCCTCAATCCAACTGCCTGACTATATTCACCAGCCCCTGCATCCATCCTATCTAAATGTGCAAATTCATCCTGGGGGAGAATGTTCCCATTGTCATCTGCTAATGGCTCCAACATACGTCTGGCCATTCCTGCATTGCCTGAAGAGTCTGAATGTTCCGGAGATGACTCACTGTCTAGTGGGTTGATATGGATCTCAAAGGGTTCATCTTCAAGATTCTCCACAGCATGGTTCACTTCAACCTTTGGCAAAAGAAAGTCACCAATGCAACCTGCATTCAGTTCAGATACTGCTGTTGAGATTACAGTCTTGCTGCTGGTTTCTTCTTCACCAGAATGGTATAGTCCTGTTTCCTTGTCCTTACTTTCATTTGAGTGTGAACTACTAATGTGAGAACGTAAATGCTTATTGTTATAACCACAAATAATGTCTTCATGATTGTGAATGATGCCATTAATCTCACTAACTTTTGTGTCAAAGGCAATGCCAGTGGCTTCTACTTTGCTATGTTCATGATTTGACTTGTTATGAATATCTTCTCTATCTTGACTTTTCCCAGATTCTCTGAAGTTGTCAATGTCTCGTGTCACTTCAGCCTCTTGGTTCCCAATATCTATGACCTTGGCATCCTCACTGGTCTTGGCACCATCACTTAAATGTTCTTGTCTCCTACCCTCGAATTCAGGAATATTTCTTCTGCATTCTGTTACTACAATCTCCTCATCTGTTAAAGAACATTTAGTATCTTCCTCATCACCATGGTGACAGCGATGTCTTCCAGGGTCCATCAATGCATCATTGGTCTCTGTAAACTGGCTGATGGCATCACTGCTTTCTGGAGAACTGCTTGTTCTCCGCCCAGCATCACTCTCAGAAGAGTCTCTATTGCACCTGTTGCTCCCATCTTCCTCGAGTTGTCGTGGATACGGTAGAGTTGTTACTGACATTTGATCACCATCTCCCGACCCTGATTCCTCTTTTTGATGACTTTCATCATTACTTTCAACAGATCCCTCTGACATAGCAACCCCTTGTCCATGCCTTATATCGGCTGCACTCTCCTGCTTTGCGAATAGTTTGTACTCCTTGTCGCGAAGATAAATGGATAAGAGGCGCACTCCAAAAGGCAAGTCAAAATCTGTTGTGATCTTTTCTCCTGGAAACTGTCAAATACAATGAAATATGAGATCAAATGATCAGTTTTCCTTGGATGGTAAAAAAACCCCACAGAATATGCGAAGAAAATGTACAAATTAGGTACTATAATAGAATATGGATAAACATGTACTTACAGGGCTTTGTGAAGCCTTGACTAGAAATAACCTACTCATAAGGTCAGAGGTCATCTGAGTACATAACACCCTAGGAGAAATAAAAGATAAACATTTTCATTCAGATAGAACTTTTGAATCCTTACTTTGTTGCTAGACAAAATGCTGCATTTGAATAGAACATAGTTTGAATAATCGACACATCTACAATTAAATCAGTATATGATTGTGCAACATTGTGTACTGTAGTTCTAAATAACCTTGGAAGATGCAAAGTAAATATTTATATTATAATACATGATGGTATGTTGGGTATGTTTAAGGTTCAAAACTTATACATATTTCTAAAAAAGGATCATCAAACCATCCCCACTTTGTCCATTATCTTAAAGATTAGTTGATTTAACAGGATTGTTAAACTGAGTATACTAATTTGAATGACCACTGAACAAAAAAAGATCAATTTCAATTGATAATAAAGTTGTCTATTTTATTTGAACCGTAGGAGCCAAAGTTGCATGGAAGAATTAACTGCTCTATAATTCAAAGAGTCTTATTGCATGATAATCATCATTTTGATATTTCATAACAGGGAGACAATATTTCATCTTCACTTTAATAAGAAAAAATATCAAATATACAATTTTACAAGCTATTTTTTGAAAGATCACAACTTTGAAAAATGAGTTGTTGCCAACAAATAAATTTCTTGCTAACCAAACATTGATTTAGGAATCTTTAGGCAAAAAAATAAGGTGATAAAGGTCTATTGCAAATGTGATAAGCTTCAAAACAAGGTACAATCCTTATCAAGTACTAACAACATTGCTCAAAAGACAAATCCATGATGGAAGTAAACACTTAAAATTTCATTTGGGGAATCAAAGCTCAACATAATTCTAACTTTGGTCCTCAGTCAATTTCATGAATGTTTAGAACCATAGAATAACACAATGAATTTAATGATGTTAATCAGGTATTCATGTTGTTATATCTTGGGCCCAATACCTTAATTTGACTGCGGATGTTTTCATCATAAGATATGATATTTATTATAAAATAAAGATGAAATACATTTTTTTTGTGTTATCACACAGATACTTTGAAACTTTAAATTGGAAAAGTTCATTTTAATATTTTGATTCTCAAGTGGAAGATAAGAAAATAAATCACATTCTGATTTCCTAGCACTATGAATGTAATGTACAGGTTTAACAATTTCATCAGTGATTTTTGCACTAAATCTTTATCATGCTTTTTAACCACCAATAAATGATGAGAAAAATATGGATATATTTGGATTATCAAAAGTAAAATACTCATGTTTACAAAGAGAAAACATGTCACACCCTATTATATCTAGTATGAAAACCATTAAATGATATTCAAAGGAATAAATAACTTTATCCCAAATAGTTTAAAATAAACTGTGTTTTTTTAAGAAAGGCTGATGCTTTCTCTCACAAATAACATTAAAGTAGAAATCAACTCACTTATTTTTGTAGAGAATACAACCAGCTAGTAACCATGGTTTCCGTTTTAACCATTGCAGAAGGTGGGAACACTTGAGAAAAATCCATCCACATTTCTAAAAATAAAACAATATGAAAATATTCAAAAGATAATGATACAGTCCAACCGCGTTCATCACGCTTTCATTTTACTTAAACAACTTTATTAACTAACTGGCCATGTACATTGTATCTGGTATTTCAATCAGATACATATGAAGGTGTGTTGTGGTTCAGTGGATTAGTCTCCAGATTTTGAAACAGAGGCCCGTATTCAGAAGTCAGGTTTAACTTAGACCATGGTCTGTGTGCTAAAATAATGGGAAGCCAAAAATGTTAAAATTTTTATTTACTTGTATGTTTCTTATGTTTACATGTGCTCTTTCCTGATTCATCGATGGTGAAGACAATCATCTATTCATACCTCCTAGACAATTATGAATGATTTGAGAACCAAATGAGCTGAAATATGATATCTCTACCATTAGTGATTAAATGTAACAATTGGCTATCCATACTTAATCCACAACTTTAAACCCGAGTTTAAGTTAAACCCGACTTCAGAATATGGGCCATAGGGACATGGGTTCGAATCCCAGTCATGGCATATTTTCCTTCAGAAGGAAATCGATCAACATTGCGCTGCATTAGACCCAAGTGAGGTGATTTGGTACCTGGTAGGATTTCCTTAGCGCCTACATGATGGCTCAGCTACACCCGGGGTGATAATATGATACCAAGTATTAAGCATAGTATGCATAGAGTAACTGCGCTAAAATGAATGGAACATATTATTATATCATCATAGATAAAATGTAATGAAGGAAAAGGGGAAAAAGATGATGATGAATAGAATGAAGAGAATGACAGCGATAAAGAAGAGAATAGGAAAAAGAGAAGATGAAGAGAAGAAGGAAAAAGAACAGCTAAACATGAATTGATATCAAGATTCTAACCTTGGGTAGTTCTATAGTCGGTACTGCATGGAAGATCATCTTCATGTTGCTTCCATGGTGACGTATGAATGGCAAGTAACAATTCCATATTGATGACATCTGGGAAGAGAATGTCTCCCTGTTGCCATGACAGTGCTATCCAAATTGAAAAAAATATATACCTAGATGATAATTATAACTTACAGATATCATATCCGATATCGTCTAATTACCATCATCATGATTACCATTGCCAACCTCCCCCCCATCAATTACCATCAACAACTTTTTGATCACCATTGCTAATATCTTCCTCTGCCTCACCCCAAATCATCACCTACTATTCTTTATCATTATTTTCACCACAATGACCATCAATATCATCTCTATTATAATATCACAATACAAATATCAGACCAATACAATCATGCAGATCTCACTGTTACCTTTAAGAGTCTTGTAAGAGAACCATGGTACATGCAGAACAAGTCGTAAAGGTTTTTAACCATTGCTATGGCAACTGTATCTGATAGCTTAGGATCATGTGCCAAGGCCTGAAACAAGAAAGTAAAGCGAACAAGCATGTTAGAGAGAGAGAGAAGGAGAAAGAGAGAGGGGGTGGGGGACAATGGCAGTTTCTTGATCAATATGATTTACTGAGCAATAAAAAGTAAATGAATGATGACTTAAAAACAAACATATACATGAAAGAATACAAATAAAATGAAATTGATAAATGACCAAATGTATTTTCTGGAATTTCAAAAACAAAGAAAGCAAATAATCATTATGTCAAAAACATGTAGATCTGTGTATAAGACCTAGAAACAGGTCTCCAATTTTACCAAAATCTTTCACTCATCTGCAACATTAATCTCACAATCATTTAAATATGATCTCGTACAAAGAGATATACCTTCCCTCTCTCTAAACCAATTAAAACATAATATTCATTGACAAGCAAATGTGTACACATATTTCTAAAACATACTAGCAAATTCTGATCATAATAATAGCTGCATCATAGAATGTTCAACTCACCAGAGTAAAATTTCCTTCATGCTTTGTTGTGACTTTCATCTTCCTGAGTTTGAAGATACGAGGCTCTGATGAACACAAGATCTTCAAAAAGTTGACCATCCCCATTAGTTGTCCGCACAGCAAACATTGGGTGTCGATTGGAAACTATAAAAGGTCAATTTTAGACAATTATTCATTATTTGAAGAAAATCATGATTGGTGAAAACATATTTCTTTTTTATGTTCTAACTAATATGAATAAATAAAACTTGATGTAGCTGAAGCTATCATCAACAGGATTATTACATATTTGGGAAAAAATGCTTGAAAGTTTTTTGTTCTTTTCTATCAATAAACTAGATTTAAGGGTTGTAATTGGGAAAACACCTTTAAAAATGTATTGTAACTACATGTCAAGCAACTACATTAAACATCACAAGTTACATTTCTGTTGAGTGTCTTGGAATGTAAAGTCAACAAATTACAATTTTTTTTAAATAGAGGCAGAACTATACTGTACAAAAAGTCAATCATGTGACGGAAGGTCTGAAATCTTCAATTGTGTACTGTAGCACCACACAAGTCACAATGCCAAAATAACTGTAACAAGTATCATTCTACATACATCAAAAATTTTGATAAATGTCATAGAAGTCATAATGGTATCGCTGATATTTACATTTGGAGGATAAAAGTACGCTATGGCATCTTTCGGATCATCTTCTTCCCTCTGAATAACAGAGTGATCGTAGACAAAAAACACTCGATCTAAAGGTCTGCAATAAAAAAAGTGGAGGAAAAAAACACATCAATGACCCAAGTTTAGCTGCCGAGCCAATGCATGGTAGTTTAATATCCATGGATTTGTGTAATCAGCATGAATTCAATTGAAAGATAATTTTATCTTATAGTATAAATGTACACAGTAGCCACATGTGACCACAATCTAAGAGGCATAATCACAGAATGGCTAAGAATGACATACTTATGTAATATCTCGGTAGCAGTAAAATCATTTAAGTCTACGAGGGGAAGGTCATCCTAGACACCCTGAAAAAATATTTCTTGAAAAATACCAGATGAAATGAAAAAGGTATTGTTGAAGGTTTGAGAAAAATCTATCAATAATTAAGAAAATTAGAAGTATAATTTTTTGATTTGTGACATCATATATATGTGCTGCTGGCCCATATGTTATGTCATATAAAATGCATAAATTTTAAGTTTGTAATGGTTCCTGAGAACTATTAAATTTCTTCCAGGAATGTGTGTGAAATGCTTTGTCTGTTTACTCTGTTGATATACTGAAGGAACAATAAAAACTATTTTCACCTTTTAAAAAAAACAACATTTCATTGATTTTTCCATACATGACACATGGAGAAGCTGCTCGCATATGACATAACAGATCAAACAAAATTAAATTCTGATATCTTTTTAAATTATTGGTGGATTTTCCTCAAACATTCATCAATATTTTTTTGCTACTTTTACAATAAACTTTTTGTCAGGTTTAACTTCACCCTTTTATAACAAGTGGAGATGTTCCTCACAAACGGTACTACATGTACATGTGTACTGTATATTATATGAATGATGAGCTACATCTCTTATCTACATACTATCCACAATCAAATAATTTTCAAGTAAAGCTATAGCTGACATTTCTCAAATATACCAATGAAATGTGAGAAAAATAATGTAAGCAGGTCTATCATTCACTTGGGAAAAAAACAAAACATTTAGCACCAGGTTCAGAGGTAATGTGTGCAAGGGTTTACACATTGTATGGCCTTTCCACATGTAAATGTGGCTGCATTCAGAATTTTTTTATATCATTAGTTTTGGTAATCATTGTCACATATAAAGACCCCCCCAAAAAAAAAAATGAATAATACAGTCAAGAGCTGTGAGTTTCCATCAGATTAAGCACCAATTATTTCAATATTCCTCTGCAAATTATAAAAAAAAGATAGAAGACACATTAAAGGGGAAATTCACTCTAACAATATATAAGTTTCTTTGAAAGTTTAAAAAAAAAATATTGGTGAAGGTTTGATAAAAACGGTATATCAGTTATGATTTGTTTGTTTTTGTGACATCACAGATGAGCAGCTTCTCCATTATGTTGTGTAATACAAACTCCCTGAATCCCCATTTAAAAAAAAAAGTGATTTTATTTGCACAGGGAATATATGATTCGACTCATCATTTCAGAAATATATTTCTAATAATCATGTTCCATTCCAGAATTTGAATAATACGGAATGATGTCACAAATCAAAAACTTTAAATTCATTAAAATTGGACTCTCTTATTCTATTATAGATTTTCATCAACCCTTTACCAATATTTTCTAAAAATTTCTGTTTTTTATTCAACCTAAATCATTCTTATACTGAATTTAAAAAAAATTGTGTTTAAGGATGTTCCACAGTTAAAATTAAATCCATGTAATTTTCACCAAATTTTGCACTGAGTTAACTTTAGCACCGATTTTCAACCAATTGGAAGTTCTTGTCTTCTCAATAATTGCACATACAAAAGAATTTGGCATTTTTAGACCCCGCAAGATCACTATGTTAAACCTCTACTATAAACTCCGAATCCATGTAAATTTTACAGTATAGTTCAAAATTGCAAACTGAAGATGGAGAATTCATTCATATTGCTATTTGTTTGCCCTTATTACGCTAGCAGCATCTTTCTTTCTAATGGTGTGAAAGATTACATAAACATAATCTAAAAAAATCTACATTTTTATTTATTAAATCTGAGAAGTACAATAAATGCTGCACTTTATTTAAAATCCATGTCATTCTCACCAAAATTTGAAAGGCTAGTAAAGGAAGGTGTACTTAAGCGGTGTAAATGTTAAAAATAAGGGTTCATGTACTTGTTTTCAAACTAGTATTAGGACTTGTGTTGGAGCAAGTGTGATATTTATAGCACCAAAAATGCACCAAAGGCTTTGTATCTATGTGAGAAAAAAACTCTAAACCGATCTTCCATCTATTCGAACTCGAGATCATTCGTCATAATTTACAGCACTTTACAGTATTAAGAAATTGTAGTGGTATAAAAAAAAGCATTGGTCCATTTATTGCTTTTAGCTAATACAGCTTTTCAGTTCAGTTCAGTTTGGTTTATTTCATTTCAACTCAAATCAATTTTAACAGCAAAAGAAATCATTACAAAGATATAAATGAATATGCAAGTATATACAGTATGACAATGTAGCATATATAAGTAAATATATACAATAGACACGAAACAATATAATCATAATAATAATATTTACGATGAACTAGATAATCTGCAGACTATTCATGTTAAAGAGTTTTGCATATGATTTATTTTATTCATCTTTACTATTTAAATAAATGTTGAGGAAATGGAGGGATCCACTAAAAAGCAGGGCTTGTTGAGTGTGGATTCCTCAAAGAATAAGTTAAAAGACACGTTTGTAGGTATAAGTATAAATGCAAGAACGAGAAAAAAAAATCGTAAGAAAGCTATTGTGATGGATGGAGTACGGAAATGATGGATGAAAGTGAAAAGATAGATAACCGAGAAGAAAGACTGGTGCACCTGTGTGGATGAAAGAGAATGAAGGGGGGGGGGGGGGGGAATGAGGGTGATGGCAGATGAAAGGGAAGGACATAGAGGAAAGAAGAGAGAGAGAAAGAGAGAAGTTGGGTCCTGAGCGCTCAATTTGGACTTACTCTATAAGATTCGAGAATGTGCTTTTTTAGCTTGATTTTAAAACAGTTCAGACTAACGGAGTTAATGATGTCGTGACTGAGTGTATTCCAGTATTTAGGACCGTAAAAGGAAATTGTTTTTTGTGCGAGTTGAGTGCGGGTACGGGGAAGGTGAAAACGGAGTGATTGTCTTGTTGGGTAATTGTGAATGGCGTTATTTTTTGTAAACATGTTAATTAATATGTTTGGGAGTTCGTTTGAATTCAATTTGTACATAAATTGCCCTGTTTGAAAAAGAAATAGATCTGGAAGTTTTAAAATATTGGACTTGTAAAATAAATTGTTAGTATGAGAACGATGAGGAGCATTATGTATAATTCTTATAATGTTCTTTTGTAAGATGAGAATTTTGTCTGTAAGATATTTGTTGGCGTTACCCCATGTCATTATTCCATAATTCAGATAGGGAAGTATTAGGGAGGAATATAGTGTAAAAAGTGTTGATTTTGGAAAAAAGTGTCTTATTTTATTCATTATACCAATGTTCCTTGATATAGTTTTGGATATATTTTGAATATGAATGTTCCATTTCAATTTATCGTCTATCATGAGGCCTAAAAATTTAGTAGAAGAGACCCTATTTAGAGCAGTATCGTCCAAAAGGATGTCTCCAAGTAGATTTTGCAAAGTGTTACTAAATAACATAAAGTTTGTCTTCAGGATGTTAAGGGATAATTTGTTTGCTTTAACCCATTCAACTACATGTCTCAGTTCACGATTTATAGTAGACAATAGTGTATTTTGGTTCGCATGGGAATAAAATAAGGTCGAATCGTCTGCAAATAAAATGAAAGATAGAACATCTGAGGATTTATAAAAGTCATTTATGTATATTATAAATAACAAGGGACCTAGTATACTACCCTGTGGAACTCCACAATTTATTGGTCGCAATGCAGAACTGTGATTATCTATTTGTACAAATTGTTTTCTATTCGATAAATAATTCCTGAACCATTCCAAGGCTTTCCCTCTAACACCATAGTGTGACAACTTTACTAATAGGATATCATGGTTAATTGTATCGAAAGCCTTGGAAAAGTCCAGGAATATTGCAATTGTATGTAAATGTTGATCAACGGCATGTGATAATGTATCGATGCATTTCAATACCGCTTGAGTTGTATTGTGATTTGCTCGAAAGCCAAACTGTGATTCGCAAAAAATATTATGTTTGTTTAAGAAGTCTGTTACTCTAATAAATACGATCCTTTCCAAAACTTTGGATAAGGATGGTAACAGTGATATTGGTCTGTAGTTTTTTGTTTCAGATGTGTCTCCTTTTTTGAATATCGGGATTACTTTCGCAATTTTAATGTTATTTGGTACAATGCCACTAGTGAGTGATAGGTTAAAAATGTGGGCCAGCGGAGTCGCTATTGTTAAGATTATGGATTTGAGGAGACAGTTATCAATTTCGTCGTGTCCTGAGCTTTTCTTTCCTTCTAACCTATTCACTATACCGATAATTTCCTCACGGTCAGTAGGGACAAAAAACAAAGAAGATTGGTTATTATTCCCCAGATAATTATCAAATTTACTGCCAGTTGTCGGAATATTTTCAGCAAGTTTTTCTCCAATTTGAGAGAAGTACGAGTTAAAAATCTCAGCTATCGCTTGAGGTTCTTCAATAAGCTCGTTAGTCTCTGATTTAATTTTGATAATATTTTGCGTTTTACTGTTTCTGTTTAATGTTCTGTTAATTATTTTCCACGTGTTTCTCATGTTATTTTTATTAAGCTCAAATTGCATTGCATAATAATGTTTTTTCGCTTGTCGTAGTAAATTGGTCAAAATATTTTTATATCGAGTGTATTTTTCACGAGTCTTATTATTTGGATTAGTTTTGTATTTATAAAACAGATTATTTTTCCGGTTTATCGATCTTAAGATAGATTTAGTCACCCATGGAGATCTAGGGTATTTTTTATAGTTATTCACTCGTTCTCTAAATGGTATACAAATATCAAATTTATCCTTTAAAATATCAATAAAATTATTGTAAGCCTCATTCACGTCTTCAGAATCATAAATTTGTTGCCAGTTAACTGTACTTAAATTTTCATTCAGGCGCTCTAAATTTCTGGCATTTAAACATCGAGTTTTTATTTTAGAATTACGACTTTCATCTCGTGTGTTTAAAAGAGTAGTTCTACAGAAAATAGGGTAATGGTCAGATATATCAGAAATAACGATTCCTGATTCTAAAGGCATATCTTGCATATTAGTAAAAATGTTATCAATTAATGTGGAAGATCGATCTGTTACTCTCGTAGGTTTAGTTATGGTAGGTAAAAAAGAAGCCGAAAGAATCATTTCAAGAAAATCGTGAGGAAATCCTTGAGAATTGGACTGCAACAAATTGGCATTGAAGTCACCCATTAAGAAACAGTGTTTATTTAGCTTTAACACATGATTCGATCTATCTTATCTGTGGTGGGCATGCAGATCATGTGAAAAATCAGCACATACCTACATGCAGATCTATATTAGGAACTGATCAATAACCTGTTGACTGTTCATCCATTGTGTGTTAACGAGCATAGCATACCGTATGCATACAATTGACAAAAACATAACTGTGGAACATCCTTAAATGGGGTAAAGAGAGATAAATTTGATTACTTTGATACTTGAACAAAGTTTCTTGTTAAACATCCAACATTGAGAAAGAAAAAGAACATGACTCATCATGAGGAAATGAGAAATTCAAATTGATTTTCAAAATCTGTATTGTATTTGTAATCAATTCGAATAATTTATATTTTATCATTAATATTGCTGTTACTGAGCTACCAAGTCTCACGCATTATGCGCGAGACTCAAGCATTTATTTTTGGACTCTTGTTCATCCCCTCAAATCTCTGTCTCACGCAACTATCACAGCCTATCCCCATATACACAATGTCGGTGATCTCACTCAGATTCACAGAAAATCTCACGCATAGCCATGATAGCTGGTCTTTGTCTGAACTTGGCATCTCTGCTGTTAGTGTACTGTAAAAGTGTTTAATTGTAAAAATAAATTCAGTAACTCCTTAACTTGTTTATATAATAACAAATGAAATGATTGCTTGTTCACCTTCGATCCATGGTTTGAAGGCAACAGGCAAAAAATCAAATTATTTTGCAGTGTGCCACTTGCCGCATCCCGTCTCCAACAGCTAGTCACAGTCACAGGCAAAGACAGAAGGCAAAGACAAGATCCCGAGTGAGCAGGTAGCTGGAAGGTCTTCACGCGTAAACTAGGCTTGAATGAAGGCCTACCTTGCGCTAAGCCTGAATTAGCTTAGGCAGCCCGGCCTCGCCTGGGCCCTGGCGTATGGTATGCGCTTCGCCTCGATCGAGTCAGTCAGTCAGTGCAGTGCCAGTGACTGGCAGTGTGATATGTGATGACTTCAGACTTGTTGTCTCTGTTTCACTGGTCGAAACTCACGATATTTATAGTTGATTCTCTCTTGAATTAAGAGAAGTGGTCCTGAAATGCTAACAAACAAGTAAAAAGTACTCGTAATGTATAGTTTTCTAACTTTTCCACCTCTAGTAGGCTCTAGTCTAACATGTAAAGAGCCAACTATGTACATGTAGTACAATGAGATTGAGAAATCACAGATCCGATCCGGATATATTTATCAGGTGACATGTCACGTGACGAAATGAATTTTATTTTCAAATCCACATCCACGACCACAACATGGCAAAAGAGGTGGAAAATTTCAATGGTTGTTATTGCCTAGTGAGCACCAATCCATTATATAAGGGAAGAACCTATATTGGTTACACAGTGGACCCAAAAAGGAGAGTTGGGCAACACAACAAAGGTTCCAAATTTGGAGGAGCGTACAGGACGAGTGGAAAGGGTCCGTGGTGAGTACGGTACGGCATGACGGGGATGCGCTGGCCCGGCCCCCCAGGCGCAGCTTGGCTACGCTGTGTAATGGGGCCGCACGTCTCCCTCAGAATCTGGGGCGGAATTCTGAAAACGTTCTTATCTTAATTTTGTTCTTATCTACGTCACGTTCTCCAATTAGTATTCTGACATTGTTCTTCTTATCTTTTTCTTTTCTTTTGTTCCCATCTTTTTCTTATTTTGCTTTCCATCCTACTCTAGTCCTAGTTGTAGTACGCTGAGTCAGTCACTTACTAGACGAGTGAGTGCGTAAATTTATAACTTGTGCATATAAAAGCGCGCTTTAGATAAGTGGTATTCTGAAAACGTTCTTATCTTTTGCCTTCCTTATCTGCTTATGACAATATTTAAGATAGCTAGAGTAAATTCTTCATTTTTATCCTTCCTCACTTTATCATTGATAATCATTCTATTTCTTTCTCTTTTTTGTTTCTTTTATTCATTTTTGTTTCTTCCTTTAATTTTTTTTACTTTCTTGTAAGTTCTTTTTTGTTCTGCTTGCTTTCTTTTGTTTACTCTTTCTTTCTTTAATTATTTTCTGCTCTTTTCCTTTCATTATTTTTATTTCTGCTTCATTCTACCTTTTTTTTACTTAGATCTATCTTCCTGTTGTATTTGTTCATTCCCTGCTTTATTTCCTTCTTTCATTCTTTCTTTCTATCTTTCTTTCTTTCTTTACTTTCTTTCTTTACTTTCTTTCTTTACTTTCTTTCTTTCTTTCTTTACTTTCTTTATTTTGTGCATGTGTCTCAAAACAATAATCAGCCATTGCGTATAAAATGCCTATTTCGCACAATGCGCCAGAAAAAGTGTACAAGCAGCGTACATAAGGATTGGTTAAACTGCCAATATAAAGGGCATTTTGATTGGGTAATATCTTAAAACGGGGCAGTCCTTACAGAGATAACGCGTTAAGAAGATTTTCAGAATACCAATTTGCATTAGCGTCTTCTTATCTCAATGAGATAAGATATGGATGAGAACAAAGATAACAACTTTTTTAGAATACCACCCCTGGTCCCGATATAGCCTAGAGGACTCCGTGATATTTTTTATGATTTTGATATTGTCATTTCATCATGCAGCCTAGACAAGCATATGGGACTGTGCCTGGAGAAGATGATACACAAGAAGGGAATTCCCTTCATATTTAACATTTGAAATATCGATCCTATTTTGAGACTAAAATTTTATTAAAATTGCATACCTTAATATACCTAATGTGTATAAATGTATGACAATTCCCCCCCGAAAAAAAAGAAAAATGAGAGACCTGTTTCTTACCAGACTACTATAACTACTACTACTGCTGCTGGTGCTGCTGCTACTACTACTACTACTACTACTACTACTACTACTACTACTACTACTACTACTACTACTACTACTACCACCACCACCACCACCACCACCACCACTACTACTAATTCTACCACTTTTATTACTTTTACTACTACTACTAGTTCTGCTGCTGCTACATCACTACTTCTATAAAGTGATGATGAAAATACTATTTCAACTTGATTTACTTTCTTTCTTTTTTGTTTAGGGATATGGTACTGATCATATTTGGCTTTCCAAATGAAATAACAGCACTAAGAGTAAGTTAATGTGTCTCTTATATGTGATATGCAAAGGAGAGAGATGATGATGTCACTCACTTAATATTTCTTTTTTATTATATTGTATGAAATTATTTATATTTAATTATACATTTTCACAATTTTATTCATATTAGACATTAGTGTCTTTAGGGAGAGTCTTTAATTTACAGTAGAATATATCAGCAGCAATTCCAGTGTTCATAGAGGAATCAAACTCTGTTTCACACTATGATGAGAGAAAAAAAATCAATTTTCCATAGTATGGGGTTGAAAACAATACAATTTATGGGAAATAAATGTTCAATTAATGATGAGAATAACACAAGCTATGATATGGTACAAAAAGAAATAGTGAGTGGGTGACATTATCAGTTCCTATATTTGCGTACTTACCAAGATTTTTTTGGGTAAAATTTGTAAGATATTATGACATAACTTTCTTTAAAATAGGCCTAGTTTTTACATTAAAATTTCAGTGTTAAGCTTGTTTGATTTGTCTATACCAGGGAAAATGAGAGCAATTTTGCCAGAAATGCTTGAAAGAGCCCTGACAAATCCCTATTCACTGAAATGATGAACCTCATCTTATGTTCCAGATTTATGCAGTAGGTTTATAAAGTAGCCCTCAAAAACAAAAATGAATACATATCTACCTGTATGTATTCAACGTTTCGTTGGGTGAGCTTTCCAATTCCATAAAACAATATTCTCTAATATTGTAGGCCTACTGGTATATCATGAAACAATATACCTGTACTGACCGCACAGAATGTTATTGAACTATTGATGCACTAACAGAGACCCTGTTTATGTGGCAGTGATGTCAAATGAATTCAACAATGCATTACATACACATTGAAATAAAAGTTTTGACTTCACAATCCAAAAGATGTGAATGGGCTTACAGTTAGCGGATTAGCACTGTTTAATGGCTAACAACGTTTCTGTGTGGTTGGCACTGGATGTAAAGGAGTTAACAAATAAACATGAATGTTATGGACTCTTACAAAATGTATCTGTGTATCCATAGTTGATCTTACCAAATAGGAGACTAACTTGCAATCCTGAAATATAATGACCTTCAAATTTAAGGTTGATAGATTTTTATTATTTGCAGCAAATATACATTTAATATGGTCATTAGTTAGTGAAGGATGAAACATGTAATTACCCCCTTGACAGATTCGGTACTCTAAAAACTAATCTGTGTCGATCCTCAAGTGCAACTGGGATATCTAAAGTATCACAAGCTGGGTACCAATTTTTGTAAATTACCAAATTATTGTGTATTTTGAACAAAAATATACCATATCCTTTTAAAACCTTCAGTTTGAATGGGCATGGCAACATCCAACAAAGTCAAGACGACTGCGGCACATCTCTCGTAAGACCCATAAAGAGACAGCATTTCAGTACCGCTTCCGGGTTGTCTCCAACATGCTTCGTGTTGGACCCTGGTGTCGTCTTCCTCTCACAATTCAGTGGCTCATGCAAGAATACAAGCAAGACTTTGATGTCAGGCTGCAACCCCCAAGTCACATGCCCATATCGTACGGTCAGGTGACCAGTACAAAGGTAAAAAAAAGAAAAGTTAGATATGTATTACACCTAAATCTATTCCCCACTGCTATCTTTTCAGGTCTTATTTTATTTTATATTTTTTAAATTGATATTTTCCTTCTCTTGTGTTTCCCTTTTTTCTGCAATATTTAAATACTAGTAGTAACTTATTGCACAACTTTGTGTACTTTCTGTTGTCTCTTTGAGGCTCCTATGAATTATGAGATTTGTAAGGTTGAGATGATAGTCTCCCACGTACCTGTAATGTTCATCTTTAGTTATTCTCATTATTGGTAAAAATGAGCCAAAGCTGATCTAATAATTGGTTGGCCTTTGATAGGTCAATGATTCGTTTGAAGAAGAGTGTCTATGGGATGCTATAGGGTCACTCAGAGATGAATGTGGCAAACAATGTTTTACTAAAAACCTCAAATCTTACTGTAAATAGGCCAAGTGATCCCTCTCTACCCCTTTCTGTAACTTATTATCTATTCACTCCATATCTGTGTGGTTTTTATTTACTTGTTTAGATATTTTTAAATTTTATTTTATTCTGTGGATTAGTAACTTCCATCAGTCATGTTCAGGGTGCTACATAACTTTTTCTAAGCACTTGCCCAGTCGGGCAAGTATATTTTTAAATAGTTGGAATATTCTTGCCCAAAATCTATTTCACTTGCCCGAAAAAAAAATCATTTAAAAAAAGTTTAAAGTTCCCCAATTCGGGCAAGTAGTTTTGGTCTTTACTTCAAAATACTTGCCCGACTCTAACTTTTACTTGCCCCGGGCAATCGGGCAAGTGCTTATATAGCACCCTGCATGTTATTTATTCCCGGGCCCCTGCTCACAAGCCTATCTTCTATCAAGGGTCCTAGAACCAAATTTTTCATTACTTGTAACCTAATAAATATTTGTTTGTGTACTCAATATACATGTATTGTTAGAATATATGACTACCATTTGATGTTTTTCCTTTTCAATAAGTAAACCTTCTCCTGAACCCGATAATATATATATTTATACAACCCTCCATGTCTTTGTCTTTCTGTCTCTGTTTTTCTCTCTCTCTCTTCTCTCACTTCTGTCTAACTCATAATTTGCTTCTATTATTTAGGTCAGTGGCTATGGGAACCCAAGGCGGATGAAGAAAAGGAAAGGAAAGAAGGAAAAGAGCTCAGATTCTCAGGAGGTTCCTGATGAAGACGATGATGTAGTAGCAATCCCTTCAAGTCAGACTGCTGGCAAACGATGCATTATTTGTGGAAAGAGATTTATGGTGAATATCTATGTTTTCATGAGTATAAAAGATGATAGATGTAATTACTAGTCTTGAGGACCTGACATTTGCTCTCGCAACAATCGCTACTATTTTGATTGTCAATAAAACAATAATTGGTAAATCCATGTATCACATTACAAATTTAACAAAGAATGTGTGCACATGACGTGAGCTTGCTTGACCCTCTGACCCCTACAATTTCTTTGACTCCAGTAATCTACACTTACGTAATCACACAAGGTTCTTCCATAGAAAGTTATTTCAAAAAGGGGAAATAATAGAAAACATAAATGTGTACAGGGAATAATTTTATTTCTCAGATTTGAATAGCATTTCTGGTTGTAAGAGAAAAGCTTTCAGCTATGTTCTGTACAGTCCTATGTAAAAAAATTGCCACACAAATGACATTTTTTGATGTCATAAAAAGTGTGTAGCAAATTGCAATGCATAAAGCAGGAAAGTTTAATATTCCCCTGAGTGTTGCATGTTTGGGCCAGGACAAAACAATGTAGATATTTTTGTTAATGTCTTTTGAGCCAGCTTTGAATGTAATTGGGCTTAAAAAATTTATTGTGATTGAAATACACCTGGTTCAGGTGGGATCTAGATTAATAAAAGAGTGAAGTTAAGGGTTAAATGTCAGAGAAAATAGCAATAGAGCTTCAAAGACAGTTAGAAGCATGGATGTATGATCGAATTAAGAACAAGTTGATATAATTGGATACATTGATCATACTGAGTTTTAGGGTTGCAAGGTTTATTTGGGTACTTGATTGTAACAAGCTGTGGTAGATGAGAGTATATGTTGCAATATAGATGATAATAAAATTACTGATTTTATTTGATTACTGATTTCTTTTTCTTAGTGCCTATTGTCATTGGTTGATTTAAATTAAAGCTAGTTTGAATTCTCAAACAAAGTCATCCATATTGTGCTGCAATCATCTCAAAGGAAATAAATGGGGACCTGGCAGGATTTCATTCCTTGAAATGTAGATCTGCTATGCTATTCCATGGTAACTACTAATGATGCTGCATTTACTGTAGAGTTCTTAGGGGTTTCTGATAAAGTAAGTAAAGCACTTTACATAAGCAAGTACAAATATAATTATGCAAGCCACTAATTTCCTTATATTCTAAGAAGGGATAATTGCCCCATACAATTTGTTCTTAATGTTTTCAGAGTTATGAGAGTTCAGTCGTGATATTTTTATACAAGGATCTTGTGGATACAAGGATGTTGTGTAGTCCTTGTGACCAATTTCCTTCTTAATTATCAAAGGTGTCTTTCTTTGTCACACAGGATGATGACACCATGCTGACTTGTCTTTACCCATCATGCAAAGCAGAGTATCACATGACCTGCCTTTCAAAGTGCTTCCTGAAACATGAGCCTGACCAACTCTTGCCAGTAGAGGGCTCCTGTCCATCCTGCAAGGAGACTGTCTTGTGGGGTGACCTGATTAGGAAGAAACAAGGCTGCTATGCAAACTTGGCAGAGGTGAGAAATAAAATTGGGGGATGGGGGCACTGTCATGTAAGATGGACACCACACTCATTTACAAAAGCACATAAAAAATGTTTTTTTTGTGACTGGGTGATGCATACATGCGTGTACAGGGAAAATGGTATAAAAATTGCCAAAATCAGGAAAAGTAGGATATTCTTTTCAACCTAGATACATGAAAAGGGTAGAGTTTACATTTAGGCATTGAGACATTGTCTAGGTTGGGGAGAATACGACAAATACTCTTCTGATATTCTGAGATGACAGGATTTTTCACTTGTTTAAATGTCCATGTACAAGTGTGGTGTCCACCCCTCTAATGACAGTTTCATCAAAGTATGGTGTTCAATACTAGTAATTTTATTGGAACAAATATTTCATATGTTTAACATACAAATAACAATTAATTAATAAACAATTAATTAATAAACAATACAATAACAAGGCATGTTAAGTTTTATCTCAAAGTGATTGGTTATTTCCTTCTTAAAACAAAATGAAGATTTTAAGATAATAAATGTTACAATGGCTTCCTAAGAATGGGATACCAGTACAGTCCTACCTCCGGACACCTTGGGACCAGCACCAATCCAGAAAAGGGATTTATCCGGACCTAGGAGAATCAATATTAAATACACGCAGCTGCTGCCTTGATCCCCGCAACGGCGGTAGCTTCACATTATCTATTTTTAGTGGGCATACAGATAATATTCACTGCAGTGTCAGTGCAAATTAGTCTGTATTTTACGGAAATAAAATCGAGCGATGGCCAAAATTGTTGGATAATTTACCTGCTAAAATGATTGAGGTATAAATCGAGCATACCTCGAAAGAAAGAGAATGACTCGATGAAACAAAGTTTTACAATTAGATCATTGCGGCGGGTATCGCAGCTTCGCAATGTCAGCCATTGTTATACTGACTGTAGGCTCAAACATGATAGATGGCGCTGTCCGTATTGAGGCCTAGTGTTAGCTAGTGAGACGTGTTGTTTTTCCTGGGGAACAAAAAAAGAATGTGATGAAATGTTTGCACTGCACCCTGATTTATTGGAAAATTATCCTACCTAAGTTCTTTCGGTGATTTGGGTGAGATATTTTCATGAAAAATAATGTTGTTTTAGGTAGACTATCTTGGAAAATATATAAAATCAAAGTTTGTGCATAGGATTGAATTTAGATTGCCACCTCATTTTCTCACACGTACTAGATTGAATTGAAAAAAATAAATCTCGAAAAGAGAGAGATCCGGATAAGAGAGGTCGGACGGTAATATTTGATGAATTAGGATCTTTGAGCCAATGTGGTGGTGCTATATTGGCCTGAACGAGTGCAAGATATCTGGTATCCCATGATACTAAGAAAACCATCTGATATGACAATTATTATTTTTTATGATCATTATTTGCAAGACCATGCAATATGCATGGTTTACTGTAAGCCTTTGTGGAATTTATCAGATTTTATTGCTTCACTTGGTCTAATGATAAGATTAACTGTTTATGAACCAAATATTCATTTAAAAGATAAGAAGACCACACAGAAAGTAGACCAATTAGATTAAATGAGTATAAGACTCATTTGGTATAAGACCAAGTATAAGGTAAACCAAGTTGATAGAAGACCAAATGGGTTTAGTCAATGCAGCCATAGAGGTCGTTCTCATTGCGCTTCCTAAAACTAGTTTACTGGAAACCGGTTCAGGAAAACAGTTTGGAAAACCACTTTGCTTGCGTTCCCAATTGATCATACAAATGTGGTTTTCAAAATCATTTCATTTAAAGCGATCTTGTTGCAATGGAAATGCTCTTAGTGGGGTGACACGTTTCGCGCGAAATTCGAAACAGTGGTGTAGGCATTCTACACCTGTCGTGTGGAGTAGCGGGCTTGAAATGTGCGAAGATCGCTTCACTAAGAACGGTTGTGTCCTCACTTGTACTAAAACTAGTTTACCGAGGTTGAGCGATCTTGAAAACTACATCGCAAGGTGGTTTTCTGAACTGGTATGGAAAATCGCTTCCAAGACCGCTTCGACCGTTCTCACTACACCATTAAACTAGTTTCCAGTAAACTAGTTTTAGGAACGTAGTGAGAACGGTGTCATAGAGAAGTAGAACAACTGCTTTTATACCAAGTTAATATTAACCTATTTGTTATCCATTCATGACAGATATCAGAAGAGGGTGAATCCGACCACTGGGCTGAAGAGCTTAGACCAACAGACACAGCATGAAACTGAAGAAAAATACACATGTGTCATTGGTCTGTGGGGACATGAGGCTCTTTTGCTCATTTACCTGCACTGCAGAGCCTTCAGTCATGCGTGGAGATGACGCCAGTGATGTATGGGGCCATTCAGTGATGCAAGAGTGCTGTAGAACTGCGTTTGTCTTTCTCTAACAATCTTCATTTATTTATGAACGGTTGTATTGATTTCCTGAACATGGCGGTACATTGGGTTTTCTGTTTTCATAGGCCTTGTTTGGCCTGTGCCACCATCATGACATTGTTGTGGCAAAAAAAGGCAGGGTAACATTCTTAACTCGGGTGTTATTGGATTGGAGCCCCATGAACTATTAGGCCTTAAAGGGGAAGTTCGCCCTGAAGAAAAGTTTTTGTAAAAATAGCATAAAAATAATTAAAAAATATTGGTGAACGTTTGAGAAAAATCCATGAAAGTTTAAGGAAGTTATAAGAATTTTATGTTTTGGATATGTGAGGTACGTCATAAACAAGCAGCTGCCCCTTACGTTATGTAATGTAAAATACATAAATTTCAATTTTTATGGTTCGTGATGACTTAGTTTTGTTTTCTTTTAATGGGTGTGAAATTATTTGTCGATTGATATGCTATAGGTACAGCAATAACCGTTTTCAATTTTCTGAAAAAATGACATTCAATTTAATTTTTTTACCATATAATACAGTGTATGTAGGAAGGCTGCTCACATGTGACATAAAAAAATCAAATAATTAAAGTTCTGTTATCTTTTTTATTCTTTGATGTATTTTTCTGAAACCTTCAGCAATATATCTTCATATTTTTTTGTCTCACCTGCGAAGCAGAGTGAGACTATAGGCGCCGCTTTTCCGACGGCGGCGGCGTCAACATCAAATCTTAACCTGAGGTTAAGTTTTTGAAATGACGTCATAACTTAGAAAGTATATGGACCTAGTTAATAAAACTTGGCCATAAGGTTAATCAAGTATTACTGAACATCCTATTAGAGTTTCATGTCACATGACCAAGGTCAAAGGTCATTTAGGGTCAATGAACTAAGACCATGTTGGAGGGATCAACATCGAAATCTTAACCTGAGGTTAAGTTTTTGAAATGTCATCATAACTTAGAAAATATATGGACCTAGTTCATGAAACTTGGACATAAGGTTAATCAAGTATCGCTGAACATCCTGCACGAGTTTCACGTCACATGACCAAGGTCAAAGGTCATTTAGGGTCAATGAGCTTTGGCCGAATTGCAGATATCTGTTGAATTCCCATCATAACTTTGAAAGTTTATGGATCTGATTCATGAAACTTGGACATAATAGTAATCAAGCATCACTGAACATTTTGTGCAAGTTTCAGGTCTCATGATTAAGGTCAAAGGTCATTTAGGGTCAATGAACTTTGGCCGAATTGGGGTATCTGTTGAATTACCATCATAACTTTGAAAGTTTATTGGTCTAGTTCATTAAACTTGGACATTATAGTAATCAAGTATCTCTGAACATCCTGTGCGCGTTTCAGGTCACATGACCAAGGTCAAAGGTCAATGAACTTTGGCCGAACTGGGTGTATCTGTTGAATTACCATCATGACTTTGAAAGTTTATGGATCTGATTCATGAAACTTGTACATAAGAGTAATCAAGTATCACTGAACATCCTGTGCGAGTTTCAGGTCACATGATCAAGGTCACAGGTCATGTAAGGTCAATGAACTTTGGCCATGTTGGGGTTTTTTGTTGAATAACCATCATATCTCTGTAAGTTTATTGGTCTAGTTCATAAAAAGTGGACATAAGAGTAACCATGTATCGCTGAACATCTTGTGCGAGTTAGAGTAGTATTCAAAGTCAGCACTGCTGCTATATTGAACCGCGTGATGCAGGTGAGACGGCCAGAGGCATTCCACTTGTTCTGCTATTTTTACAATAAACTTTTTTTTTTTACTTCCCCTTTAAATGATAAAAAGATCAGACATCGGATTGGCTGATTTTTTGCTGCTTTGGCAAAACATCACGATTTACAAATATTTTGTTGGTGTGCTGATGCGTAACTGATGCAATACATGTATGCTTGTTTTGTCCACAATAGTATGAAAAATTAGCATATCAAATATGAAAATTGAATAAAATAACATCAAAGATTTATGTATAAGCCTTATCACAGTTCTAACTTTGCATGAGCAGTAAAAGGTCGTTTGAAATAAACCAGCAAGGTGTTTTTCAAATTCGGTGACATAAGCATCTGTGATTTGATGATTATTCATATATTCCTTTTAACAAATTCTTTTCATCACATCCACTTAAGGGTAAACAATGTACTCACAATTATTAGTATTTGACAGTAACCCAAATATTAAATAGTCAATATGTCATAAGCAAACAATACCAGAAACAACTTCCAAACTTGACCACTGACTTACTATTCTGGTCACGTGGTCTTTGTTTCATTGAATTTGAACACCAGAGGATGTTAAGTTTGGAATGCTTTATATGCAACATCTTCATTTAAAAGTTTTAGTGCTTGCGGTAATGAAAAATAGGAAAGGTTACTTGGGAAAAGTTGATCATGAGCCGACTATGAACTGGCTTATTCTCGCTCTCTTATCTACCATTATTTTGAAGAAATTTATGGCTTCTTCCGGGGGCAGAAGGGAAATTGATTTGATTTATATACAATTAATGAGTGCCTGGAAATGGAAGAAATAGAAATCATGCATCTTCTAAATAGTGCAGATATGCAAAGATGATGGAATGAAAGCCATCAACATCACAAATTTACAAACACTCTATTACAGCATGTTTTAAAAAGTGGTCTGAAAGGCTGGCGATAAGTATCAAGGATGACTGATTTTATATCTATTTGCTTTAGTTTGAAAGCTGGATAAACAGAGCTTTGATGTCCATTTAAAATTGACTATGTTTTATGTGATTGACTATTCTTTATAAAAAAGGCAATGTAATTTGTTAATAAGACTCGGTCAAACTGAAAGAGGTAATTTCTATTCATCCCTTGTCAAACTATCAGATGTATCATCTCAAGAGTCTTAAAATAAGGGTTGTCTGGACATTGTTGCAATGTTATCACTGTGATTTCTGGGAGTTAAAGGACAAGTCCACCCCAACAAAAACTTGATTTGAATAAAAAGAGAAAAATTCAACAAGCATAACACTGAAAATTTCATCAAAATCGGATGTAAAATAAGAAAGTTATGACATTTCAAAATTTCGCTTCATTTCACAAAAACAGTTATATGAACGAGCCAGCTACATCCAAATGAGAGTCGATGATGTCATTCACTCACTATTTCTTTTGTTTTTTATTGTTTGAAATATGAAATATTTTGATTTTCTCGTCATTGTCATGTGAAATGAAGTTTCATTCCTCCCTGAACACGTGGAATTCCATTATCTAAACATTTTGTGCTTCAGGTAAGGAGGTCCTAATCGTCGAATTCATAAAAATTGAAATATTGTATAATTCAAACAATAAAAAACAAAAGAAATAGTGAGTGACATCATCAACTCATTTGGATGTAACTGGCTCGTTCAGATAACTATTTTGTTAAAAATAAGCGAAACTTTGAAATGTCATAACTTTCTTATTTTACATCCGATTTTGATGAAATCTTCAGCATTGTGCTTGTCTGATTTTTCTCTATTGATTCAAATCAACATTTTTCTGAGGTGGACTTGACCTTTAAGTTAGTTGGACTAGGGTCTGGGGCCTGTTTCACGTAGACGGCAACTACCATGGCTCAACAGCCAATCACAATCAAGGTTCCCATTGGAGTTGACAATGATATTACAGCAACCAAATTTGTTGCTTTTCAAAAACCTCTGTATAGTTAGAGGGTATACAAGAGTTTCCCAGGTAATTGATTTAGAAGTACAGTATGTACATGATTGGAGTGTAAGAACATCAATGTTCACTGTGCTTTTAATGCAGTCTCCTTGCAACAAACTGGACATACAGTTCTATTCTAGGTTTCTACATAAGAGTGCACTATATTCAATAAATTCAGTGAAGTATCTGAATGAACAGTCACAGATTCATATGAAAATGTGGTTCAAGAAAACATTTAATTTTGAATGTTTATATTTTCACTTGGAAGGATGAGAAATACTTAATAATTATTTCCTGGCTTTCACTGGCCTTTAAAACTGATAGTAGCATTTATACTGTAGCATTCTAATTACGACAAAGACAAAGTGGCTGTTTGACATGCTAAACCATTTGTTTTAGTGGTATGGAAGAATATTTGAGCTGTAGTGTACTGATACCTGATAGTTTGTTTGGGTTTTGTCAGTGAAACACTGATCTTTTTGTCCATATTAATTTTCTATTCTGTGTTCTTTTTTATTTTGTGCAGCTGATGATACATTTTTAGAAATACTTATCCTTTGACTTGATTATTTGTATATATTTTTGTCAGATGAAGGGAGAGGCAAAGAGAGACAGAAAAAAAGAGGCAATGGGGATAGAGACAGGGAGTCGGAGAAGGCAAGAGAGAGATTGAGAGAAAGACAGAGAGAGAGAGAGAGAAGGGGTGGGGGATGGAGAAAATTAAAGGGTTCTGGCATTCACTAATGGAAACGGTTTGATTTCGCCCTGGAATTGCATCTGTTTTAATCTACATGTACCGTGGTTCAATGAAGAGCTTTTATCATACCTGCAAAAATAAATGTTCTACATTTCATACAACAAAATACAAAATAAATATAGTGACATCAATTTACTCTCGCATTTGTATATATATTGCTTGTTTTGTGCACATATTTGTTCTGTAAAAAAAGTCAAACTTCAAAATATTGGAGTGGACATGACCTCTGAAAGATAGATTTGATGATGCACCGTTTCTTTTGTATTTAGAAAATTTCACTTTATGAAGATTTAAAAATTGAGTCGTTGATTTAATCACGATGTTACAATGACAATTCCACGTTTAGGGAGAAATCAAAGTAGGTTTCATATCATGATGGGAAAATAGTATAACATTTAATATGCTGTACATGTAGTTTCCATGACAAAACACAGAAAATACAGTAGTGAGTGGGCAGCATCATGTAAGCCCCATTTTATGAAATTGAGTGAAAACTTTTTTCTTTCATCTGAAATTCAGAAGATTTCAGCCTATTGGCTTGTGATTGGTTTACCTTTTTTTTCAATTAATTCAACTTGTTCGGATGGACATTAGTACATTTAATGATTTACCTACATGTATTTGCTGATAGTTGTTATTTTGAGAAAACAAGTGGAATGCATCTGGCCGTCTCACCTGCATCACGCGGTTCAATATAGCATCAGTGCTGACTTTGAAAACTACTGTTAACTTGCACAAGATGTTCAGTGATGTATGGTTACTTTTATGTCCACTTTTTATGAACTAGACCAATAAACTTACAGAGATATGATGGTTATTCAACAAAAAACCCAACATGGCCAAAGTTCATTGACCTTACATGACCTTTGACCTTGATCATGTGACCTGAAACTCGCACAGGATGTTCAGTGATACTTGATTACTCTTATGTACAAGTTTCATGAATCAGATCCATAAACTTTCAAAGTTATGATGGTAATTCAACAGATACACCCAATTCGGCCAAAGTTCATTGACCTTTGACCTTGGTCATGTGACCTGAAACTCAAACAGGATGTTCAGTGATACTTTATTACTCTAATGTCCAAGTTTAATGAACTAGACCAATAAACTTTCAAAGTTATGATGGTAATTCAACAGATACCCCCGATTCGGCCAAAGTTCATTGACCCTAAATGACCTTTGACCTTAATCATGAGACCTGAAACTTGCACAAAATTTTCAGTGATGCTTGATTACTATTATGTCCAAGTTTCATGAATCAGATCCATAAACTTTCAAAGTTATGATGGGAATTCAACAGATATCCCCAATTCGGCCAAAGTTCATTGACCCTAAATGACCTTTGACCTTGGTCATGTGACGTGAAACTCATGCAGGATGTTTAGTGATACTTGATTAACCTTATGTCCAAGTTTCATGAACTAGGTCCATATATTTTCTAAGTTATGATGACATTTCAAAAACTTAACCTCAGGTTAAGATTTTGATGTTGAATCCTCCAACATGGTCTAACTTCATTGACCCTAAATGACCTTTGACCTTGGTCATGTGACATGATACTCTACTAGGATGTTCAGTAATACTTGATTAACCTTATGGCCAAGTTTTATTAACTAGGTCCATATACTTTCTAAGTTATGACGTCATTTCAAAAACTTAACCTCAGGTTAAGATTTGATGTTGACGCCGTCGGAAAAGCGGCGCCTATAGTCTCACTTTGCTTCGCAGGTGAGACAAAAACCCGACTTTAACCTCAAATAACCAATCGAGAGTTTCAAACACGCTTCTGATTCATTGAAAATCAATTTGCATTTGATTTCAATTTGCAACTCTTTCTGCAAAGGAGTATCGACTCTGCAATTCTGCATAGAAGGTGTCTACAAACCAAGATAGTTTGAATATGAGGTACCAGTAGCTAATAGAGTGCAGATAATTTGGGCAAAGTTTCTGACAGAAATTTAGACTGAAACTTGGGAACTTATGAATTTGGATATCCAGATTCATAGCAACTCTGTACATTGAGCTCACCTCCCATTCCCTCATTACTAAAAAATGCAAAATCTACAGGAGATAATATAGGTAAATTTGTATTATAGATTATGCAATAGCTAATAAATTCATCTTTTATTCAAAAACCTTTGTCATTTTCAGTCAGAAGTCTGCATAACATTCACTGACTAGTTTCTTCATTATACTTCTTATTTGCTCAGCTCAAAATAACAAATTTCACCAGTACATGCAATAGCCATCCCTTTAAAAAGATTTATTGGCATGACCACAAAGTACACAACAAAAATCATCTGGTGAAAACTTGTCTAATTTCGAACAATCATTTTAATAAATGTTTATCTCCATGTTCATCTAAATACATTGCATCACATTTTTTTGTACACAGAGATAAGTATGCCCCAATCTAGAAACATGGCCCCAATAAAAGAACAAAATGGTTCCTTTCTACCCAGTTTTGACTCCTTTTTTCCTTGTTTCATAGCAATAAAGTATACTCAACCTTAATTGGAAGTATTGGGACAAGTTAAAAAAAAGGAGCTAATTTCTGGATACAGAGATAATAAGAGATTAACAATTTGATCTTATATTAAATCTTTCATAATTCTTCAATGTAAAATACTGAGTATATGTACACATTTTATGAATCAACTCCCTCAAAAGTAGAACTTCATGGTGGTGTTATGGTGTTATATTACCATGCAAAAAGGTTTTTGCATAGCCTCTTAATCTATTTCTTTTAAATTATTATATGGCATGTGTGTTTCAAATTCTGATTCATGCATCAAATCTAAACTTCATCGACTGAATCTCCATCTGAAATCGGTTCATCTCTTGAATTAACTGTTGAACTCTGGAATATGATGCTATCCTTTTGAAGTAATGATGGATGTAGGACATGGATGACTTGTTTTCAAGGTTGTTTAAAATCCTGTTCAACATCAAACTGAGTGCGATTCTTGGCAGCTTAAAGGCACAAACTACTCCAACGACTGACAGAACAAGCACAGCATTTTCTCAGTTGTCCATAGCTGGTTGGGACAACTGCAAGACAGTTTCTTCTGTTTTTCATCATCCAGGACAAGAGTTCCAATCACCTTTGGGGCCATGTGAATATGTGATGAGCGACTGATGTATAAATATCTCTAGCATTGATGTCAAAGGGGGGTGGCTCTGAATAAGGGTCTAATCTTCATCATCCTCTCCTTCTAGTCTCTTTAGAATGGGTCCTTTCACATCATTCCATTGTTTCTGTAAAGGATAAAAAAGGCAGAGGTAAGAGTCAGTGCAGGAAACAGAATATGACCCACATTATCACCTACTACCATGAGGGCAAAATATTACTTTTAACCCAAACTAGGCCGTGGTATTTGGGGATATCATAAGTCCACTTGAGATGGTTGTTATTTTTGTTTAATCTGCCAAGTTTATACAAATACATAAGGTATAACAATTCATAAGGCTGGTCAGGATAAATCTATGAAAGGTACATGTAGAGAGCCTATTTCCAATCGGGTAAAAAAAACCTCACTTTTTCTAATTGAAACGTTTACTCTCTTTCCAAAAGCAAAAATAATCGAGTAAAAGAGAGGAAGAAATAGCTAAGAGAAGATAGGAAAAGAATGAAGATGCAAATCGACTTGAAATAAACGAAATGACACATGGGTGGTCATGCAGGAATGATTTTTGAAAATGTAATACAATATTGGGTCCTGGGGTGGTATTCTCAACAATGTCTTTTCTCGCAATTTAATCTTTTTTCAGAGATATGAAAGAATTGTATTCTGGTGGATGTACTAACTATTGGCATCAACATTGTCTTTTGTTTCTTCTCTGTAGTGCATACAAGAATATGGTCTCCATGCAAAAAAAAAAAAAAATGGGGGGGGGGAGCTACTTATCACAACCTACTGACTAGATTTGAAACATTGGATAAGCTTGACATTGCAGTGGATGGGAATTTACTGGTGAATTTTTATCATTGAAGATTTTCAAGGGTGCTTCTAAGCATTTCAGGGGTGAAATTACCCCGAGCCCCCCTGTATTTTTCCCCTGGTGGTTTCATAATTTAAGCGCATAATCCCAATACAAGCAAAAGATGAGATTAAATTTATGACAGGGTATTGCAGTCATTCTTTTAGTACCTTATCCCGATACCAGGCCGACTTAATGTCAAGCTACTTAGATAGCATACAATATTACTTAGATTAATTTAGATGGTATTACTCATCATCCACACTTGTTCACTGCAACCTTCCTGCCTGTGGGGAATCTACAGGTAGGACTATGGTATGCCAATGCTGTACATAGCACACACTTTAAAAAAATCATTAAAATATCACTTTTGTGACCAAAATTACTAATTTCCATACAGTTGCGATTTATTTTTCATTAGTAATTGGGAATAATTTTTGTATTCACCAAATCGCTCAAAAACTTGAATTTGGGGCATATTTTTTTGTATGCCCTCTATTGATGGAAAGTGATATGCAAGAAAATTTTCTTTTTTCAATCTCTACTTTCAATTAAGAAAAAATAATTTAAAGAATCAAATTTACAGAAGAGCCAAGTTATATGATAAATTGCTGTATTGGAAACCGACAGTGTAAAAAAATCAAGCATTTGTCCCATAGAAAAAGAGAAAACAAGCCAATATTGCCACCCTTATTTTGCCACACATGGAGATGTAACTGAGAACAAGGTTATATCATAACCTTGTTCATTGAATGAGTGATCATCCATGACTTTTTTCAAACATTTATTTCAAGCCTCAAGTATGGTAGTGGATTGTATTACTGAACACTTTTCATAAATAAAATCACTGATGAGCTATTTTGACCAAATTTTATTATGTTTAAAACATTAAGACTTTGAAAATGTGTTTTTGACCATTCTTCATCATCTTTCTATTCAAGTTCCCTTGGGATGGATGTTGCAAAGTTTTGAGTGATGAAATTGATTTCTGACGCATTTGTCGGTAATACAAGGCCTGTCGGTAATACAATCACTCACTATACCAAGTAGTAAGGCCCTACATATTAATTCCTCTTTTTTCTCTCTTCTAAAAATCCTTCTCAGTTCCATCTCTCGTTGTAATCAAGCACATTAATATTTGCAGTCGTACAATGCCAGCTGTTTACCATCATCAAGATTTAATGTCCTTGGGTGGTATTCTGAGATCCATTTTATCTGAGATAAAATATTTTATCTCCGTTATAATCAGTGAGATGAAATACCCTTAAAATCACTCCGAATTGGTATTCTGAGAACAATCATATCTTCATTTTAATTTACAAGACACACCTACTTTTTAATCAATATCCAATTAGAAAGGTGTCACTCAACCAATTCAAATCCATTCCGCCAGGTGTGGCAAAGGGTTAAGGGGTGAGATTGCGTCAATTTATTGACTTCAAATACGCTTGCGTGTCTTTACAGAGATTTCTTTTTAACAAAAAGGACAATACTCTTAATCTTTTTTCGAAGTCTATATCTTTTCAAGCATCATTTCAAAGACAATGTTAGTCAAAACAAGTCTTATGAAATACTTTCTGATTGTACAGGAATTCTCAAATATATAATTTTTCATTTTCATGTCAACATGGATTTGGGGTTCATATTGGTGAAATCAATGTCGCGGAGATAACATAGCGGGCCCTACCCTCTTAAGTTTATTTTTTTCTTCAAAGACATTAAACTTGGGCGCAAGCACATCATCCGCATGCCATTGGATTGCAAATGCAATACCCAGGATCAGGAAGCTGTTCCTGATCGCAATACCGTACGAAGTGGGAATATAATGTAATTGAGAGATTTCATATGACATTTGCAAAGAAGTTCTGACGGTATATTAATTCTCTCAAAGTCGGCCGGTGCGAAACTGCATTAGCGCCTATGGTCCTGGATCTTGAGCTCCGCGGCAGTCGCGTAAGCTCCTAACGTAACTTGAGCACGGAGTTACCCGAGAGTTTAGGGAGGCGGAGATAAACGTGTCTGCTGGTTCTTACCCCTGTGTTGAGGTTATTGAACAACCCATCAGCGGTCCTGTCGAATACTCTCTCGAAGAAAAATGCTCCAACAAGGATTGTGAGTGCAAATGTTGAAGATCTCCTGAAGAGATTGTTGTAGACAGTCTTTGTTAGTGACATATTTTCAATAATAAACTTCAATGACCTTCAAATTATTGGATAAATTGTTAAATAAGAACGATACTTTGCTCACTTCTTCTCGTTGATCGACCGGCGAGTTATATTGCGTTGAAGGTCTATAAAGGTCAAAGAATAAAGTTAAAATATAGTTTTATCAACTTTTATGTAATTTTTTTGTTAATGATTATTTTTAATTTATAAAAATAATATATACCATAAATAATTTTTAATAACAAAGAAAGTACCAACATAAGTGAAATACAATAATTTATCACTGATAAATTTTTTAATGTCGTGCCCTCATGATCAATATCATTTTGCATTTGCGATATTTATCGAATTTAGAATTAGGGTGAATAGTGTCACAAATTCACGAAGCTTGCGCTTGTACTTTTCTAGATTAGCCAGATGTCTCATATTCCCAGTGTAGCTACGGAATTCCCAATTCATTGGGCCATTTGGCACAACAACTTGGATGATTTGAATAAAGAGCTGTCAAAAAAAGAGGTACAGTATTTTGAGTAGGGGGTTCTATATTTTGCAGACCGAGTCTTACTCTTAGCTGAGGCTGAGATGCTGTGGGTGGCAATTCCGGCATAGGGGCGGGGGCGGGGCCGGGCGGGGACTTTTGACGGTACGGGGGTCGGGGGGGGGGGTACTTGACCCCAAAATGGTAGGTAGGTAGGATGGGGGGTTGGGTGTCCGGACACGTAACAAAAATGAAGCCTTCTTTTTATGTCTTTGGATTAAACAAAAACTGCATTGATTAGCATGAATAGTGCTAATATTTGTTCTCTAGGCCCCTAGGGCCCTATATAATAATTTTGTCTAATTTTTGTGCTAAACATGATTTAAGACTAGAGTAGAGATACACGAGTGACGATACACAACCTGTCCGGACACCCACCCAGCAACTGGGTATATATACATGGTATATGTGCCGTGGGCGAGACAAAAACGGGGGCTCTGCTGTGGAGTGGGCTTATTGAGTTATTCTATTGTAAAAAGGAGGAACAGGCTTCGGAGCTACAATTATTTGTGAAAACAGGGAACTGGTCGCCTGTGGCTGTGTGTTAGTATTCAAACTAGTAATATAGTCTTTCAACAGTATTCAACATGTCCTTTCATTAATAAAACTATGCTTATTATCATGATGGTCATATTGATCTGCATTAACATGATGATCATAATAAAAAATTAGATTGTGATCATGATCATGAGATTCACAGACAGATCACCTCATTGACATTTGTCCTCAAGACGAATTAAAATTCTAGTTACGATTCTGATTGCACCTGGCTTGAGTATTTCTGAGCTGAAATTGAAAACCGTGACTTCAACACAAAAGCGGTGTGAGCTAACACGATGATTGATGGTATGACCAAGGTTAAACATGTTAAAGGTCGTTTAGAGTCAACAAACTTTGGTAATTTTGGGGGTATTTAGTGGAATTGTCATACATATCACTTTAAAAGTTTATGGATCTAGTTCATGAAACTTGGACATAAGAGCAGCAATGTATCCCTGAATACCCTTAGCGTGTTTCAGGAACATGGTTAAGGTCAAAGGTCAATTAAAGATCATTGAACTCAGGCTGTGTTGGGAGTATGTGTTGAATTGGCATCATTACTTAAAAAGTTTATGGATCTAGCTTTTGAAACATCGACATAAGGGTAATCAAGTATGAATGATAATTGTTTTGCACATATCTTTAGGTCACATGATCAAAGTCAAAGGTCATTTTGGATCAATTGACATATATTTTGTTATCATAATAGTGTTTTCTGTGAATAGTTATTCATTAGCTGCACTCTCAATTATAAAGAATTTTGCATGCGAAGAGCACCGAAAAAAATTATGATTTTGTATGTGTGAAAGTTAATATTTCTATGTCAAGTTTAATGTTTTTTAAAAGTGCTTTTTGTGCTTCTTAAATTTGCATTGCATAATTTTGTTTTCAAGTTTTCAAAATTATTCGGGGCAAATAGCAGGGAATGGTTTGCCTTACAAATTTGAAAAGCATTTTTGATTATAAGAGAAGACCTCTCAACTAAGTAATGTACAGTCCTACATGTATGTAAAAATATTCTATACAAAAGACTTTACATAACAGTCTTTCAAAAATGTGAAGCAAATTGTGATGCGATACCAGGAAAATTATTCCCTGAGTAGATATGTGTTCCCCCATATTTTCATGGGGTGATTGCCACTTGTCCCCTTCATAATTGATCAAGGCCTCTGTCTCTTATAATTTCATACTCGTGCTTTCTGAAATAAGCAATTCTTAATTTCCACAATCAACACTACCCATTGTATTACTCTCTACATGTAGCTCTAACTTTAATTAAATGATGTCACAATGCAGACTTTGCTTCAATGCGCATGCACTCTTCCCCCCCCCCCCCTGGAAATTCTGTGTGATCCTTTCTTTAACAGTGCTTTTCATTGGATTAAATAGATGCAGAGTGGAGGAGCTGGAGATAACATGAAATGAGATAACACGCAGATAACAATGTTTTCAGAATACCTGCCGTCATGTTAGGGATGTGTTAACTTGCTTACTCTCCATGGAGCCAGGGATTGAACCTATATCATGTGTGCACAGGACGGGCAAAATTCCAAATTTCACCATGCCAAATTCTACTTTCTCTGTAAAATTTCTAGCCCTTAATCATGTAAATGTGCTAGAATTTCCTTTTCGACACTTATAAATTATTGACTTCATTTTTAAGCAAACATTCATTTAAAAAAATGAGAAATGTATTATGAGAAGACAGGAAAAAAGCTATAACACACATTATAGTGACCTTTGAAGTCGATTTTCTCTGAAATGGGCTTGCGCTGTCGTTTGAGAGATATGACGGTTCGCACGACCATCAACGATATGGACCAACCAAACTAGCAGACGAGAATTAGAAGCGAAAACCAAATGCATACTATTGACTCATGTCATGAGATATGTCTAGATCTACATGTAGGCCTACGGTACTTAAAGCAGTAAACAGTGGAGCATATATGGAGTGGAGAAAACATGTTCTGTGATAGGTCAAATGTAGTGAGTGTGAGTTTTTAATGCAGTATCTATGTTGAGAGCTTGAGATGGAATGAAGGGGTGAGATTATGATATGGAACATGCCACATGCACAGAAGTGATGAAATCAAATGTATAGCAGTCAGATACTACAAAATCAACTGTAACAGTGTTTCTACATGATCTCATCCTCTGCAGAATGATAAAGAAAAGAAAGACCCACGGGGTAGGACACCCCTCCATCTAGCTGTTACCCTGGGACATATAGAATGTGTTAGAGTCTTACTAAGATATGATGCAGATGTTACAATTGAAAACAAAGGAGGATGGACTGGTAAGTTTCTCAACGAAGAATATTAGATCCTAAAATATTGGAACAAAAAAGGGACAACATACTCTGAATAAAAGCAATCTCACTTCACTTTAAAATAATGACTTTTAAATTGACTTTGTCTCCTGGGCTATTAGTTACAATGCTAGAAGTCTCTTACAAATTGTCTCCAATTAGATTATAATTTCTCAGCAGTTTTTAGATATTGCTTATATAACAACATTTATTGAATTAGATGTGAAATCTACTGTGCAATAGCAGCAATAATTAAGTATGATTAGACATACCTTTGATATAATTCTCAGTCATGACATGTATTTTTTCAATGTTAATTGGCATTGTATACTGGAAGATACATGATTTATTTACAATTTTTCTTCGATATGAAATTATTAAGGAGAGATGATAAAAATGCTTATAACATTCTGCCTTGATATACCTATATATATGCTCAGTACATCTAAACCAGCAATGGATCCAGCTGGGTAAGATATAATACACTTTCAGAGGGTTGTATTGTCCAAACCATTATATCTATTATCCAGGAGCCGAGGGGGGGGGGGGGGCAGTCAAATATTTTGCTGTACACATCCAAGAACAAAAACCTGTTTAGAGGGGTATTTTTTAAGTTTTGGGCCACACATGCACTCTTTAAGGGTATAAAAAACACAGATTTTTAAGAAAAAAAGGTGGTTTTGAAAGACTGGTCAATGGTCAATCGCGGGGTCAAACGTATTTAGGGTATAGTTTTTTTCAAAGCTTTCTTTTTTTCAAGACTAGCCAAATGTGTTTAGGGTATGTTTTTTCCCCAAGTTTCTCCCTGGGGTCATATTCTGGCGACAACTTGATTAGGGGCCAAAATGTGTTTAATAAAGCCCGCGAAAAACTTGTTTAGGGGGTTATTTTGCAGCCATCGAAAAACTCATTTAGGGGGTGTTTGGAAATAATCTGGTCACGCATTTGTACAGCAATACATTACAATACACCCCCCCCCCCAGATTAGAACATTGATTCTTGTTTGCCAGTGTGCAATGTATGCAAATTTTCAAACTTTATTGCAAGACATACTACTGTACATTAACTTTAGCATCCTAATGGCTATTCTTATTTAGTATTGTTTGTTCATAAAACCATTTTTACCCTCAGTGATCCAGGAAGCCACGAGTACTGGGGATCCTGAACTTGTCCAGTTGATCCTCCAGCATAGAGATCATCAGCGAGCCACAGCTCGGATAGGAGGGATTCCTGAACTTCTAGAAAAGCTTAGACAAGCTCCAGATTTCTATGTTGAAATGCGATGGGAATTCACAAGTTGGGGTAAGATTAACTTACAGTATGTCTCCTTTGTAAGAAAAATAGGGTAGTCCCATTCAGGCCTATGGATCTTTGTGGTACTACAAACAATTAACATTTCAAAAAAAGAATCTTACAATGCATGGTTATACACTATCTATCAGAAAACCATAAAGAAAAAAATAGATAATTCACTTCCATAGAACCTGCAGACACTTTGTTTGGAAATGGGAAATGACTTTGTACATTAAGTAAGTATGAGCATTGAATTAAATGATTTCGCTGCTGTATTAGAAAACAATCTAATTGGTTTTATACCCTGTATAATTTTGAGATATAATTGTTGCATTGAATTACTGATATAATTATTTTTAATTGATTCATAGTTTTGCTGTAAACTATGTTGTACATGTAGATAATGAAAATGTCATCCTCTAAGTTAGTTTTTCAAACTATTTAGCAGTAATAAACATAATTTGGGAAATATGATAAGAATTGAAATGCATGTATTATTTCACAAACATTGTTGCCAAAAATAATATCTTTCATGCAAAATTTCATGTTGCTCCTTACATGGCGTAGAGGGGGGGGGGGATATTTTATCTTGGTATAGTGTTAAGACTCTGTGTACTAATTAAAACGATTAAATTTTTAAAGGGAAATCCAACCTTGGTCATAAAATGTTGTTTGGGAAAGAGAAAATAAATCAGAATGGGGAAAGTTTGAAAGAAATTGGACAAGCAATATGATAGTTGAGTAGAAGAAATAACCAGTTGTCTCACGATGTAGCAAACGTAGTAGGAAAGCGACGTTTCGTCTGCAAGCTGCTAGACTTCGTCAGGCAATGAGCAAAGACGCTGCTGCGCACGGGTTATATAGCGTCGCCACGAATTTGAGAAGTGCAAGTCCCGACAACAGGATAAGTATCTCAAGATTAGTTCAGAGGGTAAGGATATTTCCGTATGTGCCGATTCTAGCTCTCGGGTCGTCAATTTGTCTAAACGCAAACTGACTTCTGATGAGAGTGCGCTGCTCGCCAAGGGACTTAACTTTTCAGTAGCCCCGAAGCGTGTTCCCGCTACCGAGATTGTTGCGAAGGTGGAATCCTCCATCCGTTCGCTTGATGCCGAAACCATCGGCTCCGTAAGAAGAGAGATAAATGCTATCCTCTCCTCCGCCGAACCGCCTAAATCGAACATTACTCCCGGCATGCGCAAAGCCTTGAAATCGCTCAAGGAAGACGAGTCTATTATGATTTTGCCAGCAGACAAAGGCCGCGCCAGTGTTATTCTGGACACCGATGTCTACCGCGCCAAGATGTCCGAGTTAATCGAATCCGGCCCCTATCACGCTATCGGGAAGGACCCGACCGATCGCCTCTCCCGCAAGCTTTCCACTATTCTTCGCGGCTTTCACAAGAATGGTGACATCGATGATTCTACCTACCGTAAGCTAAAACCGTCGCAGAAGCAACCGCCCAGGATCTATGGACTGCATAAGATCCACAAAGCTGACATCCCGCTTCGTCCGATTGTGTCATGTGTGAGTTCGTTTGCTTACAACACGTCTAAGTATCTCGCTGATATTCTTGCTCCCTTAGTCGGTTCCAATGGGCATGCTGTCCATAACTCCGCGTCGTTTGTTGATTTCCTGCGCAGCGAAACCATACAGGAACATGAGGTCATGGTTTCATTTGATGTGGTATCATTGTTTACCAATGTACCCATCGACGCCGCATGCAAGGTCGCACTTAGCAGGCTCGAACGTGATGAGAGCCTACCCGAGCGCACACAGTTATCTCCGGCCCAGGTAACTGAGCTTTTGAGTTTTGTTTTGCAATCTACGTATTTCATGTTTGCCGGCAATTTCTACGAACAGCAAGAAGGAGCAGCCATGGGCAGCCCTGTTTCCGCGGTGATCGCTAACCTGTTCATGGAAGCTTTTGAGGAACGTGCGCTGAGTAGTTGCCCGCCCGACTGCGCCCCTAGAGTTTGGAAGCGATACGTAGATGACACGTTTATCATCACGCATAGATCCGCCGCCGATGACCTTTTGAGCCACATGAATTCGCAGCAGCCCTCCATCCGTTTTACCATGGAGATGGAGTGCAACGAGCGCATTGCCTTTCTAGACACTTTGGTGCACCGTGACACCAGCGGCCGACTGTACACCACCGTATACAGGAAGCCCTCACACACCGATCAGTACATTGCTTATGATTCGCATCACCCGAAGTCCGTTAAGCGCGGGGTAGTGAAGTGTCTTTACGACAGAGCTTCACGCATCGTTACTAAGCCCCATTGCACAGCTACAGAGAAGCAACACATCACCTCGGCTCTTATTTCTAACGGTTACCCGCGCTCCTTCGTTAACCGCGTCGCTAAGAAGAGCGCCCCGTCCGAACAGCTTGCGCAATTTAAATCCGCTATAGTAATCCCGTTTGTTGATGGTATCGCGCATCTTCTCCGCCGGCGCTTGGAGAGGCATGGCATCCGAGTTATATTTAAGTCCGACAGCATCCGCAGCCAGCTGGTCCGTCCGAAAGACCGCCCGATCCCCGACAGACGCGATGGGGTTGTTTATAAGATCCCTTGCTCGACCTGCGACAAAGTCTACATCGGTGAGACTGGTAGACCTGTGGGGGAACGCATGAAGGAACATCGCCGTGATGTTCGGCTTAGGCGCACCGATAGCTCTGCTGTTGCAGAACATGCTTGGGACTCCGATCATCCACCTAACTGGGATGAGGTCAGCTGCATCGCTAATGATAAGCATTGGTATACGCGGCGCATTAAGGAAGCGATCCAGATCCGTTTGCACCCGAGCAATATCAACAGGGACAGCGGCATTGAGATCCCTGATGAATGGTTACCTACCATCCGACGGCATACTGCATCCACGGTTCACAGCGCGCGGCGCCCGCACCAGCGGGTGCCTGACACCAGCGCGGACGCTGATTGGCCAGCGGCTTCGGCCAATCACAGCGCGGCTCACGCCCGAGTGGAGCCAGACAATAGCTCCCGACGCTATATAACCCGTGCGCAGCAGCGTCTTTGCTCATTGCCTGACGAAGTCTAGCAGCTTGCAGACGAAACGTCGCTTTCCTACTACGTTTGCTACATCGTGAGACAACTGGTTATTTCTTCTACTCAATCCTTCACCACGATGAACCTCTTCCACATCAATATGATAGTTATCGCTGCTCTAAAATTGAAATCCCTGAGACTATGTAAATTTTCAAATTTGCAACTGGGTAAGTAAATTATGTCAAGGGGCTAGGACAACTTTCCCATAGTCCATGTAATAATAATCAGGATTTTGTGGTTTTCTCCTAAGTACCTATTCCCCTAGGGCAGTAATCAAAATATAATGCAGATAGCATATCGTTTTATGTCCTCATGAATGAAAAATATAATTTGAAGTAAAACTTTTGAAAAAATGACATTTTAGCCATTTTATATGTTGGAGGAAGTGGAAGGGTAGTCCTAGTCTCACATGACTATAACATCACAAATGCAGCCAATTTGAAATTTATATGGGTATAGTGATTACTGATTTTTACAGCTTTTAAAAACTCATAAATTTCTTATAGTTTGTCCAATATTGTTCAAACTATCATGTATGAACTTTCTGATTTTTTCTTTTCCTTCTAAAAGTAAAAGTAACTTTTTATTTGGGTTGGATTCTCCTTTAACAACAAATATATTTTTGGTGTTGACAGTTCCTCTGATGTCTAGGATGTGTCCCAGTGATACTTATCGTGTGTGGAAGAGTGGTCCAAACGTTAGGATTGATACAACCCTCATTGGATTTGATAATATGAATTGGGTCAGAGGTAGCAGGAGTTATGTCTTCAAGAATGAAGGTGGGTAGCCACTTCTAGCTGTCTGTTCATTTCATTTCATTTCAATTATTTCACCTTCATGTGTAAAAATGATAAAAATGTATACTTACAATGTGTAAAATTAAATCAAGCATTGATACATAAGGTGTGGGCCCCTTAAAAGCTAAGAGCTTCTCACCAGGCGCCCACGCATAGCATAAAATATGTATGAATTAAGACAAATAACAAAGAGAAATGATTACATTGAACAAGAAGCAAAAGGCATAATAACAAAATAAAAATAGTTAAACAAACAACAAGAACATTTACAATAATTAATTTCAAGATTACAAAGAGACACCTCTTAAGGTAAATTGTTTATGCTTATGAATATGTAAATCTTTTAGTTTTCTTTCTGTTAAGAAACTGATTCAGGTGCTATACTCTTTAATGGCTGTACAATGTACATGTGCATAAATCGTTATTTTTTAAATGTTTAATGAATTTGTCTTAATTCTTAGAGTGTGTCGTATATGTTCCTAAACTTCCTATTGTAGATGGTTTTCTTTTACTTGATTTACCCTGTCAACGATATATTGTGTTTGTTTGTTATATTGTTTTGTTATATTACATTGTGCTATATAGGCCTACCTTTTTTGTAAACTAAGTTAAAGTGAATGATTTGAATACAGATGGCATACATTCATATATACATATCTTATTGACACTCTTTAAATGCCTTAGATTCCAATATTCTTTAATGATATTGTCATAGAAAATCATCGACTCAATATCCTTCAGACCTTTTTCTTGTTTGAGTCTCTGGTTTTGTTTATCACTGCAATAGTAGTAAGTGCTTAACAAGTTTAGTTTAAAGTCAGAGAATTTCTTATCAGTGCTGATATCATGGAAATGTGACAAGGAGACGAATGTATTGAAATTGTCCACTACCTCTCCAAGAGAGATGTTTATGGTGATGAAAACCTTCCACAGTTTGAAAGATTTTACCAGTTCTATCATTACATTCTGTCATAGACATTTTGTAAGAAATGTGAACATTTTGCTATTGATCCATTTGAACTTTAACATGAACACTAGTAGTAATATGAAAATTGAAATTCATGTATTAAATAAAAACGAAAACTGTGTTTCTAAAATAAATTCCATGCATGCAACTTGATAAGAAGATTTGATTTCCTTTGAAACAACAATTTTTACCAATTAGATTGCAAATTGAAATGTATGCATAACTTATTTTATTTCAACTTGATTTATTATTTAAGAAGTACTGGTACTTTTATACTTAGGATTTGTCAGTATTAAAATAAATTCCAAGTGGAATTTTAAGAGTTGGTGAAAGAAAAACAAGCCTGAGAGATAAATAGCTTAAATATACACAAGCCACCTTTGTCTCAAGGAAAGAATAATGGTTTTGATTCAAGTACCCCTTCAAGATTTCTTTGTGATGTTATTGAAGTAGACTTTCAGAACAGTCAAGGCAGTTTCTGTTTCCCACATAAGTGTTCTTAGTAGATAAAAATGCACAGAATTGTTGATGAGTTCTAGGAGGTTATTTTTCATCCACAGTGGTAATATGACAGAATAAGATTACATGTAGCTACACATGTACATGTATACATTGTAGTAGATGAAACTTGAGGGTGTGTAAATTCTTAATGCAATCTTGTCTGGGCTCTATTAGTATTCCTTTCCATAAATGTGTAAAATTGTTCCTGAAGCAGGTGATCAGGGATTAAAGGATCCCGTTTCAATTGAAAGTTGTTTTATAATCTGTTGAGTTGAAGGATAAAATTTCAATAAGGATCCCCCCCTGCACCTGCATCATACACATAATTAATGGTGAGAATGAAGTCAGTGCAAATTGTCTTGTGCACATCCATCTATTAACACTCCTGCTGTGAGCTCAGGAAAAATTTCCTCTATCATTACAAAAGACAAAACATGAAGCATTAGTTACCATGCAGTGTGCAGTGATGAAGATACTTCTCAAATGTTGCAGGAATATCATGTCTTAAATTTATAGAGGGCACATTTCTAATTAGTGCAGCACAAATGGAAAAAATATGAAAGAGCACAACTAATAATTTTCCAAGGCCAATGAGAGCGGCATTGAGTCTGCTCAATAGGGCATCCACAGGGATAGTGTTGGATTAATTTAAGTGCCTGTATGAAATACCGGTAGTTTGGTGTTGACCTTCAACCGTTCCTTTCATGCTTTTCTGCATTCAGATCGGAACCAGTTTGAGTTTATGGAGATAGACCATGATGCAAAGGTAGTTTACTCTGAGATGTTAGAACTTCAGGCACACCATGACGTATCTAGGATGCAGCCTTCAGAGAATGCTATAGCCCAAAGACTCACCTCACCAGTCTCTAATACTTACATAGATACAGAGAAAATAGAATTCACCAGGTATGCCACGTTTGTAATCTTCGATTCAATATAGAAATTAAGCTGTTGATGATACCTTGTACCTTGTAGTTCCATTCCCTGAAGTCCTCCACCAGGAAGGGTAACTCAGGGCTGACGAGAGTGGGAGTATTATTACTCTGTTTTGCTTTGTTGCTGGTTTTGCATGTTTAGTTTTGCTTTAAGTATGTCAGTGCTTTTGAAGGATACCATATCCGCTGTGAGATTATTCCAGTAATGATGGATGTGATATGTTTTTAAATTATTATTGTTCTTAGATATTAAGTAATTTGTGTGAGCATATATTTTACCTACGTTTGTAGAGTAATTTCCTGGTGAAAATACCATGATTAACTAATGGAGCATATATAGAACCAATTCTATTCATATTTTGTAAAGATAGAGATGAATGAACATAATGGGGTTTATTCTCATATCAATGGTTAAGATAAACAAGATTAACAAGGGCACTCTTTAATTGAAAGCTAGTTGCCATCTCATTCACATCGTACAAACAATTATCCCATGCTGAACAGTTTTCCCTAAAAATGATTATGTAAGAAGTATATCATAATATGAGGTTACAATAAATTTTAATTGATTATTTGGTACATTATCTTTGTCATATCAAAGAAGGAAAGTAAATTGAAGCATTTCATAGAACTGATGATGAATAACATTCTTGATTATGCTAGAGTTGAAACTTGGTTTAATTATTGAAATACTGCTCATAATATTTATGATTATTATAATTTTCAAAATAAGATAGAGGTTATGTATTGCTGTTTGTGTAGTTGATTATCATGTTAAAATGACATCTGAATTTTCTCATTTGCTTCAGTTAGCCTTATATGGGAACTGCTTGGTTCTATTATGAATTTACACCTGTTATTCTTTATCAATTTCATTCCAGAACAAAGGCTGGTATTTGGGGCTGGAGACATGACAAAGTTGAAACCATCAACGACTACGAATGTAAAGTATTCACCGCCAACAATGTACAACTCGTTACTAAAAACAGAACAGAACACCTAACAAAAGAAGACAAAGATAAAGTTAAAGGTATTATGATAATTTTATTTCTTTATTGTGGCTTAACTTTAATTACGGTGTGAGTTATGGTCTAATATAGAGTTGAGTTGACCTTAGTTTGTTTTAACACAGGTCTAAACTGAAACTACATGGTTGATATTCTCATAGTATTGATTAATTGACCCTAGCCTAATCACACATTTATTTCACGTCCATTTCCATCTCAATCATCAAGTACATTATGTTTTAATTGTGCTTTGAATTCAATATAAAAATGATAATATGAGGATAAAATTTTTTTTAATAAATTCTTAGTACATTATCTTTGTCATGAACTTTAATTGAATAAGGAAGTTCAAACTTAGCATTTCATAGAAGTATGGAGTAAAATCCTTGTTTTGGAATTGTTATGAGAATACGTCTATGTGTTTTTCAAATAGCATGGAGCCATGTTGTAGCCACACTTTTGTGCTGTTGTTGGGAAAAACATAATTTATGCCTTCAGTAAATTTCCATTTTCATTCATAACCCACTCTGCACTTGCAGAAAAAAAGTTCTTAATTTGAAGGTTTTCTTGTGAAATGTATTAGATTTTGCACAAAGTGCAATAGGAATGCTGCTAAACTTTGGCAAAACGAAGCAAGTTACTCATCATTCAAATTTGAGTTATCATTGTTTCTGAAACACCCTTTGTATGTTGCAAGTTCAGGTAAAATTTTGGGAAGAAATGATTGTTCTATGGAAAGATATTGAAGAAAATATGCTGTTAAATTGCATTGATGCCTATGTAAATAATGAACACACATTGCCCATTTACAACAATTCAAATCATACTTTTGTAACTTACTTCCTTTTGCCAAAGTATGGCAGCATGCATTAATGTGTCAGTTAAACTCAATCACTCAAAGTATATGTACATGAAGAACACAAATTAATTATGAGCTGTATTGAATATATAGATATGGATTAGACATGCCGAGCATAAGAGAATGTTATAAAATTCAAACAGGAACACAAAAGTAGTGAGGAAATTTTTTTTCATGGCAGAAGATGATTCTCTGATTTCCTTTGTGGCAGGGAATTTATTTCATAACATATCCTTGTTTTCTTCAATCCATCTCTTAGTTTATAAGTGCACTGTAAGGAACCTCCATATGCAGCTTATCCTGTAAACTGAAAAAATATTATGATAAGTTTTGAAGTCCTTCTTAGTGAATGAAATGATAGTCACCTACTACTACTTGTCAGATTAATTAAGAGATACTTGTACTTCACCCTTTTTACACAGGATTTTCTTAGCCCCGGACTATCGCTAACCCCATAGTATCCTTAACCCCGTACTATTTTTTTTTTCTTTTCACACATGCCAAATTGTTATTGCTAACCCCGGATATTCTTGCTTTTTACACACGAAACTCGCTAACCCCGGACTAGTGGTAGCTCATGCTTTAAATACATTTGTCGATCATTTGTAGTACAAGTACTTCACTCATACACTTTTTACACACGCTTAACCCCGTACTATAGCTGGGGCTAAAATTTGTCATTTTGTATTTTGGAACATATATAAATTGTAGGAGTAGACCATGTGGACATTCACCCTTATTGAAATGAATATTTCTGTTTTCATGAAAGTATTACATTATATATTTTCAGCTGATGGTCCTGCATTCTCCTCCCCTCTGCAATCATTACTAGGTGTAGTAGAGCAACAAGAACAGGAAGCAGGAGGTGCAGGGGTAAGTCAATTGTTGTCAGCATTTGGTAAACACTCTATCACACATCTATCTACTACTCAAAGCAGGAAACAGTAAAAAGAATGTATATTATTATTTTTTTCCCTATTAGTGTCGGTACTGCTTGGCTGCATCATATGACATTAATACTTAAACATTGATATTTTAAATTAATGCAGATTTGAATCCTTTATATGGAAGGGTTGGCTTGGTTCTTCCTTCTGATCTCGCCTGCTGTCTGCACGACCATGCTGATAATTGGCATGCACTTTCCTTACAGCATAAACTACAAACTTGAAAGAAAAATTATTCTTTAATTATGCAGGGATGTGTGAGTTCAGATTTTTAGCTGATTTCAGATTTTTTTGTTTTGATTTTCAGCTTATTTTTGGTTTTCCTCTGTACAAAAATATGGGAGCTCTTTCTATTTCATACTTTTCAACACTCTTCAGCTTTTTTCAGATCTTTTTATTTGTGACCCCTCACACCCCTGATTATGTATGAAAACATTTTCATTTTGGTCATCCAATTTCAGTTGAGATTTTGATCAATTATCAGTACAAATCTGAAAGAAATGAAATATTCTATATTTCATGATGAAAAACATATAGTGAGTGACATCATCAGCTCTTCCATTGGCATATCAATGTGTTGTGCAGATAAATATTTTGTCAAAAATGAGCGAACTGTAAGATGTCAATCTATTTGATTTTACGTCTGATTTTGATGCAATATGATTTTGCTTTTTATCAAAATTCTCTTTTTGTTAGGGTTATGGACTTGACCTTGGTGTCTATAAGTGTCTATCTAAAAGTCCAAAGATCTGATTGAAATTCCAACCCATAACCCTGAGATTAAGTGACTGAACTGCTACATAATGACACCTCCAATTTTTCTCCTTCACAGCTCAATGTAACCCAGTCTGGAACCCTCACCAACCCCACCGACATCAAACCAGAGGAATACTTCAATGAGAGGATCCCCCTTGAAGGCAGGGACGTCGGCCGGCCCAGGGAGGTTACCACCAAGGTGCAGAAGTTCCGGGCCACCCTGTGGCTATCAGAGAACCACCCCTTGTCCCTCCAGGAGCAGGTCCTGCCCATCATAGACCTGATGGCCATCAGTAATGCCCACTTTGCCAAGCTCAGGGATTTCATCACCCTGCAGCTACCTGCAGGATTTCCTGTCAAGATTGGTAAGGTTCTTGTTTTCATCTCTTAGGAGTGTTTTTGAAGACCAGGTAATGATGATTATATTGGTGTCAGCCAGTCTTGGCTTCGGAATTCTCACCTGTTGAAAGGCTATTTAAAAAAATAGTAACAAAAAAAGCACAGAAGGAAGTTAGTTTTAGTATTTCCAAATAGAATCTTCGCCAAAATGAAAAATTGGTTCATTTATTGTAATGGTTATTTGGGGTTTTTACCAGAGATGTCATAGTATTTCTGTTGTTGATGTCAATATTGCAAATTTAATGCAAAATCATGTTTCCCTGGTTTTTGTCTCACCTGCGAAGCAGAGTGAGACTATAGGCGCCGCTTTTCCGACGGCGGCGGCGGCGGCGTCAACATCAAATCTTAACCTGAGGTTAAGTTTTTGAAATGACATCATAACTTAGAAAGTATATGGACCTAGTTCATGAAACTTGGCCATAAGGTTAATCAAGTATTACTGAACATCCTATTAAAGTTTCATGTCACATGACCAAGGTCAAAGGTCATTTAGGGTCAATGAACTTAGACCATGTTGGAGGAATCAACATTGAAATTTTAACCTGAGGTTAAGTTTTTGAAATGTCATCATAACTTAGAAAATATATGGACCTAGTTCATGAAACTTGGACATAAGGTTAATCAAGTATCACTGAACATCCTGCATGAGTTTCACGTCACATGACCAAGGTCAAAGGTCATTTAGGGTCAATGAACTTTGGCCGAATTGGGGATATCTGTTGAATTCCCATCATAACTTTGAAAGTTTATGGATCTGATTCATGAAACTTGAACATAATAGTAATCAAGCATCACTGAACATTTTGTGCAAGTTTCAGGTCTCATGATTAAGGTCAAAGGTCATTTAGGGTCAATGAACTTTGGCCAAATCGAGGGTATCTGTTGAATTACCATCATAACTTTGAAAGTTTATTAGTCTAGTTCATTAAACTTGGACATATGAGTAATCAAATATCACTGAACATCCTGTGCGCATTTCAGGTCACATGACCAAGGTCAAAGGTCAATGAACTTTGGCCGAAGTGGGTGTATCAGTTGAATTACCATCAAAACTTTGAAAGTTTATGGATCTGATTCATGAAACTTGTACATAAGAGTAATCAAGTATCACTGAACATCCTGTGCGAGTTTCAGGTCACATGATCAAGGTCAAAGGTCATGTAAGGTCAATGAACTTTGGCCATGTTGGGTTTTTTGTTGAATAACCATCATATCTCTGTAAGTTTATTGGTCTAGTTCATAAAAAGTGGACATAAGAGTAACCATGTATCACTGAACATCTTGTGCAAGTTAGAGTAGTATTCAAAGTCAGCACTGCTGCTATATTGAACCGCGTGATGCAGGTGAGACGGCCAGAGGAATTCCACTTGTTTTTTTTGGGGGGGGTCACAATTTTGTCACCAATATCTTTATTTTTCCAGTCTGAAACTATTTCACTTGTGTTTAAATTTTGACATCATCCATATTTTTTTTTGTATTGACTTTATGATTTAATACATTCCAGAAAATACAACAATTAACTTGCACTTCATTCCATGTTTCTATATTACCCACAGAAATCCCCCTCTTCCATGTCATCAATGCATGTGTAACATTTGGAAACCTTTATGCCAAGAAGCAGCCTGTTACGGGTGTATCCAATGAGGTCATTGAGAGCTTGTCTGAGGAACCCCTACCAGCAGCAAGTGAGGATCTTCTTGAGGGTGAAGGAGCTTCTCCCAAACCACTTCCCCCTGCCACTATCTGTGTTGTTGATCCACATGTCTTTGATATACCAGGAGGTAAGTTTCTTAACCTCCATATCAGAACTCTGTTGCTTTGTACAAGCTAGTGTTCACTTTTGTACCTTAGAGTGGGTACCCAAAAGTTCAATATTATTTTTTTGTGATAATCAGCAATAGATTCTTAGAATAATATTAAAATTTAAATGAGAATCTTCTGAAATGACTTTGGAATACTATATGAGGCCTGGTTGTAAGGCTGACCTAAGAATTTGAGTGTGATGTGATATGAAAATAATGTAAACATTGTACCCATGTGCAAAAGGAATCCTACCTAATTTGCATTTTCCTAAAGAGGATTAATTTGTTATCTCTGAAGAGGAATTATGAACTAAGCTTCGATTGATTTTTCTTTTCATGAAAAGTAGATTGAAATCATAGCTATGTTAAAGAGGAAATGAGATCACACTTTTTAGTGATAGATGTCGATAGAGTCTGTTTCATGCATTTTTTTGTGCCTGTGCATGAGCACTTAGGCCACAAGATATTGCACCGCACCGTGACCAAACCTTGCATGCCAACTGCTTTTATCAAATTATTTTTGATATTCTGCAATAATTGTTCATGTATTTATCATTTGGGCAGGTTACTCAAAGTATAGATCTGGGGAGAGTCAGGTTAGGTATGGTGAGGATGAGCTCCTGCAGCTAGCCATACAACAGAGTCTTCTGGAGCAACAACAACAACAAACCAACAATCAAGACGAGGTCAGTAGTATTGTACACATGTACATTTGATAATGATAAAGCTCTGCATAACTTGTCCATTAGCTATGTCACTGGACAAATTGGTTCACGACAGCTGCAGCCAGGAATTTGTTCTGCTAGTTTTATTTTTCTACTGCCAAGTACCCTCCTGAAAACATGATTTTTTTTCTTCAGTTGCTCCACCTCTTAGGAATTCTTAGCCAATCTAACTTCATAATTGTAATAACTTTGAAACCTTTATATCTGAACTAAAGATCTGTCTTTTTTAGTAACATTGTGAATAATGTGTGACATACTGCGGGAGTCGGTACCTTTGAATGCTTTTCACGGATAAATAGCTCTATACAATTTCTTTTGTCATCATAACAAGAATCACAACAATGATGATGATGGTAGAGGTGGTGGTGATGATGATAATGCATGTTCTGATGATGGTGGCGGTGGTGGAGATGGTCAATCCAGAATTCCAGATGATGACTGGCTTGAATGACCTTTGACTTTTGTTATGCTCTGGTAATCATTAAAAAAAATCAAGTTCAGTTTCTCTTCTATATGAATATCTTTTTCTTTCATTTTGCAGGTTGGTTTTATTGATGCTCTAGGTGAAACAGAAAATCTACAGTCAATTGAAGACAAACTCTTAGAAAGGTACGTTTTCATTAAAATTAGAAAGAAATTGGAAAACATCCATTTGTATTCTCAAATATTATTACTCTTAGGACTTATGAAGTATTTATCAAACATTGGGGCACCTCTTCAATGAGATTATTTCTATGTTATTGTAATGAATACATTTTTTGAATGTATAAATATCAGAATATTGCGGGCAAATCTAATCTTAATTTGATGCTCCTTCCTCACAGGGCAATTCAAGAGAGCCTTCTTCTATCTCAAACGGACGAGAGCAACAATGCATCCGGGGACCAACCCTCATCAGTATCCCATGCCTCCTCGAATCATACTGGGGCTGCTGTCCAATCTCAGTTACCCCCGGGGGCTGCACTCCCACCCCAACCATCTCCAGGGGCCAACACCACCACCAAACCCCCCATCACTACCTCACCGCTACCAGCCCGTCCTGCTCCGATCGGTTGCGAGTTCTCTGCCAACAGGGATGATGAACTGAGACTGGCCTTGGAGCTGTCTGAGAGGGAGAGACTGGAGGCTGATAAGAGAAGGCAGGAGGAGGACGAAGAGTTGCAGAGGATACTCCAGCTATCCTTGACGGAGAAATGACATCCAAATGGTTGGAACGAACTATCTTCTCCCAATTGGATAAGGCTCAAGTGTTGTGATGGTGGATCCAGTTACTCATGATGGAATCCTCCCCCTCTGCTGTTGACAACTATATTCTTCTTTTCCTGTCCAAAGTGCTGCTTTAGACCCAGCTACATGTATCAGAAATTGAATTCAATGGGAAGATTTCCTTGGTGTCAAGTTTGATAAAAGAGAAATCAAATCAAGGCTTGTAATTTTTAAAGGTTACAAATTTGCTACATCGAAACAGCTCCCCCATATGCTATGTAATATAAATTCAGTCTATTGCCATATTATGAATGCTTTAATATTATTGATTTATTTTATTTCATATATGTGTGTATGAAGTGGGTATGGGTGTGCTTATGTATTTAAAGCACAGACAATTTGCTTTTAATTCTCAGAGAAAATTGCAATTGATTGAATTTACATTACATGACATATAGGGGAGTTACTCGAATGTAGCATCACAAAATTATTGTTTATTTCCTGTGATAGACTCATTAGGTTATTCCTTTAATCTTTGACGGATTGTGAGGTACTCTGTAACTTTTTCTAGTGCATAAATGATACCTGAAAGTTTTATATGAAATAGAAGTAACTGCTATCTAAAGAAAGAGGGCAGAGAAGTGTGTTGCAGCACCCTGTGACAAACTGAGCCTGTGCCTACTAGATGATTTTTATGGCATTTTGCAATTTAGACAACATTCTTACATGAATATTATGGTTAATGCTTGAGAACTTACCCTGTAAAGCTCAGGCAATTTTTTTCTGCCTAACTTTAAAGTTGCAAATTTCAATAATGATAACTGTGACTTAAACACAAAGTTTGATATGAAGGTCTTGAACAAAGTTACATTTTCTCTTTATTTTACTGATTATCTCTCAGATTCTTGAGAATGGACTAAACATTTTTAATAACCAATTTCGACACCCCTCAGAGATTCGTGTAAGTTTGTAAAGTAGGTAAATGCTGGATGTGAATATGCATTGCAAAGAATGAAGTCATTTTGTGCTTAGGTTTGTACATTTTAGTCAGTAATGCATGAAATGCATACACATTTTCATGCCTATAATAGGTGTATATTAAAACTGGTTATGTAGAAACAGTCATATAAGGTAAATATTGATGTAGATTATTCAAAATGTTTATTTATGAAACAGATTATTTTCATCTTAAAATATAGTTCATCAATTACAGTGGAAAGAGTGGGGGTTGCATAAACACTAATTATGGAAACAACTTATTGCAGGACTTCTCTATTTCTTTCATCTTTCCCTGCTAAACTCAATTTTACAGTACTTAATGTTGATTACCTTGTAAATACAAGAATGCGTTTTAAAATCTATTGAACCAAATCTACATATCTTGAAAGAAAAAAAAAGGATTAATTACCGGTAAGCAAATATACAGAAAATTATCTAACCCCTAAATTTACGATGGTCAATATCATTACGACATATCCATAATGTTAAACATAGCCAATTTCATTGTAAATTTGTATGTTTTGGGGCACAGGATATTCAATATTGCAAGTAGGTTTCTCTTTCGGTAGTTTCTATTTATATCACTTCTATCTGTATATTGTTGTATTGGCTGTAACATAATGTGCATTAATAATGCTCTTCTATTAAAGCTGATTTCACTTTATTCAGTTCATACTTTTATTTCATATATGAGATAATTCAGTTGAAAATGCAGTATGGTTTGTTTGATTTTTAATTAAAGATACAATATTCTTATTTAGACTAATTTTTCTTGCATTAAATACTGAGATTTTGTTTGAACTCGGCCTGTGAATATTTTAACAAATAGCTGTTGAAAAGGCAGTGATTCAGATAATTCAGATATGTTGTGCTGTTTTGCCAATTAATTAGCGATCCCCAATTTAATGACTTAAATGACATTGATTTGCTGCAAAATTCTACAGAAGAGCCTCATATTGCAAGGAAAATATGATATGAACTGTACACCACTTTTATCAAGTTATATTCCAAGTAACTGTAGAAGAAATATATGAATAGTGCATGATCTTGAAACTTGGCTATAAATATGGTTATCCAATTGATGTTTAAGGGGCCCGTTGCATAAAACATTTTACCTGAGAAAACTCAGGTTTTACCAGAGTTTTTGCTATGTGTTAAAGTCAATGGCAGAAATCAGATTAACCTTAGTTTTCAGTTTTTAACCAGAGTTTTCTCAGGTAAAAAGTTATATGCAACAGGCCCAAGAAGGTATCACTAACAAGGTCAAAGGTCGCAAAATGACTTATTCACGTGGTATTGGAAAGCTGTTTTCTATATTAAGTGAAGATGTATGCATTTGGGGGTCAGGATAATGTGAACGAATTTGTGGATTAAGCCCCTGCTCCACTATGCTGATTGACAGCCCTTAAGATAGGGCAGGATCGGGTAAAAATGGACCATTTTTCGGGAGTCAGTGAAAAATAATTGCAGTGATATAACTTTTGCAAATGAACAGGGGATCAATTATGTCCACGTGCCTCTGTTAGTTAGCCAGGAAAGACCTGATTACACTCATAATGCTTTTCCCGCTTGGGCGTTTTCTGATGCAGGAAGATTGGCATGAAATTTTGAACATGTTCAGAACGTTTATCCGATCTGAATGTCAATCCCACTGTCACCGTATTCACAACATTGTAACTACGCTGCTCCTGATTTCAACCGATTCCTATTCTGCTCTCTGCCTATCTAATGATCGGGATGGATCGGGGGTTTCAAATCGTGATAGTGGAATGGCCCCTTTACAGGGTAAAATATGTAAGAAATTATTTATATACATGAAAATGGTTCCTTCATGTGAGAAACGGAAGAAACAATCTGAATGAAATCCAAATTTCACTCATATACCTTACATATGTTCAGGTGTGATGATAAATAAACTGATAGATTATTAAAGGTTATGAAAATGTTTCAGAAATCATCCCGGTGGGGTCACTCAATATGACTTGGGGACCGCATGACCGTTACCAAAATCGCGGGAAAAGGGGTCAATTTCACGGAACGTCCGCGGACAGAACACTCCTCGAAGTAGTGAAAATAGGGGTGCTCACCGTCCTCGATCTGATGGAAATAGGGGTCAGGAAAAAGGGGAGAACGATCACGGGAAGTAAAATCCGTCGCCGAGTCACCAGCCGCAGAGGGCGCGCTCATCATGCTCTGTATCTTTATGTGGACAACTCTACATTTATTTTTACAAAGAATTCTACTTTTCTTATTTTTCAAGAAAAATAAAGTTCTTTTGGATTATTGTATCAGTATGACATGGCTCTTGGTCATCTTTAAGGACTGAGCACTCTGACGCCTGTGTTGCAATTTCCTCTAATGAGGAAAGGGTATAAATGCCCTGTCCTTGAAATATGGTAAATAGGGGTAAGTTTGCGAAATGGGCAAAAGTGTCCTTACAATCTTATAATTAGGGGTGTTTCAAGGTACCATTTTACCGCAATTTTGTCCTTGTTTTGCGTGAAAATAGGGGGGTAAATTTTACAAAATATCCTTGAAATTGACTGCAATAGGGGGTTACTTGCATTTGTGGTAACGGTCATATGCGTCTTCCTCTGCTGGTGAGTGACCCCACCAGGGAAATCATACTTGCAGCAGAATTTATATACTATATTCTGTGCTCAGTAATTACACACAGTTGAGAATCCATCTAGATGTTTATATTGAGACTTATGAACTGTAATAAATGAAGCCGATTCAGAATGTCTGGCTGAGTTACAATCCGTTCCCTTTTACATGTGTATCTGATGGTTCTAATCATTTTGTCATGAAAAACCAACATGTGTGAAGTACATGTACTTCAGCCCAACATTATGATAGTATTCATGTAAACCAACCCTTGTAACAGTAATTATTATGTACATGTACACCTTTTTGATGATTGTGCTTAGTTCATAGTTCCCTAAGTGTAATTTTACCGATGTATTGATTCTTTGTGCAAGAGAGTTTCATTGAACTTTGTCCTATGACAAATGTTACATTATCAAACTTTAGCATTGCAACAATTTGCTTAGCAAATGAAAAAATTACATGTTATTTATGTTTTTTTAAAGAAATAAAATAACTTACAAAGTCACATATTTAGGATTCATTAACTTATAGATTACAGTCCACAAGAGGTTTTAATCATAATATGGGTTCAAACCTATTTTTTGTTGAGTTTTTATATATCCCTGTACATGTTTTACATTAACAATTCCAATTATTAGGCCCAATTGGTCTGCACAATTGCTTAATACATAAACAGGAAAGGGAATTATCTAAGCTTTTAAACTTGTTATGAGCCTTAGTAACCATTTGTGTAATTATGTTTAAAATAGTAGAAATTCCTAACTCATTTCCTTAACCCCAAAGCTATTGTTTATGAGGTTATTGGTATACTTGTAAGGAATATATTCTGTTTTGTGTATTGTTTGTCCAACTTTTCATGAAAAGGTGCAATATTCTTTGCTTTTAGTAGATGCATAATATTTATGCAAGATTTGCAGTATCTATATATATATTTTGTATTTTGCTTCTGATATGTTCAATTATAATTTCTATGTATGAGTTTATTTGATCCTGCAATATTGTGAGTATTGTCTTCATCTGTATCAGTCTTAAATGTTTTTCATGTAATGGAAAAGGGGCTTGAAGGGGTAAGGAAGAAAATGCATGGATTCTTGAAAGTGGAAAGGGGGAACGAAGGAGGGGAGATGGTGGATACTGGAAAAGGGAAAGAGAGACAGAGAAAGGGAGAGAGAGATAGACAGACATACAGAAACAGACACACACATACATTCACACACTAACTACACAATAAATTAAAGATAGGGGAAAAGTGGTAAGCAATTTATCATTCTCTGGTGACTGAGTGATGAAGCAATTACTGCTTTGACAGATCTAATCAATTGGTCATTTGTGACCAATCTATCAAACTGAGATTTCCTATTCACATTGGGTTTGTATTTCAAATCACTTGCACAGGCACAAGAGTCCAATAAATGTTTATCATCGCTTATCCTCCTCAAACTTATCATACAAAATAATTGGAGATGTAGAAAAGCCACTGTAATTAAACATCTATAGCTTTGCTTTATTATGAATTGATATAAGTTAACTAGTTCACAGGTCTACGCTCTTTGAAACTATACATCAGGAACTTTAAAAATACCAAACTGCGTTCCATAAGAAATTCCTCTCAGTCAAAATGAACAGTATTTTTAAACAGGCTAGCTTAAATATTCTTTGCTAAATGCATGTGAATAATTGAGAGATTGGCTCAATCACAGACAGGCTACAGTCTCTCACATCAAATGGTTTCAGAATCCAAGTTACAAAATGGCAAAATAAAGACCAATGAAAATAAGATGGGATTGAAGATATTCCCAGTTTATTGCATACCCGTATGCCTATTTCCGAACACTTGACGATTGAGTGACTGGCTCAATCACAAAGAAGCTACAGAAAATTAACGTCAAAATTTTACAATCACTCATCCTTCACAAACCCTCTAGGGATGTACCAGCAAGTGGAGGAGAATCTGAACACGGTGTATATCTATGTTTACCTCACTCAGCTATACACAGACAAACACTGTATCCAGATTATTCCAGTCATTTGAAATTTTGATTTTCACTTCCTATACCTTCTTTGTGATTAAGCCAATTACATAAACATGCATGTGAACAATACGTGTGATAAACTGGGAAGTTTGTTTAATCCCATCTCATTTTCATTGGTCTTTCTGTTGCCGTTTTGTGACTTTGGATTCTGAAATCAATTGCTGTGAGGGGCTATAGCCTCTCTGTGGTTGGGGTTGAACCTCTTAATTATGGACATCTGCTTAGTAGAGGTTATTGAAGCTAGCCCGTTGAAAATATTGTTCATGTTGATTTATGGGGTGTTGCAAGAAACTTGCGATCAACTGCAAGTAAATTTTTGGTCCCTAAATCAATCATGTCTTACAATTAATTGCAAATTAGTGATTGATTGCTAATCTGCCCCTTGAAACAAGAAGTTTAATCTGATTTGCTATAACTAACATTGATCTTTCAGTTGTAAAATTGCAAAAGAATATTTGCAATTGATCGACAATATTTTCTTGCAACATCCCCTAAGTTTTATTGTGTAGTGCCCTAGTTTGTAAAGTTTGATCAGTTTCTTTTTGAACCCAGTTTAATGGGCCTTATTTCACTTGGCACAAGAATGCATTATGCATAAAACATAAAAAGATTTGGGACATCCCCAGGAAACTAGGAAAGATAGTCTCTTGCTATATTCCATTGACTTGCAGTACAAAAAAAGGTAGCAGATGTTTCTTGCACCTTTCATCTCAATAAAAACAGCAGTATCATGCACAATATATTCACATTGATATTCATAATATCTGAAACATCCCCATTTTAGCATGTTAAATTGCTTAACCAGCGATTGTCAATTTAATAAATATGTAACCCTAGTGACCATAAAACATGCATGTACCAATAACATAAGAATTAATATAAATAAAGGTAGAATATAAGTGATCAATGTGGCATACTCATTGCATCATTTATGTTACATAGGTTCCTTGTATAAGTTTGTGCCATTGGATAATAAATGTACATGTACATGCATTACCAATGTATCTGGGGCCCCCTCTTACAGAGTTTCGATTGATCCGATCAACCACAACTATGGACAGCCAGCAATGTCAACATCTAAAATGCAAATTTGTTCAAAATATTTTCTCGATATGATATATATGCATACTTTCCTTGTTCTTTTGAAGATTCAGTGTGATTCTCTTTGTTTACTAAGGAGATTGTGCAAATTTTCTGTAGAAAAAATTATGGTATGGTTGGATTTCCATACAGTTGAGATTGATTGGATCTATAATAACTCTTTAACGTGGGGAATAAACACTTGCCACTTTCAATTAAGGCATAAAGCAAACAACAATGTGGAGCACAAAAGCTATACAGTATGGCATATGCACATAACACAATACATAATCAATCTTATCAATTATACATGTATGTACCCTGTCTTCCAAAGTGCTGTAATACTATGGAAAGCCAACAACAACATCATCTATGCATCTATGAATATCTATTAATCACTCAAGCATACTGCTTTTGACAAATCAGCATGCTTATACATGTTAATGAATGAAGAATTTACTCCCACATGTAGATACAACATATTATCACATATGTACACAGCTTTCCAAATTGGAGAATGATCGGATCAATCACGAGTGTAACTAAGACTGGGCCCAGTCATAATTTATATTTACTGAATAATGATGACTGATGAAACCCGAGTATCTTTGCAGCTTCGTATCCAGCAACATACCTGTACTAAGCACTGGAATGTTTGTTAACAGGCTCTGTGCAGGGGCCGTGGAACGGTTTTGAAAGTTGGGGGAGGGGGCTGACCATGCAAAAAATCACAATCAGATGGTAATATTTAAGTTCATATATAGTTTTTTAAAAAGGAGAAAAGTAGCGGGGGGGGGGGGAGTGAAGCCCCATCCCTGGTTCTGCGGCCCCTGCTATGTTCAAGTACTGAGACCAACTAATACCAAGTACTGTCAATGGTTAGTAAAAACTGCATGAAATTGGAATGTGAATTTTCAAAATCAACAAGTTACTCCACAAATAATAATTTACATGCAAATGGAATCTCTTGTGCGACATGTATGGATATTGTGATCATTCGCTGCGATCAGATGGGGAGGGGGGGAGGGAGGACATGTCCTCTCGAAATTTGAAATTTGTATAGCAGCTTCTAGGAGAGGATTGTCTCGTCCCCCATAGAGGCACTGAGGCACTAAAATTTTGCAAAATCGATGTACTGGTTGTTACAATGTATGTGTCAATAAATACAAATTTTACAACTAGTTGGGGTAATATTTCTTTTCACTCTACTTGATAGAACTGAGTTTAAACATCATTGCTTTGGTTACCTCTGTTAGCGCTAATACATGTAGTTAATATTTCTTGAACAATTCCCTTCAAAACAATATAATATTTGTAAAAAAAAATTTAATCAATTAAATTTGATTTAAAAAAACAGACTTAAAAAACTAGAAATAACCCTGAACCTATAGTCTATGAAAAAGATATTAAAATTCTAAAGAGTTTACCAGCACCATAAAACTATGTTAGTGATGAGCCTAGTACACTCCACATGTGGGTGAATACAATTTTTGAAGCAAAATATCAAGTAGAATGAATATTTCCTATTAGAGCAAAATAAAAATATCTCATATTGATAAAAGCTCAAATTAATTGGTAAACATACAAGCCTAAAAACTGAAATTGAAATGAAAGCTATTGGCTTAATATTTAAGATCAGGAATAGATTTCAGTCTTTATATCCTTTACACCCCCACCCCCTGGCATACAGATGGGACCATAGAACCCAAAGGTTTTACCAACAAAAAAAATGAGAAAAAGAATGAAAAGCAAGGGAAAAGTTAAACTATGATATTACTATCTAAATATAATCTATCAAAAAATAAATTAAAATTAGATTATTGCAACTAAATGGTCAAATTTATGCTTGCTCACTTCGATCACTCACAGATTTTCAAATATTTTTGCCCCATATGCTATGTCTGGCCCTTCAAAATCTTGGTACATTCAACAAGACACTGCCCACATGAATAAAAGCACCCAACATTGTGAACACATGAAAGGTGATACATGGTATTGAATTGAAAAAAAAACATTGAAAAGAAGCAAGAAAACCTGAGTTGAATATCATTAATCTCTTGCATTGACAGTCAAGTTGTAATGTGAATTTTTAATCAGTTTCATGTAAATTTATATTATTTAGCTTTCACTACTTAGCTTGATGAACCTTATAAGTCTATCCCAGCAAAAAGCTCATGCAAGATCAAATAACACAAAAAAAGCTAACCCTAAAAATTTCATAAAAATTTGATGAATAATAAGAGACATGAATAGGTTTTGCTTCATTTCAAAAAAAAATTCTCATGACTGGCCTTCTGCAAATTGAGAGAGCTAATGATGTCAAACACTTTATCTTTTATATTCTTTTTTTTTTCTAAAGATAAAAATGAACATTTTCATATTTTTCCATATTTTATGTAGAATTTGAGTTTACAAATATGTGAATATAAATCACCATGATTTGACTATATTTGGTTTCATTAATGAAAGAGCTCCGTCATTATGAAATTGATATAAGTTGAAACATTGAATATTCATTATGAATTAAAATAAATCATCATAATTTTGGTTTTATCTCCCAGGCATCTTGACCCTTTGGAAGGAAATCAAAATATTATATTTTAATTACCTATGCAGCCAATTTGAAATCCCTATAAGATTTTGAAAGACTGAAAAACTCTCAACTTTCTAACTATTTGTGCAAGTTAATTTCAGTTTTCCCTGTGTTTTTATTTTCTTAATAAGTCAACTTTTCATTTGGGTTAACTTTGCACCAATGGATTTCTTGGATCATGGCCTTCTTTTCTAATCTTCAAGGAGAAGTCTACCACAGGATAACCTTGGGTGAGTCTGCTGGTCGAAATAACATCGATGTCTGGGATGCAGAATGTTGGGAGGGATTCTTCTGTGATCCCGCCACTTGCCTCGAGCAGAAGATGAGGGAATTCTGTCTTGAGTTGCCTGGCTGCCGATGCTGCTGCCTGTTAATGTGGGAATTCATAAAATGAAAGGATGCATGGTATTTATAGAGATAATTGAAAATGAAAGAGATGACACAATGCTTTTATTGTATGAAATTCTGCAGGAATGCTGACATGGACTGTATGAGCATGGGCTCTCTTTGTAGCACACAAGAAAGATTTAATATAAAAATATTGTTTACAAAACAATTTAACAAAACTGTAGTATAATGGTGAAAAGTGAATAATCTAAAAGAAAAAAAAAGAAGAAATATTTCATACTATGGAACAAATGTGATCAGATAAAAAGTGTGCAGTCTCAAAGAATCTACATATTCGTAACAACCAATCTTTAGTCAACCCCCTTCCTCATCACTCGATTTCTGTCTTCATCACTCTTCTTTCTCAATCCACCAGCTGTAATTATCCTTACCCCCAAAGATGATTATATTTTCCTCCTCAAAATTACTACATACCTTCTCTTATTACATAAAAATTACTTATTTCTGCCCCTCTCTCTCTCATGTTCTCTTACCCCCGCCCCCTCCCTCTGTCTGTTTCTCTCTCTCTCTTCTCTCTCACTTGCCTTCACCATCCTCTCCTCATTCAATGTTCTTTTACCTCTGGTGCAAAATTATCCAGCATGATGATCTCGGCCCCTGCTGACGCTGCCTCTCTGGCTTCCTCCAGACTCCGACATTCCACTTCAATCTTGATTGAGAATCCTCCAGCTTTTCTTGCATTTTTCACAGCCTGTCATATAAGATGAACTTACTCATTATTGATGTGACCTTTAATTAGGCCTTAAAAGATCAACATCTGTATACTTAACTAAATCCATATGCTTGTAACAAAAAATACAAATGCAGCATAGAAAAAAAAATCAATGACAGCTAAAATCTAAATACATCAAATGAAGACACTATTTAATCAAAGAGTTGAGGAGGTAACGAAAATTGGATTAAAGCTTGTCAAGGCTACCGCCAATTACTCTAAAACAGAGTGAAGGAAAGCTCCAATAAAAATAGGGTTAGTGGGAATTTCATTTACATCAGTCTTGACAGAGGTACTTTTCTGGAGTTAACTATTGTCTAGAAGTGAGCATGTGAGGAAAAATAATTTTTGTTCTAAGTGGAAAAGAGAACTCAAGTTTGGGCCCATTGAAGTATAGAAGCATAGATTTAGTATGATTATTATGATACAACCACAACATTAACAGAATTTGTGTGAAATATTTATTTTTTCCCATATGGGCACTTTGAAATGTATATTTTTAATGAATACATTTAATTCATATCTATTAATAGCAATAATAATAACAACAACAATAATAATAATAACAATAACAATAATAATTAAAATGAAGATGGTGATGATGATGATGAAGATATGATGAAAATGATGATGATCATGATGATCATGATCATGATAATAATAGGCCTAATAATAATGGGATTTGTCTTTCACTCCATACATTTTTATTTAGATAGAAGTAGGCCTATATAGGGTCTAAACCTTGGTATAACATAACATCGCATATCACACATTTTCAGAATTTCATGATCATGGCCATTTTAGCCTGAATACCTGGGGCGGTATTCTGAAAGCTCAATTAGCGGTCAATTAGCGCTCAATTAGCATTTTGGTATTCTGAAAAGTCACTTAACTTCTTAAGTGCCCCTTTCCTTATTTGGCAGGGTTGCGTTGCGCGCACTTGCAATACTGCGCGTTATGACCGCGCGAAGACTTAATTGAGTAGTTATGAGACTTTTGGTATTCTGAAAAGTCTCATAAGGCGGTGCTGCACCATCCCGAGTTTGCTCAATCTCGAGATTTTAGCCCGATCGGCCCTCTTCGCGATTAATCTCGAGATTCAAGAAACCCCGTCTCCACCATCGCACGAAGAGCGATTCTTGCTCGAGCGAGGCAACAAGCCCGATATTCCGAGCATGCGCACTTTCGATCTTGGAGTTTCAACGGCCCGCGCTTTTGAATAACTTCCTGCGATATGCAATCAAGTACATGTACTCTTTCGCCGAATTCGACCGTTGTTATGCAACAATCCTCTCAGCTCAGCCGCGCTATAATTATAAGCGAGTGAAGTATTCTTGATGGCGGACTCCGAGGCAACGACAGAGGGGGAGAGAGAGAGAGGGGAGGAAAGACATGAAAGAAATGCTATTTGCTCACATTTTGCGAAGGAATAAGACGACAATGCTGTCAGTATTGTTATTGACTATGACCATCGTCGATAATGAGCGCCTCCCCCATCGGTCTGGTCTCTCCCAAAATCCATTCACGGGGGGCTTGACACCATCGTTGCTGATTGGGGAATTGATGAACGCTATGATAAAAAAGTTGACTTTCGCATGCGTTCGGTATAATCGCTGTTTATGTTTTACCAAGGCGGAAATGGAACGCGAATTGCATTATGGACTGAAGGTCATGAATAAATTAACCCGAGTCCAAACCCGAGTGCGTCTGCACCTACGAATTAGCGCGATAATTCGTAAATAGCGCGCTATTTTGCAAATAAACCCGAGTTGACTTGGGATTGCAATCTCGAGATTAATCCTACGAACTAGCGCGATAATTGCGTCTGCATTACAAACAATCTCGAGATTTTTCAGATCGGGATAATTTGCCGGATCAGAAATAGCGCGCTAATTTGAAAACTCGGGATGGTGCAGACGGCCCTATAGCGCTCAATTAGCGGACTTTCCAGTGGGGAAAGATAATGGTGATAAGAGGTCCATTAAGTCTCACCATATCTTGCTAAATGTTGCTTTCATTTCGTATAAATATCATCAAATCGGTTTAATACTAGGAGGAAGGAAGAGAATAAAGGAGAGAGCTAAAAAGGGAATAGAATAAAGGGGGAAAAGGTGGTGTATAGAAACAAGTAAAATAAGGAATAAGGCCTAGGGACTATATTTGGTAATAAATAAATTAGAAAAGGGGAAAAGGGAGACAGAAATATTTGTGTACTTATAGGGAAAACATGACTATTATTTTTCTATATTTTCTTTTATTATTAGCATCATAAACTATTTTGTTTTTGCACACTTTTTTTGACAATAATGAAATTGCCAAATCACGGCAGATGCAGCAATGTGCAGGAGTGAATTAAACCTTGTTTCTGACAATGAAAAAATAAGCATAGACCCCTTTAGTATTTAAACGAATATAGAATAAAATACAAAAGAAAAAAATAGTGAAGTGATGCCATCGTTTTCTCCACCTATAAAAACCTATGTCATAACGTTTGTACATCAAATTTCAATAAAATTTCGGCTTTTTTTAAATTATGCTTGTTTGATTTTTAAAATATGTTTATTCAAATTTTGTTGGAGAAGATTTCTCATATAAATGAAAAGTATGTAGTTTTTAGAATAAGTAGGAATTAAGTTAAAGAAGACCCCCCCTATCATGGCCCCGAGACAGAGGCAAATAAAATATTGTAAAAAAAAAAAGAAAAAGAAAGAAAGAAAGCTACAAATGGATTCAATGGATAGGGGGTTGTGAAAATCAGAACGCGTTCGAAAAAAAGAGAAAAGCACAAAGGTACAATAAATGAGAGAGAAAGGGAAAAGACAACAGTTAATTTCAACAACATAACGAACCTCTAATCTCCGATGCAAATATGCTTAAGCATTATTTTTCAGCAAAAATTATTTGTATCATCAAGATCGTGGTGCAGTCACTGAGATCAGTGGGTGCAGTGCACCTACAGCAGCCGGGCGCTGCGCTGCAAGGCAGCAAAGTGAAGAGACACTGCGCGCAAGGAGAAAAAGTAACGTTGTAAGAGCGCATTTGATTGGTTAATTCGGCTCAGTAGGGGAGTGGCCTAAAGGGACTTAATTGAGTGCTAATAGAGTTTTCAGAATACGAATTTGGAGGTACATTAGCGCTCCATTAAATGGGTAACTTAAAAGGATATTTAAGTGGAAACTTACGAGACTTTTCAGAATACCCCCCCCTGATCACTTTCTAAAATAAATATTACTACTAGTAGTAGTACTAGGTCATAAATTCATATGTAAAAACATGCATGCATCATTACCTGTGTTATACTTCCAGCAGACCATATATGATTATCCTTCAGCATGATCATAGATGATAAGTCGTATCTATGGGTATCAGCCCCACCCACCAATAAAGCATATTTCTCAACCATCCTAAATCCTGGGGTTGTCTTGCGAGTCCCAGCAACACGGCCTTTCCAATCTGATTTATCAGCTAGATTTCTCAGATTTCTTGCCAAAGTTGCTACCCCACTGGCCCTTGCTATACAATTCAAAGCAGATCTTTCACCCATGAGAATATTCCGAGCTTTGCCTTTCACAATAGCCGCTAGAAAGATTGGTTCCAAAAAAGCCCCTTCTTTTGTCTGCCAATGCACCTCGCAGTCAACTGCCTTAAACACCGCGTTGAAGAACGGAACCCCCGCCAGAACTCCGGGTGACTTGCACAAGAGTACCGCTGTCTCTTCCTTTTCTCCCACAACAATTCCTCCATAATCGAAACTGGGGATATCTTCTTTAAGCCATGATTCCACAAGACTTGAAATAGAAGATGGTGATAGAAGATATTCCAGGCATGAATTTGAGGATGTATTTGTCATGGTAAATAATTAAGAAAGTCGATTCTTGTGTGACTTATAAGGTAATACCACCACTGTGCCCCGGTCACCGGTCCGATCCTGTCCTTGATCCTATTTATTAAGGTTACCGGTAGTAGAGTCGACGCACTTTTTTGTCGTCTGCTGTTTTGTTATTATGAAATTATAGTTAAACTATCTCAATAAATCTATGAAAATAAAATGGTAAAAAGAAACATTTGAGACAGAAACATAATCATTGTATCTTTTTCTGAAATAAGAATTTAAATAACTCTTCATATTTTATGATTGAATGAATAATATCGAGGAACTGAATTGTGCTTACATTAGGAGCATAGAGATGTATATTATTGAATAGGAGTTGGTTGTCTCCGGTGCGCTTTGTTAACCCGGAAGCTAAGCTGAAGCTGAATGCATTATGAAGCAATACTCGTACGCTGCGTGATTGGAAACGAAAAACAATGTTTTGCTTGATCATGATGATGTCTGTATTTGCGAAAACAGTTTTTGGACATGTTGTTGGCTAACACTAAATACGGTCTACATTGGTTTCATCTTCAAAGTTCTACCTAGAATAGTCTAGTCTCTTAAGACAAGAGAAAATAAGCAGCAGGGCCAGGCCAAGGGGACAATCGGCTGATCGGACATCACTCTTCTTCCCTGGCCGGGGTCGCGGGGATTTCCTACACTCTCGATCTTCTGGACTGGGAACTGCCGGATCCAGTGGTTAAACAGAAAAAAGTGTTGTTTTATTTAAATTAGATTTAGGATAGAGGCTTTAGAGCTAAGCTCGGGATCATTGGAACAGTTCTGTATTTTGATGATGTCTGTTTCATTGTGTATCATCAGAATTTCTGTTAACGACAACTCTCCAATTCCAAAATCATTTTCATATTCAAGAGGTAGATCTGCGGTCTTCTAAATTATTAACAAGTTAGCCCAGGGGGGGGGGCAGTCAAATATATTGCTGTAGACATGCTTGACCAAAGAAAAATGCATTTAAAGGGGCGGTTTTAATTTTTTTCAGTTTTATACGTGGGCTGCGTGTGCACTTGTTAAGGATATCAAAAACACTGATTTTCATTCAAGAAAAAGGATGGTTTTGAATGACTGGTCAGTCGCGGGGCCGGGTCAAACATATTTAGGGTATGTTTTTTTCCGAAGCTTTTTTTAAAAAGATATTCAAGCATGTTAAGAGTATGTTTTTTCCCAAGCTTTTTTCCCCCAAGGTCATATTCTGGCAACAATTAGTTTAGGGGCCAAATAGTGTGAATAAAGCCCATGAAAAATTTGTTTAGGGGGTTATTTTGCACACGGAGAAAAAAACTTGTTTAGGGGGTGTTTGGAAATAATTTGGTCACGTATATGTACAGCAATACATTTGACTGCCCCCCTTCCCCCTGGGGGCAAATTAGTCCTAATTTTGTCACAGTTGATAGCCTAACTGTTAGCTGTTTAAGTTATTAATTTTGTTGAACATTATTACTCGGAACGTAGGGAGTTCATTTTCAGTAGCCATGGTAGAATAGAGTATTTGGTTGAAATTGAAATAGCCTAGCAACATACCTAAGGCATGATAATGTTAGTCTTCCTAGTGATTTACATGTAAGTTATAATTTTGAGAATTGAGACATTAAATCATTCAATTCAACTCTTTTAAAATATCATTTTTTAAGGGTAGATTTATCTAGAACTCTATTTGATTTACCGGTAATCAAATTGTGCCATTAGAATTTTTGAGATTAACTAGGTTTTGTTTGATTTTCGTGCAGGAGCAGACGCGATGGCAGAGAGTCCACCACTGCTGTCTTCTTCACCTCCTCCTTCTCTGATGGCCAAACGACATGATGCCCTCAGTGACAAACCTTCAGTGGCATGGGAGAAAGTGGATGAAGATGGACGTAGTCATCCAATCCTGGCCAAGGCAGAGAGCACCGAAGCCATCTTGGAGAAATGCATCGGGAAAAGGGAAGAGACAGAGATCCAGATTGAAACCTACAATGTTGAAGGTAATTTTAACTGGGAATGAATCTACGGTCAAATCAGCTGGAATTTATTTTGGGAAGGGGATGGGTTATTCCCATTTGCACAACATTTGTTACAGTGAAGTAAACAAGCCACATCTTTTTTCTCTGATAACCAAGTTAATTTCTTGAAATTCACTGTACAGGTAAAACCTCAAATATTTTTGCCTGATGTGGGGAAGAATAGGTTGTAAAGCTACACTGATATAACAGGAGGCAGGCATAATCTTTATAAAGAAATCTAGAAACACCTAACTTTATGCCCTTTAGATGAGAACATTGATGAAAAATGTATTATTTGTATTAGATATTTGCTATTGAAATGTACAAATTGTGTGTAAGGGCCTGCCAGCCATGATGTCACATTTATTAAAGTCGATTATAATTTGTTGTAATTTCGTTGTTGGTGCCATTTTGAGACTGCACAGCTCTATCATTATACACTGTCAGAGAAAATGATTTTGCTAAGTGTTAAATAATTGGGCTTAAAAGCTCTTAACCTTAATGTATTGAACTCATGATTTTTTAATTTCTTTCTGTTTCAACTTTAAAAACTTAAGAATTTTGTGCAAATTATAAAGTATGAAAGAAAAACTGAGATAGATAGTGTAATGTGATGTAAAGGCTTGATGGGGAAGTTTGATCTTGGAATTCTGTTGATAGATAGATAGATAGATAAAGGCTTGCTGGGGAAGGCTGTCTTGTAAAGTTGTAATAGATAGAGATATAGATAGTTTAATGGGATGTAAAGGCTTGCTGGGGAAGTTTGATATTAGAATTCTGTCTTGTAAGAGATAGAGATATAGATAGTTTAATGAGATGTAAAGGCTTGCTGGGGAAGTTTGATAATATTGGAATTCTGTCTTGTAAGAGATAGAGAGATAGATAGGCCTAGTGTAATGGGATGTAAAGGCTTTCTCGGGAAGTTTGATATTGGAATTCTGTCTTGTAATAGATAGAGAGATATATGTGTATTGGAATGTTGACACTTGCTGAGGAAGTTTGATATTGGAATTCGGTTTTGTCCATGGCAGACTATGAATGCAGGTCGGATTAAAACTGAGAAGTATTCCGGGGGGGGGGGGGGGCAGTCAAATATATTGCTGTACATATGCATGGCCCCCCAAAAAACATGTTTAAAGGGGTGTTTTTTCACTTATGGACACGGGCCATGCGTGCACTTGTTCAGGGTATAAAAAACACAGATTTTCATCAAAAAAGGATGGTTTGAAAGACTGGTCAATCGTGGGGGGAGGGGGGGTCAAATGTATTTAGGGTAGTTTTTTTTCCAAAGCATTTTTTTTAAGACTAGTCAAATGTGTTTAGGGTATGTTTTTTCCCCAAGCTTTTTCCCCGGGGCTTTCTCCTCCTCGTTTCTGATATTTTTAGTTAGCTTTTATTATGAGAGAGACTTGAATAACTTGATGAGTAAGATGAATATCTCTTTTCTGGAAGTTAACATCCAAAACTTTATTGAAGTACTTGTTCATCTGCAGGTAAGATATGCAACAGTAAATTTGATTAGGCATTAAAATTCAGTATGTAAACATTTACACAGATCAGTAAACAATCATTCTAAAAAAATTGCTTCCTATGATGAAGGCTTAGAATGAGAAACCACTTTGAAGTTTTTAGTTATATTGATTTGCCTTCGTAATCAATTTCTGATGTACCAAAGTGATAGTAAATTTCCCTAACCGTTACCATCCTAGCTTATTTCAATAAGAGAAACTATTTCCTCATTATGCAAGCTAAGCATTGATATTTTTATCTTCCAGAAAGATACGAGGATGAGTGCACAGATCAGGTCAAGGAAGATCCTAAACCAAGCTATGCCAAAGCTCTTGCTGGGGTGAAAGAAACCGACAAATGGCGTTCATCCAAGGAAAGACAAAGTCAAATTAATCAATCATCGACTTTTAAGCCTGTAAAGGGGGACAGTCTATGTAGTGACACCACTACTACTAGTGAAATCATATCTCTTGATAGTACTGATGAAGACTCTCTAAGCACAGACAAGGACAAAGGTCAAAACTCAGAGTCTGACAAAGTTCAGTGCACAGAGAACAAAGGACAAAGATCGGAGAGCAAAGGACAAAACTTAGAGGGCAAAGCTAAGAAAGGCGAGGCTTCGAGTAAGAGTCGCCCTAGAGTTGTGCCTCAAGTTGATAGCTCTGTTCGACATGTATCATCAAGCATTAGTCCTCCAACCGTGTCGTCTGAAGCCAGTGAGGGCGGCAGATCAAGCAAAAGTCCACTGACGCAGATCAGAAGAAGAATACCATTTTTTTCAGGGAATCCTGTGGTGGATATTACAAAGGGAATAGTCCATCTTTTCAAAGAGAAGTAAGTATGGAGTCTCATGATCAGCAAAAAATACTCTGGCATTTGGCTTATAAAATGGGTGTCTTCCTGATAGTTTTTTTTCCTTTCAGCACTTCACTTTTTTGTACGAAAAAAAGAAAGTATTTGAAAGCAAAAATCATAAACTGTAATGATCTTTTGATACCGCACAAGTCCATGCCCAAACCTTGAAACTAAACCTCCCTGAGCAATATTTCATACAACTGCTGTATAGAGAAAAGTAATAAGTTTCTCGCCTTGGAGTAGCAGCTAGCAGAACATGCATGATTTTAACACGGGGGTACTGTCTTAATAAAGGGGCTGTTGTACCTGGACACTGTATGCTGACCCACTGTACCTGTGGCCATCCGTTCTTGAAGAGATTAGATTATACATGTAAGTAAATGGCTTGTCATAGATTTTATACCTGACATACACTGGCAAAAAAATTCAGATGTGACAGCCTTATCAAATTTGATTTATGAATCAAAGTACTGATTTAAATCGAATAATGATTCTTATTCTTTTTCTTAGAATAATTAGTAATCACCAAGGTACTTTGATATTTTACTTGCACACCTAAATGTCAAAATCTATTTGTTTTGTTTGTGATCAGTCACATGACGTCTCTAGACGAAGGCATCATTCGCAGTGATATGATCTGTGCTCTGGCTGTCCCGGCATCTCTTATATGTCATGATCTACTTCAGTTCTTTTCTCCTTTGGCTGAGGGCATAGAACACATCCGAATCATCAGAGATTCCAACCCAAACCAATACATGACTCTTATTAAGTTCAGAAATCAGGTGGGTAAATGTAACATCATGAAATTGGGACCATCTGCTTCAAAATGCACAATAAGTTGGAAGTTGGATAGATTGAATTTAGATATTTTCCTGTGGTTCGAATCCTTAGCTTTCAAGTGATATATAGCTTGTCAAAAGTGATCAGCAGTAACCTTCAGATGTAATCGATTAAATTTAGAGAAATTTCAGTAAGAGTGAAGAATAAGACAAAAACATGATTTGAAGTTGATGATTCACTCAACCATTATTTATGCATACTATGCAAGTTATGTGAATTTTTTAGCAATCTGAGAAGAAATACCCCGGACCCGTTCGTCTCAATGAAACCCATGTATCTTGCTTGTTTAGGTTTCTTTCCTTTTTTTTTACTCTTAAAATTCCATGAGAAGAGCTTCTCTTTTGGAGAGGTAATTTTCTGAATTTTATTTTTTGAAAACCAAATGATTTTTTGGCTAATTATGAGAACATTGTCTGGCGATTTGTTCATGGTTTTGAGACAGATGTTCACAATTACAATATACATGTGTCTGTGCATTATGTGCAGGAAAAGACGACCCTGATGTTTTGAATAAAATAGCAATTTATTTCTTGTACTTGACTTTGTGGTTTCTTGTTCTTCAGTTTATGGCAAATTGGATAAAAAAAACACACAGGAGAAAAAAAAATGTGTGGCCATGGAATTCACGATTATTATTATTATTGTTTATTATTACGGGTATTATTCTAGTCATCTTGAAAACGAGCTTTGGAATCTGAGTCACAGACATGAATTCTTATACTTTTAAAAATTGTAAACAATTATTTTGCTTATTGCCACTAAATAGATAGAATAGAAAAACTAAATGACCAATGTGACAGTGGGGCAGTCTAACTCAGTGTATGTAGTGTAAGAGTAAAAAGTAGTTCTGTAAATATGTAAATTTCTGTTTGTCTATGTACATGTACAGATAAGTCTTGTGCTAATCAAGTACTACTACAAACTGCTGCTGCTGCTACTATATCTTTTTCTGCTACTGCTGCTGCTGCTACTACTACTACTACTACTACTACTACTACTACTACTTCTACTACTACTACTACTACTACTACTACTACTACTACTACTACTACTACTACTACTACTACTACAACATGTACTACTTCTACTACTACTCCTACTACTACTACTACTACTCTACTTCTTCTACTTATGCTTCAACTACTACTACTAAAATGTAATTGCCAGTGTGTTATTTAAAATTTGTTGCTTTAAACCTTTGAACTTTTCAGAGCCATGCAGATGAGTTCTACAAAGAATATAATGGTAAACCATACAACTCATTTGATGACTTTGTCTGCTATTTAGTCTTTGTTTCAAGGGTAGAGTGCATGAAGTCATGTGAGGTGAGTAATTTTGTTCATTCCATAACATTTCATTATTGTTTTGAACTTTGTGTGTCTATTTTAAAAACTTTTTTCAGATGGCAGATGGACTTGAAGTAGTTGCAGTAATATTTTTTATTCAATGATCGTCATATTTCTTGGAAATTGATAATGAACACACTTTTTTCCAAGATAAGAATATAGACTCAGAGTGAAGGTCAGAAATGTGAAAGAATGCACAATGATGTTTCACTTTTACTTTGAATCATGGCTAAGCTAATTTTATAATATATTGTTTATTGAGATGTAGTGAGATATAATTGATATGAAATAAATGCAAATGTCACTTGAAAATATCAAATGCAAGACTCAGATGCATGCATCAAATTGGTTGAAAAAATAATCTGTGTTTTTTAAAATAATTTTCTTATTGCACCTCTTTATGCATCAGGTCCCAGACTTGACTGAATAACCAATCTTTGACCCATACATGCATTTTCTACTTTTTCATATTTTTAGGGAGCTAGTCTTGCTACTCCAGGCCTCACCGAGCTACCAACGTGCAATATTTGCTTGGAGAGGATGGAGGATTCAGTAGAGGGTATCCTTACTATCTTGTGTAATCATACATTCCATGGTAGCTGCCTCACCAAGTGGGGAGATACAAGGTATGTTATCTGGTCCTAGGGCTGGTTTCATCAAACAGTCTCAAATTCAAAATTTGGGGCATCCCATAAAAATATGTGTTAATTCTTTGGGTTATCCAAGTGGTTTCATGAAACAGGCTACTTTTTTATGAAACCAACATGAATGTTTACAGTATCGCCTTACTAATAATTGGATGTTGTGAAAATGCTAATTCATTTACGGTACCTAGTTATTTATTATGTTATAGAGTACCAAAATTAGAATATTTACAGTCTAATGTTATAGTACGTCAAAAGTTTAGAACAAGTAGTCCTTGCACTAGACATGTACTGAGTGATTTACATCCAGGAACCTGTATTGATAGCAGACATTGTTATTTCAAACTATCTGGAACATGGGAATGAAGGAGTGTGACATCACATTTTTGTACTAGAGAAAAATTTTCCTATCCTTTCATATTATTTTGATTTGTTTTTTTTTGGGGGGGTGGGGTTCAAGTTGTTTTTATTTTATAGCAGCTCAGTGTTCTATGATAAAAAAAGTAGTTGAATTAAAGTTGAAATTTATTTTATTTGCAATTTATATTGAAATGAAAGTCAATTTACTCCTTCATGAGGAGATCAGCTCCTGTTATTTTTCATGTCAGAAATATTAAGAGTTTACTCTGCTTAGCTTTAAATTCATGAACGTGATGAAGTATTATTCTGTGATTTTCCTTGCAAAATATGTGTTAAATTGTTTATCATACCGGTATATCTAATTTCATTCTTTATATTTCTGTTTCTGATGAAGGACACTTCCTATTGGAACAAATAACAATTGAGAGTAACAATTGATTGAGACAAAAATATTTAGTGGTTAATCACCTCTTGCCTTCATGTATTTTCCCTAGTTCTATCTTTTATATTTCATTGGTGGTCTTGAGTTCAAGTAGACTTCTTTGTTTTGTTTTTATCACAGTTGTCCTGTATGTAGATATAACCAGACACCCGAGCCATCAGTAGATAATAAATGCTTTCAATGTGGAGCTCAAGAGGTAAGTTTGATCATATACAATTGGTTGTTTGAAGAAATATTTAATCAATTTTTAATCTGATGTGCTGGGATTCTTTTTATAAAGCTATCTCAGTTTTTCTTTAAATCAAACCAAATGTTGTTGTGTTTAGTTCCCATTCTCTCCGAAAAGATACCCAGGCAACTTTTATAATTGATCCAAAAGTTTGATATTGAACTGCATCATTGTGCAATATTTGATATCTGAATATCAGACTTGATGCATGCATGCATATTGACAAAATTAAAAAAAAAAACGCGCATCAGCATTGGACATATTTTAACAAGCATGGTAAATAAGCGCAATTTACACAAGAAATCTGCAGAAACCAGGGGTTAAACCGATGGTTTTAAAAACCACCTTTGTGAATTTGGGCCTTTGTGTTTGCAGAGCCTGTGGATCTGTCTGATATGTGGTCACATAGGATGTGGGAGATACGTAGAGGCCCATGCATATCATCATTTTGAAGACACTCAACATACCTACGCAATGCAACTTGGTAAACAGAGAGTCTGGGACTATGCTGGGGGTAAGTCACTTGGTAGGATTGATTTATGTCTAGCCGTGATTGCCCTTTCATGAATAGTATATGCGGACTGGATGCTGATTATTTAAAATGTAGTGTACCAGAATTTTACAGATAATCAAGGGCTGCTATTCGGAGGACTTGATTTATATGTAGATGAAAGTAGTGCTTTATTCAATATCTAGGGCCCGTCTTACAAAGAGTTACAATTGATCCAATTAAACATAACTCTATGGAAATCCATCAGTCTCATAATTTTTTTCTACATAAAAATTTGCACAATGTCCTTTGTGAGTAAAGAGAAGTGAATTTTCAAGAAAACAATGAATGCATGAATATACATCAAAGCGAGAAAATATTTTGAACAAACATGCATAATAGATGTTGACCTCGCTGGCCGTCCATAGTTGTGATTGATCGGATCAATCACAACTCTTTGTAATACGGGCCCCAAGTATTACTATAAGATTTAGTGTTCCTTATCTAATATGACATATTATATGGCTTCCCTTTTGGTGTGATAACACACTAATCCCCTATTCGATACATTCATATCGGATTTTGTTTATACGAAGTAGCAAAACAAGTCCTTATTTTCTTACCATTTTTCTCTGTATGATTTCTCTATACAAATGAAATCAGGTTTTCTGTATTATTTTAGCTTGAAAAGTATATTTTAGGAAAAGTATAGTGCACAGTCAATTATGGACCACACACAGTGTTGGTCATTTCGCTCCTCCTTTAAGACAAGGTTAACTTTCCTTTTAGTATATATACATTTAGCATATATATGCCGTTCTTTTTTTTTCTCTTTCATATAATGTTAGAGTCTGTGTATATGTATTTTTATCTGTTGATCTCTTGAGAGGAAATAGATGAAATTTAAATTATTATTACTTTCTGTTTTTATAGATAATTACGTGCATAGACTGGTTCAGAGTAAAGGTGATGGGAAGCCAGTAGAATGGGAGAGAGGAGATGGACAGCCGGAATGTGATGAGAAGTTTGATTCCCTTACACTAGAGGTAAGGAGATGATAGGTGCATGATAACATCTTTTTTGTGATGCCACCTTCTTGATTTCTGGGGCCTGTAACATTAAACTAAGTGATTGATCAAAGCAACAAATCATAGAATTAGCCCAATTAATCACTAAGCTACATGTTACAGGGCCCTAGTTATTCCATTGAAACCAATGTAGTCTTTTTGTTCCTCTTTAATGCTTTAAATTGACAATATTATAGTTTTTATTTCATTGCTGCATTTTTCATTGTTAATCTTTTGTATTTGATCAAATACAGATTGATAGAAATAGACTAAAAATTAGAATTAAGTGACAAACTTGCTTTATTGAAAATTATATATTAATACAATGCAGCATTCTTGTAGTTTATGTCACAGGTTGTTATTTTACATATGAAAATCTATAATCCATTGTAACAATCAGCTGTGTCCTTTTTCTAAAATTTTGAAATTTAGAAGGTTTCAATGTCATGTTTGCTTTGAATGATCACTTTCAGATCATCCTTGGTGATAGCTGAAATCTTTCCGTCTGAGATCAGTTTTTTTTTTCTCACATGGTCCTGTTTCCGACTTTCCGTGCATTGAAAAGAAGAATCTAATCTCTTGGCGGTCAAGTCTTCTTGAATGTTCATTCTTGTGTTTCGAGGTTTCGATCGTTGTTGATTCTTTGATCTTTGGCATTGTATGTAGAAAATTTCACAATGCTAACTCTTGGACTAGCTTGTACACCTTCTTTTGTATTTTGCGATGTTAATTGAAGAGAAAGGTTGATTTCACTGGACTAATCTATAATCACAGCATCAGTATTCCCATTCACTGATTCCATCATGTGGTGGTAACAGACAATTTCTTCAACTGTATTGTCTCTGGTTGACAAGGGTTTTGTTAATGTCATTTTACTTTTCTGCAACTGCTGTCGTTCTAATTCTTGAAGCTTAGATTTTCTTGGATTCTAGGTCCAGCTGGAAAGCAGAATGTAATTCACCTTCTAGCTTGTCAAACACACTTTGTAGACAGCATCCACTATCTCCTGGATAACTCTGGTGAATGTAAGACTTTTTGCAATTTGTCACTAATGATGGCTTTCAATTTGGCGGGAGAATTTGAAAAAGATTTTTTATTGATGCATGCTGATCCGTTGGTTGAACAGCAGCAATATCTCTGCCCTCAGAGGAGCTTGATAGCTGGGAATTCCTTGGTGGGCTACTACCAAGTCTCATAAAAAATTCGTAACTCCTTTATTCTCTTTGGATACACTGGTTTCCTTCTGATGATATGAGGCATGATTTCCAACTTTTGAAAACTTTTGGGCAAAATGTCAAACCTATGAATAATATCCAAATGTGTCAGAAAAAAAAAACAGTGTGGAAGATCATAGACATCCAGTTCAGTCTTCTTCCACTTCCTGATGGGTTTCTTTCGTGCAGCCACAACTCTCACCTTTTCCTCCTATCATCTCTAAAAAAGCATTAAGAGGTGCATGGTTCTTGCGATACATTTTTATTTTTGAAAAATCCTGTTTAAATAATTTTATATGTATTTTCCTGTCAATCTGCAGTATACTTACTTGTTGAATAGCCAGCTTGAATCCCAACGGCTCTACTATGAAGAGAAGATGACAAGGATAGAAAGTGATGCTTTAGCACAGGTATGTTTAGTCATGTGTTTGACTGTTGAATTTTAGCATTTCTATGTAACGACTGGCCGGAATTCACAAAGAAAATTGACTTAAAATTTATTCATTGCTAAAAAAATACATGGTTGAAAAGCCCAAGAAAATTGCTTGACATTGGTATCTTTATGTTTACACAAAACCAAGGATCAGAGAAAGTATCGCAAATAAGCTACATGCTTGTAATTTCAGTTTGAGCGGTTTAGATGTTCCCTGTACAAAAATGCTATAGGGGATGCATCAACCCTGACCACGATATTTCAATATGCATGATCAGTTGTATCGCATTTTCATGTGCAACGTCAATGCAGTGTCTATATGACAGTATGGCTGACCACGCATTTGCATATTAAGTGCTCGCAGCTGTTGTCTGCTTTGCTACAGTACACGTTTCCAGTGGGATTTGTGCATTTTATCAACCATTTGTATGGCATCGCTGTGGAAATCCCTTCATATCTTAGAAACTAAAATAAATTGCTGCCTAGAAATTTAGTTGTGAACAGAATAGGACTTGTACGTTCATTTTCTGTAAAAATCTCAAACCATAATTGACATTTCGGATGAACGCCAATGATTTGATTTCCCAACTTCAAACTTTCCTGGCTCATGTATGTATACCGGTATGCATAAGGATGATCTGATTAGATTATGATGTCACAAGTTCAAAGGCCATGGGAGTCCATTGAAAATTTCAGCAGTTACATGTCTAGTATTATCTTGATTTAGCAGTGGCAGGGACTCAAATTAAGACTGCTTGCAGTTAACAATTCATCTCTTGTCCCTCTTCCCTAACCCTTTTCCTGCTATTTCTACTACAACTTTTATTAACACATTCATCAATTTCAATTAGGAAACATAATTGATTTTTAATTGATTCTTGGTTCTTAGGTATCTGAGATAGAAGTCCGGTCCAGAAAATTGATGGAAGAAAGAGACAGAGTGGAGAGAGAAATGCAGAAAAGTCTCAAGGAAAAACAGCTGCTTGATAAGAAGTGTTCCTTTATGTCTGATAAATTAGGCAAGGTCTTAAATCAGCTTTCAGAAGAATTGGAGGTATGTGAAAGCGACTGTACCATTACTGTAGTGGGCTATTTGAGCATTTTTACATCTTTTTCTCAATGGAATATGTACAAGAGATAGCTGTATTAAATATCTGTAAAGACACTATTTTGCATCACCTAATACACTGTTATTCCAACTTCTATAATGCACTTATTTGTAAACTGCCCCTATATTGTATATCATTCCCTTAGTTCTCAATGGCTCGAATTCACAAAGGTGGTTTTGAAAACCCACGTTGAATCCATGGCTTATGCAGATTTCCTGTATAAATTATGCTAATTACCGCGTATCGGGCGCGTGTATTAAAAATTCCAATGCTGATGTGCCCTTTTGTCACAGTGTGCCAAATTGATGCCTGTTACCATGTTAGATACGCTATTTTATTCATGAGTCCACTGTTTGAAGAGTGGACTCATGAATAAAATAGCATACTTAACCATGGCAATAGGTTTTAATTTGGCGCACTGCGACAAAAGCGAGCATTAGCATTGGACATTTTTTAATGTACGTGGTAAATAAGCATAATTTATACAGGAAATCTGCATAAACCATTGGTTCAACTGAGGTTTTTAAAACCCACCTTTGTGAATCCGGGCCTATGTACCAACCACTCAAATGCATTCTCCTCAACTGCACATTCCTTGACCCTGGTACACACATATTTACAATCACAAATGTCCAACAATGATTCTGATCATTAGGGTAGAGTCAAAGTGGGTTGTGCATTGGTGACCAACTGCTGCTGGTCAGCAGTGCGATTCCTTTCACACCAGTGGACCACTAGAATTACATAAGGAAATCAGTGTCACCAAAGACAATGAGAATGTAACCATTTTAAGATCTATATTCTCTAACTTTAAAATGATACTATCTTTCAAACTTTTATCAACCTAGTAGAGCTATGGAAATAATAGTACCCAGCGAGATATTTTTTGTTTTCTTGCTTGATTTACTGGCCCATATTTTTGCCACTGCCATTTTATTCTGTTTGTGAATTATACATGTAGTTTACTCCCCTGCAAGTTTGTGACCTTTGAGACCATATCTCTTCCGAAAGGTAGGAGTAGAATTATTGATCATCAATAAATTTTGAAAATTTATATGTCATCTTTAAAACTTAAGAGCTGCTTTAAAGTAAAATGTCCTATTTGTCCATTTATTATTACGAACTTGGCAGTCACTAATGTAATATTGTAGAATTGATGAAGTGATTAGTGGATTGATCAGTTTGTAAAAATCTCTGTTTTTCAGATGAATAAGTGTCTTCGAGCAAATCAAGCTGACTGGCAAACAAAGGTCACTGCACTTGAAAAGAGGTTGGATGACGAGAGCAAAGCAAAAACAGAGGTAAGTCCTGATATTAGTTTACCTGTGATATATTTTTTTTCAGAGGTAAGATCTGGTAATGTGAGCAATAGGACTTTTCCATCCTGGATACTCAAGTGAATTGTATTGAATTTAGGTATAGCTGTCACAGGAAGGAAATGTATTAGATCTCTCTATAATGCTTGCAAGTCTATTGCAAGTTTTTTGTAAAACCTCCTCAAAATGTCAAAAAATGTTAACCTAAAGCTAATTCAGTTCTACATCCAAATGACATGCAGTCAGTATCTATGATATTTTGCAGATTGGGAACTGTTTTTGGAATGTTCTCCTCATAAAGGTCCCGTGTGTTGATCACTACATTATACAAATGCTCATCATCATCATCATCATCTTCTTCATCATCATCATTATCATCATCTTCATCATCACCATCATCATCATCATCACCATCATCATCATCACCATCATCATCATCATCACCATCATCAATCACCATCATCATCATCACCACCATCATCATCATCATCACCATCATCACCATCATCATCATCGATCACTGTCATCATCATTAATATCATTAAACTCATGTATATCTTGCAGGAGATCAAGGATTTGAAGGAGCAACTGAGGGATCTGATGTTCTTCCTGGAGGCCCAGGAAACCTTAAACAAGACTCCTGATAAGACCAGGCAAGAGATCCAAGAGGGTCAGATCACCATAGGTGCTTCACCCTCGCCTGATGGACATCCTGGTAGGAGAGGCAGGAAAAAAGGGAAATAGATTGATGTCACATGGAAGAACATTATTCTTTTTTCCTCTCCGGCCTCTACGCAGGTCTGTTTGGTAATTGACCACAGCTTAGCAAAGACTTCCCTGTTTCTGCTGTAGTTGTACCCAGAATTGCCTGTACCTGTACTCTACCACCGTTCAAAAGTCTTGTGTATGCTTTGGCAGGAAAGGTCTTACCAATGCTTGAAGATTTGACTTCAGGCACACATCAATCAAGACACCAACTCAAAACAGACTATCTCAATGTATCAGTGTTCATTAGCCATGCAGTCACCTCTCATTCTGACTTTTACAAATACAGCTAAGTGTGTTCTGGAGGTAAACAAGTTAGTTTAGCTCTTCAAGCCAAAGCCTCTACCAAGCATGGATGCAATTCACAATCCATCCATCCTTCTCATTGTCTTGATAAATCTGTTCAAGTGTGGCAGTAAAAATCCAGCTCCATTGACATTCTTTCAAGTAGAGTTTATTTATTCCTATGTCATTTTTATACAAAAAAAATAATATTTTGAAGTGACTGTTCGATTGTCTCATAAGTTAATGAGAAGTAAGTGCTATTTCCATTGAATGTCATATTGCATTCAACAGGCATTCTCATAATAACTTATATGAATCTACACAGATTGGTGGATATTTATTTATTCCTCTATCATTCAGAGGCGTCGATCCTTGGGGGGCAGGGGGGCGATCGCCCCACCAATGGAAATAATTCCAAATGTGTGCAAAAATGAAATAAGATTGTAATGTTTAACAGAAATCAGCAAGGGAGATTTATATACACAACTTGTTCTTCATTTAAAATCGTCCGCTTTTCAGATTGGAATATAAAAATTTTCAGTTCGCGCTCGCATCATTTATGTAACAAAAAACCCATACTTTTCATGATTAAATAGGTAAATAGAATGTCCCGTTTTCAGTTCTAAACCACAAAAGAACTCCCGCTTCGATTTGCAATAATCTTTTGTTGGATATGTATCTTGTTCTTTATTAAAAACGTCCATTAAACTGTCAATTTGTTTCAGTTTGAAATATCAAAATTTTCAGCTCGCGCTTCGCGCTCGCATCTATTGTTATTTTAGACACCCATCTTAATCATTGGTACCAAAAATGCTTAGAATATCAAGCTTTCAGGTAAGAACATAAAGAAATTTCATCTCGCTCTCGGCACTCGCATCATCTGTGTAGTGAGATATGTATTCTCCTCATGAGTTACTATACAAACAGTCCTTAACAGGTACCTCTTTCCTGTTTTCAGTTCAGTATACTAAAAAATTTCAGCTCGCGCTTTGCGCTCGCATTCATTTCTTGGTGAGATATGTGTCTTTTTCTCATGAGTCACACACACACACAAATATATATGTGTGGGTGTGTGTGTGTGTTATGTGTGTGGGGGGGGTGAGTCATGATTTTGCCCCCCCAATCTGAAAAATGGATCGACGCCCCTGCTATCATTCATTGATTCCGATCGAATCCAATTGATTGCAAATTCTAATACTGACTCTTCCATCAATTCATAGGATAATTCCTAAGATGAATAGATATGTGAGTGTTTACTCTACTTGCAAGGCACTTTATATGACATCGAAATTCTTATTACTGAGCCTTTCATGAAGGGGAAATATATAATTAAAAAGATGATGATTGATTTCAATGTTGTTAACATAAATAAGGCCAGTTGGGACACACAACTAAATATCACTCTAAAAAAGTCTGTATGCACATATGACTACTAGTTAAAAGGATACCTGAATAACATATTTTCATGTGTGTCCTTTGTACATGACACTCCTTCAACATGTCTCAAACTATAGAATTTGCTCCTACTAAAGATAAAGAATGTGTATATTACATGAAAATCAAGCCCATTGTGTGGTTAAATATGCCCTTAAAACAAAGAACTCACCAAATGTATACCTTTCTTTGATTTTTGCCTCTTCTCTCGGGGCAGCGCCAGGATATTTTGATATGGAGAGGGCAATGTGACCTAGAAACAGTTGATGTGAATTTTTCTCAATGCAATGACTGTGAAATAAAGGGTAAAACAACCCATACCCCCTTTTTAGTACTCTTCTCTCATTGTTTTTGTTTTTCTTCCCTTTTGTTTCTTTTTACTGTTAAAAATGAAAATCAGGGAATCCCTGCCACCTTGAAGCTTCACCATGGTTTTAGTTCATATTTTGGTAATTTTAGTACCCTAAACTTGCTATGCATTTATAATGTTGGCCAAAGAGATTGAAACTTTTCTGAATGCATATGTGTTCATTGATAGTCAAGTGCCCTCTTACCCTGGAGCCTTGTTAAATGGATTGAAGTCAATCTTAACTAAAGCAAACAAGTGATGCCATAATTATGAATTATCATAAGAATACATGTCAATTATGCTCATTAGTATTTTGCACCCTGATTTTAAGTTGTGGTTTAACTATGGAGAGCCAATTGGAGCACAAATCCCTTACAGTACACATTCAATTTATTTACTCATGTGGCACCCGAATTGTTCTGGGAATAAGAACTGAAGTATTTTTCTACGTTATGAAAGCAAAATGAAAAAAAATGATTAAAACTATACAATATAAACAGAATTTTTGGCTCCCCATAATTTTAGCACAGAGCTAGACCATGGTCTAAGCTAAACCTGGGGAGCGTTTCATGAAAGGACTTGTCGGACGTTTTATCTGACAAGTCCCATTTTATCCAACATTTACTATAGTAACAGTACCTCTCAGCCAATCAGAATCAAGGAAAGATGTCAGATCTGACAACTTGTCAGACAAAAATGTTGATGAAACGGTCCCCAGACTTCAGAATACAGGCCATGGTGTCCACATGCAAATGATCAAACCGCCGTCTCCTAAAACCAACAATCTCTCTTTACCTGCCAAAATTAATATTATTAATATATTATGTGCATTAAACTCACTGCAAATCAGATTTGGTGCATTACGTGTCTATTGTTATTATTATATATTTATTTCTGTATGATATTGTCAAGGAAAATATGAAATTTGTAAATTAAAATGTTTTTCATGAGATGACAATTTTGAGAATTGGGATCAATTTGTAAATTATGAGAACTTAATGTGAGATACAAATGTATCAAGATGGATTGACTTTTAATGTTTCCACCCCCCCCCCCCCCTTCGAAACACACACACACACCCTCACAACTACACACACACATCCCTCAAAGTCCAACCCTAACCAGGCCTGGCTTTTGAGGTGTAGAACACAGGGGAAGGATTGAATGAAAGCCCCTTGAGATCCTTGCCGCCAATCACGCGAACGCTGTGAAAATTGCCATGATAATAGTGTGGGATGTAATCTACAATGCTGTATGGTTTTTTAATCTCATTCACTAAAAAGTGCTCCTAGAATGCTATTTTTGTGTAAATATTCTTTATACCATTGCTAACCATTACACAATGAATGAAAAATATCCTGGTTTGAAAATGAATTTCTGATGTGTTTCTTTGTTTTTCAACCTTTTTTTATTTGTCCTTTTCCCCAAATTTATAGCAGAACCTTTTTGAAATATAATTATGCTAAAATCAATTAATTTCAGCTAGCTAAAGGTAAAAATAATCACATCCTTATGAATAAGATGAGAAAACTCAATTTACATTGACTTTGTACTCAAAATCAAAATCCACCTGAAATTTTGGGATGGACACAGGTAAAAAAAAAAAAAGCGCCCCCCAAAAAGGTTATCAACCTAAGTTTTAGGAGTGGCTAACCACAAGCAAAAAAAAAAAAAAAGGCATCAAGGTAAATTTTAGGGGGGGGGGGACAACTCACGTTTCAGGGGGGTCCACGTGACTTTAGGGGGGAAGCTGGAAAAAAATTGACAAGCAAAAAAAAGGTTATAAAAAAAAAATTAGGGGGGGACACGTCCCCCCGTCCCCCCCCCCCCGCTTCCGCCGCCTATGGCAGTGTTACCAGGTCCAAGCTGAAAATAAAATCCACAAGTCATGAAAAGGGGAAAAAGACAGGAAGGAGATGAGAAAATCAAGAAAGAGATAAAAGAGGAAGAAAAGCAGAATGTCGAAAGGTACTATTAAACAAGGGGGACTTGAAAAAAAAAATCTGGGGGGTGTTTCACAAAGATTTAAGTATGACTTAGAGTCGCACTTAAATGCCTAGTTACGCGCAGTATAAAAGGCATGACAGCATTGGTCAGATCATGCCAAGAGGACGCGCACTACTGCGTATTGATCAATAAGATTGCGCGTTGCATATCATGTACGCGTCGACATTTAAGTGCTACCTAAGTCATACTTAAATCTTTGTGAAACACCCCCCAGGGGCCCGTTGCAGAAAGAGTGCGTTTAAACGCAAGTCAAAAAAATCAATCGCAAGTCCCAAATGCGCGCTGTTGATTGGTTGAAAATCAAGTTGCGCATGTTTTTTTTAGAGTTGCGATTGATTGCAACTCTTTCTGCAACGGGCCCCAGGTCTAATTTCGCTCGCGCATCGTGCTCCCATTTGCTGGAGGGGGTATTATGGTCCGCCCAATCAGATGAGGCATTGGATATCTTGTTTTCGAGTCAATAAACATCAAGCACAACTTATTCTGCTCTCGATTTGAGTTTTTGTCTCACCTGCGAAGCAAAGTGAGACTATAGGCGCCGCTTTTCCGACGGCGACGGCAACGGCGGCGGCGGCGTCAACATCAAATCTTAACCTGAGGTTAAGTTTTTGATATGACGTCATAACTTAGAAAGTATATGGACCTAGTTAATAAAACTTGGCCATAAGGTTAATCAAGTATTACTGAACATCCTATTAGAGTTTCATGTCACATGACCAAGGTCAAAGGTCATTTAGGGTCAATGAACTTAGACCATGTTGGAGGATTCAACATCGAAATCTTAACCTGAGGTTAAGTTTTTGAAACGTCATCATAACTTAGAAAATATATGGACCTAGTTCATGAAACTTGGACATAAGGTTAATCAAGTATCACTGAACATCCTGCATGAGTTTCACGTCACATGACCAAGGTCAAAGGTCATTTAGGGTCAATGAACTTTGGCCGAATTGGGGATATCTGTTGAATTCCCATCATAACTTTGAAAGTTTATGGATCTGATTCATGAAACTTAGACATAATAGTAATCAAGCATCACTGAAAATTTTGTGCAAGTTTCAGGTCTCATGATTAAGGTCAAAGGTCATTTAGGGTCAATGAACTTTGGCCGAATCGGGGGTATCTGTTGAATTACCATCATAACTTTGAAAGTTTATTGGTCTAGTTCGTTAAACTTGATCTGACATTAGAGTAATCAAGTATCACTGAACATCCTGTGCGCGTTTCAGGTCACATGACCAAGGTCAAAGGTCAATGAACGTTGGCCGAATTGGGTGCAGTGGCGGATCCAGAGGGGGGCGCCCCGGGCGCGCGCCCCCCCTATTTTCGCCGGATTTTTTTTTTTTTTTTTTTGATGGTTATATTTACTGGATTGGTACAATGTAGTCAATTTCAAGGGCTAGATCTAGTCAAAACTATATTTTAACTTACGCTCATGGCCTTTGTGTTCGCACAAATGCACCTCTGTCATACTGTATTGCAATATGTAAATTCCGGAATTCCAGGGCGCGCAAGTCGATTGGTTGGAAAGTTGCACCACTTGTAATCGGGAGTTGCAGTGCAGTGACCAGTGTGAAGATGTTGGATTGGATATCATTTTTTCCCGAAATTTTGTGTTTTTTGTAACATGCGTTTGTCCGTCTTTATGGCAAATACATGTAAATTGTAAGTAACAGATCGCGAGAGAAAGTGTCAACGATGCGAATGATAATGTCTATCCCCGAGATTATTCTTCACTCAAAGATGAAGCCCTATATCGGGCGCCACGTGCGCAGCATTATCATTCTGCCTTGGTCATGTACGTTTTCACTGAAATGTATAGGTCCAGTGGCGTAACTACGGGGGGGGGCATGCAAAATAGGGGGCACGTGCCCCCCCCAATCGGCTGACCAAAAAAAAAAAAAACGGGGAAAAGGAGAAAAAGAGGAAGAAAGGGAGAGAAACGTAGTGGAAAAGAAGACATTATTGTTCATTATATTGTTATATTATATCATAATTATGTTATATTACATAAGAAACATTTCTTTTCGTAACTTTATGAAACATAATTTGCATAGGGCCTATGTCTTCATTGTTCCTGGTGCTCGCATTGTCTGTTTACCGAGATATATAATCCTGTTATACTATAAAACCTCCCTTTTCATAGTCAATATACAACAAACTGCCAAATGTATTTCCTCGCACTTCGAGTTATCATTGTTTTATGTACAATAGTGTGCTTCTTTTTCATGACTACTTAAAAGTGATGGCCCCATTTAAGGTCTTAATATAAATCATTTCCTGTCCGTGCTTACGTTCGCAGTAGTGGCTTTGTGTTATATGTCTGCTCTCCATGAATTCGTAAAATCAGTCCTTAAAATGTCCCTTTTTCTGATCTGAATATCAAAAATTTTCAGCTCGCGCTTCGCACTCGCATCATTTGGTTAGTGAACTACGTATGGTCTTGGTGAATTCCTACAAATAAGCCTTAAATTGCCCCCCTTCAGGTCTGAATTTCCTAAATTTTCAGCTCGCGCTTCGCGTTCGCAAGATTTGATTAGTGAGATGGGTATGTTAATCATGATTACAAGTGCTTTATGTGCATGTTTAGATGTAATTCTAACAAAATAAGCAAGCGCTTATGGGCAATCGCATTAGATGACTATGGTGAGATGTGTATACTCTTAATGGATTCCTAAAATATAGTCCTTAAAATCTTCCTGTTTGGAGAGTCAATATTTAAAAAAATTTCAGCTCGCGCTTCGCACTCGCATCATTTGGTTAGTGAACTACGTATGGTCTTCGTGAATTACTACAAATAAGCCTTAAAATGCCCCCCTTCAGGTCTGAATTTCCTAAATTTTCAGCTCGCGCTTCGCGCTCGCAAGATTTGATTAGTGAGATGGGTATGTTAATCATGATTACAAGTGCTTTATGTGCATGTTTAGATGAGATTCTAACAAAATAAGCAAGCGCTTATGGGCAATCGCATTAGATGACTATGCTGGTGAGATGTGTATACTCTTAATGAATTCCTAAAGTATAGTCCTTAAAATCTTCCTGTTTGGAGAGTCAATATTTAAAATAATTTCAGCTCGCGCTTCGCACTCGCATCATTTGGTTAGTGAACTACGTATGGTCTTCGTGAATTACTACAAATAAGCCTTAAAATGCCCCCCTTCAGGTCTGAATTTCCTAAATTTTCAGCTCGCGCTTCGCGTTCGCAAGATTTGATTAGTGAGATGGGTATGTTAATCATGATTACAAGTGCTTTATGTGCATGTTTAGATGAGATTCTAACAAAATAAGCAAGCGCTTATGGGCAATCGCATTAGATGACTATGCTGGTGAGATGTGTATACTCTTAATGAATTCCTAAAGTATAGTCCTTAAAATCTTCCTGTTTGGAGAGTCAATATTTAAAAAAATTTCAGCTCGCGCTTCGCACTCGCATCATTTGGTTAGTGAACTACGTATGGTCTTCGTGAATTACTACAAATAAGCCTTAAATTGCCCCCCTTCAGGTCTGAATTTCCTAAATTTTCAGCTCGCGCTTTGCGCTCGCAAGATTTGATTAGTGAGATGGGTATGTTAATCATGATTACAAGTGCTTTATGTGCATGTTTAGATGTAATTCTAACAAAATAAGCAAGCGCTTATGGGCAATCGCATTAGATGACTATGGTGAGATGTGTATACTCTTAATGGATTCCTAAAATATAGTCCTTAAAATCTTCCTGTTTGGAGAGTCAATATTTAAAAAAATTTCAGCTCGCGCTTCGCACTCGCATCATTTGGTTAGTGAACTACGTATGGTCTTCGTGAATTCCTACAAATAAGCCTTAAATTGCCCCCCTTCAGGTCTGAATTTCCTAAATTTTCAGCTCGCGCTTCGCGTTCGCAAGATTTGATTAGTGAGATGGGTATGTTAATCATGATTACAAGTGCTTTATGTGCATGTTTAGATGTAATTCTAACAAAATAAGCAAGCGCTTATGGGCAATCGCATTAGATGACTATGGTGAGATGTGTATACTCTTAATGGATTCCTAAAATATAGTCCTTAAAATCTTCCTGTTTGGAGAGTCAATATTTAAAAAAATTTCAGCTCGCGCTTCGCACTCGCATCATTTGGTTAGTGAACTACGTATGGTCTTCGTGAATTCCTACAAATAAGCCTTAAATTGCCCCCCTTCAGGTCTGAATTTCCTAAATTTTCAGCTCGCGCTTCGCGTTCGCAAGATTTGATTAGTGAGATGGGTATGTTAATCATGATTACAAGTGCTTTATGTGCATGTTTAGATGTAATTCTAACAAAATAAGCAAGCGCTTATGGGCAATCGCATTAGATGACTATGGTGAGATGTGTATACTCTTAATGGATTCCTAAAATATAGTCCTTAAAATCTTCCTGTTTGGAGAGTCAATATTTAAAAAAATTTCAGCTCGCGCTTCGCACTCGCATCATTTGGTTAGTGAACTACGTATGGTCTTCGTGAATTACTACAAATAAGCCTTAAAATGCCCCCCTTCAGGTCTGAATTTCCTAAATTTTCAGCTCGCGCTTCGCGCTCGCAAGATTTGATTAGTGAGATGGGTATGTTAATCATGATTACAAGTGCTTTATGTGCATGTTTAGATGAGATTCTAACAAAATAAGCAAGCGCTTATGGGCAATCGCATTAGATGACTATGCTGGTGAGATGTGTATACTCTTAATGAATTCCTAAAGTATAGTCCTTAAAATCTTCCTGTTTGGAGAGTCAATATTTAAAAAAATTTCAGCTCGCGCTTCGCACTCGCATCATTTGGTTAGTGAACTACGTATGGTCTTCGTGAATTCCTACAAATAAGCCTTAAAATGCCCCCCTTCAGGTCTGAATTTCCTAAATTTTCAGCTCGCGCTTTGCGCTCGCAAGATTTGATTAGTGAGATGGGTATGTTAATCATGATTACAAGTGCTTTATGTGCATGTTTAGATGTAATTCTAACAAAATAAGCAAGCGCTTATGGGCAATCGCATTAGATGACTATGGTGAGATGTGTATACTCTTAATGGATTCCTAAAATATAGTCCTTAAAATCTTCCTGTTTGGAGAGTCAATATTTAAAAAAATTTCAGCTCGCGCTTCGCGCTCGCATTATTTAGCGAGACAGGTACGTATCATGGTTACAAAAGACTGATTATAATGTCCCTATTTAGGTCTGAATATCCGTTTAATGGCACTGTCCTTAAAATGTCTCTGTTAGGTCAGTATACCTGGCAAGCGCTCACGAAGTGACTCAAAATTTTTGCTGGTGCCCCCCAATGCCGTGACCCACGGTACGCCACTGTATAGGTCAGACATATTTGTATTTAATGTAAACTAACTTTTACACTTTCTGGTAGATTCAGAGGCATATTATCCAGGGCGCCCCAACTAAGTTTCGCCGAAGCAATCATTCCAACGAATTATTATCAAGGAGCAAAATTGTATATTCTCAATCACCAGTCGACCCCACTCCGCGTTTGCTGTGTATAGGCAGCTATATGTCAGCGTAAGGAGCGAAGATTTTATGTGACGGGGGGGGGGGTGGGGGTTGGGGGGGAGAATAAAAATACTTTCGTGCTGGGGAAAAACGTCCCGAGGACACATTGTGTATTGTTAAAAAGTAGAAATTGTGACATTAACCCCCCCCCCTTACCCCATTTTTAATGTTTGATAATCTATAGGTTTGCTGATTACAATATATCGATTACAAGTCTCAGTTTCGTATCATTTAAATTTGACGTTTCAATCACACGATGCAAGCAAGTGAAGAGCCTTTGCCAAATGTATGTTTTGAATGACCGCTTATACGGTGTGTGACTGGAAACCAGCTCCTAAATGAGTCAGTATGTGTCTTTTATTCATGAAGTTACAGTGATTTAAGTGTGCATTTTTCTTCTAAAGGTGCTCTCAAAATACGACTTTTGGACATGATTTTTTGAAAAAGTCCTTGCCGTGGGAGGGGGGTATCCCCCTCCCACACCCTCCCCCCGCTCGGTCGCTTCGCTCCCTCGCCGCTGGCGCCCCCCCTATTTCAAAATCCTGGATCCGCCCCTGGGGTGTATCTGTTGAATAACCATCATATCTCTGTTAGTTTATTGGTCTAGTTCATAAAAAGGGGACATAAGAGTAACCATGTATCACTGAACATCTTGTGCGAGTTAGAGTAGTATTCAAAGTCAGCACTGCTGCTATATTGAACTGCGTGATGCAGGTGAGACGGCCAGAGGCATTCCACTTGTTATAACTTTTGTTTCAGTGAGATACGCATCATGTTCATGATGATAAAAAATTGCTGAATAATATTGAAAACAAACTACACACTCGCATTTTTGTAATTAACAAGATCCTCTTACTGAAATTCCCAAAAGCAGTCCTTGCACTAAATCAAGCACTGGCTACACTAAATCACAAAACCCACACAACATCGTGGCTTAGAGCAAAATACACTATATTTCCCGACGAACAAAATTTTAGAATTTAATGCACATGAAAGTACAATTTATCTGCATGATACAGGGGCGGATCGATCTAGCCTTCGTACATGGGGGGGGGGGGCCCGAATTTTTTCAGCCATATTTTCCCCGATCGAAGATGATTTTTGGTTTCTTTTACGGGGTAGTCCTAATAGTCACTTTTTAGCTTTATTCTTATAAAATCAACATAAATATATAATATCATAATCCTTATTTATATAATGCGAGCGCGAAGCGCGTGCTATTTTTGTTTTTAAATCTTATGTATTTTTTTCCTAAAATTTGAACATTCTGTTATCCTGAAAAAGATGTGTACGCAACTAAATAACTACTACGAACGCGAAGCGTTAGCAGAAATGAACTGATGGAAAAGGTAGGCCTACCTGTTAATAAACTGCATGCAATTAGCCATCATGAAGACGTTACATACTTTAAAAATCAAATAATGCGAGTGCGAAGCGCGAGCTTAAATTATTTGATATTCCGATATGAAAAAGTGTTAATTTATGGATTGCTCTTAATAAAGAAATGGGGTCCGTTTCATAAAAAGTTACAACTGTAACTTTTTCATTATGTCAACTACCATGGCAACAGGAACAGGGCTCAGCAGCCAATCACAATCAATGTTACCATGGTAGTTGCCATAATGGCGAGGTTACAACAGTTGTAACTCTTTATGAGATGGGCCCCTGATATCTTAAATCATTATTATTAATTTTTGACGTTTTGTCATCATATCGAAATGATGACTATCTTCCTATTCCTCTTCCTAAGCGCGAGATGAAACTTGTCGGTATTCCTTTTTGAAAAAGGGACAATTTAATGATCAAATCAATGTCTTATTCATTAATCTAATAAGCATAATGAGAACGCAAAATATGTTAATATTCATGGTCTGAAAACTGGACATTTCAAGCATTTTTGAAATTATGAATAGGATGCATGAGTTAATTTTCAACAATTAACGCCAGCGCAAATCGGAGCCGAAACTTTTGATAAACTGTCATAAAATGGGGATTTCAAGTAATTGTTAAAGAATTAATATTGAGATAATTATACATAAATCACCAATTAAAATGCGAGCGTTCATACCTGAATGGGGATATTTTGAGGAATTTATGGAATACACGAAAATTATAGGTACCTGACAATTAAACAGCGCGAGCAAAAAATGTTAATATGACATTTTTACAGAGCACTTTTTAAAAATCAATTTGTAAATCAAACAAAATAATGAAAGTTTGATTACCGAGCTGAAATATGTTTTGTATAATGACTTCAAAACTTGATATTTTAAGCTCCATATTGAGCAAGATATGTGAATCACATAACAGACAATGCGAGCGCGAAGCGCGAAGCGCGAACGAAAATTTATATAGTGACATGAATCTTTTTTCCCCAAGTCTTCCCCTCATCTTATGTTTGCACTCGTCTTCCTCATCTTTCATTTTCTTTTTTCTGCTCTCTATTCTTCTCTTTTTCTTTTTCCTTTCTCCCTTTCTTTCTTTTTTTTTGCTCCGCCAATAGGGGGCCCGGGCCCCTTGATCCGCTTATGAATAAATATGATATTTGCGTTTGGAAAATAATATTTCAAGACTGGGTAAAGAAATGCATTTTCTAAATGTGTTGGAACAAATTTTCTTACTTGATATTTTGGAAACTAAATTACCATGGTAATTTCTTCATTCCTTTACCTTTTCTCTTCTTTTTCCCCCTTTTCCTTTTTTGCGCCCGCTGAAAGTGGCGCCCGGGGGGCACGTGCCCCCCTTGCCCCTCGGTACGCCACTGATGTCAAGTACATCATGTACACTGAAATAATGACTTAGTAAGACCTTATCTTAAACTGTAAAACCTTACTTTTTGCTGACAACACAAATATATTTTTTAGCCACAGTGACATAGGTTATTTACAACAAAATATGAATAGGGGAGACCGGGGTTAGTTGGAACATGGGGTAAGTTGAAACATTGTATTTCTCTTTAAAGCCTGTAAAATAAATTTATGCAATACTGCCCTCAATTTATTGCTATTAATAATACAACAGTGTTCAATTATTACTGCAATAAATTGAGGGCAGTATTGCATAAATTTACTTTAAAGGCGTTAAAGAAAATCACAATGTTTCATTTTACCCCATGTTCCAACTAACCCCTGTCTCCCCTACTGATCTTAATAAAGTACAAGAATGGTTCTCTGTTGATAATTTAGCTTTTAATATTCAGAATTTTTTTTATGACCATCAGTAGAAACAATGTAGATAACAAAATTTGTTGAAGTAGAAAGGGTGAAGAGTGTTTTTTTTGGGGGGGAGGGGAATTTACATTGATGATAATTTAAAATGGAAAAGCAATGTTAACAAGCACTATAGGTGTCTTAAATAGATTACGTGAATTTGCCCCACAAAATATTGTCTTAATGCTTCACCGTCATCTCAATTATGAAATTTTCGCTTGGGTTCTACAAATAAATATTCATTAGAATTAGTTTTCACAAAAAAGAGTAATCAGAATGATATATCATTCTGGTTTCATAGCTCACACTGCTCCACTTTTCTTAAGTTTAAAACATTGCCTGCATGTATTAATTATATAGTTATATTATTGGTATCTTTATGTATTTATACTACAAGAAATTACTTCCAATAAATGTCGATTCTTTATTTTGTAAAAATTCTGATATTCACAATCATGATACTACAGTAGAAGAAATTCCGATTACCGTGCATGTTTCATGTGGGAAATTATCCTTAACCCGAAAGTCAATAATTCGTAATTGGTCCTGTATTCTGGAACAGTCTCCCCGAAAATGTAAAAAGTTCACTATCCCTAATGCATAATAAATATAAGCTTACAACATTTCTTCTAAAAAAAACTTTAATTCCCTAGACTAAGTTACCTCTATTACATTTTTTACCGAGTCTTTCTATACAACACTCAAACTTTTATTGACAAAATTGGGATTATGATATTAGTTTTTAACTTTTTAATTGATCCCCCACATTTACATGTATATACTGTTTCTCTTCTTGTCTGATTTGAGTATTGTTCAGATTTTGGTTCATTGTTTCGTGTAGTGTATATTTTCCTTTTGCATTGGAATATCCATATGTATTCAGTAATACAATCTTTACACTGCATTGTTCTTTTTATGAAGTGTGGAAATAAATGAATCAATCAATCAAAATTAAGATCTGCATAAACCTCAGCACCAGAGACGCCGAATTAGCGTTTTAACCTAATAAGAGTATTGCTTCAACTGTTTCAAAACATATTAAGTTTAATAGAAAATTAAGTTGAAAATATGAGACAATCATCATGTCTAAAAGAAAGAAAAATCTTTTGTGTCATCTTAATTGCCTCTTGCACTTGTCTGTAGTTTTTGATGGACATTAAACAAATAGAAAAGGTAATTTATTTCGTGAACATTGGAGCTCTTAAAGATTTTATTACTGATGCGAAAGAGATAAGCAAATTTTACATTGACACCCTGTATATATGCAATATACAGTCTACATACACGTTGTAACTTCGTATTGATATTGGAATAGCTGTGTTTAAAGCGATAGCTGTAGAAAATCATACTTATTTATGTGAGGGGACTTGAAATTGTTCAATTATTTTTTACTCAAATAATATTATTATGGTACAATATACTTTTGAGTGACAGACAGACTAACATCAATCTGATTTGGAAATATTTTAAAAATTGTTAGAGATACCATGTCCCTCAAAAGACCCACTTCATCGTATCATGATATTCTTTGTTTGATGCGGCAATTACAAAAAACAAAACATATGAGTTGTTTTACTGTATATCCGTATGTCATTTACAAATATGAAAAATACCGTCGTGTATATATATATATATATAACAATATTCATATAGTTAAGTAAAGAAAAAATACATAAGAATAAAACAGATAAGCCTAAAAAGCTTACCATACAGAACTTTTCAAGATGAGTCACAAAGTTAAACAAAATGTTTATGAAATGATTTTACTTATCGTACTTTTAAGAAATATTGATCACGAACCTACTTTTACGAACTATTCTGATAAATTATTCTCATATGATTATGATTATCCAATAATCTTTTGCAAAGTGTGCTCTCCACACAGTTGAGGTAAATGTGTACCGGCAGAAAGTAATTCCTCAAATAGCTGTCGGTGAGCACTGCAATCGGTAGATAGACTAGCTTTAGTCTATAGGAGCGACTTATAAGCATCTGACAATGTGGATATGTGCCCTATACAAATCCTATATCATTTAAACTCACGTCTGTATGAGATTGTATCGCAGAAAAAGTGAGCTTGAAATTATTTACCTTTCGGTCTAAAGTTCATTTCTTAAAAAAATAAGTCGACCCACTTACGGCCCACTCGACTCGATCATAGTCGCTCTCGTCCTACCCTCGTCGTCAAAGCAATATAAGTGCCTGAATCAGAAACTTCTTAACAAATTTATTATTTTCTGTTTAATATAACTGTGCAAACACGGCATGTGTGATCAGAGTGGATTATTTGTCTTTCTTCGTCATCTCGCCTCGCAATAATGATGTAAGCAATAATTGGCGCACATGATCGACACGCCTTTGCATGCTGCGTTGTTGGTATCTCTGCGCTCCCCTTAAAAAAAGAAATATGCTTCTATCTAGACAGGTGAAGACAACATGGTAGTTGGTGCAGACAACCATCTTGAATTCCATCATCCTCATACATTATTCTGAAGAAAACATGGCCGGTGAGACGTCTTGCTGTAAACGTATACCGATCAAAAGGGAGGATTTTGGACTAAATTGGAAAGCCCCGCAAGATTTCGCCAGATCACAGGTATTTTGAAAGCCTTAATGTTTTAAGACGTAGGCCTAGTATCATAAAAACTAGAATTGAATGTCTATATAGGGCAGCCTTTACAAGCTAATTGAAAATTGATGTGCCATGTGAAATCAAATCTACTATGCCTTACATTTGATTTTGTGAGGTATTATATATTAATTTTTTATTTTAGCACGGTTCCAGTCAAAGTGAATACAAAGTGATAGGTATACGAAACAACTTTAACGTGTTTAGATAAGCCTATATTAAATAATATTGGTTAATTTAACACCTGCAAAACATATCAGGATGATAAGCCTACTTCTACCAGACATTATGAACAAAGTGTGATGAAAACAGTCAAATAAAAGAATGACACAGGGAACCAAATGTTTGCTGAGCTTTCGTGTATGTTATATTTCGTCAGAGCAAATGTCTTCAAAATACTCTAAGATATAGATCAGTATGGCTAATACAGCCTATAACGCATATCAAAGATTCAAACAGTATCATAATTCTTCCGTAATCTATAGATAATTAAATGAATGAATGAATAAGTATATATTCAATCAATAATTTAGTTCATTGAAATAAACGAATAAATAAAAAGAATATACCTCAAAAGACATCGTGACAGAACGTAAAACTAACAACTGTTCTAGTACCATATAAGCGAAATTGGTTAGTGGTGAAAATATTGATATATCAAATTTAAGAATATGCAATAGTTAAAAATCAAGTCCACCACAGGAAAATGTTGATTGAGTCAATAGAGATAAAATAAAAGAAGCATGATTATGTAAGGCTCTGAAAATTTCATCAAAATCAGATGTAAACTAAAAAAGTTACATCTAATTTGAGTTATTTTATCACAAAACATGTATAACAATATATGTACAACAGTGACATGCGAATGAGAGAGTCGATGATGTCATTCACTCGTAATTTTTTGAATCTTACAATATTAGATTGAATAAAGACCAACTTGAATTAACCATAAAATGTGAAAATATTAGTAATACCATATATTTTTTTCACAAAAGTCATGACAATTTGAATTTTTCATAATTCATAACTAAAAAAAATAGAAGAGAAATACTGAGTGGGTGATGTCATCCCCCCTCCCATTTGCATAACGCTACTAGGATGTGCATGTATCTTTTTGTGATATTAAGCGAAACTTTACAAAAGTCGTGAGTTTCTTAAACAGACGATTTTGATGAAATTTCAGTGTTATATGTACTTGTTTGATTTTTCTAGTTTTATTCAAATTAACTTGTCCTATAAGGATGTTGCAAAAAATCAATTGTGACTGTAATGGTCATTCTAATTGTAATCAACTTCGAAGGTGAGTGTTGATAAGACTGTGAACACTTGGTATTTAGTTATTTAATTAGCACTAATAATAAAAGTACAGAGCACTTTTTGATCACAAAAACCCGCTGATGATATCATTCAGATAATGGTTATCCACTTACCCATCATCCCTGACTTTCCCCATTAATAGTCTCCCCTTTTGGTTTTTCCTTCCATGTTTTTTTAATCTTAATTTCACTCCCCTCTATATTTCTACTTCTCCCTTTCTCCCTCATAATTCTCTCTCTCCTCTCTCACATGCTTCTCTATATCTCTCTTCCTCCCAATCATTACGACAGGCGCTCGAAATGATTTGATTATTTAATAGGGACATTGTCCTGATTGTTATATTAAGAGTTCATCAAACAAATGAGCCGTGCCGTTTCCTTGCTTTATAGACGTTCAATTAATGCACGTGAAGAACATGCATGTTTGCATGTTTCCTAGGCAACACAAACACTTCTGGACAAGGAGCTTCAGTCATAATTCTTTAATTAACTGTACAAAAAATGAAAGAACTTGTATAACTATGTATACGTGTTTGAGTGTGATCAGTGAAACAGAAATGAGCAGTATAAACAACTACATTTAATTCTTGTGTAATTAGTAAATTATGAAAAGGCACAGGTTATTGTTAATATAGTGGTTCATAACTTGGCACGTAAATAGCAAAAAGGGTTATTCAAACAACATTATTAACGCAATTACCGCTTTGAAGAAAATCATAAATCATCACTTTGGTCCATCGAGAAAGAACGAGACGACTCTATCTCTGGCTTCTGTGCAAATTTGAAATTCGAAGGGATGGGGACACGTTCACACGCCCCACCCCCCTCCTCCTAGGGATCGCAGTACATGTATGGGTTTTATAGTTACTTTGTGAAGGAATGAAATCTATTACTAATGATTATGATTTAAACAAAGACTTCCGAAGGTTAGGCTAAATTGTCTTCTATTGAAATTATATAGATAAAAAAGGGGGAACGTACAAAGCTATACTCTAGCTATTCGTGGCGATAATGAAAAAAGATAGTCCTTCAACTCCAATTGCTTTTTGACACTTTAATAAAAGAAGATGATAAGACTACCTCAGATCATAATTCATCAAAAATGAATATGGACAAAATTTTTTTTTCTCAAATTTGATATTGTACAGGCATGTTTACATTGCCCTTGGTGATTTGTTACTCATGAATCCTGATTTTCATATATAAAATGCTTTCTTTGCAGGTGGTTTTTACGGCCAAGTATTTTTAATCATGGTTTATCGGGCACATAGGAAAGGAATTAAAAAAGCAAATGCTCAGAAAGGGTGCATGAGCCTCGGATCTTAAATGAAAAGTCTACCCCAACAAAAGGTAGATTTGAATTAGAAATATTTAAAAAAAATCAAAGAAATTGGTTGAATATATGAAAGTTCTAACATTTCAATTTTTCACTATATACTTTTTTACAAAACAGAATTATGCACAACACATGCCGAGTCGATGGTGTCACTCACTCATTCACCATTTCTTTTATATTGTATTTGAAATATAAGGGGGAAATTCTTCTAGATTTGACAATAAAGAAACATCTTCACAATAGGTTGGGGCAGTTATGATAGTGGATCCACACATTCAAAGAAGAATCAATGCTTTTTTCAGTTTAATTCAGCAAGATATTTCGTTTGTCACAGGAGAAATAGTGGGTGACGTCATCAGTTCCCTCATTTACACACTGAACATGCAAAATCTGTTTTTTCCTAATTAATCTGAATTTCAAAATGTCATAACTTTATTCATTTACATCCGATGTTGATGAAATATTATATTGGCTTGATGTTTTCCTTTTCATTCAAATCTGCTTTGTGTTGGGGTAAAGAATTATTGCACTTTACACGTATCAATGGATGCGCAAAGTCCTCATTTCACTGGTGATGACTTTAACTGGGGAGTCACTTGGCTTCTATTCATCATGGGACATCAGAAATATATATATATATATATATATATATATATAAAGAAATGGATGAAGAGAACAATGGTAGACGTAGCTTAAATCAAGGTTCCCCAGAGCTATCTACCCTTTGGAAAAATTGGTTATGCCGAAAAAATGTCTCTGCCGGGAATCGAACCCGGGCCCCCAGCTTTGAACGCCGGTGCCTTAACCACTAGACCACAGAGACGGGCTAGTGGCTAGGCCGACCGAGATCCGATTGACCGTCAGAAAGACAGATTTTCGACACTATACCAATTACCTTTGTCGGCTTGTCATTGTTCAAAACCCACCTTCACCCGACAAAGGTAATTGGTATAGTGTCGAAAATCTGTCTTTCTGACGGTCAATCGGATCTCGGTCGGCCTAGCCACTAGCCCGTCTCTGTGGTCTAGTGGTTAAGGCACCGGCGTTCAAAGCTGGGGGCCCGGGTTCGATTCCCGGCAGAGACATTTTTTCGGCATAACCAATTTTTCCAAAGGGTAGATAGCTCTGGGGAACCTTGATTTAAGCTACGTCTACCATTGTTCTCTTCATCCATTTCTTTACAATATTTAAATAAAAGAGTTGCCACAGCTGTTGTACATGTATAGCTTCACACATTTATATATATATATAAACATTTTGTTCATCTAACTCCATCTGTTTCCGTTACCACGGGTAAACATTAGTCTGTAGAATCTTGCAGTGGAAAGCGTTTTTATTTTTACTAGAAGCAATAAGCTTTCTGTAATACACAAAATTATGTCATTATCACTAGGTATTAAACTATTATAGTGATAGTGAACAAGTAATAAAAACTCAAGATGTAAATGTTCTACCAGCTACATCGAAGGTCATTTAAAATATATTTTAAAAAATCGGTGATTCTGTATGCAGTATTGACTATTTGAAAATGCAAGATGTTCTACGTCACGTTTGAATTCCATACCTGCTTCTATGTACAATTCATTTTCCCGTTTGGTGTTTATCTTATCTAGTGGCCAATTCCAGGTTGGTTCTACCAGATATACAGGATCCTTTTTATGGTGTACATCGTCGTGTGGTTGACGATAAATACTGCCTGGCAAATTGAGGGCATCGGAGGCTTATACCTCATCTACCTCACTAACTGGTCTTTTATTATGTTGGCGTTTTATGGAATAGTGGCGGCACTTTCCTCAGTGTTCTTCTTCTGCAAGGGAAAGAAGAGACAGAGAACGACAACCGATGCATCCAGAATGGAAGATGGCGCCATAAACCCATCATTTGGTATGTCATCACTTTGATCATACACACACTTGATTAACCTACCTTAATTCTGTGCAAAATTAAAGCTTAAGTCTTTCGGATATCCCTTCTAACCCCATAAATGAAAATATAGAAATAACAAAAATACGGGAAAATGTTTTAGCTCTTAATTCGAGCGGCTGATAGGGGGAAATATAGATGAGACCCCCCTCCCCTATATTTGCAAAGCTGGATCCACCCCTAAGATATATATATTTAGATGACGCAATGACCCGAATATCCTACCGTTTGCAGGTTCTTGTTATGGACATTAAATGAAAATGTATCTTATTTTTAAACTGAATTATCAACAGTGGCAGATCAGGAAATACCGTCCGGTAACGAATCACCAAAAACCAATAGGCCTACGTCGAAGTCCGAAAGACATCCAACACCGTCCGTCTCTGAAGAATCTCCTACCAACCCTTGGTACTTCAAACTAACATGGGTTCTTTTAAACATCAACGTTGCTATCGCTCCACTGGTATCTATCATCTACTGGGCTCTCTTACATGATTACAGCAATGACGACGACGACGACTCTCGCGATCCACTCGGCGACGGAATCAACGTGAATGTACACGGCATGAACAGCGTGCTGATCTTGCTGGATCTTTTCGTCTCGGCTTACCCGTTAAGAATCGTTCACATCATCTACTGCATCATCTATAGTCTTACGTACGCTCTGTTCTCCTTGATCTTCTGGGCTGCTGGTGGCGTAGACCCATACGGCAACAGATACATTTACCCTATCCTAAACTGGGAAGACATTCCCGGCTTGACCTGTGCCTACATGTTGGGTCTTGCAGTAATCTTGTTTGTAGTGCATTGTGTGATGTACGGACTATATAGATTAAGAGCGTTCCTTGCAGGAAGATGTTGCATGTTATCTCAGGACCGTGCAAATGATACTTTGCAACTCTAAGAGATTCCTTCATCCGATTCCCACCTCAAATCCCCTACAGTCATATTTTGTTTAAAAACATCCAGCAAAGAAAAACCTTTTAAATTGATAACGTAATTTATTTACAAAGATGGATTCTTTTCTTGTGAATTAATATGTACATAATATTAAGTGTACCCTATAACATTTTAAAACCTGGTCACCCCGCCCAAACTATGTTGGAGCGTCCCTTGAACGGTATAGGGAGAGGGTGCCGAATTTCGACAACGCTCGTCACCGCTCATACAATGGGGAAAAATCGAAAACACGGGCGTTGCCTTGACGGTGCACCGCTGAAGCCTGCGTTGCTTTAGCGACGGTTTAATGGTAGCGAGCGGTAGCGAGCTTTGGTCCGCTAAAGGTGGTGTCACACCTTGGCGTTTTAGACAGCGTATGCCCGACGTATCAAAATTTCTCTAAAACGTCGGCATACGCTGAACTTTGATATTTTTTTTCAACTCTGGGCATATACTTAGCGTATTCATAACGAGTTGGACGTATACATAACGTATTAGTAACTTATATCGAACGCTTCGTTAACTTATAAGTAACGTATTCCAACGAATGCTTAGCGTATTGCTGGCGTATACAACTTATGCCCTACGATAGCCTAACTTACGCATAGCGCGCGGCAGCGTATTGCTGACGAACACGTGTCGTAGCCTATAAAAAGGCTGCCGCTCGACTATTCAAATCATAACCGCACGATACATCACCTATCAACACCACCGCCATGCCGAAGAAAACTCCTGTGAACCCCACCTTTATATACCAATTCCTATAAACATGATAAACGTTGTCAATACGCCATTATACGGTAGCTGTAAGTTATAAACACGTTCAGTAAGTTTTGTGGTCGTCCGGAGCACGTCTTCATACGTCAATATACGTTGGAGTTAAGTTACACTTACGTTCAAAGCACGTTACTCATAGGTTAGAAGTAAGTTTTAGGGTACGCTGGACATTATCTCGACGTACATCGACTTATGAGTAACTTACGAGTAACGTGTGTCAACGTGTATCAACGATCGCGTAACTTGCCTATACAACTTATCGCCCGCGTATGCGGGACGTATGAGCCATACGCTGGCATACGTCGACGTACGCCAGCGTATTCGCCAAGGTGTGACCGCGCCTTAAGACCCCCCCCCCCCCCGAGGGGAGGGTACTTGACCAAAAAAGTAGTAGGTCTGTGCCGCGGGCGACACACAAAAAAGGGGGCCTTAATTGGAGCGGGCTTATTGTAAAAAGGAGGGTCCTCGGAGCGGGCGCGGGCTGGCTTCGGAACTACAAATGTTTGTGAAAACGGGGGTCCTTAATTGGAACGGGTCGCCTTTGCGTGAGTGCGTATTCATCCCTATGGAACGGGCATTCCTGCAGAGGCGATGGTCGGACAGCGCTTTGCGGCCGCTTTTCACCAAAATTGCGGCTCATCGTAGCAGATCAATACGGAACGGCGTAACGGAAAATATGCGAAGCTTTGGAGCGGATTTCTTTCTTCTTTTTCCTCGATAAGAAAAAATGCTATGCTTAATTTGGATCGGCTTTCTTTGTTCTTTGTCTCAATAAGACAAAAATACCATGCCTTGGAACGGAAATTTGAGTATAAAAATGGGGGTCCCCTCCGCGGCACATACTCAAGATTTCTGCGTTGCCCTAGCGGACCCAAGAGTCCACGAACTTGCGTCTAGCGGTGCCAAACTTTGACTGCATTGTTGGAGCGGTGGTGAACTTTGTCTGAGCGGAAAATTGCCCGCTCCTCACCGCTCGCAATATTTTGTGCAGCTCAAAACTTTCGGAGCGGTAGGAGGGACCATCAGCGGTGGCCGAGCGTAAACGTCGGCGTTGCTTTAACGGGGGCCAACTTCTGTTAAACAGTGGTGAACGGTAACGAGCGGTGATGAATTTTTCGCCGCTCCAGGAACGCTCCAACGTTCTGGCTGTGTGACCGGGCATATTACTTTTATATTGTCACCTTCAGGGTCAATACAATAAAATGACGTTCTCCGATGTGATTCTTTGTTATTGGCATTTTAACCTTTTGATTCATCTTTTGTTTGCAGCAAAGCGCAAATAAATGGAAATACTAAAACAAAAAGATTAATCTTTACATGACTCACAATGAGCATTGATCATTATCATGTACAACAGCTTTGGCAACTTTTTTTTATTTTAAATATGTTGCGAAGGAAATGAATGAAGAGAACAATAGTAGGCGTAGCTATCAAGGTTCCCCAGAGCTATCTGCCCTTTGGAAAAATTGGTGATGCCGAAAAGATATGTATCTGCCGGGAACCGAACCTGGGCCCCAGCTGGAACGCCGGTGCCTTAACCACTAGACCACAGAGACAGATTAGTGGCTTTGGCGACCCCGATCCGATTGACCGTCAGATAAACAGATTCTCGACACTATATCAATTTTAATTTCTTTAAGCATTATAACACTATTTTAAGCACTGTGTAAGACAATTCTGAAGGGAGGGGGTATAATACATTTCTGTCTTTCATCGTACATACCAGGGGACCGTTTCATGAAAGTTTTCAGCACTGAAAAGTTGTCTTTCACCGAAGTTACCAGAGTAACAGTCAGAGACCATGTCTCTCAGCCAATTAAAACCAAGGATTTCACTAAAATTATCAGCACTGACAATTTAGTCAGTGCTGACAACTTTCATGAAACACCCACAAGATTATCGATGGTGCTGCCTATGAAAAATAACACATGCAGCACTCCCAAGGAAAATTTTGGTGCTAAGTGCTGCAGCAACCCTGCTTCCCAGGGCCATTCAATCAATCCTAACATTCTTTGGATACACCGGCATGAAGGGAGGGGGGTCATCTCTGTGGGAGCGAGGGGTAATAATTATTTTGTATATAAATAAATACTAAAATGCATTGGTTACTGATGACTTTAATCAAATGATTTAAATCAATGGTGTTATAAGAAAACATCAAGGAGAGCCGATATTTCCCATATCTTTACAATATTAATAATTTTATGAGAGGCTTACATTTTTTGAATAACATAACAAACTACTAAATATTTTAAATGTGAATTAAATGTTTGCTCAGAATTTTGAATAGTACAATCACCTCTAAATATTATTTAAATTAATTCAAAATCTTTCCTGTCTGCAATCATTAATTTTTCACTTTCAAGTTTTATGTTGAATTTGGACAATGTATTTAGAAATTATATAAATTTCACCCTTCTTTCTTTCCCTTCCCTTTTATTTCAATTTATTTCCTTCCCCTTTAAATTCTTTCTCGCATTTTATCTTTTGGGTGAAACTCTAGGTGACATGGCACCACTCCCATAGGCGGATCCAGGGGGGCCGAGGGGCTCGCCCCTCCCCCTTTGTGGAAGGCCCCTCCCCCTTTGGCGAAGCGAAAAAAGGGCAAAAAGGGGGAAAGAAAGTAAAAAGGAATAAGAGAGAAGGAAAAAAAGAAGAGGAAAAATAATAGGAGGAAGACGAGTTAATAAAATAAAGTGAGTGGAAGACTTTGAAAATAATTAAAAAAAAACATGTCATGTCACTATATAAATTTTTCGCTCGCGCTTAACGCTCGCATTGCCTATTCGAAAAGATTAATATCTTGGTCAACAGGCTGATATGAAGTTTAAATATAAAGTTTTTAAGTCAATATACAAAAAATTTTAGCTCGGCCATCGAGCTTTCATCATTTTGGCTGATTTACAAATTGATTTTTTTCAAACATTTTTAAAGTGCTCTGTAAGATTTTCCGTTTTATGGTCTAAATCACTGGCGTAAATCCCGGGGGATGGGGGGGATATATCCCCCCACTTTTCGAGGAGGGGGGGGGGTGGCCTGTACAAACATCCCCCACTTTTTACGGAAGAAATGAAAAAAAATCACAAGAGATAATTGTTTTGTTGGTGAAAATTCTTCCTAAAATACCGCTTAACAAATAAAACAATATCATTGGATCATAAAATGCAAATAAAGAGCCAGTTCACCATTTGCAAACGAAATACTTATGTCCTTATTATAACATTGAAGAGAAACCCCCGTTTCTTCCAATTCATCAATGTTGGGGTTTGGGGGAGGGATTAAGATGGAATGTCAAAACATTTTGAATGTAATCTCTAATAAAACCATTAAACCATCATGGGGTAAAAAAGATAACTATATCGGAGGGGTATTTGCCATATGGACATACAGTGGCGTAACTACCCCCATCGGCTGACCACCCCCCCCAAAAAAAAAAAACGGGGAAAAGGAGAAATGAGGGAGAAAGGAAGAGAAACGTAGTGGGGAAGAAGAAAATATAATTCATTATAATTTCATATTGTAATTATTTATTTTACATTACATAAGAAACATTTTTATCATAACTTTATGAAACATAATTTGCCCAGGACCTACGTCTTCATTGTTCCTGGTGCTCGCATTGTCTGTTTAACAAGATTTTTTTTCTCTTTGCCTCTTCCTTGAGGATTTATTGTTTCAAAATATTTACAAATATACATATTTACATGAGAATAACTTTTTTCACAAATGATGTAACATTTACAACAGGAATAACAATATATCAATAATTTTCTTGACCTGTAATACACAAAATTGTTTAGATCCGTAATGATTCAAATAAAACTTCAAATATGAAACAAATTCCGTGATCAATCTCTTATTGCTATGATTTAGATTTTGAAGGTTACATTTTACATAATGATTAAATACTATAAACAACATTGATCATCAAATTAACAAGATCAAATTTTGGGTTGTCTATTTTATACCTAATTAACAATGTTTTCATACTTATTACCATTTCTTCTTTGAAAACCAGATATATAATCCTGTTGTACTAAAACATCACGTTTTCAAGTCCATATAAACCAAATATATTTTCTAGCACTTGAGTTATCATATATTGACATATGCTTCTTTTACATGACTCAAAAAGTGATTGCCCCATGTTAAGGTCTCCGTATATAAACATTTCCTGTCCGTGATTACGTTCGCATTAGTGGATTGGTGAGATATGTCTGCTCTTCGTGAATTCCTAAAATCAGTCCTTAAAATGTCCCTTCTTCTGATCTGAATATGAAAAATTTTCAGCTCGCGCTTCGCGCTCGCATCATTTGGTTAATGAAATACCTATATGATCCTAGTTAATTCCTACAAAGAAACCTTAGAATGCCCCACTTCAGGTCTGAATTATCTAAATTTTCAGCTCGCGCTTCGCGCTCGCAATATTTGATTGGTGAAATGCGTATGATAATGATTGCAATGACTACAAAGAGTGTTTCATGTGTTCAGATGTAATTCTAATAAAATCAGCAAGCGCTTGGCACTTGCATTAGGGGACTATGGTGAGATATGCATACTCTTAATGGATTCCTAAAATATATTCCTTAAAATCTCGCTGTTTGTGGTCAAAATATACGAAAATTTCAGCTCGCGCTTCGCGCTCGCATTGTTTAGCAAGACAGGTACCTATCATGATTACATAAATTTGATAATGTCCCTTTTTAGGTGTGAATATAAAAAAATCAGCTCGCGCTTCGCGCGCTCACTCAGTGATTAAAAAAAAATTGCTGGTGCCTCCACAATGCCGTGACCCACGGAACGCCAGTGTGGACATATCAATGACAATTCCTTGCATATCTAAAAACATGATTGCAAAAAAATGCCAAAATATTTCAGTCATCCCCCCACCCATCAACACGGATTTACGCCAGTGGTCTAAATATCAACATTTTCAACTCGCGCTGTGCGCTCGCATTATTTGATTTGCCAAGTACCTCCTATTGTATTCGTTTATTTCACAAAGTTATCAAAATGTCCCTTTTCAAATGCGAATTAATAAATAAGAAAATAACATTTTCATGAATTCCTGATAACCTAACTGTCTACTTTTTCAGAACGTAATATTGACAATTTTCATCTCGCGCTTAGGAAGAGGAATAGGAATATATACAGTGCGTCCCACAAAAAACGAAACGGAGATTTATCGATGATTTATCATAACTTAATCACAAATACAAAAGACAAATGACCTACCATTTTAAAGCTTAGAATCTCTTCTTTCATCTGAAATTACTTAAATTAATTCTTATTCACGCATGAGTAAGCAAGACCAATTTGAAAAGGGGATTCAAAAAAGTCACTTGGCGGGCTGTATCTGGGTTTAAAAAAGAAAACCACATTTTAAAAAAGTTCAATATCTGCTCTTTAATTTGATACCTCAATTACAGAAAATGGTCAAGGAATAACAAACTTCTGGTTATCTGAAATAAGGCTTGAATTTCAATAATTTCATAAAATGAAGAGGTTTTACAGGCTGGCGTTCAAACTCACTCCACGCTCCGATTTGTTGACGATCAGCCATGCATTAATTTTTTTGTTACCGTGCGATAGCTTCTGTGGGAAACTGGTGAAAACACGTTTATTTAATGAAATTATGGAAATACAAGCATCGTTTCGAGGGATCATAACTTTTTTACTTCCAGACCATTTTTTTGTGATTTAGGTATCAAATAAAAGAGCAGATATTGAACTTTTTAGTCATGTGACTTTCTTTTTGAAATTTAGATACTCCCGCCAAATGAGTTTTTGGCATCCTTTCTTTGAATTGTTTTTGCTCATTCATGCGTGAATGAGGAATAATCTAAGTAGTACCAGATGAAAGAGGAGATTCCAAGCTTTACATTGGTAGGTCATTTGTCTATTTTATTTATGATTAAGTTATTATAAATCATCACTAAATCTCGGTTTCGTTTTTTTCTGGGACGCACTGTATATCATTATTTTCATAAAATAACAAAATGTCCAAATGTCCCGGTCCTAAAATAATAATAACAATATCAGCTCACACTTCACGCTCTCATATTATGAAGTGCGATCCATTTTCAGGAACATGAAATTTCCAAAAATATTAGCTTGCGCTTCGCGCTCGCACTATTTAAGTATCCGAGATTATTACATATTTACCATGTTTACGGTGTGTATAAAAGAATAAAGCTAAGAAATGACTACCATTTCAAAGAAACAAACAACAATTAACTTTGAGTGGCCGATCAGGGAAAATATGGGTGACAAAAACTTCGCCCCCCATTGGCGAAAGCTGGATCCACCCCTGCCCCCGTACGTGATGCCAGTGCACGTATACTCTATGATTTTTCTTTTTGAAAATTAATGGAACAAGGTGCTAAATTACAGGTTCTTCAAAGTGGGGATCGAAGGAACGAAAATGACAGAACCATTAAAGGGTGTGGTCCGAGCTATTTAGGGGGCATGACAGTAGGGAACTTTTTTTTTTAATTCTTACTTGAAATATTATGACACATATTTGCATACGTCAGACGCTTTTCTTTCTTGCAAGGATCAGAGAGGATACATCATTCTGATGTGTGTGTGTGAGTATGTGTGTGTGAGGGGGGATGTGATTTCGCTGTATTATTTTCTGAAAATAGAGAAGCGGTTTACGTCCGATGCGTCCCACCTGTATCCGCCACTGCTCGAGAAAAAAAATATAATTCAGAAGTTTTTATGACCAGAGTTCCAATATAGTAAGACAGTATGTTGCCTTTGGCATCTGGCCGTCCGAAGTCACAATTTCATGGAAACCTAGATCGAAGTTCCTTTTTTTTATAGAAATTATCTTTTATTTCCATCTTTCATAATTTATCAATAAGCAAACTGAAATTTGTGCATATTATAAAAAAATCCATTAATTCATAACTAAGTCATATTGCGGAAAGAAATCCAAATTGTATCAAGTACAGTAAACGTTAACTGTAGTGACGTGGGAATTCGGCCTTAATAGAACTAAATTTTGACCTTTTTTCCGATCGCCTCCTACCAAAAAAATAATAAATCCGGTTGTTATAATAAGATTTATATATCGAAGTACATATAATCTTTTGATTTTTTTTTACTTATACCATTTATTAAAGTATAGGTTTTTTTCACTTTTCATCCCATATGGGGTAAATGTTTTTTCTTTCAACACATCCAGGCCAACCGCGTAGCCAGTATTTCATATTGGAGGGGCGGTAAATGCACGCGAAGCGTGCCAACCAAAGACCTTGTAATATATTACTAGACCGAAAGCTGCGCGCGCGCGCGTTCAACACAAAACAAATAAGATTAGGCTCCGCCTACCGAGATCATTTGAAGACGAAAATAAGCCCCCATTGACATTCATGAGCGTAAATATATTCATAACCCACCCTTTTAATTGGCTAAGAGCGTCATTAATACGCGATTTCCCCGATTCTTTGTCATCGATACTAGTGGTATCGTGTTACAGAATTAATTATTCATTTACCTCATTACGTCATCTAATTTATTCATTCTGAAACTTTTCTTTCCACACAAAAAAGGACCATATCCATTTATGCTCTATATTATACTGTTTTTTTTACGAAGTAAGAATGCCCTTCTGTAAAATTGTATTTGATTTGTATTGTTTTATATTACTTTGTATTATGTTTTGAATGGAAATGAAATAAAAAAGAATTGAATTGAATTGACCTACGAACACTCCGGTGACGTGAGTACGTATAAACTGATGATATAACCACATGAATTCAGTGGACTATTTACAAATTTCACACTGTATTTTGTGATCATAGGTTATTTCTCTACCAAATTAGAGAGTTTGCTATCATTCTTCTGTTAAAGGAAAGCAGAATTTGGTCTTTGAAATTGAAGTTAGATTGTCATCGTCGCCCAGTGCAGCCTGTAGGTTGCTTGCAGTGTTGCGGTTATGCCGCTATGTTAACCACATGTACGGTATTTTGTACGGGCTCGCGCTCCTAGCCGATTGGGCATCGAGAGAAATTCGGGCCGGTTTGGTTCACCTCCAATTAACAAGGACCAACCCACGATTGATTAAAACAAGAAGAATGAAGCTTCTTTTTGTACACTGTAACGTTAGATCTAGAGGGAGATGGAGGGAGATCCGCATTTATCTTCAGTAGATCGAGACCCAGTTAGGAATAAACTGGTTAACAGAGGATCTTGTGTTGCTTATAATATTATTTTAGACTTATGCCGTTACGGTATTTACTTTTATACATCGATGCTTTCTAATTCTAGGCCAACCTAATTCAAATCTAGTCATCTAAATTATACTTTCCCACAGGGTGACCAGATTTCATAAAATGAAATACGGGACAATTGACAAGCAATTAAAGATAAACAAAGAAGCCCTCACACAGTGTTAGACTTGTGGAAAATAAAAAGAATTGGAAGGGAGGGTGAACGAAAGAATGAAGGAGAGAAAGAAAAGAGATGAATTGAGAAGGAAAGGAAATGAAGGAAAACAGAAAAAATAACAGAAAGTTAGAATAAAAGAAGGATGAAAGAAAGAGTAAAAGAGATAGAAAGAGCTTTCTGTCATTCTTTGAAATGAATATAGAAAGAAAGGAAGAGAAGATGAAGAAATGTGTGAAGACGAAATAAAGGAGAGAATTAGATGGAAAAGTAAGAAAAAGGAGAGAGAGAATGAAGGAAAGAAATATGTTTCCTTCATTCTTTGAAAGAAAGAAGAGAACAGAAAGGGAGGGATGAAGGAAGGAAGGAATGGAAAGAAAAAAAGGAAGAAAGGAAGGAAGGAAGGGAGGAAGGAAGGAAGAAAGAAAGAAAGAAAGGAAGGAAGGAAGAGAGAAGGAACCCAAGGTAATTAAGGAAAGTAAGAATGAAGGAAATAAAAAAGGAAATTAGATAAAGAAGTAAAGTAAGAGAACGAAGTAAAGAAAGAAAAGTTAACAGAGACAGAGAAAAAAGGAAGGATGGGATAGAAAAGAAAGAAAATGGAAAAACGTTCAAACTTCAAGCAAAAAAAATAAATCCAATCATCTAATAAAAATCATAATGTCATTGGGTGTTTTTTATGCATTTTAAAAATTTCAAAAAGTAGAATGTTTTAGAAATGAATAAATTTCAAAGTGAAACATATTGTCAAACTTAAATAAATTAGAGGAAACATCGCGGCATCGTACACACCAAGACTCAAAACGAGAGCTAAAACAACTAGATCTATGAAAAGTCAAGTTGTTCCTCCGATTACATCTCCAAATAATTAATCTGAGAATCCATTATATAATTATAAGAATTTCCCGCCGATTTTGTGATTATTTTGGTGGACAAACTTTTTATCATGCGATTGTTTGCACCATTGAGAATTTGCTCCGATCCTACATGCATACCTATAGTAGCCTGCCACACACAGGCAGCTCAAGAGGCCAGTTCATTTGCAATGCATTGGGTTTGCAAGAAAATCACCGCAGAACTTGCAAAAAGTTTACAGTTACTGATTTAATTGTTGTCTCTGCTTCGTGATCTGTTGGTTATTGAATGAAAATTTGTCACTTTATATGTATTAACTACATTTTGTGCAATATTCTGAAATACGGGACAAATAGGCGTCCCGGGAAGGGTTTGTCGGGACACCGGGACAAAGGAGCAAAATACGGGACAATCCCCGGAAATATGGGACGTCTGGTCACCCTGCTTTCCCAACACGCGACACTTACCCCCAGGGCTTTTGATCTAGGTCTGTAATTTAGGCCTAGATCTAGGTCTGGGCCTAAACGACTCCATTTACGTGTACGAGTAGGCCCTAGGCCTATGCCTGTCAGTGTCAGTGGACCAAGGACTAGATCTAATCTTGGTCAATAATGGCAATGAAGTTTAAACTTTTAGCCTGGAATAAAAGTCAGAGTCAGACATCAAATCCATATAGGCCTAGATCTCGGTTTAGAACCAAAGCTTTACTTTGTAGGTCTAGATAGATCAAGAGTCCATCGTTACTCGTTAGTACTATCTAGATCTAGACCTACGAGTAATTTAGATACGCGAATGCTGTTGCACAGCTCTGAGTCTTGGACTAGATCTATACTTTCTTACAAATAGATCTAGACCAAGTGCATGAGATGAAATTATGTTAAAGTCAAATGAAATAAGATTCGGAAATAAAAAGATGCAGATGTTTCTTTTTATTGGGGGGGGGGGCTGACATGTGAAAAAATTTAGAGAAACCTAAAATTCAGAAAGTGAGGGCCAGAAGTAACCAATATTACCTATGGCCGTTTTGTGCATTTTCTAAAATAAAATTGAAGGATGTCATGCAATTCTTTTTTTGATGAAGGTTTTCACATTTCAGCTCTTACCCAAATCCCTCCCCTATACATATGGCCATGAAAAATATCACTCCTTATTATTGTACTCTCTTTTCTTTCACAAACAGGTTGAGTTTGAAGAACAAGAAAAACAGGTTGAGTTTGAAGGACAAGAAAAACAGTATAGAGGTCTACCTATATGGTTCAAGATGATGATCATAAGTGCATGCATCATTTCGCAGATTCTCATCCAGGTATAAAAGTTAAACTAACCCATTCAAAATTACAGATACATTACATGCATTGAATATTAACCATGTTTACATTAAATAAAAATAACCTGAGTCACAAAGAGGTAGGATCTGTACTGAATATACACTTCTTAAATATACAGGCTCTCGAGTCTAAAGTAGAACCAATGTCAAAAGTTATGTACCTTGGGCAAATTTATAAAACAAGGTCATGTCCTTGATCTACTAGTAATTAAATTGCCTTTTTATTTCCTATTTGTTTATGAACAGAGCAATATTTATTTTTCATGAGTTACATTTTATAAAATTCATTTTATTGATTCTTTAGTGTGATATTCATATTTGTAGATTTATGATTTTTTTTTGTTTTACATTTTGTCTAATAGGATGATGCAGTTTGACAATTTCCATGGAGGTGATTGATGATGATAAATAATTGGTGAAGTAGGCCTAATAGAACAGTGACTGGACCACAAAGAGAAATACAAACTACAGCAGTTATAGGAGTGAGTGAGTTAGTTAGTGATTATTTTTGATAATGGAGGTTGTTCACATTTTTTTTGGCAACAAATAGACCTGCCTTTGAAAAACCCATTTCAATTTTGGTTTAGATTATAGTTAGTGTCGTTTTTAATTACAGATCAAAATATTCTGTGCAACAAAACATATCAACTTTAATTCTTACAATTCATATAATTTACATATGTTAATTTATATATTGATATTTACAAGAAATCTCTGACATTTTTTCAAAGTATACATGTAGTTAGAATGGAGAGTGGTATGTAAACTGCGGAGAACATGTTTAAGTGATATGCTTTATAGAAGTACAAGTTTATAATTAGTAGAAGTAAGATTTCCTATGTTATGTGTTGAAGAAACATATATATGCATAGTCTCACTTTTCTTAAAACATTTATGTGTTATAAATCATGACAATTTAATTGATTTTCTTTCTCTATTTTTTCAATCTGCAGGACTGGTGTAACAGATGTTTTCATTCAAGAAATCCAACACGTCAACATTGAAGACTTGGGAACCACGTGATGAAGATGGAAAAGGTTTTTTTTCCAAGTCCAATTAAAAAAAAAAATTATTATCACAACCCAAATTCATGACGTATGAAATTTCTTATTGATTTTTATTAAAACTGGTTGCAAAAAGAGAAGCTATAAACATACAAATAGGAGCGGCGGATTGAAGTTGAAAGTGGGGGGGGGGGGCACAGGGAAAATGCTGTTTTATGTGAAATTTTTTAAAAAGTTGCGAGCGAGCAAAATTTTGACATTTTAAAAACAAATATGCAATTTTGTTATAGATTTTGACAAAATATTCAAAATGATATATTTCACCCTTTGCTTTCCTTTTTCTTTTTTTTTCTTAGTCGTGATTTTTTTTTCTTGGGGGGGGCAGAGCATTGGCGGCGGAAGGCAAAAAATTTAGGGGGTCCACCTGAATTTATCCACCTAAATCTTAAGAGACCACAAAAATTTCCAGCAAAAAAAAAGGTTGTCAACCACAATTTTAGGGGGGGCCACAACAATATTAAGGGGGGGGGTCTACCTGAATTTAGGGGGACGCAGGAAAAAAAATTGATGAGCAAAAAAAAATTCTCAAAAAATTTAGGGGAACTGTCCCCCACCTCAAATTTAGGGGGACAGGTCCCCCTATCCCCCCGCTTCCGCCGCCTTTGGGCAAGAGTCCTTCAAGCCCCTCTCCCCTCAATCTGTACGAAACTGCTTATATACTCCACTCACATGAATTATTAAACTTAATGCACAAAGGATTTCCTTCAGAAGTATATTATAGAAATGAAAATATTGTTTTCTTGTTTCAAAGGGCACTTGTCATGGTGACCATAAAACAGATCCTTCTCAGGTGAAAGGGGCACAGAACAAGTTCTTTAGGAGCAATTTTTTGGTAAAAGGGGGCAGTGATTCAAGAAAGGGCACTTTCAAGAAGGCGAGGGGGCACTTTGTAACACGTGAAATGGGCCCTCAGATGGAAGGGCACAGAACACGTGGGGGGGGGGCATTTTTGGGTAAAAAATTGCATATAAGGAAGAGCACTAATTGGTATTACCTAAAACAGGTTCTCATCAGGTGAAAGGGACACAGTACACGTTCGTGAGGGGGCATTTTCTTGCATAAAAAGGCACTTTTCAGTGCTTCAAAAAGTAGGGGGAATTGTTCCCCCCCCCCAGCATACAAAAACAAATTTCTTTTGGTTCAAAGTATTAACATACGCTTAAGAAAAAGGTAAAGCTTAATCCTCTGATAATGTGATTTTTTTTCTGGATAATTAATAAAATTCACCACTAACCAGAGAATTCCTTCATGTCTTTCATTTGTGTTCATATAGTATTTGTACAGAGCTAAAATGAAAGGGATTTGGAATTGGCAAAATTCAAAATGAGATCGAGAGAGGGAAAGAGTGATGAGAAGTGGGTCGAAAAGAGATGAGAAAAAAATGGAGGGGCACATAATTATGAAGAGATAATTTAGAGGGAGTGGTGAGAGAGCTGATGTTGGAAGTAGGCACAAAAGGGGTGGAAGAGAAATAAGACGAGATTTTTGGAAACCAGGAGACAGATAACAAGTGGGAAAATAAGGAAATATATGAAAAGTTAAGTTGCAAAAGGGGCTAGGGCCACTCCAAGAAAATCATTTTTTATTCTCCCATATTGCAATATTCTTATGCGAAAATGAATTTTCATGATACCCTACCATTAGAAATTTAAAATTGGGTATAAAAGAAATCTACTTATCTTCATATTTTTTTAAGATATTATTTTCCAGAAATATTATGTATGGACCTAACCCCTTTTGAAAAAAGTGAATTTTCCTTTTTTAGTTCACTTTTTTATGGGAATTTCAACTTTTCTATATGGTATCATCTTATAGAGCTACTAAAAATCAATTAAGACATAAAAATCAAATTTGATTAAAAATGGACCTAACCCCTTTTAAAAGTGAGCTCTTCATATGTAGGAGAAAGGCGGCACAAAACAACATGTTAAAATGATTAAATGAAAAAAAAAACAGAGTAAGAAATGCTGGAGAATAAAGGAGACAGGAAACATATTGAACATGATAAACTGGGGCCCGTTTCATCATGAGTTACAAGTATGGTAACTACGAATACCAATCATAATCAAGGTTCCCACGGTTATCACAATAATAGCGATGTTTAAATAGCTCAGTGTAATTCATTATGAAACGGACGCCAGAAGAAAGCAGGCACGGGGATCCATGAAGATTTTTTTTTTCACTTCTCGAAAATTGTAACAAGAAATGGCTCTTTTAGTGGTAAAAGTTTTTTTTTCAGTATTCATACTCAACCAGTGATAATGAATACAATCATTGTAATAACCATGATTTGCCCCCACCCCACCCCCCACCTTTTTACCTAATCGCGACTTGATCTACTCTTTTCATCTTCCCTTTAGAATTAGCATAGGCCTATAAGACGCAATAAAAACATTGTTTTGTTTTTAAGTGATATCGCTTGTGATATCCACTGACATCAACATCACCTTGGGCAGCACTTGTAAACGCTTGAAAAGAAGTAGGTGAGCAAGCCTCTGTACAACCACATATTTATCATGTTCATTTATTCAATGTAAAACATTCAACAAAATATTGTAAAAATGTGAGCACCTTTGAAAGAAAATATATCATGAATATCTAATTTCACTGTAAAAGATTTTTTTTCACAGTGAGTATGGATAAAAAAAAATTCCATTGGTTTGTTTTGATATTCTGAAAATATTGAATATATAGAAATCAATACTATGATTGTACAAATCCAGGATAGTTTCTCAAAGAAAATACAGAATTAATTCAAAACATTATAAAGTAAAGAAAGATAATTAAAACATTTTTTTATCATGTTCATTGATTCAAGGTAAAACATTCAACAAAAGATTGTAAAATGTGAGCTCCTTTGAAAGAAAATATTGTATCATGAATATGTAATTTCACTGTAAAAGATTTTTTTTCTTCACAGTGAGTATGGATGAAAATTCCATTTTTTGTTCTGATATTCTCAAAAATACTGAACTGAATATATGGAATAATAATACTATGATTGTCCAAATCCAGGATAGTTTCTTAAAGAAAATACAGAATTAATTCAAAACAGTATAAAGTAAAGAAAAAAAATAAAAAAAATATGGCTATCATAGATGGGAAACAACTATGACAAATAAGTTTCCACTTTATGGTTGAAATAGATTGATAGATTCACTAAATAGCAAAATGCCAAAGGAAGGTATAGACTAAGATGAATAGTAATTGCTATAAATGTATATTGGTTATGTGCTATGGGTTTTTTTATAAACACATTAAGTTGAAATGTAGAACAGCCAGTATTCATCTATGTATGCATACAATTTCATGTAAAAAAGAAGAAGAAAAGTGACTTATTTCAGTACATTGATGTATTTATTGTATCATTCACTCAAACAGCACAGACCACAGATTTTTTGCCACAGATATACGCATGGCACGTGGTGATACTATCGTAAGACATGAAATTTTATTTGACAGATTGTACAATGAATAATACTCAACATTAAAAACATCCAATGCGTAGATAGTGAAATAGACATAGGCTTGTGAAACTAGAAAAAGTGGAATATAATGACTTCATAGCTTGTAAGAGAAAGTAGTCTTTTTCAAGTTTGACCATTTTGAAATAGAATGATCTAATTATATTAATACGAGAGAAAAAAAAAGTTGTGACATTAAAAATTTTCTAATTAAACGTAAAGAATATATATATTTTTTTAAAATTATATTCAGAACGAAATGGAAATAAAAAAACATGATTCCATTCATTCACTTCATACAATTCTTGCAGTCATTAAGTATAGTTTAAAGTGCTTGAGCTAGTATGTCCGCATAATCATGATGCTTGGACGAGAAATCGAGTGAATCAATTATAGTTTTTACAGAGAGTCAAGATATTTTTTTATATTTTTCAAAAGGAAGATTTTTTTTCTTGTATATTTACTTGATAAATACTGTAAACATTTTCCGGAATATTAATTATGAAAAGAGCATTCATATGACTGTCAAATGACAAGAGATCAATATTATTGTGTGTATTAAGCGAGACCATAAGAAATAGTCATGTTTATCATGCATTTTACATAAGTATTTTCAAGATGTATTTTTACCTCGGTTATGTTTCTTTGAAAAAACTAATACGAAGAGATCTGTAACTTAATCGATGAAAGTAGCACCACTATTAGCAATTTTCTTCAGCCTAATTTTGTCGGAAATGTTTAAAAGCTGATGGAAGAATGATCAGGAAGTAAACTGAAGAAAATTTGATTTATGTTTATGGCATTTTAGGTAATTAGGTTGAACACAGACATTTTTTTTTTTTTGAGAACTCAATAGGCCAAAGTTGCTGTAAATAGCAAATATATATATATTATTAACATTTCCCGTACTTTTTCATTATTTACAATTGCATCTACTATAAAAAAAATATATTTTAGGGTTTCGAAGCTTTTACCCTTTTCATTTGGACAATTATAATCACACTCTACAGCACCGGAATCGCTGTTCGCCTATTCTCATTTCAATGATCCGTGTTCATCTTAATTTATTCCTACATGTACATTGCATTTAACTTTGTTATGTTAAACGGTTGTAAATTCCCGGTCACACACTAGATATCCTTTTTAGGAACGAATGCCGGGAAAGAATGCTCTTTCATGAAATAAGGGCAAGGTTCAAGCTCTTTACATATTTTACGTACTTATGTAAGAAATGGATTTCGTAGGAGACCCCATGGGAAAGCCCTCCTCTCCTTTGTTATGTGTGGTATTTATGTAGGGAAACGCAGTGCGAGTCTCTTGTCTTGTTCAGGTGTTGTTTTGGTGTCGTCTTTTATGTTTAGAGTGCTTGTTAGATTACTCTTATTTTTATCTTATTTTTTCCTTCTTTCATTGTCGGAGGAGAGGGTTTCGCCTATGATGGTCATGGTCGTTCCCACCTTGCCTCTTGCTCACAGCATGAAGCTTACTCTTCGGAGTTGCCCTGGGTTTTTGGGAGGGTTTGGGGTGGGAGGGGACGGGGGCCTCAAGTTTTGGGATCCCCTTTGGTGGGTGATTGGCTCCGGTGTTCGGCTATTTGTTTTATATCGGTTTTTTCATGAGTCTCCAGATTAGTTGTAAATTGATCTCCCTCAATGTGAAAGGAATTAGAGATAGTGATAAAAGAGACCGTATCTTTTTTTGGTGTAAAGATAAAGGGGCCGATATTGTCTTTTTGCAAGAAACCTTTAGTACTAGGGAATGTGAGGATAGATGGGATTCATCGTGGGACGGCACCAGTTATTTTAGTCATGGTTCAGCTCATGGCAAGGGTGTATTAGTTTTAATTGCGCCAACGGTAGATATAGAGATATTACAAGTCTTAAGAGACAATGAGGGTAGATATATATTCATAGATTGTAAGTTTCAAGGGGTTAGGTTGATTTTAGGAAATGTGTATTTTCCTACAAGAAATTTTGAAAATGAACAATTGCAATTTCTAAAACAAATACGAAATACCCTTGCTAAGTTGAATAAAGATAGATACCCTGTTATAATAGGTGGTGATTTTAACATGATCAGGGACAATAATTTAGATTATAATGGACAATCTCTAAATAGGATTTCAAATAGATTTAATCGAGACTTTGGAAAATTTATGGAAGACTTTCAATTTTTTGATGTTTGGAGGGTTCGACATCCCCTGAAAAGACAATTTACATATATGCAAAAGAACCCCTTCATGCAAAGCAGACTTGATTACTGGATAATTTCAGAATTTTTAGAGGAAATGGTTATAAAGTGCGATATAATTCCATCTGTGGCCCCTGATCATCATTCAATTTTTGTACACTTATTCGACAAAAGAAAAAATAACATTATTGGTAGAAAGAGGTCATATTGGAAGTTTAATAACAGTTTATGTGAAAATGAAGATTATGTTAAAGAATTAAGGAAAGAAATTCATGAATTGAGAAATGAATTGCAATCTGAAATAAAAGATAAAAGGTTGTTATGGGATTTTCTAAAAATGAAAATTCGAAGGTTCACACAAAAATTCTCGAAAAAATTGGCTGATAAAAGAAGGATAATAAAAGCGGATTTAGAAAGAGAAATACAGTTTTTAGAAGAACAATTGAAAGATCGTACTGATGCAAATACCTTAGAAAAACTAGAAAATACAAAAGAGAAATTAAGGGTAATCTATAGTTATGTTAATGAAGGTATTAAGGTTCGATCTCGTGCCTCCTGGTATGAATGTGGTGAAAGAGACTCGCGTTATTTCAACCAGTTGATGCAAAGTAATAAAAGAAAAACCACAATTAAAAAAATTAAAACCACAGATGGAAACATCTGCTGTGATGAAAAAAGAATAAATGAAGAAATCAGAGAATTTTACAGTAGGTTGTATGATAAAGTAATGTGCGTGTGTTCAGATAACCTCTTTGATGAATTTTTTCAAGGATTACCTAAATTGGCGGAGTCATCTCGAGAACTTTGTGAAGGAGTAATAACTAACAAAGAATGTCTAGAAATTTTGAAAGAATTGAAACATAACAAATCACCTGGAAATGACGGTCTTTCTTCGGAGTTTTACTATACTTTTGGCCGGATATTGGAGATTTAGTAAAAGATGCTTTAAATGAGGCATATTGGTCCGGGGAATTGGCTTCGTCGCAAAAACAGGCAGTTATTACGTTAATCGCTAAAGATGGGAAAGATCCTCTTTTATTGAAAAATTATAGACCTATATCACTTCTTAACGTAGATTATAAAATTTTAACAAAAATTTTGGCTAAGCGAATCAAGAAAATACTTAATGAAATCGTTGTGGGGGATCAGGTGGGTTACATACAAGGTAGAAATATTGGTGAAGCCATTCGTACTATAGATGATGTTATTTTTCATACATCCCATTTTAATCTACCTGGCTTTTTGTTTGCTATAGATTTTGAGAAGGCCTTTGACTCGTTATCACATCATTTTCTTCAAAAGGCTCTGACGGCTTTTGGTTTTGGTCCATCCTTTCAGAGATGGGTCAAAGTTTTGTATACTGATACTTTAAGTTGCGTTTTAAATGAAGGAAATTCCACCGGCTATTTTGAAATAAAAAGGGGGGTAAGGCAGGGGGATCCGCTTAGTCCTTACCTCTTTATTTTGTGTATTGAAGTAATGGCTCATAAATTACGACAAGATAATCTGATTGAAGGAATTAAATTTGGAGATGAAGAAATTAAATTAGCTCTTTATGCAGATGACATGACAATTTTTGCTCGTAATGTACCATCAGTGGATAGGCTAAAAGTTCTATTTGCAGATTTTGAAAAACTTTCTGGATTAAAAATCAATAATGACAAAACTAAAGTATTAAAATTAGGTTCATGCCAACATTTGCATTATGACTTCTCCTTCGGCGAGACCGTGGATTTTCTTAAAGTTTTAGGAGTATTTTTCACCTTAGATGAACATAAGAAAGAAGATCTTAATTACAAAGAAATCTTAAGCAAAATTAAAACACTCTTGAACTTTTGGAAGCTAAGAGATATAACGCTCATGGGGAAAATTCAACTATTGAAGGTGCATATCTATTCTAAAGTCCTCTTCCGAGCGTCTCTTACTCCTGTTCCTAAGTGGGTTTATGAATCATTGGATAAATTAACTTTTGATTTTTTATGGAAAGGTAAGAAAGACAAAATTAATAGGAATACAATGTTTTTAGACTATAAGCAAGGAGGATTAAAGATGTTAACCTTCCCTGTACAGGTAAAGGCACAGCGAATAATGTGGATTAAAAGACTTTTAAAATAAAGATGAAGATATGAAATGGAAACGGTACTTTAATTTTGCCACTAAACATTTGGGTGGAGATTTGTTATTTTCATGTGACTATATACCAGGTTTATTGAAAGTAACAGCTTCCAAATTTTACATGGACTTATTAGAAGAGTGGGTAAATATAAGACATACTAGAAGTACAGAGTTTGGGAAAGTGGTGATTTTTAATAATAAGCTTGTTCGATATAAAGGGAGTTGTATATTTGATAAGATTCTATACGATAAAGGGGTTTATAGACTGCATCATATTTTGGACAATAACGGTAAACTAAAATGTGATACACATTTTCTTAATTTGAATTTAGATGCAAATGATGTTAAAAAAATTAAGCATATTTATGCCTGTTTACCTGTTAGTTGGAAGAACAATAGTGAAATGAATGCAAAGCATAACTCTGGAATCGATTTCAATTTGGGTAAGAAAATGACTAATTTGATGTTTTTAAAATCAAAAGAAATATACGAACAGCTGTTATATAAAAATGAAATTAAACCTTCCATTTTTGACAGAATTAGAACGAATTATGATCTTACCAATAAGGAAATAGAAAGTATATTTTTAAGACTTAGATATTGCACACTGAATAGTCGATTAAGGGAGTTCCAGTATAAACTCTTGCATAATATTTTATACACTAACCACCACCTTTTCCGTTTTGGTCTTATTTCGACCAATTTATGCTCATTTTGTGAAAGGGAAGAAGAAACGTATGAACATCTATTTTATACTTGTGAATTTTCAAAATCACTTTGGGATCTATGTGCAAGAAGTTTAAATTTTGAAATAGATAAATTTAGTTGGCAGGAAATTCTTTTCGGGAAGCAGGAGAAAAGTAAAGGTAAATATCAATTAATTAATCATGTCTTGATTTTAGTTAAATATCTTATTTACAAAAACCGAGAATTAAAAAAACCTCCTTCATTGATTGAAATAAAAAATAGTATTAGGGGGGATCAAAGAGAAGAAAAGAAATTAGCAACAAAGAGGGGGACTCTTACAATCCATTTCTGTAAATGGGAAAACTTAAATATTAGACCATATACTGGAGCCCAGAGCCAGTTCTCCACCGGATAGGGGATGGGGGTGTTCAAGGGAGGGTTGGGGGGGGGGGAATGACAAGGGCTGAAAAAAAAATCATAATCCTTTTTTTCTTTTATCCTTTTTTCTCTCTGATCATGTCATATATTTTGTTAATATTTCATTTTGTAATTGCTGAAACGCATTAGTATATTAATTTCTAGTATTTTTGAAGTTTGATGTATAAGTTGTATAATTATATTGTAATGGATTTATTGTATAATTTGTAATTATGTTTCAAATAGTTTGTACGAAGTATGTATGTTGATTTGAGAGAATATAATAAAACATCCTTAAAAAAAAAAAAAAAAAATGATCTCTAGATTTTTTTATAGAGATTTTTTTTTTTTTTTTAGTAATCTTTTATTCTCTTCTCTCATAAAACACAATTGAACATAGTAAAATATAACGTTCATTACAAAGTTTGATTTGAACTTACAAATATGGTTACATTTGACAATTCTTAACAAAAATGAATTTAAACAATGTCATAAATAAATTCTAAATCAATTCAATTTGTTGTGTCTGATGTACATTCTTTTCTCTTACATTTTTATATATACATAATACATATGTTAATTGAAGCGAAAAAAAAGTACAGCCTAAAATCAAATTATTCACCATTTATCACAAAGAAAACTCTGTAAAGAAACCTGTAAGTTTATTAAAATATGGGATTTATGAGAGAAGAATTACTATTGATAATCTTCGGACCTTCCCGCACACTCACATCCCACCCCCATCACACTCAAACCGATTCACGCACAAACACCCCTGCCCACACACCCTTACACACACACACACCCTTACACATACCCTCACACACACATACCTCCACCAGATCAAATGCATTTCATCTGTCCGCATAAGTGTTAAGGCAGCTGTCATGAAAATAAGTGCATATCATGCATTAATTAAAAACAAAAACAAATGGATTCTGAGTGCCTCGTCATCGTGAAGTGTGAAAGTTGTCCCACTTCCTCATGTGACCGGATAATTTTCCACGTGCCTCTGCTATTCTTTTTTCCTCCTTTTCATTTTCCAATATCTTTTTCCTTATCTCTTGAGGGGTTGGGGGTCTTCTTTTAGCCTTACTATACTCAAAGATCATAAATTTGATTAGAAAGATAATATGATTTAGTAATTGTTCCTTCCCTATATCAAAAACCTTAACTCCAATATGAATATCCTTCCAATTAACATTTTCTATTTGACGTAATTTAAATAAACAACCACAGTCTTTCCATAAAGTTTTTATGTATTCGCAGGTGAAGAATATGTGCTCATATGTCTCTTCACATTTGCCACAGAACGAACATAGATTATGTGTTGATAATTTAAATCTAAACAAATATTTTTTAGTATATACAAGTTCATACAGCAATTTAAATTGAAACTCCCTTAACTTGCTATTTAAGGTAGCTACCCTAGGTCTTAAAAATATTGTATCAGTATCTTTTTCAGAAAAGTCATATATTCTTTCAATGTTTTTAACAGCGCATGACCTCTCAGATTTCATGTTTAACAAAGCTTCATAGATTTTCTTTGATGTAACATTAGCTATTGTGTTCACATTTCCATGAAACATAAATTCGAAATTTAAAGCTGTGTCCCTGCATGTGTCTGTTTTCTTCAAGAGACATTTCCACGTTGCTGGAATATTTTTATATACTGTGTGGAGATATTCTATCTCATCTTCTTTTAATCCCATCCTCTGGAAGGCTCTAGATGATTTAAAATTACCCCTGTCATCAACTAAATGATGTATTTTATAAATATTTCTAAGAAATAAGCTTTCTTCAAATAGCATATTTCCGTCCAAACGTATAAATTTATTATTAAAGAATATCTCATTTCTTTTTGACGTTTCCTTTTTAAGCAATATTTCTTTCGTAGCACCCCATATTTCCAACAAACTTATGTAAAAGCTTGGTAGGGACAATCTGCACAAATTTAAAGATATGTTACTAAAAAGTATTAGTAAGCCTCCAAAATTACGTGTCCTATTTATAAAAAATCGTTTCCATCCTATTTTCGAATCTCCGAGTATGAGTCTCTTTAACCACATAATCCTTTGTGCAAATACAAATAAGTTAAAATCTATCATTCTAAGCCCTCCTTTTTCATAATCCATGCACATAATGTTCCTTTTTATTTTGTCTTTCCCATTCCATAAAAATTCAAACATTAACGTTTCAATATCATGAAAAACCCAAGGTGGTACTGGGGTGAGTGACGATACAAAAATTATTTTCGAGAGTGCAAATGTTTTCAACAATTGAATTTTTCCCATTAGAGTGAGATCTCTCTGTTTCCACCAATTCAACAAATTTTTAATTTTGCTTAAGATCTCTTTATAATTTATCCTTTCCTGTACCTCCACATCCAATGAAAAAGTTATACCCAATATTTTAATGACTTCTACTACTTTACCAAAAGGCATTCTAACGTTTTCTTCGGAGAGGGGGCCTAACAGCAAAATAAAGGTTTTGTCTTTATTTATTCTCAAACCTGATATTTTTTCAAAATTTTCAAAGGTTTTTTCTATGTTATCTATTGATAACGGATCTTTTATGAAAAGGGTCATATCATCTGCATAAAGTATTTGTTTAACTTCAAAATCACCAAAGTGAATTCCACGTATATCGGAATTTTTACGAATCGAATGAGCTAAGACCTCGATACATAAAATAAATAAATAGGGAGAGAGCGGGTCCCCCTGCCTTACCCCCTTTTCAACGCAGAAATACCCTGTAGATATGCCTCCATTAAAAACACAGCTTGAGGCTTTATTATATAATGTTTTAATCCACCTACACCAAGATGCTCCGAAACCGAACTGACGTAAAACATTTTGTAAAAATACGTGGGACACAGAGTCGAATGCTTTTTCAAAGTCTATTGCCATTAAATAGCCCGGAATATTATTTTGTTTCGTATAAAAAATCATGTCGTCTATTAACCTTACTGCCTCTCCTATATTTCTGTCATTTATATATCCAACCTGATCAATATGAATAATTTCATGCAATACTTTTTTAATTCTTATTGAGAGAGCTTTTGCTAAAATCTTATAGTCGACATTCAGTAATGAAATTGGCCTGTAATTCTTAGTAAACAAAGGATCTTTTCCGTCTTTCGCAAACATAATAATAACTGCTTGTTTTTGATGTGCCGAAAGTTCCCCCTTAGAAAAAGATTCATTTAAAGCGTCTACTATCAAATCTCCTATTATAGACCAAAATACTAAATAGAATTCAACACTAAGCCCATCGTTTCCCGGTGTTTTATTAAGTTTCATTTGTTTTAAAGCTTCCAAACATTCACCTTGAGTTACTTTTCCTTCACAAATGTCTCTTGAAGCCGGTTCTAATTCCGGTATATCTTGAAAAAAGGTATCTTCCATAATCTCGTATTTTTCGCCTTCCTGTTGCGAGTATAATTTACTGTAAAATCTTTGTATTTCCTGAATTATTTCATTTTGATTAAAACTGATTTTTCCTTCTATCATTAGTTTACGTATTACTGTTTTTCTTTTATTAGATTCCATCAGTTGAGTAAAATACCTTGTATCTCTTTCACCACTTTCATAATATGATGCTCTAGATCTTACCTTCACTCCCTCATTTACGTAATTATAAATTGCTTTTAATTCATTTTGTTTACCTTCTAATAATTCTATTTTTTGCCTGTCTACCTTTCCTAAAAGATCGTTTTCTAAAACCAATATTTCTTTCTCCAAAATCTTTATTTTTTCCTTCCGTATCTTAGCCTTTTCTTTAGAATATTTTCTTGTAAAACTGCCAATTTTCATTTTTAGAAAATCCCAGAGAACTCTCTTATCTGCAATTTCTTCTTTAAATTCTTCCTTCAATCTTAAAATTTCCTCTTTCATCTTTTTCTTAAAATCTTCATCGTTACATAAACTATTATTGAATTTCCAGTAAGAACTTTTAAATTTTAAATCAGATGGCAGATTATAGCAATGCAACTGAACTGCTGAATGATCTGGTGCTAAGGATGGAAGTATTTTACAATTTGAAATAATCTCTTCTAAAGTTTCTGATACAAACCAATAGTCCAATCTACTTTGCATGAAAGGGTTCATTTGTTTGTAGGTATATTGTTTTTTAATTCCATTTCTTTTCCTCCATATATCTATCAATTTATATTCAATCAAAAAATCATTGAAAAGAGATTCAAATTTGGAATTCATATTTTGCTTACAAGTACCCCTACTATAATCTAGGTCTTTATCTCGTATCATATTGAAATCTCCTCCTATTATTATGGGGTAATTATTCTCATTTATTCTTTTTAATGTTGTATTGAGCTTCCTCAAAAAAGTTATTTGCTCCGATTCTTTCCCTCGAACTGGGAAATAAACGTTTGCTAAAACTAAATCAAACCCCTGTATGTTGCATTTCCAAATTATAAACCGACCTTCTTCATCAGCAATGACTTTTAAAACTTGGGCATCTAGCTTAGCATCTACAAGTATACTAACTCCTTTACTATGACTCGTACCATGACTGAAATATATATTTCCAACCCATTGTTTTTTCCACCTCTCTTCGATATCTTTCGTACTAAATGTCTCCTGTAAAAATACAATATCTGAACGTTTATCACGACACCAATCAAAAATTTTTCTCCTCTTTGATTCTTCTCTTATCCCTTTTACATTTAGAGAGATGAAATTACAATCAATGGATATCTTACTAGTGCTACACTCCATATAAATTATTTATAAGTAATAATATACTTGTCCACATTTTACTGCTTCTAAATACTGACGGCGAGGCACTTTCAAATACACATCTGCTATCCTTGATCCTAACATCATTTTCACTGAGACGTCCACACCCATGCGGACAGAGAGATACATAACAAACAATAACCATACATTCCCCACAAAGACACACCTCCCAATTCACACACAACAAAGGGAATCGCCATAGTGTCGTAAGCATTAGAACTTAACCTATAATTCCCGTATTCGCCGCCCCCCCCCCCCCCCGACACCTAGGAAAATGAATTTAAACAACAAAACGACAAAAAACATTAAAATGAAAGGAATCAAATGCCAAAATATAAAAAAGAAACCAATGCAAATATATGAGACATAATAAAGAATTGAAATTAAAAACCAAAATAATTTGAACTAATATCAATTATCATTCTTTTTTTTCTTTTGTATATTATTTACAATATCTTTAATCATGTTAATAAACATGACATGCACGTTTCTAAAAAAAGAATAGATTTCATTTTTTTCAAAAAAAGGGCATCAGACCCGACAGATTATGACCTGTACCCGCTAACGATCCCTTTCCATTCTCACTATAAACCCCATGTCAGGGGCTACTTCCCCTTTAATAATTGTATCCCATTAAAAATATTCTCGATACAATGATTACCTTTCAAAAAAGCACAATTTTAAATTGACGACATCTTCGCATTCATGAAAGTTAGTTTTCCCAGGGTAATAATGAGGCGAAGTATTAATAAAGAATTAATTATAAACAGAACATAAAACAATGCACCTTTACGCTTGAAAGGCCGTTTTGTCAACGGTTTCCTGACTATATCTTAATCGAAATATAGGACATCCCCCTACAATAAGCTTTTTTATCCACCATCTTATCTGTTTCCTTCCTTTGTTATTGAGATATATCAGGTATATACAAAATAGTTTAAGCGGCTACTATTCGACATACTTCATCAGTATGCTTAGTTAAAAAAAGAAAAGGCTAACCATTTGTTTACCATTTATTTCCTCATTAAGTCAGCTCACTTGCCTAAAGCCCCCTTCCTAACTAATCATCAGGACCAAGGTTTGTTGTCATCATACCGGACTTAATCTTGTGAAAGAGTAACAATATCACACCCAAGGGCCCAAGTATCTATTTATTCCATTCTCAAAAAATCTGCTTCAAGATGTTAAGTATCTATCTCGCGACCAACAACAGCACATAAGAGCCTGCTCAAGTTAAATTAACAAGAGGGCATTAAGGCATGATACCCCGGCATAATACCAAACAAATATTTTCCGACCCACCCTTGACGAGTGGCATGTATATGAGGTACACAATATATTAACTTCAAGCATTGATCTTCAGTTTTGAACGACCATAGTGGCATTCCGATGCAGTATATCTGACCACTCGTAACAATGTGGAATTTTCCCAGTCGAGTGAATGCAATGTGACTATCACTTAAAAAAACAATTAAGATAAATTTATACCCTTTGACAATTCACTCTTAATAATATGTTCAAAACTGTGGAAATACGACAGTATGCCTGATCAACTGAGTGTTGCCAAGTGGCATGTTTGAAACGTGTAACGAGTGATCAAACAACCGAGAAAATATGCCTAATCAATATAACACTTGACATAGCAACGATACCATTTATCTTGATTAATTCAATCAAGTTCAATAAACCATTAGGCATTGAGGCATGATGCAAAACAGTCGTTTTCCTATTCACCCTTGCCGAGTGGCATGTGTGAAAGAGGTACACATTGTATTAACCTCAATCATTGTAACTTTTAGAATGAACATAATGGCATACCGATGGAGATATCAGCTCCACTCTTACAATAATTGGGATGTGAAATTCTGGTGTACAAAGTATAAATACGGTATTGTGTCAAATCTTTTTCTAACCGACACTCCACCCTGATAACTGTGAAAATTTGGATGAAAAGAAAAAAAATGATCATTTAGTTTTAGTTAATACAAGGCACGCACAATTTGCGGAATGACATGACTCTGTATAAATTCCGTTGGCCAATGTTTAAATGACCAAAAATAATCAGAGTAACAATTCCATTCACAATAATGTGGAATTTCCCTTGTCAAGTGGAATGTAATGTAAACTATCATTAAAACAATTAAAGTAATTTTATACCTTCTGACATTCCACTCTTAATGAAAATATATTCAAAACTGGCGAAATACGGACAATAAGGTATACATGTTCAACTGAGTGTTGCCAAGTGGCATGTGTAAAAACGTAACATGCGATCAAACAAAAAAAAGTGCCTAATCAATGTTGCACTTGACATAGCATCGATTTCATCGTAATTATTTCAACCTTGAAGTTCAGTAAACAGTCAGGCATCAAGGCATGATGCAAAACAATGATTTTTCTATTCAATCTTGCTGAGTGGCATGTATATAAGAATATAATACAATGTATTAACATCCAGCATTGTAGCTTGTCTTTTTGATCGAACATAATGGCATACTGATGCATGATATCAGACTCCCTCTTACAATAATTGAGATGTGAAATTCTGGTATACAAAGTATAATACGGTATCGAATGAAATCTTTTTTAAACCGGCACTGTACCCATAAATGTGAAAGTTTGGATGAATAAAAAAAAAAAAAAAAAAAAAAAAGTCCTTAATTTTAGTCAATGTAAGGTACGCATAATTGACTGATACTTGCGGAGTGGTCAGTAGCGGACCGCGACCCGGACGAGACTAAGCACTGGGGGGGGGGGGCACTGCATTGTCTGTGAACAATGCCGCCCCCCCAACGCCTCGCGTCCTCCGGGCCACGGTCAGCCACTGAATATGTATAAACTCCGTTGGACAATGCTTGAATGCAAGCTTTTATGACATTCTTTAAAGCCAATTTATACCATCTGCTATCCAGCCACTCTTTAAAGCCAATCTACCATCCAGCACCCCGCCCTAAAAAAACATTCGTATTCAATTTGGGATGGACAAAAATAATCAGCGTAACAATTCTATTTGCAACAATGTGGAATTTTCCCTGTCAAGTGGAATGTAATGTCGACTATCATAAAAACAAATAAGGTGATTTTATTCCTTTTGACATTCCTTTCATAATGAAAACAAATTACAAAAGCTGGCTAAATATGAACAGACATTCAGGTATGCATGATCAACTGAGTGTTGCCAAGTGGTATGTGTAATAATGTAACACGCGATCAAAATAATAAAAAAAAAAAGAACCTGACCAACATAGCACTTGACATAGCATCGCTTTCATTGATCGAAATTATTTCAATCAAGTTGAGTTCAGTGAACAATTAATCATTAAGGCATGATGCAAAACAATCATTTTCCGATTCACCCTTGCCGAGTGGCTTCTTTTGTTATTCTTCTGTAAACCAATACAAATTGAGATTTGGTATGAGAAGAACTGCTATAACCATGTGCCATTTATTAAACTAGCATTATACGTGATAAAGGAATGAAGAAAAGGAAAATCAATAAAATAAATGGTAGAATACTTAAGATTCCATATAAAATAGCGTCGTTTTAATAAAAACAACTAGAACAAATAAAGCAGATTTCTTGCCTCTCAATTAGCTGGTTACATTCAATAACGTTAATGGAGCTATTCAAATTGCCCATGCTAATTTGTTTAGAGCCATTGTAACATATAGCTCTATTCAAATAATGTTCTCTGCCAATTAAAGCTATCTGCCTGAAGCAAATCTTTCTATTCCTTCATTTTTTTTTGTTTCATTGAATATGTAGATCAATAACCATTAATAAAATTTCAAACATTCTAATTGTTGGAAGAGTCATCCCGTGTGCTTATTATAAAAACAAACAAACAAACAACCAAACAAAAACAAAAACCTGGGATGTGCGATAGAAAAAGACGTAATACATAGTCACCAGCAATGATGCAAAATTGTAAATGCACACAGAGCTATTCATCCTGTCTATTACCTTCTCTAGCAATATTTATTCTTTTATGAAACTGATTTAAGGTTATGCCTTTAAATTAGACTAAGAAGATTTACTGTCATGTGCATTCCATTCCTTTTTTTTCTTTCTACCCCCTTTTTGGGGCTAAAAGTGGTTTAGTGAATGAGCCAAGAGCTCCTTGAGAAAACCCTTCATACCTTGCAAATTCATGCTCAAAATTAATTAATTGTAAGTTAGGTAATATTTGTGTACCTATATATCTTTTCCACAAAATCATAAAGAAAGGGTGATTGTTCCATCAACGTCTTCTAGTTTCTTCATTCTAGATAAAGATTCTTCTTGTTGCATGAAATATCTTTAATAATCAAAATATAAGCCCTGTTGCTTTTCACTTTTGAAACGCTTCATCTCCTTTCCTTCCTTAAAAAAATAGTTTTTAGTATTAAACTCGTTCTCCATCCAGCAGTGATCAATGTTGATAAGAGTGCACAATATTTGTTCTCACACCACGCTTTAGTTATTGCTGTTATATTTTCCTGTCTTCTTTATCCTGCATTTCTCTTGCTTTTTTGGTTTGAATAGGAATATACCATTCTTCAATCATCCTCATTGCATCTTCCACAAATAATGAAACAATTTTGCTTTCAGTTGACTCGCAATTTGTTATGAAATATTTATCAAACCAAATTCTTATCAGTTAAACGGTTTAAATGGTGTTTAGAAGGGTCTCACTTAGCGAAAAACCTCTTTAACTCCGTTGTCTAGAAAATTAAATGCTTAGTGTAAGCGAATGTAAACATAAATGATACTTATCCAAGCTTTTCTCCTTGCAATCTCATAGCGCCAGTTGCTTATTCCGGGAGATTATGCTCTGCACCAGCAGCTACCTGAAGACGTATTCCTGGGTTACCGGGATGTGTCTCCGTAGGAAGTGGCCGAATGAACGCATGTTGCCTCTCCCGTGGCACATAAACTCGATCGATGTACAACTTCCAAGGTTCGCTTCGGGAGAAATAAGCCATCTTACCTGAAGACCGGGCTGCCTTTAAGGCTGGCAATTGAGCTCGTTGACGTTCTCTTATTCGCAGTGGGAGATCCTCTGTAATAAACATGTGTGAACCTTTCAAATTCTTCGCCTTTTGAAACACAGCAGCGCGATCTTTATATCTCAAAAATCTTGCAATGATGGGGCGCGGTCTTCTGGTAGAGTTGATCCGATGGGCTCGTTGAAATTCAATCCTATCTGCAACCGCTCTATCAAATCTAAGGTGCTCCACAAAAAAGTCCCGTAAAAGGTTCTCCACATTTTCCTCTTGATTACCTTCTGCTATTCCGTGGAAAAGTAAATTTTCCCGATTAATGTATGCCTTGAGACTGTCAATTTCCTGGTTGACTATTTCCTTATCCTCCTTTATTTTCTGCTGAAGTTCTGAAATACTTTGTTCATTAAAAGTGACCGAATTCACAACATCGTTAAGTTTTTCTTCAAATTTCTTTATTTTGGCTTCAAAGTTAAGTTCCAAAACTTGAATTCTATCTAGAACCTTTCCTATCTCCTCTGCTAACAGATTCTTAATGGCAGGCAAGAGAGCAGGTCCTTCTGGACTAGAGCCGGTAGATGGTCGGGGGCGTTTCCCGCCTTGTTTCCCTCGATGACCGCACGACATTTTCGTAGTTCCCGATATCTTTTTCAACTTCAAATATCCACGTTACGTAATGGGAGAGAGGAGGCGAACCTGCGATACGTGTCACTCTCTGACGAACATGCTCCGAACATCATTTTTTTTTTTTTTTTTTTTTTTTTTTTTTTTTTTTTTTTTTAAAAACAAGTTCACACCCAGTTACCAATAATGCATGTAGCATTTCCATTTATTTGAAAGCAGGATAAAAGAGCATTGAAGATTCAATGCCTTCCTCACGGGCATAGCTGCCGTGGCCGGGGATCGAACCCCGGACTTTTTCATGTATAGCCAGGCGCCTTAGACCACTCGGCCACGGCACCTCCATATCAGTGGTGATATCGATACTTTATAAAGCGCAACGTATCGTCTCAGATTTGCGCTTGCTTGATTCGCTGAATCCTTCGCGTCACGAGCGCGTAACAAAATGAATACATTAATGAATTTTCCAAGTTGACCTTTGTCATTGCGCTGATGTGCGTTTGTCTAATACACGTACAAAACCACAGTTGACGAGGGAGCATCGTACGAAATTAATATTAATGGAGGCTTATTTTAGCTTCTAATGGATTAAACAAAATGGCGGTAGCTTCGGGGGGCCTGGTGCCAACACTTACAGAGCGCGCAAAGCGCGCTCCCTAGGGGGTGGGTGCAGGGAGGGGGAGTCTCCCCCTCCCGCGAGAAGCGCGAAGCTTTTGGTGATTCATAAATTAAAATGAAAAGGAGCCATCTCTCTTGTCTCTAGTACCTATATCAGCTCAAATTCAGTTGACGATTTTGAGCCTTGTTTTCAAAGTGATTGTGAACGCACAAAAAATGAATACAATGGAGGAAATTAAAATACTAATAACCCCGCGCGAAGCGCGGAAGCTAAAGCGTTTTATAGTTTTTTTTTCCAAGGAAAGGGTCCCGATATAAGGGTATTCACAAAGATATATTGAATACTTCTCTTGGAAAGATCTGAGGAGCGTTTCATGAAAGGACTTGTCGGACGTACGTTTTATCTGACAAGTTCAACTTATCCGACAGTTACTATATTAACAGTGCCTCTCAGCCAATCAGAATCACGGAAAGATGTCAGATCTGACAACTTGTCAGACAAAAATGTTGATGAAACGGTCCCCAGAATTGATTACAAACAATTTAGCGACAGCGCATATCTTTAACTCGCAAAACAGAAGAGAAGAAATGTATTTGTCAGGAGGAAGATATTCCTGACCGCGCAGAGCAATGAAACTCTGAAATTTCAAAGGGCGGACGTTTCATCAAAGGTATCTTGTACCCCATCGGCTCTATTTCTATTGATTTTCTACGATAATTGAACTTCATTACAAGGAAAATATAGTGCGCAAAAAGTTGAAACTTCTGTGATTTATTGAAATTATATAAAAAAGGATGCCTAATTTCTTTGACTTATCCTGAAGCGCTTAATTTTGAATCAAAGAAACGTAAGTGTCATTCAAAATTTAAAACTGAGGGCGCAAACAGGACAGGAGATGAATATGCAGGGAAATTGCATGAAATTTGATAGAATTTGATAAAAAATATTGTACTTTTTTTATTCAAAACGACACGAATTTTATACCTTCCTCTTTTTAAATCAGGAACCTGTTTGCCCCAAAATTATGGTTGTTTAGTAATGACATGAATGAGCTGAAAAGCAGGAGAAGTTGACTTTATGGAGGTGACGGCAGAAACTGATCTAAAGATATTTTACCCTCCCGGAGCCGACCCGACCAGAAGTTGCGTGATCAATAAAAAAAGGATAACTTCATATATATTTCGTCCTAACCTTACTTTAAATCCATGCCCCATATACATTTGAACTTTAACTTGCAAGAAACACATATAGCTGAGGTGGAAAATAGGGTTAGAGAAAGGGTAGGGGAAACAATGGAGAACATCAATATTGTCATTTAACCGCGCGTAGCGCGGAAGAAAAATTCATTTAAAAATACAGAGCGCAATGAAGGAGTTTCTCTTTTGTGAAAAAAAGAATAAAAAGGAAAAAAACACACAAAGCTACCTTTCTTCCCTTTCCTTTTCCTTTTCTCCTCTCTTTTCCCTTCTTTTTTTTTCTTTTTTGGGGACTTTTTTTTTGGGGGGGGGGCGACCGCCCCCCTGGCTACGCGCCTGATCCAGGCCCCAAATCCAGTTTATTTCCTTTGCCGTAGCATTTGTAACAGAAGAAAATCACCAAACTATACAGAAAAATGCAAGAAAACAGAATTTAAAAAGTGTAGTGAAGAAAGGAAAAAAAAGAAAAGAAAAGAAGGGATTAAACAAAAAGAAGAAAAGAAAACAAAGAAAAGAAAAGAAACAAAAAAGAAAAGGAAAAAGGAAAAGAAACTGAAAAGAACAGAATAGAACGAAAAGAAAAGAGAAAGGAAAGGAAAGGAGAAAAAGCAGGGAGAGAAAAGAACAGGGGTTAAATAGAGGAAATAATCTGAAAAATCTATATACCGATATTTGAAAGAAATGGGAAATGACCTATTAAAAATGATTCAAATTCAGCGCTGTGACAAAAATATTGTCAATTCTAAAGAATTTGTTAATAATCCCTATAACGCACGGCGTGTCATACACCGGGATCTGGCGAGAGTTTGATTTTGCAGACGGTGCACAGGCGCAGGTATGACAGGTTAACTTAAACGTAATTTTTGTCTTTTTAGCTAACGTACGCGAGCTTAGTGATTCAAATTCAATATTTATGTGGCTAATTGAGATTGAATCTGAAGGTGTTTGCAACACTATTATCACTATATCTCAGAATCGACGTTATTTAGACGAGGTTTGGATCCGGCTGAATCGGATTCCAACAGCATTGTAACGGTCCAAACGTGATCTACCGCCCGTACCGTACCGGCGCGGCGGCGTGGTGGAACCTCGATTATGTCGACGATATCGTGCTTTACGTGTGGATTTGTTCCAGACAAGACTAATCCGAATCCGAAGGAAAGAGTGCAAGCAAGGTGGAAAAATTTGAATTCAAACTTTGAGGATTCAAATATAAGACTAGGAGATGTTCTTGCAAGATCAGGAACGGAAACAGGTGGTGAATGGACATGGCATACAAAAAGATGCTGCCGAACTTGTTGGAGAATCCAGTTCCGTAAGTACCGACTAACAACATTAATGTTACTAGTCGATAGTCTGAATAAAAAAATATTTAAGTTCATGTATCAATGAGTAATGTTAGTAAGAACTAACATTACTGTGTTTCTCTTGAATTTAAAAAAAAATCAATTTTTGTATAATTTTATTATTTCGAAGACAACTCTTTTTGTTCACAAAATTACCGGTATTATAAGATTGATGAATTCATGAAAAAAAATCTTGATCAATCAATGATTTTATTATGTCTTAGAGTGAAATTTTGATTAAGTCATCCTTTGGCTTTGCTTGGGCTATGCTTCTCTATTCTATTTTTCATTCATTGTTTAATATTAAAAACAAAATAGATTTTTTTTATGAAACGGGAAGTAGATAAAGATCTGAATGATTGAAGCTTAAAATATTACTTGAAATTGTAGTTTGTTATTCATTCATTTGTGCATTTATTTCTAAATATTATTTGATTTAGTAATTCAGATTTGTATATTTTCCAGTGCCCAAAATAGATTCATAGAACTTTCTTTTTAATATGTTCCTTGATAATTGTTTTGCATTATAAAAAAAAGCAATTTTCAAATATTTTGTCAAAATTAGAGTCCTGACATTTAACAGCGATTCTTCAAGTAGATCTAGTCGTAGATAATAGTGTTTGCTGGCTTTCCATATTTATTGATTGATTGAATTGATCAATCACACTCATCTGTACGAGGGGACCCAGGTAAATGTAATTTCAACATTAATGTCCAAATATGTAGTGCATACAGGCAAGACTGCTGGTTCTCATTCCACTTGTTTTGTCAACTGCCTAGCTACATTACATGATGTAGGCCTACCACCAGTCTACCACGCATGTCATTTGTATCTTAATCTTCTATCAACAGAGTGGGACAGAGCAAGGCAAACTCTTGAAAGAATGAGTGTTGAATGGTCAGAAAGATCAGTAACATCACAGCGTTTGCCAACACTTGGGCATCACAAAACTTCTTCAAGGAAAAACTTCAAAAATTCCCTTATCAAGCATATCCAGCAATCCAAATTCCAGTATGTCTTCAGGAAGCTGATAAGTAAAAAGTCTGTCAAGGAAGTATGGGTCAAAGAAATCAAAAAAGCAATCAGACAAGAAATGAAAATGCTCAGGAAGGAAAACATCTGTCCCTCATTCAACAGAAAGCAGAATGGTAAAGTAAAATGGAAATCAGTCTTAAAGCGTGTCAAGAAGGTAGCTCCGCTCTTCTATGAGGTGATTCTTGCTTCTATGACCAAAAGTGACTTCCAACAGGACTCAATGACAAGGTACATGTATTAGCTTTAAAATTTTATTAATTCCATGTATTTTAGTTCGGCATAATCAGGTCTTTCAAGTTATCACCTGTTTTCAGTCAGGATTTTATTGGTAAACAATGCTTTTTCTATTCTTGTACAAGAAAGGCAATTTGTCCATGATCGAAAATCAAAATTGCTGATTCAGCTTGTTTCATGTAATTAGTGTAATGTTTTCATCAGCATTTTCATCTTCCTGATGAAGTACATTGTAATGGTCAATTAAAAATGCATCCATTTCTTTGATACACACCTTTATTTTGCCTTTGTAATACTGTACATTTGACAACAACAAAATAGAGTTCACAACAAGCTGTGGCGCAGTGATGGTAATTACGTTATGAAATATATTTCCCCTTTATTTGTATCAGTTTTGTTTAATTGTTTCTAAATTTATTTTCATTAACCAAACTATTGAATCATACACAGACTTCAATCGACTGCAGATATTTTTGTGTGATGCAAACCATGTAGACTTAAAAACTATAATACATTTTCTTGTCATTATTCAGGGAAGACTTCAAATTGCTTAGTCCAAGGGTAGGCATGATGATCAACTTGCCATTTTTTAACCTGCACGGTGAATGCAGAAGATATCAGCGTGAATTAACCCTCAACTTGTTCCGTCTTGGTGCGAACAAAGCGGCAAGTATCTCCAAACTTTTCAAATATCATTTTATGTGTTGTTACAGTCAGTTAGGGTTGGCAGTTGGTGTATCATTCATAATCATAAGTTCTGATGGTCATAATGCTGCTGTACTACAGTATTTGAAGATATGACTTCACCATTCTCTCCGACATGGTGCTATAGCTGAGCACCACTTTAGGGCAAGGGGTGAAGTTATAAACATACATGGTGGCAGACACCGCATGGGACGATATTGTAACATCAGAAGCTGATGAGACTGAGCATGAAAGATGTATGCTCAAATCATCTTTCCCTTATTTGATTTTGTTCATTTAAGGTTTGAAGTTCAAAGTAAATTTTTTTATTTGATATAAATAGGGAAACTCATTTGATCTAAAGAGGTTTAGATTTTTCATTAATTGTTGAATCAGTGGACCAGGCTCCAATCGGATCAATGATGGTGGGACCAAGTTCGCAAATGTGAATGTGATGACCCACCACTATTTTTCTTCCAAATCTAACATAAATTCTGTAATAAAAGAAAGCATCAGTGTGACAGCTAGGAGTGTGCTGTTATATTTTTTTCATTGCTTGAATACTATTTGACTTCTACAAATCAACAGTGTTGATTTTATTGGCTGATTGTGTATTTTTCTGTTGAACAGGTCATCGACTTTCTGTACCATCTTGGAATAACCAGAGGATATGTGTATGCTTCAAGATATATACGAAGGAAGAAGAATTCTGTGTATAAATGGTGCAGAACAATAGAGGTATGTGTAAGTTAGAGCCATCTCTCTCTCATTCCCCATACTACTTTATTTCTTAATACAGTGTTGGAAGATACACCTTACTTACTTACTTACTTCCAGGATACTGCCCAACTCCCCTAAAAGGGGTCAAACGGGCAGGGTTAGGGTGCGCTGATGGTCGTTACGCGGAGGTGAGAGGCGATGCTTAGTATTAATTTTGGTTTAGGTACTTCTGGATTGTTACTTAGAATTTGTCTTTGTCGAGAATTGATTTGAGTTTGGCAAGTTGTTCCAGTCAACAACAGAATGTGGTATAAACGAAAACTTATAGCAGTTTTTGTTAATTGCAATCGGAATAAAGCTATTTGTGGTTGAGGTATTACGCAGGTTCCTTTGGGCCGGGCGCAGGGTGGATCGCAGCGGCACGGCGAGCTGGCCCGACAATGCCTGCTGGAAGATTGACATTCGGTTTGCTTTCCGTCTCTGTTGAAGAGACTCTATTTTGAGTGTCTTCTTCATATCAGTTACACTACATTTTCTTTCATACTTTCCGGTGATAAAACAAACTGCCCTATTCTGGATTTGCTCTAATTTATTGATGAGTGTTTGAGTATGCGGATCCCATACTGATGAACAATAGTCAAGTATTGGTCTGACCATTGTCTTGTACGACATTTCCTTGACATGTGATGGACAAGAATGCAAGTTCCTTCTCAAAACCAAGTATTCTGTTTGCCTTGGAGCAGACTCTGTCTACATGAAAATTCCATGAAAGATCATTACTTATATCTACACCCAGGTATTTATGGGTTTTGGTTTCTTCCAGTACGGTGTTATTCAAGGTGTAATTATACTTCAGGGGGGTTCTAGCATGAGAGATTCGCATGACATAGCATTTTTGAGCATTAAAGTCCATCTGCCATTTGTTCTGCCAAGATGTTAGTTTATCAAGGTCACTCTGTAACCTCTCGGAATCTTTTGGGCAGGTTACTGTTTTGTATAATATGCAATCATCTGCGAACAGACGACAGCGAGATTCTAAGCCTTCAGGGAGGTCGTTGATATAAAGCAGAAAGTCTAACGGGCCTGATACTGTACCCTGTGGCACACTAGAATCTACCCTGACCCATTCAGAATGTTCACCCTCTACTACTACACGTTGTTTACGTTTGGTGAGAAATTCTTCAATCCATTTGTGAGTCTTACCTCTTATACCATAACGCCAGAGTTTAAGCAATAATCGTCTATGTGGGACTTTGTCAAAAGCTTTCTGGAAATCCATTATAATGACATCCACTTGGCGTCTTTGGTCTAACTCACTTGCAATATCCTGCACTGTTGATATCAGTTGAGTTTCACAAGAGTAATTCTTGCGAAACCCATGCTGATGATCAAACAGGATATTGTGGGTATCTAGGTGAGTCATAATCTGAGAATACAGGATATGTTCGAATACCTTACTACATACTGATGTAAGATTTATTGATCGATAATTTGCTGGAAGAGACTTATCACCTTTCTTAAAGATAGGTGTTATATTAGAACACAACCAGTCTTCGGGAACTATTCCTGTTTCAATGGATCGTTGAAAGACAATGGCAAGAGCTGGGCTTATTTCGTGAGCTACAGTCTGGAGGACCCAGGGAGATATATCATCTGGTCCTGCTGCCTTATTTGGATTGAGGTTCTTGAGTTGCTTGATAACCCCTTCCACAGTTATTCTAATATCTGGCATGGTTGGGATATTTCTTTCACCTTCTGTGGGGAAATCTATTAGTCTCTCTTTGGTGAATTGTTGCTTGTATTGTTTATTCAAGAGTTCAGCCTTTTGCTTGTTATCTGTTACAAGCATACCAGTTTCAATGTTCCTCAGGGCTGGAAACCCTGATGCATCATTTCTAAGAGTTTTTATGAAGTTCCAAAACTTTTTAGCAGAGTCTGTGCATTTTTCGATTACATATCTCCGATGCGCTTTCCGGGTTTCCTTCTTACTCTGCTAGAGTGTGGATATGCCTTTGTACAAGCAGATCTACCGGTACTTGCAACCCATCACTATCATTACAAATACCATGTTTGACTTTGTCTTTGTTGGCTTCCAATATTTTCAGGTGATCGGCATATCTTATTATCCTACCCTTTAATCTGGGTCCAAATGTTGTGAAGACAAAGATAATAATGGAAAAACTACTTACAGTAATTGCAAGCTTAACCATGTTGGAATGTCAATCGTACAGCACGCAATGGGCAATAAAGTTTGATGGGCCACCACGCCGCGTCGGTGCTGGCATCCACCCCGCGTCCGGCCGCCTGGAGATGTCTAGTCCTGCATAGTGATGGCTTGCACAGTCATGTTGTAAAAGCCAATGTGAAATCAAAATTAAATCGGTTTAAATCTTGTCAATCCTCGACAATATGGTAATGAAAATCAATCCAAAAGTGAGTAGAAAGAAAATAAATAATACTAAGCCAAAATTTGGAAATAATAGTAAACCAAAAAATAAAGAAATTTAGAGGAGATTTTTGCTCCTCGGAGGACCAAAAAATACGACCTCTCTCTCACGCGCGCACATATAACAATTATTCCACTGAGAATTATCGGAATGTAAATAAATCAAAAGTAAAATGATTTTTTTTTCTCTAATGTCTATAGATCAAGCATATTATGATATTTTTATTAAAAGTTTGCTGATTGTGTGTATGATCCATTCTCACTCCAGCACAAATAAAATTGGTTGAATGAGTAATGAAAACCCTTGTTGATATGCAGCTGACCAGCTCTGTTTTTTATAAAGATTGCTGTGCCACTTTCTTTGCTTTTAAGTAGTTGAATGAGTATGAATATTTGGCATTGGACAGAAGGATGGTTAACTATGAATCTAGGATGAAACTGCTGTTCCGTTTCTCCAATGTTGGACAAATAATTCTTTGGCCTAACATGTACTGAGTTCTTGAGTCCTTTGTCTGCAGAACAAAAAAATATATTTTACCAGAAGAAATCTGCCTTTATATAGCACTTAAATTCTAATCAAATGTCTCTAAGCACTACAACATGAACACTCTCTGCCTCCTTGTGAATAAGCATGCTAAAAATTGTTCTGTGCAATAAATGTATTCACTATCTTATCAACATCTTGATATTGGAATTTTTCTGTCTAATTGCCCTTCTGTCTGTATGTCTATCTGTTTGTGTGTCTGTCAAAGCAATACTAGCTATAATGAAACCATTTAATTGTTTTTGATGTCACCTGTACAGGCTGAACAGAACTCACCTGGAGCTCACGTAAGGGACGATATGCGTAAGTAGACCATTATGAATTGACACCCCCCCTCCCCAGTAATCAATAAAAATAAACTAAAAAATAACAAATAGAAATCACCTGTGAAGGGATTGTTCACCAACAGCAGCTCAATGTCCCTATGGCATGAACACTCTGGCAGTCTGGCTGTCTCTAAACTAAATGGTCCTTGGGGGTTTGATAAAGTTCTAATGCCTGTGAACTTGAACAATGGTAGTAATATTTAGCACCATAAATGCATTTTTAAATACATGTAGATGGTGACTACAGCATTGTCTGACATGATCCATGGTGCAGAAGAACTTAAGATCTTTGAGATGTTAGAGTGGGAAAAACTTACTTGAATTTACCATAAGGGTGATTCCATACGTGTCGTACGGGACATTTAGAGAACATTTGACAGTTTTTGACAATAAAAAACAAAAAATATTCCAGTAACTATAGGTGGTCATCAACTACTACCAGAGTGTAAGAAAAACCAAGACTTAACATGACTTGAATTCACATCCTGTATAATACAGATTAAAAATAGTAATGTGTCGTACGGACGCAGAAAAAGTGGCTTTTTTAGAAACCTCAAGTTTGTACTCAAAAGTCTGTGAGTTAGGCAGATAAATTTCATAGAAACTGAACTCAAATTGACACTCAATTACCCAAGAACAAACACATTTACAAAAGAAAGCAAAATAAACATTCATGAATAAATAAAGCAAATTATAATTTTCGAGAACATTGTGGCGTACGGGACATTCAAAATGTGTCGTACGGGAACATCTCTAAATTGAAGCCAAACTTTCTTACTTTATGTCACTTTGACTTCTTCAATCACATTATTTGGCTGATGATAATGATAATCCCATCAAACTAAGACATTCATTAGGTTAGAAACCGCTATTAGATGAATATTTCTGTCAATATATCATAAACAAAATAATGTGTCGTACGGGACAATTGTGTGTCGTACGGGACACTTGTGTGTCTTACGGGACACTTGTGTGTAGAGCAGGCACTGCGTGTTGCACTGGGCAGCCTGAATAAATAAACATGAACTTTTTATCAATCAGAAGGAGCATTGCCCCTAAATTCTTGCTTATTTATGAATAATCTTTTAATAAGCAGTCATTCAGGACAATACAATTAGGTAACCTCAATATATACAATTGGGAGCAATATGTTATAATTTTTTTCATGATGGGAAATGTACGAGTGTTCACAGCATTTTTACGAGCTGAAAAACTTCAGGTTTTGTGTGAAGTTATATTTTAGGGAACTACTTGATGATTTCCAAACACTATTTAAACAATAAATGAATGAAACTTTGTGTAAATTATGGGGCTAAAATGATCATGATGTTATGATTTTTTATATAAAATGTATATCTACATATATGTCACAACTGTCACTTTTTTCCCTTTTTTGGTCACAATTTTTTGTCTAAAGAAATGCGGTTCTACTTTTTCAAACCCATCTGCATTTCATGAAACCATATGGTTTGTCTTATTTTCAAGATTTTTTTTACAACTTGAAAAACGTAAGGAGTTTCAATATTCAATATTCAATAAGGGAAGTCCAAATAGATGATCATGATGATTGATATGATTTTTTTTTACATCTTATAATAATTCCACATTAGCATGCAAGAGGAAGTCATCTTCCAGGCTAGGTTGAAATATAAAAGTTTTCTTTTCATGCTCAATGAAAAGAAATTAACCTGCTCTGATCAGTGAAAATCACCAGTTTAGCTGAAGGGATTCACAAAAGAATAAGCCTACATGAAATCAATTAAAATGTTTAGAATCACCTATTTCATGTTCTATGGAGATAAACAAAGTACTTTTTCAGTTCACTTTATGTTAAATCAATTAAATGAATTTAAATATGCCTACTATTTATGGTTTCTGAATCCAAATCCTGCAATTAGATGCATTATTATATTGTGTGTCGTACGGGACATGTCCCGTACGACACAGCGTGTGTCGTACGGGACATTTTTTAATAGGACAATAATTGAAAAATGAAGGGCAGTAATTAGATCCTTATGGGATAAATCGATCACCCATGGGTCAAACAAAGAGAAACTCATTTTATGAAATTGCATCATCAAAAATAAAACTGTAGAAAAAACTTTTGCATTGTCATGTGTCGTACGGGACATTGCCAAAAATAGGTTCGGAAAAATCAGGGCTGCCCCTATTATGGATCATGAAAATGTTGTAGATATTATTTGGAACCATCAAAGATATATTATTCTATTGACCTGCAATATTTTCAATCTTCTCTTGCTTTGCAAATAATTGTTTCAGGTGGAATTTGTACTTGACTATTCAATGAGCAAAATTATTGAAAATTTAAAATTCCATTGTTCTCCCCCCAAAAAACTATATCTGTCTTCACTTTTGGTTAAAACTCATAATTTTCATAAAATTTAGGTATCATAGTAAAATATTACACTACTTATGACTTATTGAAAGCATGTTGAAATTTATGATATTTTTGAAGTTCTAGTGTGGAATCGCCCATAACAAAAACAGAAAGAAAACCTTTCTTTAGAGTATAACTCTTATATCAATGATACATCCACTCTCATTTAATCTCAACTACAGATCCTGGCTTTGCGCTTATGATCAGGAAGCCCTATGAGAAGTCTAAAAGGAGCTCCAAACCCAAACCAGGAAGGCACTCAAGACAGGATTGCTATGGAATGGCTGCCAAGAACAGGGTCCCCTTTAGACATCTCCCAGAAGAGACCCCCAAGAAAGCTTGTGAGCTCTCTGTTAGCGTCTACCTGCCCAATCAATTAGACTATTTTGAGTTACGTATGAGGATGCAGGTTAGTATTACAAGTCCTATTGCGTCTCTCCACACAGGTGTTTAGTGAATGATAATCAGTGGCAGAGCTGCACATTCCTTCATGTTTGATAAAGAGCACCAATATTTTATGCCTCTACCTACGATAATAAAGATAATAGACTGAGTTTTATTGTCTTCCTTCAATGAATTTTGGCAATCTGGGAAGTTGTGTTGTTTGAATTATTTAAATCACCAAAAAGGGGGTGGGGGTGAAGGTATGTTTCACAAAAAGTTTAATATATTGAAGGAATCCCCCTTCTGAAAAAGAAAAATTTAATCTTTAAACAGAGATATTTTGATTTCCAAAATTTCCTTTTTTGTTATCTGGAGCTTTGTTTGTTTACATCACGTCACTGAACGCCACTTTAAGCATTGAATGAAAAGTTAGATGCCGGCAATCAGTTGTTTTTACTATGTGAACTGTGACCTGAATTCCAGGTAGAGACTGGTCAATTTCCTTGGATGAATTGTTAGTGTGCGCGCATACATGTTAGCGCAGAGGAATTGATATATTTCTGCTTAGTCATGCCATATTCACATAGAGCCAGCAGTATAATCTATTTATGGGACTGGTATGGTGTGTTTTGAAATTTTACGAGCGTTTAAGTAGCTCAAAGTCAAAATTAGAATCTTACCTTTTGTGTAAATTCTCTGGAAGTTGTTTGCATCTTTAATTTATTGCTGAAAGTTCTTCATTATGGTCAATTGTTATTAATGTTTGGCCGACATCTCAATAACTCTCTAAACTATTGTGATGGCAGCATATTATTATAAAAAGGTTATTTTGATAGGGTCTCGACTAACAATATAAAATGCAAGTTTTTACAGGAGTGGGAATGTAAAAGCTGACTTTCATCTGCAATGCTGATGTTAATTTGCTGTGTGAAAATGCATTATTATTCTTATTTATTGGCATGAACATTATCCTGTAACATGTCCATGCTAGCAGTCACAATTTTGCCTAGCTTTGGGATCAAAATGTTTTGAAACATGTGATATACAGCAATTGCTACAACTTTTTTGACTGTGAGTGGTGTATGGGCAAATGTGCAAATAAGAACTACCTCAGGAGAGGTAACTTGTGCACTAAACACAAGCCGTAGAAAGAGATCATTTTGACAGTTTTAAATAAAAAAAGAAAACGAGGGAGTGGCTAGTGCAGTCCTTTGCACTTTCACTACTTGTAAGCATGTTTGACATCGCCATATCGGGAGTCCTGTACTGACCACACAGAAACGTTGTTATCGCTAACAATGCGCTAACAGAGGCCCTGTTACAATAGGTAATGTGGCAGCGATACCTAATGTTACAATGATGCATTACTTACACATTGAAATAAGTGTTTTGACTTCACAATACGAAAGATATGACACTGTTAGCGTTCTGTTTGGCTAACAATGTTTCTGTGCGGCCGGAACTGGTGAATAATTATACTTTTGAGTATTACGCAGCAATCTGCAATGGATTGGCTATAGCATTAGATCAATCTTAGTGGTTTAATCATAATATTTTTCTTTCACAAATACAGGTAATAATTGAAAGGATTCTTCAAGCCAATCTCGCTTTGTTTGCCGATTATCTTGTGACTGAACACATACCTCACGAATATTCCTCACTGTGTGCAGAGAAAAGTGACTTTGTAAGTGATTCATGTATCATGATGTGGGGGGGGGAGGGACTGCCATTACAAAGTGAAGTGGACACATTCTATTTCGAGAGAAAATGAGACCTTTATTCACAAGTATGCATAGCATGCATTTGCAATGCAAGGGATATGAGTAACAAATATATGTATCAGGAATAAATTTTTACTTTTCAACAGCTTTGCATTTTGTTTATCTGGATAATAAAAACTTTTGAAGCAATTATATTCTGCTAACCCTTAGATGGTATCTGTTCTGATTGCTAAATGCCAACCCTCTTATGTAAAATGTCACTAGGGTATCCTTATTTTATGTAATATGTCTTTGTTTTAATTTTCTTGTAGCTTTATATGTTTATGTTGAATTACTGATGTGTTGCATCTTGTTTTCAGTAATGGTCTTTAGATGATCATGTTGCAGGAGCACATGTCACCCTATGTCCAACCAGATAATGCATGTGTATTAAAACTTGAAGACAAATTTCCGCATGAACTTAGACAGTTATGTCTCTAAAAACCTCATAGCCTTGATTGTTTCTAGATTGATTCTGTTTCAAGGCTGCAGTCAAATGGTGCTATGTCTTATGATGAGTAGCCTTAACGTTAAGTTTTGTGATATTTATTCCACACCTCTTGTCACTATTCTTTATATATTCTACTTGTATCCTAAAACTAAACCCTGTCAGTCAATGAACATATCTCAAAGAACCCTTTGAACTCGTACTCTTGATCATTTTCTTCATAACAGTGAATCTCTTCTTGAAAATCACAGGTTGACCTTGGGATGTTAGAGGGTAACTACAGCACTCCTGACCAAGCCTCAGATCTGCTTCAGAAACTAGAAGAGAACACTCCAAAGGGGTACTCCCTGCCATTGTATGGTCATGAAGAAATGATAAAGAATGTCAGTAAAGCTCAGGGCTCTGTAGAAGGTGGTGGCCGACGGGCATTGATGCCTGTACCTCAAGATGGTCATTTGAGATGTATAATGATGAGGGTAAGACAATTAGGATAAATTAGATTATTAATGATGTTGTCGAGGTGAGAAGGATAGAGTGGTTGTGATGATAGTCACCAATGTCATAGATGTTCATTGTTTTGTTCATAGTGATAATGATGACTACAACAATGTTTAGAATTATTTAGGGCCATGAGGTCAAAGGTATACATGAAAATATATCTTGTTTACAATTATTAAAGATTAAGCTTTTAAGGGATCACCTTCAATCTTGCTCCTTATGAGTTAGGATGATCTGAGTGGATATTCAGGTCACAAGGTCTTTGAATTCATTATTTGAACATTTTAAGATGTGTAGTGTATTCTCTGTCTGGCAATGGTGTAGTCATACATTTTGACTGGTAGTCCAAAACTCCATCCAATTTGTAAAAGGTCAAATTTCCTATTAACTGAAGCATCCACCACCTTTTTCCATACCAGTCCTTGTTCACAACTTGAAGGTACATATATATACATTATTGGCGATTTATTGTCAATCTTTTTGATTGTAGGACATCATGACAGACCTGTATGAGCCAACAAGCCCAAATGAGAGAGCTACCCTGCGCAATCTGATTCATATGTTCGGTCATGATGGCATCAAGGATAAGAACCCACCTTCTCATCACCTGGATGATTTCTTATTGGTAAGTATAGAAACAAAGTAAACAGGAAGTGATAAGAGAAAATGGAGAATGTAGATTAAAACTACTTGAAAATTGAGATTTAATGTTTGCTGCAAACTGCTATGTAATTAACCGTTATATTCATTTTATGTATCATTTTTATGTTTAAAGGCGAATTTGCAAATTGTAAGTAAATTCAGTTCACTCTAGGCTAGGTTAGTAGTTGGCATATATTTTCCTGATTTGAGCCTGTATAGTGTGGGGATTGCAAAAATAATTTTCATTTTTCAAAGATAAATTGACTTGCGGGTTAAAACCCGACGGGTCAGCGGGTCCCGCTTGCAAATTATTGGATTATACGGGACGGTACGGTTCGGGTTTTCACTTGCGGGTTACAACATTACATTGAGCTTATAATTTTTTTATTGAATAAATAAATTTATCAATAAATATATCAATACACCTAAATGCAATTTAGGTGTATTGATATATATATATATGGAAGACCATAATTTTCATTGTTGATTTTCCATGTTATTATGTAGTTTACTTGTAAAGTTTGGCAAGGAGGAAAACATGACACGGTATACTGATTAATCATTGATAAGTGCTTGCTTTTTACAGCTCATATTTCTTCATTTTTTTTTCATTTTTTTCCTTTCTTCTTTGTATATGTTTTTTTCTCCTACTGTTCCCCTTGATATCCTGTTCCATCTCTTCTCTCATGATAATCACCTCTCCCGCTCCTTGTAATTTTCTTTTTCCATCCAGTTTGTGTGCTGTGCCATGGTTGTAGGTTTTGCTCTTGAGGTACTGATCAGCAATGAAGATGAAATGGATGATGTAAAGCCAGAAGCTCTCTTGACCAAGGTTTCAGCGGAAGTTGTCCGCAGAGTCTGGCATCAGATTCCTATGGATCAAATCACTGACATCATCAGTGCCAAGATCAAATATGACAAGGACTCTGCCGAAAGATTCTGCTTCTGCAAAGAAAGTACGCACTCTCTCTAGTTCTGTAATCATCACTGTTTTAAAAGGAATGAACAAATTTTAAATCTTCTTATAATTACATATCTTTTCAAATATTAACGTGAAGTAGAGTATGTCAACTATTCCCTGTTGATGTTGATAATGTGCAAAGCTCTTCAAGGTTTGGTACCAACCTACATTAACAATCTCTTAACATTCAAGTCATCAGCTCAAATATCTCACTGTCTTTGTTGTTCAAAAGATAACACATTGCTAAAAATTCCTTCTAGAAGATCAAAACATACATTTGGTGATAGAATGTTCCCATATGCAGCTCCCAAATGTTGAAAGACTGCCACTTTTCATAAGAACACCCTCAGAAGTGTATACTAATATTATAGTGACCTAGCAATATAAATCCTCTTTTTTATTATCAGATCATGAGGGGGAGCGTATGCTAGCGTGCAGCAACATTAACTGCAAGAATGGGAAGTGGTTCCATGAACTATGTATCTCTAACCCTCAAGTGGGTGATGAATGGTACTGTAGTCCCACCTGCCAGTCTTCGTGCGGTGGAGAGTACTGTGTATGTAGGACCAAGACTGATGAGCAGCTGGTCTGGACCTGTGCAAACAAGAAGTGCAAGCGGGGGAGAAAGTTTCATCATAGTTGTGTGAGATCTACTGTGCCAGTAGCCCAAGGTGAGGACATTGCTTTTGCAAGGCAATGGGAAAGTGATATGTTAAGATATTTGGTAATTTCAAGTTCAGTGTTCAGTGTTGGTGTTGAGAGGGTGAAAAGGCAGCTGAACCGAGCTCCAACACTGAGCTGGGTTCAGAAAAACGATACCAATCGTGACCCTACATACGGTAATGGATCATACAGTCATGCCTTTGGCAACCATCTCAAATTCACGCGAAATAGTCCCGAGGATTAACCCTATATACCCTGGGGGGCCTTTTAGGCCCCCCCCCTCTACATTTTTCGCGATAATTTCTAAATGCAAAAAAAATATATGCTGAAATTTCATGACTTTTTTGTTTCACATCTCCCGCACATTTTGAGACCCTGTTTGCGAAAATCGGGGGTATACTTGCGGAGATATAGCACATATTCGTGACCAATGTCACCGAAAATGGCAATTTCCATTGACTTTTGTGTGTACGATGTATGGGTTTTACGAGAAGTGTTGTCAGATGAATGTTTTTTTTCTGTTTTTCCTCACATAACTTTCTTTTGGGCTATCACCAACTATTCTAGATTAAAAAAAACATTAAAAAATAGAGATTTCAAAACAAAAGAAATACATAAGACTTTGGAAACATGGAAGGAAACAAGAATATTATCAAGAAAAATTAGCATATGCGCATAATTGATTACTATTATAATCTAATAATTATACAATTTTAATACAGTTGAGTGAGCTGTCTTTTAGATTACATGACTGGCTACTAACATATTTGATTCCGTTGCATTTTCTCAAAAAATGGGGGGAAAACTACAAAAAAATGAAAATTCCTTGAATAAATTTGAATATTTGCATAATTTATTAGATAAATAAAAAATGATAATAAATATCACAAATTTGACACGCATTCTTGTAAAATGCATAATGAGACACCCACACACCAAATTTGGTCCTAATCGGTCGATAAACTGCCGAGAGCCGAGGGGGGGGGCCTAATAGGCCCCCCCCCCCGGGCTATGCAATTTCAAAATAGCCCGGGCTATATAGGGTTAAGTGAAAAAGGGGAGAAATCAATCATAGTAAAATTTTGTCATTCAGATTTCTAAGTCCAAAATCACTACAAGAATCTTAAAGGGTGTATATATTATTCCTCAACAAAACATATAGTTCAGGTAGTTTTTCTCTTTTTAAATTTAAAAGCTAATTTTACAACCTGTTTATAAGCTTGAGATCACTAACACCAAACCATCACTAAATTTGAAATAGAAATTTTTGGTAAATGGGAAATTACAGGTAGATCATCAACACCAGTTGAAATGCTTAATTCACAGACGATATACAACACCAGCACTTACTACAAACTGCCAGAAGTACATCTTAATTTCTGAGGTCAGTCCAAACACCATCCTAATTTCAAGTACAGTGTTGTGGTTGATGTTGGTGTTTTCACAACATCAACACCAGATTTGAACGCTGTCCTTATTATTTCTTTTTTTGTCCAGGTCAGCAGTGGTATTGCTCCTCACAATGTCGGAAGGGTAGGAATGATGTTGAAGAAGACCAGGAGTTACGGTACCTGGAAGCGGTTACGTGGCGATGTCTCTTCAATGAATGTATGAGAGATGCAGAAAGAGAGGGTGATGGGGAAGCTCTCATGGGTTACTGGAGAATCTACATGCCAGAACTATATAAGAAAGGACATGATGGCTTCTTTCTGGCTGCACATCGTCTTCTTGCAGGTGAGGTGACCGTTGTTTTTATATGTCTTGCGTGCATAGCGGTATTAGACTATGGTTGCTGCTTTTGTTTTGGTGGCGATGACGGCTATGCCATCAAGATGAAATCTAAACCAATGTTCTGTTTTTGGAATGTCTTTCCTAAGAAAATATATGGACATATTTCATGACAGTTGTACATAAGGTTAATCAAGTATTTTATTTCGTAATTCTCCTGGAGAAATTACAGGAGATCCCGCCCGCGCATGCGCAGTCATTTACGTTCGCAGCATTGTTTTGGCAGTCATTTTCCGCCATTTTGGGTAAGACAAAAATTGTTTTTTCTTACCCTTCTTCGAGTTGGTTGCTGGAATTATTGTGCTAGAACTTTTTTCTTTAACAACCTCCTTCTAACATCGACTTTTGTTCCGAGTTGGAGTACTTCCTGTCGGAAATCAGATCATGAATCGTGATCTCTTGAATGTGGATACCAGCCCGCCGGCGACTCAGTCGCAGCGGAGTGCGGTTTCTCCACCGGGCCAGACGCCGGCGAAGCCGGGCGCAGGGACCCGTTCCGCGAGCCAGCAACCAGCTTCGCACGATAAAGGAGATATCAAATCTCCGTCGGGCTCTTCGGGCATAGGTACCGATATGGCACTATTGAAAGCCAAGCCCAATAAAATTGTCAAGAAACATAAAGACAAAGGAGATATTAAATCTCTGCCAGGCTCTTCGGGCTTAGGAACCGATATGGCACCATCATCAAAAGCCAAGCCAAAAAAGAATAAACCATCCCCCTCAACTTCAAACTCTGAGTTCGAGGAGAGACTTACTAAATTGGAATCGCTTTTGACTAAAGCACTTGAGAATCAAGCCACCCGTTATCAAGATAGTGCCCCTTCTGAGGCCGAGTCTTTTTACGATGATAGTAATTATGGCTATGATGATCAGAATTCTCAGTTTCACGCAGGTCAGGTCCATGTGACCAATGTTAGTGATGACTATTCACAAGCTCCAGATTTCGAGAGTGGGGAAGGTGAATGTGATGTGGGCCAAGGCCCAAGCATTCCGGCATTAGCCGCTAAGTTTGCCCAGCCCCAAGAGATGGGACAAGCAATTGATGATAATCTAGCGATGTCTGCATCGTATTTACTCTCCAACAAGTTGGGTGAAAAGGCTCTTGAGGAGTCTTTGGGAAAATACCCCCCACCCACCAATTGCCCCTTGGTCGATGTGCCAAGAGTTAATGGTCCCATTTGGGACAAACTAAAACAAGTAACTAGACAAAGAGACCTGCAACTACAAAAAATTCAACGTTCACTAACCAGAGGTTTGACAGCATTTTTGCAATCTTTAGACCCGGGGAATATTTCTGAAGCTCAACAAGATTGCCTCGCTTTGCTCAGCAATGCCAATTTTGAGCTAAATTGCACTAGGAAACGTCTTATCAGACCTGATATGAATATGAAGTTTACACCATTGTGCAAATCTTCCCAAGTGGGCAAGTTCTTGTTTGGAGATGATCTTGCTAAGCAAGTGAAAGACCTGAGTGAGCAACAAAAGGCAGCTGCAGGGATGATGAGAGGTCAATTAAAGGACAAGCAATTCAAGACTCACTCATATCACCCATATGCCAGGAATAAAACCAGTACCCGTGAATTGGGATGGGCGCAATCAGCCCAACATGATTTGTGGTCAGGCAACCCAGAGGGTCCTTTTTTAGGGCAGCCCCAGTGGAAAAGACGCAAGAACAAGGGTCAAGACCAGTGGCAGAACCCAGGCTCGCAGAGCAGAATGCCTTCCCACAGCCCCTTTCCCCCAAAGCAGGGTGCACCTTGGAAGAAAACAAAGTAACTACTTCTGCTGAAGAGGTGAGTTTACTTAATGATTATTCAAAGTTTCCTATTGGTGGCCGACTGAGGCATTTTGTAAACAATTGGAGAAAGATTACTTCTGATCACGTTATCTTATCAGCTGTTGAAGGGTATAAATTAGAATTTGAAAATGTATCTATTAAACCATACCGTTCACTACCCCCACGCTGTTTTCACATCAGGACAGCTGAAGTAGTTAAAATCAATCAAGAAATTATACATTTACTTGAGAAAAGGGTGATTGAACAGTGCTCCCATGAGAAGGGAGAGTTTGTGTCCAACATTTTTACTCGGCCCAAGAAAAATGGTGGGCTAAGAGTTATTCTGGATCTTTCTGACCTGAACAAGTATATGAGCTATCAGCATTTTAAGATGGATAGCATACATACAGCAACACAATTAATGTCAGAAAATTGTTTTCTTGCCTCAGTGGACCTCCGGGATGCTTATTTTTCGGTCCCAGTTCACCCTTCAGATAGAAAGTACTTAAGATTTATTTGGCAAGACACTCTTTTTCAATTCACTTGTTTACCAAATGGTTTGAGTACTGCACCACGGCTCTTTACCAAAATTTTGAAACCAGTGTTCGCCACACTTCACCAAGCAAATCACATCTTAGTGGGTTACCTTGATGACACCATCATTATTGGTAACAATAAGGCCAAAGTACACAAGGCAATTGATGCTACGGTTAGCCTTTTATCACAGCTTGGGTTTGTTATTCACCCTGATAAGTCGGTACTCAAACCATTACAGGAACTTACCTTCCTTGGATTTGTACTTAATTCAGTGAATATGTCCATTACACTTCCTTCTGACAAGGTAAATGAAGTTAAAAAGTGTTGCTCAGACCTCCTCCAAACTAACTTGCCTAGTATTAGAGCAGTCTCCAGAACAATTGGGAAAATTGTAGCAACATTCCCTGCTGTCCAATATGGTCCGCTTTTCTATCGGGCTTTAGAATCAGACAAAATTGTAGCACTGAAAATTAACAAAGGTCATTTTGATAGGCCCATGCAACTTTCGCAGGCAGCTCGGTACGATCTTGAATGGTGGATAGCAAACCTGCACATTGTATACTCGTCTATTCTGAGAAAAGAACCGGACCTGGAGTTGTACTCCGATGCAAGTGGTTCGGGATGGGGAGCTAAGTGTATGGAGCTAAATTCTAGCACAGGTGGGCGATGGAATGCCGAGGAGCTTGTCAAGGCTAAGAATAATGAGATTAATTATCTTGAGTTACTGGCAGCCTTTCTCGGACTAAAGTCCTTTTGTACATCTATGAAAAATGTTCATATCCTACTACGCATAGATAATGTAACTGCAGTTACCTATCTCCAGCATATGGGGGGTACTAGATCATGCAGTTGCAATGAAATTGCAAATACAATCTGGAAATGGTGTTTAGAGAGAAATATTTGGCTGTCTATTTCCTATATTCCAGGCAAGCTAAACGTAGAAGCTGACAAGCTGTCTCGGAAATTCAATGATAGGACAGAGTGGACACTGGATAAGCAAGCTTTTAACCAAATTACTCATTACTTTGGCTCCCCAGATATTGACTTATTTGCATCTCGACTGAATAATCAATTGCCAAGGTATGTCTCTTGGCTACCTGATCCTAGTGCATTCTCGGTTGATGCATTCTCCCTAAACTGGGCCAAGTTTAATTTTTATGCCTTCCCACCATTCTGTCTCATACCAAGTTGCTTGCAGAAAATTCTGAATGACAAAGCTACGGGCTTACTAGTTGTCCCAAATTGGCCCTCACAGTCTTGGTTTCCCTTGCTCCACATTTTGACAGTAGGGAAACCTGTAGAAATTAAGAGGAGAAAAGGGTTACTAACTCTACCTTTCTCAAATGTCACTCACCCCTTTTGGGATCGCATTGATCTATTATGTTGCAGGATCTCCGGAAACCTTTCAAGAGACTGAATAAAAAGACTACGGAGATCATAATGTCTTCATGGAGAGACTCTACTAAAAATCAATACTGTATCTACATAAGAAAATGGAAAAAATTTTGTTTGGACAAAGGTTGGAATTATGTTCAATCATCAGTAGAAAATTTATTGGAGTTCCTTACAAGTTTGTTTGAACATGGAGCTGGTTATAGTACCTTGAACACTGCAAGAAGTGCTTTATCTACATTTTTAGTTTTAGATGGTCCTTTTACGGTGGGAACTCATCCTTTAGTGCACCGTTTTATGAAAGGAACCTTTCAACTTCGACCACCCAAACCCAGGTACACTCATATCTGGGACGTTAAATTGGTGTTGAACCATTTAAGGAAGCTAGCACCTGCGAAAACCCTTAGCCTCAAGCTTTTGAGCCTGAAACTTGTCACCCTCTTGGCACTAACCTCAGCGCAGCGGGTGCAGTCGCTTCATCAGTTAAACATTGAGCAAATGACTCTTAAAGATAGTGGAGCTACGTTTTGGTTTGGTCAACTACTAAAACAAGACAGACCAGGACATATCACCGGAGATATGACGTTGGAAGCTTACCCTCTAGATAAACGACTGTGTGTACTTCATTATCTAAAACATTATATTCGAAGAACAGAACGTTTGAGGGGATCAGAAAAATTCCTTTTTATCAGCTATCAGAAGCCTCATGGGAGGATAAGTAAACAAACCATCTCCAGATGGATACGAGTAACTCTAGCTGCAGCTGGGGTAGACACTGATATCTACAAGGCGCACTCAACGAGGGCTGCGTCGGTGTCAGCAGCTGAGAGGTCAGAAGTTCCCATCGCTGCTATTCTCAGACAGGCTGGATGGTCTAGTGAGAAAACCTTTCAACAGTTCTACCATAAGGCTTTGGATCAGAAAAGTGACTTCTCAGCCTCCTTGTTAGGCAGTGCCTCATCCTCGGTTGTATAGAGGTATTATGTTTTGTGCACACCAGGGTTGTGACTTTGTGTAATTTTGGTATCAAATATGCCTCCTGAGCTTTGAAATCTCCTGTAATTTCTCCAGGAGAATTACGAAATAAAATAGAAAGATTAAATGAGAACAAAGTTTGAAATTTAATATTTATTTTATGAGTAATTCGGAGGGAGAGATTACAGGCCCTCCGCTCCCTCCCATTACTCTAAGGCAAAATTAGTTCTAACTTGTTCTCATCTTAGTTTAATCTTTCTTGCTGTTTTATCAGGAGTCATATTTGATGCTTTGAATGATGACTGCGCATGCGCGGGCGGGATCTCCTGTAATCTCTCCCTCCGAATTACTCATAAAATAAATATTAAATTTCAAACTTTGTTCTCATTTAATCTTTCTATCACCAGTCATCTTGCATGAGTTTCAGGTCACTTGGTCAAAGTCAAAGTTCATTTAAGGTCAATGAACTTTGACCATGTTGTGTTATCAACATTGAAATCTTAACCAAGGTTAAGTTTTTGAAATGTCATCATAACTATATGAAAATATAAGGACCTTTTTCATGAAACTTAGACATAACAGTAAGCAAGTATTTCTGATCATCTGGCACATGTTGCAGGTCACATAATTAGGATCAGATGTCATTTCGGACCAATGAACTTTGTATTGTTTCAGTATTAAAAAAAACTTACCAAGGTTAAGATTTTGAATGATGATTTTGAAATTAGAAGTCCCTATTTCTTGAAACATTCATGTAATGGTTATCACTGCCCATCTTGTGTTGATTCTTTAGTTGATTTATTTTTATCGACCAGGATTCGATGCAGGTTTTTTGTACAGAAAACTCCAACCTGTCATTATTACAATAATTTAATACAATACGCTATTTTATATTAGTATCATTCACACATAATTTCTCACATGTTTTCAATTGATGGTGTTTCTTTCTTGGTAATTTGATAGGTATATCTGGTTGTATGGAACCTCGTGTCAGACAGGAAGTGATCCATAATAGGACGATGAACTTTGAAGGTGGAGCAGGAAAGAATGTTTCATTGGATATCAAGGACATAGGTAAAAAAAGGAAAATTATTATTTTTATTGTACTTCCGTTCACCATAGATGTTGTTTGCTGGCATTATTTCAGGTTGTACGTCCAACCGTCCATCCCATTTGCATTCTGTTTCAACCTTTAACTTGGCTCATGTACAGTATGACTATGGAAAATGTCAAATATTTGATTCGATTTTGAGATCATTAGGTCAAAGTTCACAGAAAATTTGTACCAGATAAATACATCATTCTTCCAAGCATCTAATGATTAGATTTTAAGTTCATGAAGTCAAACATCAAAGATCACAAATAGCACATACCATACCCAAAGCTATTTAATATATTTGTGATAACTAAAGAACCGTTCAATGGTTTAACCCTATCTAGGCCAGGGTATTTTTGGAGTTCATATGGCCGGGGTGGGGGGGGGCTGGGAGGCCCCCTTGAGATCCAGTTTGTGTGCTGTATATTGAATCGCGTAATGCAGGCGAGGCTGCCAGAGGCGTTCCACTTGTTTATTATAATATTTAAGGAGTATGTTATTTTAAATTAGTGAAAAGGTCCTGTGCAAAAACTTTGCTCTGAAATCTTAATAGATCAAATCTCCCCTTTGTTTACCAAAGCTTGCATGCGTACCTTGTCTCATGAATTTAGTTTTCTCTAAGTGCAAGTATGTCAAATGGTTTTACTTTTAGCTTTAGCTCTTTATCTTTAACGTCAGCGGAAAGAAATCTTGATTGAAAGGTTGATCTTTTTTCTTAAATAGGATTTATCCATCAAAGCAAGGAGATCAAATTGTTATTCAAGAAGAATAACAGAGTTGAAGAAGAAGATGATGATGATGCAGGGCAAGGAGAAGAGGATTCCAGGTCGAAGAAACAGAAGATGGAGAGACCTGGAGGAGATGAAAACAACACCAGACATCCTGTCACGAACCGATATGCAATCTTCAAATCCGATGTAGCAGAATTCCAGAAGAAGTTCAGCGATGATGAATTGTTCAAAGAAACCCGCGGACGTTGTATTCCTTCGTTGGTAGGCAAGTCTTTTGATCAAGACTATACTAGAATTGAAATGATGGGCATGAAGAAACGTCTGATGGCATTGAGTAAGGAGTATGATGAGGGGCTTACAGGAGTGAAACAATCAAAGAAGATTGACAAGCCAAGATCTAGTTCTAGCGGAAAGAAGAAACACCAAAGGGAAGGTGCAAAAAAGAGAAAGCTTATAATTGTGGAAAAGAGTGATGAGGATAGTAGTGATGAAGAAGATGTATCAAGTAATGAGGAGGGTGAAGAAGATGACGATGATGATGATGACATGGATGATGATGATGGGGAGGGTGACAGTGATGATGATGACGATGATGATGATGATGCTAGTGATGATGACGGGGATGATGATAGTGATGACGTTAGTGATGATGTGAGTGATGATGGTAGTAATGATGGTAGTGATGATGATGTTGATGATGATGAAGGTGGCGGTGATGAAGAAATGTCTAGCGAAGACTGATATCGTATTGAGTAAATAAAGACTAATTTATGAATACAACAAGGATGAAAATGCTGAGGAGTTTGATAATGTTGATGATGATCATTGCTTCTAGGAGCAGGAGAAAAATTGTAAATCCTCAAAGTAATTCAGATTATGATGAAGAGAAAGAATATTTATACATTTAGGACCAATTGGTTGATTTTCCTCTCAATTAGCTTTCTATATTTTGTTTGAATATTAGAGAATAAATTTGATTTTAAAGAGTACCGGTACCTTGGTTTAGGGGCAGTTCCATTGTATTTTGGTTGGAGGGGATGGGTAAGATGGCCTTTATTAAAATGATATAGATTTTTTTCCTCAATGAAATTATAGGTGTATTTCATTTGTTATTTGACCCAGCCTCCACTTTTCAACTCTTTCTTTCATATTTTATTTCTTCCTCCCCCTCTTTATACCGCAACCAAACAAAGTTTGAAGGGGGTATATAGGAATCAGTTTACGGTCAGGCCATCCTTCGGTCTGTCCATTGCAAACCTTGCGCTTCAAAAAACTTGAGCTAAGGATTGTGCTAGACATAGGTTTTTGCATTTGTCAGACATTGCTTTGCCATGGTAACCACATATTATGGCCGTAAACTTAGGAAAACTCATTGTGGATGATACTTTTTCCCCCAGTTTTTGGCCAGTGCTCATGAAAGTTGGCTTCAACATTGTTCTTCAGGTAAGAACATGCAATTCCCTTTCCTAAATCTGTCTGAAATTGTGTTGCCATGGTAAAAGCATATTATTGCCAAAAAGCCAGGAAAATTACTTCCCTGTTTTTTACCATTTCTCTTGAAATGTGAGGCAAACATTCATCTTGGGTAAAGACATGCAAGTTGAATTTTCTAAGTGTGTTGGAAAATATGTTACCATGGTAATGGCATGAGGTGGGGGCATTAATCACCTTCAGTGATATTTCAGGGTCGTGTGGTCCAGTGGTTAGAGCATTGGACTCATAATCGCAAGGTTGTGAGTTCGAATCCCAACTCTGCCATTGTCTCCACTTTGATAAAAAGGCCCAAGAGTGATATCTGTCGTCTATTACGTCAGCCACTATGACTGATTAACCTAGACGTAAAATGTTTCCAAGGTAATTGGTTATATACCAGCTTGGCGTTTACCAGCAAAAAATGCTGTCCTGCCGAGTTCCTGCGGGAGTTACCTCAAACAGAAAACAGAAAACAGTAATAATCTCTTAGATTTCTTGATCAATCAAAGGCCCTCCCCTATCTGGTACTGCCCCTGCATTGATTACACTTACATTTATATCTTCAAGTGCTACATGATTGGAAAGGCTATAACTGCAGATTAATCAAATATTGCAATATTTTCATATGTAATTTATCTCTTGGCATCTGTGTAAGAACAGTTAATCATCTGTATTATAGGCATGTACTCTAGTATGATTGAGGAAAAACCTTGGGAACTGATTATTAAGTATTAACATTAATTGGGAGTCATCAGACTTGTCAGATCTGAAAACTTTCTTTGATTTTGATTGACTGAGAAAATGGTACATGTCGGAATTAATGTCGGACAACTTCTTTCATGAAATATTTTTCTGGTATGATGGCTTGTTTTGATATTGTTAACGAGGAATTTAGTACGCAGTCAACATTGGTCATTTTATTGTATGTTGTAACTGTTTTCAAGAGGATATCCTCCATTGTTTCTTTCTAATCAAAGCTGAATTAGATCTACATTGTTCTCTTCTTTATTTCATTGATATATTTGTACATGTATTACAAGCCTTATGTAAAAAAATTGTGTACAGATTATGTATTATTTCTCAAATACTGTTATTCATTTTTGACCCTGCTGGGTTGATATGTTTGTATTCTTAATGTTAAATATGTCAAATTAGAACAGGGGCAAACAAGTTTTGAAGGTAAAACTTTACTTTATATCTCCGAGTTTGTCAAATGTGCTGAGCTCCATGTTTAGTGCTGATATTGTTGTGAAGAATTTCAATCGTAAATTTTATATTTCAATATTTCATGAGGATATCACTTGCTCAGATGGTGAAATAAGCACATGTGAAAAGGGTATGATGTAAATTTGACAAATCAAAATAACTATTTTTTATGGGTGGTTAAATGGATGTGAACAAAATATTCTGCACCCTATCCCCCACCACCCTGAGACTTCCAAATGAAATGGATAGTAGTCATTGGTACCATACTTTTTTTTAAATTTTCTGTCAGTATTGACATAAACAGGCAATGTCAGGGTTTTTTTTTTCACATTGGCAAGGCTAGCCAAGGGAGATTTATTTAAAGGTCAAGTCCATCTCAGAAAAAAAGTTTATTTGAATCAATTGAGACAAATTAAGCAAGTATGTTGCTGAAAACTCAATCAAAATCAGATGTAAAATAGGCAAGTTCTGACATTTTGAAATTTTGCTTATATTTGTCAAAACAGTTCTATGCATAACTCAGTGATATGCAATTGAGACAGTTGATGTTGTTCACTCACAAATTCTTAATATCTTTTTATTATATGAACTAAACAACACTTTAATAATAAGGATCCTCTTGATTGAACCATGAAAGATTAAGCCAGATGGCAGTTTCACAAGTTTGGAGAGGACTTAAAACTTGTGTCACTTTGTAATGAGATTTTTTTTATATTCATATCATAAATTACAAAAGAAATAGTGATTGGATGATGTAATAGGTTCCCTGATTTGAATAATGACCAGTATATGCAAATTACTGTCTTGTGAAATAACGCAAAATTTTTAAATGTCATACTTATTTTATTCTGATTTTGAATTGGATGAAATCTTCAGTATTAGTTCAGCAATTTTTTTTCTTTTTATTTGAATTGGCTTTGGTCCCCTTTAATTCCACATTTATGTGTTTATATACTCCAATTAAACTCAAATCTAGTGAATCCCTTTTACTCCTGATTTTGGCTAGTCTCCTGTGCAAACCCTCAATTGAGTTAAAGGGTCTGAATATGCAGCCTAAAATGTCTTATTTACTGAAAGAGCAAGTTTTATATGCTAGTCTTCTGTGAAGACTCAATTGTTGAAAAAATCTTCAATCGGTGTCTGTGCCTGCAGACTAGATTAGGGCTTTATTGTATCATGGATTATGAAAATTTTTGTTGTGATTTGGATTTTCCTTTATTGCCCCCTCTCAAAAATGAATACACCATGTGTTAATACATGTATATATGTTTTTTTTCTAATTAAAACTTGCATAAGTTCATGAAAGCACAGTGTTATGTTTATTTATCTCTATGGTTGCATGGGGTTTTGCTTGATAACATTCACCAGAATTGTGTAAGTTAATCTGAATGTTTCCTTTAATAAGGGGATGCAAGAAACTGGATTGAAATTGATTGCAATTTCAAGTGAAAATTTCAATTTATTTTCAATTCAATATCCAATAAAAAGCAATGCAGAGTGCAGAATAGTGTGATAACACCATACAACAATGATAAGGCAAACAAAGGTACATGTATTAGAAAAATAGAATTTAAACAAGATACATTTTCAATCGATTTGACTAAAAAGAATCACCTCAACAAATATCCCACTGACTGGCCTTTTGTTTCAGTTATATCAATTTCTTCGTATTCTGGAAGGATATTTCAATGGGTACTTAACAATGGTACAGAAAAGCTGAGAATATTGGCAAACTAAATAAAAATGGTTTACTGCCGTTTTGTCTACTGCCATCTTGTCCACTTACCACATGGTCTTATGTCATTTCGTCTACCATCAGTTGGTCCACTATCCACATCGTCCAATTATCATTTTGTCCAATAGCTAGTTGGCCTAATAACCATTTCGTCTACTATCATTTGGTTTAATTGCATTTTTTGCCATTTGGTCCAATAGCCACTTTGTCCAATCTCATTACGTCTATTACCATTTGGTCTAATAGCCAAATAGTCAAGTGACCACTTAGTCTACTTCCATTATGTCCAACAATCATTTAGTCTATTTTGACCAATCATTTTTTCGTCTACAACCGTAAATAGTCTACTACTAATAGCAGCCCTCTGTGTGTACGATGCCTGTGTATTGCTGACTCGCCTCCTGTAGCGCTTGTGATTTCTGATTAATTTGTTTTTTTGTTATTTCGTTTTTGTCTCACCTGCGAAGCAGAGTGAGACTATAGGCGCCGCTTTTCCGACGGCGGCGGCGGCGGCGGCGTCAACATCAAATCTTAACCTGAGGTTAAGTTTTTGAAATGATGTCATAACTTAGAAAGTATATGGACCTAGTTAATAAAACTTGGCCATAAGGTTAATCAAGTATTACTGAACATCCTATTAGAGTTTCATGTCACATGACCAAGGTCAAAGGTCATTTAGGGTCAATGAACTTAGACCATGTTGGAGGGATCAACATCGAAATCTTAACCTGAGGTTAAGTTTTTGAAATGTCATCATAACTTAGAAAATATATGGACCTAGTTCATGAAACTTGGACATAAGGTTAATCAAGTATCGCTGAACATCCTGCACGAGTTTCACGTCACATGACCAAGGTCAAAGGTCATTTAGGGTCAATGAACTTTGGCCGAATTGCAGATATCTGTTGAATTCCCATCATAACTTTGAAAGTTTATGGATCTGATTCATGAAACTTGGACATAATAGTAATCAAGCATCACTGAACATTTTGTGCAAGTTTCAGGTCTCATGATTAAGGTCAAAGGTCATTTAGGGTCAATGAACTTTGGCCGAATTGGGGGTATCTGTTGAATTACCATCATAACTTTGAAAGTTTATTGGTCTAGTTCATTAAACTTGGACATTATAGTAATCAAGTATCTCTGAACATCCTGTGCGCGTTTCAGGTCACATGACCAAGGTCAAAGGTCAATGAACTTTGGCCGAACTGGGTGTATCTGTTGAATTACCATCATAACTTTGAAAGTTTATGGATCTGATTCATGAAACTTGTACATAAGAGTAATCAAGTATCACTGAACATCCTGTGCGAGTTTCAGGTCACATGATCAAGGTCACAGGTCATGTAAGGTCAATGAACTTTGGCCATGTTGGGGTTTTTTGTTGAATAACCATCATATCTCTGTAAGTTTATTGGTCTAGTTCATAAAAAGTGGACATAAGAGTAACCATGTATCACTGAACATCTTGTGCGAGTTAGAGTAGTATTCAAAGTCAGCACTGCTGCTATATTGAACCGCGTGATGCAGGTGAGACGGCCAGAGGCATTCCACTTGTTGTTTTATTCACTTGTCTTCCTACTCTTATTTTACCTCTTTTCTTTTCTCGATCCCCCACCCACTTTTTCTCTTTTTTTTCTTTTGTTTTGTGCCACCAATCGCTGTAATTGTTATTATTATAATTATTTATTACCAACTACCATTCTCATTTATTATTGTTATCAGCATTAATATATGATGATGAATGCTGATTATCATTTTTATTATAATGTCCACACCAAATTTTAAGTCACTTAGTGGGCGCGCCTAATAGCCACATATACTGACATAGTAGAGCTTTTAAGGACTATGTCATTAAAAGGATATGTATCTCTTTAATCAAATAACGCGAGCACGAAGCGCAAGCTGAATTTTTTTATATTGAGACCCAAAAAAGGGGGATATTGTGAGGACTGTTTTTAGAGCAGACATATCTCACGGTTTCGCACCAATCCGCTAATGCAGACCTAAGCACGGACTGGAAATGTTTTCGGAGGCAATCACATTAGTAGTCATGAAACAGAAGCATATGTTACTACATAAAATAGTAAAAGCTCAAAGTGCAAGGAAATATATTTGGTGTATATTGACTTGAAAACGGAATGTTTCAGTACCATTTAATGCTATTGAACAGGATGATCTATCTCATTAAAGGTCAAGTCCACCTCAGAAAAATGTTGATTTGAATCAATAGAGAAAAATCAGACAAGCACAATGCTGAAAATTTCATCAAAATCGGATGTAAAATAAGAAAGTTATGACATTTCAAAGTTTCGCTTATTTTCAACAAAATAGTTATATGAACGAGCCAGTTACATCTAAATGAGAGAGTCGATGATGTCACTCACTATTTCTTTTGTTTTTTATTGTTTGAATTATACAATATTTCAATTTTTACGAATTTGACAATTAGGACCTCCTTGCCTGAAGCACAAAATGTTAAAATAATGGAATTCCACGTGTTTAGGGAGGAATGAAACTTCATTTAATAATAATAATAATAATAGTACATTTCTTAAATACGCATAACACCTACAGGTCTCTATGCGCGAGTGACTAAATCAAACATTCTGAAAAAGGTGGGTTTTTAATTGAACTTTGAATTTCTCAAGCTGGGTAATATTTCTTAATGTCGATGGAAGAGAATTCCATTGTGCTGGTGCAGCTTTCTGGAAAGCCCGATCCCCATATGATTTGGTCTTGACAGTAATTTCAGAGAGAAGATTTTGTGAGCCAGAACGGAGATTACGCTTAGGTTTATGAATCTGGACAAGTTCTTGAAGATAAGCAGGGGCAATACCATGAATACATTTGAATGTTAGTATGAGAAGTTTATATTTGATCCTTGATCTAATGGGTAGCCAATGAAGGTCAGATAAAATAGGGATGTGTTCAAATTTTCCTTTTCGAGTTATAAGTCTTGCAGCAGAATTTTGGATATGTTGTAATTTATCGAGAAGCGATTCCGGTATTCCGAATAGTAAACTATTATTATTATCTAAGTGACTTAAGATGAAGGCATGTACTAATTTTTCTGTTGTTTTCCTATCAAGATATTTTCTCATTTTCCCAATTTTGTGTAACCCAATTGCAGCAGCCCTACAAATATTGTTAACATGGGACTTCATTCCTAATTCATTCTCGACAATTACCCCTAGATCTCGTGCCTTGGAGACTGGCTGAATAATAGAACCAGCAACATTTAGAGTTGAGACATTATCTGAGTTTCTGTGACGCGATGTTATGTGCAAGATTTCAGTTTTCTCAGAATTCAACTTCAAACCATTCATAATTGACCATTTCATAATTTCATCAAAACAAGACTCTATCCTAGGGATAATTGAACTACGGTCCTTATCTGAGAACATCGTATATAACTGGGTATCATCTGCATATACAATTCTGCTCATACCTTGCTCCTCAATAATGGATTCTAGAGAAGCAGTATACATTATATAACACAGCGGTCCCATTACAGAACCCTGAGGTACGCCATCTGACAACGAAACTGGTGCAGATGACACACAATCAATTACTACACTCTGAGAACGATTTCTAATATATGAGTTGAACCAGTTCAATGCTAGACCTGAAAAACCATATCTGGAGGACAGACAAGATAGCAAAACATCATGATTAATACAGTCAAAAGCAGAAGAGTAATCAAGCAACACAAGAAGTGCTTCCTTGCCCTTATCAGCCGTTAGCAGGAGGTCGTTGTAGATACGAAGCATAGCTGTTTCAACACTATATGGTCCTTTCTATAAGCTGATTGTGTTTTGCCATACAGATCATTGGATGAGAGATAAGCATGAACCTGCTTAGCACATGCCCGCTCAATTATCTTACCAATGAACTTCAGTTTAGCTATCGGCCTGTAGTTTTTCAGCACCTCAGGATCTAGTCCAGGTTTTTTCAAAAGAGGATTGACATTTGCCTGTTTAAGCGAATCTGGAAAGTGGCCATTTCTGAATGACAGGTTGATGATTCGAGCAATCACAGGAGACAATTCATCCACACATTTCTTGACAAGCATGACAATGACGAGAAAATCAAAATATTTCATATTTTATATGATAAAATACAAAAGAAATAGTGAGTGATGTCATCAAGTCTCTCATTTGGATGTAACTGGCTCGTTCATATAACTCCTTTGTTGAAAATAAGCGAAACTTTAAAATGCCACAACTTTCTTATTTTACCTCCAATTTTGATGAAATTTTCAGTGCTGTGCTTGCTGAATTTTTCTCTTTTTATTCAAACTAAGTTTTTGTTGGGGTGGACTTGTCCTTTAAACAGACAATGCAAGCTGGTGTGACAAACACATAGGTCTTAAGCAAATTGTGTTTCATAAAGTTACGAAAAATATATCTTCTGTAATATAAAAGTTCAATTATATAACACAATAATTTCTCCTTGCTCCACCACGTTTCTCTTTCTCTCCCCCCCCCCCTTTTTTTTTTGCCAGCTGAGGGGGGGGGGCACATGTGTTCATTCCATTGATAGTTATCATGATTTTTTAAAATAATTTTTTATCTTCAATAATTTTAAGGTATAATTAAAGTCATTTTGCCGCCCCTTTTCAGATAATGCAATGTATTTGTGTTTGACAAAATGGCTATTGGACCGATTGGCTATTAGACTAAATGGTTATTTTATGATTTGGAAATTGAAATGGTTATAGACAAATTGGTTGTTAGATGAACTGATTATTGCATGGACCTAATGGTTGGTGGACAAAATGATAATTAGACGAAATGGCAGTTGAACGAATTGATAAGTAGACAATTTGAATATTGGACCAACTGACATGGCTATTGGACCAAATGAACGTTGGACGAACTGATTAATGGACGAGTTGGCATTAGCCTAGGTGGAATCAGACTAAATGGGTGGTAGACGAAATGGTTATAGACGAACTTGTGATTAGACGAAATGCCTAATAGACAAATTGATGACTGGGCGAAATGGGTGGTAGATGAAATGTTGATGGTCAAATGGGATTAGACAAAATGAAGGTAGACCAGTGGACGGGATAGTAAACGAATTGGCAATTTACCATAAAAATATGTGTAGTTTGACCCTTATATAGCCCCCTCCCACAATGCGTAAAAAGGGGCATATTATCTTAAATCATCACAGCTCCCTTGCTATTGTGGAAAAATCTTTTATAAAATTTGTCATAAATCGCAGTTTGTTTTGAAATAAATGAGATGAAATGAGCAGCTCAGAGTAACCTTTTCTAAATAATTACTTTTTTATTTGTGTAAGTACGTGTACCATGAAAATTGGTTGGTCCACGTGCAACTGAACAAATTTGCAACGAATATTGAGAGGAGAATCGGTCTTTATTTGTTTAATAGTTTCAGTATCCGTCATTTATGATAGTTTATACTAAAACTAATTCGATTAATCAACTTAATTCTAAACTGTCAAAAAAACAACGATATATTCATCTTTTTAGTGCCATCTTCGCTTCGGACTGTGCATCTAGTACTTGACGAACCGCTCGTCTCATTATCCGCCGCAACCTCGGCGTGGCAAAGACGGCATTGCGCTCTAGCGGAGAATTCATAATTCCTGGACTAGTCGAATAAACTTGAACAATCATGAATGAACAGCAGCAGCTTCAGCTCTTGGCTGAATTAGAAGTAGAAATGATGGCAGACATGTACAACAGGTTAGTACTCGGAATACCATTTTTTAATTGTTGAACAGTCTACAAATTATAATCGTTTAAGCGTTTATCCGTCTCTGTAACTGACAAAAACTGTAACTGTATATGTACTACTAGTATGTGTAGCCTAGTGTAAGTCACTCATTCAATGAACAAGGTTATAAATATAACCTTGTTCTCGGTTACATCTCCATGTGTGACAAAATAAGGGTGGCAATGTTTGGCTTATTTTCTCTTTTTTTATATATGGGACAAATGTTTAATTTTCTTACACTGTCAGTTTTCATTAAAGCTATAAATCATGTAACTTGGCTCTAAATGTACATTTAATTCTTCATTTTTTTTTCTTAATTAAAAATAGAGATTGAAAAATGAAAATTTTCTTGCCATATAAACTTTCCATCAATAGAGGGCATACACAAAAATATGCCTAAAATTCAAGTTTTTGAGCACTCTGGTGGATACAAAAATTATTCCCAAGTTATTAATGAGAAATAAGTTGCAACTGCATGGAATTTAGTAATTTTGGTCACAAAAGTGATATTTTAATGATTTTTCAAAGTGTGTGCTCTGTACAACATTGGCATACCATAGTCCTGCCTGTAGATTCACCACAGGCAGGGTGGTACCAGTGAACAAGTGGTGTAAGTGTACCTTGTAAGTGAAATTTGTAAATTGTTTTTCAGAATGTCTCATTTGTAAAACAAGATGATGTTCTTGTGGGATGCAGCAAGAAATTATTATTTTTGACAATTTTGACTGATACATATTATTGCATGATAAAGTTACAATAGCCCCCTATATCCTATCTTGAAAATTTTCTTGTATTCTAAGGAAGTTAGCAGAACACAAAGATAACGAGATTTTCCTGAATACCCTTTCTCAATAAGTTATCTTGCGCACAGAGATATTTTTATGCTAACAAATTTGCGCATCATAAATCTGACGTCAAACATGCTTATTCAAAGTTGAAAACAGTTTACAAGAAAAGATCCAAGAATTTCAGAATACGGATTTTATTACAACTCTGAAGATACAAGAATATTCCTCGTAGAACAATTGTCAGAATATGGCCCCAGATCCTATCATCCTACATTTCATTATCTTACACCATAATTTCAACTGATTATTCTTAAAATGTATGTACTTTTCGTTTTTTAGGATGACTGTTGCTTGTCAGAAGAAGTGTATTCCACCTACCTACAAAGAAGGTGACCTTTCTAAAGGTGAAGCTGTCTGCTTGGATCGCTGTGTTGCTAAGTATTTGGAGGTCCATGAGAGCATTGGTAAAAAATTGACTGAGAAGTCGGCCCAAGATGAAGCCATGATGAAACAAATGCAGGGACAGAGTTAGTGATGATCTCCCATCAGCCCAGGGCCCTGGTACATTAGAGATGCAATCGAATGTACATTTCATTAAATTGCTTTTAAAATGTTATAGGACCCAGATCAGATGTAACTTGTGGATGCAGTTATCTTGGCCACATATCAGCTTCATGAAAGCATTAACTGTATAAAGTCCAGAGGAGTTGGTGTTCAGCAGCGGCCAAGGCAGGATATCGCCTGTTTGTGAGATCATATTTGAGAAGTTTGATTTGTAACTTGTCCAACGAGCTGAATGAAGGAAAAGAGAATAACTGAAGCATGCAAGTTTCACCCACATTGACTTTGCTTTTTTTTAAATTGGAAAATTATGATTAATACTCGGCTTTAGATTAAGATGCAACTTCTGTGACACAGAATCTGGTCAGCTTGTATAACTATAACTAGCATTCTCTTGCCTTGCATTTTTGCATCATGTTTGCTAAATTGCTATAGGTTTAGCAACGATGCAATGTTGAGGTAGAATCACTCTGCTGCTCTAAAATGTTGCAATGTTATAATCGTCCAGCATGTTCTGTGCAGACTGCAGAGCACAGGATTGCATCGTAGATTTGAGACATGAGAGGACAATAAATTGACACTTTAGCTAAATAGGCACTTCACAGAAGGTAAATCGCAGGTCTAAAGCCATTGATATTCGTGGAATTGCGGGGGTAACAAAACTGTATCTAGAAAGGCATGTTCTGGAGAATTAAACAAAAAAATATTCAGTTTAATATGAGCTAATTCAGCTTTGCCAAAATTTCAAATTTTGTATTATAGTCCATATTGCATACAATTCCAAATTTCTGATGGTAAGGGTGAGGCTTCAAAATGAAAATAAATGTATTTTTCAGATATATATTTCTGTAGATGAATAGGGTAAACCATTTTCAATAAAAAAGAAAAAGTATCCAATAAAACACCTGGGGTGAAAGCTGTGATGCAGCATATAATATGAAAAGGTAACAGATTAAATTAACAATAAAAATGTTGGGTCGTAATGGGTCTCGAGCTAAAAATCCTTTTTGATTTTGGTATCAATCTTTCATGCATGGATCAGGATCAAATATCAGGATTAAATCTTTTTAAGGGATTTCGATATAAAAGTTAACTTCACAAGTGTTAAACAATTGAAAAATAACATTGCCAAGAAATATGGCTACAGTAGAGTACATCTGCATTCTTGTCAATATTTAATTTGACAAAGAATTAGTGATTTGAAACTTGGGTAATTTTCACTATCCCACTTTTGTAAGATTGGTATGTAAAAACGATGGCCCAATATAAGTAACCTTATTGAATCTTCCATATTTGTCTTTTTACCAAAGCTTCAATTATACCATGACTGTTAACACAATATCATAAGTGATACTAATCACTTTAAATATAAAAGAATGATCATCTAAATATGCTTGACTGACTAGTATAGGCAAACTTGGCATGTTAAGAAAATTGATGTTTGTTGAAACTTTATTCTTGCCATTGATACTCTTAACAATCTGAGAGTGAGCAACTACCATGGTGACAGCCAATATTCCATGGTTGGATAGCAAAGTTATCAAAAAGTAACTTTGATGCAACATCCAAAAGTTAAAAGCAGTTACGGGCAGATCCGTGATTTCATAAAATGTGGAGAGGGGCACAGGCAGTAGGTCAAATCAATATTCTACCAAATTTATGAAGAGACCCCCCCCAAAAAAAAAATAATAAAAATAAAATAGATACATAAAAGGGGGAGGGACTCGTCTTGCACATCTCATAAAAGAGCATGCACAACATACAATTTTAAAAGATGATGACTAAGCTCTCTTTTCCCCCTCTCAGGATCTGTACCTAATAAGTTGACACTTTTACTACTCTCTTTTTTTTTCTGCTGGATCGAAAATATTGCTTGGTTTTTGTGATCAACCTAGAAACATTTGTTTTTCCAAGTGCATGTATGTGCATCATCAGGTTTTTATATTTCCTCACAATATTATTGAGGAGGTTACAAATTGACTTGATTATTTAATTTTTACTTTTTTTTTGGTTCCACACAGCTTTGAAGAGTTGATGCAATGAATTAGACCACCAAATTCATGAGATTGAAATTTTATTTTCATTTGAGTGTTGACCAATTCAGTTGAAATTTTAGGTTAGAAGTTATATTTTCTCTTGTTAATGCTTTTTCTATAAAAGGTTACTTTCATCAGTTACTGGTAATTCTTTCATTTCAAATCTGCTGAAGTCCATGGGAGAGAACACATCCACTTGGTTCATAAATTGTTAACAGTATTTTGATTGAAATTATGGCATACATATAACATTTATATATGATTTTATTGTTTTAACTTTCAAAATTGTTGAAAATATTGAATATGATGGAATTATATGAGACAATTAAATTCATAACCTTGATATTTAAAGTGTGATTGTCTTCTTTAGTCTAAAAATGATTTATTTTTAATTTTTTTGTAACTGTCATCACCTAAAAATAGTGTTGGGAAGGGGGGCTTGGGATACGTTTTCAGACAGATACAAAGATAAATGAAGAGAGAAAGGAGGGGAATGAGAGAGAAAGAGCGAAAAAATTGGAGGGGAGAGAGAGAGAGAAAGAAGGAAGGGGGAGACAGAAGGGTGTATCGGTGGAGAACGGAACTGGTTGTGGAGTTTGAGGGGAAGAAAAGTTAAACAATAGGACAGAGACACAATGAGAGAGATAGGTGGAGTGTTGTAGGGGTTGAAAAAAATTCAGGGATAGATTTAGAGAAGGGGATTAGAACGGGATATGGGGGGTATGGCAGACGACCGGCGTTGGTGACTAGTGAACATGGGGGGGGGGGGGGGCGAAGAGTGGTATGGACCCGGGGTATGGATAGCAATGTGGGGGGGGGGGTGGAGATGAGATAAACATTGAGAGGGAGATACATAATTGGTGAATGGCGAATATAAAGATGTTAATAATTTACACAGAGCCGCAAAACTCAAAATGTTGTTTGAAGATATGCCTATATACCTTTCTTAATTGACCCTACATTTTTTTATACTTTCCATTATTACCCTTTCCTTATTTCATTAACTTTTCTTCATCTTTTTTTCATATTTCGTCCTTCCCATTTTTCTTCTCTTGTCTTTTAAAAATTTATCGTTCTCTTCTCTTTCCTCTTCCGTGGCTTCCTCTTTCCTCCTCTTCAAAATTAATTTACAAATATATTTTTCGCACTTCATACACAATTTCAACTGAGACGCGGCGACTATCCCCAGAAATCTACCAAAATGCCAACACTACAGATATTCACTAATGTAAAAGAAGGTGAATTTCCAGATGGCTTCTTTGCAGGTCTGAGTTCTGTATTTCAGAAAGCGATTGGAAAGCCAGAAAAGGTAAGAATTCGACTTGGCAATAAACAAATCAGATGCCTAATTATGCTTGGTCCCGTATACTGCATTCCATGTCTTTAAATCGAAACTTTGGTATTGACAGTCATCCGAAAAGGTAAAATTAAACTTAAAGTTAAACTAAATTAGAAAATATGATTACACCTTTTGATGATTCGTGACATTTATGCTTTTGCTCAATGTTCAGTATAAATCATGAATCAGATCAATTCAAGAAACTTCTAAAAACATACCTCTTTTCCGATTAATTTCTTTTGAATGTATTTTTATTCTAATTATTACGTACTCTTGTCTTAAACTCATTTGTAAACGCTGTGATATAGTTAACTATGGAGAGCGTACTAAATGCTAGTTATTATTATTATTATTATTATGATGACCATGACGCCAAGACCAAGCCAAGGAAGATTATATTTTGATGATCATGATATTGATGATTGATAATGATATGATGATTAGTCGAGTTACTCGAGTATTTCAATCTAGATCTACACTTTTAATGAGAGTTTGCAAATAATTTTTCTTATATCATGATGTTCACTCTATTTTGTTATTTGTAGGCCTGATGAAAGAAGATATGGCATAAGCTTGTTGGAGTAAAAAGAAATGTTACTCGGAAGAGCTGAGTCTCAACTCGAGCCAGAAAATATCTCCCTGGCCTTGCAAACCTAATTTAGGCCCCTATGACTGTTAATTTTTTGTAAAAAGTCCAGGCACTGCCACTAATCGGGTCAAGAAGTTACCAGCACTGTTGGTAACTCCTTGATCAGATGCACTGTACTTGTGTTTCATTTTTCTAACATTTCAGTATATCTGTATACATGTCGTGCCCAACCAAATGATGAGCTTTGGTGGATCAACTGAGCCGTGTGCCATTGCCAATGTGACTAGTATAGGCAAACTAGGAGTGGAAGAGAATAAGGTCCTTACCCAGGTTATTACGACTGAAATGCTCAAGATTGGTGTGAATGCAGATCGGTGAGATCACTTTTCATTACCGGTACCGGTAATTGGAATATTGAGACCCGAATGGTGGATTAGAATTTGTGGTTTGAAGCCATGCCAATTCCATAAATGCTAAATTCAGCATTTATATTTAGAAAGCATCATGTAATGAATTCACTATTATCAAATTACACTAAATCGATGCCTGTAACTCTTGTCAAGAAATGTGATTTATTGAGAAATATAGGTTGTCTCAATAGTTAACCGATTTTCTTTTCTATTTGATAAATGTACCCACAAATCAGATTCACATTTGATGTTATGAATAGTTGAGAATCAATTGCTTCCTTTTGACCTTTAATAAGATCTAGTATTTTTTTACCCCCAATATTTTTTTCTCTCTCCCACACCCTCTCAATCCCCCCCTCTTTCTCTCTCTCTCCCTCACACTTTTGATTTGCCTCCACTCGTGTTGAGTTTCTCTCTGTCTCCTTTCCTTTCTGTCTCCGCTTGGACTTATTTGAGTTATTTCCATCTGTCTCTTCATATTTCACTCTCTTGCCAAACTTGTCTACCAACTTTTCTTACCCTCTAGGATGTATGTAGTGTTCAGGGATGCTGCAAGACAGGATATAGGATGGAACAATACTACCTTTGCATCATAAAATAAGACTTTTAGCATGATCTGTGATATAACTATGTTTCAAGATATTTAAATTCTTTCATGATTTGCATTTGGCTATGTCTATCTGCCAAAGGAATAAAAACAAAAGTTCGTGAAAACTTTTATTAACTGTCACATAATAAGCTGTTGACATAATATTTCATGTTTAGATGACACCATCTTGTTTTGTAATTGCTCTGCATTGATCAAGGTTGATTTACAAAAATTACTTCAAAATGTTTACAAGGTATTAACTGATTATGAAAATTTTGGTTCATCCAGGTTAATAGACACATGAAAATTTTTTTGCATCAAGTCAATGTGGAATTTAAGTGGAGGAGGGTTTTGCTATTGATCTAGGGAATTGCATAAAATTGGCTGTAGTAGTAAATTTGCTATCAATAGTAATTCCTCGTGGAATACAGGCTTGTTTTTCGGCTGTTGAGCAACATGCCATGGGTAGCAGCGATCAAAATCTAGTATTTTTCGAAGAGTTATATCAAAGTTTTATGCAACGGGGCCCTGGGCGCTTCTCCAATATCCTGACTCAGATATGCTGAAGAAGGATTCAGTACCAGATGAGATACTGCCCTCCAAATTTAATTTGACTCAGTTATTTGCAGTATGATATTTAGTCAAAATGTGCTGTGACAAGGATTGATTTTGTTCACATAGAATTTGATAGAAATGCTATGATCTAGTGACTTGCCATTTATGTACTGGGCCCCAAAACACAAAACGCCTTTGGGGTGGAATGCAAAAATGAAAGAAAACTCTTCATGGGTTTGGTGAGTGTTTTTATATCAAGTTAACATGACACAACGATCCAGGTTGGCCATTGCAATTTAAACAAACAGTTTTGGAGCCTGCTTTTGTTACTTTATAATAATATTTGATTTTCAGAATCCTTTAGTATTATAAAAGATTGTCACACTTTTATGATGATGATATCGATAATGATGATATGATGAAGTCTGTTATTTTGGTCATTTGTGTTCAGTGTGAATATATGCCTGTAGGCCTATTTTTATTTGCATGTAATGCAATATCTAAAAAAAAAAATTTTCAATTCAATTCTTTTATTTCATTTCCAATTGAAAGTTTGATTTACAAAATTTTATTGCAGTTCTAAATAATTAAATATATCATGACAAGGAGTACAGTTTATGTTTAGGAGGTTTATAGTTAGGATGGCGAAGAAAACTAGTTTTGATGGACTTTACTGATTTAAACTTGCCTGGGAAGTGTCTTCCCTCTTTTTAAAGTAATCTTTATTGTTGTTTCATCAAAGAAAAGAAAATTTAGAATCATGTGATTTTTTAAAATCCATAACATTACTATGTCTACATGATATATCAAAATTCTTTGAAAATTGCAACTTGGCCTTTCCATATACATTCGTTTACCAACAAAGTCTGGGTGCAGTCTTACAAAGTGTTAAAATATCAAAATCAAATTCAAATTGAAGTTAATTTAAATTCCCATTGACGATTTGAGTTAAATCATATTCTGAGTTTGATCCGAATTGTCTTACAGATTCAATTATTTGTAAGACAGGTGTGCTTTACATGTATATTTACATGTTGTGATGACTTGCCTTTATTATTTTTATCGTGAATACATCCAAGGAAGTTTGTTGCAAAATAATGTGGAAAATAATGTGTAATAAATGTATGAATTACATTTATGTCTTCACTTTTCACGTAATATGTTACTGACTCCACTCATATCTCTAAAATGTAAGATTGGTGTCCTTCATGTTACCATGATGATGATGATGTTGATGATGATGGTGATGATGATGATGGTAATGATGATGATGATGATCGATGATGATGGTAATGAGGATGATGATGATCGATGATGATAAAGATAAAGATGATGATGATGGCAGTAATGATGCTGATGATGGAAATGATGGCGAAGGTGGTTATAATGAATATGATGATGGTGGGAATGGTCAGTGGCGGCAATTTCATCGCCGGGGGGGGGGGGGGTGGAACTATGTGAATTCCTTCTGTGAGAGTCGAAATAACCAATCATGTACATTTACGACCATAACCTCTTGTTGACCATGTTTGCTTCCATCACATTCATTTTTTAGACCGATATATATATATACAAAGTTGCTTAGCTTACAAGTCAAGAAGGGGGACGCTGGCGTAAACCCGTGACGTCATACTACTATTCAAGTTGGCAGGGGAGGGGGCGGTGACACAATAGATCATTCCCCTGAACAATTGACCCACCGCTCGGGTTACGCCTGTGAAGGGGGAAGACCCCCCTCCGAAAATTAATAATTTTTTTTATTTGAATAAAACAGAAAATCAAACTAGCATGATGCTAAAAATTTCATCAAAATCGGATGTAAAATTAGAAAGTTATGACATTTTAAAGTTTCGCTTTTTGACAAAAATATATATGCACATCTCAGTGACAAGCAATGAAATAATCTATGATGTCCCTCACTATTTCTTTTGGAGGAGAAAATTAGAATATTTCATACAATGAAATACAAAATGGATAGTGAGATTGTTTACTTAAATTTTGTGTTTTATTTTTTATTGATTGATGCATGGACCTATGGTAGGTCCATGATTGATGTAACTTAATGTTATTGAGAACAAGTTGTAAAGAAAATATGAATTTGTACTAAAACTGCCCGAGTATAACGAAAAGTAGTTTAAACCACTATTTAAAGTGAGCATTACAATATTCTACTGGGAAAACCTGGAGATTGTGGGAGGTTTCACAAAATCTTGCCATTGATTTGCAATAACTTATTGCTCTGTCAGTCAGATGCAAGGATTTCCGTAGCTTTTAACAAATACGAATTAAAGTTAATATCTAAAAAGAAATCATGAAGCCACTAGATCAATAATGACCCTTTCATCACCGTAACCCTTTCAAAAGTCTCATCTCCCTCACCTGCTATAATTTAATGCAATGGCAACAATTTTCTTTTTTGTTGCTATGCTTGTTTACGTTTGTTAAATATCTTTAACATCAATTGGGGGGAGGGGGTATAAGTGCAATAAGCACTTTCATGGCAAGTTAGTGACATTTTGCTCATGCTTGCAATCGATGTCAAAAGTAAGTCTTCAGTCTTGAAGAATAGTCCAAAAGTCAACATTTATGTGAATAGACCTGCAGATTAGTTGCAAGTCAAGCTTTCAACAAGTGTCCCCCTAAAAGTTACACAATACGTGCATTATTGGCACCCCTTCCACTATATTCCATTTGCTGCTACCAGAAAGCAAACAACATTTTGCTGTTTGCGTGGTGATACTTGAATAAATGCATGTTTACCATAAAGTTAGAGAATCAACTAGAAAGTGTCTAGTCATGGTTCTCGAGTGCATATGCAGTGATTGAGCTTCTATCTCATTTTGTCACAAGGAGAATTTGTTGCTAGTGAAAGCAGACGAAAAGTCCAGGATGCCTCTTCTCGAGATCTTCACCAATGTTAAGTCAGATGCCATTCCAGATGGTTTCTTAAAGAATCTCAATTCTGTCTGGCAGAAGGCAATCGGTAAACCAATGCAGGTAAGTCATAATATGGTCGTGAATGTCACTAATAAGAGCAATCCTGAGTTTTCTTACATAAATTCTTCGAGACAAACTTTTTTATCCCCCCAATTTACAAAGTTTGAAATTGATATCCTCCTTTTCAATCACATTCAGTCACTCTCCTATTGGATGAGCCTAGACTATAAAATCACTAGGATCTTAAAACACCAGGGGGGCCGTTTCATAAAGCTGTTCGTAAGTTAAGAGCGACTTTAAGAACGACTGGTGATCATTTCTTACGCGCTAAACCACCGCCAATGAATATACCATTTACCACAAGAAGGGATCACCAGTCGTTCTTAAAGTCGCTCTTAACTTACGAACGGCTTTATGAAACACCCACCTGGATGATTAGTGAGTAATACACTGCTTATATGTAAATAGTAATTATCATAATGATTTTTTTTTTCAAAATCTATTATTTTTTGTTGTATTCATTTAGTTCTTTTCAGAAAATCATTATAGCCATTCTAAAACTTAGACTAGAGGAAAATAGCAAACCTACAAACTATGTATAATAATTATACATAGTTTGTAGGTTTGCTAATAGTCCATGTATATTGACAAATGAAGCAATATTAAAGGATAACAAAAATATGGGTAATTTTTTTTCAAAATTGAAAATGCCCCTTTATTTTCAAAATGAAATACCCTTTTTAAGTCAATACATTTTAACATATAAAATCACAATGTTTTTGGCTCGCGCTTCGCGCTCGTATTAACTTTTTGTTTAATAAGGGACTTATCCTGTTCTTGTTTACAACAAAAATGCTTAGAATGTTTAGGTTGGAACATCAAAAACTTTCAGCTCGAGCTTCGCGCTCGCATCGATTAGTAAGATATGACTGTATCCTATTCATGAGCCAATAAATGCAGTTCTTAATAGGTTCCTTTTCAGGTGAGCGTATTAAATATTTCTGCTCGCGCTTCGCGCTCGAGTTATTTCTTTTCTTAGATAAACATCGTTTTCATGATTACAAAACCTTCTCGGCAGTGGCGTAGCTACGGGGGGCACTTGCCACCCCCCCCCCCCCCTGAAAAAAATGGCAGAGCAAAAAAAGAAAGGGAGAAAGAAGAAAAGAAAAAGAAGAAAGACAGAAGAAAAAAAATAAGAGGAGGAAGACAAGTTAATGAAATAATGATAGGGGAAGACTTGTAGAAAAAAAAATCTTTGTTACTATATAAAAATTTTGCTTGCGCTTCCAGCCAGAATTGCCTGTTCAATGAGATTCAATAATACAAAACATATTTCAGCTCGGACATCGAGCTTCATTATTTTTTTTTCATTTACAAATTTTAGTGCTCAGTAAAATGTCCGTTTTACGGTCTACATTGGTCACATTGTTTGATATGCCAAGTTCATATTGTCTACGTGTATTCCATAATGTTCCATTAAACAAATGTATTCAGAATGCCCAGATTCCATGTCTAAATCTAAAACATGCGCGATAGCCTGCATGTTCTTTATTTAAAAATTACTTAAGTTATTCAGTTTCACATCAGAATATCAATAATTGTCTGCTCACGCTTCACGATCACATTGTTAATCATACCCAATTTATATCCTATTTATGATTTACAAAATATGAATAGAGTGTCCCGCTTTTTGGTCTAAATTCTCAATTTTCTTTCATCAATTTTTAGTTACATACCTATCCTATTTATTAATACAAAAAAGTGCTTCGCGCTCGCATTATTGAAATACATACCGTCTTCGTAGGTAACTGTTAAACAGTCCTTAACAGATCCCTTTTCGATAATGCTTAGTAACCATCTAATTACATACGAATCTTGTTCAGGATCACACATAACATTGCCCAGATTATCAAATTTTAAAGACAAAATACATGAAAGTAAAAAAAAAAAAAATCGCTCGCGCTTTGCGCTCGCACTCTATATAAGGCTTATGAGATCATTTTATGTTTATGTTGTTTTATAAGAATAAAACTAAGAAGTGACTGATTGGGGAAAATATAGGTGAAGATAATTTCGGGCCCCATAGCTATTGGCGAAATTCGGATCCACCTAGTACACACACTCCGGAAAAATGGTGCCCCCCGAAAAAGCAAGGCCCCTCAGTGCCCCCAGGAAAAATGCTAGCTACGCCACTGCTTCTCGGAATATTTGATTTTCATGTCTTATTACATGTAATGTCAAAAATGTTTGAGCTCGTAATTCACACTCCAAAATCTCGTGAGGATGCCCTTTTAACAATAATTAGCGCCATAATTGACCCAAAATTGGTTTTACAACTTGATTTATTTTTTCAAACCTCCCATTCGCTCCGCTCCTTTGCAGAAAAAAATAAAGCCTAAATATATATCAATCAGAAATCACTTCAAAAAGGCTTTGCTCAACTTCATTACCCCAAAACACACAGCTACTTCACGCAGATGTAATCTCATGGTCACCCCAAAATACCCCTTTTCACCAAAATGCCAATTTTTGCATTTAAGTGCTATTTTGGGTTTCCTCCCCCTTCTCCAACGAAATTTGTTCCGCCGTCCCTCATGTAATTTAAGCATCATTGAATCTGAAAATTATGATTTGCAACATTGGCGAAGTGCTATACTCATTGACTTTAGATCTATCAGTTGATAATTCAGCGTTCAAGAAATAATTTACTCTGTAAATCATGTATTGTAAAAAAATAAATAAAAATCCTAAGACAATAAACTAAGCAGTTGGCGGGCTGATGTTGTCACAATGTCAAACCCATGCGTGTATTTTCTTATCTTAAATAACAAACAGGTTTTCTACTCCGAGAATGGTAACAAAGTTATTTGAATGGATTAGAAAAGTTATGTCTGTTTAAAAATTGATATCATTGAGACGATGTTAATCTCAAGTTGGCAGTTTATGAAGTAAATTGTGAAACTCCACCATATAATTCTTCTTATGGTTGTGTTTATGTCTTTCAGGAGCAATAATCAATTATAGTATTTCAATAAAAGAATAGTATTTGAGAATAGAAATTCAATAATAGAAGAGCAAAAGAGAATAGTCATTCGATTAAAATGTCTTCATGAAGGAGAGAAACACCAACAAAACCATTCTGAATGAAATACGTAATTAAATATGATATCTTTCTTATACATTTTGCATGATTTTGTTCAACTTGAGCTGTTTTTTTTTACTTCTTTGAAAACAACTTTACATGAGGGTTTGATCTGTTTAATGGGATATTTTACATTGGCATTGCTTCATTATGTATGTTTTACAGTACATGTGTGTCCGTCTGGCCCCCGGTGAGACGATGAACTTCGGTGGAACTGCGGAACCTTGTGCTCTCCTCAATGTGAGGTCAATAGGAAATTTGGGAAAGGAAGAAAACAATGCTATCTCAAAGGCTCTTACTGCAGAGATGGGCAAGCTCGGTGTGGCCCCTGATAGGTGAGATAATAATAAGACACTGCAGAAACAGTGGTGTTAGAACTGTAACACCGGTGTAACACCGGTGTTACAGTGGACTACACACTAATTAGCATATTTTACACATTGTTAAATTTACTGTGTTATCTCCAAGGTTTGGGCCAAGTTCAATTTGTACTAATTGTGGTATACATATCCTTATTTTAATGTGAATTTCAACATTATTATAATATTTGGTGTTATTTTTAACACCATATATTGTTCTCTCTGAACACCGACTGGTGTTGTTCTTAACACTTTATTTATGTTTGAATAATGTCATAGCAATCAATAAGACGAAATCAATAAGACGGAGTGCAGTAGTGTTGCCGCATGCGCAGGAGTATAATCGGGGCGGGGGGGGGGGGGTATTTTCATGAAGTTATTTGTAAGTTCCGGACATAGAGATGTATACTAATTAGTATATATCTCTACGGTTCCGGAAAACTTTAGACTACGCACGAATGGAAAATGTAATGGGGGGGGGATAAATTCTTAATGTTTTCATTCCCATTATGTAAAATCATATTAAATTTTAATATCTAAATTCTCGGCAAATCCAAATTTCCAAGAGAATAAAATTATCTTAATTTTAATGACATTTGCAAATGATAATATACTTACAAAAAATACAAATAGAGATAAGTATAGTGTTTTTGTCCATAAGTAAAATAATAATGATAACAACAACAATAATAATAATCGGACATATAATTTCTGTAAAATGGAGGAATCCATTAAAAAGCACCTATATGCAAATTTCATTATTTGACGAAATTTTACCAGGGTGAGGGAAATTCGGTCATTGGCGGCGGAAGCCAAAAGATGTAGGGGTGTCCACCTGAAATTTTGGGATGGACACAGGTAAAAAAATTGGACAAGCGCCCCCCCAAAAAAAAGTTAGCAACCTAAATTTTAGGTGTGGCTAACCAAAAGTTTTTGACAAGCAAAAAAAAAAAAAAAAAAAGGTCATCAACCTAAATTTTAGGGGGGGGGGGACAACACACGTTTTAGGAGGGGGGTCCACGTGAATTTGGGGGGGGGGCGCAGAAAAAACACTGACCAGCAAAAAAAAAGTTAGCAAAAAAATTTAGGGGGGGGGACATGTCCCTACGAATTGGATTTGGGATCCTCGCTTCCGCCGCCTTTGAATTCCATTCCATTCCATTCCTTGTTTTTATTTGGCAATAAGTCATAATTGACTATTTTTGCCACTCACTTTATAAAGAGTTGGGAAACTATTTAATTGAATAATATTATTTTCATTTTTTATTCAAATTTTTTTTTCCCTTTTTCCAATCATTTTTTGTATATTCGTTCCTTTTTTTTCTATGAAAAAACGAACAAAACAAAACATTTAATACTATAAGGTCGTTGATCAATGATCTATGTGATATTATATGAAAGAAAATCATTCTAACAAGGGGGGGGCTAACATTTTAACAGGTTTTCTGTATATACTCTGAATTCTCAGTGTACCAAGCATCAATTTTGATATATTTGTTTTTTTTCTTACAATTCAATTAATCTCAGTAGCCTTGGATAATTTTCTGGGGTTTATTGACCCATATACGTAAAGACAGAGGAAGAAAAGATTTATGAGATCAAGAAGTGATAAGATAACTGATTTGGAATGACTGAAAGAGAGACAGGCAAAGAAAGAAGAGCCCCCTCCCACACCCGTACCAGAGTTGCGGTCCCACTTTGTTAAAACAGGAAGGAAATTTTAGGGCATCTCATTACAAGAATAACGCAGCTCACCGGTCTTTCACAAAGCTGTTTTAAAATAGTCATCGACTTTTCAAACGACTTTATATTTTTGTCCTAGGAGAAATACCCAAAAATTTGTGTGACTGAATTTCATGCATTAATTAAGAATGTCAATAAGCTGTTCGTAAATTTCTTCAAAGCCTCAGTCTTTACCCACGACTGATCTCCCATTCTCCCTTACTTGTGTGCTACTCAGATTCTTATGATTCCTCTAAGCTAAAGTTGAAATTAGCTTTATTATCTTGCAACTGAATGGAAATTAAAATATTTTTCAAGATCTTGTGAGGGTTATATAGCCAACCCCGTCATGATATTACAGGGGCATCTAATTTATCACAAGAAATGTCACCAGATGTGCATTTATGTCTTTATGGGAGAGCTTCAAATTTATTTCAGTAATAATATGTCTTAAATGAAACTCAAACTAAATGAAAGATATTCCAGCCCGATTCCAGCTCTAATAAGTTTATTTTCTTTATACATGGTTTGTTTTTGTAGATGTTAATTGGGTATTTTAGCCATCACTTCACAGACGCCTTCTCTAACACAGAGAATCTTTTGCCAAAAGCCCTAACAAAGCAGCCTTTGTCGAAAAGGTTCGGTGAATCAAAACAGCAGTGTCGTCCTGGGGTACGTGTTTCATGAAGGTGTTCAGCACTGACTAAATTGTCGGTGCTGACAATATCAGTGAAATCCTTGGTTTTGATTGGCTAGGAGGCACTTGCCTCTGACTGTTACTATGGTAACTGTCGGAGAAAGCCAACTTGTCAGTGCTGACAACTTTATATGAAACGCTCCCCTGGACTCTGGACAAACGACATATTTGCATTTTTTGTCCGGTCCGAATGTTAAGACGATGTACTTCCCCGGTCCACCAACTTTCGACAATGACCTCTTATTTGTCCATTGTGACTTGACGGATATAGATTTTGAACGTTGTAGAAAGCGTCTAAGAAGTGGATTTGGGATCTCTCCATAAAATAATGTACTCAATCTTTTTCTTGATATAACTGTTTTTACCACCCTACCCCTTTATTTTCTTTGCAGGATGTATGCCGTTTTTACAGATATATCACCGCAAGATGTCGGTTTCAAAAACACAACGTTCGCATTTCTGGCTTGATCTATACTGACGAATCTTCGGAGCAGCCCGGAGTTCGCCAACTTTCAATTTGATGGATTCACGACGGCCGTCTCCCTTCAACTCAGTTTTCTATATATCAAGAGACTAATCTCAAACGGGTTTTGAGAAGTTATTATAATATGGTTGAATCTAAATATGTTAGATGCCTGATTTAGGTTTATAACACACCGATCACTCATGCGCACGTCACTCGGTGCATTTTTTTTTTTGGGGGGGGGGGGGGGGGGGCAGAAATGACGATTCGATTACGACACAATGCTTTCTTTACGATGCTTTAATGATTATCTCATCATTTAGCATCCAAAATGCACGGTCAGTATTATTAGTAATGATGATTTTTGCAATGTGAATCGCCTAGAACAATAATTAAATGTTTTTATGTCTAAATCTACATGATCTATCATAAAATTATTTTCGTTTTAAATGTACAAGGGTCAAAAATTTTGCTCGCTCACACCTTTTATACATTTGGTCCTGTGTGTCATGTATGCCGCCTAAGCATTGTTGTCTATTTTTTTCTCCATATATTGTACAATTGAAATGTCTTGGCCTTGAGGTTTTAAGGCCTTGGCCTTGGGTTTCCATGCCTTGGCCTCAGCCTTGGTTATTGAAGCCTTGGCCTTGGGTATTAAAGCCTTTGCCTTGGAGGTTTGAGCCTTGACTACAACACTGCTCTCTGTATATCTCTCAATATATTGAGAGAAGCACCTTATAAGGTGCTTCGGCCCTGGACCCCTTTATTTATTTTCTTATTCCCTCTCCACTTCTTTTTGTCAAGGAATGCAGGACTGCTCTTTTCCCTACACTTCATTCCCCCTTTTATTTCCCCTTTCCTATTTTATACCCTATTCTTTAGTGTCTTTTTTTCTGTTTTGGCCGGGGGAGGGCGGGCTTGCCCAATCCCCCGACGATCCGCATACCGAATGCAATGTCTTTCGCACCCGGACTTCACTCTTTATTAATTCTTCTATCATGTCTATTATAGAGCGTGGGGACGAGGCCGATTAAGTCCCGGATTATCCCCCACCCCCTCCATTCATTCAATATAAATATATCCTAGTATAAATGATTGAAACTTAATTAAAGGAATTTTACGCCCTATTGTACTGATCCCTTTTAGACTAAATCTCGTCCTCGCGCTCATGAAAAAAAAGGGAGCCCCTGGGGGGCACCCATGCACAGGGGATGGGGTTAACATTCTCAGAATCTATTCCTGTCTATCATCAGTCCCCAGTTCACTTTTCAAAAAAAATCTGGTGTCGCCACTAGTCTGCAGGTACAGACCCTGATTGAAATTTTGATCAACAAATGAGTCTCCACGCAAAGACTAGCACATATAAAACTTGCGTAATAGACTGCACATTCAGACCCTAAAGTCGGTGAAGGGTTTGCACTGCAGACTATGTCGCCACCATCCATATTAATGATGAAATCGTAAATAAAAATCCACTTCCCAACCATCCGAAAATGTACATCAGTACGCCCTCAGTGATTGTCAAAGATAGTTTGCTACAGATTTAACACCAAGACTCCTCGGATCACGACTGTGCTATAATCCCAATACATCTCTATTAAGAGTTCATTACGGAAAGTTCATTGATCTCATCAAAGATGCCTTTTCTTCAGATTCTCACTAACGTCACGGAGGATAATATTCCAAAGGACTACTTGACTGAGCTTACTTCTGTTCTTGCAGAAGCGACCAAAAAGGAAAAGAAGGTAAACGGGGCGTAATTATGAACTCAATATCCATAAATCGTTTCATGTCAGCAAAATGATGACGGCTGAAGAATGACAAGTTTTGTTTTAGAGCCTGATTAACTATAATTATCACTATCACGACTGCACATCTTCATAGGTTTAGACCCAATAAATAGACTCCTAAACCCCCAATGTGGTCCCTATCTCCGTCCGACTATATTCATGATATTGGTAAAGTTATATTTTAGAGTACAAAGTGCAGTGTATCCAGGTAGGATATGAAGTATTACAGAATTATTGTACAGACATGAGAGTAATGAATAGAAATAAATTCAACGTCTGTGCGAACTTGTCGTATTGCAATATTGTGAACTTGGTTAGAGCAGTCAGTGACGGCAACAAAGAGGGAGGGGGGCACGGGGTATTTGCCCCCCCCCCCACCGTCGAATGCATGGGGTCATAATGTAAGTTTTCCATAATGATGTAGAACATCTCTGGTTTTAAATACAAACAAGTCAACTATTATAAGCATTTTTAAATGAAATTTGTAGTTGAGGGTGTGTATATTAAGAATCTAGTGGGTGCTACCTTTTCATCTCTGGGCATATATTTTTCTTGCTTTATGAACCCCACCCACTTTTCACATTGAATATGACCTATCTATACCTGCAGTATATAAATTGAACATATTATATTTGGTATCTGTTAAAAGATAATGAAAATTCTAAGGCAGATATTATGGATCAAAACAGGTACAGGTCATTAAAAATGCCAGTTTGGCTCTTAATAATCTAATTGGGGCACAAAGATTATTAAACATATGATTCCGAACACCTCATGTTTTGAAAACAGACATATAGGGTATTATATGCATTTTTTGCTGAAAATTATAGTTGAGGATGTTTAAATTTGAGATCTGACAAGTGCCATATTGGCACCCTATAAAGCACTAGCGTACCTACGGGGGGGGGCAGTCTGCCCCCTGACGAATCACAACCCTTGTACAGGACGTATCCCTGCCCCCCCCCTGAAACGAGCTTGAAAACATCCCCCCTGACGAGCTTGAAGGCCCTTTTTTTTGCTTGTCAATTTTTTTTCTAGTACGATTGAAGACCTTTTTAACCGAAGACCCTTTTTTTTTTGCTTGTCAATTTTTCGGCGGTTTTGCTCCCCAAAATGTTCAGTAAAAATTCAATTCAATCTTTACCGCATACAAGGTTGGATTATGTACAAATAAAAGTGGTTGACAATTATATATTTCATATCTTACAAAGATGGATAATTTATATATTGAAATTGAATAAATATCATATCAAAAGTATTTTAAAACATCTAAAGTAAGAAATTATAATTATTACACATTTAAAAAGAGAAACACGTACACATACATACACAAAATCAATAAATACTGTCTATACTTGTATGCCTATAGCAAAAAAAGCAAGAACTTGAAACAAAACATGAATTATTGCAAATCATATAAACACCAGGGAATAAAACTATTTTTTATACCTATTGGTTCTACACTTTGGCAGTTATGTGTAAATTGCTCAAGCCAAAATATTCCGTAACAGAGTCCTCTCAACTTTCCTTCTAAACATGGAAAGGGTACTGCAGTTGTCGAGGGGGGGGGTCATTTCTTATCAGCTGCTCTCAATTCAAAGACCCTGAAAACGAACCCCTTTGACATGCTCTTTTGCTGGCTTGGAGGAAATTTGTGAACCTTTGTGAGGGATTCTTTAACAATTCGATAGTGTATGAATGAGAGAGAGAGAGAGAGTATAAATCCATTTTTCTATTCAGTCCACTACTTCTGAATCAGGGTATGTAGATTTACATATCATTCGAACAGCAAGTACAAATAGATTTTCCCTTGCCGAATGAATACAATATGGTATCACAACCTGATATAAGGCATTGGCTGTGCACAGCGAACATTGTCTAGCTCGTATGTGTTCAATGTCAATAATTTTTCTTTCATAAGCAGCAGGCTTGTAGACCCCGAAAACGAATACTGGAAAAAAAATTATATATGTGTTGTCAGTATAATGTATGCGTGCGTCCTCTATGGTGTCTTTATCTTTAGACCAGCCATTCTCAATTACTTTTTTTGAAGCGCCACATTTCTTGTTGAGAATCTGTAATGCTCCACTATCCACTATGCAAACCGGCAATGTTTCAGTTGAGGGGGTCCAGAGGCTCCTGGTGGGGGGTCGAGGGGGCAGAGCCCCCAGATTCTTTTTGGAATATGAGGCCTTTCAAATTGCCCAGAGGGGCTCTAATTAATATCAACAGAAGAAATACAAATGCCAACAAACTTCACAATTTTAATGTTGAAAGAAAAATGACCAGTGACTTTTGCACAAAATACCGATGAAACCACTAGTTCAGACTGTTCTGCACCAGATCTATTGGCTGTAGCAAATGGCGTAATGAGTAAAAAAAAATGAGGGTGCTAGATATGGCAGCTGAAGCAAAAATATTGAACTTTTCAATATAAAAATCTATATTTTGACATGATATTAAGAAAATAATAAAATGTTTCACTCTTTCCTTTTCTCCTATTCTTTTCTTGTCGTGAAACACTTGGGGGCACCCCCCCCCATCTGTACGCCAGTGGCTGAAGTTACGTTCCCCGATTTTGCAAGGGCTGAGAATTAGGCGTTGCCTGCACTGACGCCCCAAACTGCCCCTAATTCTCTGCAACTCACGCACGTGCGGTATCATTTATTCAGTTCGTGTTAAGCAAGAGTGCATGCAGGCAATCACAGCAGGCAATACATCTGAGCATACAAGTATTTCATCTTTACAATTTCGGATTTTATTCGACTCCGGAAACAATTTTTCTCTTGTTATGTCCCAAATTCACAATATTTTATGATGAGGATGTTCTTTGAATATCATATTATTTGATGTTTAACTCTTAACCTAAACGTATACTCTGGAAATGATAAAAAAGCCGTTGAAATATAAATCCTACAAACGGGGTTTTCAAATCACTTGTGTGGCACACAACATTTGTACAGCATAGAATAAATAAAAAGGAGAACACCATCGATTCTCCATATTAAGGGGTTATCGAGTGCTAACTTGGACAAGATCTGAGGAAATCAATTAGCAATTAAGCATCAAGTAAGGAGTCTTTGATTTCTAATTCTATTTAAATGATCATCAAATCCTTATTTCCAGGTTACTGGCCATGCAGATTATAAGACACATTTTTTCTCCCAAATTTTTCCTTATTTTCCCTTTTTTTTATACCGGCTCCCAAGCGCCACTCCGCAAGGCTCGGTGCGCC